>NC_069381.1:203712500-206112500 GCF_027475565.1 Acinonyx jubatus | reverse complement strand
GTTCATCTGTTTTGTTTCTTAAAGACAAATACCATATGATTTCACTCATACGTGGAATTTAAGGGACATGGTTTTAATGTTAAGTATGGGGATAGGTTAAATATAATTTGAAATACTCAAACAACGGAATGCAGTTATAGCAAACAAAATGATTAGATTATATATCCATCAATCTATTTAAATTGTCATGAGTATTTCCTAAAAACCTATTCCATGAGAGAGATAATTGCAGAATGATATGTCAGCATGATTTCATTTAAATACAAATTTAAATCACATGAGAGTGTACTACATTCTTCTTCTTCTTCTTCTTCTTCTTTTTTAATTTCAGGAGTAGTTTAGTGATTAGTCACTTACATATAACACCCAGTGCTCATCCCAACAAGTGCCCCCCTTAACGCCCATCACCCATTTAGCCCATCCCCACAACATGGGGCTTTTGATAGTAGACAGTTATCATCTTCAAAATCCAGCCAAGCCACTGTAGTCTGATAACTGGTAGAAAAATAATGTAAATTTTTCACAAATGTTTTGAATGTCTTGACTCAGTCAGTAAAATTTTATTCTCTAGAGCTGCACTGTTCAATGTGGCGGCATTTGCCACACAGGGCTACGTAAATTATAATTAATTAATATTAAGTAAAATTTAAAGATCCAATCATAGAGTCACAGTGGCCACATTTCTAGTGATCAATATCCATTATTGCAGATGTTTCTATTGGACAACACTACTCTTGATAGAGACCATTTTATTCAATTAAAATCTGATTTCTTTGGTCACTTATTTGATTGTTGAAAAGGAAGGGTGGCAGGGAAGTTGAGATGTGACAGAGAAGCCTTGTCCATTGATTTCACCTTCTACAGGGCCTGTTATCTTACAGTCTTCTACCCCCACTGTAACTGGGTCATGCACATGAATCCATTTTAGCTTTTGACTTGAATCTCTTCAGTAAGTCTTTCTCACTGCTTCCCTTTGAGAGTCATCATTCTAAATCAGATGTCAGTGTAAGCCATTGTTATTTTCCTAAGAAAACTTCAAATGCTCCCCATTACCCATAGAGTAACATTTTATTTTTCTTCATTTGGATCAAACCTGGCCCAGATCAGCAGCCCTTAATCAATTCCTCTATGTAGATTATGCTCCGGTGACACTCTCAGCCACCTACCCATGTGTTGTTAGTCCTTTGCTCACACTGCTCCTTGGAGCTCCATGAAAGGTGTCCTTGCCTCTTAGTTCAGTTTACACGCCAGAACCTTTGTGAAAACTTCTGTGATCCCATCACACTGAAACTTGCCACTGCTTTAAGTACTCACCACCTTTTATTTGCACCTCTGTTACTACATTTTTTCCAATTAAATTTTTACATGTCTAACTCCCACTGGCTTCTAAGCTTTTTGCAGGAAAAGGGTGGCCCTGCATTTCAGTATCCTCCATAGCTTTCCACACGTGACTGCTTAACAAGAAATATAGACAGACACTTCAATTTAATTTGGAGTGAGGAATAGAAAAACTGGTTAACTGGAATCAAGTGAGCGTTTGCTTAGAGAAATGTCACTGGGGGTTGTGTAGGGTTTTAAAGGATGCAGACAGGAGGAGGTCTGAGGTTCAGACCAGAAATCTAACCTTGGCAGTGTCGAAGAGCGTCACAGAATTGTGAGGCGGCAATGCAGGCTGCCAATGTTTCATAGGTCACAAAACACCACAAGGCATTCCTCCTGATGGAGATCAACCTCAGGCAGCATGAGTCATTCTCTCCCTGAGCTCATATGGCACTTAATCCATAGCTTTGCTGTATTCTGTGTTCTCAATGCCACCATCTTGCTCTATTTCCTCTCTGATGCTTCTGCCCCGTCCTTCCTAGGACCCAGTGTCATACATCCAGTAAGGAAGTCCTCAGTAAATTGTGGCTAAGTCCAACTGTGAGCTGAGAAATGAGTAAAAGGTCACCACAGGTAGAATGTAAAACATGTAAGATTATAGAGTACAACAGGAATGTGGAACGTGTTACCAGAGTTATCTTATTTATTTTCAAATGGTGCAGGGTCTTTGGGTCATCTCGACCATTTAAGCTAACAATATCTTGGCATGCCTGGAATTCTGAACACTGTGTGATCAATCATCACTTCTTTTTTCTATCAAGGGCCTGTTTCTACTAGAGATAAAACTTACCTCATCTTCAAAAGGAAGCTCAAACTGTTAAAAACACCCCAAAACCCCTCCCCCTCTTCTTTGCCCCTCCCACTTTGACTTTTCTCCCTCTGTGTGTCCTGGGGTCAACGTGAAGTGAAGAATTTGGAGACTCAGAGCTGCAAGTGTTAGCAAAGTGGAATTCTTTTCCATGAGGGGGCAGGAAGTTCATCAAAGCACACGTGTGGTCAAGGAAGCTTAAAAATAAAGCTGATTTCTTAAGGAGAAAAAAAAATAGCATTAATTAAGCTTTCAATAAGCTACTTTTTTTCCTTAAGGACTAAGTTGATTTACTTAGGAAAAAGAAAAAGGTGCCAGCAGAGAAAAAGTCAATGCACTCTTCCAAAAAAGATCCTTTGACTAGAAGGAACACGTAAATTCCAAGAAAAGTTAGTTAGAAAGAACAGTTTCTTCTCACTGGTTCCTTCTCATCACATCAGTATTTATTTCCCCCAGATGCCCTTTATTTATTCATTTTAAACCATCCTAGGTGTCTACATGTTGGTTCAGGGCATAAAGAACTTTTCTTACCACAAAGACCCTTTTGGGACACCAAGTGGAGAACTCAGCTATCCTTTTAAATTCCCAGGACTCTAAAACCTAATGTCTGCAGAGACAAACAGGACGGCTACTGCAAGACGGCAGGAGCCTAAGTAGTTAGGATGTAGGCCTCTTACCAAGAAAATCACTGGGCTGTTCCAACATGAGCCACTTTGCCATCAATCCATAAGATGGAGATAGGGTGTGCCAGCTTCAGACGGTGTAACTTCTATTTACTGAAACTGTAACACATAGTCATTGTAAGCTACAATTATCCACAGTTTAGTCTGTTTATGAAACCGTTTTGTGGTTATTTATTAAAAATAAAATTTATGTGTGCTTATTGAAGCTATATTTTGGCAGGCAAAGGAGGTTGGCAGAAACGTCTGAGTCAACAGCCAGGCTCCAGCCACTCTGTATGTCGTCATATAAAAACTTGTCAAATAATATTTGGTTTTTAATCTTTAGTTGCAAACATAAGGTTAGTCATGAAAATATTCTGTGAGTAGGTCTCCTTGAAACAAGAACCCGGGTGTTTGGATTTCAGTAAAGGTGATAATTAAGTTTCTGGCTTGTTTAGGGGCGATTTGTTATTCCTTTTCTTCTAGCAACTTCTATTACCTGTGGTCTGTCCAGGTTCCTCACATCTTTTAAGAACTATTTTATAATGATTTTTAAACTATAAGCAATCTGTTTATCTATCAATTTTAAAACCCCAAACAAATATGTCATTCATGATTAAGGAGACATTATCCCACCAGTTAAATCTTGGTTGCCTTCTACTGGAGATCTTTTGAATGCAAATAGATTATTTTTCTGGACCTTTTCAGTTATTTATATCATTATATATTTGACCCTTGAATGACACAGGTTTGAACTGTGGGGTCCATTTATGCACAGTTTTTTTTTTTTCTGATAAATACAGTACAGCACTGTTAAATGTATTTTTTCTTATGATTGTTTTAACATTTTCTTTCTCAAACTTACTTTATTATAAGAATGCAATATATAATACATATAGCATACAAAGTATGTGCTAATTGACTGTTTATGTTCTTAGTAGAGTTTGTGGTCAACTATGGACTATTAGTAGTGAAAGTTTTGGGGAGTCAAGGTTATATGTGGATTTTTTTATTGTGTAGGGAGTTAGTGCTAGTAACTTGCTAACTCCCACATTGTTCAAGGGTTAACTGTACTTACTTTTATAATGCCTTCTATGAAGAAAGTTCTTTTCAAAGGGGCCACAGTTGTTAGCTTCAAGAATGTATGGTTTATCTCATTTAAATATAAGCCATTTAAATATAAGCACTTAAATATAAGCCAAGCCAATAAGAGTTTGTTGAAAGGGATCCTGAAAGGAAAGAAAAATGTCATTAAATAAAGTGTCTTGGAATTGGAGAGAAGGGATGCACTATGTTATGAATCAGGTTAAAATATATATATATATATATATATATATAATATATATATGTATATATATATTTTGCGAGAGAGAGCAAGCCCTAAAGAGGGAGGGGCATAGAGAGAGGAAGAGAGAAAATCCCAAGCAGACTCCTTACTGCCAACACAGAGCCTGACTCTGGGATCAATCCCAGGAACCATTAGATCATGACCTGTGTTGAAATCAAGAGTCACATACTTAACCAACTGAGCCACCCAGGTGCCCTGGGAGAATAAAGTAATTCTTTGCTTTGGATCAACTTGCACAAAGATTCAATGAGAGAAGAGCAAAGACTTAATGGAATAGAATTAATCAAGCATGAGTTAATCAAGAAGATACTTTTCCTGAAAGGGAGTTTTTGTGATGTGATAATCAGGAGTTGAGAAAAGATAGCCCGATATACTTCTTGCTACTTCCATAAATACCTTGGGTATGAGTCATTGCCGAGACTGTGCTTTAGTTTGCCTTGAGAGAATTTCTCATCCCAACTTTATAAGACAGTTATACATTTTATATATCAATTGTCTCCTGTATCTCCATCCTTTTTCTCCACTGGAATTTGGCTTTAGCTGTAGTAGAAAGATGTTTCAAGATTCCTTCATTGATAGTGGCTTGGTCCTGTAATTTAGAATTTGTTGCCAACACACATAATTCACTTCCATACACATTTAATTTATTGGGCATCTTCTGTGAGCAAAGCTCTGTGCTAGGTGCTAGATAATGTGGTTTTCTAAGAGAGCCATGCCTGTAAGAAGCTCATATAATGATGAAATGTAATATCTATGAATGATCTGTATCTCCTAGTTTCGAGTAGTTTGGATGCCATTAACATGATGACACTGTATTTTGAATCCACCAGTGAAAAAATCCTGAGGGGTCTGCAAAAATGCCTGTAGAAATTTGGCGCATTTGAAGACAGAGATTCAGCAAAACTAGAGCAGGAGAGTGGCAAGAGAGGAATTTGGATCAGTAGAACCCCCAACATGCGATTGTGGGGTTTCTAGCAGGGAAGCAAAAGACTGGTGCAGATTGCATTCAAAGATTGTAACCTGAGACAGAATTGAGAGGGAAGGAGGCTTATTAAGGAGTGGTCTTGGGATTAGCATCTGTTGGAGAAGGGATAAAACAAGAATTGGGTAGAGGGAGAAGGTGACTTGGGGTTTGCCTTGCTCAAAGCAAGCAGTGGTCGTCCAGAGTGGTCTCAGTGATGTTGAGATATTTGGGCATTTATATTTCCACACTGAACCATTATTGGATATGGGCTTCCCCAGGGTGGGGTGTGATCTGGGGCAAGGCAATTCTTTACTGCCTTGGCCACCCTAAAGAGATTGATATCAGTCTCACTTTCTGGACACCAAGTCTCTCATTGAAACAGAATCTGAGGGTTGCTTCTCAGTGTCCAACACAAGAAGCTTATTTTCATTTAAAAAAATGATGCTGGTAGTTTGGGAAGAATAGATTAAAGACAGAAAAGTGTAGGAGCAGGAAACCAGTTAGGTGTTCTTGGTATTGTTCAGTGCGAGATGATGATAGTTTGAACTCTAGGGAAACTGTAGGGTTGCTAAGAAGTGAATGGAGTCAAAAGACATTTTTGAGACCGATTCTATAGAATAGGGGTTGAACTGGCAAAGAGAAGTAAGGACAAGAAAGGCACTACGGATGAATCTTCGAGTTTTGGCATGAGCAAGTGGGAGGGTGGAAAAAACACATATGGGAGAAGGGAGTGCTTGAGGAAGAGAGCTATGAGTCAGATTTGATATGTTCATCATTCAACCAAGTGGAGACACCAAGCAGAAAGTCAGATACGTGATTCCCAAGCTTAGAAAAGAGGTGTGTCATGTTAATTTACATTGTTGTTACATGGCTTTGTTGGCACAAGGGCCAGTTACATGGGTTAATTCTTAGGAAGGGAATGTAGTAAAATGGGCAAGAAGTTCAGCAGAGAACCCTAAGGAATGGCCACCTCTAGCAACAGGAGTGAACAAAAGAGACAGAGAGAAGGAGGAAAATCAGGACAATATGATCTTGTGGAAGTTTAGGGAGGAGATCATTGTAGGAGGTGTTTTATTAGCATTTCTCTGAATATTAACAAGGAAGAACATCTATTTTAATGTTTACTGGCCATTTTATTAATAACTTTAATGAGGCACATTTAACATATCATATAATTCACCCATCTCAAGTTACAATTCAGTGATGTTCTTTTTTTTCTCTTTTAGTCAATTTACCAAGTTGTGCAACCATCACTGTAAATCAGTTTTAGAACATTTCATCACCCAAATAAGATCCCTCATGCAGAGTCATTTGTTTTTGTTTTTCTTTTGTAAGTGGCTTTTTAAAGTCTGTTGGTTTCTATGTTTTTAAAATATTGATTTGCAAGAACTTAGAAAAGTAGATATTTAAAATTTTAGGGGCGTAGACTTGAAAATATTTTTGTTTGGTTTGGTTTTTGTTTTTTTGTTTTTTGTTTTCCAGGTTGTCATTGATCCCTCAGTCCGGTTGTGGAAATATTTTGCAATGTAGAACTTAGACCATCACAGTTTCATGGAGTCAAATGCACTGATATTTTCCTTTATGGATGTTTATTTGTTTTCAATTTTTGCAATTGTTAGGAAAGTCTTTTTTTCCAAGATTATAAAAACATGTTTTTTAGTATTCTTATGGTTTCATTGTTTTTGCATTTTGATTTCTGATTCATCTGGAATTCCTTTTGTTTTAAAGAAAAAAGTAATAATGCAGTCTAACCTTTTTTTTCCAAACTCTTGGCCCTTTGTTCCCACATTGATTATTTACTAGACCACCCTCCCGCCCCCAACCTTGTTTGGCTAAATTCCCATATTCTGTCCATCGTTGAATCTATTCCTGCCTCAGTGCCACTCTGTTTTACTTACTACCCCTTGGCAGTGCATTTTACTGTCTCATAGCATGAGTCTACAATAGCACTTGGCTAAGTCTCCGTGTGACAGAGTTGATTCATTTACTATTCTCTCTCTAGTATCCCCCTCTGGCCTTTTCCCTGCCTTTGCCTGCAATCTGGCCCTCAACCCAACTAGATCCTGCCCACCCTCAGGCTTGAAGTCTATTTATTTTAGTCACCAAACTCTCAAAATAAATCTGGTTCTTCAGCCAGACTGGTAATTTAGAAGTTTGACTGTTGTGTTTGCATGAACATCCAAATTGGCTTGGGTGCCTGGTAATCTGAGGGTAGCTCACCATCATGTGCAAGCAGCCTATTTTGTGGGTAATGTAAGGTAAACAGCATCTTGTGATGCTGAAAAGAAGGGTTGACTATTATAGTCTTATTGGCCAATTGACATATTTAATTGAGTTCTCTGTCAGTAACAGACTTTTGTGTCAGTTTCGTGTTGTTTCATGCTTTCTGGTAGCCTTCAAATAAATCTGGAGTTGAGAGTTATTTTTCCACTGGCTGCATAATGACGTTGGCTATCTTTATTTATTTCATCAGCTCAAAGCATTGCCCTGATTCTGCAAAGCACTTTGTTGCATGCTCTTTTTTTTTTTTTTTTTTTTTTAATTTCTTTCCTTACATCCAAGTAGGCTTCTGTCTATCAGCATGAAGACCCTGGAATTTTGATGACTGTGGCCTGTGAAATGAAAAGAACTCAACAAAGGATAGGAAGTGATTTCATAGCCAGTTTCTCTGCCTGTTATTGTTCACAAGTACCGAGTGATACTGGGTAAGTTTCTCAGAGCATATGCCTTTTCTAATGAGTGAGAGGTTGTTAGCTACAACCAGAGTTGAACGGTTTAGACCCTGGTTACAGTGTAGGACAGTAGGACTCTTCTCCAGAGCATAATCCTAGAGGTAATCATGGTAGGGCTGTAGAAGAAGCAGGGCCGGAGTCTGAAGATGTGCATTTGCCTCCTGACTCCCTGAGCTAGTGACCTTGTGCAAGGGAGTTGGTTTCTCTACACTCCTGATTCCTGGTCTGTGAAAACAAGTGATAATAAGCACGTATCGCATAGGTTTGGCATGGGTATAAAACAGTGCATTGTGGAAATGTGTTAGGTAGGATAAAAAGCCATAGAAATCTTGAGTAGTGTTCAGGTTGTTTCTAGCCTTTTCTTGTCTTAGAAGTGTTCATGGTAATTGAAGGCCAAGTAAATAATGTTCATCAAACCTAATATGTAATAGATTGTAAGATGAGTAATTATTTTATGCACCACCAGGGGAAAATGCTCCCAATATTATCAGCAAGTGTAAGACATAACATGTTTTCTGAGATGATAATATCAGAAACAATTCTGTGTCTTAGAATGGATGAAATACAGTAAGGAGAGAAAAACACTGAAGATTTGGGCAGTCTGAGGAGAAAGCCAGTCTGAATTAGCAATAGGTCAGACCTACTGAATCTTTTATGAAGGGATATGGTTTGTAACTTTTGAATTATAATAGCTGAAATTGATTAATGAGTCACTAGAGCAATTTTCTTAATGAATAGTTAATTGATTTGTAATTGGCTTGTTTTCAGGAGTGAGAATAGGATAATTGTTTGGGTCCATTATAAATCCATGCCACCTGGCCCCAGCTGGGCTCTTAGCTGGTCCTCTGATTTAGCCCTTTGGGGACCTTGGTGGATTTTTCACAGGAGACATTTCAAGTGCTTTTCACACTCTTAAATTTCCAACCCTTGTGTCTATTAGTCCACCAACGATTTCTCCACTTAAACTTGAATGTGAGCAGCTACACGTTCCCTGATCTTCGTTCCAACATGCCTTTCCTTATTTTAGCTAAAAATGTGTTTTTTTCTCTTCCAAGATTAAAATTACATGAGTTCCTTTCTCACCTTTTCTGAGATTTTGCTTTACTGTTTTCTCTTGACTTCCTCCACTAGCTTTTTCCATTTTGCTTATTAGTGGGTTAACATTTTCCAAATTAAAAAGAGAGTCTTTATAGCCTATTATCATTGAGAAGCAATAGAGTTAAGCAGATAAAAGCATGAGCTATAGAATCACATTCCGAGGGTTCAAATCCCAGCTCCCCTACCTCTCAGCTGGATACATTGGTCAAATTACTTAACACATCTCTTCTTCAATTGTTTTCATGGGCAATTTGGGTCATAAAATTGTATTTGTCTCTTAGAGTTGGTGAAGGATTAAGTGAGTTAATATGGACAACATACTTAGGACATTGCCTGGCACATAGTAGGTGCTGAATCAGTGTTACCTATTACAGTTATTATTCCTCCTGTTACCAGTTTGTTTCATCCTTTTAAAAATTCTTATCCCGCCCTTAACAAGCAAAGGTTTTTTGTTTGTTTGTTTTTTACCACTGCATTCGACTGATGTCTGGTTTTGCCATATATCCTTTCAAACCACTTCTGGTGAAACTTAAGGGAGTAAAGGTCAATTTTGGTCCTACTGTGTGGAGTAGGTGAGTATGCCATTGAATATGTCAACATGGATTTTGCTAATGGTCCGGGCCACAGATAGAAAATAAGAGTTTATAGGAGAGAGGGTATTTAAAGCCTTGAGGCTGCTGGAATCATCAAAGAGCGGAGTGAAGAAGAAGACGATCGGAGTCAGGACTGGGAAGTGAGTAGTACCCATGTAGAGTAGGCAGGAAGGTGAGACTGGAGATAGAGAAGGAGAGATTAGCCAGGGGGCAGGAACATGGGGAGAGCCAGGGGAAGGAAGGGCTGGTGGGGGAGAAAAGTTCAGTCAAGCACGGCTGACAAGTGGAAGACAAACGTCAGTGATGACCTTTACTGAAACAGTTTGGTTGAGTGTTGTGGTTGTTTAGTACAGGTGGAATAACAGCATGTTTTATGTACCTGGAACGACTGACTAGAGAGAGGGAAGCCGGTGAAGCAGAAAAGAGTGGATAGTTATTACAGCAACATCGGTGAGGAGGCAGGCGGATGAAATCTGATACACAAGTGGAAGGTGTTGATTTTTACCTAGAAATGCACACAATCTGGGGAAACTGGAGGGAAGACAGTGGGTAAGGGTGCTGAAGCTGGCAGGTGAGTGGTGATGGAAGTTCTGTTCTGGTTGTTGCTGTTCTCAGTAACACAGGAAGCAAAGTCATCAGGGAAGAGTGAAGACTGAGGAAGAAGTGTGAAATTTTATTACAGTCACCCAGAGGTGGGAAGATGGACAGAACCGGGAAATCCACAGAGATTGCCTTCTGGCAGGAAGGTCTCCCTGAAAACAGTAGCAACAAATTTAAAGAAATACTAGGTTTTCTTTAGGCATATATTAGATCTTCTTTTTTAAAAAAAATGTTTATTTATTTTTGAGAAAGAGAGAGAGAGAGAGAGAGAGAGAGAGAGAGAGAGAGAGAGGGAATATGCTGGGGAGGGGCAGAGAGAGAAGGGGACAGAAGATCCGAAGCAGGCTCTGTGCTCACAGCAGAGAGATGCTGTGGGGCTTGAACTCAGGTGAGATCATGACCTGACCTGAAGTCAGATGCTTAACTGACTGAGCCACCCAAATGCCAGTGGATTTTATGATACAGACCAGAAATGGGTTGAAGTTTGGTCTTAACCAGGGTCATTTTTTTTCTTTTTGCCAAATGAGTAAAATGACAACAATATCAAT
Organism: Acinonyx jubatus; assembly: GCF_027475565.1. NCBI lineage: Eukaryota > Metazoa > Chordata > Mammalia > Carnivora > Felidae > Acinonyx > Acinonyx jubatus. Next base: position 206,101,767 of record NC_069381.1, on the reverse strand, counting down.
AGGTGATGTGAAATATACAGTGTGTTCAAGACACGTTCAAGGAAGAGATGAAGTTGTAGGAGGGTCAAAGAGCTGTTAGAGCAAAGACACTATAGGTAAACTGAGGTCAAAGTGTTGAGATTCTTGGGGGGTACATGGGTGGCTCATTCAATTGTGTCCAACTCTTGATTTTGGCTCAAGCCATGATTCCAGGGTCATGGGATCAAGCCCCATGTCAGGTGCTGAATGTAGAGCCTGCTTAAGAATCTGTCTCCCTCCGCACCTCCCCCACTCACATACACTGCTTCTCTGACAAACAAACAAAAAACAGTGTGGGATTCTTGGAATTGGATTATAAAGGTGTTGTATTTTTTGGTAATAGTGAGGTCAAATTTGAGCAAGTATGGAGAGCTTATTAAACAGGAATTGCTGGGCCTTGCTCCACGTTTCCTGATTCACTAGGTCAATATGAGGTCTGAAAATTTTACTTCTAGCAAGTTCTCTGATGATAGTGAGGCTGAACTTTGGGAATCACTGCCCTGGTATATGAGCACGGTAAGTAAATGGCTGAGATAAGTTGAAGAACATTATCATTAGAATGCACGGACTCAAGAATCTCAGAAGTCAGAATGTTGGAAGAATCATCTATTGAGATATAGGAAAATTCCAAGGGAAAAAAAAACCCAGTAGGTCCGGGACCTGAAGCATACAGAAATGAAGGGAATGGCTGCCATGGGGAGGGGAGCTCGGTGGTAAAGTCTGACAACACGAAATTCAAATTTGGATGCTTTAATGAAGGAAGAGGGAATGCAGAAGGGCTCTGTGGAAGGTTGTTCAGGTTGTGCCCTGCACATCTCTAGGGAGTGCCATCCTCATTGTGGTTCCTCAGAACAAGAATGGTCTGTAAACTTGATTGAGACATGAAAAAAATAAACTTACTTCTTATTCCAAGCCCACAGGTATGAATAATTTTGGTCCTCAAAGAAGATACTTTGGCCTGCTAAAAACTGTGGGGCTTTTTAGAAGCTTTCCTGTGAGGTAACCAATGGAGGAGAAAACCCACAAATAATTACATGCACCCCTCCCTATACGCACATACCTCTGTGCTCAAATGGGAATTAGTTCTTTTGACATCCAAAATCATTAAAGTAGGGTCCTCAAAGTTCAAAGAATATCAAAAATGTCTCCTAGTGAAAAATTAACAAAAGCAAGGAGTATTTTGATATTTTCTATTTAATCTAAAAAAGTCTGCTTTCCAGGCCTGTGATGCAAGATTCATCTCATTTTAGAGACAGCAACTCAGAAGTATTAGGTTTACTTCCTGGTCCCTGCCTTCTTGGTTTGTTCTTCCACTATGTCCTTTTCTTCCCTTTCTTTTCTCTTTTTCTCCTAATTAAGTAGGTAGATAGATAAATAGGTATACACACACACACACACACACACACATTGAATACAGGGATTACTTAAACATACATGATATATATATAAGCCTATGTATATATTACATATATATATATATATATATATGTAAGCCATATATATAAGCCATATATATCATATATGCTTAAGTAATCCCTGTAGTCAATGTGGGGCTGGGACTCACAACCCTGAGATCAAGAGTTGCTCAACTAGTAACTGACCCGGACAGGCACAGACATATATCTTTTGGCCAAACATCTGATTCATTAAATCAGATTGACAAATGCTCAACTCTTACTCATTTTCTGGAATACTATAATAGAGGACAACAGAAGCTGAGGGAGTGGCCAGGATACGATGGGGTCCAGCCCTTTGCTGAGGTTACATATATCCTATGTAGGTTCAACGACCCCAGCAAGGTCACTCCTTTTTCTGAGCATGGTATTATCTGGTGAAGGGTATGGTTCTCTGAAGTTTGTAAGTAGCATCTGATGACAGCCCAGAAATGGCAAATAAAATGAAACTTTAACTTTCATAATTTAAAAATCATGCCTTTACTCTCAGGCTTATTTTTTAGTAGGAGCCAACAACAAAACACAGAAGTGACTTTAGAAGGAGAGTTTTGGTTGGCTGGATGGGATGGTAGCACCCTCAGAACACAGATGCAGAGCAATTGTTTTCATATGGCCGTGAAAGTCCATATTAATATATAGTTTCCTCAGATGAACTGAAATTAAAAAAAAAAAGGATCTGGGCATGAAGAAAACACAGGGTTTAAACTAAGCTTAGAAAAGGTTTTTGTTCTAGATGGGGCACCTGGGTGGCTCAATTCGGTTGAGTGTCTGACTCTTGATTTTGGCTCAGGTCATGATCCCAGGGTCGTGGGATCAAGCCCTGTGTCAGGCTCTGCACTGAGCACAGAGCCTTCTTGAGATTCCTTCTCTCTGTCTCTCTTTCTGTCTCTCTGTCTCTCTGTCTCCCCCTCTACCCTGCTCGCACATGGTCTCTCTCTCTCTCTCTCAAACCTATTTTTTTTAAGAGAATCATTTTGGGTTTAAGTTTATCTCATGTTTTCATTTTTGTTTTTTTGTTTGTTTGTTTGTTTATTTGTTTGCTTTTCCTCATATTGTATTTCAGGATTTTATTTTATTTATTTATTTATTTTTTCAACGTTTATTTATTTTTGGGACAGAGAGAGACAGAGCATGAACGGGGGAGGGGCAGAGAGAGAGGGAGACACAGAATCGGAAACAGGCTCCAGGCTCTGAGCCATCAGCCCAGAGCCTGACGCGGGGCTCGAACTCACGGACCGCGAGATCGTGACCTGGCTGAAGTCGGACGCTTAACCGACTGCGCCACCCAGGCGCCCCTGTATTTCAGGATTTTAAATTATGTGTTTTAATATTTTCCTTAGACCATTTGAGATATCTTAATTATGTTTGTAGCTTATTTTTATGAATATGGAAATATACTCACTGTGCAATAACAATGTGTAAATAATTTCAGAAATTATATGTAAAGGGTGATAAAATGAGTAATTTATGTTTCATGGTCCCTCTTTAGAAATATTTTTGAGGTGGGGCACCTGGGTGGCTTAGTAGGTTAAGTGTCTGACTCTTGGTTTCAGCTCAGGTCATGATCTCATGGTTCATGAGGTCAAGTCTCACGTGGGGCTCTGTGCTGACAGTGTGGAGCCTGCTTGGGATTATCTCTCTTTCCCTCTCTCTGTGCCCCTCCCTGCTCATGCTCTTTTTCTCTCTCTCCCTCTCCCAAAATAAAATTAAAAAAGAAAAGGTAGTTGTTTTCTCCCTCTATAATAGGAAAACTCTGAGTCAAAGCTGTATTAACTGCACATTAGTAAAAATTAAAGAGGAGAAGAAACAAAGTTCCTTAGGAGGGCAAAAGAAGATTTTCTAAGTCCTTATAGCTAAACTTTATTCTATGATGGAATTGAAATTTTCATTTTAAATTTTGATCAGTGGAATTTGTAATTGATTAAGGTTGCATTTACAGTTAGCTGAAGATAAGTTTCATATAACATGAGAGTAATCCTTTCTATAGCAAATAAATTTTTATTTGTCGTGCAGAGTTTAGAGCAGAGGAGGTAAGAATATCAGGAAATAAGGCAATAAATACCTGAATGTCTGATCATAGGTTCTACTTAGAGGAGTTTACAAGACCAGAATATTATTGACAAAAGGCTCTCCAAAGTCTGTCTTAAATAAATACAGTGCTAGACCCGACTAGCACAAAGAAGATGAAGTTATAAGAAAATTGAAGCCCATTTAAATTATTTGGCTTGTAGCTGATATTTATGTAAAGTTTGTTCTGCTTATGGTAGAGATTGTGTTACTGCTCCTCGTTATTCTTGTCCTCTTTGTAGGAAGATTGTATATTCTTACCCTTTATTGTAAGAGCCACAGTGCCCCGCATGGTATGTACCCCCATCCCATTGATTCAGGCTTTGTACTGACTTGCACAAGCTAATGGAATGTAGATGGAAGTGACTGATGTGAGTGGAAACTTCAGGCTTGTACAATGATCCTTGTATGATTCTTCCACTATTCTTTCTTTCTCTTTGCCCAGGGTTAGAGGAATTGCTACTCTGTGCACCTGCCCACTGAATTGCTATTTACAAATGTAGCACCTACTACTACTACTACAGAGTCTACTCTGAACACTTGGAAACTATGGTTGGCATCATCTTTTATAGTTTTAATATATTTGTGAAAATAAATAGTAAGTTGGCAATTATTGGGTGAAAGAAAGCTATTAGATTAGGGCAAAGTTTAATATACCCTAAAGAAACCCTCAAATGATAGTGGCTTGAAAGGGAAAAGGTTTCAATTCCTCATGCAACATCTGTCTAGTGTAGCCTCGTTGGGAAACCCAACTGCTTGAAGTCATTTAAGGGACTTGATCTCCATACATTTTATTTTTCCACCCACTGGGTCACAATCCTTTTCTGCATGATCAAAGTTGGGCATTGATCTATCTATATTTATAGCTCATGATAAGGGGGAAGAGAAGAGGTTTGGAACATGACATTTCCTTTTATTTAAAAAAAATTAATGCTTATTTATTTTTGAGAGAGAGAGAAAGAGGGCGGGCAGGGGAGGGGCAAAGAGAGAGACACACAAAATCCAAAGCAGGTTCCAGGTTCTGAGCTGTCAGCACAGAGTTTGACATGGGGCTCAAAATCATGGACCACAAGCTCATGACCTGAGCTGAAGTTGGACACTTAACCAACTAAGCCACCCAAGCACCCTGGCATTTCCTTTTAAATAAACAATTTGGAAGTTGTACACAGGTGAGTTTCACTCAAATCCGTTGCAAAGGAAGCTGAAAATGTAGTCTTGAGCAGGTTGCTCATGATTCCAGTCAAAACTAAAGGAAGAAACTATTACCAAGAGCTAATAAAGGGAGATAGTTAACGATCCTCACTTCACAATGTAAGATGGTTATCCAGATCAACTAGCTTTTCTATACATTGCTTTCTTCAGAATTCTTGAGTTGAAAGAGATTCTAGATGCTGTTAGGCTCAGAACTCTGAGAGAAATAAATAACTCTCTTGATCTTTAGCTTTTTAAGAATAGACAATTTAGAGCCACTCTTGGCTGTTTCTTTTGGTATCCAGGGACACTAAACTAGGAAGTTCTTCACAATGCCTGGCACATAGAAGATGCCATATTGAAAACACAATATTAAATGTATGAATAATATATTTATTAGGCTTTTAGGACAATACTTATTAGTTAGAAAGTATTCAATAAATGCTTGTTGAGTACGGCATGGATAGCTAATTAAGTAAATTTTCAATTATTAAGTATAAACGGGCTTCCCATTGAAAATGGTGAACTCTGCACATGGACTAATTTTTTCTGCCTCTAGAGACTTAAAAATGATAATAAAGGAATAAAAATCAAATATTAACCTAGAAAAAAAAATCTCGCTGGGGCAAACTTAAACAAACAAGATATTTCAAAAAAATTCTTGGATAATGAAATACAGAACATCCACTATATGTTCTATATTTCAGAACAGTCATAGACTTGACCACCCTCAGAGGAAGATGCAGCCAACAAAGAATGCAGGTGTCAGAGTCTGCAGGGGTGAGGAGACATGGGGATGAGAAGGCAATTGGAAATGTAGGGAATCATTTAAATTCTGTATATAGATGAATTGGTTCCACCCAATCCTCTTTCTTCTTCTACCTCCAGAGGGAATTTTTTTTTTTTTTCCAATTGAGCAATCCACTCTCCCAAACTGAAGTTTTTATTAAAGATATAGAATCAACTTTATGGCAGGTGTGGGGAGAGATGGTGTCTCAGAGCAAAGCTTCCACACTTTATTATCTGGGCCTTCAGGACAGAGGCCACTTGCCCGAAAGAGGCAAAGAGCCTGTAAGTCTGAGAGCCCCGCAATACACATAGAAAAGATATGAAAATCCCTTCGTAAGAATAAAACCACTTTTAAAAGTGGCTATTATAAACAGATTAAATACAGAGAAGAAGCTATTACTTTTTGCAATGGGCTGAATTGTGTCCCCACCTCAAATTCCTGTGTTGAAGCTCTAAACCCCAATGTGACTGTATCTAGAGATAGCATCTTTAAAAGATAAAGGTTAATGAGGTCATAGGGTGGACCCCTCATTGACAAGATGGTGGCCTGTAAGAAGACAGAGATCCCCCTCACCTTCTACTGTTCTACTTGGCCATGGGATCACACAGCAAGAATGTGGCCTTCCGCAAACCAGGAAGAGAGCTCTCTCAGAACCTGATCATGCTGGCACACTGATCTTGGACTTCCAGCCTGCAGAACTGTGAAGAGATCGGCTTCTGTCATTCAATCCTCTCAGCCACTGATATTTTGTTATGGCAGCTCCAGCTTACTGGCATACCTTTCATTGAAATCCTTCTTTTCTCTTTGATTTTTAATATATTATGTGAATGCGTACATTACTTTGAAAGACCACGACAGATAAATAGTTAAAACAATAACGAGAGATGAATGAGACCCCCAAGCTGGTTCAGAGCGGACCAATCAGCTCCCCTTTCCATAGGTGGAAAAAACTTCTAAAAAGACAAAGGATTTTCCCAGGGTTACTTAGTTTGAAATGCAGCTGACTTAAAACCTATATTTGGACTCCAGCTTCAGCCTCTCCAGTGTTTGTCGCATATTCTATAATATGCTTATATTTTAAACATATTTGCTAATGTATATATTTTGACCAGATGGAAAACATACCACATCCTGGTTTAAGATTGCCTGATTATACATAATAGCACCACAATATTTTGATAGTATAAATAGAATTATTATCTATATAGATTGCTGACACAGGGAAAACAATATATCCTCAATGTAGAAACATTCCAAAGCATTTAGAAATATCTGAGCATTTTCATGTTAACATATTTGAGACATTGCCTAGGTTGGTGAAAAGTCATGAAAAAGTTGGAATCGTGGTTCTCTACATTGTCTATGTGGCCATGGAAATCCCGGAAACATTCTGAGCCTCACCTTCTTCATCTTTAGCATGAGAACAAGATTTGCATACCCTACAAAGATGTTGTGATGATTGAAAGCATTGTAAAGTATTGGGCATAAATATAGCTTATATGACTGTGGGCCATGATACAGAAGAAGCCACAGAACTGACTCTGGATGCTTTCTCATACAACTGTATTCAAATTTTGGGGTCTGTGGTCTTGATTGATTCTGTTCAGGTGTCTGTGGCTTGTTTCACCATTGGTTACTATGCGTTATATTTGGGAAGGTATTGTGGATATTGTGGAGCTCAGAAATTAGCTCAGAGTTCTTCAAATCTCAGCAGCAATGTTTTCCAAGATTGCTATTCTCTTACTTTTTGATGGTTGGCTTTGGCAGGGAAAATATTTGGAAAGCTAGAAATGACTGAAGAAAAGGATACTTTTTCCCATCAAGTCATGAGTTATTTTTGATAAAGTATCTCCTACTATTGGGTTTTTGAAAACTGACTTTAATTTCCTCCCTACTCTGACTTTTATCCATTTAGTCCCTTCTTGGTCTATTGAAAAGGGCTCAGAAAAACAGACTGGGGTTTCTAGAATATTCAATAACACAGCCATTCTGGTAGTTCCCTAATTGGTCTCACACATTACTTGCTAACTCTTGAATTCAATATAGATTCTTTGTAAAAGAAACAAAATGAATTTAACCTTATATAAACTTTTTTTTCCCTAGTGTTAGTTTCGAGGAATCAGTTTCCTTATTTTGCTTGACAAAAATACTCTTTAATGTTAATAAAATGATTGTAACTTTATATGAAAATATCAAGTAACATTTTGTGTTCAAATGCATATTTAGTCACTATTAATTATTTGCCTGTCTAGACCAGCTTCTCCACTTGTCATAGATAATGCTCATACTTTTTTTCCTTTGTCCTTTTTACATCTCTTGAAACAGAAGGAGCCACCGACACAACAGGAAATGTTGCTATCCCATGCTAAACTCACTTTTCGGACCCACCAATCCCCGACCGCTGCAAGACTCCTTGCTGCCTCTGCGCATCTACTATCATTGAGAACAGAGCAACCTGCGGGAGTCCAACGATTTTCTGATTTAAAATCTCCTGTGATCTATTTCGATATATACACTTGGGATCGCATGCGTTTATGTGGTTGATTTTATTCCTGAAACTAAGAAACAAAAAGGAAGAAAGATCAGAGGTTATAGTACAGTTAATTACCCACGTGCCTGTTTCCACGTGCCTGTTTCCCTATTACTTCTCATGGTCATCAGAATACAGAACCTAATGGTTGGAGCATAGTCAAATAGTTAAGAACGGGGATGGAAGTTTCAGATTGCATGGCCTTGGGAACACAACTAAGTCCTCTAGTTACTAAGGAAGTATTAGTTTCCTTATTTATAATATTTAAATAGTAAGTTCATTACCATGGAAAGCAGTTGTGAAAAGAAGAGAAGTAAAGGATTGAGAGGGTCTGGCATTTTACTGGACTCATAAGTCAGGAAATACTGACTGCTATTGCCACAGGTTTTATGCTTAAGAGAACTTCAAAAAAAATACGTGTTTGTAAAATACAAATGAGTGCTGGCCAGAAGAATCCTACTTAACCTTCCCTGTGGGGCTTCCTTAATAAAACATTAAGGAAAATGCTTAATATACTTCTCTGTAGAAGCCAATACTAAATTTATTTCACCAGCCGTCGAGTTCTCAGTTGTGTGTTGATAGTGGAACCCGAGTCAACACACGTGACGATTTTATTTTCTAGGAGCTCACAGTTTAGCGGAAGAGACTGATAAACAAATGGCAAAGATTTAAGCATAATAAAAGAAATTCAATTACAATCAGAAAATTCATGCTGGTGCTGAATTTGTACACCGAACAGTTACCGGTTTGCTAGTTAGGACACGGGCGGAAATGCAGAAAGAAAAGTCAAAGTCAGCAAGCACATAATGCAAATGTGAGCCTGATCTTGGTTTCGGCTTGAATATTCCAATGAATCAGGATTGATATCGCAACACATCTTAAATACTCTATTTGAAGAAGTGCTTGTAATTTTTTGGATAAGAGACAAAAAAACCCACTGCAGGTATTAAATTGCGTTGCCTTACATGGTTTGGGGAAGTGAGGCCAAAAAACATCTACCGGATATCCACTAAATGTTTTTTATGTGAGCCAACAGAAAGAATTAGTTTGCACATCCATATCAAATGCCCACACTCCCAACTCCCAACTCTTTATATAGCTGTCATGAAACAAAGATACGCCTAATTGGCTTTGCCAGCAGTAAGGGATAAGCTATCTCTTTTTTTTTTTTTCCATCTTCATTGGCTGCAACTCTCATTCCTGATTTGATACAGAATGCTTAGCTCCCTCTAAAAATGATTCATATTAAAATGAATCCATGTTCAGAAGCATTTTTGCATATTGTCTCTAAAAAGCAATGGCATGCTGGAAATCTCTGGTGTTGTGGAAACTTGTTATTGGGGACACGTGACTGGCATTTCCTTTAGGGGTGTAAGTGGTTTAAGTGGCTCAAGATAGAATGCCACTCTATGCCTGGTATTACATTATGCACTGTCAGAAACCCTGACACTGATTTATTATTGCTGCTTATGTCTTTTACACCATCTAATATCTTATATGAAATAGACTCCTAACTCAGTTCCCAACATTGTTTCACTAATAAGAAACAACCCAGACATATTAACCTGGGCCATACACTCATTATATTCACTATAATTAAGTTATGTTTCCAATATTTTAGGGAAATCCATTAAGTATTTTCCCCTTATTTCTTCTACTCTCAGAGCTTTCTCTATGGAAGTAAGATTTTAACAAGAGGACAAGATAGCTGAGAGGGTGCACCTTAACTTCTACTGCTGTTTGTATATTAAAATTAAATTGCGCTAAATCTGTGAAGTAGAGATACTAAGTAGTTAAATTGTGCCTTTGGAGATCTGGTGCCTTTTCACCTAAGTGACGGATGACGGTATTCCTGCCATAAAGGAATGGGAACAAGTGGAGTTTTATCACTACAAGTTAATTTCTTAATGTTTACTAAAGAGCTTGCTTTGTAAATTTATTTGTGGGCTATATACTTATTTACAGAAGAAAGTAGGAAGGCTTAGTGTTCACAAGAGTACTCTTATGCCACATTTTATTTAGAGCGCTGCATTTTCATTTGTTCCTTTATTTTATTGTACCCTCAGCTAACTTGTTCTTCTTCCTCCTAGGATTTCCCCTCAAGAGTAGCTTTATCGGTTAGGACTTACTTGGTTCCGAGAGATAAATATTTAAACCCGGGTTTTTTTGAGGGAAAAGAAACAATCTATTGACTTATGCAGTTTACAGTGTGTAGGACTGGCTTTCGGTGAGACTTGAGTTAGGTCCTCAAAAGAATGGCATCTTTCTTTTCGGTCTCTAGACTTGTGCAGGTGCTCTCCTTGTACTATCAAAACGGCTGCTTAGAGTCATGCTCTACAGTTGCAAGTCAATTCAAATGAAAAAGGGTCTTTTCGCTGGAAGTTTCTGCCAAAGTCCATGCTCCTATTTTGTTTTCATTGACTTATGTGCACTTCTCTGGACTCATCCCCATCATTAGGCTAATGGTTTGCATTTGCCATATTCTGTCCTTTTGAGTGGAAGTAGTGACACGCTTGGCCAAGAGCGACCGGAAGGTGAATCCCCAGTTATGGAGCTAATATTGGAAAGAGAGGATGTGCCTGCAGAGTCTGAAAACAAACAAACAAATGCAAAAATGGTCACTACAGAAGGAACGCTTTGGTGTTCTTGACAATGGCAATTTAGGCGGTGGGATAAATAGCTGTGCCAAAGAATAATTAAGTATAGGTACCCTGGAGGCACTCAGACCTTTCTAGTGCAGGTACTTCATATTCCCAGAATTTAGTTTACCGGAGTGACTGCTGCCACTCTCTGTAGACTACGACTCTGGACCACAAGGGCTTTCTCAGTCCAGAATCATAGCCTGTATGGGACGTTACATGGAACATCAGCTTTCCTTTCTTGTCTCTTCCTTCACCTCTGCCATGTTCCTTCCTTTCCATTTTAAGTTCTGGGAAACGTGTCCTTTCTCACCCCTTCCTTATTACATTGAGTGCTCTGATAACTAACACTGTGGTTTCTTCTAGCTTAGTGCAAATTTCATATTAGTTTTTTTTAGGATAGAAATTTTTGAGCCTTGATCTTTATTGGCAAACCAATTTCAATGGCAAGAAGTTTTGTGGAGCTTTTGGGTGTGGCACAGAGGCCTTTTTCTAGGGCCAGTGTACCCTTCTACCCATTTGGTACCCTTCTACCAAATGTACTTGTGAAGTCAGCCCTAATGGAAAAGAAAGAGTGTCTCGTTTAAATGAGGTTGAATATAGATCACATTTTACAAGACTCCAGAGTCATCCTTCTGTCTTGGTATATCTCTAGGAAGGGTGCTAGAGTAATATTGCATTCTCTAATTTCTCTCTTCAAAAACAAACAAACAAAACAACAACAACAACAACTCCTCCAATGTTCTATTCCCTTTGAGAGCCAGCCCTATAAAGAAATGTTTTAGAGAAGCATTTCACAAATTCTGATGTGTATGCAAATCACCTGGACATCCTGGTAAAACACAGATTCTAGAAGTTTGTAAACAGGGCATGGCTTCTTCTTGAAATTTCAAGGTAGCACAACTTCCCAGAGAAATGGTTTGTATCTTCAGAAGGAACATAATGAAAAAGCCTAGCGTTTACTAAGCCATGGTATGATTTAAGCTATGTGAGATTTCTCTTGAGATTTTCCTTTCCTATTTGAACACAAGATGTCTAGCACTTGTTACCCTACCCCATCAAGAAATGTTCATCTAATTTAGTCCTTTGTTTCCGTTGTTGGCTGTGGTTCTCATCTTGGTATTCTTGTGGGATATTTTTTACCAAATAGTTAAAAAACTGTAGCTCCTTATCTAGCTAGAATGCTTATGTGGCAATCACATATATTGTAATGTAGGTAAAAGCCAAGAATTGGAAAGGCAGTCAGTAGCCAAACAAAAAACAACAAAAGCCTGGGAATCAAACATCTAAACATATACCTATACAGCAACCTATAAACACATATCGCTAGCATTTTGCCATATATAGGTCCTGGTGAAAAGGGAATAACCCAGACTCAGCTTTCATTGTGGGCTTTATGTAGCTTTGCCTTTACACTCAATTAGCCCTATTGTACTAGAGGCTAGTAATTTTAATGTCTTAGAGGAGCAAGGTATACAAATGTCCCAAGTCATGCTTAGCTGCTTCCAGCTTAGCTCTGAAACTCATTTCCAGTGTATAAATGTCACTATCTTACGCATGGCACTTGAGAATGCTTCCTGAGCACAGAAGGACTTCTGTAACTCAGTCAATCTTATCCTTCGGATTGGCTTCAATATGGACAGGACCTTTACGGTGATACGTACATGGCCCACTTCTCAACGCTTCTCTATGACTCAGACGTGGTTTGGGTTTTGGCATCACATGCTCTCTAGTGCCATTTCTCCAGAGTCACATGAGTCTTTAGTATTTCTGTCCCCTGAGAACTGGAATGACAAGTATACATTTCGCCTTAGCATGTGGTTGTGTGAGATCACTGGCCCAGTTGGGACTATGGGGTGAATTTCCTTCAAGTTTCTATAAGGGTAAGTGTAGTGCATATTTGCTACAGAGTAAGATAAATATTCCCAGAAATATTCTGCCTTATGCTGGGATACATGTTCAGAGTCAAGAAAAGGACTAGAGATCAACCTTCCTTGCCACTGAAAGGTTGCCCAGCTATGAGCAACAATAAACGGGCAATAAACGGCATTCTTCTTCCCCTCCTGAGACTGCAGCCATTAGAGAAATGGGCATTAGAATCAGACTTGTGGGAATAAAAATAACATCTTTATTTTTTTTTAATGTTTATTGATTTTAGAGAGAGACAGGACATGAGTGGGGGAGGGAGGGAGAGAGAGACAGAAATGCAGAATCTGAAGTAGGCTCCAGGCTCTGAGTTGTCAGCATAGAGCCCAACATGGGACTTGAACCCAGAACCTCAAGATCATGACCTGGCCTGAAGTCAGATGCTTAACCAACTGAGCAACCCAGGCACCCCACATCTTTATGATTTTTGATATAACTGCTGGACAGTAGGCCTTAGGGGTTGCAGATGGCAGCTTCTGACATGACCTCCAATGACATCCACCCCTTGGTATTCACATCCATGTACAATCTCTTCCCTTTGAGACCCAGTAACTTGTTTAAAAAATGGAATATGATGACAGTATATATATATATACACATATATATAACTTTATATATGTGTATATATATGCATAATTATATATATATAATTGTAACTTCTATTTTACTAGTAGAATCTCTTTTGATCCTCTTCCTTACTGGCATTGATGAAGCAAGATGGAGACACTCAAGTGGCAAGAACTCGAGGGCAGACTTTGGACAACAGCCCATGAGGAACTGAGGCCCTGAGTCCAATATGGTGCAAGAAACTGATCCTACCCACAGCCAGGTGAGCTTGGAAGCAGATATTTCTCCAGCTGAGCCCTCAGATGAAATCCCAGCTCTGGCTGACACCTTGATTGCAGCCTTTTGAGAAACCCTGAAGCAGAGGATCCCGTGAAGCCATGTCAAGATTCCTGACCCATAGATACTGGGAGATAATAAGTTGTTTGAAGCAGGTAAGTTAGGGACAGTATTTCCCTAAGCAATAGATAACTAACACAAGTGTGTTTGCCAAGTGGACTTGCTAACCTACCCTTAAAGTAGACGACTATACCCACCTGCTCTCTGGCAGTGCTTAGAAGCTACATCATCTTTGGAGGCCTCCTCTGTACAGCTTGCAGAAGTAGAGAGGACAATGGACAATGGCTTTTGTTAGGCAGGGAGACTCCAAATCAGCTGGGGAAGAGGAAGGATCATTTCCTATTACCAGACTTAGCTGGTAAGTCAGTCTCCTCCACTGGGGAAAAATGAGGGTGGAGAAAATCCAGGAGTGTTATTCTAAATATGTCTCTCTACTCTTAAAAACCGAGAACAAACTAAGGGTTGATGGGGGGGTGGGAAGGAGGGAAGGGTAGGTGATGGGCATTGAAGAGGGCATCTTTTGGGATGAGCACTGGGTGTTGTATGGAAACCAATTTGACAATAAATTTCATATATTAAAAAATAAATAAATAAATAAAATAAATATGTCTCTCTACACATGCAAATACAAATGGATGAGTATCCTTAAGTCATATGGTTACCTAGTGACCAGGTAAATTACCTCACTTCTACAGCTAAGAATGAGGCCTACAGGTAGACCATGAATGCGTTGGGAAAATATGTTCTCATAGAAATGATAATAGAAAACAAACAAACAAACAAACAAATAAACATTTCTCTTTTACAATGAGAAATCCTTGGGGCACCTGGGTGGCTCAGTCAGTTAAGCACATGACTCTTGCTTTTGGCTCAGGTCAGGATCTACAGCTTTGGAAATTTGGGCCCTGCATTGGGCTCTGTGCTAAACATGGGGCCTGCATGGGTTTCCTTCACTCTCCCTCTCTCTGGCCCTCCTCTGCTCATGCTCTCTCTCTCTCTTAAAATAAACTTAAAAAAAAAAAAAAAGAGAAACTCCTCCTGTTAAAGAACTCCTTCATAGAAAAGTCTTCCTGTGCTGATTTGAAAGTTTGCATTTCACTTTCTCATCCTGGTTTTGATGTCTTTTATTAAAAAAGTCCTGTGCCGCTTCTCAGGTGCCAGCTCTCAGCAATGCAAAGATGCATTAATATCCATCTCTGCCCTCAAGGGACATACAGACTTCCAGGCAGATGCGTTTGAAAACAAGCCTCTAGAACACGCTATTGCAGGTTTGATTCCTTTGGAAGCTGGCTCTCAGGGGAAATTTAACATGTAAAATGTTTATTGGGGACGGTCCATAGGATTAACACCTGTTGAAGGAAAGGGGCTGTAGGATTGGGCAGAGGGAATTGTACAGCTGTGAAGGAGGCCTCAGGTGGCCTCAGGTGAGCACAGGAGAAGCTCTGGTGCTAAAATGGCCCTTTGGAGTTAACTTCATAGACTGAGATAGCGTGGCTCTATACATCACTGGCTTCTTCGTTGGATGCGGCCACCCTGACAGGGTGGGATCCTGAAATAGGCTTTTATGTGCACTAGAAGGAGTCCCTGAAAGAGCTGACAGCTGAAAGCAGTGTGCCATGAGCCCTCCTAGCAGCTGGGGTGGCAAGTCTTTTCTTGATGGAGAAGTTTAGGAGGTAGGATCCCCCTGTACCTTTCCAAAAAGGTAAGGGTAAGACTCTGCTTGGCAACAGCCTCCTTAGTAGAAATATTCCACAAGATTCCCTCTGTCCACACTCAGGCCCATTTTACTATTGTACATGGGGTCGGGGGAGGTGGTTAAGGCACTCAGGTTCCTTATTTGCCTACCTCTGCTAACCCACATCAGCCTCTTTGGCATCCAGTGTTCGCTGAGGTGGGAGAAGTTTCCATTGGAACATCCCACTGTATACACTTAGGTATAAAATGGCGGTACCGAGGGAGTTGCTGGCTATGAGCCTGAAAGGTTACCTAGGGCTACTTTGTGAAGCGAGCTGTATATCACACTCAGGAATTTGAATATCTTGGCTAATGAGATCTTATTGGAAGATCAGTCTTCACAGTGCCCAGGGGTCAGGTCACAGTTTTAATCCCGAAACGGGTGGCACTATAGAGCATGGGTCTGGGAGGAGATTGGAAGCATGGGGACAAAATAAGAGACTGAGATGTTGTTGGAAAGAACGGTGGTGAGGTCCAGGGAGGAGAGCAGGGAGGGGGCCTCCGAGGGAGGGTTTTAGAGATTAGATTGACAGGATTTGAAAGCTGATTAAAGAAAAAAAGTTAGAATACATTAGTTTTCCAGCTTGAGCTAATGCATGTGTGGGGTGGGGGGAGAGTGGAGCCTTTTTCCACTGCAAAAAGGTACTTATTCTAAAAAAATAAATGTGAATGTGCTATTATTTAGATACTATTGTATATTTTCATTTGTTTCATAGCTAACAGTTTTTCAGGCATAGGAAATTTGGGTGGGCATTAAAACATTTCAAAACATTAGCTCACCGTTGATAATAAGAATGATAGCAACCCCTTTATTGAGTGCTGCTGGCCATTTGGGGCACTCATCTGAAATTATCTTATTAAACTTCACGACGACACGACTATCCTGTGGATTATTGTTATGCCAGTCTACAGATGGGAAAAGGGAAAATGGTGTAATCAAGATTGAAATGACCACAGTCCGACTTTAAAGCTCATGCTTTATTCATATAACCAATCTAAAGCCTCATTCAAGATATTCTCAGTCTTCCCCTGTGCCGGTCCCCTGGGCCATTGTCTCTAGTAATAATGTGTACTTCCCATCCTTTGGCAGCCAAAGGGTTAAAGGTAAGGTAGCTGATTCTGCAGGCAATCTATGCCAGTAATTTGTGGTATGGAATGTTGATGTGCTGAAAAAAAAAAAAAAAAAAAAAAGATGTTCTAGTTGCCAGGATTTCTTGCATAGAAACAAAACTTCCATTCACATCTTGCTGAATTTCCAGGACCTAATTAGATGTGGGACCAAATATTCCAGTTTCTTCACTCGACAGGAGCACAGATGAACACTGATGAAGGTTGGAAATAAGATTTTCAGCCTTTTTTCTTTTTAAGAGTTATAGCTTTATTTGACGGTAAGCTTCGATTTAAATACTACCTACAGACTAATGTGTTCTCTCAATTTTCTAGTATATCATGTTACATTTGAATGGGACTTTGTCTTTTACCAGACGAGGAATCCTATTTGATGTGCCAATAATGTGAGGCTGGGTGACTCAGCGCGTTGAGTGACTTGTCAAATCTCTCCCAGCTCCTAAGAGTCAGGACCAAGTTTCAGACTTGGCACTTCCAATCTCAGGTTCAGTACTTTTTAAACATTTTCACCGCACTTTGGAGTTTTGTTGGCCAAACAGCAATCAAAAGCACATGATGTCAATTGAATTTTTCTTTTTCGTATATCAATGTATAGAAAAACTACTTTAATTCTACTCCTGTTAAAAATAGAGTTCGAGTGAAATGAACCAAAGTTTGGGTTTTTTTTTCTTCTTCTTCTTGGTCTTAGAAAAACAAAACAAAAAGCAGAAAACAGGAGACAGATTCATTTTTTTATGGTGACCCGGGACGGATGACACCCAGTTAACCCGAGGATTTGCATAGAGTGTGCATTGTTTTTGTGAAATGTTGTGCACTGTTATGCTATTGCATTGAGGAATGACACTAGAATTTGGACTTTGAAATAAAGATGAACAGATAAGTCTTGGTGACCCACAAAGGCTAGCCTCTTTTGCCTTAGATTTGCAGACAGGGATTTCTGTGTCGTACAGGGATTAAGGGTGCCAAATGTAGCCAGGAACTGCTTCAGCAATCATAGATGTTGTTTTTCCAATCGGGCCAATCTGCCAGACTGGCAGACAGAAAACTAACAGAAATATTAAATATAGACAGATTCTATAGTTGAATCTTGTTTCTTTCCTCTCTCTGCTGGAAGTCACTATAAAATAGTAGCCTGTGTGTAGGTCATTAAAAACATACACAGATACACACACCGCGTTGTGTGTTTGCACTGTTAAATAAGTCTTTGTGGACTCGATAACTGGGTGCAAAACAGCTGCCGCAGATGTATTAGGTGGCTGAAGTGGTCCTTCATTTACGATGTGATTCCCAGATACTCTCTCCTGGCTCCCTGTTACCCGGCGCGAGATTCCGTCCTCTATTGACCTACACACCTTGGAGAACCATTTCCAGGGAAGCACCATTCTTGAGGTTCCAAATTCATCCTCTCGAGGTCTGGTAAATTTGGTGGATTTGTACTTGGAGACCTTGATAGAAGAGTTGGTTTCATTTCCAGGATTTGTTTCCACGCGTGGTCAACAAAGATGCATAATTACGTGCAATTCTTCTCTTGGCCACAAATGTAACAGAAGGGAGCTCAGTTAGCTACTGTGACCACAATTTATATAGAGCAAACCCTCCCCTCAGATTCAGAGAAATGATGACGTGATTCCATTGCAACATACACATGTGGCTTCCCCCAGATGCCCCCGGGGTACAAAGGGGCCTTATGCAGCTTGCGTGGCATCATGATCTCTCTTTTCTATGAATATTCTACTATTTTCTCAGCTTTCTTACAACACGTTTTTCTACTTCTTTTGCTCTATATTTCTTAGGAAGAAAAGAGTTTAATAAAGTGATACAAAGAGAACTTTTGTTGGGTAGAATTGACCAATGTTCGCTTAGAAAAATTATCTTCCAAATAATTTTATCTTCTGAGTAGGAAGCATACAGGAGTAGTGGGCTCCATTATAGCTGATTTGGAAAGACCTCTTCTTTCCCTTCCATCAGGAAAAGTGGCAAGTGAAATGATGCTATCTTTGGAAATCTGTGTTCTTTATACAAAGCTTGAGAAACAGTATTCTTCAATATGAAAACTAATATTTAATGGACACGTTTCTACATGGATTGGGAATTACTTTTTTCTCTGATATCAAGGATTTGGAATACCTGACCCTTTGACTAAAAGCCATGAGTGAATTTCGGGAGCAATAAACAATGCCATCTTCCACCTAGGACTCTTTGCTTCTTGACAGTCTTAGAGTTGTGAGTCTGAATTGGAAAAATTGGTCTATTTCCCCTTTCTATGTCTGAGAGATGGAGAGCAAGGAGGGGTAGAAAAGTTGCATTCTTCAAACAATCCACATCCCAGAATAAACAGCATATATATAGCCCTTTCTGGATAATTATATGTTGGCAATGCTTGCTAACTAGTTTTGTCTGACTTCTCAACCTAG
This sequence comes from Acinonyx jubatus, assembly GCF_027475565.1. Classification (NCBI taxonomy): domain Eukaryota; kingdom Metazoa; phylum Chordata; class Mammalia; order Carnivora; family Felidae; genus Acinonyx; species Acinonyx jubatus. Next base: position 206,082,973 of record NC_069381.1, on the reverse strand, counting down.
ATTCTTCGCCATTATATTGCATAGCAACACATTCCTTGTACCCGAAAGGCATTTGTGGCCTTGTCACCTTATACATGTGGGAAGACCCCAATTGCAATCTTTAATATGGGAACTTTTCTCTGCATGGGAAACCCTCCTGTCTTGCATCAGAATGCTTCATTGATGGCTCAGAACTATTTGGTACCTTTTGAAAATTACGTTTTCTACAGAAGCTTAAAACATCACTGTAAACTTATAGCTTATGACAACATAAATTTATTATCTTACAGTTTTGTAGGCCAGAAATCTGTTGTGGGTCTCACTAGGCTAAAATGACAGTATTGGCAGGCATGTGTTCCCTTCTGGAAATTGTAGGGGAGAATCTGCTTCCGTGCCTTTTCCAGCTTCTAGAGGCTTCTGACATTTCTTGTCCCATGGCTCCCTTCCAATTTTGAAGCCAGCAATGGGGTATTGGGTCCTTCTCATGTGTATTATTCCAATGTTTACGTTCAGCATTACGTCTCCTTCTCTGACTCTGACGTCTCTTCTGCCCCCTTCTTCCACTTAAAAAAAATCCCTTGTGATTACATTGGGCCTGCTCAGATTATCTGGTATAATCTCTCCATTTAATGTTAGCTGATAGGCAAACTCAATTCCATATGCAACCTTTATTCTCCCTTGTCATGTAACAGAACACATTCCTGAGTTCTAGGGATTAGGGTCTGGACATCTTTGGGGGGCTATTATTCTTTCTACCATACCGCCCCTCCTCTCAGATTTTATTAATGAGGGGCAGAGGTTGAGTTCTTGAACTGGATTAGCAAAGGTTAGCTGCTCTTGGCAGCAGTGAAAAGGATATTGCTTGGATAAATGGTCAGGAGCCTTACCCTAAGCCTGAGCATCATCTCTCAGAGCAGCTCTACAGAATCAGTTCAGAACCAAAATATTCCGTCTGTAGGATACCTGGAAAAGTGTCATAAATGAACACTACTCTTTTCTAATGTAAGTATAGTAGTACTAAAAAGGAGGACATTTACATTTACTGACTCTACATTCTTTGGTTCTAGTCAATAGATACATTATTATTCTTTATACAGATTTGCCTGCGAGAAGACAACACATTCCCTGAGAAGGTGATCTGGGTTTCTGGGTTTCTACCTTTGCTCAGTCATTGAGCATTGTCCATCTGTGGGAGGGACACCTCCCATTAGCCCCTGTTGGACAGTGTAGTACGGTGTTTCAGACAAGGCTTGTCTTGGTTGAACCTTCCCACTCTAGTTGTTGAGATGTGCTTTCAAGTCTTTTGAAATGTCCAGTTTTCTCCTTTCTCATTTGAATTCCAGAATTCTAGCTATGTGGGCAGGTTTTAGGTTTGACCTCTGCCCTTCCTCTGCTCAGCCTGGACTTCTGGACTTGGCTCCTGAATTCAGCTCTTTTAGCTTTGCTCATTCCGTTTGATTGGGCCAGTTACTCCAAATTGGATTTTCAATAGTATTTTATCATTCCTCTATTCTTACCCACTCCTTCTACCCTCACTCCTACACTTAGGTCCTCCTAAGGTATGCAGAACTCTCTGCCAGGTCTCACTGGCCTTGCCAGGTTTTGTCTCAGCCCTTTCTGGTTTTCCTCTTGTCGGTTTCTCATAACTATGAATAGGTACTTAGACAATGGTAAACCTCATTAATGTAGAAGAAGATGCTTTAATAGGAGAAGTCAAGGTAGGGGCGCCTGGGTGACTCAGTTGGCTAAGTGACCAACTTCGGCACAGGTCATGATCTCATGGTTCATGGGTTTGAGCCCTGTGTCGGGCTCTGTGCTGACAGCTCAGAGCCTGGAGGCTGCTTCAGATTCTGTGTCTCCCTCTCTCTCTGCCCCTCACCTTCTCTCTCTCTCTCTCTTTCTCAGAAGTAAATAAACATTAAAAAAAATAGGAGAAACAAAGCAACTCATGATATAGCACATTACACATAATTTCTTTGCAGTGTTGTATAAGGAATCAGAATATAAAGAGTCACGTACTCTGATTTTTATAACTGTCATAACTAGAATCCAGCTACGGAAAGGAAGAGAATCTCAAACGCCTGACACTGAGTTGGGAGATTATCATGATTGGGAAAGAAGATTTTGACCACAGAAATGTGACTCACTGTATAAAAAATAATGTCTCCCTTTAAACTGACAGGGAAGTTTTTTTTTAATAAAAAACATTTTTTTTGGCTTTTAGTTGGAAACGTTTCTCAAATTTCTAATTACCTAGAAGTAGTTTTCTCCAGAACCTTTTGGAAATAAAATGTAGGGTCTAGAGAGGAGGAGAGAAGTAGGTGAAAGCCAAAAAAAAAAAAGTTAAGGCAGAGTGTTGTGTTTCTTTGGGAAATTTTCCAAACCATCAGGAGTGTTTGGGGTGGCCTGGGGACGCAAAGGGAGGGCATCTGTGTGTTCAAGAGTGTAATGAGGAGCGCCATGGCTGTGGTAGGTGGTACAGAGGTCCAATGGCCAAAGGTACTCTGAAGCCAGTCCTTCTTCTCAAGGGGAAAAAAATATCTTCTCCTTCTTCCTTTAACTATAAGACAAGAACTAGGATTAGAGAGGACAGTGGCCCTGTGGGCCTGGGGACTCATATGTAATAAAATTCTCTAAAGAAAACCTTCACAACATGAAAGGGATCTGGCTGAGAGTATTATAGACTTAAACGAGAATTTTGCAAAGAAGATATGGCAAGGACTAGAGATTCATCTGCAGCCCACTACATTCCTGTAAAACCCTTTAGGCTACAGCCCCTAGAGTCATGGAATGTTGAAAGGTAAATGTTTTCAGCGTCAGGCAAGTGTTGAGAGAAATAGTGTGCTACGGCCTCCTCCTACCCATCCACTGGTTCCCAACCAAATATTTTTTGCCTCAGAATAGATGTTCGGTCACGGTTGGTGCTCCAGGAAATCAGGTGGCCTGAACTTGGATCGTGGCTTCCCAGATTAGTCTCCAAGTGACTCCAAACGATGTATTTAGCCTCCATATACCTTCTATGTAATATGGGAGTAATAAGATACCCTCCTTTATTGTGGAGTCCTGACGTGCATGTGAGGTCATGCGTGCCACACATTTAGCACACCTCAGGGTATGTAACAGGAATCATTAAGACAGGACCGCAACCGTCATCATTATGAATATTATTACAGCGAGTTGAACTCAGTAACTCCAGAGATGTGCCTGTAGGAGCAGCAGGAGTTCTGTTTCCTGATCCTGTCTTAACTAAGGGTTAACTTGCACTTATAAGCAAGCTCTCCCTTTCACTTTCCGGGGCACGGACTTCAAAGTTGAGGCTCTCTGCACCCTACAATTTGAATTTGCACTGCTTTTGGTTCAACGGTGAAATTGTGGTATGGTAGAGCTTACTCAGCCAGGCTCATTTTTTTCTATTTTCCCTTGCAGCCAGTTTGGCATTACATAGATCTTAAAGCTGGTTTCACACTCCATTGCATCAAAGGTTAGAGGTCAATTTGAAACATGGCAGGAGTGGACCGTAATAGCCTTTGGCACCTAGATCCCCCTTTTATACAGGGCAAAGCATTTTAGAAATGCTAACCTCAGTGGGGTGCTCACATTAGTTCTGTTTTGAATTAGCCCCTCCAATCTGGGTGGTAAAATGCGAGCAGGGAGGTTACATGAACTTCTTCAAGTTCAGGAACAGAGAGCTTTTCGAAACTGATATTCATATTTAGAACACAAGCTTTCACTGCTTTCTACTCCTGCCCCTTCCTCTTAGCCTTCTCTGGGATTAAAGGCATTCTCTGACATTTACAGATTTTCTGTATCTAGAGGGAGATGGCGTGAAAGCGTGATATTTGTCTAATTGTTTTCCTCTTTCTTGGTGAATTTCGTTACTGGACAGAAGGCATCAGGAAGGGAAGAAGGGAAGAGTCTGGTCCTGGGTCTGCTACCAGTCATCACAATGTGTACAAAGTGAAGGGGGTTGCAAAGATGTCCTAGGGAACCAGCCATCCTCACTGGCGGCCCAGCAGGGGGACTCTTTAGGCTTGGTGTTGGAGAGGGAACAGTTCCCAATTGATGCTGAACAGGCGCTTTTATTTTCTAAATGTGGAATTTTCAACAGATGACACCACCCTCCCCTTCCCCCCCCCCCAAGGAAACTTCTAAGGCTGCTGTTGTTGGCTCTGACATCTTTTTGAGGTGGAAAAGATACGTAAGAAGGACAAGAAAAAGAAGAAAGAAGAGGAGGAGGAGGAGGAGAAGAGCTAGAGAAGGAGGAGAAAGAGGAGAAGGAGGGGGAAAAATATTTCTCTTAAATTGCTTAAGATAAACATGTCTCTTGGCAAAATTGAAACATCATAGAAGTTCTTCATTTCTGTTATCATTGTTTTTCTAGGATAAGAAAACCCTTCAAATATTTGAATGCAGGTTCAACCACAACTGTATTTGAATAACAAACAGGTAAATATGTTCATGGGGGTGTCTCCAGTACGAATGGATGGTAAGGTCGTCTAATCACAGACGGCTTCTTTTCCTTTGGTGTCCCTGCTCTACAATGTAATGCTGAGATTTTGAATTTATGATAAGGGGGATTATTCTATTGTGGCTAAAAATTCTACTGATGCTCAAGTTATTGATCCATCTATCCAACTGGAGATCTTTTGGTTATTTGCCTCACCAGTTTCTTTATTGGTAAAAGTTCTTGTAAATTGCGTTTTAGCAGGGGCTTTATTTAAATCTCTCTCCTGTCGTTTGGTAAGGAGTAGCTTTCCAGCTGTTTGCTATGAATGTGTTCACTTTATGTAACTACCAAATGCCTCTGTAACATTCTGGACAATGTGCACTCGTTTTATCATGTGACATTTTCTATTCAACATTGGCTGTATCTATAGACAGAGGCAGGCAGGAGAGGTGGGATTTTATTGCCTTAGCCTCCTGGCACGTTGAGTAGAAACTCTACATCCTAACCTTTACAGTTAATGGTAGAACACACACAAATGCTCAGCCTAGGCTCTCAGTCAAACATCAAAAATTGGGAGTCAATTCTGAAATGTTATTTTGGGGGATGTAATAGGTGCGTTTCTGGCAGATTTCATGTAGTGCTATTCAACTGTCCCAATGGGGGTCAGATGGGAATGGTGAATCTCAATGTTTCCTAGTAGCTCTTAAAGTCCTGCCTAGACAAAAAGTTGCAAAATACACATTTTTCTCATAGACTCGGGCAACATGTTCATGGAATCCTCAAAAATGCATTCAGTTAAAATCATTAGAATACAGCTCACTGGGGCGCCTGGGTGGCACAGTCAGTTAAACACCTGACTTCGGCTCAGGTCATGATCTCACGATCTCATGATCTCAGGGCTCATGGGTTCGAGCCCTGCATCAGACTCTGTGCTGACACCTCAGAGCCTGGAGCCTGCTTTGGATTCTGTGTCTCCCTCTCTCTCTCTGCCCTTCCCCCGCTCGCCCTCTCTCTCTCTCAAAAATAAATAAGCATTAAAATAAAGGAAAGAAAAAAAGAAAATGTTCCTCCCCCGCTCATGCTCTGTCTCTTTCTCTCTCTCTCTCTCTCAAAAAAAAGCATGAAAAAAAATGGAATACAGCTCATTTTATTGATGTTCTACTTTGAGAAATAGAAAGTCAGTGTCCATGAGACTTCTAGATATTTCCTCCTATGGTTAGCTTTGATATCTCCAGGCAACTAGTGCCAATAAGTCTGAGTAGATACGACATTCAGCATCCTTTCCTTTTCAGATGCTTAAGGATATCATGGAGAACCTCAAGCATTAAAATATTCACCTTTGGGCAGCACCAATTAGTTTTGCAAATCAAATAAATTGGCATAAGATGCACTTTAATGGGTATAAGATGTCCTTAAAGTTACTTGGAGTGTCATCCTAATTTGAAAAATGCCTTATGGGGCCAAATGGAAGTCTTTCTTATTTTTTTCTGACAATATTCCATATAATGTTCACTGATAGATTAATATTGAAAATGGCCTGGCTCTCAACAAGCAGTCAGACTCTGCCAGTCACAGACCATACTGAAATGGCTTGCCTTAGTAGTTTTGGATATTTCTAGTTCATACATATTTTATTTTGAGTGTCATGCAATTAAGAAGGGAATAGGATTTGAAGACTATCCCTGAGCCATAATTCTTTTATGATAGTTCCCAGATTCTGGGAAAGTCTAAGTTCATCTAACTTTTTGGTAGAATAACAGATACGCCAATCCACTGTGTTCTTAATTCTATTTAAAATTCTTCTGGACAATGAACGTGCAGAATGAAGAATCTTTTACTATATTACTGTATCTCAGCTGAAATTCTGTGGACCGGTTACCAGTTTAGAATTTGTTGCTAATTATCTTGAGCCCCCATCTAATTGAGGGGGGGGGCAGGCGCCAGTACCATTTCCTCGTGAGAAACTATTCTTTTTTTTTCCATGGTGTAATGTCAACCCCTCCCCCCCAACCAAAACCAAAAAACAAGAAAGCTCCAACAGTCTTTCTGATGTTTGTTGGGTAACAGTGATGGTATCCCTCCTCACCAGGGAATGATTTCTATGGGAAGATTTCAAATAGTGGGGGACACCCTAGGCAGCTGTCTTTTTTGTGTTCGAATGGCTCTTTCCAAGCTACACCCATCCATCACCAATGACTCCCTTGACGGCCACAATCTAGAAGTGCCTTAAGGAACACCCTCATCATGGCTTTTCACACTATACATGGTGAATGACGAGGTTTTATGGTTTATTTCCAAGGAAAGAAAAGACTGACAAACATAAGTCTGTTGGTTAGGCAAGTCATTGGCTAAAAAGTTTCTGAATACTTTCAATTTCCATGCATATGGCACTATGGACAAGTAATAGACATTTTGTAGACCAGCATTAGCCCCTGGAGGAAACTTTCAATAGTACTGACCTAGGTCCCTTGGTACAGGACATCTCAGCTCCACTCTCTGCACAAACTAACTTTCTGGCTGAGCCATGTGATGGAGACTGATATTTAGAATTGGCTCAAGTTGTTTTGGGAAGGAATTTTCTGTAACAATCCAGCATGCCATCCTTCTCACAGTCCAGTCAAGTGCCCTGGAATAAGGGCTTGGTTTTACTGTATTCCTTTGATAAGGAGGTGTCTTTCTGCTCAGAGGATACCCTTCGGATGTCCTGTTTCATCGTACTAAAACTGTTTGAATTAAAGAATTTAGAGAATTTGGCAAAAGTCCTAAATTCCTGTCAGATTTCTCCCCCGTGACACAAGGACAAATATGCAATTGAGTGTTTGAAAGGGGGGGGGGGTAAATATTTCCCGGGGCTAGGTATGTAAATCACACATTAATAAGAATTCTAGGCTACATGTATCAGCATTCATACAGACAAAGAAACTTTTAGAGCCAGGGAACAGTTGCACAATTTTAATACAGGAAGCTACTTGTCTCCATATACGCGAACACATTATTTATAAAAGGATGATAGCAGCAGCAAAAGCTTCTAGTAAACAAACCAGTTCTTAGAGTTCTATTCTGCAAAACAAATACTGCAATGCTGTCTTTCCAATGTTTGTTATTCCGGATGTGTCCTAATTGTGCAATTTGAAGAGCTTAAAAAATTTTTTTTTTGTAACCTCTTTTTTCCTTCTACTCAATTGTTATTCCTTCTAGCTCTTTTTGTTATGAAACCGAGAATTAGGTGGTGCCAGCAGGGACTTAGTGGGTCTTTGAGGAATCTTTCCTAAGCCATTTTTAGCATTTTAGAAAAACCTTGTTCTATGATTACTGAGACTTTGACAAAATCAAACTCCTATATATATATATATAGAGAGAGAGAGAGAGAGAGAGAGAGAGAGAGACTAATAAGGGAAACTGACTGATAGGATTTTTATCAACTAACTAAAAACAATGAGTGACTTAAAAACAATGCGTTTCTACTGGACAGTTATGCTCATCCTCTGGCAAAATATTTTGGAGTTGGTCAACTCAGAAGAGTCCAAGGAAAAGAAAAAAAAAACGTTTAGTGGACAAGGATGATGTGTACTAATATCACATCTTTTATCAGAAGGGAGATTTCGAGCAGCATGTCGTAAAAATAAGTCAATTAATTGAATTAAGAGTCTCTCAATAATACTCAACTAGCAGTTAGCCACCTCTAACCTCTTTAAGGAAAGATAAATAAACGGTATTTACCTATCAAGTTCCAGAAACATAATCTCTGCCAGGTAACAAAATAGAAAAATTTGCTCTAGGAGTAGCCTGTCTTCCATGCTGTGAAACTTCTTTGGATGTAACTCATTCTTCGCAGATGAATCCACAGTAGTTTTTCTACATCTTTGGAAGGTGTACATGCAAAATGAGAAATTCTCATAAAACACCGTAGTAATCACCCAGTGCCCTGTAGTTATTGAGAGTTCCAATACAAGGAAGCTTTTTTGGTGTTCTGGAAATCTTGAGATTATATCATCAAAGGAGAAAATATGTTTTGGGTGCTTGTCAAATCATTCTTCACTGATCCTGAATAATATCTATAAGAATAATACCATTCTTAGACTACCTTCGCACTTGACCCAGATATAGCCAAGAGCTTAAGGATGGCTTTGGGAACACCAAAAACATAATACGCAGAGTCCAAACATTTATAGGGGAGCAGTTAAAGGGGACATATAACACTTCTACTTAAGGCAAATCAGCAATTCACTGAGAAAGGTGTTGATGTTTAGCTGGAACAGTTTTTGAAGAAAAATACATCCTAAAATGAAAGAAATATCATTGACCACCACGTGATGTCAACTGAAAATGCTCCAGTGGCAAGTATATTTAGAGTACCAGGACAGGGAGTAAACCCTGTGAAGGTAGTTAACGACTAATGTGGGAACTTGGAATTCTCTTTTACCAGAGACACAACTCCCGCTGGAAGGCACACACGCGCACACGCACACACCCAGATAGGTCCAGTTAAATCTCTAAAAGTAGGGCCAGGCGTAAAAATTGTTAAAAGTCACACCGACATTGCAATATGCAGCCAGGATTGGGAACCGCTGCCCTTATCTAACCAGAGGGGTGTGTGTGTGTGTGTGTGTGTGTGCGTGCATGTGTGTACCGGAAGCGAATAGTTAGGAAAACATTCAAAGGGGAATTTTGAAGGATGAAGAAGATGCATCCAGATGGTGCGAGAACAGACAGGTGACCTGAAAAGGCAGCTGGGTTCTGGGAACTGGAGTGAATGAAGACAAGGCTGGAGGGACGCAGAGCATGTCCTGAGAGGGGACTCAGTCCACACACGGCGAAGAACCACGGAAGTGGGACCGTCGGGTTTGTGTTTGGACAGATCACTTGAATGACGGGGTGGAAACCACATAGTGGGGTGACTCTAGCTCAGAGTTCTCGTCAACTGTGCACTGCTCCTTGCTGAGCTGTTTCATGTCAGTGACTTGCGTCAACAATCTTTCCACATTTTTAAAATTCTTTTTTAAATTTTATTTATTATCATTTTTTTAAAATTTACATCCCAATTAGTTAGCATATAGTGCAACAATGATTTCAGGAGCAGATTCCTTAGGGCCGCTTAACCATTTAGCCCATCCCCCCTCCCACGACCCCTGCAGTAACCCTCAGTTTGTTCTCTATATTTATGAGTCTCTTCTGTTTTGTCCCCCTCCCTGTTTTTATATTATTTTTGTTTCCCTTCCCTTATGTTCATCTGTTTTGTCTCTTAAAGTCCTCATATGAGTGAAGTCATACGAATTTTGTCTTTCTCTGACTAATTTCACTTAGCATAATACCCTCCAGTTCCATCCATGTAGTTGCAAATGGCAAGATTTCATTCTTTTTGATTGCCAAGTAATACTCCATTGCATATATATATATGTATATATATGTACATGTATGTATATGTATATATATGTACATATATATGTATATATGTACATATGTACATATATACATATATATGTGTGTGGTTTTTTTTTTTTTTTTTTTGGTGACGCACAGTAGGAGGAGAGGGGAGGAGACAACAGAAGGAGGGAGATAAGCAGGCTTAGGCTCTGGTAGAAAGAACTACCTTAGTCAGATTCTTTGGTGGGAAGCTCCTCATTCTACCTGGGTATCCCCCATGGGGTATATAGGGAAATGGGGTTTCTTTTGCTCTTCCTGTAGAGGGCTAGTCTTCCTCTGCACATGGCTTGTGGCTCTTTCTCTAGGCTGTGGCTACTCCAACTGTGATCCGCTGGACCAACAGCATCAAAACCACTTCAGACTTTTCTGGAAATGCAAAGTGTAATGCCCTATCATTGATCTACTGAATCAGAAACTGCATTTTCACAACATTTCCAGGTAATTTTTATGCATTGAGTTTGAGAAACACTACTCTAGAATAATATTTTTCAGGTTTTTTAACCCAAACCCTCCCACATGGCAAGACATTCATTCTATATTGTGACCTGGAAGATGTGTATGCATGCAAATGCACCTGAAGAAAAATTTTCAGGACGAAAAATGTATGTGGTCTATGCTATGCTGTGCCATTATGTCCAATTCTGAAAAGAAAAATACTGGGAGCATCTGGGTGGCTCAGTTGGTTAAGCATCTGGCTTTGGCTCAGGTCATGATCTCATGATCTCATGGTTCGTGAGTTCGAGCCCCGCATCAGTGTAGAGCCTGCTTGGGATTCTCTCTCTCTCTCTCTCTCTCTCTCTCTCTCTCTCCCTCTGCCCCTCCCCCCTTCAATAAATAAACAAAGTTAAAAAAAAAGACTGGTCAATACTTCACTGATTTCATAAGTCACCAATAGCTTGTGATATCTGTTTTGTGCTCCTGGTGAAACCAAAGAGGCCTAGCCCTGAATTAGAATACAGGAAGTACTTTCCCAGTTTTCAGGAAAAATAAATTACCTGGAAAACAGGTTGTCAATTCAAAGATATTTTTTCCTATATATTTTTTAAAAAGATCTGGCTTTTGCCATTACTTGATTGCCAGCAACTGTCTGTAAGCATAATAATAAAGGTAAGAGAGACAAATATTCGTGGAAAAAGAACCAGAGTCAATCATGCTTAGTCTAATTAACAAAACAGCAATATGATTTTGATTGAAATTTCATTATCATAAAATTAATGTTTCTTGCTATGACATTTTTCTTGATTTGAAAAATTTGACCTAATGATATCATTAATGTATTAGTACTTAGTATCACTTGATTACAGTTGACAATCACTATTCTAGAAAAACATTTCTCCAGCAACTTCTGTAGTGTGATTGGCAGGGCAAAAGACCCCAAAGCCCACTTATCCTATCCATTCTCACTCTACAGAGGGAAAAGAATATAGTAATAATAGGGAACGTGTCACTGTATAAGCAAATTTTTGTGGTTTGCCTTAGCAGAGTGGTAGAGATGACTCAGATTTGAATCACAATGTATACATGACTTAAAGTCTAGTGACTGCAAAATTATGGTCTTCAAGTACCATCGATAGAAGCATATATCACTATACACACTGGGGTTAACCAAACAATCCACAACAAAGTTCATTGTGAATGGAGAAGTTAAGCCAAAAGTAATTCATAAATAGAAGGCATTTGGAAACCATGACCACGTTAAGACCACATGGATAACCAAGTACGCTTCCTGAAATCTGCAGGAATTCTACAAGTTGTGCAACCTTCTAGCACCACATGGTGATGTAGGACCCTGAATTAGAGTCATCAGGAAGCTCTACTGAAACAAGAATTTAATTTTGGAAATACACTATTTTAGTACCTTTAACTCATGCCTTCCTTCACCAGGTGGCCAACATGTGATCATTCAATGTATGTAAAAATGACAGTATATGAATTATGCATCATTTGGCTGTAAGAATCAAAGAATGTGCATTATCAGGAGAGCTGGTGTAGATTGTAATCCATATTTCAGAGCCACTACAAGAGAATCATTTATTATCAAGGCCCCAACTGAGTTATCTAGTGACAAATCTGAATTTTATAGCTTTTTAAGGTGATAGGTTCCCCCCCACCCCTGCTTTTCAGGGAACATAAGAAAATGCACTGAGATTTGCCTGCGAACTAAGCCTGAGTAATTCTGTGTACCTCCATCTTCTCAGTCCTATCTAGGCCAAGGATTACAAAAATGTTTCATCTCACAAGCAAGATCTGATTGATTTGTAATGGATGCCTGAGGGGCTGTGCTGAAGCCAGAAAAAGGTGTCTTGACTGATCAAGGATGTTGGCCATGGGTGTTGGGCAAGGGAGGAGAAGCTTCATGCCTTGATTTGCCCTTCTTGTTACAGACTCTCTTCTAAACTCTGAGGCAAGGCACACATGGATCATCTCCCATTTTGTTGAGCTGTGCTTTTGCGATACTATTGGTTAATTGAGTCTTGACGTCGTTCTCACCATGTCCAGACTCAGCTAAGGTTGCCATATAAAATACTGGGTGCGTAGATAAACCTGAATGTCAGGTAAACAACACATACAGTTTGGTTCTAAGTATGCCCTGAATATTGCAAAGGACATGCTTCTACAAAAGACGTTGGTTATCTGAAATTCAAATTTAATTGGATACCTTGTGTTTTTATTTGCCAAATCTGGCATGCTAAATTGAGTATTTAAGACACTTGATAGTGTCCTAATCTCTGATTTATAGGTCACCTATCTCTAACTTCTTCAGGGTATCCAAACTCAACTGAACACTAGAATAGTTCTGTGTATCCCAGAGTGACCCAAAGTAAATATGCAAACTAATCCTGAATTACAAAAGTTTGATAAATCCAAGGAATGTAGAAAAGGGGAGTAGGGAAGAGATTTAAAGGATTAGGGGGTCAGTGGAATGTAGGAGTCAGGAATGTTCAATATTGTAGGTTGGGATTAAGCTGTCTGGAGGAGGCCGAGGTAGGTAAAAGCAGTTAGCTAGAGGTGACTCTTAGGGAGGGGTTTAGGAGGAGAAAAGCAGTGTGGCTTTGTGTTTGGTCCCTTCAAGCTTCCAATGACTTCCACATTAGGAGTTTCTTGAATAGTGGGAAGGAGCAAGAACAAGGCATATCCTGGGGCTCGGGCTGGCACTTGGTTTAGCATGGAAATTATAAATCTATGTGTGATTCTGAAACATGGTGGTGATAATCTTTGGAGTCCTGCAAAAGCATTAGAAAGTAGTATTCTTAACGCATTGACAAGGAGGGAGGTGGAGAGAAAACCCATTTGTTCCCAGATTGCCAGGAGCGACTCTGTACTCTTTCTCTCTGCTTCTCTTTTTGTCTCTCTCTCTTTCACTCTATCAGGTGTCTGGGAGTAAAACCTATTGGTTGATGTTTGCTTCAAATGAAGTGTGTGTGTGTGTGTGTGTGTGTGTGTGTGTGATAGAGACAGAGACAGAGACAGAGAGAGAGAGAGACAGAAAATATAGTTCAATTTAAGCGATGATCATTTTTGGTAATAATTCAGATTCACGCTAAGCTTTGCAAGGCAAAACAATGGAAAGGCTGAAAACCAGAGCTTAGCCAAAGATTAAATTTGTGACTAGGCATAAAAAGATTTACAGTTAGGCGCTACTGTTAAAACTAATTTCCCCTGTGGTTTCATTAGATTTTCTGTATGCAGAAGAGTTACACTGCCGTGTGGTGGATCTTTTTCATCTTGGTAAATTGCACGAAATCAACAAAGTATCTGATGGCTGTGATTTGGAACTGTGATTGAGCTCTGCATTATCCATCTGAATTTGCAGTAAATGTTTGACTTCGAGCTTATTAGAATTCAGCACAGTCCTTTCTTTTGCCTTATTGACATGTTTTATTAAGCACGGAGGTACCTGCAGAGCGCCCAAAAGACTGCAGGCAAAATGGGGTTAAAGATATTCATCTGATCGCTTTCACCTAGAGTCTAGATACTCAGCAATTTAGGATGAAATGCACCCACCAGCTCCCAACTGAAGCCTCCCATAAACTGGCTATACTGCCTCGGCTGCCAAGACCTCTCTGTCGTGTTTTCTAAACTACAATGGTCATTTTTGCATTACTTCCTGCAAGGTCCCCAGGAAGACGAAGGCAGGGGAGACAGATTACGTGCCAGGCAGCTGGATTTCTTCTAAAGGCTTTTCCTTTTAAAGAAGCTTCCTCCTTTCGCAGGTTTATAAACAGCCCTTCCTGTGATTTTTGCAGCACAGAATATGGTGAGCATGCCTGCCAGCTCACAGCACAGCCAGGTGCTAAGCATCTGCGGCAGTGAGCTCGTGCCTCTGCAAGCTGCCTCTTCGCTCTAGGTGTGTGATAGGCACCGTGTCATTGTTTGGGAAGCCAGGAGGTTGGCTGTAACTCTCCCACACAACCCTCCCAATTGGTCTTGCAGGTAGCAAGAATATCACTTTAATGTGAATTGCCGATGCGCTGCCTCTGTTTTCCCTGCTAAACCAATCCCAGGGGTATCAAAAGAAGCAAGAAGCCCAGCCTGTGTGGTGCATTATTGCTTTGTGGCCAAGAGGTCCTGGAGGTTGTGGCAGAGAAAGCCTCTCTTTTCCATGATGAGAAAGGGCAATTTCCCTTGTATTCATACAATGTTGTTTCCTTATATAACTGTTGAATTTCTGTCATGGTAGGAAAAGTATAGTGATAGAAGATACTCTCGAAGGAAATATACGTGAAGCCCATGCAGGTACATAGATAACGGAATGGATTAGCAGTTAGTCCTTCTTCTAGAGGTGAAAAAACACAAATATTGGTGAAGTCATTATGTATGCGTGATTACTAAATTCTGGATAGCCCCGCGACTAGAAGTAAAATGAAATTTATCAGTCAATAGCTGAGCAACTGCTCTACCTTAATAATTACGGATTTGAGGGGCGCCTGGGTGGCTCAGTCGGTTGAGCGTCCGACTTCAGCTCAGGTCACGATCTCACGGTCCGTGAGTTCAAGCCCCGCCTCGGGCTCTCAGCTGATGGCTCAGAGCCTGGAGCCTGCTTCTGATTCTGTGTCTCCCTCTCTCTCTGTCCCTCCCCCGTTCATGCTCTGTCTCTCTCTGTCTCAAAAATAAATAAAAACGTTAAAAAAATTAAAAAAAATAATAATTACGGATTTGATTTATAAATTACATTAATAATTTGTAACCGAGGACAGAATTGGTGGTATAAAAATAAGCCCTGACTTGTATTTCTGCCTGATCACACCCTATCTAAGTGTACACCTCATGTCATACGCTTTAAACAATGGAAAAAAATTCAAGAAATCAAATTGCATTTTAACGTTATGAGGGAGGAAAATTTAGGACGGTTGATATTTATGTAGTGATTACTATGCGCCAGGCACAGCGTTAAGTACTTTGTGTGAATTTTCTAATGTTAATCCCTGCAACAACTGTATGATTTGCGTATTACAATAATCACCATTTGATACATGTCAAAATTGACCACAATAGGTTAAATAATCTATTGTAAGTCATTAGTGATGAAGTTCAGATTCCAGCTCAGGCAGTCCGATACTCTTGGGGTCCACACTTCAATGGCGATAAGTGAACTGGACATAGTTGTCAAATAGGTAAAACTTGCCATGGTTCAGACTAGAACCAACTAGATAATTCTGGCTAGACAATTGGGTACCCCATTCTGTCTTCAGTGCCAAATCTCCCTTGTAAGTTTGACATTCATGAAGTCAGGCTTTGTTTATCATTCATCTGTGTATTTTGAACTATAGTTATCTTAGACACAGAAGTCAAGGCATTCAGTAATGCTGTTGAATAAATACGTAGGATATTTATAAATGTAAATTAATTTTCTGGTGTTGTTTTTGTATTTTTCCATATGTAAGAGGTTAAGGTAATATCACTATAGTTACAAATACTATTCTACTTATCTTTAGAGTCTTTATCCTGCCTGAGTGGTAGAAAAACAATTTGTCAACTTAGGTATTCTTCTGCTTTTCATAGACATTGTAGCTACATTTGGAGGATGAACTGAAGGCCTGAACCAGGTAAAATGGGTACAGCGGTACTCTTCCCAGATTCCCCTTTCAGCACGGAGGTATCCATGCCCCCCAGTACCCAAGAGTGTTGTCTATCCACAGCTCACAGGCAGTTGCATTCCATCCTGGGACTTGACCTTGGCTGAAAAGAGGTACCCCGGGTTACAGCCTTTTCCTGAAGGCAAGACACATCCAGTGATGGTTGAAATGGGGGTACAAAGGCTCAGCTCCCAGCTTCAACATGCGACAATTCTGAGAGTCCTGCCTGGTCCAGAGCTCCCTAAAGAATTGTCTGAGACCCCAGTTATAATTGTATTGCAATTTGCCTTTTCCTCTGCCCCAAACTGCTTCATTCACTTCCTCACATGTGTTCTCAAATATATTTTCCAACAAATAAACCTCCAGCACCCAATTCTCTCCTCCAGGGGACCTGACCTAAGGCAGTAGGTATCAAGAGAAGACCTAGGAAGTCAGACTCTACAATGAAATTTGGGAGCTACACTACTCGCAGCAAGAACTCAGCCATAGGTGGGAACGCGAGCAGTCATTGGCATACTGGGGCTGCGCTAGTGTTAACATTGTCACTGGAGGTGAAATGGAGATGTGTGATCTGTGGAAGGGAATGCATTAGCTGGTAGTATTTCTCAGGAATTTGAGAGATACAGGGGGAAATCCTACTTATAAGGACTATGGAATTGGATAGCTGCTGTTGGGTGCTATGAATGCGTTGCAGAAAGCTGAATGGTTCATCACCAACTGAGGGTGAAGTATGAAACGCAGCCTCCTTGACTCCACTCAATGACACTTTAATTTCTTGCATTCAGAAGCCAGAAAAACCTGATGATGGGGATAGGTCTTTATTATAGGTGTGGTGGCATTCTAGGTAAGGTCTCATTCTCCACTCTGGCAATTTGCTATGCCAAGGTCAAGGCTCTGATTAGAAATGCATGAAACAACACATCAGAGTGAAACTAGCAAAATGCAAAGATAATGAGAGAATTCTGAAAGCAGCTAGGGACAAAGGGGCCTTAACCTACAACTGTTGACACATAACAATAGTAGCAGACCTATCCTATCTACTGAAACTTGGCAGGCTAGAAGGGAGTGGCAAGAAATATTCAATGTGTTGAATAGGAAAAATATGCAGTCAAGAATCCTTTATCCAGCAAGCCTGTTATTCGGAATAGAAGGAGAGATAAAGGTTTTCCCAGAAAAACAAAAACTGAATGAGTGCATCACCACTAAACCAGCCCTGCAAGAGATCCTAAGGGGGTCTCTGTGGGTGGAATGTTGCAAAGATCACAAAGGACCAGAGACATCACTATGGGCATGAAACCTACAGATAATACAATGACTCTAAATCCATATCTTCCAATAATAACACTGAATGGAAATGGACTAAATGCTCCAATCAAAAGACATAGGGTACCAGAATGGATAAAAAAACAAGACCCATCTATTTGCTGGCTACAAGAGACCCATTTTAGACCTGAGGACACCTTCAGATTGAATGTGAGGGGATGGAGAATCATCTATCATGGCACTGGGTGTCAAAAGAAAGCTGGAGTAGCCATACTTATATCAGACAAGCTATGTTTTAAACCAAAGGCTATAACAAGAGATGAATAAGGGCATTATATCATAATTATGGGGTCTACCCATCAAGAAGAGCTAACAATTATAAATGTTTATGCACCCAATTGAGAAGCACCCACCTATGTAAAACAATCACAAACATAAGCAATCCTATTGTGGTAAGAATGTGGTAATTTCAGGGGACTTTAATACTCCACTTACAACAATGGACCAATCATCTAGACAGAAAATCAATAAAGAAACAATGGCCCTGAATGATACACTGGACCACATGGACTTGACACGGATATATTCAGAACTTTTCATCCTAAAGCAGCAGTATACACATTCTTCTCAAGTGCACATGGAACATTCTCCAAGATAGATCACATACTGGGTCACAAAACAGCCAAATATAAAACAAACTGAGATCATACCATGCACATTTTCAGATCACAATGCTATGAAACTTGAAATCAACCACAGGAAAAAGTTTGGAATGTCTCCAAATGTATGGAGGTTAAAGAACATCCTACAAAAGAATGAATGGGCCAACCAGGCAATTAAAGAAGATATTAAAAAAAATATGGAAACAAATGAAAATGAAAACACAACAGTCCAAACCCTTTGGGATACAGCAAAGGCAGTCCTAAGAGGAAAAAACATTGCCAGGCCTAACTGAAGGAACAAGAAAAATTCCACATAGAAAATCTAACAGCACTCCTAAAAGAACTAGAAGCAGAACACCAAAGAAACCCCAATGCCACTAAAAGAAGAGAAATAATAAGGATCAGAGCAGAAAATAAACAATATAGAATCCAAAGGGGAAAAAAAAACAGTGGAACAGATCAATTCAATAAAACTAAGAGCTAGTTTTTTGAAAAAATAAACAAACTTGATAAATGCCTAGCCACACTTCTCAACAAGAAAAAAAGAGAGGACCCAAACATAAAATCACGAATGAAAATGGACTTATTACAACCAATCCTTCAGAAATACAAGCAATTATCAGACAATACTATGAAAAATTATATGCCAACAAACTGGACAATCTGGAAGAAATTGACAAATTCCTAAACACCCACACACTACTGAAACTCAAACAGGAAGAAATAGAAAACTTGAACAGACCCATAACTAGTGAAGACATTGAATCAGTTATCAAAAATCTCCCAACACATAAGAGTCCCGGACCAGATGGCTTCCCAGGGAAATTCTACCAGACATTTAAAGCAGAATTAGTACCTGTCCTTTTCAAGCTGTTCCAAAAAATAGAAATGGAAGGAAAACTTCCGGACTCATTCTATGAAGCTAGCATTACCTTGATTCCCAAACTAGACTGAGACCCCACAAAAAAAGGAGAATTACAGGCCAATATCCTTGATGAACATGGATGCAAAATTCTCAACAAGATACTAGCAAGTTGAATTCAACAGCACATAAAAAGAATTATTCACCACGATCAAGTGGGATTCATTCCTGGGTTGCATGGCTGGTTCAATATTTGCAAATCAATCAACATGATACATCACATTAATAAAATAAAAGATAAGAACCATATGATTCTGTCAATAGATGCAGAAAAGGCATTTGGCAAAATACAGCAGACTTTCTTAATAAAAACCCTCAAGAAAGTCAGGATAGAAGGAACGTAACTAAACATCATAAGAAGCCATATATGAAAAGCCCACAGCTAATACCATTCTCAATAGGGAAAAACTGACAGCTCTCCCTCTGAGATCAGGAACACTACAGGGACATCCACTCTCACCACTGTTGTTTAACATAGTGTTGCAAGTCATAAAATGAAATAAAAGGCATCCAAATTGGCAAAGAAGAAGTCAAGCTTTCACTTCTTGCAGACAACATGATACTCTACATGGAAAATGCAAAAGACTCCACCAAAAGGCTTCTAGAACTGATACACAAATTCAGCAAAGTCGCAGGGTACAAAATCAATATACAGAAATCGGCTGAATTTCTGTACACCAATAATGAAGCAACAGAAAGGGAAGTCAAGAAATTGATCCCATTTATAACTGCACCAAGAACTATGAAATAACTAGGAATAAACCTAACCAAAGATGTGAAAGATCTGTATGCTGAAAACTATAGAAAACTTATGAAGGAAATTGAAGAAGACATAAAGAAATGGAAAAACATTCCATGCTCATGGATTGGAAGAATAAATATTGTTAAAATGTCAATACTACCCAAAGCAATCTACACGTTCAATCCAATCCCAATCAAAATTGCATCAGCAGTCTTCTCAAAGCTGGAACAAACAATCCTAAAATTTGTATGAAACCACAAAAGACCTCGACTAGCCAAAGTAATATTGAAAAAGAAAACCAAAACGGGAGGCATCACAATCCCAGACTTTAGCCTCTACCACAAAGCTGCAATCATCAAGACAGTATGGTATTGGCACAAAAACAGACACATAGACCAATGGATTGGAATAGGGAACCCAGAATTGGATCCACAAATGTATGGCCAACTAATCTTTGACAAAGCAGGAAAGAGTATGCAAAGGAAAAAAGACAGTCTCTTTAGCAAATGGTGCTGGGAGAACTGGACAGCCACATACAGAAGAATGAAACTAGACCACTTTCTTATACCATAAATAAAAATAAACTCAGAATGGATGAAAGACCTAACTGTGAGACAGGAAACCATCAAAACCCTAGAGGAGAAAGCAGGCAATAACCTCTCTGACCTCAGTCACCTCAGCAATTTCTGGCTTGACACATCTCCAAAGGCAAGGGAATTAAAAGCAAGAATGAACAATTGGGACCTCATCAAATAAAAAGCTTCTGCACTGCAAAGGAAACAATCATCAAAAAAACTAAAAGGCAACCGACAGAATGGGAAAAGATAGTCGCAAATGACATATCAGATAAAGGATTAGTATCCAAAATCTATAAAGAACTTACCAAATTCAACACCCAAAAACCAAATAACCCAGTGAAGAAATGGGTAGAAGTCATGAAGACACTTTTCCAAAGAAGACATCCAGATAGCCAACCGACACATGAAAAGATGCTCAACGTCATTCATCATCAGGGAAATACAAATCAAAACCACACTGAGATACCACCTTACACCCGTCAGAGTGAGTAAAATTAACAATTTAGGAAACAACAGTTGCTGGCAAGGATGTGGAGAAATGGGAACCCTCTTGCACTGTTGGTGGGAACACAAACTCGTGAAGCTGCTCTGGAAAACATTGTGGAGGTTCTCAAAAAAATAAAAAATAGAACTACCCTACAACCCACCAATAGCACTACTAGGAATTTATACAAAGGATACAGGAGTGCTGATTCATAAGGCCACATGTACCCCAATGTTTACAGCGGCACTTTTGACAATAGCCAAATTATGGAAAGAGCCTAAATGCCCATCAGCTGATGAATGGACAAAGAAGATGCGGTTTATATATACAATGGAATACTACTTGGCAATGAGAAAGAATAACATCATGCCATTTGCAGCAACATGGATGGAACTGGAAGGTGTTATGCTAAGTGAAGTAAGTCAGTCAGAGAAAGACATATATATGTTTTCACTCATATGTAGATCTTGAGAAACTTAACAGAAGACCATGGGGGAACGGAAGGGGAAAAATAGTTACAAACAGAGATGGAGGGAGGCAAACCATAAGAGACACTTAAATACAGAGAACAAACCGAGGGTTGATGGGGAGGGGAGGGGGGAGGGGAAAATCGGGGATGGACATTGAGGAGAGCACTTGTTGGATGAGCACTGGGTGTTGTATGTAAGCGATGAACCATGAGAATCTACCCCAGAAACCAAGAGCACATTTTAAGCACTGTATGTTAGCCAATTTGACAATAAATTATATTGAAAAAAGAGAAATTCATGAAATAGTGAGACTTGATAATAAAGATATCTAAACGGATGCACATTGAAACCCAGATTCCTCTAAAAATTTGGGCCTACAGAATTGGCCTTCTCATTGCTGTCAGAAGATAGTGCCTCCCTCTCACTTGAAGACTTCTAGCTTGTATGACATACAAGCTTCCTAATACAAGCTTCTAGCTTGTATGACAATAGGTACTCTACTTGCCATAGTGTAACCCACCCCCGCACTTCCCTTCCTAGACACCAAATTAGGATAAATTTAGGATATAATCCAGCTAGGGAAATGCTATTCTGCTAAGGAAGGAAAAGGCTATATTGCTGATGCTGCTACATGGTCTAGCTAATACATACCTGCAGGATCCATGAGAGCAAATATAGGGATGATTATGGGAGCACTGGACTATAAAATTGGACAAAGAAAAATTGATCAATATAGGAATACTTTCCCAGGACACAGACTTTATCAGCTGCAAGAATCCTGGGAGACTGCACTAATATGGCTAGGAGGGCTTTTATGAGTTTGAGAAAAAGAAATAGTCTATGCAAAATGAAATACAAACGTCAGAGTTTCCACGGAAGACAATGGAGTAATATACCAAAAGCTTAGAGGATTGGGTATGCTAGAGTTACCTTGAATATTTCAAGGAAGGCTGGAGAGCCCACCAGCTAGCTAAGTTTTGTGTGAGGGTCTGGAATACTCTTCCTTTGCCAGAGTTATAAGGGATGTGATGGTGAGGGGGCACTCACTCTACTGGGAAGTTCAGTAGTGGCTGTACGTTGTATGGTGGGGCTAATGATAGGAGATGTAACACAACTTGGCTTCCTAATAGCAAAGTAGTATTCCATTGTGTACATGAACCACATATTCTTTACCCATTCATCAGTTGATTGACCAAGTAATAGAGCTTAACGTTTGCACAAAAGAGGGTTTAATTTTTGTAATGAGGGTCAAGGTTGGGTAGCAGTGGAGAAGCCTGACGTGCCGAGAGCTAGGTTGCTAACAGAGCATAGTATCCTAGGAGTGAGATAGATGGATGGCCAATAAAGGTGTTGCTCAATCTACATAGTAAAAAAAAAATAAAGGATGGGCGATCAGGAGGCCGAGGGCAGCTATGCCAAAGAAAGTCACGATTCCTCACCCGATTTCTGGATCTATAATCCTCATATTTGTCACTTGGCCTGTGGGGGAGTAGAACTGTCTTAGCATATAATATATAAGGCCAAAGAGAAATTTTTGAAACTGTCCCTGTCCCTACTCCACACCACTATGCCAGCCAAGCGGTAAATAAAAAGTAGTGTTACATGCCAGGAGAAATGGAAGATATTCATATCACTTTTAAAGACTTAAAGTGTGCATTGTATCTAGACTTTATTGATTAGTTGGGCCCATCAGAAACCAGATAGGTCCTGGTGGACGAGAGTGGGCTACTTCAAACTTAACCAAGTGATAGCCCCAGTTGTGGTTGCTGGGGCGAGGTCAGTTACTTTGCTAGAGTAGTTTAACACAGCCTCAGTACATGGTGTGAAGTGATCGGTCTGGTGAATATATACATTTTCCCATCCTCATCAGGAAACAGGTTCAGTGCAACGTGCCTTTATATGAGATGGAAAAATAGTACAGATCTATTATGTTTTCTCAGGGCTAATTCATCCTCCCAACTTTTGTCACAGTATAGTCCAAAGGGACTGGACCAATTGGATATTCTGGAGAACCTAGTCCAATATATTGACGAGATAATGTTAATTGAACTGATAAAGCAATAAATAGCAGGTCTTTGGAGTGCTTTGTAACATACATGTATTCCAGAGGATGAGAGAGAAACGGTACCAAATGTCAAGAGCCTGCCAGCATCAGTGAAGCATAGGGCTCTAATGGTCTAGCATACACTGTGAAATTGCAAAGAAAGGGACAAAGTATTGTATCTTACATCTCCTCCCACTGAGAAAGAAGCTCAATACTGCAGGCTTCTTCTGTTGCTGTCGTGTATCACATCGGGAGATGTTGTTCTTATCTATTTATGGGGGGGGGGAATCTGACCTCAGCTGTGCCAAAATAGTTGCAATGAAGGATGTATAATAATGTCTTTGATCCTTGATGTAATCTATCAACAGGTACCCATCATCCCGTCTGGTCCTTAGTTACCACTTTCCTATGTAACTATGAAGATGCCATCATTGCCACGTGCATAGTCCCTTAGGTTTGGGGATGTCCTATGAAAGCACACGAGAGCTATTCTGCTCTCGCTGTGTCATGTCAGAACACGAGAACCCAGAAAGCAGTCTCTTGCCTTGGATACCTAGGACACTTACATTGTGTAGCTATTCTCGTTCTTTCTCTTTCTTTGGTTTTGCTGCCTGCCTGCTGCTTTTGGATTTTCTAATACTGGGGGCTCTCTTGAGAGGCCAGTTGGCCACTATGATTTGGATCAATCCATTTCTCACCACTTCCTTTCTCTTCCCTTTTCTCCTTTTTTTTCCCCCCAGGGAGAAGATTTTCAACTACCGAGGAACAGGTGTTGGCTGAAGAATTCACTTTTCTTAAATCCTCAGAAAAGCTAAAGTCAGGAGAGTTTCCACTCCCTTAGGGTAGTGGAATAGAAATAGAAGTGTGTTAAGAAAAGAAGTGTATTTCTTTTGAAATAGAAAAGAGAGTGAATGGTCTTCACTACCTTTGGTTTTGGCCTGCTGTATGCCTCCCATGAGAAAATGAATGGAGAAGGTTTAGGTGGTTGGATTGGACAAAGGGTAAAAGATAGGGTACAGAAGTAAAAACTCATGAATATCCATAAAAATCAGTTGATATATTTCAAAAATATAATCTGGGTATATCTAGCACTTTACTGTAGTGGATATCTACTTTCCCTCCAACAGTCTTTAAAAACAGCATCGATTTCTCTCTCTCTCTTTTTAAATCTAAGACCTACTACACTATTCTGTGTGTGAGTGTTAATAACTGTGGTTCTTGTTATTGAAATTGTTAACGATAGCCAACACACAAGATAATAAAAGGCTTAATTTGAAATATAAATATTGCCATTAGTCTTGAAAACCAACATTAACCTTGCCAGCCATATGAGAATTTGCAGGCTTATCCTCATATCTGACTGACTTAGGCTTCCTTTTATATTTTTAAGCTTAAAAACATCTTTTTTAGGATCCACGAGAATCTATTTATAATGTTTACACACTTCAATGATTCACTGTAGTCAACACTTGTAAGTAAATATCTCACTTCCTGATTAGATAATGAGATTTCATGAATGAAGCTGATATTATGAATGAAAGTGTTGCCAATGAGAGGAAAAAAACCAGATCCAGGATTCAAGTACACCTTGTTTCCTCCATTTGTCTCTGAGGAAAGGGCCAAGAGGGTCTGAGGTAACTACATCTTGGTTTGATCACTACTTGATCAATAGAAATCACCATGTTCAATCATGTTAATTGTTAAGAAAATGCATGTAAAGCTAACAGTAATGTACCATGTCATGACTCTGAAGTTGTCAAAGATAAATACACACTGATATCTATGGGTTTAAGAAATGGACACTTTTCACCCAACAGGTAGCACTGTAAATTGACTTGCTGTTTTAGAAAGGCAATTTGACAGTTTAGGACAGGAGCCATAAAATATTTATTTTCCCTCTGATTTAGTAATTTCCTATTCAGGGATTTATCCTAAGGAAATTGTCAGAGATTAAGCAAAGCATTATGTACAAAGATGCCTGTTAAATATTTATTTGTAATATTGGAAAACGATTTGATAATAGAATATAGTCAAACAAATGATACCATGGTAATAATATGGAATAAAATACATCAATTCAATTTTTTACACGTTTAATGACATAGAAGACACTTCTGACAATTAATGAAAGATACTGTATTTACAGAATCATCAGAATTTTATAAGAAAGGAATAACTTTTCTGGGTGTGAAAAAATTCCAGGAAAAACCAACCATGCCAAATCTTTGATCTTGGACTTCTAGCCTCCAGAATTACTAAACAATGCATTTCCATTGTTTAAAGAAAAAAAATAATTCCAGTAAGAAAATACATCAAAGTGTGATCAATGTTTTTCTTGGGGTAGCAGAGTTAAGGGGAGTTTTATTTCTTTTCTTTATAATTTCCATATTTTCAATTGTCCACATTGGCTATGTGTTACTTATAATTATGAAGAAACACTAAAAGCATTCTCATACAAGAGATATTTGTCTTCAGTGACAACACTGGTGCCCTTCATGTGGTGAGGAAGAAAGCATTTCATATGCACATAGTGCCATGCAATGATGGACGTATCTGAAGTTTATTCCCACAAAATGCTTCACCATGCTCTGTCCCGTTCTCAAAATCTCAGTCCTGGGTTTCTTTGGCATACACACATTATGGAGCACAGCATTAAAAGCTCAATTTCTTCCTTTGTAGGGTGCCAATGGGAATTGATTTCTTTTGTTATTCCTTGATGATTACTTACTAAAATGCTTCATTCATAGCTATGCATAATTTGGAAACTTCCTTCTCTTCTTGGAAACTGCAAACATGTTAAGCTCTAAGCAAAGCATAGAATTTTGTGGCCCATAGTCTTTCCCAACTGCTGAGGCATGAATATTGATTTATACCCAAGGGGATATGTATGAGAAAGGATTTGAGCACCACTGTGTAGAAGGAGAAAGTGTCGATTTCCAGAGAAACGACAATAGCAAGATCCTAGTTTCCATGTGTATCACATTAGAAAAGGAACTCACATTAGAAACTCATTCAATGATGAATACAATGCAAGATTGCAATGCCTCGTATTTCTCCAGGGAAACTGTTCTCTTCATCTGATTCCATATACCCTTTTTCTTTTGATCCACTCCTTCCAAGATTTCTTCCAGCACAGGTTTTACATAGTGCAATATAGAAAATAAATAGAAACAAATAAAATGCTGTAAAATAGCCATATGTGTTCTAGGAATACAGAATAGAGGGTGTTTTTATGTTTGTTTTTTCCTTTTTTTTCCTTTCCCTCTTCCCTTTACCTCTCCAACCCTCCCTCTCTCCCTTCCTCTTTTTGTTGTTCTTATTCTTACTCTCTCTCTCTCTCTTTTTTGCTTCCTGATTTAGGTTGTTACATAAATTCTGATCCTCCTTGTTCCTTTAGAGGTAAAGATATATAAAATCTGAGTTTCAAAAACAGTACTTTAATGTGCCCTAGGCATAACTGCTGTGCTAGAAACATGTTCTCCTGGGTGAGATGGCAGCTTTGTTTGGGATTCACCTTGTGATGTGTTTGCTTGGACAAGGATATTGACAGAAAGAGCATCTTTCCTAATTTTTAAAAGACTTTGAGATGCCTGGTGGCTGTTTTTGAATGATTTACTCACCATGGATTTAAAACCAGGGAATGTCTTGTTTCTTGTTTCTTTCAATAATTTTACCAAACATCTGCTAAGAGCTCCCAGGGGTATATTTTGCACAGGACTGAAAAATGACTGCTGGTAATGCTAAGAGCCTGCTACTTTCAGAATACGTAACACAGCTAATATGCATCATGCTTTAATAAATCCATGAATGGATATTATGTGGAGACTGCAGACCAGCTGTTCCCTGCTAAATAAGCCAGAGGAACAGGGTCCTGCAGCTAGAGGGATTTGGGTTCAAAATGAGGAGCTGGAAGAAGTTGCTAGGGAGATTTTTGAATCCCTGAGGAAGATCCTTACTTAGAATGTTGAATGTTGTCAGCTCTGGCCTGTGATTTCCAAGTCTTGCGAGTTAAAAAAAGAACAAAATATCGACTTGGATTTTAAACTTAGATGCAAATCATTTTATTCACTGGAACAGGTTCTCAAGCAGTACTGAAAATAAGGAGAAAATTTCCACTCAAAATTCCAGGAGTTAAAATAGGCCCTGCTCACCCTCGCCTTCTCTATCTCAGCAGAGCAAAACTCAAATCCCCACAGACTGTAGAAGGGAATTCAACCCCCCACCTTACAGCTTTCTCGCTGGGACTCCCAACAAACCCCCTGTTCATTACCCTGCCAGCCAGCGCGCAGTCCTGCTTTGAGACTGAAGCAACAATGGTTCCTTCAGTTTATTCTGTAATCTTCTAGTGTCGAATGCTTTCTCGTTGAGAGTCTCATTTAATCTTCCCAACAACTCTACAAAACAGGTATAATTATCCCCATTTCCCAATGAGAAAAGTAAGAATCGGGGTAACCTACGCAAAATTACCCACTTTGTAGGGAAAACTAAGTCCGTTGGATGCTAGTTAAGGGCTCTTTGTACTACAGCTCAGTAATTTTGATGCACTCATTTGTTTTGTTTTGTTTTGTTTTGTTTTGTTTTGTTTTTCCAGAGGTGTTCCATGTTATCACAGTGTGATTTATTTGCTTGGAAAGACCTTGGATATCTACCCTCCTAAGAAATTGTGAGGGAAATACTCAGGCTGGAGTTTTCCAGAAAGTATGCCTGATGCAGACATTCCTACTGATCCATTCACTTTAAGCATTGATGGCCTGGCTTTTCCACTTATCAATTATGTGGCAAGTTATTTAACATATATCAATGTCCTCAGCTGTATAAACGGCAATAATAAGGCACTTACCTCAAAGGGGTATTGTAAGGGAAAACTGAGTTCAAGGATGCAAGGTGTCTGGAAAAATCTTTGCTTGGAACAAAATAAATGGAGTAAAAATGTTGGTTAATATTACAAATTTGCCATCGCCTCTAGACTCCAAGCTTGACCTTCCCATGGGGAAGGTTAATTATTCCCATAGAATAATTAACTAATTTTATAAGTCATGTATACATGTACCTCTTTTTAAGGCATTGGGAGAATATAGGGATGAATAAAAAAAGTAGCATCTTCCACCAGGAGGCATGTAATGCAGTAGAAGAGATACGGAATATATGCACATTTCTGTAGTCCAAGGCACAATAAGTAATGTAAGACCAGAGCGTAAAGGAAGGAGATATTCCTAACAGCTGAAAAGATATGATAACATTTCCAGGAGCGGCAGGACTTTGAATATCTTGTTTGCCTTGAGTTTCCACAGGATCTGATTTAATGCCTGTTGCATAGAAGGTACTCAGTGGATAAGTGTGAAGTGACTGAGTATGACAGGTAGAGGTCAAGGGTTTGAGAAAGCATCCTGGGAGGGCAAACGGTATAAGCCACACATGGAGGCATGAAAAGGATCAATTTAGGAAGTTAATGGCTACTGGATTCGCGATCTGGGGTAAGGGGATAAAGAAATGATAAAGGCAGGCTTAGTCTTAGATGCTGGATAGCCTCGAATGACATTCTACACATTTAAATTTTATGTGGTGCCAATGGAGGGACGCAGAACATCAGATAGTTCTGAGAAGGATCTGGCATGATTAGATATGGACTACAGGACCATGCCTTTTATGGTTCTGAGGAATGTTAGGACTGGTGATCTGGTATCCAAATACTAACATAAGGTTGTCGAGGAAAATATCCATGTGGGGGATCAAAGGTAAAGAAAAGCAAAATAATATTTCATTATTAGCTGGACTATTTGTCCTCAACTCTTGAGAACTCTAGTGAGATGGGCTTGGCATGTGGCTTGTAGACTAGAAGCCTAAGGAGCCTCTTTGTTATCCCTAAGTCTAGACCCTAACCTGGGCACTGTGCCTTTGCTGGCCTCAAGGAAGGACAGAAACTTTTGAGTTTAGTGAGCTGAAATGAACATGAAAGAGAAGTGATGAGCAAGACATTTGGATGACTCAGTCTCCCCGAAGTGGGAGAAGTCCTGGACCACTTTGCCATTCCAGGTCCATAAAAGGAGAAAGAAGAAAAAGCCATACCCATGGGTCCTATCTTTAATCCGCAGTGACCTTGCTCATTAGTAAACGTGGCGCAGGCACATGCCTGGGATCTGACTCATTTCATGAGTGTTCCTCCCCCTGCAGGGAAGAAAAAGAAGGCACAAAGGAAAGTAGATGTTTGTCTTTTCAGAGGCCTGCCTAAAAGGTGATTTAAAGAGGACAATGGTGGAAGCAGAGGGAATTTGAGCGAGGTCAGTGTCCATGAGACTGGAAAAGGAGTGAGTTCAAAGACATCAAAGGCTCTGATGTTGGCCCCAGAGATGCAAAGGCACTGCAACTGATTACCAGATAGGAGAATTCCTACCTCCTCCTGACTGGGAGGGTCGTGCTGCTGCCATTAATGCCGATAAGCAATGAAGAGGCCACAATGATTTCTGTTCTTTTCCAGTTTTAGTGTAGCCTTTAACCAAAACACATCTGCTTGTATCCCGAGGCTACCTCAAGGCTAAGCAGAACGGTAAGTTAATTAACAAGTAATATTGCCGTGTTAGGAAAAAGGGAAGGATCAAAACCCCCTTTTTTCTTTTCCTAGGGAATAAAGTATAGGGAGGTAGAATTCTTCAGGAGGGAGGTAGACTCAGAGTTCTACCACAAACGGCTGCTTGTTTGACATTTTTTGTGTGTCTCTGACGATCTCAGAAAACATCTAAGAGGTGCTGAAAGCTTTTAGAAGGATTGCGTCAAAAAAAAGTTGCAAAAGAAAGAAGTCATAGAAATTACTCTCTTAGCAACATTTTCATAGTGGAGCAGAGAGTCTTTGCTCTGGGAATTGTTTAAGTATGCGACCGAAAAGAAGAGATTCCTCTTAAAAGCCAACAATGATATTTTAAAAAGAAGGAAAGGAGCAACATAATGATGCAAAGCTGATGAAGAAAAATATATTGTGTATCTTAGGATTTGCTCTAGAATCATGGAAGGGAGCTGCTTATGGGTGCAGGATAAACAAGTGAGATTAGAAATGCTGAGATGGAGGGGCACCTGGGTGGCTCAGTCAGTTGAGATTCCGACTTTGGCTCAGGTCATGATCTTGTGGTTTGTGAGTTTCAGCCCCACATCTGGCTCCGTGCTGACAGCTCAGAGCCCGAAGCCTGCTTTGGATTCTGTGTCTCCCCCTCTCTCTGCCCCTCCACTCCCCCCTCTCAAAATAAATAAACATTAAAAAAATAAAAAAGAAATGATGAAATGTAGTTGACAGTCCAGGTTAATATTCTAGGAAGACAAGAAAAAGACTTATAGAGAAGGCACACAAACTCAGTGATTGCTAACAAATCACACAGTTTCAGAGAATACCATAGTTAATGAGGGTCAACTCCAGGCATACATCGGAAGGCTCACAGGCTGTATACTTAGGCAACCATCACAAGCAAAAAGAGACAAGGGCCAAGATGTATGCTGGTAGTTTGAGCCATGGGGGGTGGAATATGGTGGTAAAAGTAGGGCCAGAACTTTGGCCAGTGCCTGGGAAGGAAATTCTAAGAAACCAGTGTGGAAGCAGGAAGGATCATGACGAGTAAGAACATTTTTATTTGGTTTCTTGTTAGGACAAGAGCCAGTTCTCAGAATGGGTTCCCTTGAGCCCTTGTAAAAGAATAAATGAGCTCTTCACGTATGTAAGTGAAGTGATCCCAGAACGAAATAGAAGAAATGCAGAGTACTTGGTATAGTATGCTAGCAATTGTGTAAAATAAAAGGTGTGTGGCTAAGAGCTTCTGAAAGGATCCACAGGAATATCTAATAGTAGCCTCTTGGTTAGTGGGGGTGGTTGTGATGAAGGAAAAGGAGTGGAAGGACACTTTAACTTATACAAATATATAACAAATTGTTATATGACATATGAAAAAACAGAACAAAACCAAACCAAAACGACTAAAGATGCACATTCTAAAAACGTGCATTGCTTGGGTTTTCATGTGAGAGTTAATGGGGTTATATGTCCTCGAAAGGGTAGAGAATGAGGTGAGCATCTCATATCATGGAAGGAAACATTTTATTTTAACAAATGCATCATCCGTAATTTGTGTTTCGTGTGTAAGTTAAAAGCTTGACCATAAAGTCAAAAGTGTGACATGTATGTAGATTAGAGACCCATTTCCGCCGAGACCAGAAATCCATCAAAGCCACCTGTGTTGGGGAGTGTGTGACCTTTTGATTCTTTCTTGCTATCTTCAGTGGTATGGTTAAAATTCAGGAGCAAAGCCGGAGGATGAACAAACCTCTTGGAGGGGAGACTGGAGTAAAAATTCCAGGCGGCAATGGCTCGGTGATAAAGCTCATCCTGTTTGCAGGTGTTTTTGTTTTGTTCTGTTTTGTCTTCTCGTTGGCATTAGCGATGTTTTGGTTTACAAACCCCAACAAATTGACTGGTAATTGAGCCAAACCCAACAAAACAAACCAGAAAAGAGAGACAGAGTTGATGGCGATAATAAGAAACACCACACTTCACAATTCTGCTCAGAGCTGGTTTCGTCTGAAGCATTTTTCCCTCGCGTCCCAGCAGCTTACAATATCAATTCATGGTTCATTCAAAACCTTCTCCTGCTGGTAGCTCTCAAGGGTGTCAGTGGGGACAAAAATGGAAAGTGATTTTAGAGTGAGGGTGTGCAGACTCTTCCTATGAATTGAATTCCATCCAGGGTGACGGAAGGATTGATCTGGGCAAGTCATGGATGCTGCATAATTGTTAATAGGTGTCGGGTTCCATTTTGGAGGAACTGGAAATTCTACTGGAGTGTAGATTTATATTCAGGCATTACTGTCGTAAGGCAACGCTAAAAATTATGGTCAGTGAAAATGTTTCAACAGTGTAAAAAGAAATACTTAAGTGTAATTATAAAGAAAACATTCCAAACGAGGATTTTGGGATTTAGTCCTGATTCTGGCATTTCCTCCTTCTATTTCGATCCTCTGTAACCTCAGTGTCTCCATTTTTTATCACCTGGGAGATTGTTGCTGCTTTGTGATGGTACTAGAAGGAACAACTTAAGAAATGTTATTGAGTCCTTCTGCATGGATGGATGAAAAGTTACAATCATAGAAAAATTATCTATGCTGACGCAAAATGAGTATTGTTTGGATTTACTGATAGCATTCATAGTCTTACCTGTTCTTGGATTATGGTCTCTTCACGCATCAGTGGTTGATTTAGCTGCTGTTTTGGAGACATTCGTGTTGAAACTGAACCAACAGTGTTCCTTTCCTTATTTCCGCACGTTCTTCTTTCTGTTTTAAACATCTCTTCTTTGATCTGAAGTGAACTTGGAGACGTTTTCGTCTCCTCAACTGTAAGATAGATTCAGTAAAAAGAAATTTTTCCAGCGCTCCGGTCTTGTTTATAGTAGTCAGTTCTTTAGAAATTTCCTAACTGATGTTTCCAAGGGTTCACGATTAAATATTAATGAATTGGGGCTGAACTACCAAACAGCAATGTCGGAAGGAAAGAATCAAATGGTCGACAAACCAACAAACAGGGAGAGCTATTAAATACTCTGAAATTCTAGCTATTCATCATTGGTGTTTTGGTAATTGTGATTTATTGAGGAGAGTTACAATGCCCCGAGTTCCTCAGGCGCCACTTCTGTACTGTGGCCCAGGCTCCCTGCTTTTGTTTGTAACATAAATCATGTCTGGATACCAAAGACTCCAGATCTGCTCAGCTTTAAGCTTTTTGTTTTGTTTGTATTCTTTGTGTTTCCTTATTAGGAAATGTTGATGCTATGCTTAAAAGCTTGTTATTTCCCTTAAAAGAAATATGGTCCAGAAATACGATTTCATATAAAAATTACAAGAAGACAGGCGAGCTTCAAATTTATGGCACTTGATGCCTTTCCCCCTGTTTTTAAACTTCTACTGCTATCATTTTGAACCAGAATCACCTAACTCAAAGGCTGCTGTTGTTTGAAATCTTGACAATAAGTAGTTCATTCTTACTTGGGATAATTAAAAAGTTAGCATGCTAAATAGTATTTTGTGAAGTCACAGGTTGCCTTCACTCTTCTTTTAAGAATGCCCCCTAGATTGCTGTGCCCTTAAGTCTTTACTTACTAAGGTCCTTCCCCTCATGCACAGTTCACATCCAATGTCATTTCCGCAAATACAAAATACTGTCTACAGCTCCAGTGCTTTCCTAGGAAGCCCCCTGCCATTACTCTCTATCACATTACGCTGTTGTATGTCAATATCTGAAATCATCTTACTTATCTGTTTCCCTTTTTATTGTCTGTTTCCTGTTAGTAGCAGGAAACCTGCTGTGAGCGCTACATTTCACTCTCCTTGTTTCAGCTGTATCCTCAGAGCAATGGATTCAGTATGTAATAGACACTCACCAAACACTTGAAACAAATTCAATAAAGCAATTAAAGTGGAGTTCGAAAGAATTTTCCCTCCTGCAGCTTCCTGTTTGTGTCATGGTATGCGCATATTATTTAATCCTGTTCATCTTATTTCTTCCTTTGTAAAATAATTAGTTGAGCATCATGACTTAAAAGGTTGCATTGGGATCAAAACGTGTTCTCACTTTAACTTGGAAAACTCCATTTAATTAGCATTGTTTATGTCAAGAAAGCCCATTGCGTTAGAGTGTATCATTCCACTGGCAGACATCTGTAATTACATTTTAGTTGAATTATTGTTTTCCTTTGATTTTGAGAGAAAATCGTCCTGATTTATAGTTTTCTTCTCTAGCGGAAACTTTCTTTCTGTTATAGCCTTCACTTAACATCATGACACAGAAAAGAAAGGTCAGGTCTAAAAGCACACCTATCTCTGGCATCTATCCACTGTCAGAACCTGATCAGATCTGAACCATGTTACTGTATCTCCCGTCCATTCAATGCGATCAGCAGTGTTTGGAAGTACTCATTAATACCTCTTTTCTTTTTTTTTTTTGCAATTCAAATTCAAAGTCCAGATTTCAAGTGACTAAAACAAATAGATGACAACGATTGGCTTTTTCACTTCCTGTATTTTTGACCAAACTATATTTTTTGTTCATATTCTTATGATAAAAGTTATTTTAATAATCCTATTTAAAATAAGATAAAGAATTTGCTTTTTCCAAGGGGAGAGGCAGAGAAAGAAGAGAACAGAGAACCCGAAGCGGGCTCTGCACTGACAGCAGAGAGTCCTACACAGGTCTCGAACTCACGAACCGTAAGATCATAACCTGAGCCGAAATTGGGCACTTAACTGACTGAGCTACCCAGGCACCCCTGTCTTCATTTTCTGTTTCTCTTCAGTAAGTTGGTAAGTTGCACATCAAAGATTTTTTTTCCCAATTTTGTCTGTTTTGTTCCTTGTGTCTACTATGTATCTGTTGCCTAGGAAAAAATATAACAAATATTTGTTGAATGAATAAATAAATATTTCCACACCTAGTTTCTAGATTTTTTTTTTCATTTTATTGGTTGCCAGAAAAGCAGGACCAATGCTTGCCTCTGACTTCACATTTTTTATATTCTGAAGTTGGGAATCTGTGGGTAAATTACTATTCAGCAAAAAAAAAAAAAAAAAAAAAAAAAAAAAAAATTCTTAAAAGAACCAGTAATTACTTAAGGACATAATTTGTCATTGTTTAGTTTGACACTATATGTATTAAACATTACATATTTTCTTTGGAAGTGGAATTAAGAAAAACCCCATAAAAAGATATTCAAATTAGTTTGTATGAAAAAGCCAACCTGATATTTCTGATGAATAGGAAAGGGAGCATTTAAAAAAAATTATGGGGACGCCTGGGTGGCTCAGTTGGTTGAGCATCCAACTTCGGCTCAGGTCATGATCTCACCGTTTGTGAGTTCAAGCCCCACGTCGGGCTCTGTGCGGAGCGCTCAGAGCTCTGAGCCAGGAGCCTGCTTTGGATTCTGTGTCTTCCTCTTTCTCTGCCCCTCTCCTCCCCCCCTTCTCTCTCTCTGTCTCTCTCCCCTTCAAAAATAATAAATAAACATTAAAAAAATTATGATTCCGAGGTCCCTGGGTGGCCCAGTCAGTTGAGTGTCCAACTTTGGCTCAGATCACAATCTCACAGTTGGTGAGTTCGAGCCCTGTGTCAGGTTCTGTGCTGACAGCTCAGAGTCTGGAGATTGCTTTGGATTCTCTGTCTCCTCTGCCCCTCCTCCACTCATGCTCTGTCTGTCTGTCTGTCTTTCTCAAAAATAAATAAATGTTAAATTTTTTAAAAAATTTATGATTCCATGGGTAGAGAGTCTAATAATCTCACCAAAAAGGCTTCCTATTTTTTCACTTTGCATTAAGAAAGAGGAAATAAATGTTCCCTATGTTTCTGACCACAGATATTTCTTTATATCTTGCCTATGAAGTAGGAGGAAAAGGTTTGTTTTTTACATGAGTTGAAATTTCCATAAAGTGCATTTTTTTTTCAGGATAACTTGAGCTTTGCGAGTGCCAAGCACCCCTTCTACTTCTCATATTAAACTGGATTAAACTCAGGAGGAAGAACATGTGGAGCAACATTTCTTTCTTTCTCGTACATAAAAGCAAAGGTTGTTCAGTGTTTCAAGTGGGATGGGGTTGCTCTGTGAAGCATTTTCTTTCACAGAAAAACATAGCATCCGCTATTCACAAGGTTGGCAAGCAGAACAGCAAAGAGAACTAAAGAGCAAATTGTCAGGACTTAATAAAAATCTGAATGAGTTTTCCTTCTTAGAGGAAAGGGTTACTGATCCAAAACACACTACTGACACCGACAAGAAAGAAACATGAATATGTGGGGTTGGAAGAGTAAATTGTAGTTCAGTTAAACTGGAGCCACCTGTTGTCCTCACTTATTTCATAAAAATAAATAAATAAATAAATGCAAAGTGTTAGAAATCCCAGATTATAGAAAGCTATTTTTTTTGGCATTAAATGAACCAAAAGTAATCATTTCCCCTTCTGCAACACATCCCCTCCATTTATTTCCTTGCTCATTCATTCCTTTATTCCAAGGGCTCCTCATCTACTAGACAGATCAACCTGGAAACAATTACAGTGGTAAGACAAATGTCCTTATAAAAATGTAGACAAATGCACAGAAAAGGATTTAGTTAACTCTGCCTGAGAACTGAGACAAGGCTTTTGTCAGAGAGTGACATTTGAACCACGTTTTAAAGAATAAGGAGGATTTTTCTAGCAGGACAACGTGGAAGGAACATATTGATCAAAAGGAAATGGTGTTTTCAAAGCAATCAAGATGAAAAAGAGGAAATAAAAAACATGTAAGTCCTTGCCTTGTTCACAAGAAGACTAGCCTGGCCATTTTCCATTTTCCTGAATGCTAACATCAAATGTTCTTCTAACAATTAATATACCTGCTTTTCATGTTCAACTCAACAGAGTTCTTAATACACCAGATTTAGATGGCTGACTCCAGAGTGTCAGGGAGACATATATTCAATGGAAATCGTGCGCTTGAATCACTATGGTGAAGAAATGTGCTCATGGACTGGCCAGTTACATAGCCTTAACGTTCTGCAAGCATTTCCAGGATACCTATTCATAATGCTTGGTCCTCTTGTGGGTGAAATGCTGCTGTTTTCCCATTACTGGTGATGGAATGTCTTGATTAATATCTCTCACTTTTCTTCGTTCTACCTCCTGGGTGTTTTGGCCATGACTTCATGGGAATTCGACGGTTGCTTGGTAGAAATATTTGTGCAGTGAGGACAGCTCATATATTCTTTTGAAACAGATATTTGTTTGCTCCCTTCACTCCTTCTGGCCTCTTGCCTCCTTTCTTAGCTGCTTTCACCTTCCTTCCTGAAAGGAGTTAAGACTTGTTCACGCCATGATCTTGGTATTCGTTTTTCTTCATCCTTGTCATTTACTCAATACTGTGGATATTATAAAATTAAATAAACAATCCCAAACTGCTTACTTTTGCTTAATAATTTAAGTAAATGTGCAATCATTTGAGTTTTAAGGTTATAATAAGAGTATTTTCTTGTGTGGTTGTAATAATAATGCTTCCTATTTTTTATAAAAACAATGTTTTCTATTATTTTATGATAATATTATCTTTGACTTCGTCCATTTTTGTGAGTTAGTGCAACATTATGAAAACATGATATTTAATGAAATAGAATATTAACCTTCAACACGTAGCTTTTAGATGTATATTTATAAAAAGGCAATGAAAAGGAGAAAACTATTATACAGAACCTTTTATTATTTTGTCTATAATATTTATCATATCTAAACATAAATTATGACAATTATTACTTCTTCCCATAAACATCAATCTCTATAAATGAAACCTTTGTATTTTCATCTTTCTTAAACATGCCTAAAATATTTGAAACCGAATACAGCCAATATATTAACTACCAACTTAGCCAGAAAAAAAAAAGAAACGTTCTCAAAATAAAAACATAAAGATTCTTAAGTCTTTATGTTCTTAAAACTACAGTTGACCCTAGAACAACATGGGGGTTGGGGGCACCAGCCTTGCCTCCCTCCACCGGTTCAGTAAAAAATCTGCATATAGCTTTTGACTCCCCCAAAACTTAACTCTAATAGCCTCCTGTTGACCAAAAGCCTTACCGATAACGTGTACAGTTGACTAACATCTATTTTGTGTGTTACATGTATACTATCTTCTTACAATAGAGTAAGCTAGAGAAAAGAAAATGTTATTAAGAAAATCATAAGGAAGAAAAAATACATTCACAGTACTGTACTGCATTCATTGAAAAGATTTCGTGTGTAAGTTGACCCACGCAGTTCAGGCTTGTATGTTCAAGGGTCAACCATAGTAGATGCCAATAGCATTTAGGATGAGGTACTTAGGTGGTCCCATTTTGCATATATATATTTAAACATGATTAAGAGCATCTAATTAGTTTTTCAATTAAGTGGTATCGTTTAGTTGGGAAAAACTGAATTACCCTGAAAACACAATTTCTTGTCACCTTAATCTCATAGGTCGTCCTTTCCATTGAATCATTGGTTTTTAAGATCACATAATGATACTTTGTACAGGCATCATTTTAAGTATATACATTACCTTATCCAGCAATCAGAACAGCCCTGTGAGCAAGGTACTAGGGACCATCGCTGTTTTGTAGATAGGGGCATAGAGGTACAGAGTGATGAAGGTCCAGGCCATATGGCCAGTAAAGCACTTTTTGTCTCAGCTCTCTGCAATCTATGATATTAACCACTGTATTTTATTGCTTTTAATAATTAGGAGTCCAGTTGGACTGCTCATTCTGCTAAATCATCTGTGTGTTGGAGGAAAACTTAATAAGTAATAGAAAATTATATATAGAATCATGATCAACAGAAAACTGACAGTAACACTGGAAGTACACTTTGCACGCATTAGTTATGTCACTTTGTGCAAATCGAATTTCTCGGGTCATGGTTTCTTGATCTATGAAATAGGAATAATGGTATATCTTTTACCAGGTGATTTTAAAGATTTAACCTTTTAAGATTCAAAGCTTTTATGAAACAAAAGTTCTTACAAAACACAAGGCATTTGCAACCTGTTTCTCCTGGACCTGAAATGTGCATGTTTTTGTTTTCTGTTGGTGTTGGTAGTAGAAGTCTGTGAAAACCCTACATGAAGTTAAGATGAGATGATTTTAAAAGGTTGTAGGTCCTTAAAAGTTGCTGTATCATTATTGAATTTGTATTTTGTAAAAGTAACTGGACTATAATAAATATTTTGACATTTTGCCCTGGTTCAAATAATTGATTTGACCCACTTCTACTTCTAAAACCTTTCACTGTTATATACTTTGATAACTATACAGATTTGGGGAGGCCTAGCACCAGAAATTTCACCAGAAGCCATTGTGGTATGGCAATTCAAAAAAAAGTCTCATTCAAGCATTTATTTAGTGCCCAGAGTGTGCCTGACCCTTTTTTGTAAGTATTTGTGACATAAACATGAATAAAGCAAGTGAACCTCCTCAAGCATTAAGCATGCCTGCAGACAGACATTTAAACTTTTAGTAACATACAATGGGGGAAGTGCAATGATAGGAGGGTGTCATTAGAGGAAAGAGGAGAACCTTTAAACCAGGCTTCTCAGAGGAGGGGATACTGATCTGATATTCAGAGAAGAGTAAGACTTAGCATGTCACTGGTGGTGTGGAAAGGCGTCCTGTTGAAGGACTTAGCATACACAACAAAGTGGAGATAAGAACTATCACGTTGGTTAAAGGAACTAGAATGAAGGAGTCATAATAGGGGCAAAAAAGAGACAAGGCTGGTCTAGATCACCTAGAGCTCTGAGCACTTATCTAGACTGTTAGAACTTGATCAGGAAACCTATGGAGGCCACTGAGAACTTTATCACAGTTGCATCACCACATTTGAAATTTGGGAATATCACTCTGATGATGCAGCAAAGGAAAGCCACCCATCCAGGAGGTAGGAATGGAGAGAAGCCTTCTGTACTCATCCAGATGAGCTGGGATGAGGGCTTGGGAAGAGGAGGAAGAGAAGGTATGTGAAAGATGGGATACTTTTAAGTTGGTGACTGCTTGAGTAGAGGCTCCTTAGTTTCTAGACTGGGCAATTGGGAATGGATGGTGGGGTCATTAGCTGAGATAGGAACACAGAGGGAAAGAAGCGGAGAAGCTCAGGAAATTTTAGATGTTTGTGTCTGGAATTTAAGGCAGTAGTTTGGGGTTTAGATATAGGTTTGAGAGTGTTTTCTGGCATATGCAACTACCCTTCAGCTGGACAAGGAGAAGGGGTCCCCTCAAACATTAGATGTTCCTCACTTGACCTCCTCTATCCTCAAGTGGACATTTCTCTTGAGTCATTCTTATGATCTCTCTAAAGCATTCAATATTAGCTGTATTCTCTCATGGGGATAGAATGAAGGCAACCACCAATCAAGGCAACTCTTCTCTAATTCTAAAAGTCTAATCTAGTCCTTGCACAGATATGTCTTAT
This sequence comes from Acinonyx jubatus, assembly GCF_027475565.1. Taxonomy (NCBI): domain Eukaryota; kingdom Metazoa; phylum Chordata; class Mammalia; order Carnivora; family Felidae; genus Acinonyx; species Acinonyx jubatus. Next base: position 206,042,889 of record NC_069381.1, on the reverse strand, counting down.
TGACCAACCATGGACAGGGTCCCAGGTAAAAGGACTTTGGTCACTGGTCTTAGCTGGTACCATGAACAGAATCTGAAGCCATTTAGGTGTAACATAATTAATATGAACTGGGTATAAGGCAGACGCAGAGTTTTGTGTCGACTATGATTATAGATAAGCAGAGGCGATACTAGAATTTGGAAAGACCCATGTGGTGGCTATGGAGTCACACCTGTCACCTGTTAATCTACATAAGGTACTGAGAAAACTGCCTGGCACATCACAATGACTATGTGAATGTTTTCTTGTGTGTCAAATAGCTTCTTTGTAAAATGTAAGTGAGAAATATCCTATAGAGAGGGAGAGTTGAGGTTTTAATATTCTTTCGGAGACAGAAGGAAATGAGGAATAAAGTTTCAAATAGATAGGTAGAATTTTTCAGTTTGGTTTGATAGTTCCTCTGTTCTCAGAGAAGACTTAAAGTTCTATACATGAACAGTAGATCTTATTCTTGAGGGAGGGAGAGAGAGAGAGAGAGAGAGAGAGAGAGAGAGAGAGAGAACAAGTGGGGAGGGGCAGAGAGAGAGAGAGAGAGAGAGGGGAAGAGAGAATCCCAACCACACTGCCAGCCAGCACAGAGTCTGACATGGGGATCGAACACATGAACTGTGAGATTGTGACCCAAACTTAAATTAAGAGTTGGATGTTTAACCAACTGAGGAACCCAGGCATTTCTGAATAGTAGATCTTAATCTTTCCTGATTAGCTAGGTCCAAAGCTTCCCAGACTGAGCTAGCAGGTAATGGGTTAGAAGTTTTGAGGAAAGAAGTGGAATGTAGAACACCTGCCGAAGAGCATGGAAAAGATGAGTTTGGATAACTGGGAGGGCTCCTGGGGTTATTAATGCATGAGCTTGGAAATTATTAATTAATATTGGCTCTCGTCATCAAGATCACTGAGTGATATTCTTTAGCAGCATTCAGCGTCTGGGAGACAGAAAAGGCAAGTTAGGCAATTAGATTCATCCAGGTCTAGACTATTCCAGGGCAGGTGAGGAAAGAAAAACAAGAGAGCAAGAACCTAAGGGTTTAGGGCAAGGGCAAGGAAGTGTTTATGTGATAAGCCTAACCAAATGGGCTGGAAAGGGAAGTAAACCTGGAAAGTGAAGGTAATTAAGAAACATTGATGGGTGCCACAGCCAGACCATCTCTAGGAGGGCAAGAGATAGAAAGAGTTGGAATAATGAGTTTGTGGTTGGAAAGTGGATATTGGAATTTAACTAATACTACATGGACCTTTACAAAAATATCACCAAAGCTTATGGAACCTGTGTGAAGATAAAAATTACTGAGGATGTCAAGAAGCGGTTTGTCTAAAATAGTAGAACCATTGAAATGGACATGGGGTCATCTAAGATGATGGATATAGACCACAGATTTACTGCGAAAAATCATTAGTAATATGGAGAAGGAAGGAGAGTGTAAGTTGATGACAGGGATGAGGGGCCCCAAAGAGATATGGTCACTGGAGGGGGTCAGATTTGTAATGCTGTATAAGTAACAATGGGCAACAAGAAATTATTGAACAATTCCTACACACTTCCTGGTCTCCACACCTGCTCTGTCCTCTTAACCTTGTGGGAACATGGAGTTGGAGAACGTGCAGCTTCTACTTGAGTTGACTGAAAGCAAGTGGGAGAAGTCTTAAAGAGAAAAAAACTCTTACCTTAAGGAAAAAATAGAGGGAAATGTGAACTTAGGGATGGTTTTAGGTAGAGGGAACCTTTTGTGAACCAATTGAGGGTGATGATAGAAATAGAGTTTACACTTGAACATGCATTCCAGAGGGCATCCTAAAAAGCTTTTCTAAAGAGAGACTCAAAGGGATGATGAGTTGAATGAAACGGGGTTTGCATGAGAGCTTGGCAGGGAATGGAGAACAAAAGACTTGAATTTTGGATAGAAGCCAACAATGGCAAGGATGTGACAGATAATGGCATTGAATGGTCTAAAGATTTGGAATGGAACTCTGATGTATAACTGTTTTTGTGCCAACAGAACCCTGGGCCCAAGGAAAGATCTTATTCTGTATGTGGTTCTGTCAGCAATTTGCAGCCTTTGCTCATTATTACAAATAGAACCTTGATAAAATGATGTGTTTTGACTTGGCAAAGCTCAATATTGGATATAAAGAACAATGTAGTTAGAACCCAATCAAGATGTTGTCACCAATCCCTTAAAACTCATTGGATCTAATGGGCTCAAATATTTGCCAAATAGCAAATAGCACTCATCCGTATACATTTTCTCTTCCTGGTCACATGTCCGGGCTACATTTTCCAGTCTTCCTATGGTTAGGTCCACATCTGACTCCAATGATTGAGTTCTACCCAATTGATTGATAGGGATGATATATGTCACTTATGGGTTTATTCCACAAAACTCTCTCCAAGTCCCTTTCCCTAAAGCCTGTCTCAATGGGGGAGGTCTCTGAGGACCTCTAGGAATCACAACATGGGAAGAGCTTAGAGCACAAGATATTTCCCTCACTGCCTCCATTGACTTATACACATGGGACAAAAAATATAAATCTTTATGGCATATAACTAGTAAGAATTGGATATTATTTATCATAGCATGGACTTACCTATCTGACAGATATCTGTGGAAGATAGCTTTGCTGTATGAGCTGATGGAAAACTCCATAGTTTTGGAGCAAAGGCATATTTTCTCCACAAGCAATTTTTTATTTTTAGGAGGGGACCCTAACTTGTTATTGCAACCTCATAGAGACTAAACATATGATAACTGTGCTATCCAGGCACAGTGTCTCCATCATCAATTCAGCCTCATCTGATTGGCTGAGCCGTGAAATCAAGTGTTCCCTTGGGCACTCCCCCCATCCCATGAAGTTGAATTCACAGGCCTGGATCCAAGCACGTCCTGATGGCACAAAGTGGCTAATATACCCACGATGCCTCCTTCTACCATACTGGTACTTCTCTCTGAAAATACTATTACGGCCTCAAGAGCAGTTTCCTATGAATAAATGACAGTGGAAAGAAAAAGAGCCTCATTTAAGATGACTATATGTGATATTCTGGCATCAGCATTACCACCTGCTGCATGGGTGGCCCTGAGGGACAATCAAGGAAGAGAAATTCTCCCAGTGGGTAGAATTTTGCATAATACTTACCAAATTTGAAGTTCCCAGATAAATCAGCTCTTCTCAAAATACATTCTCTACATGATGGGTAGTCTTTAAATAGTAATTAGATAATATCCCTTGCTTGCTCAAAGTCCTTCTGTAGCTTCCTATTAAATTTTGCATTATTTTATACTTCTAACTTTGGTCTACCAGGCCCTATGTGGTATGTCCCCGGCTTTGCACTAGAACATCAATGTGGACTGACCTTTAATTTGCTGCTCTAGCCACTGGGCTTATTTTAATTCCCAAGCATCAACCTCTTGGCCTGACACAGACCTTCACCTCTGCGAACTCACAACTTGGCTGGCTTTCTCGTCATTTGGAGGCTAGCTTAAGTTTGATCTCTTCTGATAGGTCTTCATTAATCTTCCAATGTCAATTAAGCTTCCTCTGTGACTCTACCTTTTCCAACATTTCTTCTGTGACTTGCTCTTTTCCTTCATAGCAGGTATCCATATTGATGTAATTGTTTATATATTATTTTACTTAAAAGTTGTCTTTTTCATTGTATTGTAACTTCTGTAAAAGACCCTGTCCATTTTGTTCACCATCAAATATTGGACACTTAGTATATAGTTCTTGGCTCACGGTGGAGGGAGGGGAAACTTGTGTTGAGCAAAGAATGTATAAATAGTTGTCTCTCTTTAAAAGAAGTGGAGGAGAATGTGGGTCCCTAAGCTGAGTGCGGCTGTTAAGGTACCAGGAGATTGATTTGATTTATATAAGCCATGGAAAAGAAGAAAACCGGGAAGCTGGAAGAACAAAGTCAGCCATCCTGTGAACAGGAAGAGGTAGGTATGATATAGATTTGGAAGATGGTGGAACAAGGTAGGTCTTGCAGATATTAGAGTCTAGCCAAAACATGAACAGAAACTCTCCTAGGACCACTGGTGGCATCCTTTAAGAGGAAGTATATTGATGCTGCTCTGACTGGCATATCTTCCTTCTCTTTTGGTTCTTTTCTCATTCTTTTCCTTAACTTCCTAAACAAAACAAAACAAAACAGAACACAACAGACAAACAAAAATCTAATCATCCAAGATTTGAGGCTAAAATATCAAGGACAATAAAAGTCATTCATAGTGAGTGACATTTCCAGAAGCCTCCTAACTAAATCATTCATTAAAGAAAAACAATATCCATGTTGCTGTTCATTAACAAAATAAAGATTGATTTCCTTCATGAAATATTTAACTTTTATTGCCAAATTATTGTAATGATGCTTTTCTCAGCCCAGACAGTCTGGGAAATATAGCTTCTAATAAAAACTCGTAAAAACATCAAGAGAGAAAATTCCAGATTTCCAACTGGAGTGCATCCCTCAAGATGATTAAACATTAATATCAAAGGAACACATACCCATGTATAAAAAGCAGATGATCAAAGGTCACATTTTTGAAGGTAGAAGATTAAGGAAACAGATATCCTGGAGGGTGACTGAATGTTACTGCTAACTTCAAAATAGTCTTGGTTTTAGTTATTTTTTCAGGATGTCAAAAAACCCTGTAGTCATTCCAGTCATTTCATGCCTAAAGTTTTCCCCACAGAAATAAAATATTTTCAGGAAAATGTTACGAAAGGAATGAAGGACAAGTGTATTAAACATCTGCAGAAGATCTGTAAGATTGAATAAGAGTTAGTTGTTTCATGGTATGTTAATTCCTTTCTCCTCCTAGCTTGTAGAGTTCCTTGTGACACAAGCATTTTCTTTACTAAAAAAATGCTCTGAAGTATATGTAACTGCAGAAATTACACCTGTTTAAGTAATAAAATATGACCCCCAGAAAAAAAAAGTCTATCACTTACACCAATGGTGGGTGCATTGCATAGTGTAATTAACTGCACGCAACAAAAATACACTAAATAGTAGAGAAATGTATTAGGAAATCAGTGGCAGCTCCTCAAATCTCTAAGAGGATCAGAGAACTGTTTTAGAGGATGCAACCAGGAACAATACTGCAAACTATGCCCCAAAACTACACATAAACCTAGGGGACACAGTCAGGGTAGCCAGGGAGCTTCTGTCCCTCAGTACTGATGCAGGTGATGATTCTTCTGCATCACCACCCTCATTGTCCGGCCAGCCACAATGGATTCTAGGTGGACCCTGTTTTCTTGTCTTTCTATCTCAAGATCCAAGTTCAGGAAAGGTGCACGTGATTGGAGGAGGCTAGATCTTGTATCTGTGCTCTAGCTTCAAGGCAAGCTGACGTTCTCCAAGTCTGCATTAGGAGGTACCCTTTCCTAGAAGCTAGGCATATATCTTGGACAGAGGGAGGATGATGGCCTCATAGATGGCCTAAAGGAATAAAGAAAAATACCTGCTACTGTAGATATTATTTTCATTTAATATAGATTTTGTTATAAAAGAAAGTGTAATTTTTTTAAGTAGTTAGTAAAGCCGATATGTGTTTGGAGTCGAAAGTTCTGGGTTCAAATCAAATCTTGAGCATTTAAGTCCATCAAACTCTAGTATTCTGTCTTATGTGTGTGTGCGTGTGCATGTGCATTCAGACAGAATTATATCTTGTCTCTTATTTCTGCCTCACATCATTATTGAAAGGTTCCAATGAGATTTATGTGAAAATAATTTGAAAATGTAGAGCTAAAGGGATTTGAAGTGAGTGCAGACCAGATTCGAATCTGCTCTCTATGTCTTGATGTATAACCTTCGACTTGTTATTTAAATGATCCAAGCTTTAGTTTCCCATTACATGAAACGGGGATAAAAACACCCACTTTTCAGAATTCTCAAAGAGTTTAAGTCGGATAAAGCAGCTAAGAACTCATAACATAACTTAGACATAGAAAGCCCCCAACAAACAACAAACCCAGCAAGGAGCTGTAGGCGTGTCAAAGTATCATTCATTTTTTTCCTAAAAATTGTTGTATGCAAGATAGGCATGCACATATATCTATGTCTTCCTAAGAACACATACATGTATATCCATCTTTTGGAAGTTTTAAACTTTTTTTTTTTTTTGCCCTGAGGAATAATATAACATATTCATCTAAATCACATTATGAAAAGAGGAAAGGTTCTTGGCATCTGTTGGAGATATTACTGCAGACATGTTTGAGCTGGTCAGCCCTATAATATTTTTTTTGTACGACACGTGATATCAAGCATGTGGCGGTTTGTTTGTGTGCTGTAACGAGCTCTCTTTCTGATTGGGATTTGCAAATGTTTCCAGGGAGCTGATCGCACTTGTTAAAACAAAGCGGGAAATTCCTCTTGGATGAAAGAGTGTATTACCTTTAGGACTGGTGGGATTATGCACTAAGCCCTTAGAAGTGAACTGCTAGAAAGGGCTATGATTTTGAGAGGGTAACTGCATGATGACATCTGTTGCCCAGTGACACCTTTGTGCTCAAGTGAACTTGGGCCCAACGGTCTTGTGATATTTTTCCTATCTGGGAAAAATGCCATCACTTTTCATGCTTCAATGCAGTGAAGTTTGAGATAAAAGAAAATGAATCTCCCCCTTTATTCAACAGCTTTTATTGAAAGCTACTATATTCTGGTCATTATTGGCTCTAGAAATAAAATGGAAATTAAATGAGACACTGCCTCTTTTCACATTCTAGCAGAATAAAACAATTTTTTTTAACAATTAAAATACAAGATGACAGTTGTTATAATCGAGGCAGATAAAGCAGGGAAAGGAATCCACATATCTTTGGGAAGCCAAAGGAAGTCACAAGAACTAGGACTTCGAAGATACATAGAGATGTGCTTGGGGAAAATGGGCAGAGAAGAACAAGGCAGGCTAGGGAAATTTAGGTCCAAAATCCCAGGGACTTGGAGTCAACATAGATCTGGTTCAGAGAAGGGCCACTATTCCGGTGTGGTCATGTGAGGTGGGCAGTGAGAAATGAGGCAGATTCAGAACACAATGGGCATTATATGCTTGCTAAGGATTGCTAAATTTTATCCTGGAGAGGACTATTATTGCCTTTGGCTATCTCCCTTAGACCAAGTGATTTCTTTTTAAGTTTATTGATTTATTGAGAGAGAGAGAGAGAGAACACACGCAGGGAAGGGGCAGAGAGAGAAGTAGAGAATCCCAAGCAGGCTCTGCACCATCAGCACAGAGCCTAATGTGGGGCTCGATCTCATGAACTGTGAGATCATGACCTGAGCCGAGACCAAAAGTCAGATGCTTAACTGACTGAACCACCCAGGAACCCTTTAGACCAAATGATTTAACACTGCATTGGGTAATAAAAGGCAGATTAACTCAGTGTGAAATTTTGATGTATGTCTTACTGTATCAAGTACTGATCTACAATTTAGTTCTTACAGCCCCCTTTTTGGGGTAACCAGCATTATCACCTAACATGTTGGTTAAGCTCCCATCCCAAAGTCAGATACCCAGCGAGTAGCAAAGCAAGGCTCAAACCCAGGAAGTCTGGTCCCAGGGGCCACCTGCTTTAACCTCTGGTATCTGCCTCTCCAGATAGGTCTTCTATTCCTCTGCATCCTTAGCTACTATAGTGGACTGTACTGTTTAAGGATAAGTCACTAATATTTGCCAATGGATCCAGATCTTTCAAAGTTAAGAGGCTTAATGGATATAATAGTTAAATGTTACATATTAATACAGAAAGCTGTCTTTTTAGTGTTCTTCAAACGTAACACCAGGAATGAGAGCATATTCAGGCCAATATTCATCCTTACCCTGGATATTGAAAACTAAAGCTGGGAAACAGAAGGCATTTTTGCTTTTTGGCCAAAGGCTGTAAGCATGTGACCTCAGAGCTGTGAGTGGTCATGTCTCCACCATGCAGAGAAGCATAAGAGCAGAGGCTCCCCCAGCAGAGAGATTTAGAGAGAGAAAGGACCGACTGTGTTCCCGGACCTAAGTCCTGTTGTGCCTTAGAGGATCCTTCGCCTTTCTAATATCTGATGATGTTAAGCTATCAAGACCTGCCTTTTTTTGACTGAGCTACTTAGAGAGTTAGGATATTTGTGGCATCAACTCTAAATATAAGACAGCATATATATTCGTCCTCATTTTTAGAATAGTTAACTTTCTTAAAATGTAAACTTTCATTGCCTAAATTGATGTAAAACTATTAATAATACCTAAATGAAATGATATAAAATGAATCTACTCCAAACGCCTTCTTCCTTGATCTCATGCAAGTAAACTTTTGGTATTGCCATTTAAACATCCAAAACGCAGTGTTTCTTTCTGGATCCATAACAAGTGACAGTGTAAAAAAGGTAACAGATATATGATTCAGAAAGAGAATAAGGGAAATAGTCTCTATAAAATGGTGTTATGACCACTTTTTAAATAATAAGTCTCTTTCGGGACCTCTAGCAAATTCCAACTGGTAGACAAATTAGGCTTCAGGGTGCTTAAGAAATTTTAGGAGACTCCTGTTTGAGTGTGACATAAAAAATATGTTATGACCGTAATGCATGAACACTGACCAATCAGAATGGAGACTGGATTTCAACAGCCGGTATATGGTCGTACTGGTATGATGAGTACTGGCTGAACACAGGCTGGTCCTCCTCACTCCATGCTCCAAAACTTCCCTGAAGCATTATCTTGCTCCTGTATTCTCCATCATTACCCTCAAAGCCCCATCTTACACACACACATGCACGCACGCACGCACACACACACATACTTCATTGACTTAAGCAGGAATTCTGGATTTTCATTGAAAGCAGAATTGGGCCCATGGGCTTAACAAACACATGTTTTTCCTATTAAGGTGAAGGCGGCTTGTTTCAAAATTTAAACAAGGGCTCTGTTTTGTATGACTATCATTTGACTATTTTCTGGCATTTTAATAACCTTTATTTATGGAATTCTTTTCATATTACAACTTCTTCTACGTCTTTTGAGAAAACGTTAAATTTCAATGTTCAAAAGAAAACCCATTTGACCTCAGGAACACGTTTATCCGCAGGGAGTTCAAAATATCTTTGGCCTTTGTGCTTTGTGTTTGAAGGTGCTGTTTGTGCTGATTTTAGGTTCTGTGCTTGGCCTGCTCACTGGCAGGGAGACATATGCACGGATTGTTGGAGGCAGGGGTGACTTGGATGTCTTACCTTTGACCCTGGGACTAAGCAGCCCCCACAGTGAGGGCTAGTTTAGTGAGAAATGTAGTGACGAATGGAATCCCTGTGTGGTTCTTTCACTGTTACATCAACACATAGCTCAGAGGCTCCCACTCTTTCCCCTTTAAGTCCCATTCCAATCTTGACTGTTAATTAATACAGAGAATTTTAACATATGTATAGTTATGATGAAAAGGCTAAAGGACAGTCAGATATTTGAGGAAAGCTCTCCAAGTGGAGGGGCGGTCCTGTTGGGTAGGGAGAAAGGCATCTCACAGGAACTGGGTAATATGGGAGGGAAAAGTCTAGAAACGGGGAGTTGAGAGGTGCAAGAAAAGGTAAAAGGACAAACTATGTAGGTCAAGGGTGGCAGGGGACAAATAGGGCAATATCATATGAAGAAGACAGTGTGCAGGAAAGCTATCCTGGAATTCTTCACTTCCATGGCAAGGAATCTCTAGCTATTCAGGCTGACAAAGAGAGAGACCAAGTTGTTGGAGAGTTTGGTGGAAAGTCAGCAATTCACTTACACTGATTCTAGACTCACGCTAAGAATGTTCTCCAACACCGTGGAGGTCTAGTAAAGATCCACCATAGGCTTCTCTATTATAATCTAGTAACAAGAACTTACGGAAATCTAGAAACCATGCCAGCCGCTTCTATAGAAAAGAAGTTTGGATTGTCCTGTAAGTTCAGCATCATAAGAAAATTACTATTAAAAAGACAGCAAAAACAAAGCTTTCATTCATACAAATTTTCATCTGATTATTCAACACACGCATGGCAAACCAGGTCATCAGTAATGAGTTTACATCCCTCACTGCATGCAACACATGTTTAAAGCTTGCAATTTTCTCTACTTAGGTTTGCATTTTCAAATGGATCCAAATATATATATATATATATATATATATATATATATTTGGTAGAATATATAGGTTGGTAGATGTAGGAAAGTATGAACTATGGATAAATAGGGATACATTTTTTTCCCTTTGAGGCCAGACTTATGAGCGCCCTGTAAAATATGTTGTTACTAATGTAGGAAAGGAAAGAAAAGGGCTTGAAAATATAAAATTAAAGCTTTTCTGAATCAGGCAGTTTTCACGTGCTTACATATTGGTAGGACACTGGGTTAAACTGAGCTTGAGACCAGTGGTCAGCCAACCATGGCCCGTGGGTCAAATCCAGCTCACCATCTGTTTTTGTCAATAAAGTTTTACTGGAGAGAGCCACATTCATTAGTTTCTCACTACAATGGCAGAGTCAAGCTATCGCTACAGAGACCATATGGCCTGCGAGCCTAAAATATTTACACTCCGTCCATTTACAGAAAAAACTCTGCCAACACTTGCTTTGGACAGAGGCTGCAATGATACTTCAAGATATTTCTAAAGACTTCCAGGCACAGGGCAGACCACAGCGAGCCTGGTCTCCCCATGCTTTTTAAGAAATATTGAGGTTAAGGTGAACTCCAAGGGTAGGTTTTCAGGCAAAAAGAATATAAGAGTATGTGTCCTAATGGAACACGTGGACGGGGCTGCTGCCCTCAGGGTCATTATGATTCACCAACTGCATGGACACCAGCCTCAAATCTGTTTTCTAACCAGTCAACAGCTCTGACCCTGCATTCCTGTCATGTGAAACTTTAGCCACCTGGTCCCAGGAGCAGCGAGGGCCTCCCAAAGTGAGGGGCTCAAGCTGATTAGCTCAATTTGTTATACCCTAGGATTTGGTTGTGAGAAGTCACACAAAATCGGGACACTGTGAAACACAGGCACTTATTGAACAGGGCTGTTATGTGATAAAAAAAAAAAAAAAAACCCACCACGTGATGCCCACAAAAGACATAAAATCTGTAACTTGAGAGAGAAAGAGCCACCAGCTGGTTTCAGGAGCCAAGAATTCCCAAGAATGGCAGGAATTGAGCCCCCTCAGAAGGAATGGGTAAAAAGCTGATGAATGGCGAAGAGCGAGAAATGCTCCCCTGTGGAATCCGTGGAGATTTTCTCTTCTCTGCCTAGAGCAGAGCTAAGCGACAGCTGTCTGACTTCCTACAGAGAATGGCCTTTGTGCACAGGAACCGAAGACGTAGTCCAGGCTTTACGCTCTAGGAAAAACACCACCTTAGACCTTGAAGACAGGGCATCCCTCAGCACAATTCTCACCATTGTTCCTTCCAGAATTTGTATTTGTCTTGTCGGATTTCTCCCCACTGCTGTCACGTTGGACAGCCATGGGAAATATTTTTGCAATTTACACATTGAGAAAGAAAGAGATGCTTGTACATAAATCAAGTTAAATGGAATTCACATGGAATGAATTTAGGGCAAATAGCAGCAAACTAACTTTCAAAGTAGGGGAAATTGGGGTGTGAGAACAATATCCCAGAGTGACAGTTAGTGCCAGATTAGTTACCGAATTCAAGCCTATTGACTGAGTGTGTCGTGCCAATATGTAATCAATATGCATGGATGAGACTTTACTTTGTTAACATACGTTTTTTTGAATTTCCTTTTTAGGGGCGCCTGGGTGGCTCAGTTGGTTAAGCAGCCGACTCTTGATTTCGGCTCAGGTCACCATCTCACAGTTCATGGAATCGACTCCCTCGTCAGGCTGTGCACTGATGGCAGGGAGCCTGCTTGAGATTCTCTCTCTCTTTCTCTGTCTCCCCCCACCTGCTCACTGAAGTGACCATAATTCCTGCTTGCCCGGGACAATCCTGATTCATATTTGTTATCCTGGTATTATTAATAGAGTACCTTTTATCACTCTTAAAGCCATTTTAGTTTGGGTGATAAATTATGTGTTCACTCTACCAAGGGCCCTCTACTGTCCCCTTCCCTTGGACCTCCCTACAAATAGCAACCAGAGGGTTAATGGCAATGCAGGCGGGGTCTACAGAAGGGAGTGTGGCCCAGTCCCAAGGCTGGTAACCCTGCCTAATCAGTTAGTAAATATTTTGACTATTATCCCTGCAGGTTTGGCCTTTTTCAGATTTTCAAATTCTGTAGATGGTTGAGAGAGATTCTCTTTTAGCCTATGGCTATAAAGTGCACCCCCAGAGGGTAGGACTCAAGTCCTTCTGTGGCTTACATGGCCCTGGATGATATGGCCCAGGCCATATACCCGTACCTCTCACCTGATTCTCTGTCCTCTTGCCATGTGGACCTCCTCTCAGTTTTATGAGAGCAGCTCTTCTCTCTTATCCTCCCCATAATGATCCTTCTCTTTCCTCATCTAGCTAGGGCAGCTTTTAGGTCATACATTCATGATGAGTTCCTCAGGGAAGTTTTCCTTCACCCACTGTTATAGCAGAATTTTAAGATGGTCCCAAAGAAATCCGCCTCCAGTATATATACTCCTTGCCCCATTTATTCTGGGAAACACTAATCTAGGTACTACTGTGAAGGGGTTTTGCAAATTTGATTAATGTCCCAAATAAGTTGACTTTAAAATGGAAAGCCAGGGGCGCCTGGGTGGCGCAGTCGGTTAAGCGTCCGACTTCAGCCAGGTCACGATCTCGCGGTCCGTGAGTTCGAGCCCCGCGTCGGGCTCTGGGCTGATGGCTCAGAGCCTGGAGCCTGCTTCCGATTCTGTGTCTCCCTCTCTCTCTGCCCCTCCCCCGTTCATACTCTGTCTCTCTCTGTCCCAAAAATAAATAAACGTTGAAAAAAAATTTTTTTAAATGGAAAGTCTAACTTTGGTGAGCTTACCCCAAATTTGGCATACCCTAAAAAGGGACTGGGTTCTCCTGAAAGAAAGAACTTCGAATCATGAGAGTTTCAACACACACAATATATTCTGTTGCTTGCTTTGAAGAGGCAGGGGACTCGGTGACCAGGGATGTGGGTAATCTCTAGGAGTCAAGCATAGTCCCCAGCTGTCAGCCAGCAAGGAAACATGAACCTCAGTCTTACAACCACAAGGAACAGATATCTTCTAACCATCTGAATGGAGCTTATTAGTGAATTGTTCCCCAGAGGCTATGGACCAAAACTCAGTCTGGCCAACACCTTGATTTTAGTTCCTGAGATCCTGGGTGGAGAATCCAGCCACACTGTGCCTGAGTTCTGACCTACCGAAGGTTAAGATATTAAGTGGATACTGTCTTAAACAGCTAAGTTTGTGGTAGTTTGTTACATAGCGACTGAAATCTACTATATCCACATTCTACCTCACACGTCTTTTTTATCCTTGTGTAAGATCATGTTCTTTCCCTTCCTTGTCTCATTTAGTTTCTAATTGTGTATTAAGCTGTGTGGTGGGTTGAATAGTGTCTTCCAAAAATTCATTATCTACCAGGAACCTTAGAATGTGACCTTAATTGGTGATAGGACCTTGGCAGATGTAATTAATTAAGGATCTTGAGTTAAAATCATCCTGGATTTGGGGTTGGCTCTAAATACAATATCTGCTATCCTTCTAAAAAACAAGGGCACCAGGAACACACAGAGGAGGAGATGATGTGAAGACAGGGTTGAAGACTGAATGAAGTGTTTACAACCCAAGAAATGTCAGAAACTTGGAAAGACAAGGAAGGTTTCTGTCCTAGGACCTTTAGAGGGAGCTTGGCTTCAGAACTGTGAAAGAACAGATTTCTGAGGTTTTAAGCCACCCAGGTTGTGGCACTTTATCATGGCAGTGTTAGGAAACTAATATAAGGTACATGATTTAAAATTTTTTGGACTCTCTCTGTAAAGCCCCTTGAGTTAAAGATTGGGTCTATTTTTGCCCAAGATGGCAACTCCAGTGCCTTTCCCAATACTCGGCATAGATTAGACACTCCATCTAATTAATGTGTATATGATCACATGAATAGAAAAAGACTGAGGGCTTTGCCCTATTTCTGATTATTTAAGTTTCCTTTTCAGCACACTAGGGAATAAATATATCAAAAGAAATTTACAGCACAAGTCTAATTGTGAGGTCAGTCAATATACTTTACATTGGGGACCAAAGACTGTCCTAGTCCTCCTTCTACAAGGAAGCAACAGTGTTATTGGATTATTTCCATTCAGGGCTGGACATGGAATTTGACAAAAACGTGCCTTCAGTCTTCGACATCTCAGAGACTGTGTACAACTATGCATGCCTATACAGCTAGCTCAGTGGTAGTTGAGTGGGGCTGCACTCAACAGAAACTGGCCTTGATTAATGTAAGTGGCAAAAAACACAATCAAACCAAACCAAAAAACAATGAGTGGACACTGAGTAGACCATAGAATTGAAGGAAAATTTGAGCATCTAGACGTTCTGAAAAGGCAGGAGCCAAAGCCTCTAAGGTACCTTGGATATCTTAGAAACAAACACTCATGGCCATCCCTTTACATTGGCAGACTCAGCTCCAACCACCTTCTGTACCTCAGCACTAAAGATTACATTTCCCAGGAGACCAGATTGGATTGGCTAACTTGAGTCACATGTTCACCTTGTGGTCAGGGTGCCATGATCAGCAGTTCCATTAAACCATATTGCACAAATAAAGATGGTGTTGCTACTGAAAGACAGAGAAGAGAAGCTGGACAGACAACCAAGGCAACTTCTTTTATGCTCTCCATGTCAACTCATCCTCAAACTGCAGTGATCCGACCAGAAGTTTTTTTCTGTGATTTTTGCATTTCTAGAGTTCACCTCCCTTTAGGGTACCAGTGGACCCTCTTCCTGCTTGGGGAGCCCTTTCTGCATCCATTTGGCGTGAATGGAGCTCCAGATTTGCATAGGAGATCCTATCCGGGTCAATTCAAACCAAGGAGTGTTCAGATTTTTGTGTTGCTTGTTTGTCTTCTGGGAAGTATTTGAGAAAAAGTATTCTTTTGCTTCTGGAGGTTGTTAAGAATATAGAGTATAATTCTTGAAAGTCTAATTTCCATACAGAAGGAATAGTCTAGTTGAAAGTGGTGCCAGTGCAAAGGAAACAGATCTGAGGAGGGAGGGGAACAGAACTGAGCCATACTGACATGATTTGTGTCCCAAATGTGACTAAATTCTGGATTTTTCAGTTGAATAAGGTTTCTGCCTTCCTCTCTCTTTCCCACCTCTTTTTCTCTCTTCTTCCCTCTATTTCCTTCATCTTTCTCCTTCTCTTTCCTTTTTTTTTTTTTTAAGTCTTGAGCAAGTGTGAATTGTAGCCTCTGTCACTTGCAACCGAAAGAATTCTGAGTAAATTGGAGGAAAGGAGAGACAATTCCACTCATACACAGGGAGAACAGCTGAGTCCCCCAGCTGGTTTCTGTGGATGCTCACTCTATCAAGGTGCATACAGAGACCATCGTCCTCTGCCTTCTCTTCAGAGGGCACGTGGTGTGCCTGGTGTTAGATCTTCATCCCCTTTCCTCCAGCTCTGATTGATTTTGTCCAATCCCTGGTGTCCTCTGATATGGCCCCTTGAACTGTCTTCCTACTCTTTCCGTGTCTGCGTTGACGATTGCTTTCACTCTCTCAAAAGCTGCAAATGTTTCCCACTGTTGCTCTGAAAAGTGGGAATAGTGCAGAGAGGTGATATCTGTCAACACAGCAGCATTGTGAGATCGGCTTGCCAACTTGGCGAGACCCTTCACCTGGTTTCCCTCGGGGTATGGAGCTTTGTGAAGGTCTATTTTACTTTTGCTGTAAAGAAGTCAATGCAGGAAGACACGTGTGCCTGCCCTGTGTGCAGACAGCACCTGCCTGAAGCTGTCTGGGTCCCAGGGAGGGTCTGCGTGAGGACCCAGCGTCATCCATCACTTTTGCTACAGCTCCCGGCCTCTGCTTTGAGAAATGTGCTTTGCCAAGCTAACACCGTGATCTGAGCCATGACCGAACTAGGAAAGACAAAGTTAGGAGAGGGCTTCTCAGGGCTTCCTTGCTTATCCTGGAGCAGCTGTTGGCATCGATGTAATTTCTCACTGCCTACCTCTGACACAGCGGCCGAGTAACTGCTAGAATGATTGGTGACTGGGTGGAGAACAGTCATTTGATGATCAGGTAGAACATTGCCTTTATGGACCTCAATATATTGTTTCAGCAGTTGGCCTTCCAAATCCATTCCTGCGGAGCTGGGATGTCATTCTTCGCACAGCCACGAAAGTGGGTGTCGATCACTGCCACGCCATGTTCGTGGCTTTTATTATGATCATACCCCTTGTCTGAATTGGTAGAACCGTTTTGTTTGTAAGCCCAGATGACGGTAGTTGTTTTTTCGTGTAAAAGAAAGCTTTACATTTCTGTTAGCAAGATGCTAAATCTCTCATGAAGCAACACTGCATTATAAACACAAGGTTCCTCAACATTCTCTTACTAACAGTTTGCAAATTTATTCTTACAAAAGGTATTCTGGTGGAGTTCTCGGAAGGGCATGCGAGGTGGTCTGAAGTCACGTTAGAAGGCTCAGAGGATGTTTCAGAGGATGCTTCTGGAGACGAATGATTTAGGGAAAGAAGATACAAGTTACACGGATGAAAAAATACAGCAAGGGCATCACAGATAAAGGGGATGCCGAAATAAATATGGTCCTTTCAAGTGTTCCCATAATTTTCATAAGACCCTTTCATAACGATGCAAGATGCAACAGAAAACTCCTTGATGAATTTTTTCATACAATATTAGAAATTGGTATTAGATTTTCCAAGAAAGCTTGCCATCACTTGGACACTTAACAGCAAATAAAGCAGAAAACAGTCCTATGTAGAACATGCCAATTACCCTTCATGTGAAGAGAGAACAAGGCATGTGTATCTCTGGGGATGAGCTTACAGATCTGGGCTCTCAGATAAGGAAGCTCACCGTCTTTCCATCCCGGCACAACCTGGAGAGATCAGGTCCAGATTTCACCTTCTACTAGCTCTGTGATCTTTGGAAATTGTTTAATTATTTAAACGCATTTCTTCATCTGTAAAATGGATCTAATTATTGGTATCTACTGAGCTCTTGCTAGGGTCAAATGATAAATGACATTTAAAGTGCTTGCCACTCTTTCTATGAAAGAATAAAAACAAACCACTTTATCCTTAAATAAAATTAAAGAAAATAATCCGAAGGAAAGCATGGGAAATTGTATCACACAGATAAAAGCAAGAATGATGAATTAAACAGAAAGCTGACTTGATAAACTCAAGACATTTTTATAGTGGAAAAAGTTTAATATTCAAATTTAACGAAAACTACAAAAAACACAAAACACAATATTATGTGTTAAATGCTTTAAAAGACTCATACGTTTTGATTCAGGATTTCTAACTCTATAAAATTCTCATGAGGAAATAATTACAGAAGTGCATAAAGACTCACAAATATATGTATTATTTATTTTAGTAAAATAATAAAACCAACATCCATTGGTATCAAACTGTTGAGATAAATTTTGTAACTTATTAGGTAGATTATGGTAGAGACAAATAATCAAAATCTATATAGAATATTTATGGGTATAGGAAAACACCCCAAATATAACAATGTGTAAAATTAAACTAAAAAGCTATATACTTAGATACTAATTTTATTTTTAAAAATCTATATGAATTTATAAGCCTAGGGGATGTATGTTGGGGGATAGCTAATGATAAACCCTAGGATATTCAGATACAATGGAGTAAGAGGATTGTATAGTGATTCTCATTTTCTTCTGTATATTAAAAAGAAAATCTAGGGGCGCCTGGGTGGCGCAGTCGGTTAAGCGTCCGACTTCAGCCAGGTCACGATCTCGCGGTCTGTGAGTTCGAGTCCCGCGTCGGGCTCTGGGCTGATGGCTCAGAGCCTGGAGCCTGTTTCGGATTCTGTGTCTCCCTCTCTCTCTGCCCCTCCCCCGTTCGTGCTCTGTCTCTCTCTGTCCCAAAAATAAATAAAAAACGTTGAAAAAAAATTAAAAAAAAAAAGAAAATCCTAATTTTGTTAATAAGCCTGTGTTGCTCTAGTATCAGGAAAAAAAATTGTAAAAGTTGCCATTTTTTTCAAGCCATGCTTTAACATAGAAATAACTGAAAATCTGTCTCCCTTTCTCTCTCTCTTTCTCTTTCTCTTTTTCTTCCTACCTCCCCCCCAACCCAACCCCCCTCCTGTAAGACACTTTATTGGACTGGGTAAAGTCCAAGGATTCTTGTACAAACAGGCACTGACACGAAGAAAATTTTATGTACAAAAATTATTGTTTTTCA
Organism: Acinonyx jubatus; assembly: GCF_027475565.1. NCBI lineage: Eukaryota > Metazoa > Chordata > Mammalia > Carnivora > Felidae > Acinonyx > Acinonyx jubatus. The sequence continues at coordinate 206,024,490 of NC_069381.1, read as the reverse complement.
AAACTCCTCAAGAAACTACTGGGGTGGGTGGGGGGGGGTTGAAAATATCCATCATTCCCATGCAAACGTCTCACATTCATTTATTCCCCTTTAAAAAAAAGTTTATTTACTTTGAGAGAGACAGTGCATGCATGTGCATGGAGGGGAGAGGGGCAGAGAGAGAGGGAGGAAGAGAGAATCCCAAGCAGGATCTGTACTGTAAGCTCAGAGCCTGATGTGGGACTTGATCTCAGGAACTGTGAGATCATGACCTGAGCTCAAATCAAGAGTCTGACACTCAACTGACTGAGCCACCCAGATGCCCCCATTTATTCCCTTTTATACTTTGTCCAAGTGAGACATACCACCCCAATGAGGGGTGTCACAACTACTCTGTCTTCCAGACGCACCTTAATCCAATATATATATATATATATATATATATATATATATGCATATATACATATATATATATATGCATATATACGTATATATATATATATGCATATATACGTGTATATATATATATGCATATATACGTATATATATATATATATATATGCATATATATATATTTTTTTTTTTTTCCTGGCCCGGCAACATCAAATCATATTCACACGAATTTAAATGTAATTTGCATGTGTAACTGGTTAATATTTTTAAAAAGCCAGCTGCATATTTTTGTTCTCTTTTGATTTAGGAAATTTGGATGGAAAATTAAGTCCATTTGGGAGTTTCCTGGAGCAGTCAGGAGAAAAGATCCAGTTTCTACAAAGTTGCATAAACTTCATACAGCGGATTCATTTCTCTATATGTACGCTTATTTCTTAAGTTGGTTTACATTTCACACTTAGAGGGTGTCTTATTTCCTATCATTGTAGTATTGTCGGTGCCTTATAGCCAGTGAGCCCCGCAGAGCAGTAAACACGGGGCAAGGGTTGAGTTCCTTGGGTCCGGAGCAAGGAAAACAGTTGATCTTCCTGTCCAGCAACATTCTCTTCTGTAAAAGGAGAAGTTTATTTGCGTAAATTCTCTCTTGGTTTTTCTGGAAGGATTAAATAGCCCATGTCTGGAAGCAACATGAGCGATTCTGAAAATAAGGCCTTGGGAATCTGTGATTTTCTCTCTCAGAAGGATTTATTGCTTCAGCATTGGAGCTCGCGTGTGTTCTGTGCACAGAGCCGGGAGTGACGTTCCCGGTTCAAGAAAGGAATCTATGCCTTTAACAAACACACGTATAGTGCTTAGAATGTGCCAAGCACTATTCTAAGATCCTTACAAATTTTGATTCATTTAATCCTTGCAATAGCCCCATGAAATAGGCACTATTATTATTTTTTTCATTTTATGAGATAAGGAAACTGAACCCCAGGGCAGGTACGTAATTTGCCCCAAATGTTTCAATTACTGAATCATAGAGCCACATTGTAAACTCTGGCTACCTGTCTCTAGATTCCATGTTTCTAACCACGATTCTATGCTGTTGAAAGGAATTTTTGAGAATGAACTGAAAGTCACCACCATTTTGAGGTTGGTTTGTTTCAGATATAATCTGACTAAGGCTGCCTACCTCCTGATTTCTCACTTAGATTGATCCCACTGGGCAAGTGATTCCTGAATTTAACCTTTCAAGGTGATTCTTCCATTTAAATGCCTTCCATGGGGGCGCCTGGGTGGCTCAGTCGGTTGAGCGTCTGACTTCGGCTCAGGTCATGATCTCGCGGTCCGTGAGTTCGAGCCCCGCGTCGGGCTCTGGGCTGACGGCTCAGAGCCTGGAGCCTGCTTCTGATTGTGTGTCTCCCTCTCTCTCTGCCTCTCCCCCGTTCATGCTCTGTCTTTCTCTGTCTCAAAAATAAACATAAACATTAAAAAAAAAATAAAAATAAAATAAAATAAATGCCTTCCATGAACCAAGAAACCCTTTCTGTCACAAGTCCTTGAACGTATTTGAACTCATAGGTTGGGAACCGCCAAAGGAGGGGACGAGGGGGAGGGAAGGTCCTCTTCTGGATCCACAGAGGATGAATCTCGGTGCAAATCTATCCATCAGGGAGCTCAGAGCACGTAGCAGCCAAGTTGTTTTTGAGGATTTTAAGTTCACGAGCCCAGCAGATTCCCCACTGTGGTGATGGATGAGAATCCCTGGACTAGCCCTGCCTAAATGTAACACCACCGGCTTGGCCCTCGGTGGAATTAGCTTGGCTGTAGATGACATTCGGCATTTGATCAAAATTAATGTAATGCAGCTACAGTTCCAGATAACATTTGCTAAATTAAAATAAAAAAATTCTGTTTTACCTAACATGCAATGTGTGCCCGTTGTAATGTTTTTTTTTCTTTTTTCTTTTTTCTTTTTTTTTTTTTTGCTTCGAACAAATAATACAAGTGAAAGTATCTGCTCTTTCAATTTACTGAAAGAAAAATAAGGCCCGGGGAACCCGGCATGTATGTGGCCATCAAGCCATCTGATTTCTTTCTAAATGCACACACAAAATTAAATGCCACCAACATCAAAATTGACTCCGGGGATCAGCATACAGCAATCTCCTTGAAACAACCGCTATCTGTAAGAGCTGTAATGAAACTTCTGAACTTCACCTGCATCCTCCCGAGGTGCCTTGATATGATATTCTTAGTCTTGGTGGCACTTTGCAATCGGGATTGTTCTGTAACCCACTCCTTCCTAACAACTTAGCACCCCTCACTCAATAATTTAATTTCATAATCCATTTCAGGGACAGATGACTATCATTAATTTCATAATCCAAATTTTAAAAATTGCAAATGGACACATCTGAAACATGGTTGTCAGAGTTAAGGCAATAATAATAAGAAGAAGAAGAACGACAAAGACAATGTGAAAATTCAAACACAGAAGAGATAAGAGAACAAAAGGGATCTTCACAAACTTACACGGACAATGGATAATACTTTTTTTTGGGGGGGGGGGTTTAATCTATTTTGAGAGAGAGAGGCAGTGGTTAGGGGAGGGGGAGGGGCAGAGAAAGAGGGTCAGAGAATCCCAACAAGGCTCCACACTGTCAGTGCAGAGGCCGACTCGGTGCTTTATCTCACCAACTGCGATACTTTGACCTGGGCTGAAATCAAGAGTCAGACGCTTAACCGACTGAGTCACCCAGGAGCCCCAATGGGCAATAATTCTTATTTTTATTTTAAAACAGATAGTTACAGAATGCCGCTAACCAAATTCCTCTGTTTCTTTTATTTTTTCGGTAGAATAGTTGGTTGGTGCAGGCGGTTTACTGGGCCAAACCAAGGGATTTCAAGTATACGGACAAGACTGGCGTATATTTCCGCTGTGGTAACACCCTTGTTTAAGTTCTGTCTATACAGATTAGATCTAAAGGCTTCTAAGCAGCACTCTCGTATTCTACACTTGCTCTCTGGAGATAGCATCTCCCATATCCCAGCAGCCAATGGGGGCTCTGCAGTCCAGCCCAGGGGTAGGGGTGAGCTTCTGCTCTCTGGGTATCAGCCCTGTTTCCTTTTTGCCTCTCCATGTCCTTTTACTCTATACCTCCTTAAACAACTAATTTCTTGTATTAATACACTTCTGTTTAAAGTACCTAAAATAGGGACGCCTGGGTGGCTCAGTCGGTTAAGCATCTGACTGTGGCTCACATCGTGATCTCAAGCTTAGTGAGTTTGAGCCCCACATTGGCCTCTGTGCCAACAGCTCAGAGCCCGAAGCCTGCTTCAGATTGTGTGTGTGTCTCTCTCTCTCTAACTCCTCCCTGCTCACGCTTTCTCTCTCTCTCTCTCAAAAATAAACATTAAAAAAAATAAAGTACCTAAAATATTTCAATTTTCCTAAATAGATCTGAATATCAATTTCAGCACACGTTGAAAATAAATGACATTTCTTTGATTTTAATGATATCACTTAGAAAGTATTCTTCCACTAGTGAGTATTTGTAGGGGCTTTCAGAGATATGCTAGAAGCAATGTAAAAGTTGTTATCGGGCAATGACTAATTAATTCAGTTATTCATTAAACATTAATTGAGGTCATATTTATTATTATTATGTGTCATATTATTATATACAATATTGCATTTATACAATTCATTATAAATAAATTCTTTATATATAATAGCGTATTTGTTATATACATTTAATATTCACTTCTAGATTTTACAGAGCTTTATTCTTTTATTTCTTAGTTTTAACAAGAGTACTAAGCAAGAATTTGATCGGAAGCAGAAATTGATGCTAGTGTTAATTAAAACCCCTGAGTTAACAAGGAGCAATGCAACTTTGATCAATCCTAAGCAAGACAGTTAAGACTTTGGAACTGTCCAAGTCACTTAAAACATAGCTAGAAAACTGCTAAGCATCTGTAAACTTCTAAAGTACATTTTACAACACCCTGGAAGAAAATAAACTTTAATTCTAAAGTGAACTTTGCAATCTTCTAATAGTAATAATGTGTTTCTAGATGCAGAAAGAACTGCTTTCAACTTCAGTAAGGCTCATAGAAATCTCAACAAAAAGTGGAACCGGTTAATGGTTGGCTTGGAGAACAAGAGAAGCGAACTCAGGTGCCCAGAAGCAGGTGTGGAGTCTATCTGAGTCAGTATCCTGGCCCTGCCATCATTACTTATAAATTGTGGAGTGTAGATTTCCTGTTTGCAGGCGATGATTAGGATTATAATAATAGAAGAAAGCTCACAAGGTTACGGTCAAGATTACATCTCAAGTGCTTAGAATAACATCTGGGAGATAATAGACATTCAGTAAATGTTATTATTAACAATGATTATTGTGGCTGCCGTGGTCACAGGGCATAGGCAGCCTAGATGCTAAGTGAGTAATTTACTTCTCGTCAGTATACTCACTTCAAAACACTTCTTCCCTCTCTCCCCTCCTCCCTCCCTCCCTCCCTCCCTCCCTCCCTCCCTCCCTCCCCCCTTCCTTCCTTCCTTCCTTCCTTCCTTCCTTCCTTCCTTCCTTCTCTCCTTTCTCCTTCCTCCCTCCCTCCCTTCCTTCCTGACTCTCTCCTTGCTACTTACCCCCCCACTCTCTCTTCCTTTTTCTCTCTGTGAGTATCAATCTGTTTCATTGTTTGCTTTCACCTCTCTCTCCATTGCTCTGCCTTCTCCATGCACCGACTCTCGCGCTACCCACCCCTATGTTTCCCCACCTTCCTCCTACCCCATCAATCTCACCCGTGTTTTCCTCAACTTGTTATGACCTGTTTGAAATGCACATTCTATCACTTAACTCTTCCTAAGTCATCTAAAATTTCTGTAGCCCTAGTTTACTTCATTAAAAACTAAGCCCTCAAAACCAACTAAAATGGTTTTACACATGTAATTACCCTGGTCCGATATTTGCATTTGTGGGGCAATAACCAACAAAACTTTCTTCCCTTTCACCGTGGTGGAACATCAATGGCTTCCTAGCCCCAAAACAATAAAGAGAGAAAGAGAGAGAGAAAGAAGTTAGGGCTTCTACAGGGTCTAATAGATTAGCACCTGCAGTCTGAATGTTGCTGGAACACACAGTCAGGAAGCTGGGCGGCACGCGTGTCCCGGGCCACATGCTCCAAGCAGCTCCAACCAGTGAATGGCTGGCCAAGTGGAGGTTGGACAGTAGCCATTGTCAGACATGTGGCAGGGGTAATTCCTGTCCCGGGGGGAGGAGAAGTGTAGGCCCTGCCATGACCTTCCTTCTTGGATATTGTGAAGGCAGCATTCTTGTGTCTTTTAGGTTGACATATTTGGAGCGATGCTTTTCTCTCTTCTTGCCTATATTTCAGAGCAACTAAGGCCTTCAACAGGATTCTGGATGAGGCGCACTAAGAGAAAGTTCAAGAACATTCTAAGGGCTCCTGATGCCAACAGTCTTTGGGAAAGTGTCTTTCTGTGTGTATTCACTTATTTAGTGAAAGGTCTAATATCACACAGAGAACAAGTTCTACTCGGTAGACGGGAAACTTTTTGTGACCAAGTACTTGTAAAGCTACTTTATGAGAAGTAAGGATCATTTTTTCCAGAAAATATTTTACCATTATTTACATAGTTTTTAATAGTACACAATCCTCTCTATTATAGACAAAAGTGGAATTGAAATGGAAAAAAAATTCAATCTTCCTTCCCTACAGAAAAGCTTTCTGTTTGGCACCTAGTTTTTCTGGGGATGCCACAAAGTGATGCGTGGTCTATCGGTGTCCCATGGTATGCTAAACAAAATTAAGATGGAAACACGGAAAAGCATCAGAGCTAAAATCACCTGCAGAATAACTGTGCATTAAACTAAGTGTCCCTGTGTCCTCATACATTATGTTTTCATCAGAAGCTTTTATTTTTCAACTTTTTAAATGTTTTTTTAAAATTTATTTTTGAGAGAAAGAGTAAGCGTGCAAGTAGGGGAGAGGCAGAGAGAGAGGGAGACACAGAATCTGAAGCAGGCTCCAGGCTCTGAGCTGTCAGCACAGAGCCCGATGCGGGGCTCGAACTCGTGAACTGTGAGACCATGACCTGAATGAAAGTCGGATGCCCAACCGACTGATCCACGAAGGCACCTCCTCATAGTGGCACTTGTGGAACATATTTAGCTTCATAAAGATCTTTCACATGCGTCACGGTGTTTTCCATTTGTGGCGTATTTTAGCATTTATGAAGCACGTTCACCTACATGGTAACATTTGAGTGTCACTACAATCCTGCTGCATTAAAGAGGGACCCAGCGAAGACCAGAAACGATAAATCATCCCCAGGTCACACAGGTAGGGGGTAACTCAATCCTCTAGTGAGGGCACATTGGGAGCCAGAGCTTCTGATTCCTTTTCTTGTAGGAAACCACCAATCGGCACAACAAATTTTGCAGGTTTGTGCAAAGAGGGAACAGTGAACAGAATCCCAAGAGAACAGAAGTCACACCCCAAAATGCCCACATGTGAGGTGCAGCCCTTCTGAAGGGTAGAGGTCTTGTCCTTTTTCATCCTCGATCATTTCAGCTACATGAAATGCATCCAGATGACACTAGCAGAGCACTGGCTTGATTTAGAACGGAGCCACACACCTGTTCTTCTAAATATAAACAAATTTGCAACCTGAGCCATTGGCAGTCACTGCAGGGTAAGGGGGTGAGAGCTGGGGCCGGTGCTCGCCTGCAGGCTGGCTCTGGGCTTACACAAGGCCAAGGCTCTGGGCACAAGGGCCAAGGATGCAGAATGCCAGGCAGGATATTTGGAATTGTGATCTGGTGGTCACAGTGACCTTTTATCTTGCCGGAGAGATAATAATTAGCTTTATTATCCTTATTGTTATTTTTAAACGTGCTTAGTTCGCTCTTGTGGCTCAGCTTGTACCCAGCGTGTTGAATGTTCCAGGTCTTCTTGGTTGATATGGATGAACGTTGCCTGAGTTGCCATGTTTGAAGAAAGCTTATTCTAAAGGAAATGGTTTGCTGAGATCCAGAACACTAATTTAAATCACGGGGTATTTTTATTGTCTCTGTGAAGGCAACAGTGTTTTGGATTCTAGAGTTCCTGGCTATTCAAAGTATGTGACTACTCCCTCATACTGTCATGCCTCTTTCCATTCTTGCTTAGAGGCCGTGCGATCATGCTGGAGTCCTTGGAAACATTCCATATTATTCTTAACTGATGGGATGCTACAGAGGTCATATGGATGTAAGTAGCCCAGTGGCTGGCATGTTATCGTGCGTGTGGTACAATTATACAGAACTGGGACACTTGATTGGTCCGATTGGCCAAAGCTCTTAAAATGGTCTGGATTATGATCATTAGGTGCTGCAAGCATTATTTCCAGATGCTGAGAATCAGCAGAGAAATCTCTTCATTCTCTTTCAGAATTAACAGTTAAATCTTCTTTGTGCAATTGGAAAAGATTTGCATGTTGAAATTTTGACTGTACAGAAAAGCCTCGAGGGAAACTGAAACTATTGCCATTTTTACTTGCTTGTCTGTTCCCCCCCCCCCTCCAATCTGGTGTTTTGGCAAATTCTACTCAAATGTCTTCTAATGTCAGTAAACGTTTGAATTCAAGGGATGAACCCCACTTGTGTATAACGAAATGTTACATATTTGGACACAGATCGAGGTATAGAGATTGGTGTATTAATGTCGCTTGATCCAGCGGTGGGTGGCCATAGGGGTAGAATTCATTTCTTTGTGGCAAGTGTCGTTGTCAGACAGCGTCAGCTGCTGCAGCTTGGATTCCACCTTCGTATTCAGGCTCTGGCCACCCTCTCCTAGTCTGTTCTCAGCCAATGACTGAGCACAGTGGGAGGATTAGGATTGGGCCATGCTTGCTCCTTTCCATCCTCCACCAAGAGCGTAAATCAAAACAGAGTTGTAGCCCAGGGGGTGGTGGGGCTTAATGCCACCATTAATGACCTAAAAGGTGCAGGGGTGGTGCTCCCCCATTATATCATCATTTGATTCACCAGTCTGGCCCTTGTGAAAACTGGATTAATCCAAAAGGATGACTATTGACTCCCACAAGCAATCGCGTAGCTCTGACCACAACCGCTGGTGGCTTTGCTGGAGTAAATTTATGAGGCCTTATGTACATAGCATGTGGCCATTGATTTGGTAAATATATTCTGTTTGAGGGGCAGACACAGTTCACATCCATGAGAAATATGTGGTAATAATTATAGTTTTGCCTCCTGGCTATGTTAACTGTCTCTCTCTCTCTCTCTCTCTCTCTCTCTCTCTCTCTCTCTTTCATAATACTATCCAAAGAGATCTTGATCATCTGCATATCCTAACGAACATAACATTGCTACTAAATATCAATAACATCATGCTGATGTGGCAGACTGAGCAAGGAGTTGGTAGTATACTGGAGAACTTGGTGAGATCACATGCACCAGCCTCTAGGCTGGGAGTTAAAGTCACTAACGAATCAGGGACCCACCTCTTTACTAAACATTTAGAAATCCAGTTGTCAGTAGAGTTCCAGGACGTACCCTTCAAAGTAAAAGCCAAATGGCTACCTCTTGGACTCCCTACTACCGAGAAAGCAGGGAGCACAGCTCTTGATAAACGCCTTCAGGTTCTGGAGACATCATCCAGGTCCTAGGAATGCAGTTCTGTCCAAGTGCCTGGTGACATGAAAGGCTGCCATCTTTATGTGGGACTCACAATAAGAAAGAACTCTCTAGTAGGTCAGGCTGTAGTGTACGTAGTTCTGCTATTTGGGCTAGAACAGTGTCCAGTCAACTGCCCGTTGGAGGAATCGATGACAGGAAAAGATAAAGTGTGGGACTAATGGCGAGCCTGACTGGGAGAATTACAGAGAAAGTGTTCCTGAAGCTCTAAAGAAAGTGCATGCCATTTGAGTGAGAATTAGATGCCTTTTGAAAGCACAGCTCTTGACATTTTATTGGGCTCTGGTGGAGGCAGACCACTTCACTCTGGGACAGCAAATGATCAAGCATCTAGAACTACTTTTTATGAGCCAGATCCTATTGGCCCACCCAGTCCTACAGTTGGCTGGGCACCGCAACAATCTGTTGTAATGCAGATCACACATCAGGGATGGAGCCCAGGCAGGACCACATGGTGGGTGTAAGCGGCATGAGCAAGCAGCTCCGATTCCCCTGTTTCCCACCAAAGTCGCACCAGCCCTTCTCTCAGTTTGGCCCTCTGGCTACACTGTAGGGAGAGGTTCCTATATGGCCAGCAGAAGGAGCATAAGAAGCCCAAATGCCATTTGCAGATGGGTCAGCTTAATAGGTTGGTGCTAACTGAAAATTAAAGGAGGCTGAATTACTGCCACCATGAGAGTCAGCTGAGACAAAAAAAAAATCTTTCCAAAGATGCAGCTTTGGGCAGTCCTCCTGTGTGGAGGGGGGAATGCTCCCGATCTACAGGGCAGAAGTAGCTGAAAGCGGTCAGGGCCCGGGAGGAAAGAGATGGGAGCACTGGAGGCAAGGAGACCGTGAGCAGAAGGCTGTGGATGGGCATATGTGAGTGGGCATGGGGCATGATTTCTGGATGCCGGTCACAAAGCACTGGGCCTCTGAAAGGCACTGGAAAACCTAGGAAGTAGATGGCGTAGCCAGTTCACGTTAGCCAGTCTGCATCATCAGCCATCCCAGAACTGGCGGAGTGGGCTGAGCTGGGAGCTACTCATGGACTCCTGCTTCCCATAGATGATCGACTGAGCTATATCTGCCTCCAAAAGAGCAACAGAGACCGATGCTGATACCCAATCTGACACTTTTCTCCAAGAATTGACTTCGCTACTTGGTAGCAAGTTGACTACATTGGATGTCCTCCAGTTTTCAGGGCAGACCCTTGTAGACACAGAAGCGTCTTTTTGTATGTGTTTGCCTTTCTCATCCACAGAACCTCAGCCAGCAACACTTGTGGGGACTTATGACTGCCTGATCCCCAGACATGGGATGCCGCATAACATAGAATCTAACCAGGACCCTCCCCGGCTTGTGCTCTCTCTCTCTCAAGCATAAATAAATAAACATTAAAAGATATTAATATATATGCATACATATGTGTGTGTATATGGCTGTCCCAGGGCATGGGCTCAGCTCAGTATGTCCAGGGGCCAGCAGGTGAAGAGAAGAGTTGCTTTCATTCCAGGGGCCACTGACCCTGACCAGCAGAAGAATGAAAGGCTGCTTTTGCCCAATGGAGAAACATGGATGCAGCCCAGGTAATCCACTCGGGTACCCCCCCGGTACTCCATTGCTCCACTGTGACCATGGAGAGGGTGAGGGTGGCATCATGACCAAGTGTTCATACCCCAAGGAATAAAGGCTTGGATCACCCTTCCAGGTAAACTATCAAGACGTGCCAAGGTGATAGCTGAGGAGGAAGGGAAGTTTAAGACGGAGAGGAAGGGAAGGAGTACCATATGTGGCCCCAGGTCCCATCACAGAGACGGGGGCTGCATTTTCTCCCAGTGACTTCCTTCTCCTACGTTACCCTCAGGAAGAGAGGCTGTAGGAACTGTAGACACGTTGCTCCCTGACTGTGTGGAGAAGTGGGGGTGTGAGGTGTGAAGGGTGTGGGCTGATGGCCATCAAGGCGCGTCACTTGGATCTCCCTCTAAGAAAATCTGGTGGGTCCAGTGTGGTTGGCCAACAGCCCCCAGGTGCTGCCCCCTTGGGCCCACCACAGCATTCAGACCATGGCTGTGCTCAATTCAGGCTGCTTCCAGCCAACAGCTGAGCAGGTGGGGGTGTGAGAGCTGAGCTCTTCCTGCCCCTCGTGGGCTTCCTTTGATTTCTCTGCCCTGGGGTGTCTCCTCTGTCCTGCCAGGACTTTCTCTGAGCTGCTCTGCCTCCTGAGTCTCTTCCTACCTAAATCTCTCTGCTTCCCTCAAGTGTCACATCAGCGTTGCTTTCTGTCCTCTCTGGATCCCTCCTGCCCGTACTTTTCACAGGCCTTTCTCTTAAGTCAACGCTTCATGTCTAATCACATCTTGGCATCCCCTCTGCAAAGACCTGAAGTGACACATGAGACTTAAAGCTTAAACCCTGGCTTCCACACTTTCTCTGGCTCTCCCGCTTCCCCTCCCTCCCCCAGGTCTCCTTTCCTTCTGCAAGACTTTCATCCCCAGCTCGGCTCTCTCCACCTGGTGGCATGGACAGGTGCAGGCAGGGCTGGCCTCAAGGGCACGCACACTGTGCGGTGGCACGGGCACCCCCGGCTTAGAAGGGCCCAGTGTTTGGTTTACTTTTCTGTTGTCACTGTATCTGTCTGCTAGAGCTGCTGTAAAAGAGTACCACCAACCGGGTGGCTTAAACCATTAAAATTTACTCTCTTACAGTCCAGAGGCCGGAAGAGATCTCTTGCCTAAGATCAAAGTGTTGGCACGGCTGTTTCCTTCTGAGGCTGTGAGGAAGAATCTGTTCCATGCCTCTCTCGTAGCTTCTGCTGGTTTCCTGGCATTCCTTCCTTGGCCTGTAGACATGTCACCATGATCCCTGTCTTCGTGTTCACATGGTGTTCTGGGTCTCTGTGTCCAAGTTTCCCCTTCTTATAAGGACACTGAGCTAGGGCCCACCCTAATGACCTCATCTTAACTAATTACATCCGTAATGACCCTGTTTCCAAACACGACCCTATTCCGAGACACTGGGGTTTAGGGCTTCGATATATGAATTTTCGGGGGGACACATTTCAACCCATGAAAGTCATTATCTTGAAATCCCTAGTGATTTTCATTTTGCACTGATGTCCACAAATTATGTAGCCACTCCTGGCTCGGACAGCTAATTCTAGGCTTTCATCTGCCTTAACATCTGTACTTTCTTTAAACGTTCATTAATGAAGGCCACTTAACACGTTCTTCAATATGTAACTGTTGATGCCTGTTGTAGAGTGAATTATGTTCTCTCAAAACCCATATGCTGAAAGCTCTAACTCCCCATACCTCAGGGATTGTTTTTGAAGGTAGCATCCTTAAAGACATTATTAAAGTGAGGTCGCCACCGTGGGCTCTGATCCAATGTGACTGGTGCCCGTGTAAGAAGAGGAGATGGCATAGATGTTCCCGTGTATGGAGGGAAGACCATGTGAGGACCCAGAGAAAAGATGGCCGTCTCTGAGAAGCCAAAGAGAGAGGCCTCAGAAGAAACCAATCCTACCAACACCTTGATTTCGGGCTTCTAGACTCTGGAATTGTGAGAAAATTCAAGTCTCTGGTTAAGACCTTCAGTCTGTGCTATTTTGTTATGGTGGTCTTTATGAACTAACACAACACCTAAGGGGTTGTGTTTGTGTTTTCTTGTCTTTTCTCATTTAAATTTATTAGACTTACAATTTTGTCCCCCCAGAAAATGTATTTGGTTGAAATACCTTCTGAGACTTCCCATGTTTGATAATATCTGTTTCTCTTCTCTTGTCTTGCTATAAATTTCTTCTTCCAAGGCCATTTTTCATCAGAACTCTGTGGACATTGTTTCACTGCCTTCTGTCATGTTGTGTTATGAGGAGAATTTTAATATAAAATGAATACTTTATCCTTTGTCGACAACTTCTTTATTATTTGCGCTGTATTCATTCGGAATGTTTTCTTTCTTTCTGAAATGAAAACATATCATGCGAATATATAGCTTTTGTTTGTTTGTTTTGTCTGGCAATCATGGGCCCCTTTGACCCCAGGCCTCGAACCTGTCTTCCGTTCGGGGAGCGATCTCTCTTGTTATTTTGAATCTGCCTCACATCTGCCTTCTGTTTTCTCCTGAAACTGCTGCTACACTATGTCCTGGCTCCCAGATATCTTTGTGTGCCCTATCTTTTCTCTCACTATTCTTTTTTTTTTTTAGTTTTAAAACACTTTTTAAATTTTTTATTGAATTTTTTTTAATGTTAATTTATTTTTGAGAGACACACACACACACACACACAGAGTGCAAATGGGGGATGGACAGAGAGAGAGAGGGAGACACAGAATCTGAGGCAGGCTCCAGGCTCTGAGCTGTCAGCACACAGCCTGATGCGGGCCTTGAACCCATGAACCGCAAGATCATGACCTGACTTGAAGTCAGACACTTAACCGACTGAGCCACCCAGGGATCTTTTTTCTCTCCTCCTCCTCCTCCTCCTCCTCCTCCTCCTCCTCCTCCTCCTCCTTCTTCTTACATTTATTTATTTTTGAGAGACAGAGAGAGACAGTGTGAGCAGGGGAGGGACAGAGAGAGAGGGAGACACAGAATCAGAAGCAGGCTCCAGGCTCCCAGCTGTCAGCACAGACCCCAACACGGGGCTCGAACCCACGAACCATGAGATCATGACCTGAGCTGAAGTCAGACGCTTAATGGACTGAGCCACCCAGGCGCCCCTCTCTCATTATTCTTAACTCGTGGTTATTGAGTAGTCTCTGAACAATCTCCCCTTATTAAATAAGAAATCACATCTTCTGCTCTACTAGATGAGGGCTTCTGGAATCTCACAAAGGTGGTGCTGCCTCTGTGTCACTTGTAAATCTGGGAATAGGCATCCTTTCCACACCTCTCATGGCTGCCACTTAGTACTTGACTAATAATGTAGATTCATAAATGTAATATGCTCTTTAACTTCCCCCCAAATCTTTCTCCTTTTATTGCAGTAAATCCAGTGACATTGAAGAATATTTGCTTGATTTCTTGCATTGGCTCATTTCTTTTGAACTGAAGCCTATTTTTATGTGTTTGGCTATTTTCCTATGTTCATCTTCACAAGTCCAAAGTTGTCTAAAAATCACAAATTCTGGTGCGTTGGTCTTTCCTTGGATCTCACAGGCTCAGATGAGGGGAAAGGGAACACTTTTTTCAAGTTCATTTATTTATTTTGAGATAAAGTGTGAATCAGGGAGGGGCAGAGACAGAGAGAGAGAGAGAGAGAGAGAGAGAGGGAGAGAGAGAATCCCAAGCAGGCTCCACACTGTCAGCACAGAGTCCGATGTGGGGCTCAATCCCATGAACCGTGAGATCATGACCTGAGCTGAAGTCAGATGCTCCTTGGGGCTCAGCCAGGAGCCCCAAGGGACACTTTTATATTTATGATAATTGTATTTGCCAAGTAGAGACATGAATTGTGAGGGATAGTGAGGTAATGAGAGCTTAGCCCCTCTGCCAAGCAGTTGGTTTCCTTTTGTTTCTTCCTTCCCACTCACCCCCAGCTTTATTGAGCTAGATTTGCTAAAGAAATTGTAAGGTACTTAAAGTATACAATTTGATAATTTAATATATGTATATACAACCTCCCCCCAGCCAGTGAACTAACACTTTCATTATCTCACATAGTTACCTTTTGTGTGTGCTTGAGCACATTTAAGTCCTACTATCCTAGCAAATTTCATTTATACAATACAATGTTGACCAAATGTAGTCACCTTGTGACTATAGTCACATTAGATCCTCTGGCCGCATTCATCACATATCTGAAAGTTTGTAACGTTTTACCAACTTCTCCCTATTTCCCCCACTCCCAGCTGCTGGCAACCACTATTCTACTCTATGTTTCTACGAATTTGACTTGTATTTTATTTTATTTTTTTAAAGTTTTATTTATTTCAAGAGAGACAGAGACAGCGCAATTGGGGGAGCAACAGAGAGAGGGAGAGGGAGAGGGAGAGGGAGAGGGAGAGAGAGAGAGAGAGAGAGAGAGAGAGAGAGAGAGAGAGAGAGAATCCCAAGCAGGCTCCATGCCACCAGCACAGAGCCTAACTTGGGGCTCAAACCCATGAAGCTGTGAGATCATGGCCTGAACCAAAACCAAGAGTTGGAAGCTTAACTGACTGAGACACCCAGGTGCCCCAAATTTTACTTAAAAAAAGATTCTATAATAAGTGATACCATGCAGTATTTGTCTTTCTCTTTGAGACTAATTTGACTTAACATAATGCCCTCTAGGTTCACCTATGTCATCACGAATGACGGGATTTCCTTCTTTTGAAAGGCTGGATAGTATTCCATTGTATATATACCACATTTTCTTTATCCATTTATTACACCGATAGACACTTAGGCTGTGTCCATGCATTGGTTATAGCAAACAATGCCGCAACAAACATGGGTGTACAAATACCTCTTCGAGATAATGATTTTGTATCCTTTGGGTATATATACCCAGAAGTGGGAATGCTGGATCACAAGGTAGTTCTATTTTTAGTTTCTTGAGGAACCTCCATATTATTTTCGATAGTGGCTGCACCAGTTTACATTCTCAACAGCAGGGCACGGGTGTTCCCTTTTTCCACATCCTCACCAGGCTCTGTTATCTCCTGTCTTTTTGATAATGGCCATCCTAACAGGTGTGAAGTGATATCTCACAGTAGTTTCGATTTGAGCTTCTCTGATAATTAGTGATGTTGACTATCTTTTTATGTACCTGTTGGCTAGCCATATGTCTTCTTTGAAAAAAAAAATGTTTATTTAGTTCCATTGCCCAATTATTCAATTGAGTTATTTGTGGCTTTTGTTGCCATTGAGTTGTATGAATTCCTTGTACCTCTTGGATATTAACCATTTATCAGATATGTGGTTAATATTTCCTCCCTTATCATAGGTTAATATTTCCTCCCTTATCATAGGTTGCCTTTTCATTTTGTTGATTATTTCCTTTGCTCTACCAAAGCTTCTTTAGTTTAATGCTGTCCCCTTGTTTGTTTCTGCTTTCATTGCCTGTGTTTTGGGCATCTTATTCAAGAAACCATTGCCAAGACCAGTATCAAGGAGGTTACCCCTTTGTCTTCTGCCAGTTTATTGGTTTCAGATCTATGTTTAAGTCTTGAACTCATTTTGAGTTGGGTTTTGGGTGTGGTATAAGATAGCGATCCAGTTTCATTCTCTTCACGTGGCTGTCCAGTTTTCCCCACACTTTATAAAGAGACTATCATTTCCCCTTTGTATATTATTGACTGTTTTGTTGTAAATTAATAGAACAAAACACATGGGTTTATTTTTGAGATCTGTATTAGGTTCTATTAACTTCTGTCTATCTTTATGCCAATACCACACTGTTTTGATTACTATAGCTTTGTAATACGGTTTGAAACCAAGAAGGGTGATGCCACCAGCTTTGTTCTTCTTTCCCTTTGTCTCTTTAGGTCCTTTATGGTTCCATACAAATTTTAGGATTTTTTAAAATTTCTGTGCTAAAGGGCCCTTAGAATTTTGATAGAAACTGCATTAAATCTATTTACTGCATTGGGTAGTGTGGACATCTTAACAATATTAATTCTTCAAATGCACGAGCATGGGACATATTGTCCTTGATTTTTGCCTTCTTCAATTGTTTTGATTAGTTTTTTATAGTTTTTAGTGTATGGACCTTTCACCTTAGTTAAATTTATTCCTAGGAATTTTTTCTTTTTTTCTTTTTCTTTTTTATACTAAATATAATTTATTGCCAGATTGGTTTCCATATAACACCCAGTGCTCATCCCAACTTTATTCTTTATGATGCAGTTACAAGTGGGATAGTGTTATTAATTTTTCTTTCTGATAGTTTGTTGTTGGTGTATAGAAAAGCAAGTGATGTTTTATAATTATCTTGTATCCTGCAACTTCTTTGAATTTGTTTATTAGCTTTATTTTAATAATTAATTATTATAAAGGAACAAATTAACAAACTTGTTTATTACTTAAACTAAACTAAGTGTTTTGGTTCAGGGTTTTCTATACATAATATCATGTCATCTGCAAATACAGAGAGTTTTAATTCTGCCTTTTTGATTTGGATGAAACTTTTATTTCTTTTTCTGCCTTATTGCTCTGGCCAGAACTTCCAATACTATATTGAGTAAAAGCATTGAGAGAGGGCATCTTTGTCTTGCTTCTGACCTTAGAAAACAAGCTTTTGATATTCTCCCATTAAGTATGATGTGAGCCATGGGCTTTTCATACATGGCTTTATTATGTTGACATGTGTTCCCTTTATGCTCAGTTCATTGAGTTTTTACTATGAAGGGTTGTTGAATTTTTTCAAATGCTTTTATCTGCATTTATTGGAAGGATTCTCTTTATCATTCATTTTGTTAATGTGGTATACACTTTTGTTGATTTGTGGATGTCAAACTGTCCTTGCGTCCCTGAAATAAATCCCACTTGATTATGTTATATGATGCTTACAATATTGTTGAATTCAGGTTGCTAATATTGTGTTGAAAATGTTTCCATCTATGTTTATCAGGGATGTTGGCTTGTAATTTTCTTTTCTTGCAGTGTCCTTGTCTGGCTTACTGTCAGGGTAATGCTGGCCTCATAAAATGAGATTGGGAGTATTCCTTCTTTTTCAATTTTTTTGGAAGAGTTTGAAAAGGATTGGTATTCGTTCATCTTTAAATATTTGGTAGAATTTGCCAGTGAATCCATCTGGTTCTGGACATTTTTTGTTCTTGTTTTTGTTGGGATGTTTTTAATTACAGATTCAATATCCTTACTAGTAATTGGTCTGTTCAGATCTTCTATTTCCTCATAATTCAGTCTTGGTAGATTGTATGTGTCTAGGAATTTATCTAATTCTTCTAGGTTGGTCAATTTGTTGGCATGTAGTAGTAATCTCTTTTGATCCTATGCATTTTTTTTTTTGGTATCAGCTATAATTTCTCACCTTTCATTTATACTATTGTTTATTTGTGTCCTCTTTTTTTTCTTGATATGTCTAGCTACAGATTTGTCTATTTTTTCCTTTAAAAACCAGATTTTAGTTTCATTGATTTTTTTAAAAAAGCATCTTTTTAGTCCTTATTTCATTTATTTCCACTCTATCATTGTTATTTCCTTCCTTGTGCTAACTTTGTGTGGTTAGTTTGTTCTTTTCTACTTACTTGAGGTGTAAAGTTAGGTTTTATATTTTAAATCTTTATTTTTTTCTTTTTTACATTTTCAGTGTTTTTATTCTTTTGACTCTACAAAAACTGTGGTTAAGCCTAGTATTTTGCTATCATTATTTTTCTTTCTTATACAACATGTTGTTTTTCCTGTTGTTAGTAACTGCATTAAAATTGGGATAATTATAGATTCATATGCAGTTGTAAGAGAATATAGTAAAATGCTCTGTATATTTTTCCCAGTTTCTCCCAATGGTAACATTTTACAAAACTGTGATATAATATTACAACCAGAATACTGACAATACTGGCATTGATACAATCTCTTTTATCCACATTTCCCAAGTTTTACTGTTTACCTGTGTCCGTGTGTGTGTGTGTGTGTGTGTGTGTGTGTGTGTAAAGTTCTATATAGTTTCATTACCTGTGTAGGTTCATAGGTTCACCACCCTGGTCAACATTCTGAACATTTCCAAAAGCACAAAGATGTTTTGTGTTGCTCTGTTATAACCATATCTTTCCCTCTCTCCTTCAACCCTGTGTCTACTCCCTGGCAACTTTCATATTTTATCCGTTTCTAAAATTTTGTCATTTCATGAATGTTATGTAAATAGAATCGTACTGTATGGAAGCTTTTGGAATTGCTTTTGCTTGCTCATTACATTCCTTAGAGACTGACCTGGATTGTTTTGTGTCTCAATGTTTTTTTTTTTTTTCTTTATATGGGTGACTAGTATTCCATGGTGTGGATGCACCATTCACCCATTGAAGCACGTCTGGGTCGCCTCCAGGTTGAGGCCACTGCAAATAAAGCTGTCACAAACATAAACATTACTGTACAGGTTTTTGTGTGAACATAAAACTTTCATTTCTTTGGAATAAATGCCAGGTAATGTCATGGCTAAGTTGTATGATAGTTTTATGTTTAGCTTTATGTTTAGCCATTTTCCAGAATGGCTATATCACTTTTCACTGTCACTAGCAATGTACGTGTGATCCGGTTTTTCAGTGTCCTCACTAACATTTGTTGTCACTCTTTTTATTTTAGCCATAGTGGGAGGTGTGTCATGCTATTTCACTGCATGGGATCTTTTTTCTTTTCATAAGTACTTACCACTAGAAATGTCTTTCTTATAACTGTGTTAGCTGCATCCCGTTTTAGTATGTTGTGTTCCCATTTTCATTTGTCACAAAATATTTTTGTTTGTTTTCTCTTTTGACTTCCTCTTTGACTTCTTCTTTGTTTTTTCAGGAGCATGCTGTTCAATTTCTACATATTTGCAAATTTTCTGGTCTTCTTCTTGTGATTGATTTCTTTTTTTTTTTTTAATGTTTATTTTTGAGAGAGAGAGAGTGAGACAGAACCTGAGCAGGGGAGGGTCAGAGAGAGGGAGACACAGAATTGGAAGCAGGCTCAAGGCTCTGAGCTGTCAGCACAGAGCCTGATGTGGGCTCGAACCACGAACTGTGAGAACATGACCTGAGCCGAAGTCAGTTGCTTAACAGACTGAGCCACCCAGGCGCTCCTCTTGTCATTGATTTCTAGTTTCATACCATTGTGGTTGGAAAAGATGCTTGATATGATTTCAGTCTTAAATTTATTAAGGTTTGTTTTGTGGTCTCACATGTGATCTACCCTGGAGAATGTTCCATGTGCACTGGAGAAGAATGTGTATTCTGCTGCTGTTGATGGAATGTTTTGTATGTATTTGTTAGGTCCATCTGGTCTAACCAGTTTTCTTCTTCTTATTGTTTTTTTGTTTGTTTGTTTCTTTGTCTTGTTGAGACAGTCAACTCAGACATTTCTTCCATTCTCCATTATTGCTACCATCACTTGGCAACATGGTGGCATTACCTCCATTTTTTGACTAATATATCAATCTGGACTAAATTTATGTGTGTTTGAGTAAATATTTTTGAGGAGATGGTCTGTATCTGTGGTAGGTGTTTATTCACTTTGTAGTTTTTTCTAATTCCACCTTCTCCACCCAATCAATAGCCCCCGAGCGATCACCTCATGGGCAATCCTTTCTCCTTCAAATTTTGATACGCTGCTGGGTTCAAGTCAGTGTGTTCCCTCTTACTCATGTTTGGGACTTTTCTTTAACATATAATGTCCTGTGTGTTGACTAACCATCGCTCATTTTAGATTTATCAATATACTCTGTTGAAGAAATCCTAAAGTTTCTGGTCTATGAATAGGACATTTCCTTGGCTTCCAAAACTTAAATGGAATTTTCCCCACTGTATTACTTTGGACTGTTTAAACACATAAGCTTAAGCTGTCCATAACAGCATAACAAATCCTTAGTGGACTTTATTTTGTGTGAAAACATTTATGACAAGAGTCACTTTCTTACTGGCAATAATAAGCCTAAGAAATGCGTCTCCATTTTGTGATCAAAGCAGTCATTATTGATAGTAAATGTAATGATTAAAAGGGTATATATTTTGGTTTCAGACTCACATACCTGATTTCAAATCCCACTGAGTTCTTTGCTAGCTTGGAGCTCTTAGGGAAATTATGAACATTCTCAGAGCCTCAGGTCTACCCTGTGTAAAACAGAGATAACAATAATTCCCTTGCAGAATGTTTTTGGAAAGTTCACAGTAATTGCAAACACTCTCTGAATGCTTACCATGTGCCAGCCAGTGCTCTAATATATACGTGTGTGTATAAATATGTATAGCAATAAATGTTCTACATAATCTAGTATATATGATATGTATTTTATTCAACACCATATTATATTTTATATATGATGAGATATGTAATCATTAGGCTTCATAAGAACCCCATAAGGTGGTTACTGTTAGTTCCCCATTTTATAGTTTATAAAAACAAAGCAGAGGAAGGATAAAAAAACCCTTGATTTTATAGGAGTTAAATTACCAAACTATTGAGTCATGGAATCAAGATATGAACCAAAATTGGTTGGCTCTTAAGCACCTACTTTAATTATCTGGCCCAGTATATATACCTCACAAATAACATATTCCTCAAATAACAAAGTAGCTTAAATTCAAGTAAGTACAATTATACTTACTTATGAGTACCATTGTATAGCCAATATTTTAATGTGCAAAAACATACACACACAAACACATGTAACAAATATATATAAAATCAGATTTTTACAGTATGCACACATCTTAAAGAATAGATGAATAATATACATGTGCCAAAATGTTAACAGTATCTTTTAAAAATATTTCATGGTGTTTTAATTTTTATAAGTTTTTAGTATTTTTTTAACTTTATTTTTAATTTTTT
The DNA here is from genome assembly GCF_027475565.1 of Acinonyx jubatus. Taxonomy (NCBI): domain Eukaryota; kingdom Metazoa; phylum Chordata; class Mammalia; order Carnivora; family Felidae; genus Acinonyx; species Acinonyx jubatus. Next base: position 206,002,957 of record NC_069381.1, on the reverse strand, counting down.
TTAAATTTGCATCCAAATTAGTTAGCATATAGTGAAGCAGTGATTTCAGGAGTAGGTTCTTTAATGCCCCTTACCCATTTAGCCCATACCACCCTCCCACAACCCCTCCAGTAACCCTCAGTTTGTTCTCCATATGTATGAGTCTGTTCTGTTTTGTCCCCCTCCCTGTTTTTATATTATTTTTGATTCCCTTCCCTTATGTTCATCTGTTTGGTCACTTAAAGTCCTCATAAGAGTGAAATCATATGATTTTTGTCTTCCTATGACTGACTAATTTCACTTAGCATAATACCCTCCAGTTCCATTCATGTAGTTGCAAATGGCAAGATTTCATTCTTCTTGATTGCCGAGTAATATTCCATTGTATATGTATATATACCACTTCTTCTTGATCCATTCGTCCATCGATGGACATCTGGGCTCTTTCCATACTTTGGCTGTTGTTGATAGTGCTGCTATCAACATGGGGGTGCATGTGTCCCTTTGAAAGAGCACACCTGTATCCCTTGGATAAATGCGTAACAGTGCAATTGCTGGGTCGTAGGATATTTCTATTTTTAGCTTTTTGAGGAACCTCCATACTGTTTTCCAGAGTGGCTGCACCAGCTTGCATTGCTACCAACAATGCAGAAGAGATCCTCTTTCTCTGCATCCTCGCCAACATCTGTTGTTGCCTGAATTGTTAATGTTAGCCATTCTGACAGGTGTGAGGTGGTATCTCATTGTGGTTTTGATTTGTATTTCCCAGATGATGAGTGACGTTGAGCATTTTTTCATGTGTCGGTTGGCCCTTTGGATGTCTTCTTTGGAGAAGTGTCTATTCATGTCTTTTGCCCATTTCTTCACTGGATTATTTGTTTTTTGGGTGTTGAGTTTGATATGTTCTTTATAGATTTTGTATACTAACCCTTTATCTGATATGTCATTTGCAAATATCTTCTCCCATTCGGTCGGTTGCCTTTTAGTTTTGTTCATTGTTTCCTTTGCTGTGCAGAAGCTTTTTATTTTGATGAGGTCCCAGTAGTTCATTTTTGCTTTTGTTTCCCTTGCCTCTGGAAACGTGTTGAGTGAGAAGTTGCTGCAGGCAAGATCAAAGAGGTTTTTGCCTGCTTTCTCCTCGAGGGTTTTGATGGCTTCCTGTTTTACATTGAGGTCTTTCATCCATTTTGAGGTTATTTTTGTGTATGGTGTAAGAAAGTGGTCCAGGTTCATTCTTCTGCATGTCGCTGTCCAGTTTTTCCAGCACCACTTGCTGAAGAGACTGTATTTATTCCACGGGATATTCTTTCCTGCTTTGTCAAAGATTAGTTGGCCATACGTTTGTGGGCCATTTCTGGGTTCTCTGTTCTGTTCCATTGATCTGAATGTCTGTTCTTGTGCCAGTACCATACTGTCTTGATGATTACAGCTTTGCGGTATAGCTTGAAGTCTGGGATTGTGATGCCTCCTGATTTGGTTTTCTTTTTCAAGATTGCTTTGGCTATTCAGTGTCTTTTCTGGTTCCATACAAATTTTAGGATTATTTGTTCTAGCTCGGTGAAGAATGCTATTGTTACTTTGATAGGGATTGCATTGAATATGTAGATTGCTTTGGGTAGTATCGACATTTTAACAATTAACATTTTAACAATATCTGTTCTTCCTATCCAGGAGCATGGAATCTTTTTCCATTTCTTTGTGTCTTCTTCAATTTCTTTCATAAGCTTTCTATAGTTTTCAGCATATAGATTTTTCACCTCTTTGGTTAGACTTATTCCTAGGTATTTTATGGTTTTTGGTGCAACTGTAAATCGGATCGATTCCTTGATTTCTCTTTCTGTCACTTCATTGTTGGTATATAGGAATACAACCGATTTCTGTGCATTGATTTATATCCTACAACTTTGTTGAATTCATGGAGCAGTTCTAGCAGTTTTTTGGTGGAATCTTTAAGGTTTTCCATATAGAGTATCCTGTCATCTGCGAAGAGTGAAAGTTTGACCTCCTCCTGGCCGATTTGGATGCCTTTTATTTCTTTGTGTTGTCTGATTGCAGAGACTAAGACTTCCAATACTATGTTGAATAACAATGGCGAGAGTGGACATCCCTGTCTTGTTCCGGACCTTAGGGGGAAAAGCTCTCAGTTTTTCCCCATTAAGGATGATATTAGCATTGGGTCTTTCGTGTATGCCTTTATGATCTTGAGGTATGATCCTTCTATCCCTACATTCTTGAGGGTTTTTATCAAATTCTTTCTCTGCATCTATTGAGAGGATCATGTTTCTTGTCCTTTTATTGACGTGATGAAACACGTTAATTGTTTTGTGGATATTGAACCAGCCCTGCATCCCAGGTATAAATCCCACTTGGTCGTAGTGAATAATTTTTTTAATGTATTGTTGGATCTGGTTGGCTAATGTCTTGTTGAGGATTTTTGCATCCACATTCATCAGGAAAATTGGTCTATAGTTCTCCTTTTTAGTGGGGTCTCTACCTGGTTTTGGAATCAAGGTTATGCTTGCTTCATAGAAAGAGTTTGGAAGTTTTTTTCCCATTTCTATTTTTTGGAACAGCTTCAAGAGAATAGGTGTTAACTCTTCCTTAAATGTTTGGTAGAATTCCCCTGGAAAGCCATCTGGCCCTGGACTCTTGTTTTTTGGCAGATTTTTGATTACTAATTCAGTTTCCTTACTGGTTATGGGTCTGTTCAAATTTTCTATTTCTTCCAGTTTCAGTTTTGATAGTGTCTATGTTTCTAGGAATTTGTCCATTTCTTCCAGATTGACCATTTTATTGGCATATAATTGCTCATAATATTCTTTTATTATTGGTTTTATTTCTGTTGTGTTGGTTGTGATCTCCCCTTTTTCATTCTTGATTTTACTTATTTAGGCCCTTTCCTTTTTCTTCTTGATAAAACTGGCTAGTGGTTTATCAATTTTGTTAATTCTTTCAAAGAACCAGCTTCTGGTTTCATTCATCTGTTCTACTGTTTTTTGTTTTTGTTTTTTGGTTTCGATAGCATTCATTTCTGCTCTAATCTTTATTATTTCCTGTCTTCTGCTGGTTTTGGGTTTTATTTGCTGTTCTCTTTAACAGTAACTTTTTAAATTGATGATTAAACATATGCTAGTATTTTATTATTTATTTGTTTATTTGTTTTGCTATTATTTTTTAAATAAACTTTTCTTTTGGAATTGTTTTGAATTTACAGAAAAATTACAAAGATAGTTTAGAAAGTTTCCATATATATCACATCAGTTTCCTCTATTAGTAACATCCTACATTAGTATAATGTGTTTGTTACAACTTATAAACTGATGTTTATACATTAAATAAACTTAATTTTAAATAAAACCCACACTTTGTATTTCCTTAGCTTTTGCTCCAATTTTTTTTTTTTCCTTTTCCAAGATTCCATGCAGGATACCTCCTCAAACTTGATTATCATGCGTTCTCAGCCTTTTCTTGGCTATGAGTTTCTCAGACTTTCTTTGTTTTTGATGTCCTTGGCAGTTTTGAGGAACACTGGTCAGGTATTTTGTAGAACATCCCTCCATTAGGATTTGTCTGAAGTTTTGCAGCACCATTTGTTGAAAAGACTTTACTTTCATCACTGATTTGCCTTTATTTCTTTGTCAAAGACCCACATTTGTGTGGGTCTAATTCTCCGTGCTCTATTCTTCCTCATTAACCTATGTCTGTCCTCTCACTAATAGTACACTGTTTTGATTATTGTAAATTTATAGTAAATCTTGAAATCATGTAGTATGGGTCCTTCATTTTTGTTCTTCTTCAGTCTTACATTAGCTCTTCTGGGTTTTTGCCTTTCAATATAAACTTTAGAATCAGCTTTCCAATATATACAGGATAGCCTGCTGGTATTTTGATTGGGATTACATTGGATCTACAGATCAAATTGAATCTTTCAATCCATGAAAATGGATTATTTCTCCAATTACTTAGATCTGTGGTTTCTTAAATCAAAGTTTGGTAGTTTTCCCCATATATGTCTCACGTATATATTCGTAGATTTGTACCTTAGTATTTCATTTTTTGCGTGTGTTCTAAATGATATCTATTTTTTTTTCAGATCCAGTCATTTATTCTTGGCATATAGAAAAACAATTGATGTTATGTATTAACCTTTAATTCTGTAACCTTGATATAATCATTTATTAGTTACAGGAGATTTTTGAAGATTCTTTGGAATTTTCCATACAGAGAATCATGCTATCAGAAATAAAGAAAGATTCCTTTGTTTCCTTTCCCACGTATATTTTTTATGTCCTTTCATTCTATTGTTATAATAAGTAGAATTTTTAGTGTGGCATTTAACAGGAATGGTGAGAGAGAACATCCTTGCCTAGTTTCTAACTGTAAAGAGAAGTCCATTTATTCACCATAAAGTATGTTACCTATAGGTGTTTTTAAAACAGATGTTCTTTATTAATTTGAAGAAATTCCACTGTATGTCTGCTGAGTTATATGTAACAAATGGATTTGGATTTTGTTGTATGCTTTTTTGCACTAATTGATACAATCATATGAGTTTTCTTCCTTAGCTTGTTGATGAGGTGTATTCTATTGATTGATTTAATGTCCTTAATAGTAACGTGGCCATTGAATGATTTAATTCATGTTGGATGAGTTTTGGTAGTTTTTGTAATTCTTATCTTTGTTTTTCTATAGGTAAGATGTTTTCTCCTCTGGACTCTTTGACATTTTTTTCTTTTTCTTTGGTTTTCTGCAGTTTGTGTATACCTATGTGCAGCTTTTTGCTTTTTATTTTTGATATTTATTCTGCTTAGTATTCTCTCAGTTTGTTAGTGTCTGTCGTTAATTCTGGAATTAATTATTACTTCAACTATTCTTTCTTTTTCTTCTGAAATTTCAGTTGTGTGTATGTTACATCTCTTGAAATTGTCCGTGGTTCTTCGATGTTCTGTCCTGTTTCATTCATCCTTTTCCCCTCTTTGCGTTTCAGTCTGGGGAGTTTCCGTTGATCTGTTTCCTCATTCACTAATTCTTTGCTAAGTCTGTGGATGAGCCCATCTGAGACATTATTTCTCTGGCATTATTTTTAATTTCTAGCCTTTCCTTTTGATTATTTATTTTAGCACTTCTGTCTCCTAATCTCCGGTGTACTGATGAACCCAGCAAAGGAACTCATTTATAGCATTTCCTTTTATTCTTTTTTAGAGTTTTCATCTCTCTGTTTACATTACTCATCGGTTCTTGAATTTTGTCTAATTTTTCCACTGAACTCTTGACATGTTAATCATAGTTATTTTAAATTCCTGTCTAATAACTCCAACATCTGTGTCATATCTGAGTCTGTTTCGGATGCCTGCTATGTCTTCTCAGGCCATTCTTTCTTTTTTCCTTCCTCTCTCCCTCCATACTTCCTTCCCTTCCTACCTCTTTCTTTCTTTCTTTCTTTCTTTCTTTCTTTCTTTCTTTCTTTCCTTATTTCTTTCTTCTTTCTCTTTCTTTCTTTCTTTCTTTCTTTCTTTCTTTCTTTCTTTCTCTTTCTCTCTCCTTCTCTTTCTTTCTTGGAATGTCTTAGACATTTTTGAAACCTAAATACATTGCATTGGGTAATAGGAACTCAGGTAAATAGGCCTTTAGTGTGAGGACTTGTGTTAATATGGCTACGAATTCAACTGTGTTTATTGTTTGCTGTAGCTGTAAATATCAGAGGTTTCAAATTCCTCTACTCTGCTTGCTTTGGCTTTTTGTCTTTTGAGCTGGCCTAAGTATTCCTCCTCACAGGAAGTATGCTGTATTATTATAACTACCATTAGTTTGGTGATTAGGTGCGGGGATATGGGAAGCTTTCTGTAATCTTATGATTAAGTCTCAGTCTTTTGGTGGGCTCGCTTCTCTAGGCTGTGAGCTTCCCAAGTGTTGTTCCAGTGGTATCCCCTCCCTTTCCTTTAGGTGAGATGGGAAAGCTGAGGAGAGCTACAGGAGAGGAAGGCCCTTCCCAGCTGGGGTAAAGCTCTGGGAAATGCCTTTTCTGCAATAGACCTTTGTTGTGGAGATCTTTCTGGTGAATTTCACAATGATTACTCTTCCCCTCCTCTTGCCTGAGCCAGGAGGGGATCTTTTCGGGGACCTTCACTGGGAGTACCTTGTGTGGTTTCTGCAGGTAAAGCCCACAAAAACGTGGGGATCTTCTTCAGTCTGCAGCTCCTGGAGTTTCTTATTGTAGGTGCATATGCAGCCTTCAGCAACTTACCAGAATTCTCCCTTAAGTGTCCTACTAGTTTATGTCTCCAGCGGTCATGTCTATCTGCTCTAGGTAAGCAACTCTGACTCTAGACTTACCTTTGTCTCCAGATTTTGGGGTGATAGTTTGTCTGCAACCTCAGTTTTCTGTTGGTTCTGAGATTTTAAGGTTGTGTAGCCTTTTTTTATTCTCTAAGGATGGTAATGAAAGCTTCCAAGGTTTTTATTATGTTGAAGCTGACTATTGAAGTTCATATGTTGCTTTGGTGCATTATCTTACTTCTGCCTTTCAATTATCCAGTGATGCTTGATGCTTATATAGTAGACAGGAATTGTAAAAAAATAAAATAAAATAAAATAAGTCATTTTAAATATGGGAGATAGAGCACAAAGTAGAACAGGTATGCGAATGATACGAACACTTTTATATTACTTACTAGCTCCCAGACAGTATGCTAAATATCTTCCTTTAATGCATTTAGTTTTCATAACAACCTGATGAAGTAATTTATTCTCATTTTACAGATGAGGGAACAGGGGCACAGAGGAGTTAAGTTGCTCGTCTCTAGTCTCACAGCTATTAAATGGCAGAGCTGGAACCTGAACCCCAGTAGACTGCTTCTGGCGTCCGCTTGGTTAAACACTGCTGTATGCCATCTCTCTTCTTTGTTGGCTAAACACATCTCAAGGTGCACAAACCTGCAAACGTTGTACAAATACCAATGGCAGACACATAGTCCCTTGGAAAGTCCTGACAGTAGAGCAGAAATATTTTACTGGGCAACTTTGATCAGCACTAGGTTTTCTATTGCTCCAGACTTTTCATCTACTTATACCCTTCAGATTAAAGATAGATATATTGTATTAGAACTATATGCAAGATAGAAATGCACGTAAGAGAGAAAATGATGACTTAAGAAAACATAAGGTACTGAAGGTTAAGTTAGCTCCCACGCTGCAAATCTCTGCATGGCCAAGGCTAGCACGATGTAGGTGAGGCATCCCGAGTGACTCCTTGGTTCTTGGGATTTATGTGGCTTGCTGGCCTCACTCCAGCTGTCGTTCTGAGGCTATTCAGGAAGATATGGCTTATGGACCTGTCTGGACTGGATTTTATAGCAATAAATACAAAAAGGGAAATATCAATTCCACAACTCACAACATTCATAGGATAAAAACAAAGCCAGTAATTTAGGAGAAACAAATATTGTTGGAACCTGAAGTAACAAAAAAATTCTCCAATGGCTCCTCACAGAGAGACATTTGTGTAATGTCAAAAAGGTGTGCTCAACAACATCAGAGTGGTGAAAATGAGGAGTTTCATGGGAAGAGGCCCATGGCATGGTATCTAAATGTAATTCAGTTAAAGTGGTTACTGCATATGAAGTTTCAAGGAAACTTGGTCCCATGGTCCAGGATTTTATTGACCAGCTGGCTTATTTTATTGAGCATAACCAAATATAGTAATTATAATGTGTGTGTGTGTGTGTGTGTGTGTGTGTGTGTGTGCGCACATGCGCACGCGTTTGGGGTTGGGGAGAGCTGGGCCTCCATTACTGGTTCATATTTCTCTTCAGTTCAGACAATATGAGGTGCTTCTGAATGGCTTTAAGTGTTTCTAAGGATAGTTCAGAATGCATGATTGATAAACACAAAATTAGATCTAATTAAATCTAATAAGAATTACCAGGGGTGTCATGGCAGCGAGAACAATAGAAAGCTAGAGATGCTACCAAGGTGACAGTGGCTTGGCTTGACTGTCACAATGTGGGAAGCCCAGAAGGAATTAATTGGATAAGTTCTTCAATCATTTCTTTATCTAATGATCAGTCATATTTGGTATCATGACAGATGGTAGAGTTCTGTGGAAATCAAGACAGCTTTGAATAAGGAAATGTGTGAAAACTCAGTAGTTCCTCCTACAAAAACTTCATTAATATTCAGTAATTAGATTTAACTTGTGGTTGAATGTGTGCATGGTCGGAGCTTGGGCTTATTAGTGATGGAACTACTTCTGTAAAGCAGCACCAGATTACGCAGTAGTAAAGAAACTTAAGTGTTCACACCGTTGGGTATGAAGCTAGGGTAATGTTCTTTCTAGGAAATCTGCTTCCCCTCATTATAATTACATTCTCGATTGGAGTTTATGCACTTTTATGGGATTGAATTATCTCTGTTATTTTATAATTCAAGAGATATAGTAAAAAAATTATTTCTTACAATTATCAGCCTTAATATCTTTGGGGCAAAGTTACTGGGATTTAGCTTTTATAAGTCCTTCTTCCCCATTTTGACCTCTACTCTTGAAGAGCAATGCTATGCTTTGGAAAGAGGAGACATATTGGCCAGCCATTAAGAGTGAATATTTTTAATAAGAATGAGTTAACCGGGTCACAGGAGCCCTTGGCTGTATCAGATACAGCCTGACTGATTTTACCCACAGTGTTTCTCTTTCTAAGGGTAGAAATGGTCCAGCAATGATTTAGTTACTCCTCTATTCCTTAGGAAAGGTAAAATATCAAAGAATTTAGACTATATATTGCATCTAACATCTCCCAAGCACATAGGATTTTCTTCCTATTATTTTCCCATGACACATTTGGTTCTTACAGGTGGGGATGTGAATTGAATAATGGATTTATTCTATTTCACAAATCTTATTCTTTGGTCTATGAGCTTTGCATCAGGGTGGGACACTTTACCATAGAAACCATCAGCATAACAAAATTCTGAGTTGTAGATTGCATTTTGCTTTTTGGAAACATCTGACTCATTTATTTTGGTTGATTTCAAATCTGTTCTCAGATTCGACTGAGGTGCTAGCCCTTCCACATATTCTCTCTTAATTTCTTTCCCTAGGGCAAATCTTTTAATCGTCTACTCTTGTGCTATTTTTTGCTTATTTCCCTGTATTGTAAACAACGGTGCCCAGGTCTCATGTCCTTATTGGATTGTGTTTCATTTAAAGGCAAGATGGTCATTTGATTCAACAATGGATTCTTCAAAAACCTAGCTAGGTGTCTCCTAAAGAGTTGGTGTTGAATGTATATTGTTGAATGAATAGGTAAAATGTGCTAGTTGGCCAATGCCGACTTACTACGCAGCTAGTAATGGGTTTTGAGAATCTTTCAGAAAATAGGCTTTATACCATATGTAAGATATTGCTGAAACTACTTAAATACAGGTGACCCAGATGTCTATTATCCCTCTATGTTCCTTTTGAAATTACCCGTTCACGTTCTCACCATTCTAGTAAGAAAAAATCAAGCATTAGTGTAGAAGCAATCAAAGATGTGCTTTAAAAAACGCAGGATTGAGGGTCATCTGGGTGACTCAGTCCATTGAGCATCCAGTTGAGCGTCTGAGTTCAGCTCGGGTCATGATCTCACAGCTGGTGGGTTCAAGCCCCACGTTGGGCTCTGTGCTGAGAGCTCAGAGCCTGGAACCTGCTTCGGATTCTGTGTCTCCCTCTCTGTCTGTCTCTCCCCTGCTCATGCTCTGTCTCTCTCTGTCTCTCAAAAATGAGTAAACGTTAAAAAAAAACTTTAAAAAAGCATTGGATTGGGTTAGAGCATAAAAATTTAAAACTTAGCAAAGTTCATGAATTGGCCCTTTCTTGTTTTCTTCTCCCAAGTTCCTCTTGTCCCTTTTCATATTTCCTCTCCCATACATCCAGCTTTTCCTAAAATATAATCTTCTCTCAAATATTTCTCAAGGTCTCCAAATCCTGTGCCCCTCTATTCTATGTAGAAATTTGCCTCTCCTGACTTATTACAGTGTTCAGCAAAATGCCCTCCGGTTAGCATCATCTAACCTCCTTAAACGGTATTGGGGGATTATATTCATTCAATAATTCAAAAGAACCTTTATTAAAATGATTAAATGTTATTAATAATTAATGCATTAACAAAAATTAACATTATCTGATAGTATGCTTGTCCTAGATGTGGCATATAGGAAAGGTCTGTAATATACACAGGATGATAGCCATTTCTTTGTTTGAAGAAGATTAAAATAAATGAGCCTGAGGAAAATGCAAGTTATGACCCATATTAGGAATCTTTCAGTTTTGTGGGCCTAACTGGAAGTGAGCAGAGAGCTCCCAATTCTGTGTGAACACCATTTTTTTATTCAAAGACACCTTTACATGCCTGCTGGTGATCAATGGGAATAAGTTATTTGGACATCGCTCAATGAGAATAAAGAATACTGTGAACTCCATGAAGCCATTTTAAGAAAGACTGCTTGAGGTAAAATTCACAAGGGTCTACTGTTGTTTGCAGTACCCCTAAGCTCTTTTATTTTCATACATTTATCATAAGATGCCTCTACTTCTTTTTGCTGAAATGTATTTGATGACTCTGAAAGATAAGCAAATTAGTGTTAATTTATATAATTCATTGTTACTTTGCTTATCATTCAGAACTAATGATTAAATAGAGATTATTTTTATCATTATTATTTTTCATAAACACAGCTAATTTCATCAGTTTTCAGACGTCTGTCTTGTTGTGGATGATCTCCTCAGCTTTCCAACAGAGGACTTGTCTTCTCACAAGAGGCTGTAGATGACTGCCCTATGGCCCATCATACCTTTTCCTTTCTGCTCTGCCTGCCTTAATTCTCTTCTTGGATATTTTGAGACCATCAATATTGAATTTATTTAGCGCTGATCTGGAAGAGAGACAAAAATCTCCGTTGGATTTGGTTAGGAAAATGACAGCATGGGTATTACAGAGGTTGGCCGCTGAGGTTACATGCACTTTATCAGAACGAAAAAGGGCCAATGGGATAAAGCAAAAGTAGTCACAGTTGGTTAAATGTTTCTACTCTTCTGGTTCCTAAGGGGATCTCTTTGACCTCATTTTAAGAAACAGTCCAATAGGTCGATAGTCAAAGAATGATTACAAGAGAGCAAGGTAGCTAAGAGTAGATGCACGGAAGGTAGGCAGGCTCGTAGAAGTGTCCTACCGTCTGTAAGGTCCCTCTGCATAAGAGCCACACGACGTTGAGCCACCATAGTTGGAATGACTCATCAAATGCTTACTGTAAAATGGCGGAACCACCAAAAACAAAGCAAAACAAGCAAACAAAACACACACACACACACACACACACACACACACTACAGAGCAGTGGTTACTTTTCTGAATTCCCTGTCCTTTCTATGGAATCCCTCCATGAGGGTTTTTAGTCAGTCTTATTGCTCTTCCATCTTATAAATTTAATTTCAAGGCAAACAGACTTCCATGAAAGGGCATAGAGTTAAACACACTTTATTTGTTACAAGAACATCACCATTAAAGACATAGTTAAATGACACTCTAACAAGTATTATGAAGCCATTTCACCACACTGCCTTATGGATAACCATAATTAATGTCATCTTCAAATATGAAGGACAGACCCTTCTCTATTTTAAGAAAGAAGTATTTGAAAGTAATTTGCACTCCAATTATCTCAACCTGAATGTCAGCTGCATTTAGTCTGCATTGCTGAAAAGGTGAATAAAACCAGCTGCTAAACCACTGTGGTCATTTTTTAAACCATTTCATTTATTAGGCCAATTGAAGCAAATTGAAGCATATTTGTTTTCTTTCATTCTTTTCTTTCTTTCTTCTTTCTTTCTTTCTTTTGTTTTTTTTTTTCTTTCTTTCTTTTTTTTTTTTTTTTTGAGAAGCAAGGGATAGGACATTACAGAGGACAGGATGGTTGAGGAATAAGTAAGATGTGCCTAGGTCCAGTGCAATAGTCATTGGGGTGTCTGTAGTGTTATCAGGTTAACTAATAAATGGATCGATTTGATGCATTTGCATCACATGGGTGACCACATCACCAAATGTCCTTGAAACTAGAGACCTTGTTGGCAGTGTCCACAGAGAGGCCAATGCTTAAGCAGCATATGAAGTTTGAGCCACCAGCTCCCTTTTCAGAAGTGGGACTACAGCGGGCATAGGGGGGAATACAGTTGGAGTGGCCTCAGTAGAGTTGAGTTCCTTGTACTGCTTTTGTTTCTACAGCCACATTCTTCATTAACATTTCATGGCCATGCTGGACTTCAGGTGCACAGAGTCAGAATGGCTCGATCAATTATATTCCCCGTTACTAGTGCAATGTTATTATTGTTCAAATAATAACTCCATGACTATTTTGTCCCACTTTGTCTCCTTTCCCAGTTCCATATCCTTCCTGTGCATTGGCATCTGATGCATGTCCTTTCTATCCATCTTCAACCAAAAACTAAAAATATGTAAGTGTCCATCAACATATAAATAGTGTTTAATATATAATTGTGAATTTTACACTAGATTATTTGGTATGGATTATACACTTTGCAACTGGACATTTTTTGTTTTTAGCATCTGTCTATGTTGATAAATGCAGCTTGATACTTTTAACTGTACATAGTATTCCATGGTATAATTATACCACAGAATTTTCTATCCACCCCTCCATGGACATTTAAATTGCTTCCAATTTTTTGTTACCCTTGGATTTACAGTATACTCTACAGTATACTTGGATTTAGAGTATACTCTAATGTTAAACTGTGCGCATGTTTCCTGGTAAATTTGTGCTAGATTTTCCCTGGGGGTAGATAGCAAGAGTTGGAATTTCTGAGGCTCGAGGCATATGCATTTTAAAATTTGTTTTTCAAAATGGCTGTACCAACTTTTCTCCCATCTGAAGCATGGGACATTTCCCACATAAATTTACGTGCAAGCAGCATTTAAAAGAAAGTAGAATCTTGTTGGGATATGGTTATGAGATTGTGCAAGGCTAGATAAGCACTTGACAAGGCTTTTCCAGGGGAACTAATCTGTGGTCACTAAGGAAGCATTTCTAGATGCCAATGTCAAAGGCAGGACAGAAATCATCATAGGACCAACTATCTTTCTATTTGTATGCTGATTGGTGTTTTTAGGAAGCTGGTGGGGTTTGACCAATTACTTCAGGCACTGATGGCACCAACATTCAGCCTTATCAAGCCTTTTAACCTGTTGGAAGTTGAGCACAATGTGCTGGGATGGGTAACTTGCTGAAGCATGCAACCACTTCTGCCTGAAGGCTTGGATTAAACAGTGACATAGGAAACATCTGTGAAAGATTCATCAATCACAGGATGTCTGTTATTGGAATCAAAACACCTTCTAACCATGGCATAGATTTGCATTGATTGCGATAGGCTGTGAATAATCCACTTGCACTGCATTGACTCTCTGCCTTTGGACTGGAAGCTCAGATATATGGGTTGATTTCCTCTCTCGCTTGGAGCCTACTTCTGCACGAGGATGCAGAGACAATGCAGTATTCAATGAAATACAGATACGTTAGATGACTTGTTGTGTAGTCATTAAACTTAATATTATGGTGAACAGTTCTTTGACAATTTGAAATTTAACCATGTGATCTGACAAAGACATTTATGCAAATTTAGCAACAGGCAAGCTGAGAGATATACTGAGATATTGACACTAAAATATGGCATATGGAAACAAGTGAAGAAAACACTTGAATTCAGGATTTAAAAAACAGGGATGATGACCATATTTATAATATTTTAACAAGTGCCTTTCATATTACCGTTCCTACGATGTTGAGAACCAACCTGTGTCCTTGCACTGAGGCAGCAGAGGTGGGTTCTATTCATTAAACTCTTATAAATAGGACTTTATTCTTGTGTTAAGGCCATATATTTGAAAGTCTTTTTCAGACTTCTCAAGATGCTCTAACTTCACAAGTAATAATTATTATTAATAATAGTCACCATTTGTTGAACATATACCAGTCACAGTGCTAGATGCTTTAAGCCATTTGATCCTTACGATAATTTAAAAAGTGGGTTATCATCCACATTTCCAAAATATGAAAGTTACACTGAGTTACAACCTAAATTAATTTATGTTAAAGTGGCCAGTATTAAAATACCCCTGGGAAGTATAAATTGGTCACTCATAATTCGGCAGGTATACTCGAGAGGCAATAAGTAGGGAGTCAAGATTCACCTGGCATTAGTAAACATAAATTTCTCTCTAGCATTTATACAGGTGATCCTCAATGTCTATACATCTTCCTTTTGTGTAATGTCAACTTTTTTTTACATTTTTCAATGATGCCTGAGATTGTATGTCATATGTCAAATCCAGACTTTAATTTCTTAATAGCCAGTGAACATTTTGAGCTATAATAGAGTGGTCCCAAATATATCTCTATAGCCCAAGGGTCGAAACATCTTCATTTTCATGCACATAACAGTGTTTCTTTGTGTCACTCAAAATGTTTTCTTACATTTTAATTTGTTTTCTAAAACTAGTAATTGGAAAACATATGTTTTAAAAGTTCTTTTATTTACAATAATAACAAGGGAGAATTGACTCTCCTGGTAATTGATGGATGTCATTAATCTCAACCGGGTGCTCCACGGACAGATGCGGTTCATTGAAATTGCATGTGTGCAAGCCTCTGCATTTTATATATAACATCTAATTTATTGTTTTACCGGGAAACACTTTGCAGAAAACATGCTTTATTGCATCATGGGGCTTTCCCTTCCTAGAAACCAAACAGTTTCCCCACTAGTAAAGATCTCCTTGCACCCCGAAGCCTTCCCCTTGGAGAGAACCTTGTTTTCAGTGAGCAAATGGCAGAGCTGGAGGAGTGACCTGAAATGGAGCCTCACGTCTAAGTGGCAGGACAGAAGCTCTGTCTGGGAGAAAGCCCTGACACCGAACACAGGAATCTCAAACCAGGAGATGGAACAGAGGGACTGAAACTGTCCGCAGATTGTTAACTGGCATCATCAACGGCATGGATACATGAAGTAGGGCAAATCTCAACGCTTTCTTTGATTTAAATTAAATAAACAATAAACAAAACAACCAATAAATAAAAATCTCCTTTGAACATCTGTCCTTGACAACAGTAGAGATATATTTAAAATAAGATACTTAAGAAAAGGGTGCTAATTGCATATGTAAATAACTATGCATATAGGTTTGGGATTAGACTACAATACAAACAAAAGTCAGTTGCTCTGCGCTGTTTTCCCTCAATGTTCTTTAAACTTCTTGGATATTCTCAATGAGCACAAGTTTCAGTTCCTAAAAGCATAAAAAAATATATGCTGTTTCTTAACTGGTTTTTATTTTAATTTAAGTATAACTCTATAGAAACATCTATTTCAATATCTGTAGATTTGTGATACTTCAAATGGCTACACTTTATCTTCCTGTATCATTATATAGGACCATGATTAATTAATCAAATCACTATTGATGGATACTTAAATTGGTTCCCATGATGTTCTCAGCAATATGTTACTAAACATCCTTGAATATTATTTGTCCATGTACTTATTTTAAGGATATATTTGTATAAGTGATATTTCTGTGTCAATGTGGATAGATAAAATTTTTAATTTAGTTCCCTAAAGCGCTCTCCAGAAACATAGCAAACTTGCACTTATATCAACAACGCATGAAAGTGACTGATCTCCCACATGCATGCTAATATCGTGTAATGATTCTTTTACGTTTTTACAAATCTGAATTTTAATTTGATTTTATTTGCTTATTTTATCTTTTATTATCAGTGAGTATAAACATCTTTTCAGAAATAGGTTGGCCATTTGCATTCCCTTGGTGAATTGTCTTTACGTCTTCCTATGCTGTTTTGTATTGTGATTTCTAGGTTTTCTTTTCTCCCTGATATGTAAGAATTAATTGTGTAGTAGAGCTATTAATACTATAGGTTGGCCATTTGCATTCATTTGGTGAATTGCCTTTACATCTTCTTTGCTATTTTGTTTTGTGATTTCTAGGTTTTCCTTTTCTGCCTGATAGGTAAGAATTAATTGCGTAGTAGAGATATTAACACTCTATTATAAGTTGCCAATGATTTTCTAGTGTGTCATCTGATTTTTGACTTTGCGGGTTTGTTGTTTGTTTGTTTGTTTTGCAGGGGGCTTTCCATGCTATGAAAGGTTCAACTTTAATGTAATCAGCCTTTTCCATGATGACTTCTGAAATTAGTGACATGTTAAAAAACGGTAAAGTAAAAATTCTGTCTTGGTTCATACTCATATTGTATTAAGAATAGATGTTTAGACTTTTGGAGTGTATTAGCAGTGTTTGAGGGGCTAAAAATGTGAGCAACTGAAATTAAATTGCCATCTTTGAAGCTTGGAACAGGTATCTTTTTATTTTTAATTGAAATAAGATTTTAAAATGTAAACAGTTTGGGGGAGTCCTTTACCTCTTTTTTATTTAAAGAAAAGAAAAAAAGGGGTGCCTGCAGTGCTTTAGTCAGTTGAACATCCGACTCTTCATTTTGGCTCAGGTCATGGTCTCAAGGTCATGAGATGGAGCCCCACGTCAGGTTCCACACTGGGCATGTTGCCTGCTTCTGATTTTCTCTCTCCCTCTCTTTTTCCTCTTCCATCACTCATTCTCTCTCTCTCTCTCTCTCAATAAATAAATAAACATTAAAAAAAAAGAAGAGAGAAAAGTACTTTGAATTCTTATTTTGCATCAATGTATATTTTTTAAAAAATAAATCGCTGATTATATGAATATAATAGCTTTCTTCTCAATATATTTTCATCAGAAGAAATGGAATTCAGTTATGTTTCCATTGTAAAACAAGCAGTTTTTAAAAGAGACAAAAATGAATATTCGATTAAATGGGTAGGTTTTGTATTTAGTGTGCTTTGCTGGGGTAAATAGAATTATATGTTACGGCTGGCAAATGAAGGCTAAGGCAGACATAATACAAATTCATGTTAGTGCTTCTACTTGCATTGCTATAAAATCATGAATCAAATAGGCACATTCAGCATTTGTTAGTGCTTTTACGCTGGATTCTTTAGTTTATGTGGAGTGGCATGGTCTAAGTGTTAATAAATAGTCTGCACCTAGAATTCATAATGTTTCTTTACCCTTATCCTTCAGGGGAAAGAGGAGGGGATGGCCAGGAATCTTTAAGAATTCTCCATTTCTTAATCCCTGTTCCCAAAGCATGCTTTCTAATGAGAGAATAAGAATGTACAGAACGCTTAGGGGAGTGGGCCAGAAAGGTTGAAAATCAGTGAGAAATGATGGGTACAGGCTGAGCATTCCACCTGTGTCATCTCTCCCTGCTCCCGGAGCCCTTCGCGGTCTCTAAGTGAGCACCTCTGATGGGGTTATGCCAGGTTGCTGCCTCCAGGCCTGCCCGCAGACCACCAAATAGAGGCAGCTGTCTACTTGGCTCATTGGAGACTTCATTGGCCGACAAACCAAACATGCAAATGGGCAATCTTTAAAACCTACTCCAAATAATTACATGGTAGAGACAGTACTCATGGTGGGAGTTGAGGGGCAGGTACCGAAGGGCCCTGAATTGACCACTTGGATCTCGGCAGGTAATGGATAGGGTCGCCACTGCAGGGTAGAGCTGCACAGATTGAAGAGCTCTATCTTCTATTTAAAAACTCACTGGAAAAATCTATCAGGCCATTTGACAGGTATTTTAAGCAGGGTTCTAGCTTCCAAGAAGCCCAACTCGTATTCCTACCTGGCAGCCACAAATCACGGTCCTTTCCATCCACTGGGCTCCCCCTTTATGAGCTTAAGTGGCTTTAAAACCAGCCTCACAATTTATACCTCTCAGTCTTCCTTACCATCAAAGCCAAGTCCCTGAGAGCCACCCACAGCTGTTTCTCCTGGATGTGGCTATTCCGGGAACAGGTAGGATTTTCCTCTTGCACAACCCACCCAAGGAGCATTTCATTCAGTCGCTGTGCTTGGGGAACACTGTGGCAGTTATAAGGCACATGACACTGAAGTAAGTGAATTCCATTTGGGGACAGAGACACCTAATGCTTTCCACTTACTTTCACTATAATTGGAGAAGAAAACACTGCGAGCCAGGAGGACGGGGAGAGGGAGGTGGAATCAGGGAGGGAGGAGGAGAGCTACAGAGGTCACTTTCCTGAAGAGGCTACCCTCTGGAGGGAAGAGGAAGGAAGTCATAAGCAAACTCCATAGCAGACAGGTATTTATTAAGTATATAGCATATCCAGGTATCTGAGATACAATGGTGAGCGGTGAATAACATACCCGAGGACTTACCCACAAGGAATAAAATCCCCATGTCTTATGCATGTGTCTGGAAAGTGCTGATATCTAACTAGATTGCTAAGGGCAAATACCTGCGCACTGTAAAGAAACACAGTAAAACCTTCGATTGGGAGTAACTTGTTCTGCCAGTGTTCTGCAAGAGGAGCCAACATTTCCAAAGAATTTTAACTTGATGAACGAGTCACGTCTTGCAATACGAGTAGTATGTGACACCCAATGTCACATGACCACAACTGAGCCAATGGCTCTTGAAATTCGCTTTGATGTACGAGTGCTTTGGATCAGGAGCGTGTTTCTGGAAGGAATTATGCTCGCAAACCAAGGTTGTACTGTCCGCCATAAATAAGCAGCCTCTGCCTCGTCATCACGGCGGCTACTGTCTTTCTAGTGCTCTCCATGAGCCTGGCTCTGAACTAAATACCTTAGACTAATTTAAGCCTGTGCTACCCAATCAGTTTATTATTGGTGTGACTTCACTGGTGAGGAGACTGATGCTCAGGAAGTTTTATCCATTCCTTTTTTTTTTTTTCCTTCAACTGACATTGTCAGCTATGTGCCAGACAGCTGGGGTCTTGTCCTAGAGGTCGGAGGAGCTGCAAACTCTCTCAGGCGCTAAGCTGTGCCTTCCCTCTTCAATCGCCTCCTGTCTGGTGGGTATGCCCCGTTCCCCGCTAGAGGCCTAGATGTAGCTAGGCTGGGCCATTTTTAGGGGGTCTGGAAAGAGGTTAACATTTGGGGATCATCATTCAACTGAAGGCGGTTTCTATTGTGGCAAATTCAAATGTGGTTTTGGATTCCCATTTGAGGAGTAGAACTTCGTTGGATTCCTTCGGGCCCTCACCTTGTGTCTGAGCCTGTGCCTTGCTCTGAGGAACCTGATATGTTGTCTTGATAAGCCACCTCGTATTCTGGTGGTGTTTAAATTGAGGTGCTCTCTGGATCTTGCCAACCCTCATACAACCTCCTTGGTTGTTGTACTTACTTGCCAGCTCCATGTTAGGAGGCCATCTACCTCCCATTCCCCTCAGATGGCCTACTCAGAGCTCAGAGCCATGTGTAAGATCCACTGAGATTTCCAGTCACATGCCAGATAGACACAAACTTAGGGGTCACCCTTGACCCCTGCCTCTCCTTTACTCCCATATGCAATCCACCAAAAATCCCTGTTCAGTCCACCAAAATAGCCTGGTCTCTTTATCTCCTGGTGGAAGTTACTGTCGTCTCTTCCTTGGCTCCTGAGGTAGAAAGGAGTAGAAAGTCCTCTTCTGAATTACCTGAAGTCAGAGTGACCTAGGAAGCTCCGATAGTTCTCCTCCTTCTCCCCACATCACCATGCTCAAACATTTTGTATATCTTTCTCTTTCCTTCCTTCTTTCTCTCTTTCTTTCTCTCTTTCTCTCTTTCTCTCTTTCTCTCTTTCTCTCTTTCTCTCTTTCTTCTTTCTTCTTTCTTCCTTTCTTAGACAGAGAGAGACAGAGTGCTGGCTGGGGAGGGGGAGAGAGAGGGAGAGAAAGAATTCCAGGCAGGCTCCAGGCTCCGAACCCACAAACCTCCAGATCGGGACCTGAGCCAAAGTGTGATGCTTAACCTACTGAACCGTCCAAGCTCCCCGCTCTGTCCTTAAGCCAAAACTCCTTCACTTTTGTTGCTGTTGTTGCTATTTTATTTTATCGGCAGAAAACTTTAGAATACTTGTAAGTGTATAAAGGAGTTGCAAAGACAGTACCGAGAATTCCCACACCTTCCCCCAGCTCCCCTTAATGCTAACACTTCACATGACTATGGTGCCTTTGTCAGAGTTAACAAATTAGCATTGGTGCATTAATATTAACTAAACTTCAGACTTCATGAGGGTTTTACTGGGTTTTGCACTAATGTCGTTTTCCTGTTTTAACATCCAGTGCAGGATACCACACTAGGTGTGGTATTTTTGATAAAGACAACTATAGAATTTAATGTCCAATCTTGCATATTTTTGAGAAAGGAGACACCGTGGAAAGCAGGTAGCACGGTATTGTCCCAGGTCACCCTCTCTAGAATGGCCAGGAGGTGATGCTCCCCCTATCTTCAACCTCATGTCACACCCTCAAGGCCCCCATGCTGAGTGCTCAAGAAATGCCAGCCTTCTGGGGCGCCTGGGTGGCTCAGTTGGATAAGCGGCGGACTGCGGTTCAGGGCATGATCTCGCGGTTTCTGAGTTCGAGCCCCGCGTTGGGCTCTGTGCTGATGGCTCGGAGCCTGGAGCCCACTTCGGATTCTGTGTCTCCCTCTCTCTCTCTGCTCCTCCCCTGCTCGCGCTTCTCTCTTTCCTTCTCAAAAATAAACACCAATAAATAAATTAATAATCAAAAAGAAATGCCAGCCTTCTTGCACTCCTTCTACCTATCTTCCCTCCTTAAATGCTCTTTCCATACTTCTTCACCTACTCATTAGCCGTGAACCTTCCCTGACCTCCTGCCCTAGGTCAAGTCCCCATTCTCACATTTTCATAGCAGCACACGCTTTTCTTTTCTAGGTTGCCAATTGCAATTCTTATTTTTGTGAGACCATTCGCTTGCTACGTATCCTCCTTATTAGAAGGCTCCGTGAGGGAAGGGGCAATGTTTTATTTTGCCTTCCATTGTCTCCGCCACGCCGAGAACACAGAATGGGTATTGGGAGCTCTCTGTTGAATAATTGAATGAATAAACCTCTTTGATATTATAGTGCCATGCAGCACATGTCATAGTCTCTGAAGGGGAGGCCCCATCTGCCCGGCAGGCATCCCTCTCTCTGAGACTCTTTCCTAAGCCCTTGCTTCACGACTGGACAGGTCTGATTTTCAGGCTTTGTACGTAGTAGGCACTGGACGCATAGCTGTTTAGTGAACGAATATCTATATTCATATACCTGTCTTTGCACACTATACTAGTCTCGATTCTTTTAGCCGTAAGCAACAAATCCCTATATACTTATTAAAAATAATATGGAAGGGGGAAGTGGTGACACGTACATATGGGAAGTGTAAGGGCCGGCTAGCTTCCATTCTGGCCTTGATTCAGGGACTTGGATGAGGCCACCAGGATGCTCTCTCTCCATGTCTCCGTACTCTGCTTGCCTTTGCGTTGACTCCATTCTCAGGTTTTTGTTGCATGGTGCAAAATGGCCGGTGGTGTTTCAGACTTACAAGGTCCTTAAGAGTCAAAACTCAGAAGATGAAAAAGTTTCATCCTATTAATACCAGTATCCATTCCCCACAGAAGATTCTGATTTGGCCTTGCTTGGGTAACAGACCCTGCCATGAACCCACCTCTGTGGCTGAGGACATGAGTTATTCTAAGCGGCCACTGGGAATGACATACTCACCCCTCTGGAGGGGAGGCCAGGCCATGTGATTCACTGCTCTGGGTGGGAATGGGGAGATGAAGAAGAAGAACTGTTCTCTGTCATCTGTGGCTTCCAGAAGTTTCGCAGTAAGAAATATATGTATATATTCCTTACGTATATATGTTATTATACGTATATACGTATATGTATACATATAATATATTAACGTATATAGATGCGTATATATATGTATATATGTGTATATATATATATACAGACGCATATATATGTATATATATGTATATATATATACACATATATATGTTAGTTTTTAATGTTTATTTTTGAGAGAGAGATATAGTGTGAGTGGAGGAGGAGCAGAGAGAGAAGGAGACACAGCATCTGCGACAGATTCCAGACGCTAAGCTGTCAGCACAGAGCCCGATGTAGGGCTCAGACTCCTGAACTGTGCGATCATGACCCAAGCTGAAATTGGACGCCTAATTGACTGAGCCACCCAGGCGCCCCATAAGAAATACATATTTAACCTTCAACGTTACTTATTTTTTATTAATTTAAAAAAGTTTTAATAATAGCAATTTTTGAAAGAAAACAAGAATGAAAGGCAATGTTAATTTACATGCGGAAATAAAGGACAGTGTTTTTCTATGCAAAGTGCTGATTAGCATCTTTATGGAAAGAAATCATTGAGGTAGTATGCACTAATGGTTTGTCTGGAAATTACCAGCTAGGTCAGTTCTCCCTGGGTACCTTTCAAGCTGTCAACTTTGAATTTAGGAATTGCTGATGTTTGGGCTCAGTGTCCCATATTTTATCTGGTATGTTTTCTCGCAGTCGAAAAAAAAAAAAGTTAAAGTGCTCCGTTTGTTGCATCCCTTTGGAATCAATTTATTTTCAGAACGTCATTAAAAGGAAGTTTTGAAAGGAATAATCAACTAGGTGAGATAGGTTTCTGTTTCGTAGGTAATCATAGACTAGCATGTTATGATTAATTTAATATTCCAGTTAATGTAGAGTTAAAAATATTGTTATAGATTCTCCTTCATTCTCTTTATAGAAATAAGGGCTGAAATGATCGAATCATTAATATGTGATTGGGAGGGACTTTAGACACATGTATGTCCTTTATTTTGAGCATCGAAGTCAGGCGGCTGTGAAAGCATTTTGGATTTTCTCATTGTTTTGATCAGGGGTTGGCAAGTATTTTCTGTGAAGGGTCAGATAGTAAATATTTTAGGCTTTGCAGCTCATATGATCTCTATCTTCCCTACTCCAGAGGGCAGACAAGGCTGCCATAGACAATAAGTAAACACACGAAAGTGGCTTTGTTCTAATAAAACTCTGTTTGCGAAAACAGGAAGCAGATGCGTTGGCCCATGGGCTATAGTTTGCAGAACACTGGTTTCGATTCAACATGAACAGAAATTATGGTTGGTATTTTGTGGTCGTGGTCAAATGTTGTTTAACTGTTTGCTGTTTACCCGGATAGTGTGGCTTAAACAGAGAGCCCTGGAGGAAGAAATAAGCTCAAGGGGTCCTGGGTGTATATTTTGACTCTAGCCCAATTACTTGGTCCCTCCAAGATGCAAGTTTCTAACGTATAAAATGGAGCTAGCAATAACTATTCTACCAGTCTTAAGGAGTTATTTTGAAAAATCAAATAAGGGAATGTCCCGGAAAAGGGAACTGAAACGTAGAAGTTTCTTGTCACCCTAAGGTGTTATCATTTTACCCTGGTGGCATTGCACTTGCCAAAATATGTGAAGAGAAGAGAAGCAGATGTACAAAAACACTCATCATGTGTGTACCCGACGGGGACCCTGTAAGAAACAGATGGACACTTACATCAAGATAGCTTTTGTAGGCTTTTATGAAGACGCCATTTAGAAAGGCATGGGCCAAATGGGAAGGAACTACAAGGGGTAACACCGTGTTTGGGAATGAGCTATCTTGGAGCTTTGCTGGCCTGAGATCGAGAAGGAGGGAGGAATGACAGAGGGCTTCCATGCGACCACTCATGTCCTCTGGTCAAGTGACGCAACTAACAAGACCCTGTGGGGCAAATATCCGGCCCTCAGACTCCTTCCTTTTTACCTCCTGTTGACACCTCCAACTGGTAGGACCCAACCGGAAGCCATTACAGGCAGATCAGAAGCTCAGGGCAGGGCAGAATGACAGTTCCGAGACAAGATGGAACCATAACTAGGAGCAGTCCAAGAGGACATGCGTATCTTCTCTGCACGCGTACACACAGCTTATCGGTGACATTCTGAATGCTGCCATTTCTCTCTTCTTTCTTTGTTTGAATGTTTACATGTTGTACAGTATTATTACCAATGAAACCCATATTCAAAATTATGTGTATTAAAGAGAAGACTTACTTGTACGCATTAGAATACTCTGAAACGAAATACAGTTGGTGAGATTTTTTTTAAAAAGAGCCTGTAGATAAATTGAAAATTTCGTGCAAAAAGGAAACTGGGTGAAATGTTTCCCAATACTTCTCCTTTACCTTTTCATTGCCTTGGTACTACATATATAATTATATTCATGCTGTAGTGAATGGGAAAGTCTGGTAAAAGTTATAATGGGTTTTTGTAAATGCTTGGCTAACTGTGCAAGCCTCCTCCTCTCTTTTAGTTACTAATAAAAAAAAATCAGGTAAAAATGTAATTAGTGTGTGTGTTTACATCATTTTATCATATTTATCAAATTATCCCAAACTAAAGTGACTACAGTTTTCAACTAGCTTTTATTTTTTATTGATTTATTTTTAAATGATTATTTATTTTGAGAGAGAGAGAGAGAGGAAGGCAGGGAGAGAAAGAGAAAGAGAGTGAGCTGGGTGGGACAGAGAGAATCCCAGGCAGGCTCCTCATTGTCAGTGCAAAGCACAATTCAGGGCTCGGTTCCACGAACCGTGAGATCAGGACCCGCGTGGAGATCAAGAGTCAGACACATAACTGACTGAGCCACCCAGGCACTCCTCAATGAGTTCTTAAAAATAAACTCAAGTTTTAAGAGAAAAAAACCTATTTTTAAAAGGTCTATATTAAAAATTGGTTTTGGAAATCCTGACAATTTCCATGCCATGGCCCAGGATAAGCCTCTGGCCATGTCCGGCTGTTATGCTATTTTTTTGTTCTTGTTTAGAGAGAGAGTGAGGGCATGTACAAGTGGGGGAGGGGCAGAGAGAGAGGGAGAGAGAGTCCTAAACAAGGTCCACGCTCAGCACAGAGTCCAATATGGGACTCCATCTTGTGCCCATGAGATCATGACGTGAGAGGAAATCAAGAGTCCAATGCCCAACCAAACAAGCCACCCAGGCACCCCTGTCTGCCATGCCTTTAAGTCTATGCCAGAGTCTAGCATTGGGTGGGAGGCAAAACCTGACAATTTGGAAGTTCCTTCAAACCTGGAGATAGCAGGAGCCACAGACTGAGGATGGGAATGGTACGCTGGACGTCGTGGGGTCCTGATTAACCAGAACACAATCATGATTGAGTGTATGTAACCAAGGGAGGAAAGAGGGCTATCACACTTCCACAAAAAGACGCAGAAACAAAAATAGTATCTTCCTAGTCAACTCTTAATTTTCAGAACATTCGAATAACCCAGACTCTACATTCCCTGAACATTTTGATTACAATCCCTTGCACATCTGCTTTCCCATTCTTCTTAGCTTGTTAGAGTGAGTTCCAGTTCTACCATTTAGAAAGTATTTCCCTGACCATTGTGATATAAGTAAGGTTGTTATATACATACAGGTCTAAGTACATGGGATAGGTTGATCTCTCTATGTCTTGTTTTAAATAGTCACCATTCTTAGTTATTTGTTTACTTGTTTTGTTTTGTTTTTGTTGGTCTCCCCCACTTGACTGCACATCTGTGACTCATGTCCCATTGTGTCTCTTATATTTAGCTCAGTGCATGATAGAGTGGATGCTCAATAGATATGCTTTTGAATGTGTGGATATTTTATCTACAGGTAGAGGGCCGGTCAGCATGGCAGTCTACTGAACACACATGAGGCTAGAGCAATTGTGAGACTTGCCTGAAGTCTGTCTTAGTAGAGTCTGGAAAGACACTGGGCTTTCTATATTAGCACCTTGCTTTCTTCATTATCATAGACAATGGAGGGTGCTGTTAAAAGTGGCTTGTGGAAAGGATGCATATGTCGCATCCTAAAATATGCAGTGCCACAAATCATGAGGATTGACACACAGACAAAATCTATGTAAATGAGTCACGGATCAAAGATAAACTTGTTAGGAAAGCAGACTTTCCATGACACCAATCTATACGTTTCTGAGGTTTTCACTGAATTATTCATTTATAGAAAGTGTTTGTGAGTCTTGGCATTTACTTTTAAGAAAAGTGTATAATAGATAGACTTTGGCAAAGATTTTTCAAACATACTCTTTTCTGAGGGCATGATTTAGAACACTTTGGGATAAGACAATTTGGCATACATTATTTAATGGGTTTTGGAATCAAACGCCTATGTTTCAAATTCAGGTGTTTTGTGTTATATAACCTCCCTAACTCTTGGTTTTATTAAGAGTAAAATTGGAAAGAAAATATGATAAAAATACTTACCTAATTTTTGTTCGTGTGTGTGTGTGTGTGTGTGTGTGTGTATGATGGGGAGGGAGAGAGAGAGAGGGAAAGAAAACTGAGAAAATCGAGGTAAAAGTGCTCAGTGTTTGGCACTCTATTTACGATCAGTTAATACTCTTTTGTTTAAGTTTAGTTACATGAAGTGGTTTTCTAAAGCTTTCTATAGACCATCTATTCGTATGAACATATTTCCCTTCCATTCATATCTCTTCTTTTCTTCTTCTGTACTTCACTCCAAAGTACAACCATTACATGACTCTTTTGGGAGAAGGCAGGCCACTGTCTCAGAAAAGTTGGAGACAAAACATGTAGCTTCATAAAGCATACGGGTGCTGGTGGTGGGGTGTGGGTGAGTGAACCATGAGTGATCTCATTCCACGAAGTCTTCTTTTAGATTAATTGTCATCTTAGGAAGTACAGACACCAGTGCCCAGCAGGGATTGCATGTTTTTGATTGATGGCATTCTTCAGCCATTCCCATAACCATCCTCTTCGCTACGTGAGTTATAGGGCCTCTCATGAAACAGGGACAGTCTGTTCCTCCACTCTCTTCAGTCTGAGTTACCCATGTGTTCTTCTCTGGACAAAAGAATGTCAGTGGATATGACTCTTGCAGAGACTTAGGAAAGCTCTCATACGTCTCTGCTTCTCGTCTTGTTCCTCTGCATCCCCACGAGAACATGCCCAGACAGAGTTGAGACACATGATGCAGTCTCCCCAGCTAAAGCCATCCTAGGCAGGCTCACTGATGGCCAGTGGACCCCCCAGACATGTAGTTGGGTCCAGCTGAGAACAGAAGAATATGCAGGCTTCACCCACCTGAAGATTCATGAGACAAATAAATATTCATTGTTTTAAGCTACTGAGCGTTGGGATAGTTTGTTACTCAGCATTATGGTGGAAATGTAGAACTGATATTGAATATCAGATAAATAGTCTGGAATCCTATGCAGAATCTTCCCAATGGATACCGGATTCTATTATGTCATACCTAAACGGCCTTACGTTGGGTACGGCTCTCTAGACCCCAAACTTGACACTTCTCTCAAAATTGTACTTGTAGTTTTTGAATATAGCATATTACCTCAGTCTTGGGCCCTAGATTCCGCTGCCTGGAAAGATTTCTTCCATTCCCCATGAATTAAATTTCCATTTGTCTCTTGGTTTTCATTTTAGGGATCATTTCCTTTAGAAAACCTACTTAGATTCATTCAAAGAAGGTTAGGTGACTCTCCTCTGAGTGTCCACAGCCCTCTGTGGCTTCACTTTCCTGGTACTTATGATATGTTAGTGTCAGTGCCTGTTTCCTGGCTTTGCTCCCTGGTATCTATGTTCTTAGAGGGCAAAAAACCATGAGCTTCATCTTTTGTGAACTATTATAGCCCCAGGACAAAGATAAATGTAATTGATAGAAAAGAGAATGTCTTAGGCTCATCTGCAACTTGGCTATGTTCAAAGTGCATAGAACAGGCTTCCACTCTGTGGATCTCTTGTACAGTTTTCACGTAAAGAACAAACACCATCCAGAGTGCTAAAATAAAATTAGAATTTTCGGTTTATAAGTCAATCATCTTAAAAGGGGTCATCGGAATGACATCTGCAAGCTAGCACATGGACTGGGCTTCAACTTCTCTAAGTTAAAGAAGCTGAAAAAGAAAGACCCTGTTTAGAATTTCCTTTACAAAGAGCCACTTCCAACCCTGGGGTATTATTTTAGACATTGGATGTACAGAGTTAAAAACAAACAAAAAAATGAGGGACACAAGCTTCTTTGCCATAAAGATCTGTCTGTACATCACCAGGAGAATTCATGAGTCACAGAGTTAGAAATGCATCATCTTACAGCCATAGGATTTTAGAGATGGAGAAAATGATTAGTACACCCTGGGTGTTTTGGAAACTAGTGGAGCACGTGTTTGATGCCTTATGTCTACTCTGACCCGCTTCTGCTACAACAATTAGAATTCAGCCCCTCCAGGCCTTTCCTTCGGACCCCCTTCCCTTCCGTTTGCTTGAGAATTTAGACCATGAAAATTT
Organism: Acinonyx jubatus; assembly: GCF_027475565.1. Lineage (NCBI taxonomy): Eukaryota > Metazoa > Chordata > Mammalia > Carnivora > Felidae > Acinonyx > Acinonyx jubatus. The sequence continues at coordinate 205,974,641 of NC_069381.1, read as the reverse complement.
GAATTTTTGACCCAACCGTTGAGTTTTCCCTTTTCTCACGTTCCAAATAAAGAAAGTAATTCCCCGAAGTTACGATTGCCTGAGTTAACCCAAATGGTAACGAGAAAAGTAAAATCCAGATCTAGAAACTTGCAGCTTATTCAGTATTTTTTTCACTCTGATGCACTCTGTTTGACCCCTTTCCTCACACATTCCGTTGGGCTGTGCAGAATCTGCATGGCTGGAATGAATACAAGTTGAAGGGGAAGTTAAATCCATCTAAACGTTAAAATGTAGGGGAGATTTAACATCCTTATGTCCTTTGGAATGCTATGGTGCATTCATGGTTCATGTAGCCAGCAAAGGAAAGGTCGGGGTTTAGCTGGTATTCAGCATAAAGTGTGTCGTAACATTGACAGGCTATATTTATACAGTGGTGCTGAAAGATTAAAATAAATATATACCAGTGTGGATCCTCACAAATGTGCATGCTGCAGCTGATAGAGTTAACATCGGTTTTTGAGTTTGTAATTGTTTACACATATGTTGCAAATGGCAGTTTTTCCAAGATATAATAATTTGGCATTTCATCCTGCGGATTTTTTTTTGGAGGAGGAGAATATAATATCTTTAATATCAGGAGGCCTTGATTTCTAGTGAGGGGAAAAAATTAGGACCTGGCTTTCAATCAAGCAGTTTTATGAGAATTCCATGTCTCCCCATGTCTTTCTAGGCAGCAAATTTTACTCCTCCAAGTGCTTAAGGAATAAATACCTCATGCTCTCTCCTTTCTCGCAAGGGAGCATACTGTGAATCTAAGGTCGTTGGATCTTCAGGATAATCTATTATTTGTACTCCAAATCGGTGCCCCCATTTCTCTTGTCCCTGGCACCCCAGGGGCCCCAAACTCCTGACAAAAAAAGGTTCAATCCCTCTTCCACTTTCTGCTCGTGTCTCCAAAGCTAATGACACTGTTCCTACATTTCTCTTGAGAATAATGGCGTCCACAAGAACGTGTTATCTCGTTCGAGATGATGTTTCTTTTGGTTCAACTGGTATGAACCTCTCAGCACTAAAAGGGTTGTGTTGTTATGTCCACTGTAGAGCTCTTTCTGATGAGGTCGTTGACAAAGGAGCACATCTGGTAGCTATTCAGGACAGGTCCATTGGATCCTGCTCCCTACAACACGCACTCAGTGTCTCACACTGTGCGCATGTCCTTCTTATCCTCTCCACGTCCCCGCCTCTCTAGGGGACGCTCTTGAAGAGCTGAGAGTCTTCAGTTTTCTTCCTTTGCATTGAGTCTTAAGCCTGATCATCCAGGGAGCATTCCTCTTTCTAAGCCGCCGAGTGTATTTCATGCATGTTGTACCTCCGGTAACTTCATCGACATCCAAGAGCTCCTGAGACCCTTCTCTGGTGTTTTATGTTGGTGATTTTTCCCCCCAGGTCAAGTGTCTGCATTGACATTGTAATAATGTTCTGGAGATAACGTTGAAATTGGATATAAATGTGTGATTGTATGGGAGGGCTATGCAGATCAATAGAAGGGGAGTATGATCTTTCATGGGCTCCATATATATATATATATATATATATATATATATTCTAAACAATCTCTTTCTAGACTACTTTTCCAACCTAACATCCCAGTTGTTGTTGTTGTTTTATTCTTTCCAATTCTCTATCTATATGTTATTATTCTCCACATTCATTTGCAGGAGGTATTTTGTTTGCCTTTACTCCTGGTACTCCCAACCTAAAATGCCTTTCCTGGATTTTCCACTTATTAAAATATATTTAAATGATGGGGCTCAGTAGATGTGAGATGGGCTCATATCCCAGGAGATATGAGCAAACACTGCCTTATGTATCAGTCAGAAATAATGGTTTCCTCCCCTATACACCCACTGTATGTTACTTACATTGCTGGGAGTTTGTTTATCCCATTATGTACGGTTATTTGTGTTGGGTGTATATTCATATTTATAACATACACAATATGTATATATATACATATATATACACACACATATCTTTAACATTTAATATTACGTATTTATGTTAAAAATGTCTATAATATTATCATGGATTCACACAAGTCCTTAAAACAGGAGACTCTCAAAAACTATTAAACAAATGGATATTTTGTGGCAGGTCATTGAACAAATTATTGTATTTCAAGTCAACTTGATTGGATTATTTATTTTAATGTTTATTTATTTTTTAAAAAACTTTTTTTTAACATTTTATTTATATATGAGAGAGAGAGAGAGAGAGAGAGAGACAGACAGAGAAAGAGACAGAGAGACAGAGAGCAAGGGAGCAAGCAGGTGAGGGGCAGAGACAGAGGGAGACACAGAACCCAAAGCAGGCTCCAGGCTCTGAGCTGTCAGCACAAACTGTGAGCTCATGAACTGAGCCGAAGTCGGACACCCAACCGACTGAGCCACCCAGGCGCCCCTAATGTTTATTTATTTTTGAGAAAGAGAGAGAGAGACAGACAGAGAGAGAGAGAGAGAGAGAGAGAGAGAGAGAGAGAAGGGGAGGAGAATAGAAAAAGAGAGACAGAGAATCCTAAGCAGGGTCTGTCCCCCATCCCTTCTAGTCATGCATTAAGTTCATTAAACGATTTTCCCAGGGGAACCTCTGCAGAGCCTGGCAGTCCTGAGACTGGCTGTCAGGTATCCTTACTCTCCACCGGAAACCTCAGAAGAGGTCCAGTGAAACACTGTTTATACAATGAAACAAAGGGTTTCATGGACACACACATTTGGGAGATTCTGGGTTATGCAATGTATAATAGGTTCCTTTGCAGCAGACCTTCTCAGGGCCTAATTTACCACACCAAGCAGCTCTGTGAGTCTTCCAGAGGGCAGCACATAACTTCAAAATTTTTTCAGAGTAATTTGTGACTGGGAATCAGTGTTTCACAGGACTCACTTGGGCTCCGTTGCACCACACTGTGCTTTTTCCTCTAATTTGTCACTATTTCTCTGTACGTTTGGTGAAAAAAGAAGGTGAGATCTCTTTACTGTCAGATGGACTCTAAGCTAGCAAGTAGTTATTTCTTTGGGCTTTAACTCTCCCATCTATAAAACAAAGGACCTTGTAAAATGGCTTTCCTCTAAAGATTTCATGATCTATGCTAAATGTTGTAGATCAGCTGTATGAGGAAGGGAACCATATCAGGATACCTTGGGGTTGAGTTCTGGCTCTGTCACTGTCACTAACAAGCTGACCTTGACATTTTTACTTGAAGCACAATGACATTGAACTGCATGGTCTAGTCCAGAGCAACCTGTTTGATGGGCTGAAGGCTGCATGACGCTAAAGAGACTAGACTAGTCCTGAAAAGGTGAAATGAAAAACATAAAGAAATATACAAAATGGTGCATCCAACCTCAGATAAAAGTGAGGCTACTAATGTTTAGAATAATTTGCCTGTGTAATCGGAAAGAAAATGGCGGTGGCCCTTTTTTTCTGAGAGGGAGGGAAGAATAAAAGAATACAGGAAATCAAAGCTAGGCATGTAAATATAAAGGGGAAAAGTCAAGCTGCTGCTGTTTGAGGTGCGTTGGCAACTTTTGGAATTAACTCCTCTTTATCTCCTTTAAAGTCACAAATTTTGCAACATGAAAAGACAAAATAAGAAAGTGTAACACCTTTACGTGATTGAGGTGAAACTCTAACACAATTAAAACATGTATTATCAATTCAAATGACTTAGCTGAGAAAAACCAGGCAAATCATGTCTAAAGTATAAGCTAACAAACTATAGATTTTGCCCAATGCATAATTACTAGTTTTGTGGAATGGATGTTGTTCCCTGATTACAAAGTAGTACTACAATGTTCATTAAAAAGATTAGATGATACAAAAAATAAGAAAATGAAAACTATGTGTATTCTCATGAATATGCATTGTTAATATTTAGTTATAAATACTTAGGTTTAGTTGTGCCCACTTTAAAATAAATTCTACATATTGTGAGTATCCCATTGATAGTACATACTATTATTAAGATTATTATTATTATTAAAATTTTTTTAAATGTGTATTTATTTTAGTTTATGGTTTTTTTTTAACTACATTTTTGATCCATGCCGGAGGATTTTTGTTCATGATAAGGAGTGAATTAAAGATAGGCTTCAGGGCGCCTGAGTGGCTCAGTTGGTTGAGTGTCAGACTTTATTTAGCTCAGGTCATCATCTCGTGTCAGGATCCCTGGTTCGCAAGTTTGAGCCCCGCATCAGGCTCTGTGTTGACAGCTTGGAGCCTGGAGCCTGCTTCGGATTCTGTGTCTCCCTCTCTCTCTGCCCCTCTCCTGCTCATGCTCTGTCTCTCTCAAAAATAAATAAAACATTAAAAAATTAATAAAAAACCAACAAAAGGCCTTTTAGAATAAGGAAACCACATTTTTATGAAGTTAAATCCATCAATATTGTTTTTTACAGTTTCAATTCTCAAAGAAAACTACTTTCTTCTGCTAATTTTATGAATGTATATTTTACTTTGTTTCCCAAGAATTACTTGTAGTAAAAGGCATGAAAAAGAAGTTAACTTTTTTTTGCCAGTATTTACCAGTTACGTCAGGATCATTTATCCATTTTTCTCCCACTGATTTCAAATGTCGTGATTCTTGTACAACCGAGTTTTCTTCTATTGATTGTGTTCTATTTCTGTGCTGTTATTAGAACTTTGAGATTACTATGGATTCATAATATATTTTGATATCTGATTGTGTTAATCATAAATAGCTGATAAAGTTCTTCTCACTATATTCCTTTTTTTCTGAATGCTTTTGGCTATTTTCATATTTACTTTTAGATGAATTTCATTATCTTTTTGTTGATCTAAGTATATACATGTATTTGGGCAAGAATAATACGCATTATTAGATATTGAGATTTAATGTCCTATTGGACTTTCTGAGATATAATAGGGAAGTTCTTAGAAATAAATAGAAACTTATAGAGGTAAATCTCCTTGCTTTAGCTCAATGATCTGTCTGAAGAAACGCGGAGGACCTTTATAACGTTATTTCTGGTATCTTTGGAGACGTTTTTGAACAAAAAGAAGTCATCTTCTAATTACATGTGTTTCCTAAAATTCCATGACCATCATCACAAAATTTTTAAGACCTATTTGGACATTAACGAAGGGGTAGCTGTCTCCAGAGCTGTTAATGAATAGATCAGTTTTCGAAGAGGAACTTATAACCAGTCCCTTTTGAGGTCTACGAGAGTCAGGAATGTAAGAGAATAGTACATTCACTCCAGCATAACAGCAAGAGTCAGTGTCAAGGACTCTGGGTCGACATATCATAGAATAACACAGACTATTACTAACACTCAGCTTGCATCATGGTCACAGCCTTTCCCCCTCCCTCCTCCCTTGCAGACACATCTCCAATTCACAGCTCTTCTTGTGGTTCAATTTAGTTTGCCTTGCAACACATCTTTCTTATGATAACCACCTTAAATAGAAAAGAAAACACAAAAGCGAGCGAAGGGTTTCATGGAAACTGAATAAAGTCTGGAAGGCCACGTGCCCCAGTGTTAGCAGCATGGTATACTGAAAGAATCACGTCCAACAACCAATATTTGTAGAAATTAATGCCGCCTTTTACTTATTTTCCAAAGAATTTTAAAGTGGACTCAGGAAATAATCCCAAACTCAACTTCTTAAACTCCTTTTTCCTCTGTTCTTCCATTCTCTGAAGCCCAAAGGCTTCTCAAATTCAGTGACACTGAATTGGAAAAACATTCTCACCAACAATGTTTTTTCACTAATAACCTTCTGTGCATAATGTCTGTCTCCTCTTTTCTCATTTTTTGTACTCACTTTTCTTTTTCTTACTTTTTCATTTCCAGTCCTTTCTATGCTCCTAAGTTTGCATCGTAGGACTATTTTTTTTTTATTGAAGTATCATGGATGTATCACATTATATCAGTGCTTTAATATTTGCGTATATTGCAAAAATGATCACCAACGATAAGTCTGGTTAACACCCATGATTTTATAAGCTAACCAGACTTAACTCGTCTTGAAAAAGTAAAGGTTGGGGATAGGAGGAAGGGGTGTGATGAGCAAATACAAGATTCTCCTTGACAGATGGAATGGCAGGGCAGACATAGTTCAAAGCTAAGAAAACTTGCATATTAAATCATTTTGTCACTGTCACATTTGTACAGATTAATAGAATCCTGTCTAAGTCAAGTTGTGCAATTAAGACTGGCATCTGTCGAAGGACAAAGGAATTAATAATTATTGCGATCTTTGATTTAAGGAAAGGATTGAGGTTTTTCTGCAGCACAACTTGGGAAGAAATAAGACAAATAAAAGATAGGAAGAACTTTTAATAGCTATCATTTGGTAAGTGATTACCACATTTGACACCGTGGGCTAAGCACTTTATGTCCCAAACAACAAAACTTTGTGTCAGTATTTGTTCTTAATCCAGTTTTTCAAGGACAAAGCAAATAATCCGAGCTTTAATTGAGTTGTGTCAAAGCACAGAACTAGCAAGCGGTGAATCGATCTTTCATTGGATGGTCTCTGGTGCCACATTTATAATGATTCCAATATACGCCAAGATAGGCAGAATACAGTCAAAGTAGAAAATGGAAAAGTAAAAGCAACAGAGAAAAACTGTATACTCTTTCCAGTACAGAAACTGTTTTTAATATATTTTAGTGAAATGAATGAATAAATTCAGAGGCAAATTTCCTAAGCATTCATACTCTTATTTTATTTTATTTTATTTTATTTTATTTATTATTTATGTTCTAGCTGGTTTTCAGTTCATTTTTTCCATCTCACTATATTTTATGAAGCATTAAAAGCTACCTTAAATTGCATTTGTAAGGATGAACGGTTGTAAACAATTATATACAGCTTTGACAAATCACGTGACTCAATTCGTGGCGCATAATTCAGAAGTGTTTACTGTTGCATTATTTCTAATTTTTACATTCCCTTGAACCCTGCTGAAGATGTTTTGCGAATCAAGTGCAATCCACTTAAAGCTCTTCCCCAGAATCTCTGAGAAAATCCCACAGCATGGTAAATTCCCTGTTGGAATAGAAGCTCGTGTTATTCATAATCACATATTTGGGTATAATCAGGTCAATACATAAGTGACTTTGAATGTGATCTATCGTGTCCCTATTTGCCTTCAAAGGTTCAGCAAAGTCTCTTTTCTCTAGAGACAGTCCAGTCAATATCTATGACTTGCACAAGCCAGAAATGTGACATTTAAGGCACCAAGTGCCATGGAAGTATGGATTCCCTTCTCATTTGCACACTGCACCAAGATTAGCAGTCATAGCAAAGACGACACCAGCGTGAAAAATCCTTCCTCCCGACTGTAGGCTGGACTTAATCTTCCATTAGTTCAATACAAATTATTCCTGAGAAATTCCCCCTGCAATTACCTGATTAGCAATCCCAATCGCCTCTCCCTGTTTCCAAGACCTTGATTAAATGATATCCCCTCCTGATTACTTTATCAAGTCCAGCTACTATGGATTATTGACAGCTCTGTGTTAACGGTCTTGTTTCTTTGGCAAGCCACCAGGCAAATGGGAAAGCAGCTGTTTCTTGACATGGGGAGAGGAGAAATGCCGGCAAACTGACAGACCATTAGCTGACCTTGAAGGGCCTTGGTGGCTGTTATGTGTTTGACATCCCTTCGGATCACCAAAGATTGACAACTAGATAGCAGGGGTGGTTGATACCCTGATCGAACCCCATCACGTTACAGCTGGTAGGAAGCAGGCATATTGTGGGTTGTTGTGGAGGTCTGCTTGATGGAGGAAATGAACGGCTTTAGCCCACCTCTCACAGTTCTGACTGCGCAGATTGTCCAGAGCTACAAGGCTTAACTTGACTTTTGTCTTACTTTTCTGTGGGGCTGAAATCATGTGGAAAGGCTGCTGAACATGCTGATTCTTATCAAATAGTTCCATACAGCAGGGATGGCTATCTCTTTGTATATCTTACTTACAGACTCATGGAGGCTTTGGCATGTGGCCAGGGATGATTTAAATATATATATATATATATATATATATATATATATATATATATATTTAAGTTTATTCATTTTTTTTGAGAGACAGAGCATAAGTGGGGAAGAGGCAGAGAGAGAGGGAGACGCAGAATCTGAGGCAGGCTCCAGGCTCTGAGCTGTCAGCACAAAGCCTGATGCGGGGCTCGAACCCACGAACCGTGAGATCATGACCTGAGCCAAAGTCGGACATTTAACTGACTGAGCCACCCAGGCGCCCCTAAATATCTTTTTAATCATCCTCCCACCATGATCTTTAAGTATAGATTATTTAGTTTTCAGTTGCTTTTTCTTCTCTTTCAAAATATGAAGTTCCTTTTGATGTCCTGTCTTGTCTTCTTTTTTCTTTTTTTTTTTTCCCATTCCAACTGGTCCTTTAATCTGAATGTTGTGGAAGGCGGGTAGGCGAAATGTTCAGAAAGAAGGCATGAGATGAGTGAATATTATTTAAATATAAGGATGTCTGCTTTTCCTTGCACTTCAACTACGTTTTCTCTTCTTTTCTTTGTGCTATTTATATAAACTTTATTTCAAAACATTTTTGGATTTAAAGAATTAAAGGTAGAGCGTTTCTGCACACCCCATACCCTGTTTCCCTTATTAATAGCCAAGTCAGTATGGAATATTTGTCATAATTAATTAACCAAAATTGATCAATTATTACTAAATAGTTTATTCGGATTTCCTCAGCTTTTACTTAATGCCCTCTTTCTGTCCCAGGATCCCATCCCACATGTCATACCATATCTAGTTACCATGTATCCTTAGGTTTCCCTTGGCTGGGAGTTTCTGTCTTCCTTTGTTTTTGATGACCTTGATGGTGTTGAGGCATACTACTCAGGTAATTTTGTAGACGTCCCCTACCTGTAAAGAGTGATTTTATCATGAAGAAACCTAACAAACATACCTCAAGCCTGATGAACAAGGTCAACATCAATCGTTATAAAGCTTGTGGGTAGTATGTGCCCTTGATATGATGTAACGAGAATGGCACTTTATGTCTGTGGTTTCCCCAAAACCCATTACCCCCATCTAGCCATGAGAAAAGATCGGAGAAATTAAGAGACTTTCTACAAAATACTTGAACAGTGGAACTAACAACCGTCAAGGTCATTAAAAACTAGCTAACTAATTTAATTAATTCATTAATTCATTAATAAGGAGAGAGAATAGACAAGTCTCCTGGACAAAAGAATTTTAAATAATTTATGTAATCCTTCCTATGAAATCATGAATATTTATTTTACACTTTGGGTTAGAGTCCAATACCACTGTATTTATTTTGTTGCTTATATTCTTGCAAATTTAACTCTTGTATCCTTTTGATATATCCCCATCATTATGAATGGTTTATTTATTGATTTATTGATATTTATTTATTTATTTATTTATTTATTTATTTATTTTTGGAGGGGGGGATATTTTACTCTGAAAACATTTTTAGTTGTGGTAAGATACACGTAACATAGAACATACCATTTTAACCATTTTTACGTGTGTACCTGTGTAGAGTTAGGTATATTCACATTGCTGTGCAACCAGTCTCCAGAACTTTTCACTTTGCAAGACAGAAACTCTATGTCCATTAAACAACTACTCCCTCTTTCTTCTTTCTCCAGCCCCTGGCAACCACCATTTTCTTTTGACTTTTATGACTTTGACTACTCTCGATGTCACATATATTATGCCAATAGTATCATGCAGTATTTGTCTTTTAGTGACTGGTATGTTTCACTTAGCATATTACACTCAAGTTTGATCTATGCTGTCGTAGCGTGGGTAATTTTCTTTCTTGTTAAGGCCAAGTAATATTCTCCTGTATGTATATATCAAATTTGGTTTATCTATTCATCCATCAATGGATACTTGGGTTACTTCCACCTTTTGGCTATTGTGAACAAACCTGCTATGAACATGAGTGTACAGATTTCTCTTCCAGACCCTACTTTCAATTACTTTGGATATATGACCACAAGTGAAATTGCTGGATCATATGGTAATCCTATTTCTTCTTTTATATTTGTTATTATTATTATCATTATTATTAGTTTAAGGAACTCCCATATTGTTTTCCATAGTGGCTACCCCATTTTACATTCCCATCAATAGAGCACAAGGGTTACCATTTCTGTACATCCTTGCCAAACTTGTTATTTTCTGTTTTTGTTTTTGTGTTTAGTTTTATTTACTTGTTTGTTATTTGATAGTAGTCATCCTAATGAATGTGAGATGATATCTCATTGTGGTTTTGATTTGCATTGTGCTAATGATTAGCATGTTTATTGGATATTTGTATATCTGTTTAGGGAAACCTTTACAAATTCTGGGTATTAATCATTTATCACATATATATGACTCGAGCAGAATTTGTCCCTTTCCATGGGCTACCTTTTCAGTCTGTTGACTGTGTCCTTTGATGTACTGTCATTTTAAATTTTGCTGTGGTCTAACGTATCTATCTTTACTTGTGTTGCCCATGTTTTTGGTATCATATCCAAAAAATCATTGTCAAATCCAACATTATGAATTTTTCCCCTATATTTTCTTCTAAGGTACTTATACTCGTAGCTGTTATATTTAGCTCTTTGATCTATTTTGAGTTGATTATTATATATAGTGTAAGGTAATGATCCAACTTCACTTTTTTGCATGTATATATGCAGTTTTCCAACATGATTTACTAAAAAGACTGTCCTTTTCCCATTGAATGGCCTTGGGACCCTTGTCAAAAATAATTTGACCATATATGTCAGGCCTTATTTCTAGGCTATTTTTTTTTCTATTTCTTTGGTCAATATGTTTGTCTTTATGGCAGTGCCACAAAGTTGTTTTGACAACTGTAGCTTGGTAAATACGTTTTGAAACCAAGAAGTGTGATAGCTCCAACTCTGTGCTTTTTCAACTTTGGCTATTCCATATGAGTTCTACTGTAGATTTTTCTATTCAGCAAAAAAACATCATTGGGATTTTGATAGGTATTGCATTAAATCTGTAGATCACTTTGACATCTTAACAATATTGACATCTTAACAATATTAAGTCTTCCAATCCATGAACATGGGATATCTTTCCATTTATTTGCATCTTCTTACTTTCTTTTAGCAATGTTTTGTAGTTTTCAGGGTACACATCTTTTGTCTCCTTGGTTAAATTTATCCTAAGAATTTAATTCTTTTAATTCTGTTGTAAATTGAATTCTTTTCCTCAATTTTATTTTAGATCATTCTTTGTTAGTGTATAGAAATATGCTGATTTTTGTGTCTAATAACATTGAATTCTAATTTAACTCATAGCTTCAGAAAACAAGTATAGAATTTTAAGGTCTATTTTGGGACCTATTAGTTTACCTGAAGAAGAATTTATAACCTCAGTATTTGGAGTTCGGGTTTCTTTCACTCACATATGTGACTCAGCAGCTAATGTATTTGAGTGGGTTTTTGATTTAAGGACTTTCCCTCTTAAACCACCTTGCTTTCATTCTCATGAGAGTGGATATGCTTGTCCTTCTGGGTAATGGGGAAAAGAAGAGATAAGATTAGTTTCATCTTGCGGGGCAGATTTCCTGAGATACCGATGGCGTCACTGCTACTGACGGGAAGCCTTGTGGCATATGAGCCAATTAGAATTTACTTAGTTGCTAGGAATATGGTTTTGAGGCTAGAGAACTCTGGTTTCACTCTAACTGCAAGATTTGCTAGCTGTGAAAACTCACCGAATTACTTACTATCACGAAGCCTTAATATTATTATTTATTGAAATAGTGAAAATGCCAATACCTACCTCCTAAAACTCTTAACGTGCATGACTCTTAGCACAAGCATGTGGAGAACAATGCATTGCATTAATTGGTGTCATGTTTCTTGCCTGATCCATTTCCAGGTAATGCAATAAATTTAATGTTTAACACTAGAGTTTTTCGACTTCAGTATTACCGAGTGCAGGTGAAAGAAATATTGTTGGCAACTGGAAAATACAGCAGTAAGAGTGGTTTTCTTGTGAGGGTGGTGGAAACGATTTGCACCGGAAGACGTGACCAGGTAGACATGTTTCCTAGTCTTACCTTTTTACTTGGAAGTTGGTGGAGAAAGATCAGCCGAGGCAAGGAGGCCCAACAAGGGCACCGCATGTCACAGGGGACAGAACGTGATGTGTGGGGCAGCATTCATCATCTATGATGACTAGAAATTCAGATACCAAATTTCACAACCTGGCTCCAGTCCAACCCTCCTGAACGCGTGCCTGAATCCAAATAGCATCGTTAACGAGAAAAGAACAGCAAAACTGTGAAATGTGCAGTTTAATGAACTTCCCAAATCTAGGGCCTCAAAAAACCCAGCTCTAAATGAAATAAATAAACGTGTGCTAAATGAAACTCTATCTTCCAACACTCTGAGAGCCACTTGTCCAGAAGTCCTCCTACAGCAAATATGCTTGGGATTTTCTTAGCAAATGTGTACCACTTCAGATGAAAATAGTTGAAATGGAAACAAGTGGGCAAAAAAGTAGAATTAGAGAAGTGAACAGATGGTATGTAAGGATAATGATGATCCAATTGCACCATATTATAAATGAGCTATCACAGAATCTCGGAGGAGCTTCTGGCCAAACACTTGAACATAATGGAGAAAAGCCCTGCTTGTATCTCCCCTCCTATTTTTTTTTTCTTTCACCATTGAAGAAAGTTGCAAACAAATGAAGCAAATGACAGAAAGTGTAACACGGAATACCTACTCACGCAATGCAAATCCCTCGTAATGTCCTCCGCTGGAAATGTAAAAAATCTAGGCGGCCCTGGGTCAGAATGAGATGTTTAGACACGGTTTCTGTGGAACTTACAGCATAAAGGGCTCCTGGTCTCTCAGGCAAGCCATGAATTTCACCTCCCTCTGTGGCGGTAGGTTCTTCTGGCATCTTTTCTAATTTCCTCAACTTGTTGGTGGAAATCGCTTCAAACCGCTTTGTTATCTCTCTCAGATGTTCTCACTGAAACCGAAATAGATATGTCACCTGCCATCATTTAACAGTTGTTAAGAGCACCTCTGTGAGAACTTCGGAATGTAATTTTGCATTCAGTCCCAGTCCTTTCTGCGAGGTGGAAACACTAGCAGAAGTATTTGCAAGAGCCCCGAGATTATTCTATTAGTGTGAACATCAAATTAACCTCCGTTCTGTTCAGCAAATATTTCCAGAACATCTACAGCCATCGTTAGACCTGAGCTATGCAGCAGGTCCGCACATTCTCGGGGGAACACTGAAATTTGCACGCGTAGGCGAATCTGTTGAGTCTAAACCGTCCACACCAGCAAGGGTCAAGGGGAGATACCAATGCTTATTTACAGCTGAGTCTTTAGCTATAAGCACTGACACAATATTTAAGGATAAATTCAGAAAATTGCTGCAAAAAAGTGTTTCTCAACTTTCGTGTTACTGAGCTCGTGGTTCGGTTCTTTGGTGGAGGGAGCTATCCTGCGCATCGGAGGATGCTTATTCGCGTTATTGGCCCCTACAAACTGGATGCTAATAGCACGCCCTCACCTTGGAAACAACCAGAATTGTCTCCTGAATTTTCCACATGTCTCCCAAGGGGCAAAATCAGCCCTGGTTGAGATGCTGCTGTAAAATATGCATCCGTGTTCCTCAAAGAGTTTCGATTCAGTGGGAAAAGAAATAGCACACATATGAAGTGGTTAAGTCAATAACAGTGCTAAGATGATCCGAGGCGGAGTGGGCCGGACCAAACACGCTGTGAAACTTGAGAAGCAATCCTTAAGTCAACTGAATTGGTTTCTTACTCGGAGGACATCTGATAGCCCCCCTTCGCAGAACTCTCATTCCGTAAATACGTTTTCATTCTCATAAAATTGTCATCACCTGTTTTCAGTATTACCCATTGATTAACAATTACCTTTCCGATGGTATTGAGTAAGTAGAAGAATTATGGTACTAGGGTTTCTAGCCAAATCGTCTATTTGTTGTATGATGTCTTTGATTTTCTGCCTATGCTATTTTTTTCCCCAAAATTCTGAGTTGTGAATCCAAGTAACATAAATTGGTGGTAGTACATATGGTACCTCTCTTTGATTGGAAATGATAAGGGAGATATCATTAGAGATAGCTCGTAGAGTCTAGAGCTCATGCCAAGAAAGTAGTGAGTAGTCACTGACATCAGTGACGTTCCATCAGCACGATTACGCATTATTCATCCATTAAACATTTATTGAAGATTTCTCATGGCCGATATTGTCCTTCTGACCCTCCGTGTACTTTGAGGGCAGAGTCTTGCCCTTGTGAAAGATGGAGACCATAAGACACCCAATTCCTTGTATGCTGAGAAAATAAGGCATATGATGCACACTTGAGTCCCTGAAAGGAAAGCGGCAAGGCTGGTGGATGTTAAGATTTCTGGGAACATTTTTGACTCCATGGTGGATCAACAACAACAACAGCAAGTGTTAGAAGTAGCTCTCTTTCTTCTCTTTGGTCATGGTTTTGTGAGGATGTAATGTCTGGAGCTGCAGCAGCCGTCTTAGGGTGATGAGGAGACAGCCAGAGAAGGACAGCAATACTCGTCGAATGGCAGAAATGAAAAATCAACAGCCCAACATCCTTGGTGACATAACTGAATGGCTGAATTATTTAATTCTGGTTTTGCCTGCCATCATACTTCTTGTCAGGGAAGATTATTGATGTGCTTGTAGGAAAAGCCTCTGTTGGCAAGATTTTCTGTGAATTGCAACTAATTTTTTTTTCAGATAATATTTTCTACTATATTCAAGGTGCAACGTGGGTGAAATTAAAAACCAACCAACCAAACAAACATAATGACACATCCTATCGTCAAAACTTGCATTTAGACATTGTTATGGCCATTCTGTTTCCACAATTAATGAGTATGTCTTCAGAGTAACCCTCAACCTCGAGTGGACACAGAGAACACAACATTTTGTCAACTTGATCCTATTGTATTTATTACAGGTTGAGTTGTGTTCCTTCAAGTTGGTATATCGAAGTCCTAACACCCAGTCATTCAGAATGTGACCTTACTTGGCGATAAGGTCCTTACAGGAGTCATCAAGTGAAAGGGAAGTCACCAGGTTGGGCCTTAGTCCAATTTTACTGATGTCCTTATAAAAAGGGGAAGTGTGGATGCAGCAAAACGCAAGAAGAAAGAAGAGAAGACCATGTGAAGAGACATAGAGAAAAGAAAGTTGTCTAGAAGCCAACCAGAGAGATCTGGAACAGCTCCTTCCCTCACAACCCTCAGAAGGAAACAGCCCTGCTGGCCCATTGATTTTAGATTTCTAGCCTCCAGAGGTGTGAGGTAATACGCATATGCTGCTTAAACCACCCCTTTTGTGGTGGTTTGCACCACAATGTGTGGTGGCACATTCTTTTGGCTCTGCTTTCAAAGTTATTAGAGTTTCTCTGTTTCTCACTCCCTCCACAGCCACAACCCTAGTCAACATCGCAAAGAGCTGGTCTCTTTGACCATTGCAGCCTCTATCAGAGTAAGCAGATTAATTGTGTTAAAATATAAGATGGGTCATGTCATGATCCTGTTCAAAATCTCCAGTGCCTTCCATAAGACTCAGGTGAAAACCAAAGTTACTGACAACACCCTATTGCTTTTCTCTTACTACGCTTTCACTTGGCTGGGACCATGATGGCATGTTGGTTGTTCTTTGAGCTTCCGGGCATTCGCCTTTGAACTTGTTCTTTTGCTTGAATAATTGTATCTCCCAGATATTTGCTTGACTCCTTCTTGCCTCCTTCAGATAATTCATTGGGAGAAAATCTAATTTTTAAATGAGATGTTTTCTGACTATTTATTTATGTATGTATTTGTTAAATGTTTGTTTTTATTTTTTTTTTAATTTTTTTTAACGTTTATTTATTTTTGAGACAGAGAGAGACAGAGCATGCACGGGGGAGGGTCAGAGAGAGGGAGACACAGAATCTGAAACAGGCTCCAGGCTCTGAGCTGTCAGCACAGAGCCTGACGCAGGGCTCGAACTCACGGACTGCGAGATCATGACCTGAGCCGAAGTCGGCCGCCTAACCGACTGAGCCACCCAGGCGCCCCTAAATGTTTGTTTTTAGATATCATGAGCAGTCGGGGGTGGGGGGGGGTGGAGGAAGAGAGAGAAGGGGACAGGGGATCCAAAGTGGGCTCTGTGCTGACAGCAGCAAGCCCAGTGCGGGTCTTGAACTCATGAACCATAAGATCATGACCTGAGCCAAAGCTGGGTATTCAACTGACTGAGCCATCCAGGTGCCCCAATGACTACCTATTTAAATGTGCACCTGTTTCCCTCTCCTAAGCCTAGGCAAATCTCACTTCCTTCCTGAATTATTATTTGGTCTAGTAGCATTTGTTGCCATTTATTGTTTTCTTTTTTCCCTTATTTTTATAAAAAAAATCAATGTCTCTTATTATAATGCAGTATTTACAGAGGCAAGGGTTTGTTTGTTTTTTTCTACTTTGCTTACTGCTTTGTCTCTAGTGCCTGTAGTAGTCCTAAGAAACACAGATACTTAAAAACTATTTGTACGATAAACACATGACTGAACAAGAACTCACGTTACCACCATTTATTACAAAACTAGGAGTTCCAGGAAGTTTGGAATCATCAAAAAATTCTTATGCTTTGTAGCATGTTAATCGTAGCTTTGAAGATTAAAATTCCTTGCAGGATATGCATGGTGTTTTAATGCCAGTGAATAAGTAATTAAGTGCTTACTATGTAAATCTCTGTCACATAAACTCACAGCACCAAATTTAAGACATATTAGGAGCTTAGAAAAGTTTTGTTTAGGGAGTGAAACCAAAAGCACTATGCTTTGTTACCTTAAATATGACTCCGTGACTCTCTGAGTGGCTCAAATAAATGAACCTGATTATTCTTATTGTTTTTCCCCTTTATTTAGGGCTTGTTCCCAGCACCATGGTTTTGAAAGTTATCTGAGTGGAGAGCTACCTTAGTATGTAGTTTCCAATCTTTCTGGATGCAAATAACAGACTTAACTTTTGTTGCTACATAGTTATAATCTCACCGGAGGAGGTAACATAAAGTAAATCTGTTTCTACTTTAGATTCTTCCAATAATGTGAGTGTTTGAGACCCCTCTGAACAGAACATGAATGAAAATATCTTCCTTTGATTTCTAGAAGATACAATATATAGACATATTTAACATATCAACTGTAAACATTTTGTATAAAAGCTGCATATGTACCTTTTTTAATCTGTTTTATGCTTGATAGAGATTTAGACACTGTGATTTTCAGCTGTGTCAATTACCCGGAATCAACCATCAGAGGGAATTTCCTGGGGAATTCTGAGCATGGTCATGAACTCAGGTTAATTTACATGCAAACCATCAAACACAGGTGCTTTTATATTTTTATTTATATATTTTTTAAAAGAACTTGTAGGATCAGAAAATCTACAAGGGCCTATCCTCACTCCTGAGTTTAAATCATACCTTAAGAAAAAAATCTATACCTCACTTACGTCATTCTTGGAAAGGTACATTTATTTTGTTGTTGTTTAGTTCTTAGTGGATACGGGTGGGCAATGTCATAAGGAGGAAAAAAGAAAAACATATTTCAAGGTTATATGCCAAACACAAAAGCAAACTTGTAAACTACAGACTTCTGGCAAATAACAGCCCTAGAAATTCTTGCCAGATATCTTGTTTTTTTTTTTTTTTAATGTTTATTTATTTCTGAGACAGAGAGACAGAACATGAGTGGGGGAGGGGCAGAGAGAGGAAGACACAGAATCCGAAGCAGCTCCGGGCTCTGAGCTGTCAGCACAGAGCCGGACGCGGGGCTCGAACTCACGGACCGCGAGATCATGACCTGAGCCGAAGCCGGTTGCTCAACTGACTGAGCCACCCAGGTGTCCCTCTGGCCACATACCTTGCAATGAAAAATATTGCAACTCTTTTTAAAGTAAATCTCTATAGAGTCTTAAAGGAGAGCTCTTTGAGAATGTCTCTCCTCTCTCTAATACGTAATTTCAAGACCATGCCTTTTGTGTGATAATTAGTAATGCAGGGGCAACCATTCCCTTTAATTTTTTCTACAGGCTGTTGCCAGACTAATCATGTTCAAACCCAGTTGCTCTCAAACCTTCAGTAGCTCCCCACTGCTTATAGAATACAATGCAAACTTCTTAGCTTGGTACACTTGACCATGCAGTTCAGATCCCCAAGAAGCGACTATGAGATGAGGGTTCTTGTGCTAGTAAAGGATCAAGGAGATGTTCCCAGCAGAAACCAGTAAGGAAGAGAGGGAAGCGGAGAAGGGCCAAATGAAGAAACTAAGGACAGATGTGCTTTAGGCTCACATCTAGCCTCCACCTGATCCCACGGGAGCTCTGGAGTACGAATGCGGTTGGGGTTTACCCATCTTGAGGGCAAGGAGACTGCCTCTTTTCCTTTGTCTCAGCAGCTTCAGGCCACCTTGGGTGGAGCAGGTTGCAGGTCCCAGGCATCACCGGCTGAGGCAGCTCCCTTCAGGCACGGGTGATTTGCAAAGAATGGTATGGCGATGAGCCTTTGTCACAACACTCGTGGCAGCTGGGGGTATGGGTGCACCAGCCCAGGGAAGGGATTCTGGGGCACTAATAGGAACCAGGACATAGGCTTCTATGATCTGGCTTCCATCTTTTATGACATCCGCCCCATTTATCATCATGTGACGATACGATGATGCTGGAAAAGGCCTCCGACCCTTCACAGTTCCAAGACGAAGCCCACAGAATGCACCCCCACTCCTCCTGTAACTAGCCCACGGATTAACTCTGGGGCCTGCCGCGGGGATTGTTTTGTACACAAGTGAACTAAATCCCCCTGTTGGAATCATTTTTGTCGGGTATTTTGTTCTTTGCTGCCGAAAGCACCTTGCACTCCCTTTTGTAGCGCTTTCTGGTTAAGAGCTGGATTAGAGAATGTGGTAAAACCTAAGATTATGAGGACTTTTTCGTTCTTACTTTGCTGAAGTGACAGGAGCTGGACCCATCCAGCTGGGTGGATGTGGATTATTGGGCCAATTTCATACAGTAAGGAAAAGAAAGAAGTGGTCCAGCTTCTATGCCAAGCAGAAATGGGAAGCTCCATAGTGCTACCAGCGAGGGCTCCAAGCGGTCTTCTGTGCCCTAACACAGGCAGGCAGAGAGGGACTGGCACTGGAAGGTCCTCTTATAGGGGCGCCTGGGTGGCTCAGTCGGTTGAGCGTCCGACTTCGGCTCAGGTCATGATCTCTCGGTCCCTGAGTTCGAGCCCCGTGTCGGGTGCTGACGGCTCAGAGCCTGGAACCTGCTTCACATTCTGTGTCTCCCTCTCTCTGCCCCTCCCCTGCTCATGCTCTGTCTCTCTCTGTCTCAGAAATAAATAAACATTAAAAAAAAATTAAAAAAAAAAATAGTCCCCCTTTCAGGGGCGCCTGGGTGGCTCAGTCGGTTGAGCGTCCGACTTCGGCTCAGGTCATGATCTCTCGGTCCCTGAGTTCGAGCCCCGTGTCGGGTGCTGACGGCTCAGAGCCTGGAACCTGCTTCACATTCTGTGTCTCCCTCTCTCTGCCCCTCCCCTGCTCATGCTCTGTCTCTCTCTGTCTCAGAAATAAATAAACATTAAAAAAATTTTTTTAAAAAGCACACTGACTCTGCCCATTAGGGCAATGTGCTCTGATAAAGGCATATTCTACCCCATACGCTTGCTTCCTCCCTGGGAGAAGTAAGTCGGAGCGAGAAGAGAGCTACAGTGAGTGTCTGTAACACTCTCCAAGAGGGAAGAGTATTTTATGTTTCCCCTCTTTGGCTAGGAAATAGAATATACAGTGAGAAAGAAAGAGAGTCTCCTGTGACAATTAATAATGGTAATAATAATTATAAGCCTGTACCGTGTAAGACACATTTTGCTAAGAGCTTTGTATGCATTAACTCCACCGAAATTCAAAATAACTTCAGAAGTCTGCTGCTTTGTTTTCCTCTCTGATTTTCCTTTACATTCTCTTCTCTGAAAGTTTCCTCTCTTTTGTTCAGGCCTATACAAAATCCACCAATATTCAGCTCATGTACGTCTTTGATAGATTCACAAGAAGCAAAGTCGTCTTTGCAGGGCTCTACCAACCTCTCCTCTTGGTTTTGTGTACGTGGAAAGGGAAGATGGGAAATTGAAATAAGAGTGATGGGTGCTGTAGCTACTGATGAAAAAAATAATCTTTTTTTCTCTTCCAAGCACTTCACATTTGGGGACGTTTTTATTATGTCATACATGCATGCAAGCTACTTAAAACATTTTATAGAGACCACACTAAAACATGTGCAGTGGGAAACATTTGCTATTTCGTAGAGCCTGAAGTTGGAAGTGCAACAAAGTCTAGAAAAAAAAATATGTAAGATTATTCTCGCAGAACATTTCCCATGAGATATTAATAGATGTTCTCTGCAAGAGTTCTTTAGTCAAATAAATTTAAGAGTGTTCTGGATGCCACTAGATTAAGGGATTTTCCTTCCTCAACAACTGTTCTAGACTTTTAACACATTTATCTTCAACTTTCCAGGAACAGGAGACTGCCCAAAGAGTTTCTCAGTTGTGTCTGACCGTAAGTTCTGTTTGGTGAGGAACGGCTACTAACATTTCTGGAATGAGCGGTCTTTGGAAGATGCCTTGGGAAGTGGTTCTGCAGCAGACAGGAATAATTTTCCTCACGAAAATTCCCTATTTCCATACACCCATAATCTGATTACTAACATCCCAACACGTGCATTTACTATCATCAGAAGTCCTGCCTCAATCACACTGGCCCATGGAGATGTGGACATGAAAATATTGCTCTATTTTCACATTTTCTACCATTAAGACCACTTACACTGACCTTACTTTTTTGTTTTGTTTTGTTTTGTTCCTGTTGTTAGTCCCTCATTTTCTTGTCTTCAGGTTAACCAATCAAGACCATCCAAATATGTCAAACAGATACTACAATAGACATGAGAATAATATGTTTTTTTTAAATATGAAATTCATTGTCAAATTGGTTTCCATACAACACCCAGTGCTCATCCCAACAGGTGCCCTCCTCAGTGCCCATCACCCACTTTCCCTCTCCCCCCACCCCCCATCAACCCTCAGTTTGTTGTCACTTTTTAAGAGTCTTTTAATAATATGTTTTTTTAATGTGAATTAAACTCTAATACAAGAAAGAGAAAAACATAAAACCAACAATCAGAAATAGTATAACTTATTGTGAACGACAAGGAATTAACCTTTCTCTGTTCTTTCTTAGAAGTTCTTTTCCTTTATCAGTAACAAATTAAGATCAAATAGTCCCAATATTAATACAAGATTTGACATACGTTAGAGTTGTATAAGAGCATAATAATTCATATAATTTATTATTCATAATTCATAAGACTCCAAGATAAGGACAGCTCGATTATTTATATTCCTAATTTATTAAGCAGGTAGACAGATGCTTACAATACAGAAAAAAACCCATTACAATGTCGGTCATGTGAAGATAAGAAACAAGGACCAAGAGAATAAAGAAAAATATATATGAAATTGCAAAATACACAATGTAAGGGGTAAAAAGTTGATTTTCTTTTTGGGTAACAACTTGCAAAATATCTTCTGTAGTTTTACTGCTATTTGTGCCTTGTATGGTAAAAATTCAGAAAGCCGTACTCTGAAAGTTACATGAGAGAATCCACAAAGATGTGGGCATCAAAAAATACCAGAAAGGTAATAGGAAAAGTACTGAGTATAGAATCAAATAAGGAGGTTCTAGACCTGACATTATCAGAGAGAGAGGTGTGTGCTCTTGGAAGAAGGTTAAAGGCTGCTGGATTATTATTAAGGCCAAAGCTTTTCCTACACGTTTGTCATTACCTTAAAGATATTTGAGAACGACTTACTGGTTGCTAAATGTTTTGGTCGGTGTGACTTTGCCATATTTATATTTGTTTGGTCTTCCCGGAGAATGATGTAATTACATGTTAAACATAACTAATTGGATATCTCAAAAGATACGTGGAAGAAAACGAACTACTGGAGAGGGGAGTGACATAAAAGACGAGATGGATGTTTGTTTATGTAGCTTGTGAGTTTTTAAAAAATTTGTTTTAATGCTTATTTGTTTTTGAGAGAGAATCAGAGCATAAGCAGGGGAGGGGCAGAGAGAGAGAGAGGGAGACAGAATCTGAAGCAGGTTCCAGGCTTTGAGCTGGCAGCACAGAGCCCGATGCTGTGCTCGAACTCACAGACCACAAGATCACGACCTGAGCCGAAGTCAGACGCTCAACCGACTGAGCCACCTAGGCTCCCCTTGTGGCTTGTGATTTCTTTTGTGTCTCAGTTTAGGAAAAGTTGCTTCAGTCCCGTTTGGCTCGAAATGTTCTTTACAAAGCCCTCGATGACGTAGATCCTGCTGGGGCGTGGACATCGGAAGGAGGTGTCTTTGGATGCTCTTATGTTCCATCCGAGTGGCCAACACTGCTGACCTGCACTCTGGCTCCGAAGACGTCTTTTTGTACCAGGCAGGACTGTCTTCTGTAAACGGAGACTGGGCCTTTCCCCCAAATCCTTGAGAAGAAATATCTGGAGGAGGGGCTGGGGGTTGCTTTTCCTCTCAAATCTATAGTAGTTCATGTTTTATTTATAATCACTCTGATAATCTAATTTTTGGAGACTTACTGTTGGCCCTGTGACTGGGTAAGTGACACATGATCACAAACAGAGCAGCTTAACACGTATTTATCTTCTCACGGTTTCCGAGTCTGCGGTTCGGGCACCGGTTCCCTGCTCAGAGCCTCAGAACGCGGTTATGTCCCTTTCTGGGGGCTCTAGGGAGAAATTCATTTCCAGGCTCATTCAGGTTGTTGATTGAATTCAGAGCCATGCAGCTGTTGGCTGACCGTTTTTCTCAGCTTCTGGAGGCCACCTGCACTGGGAAGGCTTGCGGCTTCCTTGAAGCCAGCAATGGAGGATGGAGAAATCCTTTTCACACTTGTAATTTCTCTGGCTCCCCTTTTGCCTGATCTCACCAGCCTTCCTCTTCTGCAACATCTGTCTCCTGACTCCAGGCAGAGAAACTTCTCTGCTTTTAAGGATTCGCACGGTTAGACTGGGCTCACGTGGATATTCCAAGGTCATCCCTTTATCGTAAGATTCATAACCTTAATTACAACTGGGAAGTCCCTTCACGATAGTACCTAGATTCGGGTTGCAAAGCCAGGCGATGCGGATTTGGGGATCAATGTGAATTTTAACGCTTATATGTGACTGCAAACTTAAATGTCATTTCCCTTTCCCACCGATTCATTCATTTACTCATTTAGCGATGATTTCTGGAAAGCTTATTTCTTATTTTCCGGGCACTAATCTAGGCACTGAGAATACAGTAACAAGTGACACTAGACTTGTGTTAGGCGATACGGTAACCACTGACCACATATATGGCTATCACAAGGTTGATCGTGGCTAATGAGACTAAGGAACTCAGTTTCAATCTTGCTGTAATTAATTCAGATTTAAATTTTGGACACCTGGGTGGCTCAGTTGGTTGGGCGTCCGACGTCGGCTCAGGTCACCATCTCACGGTGCGTGAGTTTAAGCCCCACGTCAGGCTCTGCGCTGACAGCTCAGCGCCTGGAGCCTGCTTTGGATTCTGTGTCTCCCTCTCTCTCTGCCCTTCCCCCGCTTGCACATTGTCTCTCTCTCTCAAAAATGAATAAACGTGAAAAAACTTTAAAAAATAAAAATAAATAAAATTTAAATTTAAATAGCTTTGTATTTGGTGGCTCCCATAGTGACAGCACAGGTAGAATGTTTTGATCATAGCAGAAAGTTCTCCTGGCAGGGCTGTGCTAGACAGATGAAGTCCCTGCCCTCTTGTAGTTTACACTCTAGTGTGGAGTTGACAATGTCTTTTTTTCCGGAAAGGGCTGAGTAGTAAATATTTTAATCTGTATGGGCCAAATGGTTTCTGTTTTAACTACTCGACTTTGCCACTGTATCTGAAAACTGCCATAGAGGCATGGTAAAGGACTGAACGCAGCTCTGTCTTTCAATAAAAGGTGATTGGCAAGAATAGGTAATGAGAAAGATTTGTCCCGTGGGCTATAGTTTGCACATCCCAGTTCTTGAGGATGATACCCGTTCATTCATCGCCTAGCTTGTCGAGTTTTCTCCGCTTTGGCTCTGATCTTCGCTTTTCCCGCTAGACCTAGCATTCTAACATCATTTTATTCAGCATCCCATGGGGTTTCCGCCCTTATCAGTGCGCAAAGGATGTCATAACTAAATACCACAGACTGGGTGGTGCAAACAACAAAGTTATTTTCTCAGTCCTGAAGTCCAATATCAAGGGGTTGGCAGGTTTGGTTTCTTCTGCGGTCCCTTTCCTTGACTGGCAGAGGGCCACCTGCTCCCTGCGTGCTCACCTGCTCATTCCTCTGTGGGTGCTCTTTCCTGGTGTCTCTCTACATGTAAGATTTCCTCTTATAAGGACAGTAGTCAGCTTGGATTCAGGCCCATCCTAATGGTCTCATTTTAACTTTATTACTTCTTTAAAGGTCTTATTTCCACATGCAGTTATATTCTGAGGTTCTGGTTGTTAAGGCTTCAACATATGAATTTTGGGGTATATAATTCACCCCCTAACAAGTCTTAAGTTTTAAATATACTGCTTTTAAGCCTGCCCCAAATTAGAACCGCTAGAGAGCTAAAAACAAACAAACAAACAAACAAACAAGCACATCTCTAGGACTTTTTTAAAAGATTCATTGAGTGAATTTGGGGTGTGGTCTGGGAATTTAGATTTTTAAAGTTCCCTGGATAAGAGTGGTGATCATCCAGGTTGGGAACTACTGTTCTATCATGCATCCAAATGCTGCATACTAAGAAATCCAGACTAGCATGTGTGATGTGCCGTATGTGAGTCTTTAAACACATGGTGTTTACTCTCTATGCACCAATTGTAAAAATTAATTCAATTTAAAATAATTATTCTCAAGCTTCTTCCTGATCTTTGACTGAGCCAAGGACACTTGGGCAAAGGGCTAACTTTCAGGGATGGTGCCAGTTCTCCAGGGTGAAGCAGGTTTACTGTGTCTGTTTTTCTGTGATACTGCTCATAGGCACAAAAGTGGTGATGATGGGGGCCCAGATAAAGACACGCAATCTGCATCCTGGTAAAAAAAATACTTAAAATTGTAATAAATCCTTGATTCTGAGTATCATTAAAAGTTATGAATAACTGAAATAATTAGCATGCATGCTATAGAGACTCCAAGACTAGATAGCCCCAAGCTGCCCTAGTTTGCTTCTCACCATGCTTATATAGGATTTTTATGTTGCAACCACCCAGCACTTACTATGCTTATGCACATGCTTTCCTCCCTATGGAAAGTTCTTTCCCTTACTTAAATGCCTCTGCAATTTCGGTGTCTTCTCTACATGCCTAGGCAGAATTACTTATTACCTCTGTTTGTTACTATTTACACTCTAATACTGTAAATTTTCTGTGTATGTGTTTACCCTGCTCAAGAGATCAAAACTGCCAACGGCCACCCCTCATCTCCACATTCATTGCAGACATTGATAATCTATTAAGGCATTCTTGCCTGCTCGATGTATGTGTGGACTCACAACCCAGTTCAGCAAAGTACTCTAGGAAGCCACCACTAATGGACCATTCAGCTTGCGAGATTGTACATGCTTGCCATTAATTGAATTCATTAATTGAATTAATGGAAACTTGATCTAAAAGGGAGCAAAGGTAGCTTTTTAAAAATTAAACTTTTTATTTAGAAATATTTGTGGGTTAATTAGCAGTTACAAGAAACAGCATGGAGAGATCCCACCTACCCGCTACCCAATTTACGCCAATGGTAACACCTTGCAAAACTATGGTACGACACCAAAACCAAGATGCCAGTATTGGTACAGTTAAGATACAGAACATTTCCATCACCGCAAGAATCCTTAATGTTACTCTTTCATAGATGTCTTCACCTGCTTCCCATCTCCACCCCTTCCTTAACCCATAGCAACTACTACTTGTTTTCCATGTCTGTAGCATTTGTTGTATCAAGAATGTTGTATAAATGGAATCCTACAGTATGCAACTTGGAGTTGGCTTTATTCACTCGGGATAATTCTCTGGAGATTCATTCAGATCGTTTGTGTACCAATGGTGTGTTCTTGTTTGTTTGTGAGTAGTATTCCATGGTATGGACGTAGCATAGTTGCTACCTCCACCATTCACCTGTTGAAGGACATATGAGTTTTTCCTGCTTGGGGATATCATGAATAAAGCTGCTATTATATTTGTGTATATAATTTGTATAAGCATATGTATTCATTTCTCTGGGATAAATGCCTAAAATACATCTTGTGAAAGCAGTTGCATGATAGATGTTTTAAAGAACTGCTAGACTATTTTCTAGATGGCTGTAGCATTTTACATTCCCACCCACAATGTATGAAAAACGGTTTTCCCACATCCTTCCCAGTATTTGGTGTTGTCAATATTTTTAATTTTAGCCATTCTGAGAGATGCTATTTTGGTTTCAGTTAGTTGCAATTCAAAGACTCTACACAGGTTCAGACTTTTGAACTTCTGGAGGCCGTGGGGAGCAATGGAAGCATTCTGAAGTGGGTCGTGTGCAAAGTCATGTCTTAAGAACAAAATCAAACTATTGAGTGTAGAATGGACAGGAAAAAAAAAGAAACCAAAACAATAATAAATAAAATAAGGGATAAATTCTGAGGTTATTAGCCAGTATTAGAGACATATAACTATGGATGGATTGGAGTAGGGAGCAAAGATGATAACAATGGAAATCTACATCTTTCTTAATCCATAGAAAGGTTTATGTGGATAGATATTAATTACAATTCTTAATCTCTTTCCGTCATTATTCTGACTTACGTTATATGTCTTCCTTTTAAAAATTAGAAAATTCAGAGGTTCGTAGGTATAGTTCAAGTTTATCCCTTAAGTCAGGTCCTCTATAATACCCCTTCCTTCCTAGTTATTGCAATTTTAACTTCCCTCTGAAGTCATGCTTAATTCTGAGCTCTTCGGGGCGCCTGGGTGGCTCCGTCAGTTAAGCGGCCGACTTTGGCTCAGGTCATGATCTCGCGGTCCGTGAGTTCGAGCCCCGCGTCGGGCTCTGTGCTGACAGCTCAGAGACTGGAGCCTGTTTCAGATTCTACGTCTCCCTCTCTCTGACCCTCCCCCGTTCATGCTCTGTCTCTCTCTGTCTCAAAAATAAATAAACGTTAAAAAAAATTTAATTCTGAGCTCTCCCCATTCCTCGATGTACTTTTTCTTCATTTTTCTATAGCATACATCACCCTCTAACTTAAAATACATTCGGCTAATTTATTACAGCTATTGTAAGTCTCCTCTGTTGAGATGTAAGTTCTACAGGGTGGATAAAGTATGAGTTCAATACAGGTTTGTTGAATGCATGAATGCATGAGTGAGTGAATGAATGAATGAATGAATGAACAGATCAGTTGCAAAGCTGGAATTAGATTGTATCTTTCAGCCTTTCTAGAAATACTTCTCTGGCATTTTACATATTTAATAAAGTGATAAATAACACAGAGGATATTCTCTTGATACTTGCAAACTACAAAACCAGTACTGTGCAGTTAGTAATTATATCAGAATTTGAAACATTCACCCAATTAGACTCTCCAGTGACATTAAAAGAACAAAGTTGAGTTAAATTGTGCAGTCACACAGATCCTTCAGTACCAATCAGTCACCTGTTATGTACTGACAAGGGGAATTCTGGGAAGGTCACTAAAAACAGATGGCCCTTCAGGATGCAGGCCACATCTAGGAAGGTGTGCTCCACAAATGTGGGGCCATATGATTGTGCCCTGGTTAGCAAGCAGGCAGTGTAGGACTAGATTTTGGCTTATGCAAAGACAACAAAGGAAGCCAACCATATGGTGTTATTTCAAGGATGTCAGAAAAAAACTTTGCATGTACTCCCAAATGCTTTTCCTGCCTCCTTGTTGCTGCTTTTACACAAAGGAGAAAAAAAGAAAACACTTTCTACAAATGCATACATATATGGCTTAAAATACACATTCCTGGGGTGTCTGGGGGGTTCAGTCAGCTAAGCGTCTGATTCTTGATTTCAGCTCATGTCATGATCTCACGGTTTGTGAGTTTGAGCCCCACATCGACCTCTGTCCTGACAGTGCAGAGCTTCCTTGGGATTCTCTCTCTCTCCCTCTCTCTCTCTGCCCCTCCCCTTCTCTCTCTCTCTCTCCCTCTCTCTCTCTCTCTTTCTGGTTCAAAAATAAATAAACAAAACTTTAAAAAAGTAAAATCAAATAAAATAAAAATTATAATACCCTTTGAATCAAAGATGTGGGGAAATGGGACGTCTGCGTAGTTCAGTTGGTTAAGTGTCCGACTTTTGGTTTTGGCTCGGGTCATGATCTTCTAGTTTGTGAGTTCGAACCCAACATTGGGCTCTGTGCTGACAATGCGGATCCTGCTTGGGGTTCTCTCTCTCTCCCCCTCCCCGCTCATGGTCTCTCTTTCTCTCCAAAATAAGTAAAATAAACATTTAAAACAAAAATAAATGCCTTTGGCAAAAGTTAAACCCTGATTGAAAAGTTCATGAAGACATGAATGATGGCAATCTTCTTTCCTGACAAGATGTTTTAATGTGGCGATAGCAGGACAGACGCACCCCAATCCTGATGAGAGGGAAGTTCAGAGTGCCAACGCATGTGTTTACACACAAAGAAGGAGCTGAGGTTCATTCAGTGAGGCATTTTGATATTAACTAGTTAACTAATGACAGAGCCCTAACGAAGTAGTTTTTTATGTCAGTAACTGTTAATGTCTCCATCTATTAACCAGTGGGATAAGCTGGCCTCTAACTGGCCTTCCATCTCTGAGATACTAGACCTCCTTATTTTTGCCAGCTCACGAGTTAAACACATAAAGCCTGACATGAGTGGACAAGGCCTCTGAAGGAGCTGTGTTGGGATAATTTTGTTTAAATGCATCCAACTCTGAAATGTGCTTTATTGTGTAACAATTACCCTCGTTGGACCTCAGGTTCCCCTTCTATGAAAGGAAGATGTTGGGCTACAGATTCTGGTTCTTTGTGATGAAATATTTCATGTTTCCCTAGTGCTGACATCAACATCAAGCTTTATAGTTAAGACAAGTTATGCAGTGATTTCGTACAATGAAAGTAATGGGGCTGATGTTAATTAACATAGTCTTTCCACTGGTTAAAGAACAGCTGCTTGAAATCTCTTCTTCTGTTCCTTTATAACCCACTCAAGGTGGATAGAAAATATGTGCAAAAATTACAAATTTAAAATCAATAGGAAACCCATGCACAAGAGAAGCAGGCTGAGAGTTGTTTTTACAATTCAAAGTTATACTGTATACCTTGATCTTATATATAAGATTTTTTACAAATCTACAAATGTAGGCAGATTGCAATGATGACTGAGTTGCATAGATGTTGGAAGTCATTTCATGGAAGAAAATTCAAGGGAGACACCGTTCTCTATCTTATTTCATCCACTTATTTGAGCATCTCCACAAATATTTTTCTGATCTGTTCTATTCTAGAAGAATTGATGAGGAACTGTCTTTTATTCCTTTCGTCTGTCTTTCACCTTTCCTAGAATTTACAGCTCTCCTTAAATCACTGAGGTGACCATTAAACAAAGCAGTGTCTGTCACTGTGTTTTCCAACATTTCAAATTTGAATTCTTGTGGATTCCACTTGTAAAGGTTACGTTTCAACTCCGTCGTGTTCAACCTCAATTTAGTAACTAGAAGTTGCTTTTCTGGCTGGCCAAGCTCCCACTGGCCAATTCCTCTATCCCTCATTTCATTATTTCCATCCATTTTGTTTTGTTCATCTGCCCACGGTAGGAGAAATGTCCTCCTGTCAGCAGATTTTCTCAGAATCTGTGAAAAAAGGGTCGACGATCTAAGTGTTTGCTGGCCATGAGAGGGGTGGGGCAGTGACAGGGGGAGTCCCTCAAGGCAGGAAGTCACCTTGATACCAGATTTGATAGACTAAAACCAGGAAGAAATAGATGAAATAGCGATATCTGGCTTTCAGTACAGGTAGAAAAATGAAATAAAAGACTTTCTATTAGATTCCCAGAAAGCGTGAGTTACTGCAGATGTGTCTGTAATTGTGACACTGTGCAGCACAGCGCGGTGGGAAATGTTACTGCTCTGTGCCCCCGGCCCCCCGCCCCCCGCCACCCCAACTCCCATTTGCATCTGTTTCCTGGATGAGGGTGCTGGTCATAACCAAACACGTGCGGATCTTGCCTGGCTCATGCTTCGCTGGAGGCCCTTTATGACAACGTGCTTTGTTCTTTTTCTAGGTGTGTTTTCTGGTTCCCTAAAAGGAGACATTTTGAGAGAAAAGGAGCGAAAGGACAATAGGCCACTCACAAATGGCCTTATGGCAGACCAGTTCTATGCCCAATGCCAGGAAAGTCACAAGTGTGTTCCACTGAGACAATGAAATCATGCACTTGGACATACGAGCAGATGATTGGGATGGAATGCATCCATCATGAAGACTCAAGTGCATTAGCTCCAGTGGGATGGCATTATTCAAATATAAATCAGGTTAATAACTGCCACTTTAAATTAAAAAAAAATTCAAGACTAAACACGTTGATCCAGTATGGGTTGGGGAGGACTCTATAATCTTCAGAAACTCCAATAACATAAAAATGGTGTCTACAAAAGAGGGGTGTTTTCTGGCCGTGATTGGTTGTCATTTGCATTTTCTCTTCCAGCTCTTCCCAGAACTAGCTGATCTCTGCTGGCTTCACTCTGCTTTGTAAGAACAGAGGGGCCAGGCCCTTTGTCAAATTCATGCTTCTTTCACACACACTGGGCACTCAGACTAGATTTTGAGTGCTCCTCTATAGTCCTAAATTGCTAGAAGAGATTTTTATTTCTTCGAAAAATCACTTTCTTTTCCTTAAAATGGTAGCGCCTTACATGTTTTTATTGCTTTATAAGATAAAGCCCAGTTTCACATGTTTTCCCATTTGAGCAACATAGCACTCCTAGAAACTTCAGCCAGTAAGAGCATTTCAGATGGTCATTAGCTTCAAGTATCATTTATTTTATATATTTTCTGTAGGTCAGCTCAAAACTTTGACAGGATGGCAGGACCTGTGTGGCTCAGTCAGTGAAGTGTCTGACTCTTGATTTCAAATCAGGTAATGATCTCACTGTGAGATCGACCCCTTGCGTTGGGCTCTGTGCTGACAGCGTGCAGCCTGCTTGGGATTCTCTCTCTCTTTTTCTCTCTGCCCCCGCCCCGCTTGCACTCCACACACACACTCTTTCTCTCTTTCAAAAATAAATGCCAAAATAAAACCCCCCAAAAACCTTTGACGGAATGAAATAGAAAGTATTTTTTTTAATTTTTTTTTTAACGGTTATTTATTTTTGAGACAGGGAGAGACAGAGCATAAACGGGGGAGGGAGGGGTAGACAGAGAAGGAGACACAGAATCGGAAGCAGGCTCCAGGCTCTGAGCCATCAGCCCAGAGCCCGACGCGGGGCTCGAACTCACGGACCGCGAGATCATGACCTGAGCTGAAGTCGGACGCTCAACCGACTGAGCCACCCAGGCGCCCCTAGAAAGTATTTTTTAAAATAATAAATAAATAAGTAAATGAATAAGCAAGTAAGTGAATAAAGCCGACATAGTGGTGCTAAAATAATCTTGATTGGGACTCGGGTTCTTTGGTGTTTAGCTCAGCTGCATCTGCCTACTTAGGAAAATGATCAGAATCAGTCTCGCCTAGGAGGTTTCATTCCATGACTTGTTACACCCACAAGAATATTAGAGTAAATGTTTATATTGCTCTCAGAATTAAACACTGTAATGACTGTTGGGGAAGCCAGAGGTGAGGAAACTGAACGGCTCACTTCGTGGACAGAAAATAAGAATGTGCAGCTTTTCGAGGTACATGCATTTCCTCTGTCATGAATTCCTCTACTAATTTAAGAGGGATTAAATGTGACCTGTTTACAAGAGGGTGCTAGTTGTGTTTAGGACTCAGAGATAGAAAGAATCATTGCTCCTACCCTTTCCTGGCTAATAATACCAGGATTTATGGGACTAAACTGTTGTATTTATACCTGGTCGAGAGTTCATAGATGATAGTTAAAGCTCTGTGATAGATGAGGTCATGTAGGTAAATCATGTAAAATGAGAGGGATAAAGGGAAGAAGGTCGAACTTTGGTGAATAACAACATTTACATATTAAATGGAGGAATAAGACTAAAAATCTGAGAAGTAGGAAATATCAGAAAATAATGTAACAGTGTCATCAGTATGTCAGTTTCCTAGGATCGCGGTAACAAAATACCATAAACTGAGCGGCTTCAAACAAGCGAAATTTATTCTCTCACAATTTAGAAGCCAGAAGGACAAGGTGTCAGGAGAGCCAGGCTGTCTTCAAAACCTGTGGAGGAGGATCCTTTACTGGCTCTTCCAGCTCCTGGAGTTTCCAGGCATTGCTTGCTTGGGACTGTATCCAGCTTCATATGGCCATCTACCCTCTGTGTCTGTATCGTCACATGGCATTCACCTCTTGGAAGGACACCAGTCACATTCGATTAGGACCCACTCTAATGACCTCATCTTAACTTGATGACCTCTGCAAAGTTGCTTTTTCCAAAGAAGATTAAATGCACAGGTACAGGGAATTAGGACTTCATCATGTCTTTTGGGGGACATAATTCATACCATAACAGTGTTTCTAGAAGAAAGGACAGTAAAAGGTAAGAAACAAAACAGAGAATAGGTCAGGTGAGGACTCAATGTGTCTGCTGAATTTCATGATTAGAAGTCAGTTAATAACCTTATTTTCAGCAGACTCATTGGAAGGATGAGAACAGTGGCAGATTACATAGGATTGGGAATTGGACAGTGTAGAAAATTCTAGAGAGGGTAATGACCGGAACGAGATGTAGAGATGACAAGAGTTTGTGTGAGTCAGTAGGAGCGCGTGGTGTAGTGCACCTGCATATATATGTGCATTACAACAGATTTTCCTCCTTCCTTCATTCTCTTTATCCCTTCCTATCAGTCTTTAGTCCTAGGAAGTATGGAGGTTTTTTTCCATTTTTCAAAATGTTTTATTTATTTTTGAGAGAGAGTGCATGTGGGGATGGGGCTGAGAGAGGGAGACAGAGGATCCGAAGTGGGCTTTAGCCCGACGTGAGGCTTGAACTCACCAACCCCAAGATCATGACCTAAGCCAGAGTCTAACGCTCAACTGACTGAGCCACCCACGCACCCCAGGAGTTTTCTTTTTCCATAATAACACTTAAGTGATGCTCTCAGAGGTCAATATTTGTGAGAGAAAGGTCTGTAACAACTGTAAGAGCATACCAGCATGAATCCAAGACCATCCCTCCAGACTGAGTTGATATAAATAAGGAGAAAAGCAAGGAGATGCTCCACCCTACTTGCCTGTAAGCATCGTACACTTTTTTTGCATTGTAGCTGAGTAGAGTTGCCAGAATAAATACAAGACGTCTAGTTAAACTTATATTTCAGATTAAAAAAAAACAAATAATAATACTTGTATAAATAGATCACTCGCTATTTGGGACATACTGCGATTAATTTTTGTTTCCATTGTTTATTTGAAACTTAACGGGATGTCCGTGTTTTTATTTGCTAAATTTGGCAACCCAATAGTTGAGTGAATAGGTGTTAGTAGCGGAAAAGAGAGAGAGAGATTGAGAGAGGGAATATGAATGCAGGAGTATTCCTAGAGAATAGGGAGGGAGAGCTCATGTGGAGGAATTAACTTGAAATATAATAATAATAATAATAATAATAATCCTTTCACTGAGGCAGGAAGAAAAGAGGTGGGGTAAATATAAGTATATCCAATTAGGGGAATAGGAATTTGTGAGACTTCATTTCCAGTCATCTCTACTTCATCTGAACTAGGAGGGAGAGACTTCTTCTGGGATTGAGGAGGTAGACATGACATTGGGAGAAGGGGTGCAGAGAGAATAGTGAACATTTGTAATAGCCATTTGGGAGAACTATATCATAGGAAGGTGTAGGTGATGATTGGTGGTCTAGGAGACCACTAATTGAGCCTCCCTGGCTCCCTGGGAGCACGAAGTACAAGCTGACTTCTCAAGAGAACTGCAGAGGAAATGGTTTAAGTTGTAGGCTATGGAGAATTACCAAGCCATCAGGTCCCCAAGTCTGGAAAAGGGATTGGTGAGACTGGAAAAGGGAGAATACTGAAAAGGAATAATCTCTCTCTCTCTCTCTCTCTCTCTCCCACCTCCTCTCTAACGTTTTTCTCTAAGTTAGTTCATGGTGAGGCAGGCTGTTATATCACTGTGGCAAGATGCCAAGAGATGCCTTAGTCTTAGTTCAGCCCCCCAGCAGAGAAAGAATTTCTTATTCCTATTTGCCATAGCAGAAGTTCCAGAACTGATGTTCCTTGGTTCTCATTGACTCTGGTTAGCTCTACTTGACCACTCCTAGACCAGGCTCGCCGATTAGGTTGATAGAAACTGTTGATTGGCTAATCCTGGGGCTTGACTACGTGGACTGGAATTGGTGATCAGGGGCAAGATAAACTGGAGTGCCATATGGCTTAATGGGCAAATATAGCTTGTAACATTTATGTCCAGGGTTTGCAGAGGACTAGAAACATAGAAAATGACATTGGAGGAGCATAAAAGAGCCAAAGATAAATTTTATACTTTGGCCTAGGGTTTATATTCCTTTTATAGTTTTATATGTCCACTTTCCATTCAACCCAATCATGGAGAACTCATGACTGCGAAGGAGAACTATGGTGGACATCAGTGGTAACTTCCTATTTGCAGGTGAAACTGGGCTTAAGTATTTTGGGATGATAAATGTCTGTCTCATTCTTCTAGATGCATAATTGTATACTACCTAATAGTTATCCTAAAAAAAACCCCACACAGTAATATGTGGTATCCTGAGTAGTAATGGCACAATGTAATTCAAATCACCGATTCAATTTAACAAGTACCTAGTGCATGTCTACTATGCAAAAGTCACTGTTTTAGAAATTAGGGAATAAGATGTGCTGTGTACACACGTGTTCTCAGAAAATATTATTGAATGGATTTATTTATATAAATAAATTAATCAGAATTAATAAGTTACGTGAAATTTTTGTAGACAGAATTTAATATTAGTAAGGATTTATGTGGATGTTATTGGGTGAATAGTTTTCGTGAAGATTTAATTTTAAAATCTCTTGTATAAATAAAGATAGTCTAGGTTAGACTAAAGTAAGGAAAAACAATTCCTCCAAATTTCATGGGTAGAAATCAGCACAGCCTTCATTCTTTGCTCACGTACATGTCCATCTTTCATCGGCAAGGTGTTCCGTGTGGTCCTTATTGAAGGTGTCAAGGTGGTGTGGGCTGTGATCATCCACGACACCAGTCAATAATGCAGAAGAAAGCCAGGATAAAGGATAATGCAGGGATTCTTATGTGATTCCATCTAGAAATGACACCTCTGCTCATATGTTAGTGGTCAGAGAAAGTCCTATCGCCACACCTAACTTCATAGGGGAGAAGCACATAGGCTTTCCACGTGCTTGGAGATAGAGGGAAGTAAGATGATTGCCAATTTTAATCCATCTCAATTTCTCAAAGCTGAATTACAATATTTAGTCGTTAGCTGCTTCATGATGAGGATATCATTATGAGAGTTTAATGGCAACCATCATTTATGAGCATCTATTAAATTCCAGGTACTATGCTTGCAACACTGGATGGTTAATATTGGCTGTTCATTTTTATAGATGTGGAAAGTGAGTTGCAGAGGTTATATAGATTGTCCAAAGTCATAAGAGCTAATGCATGACTATATAAATCGTTCATATTGTCTAATCCTGAGAGAATTCACAAACACCTCTCAGATCTTGTTACGGGGAATCTTACTGCCTGGTAAATACATGTTGATTAACACGCATTGAGCAATTAAGAAATGCCAGCCATTGATCTAAACACTGCCTGTGTATTTTCCCATTTAAGGAACAAACATCTGCCCAACTGCCCCAGTTCTGTAGTTTGCCCTTTCTTTGATGAACATGTGATAAATGATTTAGTTGCTGTAATCTAACATTTACAAATATTTAGGTAGGCCAGAAAAGAACACTCAGAGTAGAGAACATCACGTGGGAAGAGTCTTAGACTCAACATGGAGACTTCGTCTTCAGTTCTTAATCTCGCCCTCTCTGAACAAGGCACTCGGCCTTCATCCACCCTGGTTTCCTTTTCTGTAAAGTGAGTGGGTTAGATCAGTGACCACTGTGCGCCTTGCTGATACCATCTATGGTGGTTTTTCTTTTAGTCATTCTGTATGCATTTAGACTAATTCAACAAGGCAGAATTTGAAGCCTCTGACTGTTTCTGAAAAGGGACCCTAGAGCAAGAAAAGAGACTGGTTAAAATCATGGTAAGAATCAGCCGAGGATACGTTCAGTCCTCAGCAGAGGTAATGGGCTAGTGGGGCACTCTTGGTTTGTGTCAAGTTTTGAGAGATGAACTTGCAGAGGAATCTGGATGGCTAATGATAGCAAATTAGTCCTTGGGTGGAAGGTAGGCTTACTTGGTTCTCAACTTGCAACTTCTACAGCCTAAAATTTTCTCCTTGGCGTCAGCATTCATACTGTGCAATGAATCTGAATCGAGCAGGAGGTGAAGTCAGAAGGACGTCAAATCAACGATTAAAATATCCAGCCATTCTCCCTCATCTCTAGCTGCTTCACTCCTTAGAGACTTCTTAAATGTCCTTTGAGCTCATGATTCTCAGCTGGTGACCGAAATCACCTCCTTCTCATGCTCCTACAATATAAAAATACCACATTTCTAAAATGAGGTGCTATACCAGTGGTATGGAAAGTAGGCTATTTTATAGAGTCAAATAACAAGTTTCTCCCTAGACAATAAGCTTGCCGCACCAATTTTTCTCAAGTGACAAAAAGCATACCAAAGAATGACTTCTTTCTCAAAATTTTAAAGCTAAGTATGTTTGCCAAAGAATAGGTTATATGATATGAAAAATGCATGCTGCATAGAAAGTTATAATTATTTCAGTTCATCATAACATTGTGTAGGAAAGAGGGATGCTATTATATAATTCAGCTACAATGACCAACTAGGTCTCCAATCCTAAATATTCAAGAAAGATGGAACTACTTGAGAGCATAAATAAAGTATTTCAGGTGTCCAGCCAATTATTACCATAGATTATACCCAAGGAGTGTAACTTCCTTAATATAATTTTCAGGCTCCAATCTACTACTTAATACTTCAGATAAGTTAGCCAGATT
This sequence comes from Acinonyx jubatus, assembly GCF_027475565.1. Taxonomy (NCBI): domain Eukaryota; kingdom Metazoa; phylum Chordata; class Mammalia; order Carnivora; family Felidae; genus Acinonyx; species Acinonyx jubatus. The sequence continues at coordinate 205,937,167 of NC_069381.1, read as the reverse complement.
TTCTTGTTTAACAGAAATAGCCAATATTTCTATCACTTTTCACTATGTGTAATTTTTTTCAAATGTTCCTTGATGCAATAATACCCCAAAGAGGGTATTATATTCATCCTCACTTTACAGGAGGGGAAGCTGAAGTTCAGTGTCTAAAGCTCAGGTTGTGGTAGTGAGATCTTGGTACAAAACCAGGTCTCCAGCCTGCAAAATCTACACTGCATCTCACTGTCACACATAAGCCCTAATTTGACCATTGTATTGCCTATTGCCCTCAAAGAAATAGTGACAAATCAAGTAGGATACTTCTTTTTTTTTAATTTTTTAACGTTTATTCATTTTTGAGAGACAGAGAGAGACAGAGCATGAGTGGGGGAGGGGCAGAGAGAGAGGAAGACAGAATCTGAAGCAGGCTCCAGGCTCTGAGCTGTCAGCACAGAGCCTGACGCGGGGCTTGAACTCACGAACTGCAAGATCATGACCTGAGCCGAAGTCGGACGCTCAAACGACTAAGCCACCCAGGCGCCCCTAAAGTAGGATACTTCTGATATGACCCATAGGGAGAGGCCACGACAAATAATTAGCCCCAAGTAGCAGCTATTTATTGAGTGCCTACTATGTGCTAGGTACAGCAATAAGCAAGACGGATGAAAATGCCCACCTCGTGGATTTTGATGGAAATGACTGGGGTAGAGAAAGGACAATAAGTAAAATAGGTAAACAGACGATGTGTTCAACTATGATCAGTGTGAAGGGGAAACGAAGCAGAGGGGAGAGTAGGAAGTGCTAGCAGGTGCTGAGAGTTTGAACGTTAGGGAAGATCTCGCTGAGAATCTGGCATTTTAGCAATGATCAATGTCGGTAAACCGTAATTCAAAGGATTCTCAGGAACAAAACTGAGCGTGTGACTCTATCACAGCTGCCCAAGCCTCCAAAATCCTCTACATCCAACGTGAAGGTAGAATGTAGGAAGATAAGCCAGTGCTCACCATCCACCATCCTGGCTTCGCAGGCTCTGGGGAGAAAGCGAGCTTTGAACTGACTCCGGGTGGTGTCAGGGGTGAGTGAGGTGCCACACGGAGCACTGAGCTGACAAAATGCCGTTCACCTGATGGAAAGGATACTCTTCCACTCACGTTGGGAGAGAGCTCCAGGACAAGACTCTTTTTATTTCTTTGTCTCTCTCTCTTTTTTTTCCTCCTAAACACCTTGTCCTCTTTGCTTCTTTCGTTTCTATCGTCTTCTCTTTCTAATTTTCATATAATAGGAAAAGGAAAAGACCTTGAGAAATGGTAAGTAATTGGCAAGGAGGGTCAAATCAGTTCCTCCTTTTCCACCCGCTCATCCCGCTAATTTCACTCACCCCTCATCTTAAAACTTGCGTTTTCTTGACTGTATCTAATCCCTTTTTCCCAGGGAAACTCATTCTGTTTGAGAGTTTACAAAATAAAAACTACGTTGGCATGCATAAACAATTGATTCCACTGGGTGATCAATGAGTTTAGTCTTTGAAGGATTCAGCCCAAACCATTTTAACCCTGGTTTTGCTTTTATTTAGTAAATCATTCCATTCGACTGAACTATTACAACGAGAATGGTCAGTTTGAGTTTGCCAAGTGTGGGCGTATCCTCAAGGAGAAATAAAATCGAACCTAACCACCCATCTTCAGTTAATTCGGATTATACCTAAAGAAGTTGCCAAATATTTTTGCTGTAATATTTCTGGATAAAATTGGAAGATAAAAATTTTTCTCACTTTCTCCCGCCTTCTTCCACCTCCAACAGGTGTATTCAATATTACACCAGACTGCCTTCCATGATGCTGTCCCAGTGAATCACCCATCTGGGTTGCCTTTGTACTTTTTAAATCACAGTGATGAATACCTGACTTTAAAATTTTACAGATGGTGTCTCACTTTGGTTGGTCCTACTTTAAGAGAAAATTTATGATTTATCTGGGGGGGGGGGTGGAAACAGCTCCTCATTTCACAGATTTCTCAAACCTTTCCAACATTTTAAATATTTGCTGCTGCAGAAATAAATGGAATGCCCTAACCTGATTTATAGATGCCAGTAGGGTTAAATTCTGGGCTTGAATTATGTATAGAATTGGAAATGACATTTTGAAAATTTAGAGTTTTTGTAAGTTTATAAATGCACAGACTCAGAGAAAGTCTAGTTGGAAAGACTATTGGTACTCATCAATCTGTACTGTTACTTGATGCCCAATAAATGGTTGTCCAGCTCATGCTTGGATACCAGTAGCCTGTCTTTCAAAATATACAGAAGACTCATGCTGTGTCTGGTTGAGGAAAAAAAAAAGGAGGAAAAGAATTAATTAGAAATATGATACCCTCTACTGTCTCTATAGAGTGAATACCTTTGTCCTTACATTTAAACTGTCCAATTTCTGGACAAATCTAAGAATTCTCATGTGTTTTCACAGATTTTTAAAATACATTTGGGTTTGTAAGAGTGTAGTGACTGTGTTTTCAAACAATAATAGCCAAGACATCTAATTTCCACAAAATTCTAATGTGGTCTATTTTTTCTAATGCAGATGCTTCTCTGAAAAGGGTTCTAAGGTTGACATTCTCTTTGAACTTCTTTTCTGTAATTAAAATGAGAACGTAAAATGTGTTTTTATGAAATTATATTGCCAAAACAATTAAGACCAATATATGAATTGGTTAATTTCCTCTTTCTCTGTTTTAAGCACATGGGCTTTATTCATATGCATTTTTCATTGCCTTGCAAGTATATTAGTCACATTTCTTTGGGTGAAAAATGGGTTTCTCAGTATCAGAACCACTCTTGAATGTCTAGTTCCATGTTCCTTACTCCACATATGGCATGTCTGTGCCTCAACTCATTAACAATTTGAGACGAGAGTAATTATGCCATAGAAAATAGTACAACATTGTTATTCTTAAGCATACAATTGATGTTTTCTACTGTTGGCGAATAATTTTAAAGACTTAGCGTATATTGGTGCTGTGGTTAAAAGCTCCATCCCAGGAGTAAGACATCCCGTGTTTGAATGTTGGATCTTCTACTTTTTCCTTATGTGACTTGGGCTAATTACTGAAGCTCATCCCTAAGATGTGTAATAATTATACTTCTATTATCAGTCTAAATTTAAAAGTGATATTCCACGTGAAAATGTTCATTTCTCTGCCTATCACAAAGTAAACGTAAATGAAATTTTAATTATTGCTACACATCATTTTTCCTAAACACAAAATTTGATTTGATAATACTGACAAAGGATAGCTTTCTGAGCCATGCCATACTGGTTAAGAGTCAACAATATCATCTGCCTTTTTGCTTGACCAATTCATCCTAGTTTCCCAGAGATTTCCTGGGTGTTAATCCTGACAGCCCTACATCCTGGGAACCTTTCTTTAACCTGGGAAAACCACGATAATTGGTAAGCATACCCAGAATGCACATCTTCAGCCTGGATATATGATTCTCTAGTCTCACTTTCAACTCTGTATTTTTTTTTCCTATGGAGTAACTCCTGATCCAACTCCTGATTTCAGCTCTGGTCATGATCTCATGGTTGTGGGATCTGGCCCCGGGTTGGGTTCCCCACTGAGCATGGAGTCTGCTTGAGACTCTCTCTCTCTCTCTCTCTCTCTCTCTCTCAACCTCTGCCCCTCTACTCCACTTTTGCACTCTTTCATGCTTTTTCATGCTTTCTCTTTCTCTCTCTCTTAAAGAAAAAAAAAGAAATGTAAATGTTTAATTATTAAGTCTTGAATTAAGAGAAACATGCTACGTTGTTAGGACAAGTATTATTAAAATGTGTGAGGGGGATTATTTTTCTCTCCACACTTCTTGTGACAAATTTAGTTCTGACTGGTTCTTAGAGTTGGGGTCTAAAATACTTGGGTTGGTTGAAGAAATCTCAAAGTATATCTTAACTTTAATCTAAGTAGTGATCATTTACTTGGAGATCTATGAATTAACACTCAACGTCTGACACTCAGGGTATCTGAGAAATTCAACAATGTGACAAAAATTCATATGTATATGTTTGTGCATTTTTCAGGGAGAATATTAACAAATTTTGTCAGACTTCAAAAGGAAACAGTGGTGCCCAAATGTGTAAGTTTCATTTACTGGAGAAGGTTTGAAAAACTAACATATACACAATTTGGATCGACCTGATGCTGGGAGTACATATCTCTCACCTGCCTTCCACCCCACATTGATCCTGTTATTTTTATTTTTTAAATGTTTATTTATTTTTTTTGAAAGGGAGAGAAAGTATGTGTGCGTGTAGGAGGAGGAAGAGAGAGAGAGAGAGAGAGAGAGAGAGAGAGTATCCCAAGCAGTATCCTTGATGTTAATGCAGAGCCTGGGGGTGAGGGCAGCTAAATCTCATGAACCTGAGATCATAACTTGTGCCAAAGGTCATGGCCCAAGGCCTGTCGTTTTGGGGCACCTGGGTGGCTCAGTCTGTTAAGTGTCCAACTCTTGGTTTTTGGCTCAGGTCATGATCTCATGATTCATAGGTTCGAGCCCCACATGGATCCCTGCATCAGGCTCTGTGCTAATGGTGCACAGCCTGCTTAGGATTCTCTCTCTCCCTCTCACTCTGCCCCCCCCAAATAAATAAGTAAACTTAAAAAAATAGTCACTCAATTGACACAGCCACCCAGGTGACACTCCACTGATCTCTTTAAATCCTTGGATTTAATGCTTGAAATACCCAAGCATCACTTCAGAATAACTTGGTTCAAATCCTCTTGGAGATTCCTTTCCTCACTCAACATTAGACAAGTTTTGAATTGGTCACAAAAAGTTTGACTTTATGATATGGCCAATTATATTTGATAGATCATTTCTGTGAGTGATTTGTTGTTAGAAACAATGATTATTATTATTATTATTATTAGGGTAACAGAGAGAATGTGTTAGAAGAAGGTAGACAAGAAGTCTGCTCTAGGTGGTACAGACAGTGTGACTTATTTACCTAATCATGGGCTTAGGTCAGTGAGTAAAGAGCATTTCTAATTTTCAAATGAAAATTATTTCTTTACGGTAGCATGAGATAGCCTATGCTTAAAGATCATCATAGGTGAAAGCCATGGGAATTTGGTGTTTGCGAGGTGGACCACACTTGTAAACACAAATGATCCCAAGTTCCAAGAAATGGCTTCGGGACAAGAAATGGGTCGGAAGAAGTGGTTTCAAGTCTAGATTTGAGAATAAGAGCATTAGAGGATCATCTTTATGTGGTAACAATGCACGGAGTGCATGGACAGACATGGCAATTTATAAGGGTATATACTCAAAGTTGCACGGAGATGTAGCAAGAGATGAGAAGTTCTCTGTCATCCAGGCAACAATGCTCCATTGTTGGACACACTGAACTTGGTTGAGAAAGCCTTGCATAAAGCTTATCAGATTACCTCTAAATTCATCACCAATGTTAAATGGACTTTCGACATTGCTTGGCAGACCTGCTTCTTTTTTTTAATTGACTTGTAATTCCAGTAAACCTATTGTTTATGTCCGTGTTCTCCAGTATCATCAAACCTTCCACTATTTTTCATGCTCAGTAAATGATTACTTATTGCTTCACAGAGAAAGTATAAGCTTCCAAAGAGGAAGATGTTCAGTCCCGGAAACCAAATATGCCCCTCTGCTACAATGGAAGTGATATATCTTCTACACCTTCTTCCGTTTAAGTCTGGCTGCCTCACCTTTGCTCCAGTCCCTCTGTTCCTGTCACCTCAGGAATCTCATACTTGACATTACCTACTGTCTCCTGAGTCTTCAACTTGTTATTCTACTTGAGCTTTGTTATCTCAGCTAAACTTGCCTCTTTCATTGAAAGAAAGAAAGAAAGAAAGAAAGAAAGAAAGAAAGAAAGAAAAGAGAAAAGAAAAGAAGAGAAGAGAAGAGAAGAGAAGAGAAGAGAAGAGAAGAGAAAAGATTTCTCTCTATAAAAGAAATCTTCTGTTTTGTAAATAATGATTTCACATTTTCCCAAGGAGCTCATATAGGGCTGCAAAACACTTCAGCGTTCAGCCATGGTGGCAGGGGGAGGAGGGCAGGGTAGGAAACAGGGGATGGTGTGGGGAAGGCAGGCTGCCATGCTTCTTTGGCATTCCCATGGAGAGTTCCCACTGTTTTATGTTTCCTCTGATACCTGTACTTTCCTTTTATTCCCTCCCAAACTTTTTGGGAGTTGCTCTACTTATTGTCTCCACTTGCGACACTCCATACTATCTTCTGACTCTAGCTTTCCACTCCCAAACTGCCATGCTGATGTCACCAATGCCCTTGGCGTCACAAGATCCCAAAGGCACACTTCCATTGTTACCTTAGCTGACATCTCAAACACATTCAATGTATTTGATTTTCCTCGAACCAATTTCTTGATTTGGCTCCACTGATGCCATATACTTCTGTTTTTCATTCAACTTGCTGGTCAGTCCTTGCTGGCACCCTCCCCCTTCTCTCTCCTTCTCTTCCACTCCGTCTTCAAAGGTTGACATTCCATTCAAAGCTTTAGCTTTCCCTCTCGTGTTTGGCGTGAATCTTTAACGTGAGCTACAGGTCTTGAGATTATATCACACATTGATCTCTTAACCTCATATCTTACCATACTTCAACACTCTGTCTCTGGTACCATCACTTTGATGAAATATGGAGTTTTTAAATTAAAAGTACAACCCCCAAAATGTAAATTTGCCAGTGGAGACTTTTTTCAGGCCATCATGTGGAAAAGATACAGGAAGAAGTTTTTACGAAAATATGACCAACATGGTCATGAGGACTGAGAGACAGTTAATGCCATGTACATGGTAACGCAGGGATGTGTGTAAATGCTTGAAGCCAGAAGTGAAATTTATTTGGATAAAGCAATATGGCAGTAGGCAAGAAACAACTGAGGTAGATAATAGTCAGTAAAAGAATTTTTAACTAGAGCATAAGATTTAATTCTTCCTTAGAACCCACTTAAATATTATTGTAGGTCAAGACTTGTGATTTTGCACTTTGGATAGCTGAGCTTGTCCTACGTTATCTACGTTACTTGGACAATTAAGCGAGGATGGTGTTGCCTGAGAGGAGACATTCTGTTGGGCTGACCCATATGAATTGCTGATAATTGTCCATTTTTCCCCCTTTTAAAACCATTAAACGGTGGCACCACCTAATATATAAATGCACGTTAGCTTTGTGAGTTTTAAAATAAATAGCTACATAAGTACATGTGCTCTTGCTTTCTGATGTTTATTAGTTTCTTCAAACTACTTGGCTTTTAAAAATGGTATCCATTTATTGGTAAAATACTAGCAATTTTTGAATGAAACATACAATACTTGTATTATAGCCAACAAATAATGTATCTGTGCCAGAATTAATCTCTTTGACATAGCGTTTTCTGAAAGTAATTTGTTTATCTCTTCCATAGTACATGCTTGTACAAAACTCTTTTGTGAATATAACACATAGGTGCATCTTTTTCATTAAGCACTTTGAATGTAGCCAGGTGCTGTGGCGATGGGGAGAATTTCAAATCTAATATATTAAAAAAAATAGCATAGCTACTATTTGTTCTTTGACACTTTTACTATTTCTAAAAAGGCTCTATGGATATATTCTCTTATTCAATTTTCATGTTTCACTTCTGTAGAATTTAACAGGAGTTGAGAGTGTTAATGAAAATATCCTTTGGTAGTATTTTTCAAAGCTCCAATTCCAAAGACTTCTAACTACTTCTTTGTTATTGGAAACAAACGATAATTTTGATGTGTTAAAGACTTAGTAAGAAACATGTATAATACCTATTTTTATTACAAACTTTCTCCCACTGGTATTATATGTGTATTTTTGTACAACGGAGATACCACCTAGAGAGAGGTTTATATTTAGGCTTATGATAATTTATCAGGTAAGTGATTTGCTTTTAAATTGATGTTTAAAACTATTCCTATGATAAAATGAAATCTAAATTAACTTCGAAAGTAAACCATTTTCTACTCTAATAAAACGTAGTTGTTTTTTTTTTAATGTTTCTGGGTCTTAAATAAATAGGAGACGGAAGGCAAATATAATGTCCTTAATTTCATAAACTGTTAATTAGCACATCTCAAAATCCTGTTTCACTAAAACTGAACCCCATTGCAAGAAAAAACTAAAGAGTAATGAAAAGAAAACTCAAAATCAATACAGAATAACGGCAGGAGTTTTACCTTGGTGTGTTGGACAGTTTACATGTTTCCTAAATTGGCTTCACCTCTTAGTTTTAGCTGGAGATGGCAGGTGACACTGACCTGGGTCATGTGTTGTGAGGGATGATAAAGGACGGGAGCAAAGCCCTCCCTCATTGCCTTGGCAGACATTTCCCTCTGCATCACCGTGGGTTCAACTTTTGTTTTCAGAGGAGCCGTTTTAGGTGAAAGCAAGGAATCTTCGTGTTCTGCCAAACGTGAAGCAGGGAGAGTTATTGTAGCAACAGCCACCTCTGCTCAGGTTTAGCTCGGATGTCAGCCTGACATTTGCTCAGGGCAGGTGGTCTCAAAGATTTGGCCTACAGTGTCATTTTCCAACCCTTGGTGGAACTGGAGAAGCCGCCAAAAATGAGGCAGGAGTGAGAACAAGGCTGCCGGACAGCTGATCGACCATTCTCTATGTGCTAACAACCCCGTCATTTCACGTCCCCAACTCTTCACATGTAAATTGGTATCTGTCCACTGGTCTCAGGACAGTGTCGTGGGCTTAGATGAGAGGCTATATTCACAAGTTCTTTAGCAGCTACCAGGCATTATGCAGGTGGAAGGTGTAGGTTTACCATAGTCTTAACTTGAAGGCATTGATTTGGAAATCTTCCCCGGGGGGTGGGGTGGGGTGGGGGACTGGAGGCATAAGTTCAAAGAAAGTGAACTAAACCATTTGAACTTCTGAACAGTCTCTCTTCCAGTGGCTATTTATCTCTATTATGAAGCTTCAGTCTGTGGCTCTGGGTCTTAAACATAACAAGTACCTGATGTATTTATAGGAATGCGGCTTCCCTGGCCACAATCTTTGGTATTTAAGGTCAGTGAATTTTTACGACTCTGGTGATTCTGGTGAAGAGGTCAGTATGGAGTGAGACTACCCAGCTTCCATGTTCGTATGGAATATCCTAGCATTTAAGGGTGTTAGCATTTGGGTCAGCTGTGACATTTATCCCTAGGTACTCTTAGGCAACGGTATGGATGTCATTTTTTACCTCTACAAATTTGTTTGTTCACCAATGTGATAGTATTTGGAAACAAAGCCTTCGGGAAGGAATCAGGTTCTGAGGATGGAACCCTTCTATGAAGCTTAGTGCCCTCATCCGAAAAGACAGGAGACTCTTGTCCCTTCTTCTGCTCCCAGCCATGTGGGCGTATGAACCAAGGATTGCCTTCCGTAAACCAGAAAAATGGTTCACACCAGAACCCTGCCATGATGGCACCTTGATCCCGGACTTACACGCTCCAGAACTGTGAGAAATAAATTCTTGTTTATTTAGGCCACTCAATGTGTGGTAATTGTTACAGCAGCCTGAACAAAGACAGGCAAATACGTGTATTTTCCCATTCATTTTTCATTCATGCCTTCATTCAATATTTACTGAGCATCTATTATGCTAGATCCTGGCCTAGGTACTGGAGATGGAAACAACCACATTGACAAACTCCTTCCTCCTGAACTTCTGATGCTAGTGATAGGAAGGCAGATATAACAAACAAACAAAACTGGCTGACAATTCTTACTGGGAAAATATCAATACAGGTGTTCATGGTCAGGAGTCACAGGATTTATTTTAGTAAGGTGGTCAGAACTGATGAAAATGCAGTATCATCTGGTCACTGACTACGTTCATGATGTTCAATCTGAGGCTACACATTTTTTCAGTATTTCCAGTTTTCTCATCGGTGAAATGAGAGAAATTTGGGAACTACTTCGCAAGGTTGTCGGTAGGATTAAATATGATCCCTGCAGAGCAGTTAGCAGATTGTCAGGGACGTCACAAATGTTCAGGAAGCGTTAGCCATGACTGTTATTATTATTATTTCTATTATTTTGTCTCTTAGTATGGCGAAGGAGCCCTCTACTAAGCACTAAATAAACAAAACAAAGCTATTGGGTAAACAATGTGATAACTTTCTTCCTTTGTGGGATTTTATTAGTGACTCAACAGAGAAAATGGCTCTATGATAACATTTATACCTTAGGTAAATTAAATTGTATTTGTATATATCATGTAGATCTGTTTATTTATTGGTATATATGATATGTGTGTGTGTGTGTGTGGGTATATATATGCCACAAGCCGATCTGTTTAAAGTGGTTGAATAAGTCAAATTCATTGCACCACCGAAGGAAAGGCTGTGATTAGGGCTTGAGATCCAATTCAGACCAGAAGTATAGATCAGGCTTTAAAAACATTTTTTAATGTTTTTATTTATTTTTGAAGGGGAGAGAGACAGAGCATGAGCGGGAGAGGGGCAGAGAGAGAGGGAGACACAGAATCCGAAGCAGGCTCCAGGCTCTGAGCTGTCAGCACAGAGCCCGACGTGGGGCTCAAACTCATGGACTGTGAGATCATGACCTGAGCTGAAGTCGGCCGCCCAACCGACTGAGCCACCCAGGCGCCCCTAGATCAGGCTTTCGATCCAATTTCCCATCAGTCTCTGGTTCTGCTTGGCTCTTTAGGTTTCATCCTCAGGCAACCAAATGGTGGTGCTAGGTCCAGGGCTCGTATCTGAAACCGGTTAGATCCAGTGGAAACTAGAGCATTGTTTCCAAAGGATTTTTCAGAAGCGAGAATTATTTTCTTTCTCAGAAACCTCAGGCAAATATCTCTCTGCATCTCCTTTGGCAATTGGGGAACTTGCTTGTTTTTGACCAATCTCAGTAAAGAGGAGAAATGCCATTTGATTGCTGGCATGGACCTTCCCTTCCCTTTCCAATCACTCTGGAAAGGGCAATTATCCTAATTGTGGTGGGCTAATCAGGGCCAAGCCTGAAGTTTGAAAAAAGTTCTTAAATCATTGACTTTACAATGCAGAAGGGACTGCTCCGAAGACCGTCACCTCTATAGGTGATTCTGGAATCCTTCTTAATCTCACACAGGGCTTTAGTGTGTCAGGTCACAAGTACAAGGGAACTGACCTGAAGTGCTCAGAAAGCAAGTAAACGTGACCTGAGGGAGTAATACTTTGGCCTCAAGAGAAGAGCTGATATGGCTGCTGTGTGTGTGTGTGTGTGTGTGTGTGGTGCCAAGCTGAAGTTCAGAAATGTGTTTGGGATAAAGCAGTTGTTCCTTCATTCTTACATTTATTAAAATGCCTAGACACTAAATGCCTGGGATGCAATTATCTGCCCTCCAGGATGTGGATGTGAGGGCAAGAAAGGAGTGAGGGGTAAGAATGGAGTATAAAATTGGGAACCTAGAGGGGTTCCCCGGGTGGCTCAGTCAACTAAACGACCGTCTCTTGATTTCAGCTCAGGTCATGATCTCTCTGTTTGTGAGTTCGAGCCCCACATCTGGCTCTGTGCTGGCAGTGCGGAGCCTGCTTGGGATTCTCTGTCTCCCTCTCTTCCTGCCCCTCCTGTGCACGCACGCTCTCTCTCTCAAAATCGATAAATAAACTTAAAAAAATTAAAAAAAATTGGGAACCTAGAAAGGAGTCATGGTCGTACAGTCAGTAGATTAATTGCATCATTCTGAAAGGTAAGGTAGGCTAAAAGAGGGTATTCTATACCCCCTGAGAAAGGAGACAAGGGGACAAAGGGAAGGAGATCTATACCCCCTGAGAAAGGAGACAAGGGGACAAAGGGAAGGAGACTTGTTTTACCAAATGATGTTATGATCTGTCCCAGCATTTACCACCAAAATTTGCCTAAATTTACGTCACTTGGACCATTATTTTTTTTACTATTTTCCTCAAATAAACTCTTTTAAACCTAATTTTGTTTTTATCTTCCTAATCCACAAACGGACCAGTTTCATTTGCTTATTATATTTTGGTATGTATTCACTAAATACATAATCCAATTTTTAATAAGTAAAATGAAAAAAAAAGTCTTTCTGCATACCCCTTGAAATAATCTTCCACCATGGAACCTGTCTCACACTTTGGGAAGCCTGGCTTTCTTCTGATCATCACTTTGGGAGCCCTGAGATTTTAATTTCAGCCTAAGCAACCCATCCACAGGGCTCTAAGCCTCTAGGTTTGGGTGTCCTTTCACTTACCAATTCTTTGGGAAGCATTTTCTGGGAATTCCAACTTTTATTTCTAAATATCCCTAAGCCATTTTCCCTCACGCCTTGTGGCTGAGTCCTGAGAAAGTTCCCTTTCTTATTTTCCTAAGATGGAGTAAGAAGTCAGGTGTCTCTGTTCTCCATCTCTGCTCACAGCCTTGGTGCTCCAGAGTCAGCATCTGGAGTGAACGCTTTCTCCATTGCAGCTTGGTCGATGCGTCAGCTGTGACATTTGCCTTTTACAGATTAAAAAAAAAAAAGAGGTCCCCTTATGTGCTGTTTGTGCTAACTCTCCTGACACATTTATTTTTGATTTATTGCATATTAGATTTCAGGTCTTCAATTTGCATCTTGCTGGCAAATAGATAGCGCCAGAAGGTTATGTCGTGGCGCACGTCTGGAGCTGTACGTACATAAAATACAGGCACAGTCAAATGGCAAAGCTCAAAGATGGAAACAAAGGACACACCATAAGTGTTTGACCCGAATTGTTTTACCCTTTCTGTTGCATAAGTGTCAGAATATAAAGTGGCATCATTTAAAAATACGGGAGGTTACTTCTGAAGTTATTTGTTGGCGGTTGTGGTTTTTTTTTTTTTTTTCCGCCCCTGGATTGAAAGTGATGGCTGACTTTTGGAAATAGGTTTTTTATTGCAAAATATACAAGTACCAAAGGGAAGTTTTTAAAAAAAAGTTTATGTCAATTTTCACATTGTGTCATGATGAATGAAATAGAAAAACACGAACAAATTCCTTCTACAGGACTTTCATTAAAAGCATTTATAAAAGCGGGCTTTCTCTCTTTCATTCATTTAAGAAGTACCGTTGAGACAAGGATATCCGTCTAATGGAATTGGCTATTTAGTTTGAAATTTCTTGTTTTGTTATTCATAAGCTTAGATGGCTGGCTTCTGGCTAACCTTAATCAGTTAGGAGTACAACAGTCTGAGCCAGACACAGCCTCCAGGCTCTCAGTTTCCTTTAACTGGAAAATGGGCACAATAATAACTGAGTTAACAGCCGCTTTGTAGACCTGTTAAGGGAGTTGAATGAGAAAATTTATTTGAAACCGGTTTGTAAATTCCATGGGACTATAAAATGAATAACAACACTGCAACATATCTATAGCACACACGTAAGATATTTATAAGTTATATAATTTGTATCATATAAATTAGCACATATGGCAATTATTTAATGACGGTCAATGATACCACACCACCTTATACATTTCAAATGTGTCCAGCATTAATAAACATGCTTTCAATTTAAAAGATCCTTGTCCATCTATGTCTGAAAGGGCACTGACATATAGTTATCCTACTGGTTTGATCTTTAAGAGTATTTCTGTATTACTTGTGATTAACATGGATTTTAATACTGAATTAATTGCTATGGTTGCTTGAAGTTTGAACTTTTATTTTGTATTTTTTAAATGGCTTCTGTTGGAGTCGCCTTGTTAAATTGGGCTGTATAAACATGCAATTATTTATACCAATTCATGTCAGGGCCATGGTTTAACGACTGCCAATTTCCCACTGTTGCAATTTTAGCCATAACAGGTCTTGAGTTATTTGAATTAAATAGTTCTCTGTCTTGAAGCCATACTTTTTGAATTTGCCTTGCAAGTCATACCTTCATTAGATTTTTAAAAGTAAAATTACTTTATACATATATATGTTACACATACAGAAATTTAAACGTGTATGAGATGTAGTCACAATTCTTAAAACGTTGCTGTTGTTAATTCTGACCCACAATGTATGTTTCAGAAACAGTAAATAAAATTTTCACTTAAAAAGGTGTTCTTCATACTTGAAATAACTTTAATTTCCTTGGATGTCAGTACTCTGTAATTAAGTAATCCCTGTTTTACAGAAAAAAAAAGTGTTAGATGTAAATACATAATTCTGCCACCACAGTTAACAGAAATGTTATCATTAAGGGTTTTCTACATTCTTGAGGAAGGTAATAAATGCCCCCAGGGCTGTCTTTTTTTTTTTAAAGAAGCACTAATCATATTGACTATCCAGTTCTAGCAGGGAAACAGAAAAACACAGAAGGCATAGCATCAAATACTTATGGGCAAAGCGTTCTGTTTGTCAACCTTGGCTACCATGAATGTCATTATTAACCAAGATTTGCTATCATAAAGTATCTTGTAGTTCTCACAATTCTTAATTCTCTAAATTGAAATAGGCGCTTTTTGCAATATTGCGATTCCCAAATTTACTCCTGGTTTTGTAGATAATTTTTTTTCTTTTTTTAACAGATAATTTTATTTTTGTAATGGATAATTTCCACCAATTTATTCAATTTGCCTTAGGGGACACACATAGTATATGGTGGTCTGACTTAGTTCTAAGCTTGATCTTTTGCCTACTTCTGAATCATCAACAAAATTCACGTAGTGTCCAGGTAAACTCAGCAGCCACTGAATTTGTTATGTTTTCACCATTAATTCTGGCAAAACTTTTTTATAGCAGTGTGGAATGTTGGCATCACTAGACTTTCCAGGGGAGATCAAAGAAGTTTGTGTCTGAGAAAGGAAAGGTTGACATGATGTACTGTTACACTTCAGAGCCAAATGTGTACATTAGACCCATTTTCAACAAGCCCAAGCCACTTTCAGAATGTGCCTGATTTGGATCAAATTGTCTTTTTTTATTTCCCCCTTCAGAGCTTGGCTTCACTTATCTGTTTCATATTTTTCTTAGAACAAATGAGCTAAGAAATTCCTGAACAAAAGTTGTGAAACTCCATAGTCACCCACTAAATAAATTTAATTTAGCAGTTTGTCTGAAAACTATTCATCAAAAGGGGAAAAATACACCAGAAAAACATTTGTGGGTCTATGTCTTTTTCCAACATCTCCTAAATGAATTTTCTTGATTGTGTATGCTGAATCATTCAGAGGCACACATAAAAGAAATTTGACATACATGTAAGTAATTTGTAGGCAGAGACAATATTTGTGCTCAAATTTGAGCCAATTTTCTCTATAGCTTCGTTGCTCTGCACTCATAAAAGATTACATTTAATTCATTCAATTCAGATGATTTCAGACTTTGTCCCTGTAAGTAATATTAATTGTATTTGAATTGCAAATGACCGCATAATCTCATTTTTAATTTCAAGCCTGGGGACCAAAAGATTCTACTAAAATCCAAACAGATGTTCAACATGAAGAATGTTTACAGACTTACTGAATAAAATGTTTTTTGGTCACTAAACTTTTTTGATATTAACAAAAGGTTTTTAAGAAAAGAAACCCATTTTTGTGTGTGGCCTCATTTACACAACAATTGTGTATGCAATCAATAATTAACATTTCTTACTTTCTACATTATAGAATTTGGAGGACACAACAAAGTGTTTATAAAGTAATTGTCTGGACTTGTACTTCTGGCGGGATGGGATAAAAGGGACAACTTTAACCCTCCAGCCATCAATATAATTTTATTTATTTAGGGGGAAAAAAAACATATGAAACAATGGCTTTCAGATCCTGGACAATAATCAGTGAAGGTCAGTGATACTGGAGAAGAAGGAAATAAACATGCTAAGTCCTAGAATTGCCTTACCTTATTGCCTGGAGAGTTTCCGGGCCACAGTACAGGAGGAAATGGAGGCAAAACTAGGTGGTTACATGATTAAGGAGAAGAATTGGAAAGTTTAGGAGGACAAGTAGTGGGGGTCCTAGGACAAACAAATGATGAGATACAGTTGCACTGAAAGTGAATGAGTTTTAGAGATATACCAAGGGTTCCCTCCTCCAAGTTTTCAGCTGAATGCTGATCCGTGCATGCATATGAGCAAACTACCAGTCCTGGAAAATAACAGAAGACAGAAAAATCCTAGAGCTACACTGAGCCTTAAGAGTTGATGTCCTCAGCAGTCAAGATGTAAAAATTTCATAAAGCATGGGACATTGAGTACAGTGTTGTAAAATATAGCCTCAGTAGTAGAGAAAAACCAGCCCTGGGCCAAAAGCTTTTCTGGTCCTACCTAGCAAGGCTCACATGTAAGCTTGGAAGAAGATCAAATTATTTCCACATGACCTGAGAGTACCAGGAAAAAAAAAAAAAAAGAAAGAAAGAAAGAAAGAAAGAAAAGAAAAAAAGAAAAAAAAGCTTCAATACTTTTCTATTTTTAAAAAATTTTTGAATGCTTTTTATTTTTATTTATTTTTTATTTTTTTAATGTTTATTTACTTATCTTGAAAGAGAGAGGACATAGGGAGGGGCAGAGAGAGAATCCCAAGCAGGTTCCATGCTGTCAGTGCAGAGCCTGATGCAGGTCTCCATCTCATGAATCATGGCTCAGATTATGACCTGAGCCAACATCAAGAGCTGGATGCTTAACCAACTGAGCCACCTGGG
Organism: Acinonyx jubatus; assembly: GCF_027475565.1. Taxonomy (NCBI): domain Eukaryota; kingdom Metazoa; phylum Chordata; class Mammalia; order Carnivora; family Felidae; genus Acinonyx; species Acinonyx jubatus. Next base: position 205,920,535 of record NC_069381.1, on the reverse strand, counting down.
TTCCCTTTTGAGTATTTTTTAAAACATGTAATATTTGCAGAAATAATCAGAAAAATTTCCAGAAATAAAAAAGAAGGTCAGAAAAAATAAAGCACAGAAAAGTAACTACAAGAAGGCACATCATAATTAAATTTATTAATACCAGTGATAGAGAAGAAAATCTTAAAAGCAACTAGAAAAAAAAACACATAGTGCATCTAAAGAATAAGAATTAAGATGACAAGTGATTTGTTTTAGGAAACAAGAGAAACCAGACAACACTAAAGCAGTATTTTGCAACTACTGAAAGAAAATCAAGTTGTCAATCTGGAAGTTTAAATCTGGTATAAAAACTTTCTAAAACTAAGGCAAAATAAAATATTTATTTCTAGAACACAAAAGATGAATAGTTAATTACTATTAGACTTTCAATATAAGAATGTCAGAAGAAGTTCTTCAAATGGAGGGAAAATTACACCAAATAGATAGTTGGATCTACACAAAAGAATGAAGAATACCAGAATTAGTAACATGTAGATACATACAAACTAATTTTTTTATTAAAAAAATCATTTTAAAGATGAATCAGTTAACCATAAAGTAGTGTAATGCCATTTGAAGGTAGACCATAAGAAGTTAAAGATAAATGCCAGAAAACCTGAAAGCAAGTGCCAAATAAATGCACACAAAAAGTTAAAATGAATAAACCAACATAGAGATAAAATGAAATCATTAAAGATAATCAATTCTAAATAAGGAAGAATAAGAAAGAAAAAAAGGAACAACAAACAAACTGAATAAAGAAAAAAAAGTAATAGAATGGTAGATGTAAACCCAATTGTGTCAGTAATCACATTATATATAAACCGTCTAAACACTTCAATTAAAAGGCAGAGATTGTCAATTTCTCAGACCGTATAAAAAAACAAGGGTCCACTATTAGCTGCCTATAAGAAACTGACTTTAATGCCACAAAGAAGTTGAAAATAAAAGGATAGAAAAGGATATATCATTCTAATACTAATGAAAGGAAAGTTGGAATGTCTATATAATATTAGAAAATGTCAGGGCACCTGCGTGGCTCAGTCAGTTGGGTGTTCCACTTCAGCTCAGGCCCTGATTTCACAATTCAGGGGTTCAAGGAGCCCCTCATTGGGTCTGTGCTGTCAGCTCAGAGCCTGGAGCCTGCTTCAGATTCTGTGTCTCCCTCTCTCTCTGCCCCTCTCCTGCTTGTACTCTGTTTTTCTCTCTGTCTCTCTCTCAAAAGTAAATAAACATTTTTTAAAAAAGCAAAGAAAGAAAATGTGATTACAGAGAAAGGAGTTTAATGAGTGATAAAGGTCGTTTCATAAAGTAGTCAATTAATCACGAGGACATTAACAATTATGAATGTTTATCTAATAAATTTTCAAATACATGAATCAAAAGCTATCATGACTAAAAGGATAAATACACCAATTCACAATTATCGCCAAAGATACCGACATCACTCTCTCTGCAATTGATAGAATATGTACAATGAAAATTGGATCCGTAAGGATTGGACACAAAAGACTTGAACAGTACAATCACCTACTTCACCTGGTTGATTGTCACTGCACCCAACAACAACGGGATATGCATTTTTTCAAGCACATACAGTAATTTTCAGAGCATACCATATACAAAGCCATAAAACAAGTCTCAATAAATTTAAAACTATTCAAATAATACAAAAATATGATCATAATGGAACTGAATTAAGAAAGAAATAATGGAAAGATATCTTTAAAAAGTCCTCAAAGGTTGGAAACTAAAGAACCTACAGCAAAACTGAATGGTAAATGAAAAAGAAAATGAGAAAGTACAGCAAAACCTTGGTTTGCAAGCACAATTCTTTCCAGAAACATTCTTGTAATCCAAAGCACTCATATATCCAAGCAAATTTCAAGAACCATTGGCTCAGTTGCGATCAAGTAACATTCGGCAATATGTACTACTCGTATTTCAAGACACTGCTCATTTATCAATTTAAAATTTATTAGAGGGGCGCCTGGGTAGCTCAGTCCGTTAAGTGTCTGACTTCAGCTCGGGTTGTGATCTCGTGGTTCATGAGTTCGAGCCCCACATTCGGCTCTGTGCTAACAGCTCAGAGCCTGAAGCCTGCTTGTTTCTGTGTCCCCCCCTCTTTGCCCCTCCCATGCTCACACTCCCTCTCTCTCTGTCTCAAAAATAAACATTAAAAAATATATTAGAAATGTTTGCTTGTCTTGTGGGACACTCGCAGAGCAATTTACTTGCAATCCAAGGTTTTACTGTATTTTGAGCTGAGCGAAAATAACAATCACATATCAAAAATGGTATTGTGTAGTCACAGCATTTCTTAGAAGAATTTATATCAATGAAAAAGCCCAGAAAATTTATACCGTCATTCAAAACTGAAACATTAGGAGTAAATTAAACCCAAAGTAAACAGAACAAAAGAAATAATAAATATAACAACAGAAACCAAGAAAATATAAAACAATAGTAACAAATAAAACCAATGACATAAAACTGGTTTTCTGAGAGAATCAATAAAATTTATAAATCACTAGTCAGACTGATCAGGAAAAAAAGATTAGACACAAATTTCCACTATCAGAGATGACAGAGGAAAGATCACTGCAGAACTTAGGGAAATGGGAAAGGATGATTAGGAAAAAAATATAAATAAATTGATGTCAATTTATTTTATAATTTAGGTGAAATGAAAAATTCTTTGAAAGACACAAACTACTAGAGCTCCTCAATAAGATAGAAATAGAGATAGAGGGGTGCCTGGGTGACTCAGTTGGTTGGGCATCTGACTTCGGCTCAGGTCGTGATCTCACGGTTGGTAGGTTCGGGCCTCACGTTGGGCTCTGTGCTGACAGCTCAGAGCCTGGAGCCTGCTTCAGATTCTGTGTCTCCATCTCTCTCTGCCCCTCCCCCACTCATGCTCTGTCTCCTTTGCTCTTAAAAATAAGTAAACATGAAAAAAATTTAAAAAAAGAAATAGAGGTAAAAACAATAGATAAATAGACATATATGAATAGCCTACATCCATTAAAGAAATGGAATTAGTAGTTCCATTTAGAGAGAGTAGTACATTTGTAGAGAGTAGTACAAACTCTTCCCAAAGGCAACACCAGAGCCAGATGACATTACTGGTGAATTCTTCTTAACGTTTAAGTATAAATAATGCCAATTTTACATAAATGTTTCCAAAAAGTTAAAGAGGAGGAGTTACCTCTCAATTTTTTTTATGAGACCAGCATTGACCTGAATTCACAACTAAATAAATACATTAAAAGAAAACTACAGAGCAATCTTCATCATGAACATAGATATCAACATACTTAAAATTTAACACATCAGGAAACGGTGCTAAAACTGTGGGATATCTACAGGTAAGACAAACAAAACTAAGAACGTAAAAGGACTTTGATCTATACCTTGTACCATATAAAAAAAATTCCAAGTAGATAATAAACCTAAATATACAGCTACAAATTATAAAATTCTGCCAGAAAATACATGAGAAAATATTCGTGACCTTAAATTAGGCAAATATTTCTTAGAAAAACACACAAACACAAGCCATAAAAGAAAAATTGATGAATTGAACTTTATTAAATTAATAGCTTCTGTTCCTTGGGAGATATTGTGAAGAAAATGGAAACATGGGGCACCTGGGTGGCTCAGTCAGTTAAGCATCTGACTATTGATATTGGCTCTGGTCATGATCCCACAGTCATGTAGGGATAGAGCCCTACATCAGGCTCTGCACTGAATGTGGAGCCTGCTTGGGATTCTCCCTGTCCTTCTTTCTGCCCCTCCCCTGCTCACTCTCTGTCTCTCAAAAGAAATAAGTAAATTTTTTTTTAATGAAAATGTGCTCAGCTGGGGAGCAAGCATTTGCAAGTTGAATATCTTAAAAAGAACTTCTATTGAGAATACATAAAGAAATTTCCAATGTCGGGGTGCCTGGGTGGCTCAGTTGGTTGAGCATTTGACTTCAGCTCAGGTCATGATCTCACAGTTTGTGAGTTTGAGCCCCACATCGTGCTCTGTGAGGACAGCTTGGGGACTAGAACCTGCTTCGAATTCTGTGTCTCCCTCTCTTTCTCTCTGCCCTCCCCACTCATGCTCTGTCCATCTCTCTCTCTCAAAAATAAATAAAACATTAAAAAATTAAAAAAAAGAAATTTCAAATATCAACAAGAAAGCAACCAGTTAAAAAATGACCATAAGATTTAAACAAATTGTTCACCAAATGAAACCCAGGGATGGTAAATAAACACATGAGACACGTGCGACCTCGTTAATACTTACAGGAAAGGAAATTAAAATCACAATGGAATGCCTTTCAATACCTATAAGGATGAAAATAATAATAAATGGAGCAATAATGCCAAATTGTGGTGCAGATGCAGGGAGCAAGTAAAATGTTCATATGCTGCTGGAAGGAATGTAAAACGAGGAAGCCTCTTCAGTCAACAGTTTGGCAATTTCTTATATCCTTAAACATACACTTATCACATGGTTCAATGACCCTACTCTTCATTGTTTAAATGAAATGACAAATTATGTTCGCATACAAGTCTGTACTCAAATGCTTAGAGCAGTTCCATTTGTAATCATCGAAAATAGGAAGCAATCCAAATACTCTTCAACTGGTGAATGGATGAACAATGTGTGGTATACCTATACAGTGGAATAAAACTCAGCAATACAAAGCAATGGACTATGGACACGTACAATGATGTGGAGGAACCTTGTATTTGTTTGCTAGGACTTTTGTAACAAAGTACCACAAACTGGAGGCTGGAACAACAAAAACGCATTTTCTAACGGTTCTGGGGGCTGGAAGTCCTGAAATCAAGAGGTCAGCAGGATTGGTTCCTTCTGTTTCATGGCTCTCTCACAGCTTCTGCTGGTTTGCCGGCCATCTTTGGGGCTCCTTGGCTTTCACAAGCGTCACCCTGATCTGTCTTCATCTTTACGTGGCACTCTCCATAAAAGCCAGTCTGTGCCCAAATTTCCCCTATGACACATTCGTATTAGACTAGGAGCCCATCCTATGCCAGTATGACCTCATCTTGACTTAACTGATTGCATCCACAGTGATCCAATTTTCTAAGTCACACTCTGGAGCACTAGGGATTAGGAATTCAACCTATGGATTTGTAGGGATACACTTGAACTCATAACAAACTTCACATGCCTTATGCTAAGAGAAAGAATCCAGGCACAAAAACTATATATACCTTGTTTATTCCGTTTGTATGACTTTCTGAAAAAATAAAAACTGTAGGGACAGAAAATGGAGCGGTGGTTGCCAGGTTGACAGAGAGGGGAAGGGACAGACTGCAAGGTTGTCGGGAGGAGTTTTGCACAGCGACAAAACTGTTGTACATCTTGATTGTGATGGCGGTTATATGACCTCATTTTCTTGCTAAAACTTATTTAACTGTACCCAAAGAGGGTGAATGTTAATCTATGCTAATTGTACTTTAACAAAAGAGTGTGGAGAAAAAAAAAAGAAACGGTTACCAATTATGGACATTTTTCATGTAAAGCCTTGCATTTCCATGAGCAGGAACTATCTTTACTATAGAGTGAGGCTGGAAAAACAAGTACTTGCATTCATCACTGGCCACCAGCTAAGTACAAAATTGGTAAAAAGGAAAGTATTTGGGCAAACTAAAAATCTCTATATATGCATAGCCATTGAACCGTTTATGGAGATTATTCCTAAGGGAATAATGTTGTGCGTTACGAAAGAAACATAATTTAGGAATCATGGATGAAAGACAAATATAAAAGACACCTCACTGAAAACGTTTTCTAACGATTTTATTTATGCAAATGTTAGGAACCATATGCTAAACCTTGCAGTTTAGCATGCAGAGACCTCATTTTCCAATGGCCCAGGAGATCTTGCCCAGAGTTACAAAATTATTTACAGTTATTTCACATAACCAAACCGATCTATTCTGTAGAACCAAGTAAGTGTTAAAAAAATCTATCCTCAGGAGGAAGAGGTCAGCTATACTCTAAAAAACCATGCGTTTATTATATTTTTAATTGTCCTCTGGGTCAATTATGTCTGTATGCATTTGTATTACCCCAAGAATGAAATTTGTATTGGCCTGGAGCAGAAATATTATTCCTTCTAAGGTCCATCTGGCTATTTGCAGTTTTACCTATTGGCAGGTTTCCAAACAAGATCCAACATGCTCCAAAATAGATCCTCTCTTGTATTTAGAATTGCATATAAACTTTCAAATGTGTTGTCAGTGCACATAAAAGTTTCAACTTCTTTAGGCTCTCCATTATTCTTCAAGCAAAAGCTTACGTGTATTTATTTATTTATTTTTAATATCTTCCTTTTTAGAAAAAATATTTAAGCAATCTCTACACCTCACAACCCCAAAGTTAAGAATTGCATGCTCTTCTGACGGAGCCAGCCAGGCACCCCAACAGGAGTTTAACGTTAAAAAATGATTTATAAGGGAGCGCCTGGCTGGCTCAGTCAGTTGAGCATCTGACTCTTGATTTCAGCTGAGGTCATGATCCCAAGCTTTGTGGGTTCGAGCCCCACATCCGGCTTTGTGCTGACAGCTGGAGCTTACTTGGGATTCTCTCTCTCTCTCTCTCAATGAATAAATAAACATCTTAAAATTTTCTTAATAAAAAAAATAATTTATAATGTCCTCCATGATCCAGCCCTTGTTTGCCCCCTTTGTTCCATCTGTAATGATTCTCCTGTTCCCCAGTATGCTAGGATTAAACTGGATTTATTTCAGTTTCTAGATTGTGCCACAGTCTCGTTTCTTGTGCCTTTGTACATGCTGTTCCTTATTCCTAGAACATACTATCCTTTCTTCTAACCAACTTCTAGTCAGATTTGAAATCTTGGTTGAGATATCTCATTCAATCTTGGAACTAACAACATTATAGCAGTTTTCACAGTGACAACACAGTACAATCACCTGTCCACCTTGATAGGGGATTGGGACTGAGTCTCTCACTTCCTGTTGCATCACCAGGTCCTAACATACAAAAGATATGTATTGAATATGTAACAGTGGATATCATGCAGTTTCTTTTTGAATATTATAATATTTTCATGGGATGAATTTGATTCTGTTGTTAAAATGGTTTGTAGAAAAGACCCAGAGATGTGGAGCCCAAAGGTTCTGGTGCTTGGGTCCTGAGTTTGCTGTCAATGTGATCTGTAATGAGTTACTCAACCTCCGTGATCCTTAGTTTCTTCAACCATAAATGGGGCCAATAAAAATACCCTTGTTACTAGTCTAACTGCAGGAACAAATTAGGTCATGCACATGAAACATTTCTTTTGAAATGATGAAGGGCTATACATATGTCAGTTATTTTATTGTCCACATTTCAGCGGAAGTCTCATGAGTAACATTTGGTGGTGGGTGAGTTGTCACTTCTCTTAAATTTCTATCAGCATCTATCAACAGTAACAATAAATGGATGTACAAACTAAGTGAAGCAGTATGCTTGTTATGCAAATACGTTGTCATATGCTCTGAGTTGCTAATTCCAAGTGTATTTTTTGCTCCTCCTATAAAACAATTTCAGAAGTATCACCACTCTAACCTGCAAGTTTCTTATAGCTACCAGCACCTATAAATCAAAACCCATCCCATATGAATTTGCTTAAAATTAAATTGGCCAAATCTATCACGGAGACTCTTTTAGTCTCCTTATTCTATCATTGAATACCATTGAAGTGAAGTTTTGAATAATGAGAAAAGCATAATTGGGCATACAGTTAGCACCAGGATCAACAGAGGAAAAAGTGTTTTATTAATGGATTTTCAAAGGTGTTATCTATAGAATAGCCTCCATTTAGGAAATGGTGACATTTGACTAATTAAAACCTGAGATATCTCCAATGGCTCAGCTTCAACACTGTCTCCTCTTTTGACTGTCAAGGAGTGTCTTTAAATAAGGTGTGTGGGGCTCATTGATTTGCATGAATTCTTCTGGTTTCTGTCATCTAAGAGTCTAAAAGCCATGTCTTACAATTTTGAATGTTTATGGGCTTTGACAGTTCCCATCTGCTGTGGGGATGTCTAAGTGCCCCAAGCCTACTTGGCAAAACTCAGTGAAATCTTTGTTTTTACTTGATAAAATTTAAATTATTTATAGTGGTTATGTCTCACTGATTATTAGAGAGATTTTTTTTGATGACACAGGATTTCCTGTCACCATTTTCCAGATTATGAATAAATGCAAGGTAAAATGACACACACTTCTTATTAACATGAACTTTCTGATATTGTGATTATAATTAGTTGGACTGTAGTCCCTTCATTAGTTATTTATTTATTCACCTTCATTTTCCACTTCATTTTGGAAAGGATTTGTGGTGTTGTCATTTCATTAAGAAAAGTGCAAGGGCAATTGGAACAGAAATGTCAAGTATTCAGAAATTGGCGACCTTGAAACAATCACCCTTATAACTCCACAGAGCAAAAATTTAACTATGGCAGAATGGCTTTCTACAAGAAAGGAACTAGGGTAGAATTCAGCCATGAATATCACATGTGTCAAGATGGCTGACCTACATGCCATAATTGCCAACTATTTGGGCCCAATTCATGGACATTCATGTTGTCTTTAATGCTTTACTTAGTAAATATTTATTAGGAACCTACTGTGTGCCGTTGCCCTTAGTACTGAAGAAAGATAAAGAAAACAGAGAAGATAACTGTTGTCCTCATGAAGCATACATACTAATAAAACAAGTCACACAATAAATAATAGGCAAAAAAAATTTTTTTTGAAGAGTTCTGTGAAGGAAATACAGAGACTTATGGCTGAAAACAATGGACTTGGGAAAGTCAGACAGAGCGACACTCTCCTGAATAAGTCTCCAGTTTCTCTGTTTGTTGTAAAATACCCTTTCAAATTAAAATGTGAGGTTGTGTGCTCTAATGTTATGGATTTAGGTACAACTTTTCACCTGCTGTAAAATCGTTCTTCCCAAAGATGGTATTGGTTACCTGGATTTAGGCAATGTTTCAGTTCCAATTACTGACTTTGTAATAACAAAATTATGCTACATAATATTATTTAAGTTCTTACGATAGGCATGAATTATCTCCTTCAGTCTTCACAGACCATGAGATAGGTATTTATTTTAACATTTAAATTCTCCTTTCCTAGCAAATTTCAATTATATGGTAGTGTTATCAACTATAGTCACCATGTTCTATGTTGGATTCTCAGACCTTAGTCTTCCTACACTTGGAATCTTGTATCTTTTTATCAACTTCTTTTTTTCCTTGCCTCCGCTCACCCCAGCCCAGGTCCCCAGCAACCACATTTCTACTCTCTGTTTCTTTGAGATTTGCTCTTTTTTTTTTTTTTTTAAGATGCCATGTATAAGTTGTACCATATAGTACTTTGTCTTTTTCAGTCTGGCTTATCTCACTTAGTGTAATGCCCTCAGTATCCATCCATGTTGTCACAAATGGCAGGATTTCTTTCTTTCTCATGACTGAATAATTGTGTGTGTGTATGTATAGGTATGTATATGTGTATATATCTATAACTATCTATTTATATATCATCTATCTATCATCTATCTTGATATAAAGTGGTATGTAGAAATATATATATAAATATTAGATATATATGTGTATATACATAATCTATTATCTATCTATCTATCCATACATACATCATATATACATACATATCTTCTTTATCTTTATCTTCTTTATCCATTCATCCATTGATTGGGCACTTAAATTGCTTCCATGCTTTGGCTATAGCAAATAATGCTACAATGAACATGGGAGTGTGGACATCCCTCAATATCTTCTTTTCTTTTCCTTTGGATATATCCCCAGAAATGGGATTGTGTGGTCATATGATAGTTATATTTAAAAATTTTAAGGACCCTCTAGATTGTTTTCCATAGTGGCTGCAGCAATTTACATTCCCACCAACTGGGCACAAAACTTCCCTTTTCTCTACATCCTTACCAACACTTGCAATCTCTTGTCTTTTTGAGAATAGCCACTCTAACAGGCAGGAGGTGATATCTCATTGTGGATTTGATTTGCATGCCCCGGATGATTACTGATGTTGAGCAATTTTCACATGCCTGCTGAGCATTTGTATGTCTTTGGAAAAATGTCTATTCAGTTCCTCTGCCCATTTTGTAATTGGACCATTTGGTTTTTATTGTTGTTGTTAGAGTTGTGTGAATTCTTTACATTTTTATAGTGACCCTTTCATAGATATATGATTTAACAATATTTTCTCCCATCTCAGAGGATGCCTTTTCATTTTATCGATGATTTTCTTTGTTGTGAAGAAGCTTCGTAAATTGACATAGTTCCAGTTGTTGATTTTAACTTGTGTTGCCTTTGATTTTGATGTCAAACCCAAAACATCGTTGCAAAGATTGTCGTCAAGGAGCTTACTCTTTATCTTTTCTCTTGGGATATATGGTTTCAGTATTTTAATTTAAGTCTAATGCATTTTGATTTGATTTTTGTTCATGGTGTAAGATAGGGATCCTGTTTAATTTTTTTGCATGTGCTATCCAGGTTTCCCCCCACCACTTGTTGAAGAGATTATCCTTCCCCCATTGTATATTCTCGGCTCCTTTGTCATAAATTAATAACCATATATGTCTGTGTTTATTTGTGGGCTGCCTATTCTGTTCAATTGATCTCTATGTCTGTTTTAATGCCAGTACCACAGTGCTTTGATTACTAGAGCTTTGTAATATAGTTTGAGATCAGGAAGTGTGATACCTCCAGCTTTTTACTTTTTCTCAGTATTGCTTTGGCTCTTTGAGGTCTTTATGCATGAATCTCAAGATTTTGAGTTGCTGTAGTATTGCTATATATATATATATATGCATATATATACATTTATTATTATTATTATTATTTATTTATTTATTATTATGAGAGAGTGCGGGAGGGGGGCAGAGGAAGAGAGAGAAAGAGAGAGAGAGAGAGAGAGAGAGAGAGAGAGAGAGAGAGAATCTTAAGCAGGCTTCATGCTCCGCACAACACAGGACGCGATTCCACAACCCTGGGATCATGACCTGAACCAAAATCAAGAGTTAGAGACTCAATTGACTGAGCCACCCAGGCACCCTTGTTAAATTATTTTTAAATCATTTCATGCAAGTATAACATGGAAGTCATAGAGTGCACAAATCTTAAGTGTAATATTTAATAAAATTTTATGAGGTGAATATACCAGATATGACATTACCAGTGACCAGAGAATGCCCTTGTACCAACTCCAGTTATTGCCTGCTCCCAACAGCAGCCACTTTCCTGAGTTCTATCACATTTGGTTAGGAAATTTCTTGTGAACACACATTCTTTTACATTGGGCTTATTTTTTTCTCCGTGCCATATCTTTAGATTCATCCATTTGTTGCATGAATCAGAAGTTTGTTCCTTTTCATTGATGTATGTTATTCTAAAGTGTGACCGTACCATGATGCGGTTATCCTTTCTACTGTTGATGGACATTTGATTATTTCTAGCTTTTGACTCTGATGACCTATGGGCATTCTTGTTCATGTATATTTGTGTACATAGGCACTTGTTTTGTGGGTGAACCTTTAGGACTGGACTTGTTGATTCACAGGGCATGTGCAACTTTAGTAGATGTTGGCAAGTAGTTTCTATTAGTTGATACTCTGTAATGTCAAACAAACCAAGCCATTATGAATGATACAGAATAAGAAATTTATTACAGTAGTTAGACTTTACTCACTCGCTGAAGCTGAAGAAGCAGTCTGTTGAAGATACTGTCATTATGTCTATTGTTGAGTTCCAAACCACTCCAAATCAGCCAGAGCAGCAGCTGGAAAGAAAAGCTGAGATCAGAAGAGAACAATAAGAAATTGGAACTCACAAGGAAAACTAGAATCTTTGAGGAAAGGTGGGAACACTTGAGAAGATCTCAATAGTGTTAGGAAAAAGCAAAACCTGCTTTTATCACTTGATGGTTCCATTAAACTGAAAGTTAAGATTGATAGATGGGCACTTTAACCTCCAATCTTGATGATGTGGGTCATCTGCTAGCATTGTTTGCCATAGAGCTGCACACATATTTGGCCCAGGCCTCGGAGAGGTTGAAGGAAGAGATCATCCAGAGCTGACAAGCTGTGAGCGAACTGGAGATCAGTGACAACATGGCTGACTTCCTGCAATGACCCTCAGCACAGAAGAAATAGGGTTCCTGATCTACTCCTGTCCTCTTGATATCACTTATAATGTCTTTTCTAGCCAATGTTAACAAAGAATCCTATGAGAAAATAACTTATGTAAAATACAGTTTCAGCTTAGTTGAGTAAACAAAGGACAAAGCCATCCTTTTCCAATGCTTGTCACCTTGACACCCATATATACCTTTGCTAACCATCCTTAACTGCTTAAAAAAATCATCCTTCTACCTCACATGATACAAGTATATTTATACAACTTTAAAAATGCTTGCTATCCCTCTCCTCAAAACAGGTAAAATCCTTTAATCGATTTTTAAGCTGTGTTATTACTCTCCTAGCCGAATTAAATGCCTATTTTGAAATTCTGAATTAAATACTGAGATGTAAGTTCAATGCCTTTGAATCTATCTTATGTGAGATGGTTGAGAAATAAAAGAGGGAAAGAAGTTGGTTAATATTTATATAAATAGAGTCATATCAAAATAAAGAAGGAATATTCATGACTATCATAGATTTTATTTCCATAACTAGCCACCTAATTTCAGCTCATATCTTTCAGCTCCATACTTATTCTTTCCCTTAGCAAGCACTTAGCTTGTCATAGTCCCCTGCCTGGTGCAGTGACTCAAACTTTTACTCCTAAAGGAGGATTTGGGCTATTTATAGTCTCGCCTATATTGGGTTATAATTTTCCACTGATTATTTTTTCCTTTCTAAGTTTTTATTTAATTCCAGTTAGTTAACATACAGTGTATATTTAGGTTCAGATGTATAATTTAGTGATTCATCACTTACATACATCATCTGGTGCTCACCACAAGTGCCCTTCTCAATCCCCTTCACCTATTTAACCCATCCCCCTGCCTACTTCCCCTCTGGTAACCATCAGTTTGATCTCTATGGTTAAGATTCTCTTTTAACTTCCTCTCTCCCCCGCCCCATGTTTATTTGTTTTCTTTCTTAATTTCTACATGTGAGTGAACTCATATAGTATTTCTCTTTCCCTGACTGACTTATTTCACTTAGCATATAATTCTCTCTAGTTTCATCCTTGTCATTGCAAATGGCAAGATTTCATTCTTTTTATGGCCGAGTAATATTCCATTTTGTGTGTGTGTGTGTGTGTGTGTGTGTGTGTGTGTGTGTGTGACATCTTCTTTATCCATTCCTCAGTTGCTGGGCACTTGGGCTGTTTCCAAAATGTGGCTATTGTTGATAATGTGACTATAAATTGCAGGGTGCGTATGTTCATTCAAATTACTATTTTTGTATCTTCTGGATAAATACCTAGTGGTGAAATTGCTGGATCATAAGGTAGTTCTATTTTTAGCTTTTTGAGGAACCTCCATACTGCTTTCCAAGGTGGCCGCACCGGTCTGCATTTCCACCAACAGTGTGAGAGGGTTCCCCTTTCTCTGCATCCTTGCCAACACCTGTTGTTTCTTGAGTTGTTAACTTTAGCCTTTCTGACTGGTGTGAAGCAACATCTCATTGTAGATTTGATTTGTATTTCCCTGATGATGAGTGATGTTGAACGTATGAAAATGTGTTGGCCACCTATATATCTTCTTCGGAAAAATGTCTATTCATGTCTTCTGCCCATTTTTAACTGGATTATTTGTTTTTTGGGTGTTGAATGTTGCAAATTATTTATATATTCTGGATACTAACCCTTTATCAGATATGTCATTTGCAAATATCTCCCCAATTCCATAGGTTGCCTTTTAGTTTTGTTGATTGTTTCCCTCGATGTGCAGAAACTAATATCATCCTCAATGGGGAAAGACTAAGAGATTTTCATCTATGGTCAGGAATAAGATAGCGATATTTACTCTCAACACTGTTATTTAGCATAGTACTGGAAATTCTAGATGTAGCAATCAGACAACACAAAGAAATAGAGAGTATCCAGATTAGCAGGAAAGAAGTTAAACTTTCAGTTGCAGTAGCCATCTTTCAAGATTTCAATAACCTCATGTGACTAGTGTCTACTATATTGGACTACACAGATACGAAATTTCACTAGAGAGTCTAGAGATCATCATAATCCAAACTATTGTTGACTGACACAAAAATTTTGCTAGAGGAATACAAGAGCTAATAATGACAAGAATCCCCATTTCCACCTATTGACTTTGGGACCAATGGATTTTAACTAGAAAAAGCAGTACTATAGAGAGGCTGCTGACTTACCACACACGGCACCCTGAAAGCCATCGTTGAGTCTTCCAACAGCCATTCCACTGTGTTATCAGTAAAGCTGCTTCAGGATGATGAGGGAGATGGCAAGAGACTGTGTCTCCGATCACAACAAAGCTGTGTGGGATACCATAATGTTGAATAAGGTTTTCTATAAACCCTTGCATTGTGGTTTTGGCAGAAGACTTATGGGCCAAAAAAGCCAATCCATACTCAGAGTAAGTGTCTATTCTACTGGTAACAAAATGCGGCTTCCTCCATTGTAGCATGGTCCAATGTAACCAACCTGTACCAGCTTGCTGCATGATCTCCTTGGGGAATAGTACAATACTGGGAACTCAGAATTGGCTTTCCTGGTGGTAGTTTGGGCCTTCAGCAGTGGCTTTAGCCAAAATCTCTTTGGTGGGTGGTAGTTTATGTTTGTGAGCTCATGTGTAAACTCTATGCCTAAAATCATAGCCATTTTGTTCATGGACCTATTGGGCAAGGACAGCCGTGTCTGGGGACAATGATTGACCTCCAGAGAATGGATCATCTTATCGGTATGATCATTAAAATCCTCTTGTTTGAGGTTACTCTTTGTTAAGTGTTCACATGAAGAACAACTATCTTCATAATCTATGCTCATTAACAGAACAAATATTCCAATTATATCCCTTTCAACTCTTCAACCAGTCCTCTACTCATTAGCTGCTGTTCATTAAATAGTATAGATTCATACTTCTGGTCATTTCTCCTTCCAGGCAAAGCAAACAACCAGGTACATAGCTCAAAGCTTTGTCTACTGGAGGATTTCCCCTCATCACTACTCTCCAGGGCCACTCCAGCATAGACCTGTATAAATGCTCCCATCTCTAAAAGAAGCCATTGTTTTCTTAGTCCACTGGTTATAGGGAAATCTCCATAGTGTTATGAGGGAAGGTTGAGAAGGGGGAGTCAATGTCATATGAATATGGCCTGTGGGCATCTGGGCCGTCTGCTCAGCTGAGCTCAATCTTGTACGTACCACTTCTATTTGACAGTGAAGTATTGTTGTGTTGTCCAACTTTATGGTTTGAGGGTCAGATGACACCTGCTTCATAATGAGAAGCTAAGGTCTTATGATAAACTGGTGGTCTCTGATCAAGCATTCATTTGTTGCTTGGCCCCAGTAGTAAGCCTGAAGCTGTTTCCCAGAATGATAAGAGTAGTTAGTATACAGAGGATGGTACAGTTTTGATCCAAAATTTTAAATGTTTACTATGTGATCTAATTATAGGGTCTTGCCAAAGTCTCTGTAAAATATTCCAATCTGTCATAGACGTGCCAAGCATCATGAGACCATGCAAGGTCATATCCAAATGGTAGGGAAGCTAAAGAATTTTTTTTCTGGGCCCTGCTCAGATCTGGCAGATTATCAAGCTACTCAATAAATTGGTCAGAGTATCATGCCCAAAAGGGGTTTATTGTTCGGCAAAGTCTAAAATGGCACACTAAGCATTTTTGGTTCTTTTTTTTTTTTCACCAGTTTTTTAACAAATTCTTTTTTAACAAAAAGCCATTAGTTTTTTCACTTTAAAAAGAATATTTCAATATGTCTCAGACCACTTTGTCCCTAAAAATTCCGTTGAGGTGATAAGTTTCTAAATTTTTGTGGGATTTATTTCCCTTTCCTTTCTCATGCATATATTCTTCCAAAAAGTCTAGAGTAGTCGCTGCTTCCTGCTCATCTGGCCCAATCAGCATGATATCATTAATGTAATAGATTATCAGTATAATGATGTCTTGTGGAATGAAGATGCCATATAAGTCCCTGTAGACAATATTATGGTGTAGAACTGGACAGTTAACATGGTTTTATATTACTGTTCCTTCAAGAGGAAAGGAAATTCTCCAGGAAAAGAAATTTCTGGTGGGGGTGGGGGGGTGGGGGAGAGCAAAGAGAGAGAGAGAGAGGGAGAGAGAGGCATTTGTCAGATGCTGGGACAGTGTTGATTTGTTCCAGTTACGATTGTACATCTGAACCGGCATCTGTAATTGGATTTCACCACCTGATTAAGTTTACAATAATGCACTACTATCTGCTAAGTTCGATCTGTCTTCTGTTCAGGCCAAATAGAAAAGTTGAAGGACAACGTGGTACCTCACATTATACCTTTCAAAACCTTGAAATCTCTGAAATCCCTCCAAGGATATGTTACTTGTTATTTTGATAGGTAGAGACAGCTCTTCTACAAATTTTCATCTGAACTTTTCTACCGTATTTGCTATGGAGCTACTCATGTACTTGGTCCATGCTTTTAAGAGGCTAATGGAGAAGATCTGGTGGGGATCTCACCCCAGGTGAACATCTCACTGCTGCCCCATGCTAACTAGGTGAGCTGGGAGATAAGTGACAGTATACATGAATTGTCCCGGTGCCTGTGCCCTGTGCTGGCTTCAGAGTATACGAAATACGACTATCGTTTTACTTTGCCTTCTAATTATCATTTCAAAACCATGAAGATCTTTTTTCTGTTTTATTTTAAAAAAGATGTATAGCTCTTTATTGAAGTTTATATCTACAATCTGTCTGGAACGTGGTTTAAGATAAGCACCGAAATGCATACTTTTCTCATATTGGTACTCCTTTGATTGGGCATCATGTATTAAAAAGAATATCTTTTCTAGCCAAATAAGATAAAAACAGAGAGGGAGGCAAACCATAAGAGATTCTTAAATACAGAGACAAACTGAAGGTATCTGGAAGGGTCTTGGGGTGAGAAGATGGCCTAAAAAGGGTATGGGCATTAAGGAGGGCACTTGGGATGAGCACAGGGTGTTATATGTAAGTGATGAATCATGGGGTTCTACTCCTAAACCAATAATCCTACACTGTATCTTAACTATCTTGAATTTAAGGAAATACATTTAAATTTTTCTACTTTAATAGGAAGTCATGATGTCTAGTAGTGTAACTCCTTTAAAATTTTTGTCTTCATTATTTTGCTCTCTTGCCTTTTCATATATATTTTAGAATTCATTCGCCAATAGCCACAAAAATTCTTGTCAAAATTTTGGCTGGGGTGCATTGAATGTATACAACAAAAAACAAAAAAATGTTGAGAATCAACATTTTGACAGTATTGACACTTCCAATCTATGAACATAGTATATTTGTCTATTTTTTTTTTCAAAGTCTTCTCTGATTTCTTTTAATACAGCTTTTTGGTTTTCTGTCCAGAAGTCACATGCATTTTGGATTTATTCTTAGGTATTTGATATTTTTGATGTTATAAGAAATGGTATCTTTTTAAGAATTTTTTAATAGTTTTGTTACTATGTTGTATACGATCTTTCACCCTGTAATTTTCTTCATTTAATTAGTAATTAAATTTACTGAAGATTCTTGTTCTCAATTATGCCAAATGACAATAATGACCCTTACATTTCTTCCGTTCTGATTCTTATAATTTCTATTTTTTTAAATTTCCTTTTTGAACTGTCTACGACCTCCAGTACACTTTTGACTAAATGTAATGATAATGGAGAGTCTTGTCTCATCCATAGAGTTAGCTGTACATTGTCATTGTTGTTGTTTATAGTTTCTGTTGATCAGACTGAGAAAATTTCTTTCTGTTCCTTGTTTTATACTTTTTTTAAATTAACAGGCATTGATAGCTTTTTCTGCAAATTGCAGATGACCATATGATATTTTTTTCCTGATGATATAGTAAAGTCATGTCAATTGATATTAGAATGTTAATCTTACATTTCTTTAATACACCTAGCCTTTCTAACACATTATTTTGAATGTGACTGCTATCACTTGGTTTATGCATATGCATATATGTGTATTTATGCTCATGAAATTGCTATTATGTTCTGCTATGATCCGTACACTACAGATTGGAATACAGGTATAGAGACTCTAAATAAATGATTAAAGTCAACAGGCAGTGATTCAGCATGAGGGAATTTGATTCAAGAATATATTTCCATAACATTAAATTATTAAATAGAAGCTACTGATTATAATGTTTTCAGAAAATGACATAAAATGATGCTATTCTGTGAAGTCCCATATATTAAAGGTTATGAATTTGTATTTTTCTAGAAATTATACCACTTTGGCAAGCAGGACAGTTAATTCTATGTGTAATTTGGCCGGGCTAAAAGGATGTTTAGAGAGCTGGTGAAAAATTATTTCTGAATATGTCTGTGGGGGTATTTCCAGAAGAGATTAGCATTTGACTGAGACTGTGAGGGACCATCCTCACTAATGCAAGTGGACATCATCTGATGCATTGAAGGCCTACACAGAGCAAAAGGGCAGAGAAAGGGTGAATGTGTCCTATTTGTTTGAGCTGGGACATCCCTCTTCCCCTTGCCTCACATATGTGTGCTCCTGGTTCCTGGACCTTTAGATTCAATTGAATTATACCACTGGCTCTACCTGGTGCTCCAGCTTAGAGATAGCAGATCATGGGACTTCTCAGTCTCCGTAATCACATGAGTCTATTTCTATAATACATTCCTTTGGTGTGTGTGTGTGTAATTTTATTATTTTATTATATTATAAATATAATATTATATCCCTAAAACAATATTATGTATTATTCTGTTCTGTTACTCCAGACAACCCTGACCAATATTGGCAAATCTTATTTTTTTTCTACATAGTGGTATTGCATTTTTACCATGGCTTACAAAACCTTAAATAATCTATCTTCCTGGGGTGCCTGGGTGGATCAGTCAGCTAAGAGGCCAGCTCTCAATTTCAGATCAGGTCATGATCTCGTGGTTTGTGAGTTCGAGCCTTGCATAGGACTCTTGTGCTGACAGCACAGAACCTGCTTGGTATTCTCTCTCTCCCTCTCTCTCTGCCTCGTCCTTGCTCATGTGAGCATGCTCTCTCTCTCTCTCTCTCTCTCTCTCTCAAAATAAATAAATAAACATTTAAAAAAATCTATCTTCCTTCTCCTTTTTTTACATTTTTTTAAATATAGTTTATTGCCAAGTTAGCTAACATACAGTATCTATAATGTGCTCTTGGTTTCAGGGGTAGATTCCCATGATTCATTGCTTACACACAACACCCAGTGCTCATCCCAACAAGTGCCTTCCTCAATGCCCATCACCCATTTTCCCCTCTCCTCCGCCTCCCCCCCCACCCCATCAACCCTCAGTTTGTTCTCTGTACTTAAGAGGCTCTTATAGTTTGCCTCCCTCTCTGTTTGAAGCTATTTTTTCCCTTCGCTTCCCCCATGGTCTTCTGTTAAGTTCCTCAAGTTCCACATATGAGTGAAAACATATCTGTCTTTCTCTGACTGACTTATTTCACTCAGCATAATACCCTCCAGTTCCAACCATGTTGTTGCAAATGGCAGGATTTCATTATTTCTCTTCTTGCATTCACACACATTTATTATTATTCTTCAGCCACACTGACCACTTGCCATTGTCTGAACATACCATGACCAAGTGTACTCCTGTGTTCGTGTCATTGCATGTGACATCCCCTCTACCTAGAACTTTCTCCCTGTAGACATCTGCATGGCTCAGTTCCTCATTTCCTTAACTTCTCTGCAGAAATGCCACCTTACTAAAAAGGACTTCCCTGACTCATGCCACCTTCTAATGTAGTTATTAGCAGAGAATCAGAGCCCTGCTCCTCCTTTCCCTGGTCACCCATAAACCGGTTCCCTTTACTAGTTTCTTACCTCCATAGCCTCTATTGATACCTAGGATTGTGAATTCATTTCTTTACCTTCTCCAAAATAATGTAAACTCCTGAAAAAGACAGGGATTTATTCTGGATCTATTTCTACAGCCCAGATGAGTATCTGATATATTACAGACTTTTTTTCATAGATGTTTATTGTATGAATGAATGAATAAATGGATGAATGAGCTTCAAATTGTCAAAAGTTACATAATTTCTCAAAAATTTGCTAATTATTATTTTTTCCTGTGACTCTAACCCTGAAGACAGACAAGCTTGGTGCCTTCATTATTTTCTTCTTTTTATAGCAATGACTCAGAAGGTGTTGATAGATATTTAACACATCTTCTAGATACATCCTGACTATACCCAAGGTAACTTGGAGGTGGGGGCATTCATCATATGCCATATGATAAACTTCTGCTGTTTTCTTGTAGTGCAAGGGGCTCATAATGCCCACTTTATATGCAATATGCTTCAAAAATGAAAGATTATTGTTGATATTAAAGTAAGATATGCAATATCATATGTAATTCATTTCCCTCAACATATGCCCTTTAGCTATATTCAACCCTGTCCTTCACACCTGGTCCTGAGATAAATGTAAAAATGGGGTTCTGTATATAAATTGTGCCTCTATCTACCAAATTGATTTCTGGGGCCAAAGAAATCATTGTAATTTACGAGATACACTTGTGATAGTCATGAATGTTAAGCAGAGCAGATGGGACTGGGTGACATGACTTTGATTTTTAATTATAGGTCAACTCAGCTTAATTCCATAGTGTGACACGTCATCCCCCTCGCTTTAAAGTGAAAGCTAAAGTGCAAATGAACTAACCTTTGAATGTCAGCCTGCATTCCAGCAGCTAAATATGCAGCTCTGAGCAAGTAACTTGACTTCCTGGGCCCTCAGTTTTCGTAGCCTGGCCCGTATCATTTCTAATGGCCATCCTTAAATCTGCAAAAACGCAATGGTTCTATAACATCATTTATTAAGAGAACCAGCTTGGGAATTAGAACTTGGATGAGAAGTGCTTTAGTCTTAAGTCTCCTACACAGCCTTCCGATAAAGAGAGAGGAGGAGAGAAAGGGCAGAGAGAGAGAGAGAGAGAGAGAGAGAGAGCCATCCATCAGAAATCTTTTTTAAAAAACACAAGCCAAGTTTTTATTGATTTATTTTTAATGTTTATTTATTTCTGAGAGACAGAGAGATACAGAGCAGGAGCAGGGGAGGGGCAGAGAGAGGGGGAGACACAGAATCTGAAGCAGGCTCCAGGCTCTGAGCTGTCAGCACGGAGCTCGCCGCAGGGCTCAGGCCCACCAACGGCGAGATCAAGACCTGAGCTGAAGTTGGACGCGCTCAACCGACTGAGCCACCCAGGCGCCCCATCACAACCCCGATTTTAAAACACAACCTTAGTTTGCCAGGCCTCGCCTACCTGGGAGAACAGATGAGGTCAGAGTCACAAAGCACTCAAGTTTTGTGGGATCTTTCCTTTGATTCCAGAATCTCACTGTCTTCTTGAATATCATTCTTCTGCTGGAAGATGTGTCTAAGAATCCCTCGGGATTGTGTGTAGCTATGAGGAAGGGAGTTGGAGCAAGCCTGAGGGAAAGAGGTTTTGGTGATGTCAACAACAAGGGTAAAGTTACCATGACCTGGTGGAGTTTGGTGCATTGAAGATAAGATGTGGTTACAGCCCAAAGAATGGCAGTGGAGGGGGGGGCGGGGGGCGAGGTAGGGGAGGTAACATAAGATCAGAAAGTGAGGTGGGACCAGATCAAGCAGGGATCTGTAGGACAGCTATTTTAGCTTTTATTTATGATACCACTGCTCGCCATAAGTCTAGGTATGGGTTAGAGTGGGAGAGAGCCAAAGCATAAGAGACTCTTAAAAACTGAGAACAAACTGAGGGTTGATGGGGGGTGGGAGGGAGGGGAGGATGGGTGATGGGCATTGAGGAGGGCACCTTTTGGGATGAGCACTGGGTGTTGTATGGAAACCAATCTGACAATAGAGTTCATATATTGAAAAAATAAAAAAAAATAAAAATAAAAGAAATTGGTTTTAGCTTTCAAAAAAAAAGTCTAGGTATGGGTGAGGTAGAAAGAAGATTTGAGTGACAAACATCACGCTATATTAGGAAAGATCCTTCTCCCACTGCCAACAGTCTCCTTACTAGTTCAAGTTCATCCTGGGTGGTTCCTGGACGTGTAAGGAACCTCCCAAGTGTAAGAGACCTCCCAACACGTCCTTTCACAGATTTTTTGGAGATTGGCCCTGCTAACTCATCAGGTATGTCCAGTCATGTCAGAAGCACATTTTAGGTACAAGGCGGGAAAACCTGTACTCAGACTACATCATCATATAATACCATAATCAAAATTTGTAATCTCTTCAGGAATCTAGAAACTTAAATGCTAAGTGCACTTGAACTTCTAATTGGAGGTTAAAGATGATTTAGATAAGGTTACCGCGTGTGTCCCTCATCAAGAATGGACTTTTTTCCTTCGTTCCTTGGCTATCTGCTTGGCTGGATCTAGCCCATCTCAGGGCTCTATCACACAGAGGAAGCCACACTCCTCTTGAGATTGATCTCCTTATTAGTAGGACCGGCTGGTAACCCGGGGACTATTTTCAAACTCTCTGAGCAAATATAGGCAAACCCTTTCAGAAGGGTGGACAGAGAAGGAACTGGCCTAACTGGCAGCTATTATTTGCAACGATGATCTAAATCTTCTGTACCACCTTGAGGGCTCACTGACTTTCCGCAAACAAGTCGAACGTGCACTGCTTTCTCGTTAGCAGGGATGACCAAATACGCTCTCGGATGATGTATGTGTGGTAAAGCTAGTTAGTGAGAACTAACAAAATACTTGTTTCAGGCACAGTGATGAAAACAAGTATCTGCGTCTGGGAAACCTCCACTGGTGAAACCAATCATTTTAATGAGCGGAAATACATACAGCTGAAGTTGTGTTCTAATGCAAAATGTGTATTTGTGGAAACGATGCTTTCTTGAGTAATGCTTTCAAAGCTTGCTGAGGAGGGAGAGAGATTAACAAACTGACATGTGGTATTAGTTTCTTTGTAAAATATTTTATACGACTTAACTATTTTGTGGGTTGACTGAAGAGGTTTTTTTATGAAAAAATATTGAATGGCAGTGCCCTTGATATTACATGTCTGTAAAGAATGTCACAGTAGTCCCACAATAAAGTTCGTTTCTGGGGGAAATATCTAGCACAGCTCACTTGAAGAGAAGTTCGGGGTCTGGGGCTCCTTTGTGTGTATGTGATTGTGCTCTTAGTTTGATTTGATTTTTTGTGGGGGAATAGACTGAGAGAAAAACTGTCTTAACTAAAAAAATACATGCACAGTTGGTTAAAATTTACTAAAGGACAAATCTACAATTTTAGGCTATCTTTCAAAATCGGTCCTCCGTTCTGAATCATCCATTTACTTGTGGAGATTCAGTTCACTCCTTTATTATTAAGATACATATTCGTAATACTTTTCGAGTTTTGCTGTTCTAGTTACAAATAGCTTCTACTTTTCTCGGACACAATTTCACTTTGAGCAAGAATTCTTGACTTCCATGGTTTTCGGTTTTGTTTTTAAAGGGAAAGAATTCATTTGCTGATTTTTTTTTCTCCTATTGGGCTTAGCAAGTGATTTCAGGCACATTATTTCAGGCCCTTAATTGATGTGCTCCTATTGGGTTAATATTGCATTTCTTTGTTTCTAAGAGTTGATTCTCTAGGTATTTGAGATGAATTTGTTAACACGTCGAGTTTTCGTGAAAACAGCAAACTTTAATCACAAAGCTGGGAGTAAGACAGTGGGGGTTGGTGATCTCTGCTTCCCCAACCCCATTCTTTGGCAGAGAAATCCAATGAGCACACTTTGATTTTTGCCACCCACCACTAACAGAGTTATTAACCAAGAGATGTATGTTATTATGTAGGACCTCTCAGCGCAGATAAAGATTTAATGCAGGATTCCCTCCCAGCACTGATGACAGCATGAAGAATTACACACTGTGGGATAAGTTTTAAAATTCCCAGCAATTTCTGCAAATCTATGGAAGAAATGGTTTAAGAAATAGCTTTTGTCAGCTCATTGTGTTGATTTCACTTGCCCAGCATAGAAGAGTATATAAAGCTATGTAAGGGTAATAAAGACTCTGTTGAAACAAAATCTTCCTAGATGTGGAGATACAATATAAAATCTAAAATTCAAAGGAAAAAAAAAAACTATTTTTGGACGCTATTGATTCTTGGGAGGTTTGTATGAATAGCCAAGGACCAGTGATGTCATAACGCGGATGGCGTTGCTCCAACAGGGAAAGTTTGCTAACTTGGATCTGGGGCTTATGCTTTATGTATATTATATTAGTTCATTTGATTCTTACACTAATTCTCTGGGAAAAGGTTTACTACTGATGAAATCAGGGTGCAGAGATTAAGCGCAACTATGTGTCCCAGGCTAGGCAGAAAGGGAGCAGAAGAGGGAGACTCTGAACCCAGGACCTTTGACGCGAGACTCTGTGCTTTTCACCACTAATCTGTATGGTACTGATAGATGTTGATTACTGTCACATTCTCTGTGGCTGGGCTGCAGTGCTGCTGAAACTTGTCTTGGTTTGAGAAGCTGCGAAGATACTCCAAACTTAAGGTTTCCCTGGTCATTCCGGAATCTTCCACAAGGGTCTGACCCTCTCATCCTGTCTCCTATCTTGGTAGAAAGTGCTGGCAATCGGGTTCCTTTCACGAATCTTGTGATGGGAGAGAAGAAGAGAAGTCAACACTGACCTTTGTTCAAGCTAAGCCATGAAGAAGGAGAAGTTCATCATAGCAGAATCATGACTTTCTTAATAATCAACTTAGGGGGAAAATGTGAAGAGACCTGTTATGCATTTTGTCATGGTCTAAAATAATGGCTTTCTATTAGAAGTTCAGGTACCATCTAAACCAGGGTCTCTTAACCTCAGAAGTGATGACATTTTGGGATGAATACTTTTGTTGTTGCTACAGGAGGCTGTCCTGTGCATTGCAAGGTGTTGACCAGAACTCCTGGCTTCTCACTAGATGCCGGTAGCATTCCCCCATGTGACAGCCAGAAATGTGCCTCCAGACGTTGCCCGGTATCCCCTGGAGGCAAAATCGTCCCTGGTTGCAAATGATCGGTAGATATAGTTGTATGTGTTTACAGTTGTCACCTAAGTGGTATGAAGGGTTTTTATAACTTTAATTAATATTGATAGAGTTCCCATCAATTTTTATATTTTTAGAAAACTGGGATTTTTTATTTCTCTATGCATTAGAATTAGTATTTATCTTTTAATTGCTCAGTTGGGTTCTTTGATTAATTGGTTTTTAATAGCATGATTAGTGGCATGTAAGACAGGAAAGGCAGATTTTTCTCAGGGCATGGTATCATAAAGGGGAAAGCAACCTGGAATGAGAAGAGAGTAGCTTGTTGAGAAATTCCAGAAACAACTCAATAGGGATATTTGGGGTGATATATATATTTGATATATAATTGATATGTATTCAATTATAATCCAGGCGGAGTGAAAGTTTATCATGTAAAAAGGTAGTTAGAGGTCAAACCACTGTATGAACAGTGACACGGGGACTTCACCAGCTTTCCTGAATGATGAGTATTGTAGCATGTAAGAACCAAAGGGCCTACTTATGATCCGCTTATTCAATTCTCTCATTTTACAAAGAAACGGGGTGTAGGGAGATTAAATTAATTCGCCCAAGTTCCTGGATTGGATTTCCCAATTCCCATGTCTACTGAACACAGTTTCTCTGGGGAATGAATGAAATCCTGCATTAGTGGTCAGGAAGAGTCTGACATTTTCACCTGCAGAATCAAGGGCTCTCCTTCTTTGCTCGTGTTATTTTTCTTCCTTAACATTTCTGCTAGAACGCTGTCATCCCGTGTTCCTCTTTCGTCAACGAAGTTTCGCTTTTTGCAGAGAAGAGACTATCTTTATATCATCTCGGTACCTAACACAGTCAAGCAAGTGTTTAAAGAAACAATAGTCTGTGAACCTGAAGAAGGATGAACTCCAGGCGTTGTGGATTGATACAAAGGCTACCACTGCTAAGCGCCTGGATCACACCTGTGTTTTCCCAATATGGGGAAAAGTATTATTGGATGCTATTGTTTTATTTTATTAATTTTCCTGTCCTCTCCCCAGATTGTTTCCATGAGAACAGCACTTTTTTTTCTCCGTTGCTCAATCTTGGTTCCCTGGGACCTCACATAGTGATTGGCAATACATGTATCTGTTGAATGATGAAACTGAGTAGTGGATTTGCCAGTGTGGACACAGTGGAAATTTTCAAAATGAATTTACATGCAAGATAGTCTCTTGGCAACCGTTGGACAAACAGAGCATGCATCATAACATTTAGAAACAGCAGACACAGTCAGCCAGACTTGGATGAAAATACTAATACTGATCCTTATGAACCATGTGACCTTCGTCAAATTGCTTAACTCCCTGAGCCTCTACGACTGCATCTGGAAAAAGGTCATAATAGAGTATTTATCTCTTAGGGTTCTTATGAAGATTAAATGAGATAATGTGAGTAAATTGATAAGGTGAGCGGTTGGCACTGAGTAGGCACTTAATAATGGTGAGTTGGGTGGGAAGGATACTTCTACCCCACTGGCAGTTTTGCCCATCGAGAAGGTTTTATTGGCCAAACCCCAGGTTTTTAGAAGGATTAGCATACTGTAAATATCAAGAGTTATGCCAGGCAAGCCTCTCACTGTTTCTAGCATCCATCCCTCCCTGCCATAACAGTGTGGCGTGGGCCCGTGACTAGTGTAAATGGACCAAGAATGTCACCCACAAGCCAGTAACTCTGGATTCACACAAAGGGTGAATTAAACAGCCCTTTGAAATTCAGCCTGAGTCCCTTGACACAGTAGTGCTTTCCAGAGAAGTCCTGCATGAGGAGATGTATTGAATGTTCAGTAACTATCAATAAAATGGACTTGATTTTCCACTAGGCTATTTTTTTTTTTCTTTGTGTCAGGGAATTCTAGAAAGCATTGAAGTTGAAGTACTAAGACCCAGTCCTTTCAGTTATTATTATTTCAATTATTATTAGGATCCTACCCTCTATCTAAGTGAGAAAATAAAATACAGATAACAATAGTAATTAGCCAAAGGATGGAATCTATATTTAAGTGGAGAAAATTGAACATACTACATTTAATTTTTTTTAATATTTATTTTTGAGAGAGAGAGAGAGACAGAGACAGAGACAGAGCATGAGCGGGGAAGGGGCAGAAGGAGAGGGAGACACAGAACTCGAAGTGGGCTACAGACTCCATCCATGTTATCATCACAGAGCCCGATATGGGGCTCGAACCCATGAACCATGAGATCATGACCTGAGCTGAAGTCAGAGCCTTAACTGACTGAGCCACCTAGGCACCCTGAATGGACTATATTTAAATGATGAGAAGTATACTGAGAAATGTCGGTCGTATTTTAATCCATCCCCCACCCCCATACGTAATGTCATCATGTTATGGTAAATTGTACTAACATCTACTTACTTCTGAATAATGAAGTTATATATATCTCCCTGCTATACAACTTTGGGGTTGCATATATAGACTTTTTGAGTCATTCAATATGGGTTAGGGAATGAGAACATGGAGTATTGAGAGATGGTAAGGCAGAAGACTGAACCAAACAACATTCCCTTGAGGGAGATGAAAAAAAAAAAAAAACAAATTAACAGTCTAGCCTGAGGAGAACAAGAGGTAGGGGTGTTTTAACAGAAGGCAAATGTGGTCGCTGAGAATGTCTACCTTATGATGAGCACTGGCATTGCTGAACTGAGTAGATTGTAAAAAATAAAAATTAAATGAAAAAAAAAACTTCACGTGTTTCTTCTTGAGCATGGAAATTTCTTTATGTCTCTGGAGCCACTGGGGACAAGAAGTAGGAGGTCAACAATGTTGAGACTTAAACAGGCTTTGAGTGCTCAAAGACAGTATTCATTCATTCATCTGGTCATCACTCACTCACTTATTTATTCCTTTAATGAACATTTAGTGTGTTTCTTGTATGACTTAGGCAAAAAAAAAAAAAAAAGAAATTTGAAATACACATCTCAGTTGTATCTAAGCTCTTAATGAAAACCATGGAGATAAAAAATGTGGAAAGGTTATAGCAATCCAGAGGTGATATATTAAAAATAACTGAGCTGTAGCTGTTACTGTAAATGAAGTATATGAAAACTATAAAAACTTAAAAGTACAGAAGAAATATTTTTTAAATACTTTATATATTATGAAAATATATAAAATATTTAATATATAATATAAAAATATATGTGCAAATGTCTACATACATTTATTGATGTCCTGAGTAGGCTTTAGACCTTTAACAATTATTAATTTTTTAAAGATAATGGTTTTACAGAGCTGACATTCTATATTTGTTTGTTACTGCTCTATCTTATAACAGAATGATGAAAAGAAATATAAGACATTTTTTAGATTAAGTCCTCTATCACCCACTTATAACTGGGTGAAAGATGATGAATGTCAGTTCATATTGTTGATTGGCCCTTTATGATAATTGCTTTTTGATCGGTTTGTGCAAATTAGAACTTGAAGCTCCAAGGTAAGATTTATAACACCAGGAAGATTTTTATTAAGCCTTGAACAACAATAAGGAATACGTTTGTAAAATAAACTTTAATTATATTCTTCTGCAAAAAAGTTCATATATCACAATTAAATAAAAACTGCTTAGAATTAATAACTTTCTGTTGATGTAATATTCTGAGTTCCTCGAGAAAAGGCAAGCTGTAATATAATAGGGAATTGGGATGTGGGAAAATATTTCTTATTTATCACTCTAATAATCAAAATCACACATAAACTCCATGATCACAATAAGAGTAATAATGGTGACTCACATTTATGGATCACTTAGGGTGTGCGCTCACACAGCCACATGAGACAAGCACCTTGATTTTTCTCATTCTATAGATGAGATGCTGTGGCACTGAGATGTAGAGTTCTTTGTCCGAAGTCACCTGGCTGGTAAAGAATGGAGGTTAGATTCTCCAAGTCCGTCTGGCTCCTAAACCCACTGGATTAACTATGCTAGATGGCAAAATACAGAAATTACTTTCTTTTTCTAAAAACTAAAAAATAATAATGTTTCTTTATTTTTGAGAGACAGAGAGAGACAGAGCATGAGCAGGGGAGGGGCAGAATGGAACTGAGACACAGAATCTGAAGCAGGCTCCGGGCTCTGAACTGTCCGAACAGAGCCTGACGCAGAGCTTGAACCCATGAGCTATGAGATCATGATCTGAGCCGAAGTTGGATGCTTAGCCAATGGAGCCACCCAGGTGCCCCAGATATTACTTTCTTTAGGGGCACCTGGGTGGCTCCATCAGATAAGCATCTGACTCTTGATTTCAGCTCAGGTCATGATCTCACAGGTTCATAGGTTCATTGGTTTGAGCCCTGTGTTGGGCTCTGCACTGACAGTGTGGAGTCTGCTTGGGATTCTCTCTCTCCCTTTATCTCTGTGCTTCCCCCTGTTTATGCTCTCTATCTCTCAAAATAAACAAAACAAAACAAAACAAAACCAGAAATTAGGGGCCCCTGGGTGGCTCAGTTCCTTAGGTATCTGATGCTTGATTTTGGCTCAGGTCATGATCTCACGGTTCCTGGGTTCGAGCCCCACATCAGGCTCTGTGCTGACAGCATGGAGCCTGCTTTGGATTCTGTTTATCTCTCTCTCTGCCTCTCTTTCTCTCTCTCAAAATAAATAAATAAACTTAAAAAAAAAAAGAAAATCCCTTTCTTTGATGCTATCAGCTGACATTTGCATTAAGGAAAGAAAAGAAGTCTTACTGCAATCCTAGTTTAATTTCAGAACGTGGAGGAGAAAATGGAGAGGAAAGTAGACCCTGTCTTTTGATGAATCATAAATTCTGTCTCAAAAGGATGTGCCCTTTAAGGCTCCTTCCATTCGGAAGCACAAATGCCCAAGTATCACTAAGAATCTACTTAGTTCTAAGAATATCACATCCAAAACATACAGATTGTTTGAGAAAATTTCCCTAAGCATGCATTATAGAAGGAAAATCACAAATGTAACCCCAAATAAATGAGATGCACAAAAGAAAAATGGGGAAAAATCAGCTCTGTTCCCCCCATTCTGTCCAGCATTCTTCACCCCGATTGTCTCCAGTTGGAAATACTTTCCCAGCCTTCTTCTTATGGTTTGAGCACATACTTAACATTTTGAGAAGCTTCTATTTGTCTTAGGCTACAATATCCTACATAAACATCCTCTGCCTACTTATTTAGAACAGCTCCGGGTTCTTCTCACACTCTCCTCTTGCAAGTTCACTATCGTTATAACAACCATAGCCCCCAAAATGTAATAATTAACACTTAGTAATAGGAATGCAGGGAAGTTTATTTTTGGTTTCTTTTACCCTCAAATGAAATTGCTTTTGCATTATTGCCTCAGGGGAACACTTGTAGTGTGGCTGTATTCTTGAATTTCCAAATCTCATTCCTGAAGAATTCCAGGGACAGAGATCAACCAGTTGGCATTATGCTCAGGACTGTGCTTCTTCCTGAAAGCTCTCGCGTGAGGAACGCCATAAAAATGAAATTTTAGTCAGAGATCCCAAACTGGATTGACTTCTCCCTTCTCATTATTCTTGAGCCAATCAGAGGTGATGGTGGCATGAGTTCACATGGAATGACAAGGCAGACAAATATCAGGTTGATCGAATAAAGATGAAAATAGAAAGTGGAGTTGAAAATAGCCTGAGAGTGAGGACAAATATACTGTGGTTTCAAATGAAACATCAAATATATTTGCAGTACGACCCCAAATATCAGCTTACGAATAATGCATTATTTGGGTAATAAGCATATTTGGAAATAGTTGGAATTCTTGATACGATTTTCTAAACTTTATAATATTTTCATTTTCAGGGTCATCTTGATTCTTTCTTCCAGTCATTCAGCTGGATGGCGGATCCACTTTTCCTAAAGTTGGTTTTAAGGTTAGTTTCCAAACTATTCTCACAGTCTCTGTCTAAGTGGCCTATACTTCTTCGCATCTCCTCCCCTCCATACTCCTTTGAGTCCACCGACTCTTTACAATAGCTCATATATCCGTTTCATATTTTCTATTTGTTAATAGTTTCTGATACTCTCTACTTGTAGGAACATTTGCTTCCACTCTTAGGGGAGGGAAAAAGATTTGAGCATCGTTCCTTTCTGAGCTGGAATGTCTTGATTATGTAACTTCAGGACATCACCTTGGTAAAATTTTCAACATCATCGAAAAATGCAATTGTTCCCTCATGAAAATACAAAACAAGAACTGATAGAAAATATTTGTTTCTCTTTCCCTGTGAAACAAGGAAGCAAAACTATATCGGGCTTCTCATTCTAGCCCTGAATGGACATTTGTTTCTGGAATGCTTGAAGTGTTAGCCACCTGCCACAGAGCTCCTACCCACAAGATGGAGAAAATGTCTATCAGTTTTGAAGGTGTAGCTTGAATTATGGTTGTTATTCTGTTCTTGAAAGACCCATATGTTTATCACACTTTTGAAAATGAAAGAAAATCAACAAACCTGTAGATCCAACCTTTTGAGAATGGGTCCGTGAAGCCATCAACATATGATGGGATTTGAAGGCTTCTAGAAGACTCTGATTCCTGATTCCGTTCCCCAAACATTCTGCATCCCTTCCTATTCAGAGCCAAGTCTACAATTTGGGTTAACCCTCTATTTTTTCCACTTGAGTTACAACTTTCTAATTTACAGTTTTAGGGGTGCCTGGGTGGTGCAGTCGGTTAAGCGTCCGACTTCAGCCAGGTCACGACCTCGCGGTGCGGGAGTTCGAGCCCCGCGTCAGGCTCTGGGCTGATGGCTCAGAGCCTGGAGCCCGTTTCCGATTCTGTGTCTCCCTCTCTCTCTGCCCCTCCCCCATTCATGCCCTGTCTCTCTCTGTCCCAAAAATAAATAAACGTTGAAAAAAAATTAAAAAAGATAATTTACAGTTTTAAGTCCTATTAAAATGCAAGGGAATTTTTTTTTGTAAGAAAACGATGCATTTAACTTTGCAGAGATAGCACTATGGTCTCTGCAGAGCTTGAACATGATTAGTATCACATTAAAGTGTTGCCTGGCCCAGATTTGCTTGCGTAGGATGTAGCTTCATTTAGATGGAATCCCATTCACTTTCCAAATGAAGAAGCTGGAAGAAGGTTTTGATAAGGCAATAAGAGCTTGGGGGTGAATTTAAGTACCTGAAGTGCAGGTGGCAATGCCAGTGAATGAGTGAGAGGGCACACAAGGAGGAGAGAGACACCGACCACACAAGAACTTGTCCAAGCTTACAATTTTGCTTACAACGGCTTTGACAGAAGCATTCATTTATTTTCACATAACTTGTTTAAAGTTTTCAACCCACATTTTAAGGTCCCCTCAAGCTTCAGACTTCAGCTAAGACACATGCTTATATAAAATAAGAACACCTAGCATACACCAATCACAAACTGTTGGGTCCCGAGAAGCTCAGGTGACAAATGAGAGTCCTGAACGGATACAGTTGGGAATTTATTTAAAACCTGATCTTTCATTCAAACTCTGCTCATCCTGTATTTTGCAGGTAAGGCTTTTTCAAAGAGTATCATAATATAAGTAATTAATGCCTCTATTAAAACAAGCTTTTAGGGGCGCCTGGGTGCCCCTAAAAGTCAGTTGAGTGTCCCACTTTGACTAAGGTCATGGTCTCATGGTTTGTGAGTTCAAGCCCCGCATCAGGCTCTGTGCTGACAGGTCAGAACCAGGAGCCTGCTTTGGATTCTGTGTCTCCCCTCTCCCCTGCTCGCGTGCTCTCTCTCTCTCTCAAAATTAAATGAAAATTAAAAAAAAAAAAAAAACGAAACAAAACAAAACAAAAAGCTTTCAGATGAAGCTGAGTTGTTATTTATACTTCACCTCTACCATATTAATAGTTGGATATTTTAAGCATAAGTATATAAAATGTCTTTGTACCCACTGAATATCATTATATATATATATATATTTATATATATATAATACATACACATATATGTAATACACATGTACATAAATGTGACACAATCTTGTTTTCCTTATTGGCTTTAATGACTGGTAACACGTGATGTCTTATGGCTCTACAATTACCAGTGTTGTTTCCCATTTGACAGAGAAGTTACCTTGGATAACCTATCCCCACACAGAGTTTTATGGCCTGCTTTCCAAATTATACAAATTACTCAGAAGTGAAAACCACAATGGAAATATTACAGAATCACATTCCTGGCTCTGGAACACAATGCCTTGGTTGTTAGCCAATTTTCTTTCCTTCATCATTCAGGGTAGTTTATAAAAATGTTTTTCTATGCCAATATTGAGTACTGGCATTAATGTGTTCTTTACATTTATTGCTGGCAGCTACTAGGGTAATTTGGAAGGAACATATCGATATAAACTGAATAGTACATCTCAATCCAGGAGATCCCTCATTATCCTAAAGAGATCATTACTTTGTATCATGGAGACTCCATCTAAGATGTATGGCCAACGAGTAAAGGAATGAACCAAGACTTATAGGAACTTGCTGATGGAGCAAAGATATTGCTGTGAATTTAGGATCTCACCAGGGTGAATTTTCTGTGTATTAATAGTTTCATTACCAGTGTCATTAAGCAGTCATGAAAGAATTTTTTGCAATGTCCTGGGCATTGAAATAGTACAGAAGAAAGGAGACAACACAAAGAACATATATTCTGTGATTAACATGTACCACAACCATACTACAGTATTACATTGAAAAACATAAAACAAGATTATGTAAAGTTCATTCAAGAATGCAAAGGGCTTTTAATATTAGAAAATCTGCTTATCTACTTATATAGCTCATCTTATTAATAAGTTAAAGAAAGGCATGCAACTCATTCAACAGATATTAAAGACATTTGATAAACTTTCATAGCATTTTTGTCAAAAAAAAAAAAACTTTGGAAATGATCATGTGTGTTTTATTCCTAGGAATGATAAAACAACCAGACAATTGCATCACAGTGGATGAATTGTCACTAAAATAAAGAAGAAGACATGAATGCCACCATTACCATCGCTATCTAGCATTATCCTTTGAGAGCCTGCATATCCATTAGAAAAGGACAACAACAAAAAAGATGTGGAACCATGAGAAAAAGAAGGCAAAATTGTCAAGATTGGATTTTTTGATTGTCAATATTTGATTTTCTATTGTATATCGACCCCCAAGATAACCAGTTGGGTGGAAGGAAGGGTATTAACACAGAAGTCATGTAGAAATTAATTTATTTTTATTCCATCTTGACAAACATCAGTTCAAATACAACAGAAACCAGTGAAAGTGTCTAAGAATAGCAAGAAATATGTGGCATATTTATGAATAAAATTATTTAAAAAGTTTGAAGCACAAAAACAAGAATTGAGATATAGACAGCTGGTATCCAAGGAGGTCAATTTTCTTTGAATTGATATATTAATTTAATTCAATTCTAATAAAAATCTTTGTTTTTCAAGAGTATGATCAAATGATGCTAAGGTTGATCAGGAAACATAAATGTCTGATTATAGGCAAGCATCTTCTGACAAAGATGACTATTGAAGGGGATCATAAAATGTATGGAAAAACCATGGTCATCAGAAGATTTTGGCACTGGAATAAATATAAAGAAATAGGGGAATTTATACCCAGTCTTGTTCCACTGTGATACTCCCTGAGTACATGTTAAGCAGAAATATCGTTTCCTAGGCATGATTGTTAATCATTTCGTAGTCATTATCCTGTAGCCATATACACAACCAACATTCACTGGAATATGTACACTTCTTGCTGTTGTATTCAATCAGCGATTTTTCTTCATATGAATGGACAGGTCATATCAAAGCAAACAAACACAACTTTTTAATGTCAAAGGTATTGGGGCCCCTGTGTGGGTCGCTCGGTTAAATGTCTGACTTCAACTCAGGTCTTGATCTCGGTTTGTGAGTTCAAGACCTGTGTCAGGATCTGTGCTGACAGCTCAGAGCCTGGAGCCTATTTCAGATTCTGTGTCTCCTTCTGTCTCTCTGCCCCTCCCTCTCTCTCGCTCTGCCTCTCTCTCTCTCTCTCTCTCTCTCAAAAATAAATAAACATTAAAAAAATTTTAAAAAATAATGTCAAAGGTGTTAATTTTTCATTTTTTATTTCCTATACAAAACCATACATTTCATAACCAAGTATATTTTAATTTTAAAATATTTTTAAAGCAATATGTATAAGAAACACATATTTAGAGACAAATTAGAAAATCCACACCTTTACCCATCCTAAGATATTCTTATTCATCAGTGACCATACGAGGGCTAAAATTAGTATTTAGATCTTTAAATTTTATATTTAATTACTAGTGAGTTTGAAATTTTGCTAGTGTTTATGAGCTACTTGTGTTTTCCTGTGTGGATTTTATGTTTATATTTTTGACCATTTTTCTTTCTAATTTGAGTTTATTTTTTAAAAATTTCTTTCTAATTTGAGTTTAT
This sequence comes from Acinonyx jubatus, assembly GCF_027475565.1. Lineage (NCBI taxonomy): Eukaryota > Metazoa > Chordata > Mammalia > Carnivora > Felidae > Acinonyx > Acinonyx jubatus. The sequence goes on along the minus strand of NC_069381.1, from coordinate 205,884,773 downwards.
TTTTTATTTTTTATTAAAAAATTTTTTTTAACGTTTATTTTATTTTTGGGACAGAGAGAGACAGAGCATGAACGGGGGAGGGGCAGAGAGAGAGGGAGACACAGAATCGGAAGCAGGCTCCAGGCTCTGAGCCATCAGCCCAGAGCCCGACGCGGGGCTCGAACTCACGAACCGTGACATCGTGACCTGAGCTGAAGTCGGACGCTTAACCGACTGAGCCACCCAGGCGCCCCTGAGTTTATTTTTTAAAAATTTAAAAATTTCTTAGTATGTAGTAGCCTACATACTAAGGCTACTAGACCTTTGTTTTTTAAACACATGGCAACTATTTTGCTATATTGTCTTTTGACTACTTATAAAGCATTTCATCAGAGAGACATTTTAATTTTTATGTAGTCAGATTTACTGATCTTTCCTTGTGGCTGTCATACTTAATGGGAACTTCCTCACTTTTATATTCATTTATACTTCTCTTTGTAAACTGGTGGCTTCATTTTCACATGTAAACCTTTAATCCATTTAGGTTTATTATGGTGTCAAATACTAGAAGGGAATATAATTTTATTGGCCAGTTTCCCTCTATTATAAAATGGGGTCATGTTACTTGATATGCAACAATATCATTTGATATTTATTAATATATACTGTATTTCATATAACATATATTCATTATTTAATATAATTTGCTATATTAATCAACATTGATTTTAAGTATAATAATAGATACACAGAAGTTAAACTCTGCAATATCTCCTTTTCTCGCTTCTTTTGGCCACAGCAGACAGAATTGTAATACTGATGCTGGGTGAAAGAAAGTAGCTTCCAAGGGAGCCCAGAGGATGGAACTTAGGGGCACATAGACCTGCCACATTTCAAATGTAAGCAGTCAGCATTTTGAAGGACATACTAGAATGGACCTTGAGGACTTTTATTTCACATGCGCTGTAATTCCTCCTGTCCCCTATGTCCCTTCTGCTATCATCATCACCAATATTGGCAGTAAGACCTCTCCATTATGCCATGAACAGACCTCAGGTAGCAATGAAGAATGAATATACATTGGACAATGTCCTTCACTGCTATTTTGTTATACGCAAAATGCCATTGGTATTATTTTTAATTAAGGTATTACCTAAATTAAAGTACTTTATGTGAATGTACACATATTTGCTCGGAGAAATTTTAATCATCCATTGTTTTTTTTCAAGACAGCTTTATGCCCATTTGAATAGCTTCTCACACCAAAGAGAAGCCTGGAAGGTACTACTTTACTCGTGTGATCAAAGCAAATATTATCAGTCATGGGACAATTCTATATTACTGATATGATCTAATGCAAAGAAGGTAGCATTAGTTCTGTAATACTACTGACAGAATGGAGAGCACGAACCTAATCGTGAGAAAACATCACAAAGGCCCAAATCTGGTTTGTAATCTTCAAAAATGTCAGGGTTATGAAAGTCAAGGAAGACTGAGAAACAATTCCAAACTGAAGAAGATTGGAGACATACGTGGATTAATTGCAATGTGTGATTCTGAACTAGACGTTGTTGTCGTTGTTGTCGTTTGTTTGTTGGTTGGTATAAAAATCTTTCTGAGTTTAATCAGAAAACTTGAACGAGGGTCTGAAAATTAGATGGTAAAGGCAAATCTGTTCTGATTTCCTGGTTTTTGATGGTAGTATGGTGGCTATGATGAAGAATGTTCTTATTTGTAGGGTATGACAGTAAACTTTTAGGGATGATTGGGTTGGATGTCTTGGTGGCAACTTACTGTCAAAAAGTAAAAGAAAAGTTCAGAAAATAAGAGTTATTTCTATAGCACTTTTCTGTAAGTGTGAGATCGTTTCAAAATGACATAGAAAAGAAATGATTAAGCATAGTTTGATAGGCAAACTATTAAGGTGTAGTTCTTGGTTTCCTACACTGTCACTAGCATTCTGCCATGATCTATCAGTGATGGATACTCATTCTTGAAGATATGCTTTCTACCCTTGAAGTGTTCACAGTCTACTTCAGCATATCCTATATGAAATACGATTAGTTAAGGCTAATGGAGTTCTTCTATGTTTAATAGACATTCAGAGATTGACTGATGTATGTAGAAATCAAAGAGAGTGCCTGTGGGGAATGTTTTGCATGAAACATTTTTTTTTTAAGAGATAAGAAGAAACCTCTCTTGTTTGTATCAGTGACTTGTGGTTAAGCAAGGGGCAAAGGGACAGTGATGCTGGGGAGGTAACAATGGATGACTGGCCGAGTTACTGGGTGTGAGGCGAGGCTCTGGATGGGAGCTCGTGTATTTAGACTCTGCCAAATCCAACGCTCCACTTTGAAACAGAAATATGGCACACGGCACATGGCAGATCTTCATTATTCTTTCTAACGTAGAGCGTTTTTAGATGTCAACAATTTTATATGTCAATGATGAAGTAATATGTAAGGGAAACTTGCATACACTTGATAAATAAATATATAAGAGGACTAGAACTGGTTTTTCATACTTACATTATTTTGGTAAAGAATAAAAGTGACGGGCTTCCTGCAGGCTTTCCACGATAATCAGCTATATTGTTCTCTCAAACCACATGAATGTTATTTTCTTTATTCTTCGCCCCAATCACATTACACTGCTTGATATTCCACCCTGGGCCTCACCAGTTACCTGTTAGTGATATCCTATTTTCCAGGGGGAATAAAAGAAAAAAAAAAAAAAGGAATTAGAAGATGAAAACAAAGATACAAAATCACTAATCTCGATGAAATCATGTGACATTAAAAAATGGAGGGAAATATATAGATATAGATATAGATGATACAGATACATCTTTCATTCACAGTCTTTGCTCCAAATGTGAATTAATCATGCTATCATGATATGAACATACTGAGGCCAAGTGAACGCATTCCCCTGCCTGGTCAGTTTGAATGTTCTACCCACAAGTATCTCCTGTTCATGCTTTTCTCTTTTAAGTTTATTTATTTATTTTGAGGAGGCATGTAGGGGAGAGAGAGAGAGAGGGAGAGAGAGAGAGGGAGAGAGAGAGAGGATCCCAAGCAAGCTCTGCATTGTCAGAGCAGAGCCCGATGTGGGGCTCTGTCTCAATAACCTCGAGATCATGACCTGAGCTGAAATCAAGTGTCAGACGCTTAACCAACTGAGCCATCTAGGTGCCCCACCCCTCTTTATTTCGTTGCTTGTACTCGGAAGCCTTAGAACTTTCAACTATTTTGATCAACATAAAATGGCTCCCAACAACTTGTGACATTAGAATTATTTAGGATGCTGAAAAAAAAACAAACAAAAACAACAGTCTACGGCTGATTTAAAAAAAAAAAAAAAGGTGAATTAATTGATTTGGAGAAAACTCCAGTTATTGTTACTTTGAAAATCTTCCCTGAGCTCTAAAATATAATCAGGGATGAACATCGGACGGATTAGCTGGCAAAGGCTTTCTAAAAAGTTGACTTCTCTTACCCATTTGTCGTACTGCTCAAACAACAATTGATGTGTTAAGTTTTCTTTTCCCCACTGAATGGATGTGGTAATACTCGGATTGTATGGATGCTTGGAAACTGCTTGGAAATAAATATATTTATTTATTTATAAATAAAGTATAAATACACTTTATTTATAAAGTGTATGCACTTTACCATGCAAAGTCGGTAATGAGCGTATTCCCTGGGCTAGCTTTAAAATAGGAGCTCAGATGTGAAGTTACCGAGCACAAAATAATTGATATTCATTCTAAATAAACTTTTGTTATTAACCCAGCACCTAACATGATCCATGTCTTATGCTAGACAGCTAGGATTGAGAGTTGAAGCAGATTCAGTTTCTGCCTTTAGGGAACACACAGCATAGTAATGGACCGTGAGGCAAACACAGGATAAAAACCTTGACACTAAACCTGGGACCATAATGGAATGCAGTGTAGGAAAAGGAAGCAGCATAGTTGGTAACAGAGAAGAGTATTATTCTCCCTGAAAAGTTAGATTTCTGCATTTTTTTTATAGTGGTAAAGTCCCCACAGTTCTCACTTGCAGTATCACTAGTCCTTATTTATATATATTTTTTTTCTTTGCTTATTTTTGCTTGCTAAATAACAGAACACCATGATCTGGGAGTCTCACTGTATTTGAATAAAAATGTTTATTTATGAGAACCTAAAAAAAAAAAACCAAATGGGTCAGCTTCAGTTAATTCTCCAGAGGCCTCAGCAATAGTTAATCGTTTCCGTCCTGGGGCAATTATGACCAGCATTTCCCAAGACTATGACTTGGAACTTCTCCAGAGGTGGTTGATAGGCCTAACTCCAACAGAAGTTTCCAAGTCAAATGAATCTGGGGGATTATGGATTAAGGAAAATTACATATATTTGTTTACCTCAGGATTACTTAGATCCTTTAATATCCTAGTGTATAATTTGACTCACCAAGAAGAGGGTATTTTGTTCGGGGGTTCTCGAACATAAGGAACTGTGGAACTTTTCGTTTTTTTTTTTTTAACATTTATTTATTATGGAGAGACAGAGACAGACAGAGCATGAACCTGGGAAGGGCAGAGAGGGGGAGACACAGAATCCGAAGCAGGCTCCAGGCTCCGAGCTGTCAGCACAGAGCCTGACTCCGGGCTCGAACTCACAAACCAAGAGATCATGACCTGAGCAGAAGTTGGACGCTTTACTGACTGAGCCACCCAGGCACCCCGGAACTATGGACCTTTTTGATTTCCCCTTTTAGGACTGGCAGTAATACAGCTCTCTGGGCTCTTCCATTTACACCTGACAAAAGTTGTCTCAATGTCATCCCATCAGAGAGACTTCTGCCAACTGCCATATCTAAATTAACATCAGGCTCACATCAGTTTCTACCCTCTCACCTTGTTTTCGCTTTGCTCTTCACTGTGTGTTTCTCACTCCCCCTTAGAATTTAAGGTCATTGCGAGAGCAGAGCCCTTCTCCTTTTCAGCACTTGCCACACAGTAAACACTGACAATAGACTTGTTGACTGAATTGATCCTGTGTCGCCATCTTTAGTGTGTGGCTTTTGTTCCCATGGCTACAAGACGGTTGTTATTAAGGCGACATGGGTATTATGTATGCCATTCGTCTACATCCCCACTGGTCCCCAGAGACTGTGATTGTCACATAGTTGGCTTCACCTGTGTTATTTGTTTGGTTCCCTGAGCATTTGAGTTCGCAGCCTTGAACCAGACATTTCTTAAAGTCATTCCCAGTCTTTAAATGCTACGATTTTATGATCTATGCTTTTCCAGCAAATGCCTTAGACTTATCTATATACAAAGTTTTCACATGTTGCACTTAAATTATGAATTTAATGATTATTTAAGGGGAAAATCTTCCTTTTATTTTTCCTGTAAAAAAAAACCCAATAAACAAACAAACAAAAAAAAGCACTTCCAGGTAATAGTCAACTTTGTTCTGAAGTCATTCTTGGTCCTGTTCACTGAGGTAAAAACAAATGCTGTGGAACACGTGAGCGTTCCTCCCTGGGAAGGTTTGGCATGCAACTGTCACCAGTCCTAATCACAGTCTCAGGAACAATGATGATGCTGTCACTGGAAGGTCAGGAGAGGAAGCTGAGAGGCTCTAAAGCCTAAGCCAGAGCAAGACTGACAGAGAACACAGAAGAAAAAAGAGAGAAAGAAAAGAAAGGAGAAAAATTAGGCCCGCGTAAAAGAGAAAGAAAACATCCAAAGAAAACACTTTGTGAAATGTGTTGAAAATTGGAACATTTGGTTTATAAAATGTCCTGTCACCTTCTGACAATTTGCCATTTTTCTGTTTGATAAGTGACAAGTTTCACATTGCACAGGTGACCAATTCCAGTAAAAAATAGTTTCTTGAGCCTTATCGGTATCATTTATCAGAAGCAGCAAAAATGTGGCCCTGTGCTAGAGATACTGAATCTGGTCCTATATATGCTCCCGAAAGGCTAGTGGATTTCAGGATGGACCAAGAGTGAAGCTGATATTTACTGAGCATCTACTAAATGGTAGGAAGAAGAGGAGACAGGTACACAGTCATTATATCATTTATTTCTTATAATAACCTTCCCAGTCTATTTCAGAAAAGTATCCAATATAAACCTAGGCAAACAACTTGAACCTGCTGATCTTCCATTATCTCTAATCATATTGGCATTGGACTGGTTGATACCCTTTTTCATTCATTCAGTGACTGTGTTTAATAACATCCTTAAAATGTGGTTTCCTCATTAGTAGAATAGAGATAACAGTATCTGCCTTGTTGTAGGAAAGAAGGGAGTGAGAAAGGCAGGAAGGTAGGATAACAAGAAAAGAAAGGAAAAAGGCAAGACAGAAAACCAAGGGACATATCTAAGCTCAAAATCAGACTCCCTTTAGATTTCTTAAGAGCAGCACTGGATATAAATAAATGAATACATAAATACATAAATGCAGAAGTACGTAAATAAATAAAACAATCACTTCAAAAGCCTGAAGGAGAATCACTTTGTCCTTGAGTTCTATACCTTGGCAAACTATTAAGAAGGCATGAGAATAGAATAAAAATATTTTCAGACATGGAGAGTTTCCAAAAACTCACCCAATCTCATGTGACCCCTCTTCTATCATCCCTCTGTCCTCCAAATATAGCTATACAGGTTCCCTTCTTCTCTTTATAATTATTGCAGCCAAGCTTCACATGCAATATTCCTTTGTAAAATAGAACTAAAAATAAATTACTAGAAGAAATGAAATACATCCTCAGTTTTTATTAGATTCAACAGACATTAAATTATCTTTTAATAAATATGATGTGAACAAAACTAACACAAGGATAAAAAGGAATTACAAAATCTGGATGTGTTTATCATTACAAGGGAGTGAGTGTCTAAATGATTAAATTGAATCTTTATTACACTCGAAAATTTTAGTTGTCCGATATGTGTAGCATAACAATGTTGTCAGTGACACAGTGATTCCCTATTTTAGACAGATACATACATAGTTTAACACACCAAGTTCTTATCAATATTTAATATTTTTAATGTTACAAATATATAAATACTTTTCACTTGTTAATTTACCCATTCTAGGCTCAATCGGTCACAGCAGTAACTCAGACTATAATGTATATCTAAAATATTTCTATATTTTGTTTCACTAACATTTAGGAGGAAAACTAATCTCCCCAAATATGTGACAGAAGGATTTCAAAGAAATTTCAGCCTGCTGTCTACATTCAGTTAGAGCTTTTATTTAAAATGAAGAGGTGCACCTGGGTGGCTTTGTCACTTGAGTGACCAACTCTTGACCTTGACTCAGGTCATGATCCCAGGGTCATGGAGCCCTGCATCGGGCTCTGTACTGAGAGTGAAGCCTGCTTAAGATGTTCTCTCTCTTTCTCTCTCTCTGTCACTTTCTCTCTCTACCTCTGCCCCTTTCCCTTGCTTGTGTAATCTTTCTCAAATAAAAATAAAATAAAATAAAATAAGATATAATAAAATAAATAAAATAAAATAAAGGAAATGACAATATATTTTCAACATTCATCTTTAATTTTAATTGGTTCTAATTTTTTTTTTAATTTTTTTTTCAACGTTTTTTTTTTATTTATTTTTGGGACAGAGACAGACAGAGCATGAACGGGGGAGGGGCAGAGAGAGAGGGAGACACAGAATCGAAACAGGCTCCAGGCTCCGAGCCATCAGCCCAGAGCCTGACCCGGGGCTCGAACTCACGGACCGCGAGATCGTGACCTGGCTGAAGTCGGACGCTTAACCGACTGCGCCACCCAGGCGCCCCAAATTGGTTCTAATTTTAATTAGAACCAATAGCTGGTTCTAATAATCTATCTTATAAAGTTTTAATTAAGTTTAAATTATCTTTCAGTGTAAGAAAAAAAGATCCATAAATATCTTATTGTGTGAACCATATATATGTATATGTATATTATATATGTTTTTCAAACTTCTAAGGTATTCAGAGGTAAATTTCACCAAATGTGCTCTATGAAGATTATTCCCTATTTCACTAATAATTGTGTTAAATTACAAAATACATCATCACAATCTGCAAAAATTCTTGAAGCAAATCTTCCATCATATAGTGGGCTGGATTCCTTCTCTAGAAGAGAGTAAAAATATCAATGCTAACAACAAAGAAGTAAATCTGACTATCTCATTTGTATCATTAGAATTTGGGACCTCAACTATTTTTTTTTATTTTGTAGGAAAACCAAAAGTTCGATCAGTCTACACAAAACTTTTCCCCTGAAAACTGATGAATCTCAGCATGCATAGAACTTGCTTACAATCAGTTGTCATATTACCCCATAATTGGTGCAAAAAACCCTAACATTTAATAAATTAGTCTTTACATAATTCATACAGTATAACCTGGCTGACTGTTTTTTTTTTTTTTTCAGGAAGTAACTCAAGAGGAGGAATAGAACACAACTTCCAGATTGGACAGAGACTGCATACTCAAGGAAGCTGCAAGGAAAACATGCGCGCGCGCGCGCGCACACACACACACACACACACACACACACACACCCTAGTTGAATTGCTTGCTTCCTGAAGTGCTTGACCATATGATAAAGAGCATTGAAGAGTTTTTTTTTAATTCACTTGGAGAACTTGAAAGCGTTAATGATAATGGCAGGAAATCATGCCAGCAAATAAATAAATAAATATATATATATATATATATATATATATACATACATACATACATACATAAAGGATACACTTATTAGCCGAGAAAAACAACGTAAACCATGCTTAAAATGATCATAATGAAAGTTTGCTAAATTGCATAGGAGGATGTAGACGAGAGGTTGCAGGGGGTGACAGGATGTAAGGATGCTTTTTGTCTCCTGGCAGAAAGTCAACGGATGATGCCTACAAATTCTAAATGGAGAGGTAGCAGGAAACGTCTGTTATTTAGAGCGGGGGCAGTGAGTAGCCCAATAAACTGCTAAAAGAATTGTCACTAGTCACTTGTGGGGGGTAGTATGAAGAATAGTAGTGAAGTAGGGGCCTTCTGATTTCCAGACAAGGTTTGTAAAACGTTTTGACTTGTAAAACTCTGCAAGTGCATAAAGTAAGTCCATAAAAGCTGCTACTCTGATTTAGTGATTTTATTCTTCACTTTATCAAGGCTTTGATCTACCAAAATATCCGTTTCAGAGTTTTTCTCTAAATTATGTATATGTCAGTCTCTAGAAACTGTTGTAAAACGACTCCGTTATCATGACTAAATCTAATGTTCCAATATCATTTTGAGCCATTCTTAAAACTTGGAAGATTTTACCTGAAAAAAATCCATTGATTCTCGTTCCATGGATCTTTGTGTTGAAGCTCAAGAATTTTGACATTTTAAAGGTTCAAGAGGGGTTATTACTTTTTGTGCTTATGACTTTAAGTGGCTCGGAAGACTTCAAATTTTCTTTTTAGAAAGTCACCTCACCTCTGAGCAGAGAAACCCCTGCCCCTTAGAGGGAAAGCTTTTGTACAAATTTCAACCAAGAAGAAATGAGGTTAAAGTGGAAAGTATTTGGCAATGATAAATTTTAGCCCTTGCCAGAATTACAGTTATTGTGCTTTAAGTTTGTAAAATTTCATTTTGTCTTGCTTAATACAAAATATAAAGTTGTTCTTTGGATGCATGAGTTAAATTTTATATTCAAGCAGGTAAAACCAAAGATAAACTTGCCTTCATCAATTTGCTCACAAATTCTGACTATATCTTTGTCAAGATTTCCTTTTCGATTTCTTTTTTACTACAAAGACAATAAAAACACGAGTCAAGTAGCTTGAACCCGAAATGAATTCCATTCTGTTTAGTGACCTGAAATATTTCCCTGGGAAATTTTTACTTTGACCGCTCGTCCTCCATAGCCTGAAACCTTTCAGGGATTCCCATCCTTCTAAATGAAAAATTATTCTTTGGCTGTAATTTAGAGCCTCTGAAATTCCCACTGGAATTTTGACTCAGGGGTGCCTAAAAAAAAAAAAAAAAACACGGGAAATTGCCTTGAGTTATTCTGGAGCAAATGACACTTGGTATTTAAAATGGACAAGAGATGCCTTTCTTGTCCAATTCCTATGCTCCAAGTAAATCATACCCTCTGTCTGAAGATTCACTGTAGGGTTCACATCGACCTAGAAGCAATTCAATCTACAGAGATCAAGGCCAAGGGGAAAGAGAGATATGGCCTAAGAGCCAATTCATTATACTAGTCATCCATTCCCAAAATGGGTGTGTGGTTGCAGTCAGGTTAATATGAACATCAGGGCCACAAAGCTTCTGGAGGCCATATGAAATTACAAGGGACAAAGCGACCTGCTCTGCTTGGGTCATATCATGCCAGATAGATTTTCATCTTACGCTGCTTTGGCAACATATTGTGATGATGAGGGCTTCTTTTCTACAGGCTACCTCCCCAAGGCACCTCTGAATCCTTCAGAGATTTTTCGAGAGTTGCAGAAGGCTCTGGGTTTAGGTCCTCCAATGCCATTCCCACACTCTTGTGAACAGCGGTAGGGAGCGTAGCAAAAGACATTTTAAGGATCCATCAGATCGTATTTGATTTCCAGTCTCTGAATTACTCCAACTCATACAGTTTGATTTCATTCAATCCTACGCTGCACTCCCCTTTGGAGGTCTAATTACCAGAACCAGTTCTGCCCTAAAGATGGAGAATCTGAACCACCTTGAAGCATGTGAAGTTAACTAAGCATCACCATCCCTTTTCCCTGGAATCTTTTCAATACAGTGAATTTCAGACCAGACTCACGATGATCTCCAGGTCCCCTTAATCTCAGACTTGACATTTCTGTGACTCGTCCAACACCCCAGGCATGCTAAGTCCAGGAACTTGTCTGGACTTTAAAAGACACCTTGGAGACATTAAAAGAAACCCCAAATGCAAAATATTTCAAATTGCAGTCATGATCTTTTCTCCCCTCCAGGCAGATCTCTTTTTCTGTTCACTTCCATAATTAGGGACATTGCCTTCCTCCTTAATCAACTAAACCACATTGGTCTTTTCCTTGAGTCCCAATTTTTCCATGCCTTATTCCCACATTCACTTAATCGCCAACTCTTGACAATTCTTACCCTATCCATTTTCTGCTATTAATTTACACTGTCACCTCCCTCCTATACTATTGTAAAATCTTCCCACCTGCTATGCTCACCTTGCCTCTAGCCTTTGCTCACTCTTCATTCTGCCAATGTAAATCGCAAATAGAATGATTGCAATCTTGCAATGGCTCCCTATTGCCTCAGGGTAAAATACCTTTTTCTTAGTAAGGCCTGGAAAGCTCCTCTGGTTTGACCTGTCTTTGTCCTACCTCATAACTTTTATTCTACCCAGATGTTCCATTCATTTTAATGCCTTGATGATGCTGTGTTTCCTTAGAAAACTTCTTGTATCTTGTAAGCAAATCGATTTGTCTCATACCTCTGTGCTTTGTGGGTGTTCTTCCCTGTAAAGCCTCTTCCTTGTCCAGCTGGTGGGTATCTACTCTTCCTTCAGAGGCGATTAAGCTTCACCTTCTTGTAGGTCTTTCTAACACACAGAGTGGGGCCCAGGACAGCCTAATCTTACTGTCCCACTATGGCATTTTCTTAGGTCTTATTTACTTCTCAGCCCACTGTATTCTGGCTTCTCCTGCTACTATTCCTCTGAAAGTGCTTTTGCTAAAACCCCAAATGACCTTCAAACTGCTAAGTCCAATGGGCCTTTTTTGGAGTTTAGGTTACTTGGCACAAGCTGTGTTGGATACTGTGGATTATGTTCTTGTTTTGGAGCTCTCCTTACACTACTAGATTGTGGGATCCCAATATTATCCTAATTTTCCCTTCCTTCCTCCCTTCCTCCCTTCTTTCCTTCTTCCCTTCCTTCCTTCCTTTCTTTCTTTCTTCCTTCCTTTCTTTTTTTCTTTCCCTTCCTTCCTTCCTTCCTTTCTCCCTTCCTTCCTTCCCTCCTTCTTCCCTTCCTTCCTTCATCCCTCCCTTTCTTCCTCCCTCCCTTCCTTCCTTCCCTTCCTTCTTCCCTTTCTTTCTTTCTTTCTTTCCTTCTTTTCCTTCCCTCCTTCCTTCCTTCCTCCCTCTCTTTCTTTCTTTCTTTCCCTTCCCTCCTTCCTTCCTTCCTCCCTCTCTTTCTTTCTTTCTTTCCCTTCCTTCATTCCTTCCTTCCTCCCTTCCTTCCTTCTTCCCTTCCTTCCTTCCTCCCTCCCTCCCTTCCTTCCTTCCTTCCCTTCCTTCTTCTTTCTTTCTTTCTTTCCCTTCCTTCCTTCCTCCCTCCCTCCTTCCTTCTTCCCTTCCTTCCTTCCTCCCTCCTTTTCTTCCTCCCTCTCTCCCTTCCTTCCTTCTCTTCCTTCTTCCCTCTTTCTTTCTTTCTTTCTTTCTTTCTTTCTTTTCCTTCCTTCCTTCCTTCCTTCCTTCCTTCCTTCCTTCCTTCCTCCCTTCCCTTCCTCCCTCTCTCCCTCCCTCTCTTCTTTCCTTCCTTCCTTCCTTCCTTCCCTTCTTCTGTCTTTCTTCCCTCTTTCTTTCTTTCTTTCTTTCCTTCCTTCCTTCCTTCCTTCCTTCCTTCCTTCCTCCTCTGACCAATCCTCTGTAATCTTCCTCTGTCTACTCTCTTAATTGTTGACATTCTCAGGTTATGTTCTTAGCCCAGCAGGTTACTTACCACCTTAATCTTATCCACATTCATAAATCTTACACTTATCTAATAACCTATTAAATGTCTCCATACAAAAGTCAGACAAAAACCTGCCATCCAACATGTTCAAAACTGAGCTATCTTTCCCTCTAATATTTGCTTTACTCCTCCACTCCTTTAGTAAGTGACATCAAATTCTGTCCAACCATTCAAAATAGAATCCTGAGATTTTCCTTGATTTTCTCATTTTTCCTAAATCCCTTGTTCCCAATGACAAGTTCCTGTAGAATGCCCCCCCCCCAATAGGTGTTGACTCTTCTGTACCCTCTCTGTCCTGTGCCACTCTGTGCTAGACTACTATGCACACCTGCAACTGGCTATGTGTCTTTCCCTGGAGCAGTCAGTCCCGCCTCCCCGGAACCGCCAGAGCCACCTATCCTCAGTGTATCACTTCCCATCTCATTCCCTTGCCTACAACCTTCAACAGTTCCCTCTTACCTACAAGAGACTGAAGTCCATGCTTGTTAATATTTCAGTGTCATTTATCCCCACCTCCTTTTCCGATGTCATCTCTTACACCATCTACCTTGCACTTAATCAGGACCCACAGTGACTCACTTCCAATTATCATGCCCAGTATGATGCTCTTTGTGTCTATACTTCGGCTGACGTGAACACCTCTCCCTGGAATGCCACAGTGTCACCTGAGATAATGCCTACCCATCCCTAAGGACTCAGGAAGTTTTTTCCTGCCTCCCACTCTGACTTCCAACCCTATTGCATTCATGGACAGATTGGATCATTCTGCTCTCTTCCTTGCTTTTCCCCATAGAAGACGCCTTACTTCTACCTGTGTTCCAGGCCTCCTGCTTCTTTTCTCCTCCACAATCTGTCTTCTGAAATTATGCCTTGTTCTTAGGCATTGACACAATCTCCAGCTCCAGTGCACATTTCCCTTCCGACTTCACATGTAACTTCCTCCTCCAGTGTTCTTAAGTGTTTCCTCCTACCTTCATCCCTTGTCTTTCATCATCACACATGTTGGAAGAGTGTGGCTTCAATTCCCGTGCCTTCTAGTTACTCCTCCACCCACAGTAAGGGCATTTCAATCACAACACGTAATTGAAACTGCTTTCTCAACGTCCCCAGTTATCTATTGATTTTAAACTCAAAGATTGAATTTTGTCCTTATCCCATTCCATCCCCCTGAATTAATCGAGATGCATACATACTTCTCTTCTCTGATACTCTCCTTCTTGTGGTTAAACTACAACACTTTATCCTCTTTCTCCTTCTGTATCTACCAGCCTGCCTTCTCCTCCTCCTTTGTTCCTCTTCTGCTTGTTCCATACAGAGGAACCCCACTAAGTAACTATTGTCTCTCCTTTCCTCCTTTTCTTACCCTGGGGCTTCATCAATCTACAGGTGGTTCTGCAGATGAAATCCAAACGTGTATCTTTTAACCTCCACCTACTTTTCTTCTTCTGGATTCCAAAGCCATATTTCTTTTTCTTTTTTTAATTTTTTTTTCAACGTTTATTTATTTTTGGGACAGAGAGAGACAGAGCATGAACGGGGGAGGGTCAGAGAGAGAGGGAGACACAGAATCGGAAACAGGCGCCAGGCTCTGAGCCATCAGCCCAGAGCCCGACGCGGGGCTCGAACTCACGGACCGCGAGATCGTGACCTGGCTGAAGTCGGACGCTTAACCGACTGCGCCACCCAGGCGCCCCTCCAAAGCCATATTTCTAATTGCCTGTTGAATAACTCTCAAATTCAGAAAGTATAAAAGGACTAATCATTTCTCACCTGGTTCTTCCCTCTAATGATCTTGTTCTTCTGTGCGCTCTGTTTTAGAGCCTAAAACTTATCTTCAGAGCAGTCTTTTCCCTGGCCCCTACACATCCAGGGGATATTCTAGTGCTATCAGTCCCATGTCCACACTGCCTCTTAAATCCCATGCTATTAGTCCCATGTCCTCTGCTTCTTAAATGAAAAGAGGCATTTTTGTTGCTGTGACATTGGTTCACAGTCTCTTTTAAGCCTTCAAAATAGAGGCCTCATTGTTATCCCTTCTCTCCAACCCGTTCTGTAGGTCACCATCATTACCTTTTCCAAAAGCCGTGGTCTCTTCACATCACTTTCCTGCTTAGAGATCTGCTTACCTTTTCCTATTGTTAATAAAATAAGATTAAAATATAAAAAGTAAAAATAATCACTTTAGTTCAAGGCTTAACATTTGTCATCATCTGGATCAATCACTTTTACCAGCCTTGATTTTTCCAATGATATCTTTAAAAAAAATTTTTTTTTAAATGTTTTTGTTTATTTTTAAGAGAGAGAGAGAGAGAGAGAGAGAGAGCGAGCAGGGGGGTGGGGGGGGGGGCAGAGGGAGACACAAAATCCAAAGCAAGTTCCAGGCTCTCAAGCTGTCAGCATAGAGCCCAACGCAGGGCTTGAACCCACAAACCATGAGATCATGACCTGAGCCGGATTCAGACACTCAACTGACTGAGCCACCCAGCCGCCCCTCCAATTATGTCTTAAAATTATTGGAACAACACTAACTGTTTCCAAACTTGATCTTTACCTATCCATGTTATTTGTCTATCTAGAAATAATGAGTTGGCACTTGCTCTATGCCAGATCTTATGATGTGCCCTGAGGCTACGTAATAAAAAGGCAAAAACTTCCCTTAGTATTTATGAGTTCTAGAGCAGAAAAACAATAAATACATAACTAAGTAAATAAAGTGTACTACATGCTGTGTTACAAGGAATGTCAGATTTTAAGGTGTGGAATGGTAAGACACCTTATCTCATGCCTGTGGTGGCAGTGAAGGTGATATGTTGTGCAGAAAAGCTGGTTACAGAAGTAGGTACTATTTAAATTGAGTCAGTTAAAGATGGGGAAAATGGGTGAGCGGGCTGATTCTGGGCAAGAGGAAATGGGCATACATACTATAAATATTAAAGATCTTCACTATAGTGATTTACGCAGGATGTGAATGGGAGGATGCTGACTCTGGTAAAGTTTGTCAGGTAAGAAAACCCTAGACAATGAAGGTACTATCAACCAATACAGGTGTCTTAGACCTTAAACATCAAGCCATTGGAAGTCTTCTGTATAAAATAAGGGTGTGACAGCATCATATTTGTGGCAGGACGGATCATTCCGGCAGCAAGGTGAAGGATAAAATAGAGAAAAAAGGCCAGAGGAAGTGGGAGTGTTCAGGAGCTGTTGAAGAACTTCTTGGGAGCAGCCACACTGGCCTGACTGGATTTTTGGTTATATGACCAGAGAAAGGTGGATTGGTTGAGAAAAAAGTGAAGAGGAATAAAAATCAGGATTTAGTGATTGCTTTATTGTTGGTGATGTAAGATTGAGTAGAATAGATGATGGTCAGTAGGCAAGGGATATATAACTCTGGAACTCAGGAAAGGGATCAGAACTTGAGATATAGATTTGAAGTTCATTAGCATATATGTTTAGCTAAAGCTATGGCAGTCAATGATATTGACTTTTAAGAATGGTTGAAAGAAGAGAGCAGTGGTGGTTCTAGGAAGATCAGAGAAGCTGTTTCAATAAAGAAGGTGTCAACTATAGCCCAGAGGAGAAATAAGAATTATTTTGGGGCGGGGGGCAGCTGAATGGCTACGTCGGTTAAGCATCCGACTTCGGCTCAGGTCGTGATCTCACGATTTGTGAGTTCAAGTCTCACGTTGGGTTCTGTGCTGACAGCTAGAGCCTGGAGCCTGCTTCAGATTCTGTGTCTCCCTCTCTTTCTGCCCCTTCCCCATTTGCGCTCTGTCTCTGTCTCTCTCTCTCTCAGAAATGAATGAACATTTAAAAAATTAAAAAAAAAAAGAATTATTTTGGGGTAGAAGGAGGGAGCCTTCAGTGTCAAGGATATCACTAGTAAACTTGCTGGAAATGCTTTCAGTAGAAGGTCTAGATAGAGGAGACTTTGCATTGTTCCTTAACATGTCTTCACATCCATCCTTTGGATAAGACAGTAGGCAACAGTCCTGACCATGTACTTGAGGGTGGTTCTGGGAAGGGGCAGAGACTACAGGCCTTACTATACCTTACTTCTCTTTTTGACTCTAAGTACAGGTCAGTTTTGACATTGCTATCTTTTGAAATCCCAAGTAGCCTACGAAAGATGGTGGCAGTAAAGACTCTTAACGAGTATGACTATCTTAGGGGCGCCTGGGTGGCTCAGTGGGTTAAGCGTCCGACTTCAGCTCAGGTCATGAGCTCACGGTTTGTGCGTTCGAGCTCCACCTTGGAGACAGCTCAGAGCCTGGCGCCTGCTTCCGATTCTGTGTCTCCCTTTCTCTCGACCCCTTTTCTGCTTGCCCTGTGTCTCTCTCTCTCTCAAAAATAAATAAACGTTAGAAAAAAAAAAAAAAAAAAAACAAGTCTGATTATCTTAGGCTGTCTGCCGTAGCTGGTTGTCCCAGGTCCCATGCTCTTCTAAGGATAAAACTACCTGCCATTTCCTCTTTGTTGAAATTCCATTCATTTGCAAAAAACAGGTCAAGTATCACTTCTGCCTAAAGACATCCCTGACTCACGAGAGAGTCACTTCTCTTCTGTGTTCTCAGAGGATTTTGTATACAAATTCGTGAAGTGTTTAAAACACTCTCCTTTATAATATAGTTAGATATGGAGGTCTGCTTTCTCCTCATGGGGCACGGTCTGATTTTTCTTTGCAACCCAGATTTTACCTAGGAAATTGGGGTATTTATCCTTGTTTATCAAATTAAATTGACATGTTTATATAGCATGATTTGTCTAACTACAGTCAATTATTTTCAAAGTCTATACTTGGTTTTTCAAGAGGGGGAACTACATTTTTATAGAGAAAAAAAGAAACACAAGACAGTTGAAGTCACTTCCGTTCCCTTCCCATATTATGATGGCTACTGCCTTCAGGTGTAATTCTGAATTACGTAGAGCTCTACTCTTCACATCTGAGAAAGGCTTGGCTAATACTTTTGTGCATACAGAAGGAAGAGACTCAATAAATAATATTCTGGGACTACAGTCTGTGAGCAGCATTCTGCAAAGTGCACGGTGAGCTTGCATCTGCCTCTAACCTGGATGTGCTTTGGATAGGCATCTTACATCATATGACAAGTACGAGACTCTCCCCCGGAAGTGATGGTCTGATTTACAATCTTCACCTTCAAAACGTATTGAAGCTGAATTGTGCTCTTAAGAAATTCTAAGTTAATGCCTAAATGAAGTTTAGGTTTCCTGCCAATCTTCTGCCTTTAAAAATATAATTTTATTTGCATGTTTGGTACTTTAAGCGAATCATTGCCAATACGATGTTGGATTTCTGACATGGTTTCTGGGCAGTAGGGCAACATTTGACATCAAGTGTCAAATGGATTCTCAGTGTGCATGAATATCATAACATCTGAAAATCAACTAAAAAGTTATGGAACTTCGCAGTGTGGTCAGTAGCCTTAAAATAGTTGTGAATTGCTAGATTTTTCCCCTTTTATCCAAACTATTGCCTTTCTGTGAGCCAGCAAACATTGCCTTTCTGTGAGCAAGCAAATATTGCCTTTCTGATCCTTGGCAGAAGAGTTGATGAAAATAATATTGGAAAGTGCTAAGAATTCTCGAAATGTGCCCATGCTTTAATTGCTATTTGACCCCATTCCTCTTCCCACCAGACAGAGCGCAGCGCAAATGATATGATGGATGTCAAATGCAGATTCATAATTCACCACAGTTAGGAACACTTATAATGGTGCATTATCAAACTCAGTGAAAATGCCCAAGCAGATCAACATCTCATTCAATAGAGTCAGCGCAGATATAATGGAGTGTTTTCTTCAGTATATTCAGTGAAGCAGAGTAAGGGCCAGACTCCAATTATTTCTTATGGTCTGGGGATGGGGTATGTTCACAAATGCAAATGGAGACATGAATCAAATTTGCGTCCTCTCGTATAGATATACAGGCACATACACACGCAGAGGAAGGGAGGGAGAGTGTATGTGTATGTGTTTGAGAGAGAGCGAGGTGATTCTAAAGAAAAAAAATCTATATGTATTAAAAATGGTTTAAGTTTCCTCAAATGTTACACAAGGAAGAGAGTATCATTGAAAAAACAAAATCATCTTCGCAAGGGTTTTGATCATGTATTTTAATGAACGAGTTTCCTGTCATTAATGCTTTAATTAGAATAGTAAGCAAAAATGTAACAAAGCGGAATCATTTCTTTAAGCTAACAGCGAAACTTTGCTTGTATCTACTTACAGTGGAGACTGGCAGTAGACATTTTAGACATTTTTAAAAACAGTTCATTGAAAGTTTTCCATGAAGAAATGATTTTCCCCCCTGTGTCTAAATTCACTGCCAAAATATTTGGGACTGGACACCTGGGGCACTTGCTTCCTTCCTGGGCACCCGTCCCCTTCTCATTTCACATACTGTTGATCCAATCAGTTTCATCTGTTACAGTCAGAACCCACATACAGCCAAATTCAAAGAGAATCAGTGTCCACAGTTTCACATCCTGTTTCATTGACCCC
The DNA here is from genome assembly GCF_027475565.1 of Acinonyx jubatus. Classification (NCBI taxonomy): domain Eukaryota; kingdom Metazoa; phylum Chordata; class Mammalia; order Carnivora; family Felidae; genus Acinonyx; species Acinonyx jubatus. Next base: position 205,865,555 of record NC_069381.1, on the reverse strand, counting down.
ACTGGGTGGTGCCCCTCGAAAACTCCAAACTTTCAAGGAGCTGAGGCATTCCGGATTTCCCTCTGCCCCCTCTCACTAAGCCTCAGGTAGGATCCAGCCACTGAGAGCTCATTGTGAATTTTATCTTACTGGTACTTTTACCCGTGTCTTTGCATTTTATCCAGGGTCTGACTGGGGCATGATGACTGCTTCCCATTATAGGATTTCCAGGCATCAGTGTACAGATGAGAAAACAACGGGCCCTTCCTGGCCCTCAGAAGTCATCCTACACGGGCCTGTATTGACTCCCATTGACTCCCATTCTGTGGGCACCCAGGACCACCAAAAATGTGTGTGTGTGTATATATATATGTATATATATATATACACACACACACATAGGTATACATACGTGTGTGTGTGTGTGTGTGTTCTTCTAAGCATTTCCTGCAAAGACCCTCCCCGTCGATTCTGTCTATTCCCATTATTCAAACTTAGCTGTGTTCTATGTGGCCAAACCATTAGATCCATTGTGGACCAAATTCCAGGGTCTTTTCTCCTGTTTTTCAAAACTGTGTGCACACAATTTTTATGGGCTTCACCTCTGTTACGATTGGGCACACGATTCTGCTGAAGCCACAGCTATTTTGCAAGTCAGCGAGGACTTCTCCAGCCCTGGGTTGGAGTTACATTGGTAACTTTGCTCTAAATTCCCTCTTAAATGGAAAAAAAAACATGGACGGAAGGCAGAGGAGCATAAATCTTGCAAGTTGCTTTTCCCGAGAAACGCCAGAACGAGCCCTAAATGAAGACACCGTGCGCTGCTGGCGGCCGTATTCTTCTCATTTCGATTTCGACAAGTGGTTCCAGCCAGAGAAGCATTTAGAAGGTAAAAGGCGATCCACCAGTTGTCGCCCAGTTGTGATTTCGGTTTGGGGTTCGTTTCTTCAAACGGCCAAGCTGGGTGTTGTTCTGTGATTGAGTGCCTTTGTCCTGACAGAGGTTTTCATTTTGTACCTTTCACCATTGTTTTTGGCCGCAGATCAAGCCTCACATCTTCTGGTCATAGAATTCCTTTCTGCAGGCTCAGGCCGCCGTGTAACCTGAGCCGCCTCCGTTTCCCAGCAGACAGCACATTAAAGGGAGGTCTGCCGGCCAGCTGCAGAGACAGGTGTCGCCCTTTAATTTATACCCGCCCCCATTTATTTGTCCTAAGCATTCCTCTCCCAGGGTTGTTCACCAAGGCTGAAGGAATGGGGCAGATTTTACAGGCGCGGGAGTGTGGGATTAAAATGCTCCACCTGCTTGGTAGCTTAGCTCGGTGAACAAGGCTTCCAGATGTAGCGCGATTTTGCCGTTGCTTTGTTGGACCCTCATCAATGAGCAAGAGGGGACACCGGGCCGCTCAGCGGTCCCCCGCACAATGTGTTGACCGACTCAGATTGCATCGCCACTCTTTGGAGAAGGCTGACTCACGCTGCTTTCTGAGAAACTGGAGAAGTAAAGAAAATGCTCCGATTATTGCATATTGCAATAATCCATATTGCAGAGCCATGAAAACCTGAACTGGTTGAGTCCTATCAAATTTAATGTTGGTAGGACAAATCCAGATCCATTTTTATAGCGCTATTTTATAAATGGAAAAGGTCAAATATCATAGGGTTTACTAGAGACTCTGCTGTTACTTCAAATATGTCTTTGGACAGCGTCGTGATTTTCATTGGAGAATGAGCCCATAGGCTGAGTGAGGTGTAGACATGTGGCCTGTCTAGCATGCATCGCCATGATCCATTATTACATTTCCTAGTATTGGCAACAAGGCTTCAGGGATTCGTTTCTCCCCTTGATCTGATATTTAGCTGTCAAAAAAAAAATTGTTCACATTTATTTATTTTTTGAGACAGAGAGTAAGCAGGGGAGGGGCAGAAAGAAATGAGGACACAGGATCTGAGGTGGGCTCCGGGCTGACAGCAGGAAGCCCCATGGGGGGGCTCAGGGCTGGAACTCTCCGAAGGTGAGATCATGACCTAAGCTGAAGTCTGACGTTCAACCAACTGAGGCACCCAGGCACCCCATCAAAATCCCTCTTTGAGTGGCCTCAGTTTATTTATTTTTCACAAGCCACACTGACGTTCAACCCTCTGGGTCTTCACCCAGGGGCTTGGGTCACTCTGATTATTTTCTCCTTTCTACGATTTGAGGTGGATGGGCATGCTTTCCATAATTAGGGTAAAGACTATGCCACACAAATTAGCATTCTCCATCATTAACAGAAGATATCACGTTTGCGGTTTAGGCAAAAATGTAAAAAGTAGATTTTATGCATCAGCGAAACCATGAGGCTAACAAGCTGACCATGAGTTATAATCATTCCTTCCTGAGCCTTGGAATTGTCTCTTTCAAGATGTTTGGATGGGACAATGGCCACATATGAGAGAGTAGCTTGTTCCTGTCTTCCAAAAATTCCTGGAAGCTGGTCCTTCAGGAGAGTGTCACGTTCGTCATTGAAACGCTGTCTGCATCCTTGGACTGTGCCTTGCTTTCTTCGCTCAGGAAATCAGATAACCCAGGATGGTAGCAAGGCTTTGGAAGTGGCCCCTCCATCACACCGTCACTTGTGGCCTTCTGAAAACACTATGTCTTTGCCGTGTTTGGAAACCCCACACCACCACAAAATGCCCTGCATGCCAATCACAAATGTTACAAAGCACACTCCGTGCATAGGGAGTTCTTGTATGACTTAGCGCCTTTGCTGGGGCATTTCTTCTGCCCCTGCTGCTTCCTGATGCCCTCTTTTCTGCCCTTTTACCTGGATAATTCCTACTTTTCTCGCAGCCCTAAATCAAGCCTCTTCTCCCTCAAGAAAAGCTTCCAGGTTTCCTGAATGCTGGTAGACACTTCCTTCTCTCTTGGCCTCTTTCCCACACCTCACTTCGTCATGCATTACATGACTTTTGCTCTGATCTTTGCTCGCTATGGATCCTCGTTGTATGTGTCTCACTAGACCATGTGTTCCTGGAGGATAAAGATGGTGTCTTATTTATTGACCTTTGGGAACATAGGTCTTTCTTCCCACTTCCCCCCCACACCTATCTCTCATGCGGCTGCCCGGCAGAGTCTCGGACACAAAGTAGGTGCTCAGCTCATATTGGTTAAATTTACGAGCAAAGAGGTGAGTGGGTAAGTCCATACTTATACTTGATCTTGAAAGGTTTGGAAGGACCAAGGCAGTCTCCAAAGCTGTGAAGGAGACAGTGAATGCGGGGCATTGAGGAGAGAGTCTCCTAACCCCAGCTGTGTGTTTTCTGGGACTTTCCATCAACTGATTAAAATGGACTAGTGTTACCCTTCACCCGTCATCTTTCTTTCCATCTTTGTATTGCTGCTGTGTTCAGGAACAGCACGTGATAAGTGAGACAATGTAGGAAATTCACAGTATGGCATCCTACCTCCTCCAAACACCTGCTGATCATGGTCCATTTTATCTAGTATTTCACATTTACGAGTGAAAGATTTACCATTGCTTCAAAATAAGATAAAGATGAATATATCGGTGCACCATAGATAAATATCAAAGAGCATGGTGTTCTCCTTCCTGTGCAGAAAAGTAGTTATTTTTGATCCCATGATGTTCTTGTGCTGATCTGTTTTATCTTTCTTCTCCCTCTGCTCATCTCATGGAGCTATAGGCAAACAACTTTGTGGCGACTTCCAAGAATACGACAATCATATAAAAAGGGGTGCTATGACATCCAGTTTTGTAGGGGAAGAAAGAGAGGCTCAGAGAGGTCAAGTCACTTACCCACAAGGCGCAGAGCCGGTTAGTGGCAAAGCCGGAATTCAAGCCCGTTCAGACTGGTTCTAGAATCTGTTACCAACTGCCATGATAATCTGTCTCTTGTTCAGAAGTGGACTCCACACTGTGTGGAGGACAAATTACAGGGAAGGAAATTGAGCAGCTAATTTAAAGGATCCCTTATAAATGTTCTATAAAAAAAAATCAAAAAGTAGAGAAGATTAATCATTGTACTTGTCGTTCTAGACCCTGGTAAATTTTTGGAATGCTCATGCAATTTGTACCTCCAACTAAATAACAATATTTCCTGAAGTAACTAATTCTGTAACTTGGAAAAAAATCTCTGACTCTACTTACCTCATGCAGAGGGCCATGACATATGGCTTAAATGCCCAAGAGTTTAAGTCACGCTACACGTAAGTGGTAAAACTACTCTTTTGTCATTTTACTCTTCCCTTCCTGCTTAGAAAAATTTTAATGTTTAAACCTCTCTATAAATTGTATTTTTTCCCCAGAAAGCAGAGGTCACAGAGATAAATGTCAGCTGTCAGAAGAGCTGCAAATGAAGGCCATGTTCTTTGATAATGGTTTCTGAGAAGAGAGACCATCAGAGTGAAATCTGGTAATCCCGTATTTCTGATTTCATGTCTACTGAGACGCTCAAACTTGAGTGCAGAGCTTGGTAAAGTACTGATTGCTGAAAGGTAGCTCTGTCTCTTGGGGGATCTGGAATGAGACCTAGTAGAAATTTTCATTCAAGTTGAATGGAAAACATAAAAGAGACTGTTCTATGGAACTCAGAAGTCTGGCAATGACGGATTTATTCCATGTGTGAAAGACTGGGATAAGTGTTCTTCCCATGGTTGCATTTTATTTTTAAATTTAGCTATTTCTGAAGAAGATGATCCTGAATTAATTTATGGGGAAATTATGCTCCTTCTTGCCTAAATCTATGGTGTGAAATGCACCCATTTCTGAAAGGATTCTTTTAATAATATTCCCTCATTTTATGAGATTCCATGGCACCATAGCATGACCAGACAAATTACCTTCTAGACATAGCCTAATTTCCCATCATCCTAATTCTTAAAGATTTTTCAGATTCTTTTTTCAGTAGGAGAAATTCTGTAAGATGATCAGATTCATTATCTTCCTGATGAACAAAGTTGTACCTGAACTGTCTTAAAAGTGCTTCTTTTCATTAAAAAAAAAAAGCTACAGCAAACGGAAGGCATCTATTATATAACTCCCTGGAGTGGATCCCTCTCCTGTTAACTCAAATTTTCAGGAAGCTTGAATTCCTCCAATTCCATTTTAATGCCTTTTTTTTAATTTTTTTTTTCTCATTCTGTTTCAATGGCAATGGAGAACAGCTGGTCACCATCCTCTGTGATAATAACCTTCATATAGTTGAAACTCGCATGGTTTTGGACATGGCACTCGCAAAAACATCCCCTTGCAAATGATGTAGCTTATTTGGTATTTCCCCCCTGTAAATAGCTCGACTCTTCCAGCGACTATCAAATTTTGGCTCTGTTCGGTATAATGCAAGCATTTTCTGCCTCGTCTATTCAGGAATGTCTTCCGAGGAGGTTTCCCAATAAAATTTATTGTGTTTAATTTATGACACACAATGTAAGAAGAATGGAATGCTTTTCTGTTAGGATTTGCATTGATAATGAAAGGTTACCATAGTGCCGGGCTGCTTTTACCAAATTTGCCAAATTCTGAAGGGAATGCCAATTAGAAGGCGGTAATGTTTCTCACTGCAACAGATTGAGACCAATACCTGGTGGTGAGGACCCGTCGCTGTTGGCTGGACCCTACTTCTAATTGGAGAGAAGGCAAATGCTAGATCAAACTGAGTGTTTACGAAGTGATATCAATCATTCCCAGGAATGGCCACACCCCGAGAAAGCTGAGGAAGTGATTCAATCTTTCTGAGGTCATCTTTTCTATTAGTTATCGGGGTAGCCAAAAGTCTGAAAACGCTCACATTTTGCTCTCTTTAGGAAAAAACAACATTGATTTTAGAGGCTTTTGTTATGGAGGCCAGGGGGATTTTCCCACTGCAGCAAAGAGGAAGCTGGGTTTGGACTGGGAAGCCAGACTTTTCTTGGCCTGAGTTACTCACTTGAATGGGATTCTGGTTTGCCCCCTCCTCACCTCTCCAGCCCCCAAGCAGCTAGAAGCCCCACCTCCTCCCTTGGACCATATGGGGAAGCTGGCTCAGTGGCTGTTATTCTACGGACTCTAAGTTCACACAGCTGTTCATTCCCTGCTTAATGTACCGGTAATTACAGCAAATGTGCTCTTCTCTTTTTCCAATCATGCAACTTTCTTCTAATGGAAAATGATTTGTTTTTAACAACTTCCATGCATTTTGTTCTTTAATAAGAAAGGGTGTCTCGTGGTACCGGGGGATTGAATTCTCTATAAAAAGCAAAAGTCTCTGTATCAGTTTCCAGCTCCATAGGAGAGCTCCGTGGGACTGCCAAAATTGGGAGGCGGGGGGAGACTTAAGTGGGTGTAACTAACTTGATATGAATAGGTCAGTTGGGAAACAAAGAAAGCTCATCGCCTTCTGCACGTGGAGGTGGTGAAAGAACATTTTTAAAAAATGGGAAACTGGGAAAAATCAAAAGTACAAATTGAGCTCTTGTTTCATGATCCAAATTCAATGTGCGCTCAAAGGGTTTTTAAAACAAATATCTGAAGAGCTGTTCACTTATCTTGGTTCTCTCTTTTGGAGCACGTAAATGTCTTGCTTTGATGGTTGGGTTGGGTGGAGACTCAAAGGCTAGCAAGGGATGGATCTTTCCCTTGAGCCACGCCAAGCTCTGGGGCACAGATCAAACGTGTGTGTTCACATTATCATTTCATTTGTGGATAAAATATATCACCCTTGGAATCTCTGCCCTTACAGCTCCCTAAATGGCACTGGGAATCATTTCAAGGGGATCATTTTTTAAAGCAAAACTTTTCCAACTCAGAATACTTTATTCCGGGGCTTTTATTAAAAAAAAAAAAATTAGTTAAGCAACAGTAGTAGCAAAGAAAACCAAATCAAATCACTGTGTGTGGATGGAAATGCTAGTTCTATACAACACATGAAGCTAATTTGATCTGAAGGATGATAGCCAAATGAATGTTTCCTTTACATGAGAATTCAGAATTCAAGGAAGTTGAAAGCATGATAGACTATGCTTGCAAATCAAATATGACTCATTTGACTTTTTAAGGATTCATAGAATTTAAGATTTAGCTGAAGTTATAAAAGAGGTATTCTGAGCCCCAAATCCTTCAGTGTTAAAATGTATCCATATCTCCTAGGGCATTAATTTTATTACGTGCATATTCCCTTTACACTAATAATGGAGAGTAGCAAGATGCTTGCCAGAAATCACCGGTCTTCTGCTCCGTCCCTCTTATCTAGCTCCCCCTCCAGAATTCTTGCATTTTTTCTCAGTAGTTCCTTCAGAAATTTGATGACACCAAAGTGAAGAAATTTAAAATACTCATGTTGGAAGTTGAAAGTAAGTGGCTTCTAAATTTACAATAAGAGCATTGGCAAGACAGTTGATTTCCTCAAGAAGCACCACAGTCAAGGCAGCAGTGATGAAGCACTTTTGTTCCTCTGAAGTCTTTAGTTAGAAGCTCCACATGTGGCAAACTCCAGCGAGGGGGTCTGTGTTTCCTCCCCATGAATGCAGTGCATGGGTCTGTTTGATTTCACCCTTTAGGAAATCATTGTTTCCGGCTTTATGGAAAGTGAAAATTCTACCAAATATAATTAAGCGAGTGTTGAGAATGAGACTCTCTGGAATTAGTAGCAAGACTCTAACCCAGGTGTCTATCTTACCTCAGATTCTATTTCTTCGGACGATTACATCTGTAGCTTTGAGATTTTATTTTCGAAGCTTTAAGTTATTTTGATATCCATTAGACCATCAAAACTATAAATAAGATCTGATGAATGTCAGAGTAAGAAGTCGTAGGATAAACAATTGTCCTCATCCTCCGTATTCGTTCAGCAAATACTGTTTTGTCTTTTCCAGCTTTATTGGGGAATAACTGACAAATTTGTATATATTTAAAATGTACAATGTGATGATTTGATAAACATTCTGAAGGATTACCACAATCAAGTTCATTAGCACATCCATCACCTCACACAGTTACCTTTTAGTATGTATATAATGAGAATGATTAATTAAGATCTGCTCTTTTTGCAAATTTTAAATACGCAATACAGTATTATTAACTATAGTCACCATGGTATAGATTGGATTCCCAGGACCTATCAGTTTTATAACTTAAACTGTTTCTTTTGACCAACACCTCCCCATTTCCTCCATCCCTAGTCCCTGGCGACAACCATTTTACTCTGTTTCTATGAGTTCAATTTTTTTATATTGCACATATAAATGATATCTTGCAGTATTTGTCCTTCTCTGTCTCGTTTATTTCACTTAACATAATACCCTCCAGTTGCATCCATGACTTGGCAAACAACAGGATTTCTTTCACTGTGTTTTAAAGGCGAATACCATTCCATTGTATTTATGTCACGTCTTCTTTATCCATTCATCTGTTGACAAATGCTTAGGTTAAATTGCCAAAATCAGCTATTGTGAATAATGTTGCAATACACATGGAAGTACATTTTTCAAGATAATGACTTTTCTTTTCCTTTGGGTACATACCCAGAAGTGGGATTGCTGGGTCATATGTTAGTTCTATTTTTAATTTCTTAAGGAAGCTCCATACTGTTTTACATAGTGGCTGCACCAGTTTGCATTCCCACCAACATTACACACAGGTTCCCTTTTCTCCACATCCTCGCCAGCATTTGTTATCTCTTTTTGGTAATAGACATCCTAATAGATGTGAAGTAATATCTCACTTTGGGTTTTATTTGCACTTCCCTGATGGTAAGTGATGTTGAGCACTTTTTCATGTAACTGTTGGCCATTTCTATGTCTTCTTTGGAAAAATGTCTATTCAGGTATTTTGCCCATTTTAAAACAGACTTATTTTGTTTTGTTTTGTTTTGTTTTAATTGATTTGCTATTGAGTTGGATAAGTTCCTCATGTATTTAGACATTAACCCCTCCCCAGGCATATTATTTGCAAATACCATTCCCATTCCATTGGCTGCCTTTTCGTTTTATTGATTGTCTTCTTTGCTTGGGGAACATCTCAGATGGTATCCCCTTTTTAGGGGCCAATAATTCAACAGTGAACAAAACAGACAAAAATCTGCCTCATGCAGGTTACAATTTAGCAAGAAGAAACAGACAAAATATATCATTAAAAAATAGGTTAAATAGCAATAAAAGCCAAGAAAAGAAAGTATTGTTAAAAAAAAAAAGACCAAAAGCGATGGATTACAATTTTACATGAGGTGGCAGAGAAGACCTCACTGATAGTGACTTATAGCATGTATTTGAAGAAAGTAGGTTACATACTCTATGGCTATCTGAGAGAGCTGTCCAGGCAAAGGGAATAGGCAATGCAAAGGTCCTGGGGAGGTATAGATCTAGAGTGTTCAAAGAGTAGCAAGGAGGCCAGGGTGCCTGGAGTGCACAATGGGGCAGATGTTAGGAAACAAGGTCAGAAAAGTAGGAGGGAGCCTGGTCATGCAAAGCCATAGTTTATTAAAGGACGCTAGTTCTTACTTTGAGATTTGGGAAGCCTTTGGAGACTTTTAAGCAGAAAAGGGACAGAATCCAACATACCTTTTAACAAGATCATTTGGGCTATTATGTTGAGAATTGATTCAAGGACAGCAAGGGGCAAAGCTGACCCCAGTCAAGGAGCTGTTATAATAAAGAGGCCAAGGTGGAAAAGCAGAACCGGTAGATATTAAGGGAGGTCCTACCGCACACCAGGCACTCTTGTAGACCTTGTGGATATAGCAGGGGAAAAACTGAGGCTCTGCTCCTATGGGGTTGGCATTCCTCTGAGAGGAACCAGACAATTAACAAATAAACCAATGTATATATAAAATATCAAGTGGTGATAAGTTCTATTGAAAGAAACCCAAAAGGAACGCTGGAACATGTTCCCCAGGAACAACCCAGCTTATGATGTCAAATACCTACAGATAAAAGAATGCCTGCAAAGAGGAGACGGGAAAAGCAAGTTGTGGTGTAATCAATCAGGGGATATTATGCAGCAATGAAAACGAATGGTTGTAACTATATGAAACATCGCAGGTGGATCTTAGCATTATAAATATCACTGAAAATAAGTTCATAGATATTAAAAACGTCACGGTGCATTTTTCATAAAGGCAAGCACATGTACAAGCTAAACATATACTTTTAAGGGGATACACGTAGATGTGTTAAATAATATAAAGTAACTTTTCAAAAATTGATACTATAAGATTTGGGATTGCAATTATCTTGGATAAGGGGAGGCTAGGAAATGCTTGGAGTGATCCCATAGGGTTCTGTGAGTGTTCAAGCTTTCATGTTGGATGTTGGACTCACGAGTTTATATTTGAAGGGAAAAAAAAAGAAGAAAGGAAAGAAAGAAAGGAGGGAGAAAGGAACGTAGGGAGAGAGGGAGGCACTCACAGGAGTTAAAACGGAGTGTATGTCATGAAGCAAATATTATGGTAGATCTGATTTTATGCCCCTGGGGTAAAGGGTTGGGGAGAGTTATCAGGTAGTTGTTTGTAGTTTGTTTACTTGTTTTTTGGTAGAGTTGCTAAGGAAGCCCTCTGTAAGGAAATGACATGTGAGCAGAGACGTGGATGGATTGAGGAAGAAGTAAAAAAAAAAAAAAAAAAAAAGGAGAGTGCTGTGGTTGGGGCAGACGAGAGAGCACCAGCAGCCGGTGAGTCAGGGAGGTAGCAGGAGAAAGTCTTCTTAGACATCATAGGCCATGAAAAACACTTTGACGTTTACTCCAAGGGAAACCGGAAAACCACTGGAAGCTTCTGAGTAGGAGTAATATTACCTGCTGTATATTTTAAAAGGATCATTCCTGGGGCACCTGGGTGGCTTAGTCAGTTGAGCGCCCAGCTCGTGATTTCTGCTTAGGTCATGATCTCAGGGTTCCTGAGATCAAGCCCCACATCAGGCTCTGTGCTAACAGAGCAGAATCTGCTTCGGATTCTCTCTCTCCCCCCTCTCTCTCTGTCCCTCCCCCATGCTCTCTCTCTCTCCCAAAATAAATAAGTAAACGTTAAAAAAAAATAAAAATGAAATGAAGGGTCATTCCTGGGGTGCCTGGGTGGCTCAGTTAAGCAGCCAACTCTTGATTTCAGCTCAGGTTGTGATCTCACACTCGTGAGTTTTGAGCCCCACGTTGGGCCGGGCTCTGCTCTGACAGTGCAGAGCCTGCTTGGGATTCTCTCCCTTTCTCTCTGCCCTTTCACCACTCTCCCCACCCCCTCTCAAAATGAATAAATCAACACTAAAACATAAAATAAAGATTAAAACCAAAAAAGGGATCATTCTCGTTGTGGTGTGGGAATGCATATATCAGCATTTTTTCAGCACATTTGACATTTGGGGCTGGAAAATTCTTTGTTGTGGAGGGCTTTCCTGTGTGTGGTAGGATGTTCAGCAGCATCCCTGGCCTCTTCTAGAGCTGTGGCACCCTCCACCCACTTGTAACCACCCAAAGCGTCTGCAGACATTGTCAAGCATCTCCTCGGGGCCGACTCACCCCTGGTGGAGAATTACTGAATGTAGAAAAATACAGAAGCAGAGAGAGGACAGGGAAGAATGTTGCTGTATCCACCAGAGACCACAGCTGTGACCAAGGTGGGGGTCTGGGTTCCCCCGCTTTTCTTTGGTTTTCACTCACTTTTTACTTTTTAATGGTGTTTATTTTTTTTTATTTTTGTTTTGCTTTCGTGGCGTATAACTTACAAGTAAAACTGTAAGACATTTAAGGTGTTTGTCATGCTGATTTGATGTATGTAGACATTGTGGAAGGAACCCTCCCATCTATTTACCTCCCATATTTACCTTTTGTGTGTGTGTGAGAATATTGAAGTTGTAATCTCTTTATAAGTTTCAATAATGGAATACAGCGTTGTCAACTCTAGTCAACATATTATGCATCAGATCCTCAGACCTTACTTGTCTTGTAACACGACCCCCTGTTCTCTAAACACACGTTTTCATAGTTTGGGTTTATATCCATGTGTCTGGAATTTCTACAGGTTGAGAGTATTCTCAAACCCCCAAAGATGGAATGTCAAAAATTCGTTCACGCCCGAAACAAATATTTTTCAGGTGCTATAGAAATAGTATATTTGACCATGAAATCATCCACATGGCTGTTCTTTAAGGACTGGCTCTTAACAATCCATTTTGACTCTTGTTTTTGTCCAGTCTGGTGACTCATTTTCTGACTCACGTTCAGGTGAGTGCTGAAGCTGTGATACAAGGACCTCTTTGGTCAATTGTTTGGTTTTGTTTTTTTTTTAATGTTTATGTATTTATCTTGAAAGAGAGAGAAAGCATGAGTGGGTGGGGTGAGAGAGGGAGAGAGAGAGAATCCTGAGCAGGCTCCAGGCTGAGCACAGAGCCCGATGCAGGGCTTGATCTCACGACTATGAGGGCTGAAATCAAGAGTCAGACACTTAACTAACTGTGCCACCCAGGCACCCCATAGCTTTGGTCAATCTTCAAGTCATCCTACTGGCAACATTTTTTAACACAGAGCACCATTTGAAGAAAATGTCACAGGCCCACTACTCATCCAAGAAATGGTTACTTCTGAGGGCAAGTTGCTTTTGGAGGGTCCAAGAAGCCCTGACTGAGATCATTCGAGGATCAGCCTTGTACTCCAAACATGGGAGGGCAGGCGAGTCAGATGAGAATTGTATTTTGTGCAGGACGCTGAGCAAAAAGACAGGACCCCCGACATCAGTAGTGCAGGGATTAAGGACTATTGGAGAGCTGCAATACCAGAGCCAGAGAACAGAGTTGACAGCAGGAACTTTGTGCACGTTCCCCTGAGGACTCCATTCTGTTCTCACAACGGCCAGGCATCTGAGAGGTAGGAACGTACACACGAGGACACCCAGAGGCCTGTGGTCTGAGAGTCAGCCGCGCAAGCTTCTGAGTAAACGTTTTTCAGGATTCCAGAGTGGTGCTGGGGAATGGTTTTACAGGAGAGACAAATCAGCCACGTGCAGAAAATGCAACGCCACGGACACAAATCCAACTTGCTTCTCTGACAGGGAGAAGGCAATGAAATCCTTCAGGCCACCGGGTGAGCAGCCCCTGCTGCTGGGGGTCCTAGCTCGGGCTCATCACTGCTGGTTCATCAGATGACATTCTCTGCCAGGCCCGATATGTTAAGGCGGCCCTGGCTTGGGGGCTTTCTCTGCGCACGAGAGAAAGAGCGTGGATGAGACTGTGTTTTCCTTTGCACAACTTGACTGTTCATCCCTCATGCCACACCCGAAATCAGAAGCCCACACCATGCTTGGCTTTCCCAAAATAATGACTCTAATATAACATCAAAAATAGCCGTGCCAACTCACCTTTGAGAAGTAGGTGGAGGGGCAGATGTCATAACGACCTAACACTGAGGAGTAATTAGACCAATATTAAATGTTATTGCCCCCAGCCAGCGTAGTTCTATGCGACTACTTGAACTGACTCGAACGCAGCTCATAATGTGAGCACAATACAATTTTACTGTGTTTCCCTATTTATTCAGCTGCTCACTTGTGTTAGAAAAATGTCAAGAGGTCCTTGAATTTGCTACTCACTCTTGGTGTTCTTGTTTGTTCGTTTTTTGGTCACTTTATATCACACAGTCTCCATTTAGAAAATGGAATGTCCTATACAAAATACTAATCAAATCTGTAGCTGGTTACCAAATGACAAATAGCAAAGCCTCTTTCTTCCCAGCTTGGGCCTGGTTATGGCTGGAAATCCACAAAAAGAAAAGGCCAGTGTAGGTAGGGCTTGGGATGCATCAGGCTTCCTCTCTATTTTTCATAGCGTATCCTTCCTCTTCCTCCAACAGCTCATCAGCCAGCATGGGTCCCCCAGGTCACAGCAGCAGGCAAAACAGAGGAAAAGTCTTGAGCGAGGCTTCTCCTTAGCATGCTTCGAGTTTTCTGGGTTTAACAGATGATTAAGGCTGACTTTTCTCCCTCGAGTCTTGCAAGGGGTGTGCAGAAGAAGCCACTCCCCCAGTCCCCTTGACCTGGGCAGATGCTCCTCTAATTATGATGGTAGATTTTAAAGCTTTGCGGCCCTTAGGAACATGACATTCATTTCTATCCCCCCCCCCCCCCCCCCGTAGGCATCTCGGCCATCTATTTGGCCTTGTTAGAAGGACTTGAGGGCTCCATCTTGGTTCTCTTTCCCATGTAGTGTACGTAAATGAGACACATGTGCACCCTAACCCCCTGAGCTCTGGAGTACAAGCAGCTCCACCCCAAGGCAGCTACCCCTATTCTCCTGCTTCCGGCTGCTGTACCTTCCTCAGTCATGAGTCAAGCTGAGCTCACATTTCACCCACATGCCATAGCTGTCTGAGTCATTATGTGGTCATCCCTCAACAGGCTTGGAACAAAGAGGTTATCACCAGCTTCTCTCCCACGATAGTTGTTGAGGTGTGTTCTTTTCCCATCCCCTCCATAAAAATGTCTATAGTCTTGAGGTCAATGAAGAGATGTAAGAATCATGCCTTAGCTCCTTACCTATTTCCTTTGTAAAATCGTTTTTATGGCCAACTCTTTCATACATATTTTGTTATCTGGTGTTATCAATTTTCTTAGAACCTCATTCAGGTTCAGTCAGAAAGAGCCCCCATTTTAACCTGTTGAATTGGTAAAAGAAATTGTGCGTAAGTAAAATTATAAAGAAAAGAAAGTTGAGTTTCTATGTTCTCCCATCCTTGGCCTTCCCGTGTGCTCATTGGCCATCCACCTTCATTTTGATTGGTTCTTTTCACCAGAAAATATAGAACTTATGGTGCCTAATATAAGACAATGCTACCACCATTACCACCATCACCTCAGGCAATAGCCTTTCTAAACCTTTATCTCCGTTAAAGTTCTTTATCACAAGACACTTAACCCTAAAAACTCAGCACTGCACAGGCCAAGAGATAGTTCTTGAGTGTCTCTCTTGTGCCAAGCACTGTGTAGGGTTCTAACTGCAGAGGTGACAACGCCAAGTCCCTGTACAAGAAGAGTGCAAGGTTTACTGCAGCTATTTTCATTAGGATATGAAGAAATGCATGGATTTGCCAATATGTTTTGATCAAATGAAAATTTATTTTTGCAAGAGCTGGGGATCCACATGCATATCATGATGTTGGTCAGAAAACCTGAGCCAATCAGTTGCATTCTTATACACTAACAATGAAGCAACAGAAAGACAAATAAAGAAACTGATCCCATTCACAATTGCACCAAGAAGCATAAAATACCTAGGAATAAATCTAACCAAAGATGTAAGAGATCTGTATGCTGAAAACTATAGAAAGCTTATGAAGGTAATAGAAGAAGATATAAAGAAATGGAAAGACATTCCCTGCTCATGGATTGGAAGAATAAATATTGTCAAAATGTCAATACTACCCAAAGCTATCTACACATTCAATGCAATCCCAATCAAAATTGCACCAGCATTCTTCTCGAAACTAGAACAAGCAATTCTAAAATTCATATGGAACCACAAAAAGCCCCGAATAGCCAAAGTAATTTTGAAAAAGAAGACCAAAGCAGGAGCCATCACAATCACAGACTTTAGCCTCTACTACAAAGCTGTCATCATCAAGACAACATGGTATTGGCACAAAAACAGACACATAGACCAATGGAATAGAATAGAAACCCCAGAACTAGACCCACAAATGTATGGCCAACTAATCTTTGACAAAGCAGGAAAGAACATCCAATGGAAAAAAGACAGTCTCTTTAACAAATGGTGCTGGGAGAACTGGACAGCAACATGCAGAAGGTTGAAACTAGACCACTTTCTCACACCATTCACAAAAACAAACTCAAAATGGATAAAGGACCTGAATGTGAGACAGGAAACCATCAAAACCCTAGAGGAGAAAGCAGGAAAAGACCTCTCTGACCTCAGTTGTAGCAATCTCTTACTTGACACATCCCCAAAGGCAAGGGAATTAAAAGCAAAAATGAATTACTGGGACCTTATGAAGATAAAAAGCTTCTGCACAGCAAGGGAAACAATCAACAAAACTAAAAGGCAACCAACGGAATGGGAAAAGATATTTGCAAGTGACATATCGGACAAAGGGCTAGTATCTAAAATCTATAAAGAGCTCACCAAACTCCACACCCGAAAAACAAATACCCCAGTGAAGAAATGGACAGAAAACATGAATAGACACTTCTCTAAAGAAGACATCCAGATGGCCAACAGGCACATGAAAAGATCCTCAACATCGCTCCTCATCAGGGAAATACAGATCAAAACCACACTCAGATATCACCTCACGCCAGTCAGAGTGGCCAAAATGAACAGATCAGGAGACTATAGATGCTGGAGAGGATGAGGAGAAACGGGAACCCTCTTGCACTGTTGGTGGGAATACAAATTGGTGCAGCCACTCTGGAAAACAGTGTGGAGGTTCCTCAGAAAATTAAAAACAGACCTACCCTATGACCCAGCAATAGCACTGCTAGGAATTTACCCAAGGGATACAGGAGTACTGATGCATAGGGACACTTGTACCCCAATGTTTATAGCAGCACTCTCAACAATAGCCAAATTGTGGAAAGAGCCTAAATGTCCATCAACTGATGAATGGATAAAGAAATCATGGTTTATACACACAATGGAGTACTACATGGCAATGAGAGAGAACAAAATATGGCCCTTTGTAGCAACGTGGATGGAACTGGAGAGTGTGATGCTAAGTGAAATGAGCCATACAGAGAAAGACAGATACCATATGGTTTCACTCTTATGTGGATCCTGAGAAACTTAACAGAAACTCATGGGGGAGGGGAAGGAAAAAAAAAAGGTTAGGGTGGAAGAGAGCCAAAGCATAAGAGACTCTTAAAAACTGAGAACAAACTGAGGGTTGATGGGGGGTGGGAGGGAGGGGAGGGTGGGTGATGGGTATTGAGGAGGGCACCTTTTAGGATGAGCACTGGGTGTTGTATGGAAACCAATTTGACAATAAATTTCATACATTGAAAAAAAAAAAAAGAAAACCTGAGCCAAAGGACTGAGGGAGAATATGCAGAAAGGAATATGGCAGAACATGCTCCTTTTGGTCACAAGAAAGCCAGTGTCACCGAAAAGATCCTTGTTTACTACAAATCATGAGAATTATTAACTCCTTTGTATTTGTATTTTCTTTCATAAGATAACATCAGGGACACAAACATTTCTACCTGAACTCCTATATGGTACTGAAAGAGTACTGAGTGACTAGGGTTGTAATGGAAAATATGTATAAATATATAATATCATATACAATATCATATATTAAATATAATTTATTGTCAGATTGGTTTCCATACAACACCCAGTGCTCATCCCAACAGGTGCCCTCCTCAATGCATAATGGAATATATTAACCATGACTCTCTTAAAGAACTGGTACTCACCTTTTAATCCCTTCAATATCATCTGAAATTCCAGTGGTAGTAACTCAGAAAATGTAACAACCACTGATTGATTCGTTATTAAAGAAAACACTATAAACTCCTTTGGATTGGTGTGCTAATTGTTGATTTTAAGGTTAATGGTTGACATTAGTTTTTCTTAACCTTCCAGGATACCATTTGCATTTTAGGCTTTAAAAAAACTAAAATGTCCTTAAACCTGAAGGACTTGGCTAGATAAACAGCTGAGGAATGATGGCAAAACCAGCTATGCAGATTGTTTGATAGAGTGATTACGAGCACTAGTCAATCCCCCCCACTTCAGAAACACACCTGAGCCTCACGTTGGTACTTGGGCACACTCACAGCAAAGTCTCAGTGCAATACGAAGACTGAGGTTATGTGAAGGACAGATTTTGTGCCATTCCTTTAAACAGGACCACATCTTAGCCGACACAGATCAGGACTGAGGACTTAAATATTTAACCATTCTTTTGTGAAAAGATATCACATTGAATTTGTAAGATAAAATTTCTTTTTAGCTGAGTCCATTTTCCATTTTGAGAAATTAGCTCATTATGTGTTGCTGAACTGGGGACAAGATGTCAAGACCTGGAAAAAACATTAATCAAGAATGACCCAAAATTGATAAAACTCCATCTCATCCGGTCCCTGGGATGTGGTCCCTCCCTAGAGAAAGTCCCAGGATGGACTCTCCGCTCCTCACACTGCTCTCCCACCACAAGCCGGTAAAACGTAGGCTGCCAAGAAAGGACGTGTCCTTCAATGACCCTCCTGAACCACACTGGAGCCGGTGGCAATGGTCCAAGTGCGCCTTATGTATTCTCATCAAAACATTCCCCACAATTTGAACCAAGTGGAGGAAGTTAACAAAAACACTACAACCAAAACGATGACTATACATAAGGCTCTGCACTGCCCAATCTGTTTGTTCATCATTGTCAATCCTCATAAACCAGCTGGTAGTAGAAGGCAGCAACCGGAAGCAGGGGCTGATTGGAAACGACTGTTCCCATTGCCCAATAATGCAGGATCAGAAAACAAACAACAACAGCCTGTCTTAATTTAAAATTCTGATATTGGGTTCCACATGGATTTTCAAAAATATTGCAATAAGGTGTTATTTATCTGGATGACTGAATTTTTTGAGGGCTCCTTACTTTTCGTCTGAAGTGGGTATATCATTCGCCTCATCTCAATTCTGGATTCCGGTTTGTTGCCATCTGAACACATCTCTATCTGTAGGGAAACGAAAATCAATACTAGCCTACGGAACCAAAGGGGACCCTCAATGGATATTTCATGATGGATCTGTAGAGGATGATGCTTTGTCTTGCTAACTACCAATACACATCTTGTAATGAATGAAAACTTTGGATCCTTCTCAGCAAGACTCAGTGATCAGAAAATGTGCAGAAGGAACTGAAAGCAAGAGGGCAAGATTGGCTGTAAAGACTTGAAAGTCAATTTAGATTTTATACCATTTATATACAATATGTATTAATATACTATACTATACTATAATATATACAAAATATAATATTCTATATTTTTAACAGACTTCTATGGCAAAATAGTTGTCAGAGATGAGTCAAGAGTGAAAGCAGTTTCCCTATCTCTGACCCTAATTTAGCTTTCCTTAGCTTCTGGCACCAAATAGCCTGTTAATTTTTTTCTATTGCATACAGGCCAGAATACCTAAGTTTTGCAGACAATGACTTTCCAAATTAAAAAATATGAAACTAAAAATCGGTGTAATAAATAGAACATTGGATTGGATGAAACACCTTCTCTGAATATTTGATATAGAATGGTGCTCAAAATGGAGATGTGTCGATCAAGAATTCAGAATCCAGGATATTACCTAGGAATATTTTTGAATAGGCATAGCTATTTGCTAGAAGGACAATATAGAAAGGTAAAGATGATATCAAAAAACTTGCATATGTTGTCATGATCATCTTTTGTAAATCTGTTATCTGTTTAGGAATTTAAACTTTTACTATAATTTTTTCCCATTTTAATAAATGTATTTTTAATATATTTATAATTGTCTCTTTAAATGCTTTTTTATTTTATTTTATTAAAATGCTTATTTTTGAGAGAGAGAGACAGAGAGTGAACACACACAAGTGGGGGAGGGGCAGAGAAAAAGAGGGAAACACAGATTCTGAGCAGTTAGCACAGGGTTCGGTGCCGGGTTCCAACTCACAAACTGTGAGATCATGGCCTGAGCCGAAGTTGGATGCTTAACCGACTGAGCCACCCAGGCGCCCCACTTTAAATGCTTCTTTAGTATATTTTTTAAAAATGTTTATTTATTATTGAGAGACAGAGACAGAGCATGAGCATGGGAGGCACAGAGAGAGAGGAGGAGGAGGAGACACAGACTCCGCGTGCTCCAGACTCTGAGCTGTCAGCACAGAGCCTGACGCGGGGCTGGAACTCACGAACCGTGAGATCATGACCCCAGCCGAAGTTGGACGCTCAACCAACTAAGCCACCCAGGCGCCCCTTAAATGCTTTTTTAAAGTTTTGAATGTAGCTGATAATTTTAATCGTGCTAAACAAACAAACAAAAAAAAACCCCACATAGGATAAAATTTAATCATCTTAACCATTTTAAGTGTGCAGTTCACATTATTACATAACCAGTCTCAAGAACTTTTTCATCTTGCACGACTGAAACTCTATACCCATTGAACAACAACTCTGCACTTTCCTCTTCCTCTAGCCCCTACCAACCACCATTCGAATTTTCGTTTCTTTGAAATTGAATACACTAGGTACTTCACATCATTGGAATCATACAATATTTACCTTTTTGTGACTGCCTTATTTCACTTAGCATTATGTACTCAAAGATTATCCATATTGTAGCATGTGTCATAATTACATTTCTTTTTATGGCTAAACAGTATTTCACTGTATATAAACACCACATTTTGTTTATCCATTCATCCACTGATGGACCGTGTGTTGCTACAACCTCTTGGCTATCGTGATTCGTCAATAGTGCTGCTACAAACACGCACATGCAAGTGTGTAAACATCTCTTCTAGATTCTGTGTTTAATTCTTTTGGATATATACCCAGAAGTGGGATTTAGGTCTTCTTCAATGAAATATCTATTCAAATAGAACCCAAAACTCAGACAGGAGCAGGGAAGATAGTCCAGAAAGAAATCTATTTGATCTAAGAATCAAAAACCGATGTCTTTGGTTGTTATAGGAAAGGGTGCCAGAAACAAATCAGAAGGTAGAGTTATAGAAATACGAGAAGAAAATAAACCCATGGATTATGTCAATTGATTTTTGTAGTTTGTTGTTGTTGTTGTCGTTTCTTGTTGTTATTTAAGTTACATGTGGTAGCAGATGGCAAGAGGCTGGTGGGCAGCCTGTCTTTCCTGGTCACCATTATAGCCTTGGACCTTGGCATAGTAGCCATAGTAGATGCTCAATAAGTGTCTGTTAAATGGAAGAAGGAAGAGAGGGAGGAAGAAAAGAATGAGAAGGAATGAGAGAGAAGAGGAAATGAGGGAAGAAGGCAAGAAGGAACAAACACAACTGAAAAGTGATTTCTCTGCTGAGAACACAGTTGAATGATCTACCTTGTTCAATAAAGCAGATCTGAAGATTTTCACAATGTTGGAGAATGACATTTCTTTTTATCATCTATAAGCAGCAGGGATGGAATGAACATTTGAAGAGCAGCTTGGGGATTAATCTTTAGAAAACTGAGATCACTTTAAAGCGGTTTCCATTCACATTTGTAAAAGGAGATTGATTGGAGTCACTCATTTATTCACATGGACATTGAGTTACAGAGAGCCCCTAATCCACTGTCTTTTAATTGAATATGCAGCTGTACTGAGAGATTCTCCATTGGCACTTCCAACATACCTCTTTTAAATTCAAATTGTGAAATATCTCTCTGTTGGAATAATCAGAACTAACATTTATTTAGTGTTGATCATCTGGTGAAGACACCTGTTCTAGTCTGTTTTCCTCTCTCTTGCTCACACACATTATGATATGTCATTTAATACTCACTAGAACCCAAGACACAACCTAGTTTTACAGAGGAAGAACAAAAGAATGAAAAGATTAAGGAACTTGCTTGGTAAACATAGAATTCAATGTCAGGCCAACTCACTCCAGAGGTTGTGTCTACCCCTTTCCATTTCACTTGCTGCTGATATTTTACGTATTTACGTGCATGTTTGTTTCTACTCCTAGAAGAGTGCTTTTTATTTATTTTTATTTTTTTTTAATTTTTTTAATGTTTATTTATTTTTGAGACAGAGAGAGAGGATGAACAGAGGAGGGGCAGAGAGAGAGGGAGACACAGAATCTGAAATGGGCTCCAGGCTCTGAGCTGTCAGCACAGAGCTCGACGCGGGGCTCGAACTCACAGACCGTGAGATCATGACCTGAGCCGAAGTCTGATGCAACCGACTGAGCCACCCAGGCGCCCCAGAAGAGTGGTTTTTAAATGTTAGCAAGTCTGGAGACATTTTTTGGTTGCCACGACTTGAGGATGCTACTATCAGTTAGTGGGTAGAAGTCAGAGATGTTGCCAAACATCTTAAAATGAACAGGAGAGTTCCTCACAACAAGGAATTATCTAGCCAAAAAATATAAAAAATTGCAAGGTTGGGAGACCCAACTCTAGAATATGGACACCAAAGGGCAAGAAGAATTACGCCTTCCTCAAATTTGTTGTCTCTGGAGCACAGTTGGATAAAAATAAATGTTTATGGATGGATAAAACAACTCACCAAAGTTCTGAAAGGGAAGGAGTTGCACTTAATAATTAATGAGGCACCTCTGAGTCTAACCAGTTAAGTGATAACGCCGTCCTAGAAACATAAACGTTCAGATATGTATATGTATGGCCAACACACTGCCTTTTTCTGTCTCTTAACTGCATAATTCCATAGTGTGAAATTTTTCTCTTGCACAGAAAAAATTCTGATATATATATATATATATATATATATATATCTGATATATTCTGATATATACATATATATATACATATATATATCTATGGTAGATCACAATGTATGTTTGGATATTTTTAGAAAAACAAGGTAAGCAACATATTGAACATGGTAGAGTTTTATAAATGTGACAAATAGATGGAAATGTGATAATCAGGTGCTTTAAGAATTTACCAGTTGCAAGGGAAATATAACACTTACAAAATTCTACAATGAAAGAATTTTGTTACTAACACATTTGGGCTAATAGCACTACATATCATAAGAAGGAGATAAAATCTTCCTCCGATAACTTAGGAAATGTGCTCTTGTAAAGTCTTTATGCTTATAAGACAATAGACACAACTATGAGTCCTTAGGGTACCCCGATCTGAAGGTCAGGTTTCTTGGTGTCTAACCGATCAACACAGAACCTTCACTAGCTCAGAGATAATAGCATCTTCTCTCTTCTTTGCTTTTACTGTCTACTGGGAAGGTGCCCTGCCTGCTCTCTCCGTGGGAATGCTAAAATAAAAGTGCTACACAAAAGGGTAATCACTTCAAACGGATATCACCTCTCTTTCACGGACTTTTGGAAAACAGGCCGCCAAGATACACTTGTGAACTAGCTCCCTGAGGGACAGAAGTCGAAGATGTTCAGACAATGCTAGTAAGGTACCACTTGATTTAACAGGAGCCGGGACGCTTGGAAGCCTTTAGTGCCCTGCCAGGATGCTTCCTGCAACTGTAGAGTCTCTTAGGTTCAGAGCCTCTTTCTTTTTTAAATCTAACGGCAGTATTTCCTCACAAATCTTCTAGCCTGTTCCGTCTTTATAGGATGGTGAATAGGATTTTCCCTGTTTTCCTGGCATCAGGACCTAGGCCTCAAATTTGGGGGCAAAGGGAGCCACAGGGAGTCAGAGATTCCCAAAACAGGAAACCCCCAACCTATTATAATCGGATCCTTACCCAACCTCAGTGAGGATATAAGCAAGACCCTAGGAGGGAGAAGTTTTCTCTGGAATAACACATCACTAACAAACACACACAAAAAGTACTGAAACATCTTATGAGGAACTGAAGGGTTTGTAATTCTCCTATACTAAGCTAATGAGACACTATGCTATCTCCTGTCTCCGAAATTCTGAAAATACCCAAGACAAAGAAGTGTCCTCTTATCACATGGACTGACAGCTCTTCAAAGGACCCCATGAAGCTATCATGGGACTCACCCGGACACCTTTCGCAATTAGTCCTGAATGGAACCATGGAAGTATCTCTCGAAGGATCTGTAGTCCCAGGGAAGAGTTTCACCTTCACAAGTCACTGAAAACACAGGTTCAAATCTCCAGCCCACATGGTTAGCTTTTCTCTCACATTCCCCACTGTGACATTTTCATAGGAGCATGCCATTCTCAGAGATCCCTTTGTCACACTTGATTGTATTCAGGTTTACCTATGTGATTTTTTTAAGTTAAAAACAAAATCTCGGTGGTTTTGGGAGAGGTGTTGTGGGGTTTTTTTAGTGCTCTTGAAAGAGCACTTTCATGAGAATGGTTACTATTTCTAGTTAAAGAGAAGGACAGCAATAATCAAAGGACCACATAGGATCATAACATCTTTTATATGTGTCTTATGCAATTGTTTTCATGATAATGCTTTAAAACTGATTCGTAATGGTGTCTTTCATACCAAGGATTTACATGACTTATTGCCTTCAAGCATAGTCTGTTTCCTAACCAGAATGAATCCCAAGTAAGTGTGCAGCTAACCGTCTTCAATGCCCCAGGTTCAGTCCAAACCCCACCATCACTTAGTAGACCACCGCAACAGCCTTCACACGCTATTTCCACACTTTCTGTAGCTGATTCAGTCTCTAGATGGCAGCCATGTTGTTCTGGTCACCCAGAACCCTTTAAAGGTTCTTGTTTGAAACGCCTTAAAGAACTTTAACTTTTTCTAAGATAAAATCCAAATTAAAAAATATGATTCACAACGGGTTTCAAGACCTGCCCCTTCTCTACTCGTACTTCACCCTCCACCATACCCACACACTTGGCTGAGCCACACTGGTCATCTTTTGATTCTTCCAGTTTCCCAAAAGACCTCTGCACCTGCTGTTTTCTGTGTAGGATAGTATTCTGTCTGCTTTTCAGCTAAGTCACATTAATCTTTCATGTTGGAACGTACATGCAACTTCTTCCAAAAGTTCTGCCTTGACCAATCCACCTAAACTACCTGTGCCATAGTGTCCTCTTCCAAAATGCCCTGAATTTCCCTTTGATGGCACTTCTAATTACAAATTTAAGAGTTATAAAAGCTGTTTAAAACATTGTTAAGATTCTAATTCCCCTGCTAGAGTTATCCTAAGTGGTTTCTCAATTCCTGGTGCATTATAAATGCCCAGTACATATTTGTTAAGTATGTGAAAACATGGTCAAAATCAACAAATATGTGATGTAACTTGTTCCAATAATGCTGAAATGGAGTTAACACATTCCAGTGCCAGAAATATGTAAAAAGTATAATTTTTTGAATGATTTTTCAACTAACAGGCATTCCAGGCTTTCACTTTAAAATATATATAAACACAAATTTCATGCTATCAGAGCTTTCATAAAAGGATAATCCCAAACGATCAGTTGGGTGACATGTCCGCACAAAGCCTGGTTCCCTGAAATTTGAGATCCCGATGAATCTTTGGATGGGAAGCAATGGAATATAATGAGAGGAGTCTCTGATACTCCAGTGGGGCCATGCAGAGTCTGAATGAGGCTGGTTGGAAGCTGATTGTGGAGAAAAGTGTAGGCTGAGCAGATCTGACTGGACACATACAGATACAGGAGGCAGATTTAACCAGACACTAGATGGAAGCCTAAGGATTCATCATAAATGTTGTGGCAGAGAATGCCAATGTGGAGTAAACAAAGGCAAAAGCCTAGACCACATTCAGCAGGTCTGCTGGCACAGCACTTATTAGGAGGAATTAAAAGGAGCAAAAGCATTAGCAGGAGGGTGGGTCCCTGGTTGCTATCTTACAATTAGCAGAACTAGCATCAGACTCTAAAAAAGGAACACTAAACTTTGGCCCCTGAAGTTGTGAAGCACCAGCTTCTTCTCTCTGATGTGATCAGAGGTTGGAACCAACATCGGCAGCATGTGGCACAACTTTGGTTCCAGCCTAATTCCACAGGTTTAGCCTGTGTGGTTGCCGTGATCCCAGCTCCTACCATGGTGTAATCAGTGGGCTGGATGCAACCCTTGTGGATATAATTCACGTGAACTAGTGGACGCATAACTTAATTCAGCACCTCAAAAATTCTTCCATGATTGAGAGTCTTTAACAACTACCATAGATAGTAACCATGATCCTTTTCTGGGTGGCTAATCTGGAAAGAGTCCGTCTTGGACAAATTAGTCCTTGCCTCTCAACTTTCGGCCATCAATGGCCGTGCATTCCCTCTTCTTTCTAGACACACAACCAGATGTCCTCGGGATCCGTGAGGTTATTTGTGGCCATGTTACTGAGTTCTGGCCAAGAGAATATTGACAGAGTGTCATACATGATTTCTAGGTCTGATTTCTACAGACTCTTGGCTATTGCTCTACCTCTCCTCATTGTCTGCTGATTGTGGATCAAGTGGAAAATTCTAATGTCTTAAAAGGTAAAGGAGCCATATAATGGAAAGATCCTTGTCTTAGAATGACTGTATAAAGCTATGTCCCCTGCTAATACGCATTGGACTTGATACGTGCAAGAAATAAAGCTGGGATTTATTCAACCATTGAGATTTAGAGAGTGATATATTATAGCAACTAATGTTATATAACTTAATAAGTATATAAAGTAAGAATTAGGTAGTCAAAGATAACTAGAGGGCTAGATGGAAAATGAAACACATGAAAGATCGAAGCTTACTTTTTGCAGATGAGCAAATCCTATGGGACAACAAAGTACTATGCCAATTGCCCCTTTGCTCTTTGTTTCCCGAAGTTAGGAATATATATTCTCACATTGAAAATCTGCTTCTGTAACCTTATATATTTTATGGAATTGTGTGGTGAACTATCTCTCTCTTCTCTCTTTCCTTCCAACGCCAGTCAACACTGATATTTGCAAATGCTCCTGAGTACGTTCAACTTACGTTGCTGAAACCTCTCCTATGAGTTGACACTGCTCCGCGCTGAGGCTGCAAACCTGAGGAAGATTTGTTCTCTGCCTTCAAAGCATTAGGAAGGAAGCATGAGATACAGATGTTTAAACAACACCAACATAAGTGCTAGAGTGGAGATGCATACAAGGCAAAAAAAAAAAAAAGCGAGAACCTGATTAGTTTCTTTGAGGAGGTGGCATGGGCTGGGGTATGAGAAGTTGCAAAGAATAAGAACGATTTGGCCAAGGTAAGAAAAAAAATGTGCATGTGTTCCTGGGGCCTGGAAGGGAATGACATGAGAGAGAGGGAATAACGTGGACTAAGGGGCCAAGATGGGAAATGTGATGGCCTTTTGTAGGAAATGAAAGATGTTTTGTAAGGCTAGAGCTTAAGGTGCAAATATGATAGAAAGCAGGGAAGCGTTGGTCTCTTTTTTTCTTTGAGTTCCTTACTTCCAGTGACGATAGCCTTCATCTTCTCTTAGCCAAACATTTCCATGCTTCTACTTCAAGTTTGTCATCACAAACAATGTGCCATTTCTGGCCTCTACTGTAAGCCATTCACTGTCTCATTATCACCTCTAATCTCTCCAGTTCCCCCTACTCAAGTGCTCTGACCCCAGCAATTCATCAACTTCATTCTGACCTTAATTCCAGTGTTCCCTCTTTTTGTCATTTTATCAACCACCTCTCTCAGATTTTCACTTCCTAGTGACCCTGTTTAGATTTTATCATCTATTATTAGACTTAGTCGTAGATCCTTCTCTTTATTTATTTACCCTTCCTACGTTGTCACATTCATTCCTTTTGCTTTGAATGGCATCTACATACATATAATCCATAATACAAAGAAATCACTCTAACTTCCCAGGAACTCTTCCTTGTATATTCAGTTAATACCTCCCAAATCTAGAAGCTTTGCTTGATTCTTATTTCCTTCTTCCCCATACCCAGCCATTAACAAGATTTAGCTACTCCATATTAAAAACAAATTTGAAATCCAAACTTCTTTGTCCATAACAATAACTATCGCTATACTAATCTGTATAACTCTGTTTATCTCTCTGACATAATAGTCTTCAACTCAGTATCCACACTCCAACCTCACTGCCTTTCTCTGTGTTCCTCACACTTGCCAAGTTTGTCTATCCCTTAGGACCTTGGCAATATCACTCCCTCACTAAGAATGCTCTTCTCAGGGCTTTTGGCTCTTTTCATTTACTCAGGTGTCAAATTAAAAGCTATCTTCTGTTTGATGCCTTCCCACCTTATTACAGAGGAGCCATTTAGTTTATATCAATTACATCATTCTATTTTAATTTTCCACGTGGAATTTACTGCTGTGTGTGTGTGTGTGTGTGCGCGCGCGCTTTTGCGTGTTTATTGTTGTCTGTCACCTAGAATGCAAATTTCATTAGTGTAAGAGCTTCCCTATTTGTTCTTTTCAGTATCTCTGGTGTCTAGAATATTTCCCGCTGATACTCAATAAATATTTGTTGAATAAATATATGAAACTATGTCAGTGAACTTTGTTCCTACCCAGCTGACAGTGGAGATCTAACATCAGGCTGAGGAATTTGGACTTTATCCCACAGATGGTGGGAGTTTAAAAGAGTTGTAATCCAGAGAGTGACATGATAAGAGCTGCATTTTAAAATTTTACTCTGGGAGCTGAATGGAAGATAGATTGCAGAAAGCAGAGCTGGAGGCACAGTCGTTAGTTAGGAGATGATAATAATAGCCCAGACAAAAGATTAAACAATGGGAATATCAGTGAGAAAAGGAATAAGTGGGATGTAATGAGAGTGGCTGAGAAAGGAGAAACAATATGACTGAAGGACTTATGGATGTGGTGAATAATGGAGAGGAAAGAAGGCAAAATGAAGCCCAGGATTTTTCCTTAGATAACTATAGATACAGGTGTGCTGGGTGGTAAACAGTTTCGAAAGAAGAAAATAATGGTTTCAACTTGAACGGTCTGAGTTGAAAGTGCTGGTAGGATGTGTAGTTTGAAGTGGCAAGAGGCAGTTAAATATATGAAGTTGGAACTGAGAAAATAGATAAGAACTGAAGGTAAAAATTTGTGAGTCATCTGCACATAGATGGTAATGAAGTACGGGGCAAGGATGAGGTCAGCCAGAAAGAGTAAAAACCTTGATTCATGAAGAACAACATGTCAGAGTCACCTGTGGGGCTTTTTCAAATTAGACACAATCTCCCTTCTCCAACTTAATTTTAGAAATGCGATCTTGCTACTGCGTATTGGGGTCCTTGGTATGCTGGGCTTGAAACATGCATGAGAACCATTGGGTTGGGAATGATGCATGGTGACCAAGCAAAGAATCCCGGAAAACGAAACAATTTTAAGAGTTGTCCCACAAAGAGGGACTTAGAAAGGATATTGAGACATATCACTGCAAGATGCAGGAGAATAAACACAAGCAGAACAAATAAACAAAAACAAAACAAACAAACAAAAACCAGAGAAATGTCCCTGAAACTATGGGTCTTGAGGAGTTCAAGAAACAGAGTGGTCAACAGCACAGATACCGCTAAATCAAGCAACACAAACATTTAGGAGTCACTACTGAAATTGACAATTGACTCGTTTATGATCTTGGTGAGACTAACCAGATTTTATGGTGAATTTATTAGAGTAGAAAGTAAAGAACTAGAAAAAGGGGATTGTAATTTATAACTCTTTTAAGAAGCTTGGGCTGTGAGAAGTATGGATGATAAAGCAGAGAAGATCCAAATATGATAAAAAGAAGTTTTAATAACAATCTATAGAAAGAGAAATTAAGAAAACAATCCCACTTGTAATTGTTACAAAAGTCATAAAATTCCTGGGAATAAATTTAACTAAGGAAGTGAAAGACCTGTACACTGAAATCTATAAGACATTGATGAAAGAAATGGAAGAACACACAAATAAATGGAGAGATAGTCTGTGCTCATGTGTTGAAAGAATTGAGATTGTTGAAATGTTCACACCACCCAAAGCAACCTACAGATTCAATGCAATCCTTATCAAAATTCCAATGGCATTTTTCATAGAAATAGAACAAACACTCCTAAAACTTGTACAGAACAACAAAAGACCTCAAATAGCCAAGGCAATCTTGAAAAAGGGTAAAGCTGGAGGTATCACACTGCCTGATTTCACTCTATATTACAAAGCTACAGTAATCAAAACTCTATGATATTGACATAAAACAGACACATAGACCATATAACCATGGGTTCTGTATTCTGTTCCATTGATCTGTGTGTCTATTTTTGCACCCCAAATATACTGTTTTGATTAGAGCTTTGTAATTTATCTTACTATCTGGGATTGTGATATCTCCAGCTTTGTTCTTTTGTGGTTCCATATAAATTTTGGGATTAATGTTGTAGTTTTGTGAAAAATACTGTTGGTGTTTTTATAGAAATTGCATTAAAACTATAGGTTGCTTTGGGTAGTATGGACATTTTGACAATATTTATTTTTCCAATCCATGAGCATGGAATATATTTCTATTTGTGTGTGTCATCTTCAATTTCTTTCATCAAAGTTTTGTGGTTTTCAGAGTACAGGTCTTTCACCTTGGTTAATTTACTCTTAGATATTTTATTATTTTTGATGCAATTATAAAAAGGACTTTTTTCTTAATTTCTCTAGACTGCAATTTCATTATTAGTATATATAAATTCAATGGATTTCTGTATATTGATTTTGTATTCTGCAACCTTACTGAAGTCATTTATCAGTTCTAGTAGTTTCTTGAAGAAATCTTTAGAATTTTCTATATATAGTATCCTGTCATCTGCAAATAGTGAATACTTTTCTCCTTATTTACTAATTCAGATGCCTTTCATTTATTTTTCTTGTCTGCTTACTCTGGCTAGGACTTTCAGGACTATGTTGAATAAAAATGGTGAGAATGAACATCTTGTCTTGCTCCTGATTTTAGGGGATAAAGGAGATGAGAATATGCAATGGGGAAAAGACCATCTCTTTAATAAATGGTGTTGGAAATTGGACAGCTACATGCAAAAGAATGAAATTGGACCACTTTCTTACAGGACATACAAAAATAAACTCAAAATGAATACAAGACCTAAATATGAGACTTGAAACCATAAAAATCCTAGAAGAAACACAGGCAGTAATTTCTCTGATATTGGCTGTAGCAACATTCTTCTCGGTATGTCTCCTGAGGGAGAAAAAAGTAAAAATAAACTATTAGGACTACATCAAAGGAAAAACTTGCACAGCAAAGGATGCCATTGAGAAAACAAAAAGACAACTTATTGAATGGGAGAAGATATTTGCAAATGATATATCTCATAGAGGGTTATACAACTCAACACCAAAAAACAGACAAACAAACAAAAAAAGCAATCCAATTAAAAATGGGCAGAGGACATGAACAGACATTTTTCCAAAGATGACATACAGATGGCAGACACATGAAAAGATGCTCCACATCACTCATCATCAGGGAAATGCAAATAAAACCACAATGAGAGATCTCTTCACACCTGTTAGAATGGCTAAAAAACACAAGAAATGTGTTGGCACGGTTGTAGAGAAAAAGGAATCTTTGTGCACTGTTGGTAGGAATGTAGATTGGTATAGTCACTGTAGAAAACAGTATGGAAGTTCCTCAAAAAATTAAAAATAGAAGGGCGCCTGGGTGGCTCAGTCAGTTAAACATCCAGCTTCAGCTCAGGTCATGATCTCGCGGTTCATGAGTTTGAGCCCCACATCTGGCTCTGTGCTGACAGTTCAGAGCCTGGAGCCTGCATCAGATTCTGTGTGTCTCTCTCTCACTGCCCCTCCCCTGCTCACACCCTCTTTCTATCTCTCTCCCAGTCTCTTAAAAATAAATAAACATTAAAAAATAAATCAAAATAGAATTACCATATGATCTGGAAATTCTAGTACTGAGTATTTACCTATAGAATATGAAAATGCTAATTTGAAAGGATATATGCAACCCTATGTTCATTGCACTATTATTAACAATAGCCAAATTATGGAAGTAACCCATGTCCATTGATAGATAAGATAAAGAAGATGTGGTATATATGCATATATAGAATGGAATATTACTCAGCCATAAAAAAGAATGAAATCTTGCCATTTGCAACAACATGGATGGATCTAGAGGGTACAATGCCTAGTGAATAAGTCAGTCAAATAAAGACAAATACCATATGATTTCACTCATATGTGGAATTGAAGAAACAAAACAAACAAACAAAAAAAGAGAAAAACCAAAAACAGGTTTTTAACTATGGA
This sequence comes from Acinonyx jubatus, assembly GCF_027475565.1. Classification (NCBI taxonomy): domain Eukaryota; kingdom Metazoa; phylum Chordata; class Mammalia; order Carnivora; family Felidae; genus Acinonyx; species Acinonyx jubatus. Next base: position 205,833,747 of record NC_069381.1, on the reverse strand, counting down.
GAACAAATTGATGGTTAACAGAGGGAAGGTGCATGGGGGGATGGGTGAAATAGATGAAGGGGATTAAGAGTACACTTACCACGATGAGCACTGAGTAATGTATAGAATTTTTGAATCACTACATTGTACACCTGAAATTAATATAACTCTGTATATTAACTATATGTTAACTAACTAAAGACGTAACAGAGGCACTAAACTGGAGGAAAGACAATTAATTCAAGTTGAGATATGTTGAAATTGTGATTCACAATAACTTTGCAGGTGGATATTCAAGAAAATATATAAAATTAGTTCAACAAAAAGGGCTGGGTAGTTAGGTATATTGGAGACTCCTCGGGAAATGGTCTTTAATAACTCATGTTGTTCAGTAAAAGGCATCTAGAGTGAACAGGCATCTAGAGAAAGGCATCTAGAGAGAAGCAGATATTAATAGTTTCCAAATCAGGGAAATTTATCTGAAAAGCAGTCAAAGGAACAAGCATCCGTAAAGAAGACTGGAGTGCTATAAGCAGAAAAGAAGGGAGGAAATTAGGATAGATACCAATTAAAAAGTTTAAGGCCCAGGGTAACTGACAGAATTGGTGGTCAATGTGTATTAAGTTCAGCTGACTTAGGAACAAAAAGTAGGATAGAGAAGGACCAAAAGACCAGGAAGATCAAGTTATATATGAGTTCAGGATTATCTGTTTAGCACATTGGAGATCATTGGTATCTTATAGGTCAGTTTTTTTAAAGTTGCGGTCCAGATGGAAACAAAATTTCAGTGGGATGAAAATCAAAAGGATGATGTGGAAACCTTAAGATAAAATGGGCTGAATAATCTTTCTGGACATTGTTTATAACGTTGTGCTTTTCTGACTCCTGAAATATTTTAACAAACTCATTAGTAAATACTCGGGGTTTATTTGATAATTTATAATAATACACATTTCATGCCTTCACATTTCTCCAATGACTGTTTGGTAAGTAGATCAGTGGAATGTGGAATAGGCTTCTAATACAAGTCTACTGTGATAGACCTGGGTAGATGGTGTCTCATGAAACCCTGAACATGGATGGCCACCTTGTAGTCATTCCTGATTTACTTTTTCAAATAACGATTTTTTAAAAATATTAAATGAGACAATATTTTTTGAGGACTTACTGCCCAACAAACATCTTAGAACTTTCTTCATGAACACTAGGAATTGGCAATAGACAATATCATTTACAATTTTGCTGAATTTTCTAAATGCAGTGAGAATCAGTTAATTCTAACAGTTTTGCTAGTCTTGTATTTCTTTGACCTTCTAACCAGAAAAACCTAAGCTCTCCTTTGGGGACACCATCCTTTCCATTTCTTAGCATCAGCTGTTGGCTGGAATGCAAATACTGACTAGGGTAGGGGCTGTCCTCCAGGTTTGTCCAACCCCAGCTCCCATTCCCCCGTCGTCACATTACGTATTTCGTATTTCCGAAGTTGTTCTAATCATAGTGAATCTGGGTTTTTGTTCTACAGCAACGAGGAATTGATGCTCTCTTATTCTGTTGGAGTTGAATTTAGGAGAATGGGTATTAGGGAGCCACTGTTTGCTTCTTCCTGCCCAAGGATGAGCATGACACTTGGAGGAGAGCAGACACAACCTGAACCAAACTTCATCCCAATTAGCATCATTTTTAACCCTAGGTTTTCCAATTACCTTAGTCAATAAATGGTTTTTTTTTCAGTTTGAGTTTATGTTCCTGCAATTGATGAAGGGGTGAATAAATATTCAATGTCCCTCATTTTGAAAAAAAAAACAATTAATATATATATAGCACCACAGTGAAGTTCTTGAAATTCTAAAAGCATGCATTTATGAAATTTACCAGGAACTTTTTTAGTAAGCATTTTTGGAGGGAGAAATTAGGTGAAGTAAATAATAAAACTTCTCTGGAGTTCAAGTTTAGATATATACTAAATTTTGGTAGGCATCCTATCAGACTTTGGTATACATTCTGACCAAAATACATACCAGTGGGTATGTCAGTGCACGGAGCTGATGATGCTGTGTCAGGAGTTTCCTTTACCTTGCTCAAGTGTATATGTATTTCATCGTCTTGCCTGTTTTGAAAAGAAATATGCGATTGGTCAAACAAAAACTGAAGAAAAGAATTAGGAAGAATCACCATCTACAGTGCCAAAGAGCTATTAAACATCATTAGTAGAGAGACAGGTGATATTTCAAGACTTACTCTACGGCAATCAAGTTCAATCACAACTTGGTGGCCCATAGTCCATTGGTGGACTTGTTCCAGATACCAGACATAATCTTGAACTTTTCTTGTAAAGGACCAGAGAGTAAATATGTGAGCCTTTGTGGGCTACACAGCCTCTGTTGCCATGATACAATTGTGCCTCTGTGGCATGAATGGAACCATAGACTACAGAAACGGCAATATGTAAGTGATGAGAAAGACAATATGTACATACAGACACTTTGAAAATGAATGGGATGGCTGTGTTCCAAAAGAACTTTATGGACACTGGAAATTTAATTTTATATATTACTCACATTGCATGAAATGCTCTTTTTCTTTTGATTTTTTTTTTCTTAGTCACCTAACAACGTAGAAAATATTGGCTTACCCACAAGACCCCGGCAGTGGGACACTTTGGCCCACAGACAGTATTACTCATTTGTTTTTAATTTCACTACGAGAGAATAAGAGAGAAGTAAAAATGGGTGAACTTTATAAGCTGGAAGGAACATTAGATATTGTTGTTAGGGAAGAATAGAATCAATCTACATGCAGATACTACGAATTCTCAGCTGTGTTTCAATGTTTTAGAAGTGTGACTCAGAGGGGAATTAACCCAAATATCGAAAGATGTGTTGACAAATGGACACAAATAGGGGAAATGTCAAGAGACTATGAATTATTATTTTTGGTTGGTAAGCATTTGAGAAAGGCACAAAACCATGAAAAACAATTTTCTCGTGTGAGTTCAAAAGTGAAATATTATTTTGGTAGATGTTGGATCAAATGGCAAGAGACTATTTTATTGGTGGCCGGTACTTCAGTACAATATCAAAAAAAAATACAGATTAGTGGCAGATTATACCTTTCTAAAGTATCATCTGCCTTAAATAGGATCATTGGGAATAGTTTTAACAGTGGAATTTCCCAAGTGGTCTTTCCTGTCTCCCACTTTTCAGGGACAGAGAAGGGGATGTATTACAAACTTTAACCTCTAAAGTAAAAAATCACAGTGTTAAATAAGGTAGAGTTCAAATTTCAAAAGAGTTACTGGTTAAAAAAAAAAGAAAAACAAAAAAAAAATGAAAACCAAACTAAACAAAACAAAAAAACCCACAATGAAAGGAACCATTTTTGAAACTGACAAACAGAAGTATCTCCTCTTGTTAAATGTAAATTTAACAAGAGGAGATACTTGTTAAATTTACCTTTGGATTTAAAAACAGAAAATGCCAGGGAAAGAGCAACTGAACATCCAATGAAAGAAGTTATTGTTTCAGAAGCTGGGAAGCTCACATTCTTGAAATTCTTCTCTAGATACACAAGACCCTTGAGACATCATTTTGCTGCCTCCAAACTATCATGGGTTTTAAATAAAACCCAGAGATACCTTTAAAGCACATCCTTAGAATATTTATATGTAAACATAATATTCCCAGATCTATGTGATGTATATGCATATGTAATTAGGAATAAATTTTTATTTACATTTATATTTGAAATGAGAAGAAATGAACCTCCAGATTTTCTAAGACCAGAAATGCCCCCAATCTCCAAAAAGAAATCAACAACAATATGATTTATTGTTTACTTTAGGAAAAGATTGCAAAATTCTGAAGGTGCTGAAGGGCAAGCACATAAAAAGGGGAAAAAAAAAGCATTATATATTAAAAATGTTTAAGCGAAAAAGTGAATAATAATTGCCTTATAGAATGACACTCAAATTTAAGGTATCTGTGGAATATATTAAAATTCGATTTTGGGGTGCCTGGGTGGCTCAGTCGGTTAAGCGTCTGACTTCGGCTCAGGTCATGATCTCATGGTTCATGAGTTCAAGCCCCATGTCCGGCTCTGTGCTGACAGCTCAGAGCCTGGATCCTGCTTCAGATTCTGTGTTCCTCTCTCTCTCTGCCCTTCCCCCATTCACTGTCTGCCTCTCTGCGTCTTTCAAAAATGAATAAACGTTTAAAAAAAATTAAAACGATTTGATTTAATCAGGTAGTAAATATATGTATAACTCAGGGATATATAACTTCATGGTGGCCCTCAGTTCATCGATCAGCACAGATATAAAAGTGTACAATTATGCAAACATAGAATATGGTGATGATAAGTCAAATACATGGTCCTGCAAAGGACAATAGAAATTCGGAGGAAAGAATCAGTGTGGGCTGTTAAATAAGATATCACTGAAGCAATGTATTCAGGCAGACTGGCTGGGTGGGTGGAGTGTAGAGGGCCCTGGGATGAAATTTTGAAAAGGCTTTCCAGGCAAGAAGAAACCTGTGAAGCAGGACCTGACGGGGGGGGGGGGGGGGGGGTGGGGGGGGGGGACGGTCTGTGACTAAAGAAAACTAGCTGGTGTGGCAGTTTCATGGACCTGCAGAAAGAGACAAAAATCAGTGTAAATGTTATGTTCAACGAACGGTCTCATGGGGTGTGACCATACCTCCTCCTAATTTTTCATTCCACTGTCCTGTTACCATTCTATAGGGTTGTTTTTTTTTTTCCTCTGCCCGGGGCTGTGTCTTGAGCTGTGAGATGACGAAGCTAATAAGAAATTTGATGGATCCCTAAGCCACCAAACAGAATATTGATTTAGAAATTAGAATGTCCAGATGTGTTTGGTAAGTAAAACTCCAGACTTGATTTAAAGTCGACTTCTCTCACCTCCCCCAGCTGGCAACTGCTGCAGATAGGAAGTCAAGGCAGCGTGTGTTTAGGGGGAAGGTCTTCGTTGTCTCCCCCCACTGCTCTCTGTCTCTCTTCCCCCGTCTTACCAAGAGGGGCTTCTGATTCCAAACCCTGCTCCAGCATTGAGGTGGGGTAGGATCCAGGGAAGGGATAAGAAGAGGCAGGTCTCACCTGACTTTCATTGTTGCAAGATGGCTCTGTGCCCTCTGGGCCTGGCAGGTGATTCAAGCTGCCTCTTACCTTGTAAGGACTAACCAGGTTGTTTGGAGGCCCGCACAGCAAACCAGGGGTTCTGCTTCAGTGATGCAGCCTACCAGTTTCACTTTGCCCTGGTGACGGTCCACCCCGCTGCACTGATGGAGCCCATCAATTTCACCTCGCCCTGGTGACTGTCTACCGCTCACAGACTCTCTTGGTTTGGTCTCATTGTTCCAGTTGCTCATGCTGCAGGACGCTCATTTTAAGGGAGTCACCAAAAGTAACTCAGAGGTTTAGAGGAAATACAATTGCATCCTTAACCTTTCTCCACCCTGGGCAGGTTCCTACAGCCCAAAAGGGTCCTCAGGACGTCGTAGGTCTATGTTAAGCCTCCAACCCTTAAGTAAGTTATATATTTAGAATGTGTCATAATATCTGACATATTTAAAAGCACATCATAATTTATTTTTTAAAAATATTTTCAATGTTTATTTTTGATAGCACGAGACAGAGTGCTAGCAGGGAAGGAACAGAGGGAGGGGGCAGAGAATCCAAAGCCAAAGCGGGCTCTGTGCTGACAACAGAGAGCCTGATGTGGAGTTCAAACTCACGAACCATGAGACCGTGACCTGAGCCGAAGTTGGACGCTTAGCCAACTAAACCACCTAGGTGCCCCAAAAGCACATCTTATTTTAAATGCCATTGTTTTTATATTTCATTGCTGCATCTAGACCTGTGAGAGTGAGAAAAACAATTCTTGGAGATTGACTGGGTTCATCATGGTGATCTGAATGAGTCTATGCCTGTGCATGAAGATCACACACGCGCCCCCACACACACACACACACCCACCCACCCTGGAAAAACACTTAGGGGCTTTCCCTAATAGATTCAACCTGATGCAGGACAAAAGTTGTTAAGATTGTTGTGCTATGATGAAGCATATAGAACCTCTTCTCAAAACAGGGTTTTCAATGTCCAAAATAAAATCCAAAGGCTTCCTCAAAACATCAATGCTACTGAACTTCAGTTTGTTATCAAATTATTAAAAAGTGATATAATAAGGTACGCATTTCCTTTTAGCATAACAAGAACCAGTGGCGGGCCCAAGAATATTATATTTTGAAACAGTGGTGGGCGTGAACAGTAGGTCACAATATCTCTACAGCTGAGGTGTGAGATTTGTGATTTCTGCTGGTGACACAGCAGCGGTGTTGTGAATATGGCTGTGGTCTGTGTCCTCAATTCCTAGTTCAGTAAAGTGCTAAATCTCAGTTAAAGAATACAAAACATAAAGGTTTCTGCATTCCACCCCTGGTCAAAAGCAATCTATTCGCATATTGTCGCTAATCCCTTCAATGAAATATTGTCAATGGCTTTTTTGAGGCAGATTAGCCCATGGAGTTCAAGGAAAGATTTACCCTTTCCTTCAATCACCCCTCCTATAGATTTCCCCCACCCCTGCTCCTCCTCTGGGAGGTTTCCACAGGCTGCTTACAGGGCTTGGTCCACCAGCAAGGCGTGATCCCTGGCTACTGAAAAATATTGCCATTTCACGGAGCAGAAGTTTACTTTTTCTCGGAAATTTCCTGCTCAACGGGGCATCATCCACACTGGTTGTGACTGTTGAACAGCAGGAAGGTACTACTATCAGGATCAACAGTTTTCCTTTCCCCTAATAAGATGATGATGGCTTCACAAATAAAACGCCTCCCTTCTCTCTGGAAGCACAGGCTTCCTGATGGGATTTCTACTTTGCCTCTTCAGCAGTGTGAAATGACCCAGGGAAAGACTTAATAAGTAGATGTCAGCCACAGAGTAAGCAGGAAAAAATGATAAATGGACCACTGGACAACCTTATCACGACACAGTTTGGCCGTGCACTTTGCATTCGATTCCATAGTTTTTCTGTGTTAAATACGGTCAGGGATTCCCGCACAGTTTCAGCCTGAAGCTATTACTTCTAATAATTGAGACTGATGAAAGGTCATGGTATTTTTACAGCTTAGCTGTGACATGCAATATATCACTTTGCTTCTGTCAAAGAAAATATTATACACTTCATTGGCAAAAGGTTTGATCCTGAGTTTTTCCTCTCCACGCTGTCTGCAAGGTATTTGCTCGGGCTTCCCGATAAATTTCACATTTAAAATGTTCCAGAAAAGTGCCTCGTGCTAGAGTAAGATCATCCAGGTATAAAGCAGATGTTTCGGGATCATTAGGAAATTAATTACATAAAATGATTGACATGTTGCTATCGGAACAGTAGAGTTACCCACGAGTTTTCTTGTTTGAATACAATGCCACAGGTCCTTTGGGAAAAACTTCTTATTGTACTAAAATAGGAAAAGTCATTTAGAATGAAACCCAACCATCCAGCAAGTTGTGCGTCCATGGGATTTCAACTCTATGGTAGTTACTTCCTTTTCCTAGTTATGTTTAAAATCCTGGTAGTTTCTCAATTTTTATGTTAAGAGCTGGCACCGAGCCATCAGCGCTTGGGGATTTTTTTTTTTAATTCGCAAAATATTTGAGTATTTTTTTGAATGAATAAAATCTATAATAAAGATAGTTTTTTTTTATGATAAAAGAAACCGCACGTAGTAACATCCAGGAAATCTGTTCAAGGAGATATTAAAAGGAAATTCACTGTGTCAAATTCTTTATAAATTAAACTGGCCATACAGAAAACTGAAAGTAGTGACATAAGCCTGGAACCTAAGAATTTTTCCCAAGTCGTTTAGTTTTTATTTTTACTTATTTTTTAATATTTATTTATTTTTAAGAGAGAGAGAGAGAGACAGAGTGCAAGCGGGAGAGGGGCAGAGAGAGAGGGAGACACAGACTCGGAAGCAGGCTCCTGGCTCTGAGCTGTCAGCACAGAGCCCGACATGGGGCTGAAACCCACAAACCGTGAGGTCATGACCTGAGCTGACGTTGGACACTTTACCGACTGAGCCACCCAGGCGCCCCGCTGATCCAAAGTCTTAAAAGTGACAAGAGAAACTGACAATAAGGATCAAAGTAAAAATAAATACATTTCACTGCAGAGAAATACTGGGTTTAATAAATCCTAGAATTATTTGTTTATGAAAATTTGGGCAAGTGCCTTAAATTTAAATTCAAAAAATCGGTTAGAAGTTAAAAAAAAAACCTAATGTATATCACCAGACATAGAATGCTCTAATTAAGCATCTAGGACCTGTTACAACAGTGGACATGGCTGGCTGCTGGCTGTATTCTCCTGAAACAATCAATCCTAGGGAAAGTACAGAAACTCCCAGAAAAGGCCTGAGTGAGGGAAACGAACACAAATTAAGAAAACAAACCAAACAAACATGTAGAGAGTGCAAATCACCAAGAACTAATGCCTGTGTGGGCAGGGTCTCGATCCTTTTGCGGTCAGGGCACAGGGCGCCGGAAGGCAGGTCAGGGAGAATAGGTTGGAGGAAAGCTTTTCAGTTCTGCTTTGACTTTTGTATGCATTTCCTTATCGGGATCTTTGTCTGGCCCTTTGCCCTGAGAGATGTCTGCACAGGCCGGGGCCCCTCTTGCTGCTGAGCAGTAGGATTGCAGTTGGAGGGTCTGGCTTGCTGCTGCCCTTGGACATTCACTTCTTTGGTCCTCTTCCTCAGAACCCCCAGACCGGATTTATAAACTAAATAGGAGGCCTCTTCCCAAACTTTCTTTTTTCTTATTTAAAATAGCTTAAAAGTGAATCTCTGAGGGGTGTCTGGATGGCTCAGTTGGTTAAGCGTCCGACTTTTGATTTTGGCTCAGGTCGTGATCTCACGGTTCATGGGTTCGAGCCCTGGGACAGGTTCCGTGCTGACAGTGTGGAGCCTGATTGGGATTCTCTCTCTCTCTATCTCTCTCAAAATAAATGAATAAACTTAAAAAAAAAAAAGTGAATCTCTGCCTAGAAGACATAGAACAGGTAACATAATTCTGTGGGGCCTGGGTCTTTCTGCCCTGGGACACATCCCCTCCCCTCTCCATATATAGAGTAGAAAGACAAGGGCTTACCCTTTGGGCTTCTTCAAGTACATATTACCAGAAATAATAGCTGGCACTCACAGCTATTCACAGACCCGAATTCCTTGAAACCTTCAGGAAGGGAGTGGATAAATAAACAATGGTGTATCCAAACAATAGAGTATTATTAAGCGCTAAACAGAAATGAACTCTCAAGCTGTGAAAAGACACAGGGGAAACTGAAGTGCGTGTTCCTAAGTGAAAAAAAGCCAATCTGAAAAGGCCATACATTATATAATTCCATGTCTATGACATTCTTGAAGAGGCAAGGCTGTGGATTCATTAAAAAAATCAATGCTTGTCAGGGGTGGGTGTGGGAGGTTTGCATAACAGCACAGAGGATTTGTAGGGCAGTGAATCTGTTCTGTACAACATTGCAATGGTGGATCCGTGTTATTAGACATTTGCCAAAGGTCATAGGATGTATAACACCAATGGCGAACCGTAATAATGTAAACTATGGATCCTGGCGATCATGATGAGGTTCACCAGTTGTAACAAGGGTACCACTCTGGTTTGAGATGCTTGTTGATATTGGGGGAGGTTATGCTTGCTTGACGGCAGGCAGTAAATGGGACTTTTTTCTGCACTTTTGGTTCAATTTTGCTATGAGCCTAAAACCACTCTAAAAATACAGTTTATTCCTTAAAGCAGCAAAATACTATACATCTTCAGAGAATCACGAAGTTTTGAATATCTAAAAACGGTCCTTCACATTTGGTTCATGTCTTTGATTCCAATCTGTTAAAGGGTCCACGGAAACACAAGAGAGGGATGAATCCTCTGTCCTATTCTGGGACTGCCTCCTTCTCCCGCAGCATTTTGTAGTGAAAGCTTGTAAACACACAGAAGCACTGAGAGAATTTCAGAACGAATACCCATAGGTCCACTAACTGAATTCTACCGTGAGCATGTTACTAGACTCATGTTTTATTACACACGTGTTTGTGCGTTCTGACTTTCAAAGTGAATTTCAGACTAAGTGGCAGACTCACACGTCATTGTACACATTTCATTAGTATGCATATCATTAGCTAGGGTTCAATGCTTGTTTACAGTTCTAGTTTCTTCTTTTCAGGTGATATTTATATACCATGAAATGCACCCACCGTAAGTGATCATTTCGTGTCCCGAGGAAACCAAGCTCCTATTAATAAATGGAGCATGACTGTCACTCCAGAGAGTTCACTAATGTTTCTTTCCACCAAAGACTCACCCTCAAGCTCACCATAAATTAGTTTTGCCTGATTTAGAACTTTGCATAAATGGAATCTTAGAGTATGTACTTTTTTATGTTAGACTTCTTTCACTCAGCGTACAGTTTTTGAGATCCATCCATGTTAACATATATTTCAGTAGTTTGTTCTTTTTATTGCTGAGCAGAATTCCCACTGTTAAAATATAACGTGGGTGATTTATCCATTCTCCTACGGCTGAACATGTAAGCTGTTTCCTTTTATGAATTATTATGAATAAGGCTGCAACGAACCATTTTGAGCAAGGTTTTTGGGGGGAGGCCCATCTTTTTTTTAATCAATGGGTGACAGGCGAGGTATTTTTCCACTTTTTTAAGAAAGTAGGTGAAGATTTTCTAAATTGCAGCATTTTACACTGCTCTCCACAGTATATGAAGGCTTTAATTACTCCACATCCTTACCAACATTCAACAGTATCTATCTTGATTTTAAATATTTTAGTGGATATATGGTGGCATTGCATTGTCATTTAAGTTTGAATTTTTTTTCTAAGTTTTCTTTCTTTCTTTATTTATTTAGAGATAGAGAGCAAGTGGGGGAGGGGCAGAGAGAGAGGAAGACAGAATCCCAAGCAGACTATGTGCCATCAGCACAGAGCCCAAAGTGGGTCTCGAATCCACAAACCGTGAGATCATGACTTGAGCTGAAGTCGGGTCAGACACTTTACTGACTGAGCCACCCAGGTGTCCCTGAATTTTCTTGACGTTTAATGCTATTCAGTGCTTATTCGCGTCCTCAGTCTAAAATTATATATTCTCTTTTGTGGAGCATATGTTTAAATCTTCTCATTTTTTATTGATAGCAATTCACATGCCCCAATACTTAAGAAATTTTCCTGATTTTGGAAAAGAAGAAGGAACGTAACCATTTAAAATAGAGGAATGGTTGCTTCAGAAGCTGTACATCAACTAACGTCAAGTATCATTCTGACATTTAAAAAAATCAGGCTTTTGAGAAATGTTCATAGATATAAGGAAATGCTCAATATGAGAAATGGAATCTTAATTTCCTAAAGTAAAACACTTATACACGTAGGGCAAAAAAAAGTACTGGAAAGAAATATTTTAAGAATTTAACGATTAGTTATTTAATATCTGGTACTTTGAGATGATAAGATTCAGGACGAGTTTGATTATTTGCTTTATGTTTTTCTGTCCCTGTATATTCTACAACGGGTATTTATCTTTATAATTAAGCAGTATAATAAGTACTCTTTTAAAATCAATTGGTTTAAGAAGTAGCAAAGTGCTTTTCGAACACACATCATCATAACACCTCTGCAAAATAGAACAAGTCATTACTTACTGATGAAGCTGTTGGGTGCATTGGAAATATATCCAGCACTAGAGAGCTATGCAAGGAGAAACTCAATTAGGTACATGGGGGCTTGCCTCTTTGTCCGGGCTCTTCTAATCTTCAACAATGCATCTTTAGATAATTCCCAAATAACCAATCCATTCAACCAACCAGGATGCTCCTAACAAATAACAGTGCTATTCTAAGCACTATCAACAGTAGCCAAATTATGGAAAGAGCCCAGATGTCCGTCGGCTGATGAATGGATAAAGAAGATATGATATGTATAGAATATATATATGTATAATATATAAAGAAGATATATATGTATATATATGCCTATATAAAGAAGATATATAAAGAAGATATACATATATGCATATGTGTATATCTTCTTTATATATGCATGTATTTATATATATTTGTATATATATGTACATATGTATATATATGTATATATATACACATATAAACAGTGGAATATTGGTGATCAAAAAGAATGAAATCTTGTCATTTGTAGCAATGTGGATGGAACTAGAATGCATTATGCTAAGCAAAATAATTTAGTCAGAGAAAAGACAAATATCATAAGATTTTACTCATATGTGGAATTTAGGAAACACAACAGATGAACATAGCGGAAGGGAAGGAAAAATAAGATAAAAGCAGAGAGGGAGGCAAACCATAAGAGACTCTTAAATGCACAGAACAAACTGAGGGGTGCTGGAGGGGAGGTGGTGAGGGATGGGCTAAATGGGGGATGGGCATTAAGGAGGGTTCTTGTTGGGATGACCACTGGGTATTATATCTAAGTGATGAATCACTGGGTTCTACTCCTGAAATCATTATTCAACTATATGTCAACTAACTTGGATTAAAATAAAAGTAAAAAAATTAAATTAATTAATAAATAAACTTAAAGTAATACAAAATCAAAAATTAAAACCCTCTGATATTCTATTTGACTGAATAGGATAGCACAAGTTAATGTGACCCTGTACCTACAAATTCGATTCAGCTTAATGTGATAATTTCACAGTGTTTGGGATCCTGTTGCGTCAGAAGGCATGCATTTATTTCATCTCTACTGTATATGAGCTGGGAGGTAAGATCCTTGGGGGTTCATGGATGAAGTTGGCACTGGTAGAACCAGCAACAAGTAGAGCTGCTTCCAGAATGACCAGGTTGACATGTTCCAGAAGCCCCTGGAGCTGCTTTCAGCCATTCCTGCTCTAGAAGCATCAGCGCACCGGCTCAATCTGGAATTGTTGCAGCCTCTTGTTGCCAAGCCTAATGTAATATATGTCTTTGGAGAGTGTAAGAAACAACACTTAATTAAGTGTAAATTGTTTCAGCAATAAGCATTCATTTAAAATGCCCTATAACCAAAACAAACATTTCTTGTTTGTCCTTGATTTGTTTTGCACCTCTTGACAGGTCAGTGACCCGTATTTCATCAAATTAGTGACCTGGGTCTGTAACTGGGGGAATGGAAAATGCATGAATATGTCAGAGACTTCCTTGGAATTGGGCCGATTTGTATCAGATAGATGTCTTGTGTTTTAACAATCCAATCGGTATGCTTCTTTATGAGCACAAGCAGGTGCATTAAAACTGTAAAAATAAGTAAGCATCTTGGGGAAAAGTGCCCTGCCGCAGTTTCTGTGGGAAAGGTAAACAAAATCCAATTTGGCTAGTCTCCCCTTACTCCATAGAAGGTACTTAAACCACAGTAAGATGAGACTGTGAGGAAAAACAGGTTTGATTTTTTCTCATTTGAAAGAAGAAAACCAATTTGATCTTGGTTTTAGCGAGTGGATGAAAATGAACAGCACACGGTATATAAAACTAGTGAGGTCTTGTTTACAGTTTGACAAACAACCCCCAGCAAAAACATTACTTCTTTTTATTGTCTAACGCAGAACAGGGAGTATTAGGCAACATGTCCTTGAGTGACTGTGTCAAATTATCTCATGCAACGTATCATGCATGGAACCCTATATTAAACCCCCGTGGCTTGAACAGCGAGGCCCCATTCACCATGTGGAGCACCCGGAGTTATCGCCTTCCTTGGAATGTTCACAGGCTCACTTGGTGCTGAGATCTTGGCAAAATGAAAAGTAATGACCTTCAACACGGACATTCTTTTATATTTTCATCTTATTTTCATGCTGGGGTGGACTCGTTCGTTCCTCTTTCATCCCCTGCTAGAGCAAAGCTCTCCTGATTTTGCAGACAGAGTCTCTCTCCCACTCGGTCATGCCATCTGTCTCCACATTACAGTTTACTCTGCCTGAGTACCAGGTAGCAAGTACAGTGGAAAGTCTTTCACAGGCTCCCCACAATCTGTGAACATATGATCAGTCTAGGATAACACATCGTACTAAAAATATCCCAGAGAAATGTGCATGTGGTAATAAACAAGAAACCTGAATCGAGGGGGAAATGTGCCATGTGCCATGAGCTTCTGAGATGTATGCTTCTATGCAGCATGAATGATGACGGTCTGTCAATGGGAGAGGATGAACCAACTAATGTTTGTTTCTTCATTGAAAGTGTTAATGTACATTTAACAGTGTGGGCATAGTGTGTTTGGCCTGACACCAAAACTGTGAGTTAAACGAATGGAAATCTACAAGTATTTGTCATGAGGTGGTTGGTTTGACAAACAGAAATCTGTGTCATTTTCATGAGAACTTCTTACACCGTTCATTGACTCTGGCAGGAACATCCCAGTAGGTCTGAGAGAGCAAATTCAAGGGAAAGGATTGTGTCTCCTATATTTGGTACCATTTCTAAAATTTATAGTTATACCATTATTTTTATAGAACTTGACAATATTCTTCCAATGTTGGTGTACATATTATGGAGACCTTCTGGAAAATGTCAGTTTGTGCAGGAAAGTTTTGTGCGTATTTTTTAATTTGCCATTTTATTACTGGATGCCAGGAACCGAGTTTGCAGATTGAGAACTTGTAACTGGCTTTGAATCATCCAATATTCAACATCCAATTTTAGTCAATCAGCTAGGATGCGCATTTCTTATGCCGTACCTCTTCCCCACCTCTTCATCCCACTTCTGTTTTCTGGGGGAGGATAGGAATGGGAAGTTTGCTGCCTTCTTTGGTCAAGTGACTCGTGTCTGGGTTTGAGCTGCACAATGCAGACTTGGGTCTGAATTCTGGGTCTGCATTTGGTGTGGCCATTGCTGTTCTTGCACTAGTTCTGAACCTCAGATGGTATCTGTTCCCCAGGTGTAGGAGACCAGTGGGAGGCAGCAGACATGTTGTATGCCAGGTGTCAGAAGGCTGGTGTTCACACGTCACCATTCTTCCTGTGGCTGTGTGGCTCTGCACCACTGATTTAAACCCTGTGCCTCACCTATAAAATTTGCGAAGTCATATTTATTCCCTTGGCTCATTGTGCCTGAAAATGCCCTGTCCGCAAACTTTCTTACTTGAACCTTTATGATTAGTTGGCATCCAGGTAAACATCCTCTACTGTCCTCCAGTACAGTGTTTTAAGACAATCTGATGGTTTCACGGTTAACAAAGCACAGTGGCCAACAGTGTGGCAGACACTTGACTACATCTGTCCCCGCTAGCTTGGTAATGAGAACAAGGCACTGAAATTGAGCCTGCCATAGGAATGAGAACGACATGTACCTCGTGGCTGTTGGCTGTTGTGAGAATTGAATGTCTATTAAAATAATATTTGACACGTAAAATGTAATCCGTAATGACTATCAGCATCGTCATGTATGAATGCAGACTTACAAATACTCCTTCCATAGGACTGGTAACTTTTTGTTTATTTGGGTCTCTATCAAATATTACCCAGGCAAAACAACGACCACAACAGCAGGAGCAGCAGCAACAGACCTTTGCTCTAGCTCCGACAGTTGGAGATTTGATCCTCTTATGTTTTCCCTGCATGTTATTCCTACACCCATTCCATCACATTGCATTGTAAAATATCAGTTGTCAAGGCTTATTTTCTCCCCTGGACTATCAGCTATGTGATGCCAAAAAACGATGTATTCTTTTAGCTCTCTCAATATTGGGCCCAGGCTGTATTGGCAAATGAGTAAGCAATAAATGCTGGCTTGACATAGTTATTATTGAATGGAAGAAAAGTATTTATTCTTTGAATTTTCCCCACGAAAGCATGTTCTTAATCTCTGATCTGTGAATGTGTCTGAGCTGGTGCGTGTTTGTGAATCATCTCACGTCGTATGCAAAATGAAGGATAACTGTGGATGTTCTCAGGAAAGGTGTCCATAGTCTCATCAACTTTCCGGGGCAGCCTGTGGCCCTAATAGTTTGGAAATCATTAATATAGAATCTCCTATTTTTTCTCTCAACATAATTTTCGAAAAAATCATTAATCCTTTAAAGTGATAATGGCTCCAGATTACATATGCCTTAGGCATTGACTTCCTCTTATCCCTGATTCTTCTATTTTGTCCAATATCTGCTTCTCCAAGAAATGCAAGCACTTTCTTTGAACATTGCATATGCAATATCTTCCCATGAGTCTACAGTGCGGTCAATGAGATTCCTTTAACGAATTATTTGGTTCTCATTTCAGCATATAATCAGTCTTGTCAATTGAGAGGTAATCAATCATTATTATATCTACAAAAATCAAGTTGACTGTAACCCATTATTTGCCTGACTCATGAAGCATAGATATCATCTAAGGCCTTCCCTCTCCTTGACCTCACCTCTTAAGAAAGGGCCAAAGTGAATCAAGTAGCAAAATAGAAGTGTGACTGATTTGTAGAATATGCAGTATTTTAATTATTTGCCATTTAAGTGCTTTTGATCTTTTGTCAGCTACTTAAACCTACAAAAGAATGAGACAATTTTGGATCTTTTTAAAAAATGATCAAATACAAGACTTCTATTAATGATGTTGTATTAGTTAGAGGGAAGGCTGAGAAGCAGACACAGAAGACAACGGTTCAGCAAAAGAGACATTTACTCTATGTCTCCTAATGGCACAGACCATGAGAAACTTTCTGTTTCAGGAAGTCGTGCCCTTGAGAGTAACGAAGGCCTGACATCATCAACACGTAGTTCCCAAGGCTTTCTCTTTCTCATCTCCCACCAGCAGCTAGAATAGTGAGGAACGATTCCAGAGTATTTTCCAAGCAAGCGAGACAAGGGTTGCACATTCTTCTTCTTCTCATGCTCCATTCTTGAGAACTTAGCGACATGGCTATTCCTAGCTACCAAAACCCAGGACGACGCAGTACTCCTGAGCAGCTCTGCACCCAGATACACCCTATTATTCGAAAAGAGCAGAAAAGATGTTGTTTGAGAAGTAACAATCTCTGTTGGATGTGTAGAATTAGGATTTAGACACATGCATCCAAATTGGGCAAAACCGACTGCTTTGGGGACCTGAGGAATGGATTCTTTGTTTCTCTTCCTTCTGGAGGCATTCAGTAGTCTTGAGCACTGTAAGTTCAAAATAGCCTCATTGTCTGAGAAGAACGTGAAAGCCACTTAAAGAAATGAACGGAACATAGGGTTGGGTTTCAGCAGGATAGACAAAACGGAAGGATGAGGACACAGAGATAAGTCAGCCCCATTTGGACAAGTTAGACGGTCATGGAAGGTCCAGGCACAAGGCAGTAGAGAGGGTAAAAGAGGCCTCTGACAGTGAACAAGAGGAACACAGGCCTGGAGCCCAGGGCTGAGTGCACATCGCTGTAGCTCCTATAAAATCTGTGAAGGGAAGGCAGGGAACTGGAGCTGAGAACCAGAGCAACAGGCAGAAACCTAGTTCTGGAAAATCATGCTTGACTTCTAGAAGTCTGATACATGAGTTCCCAGAGTCCATTTATAGTCAGGATGAAAAGAAAGACCTAGATCAGCCACAAAGGAGATCACTACAGTGTGGCCCAGCTAAACACGTAGGTTCTTACTAGTTTTTATTCTCAGGGGGCTTAATAAAGTCACACAGGCTAAGGCAAGTTAAACCGGCAGGTGTCATTGAAATAATAATAAACCTAGCCACAGGTTTAAGGAATTGTGATAATAATAATAATAAACCTAGCCACAGGTTTAAGGAATTGTGATTATAATAATAATAAACCTAGCCACAGGTTTAAGGAATCCTGAGGGGCCAAGGAACTAACTCACCTTAGCTTCTTGAATAAAACCCTCATCTCTGGGTTATATTGAAGAATGGATCACTGTTTTTCAGACAGGAAGGCAAAGGGTATAAGCTAAGAAAAGAATCAAAGTGAAAAACATTTCCAAGCCACAAATGTTAGTAGAACAATTGGACATTCACATGCAAAAAATTTAAATAATAAAATAAAATAAAATAAAATAAAATAAAATAAAATAAAATAAAAGTGACTCTAGACATACACCTTACACCCTTTACAAAAAACTAAGTCAAAATGGATCATGGACCCAAATTTAAAAAGTAAAACCATAAAACGCCTAGAAAATAACATAGGGTAACACATATAACCTTGGGTATGGCGATTCCTTTTTAGATATGACAACAAAGGCATGGTCCATGAAAGAAGTAATTGCTAAACTAGATAATTGATAAATGAAAAACTCTGCGCTGGGAAAGATAATCTCAAGAGAACGAGAAGACAAGCCACAGACTTGGGCAAAATATTTGCAAAAGCATGTCTGATAAAGGACTGTTATCCAAAATCTACAAAATTCTTAAACCTCACCACGAAAATTTAAAACCTGATTTAAAAAAATGGAATAGGGAAGCCAGTTGGTTAAGCATCTGACTCTTGATTTCGGCTCACAGTTTGTGAGATTAAACCCCGCACAGGGCTCTGTCCTGATAGCATGGAGCCTCCTTGGGATTCCCCACCCCACCTGTCTCTCTCTCTCTGCCCCTCCCCTGCTTGTGCTCTCTCTGTTTCAAAATAAATAAATAAGCCTTTTTTTTTTAATGGACCAAAGACCTTAAATGACATCTCACCAAAGAAGATATATAGATGGAAAATAAGCATATGAAAAAATACTCTACATCATATGTCATCAGGGAAATAAAAACTAAAACAAAGATAAGACACCACTACAAACCCATTAGAATGGCCAAAATCCAGCACTGACAATACCAGGTGGCTCAGTTGGCTGATCATTAGACTTTTGCTCAGGTTAGACTAGATTAGATCAGATTAGCTCAGGTTAGCTCAGATTAGACTTTAACTCACCTCATAGTTCGTGAGTTCCAGCCACACATCAGGCTCGTTGCTGTCAGAGGGAGCTCACTTCGGATCCTCTGGACCCCTTTCTCTGCCTTTTTCCCCGGCTGTGCTCCTGCAACAATAAATAAACATTAACAACAGCAAACAAACACTATTAATACCAATGCTACTGAGGGTGTGGAAAATGAGACTCTCTCATTCACTGGTGGTGGGAACCCAAAATGGCAAGGCCACTTTGGAAGACAGTTGGAGGGTTTCTTACAAAACTAAGCATACTCTTACCATATGATTCAGCAGTTATGCCCTTTGGTATTTACCCAAGTGAAATGAAAATCTATGTCCACACAAAAACCTGCATGAGAAGGCTTGTTTATAGCCGCTTTTTTTTTCGTAATTGACAAATCTTGGAAGCAGCCAAGTGATCCTTCAGTAGATGAGCAGGTAAATAAATAGTGCTACATGCACTCAGCAGAATATTGTTCAGTGCTAAGAAAAATGAGCTATCAAGCCGTGAAAAGACATGAGAGAAACTTACATGCATTCTACTAATGAAAGAGACCAATCTGGAAAGGCTACATTCTGTATGATTCCATTTACATGACATTCTAGAAAAGGTAAAACTATAGAGACAGTAAAGTGATCAGGCATTGCCTGGGACTGGGGGAAGGGAGAGAGGAATACGGAAAGCTCAGAGGATTTTCAAGGGTGTAAAAGTACCCAGTATGATACCATAACAGTAGATAAACACTCATACATTGGTCCAGATTCATATAATGTACAAAACCAATCGTGAACGGCATTATGAACTATGGCCTTTGGGTGATTATGTTGTATCACTGTAGGCTCACCAACGGTATCCCATTTAACACTTTGGAGAGGAAGTTGACGGGGGAGACTATGCATGTGTGGGGACAGGAGGCACGTGGGAAATCTCTGTTCCTTCCCCTCACTTTTCCTGTGGACCTAAAACTGTTGTGAACATAAAGTCTTAATAAAAAATAATTTAAAACAAGGTTTCTAAGGAGAGAGAAAAATGTGACAGTAAGCGCCGAGGGCCTGTTATAAAAATCAGTGATGGGTACGAGTTTCAGTTCGGCAAGATGAAAACGTGCTGGACACGGACAGTGGTAGTGGTTGCACGATGTGAACGCACTTAATGCCACAGAAGCGGACACTTGGACACAGAATGGCACGTTTATGTTATGCCTCTTTTATCACAATTCAAAAGCATTTTTTAAAAATTTTAAGAAATAAAGCGGTCGGAAGCAATTATGGTGGACATTTTAGAAACTCGCATATGCCACTTGTTAGAACCAGTAAGTTAAAGAACATGGCTTTTGATGTGCCTGTTAACGTTGAACATAAATATTTTACCAGTCTACTGACGCCCGAGCCCAATGATTGGATCTTCAAATTTTTGTTGTTGAAGTTAAAACAAGTAACATAATAATAATAATAATTAAATAATACAGAGCCAAAAAAAAAATCTGTGAGAATGGGACACTCAAGCAAGTGACAGAGAACCCCAGTCCAGGGCACCCGCTTCATAAGAGGGTCTGTTCCGCACAAACCGTGCGACTGGCCCCCTGACCACCTGCTGACTCCTACCATGTGTCCTTCTACTGCTTTGGCTTGGGACAGAAATTAGATATAGAGCTGTCTTCTTATACTCTTGCTACCAAAGCAAGCATGGAGATGTTCATTTATGTGTTTTTTTTAATGTTTATTTATTTTTTTGAGAGAGACAGAGACAGAGTGTGTGTGGGTTAGGGGGAGGGAGAGAGGGAGACACAGAATACAAAGCAGGTTCCAGGCTGCGAGCTGTCAGCACCAGAGCCCAACGCCGGGCTTGAACTCATGAGCCGTGAGATCATGACCTGAGCGGAAGTCAGACGCTCAACCGACTGGGCCGCCCAGGCGCCCCACGTTTATGTGTTCTACATGCTAGAGACTACCGATGAAGGGACAAAAAGGAAACACACTTGGCCTCATTTCCCCTTCTCTGTTCACACCTTCGATAGGAAGCCTTAGGCTCTTGAGGACTCCTGCCCCCATTCAGCCACACCTGGGTCCTGCCCCAGAGAAACTGTGAGCTAGAAGTGCTTGGCATTGGGGGACGACTTCAGTATGGTTCGTGAGTTCAAGCCCTGCATCAGGCTTTGTGCTGACAGCTCAAAGCCTGGAGCCTGCTTCAGATTCTGTGATTCCCTCTCTCTCTGCCCCTTCCAGGCTCACATTGTGCCTGCCTCTGTCTCTCTCAAAGATAAGTAAACATTGAAAGAATTAAAACCAGAGGAAGAAGAAGAAGAAGAAGAAGAAGAAGAAGAAGAAGAAGAAGAAGAAGAAGAAGAAGGGAGTTTGGTGTTTTAACCACCAAGTTTGGGGACATTTTTCTTCATGGCAACGTATTACTAAAACACACCCAGATAGCGCACATCAATAATTCTCAAGGAGGGTAGGGCAAAAAACTCTGTTTATCACAGGTGCTAAAGCAGAGATGGCTGGTGCACCACGCAAATCCACGACCACTCCCTCTAGTGGAGGATTGTTTCTGGAAGCGGCTGCCAAGCCTGAGCCTACATTTTCCAGAGCCACCTCCCCTCCTGCACACAGATGTGGGGACCCGCGGCCAGTTCTCACCACCAAGACATGTGCGGGAACGTGCGTGGCTCTTGCAGGCCGTGGGGTGGACACAGATGTGCCCTCCGTCCCGTCTCTCCGTACCTGCCAGGCTGAATTCCCTAATGAGTATAAAGTGCAGTGCTGACTGGCTCAGAGGCCAGAAACATTTGTTCTCAATTATTATAAACACAGCATCTGTTCTGGACACGAAATGAACTTTTAATGGGTTAAGCCCCTAAAAAGCTGGGGTTTGCAATTTTTGTTACAGCAGCTAGCGTTATTCTAAATAATGCAGCGATACAGGAGCAGAGTTCAAAAGACTGAGATGAGACGCGCTCCACGTGGAGACCGTCCACATCTTCAGTAAAATCTTCAGGCCAAAATCAAAAGCGTCTCTATTTCAGAGCGATACCCAGGCTACCCCAACTAGGTGCAGCCACTGGCGAAGGCAAAGAGAGAGGATGAAATGCCATGGGTTTGAGCTGGGACCCTCACTAAGTCTGGTGCTGTCATATCATGGGGGGGGGGGGGGGGAGGAAAAGCCTTGTGAAGTTCTGGTCTTTATTTCCTCACTACAGAATTCTTCTTAAGTAGGGGAATGTGGGTGGGTTTAGGCTTTCGAACGGACTCACAGAAGATCCAAAAAGGGGTGGGATCAAGATGGTGGGGGGCGGGGGTAGAGAAAGGGAAGGGAAGGGTCACACAGCTTGGGTAAATATGGCTCTATTTTTGCAGGATGGGACATTTCATAAACTATTTCTGAAAAACCCGAAAATGGAAGCTCTTTGCTTGGAGTTCAGAAAGGAGCTTCAAGAGGTTTTGAATTCCTTAACATTTTCCACAAAATTTCAGTGCTTACACCCACGCGTATCTTTCTGGGATTCACGACCCCTCAAAAGTTTACAAACTATTTCTGGAAAGTTACTTTGGTCATATTATTTGGGGCATTTTGATTTAATCTTGCTCCTGTCAACTTTTTTTTTCCACCTCCTTAAAGTCTTCCTTAAAACTTATTACCAAAGGGAGATTTTATAAAAGCCAGATGAAGAATGTGTTTTTAAATGTGTGTTTGAACAACGCTCGTTCTGTCTGCCTCTCTGTTGCTTCCTTAGATTATAAACTTGATTAACACAGAAACCATGTCTTTCTCTCTTGGAAACCTTCTTTTCTCAGAATACCCCAAACAAGTTCCCAGACTGGATGGAGAATCAAAAATAAAATTAAAAAAAAATGCGATTGGTTTCTGGTGACGAAGTGTCTAATCAAGTTCACTCAGAAGTCAATAGAAATACTAGAAATAAAAATTGCATTTTCTATGCCACTGCCTGGTTAATAAACTTTGACAGACATGTGTAATTACTTTAGAGGCAGGAAGACAAAACGATGGATGAGAGGAAGCAACTGATAAGATGTTATTGACTTAAATAAGGAAGCCAATTTTATGTGATGGATGTATTGCACAGAGGACCAAGAGGCAACTATGATAATCCTTTTATCCCTATGTAGGGTGGCCTGTTTAAAAGGAGGGTCAAGTATGGTGATTTAAGACATGTCTCTTGTGCATATTACGTGTTAATGAGACTGGTCTTTTTTTTTTTTTTTGAGGTTTATTTTAACTTTGAGAGAGAGAAAGACAGGACATGTGTGGGAGAGGGGCAGAGAGAGAGAGGGAGATACAGAATCTGAGGCAGGCTCCAGGCTTTGAGCTGTCAGCATAGAGCCCAAGCCGGGACTTGATCCCATGAACGACCTGAGCCAAAGTTGGACGCTTAACCAACTGAGCCACCCAGATGCCCCAAGGAGACTGTTCTTAATCTACATTTTACTCCCCTGCCTTGGACATCTTCTTCTATGTCCAAATTCACCTGAAGAATGCTGGTACAAACAAAACTGTCAGTATGATTTCACTACCAGATTAAAGCCTCCTCTCTCCTGGAGGAATTAAACAAAACATTTGCTGATGATTATCCAATAAAAAAAATGTGAAAATTAACCAATATTACTGCTTCAAGTTTCTTGACAAAGCTAAAAAAAAGGAAAAGGCACACCTGGATGGGACTTTTAGTTAAAACCTATGAGAATAAATTATTTGCTAATCATTTTCTATTAGCGGAAGTCTTTTAAATAGCTGTTTTATAATAAGCAATTCTGCCCCTCGCTTATGTAGGGAGGACCAGTTTTATTACACTGATTAGCTTGGAGATGGGAAAGACTCATGTGATTTGGAGTTCACACGTCTCTCTGTCTCATGCACAATTCCAGATGTCAGCAATGCGGATTCAGGTTGAGTACTGTGCCAATGGTTTGCTAAGAATCAACCTGTGAAATTGGACATGCGGAGGAGAAGTGGGCACATGGAGAAACCAGGCTGATGTTTCTTTTCTCTGCATGGTGTCCGTGACTGAGGCTGACCACTGAAAGAATCAGAGTGAAGAGGAAGGTCTGGATGGCCCGTTAGGCTTTACGAAGCACAGGGTGCCCGCAGCTCAGCTCCAGGGAATAGGTATAGATGTGAGAAACACATCTTCATGCCTCTGAAAACCCACTGGGGTGCAGGTGGTACCCAGAGGACTGGAGAGGAGACAGGGGCCTCTTGGCATTTTGTACGTTTGCAATTAGAGGATGCCCCAGGAGATGGAACCCTAGAGGGGAAGAGTGTGCCCAGTGAGGTCACCTCCAGCCACGGCCTGGCAAGGTGCATCTCTCAAATAGTTGGTAGGATGTGGGTGTCCAAAAGAGGGCCAGCTCAGAGGAGCAGGATCAGGCTGTCTCTTAAGCATTTGCCAAACACCCGGAGAGTGGGAAGGCCAGGGCAGGCAAGGTGAGATCTCAGGCAATGACCTTCACAGACCACTCCTTGGACCTGAGGAGGTCTAAGGAGGCAGGAGACTGCCTTGAGGCCAAGGACTGGAGGTCAGAGACACCCTCACCTGTCTGTCAAATCAGCCATTGTCTGGGGCCTCCTGGTGCTTGGTAAGCAGGCAGGGCAGCTTGGTTGGGCTAAGGAGAGTCCACTGAAGGAAGTTGTGGATGGTAGTCCTTAGAAGCAAAGCCCTCAGAAGCCAGGGGAGCAGCGGGGAGTGTGCATACAGAAATGGTGAGAGGGGCTTGAGAAGATCCATATAGAGCCGTACTTGTGTTTGCTATACTGTCTTACCCAGAAACAGCTGGGGCTGACCTTGGAGAAAATAATACGGGGCCTGAGGTCTATAAACCTACAGGCAAGGACTAGTAGCCATATGACTACAGTCTTAGTGTAAATATGCTCTCATTTATTTATCCGTGCAGAGTGGTGAAGCCTTGAAGGGTTACATACAGATCAGAGAACTCCAGAGCCAGAAGGGACCTCCTGGATCACTCCATGAGAATTCTTTTTCCCATTTTGTAGCAAAGCTACTGAAGGACCAAGACAGATAAATGACTTGCCAAAGGCCACATAGCTGTCTAGTGGCAAATCCAGGATTAAGATTCACATTTTCTGATCTCAGCTCAATTTTCGTTTCAATTATACAAGATACATTTCTATAGAAGGTGCATAATAATACAGAGAAAGGTTGTAATTTGAAGATTTGCAATTCCTGCTTTGAAAATGTCTCCATCTTCATGTAATATGGTGGAGCTTTGGCACCATCGGCTTATGAATCTTATATTCTTATTCATATCATCATAGTATTTCATATTCTCCTAAATATGAACTGTTGTAATATTCATCTGCATTTACTAGTCTTTATTCCCTTCATTCTACAGAAATTTGAGTTTTGCATTATCCTCTTTCTTCTCAGAAGAAAGAATGCCAAGACCGTTTACCTCCCCAGGGCCAGCTTTCCTAAAATAAATCCTTTCTAGATTTTCCTTCTAGAAAATGGGGCGGTCCATTTCTGACTTTTTAGCCAGTTACTTTCCTGAGCGCTGATAGAGATTGTTACATCGCTCACCAAACTGACCTCCAAAGCAGAAGGTAACACAAGAATGCCTTCTGTAACCTTATATAAATGGTAGAAAAAAAAGGACAAAAACAGAAACAAAAAAAATGATGCCTATAAAACCTTAGGTTGATCATGGAAGATTGTACAGTTCAGCTATGGCTTTGGGTATTAACACCAACGGTCTGTGCAGGCAGAGCAATGAAAGAGCCCAGAGCACGCTGGGCCATGGCCAGGGAGGAAAGCCAGAGGAATAGCAAAAATAATCCTGCTATGTGACCCTGACTGGCTGGCGCAGAGCCACATTGCTCTCAAGGTGAGCCCGGTTTTCCCCTCTTCCAATTATCACATGGGCAGAGAGGGTGTTCTCTATGATTTCCAGACTATTCTTAGGGCTGTTTCAAGGGAATATACAAGGGCACAAAAAGTAGTTTGGGATACAGGTACTTCTTTGAATGCCAAATCTGTCATTGGCTCTAGGACATTATCATTTAGACATGTTATGCCTCAGCTTATCCATTTTACAGTGAAGGCTTCAAGAACATGTAAAGATACTATGTTATAGTATTATTATATACAGTGTAATTATGTACTCACTGTACATTGCACACAACATACATGTCTGTTGATGGAGATGAGGCACAATTTGAAGATTAGAAAGTCCTAGTTCTCCTTGGAGACAGGGCCAATCCTCTAAGTTTCCCTGTAGCTTCTTTGTCCTTCCTTTTGTTTCCTCCCTCTCCAAGCCTCACAGGTTTGGACTGAGTTATCTCTTATTTTAGTTATCTTTTTTTCCTCCCTTCTTATAGGTAAATCACATCTAAGGTCTTCTCTGTATTGTGTTATAGAGGATGAATTTTGGTCCTAGTAATCATCTTGAATCAGCAACAAAAGTTTAAATCCTCAGTGATTCTCTTAGGACAGGTTGTTTTATAATACAGCTTAGGATATTTTTCACCGAACTGATAAAAATTAAATAAAGTGTTGGGGTTTAAAGTCATCACATTCAGTTATCTAGAAAATCCAATTTTGTAGCACATTTTGATTCTATTCCATGACAGATAGATGAGACAATACTATAATCGAATTTAAATGTCTACTGTCAGTTTAAAATCATAGGATTTAAAAAAAACATATGCCATTAGAAGAAAATAGAGATACATATTCAGGAAGTAAAAGTCAAGACAAGACTGAGAGAGTGTATAGAAGGACACAGCTTCTAGTTCAGAGAAGCGGACAATAAAACTTGAGTTTGTATATTGCAGAGTTGCAAGGGAGGTGGCCATTCTGTGTAGCATTATGATGAGAATACCTTGGACAGCGAACGTCAGTGTAGGGCACTTCCAACTGGAGGGATTTCAGAGAAATCCTGAAAAAGTTGGGATGGTTTATGATAACCTTCCAAGAATTGGAAAAGTTCCCGCTTACCTGGTGTTTTAGGTTGATCTGATATACAAGTTGTACTTTTTATCATTTATAAGTGACCTTTTCTAAACAAATAAATATGAAACAAGTCCTTACACACTTTCCCTTTTGATATGGCTCTCAGTATTAATTTGATTCTTGACATATTGCCTCGCTGTATGTAGTTAGAGTCTTTCTTACAGTTGATATTAATTAATTAATTACTGGATTATCCCTCACTACACTGATATAATTGTATCATATACTATTTATAACAATGTAACATAAAAATCGCAATGAACTGCGCATATTAAAAAATAACTCAGTAAATATTTAGCAGACGCTATTTGCCTGTGTCAAGGCCATTTTCCTTTTTTCCCCTAGTCACCGTTTAGTTTGGGATCCACTTTTCCTTCATTCGATTTAAAGTCTGGCTTTAAAAGTAGATCTCAGTCGGTCTACCACGGTATTTTTCCAACTGTGTGTTGCAAATACTCAATCCATAGATGATAAAATAAAATTAATGTGTCACATTACCTTTCTTTTCCAGATACCACAGAATAGGAAATATGAAAATGTTTCATGTAGATTAAGGGTAAGAAAAATTTCATCATTTTTTTCTTAATAATTGTGTGTACTTACATACTGTGATGTAAAAACACATTTTCTCTTGTGAGTTTCAGTCAAAAAGTTTGGAAACCATTGGCGTGAACCAATCATCAGGCTTCCGTTTCCCTTGTGATTGGCCAATTACGGATGTGCAACAACATTTTGAACACTGAGCTTTGAGAGGAAGTTTTCTAAGTGTCATCCAGAAAAGTTTGCTCTTGGACTACAGGAATCACAGGGTATAAGACAATCCCATTTCTTCCTCTCAAGTTTTCCTGCATGGATATGCTGTGGAATCTTGCAAACATGAGATGAGCTGGCCTGTGGAGCTGAAAGATCAAAGGCACCTGATCTTTCTTCTTAATGATGTCATCGAACTGCCAAGTTACTCTGGTCTTTCCTTACCTCTGAACTTGTTAGTGTGATATAACACAGTTTGCAACTAAGCTACGTGGCTTATGAGTTTCAATTTTTTGGCAGCTGAATAAATTCTAAACGATGTAACTACCATCTTACATTTTGGCACAAACATTGAGACTGTGACTACCTTATTTAATAAACTATGTGATAAGTGATTATTACATGTGAGGTTCTAAGCACTGGGCAGCTGTGAAAAAGATGAATCATATATACCCTCAATAGTTTATATTCCAGTGATGTAGACAAGTAATAAATAATGAAACAGTTAATGCATTTAGATTATAATTAATCCTCTGATAGAAATAAATAGAATGGCATGATAGAGTGATTTATTTGGTTAACAAGTTCTCCTTTAAGCCATATGCGAACTTTTCTGAGGAGGCGAAGCATTGGAGCTGGGACTTTAAAAAGAAGCTAGCCATGGGAAGAGTGACGGACAGATCATTACAGAAAGAGACAGTACAAACTATAGACTGTACTGCTAGAGAGTGCACTCACATACTTTTTCTATTTTAAATATTCAGTTCTGGGAAGTTTGAACCCATGGTAAACCTTTTACAGTGATCCCTTGGTAAGAATTCTAATATCTACTGGAATGCACACCTCCAGATACTAGAATTTACTGGATTATCCCTCACTAGACTGATTATCTTTTACTTTACTGGATTATCCCTTAATGGAATTGAGTCTAGTTCTCTGAGCAGCCAGCTTAACACCTGGACATTTGAAAGGCTCAATGTTGGTTGAATAAATTAATGAATGAAAACTCCTAGGGATTTTATCCATCTGGTAATGACTGATGGCTCGTAGAAAACTCAGAGGCCCTGAGAAGGCTTATCCAGTTTGCTGTGGTCCACTGCTAGGAAAGTGTATCATCAAACCACAGGTAGGAACCCAAAGATGTGGCTATGCTATTTTCCTTTAATGATTCCCACTTAAGATATGTTATTACACAGAAAAATCTTTTGGTAAAACCCAAACTAAATGTTAATGATAGATACTGCTGGGTTAGAAGGTGTTGTTGGTGATTTATATGAATTTCATTTCACTTTATCACTTTTTATTTTATATAATTGTAATGTATCATATGTATTAAAGTTTAAAATATATCAATTCTGTGTTAGAATGGGATTTTGTGTACCTAGTGACTCACTAATCCCTGATATTTACTTCTGAAAAAAAACTTTCCTGATCCCCACTTCTTCTGTTCCCTGTCTGAATAATTGATTGCCCTTAGGAGTCCGCATCGTATATGTAATGTGCAACTCTGGAGTGACAACGACCACATTTATTGTGGCCTTATATTGCATTGTATCCCTCACTAAATTATAAAGCCTTTCAATACAAGATGTAGGTTTTATTGTATTTTTCCTCCAATGGCTACTATAGGGCCAGGATATGCTGAGGTCTCAATAAATCAAAATGAAAAAGGATAAAAATCAAATTCTCTGTAGAATCAAATTGTCTTGTTTTGACTCTGTTGACTGAATGTCACAATATACTCTGTTCTTTCTTAGCTCCATTACTGCACCAACTTTCTACCTGTTTTCCCTGGCTCTTCCTCCCCCAGCCTAGCCACCCCTCATCGCTCCTTAGTGTTATTGCACAATGCAGTAGAGCTTTCTAGTTGAAAGTTTGAATTTCAGTCATGACATTGATTTACTATGTGATTGTTAGAAAATCCCTTTACCTCTCTGAGTCATAAGATCATTTGGAGAGCAGATCTTAAAACCTAAGTACTTATCAGAGTGAAAGACAAAGAAATATTGGCTATGTGATCAGATTATTCCATTTCTTACTTTAGAGCCTTCTAAACACTCATCTAATTTTTTTCTACCATTCTCCACTTCTGTGTCAAAGTTCATGATAAAACTTCCAAAACTCTCAAAGTCTGTAGTCTCATCTAAGTGGGATTTTTCAACATGGGAAGAGCTCTTTTTGCAGCCATGCCTGAAACCAAATATAGAAATCTGTCTACTTTTCAAGTTTGACTGGCAGACTTTCCTAAGCAATAGACCAAAGCTATGTCCTCTAATCTGATCTTTGTCGGTAAAGAAAGTGATATTTTGGATACTTTCTATTTCTTTTTGACTTTTTCAGGTAGGAGGTGAAGAAAAGTACTAGTATGGGTTAAAGACTTTGAAAACCCCAACAAGAGATATCATTTACTGAGTGCTTACTATTTTCCTGGATTGGTGATAACATGTTTTAGATACATCACCTTCCCATAAATAATAATTATTTGAAACACTGTTTACTTTTATTTATTTATTTACTTATTTATTTATTTATTTATTTATTTATTTTAATATAAAATTTATTGTCCAATTGGTTTCCATACAACACCCAGTGCTCATCACAACAGGTGCCCTCCCCAGTGCCCATCACCCACTTTCCCCTCCCTCCCACCCCTCCCCAGCAACTCTCAGTTTATTCTCAGGTGTTAAGAGTCTTATGGTTTGGATCCCTCCCTCTCTAACTTTTTTTTTTCCTTCCCCTCCCCCATGGTCTTCTGTTAAGTTTCTCAGGATCCACATAAGAGTGAAAACATATGGTATCTGTCTTTCTCTGTATGACTTATTTCACTTAGCATAACACTCTCCAGTTCCACCCACGTTGCTACAAAAGGCCATATTTCATTCTTTCTCATTGCCAAGTAGTTTTCCATTGTATATATAAACCACAACTTCTTTATCCATTCCTCAATTGATGGACATTTAGGCTTTTTCCATAATTTGGCTATTGTTGAAAGTGCTGCTATAAACATTAGGGTACAAGTGCCCCTATGCATCAGCACGCCTGTATCCCTGGGGTAAATTCTTAGCAGTGCTATTGCTGGGTCATAGGATAGATCTATTTTTAATTTTTTGAGGAACCCCCACACTGTTTTCCAGAGTGGCTGCACCTGTTTGCATTCCCCCCAACAGTGCAAGAGGGTTCCCGTTTCTCCACATCCTCTCCAGCATCTATAATCTCCTGATTTGTTCATTTTAGCCACTCTGACCGGCGTAAGGTGATATCTCAGTGTGGTTTTGATTTGTATTTCCCTGA
Source organism: Acinonyx jubatus (assembly GCF_027475565.1). NCBI lineage: Eukaryota > Metazoa > Chordata > Mammalia > Carnivora > Felidae > Acinonyx > Acinonyx jubatus. Next base: position 205,802,818 of record NC_069381.1, on the reverse strand, counting down.
TGAGGAGTGATGCTGAGCATCTTTTCATGTGCCTGTTGGCCATCTGGATGTCTTCTTTAGAGAAGTGTCTATTCATGTCTTCTGCCCATTTCTTCACTGGATTATTTGTCTCACCTGAATGTGAGACAGGACACCATCAAAGCCCTAGAGGAGAAAGCAGGAAAAAAAAACCTCTCTGACCTCAGCCACAGCAATTTCTTACTTGACACATCTCCAAAGGCAAGGGAATTAAAAGCAAAAATGAACTCCTGGGGCCTCATGAAGATAAAAAGCTTCTGCACAGCAAAGGAAACAATCAACAAAACTAAAAGGTAAACGACTGAATGGGAAAAGATATTTGCAAATGACATATCAGACAAAGGGCTAGTATCCAAAATCTATAAAGAACTCACCAAACTCCACACCTGAAGCACTGTTTAAAAAAAATACAGGGGTGTCTGGGTGGCTCAGTCGGTTAAGCATCAGACTTTGGCTCAGGTCATGATCTCGCAGTCCATGAGTTCGAGCCCAGCGTCCAGCTCTGTGCCGACAGATAGGAGCCTAGAGTCTGCTTTGGGTTCTGTGTCTCCCTCTCTCTTTCTGCTCCTTTCCTGCTCATGCTGTGTCACTCTGTCTCTCAAAAATAAGTAACCATTAAAAAAATTTTAAAACTATTCTAAACGAAACAAAGCCAAAAAACAGATATCCATGTTCCAGTTCAGACATCAGAACCCAATTTTCTGGGAGAGACCCAATAGTCTATTATTTAACATAGATACAGCTTTAGCGAAGCTTTGTTTTCAGGGAAAAATTGGGAAACACTGAATTATCATTTTAACATGTGCACCAGACTGGATCAAAGAGAGTTTTTCATAAGGAAAAAGAATGGAAACTTTGTCAAGGACTATGATTGCATCCTACTTGCAAGCTAACAAGTTAACCTTCCCAGCTTCTTGGGTGCTGGCGGAAAACACGAGACAACTTGCCCAGGAAAAAAGAGCCAAGTTTATCACTCACAGCGATAGCAATAGCGAAAGGGTCAGAATTTTCTTCTGCCAGTTCCTGAAGCTCCAATTTGTGTAGGGTGATACAAAGAGAGCCATGTGATGCCTCCACAGGTAGTGGGTCATGTTACAGAAAACCTCGGAGCTTGCTTCAGGAGACAGTATCTGTGTCTTCCTGGGCTGTTGGCTACACACACACACACACGTCCTTGAAGACAGTCTGGAACCAAATCAATCAGCGCCTTGGACCTTAAGACACGTAGAAACACAAGACCGCTGCAGAGAGATGTCTCCTGACAAGGTGGACTATGATATCTCAAGCAAGTGGAGTAACTCAAGAAATGTTCGGAGATCGGAAAAAAAATGGGAAATATTAAGACGACAGCAGCAAATGCTTAGGTATGTTTTGCATCAGACTGGTCCAGATATGGGTTATGTTTAAGCTCAGTAAATCGAAACATTCATATAGAGAACTTCTGACGACCAAATTTCATTCCCACTGCCGTTGACTTTCAACCGAACAAAAGTTACCATAGAAATAAGGCCAAGGCTAGCTACCTTAAACGTCCTTGACCTCCGCACAGGTTTGGGAGACCTGTAAGTCAGCAACAATTGCCTGACAGTTCAATACACCATCTACTACATGTGTCTGGAACTCCATCGCATTATGCACATTTTTGAAATAAAATGATGAATAACAGGGCAGAATCAGAAGTGATTCAGACCAATAGCAGAAGAAATATGTACTTGCAAGGTTTCCCAAATTAAATTTATTAAACACGTACACAATGGAAAGCAGAAACCTGAGCCTTATGTCATTTCACTTTGGTTTTTAGCTGGGGGACAATACCATCGCTCGATTAATTAGGTTTTTTGTTTGTTTGTTTGTTTGTTTTCGTTTTTGGATCTAATTCTCCGAAATTCTTACTTAGGAACCTAAATGCTCCCAGTTTTGTTCCATTGGTAACTTTCTTTTCCGTCTCTGTTTACTTCAGGTTTTCTTATCTCTCCACTACCCTGTGCCAAAAGTATTGCAAATGCACATTAATCCATACCATCTGGAACATCCTTTTTAAGAAGGGAAAGAAGAATGTGAAGGCTGATGGATTCAGCACACGGCCCCCATCCAACATCTGTGACGAGGTCTGTGGGACTTAGCAGGTTTCTTTAAATTTCATCTGAATGCCATTCCCCCCCCCCCCTTTTCCACAATCAAAGGGCTACTAGGACTCAGAGGGGTTTCCTGGATAATTCAGGAAGTGGTGAGATTTCCACTCGATCTTTGAAGTTAAGTAACTTCAGGACTCAGGGAAAATTCTGTCACGAGCCACAAGATGGGATAGAGAAGGGGTAAGAGCGAAGAAGGGCCACTCAGTCGCAAACAAGAAATATCAACTGCATTTTTCTCAGCACCAGCAAAGCTCGGATACAGTTGGAGGTAGCCATGAAGACAATTAGTGATGTAAACACATCATTTTACTTGTTTAGTTATTCTCAAAACATGTGGTTCTCATAAGGGCTGCTATAGATCTAATTCCATTCCAAAGTGCAGATTAAGATTCAAATACAAGTTTGTATGTTCCTGTTAATAACAAAAGTAGTAGTGTTGAGAGAGAGACTGTGTGGAGTAAACTTAGTAGCTGAGAAAATGCTCTGTCAATAAAGGAAAAGGCATTCTAAAGATGAAAAGCCTTGTCTCATTTCTAGACGGACATGTTTTATTCCTCAGAGAAAACTATGCTTCCATTGCCATTTGTATAATTTTTCTTTATGATAATTTAGCAATTGACTCAGTATTATCTTTACTGAATAATCTTCAGAAGTAATGTAAAATGTGATCATTGACTTGTAAAAGAAAGTCTCTATTTATTTGGGTATAGTTTCACCAAGTATTTGAACACATACACTATTATGACAAAATTAGGCAGGAAAAAGTGCTTCTGAGGTCCGAGCATCCGCTCCAAGCCAACGTCTGACTGATGAGGAGGACTATTTTACAGCCCGGATAGAGGGGCTTATTCTGCGGAATCTGGTCTCTGGCCATTTGACCTGTCTTGCATTAGGGTTTAACTTTTGGCAGAAAGAGCCCTTCTCCATGTGCCACAGGAGTCATCCAAAAGCCCTCGAGAATTCCACCACTGATGCGGCAAGGACGAAAGTCATTGCCACTCTCGTCGCAGAAAAACTTAACTCCAAGTCATAGACAGTCCCTGCTCTCCTCTTGATAGGTTTGAGAAGAAATAAGGGGATGAACAAAATGAGTCAAGGTGAAGGAGGCAACTCACAGGAAGGCAAAACAATATTTCTCAAAAAGAAAGAGCATGAGAATCATGTACCCAATCCATTGATTTCTTGCTCTGACTACTCTCTGTAATTCATCTGCTAGAGCCATTGGCGCCACTTAAAGTACCACAAAGGCGCATCATCAAGCTTTTTTCATTGTAATTTGATGGCTTGGCGGGCTCATCCCTGGGAAACAAAGACGGTTCAAGTCAGTTAGCCATTACACTGACATTTGAATTTGGGAGAGAAGGGCCAAGGAAGTGTCTCTACGGAGCAGTAAAAGAAACGGTTATAAACATCTTTCCACTAATGGATGATTTAGGTAGATGTGTTTATTTAGATAAAATGGTCATTTCTCATTCTTCTGCTCTTCCTTCTTCTTCATTCCACTTTTTCTTCCCCCTCATCTTGGTACAGAAACCTGCTGGGAAGCTCTGTAGTCAAAACAACAGTGGTTGAATCAGAGAATGCCAGTCGGATTGGATTCCAAAGAGAAGCTGCACACGAATGTTAGTAAGTGCCAACTCCGTCTCCCTCCTCGTTTGCTTCTTCCCTTCTACATCTTTTGCAACAGCCCTGAGGTACCACATTTGCAGAGATGACCCAAAGGAGGAAGGAAAACTGTTATTCTGGGAATCCAGTTGCGTGAACTTAGTTCTGACTCTAGTACTTACTAGGTGTGAAATGTTGGGCCAGCTACTTAACATCCGTAACCTGTAGCGGTCGAGAATACCTGTGTCATCACATTATGAAAGATTGAAAGGGTGTGGTATAAAGGAAAGCTCTCAGTGTGATTCTTAGCCGTGGAAACATCAGCAATCATCATACTCATAATATTTTCTTCTCTTCTACTTTTGCCATTTTGTCCTGTATTTTCATTGCCTCTGTGGCACAAACTTGGACTACTTACTGTGCAGTTCGATGTGTAAACGTGTTATGAAGGTATGGACGAATCTTTACACCTATGGTCATATCTTTCAGCGTAAGAGGGAAGATTTATTTTGAAGCTGGCATGATCTAGTCCCCTTTCCCCCCTAATTTAAAGGTCTCTGTTATACATAAATTCACAGTCTCTTTTGTTGTCCAGTAATTGCTACAATCCGAGAGGCCGGACTACATAGCAGGAAACAGACAGGCCATAAATACGTTCAGTGTTTTCAAAGATGACAATTTGAAATGCGAAAGCTGGAAGATACAAAATGGAGGAAGTATGAAGCTATTAAGACGGAAGAAAGCAGGAAACATTTGGATTTAATTCCATCCTGGACTCATTTCACCAAAGTTCAACGCAACGCCAGACCTGAGCAAATGTGATTGCTCTCCTGTGCCCTTGTCCTTTCCGTCTTCTTTGTCCTTTTCCTCTGTAGAACTACGTGAATGCCGCATATTTTATAAAGGATCATATCTCAGTCAATTAGTAATATTACTTACTCTTCTAGAGGTTAAAAAAAAAAGAGAGAGAGCGAAAGAAACTCAATTTTAGGCTCTAGTGCCTCTGAAGGGGGTTGTTTGAAGCTTCAAAACATAAGAGAGCATTAAAGGGGTTATGCAGACTGGATGCATTTCGATGAACTAACTCTGAACGGGAAAACTGGTTTTGTAAAACAGTGAAGAATGACTCTTCCACGAAAGGTCCTTTGATCCAGAATTGCAAATGTGACCCCACTAGGAAACCAGTGGTGCCAATAAGAGGTGGCTTTTGGGGATGTGAATCGACTTTGTAATTGTTACAGATAAGGTATTGGTGACTCGCATTTTATTTTAAGCTATTGTTTTCCTTATGGAAAAAAAAAGGAGAGAAAATCAACTGGACAATGGATGGAGCATCTCTCCTGGTCCTCACCCACCACCCGAATCCCATCGGTTGGCGTCTGCAAAGCAAATATTATTTCAAATCCGAAACTAATTTTTGGAGGGATTACAGGGAGATTAAAATCACAGTGAAAAATAATTCCCTGAAAGATGACTAGATACCATACTTCCGAAACGTCTTTAATCCCCAAGTTTCACAAATGTTCAGGAAAAGATTTGTTAAGATAATCGGAATAATTCCCAAATGGTCTTATTTTAAAATGTTTAAAGCATATGTAAATTTTACATAGAAAGAAACTAATTATTTGCCTATTTTAACAATTATCTAGACATTATACTTACAAGAAAAACTTAATTATCAAATCATTTTATAGCCCATAAAATCGTATAAGCTCACTAACAATTGGGAGCAAATCACATTTAACGTTCTTGCAATTACCCAAGTAAGACCATTTGTGATAAATAAATGTATCTTTTCACCATGTTGGAATCGTGACAGACTATATGACAATTTCATGCAAAAATCTGTTAATGTCAAAATGTAAGCATTTATCAAATACGTAAAAATAAGTGCAATAAAGATTTCCAGGAATGTTCAGAAGTAACTGATGATCTGATGCATTTTGGGTAAATATTGACTTGTGTTTATGTGTTATGGGTATGCTTATGTGTACGTGTGTGTGGGTGGGTGGGTGGGTGGGTGTGGGTGTGGCATGCAGTAATGCTACATAGGATAAAAATGGTTAAATGCAAGTATAAGGTTTAAATGTCTACTTTGCTTTGTTTGGCCTGCTATATATTTCTATTTTGAGACTGATGAGCAAAACATATAGACAAATTGATGATTTCAGCTCATGCTTATAAATAATATAGCATAAATATACATGAAAAGATTTTCCTGTGTTTTTGAAAGTGGATTTAAGGACAAAATCGAATCTATTAACTAATGACAAGCGACTAATTTGGCTATACATGTAACATACAATGTGCAATTTGTGTATATTAAACTATCATCTTGTCCTATCTGACCATTAATGTGCCCCAGATTTCCCTATGAGCCCCTAAATTCCCACTGCTATTGCAAATTCTCATTTTTATAAGAATGTGGAATAACCAAAATGGTTTTTCTATAGAAGAAGATCATGAATAGGAACAAAATATAAGAAGCCATAGAGTGATTTTTAAAACTTTATTGGCGGGGTTAATATTACTTTTTTTTTTTTAAAAATAATGTTTATTGATTTCTGAGAGACAGAGAGAGACAGAGTGTGAGCAGAGGAGGAGCAGAGGAGAGGGAGACACAGAATTCGAAACAGGCTCCAGGCTCTGAGCTGTCAGCACAGCGCCCGATGTGGGGCTCGAACTCACTGACCGCGAGATCATGACTGAGCTGAAGTCAGACATGCTATCGACTGAGCCACCCAGGCGCCCAATATTACCTTATTTTATGCAGTTTCCTTTATTTCTGAAAGGAAGAAATTTTGGCTCCCGATTAATTGAGTCTTCATGGCTTTTTAAGTCAAATACTTCTGAGAAAATGTCAATTACCTAATCTTAATAATTGACATGCATGTGCTAATATCACAGACTCTCTGTTGAAAGGTGAATACAGATATAACGTGATACTGAATATATGAGTGTTTGGCCATTAGGAAAGCATAATATTTTGCAATGTTTTCCCCCCTATTTGTCAACTACATCTAATTGATTACCTTCCTGTAACATTTTATTCTGTTTGTGAAACCCTGTCCTTAGCCATCTCCCTCTTCCAAGCACGTATCATAAATTATGAAATCAATGGCACGGCTTGGCTGGCTCACATAAAATTGATAGCTTCCCTTTCTTATATTAGCATAATCTGCCAATTTATTAGGGAAGGGTGAATGTCATGCTTTGCTGTTAGAACTGGTCACGACAGGTCACTCGAAAACTTATTGATGGTGTGTGAGACATGCTTTTTAATTAAAATGTGGGACTGAGTTGGCTAGTCAACCACCCTTTTCTCCTTACTCATCACATTTATTGAGTCATGTATTTGCTTATTTATATTATTTTAAATGAACAGTGATGAGTCAGGATAGCGTACAAAAGGCATGTCCCAGAGGAAAAACACACACACACACAAAATAGCATGATATTTTTTTAGGGCAAGCACAAGCACACTGCCTGGAAAAACACTGTAAGAAGATAGGAACCTTCAACATGATAACTCGGACGAGGTACATTTTTACCAGGGTTACTGGCCACTTTGAAACTTCCTCCTGTCCAACCCCGACTTGATCGTTTTAAGCAAGATCGCTTCCCCACTTTTACCCGCTTTCTTTCACAAAGTTAAAACTTAGGCAAGAGATTCCAGTCCCAATTGCACAATATTCTCGGGGTGGTTGTGATCTCAAAGGATGTTGTGAAATTCTCAAGGCAAAATTAATTGCGATGTGACTTAGGCTTTTCAACTGAAATGTGTACAATAAAGTGGCCGGACAAGGAGGTTTCGTGGATCAAGAGGGAGGTTATGGCCAGAGGAGGATTACAGGGTGTCAGAACTACAGGACCCGGGTGGCTGGCAGCGATTTCTGCTTTCATCCCACAGACATCTGCGGGTGAGGGCACGAGATGAAAAGCCATGCATCCTCTCTGTAATTTATATTGCCACAACATTCCACCGTGGCCGCACTATTCAGCCCCAGGGAGCTCGCACGTACTTTTGTTTGCTCAGAAGAGTTTCCAAAAGGCTTAAGTATGTGTGCTTCTTACGGTGAAAGAGGGGTTCCTGCTGTTTGATCAAATGTGAGTTAGGGTCTGGATTTTTGTTATTGTTTTGCTGTTTGACTTTGTTGGCTTGTTTGATTCAGAATACAGTATCTGATTTGTAGGCACCCTGTTTGCTTTGAGACTTGACAGACCCTCGGTTAAATCTGTCTTTTCCAGTAACACATTTCCAGTAACTTTGACACGTTAACGAATATGTGAAATGGGCCAGCACCTACCTCCTCGGGCTGTTGTTCAAGAGTTTTAAGTACTCCGACAAAATGCTCTCTGGATAAAAGAAACTCCATAAAGGTTCATCCTGGATGGTTTCCTTATTAAAATATCTCAATTACAGCTGCCATTTCTACTGCCTTTCCGCCCTCAGTCTGTTTATCTTCTCTGTTTTTACAGCAAGTTCTAGGTCATTCACAAATGGAGCGGATCTTACATTTATCAGCTCTAACCACATATTTCACCAGCTTGCTGTGTTTTCATAAAAGACAAAACCTGGAAAACGTCCTTTAGGGTCATCTGGTTCAACCTCCCCTTTTCTATGGCTGAAGGGGTGGACATTTAATCAAATTTCTCAGCCTTCCAATTAATTTTCAGGAGCAGTTAGTAAAACAGGTGAGACCAAAATCCCATTCTCTAGACCAGACCCAGTCTTAAGCCTTTTGCTATATCACCTATCATTTCTCTATATAACCATGTTTTTATTTCAAAGATCTATCAAGGCCCTTATGAATAAATAAGGGTGGAACTTCCTGGAACCGAAAAAAATCCTTGGTTGGTTGCTGTAACTAAATTTGAAATTTGCTTCATGCAGTCCAGTCACTGTGAAGGGTTGATTTTATACAGGGATAATCTGAAATGTGTTTTGACACAACAGTCATTGAGCTTAAATTGACCCCTTCAGGACGGAAGCTAAGCAAAGCAAATTGAATCACAAACAGGACAATGAAGTGGATTCAGCTGTAAATAAGGCAAGCAACAAGGGTTTGGGGTTTGCCCCTGGTACAGCCTCTGGTTTGTTTCAGGTTTTAGGGAGCGGTCCTCCTGTGAAAAGAATCCCAATGTTTTTAAACAGAGGAGAATGCATTCAACCTCCAGGTGTGATCAGCTCAACACAGATTATTTGCTTGGAGATACCTTATGGAATAATAAAGAGTAGATTCGAGCTATTCGAGGAGATGATATGTAGCTCAGGGGGCCGCCATAACTGTCACATTGACCCTTCTCAAATGTTTTTGTGTCTCTATGCCCTGGATCATGCTTAGAAATAAGAGCAACTTTCTTGTGCTTTTCAGGAACAATCTGTTAGGATCCTGTTGCGTCACACTTATTATTGCTCCATATGCCCTGCAATAATCCAATTATAAGACATCGCAGTAAAATGGAATCTAACAGGACTCAGGCTCAATTCAGGGAGAATAGACAAGATGTGCTCATGCGAGTCAATTCTATCCTTCTGCAGATTTTCCTACTTGCGTTCTCCAGGCGCAGAGAAGTCTTAGCCCTAGCGTAGGATTCCTCGGGTAGCTTTGCATCATTGGCAACAATTGTCTGAGCTCTTTTCCCCATTCTACTTTCTTTTCCTAAATTGTAGATGTGAGCACCTAGTTATGAATTGTGCTTCGCACACCACGATTTACGGCTATGGATGGAATGATTTCTTCCTTGATTTTATTACATTTGTGCAACATCCAATGAAAGCAATTCTGTCTTAAATTTCTCACTGAGAAAATACCTTCTATGCGTTTTTTTGTTCATCCCAAACATTAAAAGCACTAATAGTTTGCTTAAGTCTATTTTACAGACAGCAACATTCAGTGGAATATCGCTAAAAATGTTGGGTTTGATTTGGCTTAGAGAGGAATCCAGGAGATGAGAAGTCTTTTGAAAAGCAAATCCTTATAGCACCTGTCCTGTTATATTGTTTGTTCTTATGCCTCTGTGGCTTTCTCCTGTGGATTTCAGTCTTCCCTCCCTGATTTCACCAAACCCTCTCTCAATGTACAGCTGTTTAGCACGGCGCCAATGTGAACTTGCCATCACAATGACTCGCTTTTGACCCGAGACCCTGTTCAAACCATCTCCGTGACTTTGAATTAGTTATTTAACCTCTTCCAATTGCCTAATCTGTGAGGTAGAGATTTGATTCCTAAAGTTGAGGGCTGCTGTCATGGCAAATGAAATACTTGTGCCAAGGGAGACAACAGGGAATCAGCAGTACCACTGGCCCTATGATACCACTGGAGAACCTACAGCACTAAGATGCATGATCTTGAGAAGATCCTTTTACCATTCTGGGCCTCAGAAACTTCATTCATTCATTCATTCATTCATTAGATAATACATTTTTGAAACACTCAACATGCAACCATAGTTAGAGGAAAGGAGAATATTAGCAGTTATTAAGGCAAATATCTTTCCTCTTCCTTTCACCGGCAGAGAAGAAAGATTCTATTTTTATTCATTTTACAAGTAGTTATATGATACTCATTGTACACTAAGCGCTGTTTTAAGTACTTTACAAATATTAACTCATCTGAATCTCAAATAACTTTATGAGTAGGGTGGTGTTCTTACTTTACACTTGAGAACTGACCCACAGGGGGTTAGTGATGTGTCCAAGGCTGCATGGCTGGTAATTAGCCCAAGCAGGAAATGAGCCCTAATAGACTGGCTCTGAGTCCTTGCTGTTCACCATGTAACTGTGCTGCTTCTCCACGAAGAAAAATATTTAGAAATAAGTCATTGAATACAATTAATTTAAAAATTTTTTAAATTTATTTGTGTGTGTGTGTGTGTGTGAGAGAGAGAGAGAGAGAGAGAGAGAGAGAGAGAGCATGAGTGGGGCAGGGGCAAAAAGAGAGGGAGACACAATCCGAAGCAGATTCCAGGCTCTGAGCGGTCAGCACAGAGCCCGACACGGGGCTCAAACTCATGCACCACAAGATCATAACCTGAGCTAAAGAAGTCAGATGCTCAACTGACTGAGCCACCTAGACGCCTCTGATTAAATTTTTATCATAATAAGTGATAAGGAAGGAGGTGCACAGGATGCTATAAAATCAGAATAGCAAAATCTGCCAACAGGTGACTTTTTGAAGACCCATTATCCACTATATTCCACGGATTCCATGATTCCTTGAGCCTCCTTATTACACACTTCTCACCATTGAGAATTCATTATGCACTGGAACAGAACATTAGCTGCTCTGACAACTGACCTGTGAGGTCTTCTGCAAAGAAAGATAAAATGGCTCAAGAAGTTACTTTTAAGTATTACAATGCAAATGCTACTTTAATTTAGAAAAACATGGCCCAGTCCACTGCCCTTCTTCTAACTCAAAATCTCATTTAATAGGGATGCCTGGGTGACTCAGTCGGTCTGACTTCAACTCAGGTCACGATCTTATGGTTTGGTTGGTGAGTTCGAGCCCCGCTCCTGGCTCTGTACCTATATGCTTCGGATCCTCTGTCTCCCTGTCTCTCTGCCCCTCCCCTTATCTCTCTCTCTCTCTCCCTCAAAACTAAATAATCATTAATTTTTTTTTGCAACCGTATTCAGTGGCGGTCCTTATGCTAGCCTGATGGAGCCAGTGCCAAGAGAAAAAGATCATTCTGGATTAAATCTCAGGAAGAATAGCCAAGGTTGTCTTTTTCATCATCTTTGGGTTTAAGTACTTATTTATTTGTATTGATATGTTGTAAGTGGTTTTTTGCAGAAAACAAAATTAATCTTTGCTAGAAAGTAAACTCCCCAAAACTTGCCCATCTGGTTAACGGTCTTATATGCTATGCCTGAAACAGTACCTGGCGGATAGTAGGTTCTTGATAAGTACCTGTGGCATGTTGAATTTTGAAGACTGTCCTTTTGATTACATCAATACGAGTCAACCAAAGAAGTCTGAGTGGAATGCTGGATAATGTGGTTAAACGTTAGCCACTACAGTTGGATTCGAGCCCAAGTTTTGCCACCTCCTTGGTTTGTAATCTGAGGTGAATCACTTCATCTCCCTGTTTCTCTCCTTCTCTGGCTATGAAATACCCATTTTTACCTCTAAAAGTGCAGAGACAGACATCCCTTTGATGTCTTGCTCTCAATTTTAGCTTGCCAGAGGCTTATAACTTTATTTTTTACTGCAATTAATATCTTTGTCTTGTGGTTGTGGGAAGAAAAGCATAATAATGTACAAACAAAACCAAATATGCCCCCCAAAATGCATATATACTCTCTCTGAAAAGAGTACTTGTAAGTTTGACATGGTGGGCAAGGAACCTCAACTGATTTACTCTGACCCCGATTAGAACACTGACTCACTGTATGACCACATGACTAAATACACACCAGATATTTGTCTGAGGCCAACCCTGGTTGACTCATAGTCTATGGTTTAAGATGAAGATCTGAGCTACCTTTGATCTTCTTCTTACAAGAATTTCAAAGAAGATAATACCAGCAGAGCCAACTTGACAGTTATAGAGGATGTACCTACCTAACTCCCATTATTCTGATTCACTAGAGAAGAGGTTACAACAGTAGCACCAGGGGCTGAAATATCACGTTCAAATTTGAACCTGGGGTTGCAAAAGCCAATTGAGGTTGCATTAAATCGTGTAGCTTCAAAGAAATCAACATCTGGAAGCATGATAGAGATTTTAGACAACTACTTACAGCCTCATAACATTAGACACAGAAAACCGAATGCCAAAAAGAAAACACTTCTTTTCCCATTTGATAAGCATTTTCCACTTATGATTTTCAGACTGTTGCATATAGTGATTTTTAGACACAGAAGGTGAGCAGAGTTTGGTGTGAAGGGTGTTTGCCAGGCATCAACACCTGAGAAATGGAGGGACCAGCAGGATGGTTGGGCTAAGGGAGAGAAGTCAGACTTCCTGGCAAGCCCAGCAAAGCCTTGGCCAAGCACGTGGAGAGCTCAGGAGTACAGGAGACAAGTCTGTCAGACTTGTCCCTCAATGAGTCAAAATGTCTGGGCTTTGGCACCCCCCAGAGGTCAGTCCCTGGATATGGGCCACCCCTGGAAAGGCGTTCTGTCAAGCAGAGGCTCTCTGTGACTGAGGAGGACCTGAAGAGGCTATTTATGGTCAGCACCACAAGCAACAGCAGCAGTCCTTCTCTGGAGTGAATATTGGAGGCGGATCTCCTTGTCTACCATGGATATCAAACAGTGAATAATCCTTAAAAAGTAAAAAGCAAAAGACGGCCCGATTTCTATGGGACAAACGTAATCACTTGAGAATAAAAATCCTATTAAGCGATTTAGTATAAATATCTACATGGAAAGCTGGCATGAAGCTTACTTTCTGTAACCTACAAATCTCTTGAGGGCAAAGACCACGTCTCTAAACTCTGTATTTTATTTCAAACTATATTAAAGGATCATTATACACATACCCAGTAATAGGCCGGTTCTTCTAATGGACCATTTTCCAGAAAAAGGAAATGACTGTATACTTCAAGTGGTTAGGATTCGCTGTAGATGAGAGGCTTACCTTTACTGTGTATATAGAAAATCTATACACGTGAATGCCATTTAAATATATGTACAGCTCTGTATATGAATTAACACACACAGATCTCTGGCTCACAAATCACAAACTATATGTTGTAAAGTAGGTAACAGCAATGTATCTTTGGAAATCTTTTTCATAGCTTAAATCTAGCATTACAATCACAACATATAAATTCAGTATCTGCACTCCACTGTTTAATTCTTACCTGGAAAAAAAACTTTGTTTTTCTTAGAAATATGTTAATACACAGAGGCTTTCAGGTCTCAGACACATGAATGGCATCGTTAGCTACACAAGATTTTTTCCGAGGGTTAAGAGTCTGAGCAAATGTCTCTCTAAATGATTGGTACTTTTCGCAGAATTCTTCCCTAGCACACGAAAGAAGAAGAAAAAAACAAAAGAAAACAAAACAAAACAAACAAACCAAAAAAACCCAGAAACAAAAACAAAAACAAACCAGCACTGATCAAATGTTTTCATTGATTAAATTCCTCTACAGAAGCCAAGCTGCTCCAACCACCCTTCTTTCAGGAATCCCCTCCATTACATTGTCCCCATAACGCCTTGACTCAGGCCTCCCTTCAATCTCGCAAACCTTCCTCCTGTGTTTCTCTCCATCCTCAGTCTTATTCCATTCATGCCAAGGATTCAAACTCTTTAAAGCAAAAATCCACAAAACTTTAATGATAAATGAACGAATCCAGCCCTCTCAATGACGGATCAAGAGAGCAGCCAAGAAGAAAACGAGAAAGCACTGAGGGGGGAAGGGTGTACAATATTTGAACACAATTACCAACCTTCATCTAATAGACATGTACCAAATGCTTTCTCCAACCTTGGGGGGGATATATGTTCTTTTCAAGCACACACAGATATTAATCAATATTGACCATCTACTGGGCTAGAAAGCACATTTCAACAAATTCCAAAGGACAGCTATCATACCGAATGCATGTTCCAACTGTCCCAAATGCATATCCACTATCACACCACTGAAAATCGACAGCATCCCGTGTCTCCCATTTGGCAATTACAATTGGTCTTGGCTTGTATTGCTTCTTTCTGCATTTCTTTCTTTACCAGTGTTCCACTCACCCCTTGTGGCATTGTTGGAGTTTGTTTTGCTCTGATGTTGCCATTCCAATTTGTTCCTAATACAGTGCCTGGTACTTAGTTAAGGCAATAAATAATTTGTGTTTGTCTAATTTAATTTAAGCTTTGTGGGAAGGACGACTACAGCCAGATCTATGTCTGTAAAGTCCTGTGTAGTCAGGTGTTCTCAGCATCTCTGTGAGAGAGGAGGCATTTAGAACACGAAGACCAATGATGTTACAGCATGAGCTTTGAGATTTCTGACTTTATTGTTGTCTAAGTAGATCTCATTGAGCCACATTAAACATAACATGTCTTACCTCATTACAGAAATATTTATTTCTATATTTGTAGTGCTTTGGAAGGCATTATGATCACTAATTGAGCTGAATTAATAGCATGAGACACTTAAGGAAAATACATATATTTCATTATTTGTACATAGTAAATGGTGTCTAAACTCCAATTGAGAACAAATTTTACGACCACATTACAAATCTCTAAATAGGATCGCTAAACAAAATATGTCTAGCACACAGAAAAGCACAGAGGATAATAATGAACCAATTTGCCAAGTCTTAGCATTTTTTAATATCAGTGTCACATATTCTGAAGCCAACAGTTATCACAGATGTAGACAAAGACAATGATTTGTCCTCACCCATTAAATAATATCTCTTCAGTAGAAATTCTGACACTGTTCTAACTACAGGAATCAGTACTAGTGGAATATACTTTGGAAGTATAAGCCATTATTAATAATGTCAATAAGTAAACACACACACACACACAAAACCTACCATAGACTAAGGAGATATCTATTTAATATACTAAAAAAAAGCTATTGCTTAATCATGCCCACGCTTATATTTTTAAGAATCTCCAGTATCTATTTAAATACCTTGCCATTTCTTTTTTTGGGAATTCTGTCTATAATTTGTGCTAGAATTACAAGAATGTAAAGATCAAGAAAATGCTTAGAAACTTGGCTGCAAACGCACCAGTCAATTTCACATAATTGGAGATGACAGATACTGAAGCTCGATGAATAATACGCTCTCTGTATGTGTCAAATCAGGTATGAAAAAGAGGTAGTTATGCCAGTGGGCAAAAAATATACATAATTTACTAAAAGTGGAATAGGCTTGCGCTAATCTTATTTTTCAACATCTGAGTCATTTGCTTTCAGCATATCTTGTCATGCATCATAACGAGCCCCCCACTCTCTGAAATCCTAGCAGATGATCACAATACTTGGGAATAAAGAACATAAAATTCAATGTCGCACATCAGTGTTAAAGCTTTTCAGCTAAGAAGTCTTTGAAAATTGAGAAAGTGGTTAAGTTTCCAAATGGAATTAGTACTGAGTAGACAATTTTTTTTTCTATGTACCGGAAACACATTATATGCAAATATGTATAAAACTTAGAAATAAATAATCATGGTTCATTCCTATAGATATTAAAAGCATTTATATTTCTTTATATGGATTTTTTTTCTTTTTCAGTTGTTTTGAGAAATGAAGAAACAAATTTGTAATAGAAAAAATTTAAATTGGCGACAGCAAAAGGAGCGTCCTACTGACCTCCAGAATTAGGCATCGGTATCTACTTATCGCTTCAGTGTTGAACCCAGGTTGTTGAGTCTGTGGGTTGTCCAGACGAGAAGGGTGGATTCAGTCTCCTGGCAGGTATCTTATGCCCCCAAACAATACAGTACCTCAATTCCACATGGCAGTTCCTTTCTTAAAATCATTTATCAGGTAGCTCATTGGTCTTCTTCAAAATGTTTTTAAAAACGTAATTTAAAAGTTGATTACCCAGGGGAACCTAGGTGGCTCAGTGGGTTAAGCATCTGACTTCAGCTTGGGTCATGGTCTCACAGTTTGTGGGTTTGAGTCCTGCATCCGGCTCTGTGCTGACAGCTTAGAGCCTGGAGCCTGCTTTGGATTCTGTGTCTTTCTGTCTGTCCCTCCTGCACTCACACTCTACCTCTCTCTTTCTCAAAAACAAAATAAACATTAATTTTTTTAATTACCCAAATGAATAAAATGAAGTAAGGATAAGTAACTTTCTAATTCAGTCCTAGATAAAAATAAAAATATGTGAGCCCCGTGTGTAATGAAAAATGTTCTATGAGGCGCCTGGGTGGCTCAGTCGGTTAAGCGTCCCACTTCAGCTCAGGTCATGATCTCACGGTTCGTGGGTTGGAGCCCCGCGTTGGGCTCTGTGCTAACAGCTCAGAGCCTGGGGCCTGCTTCAGATTCTGTGTCTCCCTCTGTCTCTGCCCCTCCCCTGCTCATGCCCTCTCTCTCTCTCAAAAAATAAATAAAAATTTTTAAAAAATTTAAAAAAAATAATAAATTTTCTAGTAGCTAAATTAAAAAAAAAAAACAACTAAAAAACCCCCAATAGATTTAACAATATACATTACTTAACCCAATATATCCACTATATGCACATACATACTCAAATATATCCAAGGTATTCATTTCAATGCGTAATCCACGTGAAATATTTATTAACAGGCTACTTTTCACTCTTTCTTTTAATACTAAGTTTTTAAGTTTAGGTGTGTATTTTATACTTACAGGACATCTCAATTTGGTTGAGGAACATTTCAAGTGCTCCATAGCCAGATGTGCCTAGTAGCTACTTTATTGGGTGGCCCCAAAATGGATTATCACATCAAGGTAGATCTACTAGTATTCAGAAGGCTAAAAAACAAAACAAAACAAAAAGTCGTCTTCCTTTTTTTCCATGCTTCTTTTCTTTCCTTTCTTTCCCAGCTTCAGCGGGGACACAAGAATGCAATTGCAAAAAGCAGCACGAACTCTTGGAATTCAATGAGTTGTTTATAGATTAATCCTCCATAAATAAGAGATGCTATAAATGATATGTATTATGTGGTTGATTGAAATTTACCTTTGTGTCAATATTAATTGATGTGCAGGTGGTAAGACATACAGTAAAAGTTTCTAACATGAAGTAGCTGGATTGAAAAGTAAATTTAATCTTCTGTGTATTCAATCTGTAAGACATATGAAACTGAATTTTTACTTTTTTGCTGAAAAACTTGCCAGCCGAATATTATTATTCGACCTATGTGTTTAGGTCAGAATATAGGTGTGTTTCAAAGTATCACTACTATTATTCAAAGATTCCTCTGAGTATTTGTAAATACAAAATATTAATGCTAAAATTACACAAATATAGTAATACAACGCACAGAGTCTGAATCATGTCATCGAATTCACTATTCTATCCCACCAAGAATTGTTTGTATTTGCTATTCCCTTTTGAGACTCAACTAATTAGCCTTTTTTAAATGTTTGAAACATCAGCCATGTCATAATAAATACACTATCTAGAATTTTATTTACTTTCTTATTATAGGGTGGTTTTCTGAAAACACTGAAATTCTGAAAACATTTTCTTAATAATCCCAAGAGTAATTTCTTGAAAATCTTTCTCTCATAGGTTTAGAATTATAGTACATGTCTTGGGGAAAGTATTATTGTGTGAAGTCAGGAATCAATATGAAAAATATGAAAATATGAGATAAATATTATTTTCTTTCATTAATACTAATTTTATGGTTGTTAAATTAAATACTTACAAAGCAGATCAAAATCTATGTCTAATTTCATGGTGATAATAGTATTAAGTATACTATCCCAGATCCTGCTTTGAGTTCAAGAGGTTATGAACCTTAATTCAGCCATCTCATTTGCTTATATTTCTTTTTTTTTTTTTCACTTTTTTCAGATATAATTAGGTTAACTTTTGAGGTTCCTCATAAAATCTGAAATTTAACTTTTATCTTGTCTTTTGAAATACGTAGTTTCCTAATGACTTCTCTCGTGACTTCCATAGTTATAGAATTTGTATATTAGCTGGAACTTAATTACCAGATTAGCATTTGCAATGTTTTTCTGATGCCTGTTATCCAAGTAATAGAAAATATGTACTTATTCTTCTCAAATGTATTCCTAAAGATTTACTGGCCCCTCAACATTCATGTCAAAGCTCTGACCCCTAATGTGTATTTGGAGACTGGGTCTTTCAAGAGGTACTTTGGGTTAAATGGGGTTATATGGGTGGGGGCTCTAATCCAATATGACCAGTGTCCTCACAAGAAGAGGAAGGTACAGCAGCGATGCATGCACCCAGAGGCAGGTTCATGTAAGGGCACAGCCAGAAGATGGCCATCTACAGGCCAAGGTGAGAGGACTCAGCGAAAACCAAACTTACCAACAACTTGCTTTTGGACTTCCAACCTCCAGAACTGTGAGAACATAATTTTTTTGTTTGTTTGTTTAAGATATCTTCTCTGTGGCATTTTGTTATAATAGCCCTATTCCTATAGATGGATATGTCCTCAAATCCAAGCCAATACATTTGTTTGCATGTACTAGAATGGTGCTTTGTATACCAGCAGTCCCTAACATATTTGTTCTTGTTACGGCATTGTGTACATAGAGGGAAATTTACCAATTTTTAGCATACAGTTTGAAGAATATTGGTAATTATATTCCACAGCCATCACCACCATCAAAATACAGCATGGTTTGTTTTCCATGCATCTTTATAGTATATTTGATATACTACACCACCAAAACCAGCATCAGGCAACCACTGATTTGCTGTCACAATATTTTTGCCTTCCTAGCGTGTCATTTGTATACAACTATACAATATGGTTTTGCGTGTCTGTGTGATTGTCTTCTTCCATCTAACATACTTTTGTGAGAGTCATCCATATTCTCACATATGTTAATATTTTTTCTTGTTTTCACTGTTGACTCACATTCCACAGTATGAATTTATCACAATTTGTTTATCCATTTACCAGTTGATGGCCATTTGAGTTGCTTACAGTTGGGGCTTTTATAAAGTTGCTAAGAAGATTTGGGGGAATGTGTTTTATTTCTGTTGGGTAAAGACTTATGAGTGTAACTGTTGAGTCACATGGTAATGTACACCAATGTGCATTTCTATCAACAATGAGATTTCCAGCTGCTACACATCCTTACTAGTACTTGGTAAGGTCGGACTTAACAGGAGACATTCTAGTGGGTATGCAATGATATGTCCTGGCTTTCTTCTGTGTTTTTCTGATGACTGGTAATGCTGAGCATCTTTACATGTGCTTATTGACAAATAGACACTTCATTTGGCAAGTGTGTATTCACATCATTTGACCATTTTTTGTATTGCTTTTCTTATTGTGTTTTAAGAATTCCATGTATTTTCTGGGGGAATAAAGTATTTTGTCAAGGGATTTGCAAAAATATTTTACCGGGCTGTGAGTTGCCTTATTGTTTGCTTAATGGTATCTTTTGAAGACCAGAATTTGGAATGTTGATGGGGTCTAATTTTATCATTTTTTCACTAAATTTGGGCTTGTCATGTCCAGGTGGAGAAGTTTGTGCCTAATTGAAAGCCGCGGAGATTTTTATCCTGTTTTCTTTTAAAAGGCACCAAACAGGGGCACCTGGGTGGCTCAGTCGGTTGGGCGTCCGACTTCAGCTCAGGTCACGATCTCGCGGTCCTTGAGTTCGAGCCCCGCGTCAGGTTCTGGGCTGATGGCTCAGAGCCTGGAGCCTGCTTCCGATTCTGTGTCTCCCTCTCTCTCTGCCCCTCCCCCGTTCATGCTCTGTCTCTCTCTGTCTCAAAAATAAATAAACGTTAAAAAAAACTTTTTTAAAGGCTGGTAACATTAGCTCATTTTGAGTTAATGTTGTGTAGAGTGTGAGGCATGTCAAATGTCTAACAGGTACATGAAAAGGTTCTCGACATTGCTAACCAGGAGAATGAAAATCAAAATCACAGTGAGAGCTCATCTCACACCTGTTAGGATGGCTATTGTTAAAAAGACAAGAGAAAACGGTGTAGGAGGAGATGGAATAAAAAGAACTTGTGTGCACTGTTGGTGGGAATGTAAATCGATGCAGCCACTATGGAAACAGCACAGAGATTTTTCAAAAACAAACAAAGAAATAAATAAATAAATAAAAGTATAATTACCATATGACCCGACAATTCCACTTTTGGGTATATATATCTGAAAGAAATGAAATCACTATCTCAAAGAGATGTCTGCCCCCCTATGTTCAGTGCAGCATTATTTTTTTAATAACCAAAATATGGAAAAACCTAACTGTCCATCAAGAGATGAATGGATGAAATGTAACACACACACACACACACACACACACACACACACTGGAATATTATTCAGACCTAAGAAAGAAGGAAATCCTGCAATTTTTAACAACATGGATGAACTTGGAGGACATTATGCTAAGTGAAATAAGCCGAACACAGAAAGACAAATGTTGCATGATATCACTTAAATGTGGAATGCAAAAAAGGTGAACTCATATTAGCAGAGAATAAAATAGTGGTGCTCCGGGCCGAGGAGTAGGAAAATGGGGAGATGTATGCTGGTCACGGTGCCCACTTTCACTTATAAAATGAGTAAGTTCTGGGGGAGTCTCACATACAGCATAGTGATGCCAGTTAATAGTACAATATTGTACACTTAAAATTTGTTAAAAGAATACATTTTATATGTTTTCATCACACACACAAATGGTAACTATGTGAGGTTATGGATGTGTTATTTTATTTTTTTTCAATTTTTTTTTCAACGTTTTTATTTATTTTTGGGATAGAGAGAGACAGAGCATGAACGGGGGAGGGACAGAGAGAGAGGGAGACACAGAATCGGAAACAGGCTCCAGGTTCCGAGCCATCAGCCCAGAGCCTGATGCAGGGCTCGAACTCACGGTCCGCGAGATCGTGACCTGGCTGAAGCTGGACGCTTAACCGACTGCGCCACCCAGGCGCCCCATGGATGTGTTATTTTTATTGCGGCAATCATTTCACAACGTAAACACCTATGGAATCATCACATTGTACACCTTAAATCTATACAATTCTTATTTGTCGATTGTACCTCAATAGAACTGGAAACATTTTTTTTTTCTGAACCAAAGAAAGTATAAAAATAAGAACGAGAATCATAAAAATCTGACGCACAATAAAGAAAAATCAAAATCAAAGTCAGTTCTCTGACAAGATTAATTAAGCCGATATATTTCTAGCAAGACTGATTTTAAAAAAAACAAGGAGAGAGGAGGCAGAGACACCCCAATTTCACAGAGCAGTGATGGACATAAACATAAGAATATCACATCAAAATCTGCAGGCACTTAGTTCTATTACCAACCAAGATGGCTGAAGCCCACCACCTCGCACTGATGAAAAGAAAGGGTTGGGGCACAATGGAGGACTCTGGAAAGAAAGGGGGAGAAGGCAGATTAAGCAGAGAAGATAAAACCCAGAGAATGACCAAGAGCAGTGGTGAGTCCCTGTTTATTCCCTTCACACTTTGTTTCCCACCTTTGACCAGAGGGCTAGCTCAGGAGCCCCATCACCCCCATGGACAGCATTATCTTTGAAAAGAGCTCAACTTTCTGCCAGAAAACTTAAAAAAAAAAAAGAGCCCCTCAGGACAGTCAGTTGCGGGGTTATGTTGAGCCATAGTTCATTTTCATCTTGTGAGTAGACCACAGTTTATTTACTCCTTTCAACAATGGTTACATTTGAGTTGGTGTTGCCTAGGAGTTTTACAACAATGACTATTTGTATCTTGGGACACAAGTGTGCCAATTTCTCTGGAGTGATGTTGCTGGGCCTTGATATTAACCAGATTCTAGGGAGTTTCTAGACCATAGAATTCTCTTTACCATTTAGCTCTCATTATAACTGTGCATATGGGGCGGGGGGTGGTGCGTGGGTGGCTCAGTCAGTTGGTGTCTGACTTCAACTCAGGTCATGATCTCATGGTTCATGTGTTCAAGCCCAGCGTCGGGCTCTGCTAACAGCTTGGAGCCTGGAACCTGCTTCATATTCTGTGTCTCCTTCTCTCTCTGCCCCTCCTCTGCTTGTGCTCTGTCTCTGTCTCTGTCTCTCTCAATAATAAATAAACATTAAAAAAAATTTACAACTTTGCATGTGGGACCAACTTTGGGTCTCATATACTCATTGACCAAAAAAAGCACCTACTCTCTTTTCAGGTACTTGTTAAATGATGGTACATCACTTTTGTCAAAATAGCAGAGACGCTTATCTAACTAAGAGCACAGGAGGCTGTATGCTCTTAGCTTAGTGATGTTTTCAGTGTCCTGATAGCTTTCTTTGCTTTCATAAAATGACTATGTATATGTGTGAGTATGTGTGTGTGTAACAGAGAGAGACAGAGAAGGGAAAAAGACAGAGAGAATTATTTAGGAATAAAATCAAGAATCTTCTAGTTTCGTGCAAAGTTATGAAAGAACCCTTCCTATTTAACTTCAGGATATAATGGAAATTAATTCTCTTTATCATATTTTTTCTATGGTATCAAATTGAAACCAGTCATCACTCTCACATGTTTCTCTAAAATTTTTTTTTTAGGAAATTTTGTATTATTTTTATGTCGTTTCGACTTTCACTGTTGAAAGGTGAATACGAAATATGAATATTGTTTATATTCTGGGATCTCTTGTGATCATTTTGAAAGTTAGTGATGCCAAATCATAGAAATAAAAAGTACCATTTATACATAATTATAGCTAAGAGATAAAACTAAAAATACACCACTTTCTTCCCAGTGCCTCAGAATAAAAGAACACGGAGTGTAAACTCTTATTTTGGGTATGCACACAGTACATGCTTCATGTGCTGTCTTTCATGAGCTATGCGGGAGCGTTTTATGTCAGGTACAAATTTATTATCAGCACAGCTCTGGCATCATATATTTATGATTAAGTCATGAGATACTATGCACACAAGTTTGAACATTTCTTGACTCTTTGCGTTTCATTATAGATGTGTTAAATTATTGTTGAAAAATCCCCTTGAGAATGTTACACGGAGAGGAAGTTTCAGCAAGATGAATTCTGCATTCTAGTGCTGAGGTGTCTCTCCAAAA
Source organism: Acinonyx jubatus (assembly GCF_027475565.1). Taxonomy (NCBI): domain Eukaryota; kingdom Metazoa; phylum Chordata; class Mammalia; order Carnivora; family Felidae; genus Acinonyx; species Acinonyx jubatus. The sequence goes on along the minus strand of NC_069381.1, from coordinate 205,779,374 downwards.
GTCTGCCATTTCACTTTGAATACTAAAAGACAGATTACCTTTCTGTAACTCAGAAGTCAGCTGAAAGTCTGGCTCATGTTTTATTGAAATAAACAACATACCAACGTTTATCATATGTTATGAAATTCTGGATCTGATGGGTTTTGCCCCGTAGCATTTCTTTCACACTCACTCCCATTCTCTTCAACAGCCTTCCTCAATGTTCCAAATTAGAAATGGCAACAGATCCGGGCGCCTGGGTGGCTCAGTCGGTTAGGCGGTAAGGCATCTGACTCTTGATTTCAGCTCAGGTCATGATCTCGCGGTCCGTGAGTTCGAGCCCCGCGTTGGGCTCTGTGTTGACAGCTCAGAGCCTGGAACCTGTTTCAGATTCTGTGTCTCCCTTTCTGTGCAAATCCCCCCCCCCACTCTCTCTCTCTTTTTCTCTCAAAAATTAAAATAAAGATTAAAAAATTTTTTTAAATAAATAAATGGAAACAGATCAATGAAAATGGCATTATTTATATAACAGCACTCTTTTAGGCAAATCAGCATTCAATTACTAATTCATGGAAATTAAGAGGTCCAAGAAAAGAATGGGTGTGCCTAGCCCCCAACCACAGGAAGAAAAGCCTGGGGTAATATCACACCCCCATCCATACCCCCAACTTCCTGTCCCACTGTTTTCCAAGGTCTAGGGTTTCAATTCAGATATGGAAAAGGTGGGATGGTGGAAAGTGAGAAAACAGAACCATTACTGCAGAACGCAGACTAATCAAAGGGAACAGAATATCTGCTCAGGTTTGTGCCACACACACTTGAACTCTGAGTCAGGTACAGAAAGAGTATAAAATGCTTTTCCACTTTTTTTCTTTTTTGTGGCATTTTAATTTTTTTTCTTTTCTTTTTTTTTTTTTTTTTTGATTTTTTTAATGTCTTACTTATTTTTAAGACAGAGAGAGACAGAGCATGAGTGGGGTTGGGGCAGAGAGAGAGGGAGACACAGAATCCGAAGCAGGCTCCAGGCTCTGAGCTGTTGGCACAGAGCTCGACGCGGGGCTGGAACTCAAGAACTGTGAGATCATGACCTGAGCCGAAGTCGAACGCTCAACCAACTGAGCCACCCGGGCGCCCCTAACTTTTTTTTTCTTTTTAAGTTTATTTATTTATTTTTGTGAGAGAGACACACAGAGAGAGAGAGAGAGAATAGGGGAGGCACAGAGAGGGAGGGAGGGAGAGAGAATCCCAAGCAGGCTGTCAGTACAGAGCCCAATGCAGGGCTTGAACTCACAAACCACCAGATCATGACCTGAGCCAAGATCAAGACCCTCAACAGACTGAACCACCCAGACACCCCTATGGAATTTTTTAAATTAAATAAATCCCATTGACATATTTTTAACATCTCTGAATAGTCTCTCAGTCATGTTCTATGTGCCCTCTAATTAGCATCAAATCTTTCCAAATTAACGTAGTGGTGTTGATGGCACTTAGCCTTTTTATGAACTTATTCGCATTTTAAAAAGGTTAGGAACGGCTGCAGTTGAAATCGCCATCCCCACCGTCCTCATCTTGTACCCGAAGTAGTTTATGTTTCCGTGATAACTCTACATCGAATCTATAATTCTACATCGCTTGTCGCCTTTGGATCTGTGGCGCTCAAGACAAGAGAAGAAGAAATGAAGGTGACAAAGTCTATCTTTTTCTTTCTCTCTTCCTCTGTTCTGAAGGCTCGCAAATAAGGCAGATGGTGCACTGCGTAATGTAGCTGGGTGTCTTAATAGAATTCATACAGATATTAAAAGGAACAAGACGCTGAGGTTTCTGATTCAGTTACATTTTTCCCTCTCTGATGGGCTGCCGCCTTCTGCACTGTGCAAGTACTCATGTGGCAGAATTGTAGGACTGACCGAAGTAAAAATCAGCACGTCTGAAAAGGCCAGTGTGAAGTCAGTGATGCAGAAACGCTGGGAAGGGGTTGCTCCGCTGGGGCTACCGGACATGGAAATGGCCTCATCAAGCTGTTAGGGAAAAGTCTGGATCTTAGAGGAAGAAAGGGCTTTGGAAAGCCTACTGCGTGAAGAGAGAGGAGGAGAATTTTCAGGACCTGGAACTGGCCTCCACACATAAAACAAAACAAAAACAACAACAACAGTGTAACTAGTAAAGGTCCCTTGCAGTGACTGTTGCAAACAAACAAACAAACAGCACAGTAAATGAAATAAGGCATTCATCATCACCCCAAGCAAATTCACGGTCAATACTGATGCTTTCTTTGTAACCTGATTTCACTCTGAGAACATCCCAAGTGACGTCTTTTGGCTTCTCCTCTGCAATACCTACGTGTCTTATTTATTTCTTTACCTTCTTATATTGATTCCGATCATATACAATGCTAAATAATGTCAGTTATGGTTATAGGATTACTTTTCCTGGGCTTTAATGAAAATATCTATCCTGTTACCTTCACGTTTTTATATGAGATTTAGTGGGCACGTTACAGTTTTACCCTTTGATTACTGCTTCTTTTATTTTGCTTATTTGTGTTCAGAATTTGTAAGTAATCAGAACAGAATTTCGAGATGTTAAAAGTACATTTTTGGCGTCTGTTGAAATAACTCAATAACGTTTTGTTATTTACATGCTATGCCTCTTTTGAAGCAACATTGCCTGTGTGTCTCAAATATGGTGCTAATCTCACACAATAGCCTATTTTATTTTGAAGGTGTTTTATGAAGTTTCAGCAATTTATTCTTTTCCAATAAAAAAACTACATGGTTACTATGGCTAGAAACTACATTCAATCAGGATTTAACTGTATTAGTTGTCTTAATTCCAACCTAGCTTATTGTATTGATTTGCTAGGGCTGATGTAACCAAGTGCCTCAGATAAACAACAGATATTTATGGTCTCACAGTTCCAGAGACGTGAAGTCCAAAACCAAAGTGTACAGAGGGCCCTACCTCCTTTGAATGCTCTAGAGAAGGGTCTCTTGTAGCCTTCGTCCTAGGCTTGCTAGTTCCTTGGCAGAACCTTCTGGTGGTTCCTTGGCTTGTAGTAGCATAATTCCAGACCTTACCTGGCATTGTCTCTCTGTGCGTGTCTGTGTCCAGATTTGCTTCCTTTGATAGGCCCACCCTCATGACCTCATTTTAATTTGATTACCCCTGTTAGATCCTATCTCTGAATAAGGTCCCATTCTGAAGTTCTGGACTCAAACATTTCTTTTTTGAGAGGCACAATTCAACTCATGACATTGACTTCCCATTTTAGAAAATATCATTTTGTATTATATGAGTTGAACTCATATATACTATGGTTTATACTATGAACCACTAATATGAATAATATTTCAATTAACAAGAGATATCTATAGTTTTGTGCAACTTATCTCAGTTGAAGTACCAAGAAACCCAAGTCAATTTTCCTACCCAAACTTTTTGCCCTATGACAGTGGCTCCTTGGTAACATTAAAAAGCATAATTATGTCTGATCTGATATTCAACTATAAGTCAATGAAAAATATTTGTATTTTAGAACTTCATACGCAAGCTTGTCCTGCTTTTGGTAGTAACTTTTTTGGTATATGTTAAAATTGTTTTCTCACATGTTTTGGTAGTCGTTAAGATGACAGTGTGCTAACAGAGCTTTTACTAGGTGCATACATTTTCTACTTAAATTTTTTTCCTTTTTAGTTTTATAATGAATACAACTCCTGCTTCCAAGCTGGAAATATATCTTACATGTTGCTATCCCAATTTCAAAACTGTAACTTACATGTGCTAATCCATAATGCTAACTCCCTTTGTGGGCTATCATTGGCCCAAAGGAAGAGCTGTGCAAATGTTTGTTGAATGAGTGCATGAAATCAATGAATAAATCAGTGGAGGAAGGAAGAAGCCATGCATTTCATCTGATATTCTGGGTGTTGATTCACAGAAGTGGCTTTAATTCCAATGGTGAATCTTATTAACACAATTAAAAAAAAAAACCCAAACACTGGTTTGTGTTTTTCTTTGAAAACATTTCTTTTAATATGGACATTTAATCATTTATTTATTATTTTGCAACCATTGGGATTGGATGTCTCCTTTGTGGGAGACGGTATTCTATGTGTTAAGGACACAGTTCTAAATAGAAGAAGTGAGTCCCTGGATCATGCAGCCCATGACTTCCTTGCGGGGATAGTCAGACACTAAGGACAGTGGCCTCCATTATCTGGAGTTTTGCTTTCAAGTTACCCACAGTCAACCACAGTCTGGAAGCTCATCCTCTTTCTTCTGACCTATGTCAACAAGTCAATAGGAGCCTAATACTATGTCCCAATGCCTGCATCATACACCTCACTTCATCTCATCATATGAACACAAGGTTCTGCAACCCCCATGTGCAAAATGTTGCAGTTCGTTACTAAATTCTTTTGAATGACCGTACACTCGATTATGTATCTATTTTTCCTCCGAGTGAGCCACTGCCTTTCAGCCTCCTTCCCCTCTAACCCAAAACACACCATCTACGGAGAGACATATGCACGCCATCTTGGAAGTAATTCTTATTTTAGTCGTTTATTTATTTATTTATTCTCAAGTTAGTTAATATACAGTGTAGTCTTGGCTTCAGGAGTAGAACCCAGTGATGCATCACTCGCATATGACACCCAGTGCTCATCCCAACAGGTGCCCTCCTTAATGCCCATCCCCCATTCGGCCCACCCCCACCCCCTCGCCCCCTTTAGTCTTATTTCGTGATATAGTGCTGATAGTCCAGCACCATGAGGATCCCTTTTTTTGCACTGTGACAGTGTCCTTCTTAGAGAAATACAGGGAAATTGTTATCAACTATGTCCCTTATAATTTTGGAGAACAATTAAAATCAGTTCAAAGACAAGATAAAAATAGAGGAAGAGGAGATTTAGAATCCACTTTCTATAATTTCCTGCACTTGACTCTTAAGAAGATAGTCCTTCGTATCTTGTGGCCTCTTGCGATAGAGTACTACCTGTCTCTGACTTTCTAAATAATTTTTTGTGTTAGAACTTTGTAAAACAAATGACAGATAACAGTGCAAGAAATCACATGAAGGCACAGTTCCAGTCATACAACCCCTCACCCCCCACGAAGCATCAACTCCTGCTTACATTATTTGTGGCTTACTGGCCCCACACCCACTCCCACAGAGATGATACTGTGGTTAGTGTATGAACTAAGAAGAATGAACCCCAGGCACGGGTTGTTTAGGGTCTTGATAATTTAATGTACTGTCATGCTTCTCAGCTTCAAGGCGTACTAACACATCTCTTCAGAGTGCTGCGATCGTGAGATCACCCAGCTTATAAAGATTCGAAGCCTTCAACACATCCTCAGTTTCTGGCCAGTTAATTCAGTGAATGATATGGGTATGCATGCTTTGTTTTTTTTTGCAGATCCGTTAGATTAGGATTTGGACTCCCACGGTATATATGACTTTAAATCTAGGGGACTTGATCCAGCTTTCCTCTGGGGAAAGGTACAGAAGCTTCTCCATTGTCTTGGTTATAATTATGTTAATTCCTTCTCCAAAGTGAATCTTTCTCTCCAATGGCTCCGGTGGTTATACCTAGGTAGCAGTGAGTCATTAGATTTGGCTCATTTCCCTTGGTCCCTCTTCCAAGGTGGAAATATGCTGGAGAGAGCATGAGAACCTTGGGTTTTAAATCCAATTAGATTCTGCTCAGTCCTTCCATCTGCAAAAGATTAAAATAATTTCCTCCTTCTAGGGTTATTATAATGATCAAATATGTTTTCACATCTTAGAGTAACCATTATCATTTCTAAGAATTTAGCTAACATTTATTGAGCTTTTACAATATACTAGGCTCTATTCAAATCCCTTCACATATACCATCCTATTCAAATCTCCATTAACACTGTGAAATAAATACTGTTATTGTCCTCATTTTCACGTGGAGGAACTTTGGCACACAATTGTTATGGAAGGGGTGAGAAAAAGAACACAGGCAATCTGGTATCAGAGACGATGATCTAGGCTGCCACTGACATGTGGAGGCAGTGGAGGCAAAATTGGCTGGCAGGGAAATCCAGATCGGTTTAGGAAAAGCAGCATGCCTGAATGGGCAGACACAGCCATGTTAATAAAGGAAGAGGAAGAAGATGTGCTTTCAAAGTGTGGCAGTTAAGCTACATCGCGGCAAGAATGCCACCATGTTCTTGATCAGTCCAACCAGATGGGTATACAACCTACCATGAATCCAATGCTTCTCTAGGAGATTAGAATACAGGTGTCAGGCCATACCTGGGAGAAGAGACTAGGAGTGGAGTCCACAGTTTGGCAGAAAGGAATAAAGATTGCAAGTTTAATATAAACCATGCACAAGGAAAATAGACAAAGAATCAGGGTAGGAAAAAGAATAGGATTCAAGTACTTCCAGAAGAATGCTAAGGACTGATTATGGTAGGGCTTCGAGGGTGGGACTAGTGCACTGGCTTAAGTAACCTGCTTCAAGTGTGCTGATCATTGCAGAGGCCTCAGCATTTTAGCCTGATGACCTCCATGATGGTCAAAAGCTTAGGTTCTAGAAGGACGTCTTCCAGGTTCAAGCGAAGAAGATGCTAGTCTCTGGCCTATAGTTAACAGCCATAATGCCTTGTCAATGGTGGAGAGCAAATATCTTTACAACTATGTTCATGTGCTAGGGCTGCTATAACACAGACTGGCAGGCTTCAACCACAAAAATTTATTTTCTCACAATACTGGAGGCTGGAGGTCCAAGATCCAGGTGTCAGTAGCGTTGGTTTCTTCTGAGGCCTCTTTTGTAGGCTTACAGATGGCTGTCTTCTCCCTCCATTTCCACATTGTCTTCCTTCTGTGTTGTGTCCTAATCTCCTCCTCTTATAAAGACAACAGCCATCTTGGATGAGAGTCCACCCTAATGATCTCATTGTAAGTTCATTATCTCTTTAAAGGCCCTCCTCCAAATACGGTACATTCTGACATGCTGGGGATTAGGACCTCAATATATTAATTTAAGGGGACTTGATTCAGCCCATAATAATTTTGTTGGTGAGTGACTAAGAAAGATATCTCTTATACCACTGTTTCACAAACCCCAGAGACTCTGAAAAGATTGGGCTGTGTGAAAGCATTAATCATGCAATCATCTCTTCTCTGGATAAGAATTTATAGTCCTCAATTAGTTATTATCATAACAATACAATTCCCCTATAGCCCTATGAAATAAATACTACTATTATATCAAGATGGTCTGATCAAGATGACTCCCAGGGACGTTTCAAATATCGCCCAGAATAGATGACAACGTATGTCTGAGATTATTCATTTTAAACAAAACATTTTAGAATTATTGCAGGGGCACCTGGATGGTTTGGTGGGTTAAGTGCCCGACTCTTGGTTTCGACATGACAGCCTGGAGCCTGCTTGGGATTTCTCTCCCTCTCTCTGCCCCTCCCCTGTCCCACTTTCTTTCTCTCGCTCAATATAAACAAATAAACTTAAATAAAATAATTATTGTGGAACCAGCTTTATAAGATGTGAAGACAGGGACACTTGGGTGGCTCAATGAGTTAAGCATCCAACTCTTGATTTCAGTTCAGGTCATGATCTCAGGTTTCATGAGATCGAGCCCTTCGGCAGGTTCTGAACTAACAGCACAGAGCCTGCTTGGGATTCTTGCTCTCCCTCTCTCTCTGCCCCTCCTCTTTTCACTCTCTCTCTCTCTCTCTCTCTCGCAAAATAAATAAATAAACATTAAAAAAGATGCTAAGATAGATATAGCCAGGTATGTTTGGTTTCACAAACTTGCACAAGATTTTGCAGCACAAGATTTCATTTTCTATCATTTCATCCTTAGGTATTTCTATTCTTAGGTCAGGGAAATGAAATGGAGATAAGCAAGGGCAAAGAAAATCATCAAAAATGAAAGTTGATTTGTGTTTATGGCCCTGAGGGATTCTTCAGTCCTTGGATAGGTAGCTGCATATGATAACATCACTTTGAAGCCTTCTTGCTAAAACTTAACTATTCTCCATTAAAGAACAAGTAACTTCCACCTTTCAGAAAAGATTTCCTAAAAAGAGAGAATAAACCCCCAGTGTTTTGACCAGGGGTAAAAGGGACATAAGGTATCTCAAAATAAGTTTTGAGAAATTAACCGCATTTTGGTTTTCATCAATTCCAAGTATAACTTACTAGGCATTCTCCTTAGCTTATGTTTAAACCCATGTGTATCTCAATAGAAATCCAATCCATATGTTTCTGATTCATTTACACTTAGCTCATCAAAATATTGTTTTGCAAGAGCTATTTGAAGTCCAAAAAAGCTTTGAAAGCTTTTTTTCTTAGAAACAGGAAATCAGTTTTTGCCAAGTGTAAACAAACACATTCCCCTGCTCCCCGTGCTCACATTTTAATTGGAAATTTAGAAGACAGAAGGTTAGAACTCTCTAAACCTGTCCAAAAACAAATCCATCCTCTATATGACATGGCTCTGAAGTGTGTCCTTTTTTTTGCTTGATCTGAATTTTTTAATATTCTTTTGTTTATAAATTTCTGTCTAACTGGTCCCTATGTTTACATTAAGATTTTCTTTTTTACTTTAAATTTCATTAAATTATGTTTTTTATCTCAGTTTTCTTAAAGGAAATAATTTCTTCTAGGAGAACTTGTGCTTAAGCTTTTGCCTGATACAGTTTCAAATGAAATGGCACCCACTTAGATTTTTCTCATAAATCTGTGAATCAAGTGAAAAAACACAGCCCTGCTTTGGGTTCCTGACTTAGATGGCCACACTGGTGCCACTTAGTCACAGCATTGTTCTTGTTTATGTTCCCTGGAGATTCATCCAATGCATGGTGAAGAGCTCCAACGTATCATCAAATAAGGCATTGGTGTAAAGGGCCCCGCAAAATTTAACTCAAACGGAAGACACCCGGAACCATCCTTGTTGTAAGGATTTCTCCTGTAAGGATTGTGCACAGATGACAATGTTTCTAACTGGCTTTTAGAAACACCGTCTCTGAGCTTCACCAGTAGTAATTTGGAAAGAGGCCATTACATGTCCATCTTCATGAATATCTAAGATAAGCCTAGAAGTAGATCTACCTGAATGTGCCCCTACCAGGAACTGGTCCGGTGGGAAGGTGACTCAGACCAGGTGCTGGTCAAGTAGGTGAGGAATTCAGAACAACCAGAGCAAGAGCACCAGAGGCCAAGTGCAGAGTCGGACCCTGAAAAACCTGCAGAACCAAAACCAAAGAGTGAGTGAAGGGCCTGAAGGAACAGGTGAAGACGAAAGTAGGCAATCCTATCAGGGCGGGAGCGGTGAGTGAAGAGGTGGGAACAGAGGCTGAAATGAAGCAATATGATTTAACACTTTTCCACAAACAGTCTAAGATGGCAAAAGAGGACCATTTCCCTGTGAGTGGGTGGAGACCAAGGGACACGTGGATGGGTTCTCTTGGTTTAAAATCTGGCAGGTAGTCTGTGTAGATTGGAGGCTTGCATTAGCCTCCTGAATAAGCCAAGTTGCCCTTCCTCTATCAGCCCCATAAGAACACCCTGTGCTGGATGTAGCAGCGGGTATAAGGAGGGGAAGTGTGGTGCTGGAGTGGAAATCAACAGCCGGGCCAAGGCTCAAATCAAAACCCAGTAACCAGCTATTTGGAGGATGCTTTAGGAATTTAAATGGAAACATACTAATGAAATAGAAACCCTGTGCCATGCAGAAGATCCAAATTCTACATTTTATTATCCTGACACCTGTAACATTTGATAAAAAATAGCTCATGACTTAGGTTGTACCTATTGCCTACTCAGATTCTTATAGAGACATGTACCTAGAAAAAAGATGTCAAATTGTGAATCGTGATAGCATTATTTGCTAATAAAATGAAATCTGTATTTAATCTTCGTTGCCAAAGTTTCTGGAGAAAATAATGGTTTGTGGAGTAGTGACACATCAAGCCGGCATGGCCCCATGACTGGGTTTAGGGTGTGCCCAGATGCTCAGACCAAACCAGATCTTTACTAACTTGAAGGGTTGGAAGGACCTTAGAAGTCATGAAATTCAACACTGCTCCAATACTTGATTACATGATCCAGACTTCGCTTCAACATTCTCACTGAGACTGGAAACTACTGATGTAGTTTCTCCTGATGTAGGTCACCCTGGTAAAACCAAATTGTTAGAAAGTTCCTCCTTGCTTTGGCTAAATTCTATCTCCATCTAAGTAGCCAGCATTGATCAGGGTCTGCCCTTTATAGGTGCAACCAGAAAAAGTCTCCAAGAAAAAAAAGAACATTAGCTTTATTTTTGCCCCCCCCCCCCTTTGCTTATGCTCTGCTTTCCAGATACTTGTAGATGCCTGGCAAGCCTCTGTCACCTATCCCCCGTTCCTGCAGTATTTCCTCATGTTTCACAATTGCTTCTAACTTCTCATCTGGCCACTCTGTTCCAGCTAGACATGCTCCTTTTGCTCATGTGTTCTGACCGGCACTTTGTGGTGTTCCCACGATTTACATAGCTTCCAAGAACTCCTTCCGCAGCAGAGAGTTTTTGTCTAATCTCATCATTCAAGTTCTTTGTAACAGAATCCCAGGTCTGACCCAATCTACTGATTTCTAAGAAGAAGCAATATGTCAGGTTTTTACCACCACACTTTTCTTGCCCTATCTGCACCACGCACCCAATGTTCCATGACTCATGATTCATGGTTAGCCACGTCAGAGAAAGACCCCTCAAAACAACTCGGAAGGTGCTTTTGAGACTCATTCACATTGCTGCTTAGAGTCACGTGTCACCTGAGAGCAGAAACAAAGTTTGACTTTAAATCCGCTGGGCTGTAGCCTTAAATTGAACTCAGACTAAAGTGAATGGTGACATAATGGTTATACCCTTAAATTACTGTCTGTGCAGACACATTCCTCCTCTGTCTAGTGTGTGTTGGAGAAGCTGTGAATGGGTCAGAACATTTTCTCATTGTCACCTAACCATGTCAAAGTAAACATGTCAGACTCTTTATTATTTATGCATAAATGGTACATTGAAGTTCTAGGCAATACATATACAAGCCCTCATAATCTAGCAGATGCTATCTGTGAATGCTCACAAATAGTTTTCCAATTGGTTGTAGTACTTGTTTATTTTCTCCTCTTTTATTCTGGGCTCAGAGAACATTCTCCATGGAGGTCTGGTGAAATGCCAAATTCAGAAGTTGTTATGCAGCATTTTTGGTCACTGTTTAAGGAAGGAAAGTTATAATACTTTAATTTTATCCCTTAATAAACATAATTTTAAAAATTTCCTCAATTCCTTCTGTATCTCTTCTCTTCATTTTCTCTATCTACGTTTTTTTTTCTTTTTTTGTCAAGTTATTGACTCTCTCTTGCATGCAAATAGTTAGATTTGTCATGAGAATTTTTCCTTGGAAAGTGTCCTGTTTCTTATAACAATGACCATATCGTCATTTACTCCAAAGACTGTTGGCTCAAGTGGCAGAGTGACCTTAAGAGTAACTTAGGCTTGGTCTCACTGAAAATTCTGTTTTCTGTAAAATTTACAATTTACGATTGAAAGCTTCTATGAAACACACTTCTATTTTAAAATCAAGTATCTTTTCTTAAAAGAATTCTTGAAACAGATTAATGGTGACTTCATAGCACTCATGATTGGGGCCAAAATAAAGACAAATGTCTTACTTGAATACAATTTGAATTGATCATAAAAAAAAAAAAAATTATAGAAAAGACCAAGACTGAGTCTGGAAAGGATTTATGAAGATTTGGTTTATATTTGAGACAAACTTGATCGTTATTGGTGCCTTTCATATCTCTCTCTTTTTCCCTCTCTCTTTGTTTTTGTACTTGGTTTCTTTCACTCCTTCCCAAGAAGCCAACAAAACCATGAGGACACAGAGAAAAATATTAAAATATACCACAAAATGTAAAAAAGAAACCATGTTTTGCATTTTAGACAAGATTCTATTCAAGTCCTTTGAAAACATGCATTTTAAGTCTGGCTCTTCTCCAAAAAGTGAGAGAAGATTAAAGTAATATATATATACTGAGTATAATATATTGAAGCCAAGAAAACGGTGACACTTGCCTGTAATCAGATATTGGGTTTTGACATCTGACCTTAAATTTCCTGCTTAAAGGAGAAAACCTCTGTGCTCTTTACAGAGCAAACAAGTAAGGGGGTTTCCTTTGTTTAAATTAAAAACCTGTGTTCTGTTAAATGGCTCCTGGGGTTTCAGCTTCTCTGGGGAAATACAGGTTTGGGACTCTTTTTTGTTTCCAAAACTATATTATTTTATGTTGCATTTTATATGAAGCTTTAGTATGTGACAGCTATAAGATCTCAAGATTATATTTGCCCTATAAAATTTGTCTTGATTTCACTAAACCTTACATTAGAGAGATATCACGCAAACCTGCCAGTGAAAACAGGGGCAAGTAGGCAAAAACTGACTTTTTGTTTTTTTTAATTTTTTTTTCAACGTTTATTTATTTTTGGGACAGAGAGAGACAGAGCATGAATGGGGGAGGGGCAGAGAGAGAGGGAGACACAGAACCGGAAGCAGGCTCCAGGCTCTGAGCCATCAGCCCAGAACCCGACGCGGGGCTCGAGCTCACGGACCGGACCGCGAGATCGTGACCTGGCTGAAGTCGGACGCTTAACCGACTGCGCCACCCAGGCGCCCCTGTCTTTTTGTTTTTAAGGCTTAGGAAGGAAAGAAAATTGAAGAGGGTGGGGCGGTGTTTAAAGACAGAGGATTGAACATATATATTTGGGTAAATATCCTCCCCAAACCTTCCAAAATCATACTATAGATATATGGGAAACCAAAAGCATGAATCTACAAGTACAAAAGAAAAGGGGGAAACAAGATAATAGAAAAGATTATTTGGGTGCTTGAAAGCAGGTAGATGAGTGGTAGAAGGCCAAGGAAAAGAATCCTAAGGAAGCACTTTGAAGAATTACCCCCAAATCAGGTGACTCTGGAAATGGGGAAGAAGGTGTGGTTAAAAAATAATTGGGTCAAATCCTATTTAATAGGCAGGACTCCCGATCTCTCCCTCATCCCTTCCCTCACTTTGAGCAGTAACACCCATGTCCTTTTCTTATGGACAGAACATTTCTGGAAAAAGTTCTCAGCTTTTATATGTTTATGTGGTTTGCTTGTGTCCACCTGGACAATCAAAAATACTCTTCCTCAACTCAAGGTTCTTAACCTTAATATCTGCAAAGTCCCTTTTTCCACACCAGGTAACATATTTACAGGTTCCAAGGATTAGGACATAGACATCTTTGAGGGGCTATTATTCTGCCCATCCCACAAACTTAAGAACGGGATTGCCTTTAGAAGTATGTTTTTCAGTAAAATTCCGGAAAAGAAATCATCTTTGCCGAAAATAAACAGCCAAGCAAGGGAGCAAATGGACTGGCTCCAGAAATATTTTGAAAGTAGTACAGTCGTTACTGGGTGGTTGATTGACTGCAGAGAGTGTAAAAGAGGGAGCATTCAAATATAACCCACAGATTTCCCTGTTGGATCACTGAATGATGAAGCTATTTCTTAAGAATCAGAATCATAGAAAAAGGAAAAAAAGCAGGAAAAAAGATGAAGCTAGTTTAGGGCATGAAATGAGTCAGGAGCCAAGAAGATTTTTAGGTGGAAGGCTTAAAACAAGTCTCAGTTGGATTTGTAGATGTGGGAATTATTAGTCATGATATATGAAGTCATGATACTAGATGAGATCACCAATGGAAATGTGGAGAGAAAGAATGGATGGATTTGGAGCTGAATTTAGAGCTATATTTATATTTAAATAACAGGCAGAGGAGAGGGGTGTGGGGGAAGACTCTGAAGGGTTGATGAAAAACCAAGAAACCAGAAGCAAAGTGGCCAGTGGGACCCTGAGAACCTCTCATTCTCAGAAGGCTAATGTCTATTGTAGTCTATTGTAATGTCTATTGTAGTACTGGGCATGCTATTTATCTTACAAGGAGGGCATAAAATGTGATCTAGTTAACCACGTAAACATAAGCAACTATCACAGATTGTCCCATAGCCGGGAAGTAAGCTTTCATTAATTGGTTCTGGGAGTTCTGAAAATTCAAAACTTCTTTCTTCATCTTAAATAGGAAGTTTCTTTCCTATTCTTCCTACTGATTTTCTAAATAGTTTTATAAAAGTCATTTTCTCCTACACTCTCCTCAGACATAAAACAGACACAGGGCTAGATCTTTGCTAAGGACGTGCAAAAATGTGCAAACCGTGTGAGAAATTGGTTTGTAAGAATTCAAATCTGTAGACTGGGAGAATGAGCGTAACATTTCTGTCCACTGGCTTGCGTAATTTTCACTTTTGTCTCTTCCAAATGAGCCAAATTTTAAATTTCACCCAAAAAGTAGATGCCAAATCACATTAGGATGTACCTGTCTACTCTCACTATTTTTTAAAACCGATTGGATAACTATCCCACGTACTGAGCACTCACAGGGGCCAACATTTCACTGAGCCATTCTGTGGCTTTGCCCAAGGCTGCTGATACTTGTTGTTGGCAAAATCTGAAACAACGTGTCTTTACAAGTGACCTCCCTGCATGATCTAATATGAATATAGACATCAGTAAGTCATTGTGATCAAAAGTATTGCTTCATATTTTGCCAGATAACCGTGAAATTTGAATTAATATAGTAAAATTGTTAAAGGGCCTCTGTTGAAGCATCTCAAACAATTATTTATCTTCCAGATTGTGAATGATACCGTTTCTGAGGACATCCCAAAGCAGAAGCCCAGACTAGTAGTAAGTGGATGTGTGATTTCTTATTCTAGTAATTAAACAATTTTAAATGGCAGACATAAAATGTGTTAGATTTTTGTCAAAAGACTGCATCCAAAATGGTATTTTACTTTTTTTTTCCCAATGAAAATAGAAAATTCTTCTAGGTGAAACTTTTCTAAAAAGTTGCACTGACTCTTTAGAAAAGTTAACAATTCTGATAATTAGACGTTAGGGATAAAATCGGTAATAGTAAAATGCCTCAGGTATGTTTCTGTTAGACACATTCTTGAATCTGTCTTTGCATTGACAAATCCTGGGCTTTTGATGACTATTTTTCTCAGTCACTATTACCAAGTGCTTGGTATCTTGCTATGCCACCCACATGGCTCAAAGTCATAACCTCTTGTTACCTTTGACCCTGAGGTACCTGTCCACAATTTAAAAGTTACCCAAAAGAAATACATGCCAGGACATTACAATGTTGAGTCTCCCCTACAATGGGATTGCCAACCTCAGTGTGGGGAGCTCCATTCATTTCCTTAAAACCAGAAGATCATGGCCTGGGGAAGCAGAGATGGAGTTAGATGCCCCTAAAACCATACTGTTGAACATTTTTAATGGTGGAATTTCTGCTGTTGTCTCTTCTCCCCACTGAGATCCAAGAAAACTGAGGAAACAAGATTGAGAAGGAGCAAGCATTGACAAAAATTATAGCCTCAAAGGAATCCTGGGCCAAGCCTTCAGCTCTGTGATCTGAGGAACTCTGTTTTAGAATGAGCCTGATGTTAATATATGTTTATTTTTTGCTTGGGTTTGTTCTGGGAATAGTCTTTCAACTTCTCCAGGATGTACAGATCACTCTTAATTTTCAGTCTTGAGAACTGGCCTAGCTCAGTGTCTCTCTGGTATACAATGGGTGATCAGTAAATCAGTGTTTGGCTCGGTGGCTGCTGTAAGCTTTAGTAAGACCATTCATGGAGCCTCTGGAACTCAGTTGTGGGGAAATAAATTTGACCCACACATCAATCGGATTGAAGTAGCCTTGCTAAGGAGCTTCGGTTCCTTCACTTTTTGCAAATCCGCTCATATTTAAAGGAAAAATATACACAATCTCAAGAAGAGACTAGAAGGAAGAGGGATTGCTCTTTACTGAGTATCTACTCTGTAGGATCGTTAGGCACTCCTACATGCTATTATCACATTTAATTCCTGTAATCCTATGAGATTACCATTATTATCTCTGTGTTAGCGATATGAAACTGAGACTGAGTCTCGGAGAAATAGTGAACAAACAGGTTTATGCCACAAAAAAAAAAAAGAGGGGGGTTTAAAACCAGACGTCTAACGCTAAAGTTGATGTTCATTGTATTAGATGACACAGTCTTCCTAGTAAGAAAGAAAATATGTGATTTTTTTTTCTGCCGTTGCCATAAAGGGTTATTTGATTATAGCTGTCGGTAATTTATCATTCTTAGATTTTGGCACATATAATCTTACAATCCCAGTATACTTTTTGAACTATGACCTCATAGTTCCTAGCAAGAACATGTTTTTCTAAAGATAACAGGCATTGTACTCAACTCCATCAAGCCAATCAATCATAAGATTCCTTTATGAAGACTTTTACATTGGCGAAATATTTGAAAATATCACTCATAGGTTTATTTAGTAGTTGTTAATCCCAGTAGTATTTAAATGGAAATATATTTTGGCATTAAATATCTTTTAATGTCATGACTTTAAATTTATTTCACACAGGATTTAATTTATATGTATGTTGCATAATGTTTTCAATTTTAAGAGGCTAATATAAAGAAACATGGTTGATGTGCTTGCAAATGGAGCTCACATATTTAAAACTGTAACTTTAGAATATTATACACTTATTACAGTGGTCAAACTTTTTGGATTTTCCTGTATAGCTTCCACACAGGAAAATATTTCTGATTTTTCCCTCTTAGGTCCTCAGATGAGAATACATTTTCTAGAGAAACCTGGGTGGCTCAGTCACCCAAGCGTCTGACTCCGGCTCAGGTCTTGATCTCTTGGTTCGTTGGTCAAGCCCCCTGTCAGGCTCTCTGCTGTCAACACAGAGACCACTTCAGATTCTCTGTCCCTCTCTGTCCCTCCCCCACTTGTGTTTACTCTCTCAAAAATAAATAAAACGTTAAAAAATAATTTTACAAAGAATGCATTTTCTAACAATCTTGAATTGTGACGAGTGTTATACGACCAGGTCTAGCCCACTTGTTGTAGGGAGAAGTCATATATATCACTTTGGGCTAAAGAATTAATGACCTACCCATGACCTTTCTCTTATCCCTTAGCTTGGGAATCACCAATATTTGAGGCAGTGGTCTGTTAGCCTGGGTTCTAAAGTAACTGTAGTGATCAGAGCCCCTTAGCTAAATACTGATAGAGTGTAATATAAATGAGAAATAAGGCTTTGCAGATCTAACTCACTGATATATGAAGACTATTTGTTACAAAGCATAAACGGGTCTATCTGTTAAAGGTGACTGATGTAATCCTCACCATGGCAACATTGCTCTGTACCTTGACACAGGGTGTTTTTCTGTCTTGAAAACTCACACACTTCAAAGGCTTGCTTAGCAAGCCATATTTTAACACTCAGCATATGTTCACACTTCTGGAAAACCATCTCTCGTAATTTATTCAGCAGCAAACCTGGATTAGGTAATTTACCCTTTGGCTCACACGCACACTTTGATTAAACATACCACATTCTATCTGAGTATTTGCTGCTTCCACTATGTTAGCTCTGTAAAGGGTCAACACAGGTCATTTTATATACCACAAGTACCCTATACTGACCACCATTCTTACGAGAGGTAGGGGCTGAATAAATATATGTTTGTTGATCGGATAATTGAATTAACGGAGGCATGAAGAAATGAAAGTGGCCTTATCAGTGGTGGCAAGATTTCATTTTTGGAAAGAGAAAAAAATTGATAGGAGGCAAATTACAGTAACTGATGATAAAAAAAATAACATTTTCAGCATACTGATAGTCATTTATACTTACATGATACTTCAATGTCTACAAAGAATTCTCCCTTTTCATATTGTCTATTTTATATTCCCAATAATATAAGTGTGGTGGTTTGGGCATATGTAATATTTTCCTCGTTTTACACCAGAGGAATCTGAAGTTCAATAAAATAAAGTGCCATGTTCAAGATCAAAAGGCCTGCGGAGCTAAGTCTCCACATTTAGTCATCAATTTAAATCCATTCATTCATAGTTCTTCACTGCATTGGAGGTTTTTGTTCAGGTGAAAAAATTCACTAAACTAAACTTAAAATTTTTTTTAAAAAATCTGTAACCAAGAAAATATATAAAGAGAGGAACAGAGCTCAGACCTCATGCTTAAGAGATTCATGCATCAGGCGGCCAAGATATAAAAGTACAGGGAAAAAAAGTTGTAAGGAGGGAGCATAAGAAGGAGAATGGAGGAAAGAAAAAGTAAAAGAGAATGGAAGCACCACACGATGCCATAGGAGAGCATGTGGCCAGTGAAAAAGAGAGCAAACAGCGTGCTTGTGCCCAGGAGAATGAATTTTTAGATGGATTCGATGGAGTGAGTAGATATCAGATAGTAAATTCTTTTTATTTTTTTTAATGTTCATGTATTTATTTTGAGAGAAAGAGAGGTAGCGGCAGCGAGAGAGAGGGAGAAAAAAAAAATCCCAAGCAGGCTTCACGTTGTCAGTGCAGAGCCTGACCCGGGGCTCGATCTCACGAACCATGAGATCATGACCTAAGCCAAAATCAAGAGTCGGATGCTTAACTTACTGAGTCACCAAGGTGCCCTGAAGTCTTTTTATTTTTAGCAGCTGTATTGAGATAGAGTTCACATACCATATAATTCACTTACTTATGGTGTATAATTCAACGGTTTTTAGTGTATTTGCAGATATGTGTGGCTATTACCACAGTCAACTTTAGAATATTTTCATAACCCCCAAAAGAAATTCCGTATGTTTTAGCTATCATTCCTCTAAATGTTCACTCCCCTCTCCCCATCCTAGACAACCATTGATCTGCTTTGCGTTTTCTGTAGATTTCCCTGTTCTGGATATTTCATATGAATGGATGCATGTAAAATGTGGTCTTTTTGGCTGGCTTCTTCCATGATTTTAAAGTTCATCCATGCTTTGTCATATATCAGTACTGCAATCCTTTCCATGGCTGAACAATATTCCGCTGTATGGATAAACCACATTTGCACATCCATTCATCAGTTAATGGACATTTGGGTTATTTCAACCTACTATGAATAATGCTGCCATGAACATCAACTTACAAGTTGTGGTGTGAACATATGTTGTGAGTTCTCTTGGGTATATACCTAGGAGTGAAATTGTTGGGTCATCTGATAACTCTATGTTTAACCATCTGAGTTAAACTCTATGTTTAACTCTATGTTTAACGATCAGACTGTTTTCCAAAGCAATAACACCTCTAATGGTAAAGTCCTAAGGCAGTGATAAGGTTACGAAGAAGAGATTTGTACCAACCCATTTAAGGTGGGGATTTTATTGCTTTGAAGATTTTGGAGACGATGCGACTGAGTTTGGAACTTGGCTCTGTCACTTGCTGGCTATGTGATCCAAGGAAGGCTGCTAATCCTATTCATAAATACCCGCCTCTGCAAAATGGGCATAATAGTAACTACTTTGAATGGTTGCTATGAATATGGAGGTACATGTCGGGAGGATCTGCAGTGACCACAGGCAGATGCTAAGCACTACATTAGTGTAAGCCTTGACTAGGAATCTCTACAAGGAAGAACATGTTATCTAATTGAGCATCAGGCCTCCTATGGACTGAATTGTGTTTTCTCACCCAAAATTCATGTGTTGAAGCCCTAACCCCCAAGGCGGTGGTGTTTGGAAACTGGGCGGTTAATAACTGGAGGTTATTAGGTTGAGATGAGGTCATGAGGGTGAAGCCTTCAAAATGAAATCAGTGCTCTTATAAGAAGAGACACCAGAGAGCTAGCTTCCTTTCTTTCTCTCTCTCCTCCAGGTAAGGACATGGTGAGAAGGCAGACATCTACAAGCCAGGAAAGAGCCTCACTGGGGAATCAAATCAGTCATCCCCTTGATCTTGGATTTCTCAGCCCCAAAAACTAAGAGAAATGAATTCCTACATTTAAGTATTCAGTCTATGGTATTTTGTTACGGCAGCCCAAGCTAACCAATGTAAGGACTCCACAAAGGTATTTTCATTTTTCTATATTGGAGAAGCCTATATATATTTAAAAGCAGAGTGGCAGAATCCAGTGGGTAGACTAAGTTTGAAGATACTCGAAATAGAGAGGTGATATATCTAGGTGGTCTTTCATGGGCCCCCAACTTCTACTTTGCCATTCACCACTTGTGCTTTACCAAACTTGATGGGATCCTGATCACTTATATTCTACATTACATCAGAATTGAATTCTAGGGGGCACAAATCTCAAATGTTTCATAAAGGGCAGGTGACTAGTGGGTAGAAATAGCCTTGTCTTGCTTTGCTTTGCTTTACTCTGCTTTGTTTTAGAAATGGGCCTTTTGCCTGTCTAAAAAAAACATCCTACTTTCAGTTGTAAAATTGAATTCCCATGACCTGCTTATTGCCACAATTATGATTGAGATCGGGGGTGATATCACAGAAGATAGAAGCGGGTGCCATGTATCTTGGACTTCCTAATGAAAAATGGTTAGCTAACACCCAGCATTGTACTCAATGTTTTGCATGGAGTACGCAAAGAAAAAAAGCAGAATAAATACTTTTAAACCTAAGGACATGACAATGTCTACTTAAACCACAAATTTAGGATTAACTTGACACCATTAGAAAGCAACATTTCAACAAGTTTCAGCAGCTGTACGACCAAAAGAGGAATAGAGACTGGAAAAAAAAATTCAAAAGGGAAGAAATAAAAAGGAAAAAAAAAACCCATCTAAATTGAAACATGGAATTGAGTGCATTTGGAGGTGAGCCGTGAGCTTGGTAGGTCAGTGTGTGGAGAGAAGGGCGAAAGATAATTGGTTGGAACACACAGAGGCAAAAACTTGGGGATTACAGACAAGTAATAGCACATTGTGGTGCGGATGCCGGAGAGCTATTATGCAGGGGAAACGCTCACAAAATTCTTATTCCCTGATGATTTCCAAGTCTCTTCTCTTTCTCTTGTCAAGCAGATGAATATGTGGGCCTCAAAGAAATTGGTGGCAAGCAGTCATTGACAGAATGAGAAGTTCATTCAAAATACTAATTTTCAGGCTGCTCTTTGAAACACATGATGTTTTTGCATCTCCCTGCGTGTCCTCATTTAGCTTTCAGTGCCTACGTTCTCCCCTTTTTCTCAATTACAGCACAGACAAGGTAGAGATTTCTAATGGATGGACAGAATTCTACCTTTGAGAATTTGTTTCTATCTGTTTTATTTTACTGGACTTTGAAAAGATAGTCTTTTGATCTAAAAGATAGGAAGGAAGAAAGGAAGGAAGGAAATTAAGTAAGAAGGAAGAATAGAAGAGAAGGCGAGAGGGAAATACAGGTCCATCTACATGATTCTTTCTAAGTTCTCTTTATTGTCTTTGTCGCTTGTCTTCTTTGTCATCTGCTTAAATAGCTCAGGCTCCCAGCACATGATCAAGTGGGAAGCTCTGGGTTGGAAAGTTCCAAGGCACAAGAGGTTGCTCTGCGTTCACCATGTAGGCTGCCTGTGGTTACAGCTCAGCTGGCAGTGACACCAATGGCAGTCAAGGCCATGGCTGTTAAATGTAAGTATCCACCCCCCCACCCCCCCCACCCCCCACCCCCCCCGCACAGAGCTGCTGTCTTTCTCAGTCTCTATCTCCCGAATGATTCTGGAAGCACAAAATTTACTAAGTTGACTTTTAGAAGTAAAAGTTGATAGTAGGTCACAGGATGCCTTGCAAAATCAAACAGTGGACGTGGAGAGCATCCCCTGACGCTGAGTTGACAGTCATATTACAGGCTGAGATTCTGGGGTCGATGTCCTTGATGGGAAACTGGACGAAGAGAATCCAAGATTCATTAAAGGACTGTGTCTCCCTCCGGGGGGGGGGGGGGACCTACAAGAGGGGACTGTGACATGTCATGTGAGGGTAATGTGGCATGGTGAAATAGACAAAAGAACTGGTTTTATCGGGGCTTAGGGGACATGAGAGGTCGAGAAAATCTCTGTGTTCTATCTTCCACCTCCTATCGTCACCTCATTGTAGTTACAGAACAGTAAATACAGGTCAAAATAAGTATCAGAACCATCCTTGAGGGATAATTACAGTAGTATATAAGAATACTGCTGATAATGATAATAACTATAATAATTATTTTGA
The DNA here is from genome assembly GCF_027475565.1 of Acinonyx jubatus. NCBI lineage: Eukaryota > Metazoa > Chordata > Mammalia > Carnivora > Felidae > Acinonyx > Acinonyx jubatus. Next base: position 205,757,213 of record NC_069381.1, on the reverse strand, counting down.
AGAGTAACATGAAAACTGATTAAGTGTGCAAATATGGACATAAGGATTAGTCAGTCGGCTCTGAAAAGAGGTAACGGGTAGATGAGTGCCCTCATTCTCATTCACCAGATTTTGTAAATTGACACTGAGGTTCCAAGTTAGGGCAGGTCTACCTATTTATCCATATATATGAATTTGTGTGCATATGTATATCCATTTATACATTATATATATGACATCTCCATGGAACAGGCTAATTAGACTTTTACTTTCGTGACGTGTGCTCTAAGCTGAGGGTTCACCCTGTCCTAATCTTTGAATTATGCTAAGGAAATGGATTCACAGGCGAAAGTTGAAAATTCTTCAGTGTGTTTGTTATGCCCAGAATTTGTGATCCCCAAAGACCACTAGGGAGCCGAATCCGATGCAAAAGCAAAAGAGCCTTTATTCGAGCTAGCTCAAGCTCAATCCCCTACCTGCACCGACACAGCGATGAGATACCAGGGAGAGAGAGCCAGTTTCAAAAGCACAAAGGTTTTATAGGAGTCTAGGGGCAGTTGGTGAGGTAATGGCTGTGGCCTCAGCCGGTTGGCTGGGGAAGGGTCGTGGCCTCGGCTGATTGGCTGGGGAAGGGTCGGAGTCCTGTTACGCAGGTCGCTGGGTGTGTTTTGATCAGGAAGTTTGAATGGGTGAGCGGGAGGTTACTCAAGAGCAGGAGGCCTGGTCTAGGTGAAGGACACAGAACAAGATGGAGTCCGCCGCGGCAGAGGCCCGCCCTTTCATGTTCACCTTGCATACCGTTTTTCCCCTCGCTTGCATCCTGATGAATCAACACTTGAATTACTGTTAAAGGGAAGGAGATTCAAGTGAGGATCCTGAATCCTGACAGACATCAACTTGGAAGCACTTGGAAAGTGCAAAGGAGTCAAGTCATCACTTAATAATGGATGGAAGGCTAGGCATCCAGGGCAGAGGGGATTGTGGTAAACTTAATTCAATTGCAAGTCTTAGCCATCTGAGACTCCAAGGTGGGAAGAACCTCCCGGAGATCAATCAGTCCATCCCTCTGCCTCTGGGCAGAACCACACCTAGGTAATTCCAGACTGATGAGATAGATGCTACTTCCTTTAGGATGACTATGCGATTGTGCTGACCAAAAAGTACTTCCATTAAAATTCCTAATGACTCATGCACTTCAGAGTCACAATGTTGTCATGAATAGCTTAATTAGCACCTTTTAAACCCCATCATATTTTACTACATTTCTCATTGTCAGTTATTTATAACAAATGAGAAAAACCCAAGTCATAAACAGTTGCCTTGTTTCAAGTATTAAGAGGAAAAAGCCAGACACATTATGCTGGCTTCAGAAATGATGGGAGTGGGATTTGTTTCAAACAGAGATGAACCATATAAAAACACTTAAATGTTGAACCTCACCAGACTTTTAAAAACAAAAGAGTTAGTTTTATTTTTATCAGTAAGCATTAGAAGACCATAATAAATGGATTTATTTTAAAACAGATGCACATGAAAAATACTTTCACTTAAGTAAGGAAAAGTGAAGGTTCCAGTATTATTATATATGTTAAAAATGTTTAAAGTGGGAAAATAGGATAGTCCAGTTTCTATATCATCTATCTATCTATCTATCTATCTATCTATCATCTATCTACATTTATAGTATTAAAAAAGTTTTAAGCTAACTACTGTTTATTTTTCTTTTTCTGCACCCCCACGGATATTTTGCCATATTTATTAGTTAATTTATTTAAATGGCACACTATTTTTTATGAGCAGTTGTAGGTTTACAGAGTTCTCAGATACCCACTTACTTTTCCTGATGCTGACACTGGTGGTGGTTTGGATCTGAATCATTCTAATAGGTGCATAGTGGTATCTCATGGTTGATTGATTGATTGATTGTTTGATTTATGAGAGAGAGAGAGAGAGAGAGAGAGAGAAAATGAGTGGGAGAGGGGCAGAGAGGAAGAAGACACAGAATCCAAAGCAGGAGCAGGCTCCAGGCTCTGAGTTGTCAGCACAGAGCCTGACATGGGGCTTGAACCCGTGAACCCCAAGATCTTGACCTGAGCCAAAGTCAGATGCTTAACCCACTGAGCCACCCAGGCACGCCACTCATGGTTGTTTTAATTTGCGATTTCTTCATAATCAGATGTCAAACACTTTTTCATATGCTTTCTAGTTATCAGTATACCTTCTTGGGTGAGGTGTCTGTTAGATCCTTTGCCATTTTTGAATGGGTTGTTTGTTTTCTTGTTGAGAAGTGTGATATATAGATAGGCCTTTCCTGTTATAGTGATTAGATATGTGTTGGGAGGGAGGCATTCTCTAGTCCTATGGCTAGGTTGGCCTCTTAGTGGGCCAGCCTGTGTCCCCGGGTTTGGTCTTCATTAGTGCTTCACATTGCCTCTTCTCCACCCTTCTTCGGTGGATAGGATAGGCTGGAGGGGGCTGGAGTTGGAGATATCCCTCCCCACGCCCCCAGGCCAGTTGGGTTCTGATAAAACCTCAGTAGGTTATGCTTTGGTAAAATAGTTCCTCTTGAGGACAGGCTTTATTAAGAACAGAATGTTCTGGGCATATTTCAAAATGTCTACCCTCCCCCACATCCTGCTGGAAGATAAGGGGGATTTTTTTTTTTTTTTTCTCAGATCTTCACTATGAAAACCTAGAAGGGCTTCTGCAGCTGACACTCAAAACACTGTGGGGCTCCTACAAGACTGAGCCTCCATAGGATTTTTAATTCAGCCTTGTCCGCTTCAAACCTTCAGAAATTTGTCAACCATAATTTAGATTTTCCTACCCTAGTACTGGTTCCCACAAAGGTTTCTGCTCCTTGGGTTCTGTTCAGGTAGATTTCCACCTAGTTCTCCAATTTTAGCATATTTGCTTATCGTGTGACCTGAATTCTTTGACAAAGCTAAGTAATGTTGTTGATTTATAGGCTGCTCGGGATTTTTTCTTGTTTGACGATTGAAGTGACAACCTCCATGTTCCTTACATGCCGGACTAGATCCCAGAGGTCCCCAAAATGTTTATTTTCAATGCTCACATTTAGAAACTCAGCTTGGTCTTCCATTGGTCTGATCAACGGTCTGACACTCATACTTGCTCTTTTCACATCCTCAGAAAGCCTTTTGAATCATGTTATTTTCAGGGTGCCTGGGTGGCTCAGCTGGTTAAGCGTCTAACTCTTGGTTTCAGCTCAGGTCATAATCTCACAGTTTTCCAAGATCGAGCCCCACATCAGGCTCCCTGCTGAGAGCGTGGAGCCTGCTTGAGATTCTCTGTCCCTCTCTCTCCCCTGCTCGTACTCTCCTTTTCTCTCTCTCAAAATAAATAAACTTAAAAAAAAATCATGTTATTTTCTGGTCAGCAATAATTATTTTTTAAGTTACTGTAAAGTGAGAATTCCGTAAAAATCTTATCATCATTGACATGCATTTTTGTTAATCAACATCATTAAGATGTCTTAATAATATCAAAGCCTCAGGGTATCTCAAGATGATGCATGTTTTCTCTGAGTTTAAATTTCCCAAATTTTTATTAAATATATCTGCACTATAAATCCATCAGGGACATAGAAGCTGTCAAATCACACATGAAATTAAGTCTGAAACTATGAACTCACCCGAATTAGTGAATTTATAAGTCTACAGTAAAATCATAACCATGATGTAGTGAAAAATGAGAATATAGAACTGTATTCATTTCCTACTGAGTTGTCATTTTCTTCATTTCTCTAATTGATCACTTAAGACTGTTGCGGCTGCTGGTTGAATTTTATTTTAAATATTTTATGTTTTAAAATACATACTCTTTATTTGGATCAATGGAAACTGTGAGCCGTATCGATGATGACATAATTACGCACCTAGTTTTCCTTCTTTTAAGTGATTTTTTTTACTTTTGGCCATCGAATAAATATAAATACATATACACATTTTTTAAATTTCTTTTTGTAATTATAGCCTCTGTGTCAGCGCTTCTTCAAAAAGTCTGTTTTTCTCGGCTGGAATTTCATACCTCCACACTCACTTCACCAGGGAGGATAACAAATATGATGTAGGGCTCAAGGTTATGCCCCCTTCTGGTCTGTCGTTCCATTTGTGATGAAAAAGAGATGATGATGAGTTTACCTAAAACGTACTAAGTAAACATCAAACAAACAAAAATTACTAATTAGTTGATTTAATGAACGTGGCAAAAATAGCAGCTCTTTCTCTGTTCCTTGCCCCTACTTATGCCATAAATAATCCACTTTTAAACATTTGATGAGAAGAACACCTGTTATCTGAGTGACTGCTTTAGAAAGCAGTTTTTAGAATGCTTGCAAAATGCCACGTACATGTTCAATCACGGCCATTTTTAAATGTCGCTGCATGTCCGGCTTGCATGCAAGACACTATAGAGGTACTCCAAGTAGATTTCCAAGTTATAACTTGGTAACACTGTCTCCAAACTTCTATCTTCCATTAATGGCCATATGAAATACATTAACCCAAAGCTGAATATATGGAACAGCTAACATTGCAGAAATGTAGACACGATAAGGTAAGAGGAGAGAACCTGTCTTCCTGTACGGAAGTCATTGAGAGTCAACAGGAAAACTGTCAGCTGAAAACAAATCATGTGCTCCAATGAATGTGGATATACATTTTTTCACTTAAAAAATTTTTAAGTGTCTTTATTTTGAGAGGGAGAGAGCGCATGCGTGTACACATGCACGAGTAGGAAGAAGGAGAGACAGAAACCCAAGCCGGCTCCATGCTGTCAGCACAAAGCCAGACCCAGAGCTCGAACTCACAAGCTGTGAGATCATAACATGAGCTGAGGTCAAGAGTCGGATGCTCAACTGACGGAGTCACCCAGGCACCCGTGGATGTTCATTTTTATAATTTAATAAAGAGTAGCGAACATCTCCGATTTCAGCATTGGTAAAAGAGAAGCTACCTTTGCGTGCGGGCATGTATGTGTAACATCAACACCTATGAGACAGATAACCTGTAAACAAACTTAGGGATGTCCAAGATTTATAGTTTTTGCCACAAAGTTTTGCCGTAGAGGGCAGTGAGTGGCATCACTGAGCTATTGATTGCTGAATATAATCCCTTTGGTCTGTGGCAGTCCAAAGGGTTCACTCCAAATAAAAACTTCATTCGTGGAGCAAACACAAAGCCTTTATATTAAGAGAGACCGAACCAGAAGACATTCAGCACGGCTAACCTTGAGCCATTTGGTTCAGCATTGAATATTGCAGGGCAAATCTCCCCTGGAGCGATGCTTTGGACTTTCTTAGAAAAGCGAAACAAACAAACAAAAAAAACCCATTCCGGCCACTTTGCTGATAGGTCTTTGTCAGCCTGACCCAGGCACATGCGACACACGCAATAGTCCATAAAGGTGAGCCTCTCTCTCTCCCCTGTTACGGTGTCAGTTACCTGGTTTCCCTAGCCCTGCTGTGCTAGTGTCTGAACTGCTCCTGTGTTAATCTCGTTTTTGAGTCTTCGATCATGATAGAAATCACGGCGAATCAGGATAGAAATCATGCTTCCTCAGTGCTCCCTATACGCCAGTTTCCTAAGCACCTTGTAGATACTGACTTTTTCAAACTCCGTGGCAATCCGATGAGACAGGTGTAGTTATCATCACTTTTTTTACAGGCATACAAAATGAGCAACCTTATGAGGTAGGTTCTGTTATATTTCCACTGTACAGGTGTGAGTACGGCCAGTGCCTCCGTTTTACAGATGAGCACACTGCGGCACGGGGTGGTTAAGTAAACTGCACAAATGTCACACAGGCTGGTACATGACAAAAGCAGGCTTTGAACCCAGGCGTTCTGTTTGTTGCGTCGCTGTTCTCAACTACTTCACCATCAAGCCTCAATCATACCTTGGATGTGGTTGGTTCCTGATTGTTGTGGCTCTGACTTTCAGCTTCTCTGATGGGCTTGATTTGGCTCTTAGTGTCCTTTTCCTATGTGAGGGCCATTAAAAACCACCCTCTTAAAAAATGCCAGTCTGTTGCCTCTTCATCGACACAAACAATTGTCTGTGTGTGTAAATACGGGTGCCCGTGTACACGCATGCGTGTGGCTATGCACCAAATTAGGGTTGGGGGCGATCTGGGATCTTGGAAGGCTACCTTTCACAAATGCCAAGAACTCTCATAAACAGCAGATGAAGAGTGCCGAAGAATATCCAATCCCTCCCAGCCCAGAGTTCAACTCAACAAGCCCTTGACACGCTCTCGGTGATTTTTTTTCCTCTCAAAGCAAGTGTAGCCGTGGATTTCCCCGGATCCTGACACAGACCATCTGATGTGTCTGCAGTGGAGGTTAAACATGAACCCTGGGAGAAAGTTCTGGCCCAGCGAGAAAGTTATTTAAGGCTCTCTGAGAAGTGAAATGAAAATATGTCAATAGAGACCATTATCCAACTTTGCCTTGTTTGATGTGGTTTTAATTTTCAGTTTGACTTGCAATTCATCACCCGGTCAAGAGACCTGCACATTCAAATCTTGGTGAGTACAACAGCAAAAAGAAAAAAGAAAAAAGAAAACGGAAAAATCCGTGCCTACAAGTTGTAGCATATTCAGTCTCTTACATGTATCTCCTTCCTTGTGCTGAGGTGAAACACAAAGTGAAAGAAGCCAGGCGATGACGTTTTAGGTAATCTAAAAAAGTGGAAATGTGATGGTTTGCTAGCATTTTTATAAAATACTTTAAAGATGATTCAAAGCAGAGATACCCACATGCAGAGAAATTTGGCTCAGTATTTGAGTAAGATAACTGCGTTATAATTAACCTATACAGAGTGCTTAGTATCTTCTAGGCACTACTCTACGTGCTTTACATTTCTTAACTAGTTTAATCTTTGTAACAAGCCTCCTAGGGAGATTTCCTTAGCTCAGTGTTAAGAAGACACAATGTGTTCCAGGTAGAAGGGAGGATAGTCCGGTTTGACATCCTTCGGCAGCTCTGAGACCAGGCTCTTAACTACTGTAGCTCCCATTGCCTTCTCTGTAACCTTCAACCATTAACGCTGGGGGAAGAGATCTCTGTGCTCTGTCTCCACAAAAGGGAAGGGATATATAAGTTTGAGGGAGGAGCCTTCAGCAGATCTGTGCCTTCACTCACCTTGCCCAGGGCTGGAGGAATGATGTGCTCACCGTGAGTCAGGCAGCAGGAACTCGGAGTCTCTCTAGGCTTATTCCTTTTCAGAACTAGCCTCTCCGCAGGGCATTTCCCTTCTCTGCCCTTCTTGTGATCAGGTCAGCTGGGCTATTTGAGGGAGGCCTCGGGCTGCCCAGCGCTCCTGCCAGTGATAGATGTGGGGTAAAAAAGAGCAGGTTCATCTAAAGCTGCATTCTGGAATCAGCTTGATTAGTGACGTTGTGCTTTTCTTGGGCTTAAAGCCTAGGTCTGTTTCTCAATTCTAATCTGGGAGCTAAGAGAAAGGGTCCTAAAACTTAATGCCCTTCTGCCATAGTCCTCTTGTCCTTGAGTGTGTTCATTCTTCTGGAAAAGGCATTCTTGGCATTGGAGTAACAAAAACAAATATTTATCTGTGGTTTTCAGTGGGGGAGGTGTAAGGACGCCTGCTGGGTCTGTGTTCTCCAGGTCCAACTAGGAGTTCTGAATGCTTCAGCTTAGTTCAACGGATTTCTCCATTGGACTGTCAGCCCTAGTGGTTGTTAGGTGGTCATTCTCCCAGTGAGTGCTTGTGTTTGATTTCCTCAGAGACCTCATGGGTGGGTCAAGATGGAGAAGGCCCTATCTTTTTCTTAGAGACAGAGCAAAAGATGAGCATGGCCACTATAAAGAAGAAGCAAACAAGAGAAGACAGTCCAGTGCGAATGCACTTCTGTCTCCCTTGCTGCCTCCAAATGGTCTCAGTGGGAATCCGCTCTTTCCATAGAAACCCAGGCATGAAATCTCAGGTGGATGCATGCTTTTTATGCTCACTTGTAGGTAACAAAGGTCCTATGGCCTCTTTAATTCAGCAAACACATTTCAATTTAGTAATTACAACTGTTCAATATAACGTGTGAATATTTACTGTAATGTTCATTTAGGGAAAGATTTTCTGGTAGCTTGTAGCCCCCTGACTTTTCAGAAAGCTAGCCCCAGTCCCTATTGCTGGCCTCCCCACCATTCCTTTTTGGACGTTCTCCAGGGTTAATGCAGACAGAAAGGCCAAAGAGAAAGACAAGAGATGAGGAAGAATCTTACCTACGTGGCAGTGTGGATCTGACTTCACGTTCTGTGGTCTTGGCAGGCATTTAACCCCATCTCCTATCACGGGTGCCTTCCCGAGTTTCTCAGCTTTCCTTCTGGAATATCCAGCTGTAGTTTTCATGATCTGGGCAACGCATCCTTCTCTGGTCATCGGAACTCCCATCAGCCTCTGATTTCTGATGTTCCTTTTATCTCAGATGTCCTGTCAGTCCAATCATCCTTACAGGTGGCCTTCTTAAGTAGTGTCAGGTGGCTGTGTCTAGAAATTCCACTTCTATATTATGAGCAAGACTCAAGCCTTATTGCAGAATTGTAGATAACGTCAACACAACCTGCTATCTCTTCTGTCCCACTGTTTCCAGCTGAAAGCTACAAATCCTTGCCTTTAGAGTCCTTAGCATTTGTCAGGCTCATGATCACTGCATACCTTCTAATGCCTGGAATCCATCTCAACCTCTCTGCCTGGCTCTGTTGAAGTTTATGTCTTGCATTGAAGGGCAAAGTGTTTGGATGGAGAATAAACTTGCAGTACTCCACTGATTCCCAAGAATTGCTTTATAAAGGAAAAAAAAAACCACAACAAATCTCTTCTGACCAACATAACCTTGGTCATATTGTGTATATGATACGGGTGATATTCCATATATTTTATATTTTCACTGTTTTTCGGCCATCCATTTTGAAATACAGTAAAATGGTGGTTTGTGAGCATAATTCATTCTGGAAATATGATTGCAACCCAAAGCACTTGTGTATCAAAGCAAATGTCAAGAACCATTGGCTCAGTTGTGTTCATGTGACATTCGGCACCTTGTTCTACTTGTATTGCAAGACAGGGCTTATTTGTCAAGTTAAAATTTATTAGAAATGTTGGCTCATCTTCCAGAACACTTGCAGAACAGGTTACTTGCAATCCAAGGTTTTACGGGTACTTTTAAGACTTCCTGTCTTCTTGCTCCCTTGCTCCTTCTGTTGCCTTGATGAAAAAATTCCAGTTAACATCCAGTTTCATGAGCTTTCCTTGAGGACAGAAAAGAGAAGCAAAAGAAAGGAGGAATAGTTTTCCTTTAGAAACCACCACAGGCAATGTGAACAAATAGAATTTCCCTTTTCTTACCACAATGGAGGACAGAGAAGAAGTGAAGAAAGACGATGGAAGCTTCCTTATCATCACTTCTGGCTGAAATGCTTTCCTAGGTAGGAACATGCGGAGAGAAAAGGGTGCCAAGCAGCTCGACAGAGTGATGATTTTCTACTCAATAGCCATGTTTCTCCTTTCTTACTAATGAGCTTGATTTTGATGGGGACAGCAATAAGCCCAGTTTAGGGGGAAAAAATTAAAATTCTGTATTTCTTAAACTTATTTGCAGATAGGGTGGGCAATGAACTCTGACACTTGTTGACTGGGGTTCCCGGAATAACTGCCTGAGAAAGGAGAGACTCAGCCATTGGCACTTCACTCTTCCTTCCTTCTGGCCTGAAATGCTAATTTATCCCTAAGGTTGGAGCCGCCATCTTGCAACAATGATTTAATAACCAAAAGAATCATGGAGACCTCTCAGTTGATGTTCCAGACTTGTTGCCACAAGAGAAGACTGTAAACCCTCATTTGTTTAAGTGAGTGTGTTTAGGTCTCTGTTACAGCCAAATTTAATTCTGAAATCAAATACTAGCTGTATAATTTGGAGCAGGTTTCATAACCTCTCTAGTTTCCTTATTTCCTGAGTTCCCTGATTTGCAAAATGGAAATCTTGCCAGTAGCATCTCAGAAATATTTTAAAGATTAGAAAGCATCACACACAGAGAGCAGTTAGCAGAGTTCCTGATGTACTGCAGTGAATAAGTGGTAAATAAATATAAGTGTCCATTACTTATCTTCATATTAATGTGGATATTCCTTAATCCAATGTAGACTCTAAATGAGGCCGTGGCTGAGGGAAATAAGGTATCTTAAGAAATCACTGCAACTGGCTTAGAGTGTTCCTAATCAACTTCGAATTTTCAAATTTAGAAGAAAGGAAGGTGTATTCAGCTACTAGACTTTGAAGTCAGCCAAATCCATGTTAATTAATTCTATATAACAAGAGTGGGTTATTCTGATGAAAGATGAACTCATATCGTAAGTTTAAGAAGGGGTTTACAGTGCAGAGCCTGCTTGGGATTCTCTCTCTCTTTCTCTCTCTCTCTCTCTCTGCCTCCCCCTGCTCACATTCTCTCTCTCTCTCTCTTTCAATAAGTAAACTTAAAAAAAAAAGAAATTATAGGGGTTATCTGAATTCATTGTAATTCAAGGGGATTGTATAATTTCCATATTTACTTTTGTGATTGCCAGATGTGCCGTTCCAAACTTTTATTTATAACTAAAATTTTCATCTTCTAACAGATGTACACGCAACAGATGGTCACTGCCCTGGTTGTGACCACATAGATTAAAATATATGCCTGTGTGTGCATGTGTGTCCATGAATATATGCCTATGAAATCTTATTTTGAAATGAGATCATTTTTCTATTAAAACATAACACAGGCAACTTATGGGAGAAGGACTTAAAAGTAAGGGAAGACAGTGACTTTTTATTAACTATTTATGGTCACCAATCACAGCTTAAGCAAATGTTAGCCCTCTCCTCAGATCTGATCACTCATTTTACGTTTTTATTTATTTATTTTTTATTTTTTTTTTAAATTTTAATTTTTTTTTCAACGTTTTTTTAATTTATTTTTGGGACAGAGAGAGACAGAGCATGAACGGGGGAGGGGCAGAGAGAGAGGGAGACACAGAATCGGAAACAGGCTCCAGGCTCTGAGCCATCAGCCCAGAGCCCGACGCGGGGCTCGAACTCACGGACCGCGAGATTGTGACCTGGCTGAAGTCGGACGCTTAACCGACTGCGCCACCCAGGCGCCCCTCATTTTACGTTTTTAAAAAAAATTTCCTTAAATCTTTTTCTGGCTTCATACTGCTCCTGAATTTCTACTATGGAGACGTCAGGTCTAAGATTTTACACCTTATATCATCTTGGAGTCAAAAGCTTTTTAAGGCTGGCCTCTGCATAGCTCCCTCTTCTTAAATACTGCCTTTAGCAGGGACCTGTCATCTCACTAGGCAACTGTTGTCAACAGCGGGAAAAGTTTATAGTGGGAAAGGTTACGCATCACTGCCAAGAACTCATGCAAGTCCCCATAATACCTCCTCCTTCATCTTCAAAGTTCGTATGTAGATATTTGATTCGTCCATAAGACACAAAAAAGATTATGACTCAATTATTAAATTTTATTCAGTGTAGTTCTTTTTTTAGTTTTTTTTAAAAAAAAATTTAACGTTTTATTTATTTTTGAGACAGGGAGAGACAGAGCATGAACAGGGGAGGGTCAGAGAGAGGGAGACACAGAATCTGAAACAGGCTCTAGGCTCTGAGCTGTCAGCACAGAGCCTGATGGGGGGCTCGAACTCAGGGACCGTGAGATCATGACCTGAGCCGAAGTCTGCCGCTTAACCGACTGAGCCACCCAGGCGCCCCTATTCAGTGTAGTTCTTAAGTTCTGTTACAATGAAATTTGAATTTTTTATTGGTGCCTAAGTTACTATATAAAGAAACATGGCACCTGGCTTTAGAGAAATCTGACTAGGCTTATGTAGTGGGTCCAGGACAGGACCCACTACAGTCACACAATGTTCTGCATTGGGTTTGGATTGTGCCCTTGTGTCCCCATATTGAAATTCTTAATCATTTTTTTTTTTTTAAACAAGGGGCTCAGCATTTATTTTGCACTGGGCTCAGTGTTTGACTAATTCTATTTAGTTGAAGCTCTAATTCCTCAGATAAGTTGATTTTCCAGAAGCTAAGTCTTCCCGCAGCGTTGTTTCCCAATGGACTTTCCTCTTGATTTCAGGAATCCAATATTGCATTAACAAAGTCCCCAGGGTTTGGGATTTATACCAATGCTTTATAATTGACTTTGTCTTTTACAGTAAAAATAAAGTTGGAGTGCCTTCATATTCCTTAAAACTACCATGTATGTGGAAACGCTGTATTTTAAAGACGGTCTCCCGACATCTATATAAGCCATATTTCTCTCCTTTCTTCTACTCATGTAAGGGTCGTGATCACTTGTAACTCAAATCTTAACATATAGCAATATAATCAGTGTGTTAAAAAAGATAATAATGAAATTATTTTCAACTGATTTAATAGAATGTCTTTGATGCAAACGCTGAACAGCTTGTTTAAACTGAGATTGAATTTGGATCTTGTAAGTTTCTGGATTCTTAAAGTACCATAAGTGGGACACACTATTTGAATGGTAAGAACAGCTGAAATGCTAAAAATGATATGCTTTTTAATGCACAGAGAGCTCAGATATGACTGTTAAGTACAGAGATCAATTGCAAGTTTCTGTTCTCTCTCCACTGGTTCCTGAGCGAGATAGATGTGTTTCTCAGAAAATAAACACCGCACGTCAATATCATTTGTACCGTGTGTGTCTACAATGGTTTTGAGGCTCCAATATCCTAGAGAAGACTCAGGTTGATGCAATTTAGTTATTATGTGCTACACTTTTTTTTTTTTTTTTTTGGTTTCAGTTAGTAGTGATTAATGTGCAAGAGCATTTAAGGTAATGTCAGTTATTTAAAATGACTGCATTCATTCACAGATCTCTTCCAGTGAAAGCCATTCTGAGCTAACACGCACAAGAAGTAAACTATAGGTGATGCTTTGTTTGTAGTATATCATACTCTTGTTTTCTTCCAACGAGGCATTTATTTGCTTTTGATTTGTCTTTTATGTTAACAAATGTTTAACATGTCCTTCTAAGCTCTATTTTCTGTTCTCGATCAATTGCGTGTTCATTCCTCACAGTTGACAATTTTTCATTTTTGTTCTTTTCCCATTTTTCCCCTTTTCTTCTGCTTCCAGGGCGCTTCACCCTTTTTAGCTCATTCATCTCCTGACAACCTTCCAGACTCCAAAACTTAATAATTTCTGCTCTCCCAGAAGAGAGGTAAAAGGCAGATGTTTTTCATCCTTAAGACCATAATTCCCTTTGTTTCATATTTAGGAGCTCACATTTGCTACCACTCACAGTAAAACGTTCCAAACAACACCCCTGCATTAAGCACCAGTTTTATTATCTTATTCTCTGTGATCTCTAATTGACCTTTCTAATTTGCTTGTTCTCTAAAAAGTGTTCCTTTTGTGAGTCATACATCCTTCTGAGACTTCCTCATTTACAAACACTGCATGCAATTTCAGAAGGTCCACAGGCCCTTGAGGCCAGACCATGAACCGAATATTATGAACACCTGCTCTAATTTATCAATTTCTATTTTGTGGGCGTTGCGCTGTGTGTAGATTTCCTAGTATTATTCACTTTTTCTTACCCACCTTCACTTTCCACTCTGCCAACTTCTTTACCACATCCTTTTCTTCTTTCTTTCTTTCTTTCTTTCTTTCTTTCTTTCTTTCTTTCTTTTCTCTTTCTTTTTTTCTTTCTTTTTAATTATTGGAATACTTTTATCATATTGACTTTTTAAAAATTTTTTAAATTTATTTTTGAGATATATAGAGAGAGACAGAGCGTGAGGCAGGGAGGGACAGAGAGAGGGACACACAATCTGAAGCAGGCTCCAGGCTTTGAGCTGTTAGCACAGAGCCCGATGCAGGGCTGGAACTCACGAACCATGAGATTATGACCTGAGCCAAAGTCGGGCACGTAACCAACGGAACCACCCAGGCACTCTTCCTACTGACTTCTTATAAATGAAACAAGGTAGATATATGCCCTCATTCAACCAATATGAGTTGAGTAACTGTATATGCTAGACATCATGAGGTGTGTAAAACTCAACTGGAAAGAATTTTCCTCTAATAATTATACTAAGGTTAATTGAGATTATTGATATTGCTAATGACTAATATTAACAGAATATATTTTATTTTCTAAGGACTCTGCTAAATATGTTATTACCATTCTTTATCTTTTCATCCTTTTTTTTTATTCCTCTGCTTCTTCAACAAGTAAGAGAAAACAAATCAAAAGAGGCTAAGTAAGTCTTACTTAAGGTCACAAATAGAAAACTAATGGAACCTAGTTTCAAACACGGATTTCTCTTACTTCAGAGGCACTTCCAATGTCTTCACACATCTTAGATAGTGTGTACCTCTCACTTAGCATAGTAGTAGAAGTATTTTTGGATTTATGATTTATCCATCCATCCATCCATCCATCCATCTATCCACCCATTCACATAGGCATACTTCATATAAGGCAGAAGAGAGAAAATTTAGAGGTTGCATATAAAATTCTGTGGGAATCAGGGGAAGCCAGGAATTACTTGAACTTTTCTTCATGGAAGACGTGGCCCTTGAAACATGCCATGAATGATACCTGAGGCTAAGTAGGGAATGGTATGGACAATCTGTGAGGGCAGAAGAACTTACAGAAATTTTTGCATAGGGAATGATAGGCAGTTCAAAGTAGCCTGAGTAGAAAGTATGGAAAGTAGAATTAGCAGAGAAAATACACATTGGAAAGTCTTGTAGGCCATACACCAGAGAACTCTCAATTCCAGCCCTTGGGGTCTGAACTTATTTTAGCAGTAGTGGATGATGGAGCATTTTCAACAGAAAAGGGACATAATCAGAATGGTGTTTTTATTTCATTTTTTTAAAGTTTATTTATTTTGAGAGAGAGAAAGCGTGAGTGGAGGAGGGGCAGAGAATCTATCGGTGCAGAGCCCTATGTGGGCCTTGAACCCATGAACTGTGAGATCATGATGAGCCGAGGTCAGACGCTTGACCGACTGAGCCACCCAGGCGTCCCCCAAGCATTATGCTTTTGGAAGATGGGTCTGGCTGACCAGGAACAGGAAGATTTGCAATATGTAGAGACTGTGGATATGTGCTCATTGTTTTGGTCATATTTACGAAATTAAGACACAAATGGGAGCACCTGGGTGGCTCAGTCAGTTAAGAGTCTAACTTCAGCTCAGGTACTGATCTCACGGTTCATGGGTTCGAGCCCCATGTCGGGCTTTATGCTGACAGTTCAGAGCCTGGAGCCTGCTTCAGATTCTGTGTCTCCCTCTCTCTCTGTTCCTCTCTCTCTCTCTCTCAAAAATAAATAAACTTTTAAAAAGTTAGGGGTGCCTGGGTGGCTCAGTTGGTTAAACGTCTGACTCTTGGTTTCGGCTCAGGTCATGATCTCACCATTCATGAGTTCGAGCCCTATGTCAGGCTCTGTGCTGACAGCTCATAGCCTGGAGCCTGCTTCAGATTCTGTGTCTCCCTCTTTCTCTGCCCCTCCCCCGCTCATGCTCTGTCTCTCTCTCTCTGTCAAAAAATAAATAAACAGTTTAAAAAAGTTTACAAGAAGGCACAAATGAGGCACTTCTTTATGGAGAGAGGCCCAGTGAAAGGGAGAATTATATAACTAACTGCTCAGACTACTCAGTGAGTTCTATTCTTTTGTCCAAGGGTAGTTTACACATTCACCTCTGTTCGCATTTTTTTCTTTCTCTTTTGTTTTGCATTCTTTCTTGTAGGGATTGCATGCTAGGGACATTTTTTTTTAACTGGGCCCTCTTCAACTGCTGTATTTTTGATGTTGTCTCTCTTCCACTCATGTCACCAAGCCACTGCTTTCCTCCCACTCGCATGGCCCTAAATTTAAGATTGTTTTTAAGTTGTCTTGAAAAGCATTCTATGCTTCTTCATTGATTAGCATCATTGCTGTCTATTGAGTGTCGCCTGAGATCAGCCCACCTTGCCACAGTTTTCACCATTATGTTCCATTTTTCTTCTAAACGTTTCAGAGTTTTCTGGGAACTGATGCATCACACGGGCGCTGTGACCTCTACATGGGCCTTCACACTTACAGGCTAGGATTTGAGACAGACTGTGTGGGTGGGTGCAGGAATTTAGGCCTAATGATGACTGTGTTGGGATAAAGACAGGGCCTGCCCTTGCCAGAACTGGAAAGTTGATTGGTCCAAAAGCAGGATGCTCTGAATCTGTCAGCAACCAGGCAGTTCTGGAACAGAGAAGGGACAAGACTTTTAGGATCTTTGGTAAGTATGGGTGCATGAGTGGTGACAAAGAAGAAATATAATTATTTGAAAAAGATAACAGCAACCATAAACTAGCACAAATTCATGCTGAGTGGTTCCCCAGGAAAGCTGTAATTTGTATAGGGCTTTTTGTTTGCTGAGGGGTCAGATCTATTTAAAGTTAAGTGCTGGGATCATCAGCCTTATTCTTTTGGCTGTATTTTCACATCTCTTCTTTTGTTGCCCTTTGGACACCCTGCTCACCTTTTGGATGAAATACCACACGTGCATTATTTCAAGATCTTGTCACACACTCTGGAGTTTCATAGGGACCATATCTCCTTAGCAGATCCAGAAGAAAAAGCAGCGACTTCTCTAATCTAGATTTTCTTTAGCCAGTGGTAGCCTAGTTACCTCCGTGATTTCTAGAAGGTTGTGCTGTTACTTTCCTGAAGAGATGTGATTTTCATGAAAAGCATTATTACACTATTGTCATTTAGTATCCTTCTAAGTTGTTTTATTCCTTTTTTTTCCCCCCTATATAGTGTAACACTTGGACAATTGCTTAAAATCTCTCTCTTTCATGCAAAGGAAATTCCTTGAAGGGTTATAAAGAGTTGCATTGCAATTGCACTATTTCACAGAATTCTATAAGATGTTTCATGTCTTAACTTGTTCACTCTGCTCCGGAATCTTATTTCCCATGTCAGGCAGGGGGGAAAAAGGCAGAAATACCGGGAAGAACTTGAGGTCCATATAGTAGGAAATAGGTGTTAAATGAAAACCCTAATCCTTTCTTAGACCGAAATGATAAGAAGTGTTTAGAAACTGGATGATTTAGGGGCTCCTGTGTGGCTCAGTCGGTTGAGCGTCCAACTTCGGCTCAGGTCATGGATCTCACGGTCCATGCGTTTGAGCCCTGAGTAGGGCTCTGTGCTGACAGCTCAGAGTCTGGAGCCTGCTTCGGATTCTGTGTCTCCCTCTCTCTCTGCCCCTAACCCACTCGCATTCTGTGTCTGTCTCTCTCAAAAAATAAATAAACATTAAAAAAAATTTAAAAAAAACTTTATAGAAAACACAAGTGTCATGACCTCGTAACTATCGCTGAATAATGATATATAGATTATATATTTTAAACTTGAATAATTTGAGCTCAATTACTGCCAAACTCTTTTAATTCAAGATACCATTTAAAAGAGCTCTTTGATTTTGTTGTCAAATATCAGCTACTCGATAGAGATTGAGAAGGTTATTTATTTATTTTAATTTTTAAAAATGTTTATTTATTTTTGAGAGAGCACAAGTGGGAGAGGGGCAGAGATAGGGGGACAGAAGATTCGAAGCAGGCTCTGTGTTGTCAGCAGCAAGCCCGAGGGTGCAGCTTAAGCTCATGAACTATGAGATCATCACTTGAGCTGACGTTGGACGCTCAACCTACCGGGCCAACTAGGCAACCCTTTATTTATTTATTTATTTATTTATTTTCTAAGTAGGCTTTACACAGAGCACGGAGCCCAACACAGGGCTCCACAGGGCAAAGCCCAAAGCAGGCTTTGCACAGTCAGCACAGAGCTGGACGTGGGGTCTATCTCACAAAACCATGAAATCATGACCTGAGCCGAAATCAAGAGTCAGACGCTCAACAGACTGAGCCACCCTGGCGCCCTCTTACTATCATTATTGTTAGAGCCATTACTATTATATTAGTTATTATAATCTAATGATTTTGTTTCATGAATGCCAAATAATTAAACTTCTTAATGATCGTGATTGTTGCTGTATACTTCACAAACTAATGGCTGCAACATCCCTACCAATCTCTCCCATCCCACCCTCTCCTAAGGGCATCATTTTCTCCACTAATTGAGATGATTGCTCTGAACAACTTCCTTTGAGTTATAGGTTAGATAAAAATCGGTCCAGTAAAATTTTCCTAAGCCCTTCTTTTATTTTGGATACACATTTCTTAAGGGCTGTTTGCTGTTTTCTGTCATTATAGACAATATGAGTATATCCAACCGCTTGGGTTTGGGATTGTCCCCCTTACTAAGTATATTTGACGGAGACTTCCAAAGATAATTTAACTTTTTATTTGCTTGGGGAGTTTGTTATTTTTCCACACAAGTCACCTCAAAAGAGTTCCACTCTTTTATGAAGTAAGCTCTCATGCAGTCAAAGTGGAATTTGTACATCTCTCCATCTTTCCCCTCTGACTCCCCACTCCACCCCCCCCCCCATACACCTTGGGCTACACAACGGGGTCAGAAGGCCGCCCGTCACTGAGTTTAATTTGTTCCAGTCCACCTAGGCAGTTGAAGTATTTCCTCAAGGAAGTTTTCATTCAGTTGATGGCCTGAAGGGTTAAGAAAACAGAAACACATAGTATTGCTGAGTTGTTGTTATGAATGTTTCCAAGGAAACCATACCAGGAATGTTTAAGTGTCTTGTTTCTCCCCAACCCACAGGAGTGTAGCTTGTTTGAGGTTTTGATGTCCTCTTAATTCCTGCCGTAGCTGCTCTGTGGTAGGGTTTCCAGTGGCGCAGGAATCCATGGCTGGAAGAGATGATGGCTCACCGGCCCACCACGTCCTCACTGATCCATCTTCCTCCTGAGGAGGTCAAGGGCAGTTCGGAATCAAAGAGAGGTTGATTTTACGTTTCATTTTTAAAAACTCCTTTAATTTTTTAAATGCTCAATATAGATTAGTTTTCTCCAACATGCACATTGGCAGACCATCTGAATATTTCATCAAAAATAAATAATAAATGAATTTGGGCTGCAGAGATCATTAGGAGAGAGAATGTACATGATAGATCATATCATGCTGTTTTATGAGGTGTTTTAAGGGGCACGGGAGGGGGGAGGGACCTACAGTTCTGTGATTTCCTCTGCTTTAAGTGGCTATAAATAATGTTTAAAGTTATTTCATTTTTCTTGAAATTTTATGCATCCAAATAAAAATGAAATAAGGAAGAATCTGAAAATAATATCCAAAAGTTGTAACTTGATTGAACATGACTTAAAATATTTTCATAATTAGATTCCACCAGGCAGTACATCCTTTCAACATGTTTCCCCAAATGACGTGAAGCCAAAGGCAACTCAAATAATTTTCAAAGTGAATAGGGACAGAAAAATCTCTTCTCTCTCTCTCTCTCTCTCTCTCTCTCTCTCCCTCTCTCACTTTGTCTCTCTCCATTTCACAGAAAACATGCATATGCATTAGTCTACAATAGTTTTTTTTTTTATATACCCAAACACCTAAAATTATCCAAACATACCCAGATAGGTGAATACTTGTATTTTTAATCAGAAACCACAATTAACCAAGTGATATCACACACACTTTATTTAAAATTTTATTTATTAATTTAAGTAATCTCTACACCCATCTTGGGGCTCGAACTCATGACCCTGAGATCGAGAGTTGCATGCTCTTCTGACTGAGCCAACCTGGCACCCCTATCATTCACACTTCTACTATTATTAAATATGTGCAAAGATAAGTGAAGCAAATTAAAA
The DNA here is from genome assembly GCF_027475565.1 of Acinonyx jubatus. Classification (NCBI taxonomy): domain Eukaryota; kingdom Metazoa; phylum Chordata; class Mammalia; order Carnivora; family Felidae; genus Acinonyx; species Acinonyx jubatus. The sequence continues at coordinate 205,737,395 of NC_069381.1, read as the reverse complement.
ATAATACTTCAACCTCTATACTGAATAAGAAGTATGACAATATTTAATTCCAAATGTATAACTATAATTATATATTTTATCCTATTTTATTTTCATATGAGTTGTTTTGTATTGCATATATGTATGTATTATACAATATGTAAGACACATTTTAAATATACAAATGTGCAATTACTTTTTCTCCCACTAAATATCTATGTAGTAGGTTTGGTTTATAATTTGCCATATTCTTCTTTATTCAAGGCCTGGTAAAAATTGTTGAAAGAACACAAATTTTTTCAATTTCACCAACTGTTTGTTGTGTATTTATCTGAGGCACTGTGGCTAAAATATCCAGTTATTATTATCTCTTAGTAGACACTGGCAGCTTCCAATCCTAAGAGGTAGTGAGCATCATGGGATTCCCACTTATTTATATCTACTCCGTTCCTAAAAAGTATTGGATAAAAAGTTATATTTTTGAGATTTTTAATTAGAAAAGTAATGTGCTCCCAACCCACCTGGAATCTCTGACAAATTCCGCTAAACACTATTAAACACAAATATGAACGCTCCACAGATGATAGCTGCTTAAATGATCAATTCTGCTATTGTTTAACACAATGCACTCAGCAGGTAGGTTCCATGAACAGTACATACCGATGATGGGCGAAACATGATACTAATTCTATTTCCTCGGCACTGCAAATGGAACCACATGTAAATGAATAAGAAACAATAGGCAAAACTGTTAGAAAGAGGAGAGTCTGTGTTGTATGAATGGCGGACTGGGTGCCTGGATTCCCCACACAAGATTTACACAAGCACAGAATAGTTTATTAAGGACAGCACACTTTCAAGATGGAGTGTCAGGCCCAGAGGCAGCACTTGCCCTGAGGCCACAGAGGTCCTTTCTTTTTATGTGAGCAGGGTCTTGGGTCATGGGCAGGTTGGTCTCTAATGGAGGTCGCTTCCCATTAGAGAAAGGGGGATTCTCTTTTGGGGGATTCCTCCCACAGGCTGGGACGGGGAGTTTTTGACCTTACAAGGTTTGTACAAGAACCACCTAAACCACTGTGCTGCCTTCCTCCAAGGGGGTGGGGGTTAAAACCACAATGCAACTGCATTATAATGAGCCTAAGGGTTACCCTAGGCCAGAAGTAGAAGAGAGGGCTTTGTTCTGCACCTGTGGCTCTCGGTCTGTTAGCCCCTGGGTCTTGGAGGCCACAAAGTCAGAATGTTGTACCCCGAAGCTTCTACCCTATAACCTATTTATCACCAACTTGGCCTCCAGCTCAAGTCTAACTACTCTGTCAATGCCTACTGTATCTAAACCTGTATATTGAATGCCAAACAAAGTAAAATAAACAATGCTAAGGAAATGAGCAAGAAGTTTTTTGAAATATCTTTTGTCTTTTTCTAAAACAAATTTTATGCAGGTTGAAATGAGGCAAACTGACCCCAAGGACCACCACATCAGTCCTTTCTCCACTTTTTTGAAATTGCTGGAATGAGGTGCAATGAAAGGCAACGTCCCTTGGATCAGTTTCCCGTGAAAGCAGACTCCAAGACGAGGACTTGGGCCCAGGTGGTTCCTTTGGAGCTGATCCCAGGAAGTAGAAGTAGAGAAGCAGGGAAAATGAAACAAGGAAGGAAGCCCACGTTAAGAATGTGCAATCAGTCACCGCCGTGGGCAAAATGGTGTACTTCTCCAGAGAAGCTTGCAGAAATGATCTGACCAAAAGAAAAACAAAAGAAAGAAGAGAAAAAGGGGTGAAAGATTTTCTCCACCACCTGTCAGGTTTTCTTGGTTGAGGACGGGCTAAGCTAGGGCTCTTTGCTTCTCTGCTTTTCCAGGCTGCAGGCCCGCAGTGGGGCCCAGGGGCTCTTGCAGCTTCCAAGAAGCTCCCGGGCATTAAACCAAAAAGATAAGACTGTGAAATGCTGTGAACACAAGCATCTGAATCACTGGCCACTGTCTGGGCAGCCACAGCTGAGATTCAATGGAACTCAGGGTACAGAGGGAGAGTGTCTGAGGCGCGGCCTACAACCACATTCTGTCAGCGTTTGCACTCAGATTACACTGTTCTCCGAACAGTCATGCCCTCTCATTCAAGGCATGAGTTTCACTTCAGAGGACTTCACGTTTGCAATCACAAGCATTCAACAGCACTAAGATCTAAGTTATTGGAAGGTGGTAGCTTTCAATCAGTGGTGAAGAAAAGGGTCTCCCTTGAGTTTATGGAAAAGCTCAGACAGCTCAGTCTCAAAATTCCCTAAAATGGTTTCATTTCTCTAATATTTCCTTCAACCCCAATGAATTCAGAAATAATTGTGTTATATATGTGATATAAAGACAAATGTGTTTTTCAGTGAAGTTAACAATATTTTTATAGCTTTATATTTTTAGTGGCTTTTTGAAATTTAGGAAGCATTTAACAAAATTTCCAAGCTGGTTATAACTAGGCATCCCGATTAAAAAATGAACCTTTTACTGGAAAAAAGATTGTTCTCCTACTGGGCCCTTGCTATTAGGCTATATTTTAAAACCCTTTCTTTTCTTTAGTTAGGTGCACATGTCTTATAGATCCTTAGCCTGTGACTTTTTCTTATCAGTCCAAAGTTAAACTTTTCTCAAAGATAGGAGGTGCTATAAAAATATATTGGTTTTAAAGCATTTTTAAATGTTTATATATGTAATTTTTGAGAGAGAGCGAGAAAGAGAGAGAGAGACAGAGAGATAATACCAAGCAGGCTCCACACTGTTAGCACAGAGCCTGACTTGGGGCTCAAATGCATGAACCATGAGATCATGACCTGAGCGGAAATCAAGAGTTGGACACTTAACCAACTGAGACACCCAGGTTCCCATAAAACATTTTTATTTATATAATTTTTAGTTTCAAGCAGACTTAGTGTCATCCTCCCTTTTTTGTTATAAATCACCAAACCATATACAATTACAATCTCAAAAACTAAATCACTAAATATACCATGATTTTTTGTGTATATATATATATATATATACACACACACACACACATATATATATATATACATATATATATATATACACACACACACACACACATATATATATATATATACATATATATATATATATATATATGTAAGGTGGCCTATCTATTTGTCATGACCCTGAGGTCTCCAAACATTAAATATTTAAATCTTTTAATATTCATTTACTTTCAAGACAGAGAGAGAGAGAACAGGGGAGGGGCAGAGAGAGAGAGGGAGACACAGAATCTGAAGCAGGCTCTAGGCTCTGAGCTATCAGCACAGAGCCTGACATAGGACTTGAACCCATGAATCGTTAGATCAGGACCTGAGCTGAAGTTGGACACTTAACTGACTGAGCCTCCCAGAGGTCCCTAAACATTATTTTTAATTAAATACATTTTAATACATTAGTAACACTGTAAGCATTTTCATTTTTAAGATGACAAATCTCTTATTGGTGAAACAGATATTTCCTTACAACCTAAGACATGACTATGAATAGTTTCAGTAATTTATATTTCAGCATCTAAGAGCCTAAATTTATGATACAGTTGTTCTAATGATTATACCTGCTAACCCTTCATAATTAGGTTCAACCTGGAGAGATTTACTGTCACTTATGTTCATGATAGTACATAAAATCAAATATGGAAAGTAAAATAATTTCACTAAAGCAGAATTTTACTGTGAAGGAAATTTTGGTGCATTTCATTTAACACTGGCTGCTATTTCTGGAATCTCCAGCTCAGGACTCAGACTGGAGTGGTAATGTTTTGAGGGCATGTTCCATTGTACCAGGGCAGTCTGATGTGTTCTGATTACCTTCAAATGTTGGGGGACACATGAAAACATGTGAAGCCTTAACACACAGATGGTTTTATATTTATATGAAGAATAATGGGATCTGGCGCCTGAGTGGCTCAGTTGGTTAAGTGCCCAACTTCGGCTCAGGTCGTGATCTCACAGCTCATGAGTTCAAGTCCTGCGTTGGGCTCTGTGCTGACAGCTCGGAGCCTGCAGCCTACTTCAGATTCTGTGTGTCCTTCTACCTCTCTGTCCCTCCCTCACTTGTGCTCTCTCTCAAAAATAAAGCAATAGACTTAAAAAATAATTTAAAAACAAGAATGGGATTTATTTTTTTCTCATTTTCCCAATTGTCAAGTATTTTATTTTTATAACAATAGCTCCAATTTTCCCAAAGTGCTTCTGTTGGGGAGATTAAAGCCAACATCAACTGAGGAGTGAAGGTTTGGTCTTAAGTTTGGTTTCACAGGAACCTGCAAAGACTTCTCCCCATGTTTCTCCCTCACCAAAGGTTCTTAATGAAGCTTTGGTGTGTGAAATGGGCAACTAAGGATTTCATATTAATTGTGGAAGTCTTGTCTTCACAGAGGCACCAAATTCCCATCTGGTCAGGATGGGTTCTTCATAGACATCTTAAGGCATGATGCCCAGGGAGCTTTAAGAAATACTGTAATTAACATCCTAGCATAAAGCCTATGGGTTTATCTACCCTGGCTAGATAAGTCTGTGAAGGTTCAAGATGAACTGATTATGTCATGGAGGTGAGTATATGTAGGAAAAGTAATTTTAGAGTTGAATTCATATAGAATAACATTTCCTGGTGTCACAGGTTAAGGAAAGTACTTTTCCATCCATTAAAGTAAATCTTAACATGTCATTATGTATGCGATGGTCACAGTCATGCTTTGACCTATGCTAATAATCATATCCATTTCTTTGTGTGTCATGTAAAAGACTATTTTATTTACAAAACAGCACAGCATTTGTTTTATTGCTGAAGCTTTAGCCGATTTGTCGAAATAGCAAACTTTTGACATCTTTGAGACTCTTAAGAAATTTCATACGACCTTATATCATTGTTTCCTGGTGTTTAACTTCATATAAAAGCAGTTCAGCCTTCTTAAGAATGGTAAAATTTTAATATCTAAAAGAAGAAGGCTGGGCCCTTCTGGACATGGGTCCAATACCTTGGTGGTGGTCCAAAATATGAAAACATACCGAAAGCATGTCAGTTTCACCATGTATATAAATTTGGGGAGTGGTGATGATCTACATTTTGAGTCTGTTGCAGGCAGTGCCATTAAAAGTAGCCATTTTGTCAAGCAATCTAACTTCTTAATACCAGAAATTGTGGTGCTGACAAACAGAAGCCTGGTGAACGTGTCTTACAAAGAAAACTGTCGTATTAGATATCCATTGTATTCTTCGAAACATTGTCAAGCTGGGGTCTTTCCACAGACACAAACGCTTTACTCTCTGTGTTTTGTTCTCATAGCTAGCTGCTTCCTTCTCAACCAAAAAAAATCTCAACTTACCTGAAACTTAGTTCCTATCTCTGTTTCTCTGTGATTTCCACACGGGCAAATGTTATTTTCAACTACCCATACTATGACCATAATGTCAGCCATGCCCGGGTAGAAGTCTTGCTGCCTCGGGCTGTTGGAAGACTCTTTAAACAAAACAGATGAATTGAATGGTAAGTCACAGGAAAAAATGTGCCTCACAGCTATAGAATGGTCTTTGAGTTGGTAAGACAGGAGATGTCACTAACCACTACTGAATTTATGTTTTGTAGCTTAAGGGAGTAGCAGTTGGAAAATAATGGAGACTTAAAAAGTGGGCATGAGGCCAGTTACCAGAATTCAGTAAGTAGCTTCTACATGAAGCTGTATGCAGTTCGTAGCTTATACATAGCTCACACAACATAACACATCATCTTCTGTGTTAATATTTATTTATTCATCCTTTCAGCAAATATTTACTGAATATCTGCTGTGTGTCAGGCACCGTTCAAAGTGCTGAGGATACAAAAATGAATAAACTCAGCAAAGTTCCGCTTCTCAAGGAGCATACCTTCTGGTGAATTCAGGCACACAGTAGGTGGGTAAGTGAATAAACAACCAGATATTTGTAGTCTGTGATAAGTGCCATGACAAAAATAATAGGGTTATTCTAAGAGTTAGCAACATGAGAGGTGTTAGAGAATGCTTCTCTTAAAAGGTGGCATTTTGTGGTAAGACTAAACGCCAAGAAGGTGCCAGCCAGATAAAGATCCAAGAGAAAAGCTTTCTGGAAGAGCCAGCAACAAATGCAGAGAGAAGAGGCAAGCAAATCTTTACCACATTTCACAAAGAAGAGTTAGGGCAGGGGGCTGGGATGTGGTGAGCAGGGGGGAGGGGGTGGGAGATGAGGTAGGCTATATGCCGTCCGGCCTGGCCTTGCAGGGTGTAGTCAGGGGTTCGGACATTATTCTAGGTGCAGTGGAAAGCCTTTGACGATTTGTAAGCTGAGGGTAGGGAAGCCGAGTGCCAAGACTGGGCTGAGATTTCAAAAATATTGCCCTGGCTTTTGTGTAGAGAGTGACTTAGGAGGGGAGAGATAACTGGAAGCAGGGAGAAGAGAAGAGTTCAAGAATACTAGCAGCAAAGATAGAGAGACACAGACGTTTGGCAGGGTGTTGTGACTTGCTGAAGCATGGCTTTGGAGGGAGAGGGAGAAAGGACCTCATATGTCCTCCTCCTTGGCTCATCCTGGGCAGTAACATTCACTGCAGAGAAGAACGTGCTTCCTCAGTGATCAGAGAAAAGTTTAAAAGCCATCTGCGCATAGCAAAGCCCAAATCCCAGAGACTACCTGAAATGCGTTACTTTAAAACACTCTCTCTACACCTAAGTCCTTATTTAGTGATGTTTTGATTTCTTATTCAGGGAGAAGGAAAAAGAATGCTCTGAAGGGGGGGAAAAAGCCCAAAGAATGTGTTGAGGTAGCAGTAGGTTCCAAGTTGTTTAAATAAAGCAACACGTACACTATGCTTGTGTTAGTTTCCCAGAGCCGCCATAATAAATTACCACGGACTTGGTGGCTTAAAACAACAGAAATGTATGCTCCCACACTTCTGGAGGCCAGAAGTCTGGAATCCCCGTGGTTCCCTTAGAACTGGTTTGCAGAACAGATCCTGCTTTTATACTTTGGCTGTGCTCCAGGGAGAGCATAATGGGAAGATCACCTCCTTGATCTTACAGAAAACGTCTAAGCATCTCTCTCCTCTCTCATGGGGAATTGTGTCTCCAAATAAACCCATGGGACAACCCAGTTGCAAAAAGAGTGCCTCTTGGATCTTAATGTGAAATATATCTAGCCTTCTTCTTGGAAGAAGGTAGGTAGGCGCCATGATGGGAGAAAGAACAGAATTCCCTGGAATGGGCAGTGCTCTGTCAGCTTGGCTAAAATGAAGTACCTCGTTTTCCATCAAACTGTAATTTCGGTGTTGCTTTGAACGTATTTTGTAGAGGTGATTAAACTCCATAATCAGCTAACTTAAGAGAAGAAAATTCTCGTAAATAATCTTCATGGGCCTGAGTCAAGCAGTTAAAAGGGCTTGAGAGTCGAGCTGAGGTGTCCCCGAAGAGGAAGAACATTCTGCCTGTGGACAGGGGCTTCTGCTCATGCCTGTGAGTTCCAGACCACTCTTCCTGACCACCTGCCCTACAGACTTGCGACTCTCTAGCCACCCCTGTAACTGGGTACGCCATGCCTCGCAATAAATCTCCTACTGTGTATAAAACCTACTGGCTCTGTTTCTCTGATTCAACCCTGATTTGTACCTTACCTATCTGGAATTCACAGCACAATCCAATAATTTAAACTGGCTTTTGAGAATATTAAGCTTCCACTGGCATTACTCAGAATCAGTCTGGATTCTCCTTCTCCCCCAGTCTGTGCCTCTAGCAGAAAAAGTCATATATATTTTTTTTTCCATTCTGCAGTGTGCTCTTTGATTCTGGAAGCAGTAATGGTCTCCATCCATCCAGACCCAGGCATCCACTGTACAGCTGCTGTCTATTTACCTCATACTCTGGTGAACACTGCTATTAGGCACCCTGGCCCAGTTCTGAACCATTTTGAAGGCTCTATCTGTGCCAAACAGGAACTGAGGGCTTGCTGAACACCGAGGCCTCTTTCTATCAGCGATGCTGCCCTGCCAAGGTTACTCTGATACAGCAATGCCCCAAATATGTGTGGAGAGCCGCTCTCAAGATAATTTCCCCTGAGACCCCAAACCATAGGAAGAAGAAAAACCCTACAGGCCCTGCAATCCCTCCATCCCTACATCTCCACCTGTCCCCAACTTGTCTGGATTTTTCTAAAGCCACTACCTTCTTTGCATCTGGCCTTAATAAGCAGCTAAGATGTAGGGATGGGGGGTGGCGGGTAGAACCTCCTGCCTCTTTCATCGTTTCCCTTTTTCCTGCCAAGCCCCAAGGACTGGAAAGAATGGGCTCCCTGCTGTCTCGCTTCCTGTCTGGAACTCCTTTAAGGTCTCTGGTCTAGTTAGCTAAGTTCAATATCATCTCTCATCCAAACTGGCCTGGGAGTCTATTTTCCTGCCAAGAGTCTTACCCACCCTCTCAGACTCTCCAGTGATAATCCACAAGGGTTACTCTGGGAAGCAGAAGGATCTAGGTGTTCAGTAATTTAACAGGAGAATTAAAAATGCATCCATGTAGTATTAGAACAACATTATCCCCATTGCTTCCTGAGGTCCACATAGATTTTGACGTATGAAATCTTCCACTGTCAATGTATTAGCCCTCCATCCAGGTAGAGGAAAGGTTAGCCTCCCCAGCAGCCACATCAGAACATGAGCCCCCCACACGAGCAGTGATATTTAAGGGAATAAAGATAAGGAAAATCTTCAGAGGTAACCTATTTTTTCATGTGACAAGGAAGCAATAAATAGTTTCAAATTTACTCTTTCGATGTAGTCTTCAAATAAAGTTGTACACAGAGCCTGAGATGTGCAGGAATTAGATTGAAAGATGTCCATCGTTGCCATGATCAAATACTCTTAAGTGTTGCACACTGTAAGTTGATATATTTTTCGTAATAATCCTGAGATTTATCTTTGTGGCTGAACCCACACATTGAATTATACATGATAAGAGTGTTGAAGTGTGTTTTAGGCATACTAAAATTTTGCAACTCTTTTGTCACATTTATGAATATACTTAGAACCTCGAAACCTGCAAGTGGCTCAAGCTTTTCTGGAACTCAGAGAGGCTTTATTATGAGGAACCTTCAGACTATAAAGACGAATCAGTGGCTTTGTCCTGAAACCCAGAACTTTTATCCTTGACTTAGTACAATGTTTTAGACTCTAAATCATCAGGACTATTGCTGTAGAGTTATCTCTCTATTCTAAAAGGTGGTAAGCACATATCAGGTTAGTAAATATATATATATATGTGTGTGTGTGTGTGTGTATACACACACACAAACAACCCACTTGCATAATTGTTAAAAAAGAAAAAAACCTTAAAGAGTTCTACTGAGATAAAATACTTATACCATAAAATTTAATCATTTTAAGGGTTCAGTGGTTCTTGGTATATTTACAGAGTTGCACGGCGATTACTACAATTTTATTCTAGAATGTTTCCATCACTCTAAAAAGAAATGTTTATAATCACTATTGGTTCCCACCTCAACTCAGAGCAAGCACTAATCCACTTTCTGTGTCTGTACATTTGCTGATTTGGGACATTTCATATAAAGGGAAACATATATATATATTTATTTAATATATATATTATATTTATTAAATATATATTATATTATATCTATATTATTTATAATATATTATATTATGTATAATATATTATATTGTATATAATATATAATTATATACAATATAATATATTATATATAATTATATCATTATATATAATATATTATATTTAATATATATATATATAGTCAAATATTAGGTTCATTTCCTCCATACAGGATTTGCCTGAAACAACACTGAACAGTGCATTTTAAATAATAAAAAAGAGGCACTTTTTTTCTAGTTATGCAAATGTGATTTGAAAATCAGAAGAACATTAAGTTTATATTTTTTAACTTTATTTATTTGTTTTGAGGGGTGGGGATAGGGGGAGAGATTCCCCAGCAGGTTCCACACTGTCAGCACAGAGTCCTACGTGGAGCTCAAACCCACAAACCACGAGATCATGACCTGAGCCAAAATCAAGAGTCAGATGCTTCACCAACTGAGCCACCGAGGCTCCCCAGAATAGCATTCAGTTTAAAAGAAACTGCGTTAGGTGCCCCTAGGTGGCCTTAAATTCATTTTCTATCGTAAGTTCCTACTTGATTCTGAAGAATCTAAAAAGTCCTACGAGGTGCCTGGGTGAACATCTGACTCTTGATTTCAGTTCAGGTCATGATCCCAGGGTCATGGGATCAATCCCTACTTCGGGCTCCATGCTGAGCACAGAGCCTGCTTTTAAGATGCTCTCTCTTTCCCTCTGCCCCTCCCGATTGCCCAAGCATTCTGTCTCTCTCTAAAATTAAAAAAAAGAAAAGAAAAGAAAAGAAAAGAAAAGAAAAGAAAAGAAAAGAAAATGTTCTAGATGTCAGATCTTTCTTTCCTGAAAAAGAAATAATAAGATAGTTTAAAACTCTAAAGACAGATATGACAACAAGAGCATAAATGATAAAAGAAAAACAATTGATGAATTGAATTTAATCAAAATTAATAAAATACTTGTACTTCCAAAGACACTATCAAGACAAAACAAGACAACCTGCAGGTTGGAAGAAATGTTCTCAAATCATATTTCCAATAAGGGACTTGTATCCACAACACAAAAAGAACTTTTGTAAGTCAATAATAAAAAGTAACTAACCCAACTGAAAAACAGGCAAAGGATTTGAATGGATATTTTTTCCTAAAAAAGATACACAAATGGCCAATAAGCACACCTAAAGATGCATATCATCATTGATCATCAGAAATCCCAAATCAAGACTATGCTGAGATATCCACCAGAATGGCTACAATGAAAAAGACAAACAGTAACAAGTGTTGGTGAGGATTTGAAGCAACTGAAACCTTCATACATTGTTGGTAGGAATATAAAATGGCACAGCTACTTTGGAAAACATTTGGGCAATTTCTTAAAAATATAAACATGGACTTAACAATATGATTCCACAATCCCACTCATAGGCATCTGCCAAAAAGAGAAGAAAGCATATGTCCACATAGAAACTTGTACTTGACTGATCATAATAGCATTATTCACAGTAGCCCAGACAGGGAAACAGCCCAACTGTTCATCACCTGATGAATGGGGAATCAAAGTATGGTATATCCATATAATGCAATACTATTTGGCATTAAATAGGTACAGTACTGATGGACCCTCAAAAACATGCACCGTAAAAGCAGCCAAACACACACACACACACACACTGTATGATTCCATTTATATGAAATGTCCCAAACCAGCAAATGTACAGACACAGAAACTGGATTAGTGCTTGCTTTGAGTTGAGGTGGGAACCAATAGTGATTATAAACATTTCTTTTTAGAGTGATGGAAACATTCTAGAATAAAATTGTAGTAATCGCCGTGCAACTCTGTAAATATACCAAGAACCACTGAACCCTTAAAATGATTAAATTTTATGGTATAAACATTTTATCTCAGTAGAACTCTTTAAAGTTTTTTTGAAGAATCATGCAAGTGGGTTGTTTGTAAGAACAAACAAGAACGTTCATGTTTTAAGTATGTAACAACTAACTCACAATATATCATTTCCTTAAACAACAATCTTTCTTATTTTGGCAATCAGGCGGAGCTTAATAGTTGTCTTGAACTAAATATTGCATGCTATGCAAAAGTTTGAAGGCTCAAAATCCACCATAGCACTGAATTTAGGTACCCAAGTAAACTTGAAATGCAAAAATGATACTTGAATGATGCAAGACATGTTGATTAATGCTTCAGGTTTGTCAGTAGGTGTGACTTTGACCACACAAATTCAGCCATCTGTAATTAAAAAAAATTTTAATGTTTTATTTATTTGAGAGAGAGAGAGAGAGAGAGAGAGTACAAGCGGGGGAGGGGCAGAGAGAGAGAGAATCTGAAGCAAGTTCCAGGCTCTGAGGTGTCAGAACAGAGCCTGATGCGGGGCTCAAACTTGTGAATCGCAGAGGACATTAACCTGAGCTGAAGTTGGAGGCTTAGCTGACTGAGCCACCCAGGTGCCCCAGCCACCTGTAATTTTTAACCAAAATAACTTAAAAATGACAACTATTTCTCATAAGGAGTTTTCAGTAGAATTCAGCAAGAATTCACTTGCTTCTCAGACTATTTATTATGGACAGGAGTTATATATAAAAGTGCTGCCCAAAGCGTATGTGCATGAGTGTGTGCGTGCACACACACACACACACACACACACACACACACACACACCCCACGGCCATAGAAGCCAAACAAGTTTTCTCCAACTTGCCAGGATGCTGTAGGTAGGTCTGGTGGAGAAAGGAACAGCCTAGCAAACGCAGATCAGTGGAGATGCATCGTGCAGTGTAAAGCTTTCAATGCCTGGCATATTTCCCCCCTTTCTTTCCGACAGAAGCTTTGCAGGACAACAAAAAGCATGGCTTCTGACGAGTCTCCCTTTCTCTCCGCCGGGATGCGTTTAGATGACATGAAATGGTAATTCTAGTTGCAGCTATAGGATGCCTTCCCGCTGCCTGGGGGGAAAAATATGTGTCCAGCACCTTTAACTAGTTCCTCCTGATACAATCCCTACTAACCTTTGAAGACTTCCCCTACTAACCTCTTCCAGAGCCCCCCCCCCCCCCAACCTGGCTAGTCATAGCTGGTGGACTCCCCTCTTAGGGGCTGAGGTTCCGGACAGAAACGTGCAGCCTAAACTGAGATCCTCTGCTCTGTGATAAACAAAGGTGCCACCGGCGTTTAGTATTCAGGCTGCGAACTCCAGACGTCCCTAAGCTCACAAGTCTCCTGGCGGAGTCCACATGTCCTCATCACATACAGGCGTCTGCAGTCATGCTCCCCTACCCTGCTAGTGCCTAAAATACCACTTCTTTCCTCTCCGGGGACCAGGGGAGCCGGGCGGGAGAGCCGGGCTCCTGCCTCTGCACCCAACGCGGCTCAGCTTGGCTCCCCAGGCACAGACATTGTAACAATGTGCTGTGTTGGCTCCAACGACTTGTTTGCTTAATTTCTCAGAGTTCAGTGAGGTCATTTTGTCATCTTCCTTGTGTTTTCTGGATTTTCCAAAGAATCGCCAGCTTCCAACAACACCCTCTTTCTCCCCATTGGAAATGGAAACACGTCCCCGGCAGGAATTTTCCACTGAGCGGATCCAGCTTCCCTGGCTGGGGCCTCCGCGCAGCCTGTGGGCTGTATTTCTTTCCACAGCAGTTTGACGTTTGTGAGTCGGTACACTGAGTCCTATTCAGTCACCCTCAGTCTTCCCCTTGCTACATTTTTTTTTTTTTAATAATGCATACTTCCAAGCAATTTCAGGAAGGGAGCAAAGGCTTTTAAGCAACATTATGTTTAATTAGTTCTGTCACTGTCACAGAATCGGAGTCCCTCGGAGTCGCCCTCCCCCCTCCATAACCTCCCCCATTTCCTAGCCCCTTCCCTCTCCCGGTAAACACCTTGAGGACAAACCTCACGGTCCATATACTCCGCCTGTGATTGCTTGCCTTTGCAAATTATTCCCTTTGAATAATATTTACAAACTCAACGTCCCCGCCTGACACGATGATAAGAGGGGACACAGATTGCTTATCATCTCAGCTGTAAACAAGAAAGGGGGACACGCGCCGGGAAACGTGTTCACCGCCGGCGCTGGGTCGCACTCCCCGCCGCCCCGGCACCGCGGCGGGCGGCGGGAGACCCCGCGCGCTCCCCGGGCGCCCGCGGGGCGATCCCAAGTCCCAGGCGGGGGGAGGGAGCAGGAGAAATTGGGGGGCGGGTCACAGAAAGGCTGCATTCAGAGGAAAACAATGCGTGCCTTCCAGAAAGCAAAGGCAGCACACGCAAACTCAGATGCCTGCAGAATCCGGCTCCCGGCGGGCGAGGCAGAGGGAGTGTGGGCTTGCAGGGGCGGGCGGGGCGGGCGGGGCAGGCAGGGCCTCCCCCGTCTGGCCGGGTGGTAGCGTCGCAGACTGCGGGGGCCCAGGGGGTCACTCCTGCCCAGCGGAGGGGGCTCCAAAGGAACCGCGACTCTGCAGAGGGGGAGGGAGGGAGGAAGAGGGGGATTTGTTCAAGCTGGGAGGGTGGGCCTCTAGGGGGGACAAAAAGAGAAGAAAAAGAAGAAGTAGATTGATGCTTCGCAGGACACCTAGGGTATTTCTTTCAGGGGGTATTACTTCCACTTTTAGGCAGGAACAAGAGCTGGGAGGAAGACAGCAGCACGGGCTGACAGCTCGGAGGTGATCAAAGGGGAGAGCCTGAATGGTCTGCTCTGCCAGCCATTTATTAGAAAGAGGGGTGCTCCCAGGCCACTGGAGGCGGGAGAGAGGAGATTAGCATCAAATAAAAAGAGATCGGCCTCACTCCCTTTATTCAGGGTATATATGCACTATGTATGCAACATGCAATATATATACTTATACATATGTACAAACAACATCTACAATAGAAATGCTACTTACTACAAGACCCAGTCCTTCCCATAGAGAAAATAGCCACACACCCCCCCCCCATCACCTCTTGCATGTAAAGAAAGGAAATTCCACCCTCCATTTCCAAATCTTGGAACCTCTGCTTTCTTTGTGCTGTAGTATCACACGGTGGATGGTCCACTGGAGGACGTTTTTGTTTTTTGTGTTGTTGGCTTGTTTGTTGTTTTTGTTTTTGCTTTGCAGAGACCTCCCTCTTGGGGGGGGGGGACGGGACGTAGCGCGAAGAACTTTGCGGGAGGCTAATTAACCTAGGAAGTACAGTTTAAAGCACTCCTGGGATTTGAGTAGAACTTCCCTTTCCAGGGATAATAGTATGAGGTGTTAAAATGCACTGCAGCGGCGCAAGCGGATCTTGTGATGTCAAAATGATGACCCGGAGCAGGTTAGGGACGGATTTCAGAGCATGACTAAAAGTGGGAAGGACCACAAGTGCTTTATTAGCATTAACACGACGATGGGTCTCACAACAAACACAGGAGAATGGTAGGCGTCTGCCCAGTGTGTAAAGTGCACTCTTTTCAGTTAGGGAAATATGATCTTTATACCTAGAGGTGCACTGAAGCTATTTAAGGGGCCTGAATGGAATGGGAAATACCTTCGCACGTAATAACGATTTTATTTTGCCTGAGAATTAGTCATACACACACACACACACACACACAGCAAACTATCAACTTTTATCACCTAAAGCTTTACAGGGAAAGCAAAGAAGCAAACTGATTTGTACCCAAATTCACATTTTGAAATATGCAATGCTAAATCTTTTACTTAATCACAAAGTGGTTACCTTTTAATGTATTATTTTACCATCGTAGTGGAATTCAATCAGAAATAAGCATAGCAGAGCAGTTCACGTTTGTTTTTTACCCTCTTTTAGTACAGTAATAATCAAGGTGTGTTTTTTTTTTTCCTTTAAGCGTTCGTTAACTTTATAGTTTTTCTCCAATATTAGGAAAAATTTAATCTGTGTTGTTTATTCTTTCAGTTATACAAGCATATATTTTTGTTGCAAAAAGTTTACATAATACAGTGCTATACAGATTCAACAATGAAAATTTCCCGCGAAGGCCCCCTTCTGCAAATTATTTCCTTCTCCAGAAGTAGTTGCTGTTTCCATCCAGACCTTGTAAAATATTTTTTTTTAATTTTTTTATGTTTATTTATTTTTGAGAGAGAGACAGAGCATGAACGGGGGAGGGTCAGAGAGAGAGGGAGACACAGAATCTGAAACAGGCTCCAGGCTCTGAGCTGTCAGCACAGAGCCTGATGCGGGGCTCGAACTCACGGACTGCGAGATCATGACCTGAGCCGAAGTTGGTTGCCCAACCGACTGAGCCACCCAGGTGCCCCAAGACCTTGTAAAATATTTTTGTGTGTATACACATGCACATACAACCGCATATTATTTTTAAGTAATCTTTGCACCCAGTGTGGGGTTCAAACCTAAACCCCAAGATCAAGACTCTCATGCTCTACCAACTGAGGCAGTCAGGCCACACCAACCATATCCATTCGTTTAGAATAATAGATTCTATCATACTCTATTACTCTGTGAAGTCTTTATTTTTTCACTTGATATGCCAATAAGATCTTTCTTCATCAGGACCTATAACTCACTACATTCTCAGAACTACTACATAAGACTTCATGGTTTATTTTCTTACTACTCTATTGATACGTAATTAGGTTACTTCCATTTTTAAAATTTTTCTAAGTAATGTTAAAACTGGCATTCTTAAAAATCTTTGACCATCCGTGCTAGTACTTTTGTAGGCTAGATTGCATTGGAATTACTAGGCCAAAGGGTATGTGAATTTTTAATGTATAGACACTACCAAATTACTCTCCAAAGTGCAAAAACAGTTTATGTGCCCCTGAGTCATATGCAGCCAGACTACTGTTTTCATACAGTCTCAATCACTGCTTATTATCATTAAAAAATGAAAAAAAAAAAGCAAGTTTTGTCAAGATCTTAAACAAATATAATGTCATATGGATTCCTCGCTCGCCTGTCTCTATTCCTGCTGAGGTAGAATGAGTCTTAAATTTATCGGCCACTGGTAGTGTTTCCTGGGACTTGTCTGTTCAGACCCCTTGCCCCATTCCTTTGTGGATCTTTTTCTTCTTTATTTCTGAAAATTTTTTATGAAGAGAGCCTTTGCTTCTTTTATGCAGTGTAAACATTTCTCCCAGATTGTTGTTTATCTTTTAACTTTGCTAATAGAGACATCATCGCAGAAACATATGAAGTTCTATGTACCAAATCTGTCAGCAATACCTTTTGTGGACTCCAGGTTGTGTCCTGATTAAAACAGAATAAAGAACATATACCTATATTTTGTATTCCAGATGGCAGATTAACTCTCTAAAATTGCTTCTGTTTCTTCAGGACATTAAATTAAGTGTATACCGTATCAACAAATCAATAGGGTTCTGCATTCACTTGTTCCCTAAACCAAAGCACTGGGTACATCTTTCAGTGTGCTTAAACTAAGATCTTGTCTGTGGATGCACTCAAAAAGGTCTGTGGATTGAATGCAGGGAAAGAAAAAGTATCAAGAATTCTTAACTAAATAAAAGTTGTCAGAGCCTCCTTGAGCTTTTGGGAAAGTTCTTGTCAGCTTTACTACTGTCTGTGGTCCGACATCAGAATATAACATTCTTTGTCATGAGTCATGTGATCATGACTTGACTTAAACCTACTTTTTTTTAGGTTTATTTATTTATTTTGAGAGAGAGGGAGCACGCGCATGAGCAGAGAAAGGGCAGAGAGAGAGGGAGAGAGAGAGAATCCCAAGCAGGCTCCACACTGTCAACACAGAGCCCTACACAGGGCTTGAACTCACAAACCACAAGATCATGACCTGAACCAAAAGAGTGGGATGATTAACCAACTGAGCCACCCAGGCACCCCTCAACCTACTTTTTCTGAGTCATTCCCTTCTGATATGGCTTCCTACTCTAACTGGTCCTTTTCTACCTCTAATTTTTGGCCCGATTTTAATGCTCAAGCCCTGCATTCCACTTTTTTTTGTGGTGGAGCTGTCATATCCGCCCCCCCCCCCCCCCCCCACTGACTGGAATGCTGTTCACTGACTAGAATGATGCCATGATGTGGGGTAGGGAATAATACCACGAGGCAGGTGCCACCATCTTTGAAAAATGTGAGAAAGTAGCAAAGATGTTAGTTGGTAGAAACCAGAAAGAGTAGAAGATGAGATATCCAGGTGTCCCGAGTTTCAAAGGAGTGCAGAAGGAAAGATCTGGCAGGGAGGATGGAGGAGAATGTTGGCCAACGTACCGGGTGGGTGGAAAGGAGAATAAGTCGTCACCATTAAGATGGCTGCATCCTCATAATGGGTCAAGTTTCAGTTTCAGCAAGAAAGAGGGCAGAGTGTCCTGTGCAGCGTCTTGAGGACGTTGGGAGGTTTGTGGAGGGAAGGGGCAGCTATGGAAGGGGAAGCATACAGTAGAGGGTTTGTAAACATACCGAAGAAGAGAACACGGAGGTTTGCTTTTCCAGAAGTCACCCCTCAAGGCCACTGTAGTGGATTCTGTGGTGTGTTTCCCGGATGTCTTCTTCAAGCCTTCAGGATTTAGGCCCTGGTGCCCTCACCTATGGGATTTGGGGAGGCTGACTTCCCTCAGCTGAGTACCCCTTCAGGCATTCTCCCTCAGTGGAGGGATGGTGCCTATGTGTGTGAGGGAGGATTGCATCACAAGGACCCTACTCCTCCCACAAACCTTGTATTCCCTTTACTGAGAGAGATAACCTAATGCTACTAATATCTGAGAAAACTCTGCTCCTCCCGTCAGGGAAGTCTGTCTCAGGTGAAGAGGCTCCCTGTGTAAGATAAAAGTTAAAAATCTCAAATTACATGTATACAGTAAAAATGATCTCTCTTGGCCCCAAAGATATACGCTTTTTCTATTTTAAATCTAAGTTTCACTGTACGTGCTTAAAAAAAATAATTTTAATTTACCTAAACAGCGCTTTGAACAACTGTATCACATTTATGTAATAAATCGTGTTATATGTAACATATATTTTAATGTATATTGCATAGACATAGGTAGTACGTATTATGCATATACCTATCTCCTAGGCTGAAAGTCATCACACATAGAAGCATATGGAGAGTTCTCATCTGATTGTACATTAGATCTCTCTGCAATTTCACAGTAGCATTTAAAAAAATTTTTTTAATGTTTATTTTTGAGACAGAGAGAGACAGACCATGAATGGGGGAGGGTCAGAGAGGGGGAGACATAGAATCTGAAGCAGGCTCCAGGCTCCGAGCTGTCAGCACAGAGCCCGACCGGGGCTCCAACTCACGGAGTGGGAGATCATGACCTCAGCCGAAGTCGGAGGCTTAATCCACTGAGCCACCCAGGTGCTCCTGCAATGGCATTTTCTTTTTTTACTAACGTACAGTTGACACACAATGTTACCTTAGTTTCAAGTGTACAACATAGTGATTCCACAAGTTTATACATTATGCTCTGTTCAGAAGTGTAGCTATCGTCAGTCACCATGTAACATTGGCTCAATACCAGGGACTATATTCCCTGTACTGTATCTTGTATCCCTATGACTCCTTCACTCCATTACTGGAAGAATATCATTTTCTCCCTACCTTCAATTTTATGCAACACAAGCATGTTCAGGTAAACTACTTTGAGGGCTGGTTTATATCACTGTCTCTAAAAGCATTGATTATTTCATCAGTATTAAAAATGCAAATGAAATGGTTTTCCATAGTACTCTTTTATAATATAAAGTTTCTTCCAATAGATGATTTTGTTAAACATCAGTTGTAACGCATTTATCACAAGTAGCCATGTCAGGGGCTAAGGTAGATTGCTATCTCTAGTCCTAGAGTGAATGTACTCAAGGAGAGAAGTGTTATCTGTCGCTACCCATAAAATGTCATGTTTTCTCCATAGAATTAATAGATGTTGTAAAATGGGGTCATCTTTTCTTTGCCCTTTACCCTGTCAAGATGCGATTCTGTATGCACTTTGAAGAGACGTAATAGAATTATTCTTTGGGGAAACAAACTCTGGAGATCGACACATGATGCTTGGAGAACATTAGATGTAGGCAAAGATATGGCAGCTATATTTCTTTCAGAGGCCTCGTGATAAGATCTTGACCGTGTTCTATATAGATGATGCTGATGTTCTGGTAGCTGTTAACTCTACCTTTGCTAAAATTCCAGGTTTTGTCCATGGTTGTTGATCATCTGAAGTCTACCTGTGTGGGGGCTCCTGGATGGCTCAGTCAGTTACGCGTCCAACTTCAGCTCTGGTCATGATCTCACAGTTTGTGAGTTCGAGCCCCACGTCAGGCTGTACTGACAGCTCAGAGCCTGGAGCCTGCTTCAGATTCTGTGTCTCCCTCTCTCTCTGCCCCTTCCCCTGCTCATGCTCTCTCTCTTTCTGCCTCTTAAAAATAAATACATGTTAAAGATTTTTTTTTTAAAGCCTACCCGTGTGGATAAATGATGACAGGTGATATGGGTCAGAGAAGTATAATGAACTACCTCATCACTTCCTGGTTATTGATTTTAAAAATGGCAAGGAGTCCAAAGCACTTAAGGCCATCACCTTTTCCAATGACCGCTCCCATCTCATGTTGGTCTCGTGTCCCTCGGGAAGCTTGGTAAGCAGTTTTGGCAGACTGGGCAGTCTACAGTAGGCACTGCAGAGGCTACCAGAGGATAAAATATACTCCCTCTCCTCAAAAGACTTATAATCCATTGGGGAAGTGAAGTAAAGCATGATCAGTAAGGGCCTACACAATGGTCTAGAGCTTCTTAAAAAAACATTGCCCATGGGGCGCCTGGGTGGCTCAGTCGGTTAAGCGTCCGACTTCAGCTCAGGTCACGATCTTGCGGTCCGTGAGTTCGAGCCCCGCGTCGGGCTCTGGGCTGATGGCTCAGAGCCTGGAGCCTGCTTCGGATTCTGTGTCTCCCTCTCTCTCTGTCCCTCCCCCGTTCATGCTCTTTCTCTGTCTCAAAAATAAATAAACGTTAAAAAAAAAATTAAAAAAAAAATGTTGCCCAAGGAGTAGAGAATACAAGAGACGGGGCATAAAGGAAGAGTAGCTTTGGCCGGGCAGAAGAATGAAGAGAGAAGACCAGATATGCTCTCTATCAGGGGTTTACTGGATGCTGACTATGGGACAGACCCCATGCTTTATCTTATTTGGTCCCAACAAAACATATTTTTACTATCAATATCTTCATTTTGTACAGGAGGAAACAAGTTTAGCAAGATTGAGTAACCTGCCTGTTGCAGATACTGGGGAAGCCAAGATTTGAACTCAATGTCCTTGATTTCAGAGACAGCATGCTTAACTACGACAGCATGCTGCCACGGTGACTTGAGGGGACAGGGATAGGGACGAAGCTGGCAAGGAGCACTTGAATGCTCTAAAACATGAAGTGATTAGTTCTGAGTATGGGCAGTTTGAAAGACTGAGGTGTCTAGTCTAACTGTGGTGATAACAGAGGGTGCCTTTGAAAGAGCACAGGACTAGCATGTTGGAGGCAGCATCCAGAGCATTTTGGTTGTGCAAGAATGTAGGAGATGAGCAGTCCTGATACTAGCCGGTACCCTACTGCAGGGAGAGAGTGAGGCCCCCATTACAGTGATGATGGTAAGCATAAAGAGATTTCAGGGGCGCCTGGGTGGCTCCGTCGGTTAAGCGTCTGACTTCAGCTCAGGTCATGATCCCACAGTTCGTGGGTTTGAGCCCTGCATCAGGCTCTGTGCTGACAGCTCAGAGCCTGGAGCCTGTTTCATATTCTGTGTCTCCCTCTCTCTCTCTGACCCACCCCTGTTCATGCTCTGTGTCTCTCTGTCTCAAAAATCAATAAATGTTAAAAAAAAAATTAAAAAAAAAAAAAAAGAGATTTCAGACCACATATAACTCATCTCGGCAAGAGAAACAAAAGGGAAAGCCATGCATTTTTTAAAGATTCAACACAGGGGGGTATGGATGGTTCAGTCAGCTCAACATCTACTTCGGCTCAGGTCATGATCTCACAGCTCATGGGTTCGAACCCTGGGTGGCCCTCTGGGCTGACAGCTCTGAGCCTGGAGCCTGCTTCCGATTCTGTGTCGCCTCCTCTCTCTGCCCCTCCCCTGCTCACACTCTGTTTCTCTCTGTCTCTCAATAATAAATACATGTTCAAATAAAAAAGAAAAGAAAAGAAAAGAAAGATTCAATACATAAGGCAAAATAGTGACATAGAATGAGGACTAATAACAATACCTAATATTTATTGAGCATGAATTAAGTGCCAGGTACTAGGGCAAGCACTTTACATTCATCATTCTTCGCGATAACCCTGTGCAGTAGGTTATGAGGCTACATAGTTTAAAGAGATAAAGTAAATTAATAGCTAGTGGATAAAATAGCTGAGATTAAATGCAGATTAGCTGGTTTCCTGAATTTGCATGCTTGACCTGGAGGGTACAGCCTCTGAAGGCCTTTGCCTGATGTCAACGTCAGAGAGAGACTCTTGGCTTCAGTTTTGCTCCGTGCAAAATCCTTGTGGTATTGGCCAAACTCTTTATGTCTCCCAGCTCCACTTTTCTCCTTTGGGACAGAGGATGAAGCTTGTGTGCTTGTTTGTGTGTTTGTTTTGTTTCCGGATGAGCGAGTCCAGGATTATGTGACTGTTGCTGGGAAAGCAAGAGTCTGGAGAAAACGGGGAGAAGACAGAACGTTTAATCGGTGTAGTTTTACATCCCTTGTAATTTTTTAAAGTGTTGACTCATTTACTGAGAGAGGGATGGGGATTAATGGGGAGGGACAGCGGGAGAGGAAGAGACAGAGGGAGAGAGAATCCCAAGAAGGTTCCATGCTGTGTGTCAGCACAGAGCCCAACACAGGGCTTGATCTCACCAACTGCGAGATCATGACCTGAGCTTAAATCAGGAGTCAGATGCTTACACGGGTGAGCCACCCAGGCACCCGCATCCCTTGTAAGTTTTAATCTAGCCTGTTGGTTTTCATGTATAGTTAAATATTATTAGCTAAATTAGAGAAGTGGGCTTGGTAGTATTTATTTTTAAGTATAGTTTACAGTGGTTGAAATGAACTTCACTGTGTTTTTGTTAAGTAAAAAAAGCACATTTTGTGAATGTAAAAATGGTAACAAGTCAAATAGTGATGTAACTGATTCAGAAGAAAGAAACACCAACAGAATTTGTATTGGTTTTACTTTACCTGGGGGTGCATATCTGAAAGGCAGAGTGAACATACAGACAGGATGAAAGTTTGCTGTTATTAATCCTATAGTCCTGAAGCTGAAAAATCTGATGGAAACTATGAAATAGTATTCATTTACTTATATTACATTTGATAAAGTTAGAGGAATTCTGTATTTCTTCTTCCTTCAAAAGTAAAGCATTTTCATTCCTTACTCCATATAGTTTTATCTACATAAGCACTTCTTAATATGGGGTATATGTTATATCTGAGTTTATTTCAAAAAATGAGAAAATAAAAAGATCCATGGCCAGCCCTAAATAGCTTTTCTTAATAATTTTAATTTGAATGACTAAAAATAAATATCTTAGGAGTCATTAGAAAGGACTTTCAAAATTAATCATTCCTCATTTTGAATCAACTGTACATTTAAAAATTGTGAAATCTATTTTGTAAAGACTTGTAAATCTTTTATGTTTCTATTATTTCGGTGAGCTCACAGAAGAGATTGTGTAAAGGTCAAAACCAAGGTGGCGGCTGGACAGAAACAGGAATGAAGGGAGGAAGCAAGGCACGTGGCTTTCCAGGGGCTAAGGGGACAGGGACATCTGTGGAGGGAACAAGTTCAGCCCTTCCGAGACAGGTGTTTCCTTATGTCTGGCGTTTTCAAGAAGCAGTGGAGAGGCCCATAGTTCTCGTGTAGAAGAAGAGCTGTAGGAGGTGAGATCGGAGATGGGGCTCAGGGTACACACTTGGAAGCAACAGTAGGACTTTTTGTTTCATTCCCACAAAGTGCAAAACCATCGGAGGGCTTTCAAAAAGGAAGATGCATTATTATCAGGTTTTAATGGGATTACTCTAGTTCTGATCTGAAGAATGTAACTTGGGGACGAGGGCCAAAGCAGGGGGAGCAATCAGGAAGTTAATGAAATCATCCAGACAAGAGATGATGGCGACGTGACTTGCACCATAGTGGTAGAGGTGGAGAATTGATTAGATCGGGATATACATTTGAAAGCAGAGCCACTCAATTTGGCCCTTAGTTGTCCATCTCCTGGGCTAGATTGTTTGTTCCAACGAAGGCACGGATTTCTGTGTTTCTCATTGCTGAATTGGAGGCACCTACACCAGTGCCTGGCATAAAATAGATGTTCACCAAATACCTTACATATAAGAGTCAAATCTATGATGGATATGAAGAAATGATGGATATGAAGAATTATTCATATGAATTCATGTAGTCGGAAAAATAATTCAGCTGTGTTACTTGTGTAGTCTATAAGAAGAAGCAACCTACCTCATTTATGATCTCCCTTTAACATTAAAATAACTTCACAGGGTACCTGGACAGCTTGCTTGATAAAGTGTTCATCTCTTGATTTCAGCTCAGGACGTGATCTCACAGTTCATGAGTTCGAGCCTCACATCGGGTTCTGCACTGACAGTGTGGAGCCTGCTTGGAATTCTCTGTCTCCCTCTCTCTCTCTGTCTGCCCCTCCCCCACATGTGCACACACATACACTCTCTCTCTCTCTCAAAATAAGTAAACTTAAAAAAAAGAAAATAAAATAACTTTGCAGTTTCTTTTACTTTAGAATTTATATGAGTTAAAAATATCAGTTGAAAAAATCAACATTATGAAATAGACTACATAGACAGTATTCTGAACAGTATGTGTGTGTGTATATATATATATATATATAAACGTACACACATACACATATTTTTTTTCTCACATATATATATTTTTTATTTAGCAGTAAATCATTATTGATAACAGTTTCTTGTGGCAAACCATAAAGCCTCTTATATACAGAGAACAAACTGTGGGTTGCTGGAGGGGTGGTGGGTGGGGGGATGGGCTAAATCGGTGATGAGCATTAAGGACACTTGTTGTGATGAGCATTGGGTATTATATGTAAGTGATGAATCACTATATTCTACTCCTGAAGCCATTATTACACTATATGTTAACTAACTTGGATTTAAATAAAATTTAAAATAAAAAAAAATAACAGTTTCATGCTAATAGCTGTCAGTACAGTTTTCTACACTTATTTCTTCTGGATCGAGACCTTACCCTTTGATTTCTCTGCTCCTGATCCTTCTAGTTTTTGCCTAGCTGGGTACAGGTCCCAGACTGGTTTGTATTTTAATGGTGCAAGGAACATCTGTGTGCATATCTAGCGTTACTTAAATGTCAGTCGTTTGAATAGAGATATCTTTCTGTTCCAACTGCAAGGCCTCATTAATTGTATGTTTTGTTTTAACCACTGGTTGACATTTTAAAGAATATTTACTTCTTTTACAATATACTAGGTGAGGAATTGATTTGATTGAAGGCACTCCACTTATGATTATATGTCTCTGAGTATCTAGGAATATATTTGGGTTCTCTTCTTGATTTACAGATAAGAGGGGTTTTAAGGCAATGTCGTATTTTAAGTGAAGGAAAAACATTGAGAATTGTTTCCTGTTTTTCTGAAGCCTCTAGTCTATAGTTTGCCTTCATTTCTAGTATCTACATATGCCTCATCATGATAGCACTGCTAACAGCTCCTTGCTTATGGTCGTGTGGGGTTTGGTACTTTGTCTCCTACTTGCATATTTGAAAGTTGGAGGCATATCTTTTAAAAAGTTTCTATTTATTTATTTATTTATTTATTTAAAGTAGAGCCAAAATGACTCAGGAAAACTTAATGAAAACATTATACTTTTGTTTAAATGAAGTTTAAGTCACATCCCTTTTAGCAAACTTTCTCCTTAGAGATCCAGATAATAAATGTTTGAGGCTTTGCTATCGCTGCTACTAAATTCTGCCATTCTAGCCGAAAAGCGGACAAATAATACATACACAAAGACTGTGTTCCAGGGGGAGGTCCAGGTTTGGCCCATGAAGCATAATTTGCTGACCCCTGAGTTGCACTTTTGATCATGGCAAATAATTTGGGTATAGCTATTTGGATGTATTTAAGTCATGCTCTATATTGTGAAATATGTTTTTTATAACCCATACTTCACTCTTTTAACCAAGATCTTTCCTGGATGTAACTGAGTAAGAAAATTGTGATTTTTGTCTTTGATTTCGAATCCCCCATGATATGTGGAAAACCTTGCAGATCTGAAGGTTATAAGCAAGTTACATACCTGGTGGCAGGTAATATCCTAATAGAGAGGGAGGAGTCAAGAGGAAATTAGCCATCCCTCGGGTACTGATCTGATCCTTGGTAAGCCTAAATAGTGAAAACCACCAGACATCTGGAAAGAATCTGAACTTCCGATTCAGTTAGGGGTTCATTTGCGTCTGAGTTTTTCTAGTCAGCGATTTGGAACGTGTCAGGAAGGGTACACTAACCCTGCAAGCCATCCCTATCATTCTTCTGGATTTGTGTTTGCTCGACGTGTTTCTTCCCATTTCCTAGGAGACCGGCTGGCCCATCGATCTCTTCTTTCAAATTTAGCCATTTTCACATTTGGAAATATTGCATTAAAAAAAAATCAGCAGTGGATTTGAGTCAGTTTATGTGTGTTGTAGTTTTCTTGATGGTAATGAAAAAAAAAAAAAAAGTCCAAGCTTGTATTACTGATATGAAGTAGAAATAAGCCCTCTCTTGACTTTGCCCAAAGCATAGTTAGGCAAGTAAAATAAGAGAGAGAGCGAGAGTGAAAAGAAGTTATAGAGGACATGGTTTAGATGTGATAAGACACCCACCTCGAGTTCTCAAAACCTGCAGAGACTATTAAGGACCGGGATGGTTAGGCAGGGAGAAGTTAAAGCTGTGCACACTGATACGTCCCCTGCATGCATCTGGACTATCTTTCAACCCCTTTAGACTCATATTTTCTGGTACAGTGACTGCCACTAGTGCTGTAAGTGCTACTGCTAATTGAAACCACATCGTGGTCAGATAAAAACTAAGCCAGTCAGGCATCCTACTGAAAACGTACCCAGCAGGACAGCCGCTTTGTTCTCCTTAAAAAACGAACTAATTCAAGAAAGGCACTGCCTCTAAATCGTTATCCATTAATGTATGCAACATTCCCTCTGCCCCACTCTTTCCGCTTTCTCCCATCACCCTTCACTATAATTTTCTTGTGGAAAAATAAAAGAACGCCAATTCTCTTGTAAACTGCATAATTGGGTTTAATATGCAGACTTGCCATTTCTAGGCATGTACGTTTCCTGCATTAATGGGAGCTATACACGGAGCATTTAGAGATCACCTGTGGATAGGCTTGTTAATTAACGGAGTTAGAGCCCTATTTCATTCCATTTAAACCAGAGTAATTAAAATCAGGGTAATCACCACCGCAGTATTCAGTACTTTCACCCCTTTCAAGGTTATTTTAGCAATTATGTTCTTGGCTGAGCGTATTAGTCAATGCTGAGATTATTTCCTGTACCATCTGACTTTTCTCAATCCTGTGCCCTATGGCATGTCTTTTTTCATGATTGCATTAGTTGAAAAAGGCAGAAATAATCTGTGTCATCCTTTAGCCCTTCAAAGAAACTACTAAGCCTAATCCAATCTGCCAGTTGTCCAGAAAAAAAAAAAAAAAGTCAGACTATCAGGCTAAACTTAATCCCCAAAGAAATCATATGTCACCTTGTTAAGGACTAAACAAAAATGTATCCACTATCAAATTCAGTAGTAGTTGGTTGTCAGTCCAGTTTCTGAGGTCCTGGACATCTGTTACTGCATGATATTTATTTGTGACAGAAACATTTTGTTTTGCTTTTTTTTGTCAAATCTGAAAATGAACATAGATAGGTATTCTCGATTAGGGACAAAACTATTTCAAACTACAGCCATAAGAAAAAAAAAGCCACCTGAAATTATCTTTTATTTATTTATTTTTAAAAATTTTTAATGCTTATTTATTTTTGAGAAAGAGAGAGAGAGCATGAGCAGGGGAGAAACAGGGAGAAAAGGAGATACAGAATCTGAAGCAGGCTCCAAGCTCTGGGCTGTCAGCACCGAGCCCAACGCAGGGCTTGAACTCATGAACCATGAGATTATGCCCTGACCTGAAGTCAAACGTTTAACCGACTGAGCCACCAGGTGCCCCTGAAATTTTCTTTTAGAACAGAGTTCCATTTATATCTCCTACAGTCTGCTATGACTGGGAAAGAAAGCTTCCTGTTGAGGTTTTGCATCATTGTAGGATTAGAATGTAAATCCAAGCTGTTATTATAATGGTTCTGTTTCATTGACTTACTAATAAATATTTGCTTTTATTTTAAGTGACACTGCATGGTGGCCCAACAATTCTCCTCCCCGCCACCCACTTACCCATTTTTCCAGGTAAAAGTAAGACCAACATAACATTGCCTTGCAACAGTAGATTAACATTAGGAGTTTATGCTGTGTGGGTGGTACTTTACCTCCATATTTAACCCCTTCCCATTTACCTTTGCTATAATCCCTACAAGTAATATTTACTGATTTTTTTTCATTTGTATGTCTGTATAGACCTTTTCTCTGAAGATTGGTGTCATCAGCAATATATTTATTTAGTGATCATTTTTTTTGCCACCTGAACATATTCGCAGTCTCACGCTTTCATCATAAAACAAGTATATGCCTCATGTTGCCATGTGTGTTTAAGGGATAACAGCATATTGGGTACTAAGCTCTTTAAGATAGTAATGGGGATGTTGTATACCTTCCATTCAGTGCTGTAGTTTGAACTGTTGTCTTATGAGGAACATTTGAGGGCCACTAGAAATATAATTATCATCAGATGTCCATATATCCTGTCCAATGGTATTTTCAGGAAATGTTGACATTTATATACATATTGGAACATTTTCCAGTGGATTAGTAAATATTACCATTTCTAAATGCATGTGCTATCTATATTTGAGCAAATTTTCCTTTGGGAAACTCTTTGTTCTCTGATTTCCAGTTAAACCTGTCAAAAGTTGAGAACATTCTTTTAAATCAGCTTAACCCTATAAAGGATTTAAATTTAATACCTCAAGAGAAAGAGAGGGAGAAAGACCCTCAATATTAACGATAAGGTAAATTCAGTGTGTGTGTCAGTTAAAAAAAATACCATCAGAAATAAGACATCCTAGTGTCTTCTGTGCTATTCTACCCAGAAGAGCTCAGCAATAAGCTACTTCAGAATTCTAGCTCATCCTGCCTTGCAAATTTACCCAGACACATTTCTGTTTCCTAGTCTACCCTGATTTGGTAATATGCAATTAGAGAAAATGACCATTTTAATATAGAACAATTTTCTTGTAAATTATACAGTAAAAAGTATTTGAAACATATTAAAATCAAATGGATTTAGAATGATTATAGTTATGAATTACTGTAATTTGGTCTTGCACAGCTAATTCCAAAGACTGCACAGCCGTTTAGCAATTTCTATTCTCTGAATTTCATCATGGGACTTAAAGGGGGAAAAAGAAAGTGAAATCATCATCTTTTCCTCCAACCTCCTCCCTCTTGTTATATATGCTATTTCAATAAATGAGCCACCACCCTTCCCATTACCCCAGTCAGGGAAACCCAGTAGAGAAAGGGGGAAGGCTTGTGCCTTATCCATGGCCATAGAACTTTATCTCTTACCGATGTCTGGGTGAATCAGTCCAGTCCCACCCATTAATTCTTCCCACCCACTCAGGTCTTCACTGAGACTCTCACTACCCATTAATCTCTGAGCTTCCTAGGCTAGGCATGCAGACCACCAAATACACATCCCTCAATTCATGCTCCGCATAGCTGCCACAGTGGTCCTTCTAAAAGGAAAAGCCAACAGTGTCACATTTCTGCTTAACATATCTCAATGGACAAAATACAAATGTTATTTAGATGGGGTGCCTGGGTGGCTCAGTCCGTTAAGCGTCCGACTTCAGCTCAGGTCATGATCTGAGTTCGTGAGTTTGAGCCCTGCGGCGGGCTCTGTGCCGACAGCTCGGAGCCTGGAGCCTGCTTCGGATTCTGTGTCTTCTCCTGTCTCTGCCCCTCCCATGCTCATGCTCTGTCTCTCTCTCTCTGTCTCTCAATAATAAATAAACATTAATTTTTCTTTAATTTAGAAAAATACAAATGTTATTTAGAGTAAATACAAACTCCTTGGTCGGGTACTCAAGATCCTTCATTCAGGAGCAGTCCTTGGCCAACGTCTCCAGCCTCATCTCACACCACCATGTCAGTGTATTTACTTTCCGACCACATCAAATCCATGCTTCTCCAAGCATAACAGACTCTTAAAGCTACTGCTTTTTTTTTTATTTTTTTTAATGTTTATTTATTTTTGAGGGAGAGACAGAGTGTGAGTGGGGGAAGGGCAGAGAGACAGAGAGAGAGACTGAATCTGAAGCAGGCTCCAGGCTCTGAGCTGTCAGCACAGAGCAGGACGCGGGGCTAGAACTCACAAACCGCGAGATCATGACCTGAGCCGAAGCCCGACGCTCCACCCACTGAGCCACCCAGGCGCCCCTAAAGGTACTACTTGTGGAAAGTCCTTTCCTCTGGCTGTGAAGAAGAGGAACGAATGAAGAATGTTCTTCACTGCTTTTCTTTCCCCCCAATCTTTTCTTCCTTATCCTTCATGATTTAGGTCCATTATAAGCCCTTCCAGAAAGCCTTGCATTAAATAAAAACTTATTCTGACATTTGCTAAAATGGTAAGGAAGACTTGATGCAAGACTGTTGTAATAGGGGTACTGCAGTAGGCTAGAGAAATCAGGTTCAACTCTAAATACAACAAGGACCAGTGGGGATTTATAGCTAACAGGCAGGGTGAAGGGGTCAGTGAATGGATAGTTACTAAAAGGAGAGGGACATTAGGGTAGGGCGACTCTTGATAAACAGACCTAATAAGATTTCTGCTAAAGGCAGGCCAAGGACTTAGCCAAGATGGGAGATGAGGAACCTGACCAGATATCAAGGTTCAGTGATGACTTAGCAGGATTCTTTGCTGAGACTCAGTGGAGCAGACCAATAACCAGATGGGGGCCAACGTCCAGTTTGGTGGAGAAGAAGGCTCAGAGGAACCAACCAAAATTTGGTCAACAATGGAGTCTTTGTTACTTCCTTCAGCCCCAGTTAAGGTTATCTTTCCACATCTCCCTGCAATTTCCAAGGCTCTTATAGCACACTATTTATATATATATATACATACATATATATGTGTGTATATATATATATATGTATGTATATATATATATACACACATATATATATATGCCACTTTCAATGGTCTATTTACTGTAAGTAATAGTTTATATAATTACAATAGATTTTCAATGTCTGAGAGATTTGTGGGAATGAATAATGAGTTATATCCTAAATAATACATCCACAACAGTTATTTTCTGGTTTTTGTTTTTGTTTACTTTTCTTATCACTTTAGGCTACTATTAAAAATTAAGAACCAATCTTAAGACAAAGCCTGTGATAAAACACTATTATGCAGAAGCTAAGTAATTATTCTATAACTGTAATCATTTATTTCTTTCTGTGTGTGAAAATGAGTTAAGTGTTCTCCCCCTTTCAATTAAATATTTGATCTCAAACTCTGTATGTTAAATCATTTACTCCTTTGGTTGAAAAATGTTTCTTGAGTTTGGGGCAGTGGTGAATTTCGTTTAAATATTCTGAACTCATAGCAAATTTATTTCTTTAGAAAAATGAGAACAGTTATTGTGGTTGGCAGAGTTATTCTAACCACACAAGTGATATGTGCTCATTATAAAAATAATTTAAAATGACAAATCAACATAAAGAAAGTCATCCTTAATCTCATCAGCAAGAAATAATCTCTGTGGATGGGTAAAGAATTGTTAACTTGGCAGCTGGCCCCAGAGTTCTTAGGGAAAGAACTAGGAAGTTCTAGGGAAGGAACTGTCTTTATTTAGGAAAATACTCTAATAGGTCACATTGTTTGAGAAACAGGAGGCCCAGAAGACATAATCTCAAGAAAAGAGACAAGGAAACTAAACAGCTCTATAGAAATTAGAGGAGAAAAATAAATCAGATTAAATCCCATGACAGCAGAAATTTAAAACAAGAAGCCACCAGACTGTTAAATTCTTGACAGAATCAAAAACCCGAGGAAGCACACTGATCTTCCCAGAGTATGGACAGAGTAACTTAAGTCTTATGTAAATATTCTAGATTAGGGTAAATTCCATCAAGGGAGAAATTTAGCATGAGGCTCTAGACAGTGAGTTCTGGAGTAAGAATACTTGGGGCCATTATAGATTCCAACAGTTTCTTTTCTTTAAAAAAATTTTAAATTTATTTACTTTGAGGGAGAAAGAGAGAGGTGGGAGGGACAGAGAGAGGGAGGGGGGGGAGAGAGAGAGAGAGAGAGAGAGAGAGAGAATCCCAAACAGGCTCTGCACTGTCAGCACAGAGCGGGAAGCAGGGCTCAGGCTCACAAACTGTGAGATCGTGACCTGAGTCAAAATCAAGAGTTGGACGCTTAATTGACTGAACCACCCAGGTACCCTATCTTTTTTTTTATGATTTTTTTTAAGCATTGTTTCTTTGTATGTCTCTATGTATGAGAGTGGTGTTCATCAGGGCCAAATCAGCAACATAGGACCTTTTAGGAAGTAAAACAAAAGGAGTTTAATATTTTATACTCTGGTGGTAGAACAACTGAGAATCCGAGTAGAGACAATATGCCAACCGGATGAAGTCATCACTGACCTTACTCTAAAGGAAAAAAGGGACGAGGGGGAGTTAGCAGGGCTGGAGGCTGATAGACAGGTGTCAGAAGCTAGAATCATGCCAGAGGAAATCATAATCGTGCTGGGCCACTCTACTGAGAACTCGAGCCACAGAGAAAGCACAACAGCTTCCAGAAACCCTGCCCTGGGAAAACATCAGAAACTCTTACCTGGAGAAAACTCTTTGGTCATACACATCCATGAACTAGATGAAAGAGGGAGAAAATAATTCTGGCCTGCAAGGAAATGTGGGGAAAGAATATAAAAACAAAGAAATCCATGCGTATGTGTATGCATGCATGTGGTCAAGTACAAATACATATATATATATATATACACACACACACACACATATATATATATGCACACACAAATATATCATGCAACCAAATGGAATCAACATGCACACGTTTTGTAATTTAGTTTAATTCTTAAAATGACATGGCTATTCTCCCATGACACTAAACAGAAACATAAAGCCACATATCTAGTTTCATGGCTGCATTATTAGCCTATTACTTATAGCCACAAATTTATTTATATGGTCCTATGTTGCTCTTTCACGTTGTTTTAAGGTGTTTTTTTTTCTATTGAGGAAAATAGAATGCACAAAATACTTTTAAATTCTTCCGAGCTTGGGTGTTGGAAAGTGTGTATAATATGCTTGCAAATGTGGCCTTTTAAAAATTGAAATCTTATTGCTACATTGCTTTTTTTTCATCAAAATCTCTGAAAAAACAGATTGCGTAATGTGTGTCAATAGCTTCTAAACAAATAATTAACATCAGAGTGGGGATTTCATCACTTAGCATCCATCATAGGCATCCAGTACCCTGATTTCTTTGAAGTTTTCTGTTGACAATGATATATGTCATCATGTTAGGTCGGGGCTGGTTAGTAAGCAGAGCATGGCCAAGGTCACTTGAAGGTTTCTTTGATGCAGACATTCCTCAATTTAGAGCTGAAATAATCGTGACCTTCCTAAGTGTGCTTTACCTTTCTGACAAGTGGAGGAAGCTGCATAATTGACTTCGTTAGGTTCACAGAATCTTTTGCATATATAGAACATTTAGACACTAAATACACTTGCCAAATGCAAGCGTAGCATATCAAAGTGTGATATCGGCCTTTGCACAACAGTTTTAAGTTGTATCTCTTTATTTCTCTTTTTTCTTTGTATTTTGTTTGGTTTCATTTAAAAAAAAATCAATATTTATTTACTTTCAAGACACAGAGACAGAGTGCAGGAATGGGAGGGGCAGAGAGAGAGGGAGACACAGAATCCAAAGCAGGCTCCAGGCTCCAAGGTGTCAGCACAGAGCCTGACGCGGGGCTCGAACTCATGAACTGTGAGATCATGACCTGAGCTGAAGTCAGACGCTCAACCAACTGAGCCACCCAGGCGCCCATGTATGGTTTCATTTTTAAATTATTTTCTTAAAAATTAAAAGGACATATGAAGATTGAATTATTTATTATTATTATTATTGTAATTATTAGCGACAGAGTGCACAAGCAGGGGAGGGGAGCAGAGGGAGTGAGAGAATCTTAAGTAGGCTCCATGCTCCGCACAGAGCCTAATGCTGGGCTCGATGTCACAACCCCAGGATCATGACCTGAGCAGAAATCAAGAGTCAGATGCTCAACTACTGAGCACCCAAGTGCCCCAAAATGGACAGATTTTTATAATCTTTTCATACTCTTGATTTCAGAGATATAGAACTGCAAGGCATTTAGAGGAGCTAAATAAGGTTCGGGCATGACAAACCAAGGGGCTCATTTTACAAATGGATATTATCTCTTGGAGTTGAATTTAACTAACTCATTTAGATATTCAGTATCCCACACTAGAGTATACATTGCTACTATTGACAAAGCTTGACCCATCTCAATTACCCAAAGTCTATAGACTACAGTAGCACTTACTCTTGGCATTATATATTATATGGGTTTGCACAAAAGTATAATGACAGGTACCCATAATTATAATATGGTGTAAAATACAGTGTATTTTCACTGTCCTAAAAATTCTCTGTGCTCTGCCCATTCATTCTTCCCCCTGACTCCAGCCCCAGGCAATGACTGACTTTTTTATTGTCTCCATAGTTTGCGTTTTCCAGAAATTCACATAGTTGGAATCATGCAGTATTTATTGCATTTTCAGATTGGTTTCCTTCACTTATTAGTATGCATTTAAGTTTTCTTCTTGTCTTTTCATGCCTTGATAGCTCATTTATTTTTAGCACCAAACAATATTACATTGTCTGAATGTACAAGTTTATTTAACCATTCACCCACTGAAGAAAATCTTGTTGTTTTCAATTTTGGCAATTGTAAATAAAGCTGCTATATATATCCATATGCACAGTTCTATGTGTAGAACTTGGTCTATGTGTAGATCAAGATTTCGAACTCTTTTGGGTGAATACAAAGGAGCAGGATTGCTGGATTATAAGTTAAGACTGGTTTGTAGAAACTGTGAAACTGTCCCCAGCAGCAATGAATGAGAGTTCCCATTGCTTCATATTCTCACTGCCATTTCGTGTTGTCAGTGTTTTAGATTTTGGCCATTCTAAGAGGTATGCAGTGGTATCTCATTTTTGTTGGCATTTCCCTGATGACATACAATGTGGAGGTTCTTTTCATATGCTTATTTGTCATTTGTGTATCTCCTCTGTGAAATGTCTGTTCAGGTCTTTGGCCCATTTTTTAATTGGGTTGTTTGTTTCCTTTTTGTTGAGTTTCAAGAATTCTTTGTATATTTTGGATACTAGTCCTTTATCTGATGTGTTTTTTGCAAGCAATTTCTCCCAGTCTGTGGCCTGTTTTCTCATTTTCTTGATATTGTTTTTCTTAGAGCAGATTTTTTTTTTTAATTTTAGTAAAGTCCACCTTATCAGTCCTTTCT
Organism: Acinonyx jubatus; assembly: GCF_027475565.1. Taxonomy (NCBI): domain Eukaryota; kingdom Metazoa; phylum Chordata; class Mammalia; order Carnivora; family Felidae; genus Acinonyx; species Acinonyx jubatus. The sequence goes on along the minus strand of NC_069381.1, from coordinate 205,702,018 downwards.
AGCATGGATCATGGCTACGATATTGTATCTAAAAAGTGACTGACATATCAAAGGTCATCTAGGTTTTGTTTTATTTTTTAGGCATTTTATAGTTTGCTCTTTTGCATTTAGATCTATGAATAGATTTTGTGAAGGGTTTAAGGTATATAGATTAATTTTTAGCACGTCTAGTTGTTCTAGCACCACCTATAAAAGAGATAATCTTTGGGGAGCCTGGGTGGCTCAGTTGATTGAGTGTCTGACTCTTAATTTTGGCTCAGGTCATGATCCCAGGGTTGTGGGATCAAGCCCTACATTGGGCTCTGGGCTGAGCATCGAGCCTGCTTATTGTCTCTCTCTCTGCCCTTCTCCCTGGCTTGTGCTCTCTCTCTCTCTCTCTTTCTAAAATAAAATATACTAAAAGAGGCTATCTTTCCTCCATTGTATTGTCCTTGTTCTGTGTCAAATATCAGTTGACCATATCTATGTGGTCTATTTCTGGGCTCTCTATTCTGTTCCATTGATCTATTAATCCATTTTTTTTTTTGCCAACACTACACTGTCCTGATTACTGTAGCTATGTAATATAATCTCCAGATTTTTGACAAATTTCTATGTATAATAATATGTAAGATTGATAAAATTGATACATAATGTTCATTGCCAAATGGCACACTGTGTTGACCAGTTTGGGCTGCTATAACACAAATATCATAGAATGGGTGGCTTAAGCAATAATCATTTATTTCCCACAGTTCTAGAGGCTGAAGTCCAAGGTCAAGGGATCAACAGATTCAAAGTCCAATGAAAGCCCTCTTCCTGGTTTGCAGATGGCTACCTCCTTGCCATCCTCACATGGCTAAAAGAGAGATGGTCTTGCTAGCATCTCTTATATGGACACTAATCACATTCATGAGAGCTTCATTTTCATGACCTAATCACCTCCTAAGGCCTCTCCTCCAAATATCACCACCCTGGGAATTAGGGTTTCAATAAATGAATTGGGGAGGGAGTACAAAACATTCAGTCCATAGCATTTACTTAAAAAGTATTTATAAGACATAATTTCCCCAAGACATAACATGGGTTACATTTGAAATCTAGCACTAAGAAAAATGTCTAGGAAACTTTCTCTTTCTTTCTTTTTCTCTTTCCTTTGTCTTTCTTCTTTTCTTTGTTCCTCCCTCCCTTTTTCTTTCTTTCTTTCTTTCTTTCTTTCTTTCTTTCATATTAAAGAGAAGGGACTAAGGAAGTGAATTCTACAATTAGCTTTATAGATTCTATAAATTTTCACCTATCATCTCATAACAGAACCTCTTTAGTAAGAAAATCTAGCTACCTTTTTCTTACTTTAAGGAAGATAAGTAGTTGCTCATGATGGTCTAGGGAAAAGTTATGAAAACATACATACTGGAAATATAATATTGATTAATTTAGGGGTGTAATAAAAGAAAAATAATTGGATTTTCTTTTTTTTCTTTCTTGTTTTTTTTTGTTTGTTTGTTTCTTTTTCTTTCTTTTTTTTTTGGTATCTGTGCACTATTTCATTTGTTAAAAAACACATATTGATTTAGCAAATTTAAAAACATCACATCTAGAGAGTTTGAAACAAATGAAACAGCTCAACTAAAATATTGTGGACAAAATTATGAGAAAAATTCATGTGAGCAGGTATCACAGGTAATGTACATGTATTGAAACTTTGGTTTAATTGGCTTTATTGAACACTTTTCAGTATGAACTTTTAGAAAACAAGGCATCAACAAAAAATACAGGCATGCACAACTCTCTCCTAGAATGAGATATGCTATAGAAATTTTTTTAAAAATGTAATTTTGTAGAAATATTGATCTTTGTCCCCAATAGATTCTTATTCCTAAGAGAAAGAGATTTTTGCAAATATCCATGAGTATTACAAAAATTGGCTAAGGTCTTAGGCTACAAAGAAAATTTTAAGCAATTCCTTAAATCACACATTATACAAAGTACATTATAAGGAGAGTTAAAAATATACTGTTACATAACTTTTGGGTTAAAGCAAAAGTTAAAACCAAAATTAGAGATTATTTATAAATAAACAACAATGAAAACATAATGCTATGAAACCAATGGAATGTGGATAGGATGATACTAAGTGGAACATTTATAGCCTTAAATACATTTGCTTTTATAAATTGATAAAATATAAAATGCAGAAATGAAGCCAAAGAATAAGTAACAAAGTAAACTTCAAGTTGGTAGAAGAACTAATAATGATGGAAGAAGAAATTAATCAATACAAATATGAACATAAGAACTTATTAATGAATCCAAAAGTAGTTCTTTGAAAATTTCAGTGACTTAGGCAAATCTTTGAAAAGTCTGATCAAATAATAAAGGGAAAAAATAACATTATGAATGAGAAAGGAGTCTTAACTAAAGCAATGGGGAAGATGCACAAAAATTACAAGAGATCAATTCTACAATGTTATGTAGACCCATTTGGACATCTAAGGTTAAACTGAAAATTCCAGGTAAATATAAATTATCAGTTAAGAACAACTTTAATGTTTATTTATTTCTTAGGGAGAAAGAGAGAGAGAGAGAGACAGAGAGAGAGAGACAGAGAGAGAGAGACAGAGAGAGAGAGAGAGAACATGAGCAGGGGAGGATCAGAGAGAGAGAGGGAGATACAGAATCCAAAGCAGACTCCAGGCTTTGCACTGTCAACACAGAGCCCAATGCAGAGCTTGAACCCATGAACTGTGAGACATGACCTGAGCTAAAGTCAGACACTTAATCAATTGAGTCACCAAGGCACCCATAAATTATCAAAATTTTGATCAAAAGATATTTAAACAGAAAAGAAGAAATTAAACAGCTGGTTTAAGTCAACCTTCATCAAAGGGGCACTGGATACAATGAAAGATGATTAAAGGAAGGACACACAAAATATAGAGATTTGTAGAAATGTTTTGAAGAAGGTATAGGCTTATAGCTTTGAGGCAGGTGGAAGTCTCCAAAGTGAGTGTATTACATGTGTGTTTACGTATATGTGTGTGTTTTATTGATGTTTATGCACATGTAAAGGAGGCACTAATAATTAAGTAGTGCATGGTGTCTGAAAAGGTGAGAGAAGCAACCCAAAGCACAGTTATTGGATTGACCTTAAAAGGGAGGTGGTTCTATTCCTCATTCTAATAGCAGGGGAGAAAGAAATGATTTGTATGAATGTAGGTAAAATTGTATGCACTCCAGTGGAAAGAAGAAGGCATTCCCTCTGGATTTCCTTCATGTTCTCTACAGAAAGCAAGAGATGGGGAGTCTGAGATCTGACTGCAATAGAGAAAATTAGAAAAAGTCACGGTGGAGTTTTGGAAACTGAGTGGAATGAAAAAAATCCAATGTTTTGTAGGCAGTGTGGAGGGCCTGTTTGAGGTTAGTAATCCTAAATTTAGCAAACATCTGGGGACATTGTCCACCAGAATTCAGGAGCATGGGTGCAAACACGGAAATGTAGTTAAAGTTCATCTAGAGCTGTGATTTCATCATGCGGAGAAGAAGAAGAAAAAACAGAGAAACAAGGGACTTTAGAACATTGGTAAATGGCAAGCCAAAATTCTGGAATAATTCATGAATTCCATGTTGGCTGAGGAGCACAGCAATGAAAAGAAAAGACTGAGGGATTGGAAGAACTGGAAGTTCCAGTGAAGTCAAAACATAGGGCTGTAGTGGCACTGTTGGCCCAAGCAGCACATTCCCTCTTTGCAGGCAAATCTCCATTGAAAGCCAAACTTTAATCAGATAATTGTTCTGTAAGTGGAGAGTCAGACTCAGAAGAGATAATTGAATGACTCAAAAAGCATAATCCTCCCAAAAGACCAGTGTTCAGAGGTTGAGTGCCAGGACATCCTTTCCTTAGACTGTGTTTGAATGGGCTCTACTGATTGCTTGTTCTGGAGATTTCTTTTCCTGTGTTCTAGATTATCCTCTGCCTAAGTATATTCCACATCATATTAGTCTCCTTAAATGCTCTGTAGAAAAGGATTTCTATAGAGGCACCTGAGTAGTTCAGTTGGTTAAGCATCCAGCTCTTGATCTCGGCTCAGATCATGATCTCCTGGTTTGTGAGATCAAGCACCATGTTGGGCTCTGCACTGCCAGCACAGAGCCTGCTTGGGATTCTCTCTCTCTCTCTCTCTCTCTCTCTCTCTCAACATAAATAAATAAAACATTTAAAAAGAAAAAGATTTCTATAAAATAATTTTTGGAAGGACTACACACTATCCTTCTCTAACAGTACATTTTTTGGATTTTTCTTCAAGCATAATATAGTTGTAATTGAGAGGTGGGTGGCTGGAGGCAAGAGTTTGTCTTCTAAAGGGCATATTTTTATTTAGCTATTATATGATCATGGTAAGACAAGCAACCAAATCAATTTGTTTTTAGGTGAATTATTCATCTGACAAAATAATTCTTAAAATTTGAACGTTTATTTATTTTTAAGACAGAGAGAGACACAGCATGAATGGGGGAGGGTCCGAGAGAGAGGGAGACACAAAATCTGAAACAGGCTCCAGGCTCCGAGCTGTCAGCACAGAGCCGACGCGGGGCTTGAACTCACGGACCACGAGATCATGACCTGAGCCGAAGTCGGACACTTAACCGACTGAGCCACTCAGGCGCCCCGACAAAATAATTTTTGAATTGATTTTCATCATATTGGTCTGATTTTGACAGAGGTTCGAGGTAGGCCTGTGATTCTCCAAAGAACTGGCTGGAAGGTGAATAAATCAATTTTTCAGAATCAGCTCTCCTCACAGTTTTAAAGTTTTGGAAAGAGAAGTCTACTCTAAGATACATTCTCACCTCAGGCTTTATAAATGAGACACATACTTCAGGGTCTTATGGTCCATTGTCTGATCCACTCTGTAAGCTGTAAACTGGCCCCCGGCTGTCTGAAACTCCCTTCCACAGTTTAGAGCCCTGATATGGAGAACAAGCATATGGTTGTTATCACAAATCTCAGTAGAACCATGTTATCATATAACCTGGCCCATAACTGATTTTTAAGTCACACATTTACAAGCAACTCCTTGAATTACTTCCACAGATGGCTAATGATACATTATATCAAATGACAAAAGATATTTTCATTAATTTGAAGGTTTCTGGGCAGGAGTGTTTCACCTATGAACTAAAAAGAAAGAAAAAGTCGAATTTCAATAGTAGACTCTCATGTCTATTTTATTCTGTATCCAAGAATATAAGTTTTTTTTTTTTTTTAAAGCTCACACTACTACTTTTCTCCAAATATTCTACTCAGAAGTCCCTCTGGTGACTCAGATTACAACACATTTTCTGAGGAACTCGTCCTGAAATTGTGTGTTGTACAAATTTTGCAAGCATTTTAACATTCTTTTGTCTGCCCTTTAGATAAGGGGAAAGATGACCAAACTATATCCCTAATTATTACCAAAATACCTATTTGTCAAGATTAAAATAAAGTAAAACAATAATTATATCTATAATGGCATTTATCTTAAATAAAATTAAGGGATAAATAAATAAAATGCAATGTAACAAATAATATAAAGTCATTATAATATATGTATATGTGTGCATATATATATATATATACACATAATATAGACATAGACACATTTTTTTAAATTTTGTTAAAGCTGCAATTCTAAGCATAGGAGTTTCATTTGAAATATAGAAACATATTGTTTCCAAATGATATTTCTATAGGCAACCTTTTAGCTCGTGTTCTTCCTAAAATTCACACATTTAGTGACTTATGTGGCAAATGTAGAAATGATCCCACAAAACCAGTTTGTGGGCAAAGTGTTGATGCAGAGCACAATAGGCCCCTAAGTAATTTACTTAGCCGAAGAGCCTTTGTTCTCTGAGACTTCATCCATCTGGTTTCTGGAAGTCAAACTGCTTATAGCAACTTCCGACATGACCGAAGGAACCAGAAATGGGAAACTACAGAGAACATCCGGGAAGCCTCTAGAGGCCATTAAGTCCCAGAAATTGTGGTGATAGTGTGGCCGAGATGACCGATGCTCTTTGGAATATTTCATAAGGGGTCCTAGATATCCGGAATGTATTTTACTGAAAGAGGAGAAAAAAAGAAATGGAGAAGCTTTTGCTCTGGCCTACAATGGGAAATTTTGTTTTCCATTTAGGGATCAGTAAAGAGAAGTAAATATTTCGTGCATTCTTTTCAACCAGCAAATCTAAACGCAACCCTCCTCAATTATTTCAATGCCCAAATACTCTTTCCCTGATTATCAGGAGAGTGTCCTATGTGGAGTCATGAAACCCACCATCAGTTTTAGCCCTCTGTCTCTGTCCCATGGCTGTGCTCAGCATTACTGCCCGGTGCACGTACTCTGTCCAAGAAGGCTCACCTGTGTCGATAGGGTCCTCCATGGAAACACCAGGTCTGGTAATATGACAAGGAATGATTCTCCAAAATGAGCTGATTCATTCCCAATAATAATTTAATGTGATTTCTTCCTTCTATAACATTTACTTTTTCATGCACTGTCTCTAGTCAAAGATGTGAGGAGCTTGAGGATTTTAAGCACCATCTAAGAGGAAATCATCAAGACAGTTGAGCTTATGCCCTCCTTTCTGGCCCGGACTAATTCTTTTCTGTTCAGCTCAGGCTCTTGCCCACTACTCTGGACCAAGGGTTTCCCTCCCTACGTCTATGTTACCACCAACACTTGATTTCAATCGCTTTGATGACAGGGAGCCCATTTTATGCTTCTTTGGAATCCTTTATGATTCCACAAACATTTGTCAAGAAAGGGTTGGGAACTGAGAGCGATTTGGGCAAGAATGCTACCCTGACTGGAGCACCACACCCAACAGGACACCTTCAAAGCTGCCTGTCATGTTGGTGTTGCTTTTGTTGTTGTCTTTCCTCTCAACAGTAATGCAGCAGTAATGTAGCAAATGACTCAGTGTCTGAATTCCAGAGCCAGATTGTTTTTATTCGAAAGCCATTTTGTGCCTCTTATCGACCGTTTGATCATGAGAAAAGTTACTGAACCTCTCTTCCTCAGTTCTATCATCTATAAGATATGGAAAACAATGGTATTTTTCTCAAAGTTGTGTTGTGAGCATTAAATGAATTAAATGAGTTAAGTCATTTGAAGTCCTTAGAACAGGAACAGCCCTTACAGGAAGGGCTACGCATTGTTAGCTCTAATTACTGTTGTCGTTTATTTATTATGGTTTTTGAGGTCTATGGTATTTTTAGACTATGCCCTTGTCCCAGTGTTTTAAAACACACTCTCTTGATGAAACCTCAGTATTATATTTCAAAATTAGATTTGGATCCTGGATAAACTGGACACTTATTTGGCTAACCAGTTTTTGCTTATTCTAGCCAAGTCGAAGGTACTCAAATTGAAAATTAAGTCCATGGAAAGCCTTTTTTTTCAAGCGCTATGCTTAGGTTTAGGGATGATGACAGTCATATGTGGTGGAGTTAGAATTACTTGTGGATTTATTTGCTTTCTTCATTCTTTGGTAGAAGTCTATACTTAGATGCCTGTTAAAAGTAAAGCCGGGGGGCACCTGGGTGTCTCAGTCGGTTGAGCTTCCCACTTAAGCTCAGGTCATGATCTTGCACTTGATGAGCTCGAGCCCCACACTGGGCTCTCTGCTGTCAGTGCAGAGCCTGCTTCAGACCCTCTGTCCCCTTCTCTCTGCCCCTCCCCAGCTTGCACTCTCTCAAAAATGAATAAACAAACAAAAGTGAAAGCCAGGCCTACTTCAAAGACAGGTGACAGCTCCAAGTCTGTCACTGTTCACATCTAGAAGTCAAGATGTGATGCTCTATTTGCAGGAAGAATTTTTGCACAGGCTGCAATGGCTTGCATATTATACATGGCTACCATTTTGGAACACGTAGATAGTTTTTAGAGATAGAAGGAACCATAAATAGTATCTAGTCTGGTGATCCATTTTCTAGACTAGAAAGGCCCAGAAGCTGTTTGTGAAAGTTTATGCCTTTCATTTAGTGGGAGAACCAGGTCCAGAGTGGAGTTGGCTGACTACCTAGTTAATATCGATTCTATTATTTTATACTATCCTTCAAATTATCACCAAAGAGAGTCTCAGTGTTGTAAATATTTGTACATAATTTGCATAATTATGCATTAATTAAAATGCATTAGAAATTTATGATCTCAGAATCAATCATCAGATAATCCATATATAAATGGCTGGAAATTACTTAGGACTTCTATTAAGATGCAATGCCTACAAATTGGCTACATATATACATACATATATATATATTATATATGTATCATATATGTATATATATATAATATATATACTATATATATACTATATATACTATATATACTAATATATATATAATATATATAATATATATAATATATATAATTTATATACTATATATAATATATATACTATATATATGAACATGAATATATACTATATACTATATATACAATATATATAATATATACTATACTATATATACTATATATATAATATATATACTATATACATGATATATATATTATATATACTATACTATAATATAATATATATACTATATATATAATATATATACTTACTACATATATAATATATATACAATATATATACTTACTATATAATATATAATATATAATATAATATATAATATATAATATTATATAATATATATACTTACTATATAATATATATAATATATATACTTACTATATATATACTATGCTATACTATAATATATATACTATATATAATATATATACTTACATAAGTCACTAGCATATATGAATTCAGTGACAGCATTAAGCAAAGTGTTTTTGCATACAAAGTCCTCAATAAATTTTTATAGAGGAATAATTAAAATTTGAATGTTATCTTAGTGTCCTAATATAAAATAAGATAAAGTTAGTATAACTCAACAACATATAGATTGTTAATTATGTTAATCTTCTCTCTTTATTATAATAGTTCAAATTTTAGAGATTTTGAAAATGTTTCAGAGAGCATAAAATGGCATATTACACTAGCTTTAAATACACTAATTAAATATTTTACTTTGCCTTGAAATATTTTCTGAATCTCCAGATAAATTTAATTATACTCTGATTCATGATTGTTGAAAAGTCTCAGATTCTCTGAACCTTGCCATTAAAAAAACTATTACTGACACCCTTGTGTCCACCAGCTTTGTGTTCTTGCTTCCAATTAATATCTTGTTTATGACTGCAAACTCTTGGCCTCTGCTTATCTGATACTCTCCCCTTTAAGTTGCTTACCAACACTTACCTTGACTGACTTATTCCTGGAGGTGCCCTGGATTATTAATTATTGGTTAATGTATCCATATCTTTACCTCCACCTAGATTGCTGGGCTTTTATTTTGCACTTCATTGCCTTGTTCAATGCATGGCCAAATGAGATACAACTTAGCTATTGTGAAATTTGCCAAGGTTTTTACGCCCTTGGTTTATTTTATAACTAACGCATTTTGGCTTGAAAACATCAAGTCCCACTCTTTTAACATATCAACCTGGTGTATATTTGAATGTCTTTATTTCCTGCTACCAGGATGCTGGTTTCTGTCAATTAGGTCTCGCTAGGGAGTCCAGTGATCAATATTGACTCTGTAGCATAAATCAAAGATATTGTTTATAAGAACATTGTCTTCTCTGGAGGTGATTTTGCCTGTTAAGGAAAACAGTCTGACTGCAGGCCAGGCTTTGTTTATTGTGTAAAAAGTAACCATAGTCCACAGCTTTTACAGTTCAGCAGGCTGAGGAAATATCTCCTGTAAGTTATCTGCTGTTATATTGCATCATGCCCACTTTTGCTCTGAGGCTACTCTAAAAAATTTTCAGTTATAACCCGATGCTAAAACAGGAGGGGGCATATTTCACTATAAGAGGGCTTTAAAAGTCAACAAATTAATTTGCTTTTCCCTTCCAGCTGTGCAATTCACCCCCCCACTCCAGCTCTGAGCTGTAATTAAGTACATGCTTTTATAATAAAACTAATCTTTTCCTGGTGCTTCCCCAGCTGCAAATTCTGACCCAGATTCCTATTATGAATCATGACTGTCACATGGGCTTGCAATAGGCTTCATTTCCCTCTGCCCTCCCCCAGCTGCTGGAGATTCTCACCCCTGGATTTAGCGCCAACCTTATTACACAACTGGAGAGAGGATTTAACTTATATGAGCTCTTTGAAATCCTTGGGTTGTTTTTGTTTGCAGAAGGGGACATCATCTAAGCATCCGGTAATGACAACTAGGGAAAAAGCCGCACTCATTTAACATTATAGAATAAGACTAAAACCAGCCACCGAGGTTACCTGGGTACAGAATTGATTAAATATTTTTTTTGATTAAATATTTTTGAAGTGCAAGTAGATATCTCTGATAAGAAATAAGCTAAGGAGAAGAAACATCTAAGAAGAAATGTGGAGAAGACCTATATTCATGAATTGTGCCTAATTTTGAAGAGTTTCAAGCTCATCCTGAAAGTATCCGTGTTATCCCTCCATCCCCATTAGAATTGTCCCTTACTTTCAAGTCACCATGAAGTCCCCATCATCTCACTGTAACAGCCTTCTAACTGGCCTCCACGCTCCCAATCCTGACCTTCTCTGAGCCATTATTCATAGTCTGAGGGCTCTTTGAAGCACGCAAATCAAATCAAATCAAATCAAATCAAATACAATCGTAATTCTATTCCTAAGGCTCTCTGCTGGTTTCTCATCATAGTCTATGTGATCTCACAATTTGTAAGAGGACTATAGCTCTCCATCAAAAATTTGGTTTTCTGGGGCACCTGGGTGGCTCAGTCAGTTGAACGTCTTACTTCAGCTCAGATCATGATCTCATGATTTGTGAGTTTGAACCTCACATGGGGCTCTATTTTGACAGCTCGCAGCCTGGAGCCTGCTTCGGTTTCTGTGCCTCCCGCTCTCTCTGCCCCTCCCCTGCTCACACTCTCTCTGTCTGTCTGTCTCTCTCCAAAATAAATCAACATTAAAAAAAATTTTTTTAAATTGGTTTTCCATTCTTCATGGCAAATAGATAGGCTAGTTTCCAGTCTCTCTTCTGGTTATGGAGACTGAGGGTAACCATGTGACAGAGTATGAACCAATAGCATACCAGAAGAAGTGATGTATGTGACTCCCAGGCCAGGAATGCAAAAGATCCAGTCTGCCATTCTCCGTGTTCTTTTCCTTCTGCAGAGCAGAAGGATCATGCAGAGCAAGCTTGGAAGCCAAGTGTTGAATATGGCAGAATTGGCATCAGTCCATGTCTCTGAATGACTTCATGGAGACCTTTCTCTATACTATAACCCCACTGGATTTTTACATAACTGTAAAGCCACTAAATTTGTGTTTATTTTTAACAATCATTAGCACTACCCTAACCAACTAACACAACTCAACTCGTCATGTAATGTATCCACCTACTAACTCTCATAGCACAAATTCTATTCCTCTGCATAGTACTCATCATTCTGATGTGTGCCCTACTTATTTAACACATCTGTTTCCTTTTTGTACTCCCCCAAACAAAATGTGAGCTCCACGACAAGAGCATCATTTTTTTGTATCCTTTTAACAGATATGTCTATTTGTGTTTTTTACTATTTTTTTATTTGGGTCATTTGTCTTTTTATGGTTGGGTTTTAAGAGTTCTTTATATATTCTGGACACTAGACCATTACAAGACTTATGGCTTGCAAATATTTTCTCAACTTCCATGATTTGTCTCTTTACTTATGCGATAATGTCCTCTGATTCACAAAGGGTTTTAATGAGGTGAAGCCCGATTTGTTTTTCCTTGTTTGTGTGATTTTGGTGTCATATTTAAGAAACCGTTGTCTAATCCATGTCATGAAGATATACACCTATGTTTTCTTCTCAGAACTTGGAGTATTAAATCTTACACTTAAGCATTGGATCAATTTTGGGTTGATTTTGTTTATAGGTGAGGTAGTGGACCCAAATTCATTCTTAAGCTTGTAGACAGTTAGTTGCCCTAGTCCTATTTGTTGAAAAAAACTATTCTTTTTCCATAGAATTGTCTTACTTGTGTCTCCTTCATAAAGGATGTATTGAAATCCCGATCCCAGTACCTCAGCATGTGATCTTATGTAAATATAGGGTTGCATATGTAATTAAGATGAGGTCAGATTGGGATAGGGTGGGTCCTGAATCCTACCTAATGGATGTCCTTATAAGAAGATGGCCCTCTGTGTGGAGACAGAGACACAAAGGGAAAATGTCATGTGATGATGAAAGCAGAGATTGGAGTCAGGAAACTGCAACCCAAGGAACACCAAAGATGGCAAGAAAAACCAACAAAAGCTAAGAAGAAGAGGCAGAGAAGCTTTCAGAAAGATCATGGCCCTGCTGATACCTTGATTTCAGACTTCTAGCCCCTAAACCTGAGACAATGAGCTTAATTGTTTTAAGCCACCCAGTTTGTGGTACTTTGTAATGGAAGCTCTAAAAAACTGATACAGCACCCTTACAAAAGTTAATTGACTATAAATGAAGGGATTCGTTTCTGAAGTTTCAATTCTGCTGTATTAACCTATATGTCAATCCTTTTGTAAGTGTCACATTGTTTTGATTACTGTAGTTTTGTAATAGGTTCTGAAATCAGGAAGCATGTGTTCTCTAAATTTGTTCATCTTTTTCAAGATTATTTTGACCATTCTTTGTCTGTTGCTATTTCAGTAAAATTTAGGGTAAGCTTGTTTATTTCTTTTAAGAAGGCAGTTAGAATTTTATTTTATTTTATTTTATTTTATTTTATTTTATTTTATTTTTAAGGCACTGAGGATTTTATTGAATCTGCAGATCAATTTGAAGAGTATTGCCATTATAACAATTATGCCTTCCAATCCATGAAGATTAATGTCTTCTCTCTTATTTCCTTTCATTTAATTTTTTTAATTACTTTCCACAATATTTTGCAGTTTGCAGTGTACGAGTCCTGTACTTCCTGGTTAAATTTATTCCTAAGTGGTTTATTTTGCTTGATGCTGTTATAAATGGAATTAATTTGATTTTACATTTAGATTGTTCAATGGTAATGTGTAGAAATACAACTGATTTTTACATATTGATCTTGTATTCTGCAACACTGCTGAACTCATTTACTAATTCTAACATCTTTGAGTGTGGATTCTTTAGGATACACACACACACACACACACACACACACACACACACACACACAATATGATTTTCAAATGTTAAGCCAGTCATGCATACCTGAGATAAATGCCATTTGGTCATGGTACAAAATCCTTTTTTCTTTTTTTGTATAATTCTTTTTATATGTCGCTGGATTTAATTTGCTGATATTTCACTGAGGTTTTTTGCATTTATATTCAAAGATGTTGGTCAGCAGTTTCCTTCTTTTGTTATGTGTTTGGATTTAGTATCAAGGTAATACTGACCTCATAAAATCAGTTAGGAAAATTTCACTTCTTTTCCAGTTTTTAAAAGAATTTTTAAAAATTTTAGAAATTCCTTATGAGGGATTCACATTAATTCTCCTTTCAACATTTGATATGATACGTCTGTAAAGCCAACCTGGTTTTGAGTGTTTCTTTGTGAGAGGTTGATTGTTATCATCATTATCATCATTTCAATTTCTTTATTTGTTATAAGCTTATCTATTGTTTTAATTATTTTTTTGCTTTTAGAAATCAGTTTTGATCATTTGAGTCTCCTAAGAATTTGTGCAATTCATCTAGGTTATCTAGATTCTTAACCTATTATTACTCATAATATTCCCTTAAAGCCTTTCTTATCTGTATAATGTCAGCTGTAACATCTCCTACTGCATTTCTGATTTTAGCAATTTGAGTCTTCTTCCTTTCTTTCCTTGGCAAATATCAGTAAAAGATTGTCAATTTTGTTGATCTTTTCATAGAGCCAACTTTTGATTGTATTGATTCTCTTTATTGTTTTTCTATTTCTAATTTCTTTATTTTCACTATAATCTCTATCATTTTCTTCCTTGCTTGTTTTGGTGTTTTTTCTTCTCCTGTTTTTAGTTTTTTAAGGTGGAAGTTTTAAGTTATTGATTTGAGATTTTCTCCCTTTTTAATGTACATGTTTAGAGCTATAAATATCTTTTTGAGCACCATTTGGCTGTATCCCATTAAGTTTTGGTATGTTTTATTTTTAGTTTTACTTATTGCAAAATACTTTCTCATTTCTCTTGTGTTTTCTTCATTGATCAATTAGTTATTTAGCAATATTTTATTTAATTTCTACATTTTTACACATTTCATAAATACCCTTCTGTTAGTGATTTCTAATTGCATTTCATTATGGTTGGAGAACATGCTCTGTATAATTTCAATTCTTTTACATTTGTCTAACTTATTTTACAGTCTAACCTAAGATCTATCCCAGAGAATGTTCCATGTGTAATTGAAATGTATAAAAATTATGGGTTTATTGGGTAAAGTGTCCTGTAGATATCTGTTATGTCTACTGTTGTATAGTATTGTTCAAGTTTTCTACTTCTTTGTTGATCTTCTGTCTTGTTCTATCCATTATTGAAGTCAACTGATACTGTTGAAAATCTATTTTTCCCTTTAATTCATTCAATTTTGCTTCAAATATTTTTGGGCTTTGTTGTCATGTGCATATGTTTATAATAGTTATATCTTCTTGATAGATTCACCTTTCATCAGTATAAAGTGTCCTTCTTTGTCTCTGGTAACAATTTATGTCTTAAAGTCCATTTTGTATAATATTGCTATATCCATCCCAACTCTTTTGGTTATTATTTACATGGTGTATCTACTAATATTTTTATATTCAACCTATCTGTGTATTTGAATCTAAAGTGCATCTTTTGTATATAACACAAATTGAATATTTTTTATCCATTCTGCCTTTTACTTTAATAATTAATTTAATAACTTCTACCTTTTAATTGAAGAAATTAAGCCATTTACATTTAATGTAATTATTGATAAAATGTAATTTACTTCAAAAATTTTGTTATTTTCTATGTGTTTCAGGTCATAATTACTCCATTACTACCTTACTTTGTGTTAAATATATATTTTCTAGGGTGCCGTTCTTTTTTCTTATAGTTTCTTTTACTATATATTTTTGAGTTATTAGTGGTTGTCCTGGGGATTATCATTAACATCTGGATTAATACCAATTTACTTTTAATAGCATACAAGAATTTTGGTCCTGTATAGCTCTATCCCCCCCCCCCTTTATGCTATGATTATCACAACTAAATCCTTACATGTTGTGTGTCCAGTAACTTAGATTTACAATTATTGCTTATGCAACTGTCATTTAAATCAAATAGTGGAGAAAAAACACAACAGTAGAGCTACAAACACAAGTACATTTTATACTGCCTTTATATTTACTTGTATTTACCAGCACTTCTTATTTCTTTATGTGTACTTGTGTTACTGTCTAGTGTCCTTTTATTTGAACCTCAAGGTCAGTCAGAGGTGACATCTTGGGGCCTCTCCTGTCTTTTGTGAGCATGCACACAACAGTATGCAGCCTGTGAAAGTGGACTGCTTTCTAGGTTTCCAGACACAAGCATTTTAAATCCCCTAGTGACATCTCGTTTGACAGCTTTTTATTTTAAGCTTTTTGGCTAATCTATTATTTGCCCCAACTTTTATCCATAGTCTCAGACAGCTTTGATGTTAAAGCATTAGACAAATGCCTTGTCCATCAAGGCACTTAGAGCTGGGAGAGATCAAGTGAATTTGAATTAAGACAAGCCTTTTGAGTGAGGGTTTCCAGGTAACCACCAGACAGGTCCAATAATGACAACTGTTTAGGAATGAGGTCCATTCTATCTCAAGTACCAGGAGTATGGGATGTTATTTTTCAAGGCTACGGCTGAGCTGGTGAGAAGGGGTCTTGCTGTTCTGACTGAGATTCAGCAGTTCATCTTGACTAAATGCTTCCCTGGTTGCTAGAAGCCTTTGGTTAATTCCCAGAGCTCCGGGGGGAGAAAAACAATGTAGCAAATTTTGTCAGGTATTTGCTTTTATGGAGAGATGAATTCTTGGAAGTCCTTACTTCCCCATTTCTGATGACATTCTATGTTTTATGGCACATAATCATATTATCTTGGCTGTAATCACTAATAATGTAAGGGATCATCAATGTGATAAAAATAGATGTTTTCATTATACGTATAAAGGTAGCCATCCCAAATTATTGCATTTGATCAAAAGTTATATATATATATACATATATATATATGTGTATATATATATACACATATATATACATATATATATATCAGTTTCTAAGGCTCAACTTCAGTGTTTATATACAACCAGTTTTCTTTTTTTGCAGCCAATTTTTTTACATAAATATTGAAAATTGTTTAGCACTGCTTACTAGTTTATGAGTTAAGATACAAATTAGGGATATCTATTTGAAAATATTTTGAAAATATCGAAAGGACATTAGGAAGGCTTTAGCTACAAGTAATTTGGACCTCAAAGCTCATGTTATGACAATGATTGAAAAGTTTTAGGATTTTAATCACAATGAAGCACTTTTCCTTTAAAATTTTTTTTCCAACGTTTTTTATTTATTTTTGGGACAGAGAGAGACAGAGCATGAACAGGGGAGGGGCAGAGAGAGAAGGAGGCACAGAATCAGAAACAGGCTCCAGGCTCCGAGCCATCAGCCCAGAGCCTGACGCGGGGCTCGAACTCACGGATCGTGACCTGGCTGAAGTGGGACGCTTAACCGACTGCGCCACCCAGGCGCCCCAAAGTGCTTTTCCTTTAAACCAAACTCACATTGTCAAGAAAGCATCATAGGATAGAAACTATCACTCATACTTTATTTAGGGACAAAATAAGGTTAGAAGTAACTGGGGAATGAGGAGGAAAAGAACATAAACCTAAAATTATATGCAACTATGTTACTTATCTTTACCTAATCTTTTAATTTTGTTATTTGAGTAGTAAATTGTATCTTTCAGCAGCTCTTAATTTTTCTCAGAGAAGAGTGTTCTGAATGGCTAACCACAAAACAGATTGCTTGCTCTGAGAAAGACATAATATGAGCTGAGCTGCTAATGGAGAGCAATGTTTAGATATGTGGACACAAAAGGGAATTAACAGGTCTACATGCAGAGGTTATAATCTATCATGATTTTCTTTCATCTCCATTGTCCTAGTATCCCCTATGACTTCATGGTCTTAGGACAATACATCAGGTCCATTTCTTCTCTATGTAAATATCCATTTGCAAAATAATATATCTCTTTGGGTGCCTGGGTGGCTCAGTCGATTGAGCGTCCAACTTCGGCTCAGGTCATGATATGCAGTTTGTGAGTTCAAGCCCTGCGTCCAGCTCTGTGCTGACAGCTCAGAGCCTGCTTCGGATTCTGTGTCTCCCTCTCTCTCTGCCCCTCCCCTTCTCATGCTGTCTCTCTCTGTCTCTCAATAATAAATAAACATTAAAAAATTAAAAGAAAAATAATATATCTTTTATCTTACGATAAAGGAGAATAATGGCTGTCTGTTCCAGAGGGAAGAAGAGGCTTGCAATTTTCAAGTGACATTTTTTTTTCAAATATCAAAATCTCTCTCTCTGATGGATTCAGTCACTCAGCAACTAAACTGTCATACTGTGAGGCTTCTCCTTCCCATCCCACTAAAAGCTAAATTAATATATCTTGTCCCTGTCTTGTCATGGAACTGTGGAAATACCACTATTAAAGCTTTGTCTACATTGTATTCTGGTGCATATATGTGTATCTCCTCAGTTAAATATTAAGTTCCTACTTAATTCCTTAAAGTAGGAATAAACCATTATTTATCTCTTGTTTCTAACTCTAAGTGAATTTTAATGAATACCATGAAATGAATGGAATTTGGTTAAAGAAAGTACTATAGATACTTATATAAAACTATGTAGTAGAAGAAGGTCCTTCTAAGGAAAATACATTCGAGCTGATTCCAGAAGCATACGATTAAATCAGACAGATAAAGCTGAAGTAAGAAATCAGGGTCTGGACAAGAAATTGCAGGATGAAGAAACTGCCTATAGAGTAGACTTGAAAGGAGGTAAATGAGTTAGTTGCATGACAAATGTGAGTGTGGCTTTGCTCACAAAAAGAGCAGGAAAAATTGTACAGGTTCAGCAGTATAATCATACAGGACTCTAAAACCATGATAAGTCGTTTTATTCCAGGTACTTGATTCAAAGTGGTGATTGAAGGCTGTAAGCAAGGGGTGCAGTAGTCTAATTTTCCCTTTAAAACAATCATCAGCATGTGAAGTGAAAAGATATTAGAAAGTTTTACATCCCTCACAATCAAGGAGACCTGTCGGGAGGCTCAGGCAGAAGTCCTAGTATGGATGTATGAATGTTCAGACTAGGAAGGGCAATGGACTTGGAGGAAGGTGGTTATACGTGGGATGGATTCATAGGTAGACTGAGTAAGCTAAACCTGTTAATCAGTGAATGGATGTTTCAGGTAAGAGAATGGATGTGTTAAAATTGACTCTTGGATGTTGGGTTTGAACACCTGAGCAGCAATACATAATGAGATGAGGAAGGACAGGCAAGGAACAAAAATTGAGAAATAGAGCAATTCTTCGCTCTAGACAACGTGAAGTCCGAGATGGAAAGGAAATGTACAACATTCAAATTTGGATGTTCAGAAAGGAGGATGACATTTGGGAAGCATCAGAACACGGATGTTATTAAAATCTATGGAGCTGGAACGAGATTAAACTGAGACTAGAAGAAGGCCCATTTGCAAGACCTGAGGCACTTCAACATTTAGAAAGTAGGTTAGAGGAAAAGGCCAATGAGGTGGAGAAAACCTCAAAGGAGGATAATGTTATAGCAGCCAAAAGAAGAGAGGTTTTCAAGACACCATTTTATTTATTCACTAATTCACAGTGTAGAACTAAGCTTTGGGTCTGGTGCCAGCCTGCCGAGGTTCGCTCCACTTGTCATCTCTTTGTGCCTCAATACCTTTCCCACAGGGTTTTGTCAAGGTGAAATTAATCAATGCACCGGGAGTACCTAGGACAACATTAAACGAATGTTTGTTGCCATTTTTACTGTTTTTCTTTCACTGAAAAAGTCTATTGTAATAGAGGTTTGGAAAATAGAAATTGAGACCATTAGGTGATGGGAATTATCCGGTAAATTTGAGAAGAGAAGTAGCTGTAGAAGACAAAAGTGACTGGCTAATAAGCCATTGCCAACCATTCTCTCCCCCACTATTTTTTCTACTGAGTCTGGGAAGCTCTGTTTTTAGTTACCAAGCCTCTATTGCAACCAGAGATATCTACAGGTTACATTTTGGTATGGTTGAATTTAGGTGTTACCTAATGTAAAGTCTGGCTCATGCCCAATCATTGTAAAGTAAAGGATGTCAGACAACAATCCTACTTATACATATACTAGTCTTAAGTAATATTTTTATGGCCATATCTTTACATAGTAAAAGACAGTCAATGACTACCAGACCGTCAAAGGATACCAACAATATGAAAAAGAAGCACAAAATAAATGGCAAAGTAAATAGTGATACATCAAGGAACAGAAAATAAATTACAAAAATTTCTCACTTGTGTTGCCAGATTCAAGGAGATATTGTATTGATTGATAACACAGGAAGGGTGAAGTATGAAAAATAAGTAAAGAACAAAAATAAGTTCTTTGAAGTGATACTGACATTTTCATTAAAAAAAAATCAAAGAAGCAGAAAATAATGCCAAAAGTATCTCCCAGAGTACAGAACAAAAACATAAAGGATTAAAACGTATATTTCTGAGATATACAACATCTCAAAAATTTTGTTCTTTCTTTCTGCCTTCTTTAGGCAGAAAGGATATAAGGATATACTCTAAAAGCAAGAGGAGGTTAAGAAAGAAGACATGGGAGCCATGAAATAGTGCTTCAGGGAAGCAGCGGAGTGCCCTCCATATGAAAATGGAATAGGAAATTTGGAAAGCAACAAGTCAACATAGGAGTGTGAGAGTAGAACATTCTAGGAGGGAGAAATTGGGGAAATATGGGAAGTCGATGGCAGATGGATTATGGAGCTCTTAGGAGAAATCTGAGAGTATTATCAAAATGATTGACAGTGTATAAAAATTATGAATCCATTCTGTCGACTCTAATAATGCACTGTTTTAAATAGCATGAGGTTGTGACCTTGGATCTTCTTGGCTCTACAATAAACACTATGAATAATCGCAATAATTATGGGATGGTTCTCAACTTTTAGAATCAACTTAAGATATATCACATAAAATCTAATTATGTTTACTGAACATAATGTAATAATGTAAACATTATCAGCCTTATGATATAAGAGTAAAGATGTTGTTGCAGCAATTAAAAGATGGAAGATGAGAAGAAATGGAAGATATGTTAAAGCCTTCATCTTATAAAAAAAAACTGAATAAGTCTGGTTCAACAAGAAAGAGAGAATTAATTTTACGCTTTAGTAAGAGAAGTGACAAATGGAAAAACCAACAATAATGTTTATACCTACACCAGAAAGGAAACAGAGGCTAGTGGTATAAATTTCTAAATCTTAATCTATCATATTAGAAAGCAAGAGAGTACATACTCACTTTAACAAAAAATAAATGGAGCTCTAATTTTGTCATTTATAGCTATAGAAAGGAAGGAAATGATAATAACCATTGAAAGTGTTTCCAGCACCCTCTCCTCAGCACCCTAGAAGAGCTGAGATAGATACAATGTTTCTTTTTACTGTATGTCCTACTACCTTTTGAATTTTAATTATAAGCTTGCAGTCATGTAATATTTTTTTTAAATCCAAAAAGGTACTATTTTGTACTTATAGGTAATTATGAGCGGGGGACATTTCATTGTACATACGTTCCCTGGATGGTCAGCCTGTCCTCATCATTTGAGAACTTGTTTTTATATTTACTAAAATTATCTCTAAAATAGTGAAGTCAATAGTTGATCTTATATTAATTTAAATGTCATAGGTGAATGGTATGCCCCTGTATGTCCAGAAAGTTGACATTTTTCTTTTCCGTATTTTCAAGCTTGAAATATATATTGTTATTATTAAGTATAATGGTAACGTTTTTAACAATTTCATCCTTTTTAGCATGAACTCAACTTGACATTTGTATAACGTTGTGAAAATTTTCTGCTATTATTTAAAACTCATCCTGGGTGTATTACACTGTTTGGGGGAATGCAAGCTGATGTAGCCACTCTGGAAAACCATATGGAGGTTCTTCCAAAAGTTAACAATAGGGCTATCCTATGATCCAACAATTAGATATGTACCCAAAGGATACAAAAATACTGATTCAAAGGGGCACATCCATTCCAATGTTTACAGCAGCATTAGCAACAACAGCCAAATTATGGAAAGAACCCAGAGATCCAACAACTGATGAGTGGATAAAGACGTTGTGGTATATACATACGATGGAATATTACTCAGCCACAAAAAGAGAATGAATCCTTTCTATTGTAATGATGTGGATGGAGTTAAGGTGTATTATGCTAAGTGAAATAAGTCAGTGAAAGACAAATGCCATATAATTTCACTTATATGTGGAACTTAAGAAATGAAATAGATGAACATAGGGGGAGAGAGAGAGAGAGAGAGAGAGAGAGAGAGAGAGAGAATATTTTTGTCCATTCACAAAAACTATTTTTCTATTACACATTTCTATACACATGGTTGATGCCCCTATATTTTTACTTCTAGTTTCTTCTTTATGAACAGCAATGAACTATTGCTTAAATCCTGTTGTCTGTACTTCATTGTTATCTTTTTATTCATTATTTTTATTTCTTTGTTGTTTCCTCTGAATGTGGAGAAATATTAAAAGTCTTCCTCTGTTAACTCAATTCACTGACTGCATTGCTTTATTCTACTTACTGTTTCTTATGCTCATTGTAAGAACCTTTGTTTATTTTTTCTTTATAGTTTTTCTTTGATGAAAGTTTCACTTTTTAAATTTCCCTCCCTATATCCTTTTCATTTTAGAAAAGAGACAAGCTAAGGCTCCTTGTACACAAAGTGTAACATTTAGCATTTATCTTGCTTAATGTGAATTTTGTTATATTCTTTAAAATTGAAATATCCAATTCCTTTAAACAGGTTACACTATTTTGTGTGTGTGTGTGTGTGTGTGTGTGTGTGACTCCACCAATAACGATTTGTTCATGAAACACTGGAATCACTGATTCTGCTTGTATAAGTTGGGCAATTGCCAATGAGAACTTCACCTCCACACAAGTACCCAAACAAAGACTCACGGATTAATTGATTATAATCAGGCAACCATATTACAATGGAAAGATTGAGGGTATTAGTGGGAAGAACTGACCGCCCACTTTGTGTTTATATTTTCAATATAACATTCCATTTTTAGAGTTATATCAAAATTTAAATGGTGACATTAAAAGGGTGGATACCACGTAACTATACCATGTAAACAATACAAGAAGAACCCGCCAAATGAATGTCTGACAAATACTTTAAGGCAAGAATAATTAATAGAAATAAAAGGTATATTTTATAATAGTAAACGGTTATCCAGCAAAATGTTTAGCGATTAAATGTATACACACATATAATCTAGACCAAAATACAGAAAGAAAAAAATTGACAAGCCTAAAAGTATAGAATCATCAAATTTTTAAACATTGAGAGATTTTAATAATCTTTCTTTAGTAATTATAGAATAAGCAGATGGAAAATGTAGTAAGCGTGTAGATGATATGAACAACAGAGTTCCAGACTTGGCTTAATTAACATATAAAAGTACTGAACCCAATAGTTGCAAAATAATTTTTAAAAGAGGTGAAAATTAAATATTTAACAAAATTGAACACTCCTAGCAACACAGCTGGTCTCAACATGACATAGGATTTAAATAATGCATCGTCAATTCCTATATCAGAGCAGAATTAATCTGAAAATCAAAACAAAAAAATAGCTTAAAAATCTCCATATCTTGGGAAATTAAGGAGCATATTTCTAAACAGAGAAATGTACTTCGTAAAATCAGTTCCACCAAAAATTAGAAAATACATTGAACTTAATGTGAATAAAACTATTATATATGTCAACAGGTGAGATGCAGCACAGTTGTGCTTATAGAGAAATTTTTGCCTTAAATTGGCTTATTAGATAAAAATGAAGGCAAAAAAATAATTATCTAAAAATCCTTTTCAAGAAATTATACTATTAACATTAAATTAAGTCCAAATAAAGTAGAAGGGAATGTATTATAAAGTGGAAAATAATGAAATAGAGAATAAGTACAATATAGTGAATCAACAAAACCAAAGCTTAGCACTTCAGAAAGACTAATATAATTGATATTATACTTATCATATTGAACATCAGAGAGAGAAGAGAGACACCTTAAGTAACCAAGACTAAACAGAATAACATCACTACTAACACCACAGGCATTTAAAAGATATACAAAGTTATCATGATCAACTTTAAAGCAATAAAAATTAAAATCTAGACAAAATGGCCGATTTCTAGAAAAACACAAATTACCAAGATTGGAAAGAATTCACCAGAATATTCTTCCAAACCCACCAAACAGAAAAAACAACAAACACATACAAATTCTTCAAAAGAATAGAAATAAATGGAATACTTTTTAATTCATTTTGTAAAGTCAGTACAGACTTGATAACAGTATTTAACATCTGAAGAATTTTCAAAACAGAAAATTACAGGAAAATCTCACTCAAAAGTATAGGTATAATATTCCATAATACAACATTATCAAAACAAATTCAACAAAAATTACAGTATAGCACGACCACAGTGAGTTTATAATTCATTACAATGATAGACAATTTTTTAAATGATATCACCACAGTAGATAGTTTATCCCAAATCTTATTCAATATTAATAAAGCAACCAGTAAAACCACCCTATTAATAGGCTCTAAAGAAGACAAATCACATGATCATATCAGCTGATGCATAAAAAACAATTGAGAAATTTCAAAAGTCCATAAATGATTAAAAACACTTGGAGATCTAGGAATAGATAGGAACTTACTCAATTTGACAAAAGAGAACCCATAAGAATCTGTAGCTATCAATGTAATGGTGATAGACTAAATTTTTTTCCCTTCAGACTGGGAAAAAGGCAAGAATGATTACTTTCGTTATTCTTATTTGACATATTGCTAGAAGTTCTATCCAACACATTAAGGCAAGAAAAGGAAATAAAATGCATACAGAACATAAAAGAAGAAAAATATTTTTTCATATTTTAAATGACATAATTGTCTATGTAGAAAATCCTAATAATTTGCAAAACAAATAGGCAAATAGAAAATATTCCTAGAATAAGTGACTTTGGCAACAGTACAAGATACGAAAGAAACGTACAAAAATCAATTGTATTTCCATAGCAATGAACACATTGACACCAAAACTGAAAATTCCATACCATTTATAGTTGCATAAAAATGTGATAATGTAAACCTATACAACCGCAAAACACTGATAATAATATCAAAGGAGATAAATTAGTGGAAAGTCATATTGTGCCCACATATTGGAGGACTCCACATTGTACAGATGTCAATTCTCACCTAATATTTTGCTTCATCTTTCTCTGTTTTCCCTTTATTCGAATTCTACAATTACACCTATGTTAGAATATTTTATACTGATCCACAGGTCCCTGACTCTATGTGAATTTTTCTTCATTATTTTTCTTTTTATTTTATTGGATAGTTTTTGTTGAAATTTCTACAAGTTTGCTGATTATTTCCTCCATTATCTCCTTCTGTGATTGTAAAAATTCAGTGATTTAATTTTTTTTAATATTGTAGCCTTTTCTTGGGGAATTTCCATTTGATTTTAAAATTGCTTTCATCTTGCTGATGAAATTTTATATGTGTTTATTTATTGTGAGAACGCTTTCCTTTATGATCTTTTATAGAATTAGAAGGATTTAAAAATTTTCTCTAATAAATCCAACATCTACATCATCTCAGTAGTCTTTTCTTTTTTAATTGGTCACATTTTCTGGTTCTTCATACATCTAGTAGCATTAGATTTTATCATGGACATTGTGAACGTTATATTAGGTATGTTCTGGATGCAATTATATACATGTGATTTGTTTGTTTTCTTTTCTTTAACATGTAATTAACCTGGTTGGATTCAAACTGTAAATTCTTTTCTTGGCTGGCAACTCAGCCTCAGTGTTATTGTACATTTTAGAATATGTCCCATATCTGAGGGTTTAGAGGTCAGCCTGAAATTGGGAATAGTTTATATACAACATTTGGAGTTCTTCTTTGCTTCAGTCCTTTCCGGACCTCTTCCTAACAGCTTACCAATGGCTATATTTTGCCAAATCTTTTTCTACAGTTCTTCAGACTAGAAAGTCTGGGTTTTCTATCAGTGTTTTAGATGACCCATGTGTAGGTTTTACCTGCCCCTGGGTTAAAAGCCATAAAACTAGTAATTCAATTATGCCGCTTGCTTCTTTCAAATGTCAACTTCCATCCAGAAATAGTGTGCTTCGTTTCGCTCTCCAATGCCTTTGGGTCATTGTTTATGTTTGTTCATAATTTTTCAAAATTTGTAGTCATTATATGCATCATGGGTAGGATCTCGAGGATAGGTCACCCCAGAGGCAAAAATCTTTTGTCAGACTATTCTACCCAGCTCTCTTTAAAAAACAAAAACAAAACAAAACAAAAAAAAACCCAAAAAAAAAACACAAAAAAACTTGAAATAGCAATGGTGCCCATATGACCCACTAACCTCAATACAATATATAAAATACTTTAAAATCAATTTCTATCATTTTATCTTTAAGTAAATTATTCCTTAGAATAAAGGTTACATCAAATTGGCAGGTGCTAATAACTGAATCCTTTCTCGTGTGTTACCTCTAATTTTTTCAGTAACTAAGAGTATGTGTCCAGATATGATTTCCCCACCACTGTTTATAAGTACAAATAGTTTTGCTACTTACTCAAAATCAGTCGTTGGAGATCTTGCAATTAAATCCTGTGCTATAAGCTTTTCTTTGTTTGCTTTCTTTTGTTTCATTTTGTTTAATGAACTGTACATTAATATGTGGCCAGTAGATTGTTTACCAAAAAAAAAAAAAAAAGGAAGAGAAAAAAAAAAAGTGATGCACAGTATTTTTAGGAAATCTCTATTAAGAAATTGTAAATGTATATTTATTGGCTTAATGTGTCATAAACAGCACGGGCTTTGCAATTAGAGAGTCCTCCCACTCCTTATTTCCCTTTATCTTCCTCTTTATACCCATCACCTCACCAGCTAACATAGGACATAGCTTATCATCTGCTCCCCCAACACCAACTAAAATGGTTGACAGGAATTATGATCTGTTCTGTTTATTGCTATTTCTATTGCTTCTACAAGAAGTTCTAGCACATATTAGCGATTTTATTCGTTGAATCGTAAATCCCGTCTCCCCTACTGATGAGCTATGTCACCTTGGGCAAGTAACTGAACCTTCCCAAACCTCAATTCCTACAGCTCAAGGATGGGTAAAATAATAGTAACTATCACATCCTGTTTTATTGAATATGACATGAAATCATTCATCTAAAGAATTTCACACAGAGCCCAGTGCCTTGTCTAATTCTCCCTCTCTCTCTCATAAATATAAATATAAATATAAATATAAATATAAATATAAATATATTTATTTATATATATATATAATTTTTCATTTGATAGCAATTGGCTTATAGCAACATTGTTTGTAATAGCCCAAAATGGGAAATCAACTCAAATGCCCATCTACAGTAGATGAATAAATACATTTTACTATATTAATACATTCATTTAATATGATATCATTACTTAAATGACTATAATTCACACAACATAAATAAAAAGTAAAATTATTTCAATGAACATTTAATTACAACTTATAAAATAAGCATATGTTGTTAATGATTTCAGAAATGAGTAGAGTGTGTATCCTTCAGAAAAGCAGAAGTGCCATGGAGGCTATTAGGGGACTTTATGGGGTGCTAGCAATATTCTGCTTTTTGATCTGGGTTTTGACTGCACAGTTGGGTTCAATTTCTAAAAATTTATGGAACTCTACACTTATGATTTATGTACTTTCTGTAAGCATGTTGTATTTGAATGAGAAGTTTACCTGGAAAAAAAAAAAGGTACAAACTGAAATGGCCTGATTATTCTCTCACCTAAAGATGAACTCTCATGTGGGCATAAATCCCACATGCTATTTGGTTCAGTTTTCTCAAGAATATCATATAGTTTACTTTCACGTAGATCAAATAATCTCTATTTCATTGTCACGTTGCTATTGGTTATTTTTCCATGTGGTTTTTATTATATTTAAATAATAATTTATTCATTTTTTATAGACTGTCAAGATAGCTTCTAGTAACAAAACAAAGCAAATAGGTATGGCAAACAATAAAATTGCAAACAGGAAATAAGGAAGAAAGAAAAGTGATTGCCTTACAAAAAGTCTCTCAAATATTTTTATTTTATTTTAATATGTAAATAGATAGGCTTTCTACATACAAATCAATCTTCCATTAAATATTGACACAGTTAAATCACTCTTATTATTTAATGCTACACATTAAGAGTATCTCCATCATATAATGGCTCTTCACTTACCCTTTTATGTGACTAATTGTGCATTTTTGTTTTTTTAAAGCCAGTCAGGTTGTGAAATTCATTAGGGTAGAGATAATGTGTATAAGTGCATGCTTAATTTATTTTTAATTTACTCAGAACTTAACACTATGTTGTTAACAACAACAAAAAAAATAGTGGGCTGATTCTTAGATACAGTGATTTTTATTTAGCTCACTTCTGCCCTAGATTTATGAAGCTTAATTTTATATACTTCAGTGATCAAATAGTATGTCAGTAGGTTGAACGACAGGAAACATGGGCATTTGGAATTCATTTTCATGATTGTGCTTCTTTCTGCAAATACTGCTCAGGGCATGTGACACTGTATACTTCTAATAGCCACCTTTGCCTATAGATTTCTAGCTCTTCCAGCTACAGATGGACAACAGGTGCACTCATGGACAGATGGAGAGTAGTGGAACACAAAATGGATAGAGAATTCCTAGCTCAGTTACTCCAGAGTGGACTAGAAGAAATAGATCAATCAAACATTTGTAGTGACAGTCCTACAGATCTGGCATTCTGAGCACAGCTTGGTTACCTGTGACTTTCTGAGTGACCTGTTCTTGTCTCTGGGTGTATTCTATGCCTCCTGCTCTCCCTCTAGTCTGTGTTCACATGTCTTCACATGTGGATTAGAGCTGACCTCTATGGCAGCAGCTGTTCCCTCTATATTCCAAGGTACAGATGTCCTGTCAAATCACTTTCCATAAACATTGTTTTCAGCACACCACTTCTGACTTTAAAATCCTCCAGAGATTCCTGACGCCTCGTAAGGCACACTATGCCCATTTATTTCTCACTCAAAAAATGTTTTTTTGACTATTTTATCACAGGCACGATTTTAGGCACTTTGAAAAGAGAGCATTAAGGCAGAATCTTATGCTGCTATCAAATATCTAATAAGCCTAGTGAAAAAGTCTACATTCTAGCTCCCTTGACATTTTTTCTACATCCATCTAATTAAACATACTTCAATCCTCTTATTTTAATCTTATTTAAGCTTTTCTCAATGATTCTTAGATACTAAGTATTCTGTTGTTGATGCTTTAGCCCATGTTATTCTGTCACTTTACATGACCCTACGTTCTGTGGTCACCTGTTATGTCTATCCCACTCCTACCTGTCTTTCAAAGTCCGTGCTCTTCAGAAGACATTCCAGGGACACAGTATCCCTTTGAGTATGTCTTACTAATGGTGGTGACTGTATAAGTTATCTCTTGCTGCATCAGAATGGACCTGAAAATCTAACGCCTTAAAACAAAAGACGTTTATTATATCATAGTTTCTGTGGATCAGAAATGCAGGCACGGTTCACAACCAAACTGTCAGCCGAGCTTGCATTCTCTTCTAAAGGCTTGACTGGGGAGAACTTTGCTTCCAAGCTCACCCACGTAGTTATTGCCACAATTTGCTTCCTACAGGCTGCAGTCAGAGGCTGCATCCGTCCCTTGCTGCCTCTCTACCTCTCTACTTTATCTTAACACCTGGTCACTGTTTTCTTCACAGCAAGCAAGTGGGCAGGAAGAAAGTAGCAGCAAGAGAGAGAGAAAACGCTAGCCAGCTAGAAGCCATGGTCTTGTGTATCCCATCATATTCTATCATTTTTTTCTGTTTTCTATTTATTGGAAGCAAGTCACTAGATACAGTCAATACTCAAGAGGAGGAAGTTATACAAAGACAGGAATATCAAGATGGGGGAATCATTAGAAGCCATGTCACAAGCTGCCTACCACAGGGATAATGATAATAATGACAACAACAGCTGCAACAACAACAATGACAATTGTAGTTTCATCCTTATTGAACACTAATTATTTGCCAGCATGGTGTCATAAGCTTTATATATTATTCAGTTAAACTGTGAGCGATTCTGTAAGATAGATGCTGTCATATCTCTCATCTCATTGATAGGGAAACTGAAAAACAGAAGATTATGTAACATATCAAAGGCACTACTTATAAGAGCATGTAAGAGGTTGTTTTAAATGGGCTACTGCATATATTACTGGGCACAAAACACATGTTATAAGCCATCAGTTTGGTCATTAATTACATGCTGCCCCATCATCTTGTTTATTTTTCATGGAAATTAGTTATGTTTTCCTGAGTGTACTGCAATCTTTTGGAAAGAAGTAAATTGCACATGTTTATTCTCTGTCTATTGCATATAGGCACCATCCTGTGTTAATCAGGTCATATTTGTTTGCCAGTAACAAAAATACGATTCAAAATGACTCAAGTAAGAAGCGAATTTAAGGACTCATGTAACATACTCTTTCCACAATCTGATTCACTCTTTTTTCAATATCTGCTTTATTCTCAGACACTATCTCTCTCCATATTGGGGCCTTTGGAATTTCTAAGGTTCTGTCTCCCTAGTTCAGCAACCCTAAAGGAAAGAGAGCTCAGTTCAAATAACTATCCTGGAGTTGAGTCTTTTTTTTTTTTTTTGCATGGCTTGGGTATAGTGCCCATCTCTGAATCAACCACTGTCATTCGGAGGGCATGATAATCTGATTGATCCTATACCCGTAAGTGCCATGCCCATCTCTGAGGCTGTGAGATGGAGTTGAGTTGCATTTTGTATTTACTCAAAGTAAGTATATGTAGGATTTTGTCTGTTTATTTGTTTGTTTTGTTTTTTTGTTTGTTTGTTTTTCTTAAATACCAACAAGGTGCCATTTCTAAAAGTTGGAGGGAAGGTTTTCTGGGCCTGCAAAAAAATAAATATCCATTGAGGAATGCATACAATCTCTGGCCAACATGGTACTTCCTCAGTTTGAAATAAAATCTGTCTCCCAGGTACACTTACAAACTCTTAAACCCATAAAAAATTCTGGAGATCTCATCAGTATTTAAAAACTATTTAATTCTTGTTAATACTTCATATTCTCTTGGCCAAAGAGTTAGGTTTCCTTCAGTGGTTCCTCTGGTGGATGATTTCAACTTCTGTGTCATTCTATCTGCTCTTTTGTTTAAAAAAAATTATTGTTTATTATTTCTGAGAGAGAGAGAGAGAGAGAGAGAGAGAGAGAGAGAGACTGAGAGCAAGCAGGGAAGGGCCAGACAGAGAGGGAGACACAGAATCAGAAGCAGAGTCCAGGCTCTGAGTGCTCAGGACAGAGCCCAATGTGGGACTTGAACTCACAGACCACAAGATCATGACCTGAGCTGTAGTCAGCTGCCCAACCGATTGAGCCACCTAGGCACCCCTCTATCTGCTCTTTTCTGAATGTTCTTTCATGTATCTGTATCCCAATAAAAATTAACTTTAACACTAACAGGAATGGAATATTTGATGAGAAGTGAGACAGATACATATTATAGCAGAATAATTACCTTTGTGAGTCTAGGTACTCTGCTGCTCTTGATAGAGGAACATCACATAAACAGATGTGACATACCAGGAGCTCTGCCTTTGGAACAGTAACTATGCAGAGGAATTTGGAATTATTGGTTACATATTGGTGAACTGACTCAACTGAAGATTTTTCAGAATACATTATGGCCATAAATTCTATTCTATGCTTCCCAATAGACAAAAATCTATATGGTATATTTCCAGTTGACAAGGGTGGAGGAATAGGGTATATATCAACAATCCTTATCTTGGGCTCTGAAGCCCTCCAGAATCTGCGACCCCCCCCCCCATCTACTCCTCTAGTTTTATTCCCACCTCTGTCCATTTCATGCTCTTTGGCTTCTTTTTGTCCTTTGATCATGCCAACCTCATGTCCAAATAAGAAATTGTCACTTGCTATACACTCTGCCTAAAATGTTCTTCTCTTGTATTTCTATATGGCTGGGTATTTATCACCTTGAAGTATCAACTAAAATGTTGCTTCATCTTTTTGGATCACCTTTTCTAAAGTATATTATCCCACTCACTAACTATCACTCTTTGCTCCGTTATTTTATTCAACTTAACTTCAATTTTTTAATGTTTGTTTTTGAGAGACAGAGTGTGAGTGGGGGATGGGCAGAGAGAAAGAGGACAGAATCTGAAGCAGGCTCCAGGCTCTGAGCTTCAGCACAAAGCCTAACATCGGGCTTGAACCCACGAACCATGAGATCATGACCTGATCTGAAATCGGACACTCAATTGACTGAGCCACCCAGGTGGCCCTCAACTTAACTTCATCAAACCAGAGTTGGTTCTTTGAAGAAAACCAATACATTTGATAAACATCTAGATAGAATTATCAAGGAAAAAAGAGAAAGGAGTGAAATAAATAAATCACAAGTGAGAGAGGAAAAATAACAACGAGCTCCACAGAAATACAAACTTAACAGAAAATTATGAAAAACTATATGCCAAAAAATTGGACTAACTGGAAGAAATGTGTAAATTCCTAGAAATATATAAACTGCTAAAACTGAAACATGAAGAAATAGAAAGTTTGAATAGCCTAATAACCAGAAAAGAAATTTAGTCAACAATTAAAAATTTCCCAACAAACAAAAGTCCAGGACCAGGCAGATTTGCAGACAAATTCTACCAAACATTTGAAGAATTATTGCCTATCTCTTTAAACTATTTTGAAAATAGAAGAGGAAAGAAAACTCCCAGATTCATTCTGTGAGGCCAGCATTACCCTAATACTAAAACCAGGGAAATACACCATTGAAAAAGAGAACTATGGACCAATGTCACTGATGAACATAGATGCAAAAATTCTCAAAAAATCCTAGCAAACTGGATTCAACAATTCATTTAAAAAAATCATTCACCACAATCAAGTGGGATTTATTCCTGGGTTGCCACGGTGGTTCAATATTTACAAATCAATCATATGATATATCACATCAATAAGAGAAAAAATAACAACCATATGAGCATTTAACAAAGTACAATATCCATTGATGATAAAAACCCTCAACAAATTAGGTTTAGAGAGAATACACCTCAACATAACAAAAGCCTTATATGGGGGTGCCTGGGTGACTCATTTGGTTAAGTGTCCAACTCTTGATTTAGGCTCAGGTCATGATCTCATAGTTCATGGGTTCCAACCCTCACTGAGCTCTACACTGACAGTGCATAGTCTGGTTGGGATTCTCTCTCTCCCTCTCTCTCTGCCCTTCCCTCCCCCCTCTCTCTTTCTCTCAAAAATATTATAATTGATAGAGAAAATACTTGTACCTTAAAGTCAGGAGCAAGAAAAGGATGTCCACTCTCACCACTTTTATTCAAAATACTACTGTAAGTTCTAACCACAGTAATTCAACAACAAAAAGAAATAAGAGGCATCCAAAGTAGTAAGAAAGAAATAAACCTTTCTCTATTTGCAATGACATGATACTATATATAGAAAACCCAAAGATCCCACCAAAAAGTCGTAAAACAGATAAACAATTTCAGTAAATTCAGAGGATAAAATCATTGTACAGAAATCTGTTGCATTTCTATACACCAATAATGAAGCACCAGAGGGAGAAATTTAAAAATCAATCCCATTTATAATTGTACCCAAAGTAATCAGGTACCTAGCAATAAACCTAACCAAAGAGGTGAAAGACTTGTATGTACTCTGAAAACTATAAAACACTGATGAAAAAAATTGAACATGACACAAATAAATGGAAAAAAACATTCCTTGCTCATGGATTAAAAGAACAAATATTATTAAAATGTCTAAACGACCCCAAAGTTATATACATATTTAACGCAATCCTTATCAAAATACGAACAGCATTTTTCACAGAACTGAATAAACAATCCTGAAATTTGAATGGGATCACAAACGACCCCCAAAATCCAAAGAAATCTTGAAAAAGGAAAAACAAAACTAAAATCATCACATTCCAGACTTAAAGTTATATTACAAAGCTGTAGCAACTAAAACAGTATGGTACTGGCACCAAAACAGGCATATAGATCAACAGTACAGAATAGAAAAACCAGAAACAAACCCAAAATTATGTGGTCAATTAATCTTCAACAAAGCAGGAAAGAATATCAATGGGAAGAAGACAGTTTCTTCAACAAATGGTGCTGGGAAAACTGGACAGCAACATGCAAAACTGGACCACTTTCTTACATCATACACAAAAATAAATTCAAAATTGGCTCAGTCAGTAAAGTGTCCGACTTTGGCTCAAATCATAATCTCACGGCTTGTGAGTTCGAGCCCGCATCAGGCTGTGTGCTGACAACTCAGATCCTGGAGCCTGCTTCCAATTCTGTGTACCTCTCTCACTCTGCCCCTCTGCTCCTCATGCTCTCTCTCTCTCTTTCTCTCTCTCTCTCTCTCTCTCTCTTTCTCTCTCTTTCTCAAGAATAAAAAAAAATTGAAATAAATAAATAAATTCAAAATTAATGAAAGATGTAAATGTTAGACCTGAAACCATAAAAATCCTAGAACAAACGCGGGCAGTAATTTCTTTGACATTGGCCATAGTAACCTCTTTCTAGATATATCTCCTGAGGCAAGGGAAACAAAAGCAAAAATAAATTACTGGGATTACAAGAAAATAAAAACTTCTGTACAACAAAGGAAATAATCAACAAAACTAAAAGGCAACCTACAGAGTGGGAGAAGATATTTGCAAATGACATCCAATAAAAGGTTAGTATCCAAAATATATAAAGAACATATACAACTCAACACCCAAAAAACAAATAATCCAATTAAAAAATGGGCGGAAGATGTGAACAGACATTTCTCCAGAGAGGACATACAGATGGTCAACAGACCTATGAAAAGGTGTTCATCATCATTTATCATCAGGGAAATGCAAGTCAAAAATACAAAGAGATAGCATCTCACACCTATCAGAATGACTAAAATCAACAACACAAGAAACACCTGGTGTTGGTGAGGATGTGGAGAAAAAGGAACACTCATGCACTGTTGGTGGGAATGAAGACTGGTGCAGCCACTGTGGAAAAAAGTATGGAGGTCCCTCAAAAAGTTAAAAATAGAACTACCATATGATCCAGCAATCACACTAAGAGGTATTCACCCCAAAAATACAAGAACACTAATTCAAAGGGATACATGCACCCCTACATTTATAGCAACATTATTTGCAATAACCAAGATACAGAAGCACTCCCAAGTGTCCATCAATTGGTGAATAAAGAAGATAGATAGATAAATAGATAGATAGATAGATAGATAGATAGATATAGATATAGAATAAAGAAGATGTTATACACACACACACACATATATATGTATGTATATATATATATATATATATATATATATATATATATACATATGTATATATATAAATCAGCCATAAAAAAGAATGAAATCTTGTCATTTGCAATGATATTGATGGAGCTTGAGAGTATAGTGCTTAATGAAATAAGACAACCAAAGAAAGACAAATACCATATGATTTCACTCATATATGGAATTTAAGAAACAAAACATACAAGCAAAGAGAAAAAAACAAGAGAGCTAGGGATAGGGGGAGAGAGAGAGAGAGAGAGAGAGAGAGAGAGAGAGAGAGAGAGAGAGAAACCAAGAAACAGACTCTTAACTACAGAGAACAAATGGTTACACATTTGTATGGTTACACAGAGTGGAGTGGGGGGTGGGTAAATAGGTGATGGGGATTAAGGAGTGCACCCACATCACTGGGTGATGTATGGAACTGTTGAATTACCATATTGTAAATTTGAAGCTGATAACGCTGTATGTTAGCTAACTGGAATTGAAATAAAAACTTAATTTTTTAAATAATTTAACAAAATAACTTTGAGACTAAAAACGTATCTTTTTTTTTAATGTCTCCCTGTCCTTAGTAGTAAGACTGTGAGGGTCTGACTCATCTGTGGATTTTATTGTTCTTTATAGCTGCATATTGGTTCCACAACAGTTATCTGGACATGTCAGAGACTCAACATATGTTTGATAATTGAATAAACAATAATTTCAAGTGCAAATAATAATTTCTAATCATATTAAAACCATTTAGTAAATCTAACAATTCTATGGAGCTCTGTGACTAATGACCTTGAACTGTTTTTCTGTATCTCAGTTTCCCTAAATGTAAAGCATAGGTGATTATTGTACCTGCCTCGGAGAACTATTATGGGCATTAAAAACTTGATATATTTAAGATCTGACAATAAGATATTATGTGACCTCCCTAAGGATGATCTTAGAACCTATAAAGATGCTACAACCATGCTTGAAATAAAACAATACATGGAACTCTTGCTCCCATTTTTTGATATCTTTCTAAATGATAATTTGTAAATGAATTAGCTGAGATGCTAGTTTGTGCTCTAACCTTATGTATGCTGCGTTAGTAATTTACAGCCTGTATTTCGAGGTACTGTTTTGGGCCTGTGATATAATCACACAGCTGAAGGATCACATAAATAGACACTAAGGGGAAAGGCTAGATCACATTTTAAACGTTGAACCGAATTAACCAGGATGAGTAAGTCAAACCTTATCTCTGTTATGATTGGATGCTATTATTGACACTTAGGTCAGTCTTTAACAGTAGTCATGCCACTGATTTCCTGGTATTAATCTTGACCTTTCACATTAGGTATTTGCATTCACTTGTATTAGGTTGTGTTGATTGAATATAGTTGGAGGTTTTGGACTCGTTGCACCATTCGGAATGTGAGACAAGATAAATTTAAGGGCTGCACCTGCTATGAAATATTTAGTCACCACTGACTGCTAATTTGGTTTCAGTTTCACAGCTACATTTCTATTTGTGAATATGTAAATACTAAAATTCAGCTAAGTTTTTGACAAGGCTTACATGAGATGAACCACGTAGGGACTTTTAATTTACTACCTGGATTATTACATTTCCCTGATATTAGTGTGCTAATCTGTAAGATAATTGGGTATGACTTGATTCTTCGGTCTTTCCCATCTGAAATTCTCTGCTCTATTGAGATGGGGGAAGGCTTTTGCTACAAGCATAAATGACAGATTGGTGACAGTAATGTTGTATAAAGAGGACATTCAAATTTTCTCTTCTTTTTAAAATTAGATACACATATATTGCAAAATTATTACCACAGGAGGGTTAGTTAACACTTTCATCACCTCAAATAATTACCATTTCTTTTTGTGGTCAAAACATTTCAGTTTACTCTCTTAGAAACATTCAAGTATAGGAGCATTTTTAGCAATAATCATCATGTTGTACATTAGATCCCCAAAACTTACTCATCTCATAACTGGAAATTTGTACTCTTTGACTAATAGCTCCACACTCTCCCACACCTCTACTGCCTGTAACCATGATTCTAACCCATTTGTATGAATTCTGCTTTTCTAGATCCTATATATAAGTTCTGTCATACAGTATTCATGTTTCTCCACTGACATTTCTTTTAGCATCGTGCCCTCTGGTTTCCCTCATATTGTCACAAAAGGCCCGATTTCTTCTTTCTCCTGGCTGAATAATATTCTATTGTCTATATATACCACATCTTCTTTATCCATTCATCCATAAACTGACGCTAAGGCAGTTTCCTTATCTCTGGTCTAGGTGATGGTGGCCATTCTAGCAGGTGTGAGGTGATAGATCATTGTGGATTTATTTGCATTTACCTGATGATTAGTGATATTGAGCACCTTTTTGTGTCTCAGTTCATGCTTTGTACGTCTTCTTGGGGGAAAATGTCTAATCGGTTCCTCTATTTTTTTAATCAGATTGTTTTTTGCAATTGAGTTGTGTTTCTTATGTATTTGGGATATTAACCCCTTATCAGATGTGTCGCTTGCAAATATTTCCTCCTTATTTCATAGGCTGACTTTTTATGTTGTTGGTGGTTTCTTTTTCTGTGTAAAAGCTTGTTAGTTTCTACATGTAATCTCACTTGTTAATTTTTACTTGTGTTGCTTGTGCTTTTGTCATATCCCAAAACTTATTGTCCAGATGATATCGAGGAGCTTTGTCCTTGCTTTGTTTCAGGAGTTTTAGAGTTTGAGATCTTATGATTAAGTATTTAATCCATTTTAAAGTTAACTTTTGTGGTAGTGTAATATAGGGGTTCAATTTCATTCTTCTACAAATGTTTGTCTATTTTTCTCAGTTCCATTTATGGAGGAAACTATCTTTTCCACACTGAGTACTCTTAACTCCCTTGCCAAATATTAGCCAATCATATTTATGAGAGTTCATTTCTGGGCTCTTGATTCTCTGCCATTGGTATGTATGGGGTTTTTTGTTTGTGTGTGTTTGTTTTTAATACCAGTACTATATTGATTGATTACTATAGCTTTTTAATATACTTTATTTGATAGGGATTACATGACATTTATAGATGTGTTTGGGTAGTATGGGCATTTCAATAATATTAATTTTCCAATCCATGAACAAGGGCATCTTTCCATTCACTGTATCTGCTTCAATTTCTTTCATCAAAATCTGATAGCTTTAAGTGTAAAGATCTCTCACCTCTTTGGTTAAATTTATTCCTATGCATTGTATTGGTTTTGATGCTATTGTGAATGGGATTTGCTTTCTTTATTTTTCTGATATTCTGTTCTTAGTGTATATAAACGCAAATAATTTCTCTATGTTGATGTTCTTTACTGAAACTTTACTTAATTTGTTGACAAGTTCCAACAATTTTTTGGTGAAGTTTTAGGATTTTCTGTATCTGCAAACAGAGACCATTTTACTTCTTCCTTTCTGATCAAGATGCCTTTTCTTTTTTTTCCTTCTTTTCATTTCTCCTTCCCACCCCCCCCCCCCTCCTTCTTGGCATAATTGCTCTGGCTACAACTTCCAGTACTAAGTTGAACAGAAGTGATGAGAGTGGGTACCATTGTCTTCTTCCTGATCTTAAAGGAAAAGTTTCAACCTTTCACTGTTGAGTATGATGTTTGCTATAGGCTTGTCCTATTTGGTCCTTAGTATGTTGAGGTATGTTCTTCTATACCCAATTTGTTGAGAATTTTTAATCATGAATAGGTATTTTGTTTTGCCAAATGCTTTTCATCTATTGAGATGATCATATTAGTTTTATCCTTCATTCTATTAATG
The DNA here is from genome assembly GCF_027475565.1 of Acinonyx jubatus. Lineage (NCBI taxonomy): Eukaryota > Metazoa > Chordata > Mammalia > Carnivora > Felidae > Acinonyx > Acinonyx jubatus. Next base: position 205,663,317 of record NC_069381.1, on the reverse strand, counting down.
TGGTGTATCATATTTGCTTATTTGTGTATATTGAACCGCTCTTGCATCCAAAGAGTAAATCTTACTTGATCTTGGTGTGTGAGCCTATTAGTGTACTGTTGAACTTAGTTTACAAATGTATTTGGTTGAACAACTTTCGCATCTATATTTATCAGGAATGTTGGCCAGTATTTTCCTTTGCTTATAGTGCCCTTATCTGACTTTAGTAATAAGGTAATGCTGGCCTTGTAAAATGAGTTTAGAAGTGTTTACCCCTCCTCAATCTTTTGGAAAACTTTAAGAAAGATTAGTATTAGTTCTTTTTTTTCTATTTTTATTTAAATCCAAGTTAGTTAGTATATAGTATAATAATGACTTCAGGAATAGAATTTAGTGGTCTATCACTTACATATAATACCCAGCGCTCATCCCAACAATGCCCTCCTTAATGCCCATAACCCATTTAACTCACACACACCCGAACGCTCCTACAGCAAACCTCAACTTTTTCTCTGTATTTAAGAGTTTCTTATGGTTTGCCTCCCTCTCTGTTTTTATTTTCCTCCCTTCCCCTATGTTCATCTGTTTAGTTTCTTAAATTCCACATATGAGTGAAATCATATGATATTTATCTTTCCCTGATGACTTATTTTGCTTAGAGTAACACACTCTAGTTCCATCTACATTGTTGCAAATGGCAAGAATTCATTCTTTTTGATCACTGAGCAATATTCCATTACACACACACACACACACACACACACACACGCCACATCTTTTTATCCATTTGGGCTCTTTCCATAATTTGGCCATTGTTGACAGTGCAGCTGTTGGGGTGCATGTGCCCCTTCGAATTAGCATTTTTGTATCCTTTGGATAAATACTTGGTAGTGCAGTTGCTGGATCATAGGTTAGGTAGTTCTATTTTTGATTTTTTGTTGGCTCTGTTTTTCAGAGCCTTCAACTTGGAAGCACCCAAATATATAAACCACATAAATTAAATACAAACATGAAGAAACACACCAATAATAATATCATAAAAGTACGGAACTCAAAACCCCCCTTTCAGCAATGGACAGATAATCTAAGTGAAAATAAACAAGGAAACAATGGCTTCGAATGACACACTGGACGAGATGGACTTAACATATATATTCATCCTAAAGCAGCAGAATACACATTCTTCTCGAGTGCACATGGAACATTCTCTGGAATAGATCACATACTGGGTCACAAATCAGCCCTCAACAAGTACAAAAAGATCTAGGTCATACTATGAATATTTTCATACCACAACGCTATGAAACTTGAAATCAACCACAAGAAAAAATTTGGAAAGACTGTGAATACTTGGAGATTAAAGTATTAGTTCTTATTTAAAAGTTTGGTAGAATTTACCAGTGAAACCATTTGGCTTTTCTATGTTGGGAGGCTTTTGATTACTGATTCATTTTCTTGCCTGTTTTGCTCTGTTTAAATTTTCTAATTCTTCATAATTCAGTCTTAGTGGGTTGCATTTTACAGGAATTCATCCATTCCTTCTAGCTTATTCCATTTGTTGGTGTACAATTGTTCATAATAGACTCTTACAATCCTTTGCATAAGTTGTAATATTTCCTTTTCATTTCTGATTTGATTTATTTGAATCATCTCTTTTATTCTTAGTCCAGCTAAAAGTTTGTTAATTTTGTTTATCTTTTTGAAAAAAAAATGGCTCTTAGTTTTGTTGATTTGTTCTGTTTTTTCCACTCTCTATTTCATTAATTTCTGTTTTGTTCTTTGTTATTTCCTTCTTTCTGCTAACTTTGGGCTGAGTTTGTTCTTTTTCTAGTTTTTGGAGAGGTAGGGTTAGGTTGTTTATCTGAGATCCTTCTTTTTTCTTACCGTAAGGTGTTTACCACTATAAACTTGCCTCTTACGTCTGCTTTTGTTGCATCCCATAAGTTTTGATATGTGTTCCCATTTTCATTTGTTTCCTGATGTTATTTTTCATTTCTTTGGTTTCTTCTTTGCCCCATTGATTGTTCAGGAGTGTGTTGTTTAATTTCCATGAAATAGTCAACTTTCCATTATTCCTCCTGTTATTAATTTCTAGTTTCATACCACTGTGGTTGGAAAACACACTTGGTGTGATCTCAATCTTCTTAAATTTGTTAGATTTGTTTTATGACTTAACATCTGATCTATTCTGGAGAATATTCCATGTGGGCTTGAAAAGAATGTGTGTTCTCTTGCTGATGCGTGGAATGTTCTGTACATGTCAGTTAGGTCCATTTGGCCTAAAGCTATTAAAAGTCCAACAGTTTTCTTGATTTTATGTTTGGATGATATATCTATTGCTGTAAGTAGGGTATTGAAGTACCCTACTATTATTGTATCCTTGTCTATCTCTCCCTTTAGATGTGTTAGTATTTGTTTGATACATTTAGCTGTACCAATGCTGAGGGTATATATATTTACCACTGTTTTTTTCTTGCTCATGAATTGGCCCTTGTATCATTATATAATGACCTTGCCTCTTGTTACCGGTTTTGAGTTAAAGTATATTTTGTTTGATAGAAGTACACCTTCTCCTGCTCTCTTTTGATTTATACTTTCTTTTTTGGCGTCCCTTCACTTTAAGCCTATGTTTGTCCTTAAAACTGAAGTGAATCTCTTGTAAGCTAGCATATAGCTGGGTCTTGTTTCTTATCCATGTAGCCATTCTATGTCTTTTGATTAGAGAATGCAATTCATTTTCATGGAGAGTAATTATTGATAGGTAAGGACTTACAAATGCCATCTTATCAATGGCTTTCCAGTTGTTTTGTAGTTTCCTTGTTCCTTTCTTCTTCTCTTGCTGCATTTTTTTAAAATTTTGTTTGTTTGTTTACTTATTTATTTATTTTTGAGAGAGACAGTGCGAACTGGGGAGGGGCAGAGAGAGAGGGAGCCACAGAATCGGAAGCTGGCTGCAGGATCCGAGTTGTCAGCACAGAGCCCGGCATGGGGCTCGAACCCACGAACCAGGGGATCATGATGTGAACCAAAGTCAGACACTTAACCGACTGAGCCACCCAGGTGCCCCATGCATTCCTTTTTAAAAGTAATGGTTTTCCATGAGGCTATGATTTGATTCCCTTCTCTTTATTTTTTTGTGTATCTACTGTAGATTTTTGTTTTATAGTAACTCTAAGACTTGCATCAAATATCTTACAGATATTACAATCTGTTTTATGCTAATAATGACTTAATTTTGATCACATATAAGAACTGCTCTTTTATTTTCCCTCCTTTTAAGTTTTTGATGTCACAAAAACTTTGATGCCTATTTTTGTGTATCTGTTAACAAATTATTGTTGTTATAATTATTTTTGATGATTTTTATTTTTAATCTTTATACTAGAGTTAAGTGGTTCATACCCCACCATAGTACAATGTTGGAGTATTCTGAATTTGACTATATACTTATTTCTGCCAGTGTGCTGTATATTTTAATGTTACTAACTAGCGTTCTCTCCTTTCAGCTTGAAGAACTCATTTCACCATTTCTTATAAGTCAGATCAAGGAGTGATGAACTCCTTCAGGTTTTCTCGGGGTAAGAAAGTCTTTATCTCTCCTTCATTTCTGAAGGACAGCTTTTGTGGATAGGGTATGCTTGTTTGGCAGGTTTGGTTTTCCTTTCAGCAACTAGAATATATCATCTCATACTCTCCTGGACTGTCAGGTTTCTGCTGAGGACTCTGTTTAGACCCATATGGAGTTTCCCTTATAAGTTACAAACTTGTTTTCTCTTGTTGCTTTTAAGATTCTCTGTCTTGATTTGTGACAGTTGTATTATATGTCTTGGAGAGGATCTCTTTACGTTGACTTTGTTTGGTGCCCTATGAGTTTCATGAACTTGCATATCTAAATTCCTTCCCAGATTTGGGAAGTTCCTAGACATTAATTTTTTAAACAAGATTTCTGCATCTTTTCCCCCCTCTCTTCTTCTGGGACCTCAATAATTTTCAGGTTGTTTCTTTTGATGGTGTCTCATAGATCATGTAGGCTTTCGTTGCTCTTTTTCATTTATTTTTCTGAATGGATTATTTCAAAGGTCCTGTCTTCTGATTCACAAATCCTTTTTTCTGCTTGATCCATTCTCTTATTGATGCCATATGTTGCATTTTTCATTTCATTTATTGTATTCTTCCGCTCTGGAATTTCCAGTTGATTCTCTTATGATTTCTATCTCCCTTTTTTTTAAGCTCATTTTTTTGTTCATGTATTGTGTTCTGGATTTCACTTAAATATCTTTCTGTGTTTTCTTGTAACTCATAGAAGTTTTTAAAAATAACTATTTTGAACTTTTATTGGGTAAATCATAGATCCTCATGTCTTTGGCATTGATCACTGGATGATTATTGTTATCCCATAGCGGTGTCACTTTTTTCTAGGTTTTTCATGTTTTTTCAAGTCTTACATTGCTGTCTTCACATTTCAAGCAGCAGTTACATAAAGCAGTCTTTATTGGCTTTGGAAGAGAGGTACCTTCCATTAGCCCTGCTAGGGATTCTGAGGCCTTCTCAGACCTCCTAAGGTTATGCCTGCTCCATGCTGCTTGCTCCCTCTTGTGGTCAAATTCTTAAGTTTTTATGCCTTTTCTTCATCCTGCAACATACTGGGAAGGGTGCTGACAGCCTCCCTTTTGCTTTTCCAAGGGTGGGGTAATGCTCTAGTGTGGTCTTTCCCTGACCCACAGAATCAGGCTACTTTTCTGTGTATTCTTACTGGTTGTCTGCCAAAAATCACCCTCACCACCATGGAGAGTGCACACTGAGAGACAGCCACAGGAAGGACAGGGTGTATGGGTGAGGTGTGCAGAGCCCTGGGAGTGCCTGTGGTCCATTTGGTGAATCTGTATGCAAGGCATTCTTAGTGGTTCATAAGTGGGCTTTTTTAAAATTATTGAAGTATAGTTGTAATGTTATGTTAATTTCAGGTCTACAACTAATAATTGGATAAGTCTATTTGTTATGCTATGCTCACCACAAGGGTAGCTACCATCTGTCACCATACAATCCTATTACAATACCGTTGAATATATTTTTATCCCTGTATTTCCTACTCCCCTTCACCCATTTTCTCCAACCCTCTATTCTCTTCACCTCTGATAATTATCAGTTTGTTCTGTTTTCATGGTTCTGTTTCTTTTATTTATTTGTTTATTTATTTATTTGTTTTGTTGTTTAGATTTCACATATAAATGAAATCATTTGGTACCTGTCTTTCTCTGACTTACTTCATGTCAAGTTTCTTAATTGTGTCCGTAACACAGCTAGTAGGATCCTTGTCTCTTTCACCCTCCATGAGTCCTATCTGCCATTCCCCACCCTCCCTCTTCTTCATCCTCATTCATGCAGCTCATGACTCAGCACTCTGGAGAAATTGAGACACAAAATGGACCTCCTTGATGGTATCCCACAGAGCTGGGAAAGCTGGGCACTCACTCACACACTCTCACTTTTACCCTTAGGAGAAATCATAGGCTGAGAAAGTCTCACCACCCTGAGCTGTGCCACTTTGTGGGAAGGGTGTTGTGAGTAAGGTTCCTCTTATTCTCTTCTGTGCATACAAACTCATGTTCTTTACTCCCAACATTGTGTCAAAACCTCTCCACTGGAAATCTGGATTTCCATAAAGGCTCTCATCTGTGGCCAAGAGGGGATAGAGCTGGTTCATGGGCCACTGCTGCCATAGTCAGGAATGAGGTCTGTATGCATATTACCTGATGTGTGAGTGAGAAATACTCCTCCTAGGTCCATTGGCAAGTAGTGCTGGATCCCACAACTCCCAAAAAGATACCTTTGTCCATAGATGGCTGCTAAATTGTTGATGAGAGGGGGACATGAGTGAGGGCATCTTATTTGGTCATGTTGTGATGTCACCTCAAATTTTCAAGTCATTACTAATGATTCAGTTGATCCATCATTAAATGATACTATAATTCACATACACTAAAACAGCAATATGGTATCATATTCTAAATTAGCAAAATTTATAAAATTTGTAAAAAATTGTAGTAGCAAAAAATCAACATACTTATCAATTTCTGATTGCACTGCAGGCACTAAATCTCTTTTGGAAAGAACTATCAGGGAACTTCCAAATTATTTCAACTTCAGAAAAAAAGAAAACCAGCTCCAACTGCTATAAGAAAAAGAGAGGAAAGGTTACTAAAGTCAACATGCTGCTCATCATATCTATGTTGGATTATTGCTCAGGCTGACCTCTTCATGGGTCTCATTGTTTTGATCTGTGTTATTTTTCCTGTAGTGACATAGATTTACTGTGAATATGTATCATTCATTTGATATAAGTCTCATGGCCACTCCTGAAGAATAACGCTGGCCAGGAGATAAAATATTCTGACCAGATAAACCTAGGTCATGAACTTACATTTGTATCTGACTTATGGGACCATTTAGTCATTCTTTCTCCCTTCAGGAATTTACTTAGCAAATATTAATCGTGTACCAACAATGTGTCAGGTTACTGTCCTGGGTCCTGAAATATAGCAAAGAACAAATCAACCTGTCTTGTCAAGTAACTCACATATCAGTAGGTAAAGAGGAAATAAACAAACAGAAATATAATGTGTAGATACAATACGCAACGTTGGTGTACAAATAATATGTTTGGTAAAAAGTACTATGAAAAAAATTGAAGACACTAATGGGAGAGAGCTTTTCTATTTGCTTTAGGTAGACCGCTCACTGCAGTACTCCCTGAGATGGAGATATCTGAAAAAAGATATTCATTATGTGAGGAAGAAGTGAGCCATGTGATTATGGGGAGGATAGTGTTCAGAAAAAAAGACACAGTAGGTGTAAAGGGCCTCAGGTGGGTGTGTGCTTGATGTGCATGAGGAACTGCAAGGGGGGCCAGTTTGTAGCACAGCGTGTGGATTAGCGTGAGAGAACAGAAGATTAGAGAGGCACTGAGGCAAGAGTCAGTAAGTCTTGTAGGTTATTCTTAAGAGTTGTGAATGTTATTGGGGCAGGGACTGCTACAACTTAAGGTTTTAGGCTGCAAACAATAAAAAATAGTATTTTAAATGGGAATTCAAGTACTAGAAGAGGAAGAATGAAGGTTGGGAAAGAAAACGAAAACAAAACATAAAACTCCTAACTTTGGATCCACTAATACATGTGAACCTATTCTTGTTCACATGTGACATAAAAAAAAAATGTAACAATTTCAGTCTAAGGATTTAACAGAGCCACTTAAATCCAGACATATCCCAAATGTATTAAATTAATTGTGCAATCTAGAACTACCTTTGCTATTTGTTGAAATTTAACTGGTCCTCTGGAATCTTCTGATATCTGCATATCTTACTTGTTCCGGAGTTTATAAGGTTATTCCCCAGAATTGTATTATTTTGGAAGAGTCCCCGTAGATTGGACTATGCTAAATATAGTTTTTGTCCACTTCAAGTTATTTCTCATCTTTCTTTGGGAATACTTCCTCCATTTTCAGGTAGTTTTGGTAGTAATTTTAATCAAGGAGCCATGCCATAATCTCCCATCCCTCCCACTTCTACCACTAAAGGGGTATTGGTATTATTTGAACTGGGCCACACAGAGTACCATTGTTTCCATGATCTTTTAGAAGAATGGCGTAAGCCTGAGGGAGGCTTTCTGTCTTCCAAATTCTGTTGAAGCTGGAAAAGACTAACTTTTGGAGTTTAAGTTTGTAAATATTGTCTTGGAATTATGACCCTACAGAAATCCATTCTATGTAACAGGGGGGCAGGTAATTAGACCAACACATAAAAGATACAGAACTGTATCTTTTAAGGAGAAAAAGAGAGAGAGGAAACATGATTACATCATCGATGCTTTAGCTCAAACTGAACCTGAAGATAATATGGCTGTGAACTGCTGACTATTTGAGGCAACAATTTTCCTTCCTTATGGTTTAACTTGTCTGAGTCTGGATTTCTCACTTTTCATGGAAAAGTCTTCAGTAAAACAGAACAACAGAAAACAAACTGAAGAATTTATGAGAGACAATTTCCAAAGCTGGGGGAAATATATTGTTTGTTACTTAAGAAGGGGCCAAAGAGTAAAAGTGTATTTCTCAACCAGTTTCTATTGGTTGTTTGAAAATAGTCAAAACTATACTCACGTCAACTCTAGAGACATTAACAAGGAAGACCCAACATTCTGAGTTGGGACAAGACACTTTGGAAATGTGACATGGGACTGATGGATTATTTCTTTCAAGTATAAGCAATTAAGATCTGATGATGGCTTTAAATAAAAAAAAATAGTGACAATTTGAAGGTGAAAGAAAATGACTGACAACTTAACAGTCAAGAAGAGAGTAGGAGGAACCATGAGCATCTCATCAAGATTCTTGTGAATGTTATCCAGGAGGAACAGAATGGAATATTCTCTTTTGTGGCTGGGGCTATGTGGAGTCTTAAGACAGAAAAAAATGACTAAATAACTAAGAAAAGTGGCAGTATAGGGTGATGGGAGAGAGAATGAGTGAGAGAAGGGGCCATACAAAAGGAAAGAGGCTTTGAAGGGAGAATATGGAGTAGAAAAAAATACAAAATAATATGTATAGAAAAAAGGGTAAGGAAACAGCTAAAAGATGAAGTGGTGGGTGAGAGGAGAAGAGAAAGAGAAAGAGGATGAGAATGAAACAAAAGTTGTTCTGACAAACCAAAATTTACACATTTTTTGACAAATTCTTGACTCCAAACACCTGGGGAACTTGCAAAACTCCTGTCTCTGCTCAGCTGTCATTCAGCTGTTAGTACAGTTTGCTATATACCAGCAGTTACGCCAGAGAAAACCACAACAAAACATGTCAGATCAATCAACACTTTTCAAAATGAGTCTCCTTTTGCTTCAAACCTTGTCTCAGAAACTCGAAGTTCCGTGCAAATAGCTAGACTCCACTATAAAAAGTGGCTTGGCAGTCCTGTTCACAAGCCATTAACTTAAGAAGTCAATTGTACGTCATTATTTTTGCAACACTGGATGTTTTTTATGATTTATGTGGACTTAGTTTTAATTTTTTAAAACCTTTCTCACAGTTTACACACAATGTTACATTAGTTTCAGGTGTCGATCTGCTAAAGAGATTTTTGATATTTTCACATTACAACGGCTTCTTAAAACTTGTAATCAGCTGTATGTTGTTTTAAAAATGAGTTCAGATTTTTTTTTATCATAGTAACTTTAATGGTGAAATCTGAAAAACCCTGTATTTGTAGGAACAGGGCACATGATTGCCAATATCAAACTGACTTAACTTTCGGTTGTAATGATTTGCAGCTGACAGATTAATGCTATTAATGCAGGAAGGAAAATCAGATTATAAATTCTGTGCATTTACTCTGATTGAGCATGTATCCCAGTTTCCTATCCTAGGGGCCGCAGAAGACTTTTCCCACCTTCAGTTAGAAAATTGTTACTACTCCACAAAATAACGTTTTTAAATGTGCACGTCCTCTCTGTGACTGCTTGTCATACTTGGAAATGTTGAAGGCCCCATAAGCCTCAGTGACTGAGACTGTTATTCTTAACACAGAGTTAGAATGTTGTAAACATGAAATTTTATACAATAATGGGGTTAAAATTGGAACCAAGTGATGGTGGAGGCTTACAGATTGGCTAGATTAATACGTTACTTAAGCAGCATGCAGAAGAACCAATTTTAAGAATTATGTAAGTAGGAAGAAAGGAAAATATATGTGAAATAAACATAAACTGCCATAAAAGAGAGCTTACAAAGCAAAAGCATGACATCAAAGTAGAGTCTGATTGGACTGGCGAGTTTACAATCTGCCTCAGTATTAAATAACATTCACAGCTTGTGACCCAGTCCAACTCAGTGGCAAACTTTAGCCTGACCTTTCAAGATGCTGGCTTGTTGTGATTTATTCTTCAATCATAGACTTGTGGGTGTAGAAGGACTTCACAAGAGAATCTAGTTTATGTCTCTGTCTCCCTGGAAAACTGCATCAGATCAGGGCCCAAGAACAGAGAGCATTGAGCCTCTTCTATTTCTTTTAGGAATTAGATCCTGTTTCGCCCAAACCCTTCCATTCTAGAGAATGAAGGTCATTTTCAATAAAACTCCAACTTGCTTTGATCCAAATTTGTCTGTAGCCTTTGTGTGTCTGTTTTGAGTCGTTGGTTGAAATCAAGAACAGTTGATTATGGTGCTTCTTGTGGTGCTTTCTCATAGACGTAAAATGCAGCGCTTTTCAGAGTTTTTATTTCTAACACAGCATTACAGATACATTAACTAGTTTCCTCTGCTGGCTGTAGGAAATGACCACTAACACACTAGCTTAAAACACAAATTTGTTATAGTCTCTACGTGAGAAGCCTGACTTGGGTGTCACTATACAAAATCTTGGGACAAGACTGTAATCTGCCTTGGAGCCTCCAACAGTGAAATCCATTGCCTTCCCTTTTTCAGCTTCTAGAGATCATTCTCATTCTTTGGTTTATGGTCTCTGTCTTCTATCTTCAAAGTCATCAGGGTCCAGTCTTTCTCACATTGTTGCACTCTGGCACTATCTCCTGGACCCCTTCTCTACATTAAGGCCCTTTGTGAATGCCTTTGGGTCATCTGGAAAATCCGGGATGATCTTGCCTATTTTAAGGTCACTGGATTAGCAACCTCAAATCCATGAACAACCTTCATTCCCCTTTGCCATGCAACTTAATATTTCCATGGTTCCTAAGGTTTAGGATGTGGACTCGTTTGAAAGGAGCATTATTCTGCTTACTACAACAAATGACTTTAAAAAAATATTTTTTTTCCATTTTGCTGATTTGCAACCTCCTTGGGAGTTTCTCTGGTATAATCTGATACTGGCTCCCATACACAAAGGGTTGGGAGGGATTGAAGAAAGAGATTACCACGCATCAGTAGCTGGCAAGTTTAATGAGCAAGGGAACTTACATACAAGGCTTGTCTTGGGTGGTCTCAGAAGAGTAGATCTCTGCACCCATCCCCCAAATCTTAAAAGTTTATAGACAGGCCTTAACTGGACAACATATACCATCCAGATGGTCTCAATACCACCTCACCATCTCAAGGCTACGTCCTTGTGGCAGCCTCTGAGAGTAAGTGAAATACATGTTCCAAGGTCAGGGGAGAAAGTGAGGAGCCTCTGATTGCCAGTGTCCAGCTCATGGGTGGTCACATCCTCTCAATGACCTCCCCTGAAACTCTGTTTTTATCCTTGAAGTTCTAGAGATAAACACACACACACACACACACACACCCATAATTGTAAGGAAAAAATAGATAAAATAAGGTCCTAAATATTCCCCATGCTTTTATTTAGTAAATTTCAGAATGTCAGTATCCTCACTTAACAAGAGTTGATGAAGGGACATAAGACCAAGACGAGAAGGTAGTGAGAATACATATATGATGTTCTACAGGGATATTAAATTATGTCACCACCACAGAATTTTCCAACACATAAGTTTTCACAAGATATTATGAGGACCATCCAAATTTTTTCTTCTTCAGGTGAAATATCCCAAAGCAACAAGCACGTTTAGTGTTCAAAATTTGTCTCTTACGGCTTTTGTAACTTTCCAAATTTCCCTATAGTTCTCAATAAGTATAAATGCTCCCAAATGAAGAAAAACCACAACAACTCTTGACTGAAAAATACATCATTCTCAGGACAGAAAAAATAGTTTCCAAAATTTGTTATTTTCAATGAACTAAAAAAGTAACATTAATTTAAAAAAAATTGAATTTCATTAAAGCACCCAGGGATAGCTGGCATGGGGTGGGTTTCCCTTGGCTGTATTTGTCACTTCCTGCCTTCCAGAAATAAGATAACCAAACATTACCCTCCGGGTTTCTCTTTATATCTCTCTGCCAACTATAATACCCTGTAAATCAGAGATGCTGGCTGCTATAGAATATTGACTTAGTAAAGTGTAATGCTCACAAAAGTTCTGTTTATATGGGTAAGAGATGCTTTTCTAAGAGAAAGACAGTTGCCAACACAATATTTGACATATTACCTCCATGGAACCATCCTTTTAATTCTAAATTATGGCACGAAGGTGAGTTTCCTATATTTGACTAACTTGGTCATGTTGTTCGTCTTTAGTATATAGTTTTGTTTCAGCTTCTAATAAGCTCTGGTGAATCAAATCTGAAACCATATCACACCATGAACATTTTTACATTAGGCTCTACACGGAAATAGCATGAAGCAAAACATGTGTAAAGCTGTATTTGCTACAACTTGTACCCCTAACGCATCCAGGTAACTCTGTTAAGTAACTATTCTCCAACTAGGAATTTGTTGCTCCGTGATGCTTCAAACTGTGGTTCTACCATTAGAGTACGAGTCTTCCGCCATGATTGTCAGAGGAGAGGGATAGAGTGCTGGGGAAGTCATACCAGCAATTAAATGCTTTAGTCTCAAAGTGATCCAGGTAACTTCTGCTCACCACTCTCTGACCAGAACCAGTTGCATAGTGATGCATAGTGCAAAGGCAACAAATGCTAATCCTTCCAGAGACCTGAAAAGAAAGACAAAATACACATGTGTGAGCACTGGACATCTCTACCTCAGCTGTCAGAGGACAAATAAAAATAATTTATCTGTGTTTTAGTTTCTTTAAATTTTATCTTTTTTCACCTATAATAGAATTACTGTATTGAAGACAAATTTTCAGTAGGCCCATTGAATATAATATTTTTTTCCTGAAAAAGACTTGAACTGCCCTTATGCCTTGTAGAAGTGTAGCTCAATGTCATTTATAACCAATAAAAAAAGTCTTTTGATTTACTGAGACAAAAATTGTCTATTCATCTCCCATTTAATCTGTCAAAATAACAGCTGGCAGTGATAAGGATATATATATATAATGATTCCTCCAAATTCATGACTCTAGTAGCCAGAACAGGCAAACAAGCATAACCTTCTGCTGAATACGATCTTTGATAAAAGCTCTAAAGGATTTGAACTTCCCAGAGAAGGTTCATGTTAAAATCAAAACCTGTGTATGTGTCATGAAAATAATTTGTAGCAAAACATTTGGTATGAAACATCTCTTAAATTTACGTTTAAAATCGCACATATAAAGAAGAAAAAAATCCTGGATGGAGGAACTCAAAACCATCATTATTTTATAATGCAAGTACATTTTTTCTACTATTAAACTTAAATACCTCATACAAGAACCTTAGTGAAATTAATTTATTTGGTTTTGCTTTCAGAGATTGCGATGCATTGCTTATCGACCACTGCTCTAAACTGCCACCCACAGAGGGCACGTCACACACGCTGTATTGCTCAAGTGCATGGGTCATTTACAACCTGAGTTCTGAGTTTAAAATATTCTAGGCAATTTATTCTTCTTTCTCTTGAGATGTTTTCTCCAAAAACTTAAAAAAAAAATTTACTGTTTATTTTTAAGAGAGGGAGAGAGAGAGAGAGAGGCAAAGAGAGAGGGAGACACAGAATCCGAAGTAGGCTCCAGGCTCTGAGCTGTCAGCACAGAGCCCGACACGGGTCTCGAATCCACAGACTGGGAAACCATCACCTGAGCTATCGTCTGATGCTCAACCTACTGAGCCACCCAGGCACCCCAATAGAAATTGTTTAAAGCTTATTTCCTGGATTCTAGCTTGTGGGCCCTTTTTCAGTTTATCAACTAATTGAGCTTATTCCTTCTGTCTCTGTTTTCATCTACTGTAGAGGAGTTGATGGGCACCAGGGAGCATCTTCCTAGCAAACAGAAAGGGAGACCCTGATGGAGACTGTATTGTAGTATTTCTTCAGCTTATCCCCTCCGGTGTCCCTTCCTGGCTCACCCCAGGCCCCACACCCATGTCTGTAGAGTAACAAGGTTACACTCACACTCTCTGGCTGGTGTTCGTTATTCGTCTCCTCATCTCACTGAATATCAGCTCTCCTGAGTTACACGAAAGCACTTTTTTCCTAATACCAGGTAGAAACTGGGGCTTAGAAAAACACTATGAGTTCTGCCTCCTCCCTCTGTTATACCCTCTTGTCTAGTTAAAACAACCATAGCAACTAAGGTGTACCCATTAAGGCACCACCACAGAAGCCTTGGTAGTGGTGCTACACATGTTCTGTAAACATTTTCAATCATCCACACCATAAAAAAAAAAAAGAAGAGGACTTAGGGTAACAAAATACTTATTCGTCTCCTTAAGTGCTTGTCTGTAATTTAGTTTAATGATGCTACACTTTCTTGTGGTCTCGCTGGGCCTCAAGGGCCATTTATATTGATTTCGCCATTCGGTTTGTCTCGGTAACAAACAGCCACATAAAACACAGACTGGAAAAAAAGGAACTTTCCTGAAGTGGAAAGTCACATTTATCAGCATAATAGAACTTTTGATTCTGGGCTGCATTTAGTAAGGCAGTCTGATTCTTGAAATATAAACCCAGAACGTGCCCATGAAAGGCCACCCTAACATTTATGATTGCTAATTTTCCATTGTTGAAGTCACCAAAAAAGTGTTCATAAAGCTTTCTGAGTTATTTTCTCCTAGCAATCCAGATTTGTCCAAAGGATTATATTCTTCTTATTTTTTTTTTTTTTTTGGTTAATAGGTAAAGGAGTAGACGAAAAGCTAAATGAACACCAAGCAAAGCAAGGAGGCTGAGAAAAGGAAATGAGATGTCTAATGGACTTCAGATTACACCTCATGGTGTCTGGTGTGAAAGTTTTGTGAAATTATTTTCATATTTTTACAGAAAACAGAGTGATGTTTTTTGTTGTTGATGCCAACTGTGATCTCTCTGAAGATTATTACATTGTTCTTAACACACACCACCCCTAGCTTAGTTAACTACACATAACTCAAATCCAGGGCAACTGGAGTCTGAAATCACAGAGAGCCTGTCACTTAATAAGGTGCTCAGACACTTCATTGCAACTTATTACCCATGACAGGTTTTTCATTACATTTTTAAGGGGTTGAAATATTAAAGCATTCATTTGGATCCAGGTATCTAGTTGGAAAATGAATCCATCTATCAATCGTGAATAATCCTCACCAGACTATTGCACTACAGGAGAGGATGGGGTCAGAGGACAGTCTTCTGTCAAAATTTATAGCACATTATGCAAATATATTATATATGGAAACGGCACGCACACATGAGGGGAAAAAAAAGTCACCTCATGTTTGTTTGCAAATGGCCAGAGAACCATTTTGGATCCTTTCATATCATTAGGACCATTAACCATGACTTTAATTAACCATGACTCTTGCCCACGTGGGAACTGCCAGAGCTCACCTTTAGTTGACCAGATCAAGGTCCTGAATGTCTCACCAACACAGCCAGCTGCTGTCACTTGCCATCGTCAAGACTCCTTCAAGGAGCATGTTGTGGATTCTGGACATCTTTCCAAAAATGAGTTCCAAAAGTTTCTTCACATTAGCAGCAAAATTGGATACACAGACAAACAAGATTGCTTACAGCAAATATAGTTCATTTTGATGCATACATTCTGTTTTTATTTTTGTTTTGCTTTGTTTTTTAATGACCAGTCCTATTGCTAGAAGTAGCCTGCTTAGGGGCGCCTGGGTGGCTCAGTCGGTTAAGCGTCCGACTTCGGCTCGGGTCATGATCTCACGGTTCGTGGGTTCGAGCCCCGCATCAGGCTCTGTGCTGACAGCTCAGAGCCTGGAGCCTGTTTCGGATTCTGTGTCTCCCTCTCTCTCTGCCCCTCCCCTACTCGCACTCTGTCTCTCTCTGTCTCAAAATAAATAAACATTAAAAAAAAAAAAAAAGAAGAAGTAGCCTGCTTAAAAAAAATTGTTAAAATCCAATAAGTAGATCTGGGTCATATTTTTACTCTAATAATGGCTGTCTGTGTAATATTGAGAATACTTAATATTTTCCCTTTTCAGAGCCAAGAAATAGCACTTTATCTCTGTTTTTTTAAGATTAATCTAAATATAGTAAGTTCACTGAAATAAATTTTTTAAAAAGTTAGTAATATTCTTCAAGTTGGACCCCGGAAAGAAATACAGTAGAGTCTCATGTAACCCGAAGTTAGGTTCTAAAGACAGAGTATAAGGCAAACGTTGAGTGTGGTCACATCACTATTGAAAATTATTCATGATTGTTCTTTGTTTCAGACAATCACAAAGTCTCTACAAGTTTGCAGTTCTTTTCTTTTCTTTTTTTTTTTTGAACCCAGAAATAGAATACATAGGTGTTTTATTAGATGAGAAGAGATTAAGCAGTTGGTTTGCAGTTCTGGATGTTGGTGTATAAAAATATATATCTTTAAACATTCATATTGCACTAATGGTGGTGACTTTGAGAACACCTTGTCCAAAACAAAACAAAACAAAACATTTCCACTAATTTGTATTATCCCATTTTACGTGCCTACACATACAGGTAGGTTGTGCACCAGGCTAAATTTAGTGAGACGAGATGACAGTTAACATTAAATATCTATGCATTTCTCCTGGTTTATATTGAGCTGTGAGAACAATTCTGAGGGCATTCACAACACTACCAGTGTGGACCAGCTACTCTCCTCTTGCCTTTTCTTTTCCATAAATTGGTTTCATGCTGTCTTCCTTCGAACTCAAAGCTGCATGATGGAAGGCATCATATTTTCTCTTGTTCCCTGCTGCATTTTAAGTATCTCGCATGGAGTCTGGTATCTCAGAAACACTGAATAGTTGAAAAAATAAAGGTATGTCCTTTGAAACTGTTATCACTATGCCTTCAACAAGAAATATAGTGCTTTGGAGGTTGGGATAGTGGTTAGAGAAAGTCAAAGTTCAATAGTGACTTTTAAGATACTAACCATGTATTACTTAAACTATTTGCTGTCGATGAACTCAGAAATCACAGACCATTTTCAGGAGTTTAGCTCATATCTTGGGAGAAAACAAATACAGTGATACCAAACTAATATGATTAAAGTCATGGGTTCAAGTTCACAACTGACTGTAGTGGACATTGTTCAGTTCACCAGTTTTATGGGCTGTGGCCACAGAATTATTATAGCCTGTGTTTCGTAAGTTTGTATTGCTGAAGATTTCTCTGACTATGCATTTCATAACAGATAGCTTGATAAAAACGTCTATAAAAACATAAGTAAGGGGGAAAAACATTTTCTTCCCAAAGAGATATAATATTGAAGGGATGTAAAAGCAAGTTGCCTTGGGCATGTTAGCCTTTTCCTAAAACGTGCAACTAGACACCTGGGTAAGTCAAACACATACATACACATAAGCAAAAAGACAAAACAGAACTGAACAAAAAAAACTAAACATGAAATGATCTTATACTAATGTACTGAAAGCAGAGTTAACGGATGATTTATTGCACCTGGGATCTATATTTCAGGGATAAAACGCCACGTTCTATAACAAAGTGTCCACTTTCTACAGACATGCACTTCGTTACCTGTATCAGGTAACATCTCTTACCCCAAACATCTCTTATACCAAGTCAGAGGCAACTTACTTTTAAAAAGTGGAGATAAAATGTTTGATAGCACTATAACATACTTACAGAGAGTATAACAGTTTATGGGGACTGCAATGTTGCTTACAGAAATTTACCTCTATTGAATAGGGACTTTTATCAAACAGAAAATGATTCATAGAGAACTGAACTGCACAAATCTTCCCCAAATCAAAGGCAACAAAACCCAAATAAGAAAATATTTCTTAAGAATAAAATATGAGAGCATAATATAAAAATTAATATAAATAGAATATAAGGATACAATGTTAAATTCCACTTTTCTGACACTCAAAGTGCATCACTTCTTTGCCACGTTTTCTATTTCACATCATCAAACATGCTGTGGAACAATGACCAAACCCTACAAGCCGCAGGTAAGTTCTTACACCTGGAAAATAAAGTAGATCACGTTGGGTAAGAAAAAACTATCGCGGGTCTTAATTTTACACACACACAAAATTTTTTAATGAAATGTACAATATTATGGGCACCTGGGTGGCTTAGGAGGTTAAGCATTCAACTCATGATTTTGGCTCAGGTCATGATCTCATGGTCGTGAGAATGAACCCTTCTTTGGGTTCTGTGCTAGGTGTGGAGCCTGCTTCGGATTCTCTCTCTCTCTCTCTCTCTCTCTCTCTCTCTCTCTCTCTCTCCCTGCCTTGATCTCTTTCCCCCATGGTCTCTATCTCGTCTTCAATAAATAAATACATAAATGGATTAAAATTAAAAAAATATATATTAGTATTTTGTTGTTAGAAATAGGTAAGTTTTTAGAGATACTGAGAAAAAGAAATGCCTTTTGTTTGCTTTTGAAGCCTCTAAAAGCAGGTTTTTTTGTTTGGTCCACTGGATCTAAGAAATTTGCCTTTATAGGACTTCATCCTCAGACTGTGATGACCTTAGAAGGAAGGGACATGATCTTAGTTTGGCTGTTGTTAAACCTCTCAAAATGTTTTTTGATAAAAATAAATCCTCAGTATACATGTGTAGATTGAATGGAATTGCATTTTAAATGCGTTTTATTTACTCATATGATTAATAAGAACTTAATTCACATGACCTTGTATGTTATTATTTGTATGACTAGCACAAATATTAATAGTAACTCCAAGTTATATGGGAGACACGCTCCAGTCCTTAACAAGTTATGTAGTAATAGCGTTCATTTTTTAAATGAGGCAATCATCTTTCCCATAAGAACATTCTCAGAATGGCACTGATAACTTAGAGCTTCAGTGCTGGATTTCTTTCCCTTGTACTCTGGCCTATAGCACCAAATGGAAAAGACACCAGATAATAATTTCCTGTGAGATTTACAAGTAACAACTTCTAGAAGAATTTTATGAATGAATTTTCTGGAGTAGGTAAATAAATATGCCAAAATCTGCACAATCAAGATGCTGAGATTTAATTTCGAGGTCATTTTGTTTCCTGACTAGTTCATGTTCACACACATAAACAACTCAACTGCTTTGACTCACTTAACTGTCAACAACTCTTTTTCCTGGAACTTCGCTTTGACCAGTTCAGCTATTTAACTGAACAAACCTCTTCAGTCAGCCCAGCTGGCTGAACCATATCTGCATGTTGCCCGAGACACAATTCTACAATTCTGTATTTAACGAGACTTCCATACATGATAATATGGCTCTTATGGAGGGGGTATACTTAAAATTTGGAAGAACTATGCATTTGGTTTTTGAAAGCATCCAAAATCATTTATTTGAATACACTATCTGTGTACAGATCGACCTTAGTAACTGTGCTTTTTTTCCCCTCAAATAAAATTATGAAGTAAAAACCTCTTTCAGAATTATACGTAGAAAAGTTGTGCCGAGTAGTGTAGGTAAACTCCACCCAGAGATTGCGGCCTCGCTTGGAATCAGAGGTGGGGTTAAGAGACTGCTGGAAGAGAAAAGGATCATTTATTTGCCTGCATAAACATATATTCATCTGGCGTATTTGTGTGTAGACTGCCCTCTCCCACCCCCACCCCCCAAAGAGGAGATCAAACACAACAGATTGCACGTTGTACAAAAACCGCACACATCCAACTCCATTTTTACCAGCGGTAGGTTAAATTTACTTCGCCTTAATGTGTAACGCATTATCTGATTCATTCCAGTGACTGATCCATTCAAACAGTCTCTGTATCAGATTTATAGGAATAGAGAGGAAATTCTTAGAATGAATCAATTTAAATGCAACGTTTAAGAAAAAGCGACCTTTGTGCAAAATCCGAATTTTATGAATGTGCCTTGTTTTGTGGGAGCAGAAACACCAGTGATCAATATAACGTTAGCATAAGGAGTCACATTGAACATTAAAAGCTTTAACAGGAAGAACGCTTGAAATAATTTAGTGCTGATAAACAGCACTGCAGGCAAGTTTTTGGCAATTTGTGATAAACCACACATTTTCAAAGACTCACAGAAATCCCTTTAAATGTGCATTATACTGGAGTCGTGGTGAGTTCATGGGGGTTCTCAGAAGAGTATTTTCAGAGCCGGACATTTTGCCATGGTTAACAAGAAAGTTGTTTCAGTAAACAGTGGGAAGTCCTACACACTTCAGCAGTGTTCGGATCCTGCATGGTGGCAAACCAAGGCAGGTATCCACTGCTCGGCCAAACAACATTCCGATTCTTGATCATGGCAAACTATCACGAGAAGCAATGCCACTTAAAAATAAAAAGTGGGAAGGTAAATTTTAGTTATAAATAAATAAATAGATAGATACAGAATCTTAAATGCTAGCTGTAATTAAGTTGATTGTGTTGATTAGGTTTTTGCTCACCATTCTTGTTCTCTTGTATTCATGTACTGCAGACACATTTGGAATGCATGGTGGTTTATAAGAAAAATCATTCTTTTCTTTTTTTGAGAGAGAGAGAGAATGACTGGGGAGAAAGGTGAGGGGGAGGGAGAGAGAGAGAGAGAGAGAGAGAGGGAGAATCCCAAGCAGCTCAATCTTATGACCTTGGGACCATGACCCCATCCAAAACCAAGAGTCAGACACTCAACTGATTGGGCCACACTAGGCACCCCAAGAGAAGGAAGAGAAGGAGGAAACGTTTCCAGCTCCACACATGCTAAAACTACTTTTCCTCCTTCTCTTCACACACATTTCCAGCACTGGATCCCATGAGGCTCATTCATAATGCATTGCAACCTTGGATAGATACACCTTTATGTTATGTCAACAGGCGTGCGGGTATCGTGAACAGTGGGAGCATTCCTGTAAGGTGTTCCCAGCTAGTGCCCAAAAGTGACTGGGTACCATATAAAAATACCACCTTATGCAGAAATTGAGAGTATCCCTAACCCATCTTCCCCTTAACTAGGTCCCCAAAATACCATGACACAACCAAAGACAGAGGGACTTCATAGTGGATAGGTTAGAGTTGCATTACTGCAACGTGGGCAAAATACATTACGTTCGCAAAGAATATAAACATATGACCATGTGAACACATCGCTAGGGCCTTCCCTAGAGAGTTGGAAAAGGTTATGCAAATGAGGGACCCCAAAACTTACTCTTTATTCATTTCACTCTAAACCTGACCAGGAGGCAGAATTCTAAGATGGTCCCTCCAAGAATTCCTGTGGCTCCATGTACACACCTTCTCACAGTTAATTAGCCCACTAACCCAGCTACCACAGTGAAGGGATTTTACAGATGTAGTTAAAATCCTCCATCAGTAGAGCCTGAGATAGGGAAATTATCTGGAAGGGCCTGACCTCATGACACGTGTTCTTTAAAAGCAGAGAGTTTTCTCCAGCAGATCATACAAGAGAAAGTCAGAGAGATACGCACTAACTGTCCTGGAAGAAAGTGACGTAGGTTGCAAACTACCAACGGAAGCCATGTGGCAAGGAACCTCAGGCAGCCTCTAGTTGCTGGGAGCTGTCTCTGGCCATCAACTAGAAGGAGAATGGGGTCTCCAACCTGCCACTTCAGTGAAATAAATTCTACTCTGGTCAACATCAGTGATTGTGGAATAGGACCATGAAGCCAGATAAGACTGAAGCCTCCACTTATACCTTAATTTCATCCCAGTCAGACTCTGAATGGAGAATCCAGTCATACTGTGCCCAAATTTACAGAAACAGTGAAGTAATAAATTTGTATTATTTTGTGGTGCCAGATTTGTGGCAATTTGTCATGCAACAATAGAAAGCTATTAACATGCATTTCTTGGTAGGAGGTAGATTATAAATTGGAGGTGCCCCAAGTCATAGACGCAAAACTAGAGAGACAGAACACATAGCAAAATAAGACAAAGGGGGGTTTATTCACTACAAGGACATTTGGTCTATGGAACACTGACCTGATGGGCCCGAAAGGGGACGCAGGGGAAACAGAGGACTGGAATCACCTTCCCAGAGACGTGAGAGCAGCTGAAAGTGGACATCTGAGGGGTGCAAGAATAATGAACAAGTCAAAAGGAAGTGTTCTTTCTAAGGGACATTTCATGGTGACAGGGAAGAATACTGACTGTGCTTCCAGGGTTGAGATGGGACCAGCACAGAGAGATGTGAGGAGCCATTTGAACCAGGAAAGAACTGTTCTTAGACAAGGATGCTCTAGGAGTCAGCTAACTTTAATCACATCCCCGAACTGAGAGTGTAAAAGAACTATGAGTGGGGCGCCTGGGTGGCTCAGTCAGTTAGGCAGTCAACTTGGGCTCAGGTCATGACCTCGCAGTTCGTGGGTTTGAGCCTGTGTCACGCTCTGTGCTGCTGGCTCAGAACCTGGAGGCTGCTTCGGATTCTGTGTCTCCCTCTGTCTCTGCCCCTCCCCCGATCCTGCTCTGTCTCTCTCTGTCTCTCAAAAATAAACAAACATTAAAAAAAAAACCACAAGGAAAATACTAATGATGATCACATGTAACTGTAAATGTCTGAAAGAGAAGGACGTGCTGAGGGACCAGAGGTGTCATCAGGGAAACAAAGTGGCCTTGGCTTTGATGATTTCTCCAAGGTTCGGGCCCTGAAACTCTTTCATCTTGGAAGCTTAATTTGTTGATCAGATGAAGAGGAAGTGTACCTTCCGGAAGGAGCAGAAGAGGGATATACCAGCAATCAAAGTCTCTGGAAACACATTACGCAAGAAGGCAAATTTTATAACGAGAAATATAATGCCAGGATCCCTGGGATATATCTGTTGTGCAGCCAGCACCCTTCTCTTCCTCTTCTCTTCTGCTTACAAACTGTAAAGGAAAGGTGCCTTGTTAGCTTGGAAATAGTGCAAAGGAGGCCGGTTTAATAGCATCAGACCGTAATGGCTACGTAGGACCATCTTCCCATCCAGGGTACACCTGACACCCCACCTGGAGTCATACATTTGTGTCTCAAATAGCTCTCATGCTATATTTTCTGGCAAGACAGATAATGTGCTGGCATTGAATATCCCTCCAATATGATGTACTTCCTCATAGAGGACATAGGAGCCCCCCGTAGCCTCCTTTATGCTGTATTGAGTGCTGGCCATGTCATGTCTTATATATTTTTTAGTTTTTTCTTTATTTATTTTTCAAAGGAGGGGCAGAGAAGGAGGGAGAGAGAGAATCCTGCTCTGCGCTGTCAGCACAAGGGGCTTGAACCCGCGAACTATGAGATAATGACCTGAACTGAAGGCAAGAGTCAGACATTTAACTGACTGAGCCAGCCAGGGGCCCCCTGTGATGTCTTGCTGATTGGATTTGTGGAGTTGTCCCTTGAGAGCTTGCTTTTGGTCTTGTGGCCGAGTCAGAGTGAAAAGTAGCCAGGCAAGTAAGATCCATGTTTGCTTTTGCTGTAGATGTGTGGCTGAGAATGTCATACGTTGCATCAACATGGTCTACGTAAAACCTCTCCTGAGTTATCTCTTTTAGATTTAGGAAAGTTCTCTCCATGGAAGAACTGGCAGGACTCCTTGTTTCTAATAATGAGAGTTGTGCCATTTATCATGTTCTTTTTTTTAACCTGGATGCCAGGAATTTCGAAGCTCATTCTGAAACTTAACCATAGTGACAATGTTATCATTCACTAAGGTTAGCTTACTAGGCCTTTCTATTTTTCAATACTCACAATTTTGTATTTCTGTTTTCTTAGCGTTGTTGTATAACAGTATAAGCCACATCAAAGCCTTTAGGTGTATAGATAAGTTCAGTATGCAAATAAGCCTAGATGGGAACATTACTCGGCAATAAAAAAGAAGAAACCTACAACAACGTGGATGAATCCGAAGGGCATTATGTTGAGTCAGAAAAATCGGTCTCAAAAGGTCACATTCTGTCTGCTTCCATTTATGGAACATTCTGGAAATGACAAAACTACGGAGAAAAACAACAGATGAGTGATTGTCAGGGATTAGGGTGGTTGAAGGAAAGTAACGATTGTAACTGCAAAGGGGTAACTTGGGCAAAATCTTTATGGTGATGGAGTAGTTTTGTATCTTGACTATAGTGGTGGCTACACCAATCTACACACGTGATAAAATGACATACACTTTATGCTAACATCACTTTGTTGGTCTTAGAATTATACTGGAACTCTGTAAGATGTAAGTATTGAGCAAATCTGGGTGGAAGGTATAGGGGACCCTCTGTACTATCTTTGCAACTTCCTGTGTATCTACAATTATTTCAAAATAAAAGAAAGGTTTAAAAAAGTCTCCAACTTGTGCATTTTACATGGGGATTTTATCGTATATAAATTATACCCCAAATAATGTTGATTACAAAAAGTAAGCATCAGTGTCATAAACTAAGTAATGAATTGTTTACACTGACAAGCTTATTGGAGTGATCCCAAGTTGTGTTTCCTAAAAAGAAAAATAATAAGTTCCTGGGGCGCTGGAGTGGCTCAGTCAGTTAAGCATCTGACTTCAGCTCAGGTAACGTTCTCACAGTTTGTGAGTTCGAGCCCCGCTTTGGGTGAGCCCTGCTTCTCTCTCTCTCTCTCTCTCTCTCTCTGCCTCTCTCTTTCTCACTTTCTCTTTCTCCACCCACCCCTGCCCCTCGTGGCATTCTCTCTCTCTCTCTCTCTCTCTCTCTCTCTCTCCATCTTTCCCTTGCTCACTTGCACACCCCCCCCCAAAAAAAAGAAGAAGAAGAAAAAGAAGAAGAAAAAAAAGAGGGATGCCTGGGTGGCTCAGTCGGCTGAGCATCTGACTTCGGCTCAGGTCATGATCTCACATTCGTGGGTTTGAGCCCCACATCCGGCTTTGTGCTGACAGCACAGATCCCCTCCTTGGATCCTGTGTCTCCCTCTCTCTCTGCCCCTTCCCTGCTCATGCTCTGTCTCTCTGTGACTCTCAAAAAATAAAATAAAATGTTTTAAAAAAAATTTAAAAAGGAGAAAAAAGGAAATAACAGACTCCCAGAAATATCGCGCAATTTGGTTGGTCAAACAACCTCACGAAAACACCTAAGAATATTTACACTCAGCCCTAGTGCTGACCGAGTAGAGTGTAAGCAGTTAGTCTGAATCAGATGGGGTTTATCACCAGAATACAGAATGACAGAAGTGCAAATGGAGCAGAAAGGAAAGCTCTCAGAGGGAAAACAAATGTTTTATCTGCCCAGCCAGCAACATCAAGGCAGAGAGCCAAGCAGAAATGCGGGGGGACGCAGGGCATGGGAGACCCACAGACCACGCGGGCATGCATACACCTCTGAACTAAGAGAGGGGCTGTGGGAACCCGGTCCCAGTTCTCACCCCCCTCCAAATACCTACTGTTCCAAAGGCATGAGGCCATAGCACGAAGTCTGTGACTTACCCAGGTCCCAAGGTGGGGGCAGGGGATGCTGCTAATCAGGATTTCATCTACACTGGAGCCATGAAGCCAGCTGAATGAGGAGGCAATACTGATATGTCACGTTTAAGCTACCCCCAACCACCCTCTTCAGATCACTCCTGGCTAATGCGTTTTTAGAGAGAGTGTCTGGAATTTTTGAGGGCCAGGACTATCCCTGCCACTTTAATGGGTCTAAATCACCAGCTTCTGAGAAGCAGGGAAATGATTCTTGCAGAAATTGCTCAGCATACATGAAAATCTATTGGCCTGACCTGATTTCTAAAAATCAGTCTTCTGACCCCAAACCAGGTAGTGCTCAGGGCCCAGAGATTCCCAATAAAAAGATACAGACTCCAGGACTACCACCGCTGGATCTCAGGAGGTGGGGCCTAGGAATCTACATTTTAACAGGCACCACGGTGCTGTGTAAGCTTCTGCTCACTGGTAGAGTGTAGTTGAAAGCAGCAGATGGGTTCAAAAACCTTTTCACCTGTCGTGTCCTATCACCCCCTGTACAAAGCTGTAGATGTCCGATAGAACAGACCAGGCGGGATCGTTGCTCCCCAGCCCCCACCTTGCAGCATCCAAACATCATGAAATTACGAGAAGGTACATGGATGCCCAGAGAGCAAGGACAGAACCTGGAGCTTCCACCCACAGCATGGAGCTCAGCATTACTAGTTTTTGAAAAATCTTTGAAGCGCACATGGCTCGAAAGAAATTAATAATGTAATTCTAGACGTCCGCATTTGTTTCCGTAGATACATAACACTGCACAAACAATTTGGTTGCAATTTCAAGGCAGTGGGTTCATGGTCACTTGATCAAACGACGGTGGTTTTCGTAAGAAGGGGACGGGCAGATCGCCCTTCGACGTTTTTGCAAGTGTGACAACTTAAAATTGTAAATTAGCCTGCTTGTCATGATATTTTTAGCTGATTCCTTCTACGTATAAACACATCTCTAGATATTATTCCCATTACGTTCTCCTCATGATCACAGAGGCTTCTTTTTCAACCAACACAATAGCACAGCTCTGAGACAGCTCTGAGACCAAAAAAAAAAAAAAAGTAAAGAAACAAGTGTAACATTTAGCTCTTGAGAAAAGTCTGTCGTCAGCAAAGACAGTGCCTCTAAATTACTGACACCAAATATACTTCCACAAACCCTGGGCTTCTTGGAAGTTTCACCCTCCTTGTCAAACCCCCAGCACCTTCAATTCAGTTATCTAACCTTGGGGGCGAAAGGGAAAGGGGCGGAGTTGTAAATTCAAAGCAAGCAGGGCAAGAAAGCTGGAAAATGCTGATGAATCACAGTGTATTCTGAAAGAGTGAGGTCATGCATTTTTTCCCATGAATAGTTAACTCCCTTTTTACTAAGGGCTACATCATCCATTTTATTTGGGATTATTTTGTTTGGGTGTCAGGGATATTTGCTCCTATGACCACCCTCCCCCCCCCATAGAAACCAACATTTAATCTATAAACACAAGACACTGTATCCTTTGAAGCAGGTAGCCGCAGAGCTGCTCAGCTGTTGCCCTTGACCTTAAGAGAACTTTTATTTTTCTCTCCACTTCTCAGCCCAGATTCTATTTTCATGCCAACGTGACATTGCGGCCTTTCTTATGAAGGGTTTGCTAGCTGTGCTGCACTGGCCAAGCTGTAGCAAAATATTTGATATATATTTAAAATATATGATGTGGGAACTGCAAGGAATTAATTGCTTTGCCAAAATACGCTGCTCTTGATAGAGCCAGCAGTTTGATCGAAACCAGATTATGTATGAAGTGTGTATTGTCAGTTACGAAACATGAATCGAAGCAAAGTAAAACAAAGTGATTTATTCCACAAAAAATAGGAGGTAGTCATCAGCTTGTATATCCTAAAAATAGGATACCTTAAAGTATCTGTTTATTTCTAGGACTTAAAATGAACCAGTTCAAAATACTTCTGATGACTGGTGTACGTGAATATACCTTTTTGCTTCTTTCATGCTTTTTACTCAATTACTTATTTTTGAGAGAGAAAGAGACAGACTGTGAGCTGGGCAGGGACAGACAAAGAGAGGGAGACGCAGAAGCTGAAGCAGGCTCCAGGCTCTGAGCTGTCAGCACAGAGCCCGATGTGGGGCTCAAACCCACGAACTGTGAGATCATGACCTGAGCCGAAGTCAGATGCCTAACCCACTGAGCCACCCGGGCTCCCCTATTCAATTAATTTTGAAGGGCCAACTGTATGCCAGGCAGCAATACAAAGATTGAGAAATACTTCCATTATTATTAAATAATCTAAAGAGGAACTTTTTCACTAATATTTGAGCAAATACTGTCCTCCCTGTGATATATAAATAACATCTAGAAATATGGGTTCAGATGTTTTCGTAGTCTACTGAAGTGAACGATGAAAAGATAACAATTTGAATTTTGAAAATCATTTTCAAAATAAAATAGAAATTCAGGGGCGCCTGGGTGGCTCAGTAGGTTAAGCCTCCGACTCCTGGTTTCGGCTCAGGTCATGATCGCACTATTCATGAGTTCAAGCCTTGCGTCCGATCCTGCGCTCACAGCACAGCGAAGCCTGCTTCAGAGCCTCTCTTTCCCTCTCTCTGCCTCTCCCCTTTCCCCAAAAATCATTAAAGGTTACACATTTTTTAATAAAAAAATAAAACAAAAGAGGAATTCATATACTTTTCTGTCATGAAAGCCACTTTTTCAATGTTAAACTAAAAACATCAAGACATAATTTTAATGACTTCTAATTAATACTGTTCTGATGTTCTCCATACTCTTATCCAGATTCCCTACACCAGCCTTTTCCGTTCTCGTCTAAGCTGTAGAAGCTTGACTGTTATGAATCTCATCGGTGAGCTACCTTGCTCTCTGGCTTCCTGTGGGCTGGGCCGATGGGAAGCACTGACAGTAGACTGAGTTGGAGGAGGAGAATGTGGCCAGGGTATCTATTTTACCATGACTCCCCTTGCCAAGTGGCCACAGGTTGGCTGCATCACTCTGCCAAAGGCCATAGTGTCCCCAGGCAGTCCTGTCCATACACATTCCCCATGTTCTCCTAACCCATTTCTCTACTCAGGGGAAGAGGTGATAACAACTCCTCAGAGCTCTTTGCCCCTGTGTGATGACCCATCCTTTGTTTGTTTCTTTAAATCCTGTTCACACCGCTTGAAAAAAAAAAGGGAATATCTTTATTAAAAACTCGTCAATTACATCGTTTGAAAGAACCATCTGTTTTTGTCAACATCCTAACATGGCACCTGCATGGACTATTAGAATTAAATTCAAGCAGGCTCCCTACAGAGTTCTAAAAATACATCATAAACTTTGCATCAGCTCAACTTACATTTTCTGCATTCTCAACAAGCCACCTAGATTTCGCAAACCTTAGCTGCATTTATAAGTGAAACGGTTAATGTGCTAAGGAAAATATATTTGTCATTGTTAACATCCTTATAAGGGTCTTAAAAACAGATTGTTTTGCTGTAATTAAAGAAAAAGTTGGGGCTCCTGGGTGGTTCAGTCCGTTGAGCATCCGACTTCGACACAGGTCATGATCTCGCGGTTCGTGAGTTCGAGCCCCGCATCGGGCTCTGTGCTGACAGCTCGGAGCCTGGAGCCTTCTTCGGATTCAGTGTCTCCCTCTCTCTCTGCCCCTCCCCCACTCCTGCTCTGTCTCTCTCTGTCTCTCAAAAATAAATAAATGTTAGAAAAAATATTTTTAAATGCTGAATGGCTGTGGATCAGAGTTATACGAGCACTGGTGTCCAACTCTTTCCAAAATACATGATTTAATTAGACCTGCTAGCTTTTAGGTCCATTCAAGCATCTGCTTCAGGTGGCGGGCAAAGAAAGTTGGCTTCATTGCTCCAATCCAAGCACCTAGCAAGGGTTGGCTCCTGGTAGATTTTCAGTAAATTTTTACGTGTTGAATTCATGGCAATTCAATTGCCGTGAATTCAATTTTACGTGTTGAAATCAAAGCTTACTTCCTTTTCTGATATTACTGAAAAGACGAATCTAAAAGTTTAAAGTCTGGTAACTACTTCAAATACTTTAAGGTTTCTTTTAAAATTAAATTATACCTGGAAGATATAAATAAATAAATATATATATATATATATATATAGAAAAAATATAAACATATTATATATAATAGAAACATATTATATATAAACATTATATTATATGTAAACATTATATTGTATATATTATTTATGTAAACATATATATACACACATATAAATTATATATGTGTACATTATATATATAAACATATATACATATTATATACACATATACACATTATATACACACATATAAATTATATATGTGTACATTATATATATATATAAACATATATACACATATAAATATTATTACATTAGTAACAGACAAAAATTTAATTGAACTGTTATGATTAGGGGATTGGATTTCACACCCCTAATTTAATTTCCAGAATAGAATAATAGAATCTCATAGCTGGAAGAGTTCTGTGAGAATTCTAGCCTAAGAGGCATCCTTTAGAATTTGAAATTTGCCACCAAGGCAATCTAAGTGAATCATCCACAACTGATAAACAACTGTTTTGAAATTTAAATACTTCCCAGTTTTATAGGCAAGCGTAGGTCTCCCAGAAAATTCCAGCTGCTCCACAGACAAAGCACCAGAATATGCTCTGGAAAGTAGGTACTACTCTGGTCAAAAGAAACTGAGGCTATTAGAATATGATCTTCTGCAGAGAAAGGGAGAAGGGAGCAGGGAGTTGGGTGGACATTCGCACTTCTCAGACCTGCGCAGCCCTGGTGGATTGTTGTCTGATCCCTAGCTCGATTCCCAAATTTTAAAGGCTGGTCAAATCCCAGTGAACTGCTATCAAATAAGTTGGGGTTTCTTTTTCTTTTTCGTTTTTTTTTTTTTTTTTTATTAATGCATTTACTTTGAAAGATAGCAAGATTATGGGAGGGGCCTAGAGAGAGGGAGAGAGAGAACCCCAAATGGGTTCTACCTGAGCCAAAACCAGGAGTTGGGCGCTTAACCCACTGAGCCACCCAGTTGCCCCTAAGTTGGGGTTTCAAGATAAGGTGGAGCTAAGACAGAAGATCCCAGAAATAATGTCATTCAGAGGAAAAAAAAAAAAGCTTACCTTTCTTGCTGCTCATTATATTTAACTTCTACTTCTTCCTCCTCATTTTTATTTATATTCTTCAGTCTCTGTCTTTTTTTACTAACTTCTCTCAGTCTTTCTCTTACCTTCTTCTTACTGGTGTCTTACGTCCCACTAGTAACTCACCAGAGCTATACCAATCTTCCTCCCGTGGATAATGTTGTCTGCATCAATTCCTTTAGCTGGTAAATTAACAAGTATAATTCAACTTTTTTCAACCAACTTTTGTTGAAGGTCAAGCAATTTTCTTAGTAATAGGCTATAGTTGTTGACCTCACTGACCTCAAAATCTGGCTTATGTTGGAGGAGGTCATCAGGAGAATGTGACTGCCAGTTGACTTGAGAGGTAGACTCAGGTAACAGAAGGTTCCTCGCCATCTTCCTTGTCTTGGAAATGAATGTCCCGCCTACAGCTCCTACACTAGCAGGACAGTGTACCTGTCTCAATGACGTAGTCTGGGGAGAGAAAGGTGTTGTTAGGGCCATCTGGACTGTATACAAGACTGAACCCATTAAGGCTCTTACATAAATTTTTAAGATTCGGATGGGCAGGTAAAGAAATTTACTTGTCTTACAGTTTCCCAAGGCAAGCCTCAGATGTCAATTCCCTTGTATGTGGAAACTGCCACTTACCAATCTGGAGTGGTCTGCCTATTTCTTCAGTCTCTCCCTGCCCTCACTGTAAAGGGACCAGATTCAGATTTCATCGGGAACTCCTGAGGTTGTGAGCCAACAGCTTGAGACAAGGAAGCAAATAATTGTTCTCCAATTTTTGAGAGTGGGTTTGGATTTGGTCACAACTACCTGAGTAAACCAGAATAGGCATCATGAAGTAGGCAATGTTTGAGTTAAATAACAATTTATCACAATAAGTAAATATAGGAGGAGATCTTAGATTCTTTTGGAATTATTAGAGGAAGAAGAAGCTGGAAAAGGAGAACGGGACTAGCCTGGGGAGAGCTCTATAAAAGTTTACAGATGATCATGTGGTTTGTGATGATTCTTCGAAAATACTTACACATTTATTTTTTTATATATATAGAGAGAGAGCACACGTGTGCAAGTGGGGGAGGGGTGGAGGGAGAGAAAGGATCTTAAGCAGGGTCCATGCTCAGAGCAGAGCCTGATGTGAGGCTCGATCCCGCGACTGTGAGGCCATGACCAGAGCCAAAATCAAGAGTCAGACGCTTACCCGTCTGAGCCATCTAGGCACCCCTGAAGATACTTTCAACTATGGAAGTGAAATATTGTACATATGACTTACATGATCCAAACTGAGCTGAACTGACTAAAAAAAAAATGTTGATTTATCAAAATGAAACAGAAGCACAGGGCACATAGGGCACACTGGGATTATTACTATTTTTGGTTTTGTCAAAGCAGTTGTGCCGGAAACCTAGAGAATCATACATTGGCTAGTTTCATTGGTGTCTGATTTGAACCCAAGTCAAAATGATTGGAAACGTCAATGTAAACTTTTCTTTAGACCTGCAAGGCCCCAAATAAAACAAGGAAAAAAAAACCAAATTTAAGCCACAGAAATTTAAGCCTAGTACAATGAAAGGCTACGAGAGAGAGAGAGAGAGAGAGAGAGAGAAAGAGAGACAGAGAGAACAAAACATTTCTTAAGTAAATAATGAAGAAAATAATCAGATTGTACTGATCTTTTATTAGTTCACTTTTTTGTAACAAACAAATGTTGATTATCTGCTTTTGCCAGGCAGTTGCAGGGACAAAAAGACTGTCCCTCTCTCACTTTGGGGAAATCTCGATTTTTTGGTAGAAACTCAGTGTAGATAAATATACCCAAGTGATTAGCTTCGATTACTACTTTGCTAAACTACTTGGAGGTAGTCTGAATATCATCTTAAACGGAATATTATTTCTAAAGCATTTAATGTCGTCTGTCTTTTCACATTTCCCTTACCAAATGTTATCATAGGATTTGCAAATATAGTATACATTGATCTGTGTAACATATGGTCCTGGGAAAGCTCTTTTACTAATAGGAATATTTGCAGGAGAACTATTTCTCATTACTTATGTTCAAAAATCCTAACAAATAAACTCTTTTGGCCTATTACAAAAATGTTTCTTATCCTCTCAAGGAGTAAAACTGTTACTTTTGCTTCCGGTTTAACTTGTAGACTCAATTTTCTTATGCTACAGTCATCATTATTTTTCTATAAGTCATATCCTAAAGATATATATTAATAATTTGAATTCCATACCTCGCCTACGGAGATGTAAGTGGTATGAATTATTTTTGAAGTAGGAAAAAAGCTGCTAAGATGGGCTGATGACCATTGTCTTAAATATTACTTTCTCAACATCAAGGGTTACACCTGGAAACTGTTCATCATAGCCAAAAAGGCAAGGCCTCTTTGGGATGTGGCTCATCAGAATGACTAATACAAAGTCATTTTTCTCATAAATCTGCCTATTCTCCCACCATCTGTTATTTGCATTTTTCCAGAAAGTTAAAAAAAAAAGTACTGATGGAATGTTTTGACCCAACTGCAGTTAACTTCACATGGTTTACTGTTTTACTTCCCAAGATGACATTTCAGCCAAGTGTGTAGTGGAATATTGCATCAGAATATCTTCTATCATCAGAATTCCAGGTGAGACATCTAGAGGCAAAAGGGGGAATTGCTTAAAAATTTAACCATTATTAGTATTTTGCTTCAAATCAACGTTGAGTTAAAAAGAAGAGAGAAGAAGAAGAGGAAGAAGAAGAAGAAGAAGAAGAAGAAGAAGAAGAAGAAGAAGAGGAAGGAGAAGAGGAAGGAAGGAAGGAAGGAAGGAAAAGAAACCTAACAGTCTGTGTACCTATCACTGAATATTAACCCATAAACTCTCACATGCTTTAATTTCCAACAGGCCAAGCCTATGAGGTTAACAGTTTCCTTTGATTTGCAATGATTTATAGTTTTTTTTGTTAATTTTTACTGTCAACACCAAAGAAGATGTATATTTCTGATTTCATGAAGATGCATATTTATAGAATAAATGCTGTGTATTATGTCTGGACATAAGACATTTATAACATTTGGCATAGACAAATATGAGATAATGCCCACTCAAAGCTATTCACCTAAAGAATGTTCTATTTAAGCCAAAAGATCCATATAACACTTGTAACAACAAATAACAACATGATTCATTCTGCTATATATGAGTCACTCTGCTAGGCACTGGGTGTACAATGGTAAAAAGGGCAGAAATAGTCCCTGCCCTCCTGGAGCTTATAGTCTAGTGTGGAGAAATCAAGATTTTAAAAATCAACAAGAGGATGGATAATTACGAACTGTAGTAAGTGTTATAAAGGAATGAAAAATATGAACTCATGGCACCATAGATACTCATTGACAGAGGTGACTT
Source organism: Acinonyx jubatus (assembly GCF_027475565.1). Lineage (NCBI taxonomy): Eukaryota > Metazoa > Chordata > Mammalia > Carnivora > Felidae > Acinonyx > Acinonyx jubatus. The sequence continues at coordinate 205,629,482 of NC_069381.1, read as the reverse complement.
TGGACCTCATTTAGTGATTGAACACAGTATTTCAGAGCTAAAGAATATAATGTCTAATGGATAAAAAAATGGGTCCAAGGTCATACAGTCATGTGTCATATTTCAGATTAGACACAGAGAAAACTTAAAATGGTGAATTTCACCAAACCCAAATAAATTATGACAAATTAAAATAATTTCCCTAGCTCTTCTGGGGGGCAATACGATTAGAAAAAAGCAGTAGAATAGAAGATTCTTCTTGGTCTACAAATGCCAAACAGGAAGCGAATTTGGTGATTGTTTTTCGGATGTTGTATCAGTCAGGCTAAGTTATGTTCTGATGTCCTAAGTGCTAGTATATCACAAGGAAAACCCATTTCTTTCTCACATTCTATGTACTTTATATGTTGCCAATGAATCTGCACCAATTCATCTTCACTTCTGGGACCAGGCTCATGGAGAAGACTTCCAGCCAAAGTACCACAGGTTGTAATGGCAGAAGGAAGACCAAATTTGTTAACCTTGTGCTGGCTCTGGAAGCTTCCACTCAGAAATGTTGCATGTTGTCTCTGCTCACAGGAGAATCCAGGTTTCATCGGAGTACAGTCTCCCCACAAGAAGGAGCACCAAATGCAAATGAATAATAATTACAACCTACCACATACATGGACTATATGTTTTTTATATAAAGACGCTAAGAGATGCAATATTTTAGTGACAGTCCTGACCGTTCCTCTGAATTAAATCTTGATTTAACAGTTGCTTCCTCCCTCAGCTTATATCTGCTTTCTCTTGGAAATGTCTCATTTCTTTTGTCGTGGGGGACCCTCCTCTTCTACTTTCAGTCCATGGCATCTGAGTCCCACATCCATCTTTAAGGATGAAATGCCCACCCCATGTCAGATTTAAGCCAATCATTGCTTCATATCTTCCTGGCCACAATGATTAAGTCACAGTAGGGACTAATTCTAGAGTTGGTCTAATTAAAGCAAAGTACCATGCTTCTGTGGGGGCCACAGGTGGATGGCCATGTGGAAGGAAAATTTATTTCCTGCTAGACTCAGACTTCAAAGGCGTGAGGCAGACCTGTTATCGCCTTGTTCATACTTAGAGCCTCTTCATGCTTGGAGCCTCAACCCTGGAGAGGAGGAGTTGACTGATCTGAGATAGGCAAGGCAGTCAAGTCCCCTGTGACAACGATTGAGCTCCTGAACAAAGCTGCTCATGAAGACAGCCCTCCTCTGGGTTTTCAAATGTAGAGATAATTTTAATTGTTACAATTAAATTGTTTTGGGGTTCTCAATACTTGTGACTTGAAATACGTAATAAATATTTTGAGCAACTTACTCCATCTGAATTTATGCTTCTTCCTCTGTTTAAAAAAATAATTAAAAAAAAAATAAAGGAGGGGCGCCTGGGTGCCTCAGTCGGTTAAGTGTCCGACTTCCACTCGGGTCATGATCTCGTGGTCTGGGAGTTCGAACCCCACGTCAGGCTCTGTGCTGACAGCTCAGAGCCTGGAGCCTGCTTCGGATTCTGTGTTTCACTCTCTCTCTGACCCTCCCCCGTTCATGCTCTGTCTCTCTCTGTCTCAAAAATAAATAACAAAAACATTAAAAAATTCTTTAAAAAAGGAGGTAGTTGGATTAGATGGTATCCAGATTTGCATTCTCTGATTCCATAATCTAAGCTACTGGGTGCCATGGTTAAGACCCTAGCACAAGAACAATAATGTTCGTATCTAATTGAGATTACACACTTGGCACTTCTCTTAGTGTTTTAACCAGAACAGCTCTCTTTCTGGGGCAGCTAGGTGGCTGTCACTTAAGCATCAGACTCTTGGTGTCAGCTCATGTCACGATCTCGTGGTTTGTGGGTTCAAGCTTCTGGCTCTGTGCTGACGGTGCAGAGCCTAGTTGGGATTCTCTCTCCGCTCTCTGCTTCTGTCCCATTCACACGTGCACACGAGCTCCCTCTCCCTCTCCCTCTCTCTCTCAAAATACACTTAAAAAAAAAAGAAAAAAAAACTGTTCTCTTTTCATGTCATTGCAGCTTTATCCTATGACATAGACACTCTACAGATGCCCCTTTAGGACTCACAAAATAAGTTTGCCGGTATAGTTTTAACTGTCTTTGAAGCATGATTTTAAAAGGTCCCAGGATCCAGACGCTTCAGAGTTTGTCTCTTCCCCTAGAAGGAACCATGTGGCTCTCTGTCCTCTGTCAACAATTTCTGTTGTGCTTGGATTATTCTCTAGTTTCCCACTTCTTGGTTTCAGTCAACAAATGCTCAGAACTCTTTCTGATATTCTCAACATTGATTTTGCTTTAAGTATCCAGGGGGTCATCTACTTGAGTCTTTCATTTTCCATCAAATTCATTTTTTTTTTCAACTGTTTGGCCTAATTCTGGAAAACTTCAGAACATGTGGTAAAAATAAAGAATTAACTTACCAATTTTCATTCCAAATTGGAAATCAAAATCAATCCAGATGGGTCCCACAGGTCATGATTGAACCTTGAGAGTTGCTTGCTTCTTTGTGAAGTCATGTCAAGACCCTCCAAATCCTTGAAAACGGGATCATGAACAAAGAAACAAAGGTTCCTAGCGCCTCCGTCATTCAGAGTATCAAATAGATTCCTGTGTTATCAGAGGTTGGCCCAATAAAAGCAGTTATTTTTGCTCATAGAATGTCTAAAAAATTGCCCTGTGATGTCTCTCCAAGCATATTTTATCAAGAACATATTTTCAACTTCATAATAACCTAATTCGCAACTTGCAGAGGAAAGTTCTGTTTTCTAGGAGAAAAGCTAGATTTAGGGATTCTGAGTTTCCACAAGGCAGAAGCTTGGTCATCTTGAGTCAAAAAAAATCTAAGTCATAATGACACATTTATGGGTCCATAAACAATATTATAAAGTTGTAATGAAAGATTCAAATTTCAAGTAGTGGTTTTGCAACTACATGAGGGAACACTAAAGTTCTATAACAGATTATGCAGAAATCTGGTACCAATCCAATTCCACAAGCAAAACTGAGCTCTTAATACATATAAAGTACCATGCTATATATGATAGGGACACATAAATAGATGAAGTCTGATTTTTTTTTAAGTTTATGTATTTATTTCGAGAAAGAGGGAGTGTGAGCAGGGGAGGGGCAGAGAAGGGAAGGAGAGAATCCCAAGCAGGCTCCGTGCTGACAGGCAGAACCCAATGTGGGGCTTAATCTCAAGAACCATCAGATCGTGACCTGAGCTGAAATCCAGAGTCCGAGGCTTAACCGGCTGAGCCACCAGGCACCTGGAAATCTCATCTATACACTCGTGAGTTGGTGCTGTCTCAGGTAAGGCAAGCATAGGTACATATGGAAGGGCTTTAGGGTAGAATAGATCTCACATGATACAGGAAAAAAGATGAGAAACTATTTCCTGGAGGAAATAAAAGTCGAAGCAGATTTTGTGGAGTTTAAAGCCATAAAATTAAAAATAATAATAGTTACAATGGTGATCAATAGAACACAAGCAGGAACAACCAAAACAATAAGAAATGTTTATTAAGGTATTACAAATTCTGCTCGCAATCCTCTAAAGATCATGTGATTTAAACCTCAGTTATATTAAGAGAAGGAAGGGTCTCCTCTGTTTAGCGACAAACACTTCTACAGCTTAGAGTGTTCAAATGATGTGTCTATAGCCATACAGCTGGTCGTGGAGTCAGTATTCAAACCCGGATTTATCTTACTCCAGGACTTGAGCATTAAATGGTGTCCTGTATCCTCATCTTGGTCTCATGCTTCTTCTTTCTCTGTGTGTCCCACACTCCTCCTGTTCTGCATTCTAGGATCGCTAAAGGAAGGAACCCAGCCTGGCTTACTCTGTTCAAGGCTACCACCCCAATAGTCAAAGCAGAGTTGTATTAATGCCACCAGTGCTAACAAAGTGGTAGTGCCCCAACAAGTGAATTAAGAGCCCAAGAGTGGTGAACATCCCACCCAATGGTGCTGAGGCCATTGGTTTCAAAACTCAAGTTATAAGAGAAGATTTAGGGATGGTGCACCTGGGTGACTCAGTCAGTTAAGCGTCCGACTCTTGATTTCAGCTCAAGTCATGATCTCATGGCTTGTGGGATTGAGCCCCACCTCAGGCTCTGTGCTGCTCTCTCTGCCCCTCCCCCTCCTCTCTCTCAGAATTAATTAATTAATTAATTAATTAATTAAAATAAAGGGAAGAATCGGGAAATAGTCACCATATTCTCTGAGGTGATACGACTCATATTAGAACATGAATTCCATGGAAACTGTGATGTCTTGAAGTTCTGCCCAGAGTTTTGATGTGTTAACAATAAAGCCCTTAAAGAATAGAGATTACACTTTGTGGCTATAATTTAGGTATTTCTTTGGAGAAATTTCATTTTAAGGAATATCCTTGCAATAATCCTGTTGCACTATGGCATTCTGATTGGAATTTTAAAAGAACACTAGATCTATTAGCTTGAGAATTTCGTCGAAATAGGATCTAGAGGCCATCATGAAGAATCACAGAGTTTGCTTTTTGTTCTTTGAAGGTACTAAGGGTAAATAAATCTCCTTTTCTCCTTTGATGGATGCTTCCCCGTGGGGACTCACCTTGTTTATTGATTGCTGAAACTTGAGTGTCTTTTGGTATTTGGTGTTATTTTTCTGTGATTCTATTTCTTTATCATTTAATTGTTTCAGCATAGAATTTGCCTGTGGGCCCTTTGAGTTGTGACAAAACAGCTGGTACATGACAAGTTGCCAGAGTTAACAGCCGCCTGTCACACTTCATTTCCAACTGTGACACCAATGATGAACACAACCCCAGTTTTAAATGGGCCCATTTTTTTTTAGCCTCAGAAAATTGTCTTCATGCCTTTGAGCTCTTAAGAGGCAAAGAACATATCCACACTAGCCTATACCTAATTCGTCATCTCGTTAATGCTTGTCTTGCACTGCCATTTAGCAATTATCAAAAGGTCATATAAATTAAAAATACTGAGGAGCATATAAAGGAGGTCTGAGGATCATATAGAGAATAAAACACATTTGTAAAGAACTGCATGAAAAGTAAGGCCGATTTTAAGGGTAAAAAAATGGACACTTCATCTAAGAATTCCCAGCACAATAAAAAATTGTAACAAATAGAGAATAATGTGTGTGCGTTATAGAGGACAGAGTGCATAAGGAGCTATAGAGGAAGCTGCAACATTTTAATGGGAATTTATATCATCATATTCATTTTCATATTTAAATCCAAGATTATCACACCTGACATCCTAAAAGTAACCAAATACATAATATACCTCACTCATCTTTAAAGATGAAAGTTCAAAATTTCTAATATTATACTTTGACTTTCTAGGACTAAAACAACATCTAAACTTATTCTGTGTGTGTGCGCACGTGTGTGTGTGTGTTTAGTATGAAGTAAAGCTTCCACAAGAATGCAACCGGAAAATAATGTATTTCATATAAAAAATTATATGACCTTCACTACATAAAGATAAAAAGATGGGGGCACCTGGGTAGCTCAGATGGTTGGGCATGCGACTCTTGATTTTAACTCAGGTCATGACCTCTGAGTTGGAATCCCACATTGGGCTCTGTGCTGGCAGCACAGAGCCTGCTTGGGATTCTCTGTCTCCCTCCTGCTCTGCCCACCCGCCCCCCCCGCTACCGCTTGCTTTCTTTCTCTGAAAAAAATAAAAAATAAATTTTTTTTTAAAAAGGATAAAAAGATAGATTACATTGGAGCATCAGAATAATGAAGCATATTTACAAATTGAGGATCCAGAAACAGACGTAGAGGTAAGAAAATAGGTAAATCACAAGAGAACAAAAGAAAAATTGAGATGAAAGCATGTGAATAAGCATATCAGTGATTTTATTTTTATTTATTTGTTTTTAATTTTTTTAATGTTTATGTATTTTTTGAGAGAGAGAGAGAGAGAGAGAGAGAGCAAGCTGGGGAGGAGCAGAGAAGGAGGGAGACACAGAATCCAAAGCAGGCTCCAGGCTCTGAGCTGTCAGCACAGAGCGGGATACGGGGCTTGAATTCACAAACTGCGAGATCATGACCTGAGCCAAAGTGGGTCGCTTAACCGACTGAGCCACCCAGGCACCCCAGCATATCAGTGATCTTAAAATATTGTAACAATTTGGCTTGAACTTCATATTAAAAGTTTAGGACACACAAATTCAAACATAAAGCAAAATCCCCTAATTCTCTTTGTAAGAAATATGGCTAATCCAAAGTGGCCCCAAAATAAAAACAATGGTGAAATAAATAAGACCTAACAGGCACAGAAAGACAGGCAATAATAAAGGAGCCACGACAAAATTAGAGAAAATGTTCAATCACCAAAAGCGTTGGTCTTTTCTCACGAAGAAGTGCATAGCCAAGAACCTTTAAATTCTGGTAATATAAAATCGAAATGAGAGGCTGATGTGACTTGTCCTAGATCACAGAGTGCATAAGCTATGGGGCAAGAAATGAAACCATATTTCCTGTAGGTAAAACTTAGTGCTGTTTTCCATGCTAACAGTGTGTGCCCGTGTGTGCACCTAGAAGTGAGAAACATATCGTGCCTGTGAATTCACAGATGCACCATGCTAAGGCTTCGTATTAGTGGGTCCAGCCACCTGTGATAATTTTCAGATGTTGGAAAGACTATCGTCACTGGTGGGCCCCAGTGCCAAGTATGAAAAGCTGGCTTTTGGGGTCTTTCACCTTTCTTTCCTGAGCCTTCCCACGACCTCTCCAAATGTCCTCGCCTCCTCTCCCTGTCACCAGGCACTCCTGCGGCTCTCATGGGGCACCTTTTAGCACTGTCCCTGCATCCTCCTCCTCTGCCTTTATTCCACGAAGCCACTCCTAGCGGTTTGCTCTGCTCCCGAACATCTAGTCCCCGAGGGACCGTTAGTACTACGTTGACAGATGGCACTGCTCTGCTTTCCGTCCTCTACAGATTGGAGACTTCTTACCCTCATGAGAAGGTGCAAAGGAAAACCTGAAAAGCTGGGATTAGAGAAGACAACAGCCCTGGTGTGGCCCAGAGACGGACCTTACCTCTCCTAGTTCAGTACAATAGAAAACAAAAGCAAAACAAAACAAAACAAAACGGAAGTGCCCTTCACTTTGCTCCCCCAGATGTGCCAATGGGTCATGTTTTTGGTATCTAAAAGAGCAACCCCCACCATCCCCAAGCCCTCAACTGCTTAAGTTCATATTATTTATTTACAACTTTATATTATATATTTATTGTTTTCAATTGTCTTTCTCCCATAGAATAAACACTACATAAGTGCAGGGATTATGTCTGTTTTGTTCACTATTTCCCCAGTGCACCAGCAGAGTAGAAGCTCAATAAGTACTTGGAACCAGGAAGGAAGGAAGGAAGGGAGGAAGGAAGGAAGGGAGGAGGAAAGGAAGGAAGGGAGAAAGGGAGGAAGAGGGGAAGGGAGGAATGGAGGAAGGGAAGAAGGAGGAAAGGAGGGAGGGAGGGAGGAAAATGAAATGAAATAAAATAAAAGAATATGATAATTCTTATTTTTACATGTCTTTCTGGAATAAGAGAAAATTCCATGCTTCCATACAAAATGATCCCTATATGTATTTCCATAGTATTTTACCATGCCTTTTTAATTTTTACAGTTAAATTTGTTTTGCCTTTGAATATCTTTCTGAATACTCACCTAAAAAGAAATCAAAAGTAAATCACTTCCGTAGTTGAGGTACATCTGCCCTTACTGGCCAATCGGTTTCTGTTTATGTAGTTCATACGTAATGCCAAAGAATATTCAAAAAGTAAATCAGCTTGAAACATTATAATCATTGGTATTTTTCTCTTCGATGTGTAAGCAGGCACTAAGACATCCTTTTCTCAGATTCCTTTGTCCTCATATACTCCAGGTTAGCTATGTTCATGGCATATGAGTTTATATTAAAACACATTGCCTCTGTATAGAAGACCAATGAAGCATGACATTAGGTAGGTAGCCTTCAATTTAGTTTTTCGGCTATCTGTAAAAATACGGTAAATTTGAATTTTTATCTAGAGAAAAATTAAATTGTTGAGACACAATTATGTGTCAGAATGTCTTCCAGATAATACTAAATATATTTAGCTAGTTCTTTTTGCCAAGAGAAATTCAGATACTTTCAGAAATGATCCAATTAGCTTTCTCAAAGTCTTTTTTAAACACCCAATGTCAATAAATAACAAATAACTAATTTCTAATGGAACATTTCTTAAGGCATCTTTCACTCACGGATGCTATTTACTTTGCCTATGTGGGCTAAATAATATATCCCCTATTATAATCAGATAAAGTCCTCTCAATTCATGCATCTGGTTCTTTAAGCTAACATGTAATGAAGAAAGTAAAGTGGTAGAAATCTCTGGGATGGTAATCATATATAGATTCAGGGGAGACAGAAGACAGCCTTGAGCACCAGGTAAAGAACGCAGGTCCCTTACGGACGTCAGCCTGTAGGACTCTGAGCACAGAACCCATGTAGGCTGTTCCTTGACTTCCGACCTATGCAAACGCAGAGACTGAAAATGGGTGCCTAAGCCACTTCATGGTAATCTGTTATGCAGCAACAAATAACTAATACAGAGCACCAGCCGTATTATTTGCAATGCATTGTGTATATAAGGTGAACTCTATAAAATGTCTGATGCTTGACCATTTTTGACATATATGTCTTCCCAGAGGTGGTTCACGTGGTAGTTTGTGTCAGTGGAACTAGCAGGAGAATCTGACTTCTTCCACGCCCAACCCCAAATCCTCTCTTATTTATTTATTTGTTTGTTTGTTTACTTATTTATGAATTTTTTTTTAATTTATTTTCAGAGAGAGAGAGAATTTGTGAGCAGGGGAGAGAGAGAGAGAGGGAGAGAGAGAATCCCAAGCAGGGCCCACGCTCAGCACGGAGTCCGACATGAGGCTTTATCTCATGACCATAAGATCATGACCTGAGCCGAAATCAAGAGTGGACGCTTCACTGGCTGAGCCACCCAGGTGCCCCTCAAAATCCTCTTGGAAAGAATTACCTGATCAGATCAGGACTACCTAAGGGAATCTCGCTTTGGATAAACTAAAAGTTAACTAGCTAAAGACCTTAATTAAATCTGCAACATCTCTTCACTTTTGCTATGTTATATTGGTTACAGGCAAGTTACAGGTCCACACTCAAGGAGAGGGAATTGAGGAGTGTGTGTCATGATTTTAAATTATTTTCACATATGAACTGGTGAATCTGTAAATAAGATGTGCCTAAGAAAATGGTCAGTAATCCATTCTCCAGGAAGTCAATTTCTCTCTATCTCTGTTTCTATTTCTGTCTCTTTCAGTCTAGCCACTATTTATCTTGGTTTGTAAGCTCCAAGCAGCGGATTTTTCTTTCAGCAATTTTGTGAATTGTAAATAATTTTCAATCTTTACCTATTCACTATTCACCGTCATAAAGTCTGCATCAGTTTTATTGCTGAGATATGTTACTTTTGCTGATACACCTTCTGCTAAATATCTAGGGCTACTTACTTATGCCCAAAGAGTTTTTGCCTATTTATGTCTACAGAGCTTTTCATTTGGTTCAAATTGCTTTGGTATTCTATTTTTCTTGATTCATTTATTCAATAATATTTCTTTTTTTTTTTTTAAGTAATCTGTGTGCCTGATGTGGGGCTTGAACTTGAGTTCAGGCTCTGTGCTGACAGTGTGGAGTGGGCTTGGAATTCTCTCTCTCTCTCTCTCTCTCTCTCTCTCTCACACACACACACACACACACACACACAGACACATAGGCGCGCACACACACACACACACACACACATACACAGTAAATAATTACACTTTAAAAAAAAGAAGGGAAATGAAGGATAATTATATCAGCTTCTCAGTGAGTCTATCCATTTTGGTAGAGGGAATAATCCCCTTGGGGGAGAGAATGGACAATTGGGTGATTTCCTGAGTTAAACTGATAAACATCTTCTAAGCTTATAACTTCTCATGATTCTAAGCTTATAACTTCTCATGATTTTACTCTTCAACTATTTAGTATTCTTTTATATGTGAACAACCATCCATTCATTTATTTCATCAGTATTTTTTTTATTTTTTAATATTTTTAAGCGTATTTATTTATGTTGAGAGAGAGAGAGAGTGCAAGCGGGACAGGAGCAGAGAGAAGGGGAGGGAGAGAGAATCACAAGCAGGCTCCATCCTGCCAACTCTGAGCCCAACATGGGCCTTGACTGTGAGATCATGACCCGAGCAGAAATAAAGAGTCAGACCCTCAATAGACTGAGACACCTGGTCGCCCCTCATCATTATTTCAGGGATCATCTACTGAATGACATTTTAGTTGGAGTTGAGAAGATGGTATAGGCATATAGATAAGTAGTATGTCAGATCACAATAAGAATTATGGGAAACTACTTCCCGTGATGAGGATTTCCAAAAGTGATAATGGTTGGAACGTGCCCTGTAATTTAGCAGGTTCAGGAAAAGCCTAGCTGGGAAGAGAGCATTTAAGCAAAGACCTGAAGCAGGTGAGGGATTATATTGGTTTTACTGCATGGGGACGGGGGTTCAGTTAGGGAGAAGAAAGCAATGTAAATTCCTGAGCCAAGCATCTGTCTGGAAAGTTTGAGGAGCTGGGAGGAAGACCCGGAGTGTGGCTAGACCAAGGGAGTGAAGGAAGATTTCCCGGACCTGACCGGGGCAATGGAGGTGGTGTATGTTGAGTCTGAGTACTTAATTCCTGATGAACTCTCTTGATGGAGGGCAACAGCAGTACAAATTAATCTAGATAGTTCTCTTTGTATCAGTGCCATCACTGCTTGTCTAAATTTGTTCTACACCTGTTTCTCGAGGATATGGTGATTTACTTCTGCTTTTGCAGTTTTGTTCCCAAAACATATTTAACTTGTAAGATCATTCTTTTCTTCCTCTCCTCTTCCTCCTCCTCCTTCCTCTCTCTCTCTATCTCTCTCTGAGTGTGGGTGTATGTGTTTAAGATGACAGAAAGGAGATACATTTTTACTGAGGACTTCCACAGGCAAGACACCTTACTAGGTATTTTCAAGAATTAAGATAATTAACTAGAAAATGAGACAAAAACGAGAAAAGAAGTTTCTCTTTGCAACACCGGCCGTCTGAAATACAGGAAGCTCCCTAACTGTGGAGGAGGGGGGTGAAGTGAATGGGGGTGGAGGGTGTGGAACCGGGTTACCTCTGGAAGACAGAAGTGTCCTTTCGGGACTCAGCAAGGCAGCCGAGTGCTTAAGGTGGATGTGGGGAATGAAAGGGGCAAGGACACAGAGCTGTTAAGATGCCACGAAACCAGTCACCGAAACAGGCTCCACACAGCCTCCAGAGAGCCTTCCCCGCAGAGGGAAGCCACGGAAGTCTGCTCGGACTGTGTCTGTTGGCATATTGGGAACATTGCGGCCTTGCTAAGCCAAGGGCAGGGGCCGGTGACATTTCTTCCAGCCCAGCACCACATCTGGATTTGATCATTAACAGGCCATTGTCAGTCAGGCTCTGGAGCGGTGGGTACTACCTCGTCTTTGTCACTTGTTGGCCTTCGCTTGGGATTTTAAAATACCACGGGGTGTGGGGGGGGGTGTGGATTTTTGTCTTCAGCTTGACACGTAGCACGTCGAGGCAGAGAGAGTTTATCTCTAGTCTGTCTGTTTGCTTAGGAATCTGACAGGCCAACCAAAATGGAAGGGGCCCGGCATCGTGGTGGCAGGGGACATGTTCACGGAGTGTACTTTCCTGGCTTGTTCAAGGAAAATGAAGCTGTCTGCCTTTGGTGATCCTGAGATTGCGGTGGCGACTGGGGCTTCAGACAACCAAGATCACGCGGTCACCACGATGTGGGAACCGGCAAGCCTGAGAAGAAAGTGCTACCATGCCGTGAGGAAAAGGAAAAAAAGAAAAGATCCTGGCAACGAAAGTTGTTAACGCTGGAACCAGATTTTATTTGATTTGATTTGTAAATGTTTAATTTTTGAGGGCGGGGGGAGGGGCAGAGAGAGAGAGAGAGAGAGAGGATCCAAAGCAGGCTCTGTGCTGACAGCAGAGAGCCCAAGGTGAGGTTCGAACTCACAGACCAAACCAGGAGATCATGGCCTGAGCCAAAGTCAGAGGCTTAACTGATTGAGCCACCCAGGCGCCCTTGGAACCAGATTTTAGAGGACATGGTATAATACGTGTCAGTGGAGGTCTTTATAAACAAAACAGGGTTTACTATGCCTGGGAGACGAGAGGCGTGATTCTGCAGAACATAAATTATAAATAAGTTGGCTATGGTAGGTTTTTCCCATGGCCAATTTATATTTAATTACTGATTCATAACAAGGCAAATTAATGTATACGAGGAGTCCCTTTGGCTCACTGCATTCATGGTGCGTATGGCTCCCACGCGTTTCCAATGTACATGTCCTCAGCATGGACTCACACCCTAACCCATTTTTTGCAAAACCCCGCTACACCCTTCCAGTCTATACTAGTGTTCCTAGTTACTTATGAGCCATTCTTTATGTTTGTATATTTGTATGGGAGTGTTGGTAGCATCAGCTGTTTGCTTTAGACTTCACGATATTGTGGCAGCTTCTGTCCTCCCTCCTTTGTATTTCAAGTCCCAGATTCCAGGTGACCTCCCTGGGGTAATTCCCAATTCCACAAAGTCTGTAGGGTTTCATAATCCTTCGCTGCATCACTTATATTCATCGTGTATTTGCAGATATCTGTGCACCACTCCTGACAGTGAATCGCACGAAGGCAAAGGTTATTTTACTCATCTCCCAACCACTGTGATAGTCACAATGCATAAACAAAAGCATGTAACGTCATGGTCATGAGTATTTCGAAATTAGGTACTTAATTATATATGTGCATTCGATACGCTTACTGCAAAATCCTTTCGGACCTACCCCTGGATGACCTACGTCAATTGGCTGCTGAGTCACGGATCCCACCATGGAAGTGTCTCCCGACTTTTATTTCTCTGATCTCAATGTCTAGGCCAAGATTACCGTCATTTTACCTACATTTTGGAAATAGCCTCCTAACTCCTTTCCATGCCTTCAGATTGTCAGCTTTCCAGCGTATCTTTCGCAAGGTAACCACAGCTATTTTTAATGATCTAGATATATCACTCTGTTGCTCAAAAACAACACCGGTGAACAATAACGGCAGCGGGTGACAACTTTGACGTGTCCTCGGCAGATATTCAACCAAGAACGAAGAACATGAGTGGCCGGGGACACCATGAAAACCAGCCGTGTGGACAATCAGCGAGAATAAGGATGGGCCTCCTGACGACCAGACTGCACCATTCCCATCAGAGCACCAACAACACTCGATCCAGAACACTGATGAGGCCATGCCAGCGCCACAGGCATGACTAAACCTTCCCCTCCACTGATCAACAGGAATGGCTACGGCTTCTTTTCCATCATAACTCTGACCCCGCTTCAAGCCTCCCACCTCAGGGATACGCTTATTAAGGTACCAACTCACAAACTGGGGCCTGCTACTTAGAGTGCCCAGTGCAGGGCTGACTCCGGCTACCTTCATTCCTCCTTAAACTCACCAGACACAAGTCCACGTCCCGTAAATGTCCACCCTTAACCCCCATCATAGTCACCCCCAAGTTTCCTCTCTGAAGTGCTCTGCACTTCTGCAGCGCAATTAATAAATCCCACCTTGTTTGGATCTAGGAGTGCTCCCGGTGGACATCGTTCACTGAACCGTAATGGGATGCACTAAGAACCTTTCGGTGACAGGTTATAATCCCAGTACGCTTTTCTTTCCCGCAATGAAGATCACCGTCAATAATGAGAGACAGATAATATTGATGAGAGAATGTTACTCATGGCTTTTATTTGGAGGAAAAAAGGTGGTAGATCAGTAGATTTACAGAAATAGTAAGCAAGGTATTTACACCACTTCTTCCTCTATCTAAAAATCAGCTGCCGGGGCCCCAGGGTGGCTCAGCCGGTCGGGCATCGACTTAGCTCTTGATTTCAGCTCAGGTCATGTTCTCACAGTTCATGAGATTGAGCCCCGCTTTGGGCTCTGCATTAACAGTGCGGTATCTGCTTGGGATTTTCTCTCTCCCTCTCTCTCTGCCTCTCCCCTGCTCACACAGGCTCTCTCTTGCACGCTCTCTCTCTCATGCTAATAAATAAACTTCCAAAAATAAAATATATATATAAAAAATACAAAAATAAAAGCTTCCTATCCTCTAGTCATAGGTCCCAGGACATCCTCACACCAAAAATATTTCCTCCCCTAAACACGTCATGTACTTTCTGGTTATATGATCCTGCTATGTCCCTTCTCTAGTTTACCAATTACATTAGCAACTCTCTACGTGGTAAATCTCTGTGTGTTTCAAGTGTAGCCCAGCTCTCATTTCTTCTGGGAAATGGTCTCCAGTTCCAACATTTTGAATTAATCACCTTCTCTTCTAGGCTCCCATAATGCTTGAACTTGGATTAAACCTGATTGCGTACATATTCATCTCCCTCTCTGGCTTACGAGCCCTTTGAATTTTATGAGTCTACATTTTTTTTTTTTTATTCTTCATGCCCAACACAGTTCCTTGAAAACAGGGCAGCTCAATACATAGACAATTGATTAGTTTTAGATGCATCGACTCACGTGAACAAAGTCTCAAGAAACTTGTTAATAATCCTGGATCCCAAATTAACATTTTAACATGGCAGTCACATCTGGTTTGAAAACTAGAGGTGGTAACTTCTCCTGTCATTTTTAAAGGGCACGTTTCCTGAGGAGGCCAAGTTATAGATCCAAATATTACCACTGAGTGCCAGAGATGGAATTTTCTAGAAGAATAGTTCCAATAGGTTGTGTGGCATCCTAATTCACAGTCTTCTCTCATTCAGGACTATTGCTACAGAAATACCTGCTAGAGTCAGCAAAAACCAGAGAATCTGTTTTCCTAAGAAAATTAGTTAGAATGTTCTTACTCTTTGGTCCCCCCACCACTCTTGAAGTTTGAATACTTTCGGTTACACTACCTAAATATTCCTTTTATTTTTGCCAAAAATTGACAAATATCAATACCACATGGTCCAAAAAAGTTCATACCTTCTAACTCTACACTGCACTGTGACAGGTGAGTGGACTAGGTTGTACCTTCTTCTCGTTGCATTCTACTGTGTGTGACATGCTATCATCATGAAAATCAGAGCTGGTTGTCCCCACTCTCCTTAGCAGCAGATAATACACATCACTGCTTAAGGAGAACTCTTCCTGCGGATGGTGAATCCCAACCATTTGCTGTTTATTTTTACTGGTTTCAAACACAGAGGGATGTTTTCTTGACGTTGGCCTTCACGGCATTAAGAACACTAAAACAACCAGACTGACCAGAGGGCAGTTACCACGTTTAGAGACTTGTTGTAGAGCTTCTGATATGAATATATCATTAAAGCTTAGAAATTGGATCACACTAGGATGCACACTGCACTTTGTTGCAGTGAATCCGTCTTCAAGCTGCCAGCATAAAATAGTCTTTTTCTAAAATACCAAACGAGGGTTGTTCTGATTAATAATCACTTTACAAGTTCGGCACTGACAGCACGGGTACTGAAACAGACTTGAAGACAGCTTTCATTGTATTAATCTAACATGGTTGATAGCATCCATATTTTAAAAATCCTTTAGACTAATATTTTTATCATTAAGCAGTAAAATTTAACTGTTGTATGCTTTATTTCCAAGTTTTACCACCTGGGAAATATTACTACCTCAGGAATCAATTACCATTAAGGAAATTGATTACAGTCTGGTATCCTAACATTTACAGTGTTTTTTTTTTCCTCTTTCCTTTCCTCCTAGAAATTTTTGGCTCAAGCATTTCAGTTTATGTTTCCATTAGTTATTACTACAAGTTGAAGGTAACAGTACAAGTTTGCTTAAGCCAGTGAGCTGGTTGAAAGAAGAGTGAGTTCTAGTGAAGTGTTGGTGGACAATATATGAATATATAATACAAAGATAAAAGGTGAGATTCTTGGGGTGTCTGGGTGGCTCGTTTGGTTGAGCATCCAACTCTTGATTTTTGCTCAGGTCATGATCTCCCAGTTGTGAGATCGAGCCTGACCTTGGGCTCTGCATTGTCAGCACAGAGCCTGCTTAGGATTCTTTCTCTCCCTCTCTCTCTCTCTCTCTCTCTCCCTGACTCTCTCAAAGTAACTAAATAAATAAACTTTTAAAGAAAAGGTGAGATTCTTAATCATTGTGTCTTAAATAATATATCAGCTGCCTGTAAGATATATAAGTACTTTTTTAGCCTCCTATATTTATGATTTTTGGAAGAGAATGCTGGTTTTTTTAATAACATTTTTTAAATAATAGTTTTAGATTTACATGAAGCTTGCAAAGATAGTACAGAGTTCCTATATACTTCACACCCAGTTTTCCCATACTTAATACATTACATTAGTGGTAGACATTGGCCATAAGTTACAAATACTGATGCATTGCTACTCACGAAAATCTATGCTTTATTCAGATTTACCTAGTATTTGTGTCTTCTTCTGTTACGTAGCATCATCTAGGGTACCACAATACATTTACTCATCATGATCATGTTTCCCCATGATTTCCTTCACTGTGTCAGTTTCTAGGACTTACCTTGTTTTTTTTTTTAATTTAACTTACATTAATTTTTATTTTTTTCAACTTATATTTGATACACAATGTTACGTTAGTTTCGGGTGCACAACATAGTGATTCAACTTCTCTACACATTATGCCCTGCTCCCCACAGTTACTGTCTGTCATTATACCATGCTAGGCTTTTTCTTATTTTTGATAACCTTGGCAGTTTTGAAAAACACTGGTAGGATATTTTATAGAAAGTCCTGCCAATGAGATTTGTCTGTTGTTGTTCTCATGATCAGGCTGCTGTGTTTTAGGGGGATAAGACCACAAAGGGAAAGTGCCATGCCCATCATGTCATATCAAAGGTGTGTACTATCAACTTGACTTATCCCTGTTGAGTAAACCTTGATCTCCTGACTGAGGTACAGTTTGTCAGATCTCTCTGCAGTAAAGTTACTCTTGTGTCCCTTTCTATACTGTACTCTTTAGGGAAAAGTCACTATGTGCAGTCTACACTTAAGGATTAGGGAGTGAGTGCGGGAGTCTCCTGCAGGGTGCGTATCTACATGAATTATTCAAAATTCTCCTCCATTGGAGGTTTATTTTCTCCCTTTATTTATTTTTCCCATATAAGTAATTGGCCTAGACTCATGGCTATTTATTTTTACATTGGCTATAATCCAACACTAATTTGTTCATTTCCTTGCTAAAATTGTTCCAGCTTTCCATTACCTCCTACATCCCTTTGACATACCCCCATTCAAGTACTTTTAAGCACCTCATTTTTTGGCCCTGCAACATAATCCAGGCTCCTCTGGTAGATTCTCTGACTTAGCCCTCGAATCAGCCATTTCTCAAAATTCTTAGGTTCCTTTTGTTGAGAATGGCAGTAGAGACAAAGACATGGGCACCAGGTAAACTCATTGCTACTGGGATAGAGTTGTTTCAAGGCCCTTTTAGCTGAAAAGAGCAAGAAAATATATGCATTTATACGATTTCATGTACTTTGCAAATCTATATCTGCATATGTATGTATTTATATTAAACTAAACATATTTTTGCTGGAATCTCCACTCTAACTCATTATTACATGGTTCATTCTAGCTTTCTTTCCTTGCTTAGCTGTTGCTTCCACACCAGCATGAGAAAATTAACGCCCACCGTTCAACTTCCATTTAATTAATTGTTCACTTCTAGAATATACGTATAGTGGTTTCAAAAATGTTAACTGATACCCCCATGGGAAACAACTTTACCAAATCAAGTACAGTGCTTATATGTATTTTCTTTAGTCTTTGTGTTATAGTCTCTATTCATTTCCAAAATTACTTAGTATGTTTCCCTCTAATCTCTTGAGAGAAGTTATTTGATGCATTTGTAACATAGTCCCATATTTTTGTCACAGTGACTCCCATCCTGGAATCTCCCAATCTGCCAAGCGGTATTTTAAATATGCACATATTAAGGTTCATTATTTTTTTTTCTGTAAAGTTCTGTGGGTTTCGACAAATGCCTAGTTTCATGCGCCTGGTGGTATGTTATCACACAGAATAGTTTCACTACCTGAGAAAATCCCCTATTTCACCCGTTCAACTCTTTCTCCTTCCCAAAGCCCTGGCAACAACTGACATGTTTATGGTTTCTATAATTTTATCTTCCTCAGAATGTCACATAAATGGAATTGTACAGTACATGGTATGTATTACATACTATATTATATACAGTATATATTGTTCATCCTTTCTTTCTGATTTATTGAGATTAGCAATATGCTTTTATGATTCAACCATGTTTGCGTATGGCTTGGTATCTCATTTCTTTTTCTTGCTAAAATGTGTTCTATCAGATGGATGTATCCAAGTTTGTTTATCCGTTCACTTACTGAAAACTGTTTTGAATAAAATTGCTATAAACATTTGTGTGTAGTATTTTGTATGAGTGTAAATTAGGTAGATACCTAGGATCATAACTATGCTTCATCATGTAAGAAAGTGTCACACTGTCTTCCAAAGTGGCTGTGGCACTTGGCATTTTACCAGAAATGAGAGTTCTTGCTGTTCTATATCTTTGCCAGCAATTATTGTCAAGTTTGGGATTTAAGCCATCCCAATAGGTATATTATGGTGTATCGTTGTTCTTTTAATGTGAATTTCCCTAACGACAAATAATATTGAGCATTTTTCACATGCTTGGCATCTGTATATCGCCTTGAGAGAAGTGTCTGTTCAGATATTTTGCCCATTTCTTAAAATGGATTGTGTGTTTTCCTATTGTTGGGTTTAAGAGGTCTTTATATATTTCAGTTATTGTTCCAAGAACATATTTTGCTAATATTTTCTCCTGTGTTGTGACTTACCTTATTCTCATAACAGCATCTTGCATGGATGTGAATTTTTAAATCTAATAAAGTCTAAATTACCTGTTCCTTATTTAATGAATGGTGATTTTTTAGTTGTATCTAACAACTCATTACCATGATCATCTAGATTATGTCCTATTTTGTTTTCTAAAAAGTTATTTGTACATTTACATCTGTGTTCTGTTTTCAGTAATTTTTGTATAATGTGCAAAAGCTGTGTCTGACTTCTTTTCTCCTCCTCCTCCTCCTCTTCATCCTCCTTCTCCTCTCCCCATTCTCCTCCTTCTCTTCTTCCCCCTCTTCCTCCTCTTCCTCTTTCTTCTTCTTCTTCTTCTTCTTCTTCTTCTTCTTCTTCGTCTTCGTCTTCGTCTTTGTCTTCATCTTCTTCTTCTTCTTCTTCTTCCTCTTCTCCTCCTCCTCCTCCTTTTCCTCCTCCTTTACCTTCTTTTATGGCATGTGAACCATCAGTAGTTCTATCACCATTTGAAAATAACTATTCTTTCTCCAGTGAATTGCCTTTGCTGCCTTTGTCAAAAATCATTTGAATATAATTGTTTGGGTCTATTTGTTGGGTTTCATTGATTTAAGTGTGTATTGTTTCAATACTATTCCTCTGTCTTGATTACTGTAGTTTTATAGTATGTCTTGAAATTGAGCACTGTAAGTTCTCTAACTTTGTTCTTTCTTTTCTCCAACATTGTGTTTGTTATTTCAGGTTCTTTACCTTTCCATATACATTTCAGAATCAGTTTGTTTATATCCACAAAATAACTTGCAAGGGTTTTGTTTGAGACTCCACTTATTTTATGGATCACGGTGGGAAGAATTAACATTTTAACAATATTGAGTCTACTGATCCATGAACATGGAATATTTCTCCATTTATAGAGATTATCTATGATTGCTTTCATCAGTGTTTTGTAGTTTTATGCAAACATATTATATGCAAATTTTGATATATTTATACCTAATTATTTCATATATGGTATTACTCTAAATGGTATTTGTTTTTCAATTCAAATTTCATTTGTTCAATACCTGTATACAGGTAAGCAATGCACTTTTATATAATGTCCTTTATCTTAATCACTTATTAATTCAAGGAATATTTATGTATATTCTTTAGAGTTTTTTTACATATCCATTTTTTCCCTTGCTGAATAAAAGCAATTTTATTTCTTCCTTTCAAACTGTTTATTTTCTTTTCAATTCAGTACAGACTTTTAACCCAGGGCTTCCAGTATTATACTGAATAGTGTAATAACTCAACCTGATAAAACACCTCCAAAAATACCCACAGATTATAGCATACTTAATTTCTAATTACTGAATGCTCTCCCCATAAAACCAGGAATAGGGGAAGTATATCTGCTCTCACCAGTGCCATCACTATTATACCAGAAGTTCTAGCCAGCAAACTAAAAGACCAAAATGACAACAACACAGCATGCAAAACAGGCAAGTTGGAAATAAATAAATAAATAAATAAATAAATAAGGTTCTCTCTCGGGACGCCTCAGTGGCTCAGTCAATTAGGTGTCGGACTTCAGTTCAGGTCATGATCTCACAGTTCATGGGTTTGAGCCCCATATCGGGCTCTGTGCTGACAGCTCGGAGCCTGGAACTTGCTTCAGATTCTGGGTCTCTCTCTCTCTCTCTGCCCCTCACCTGCTCGCACTCTGTCTCTCTCTCTCTCAAAAATAAATAAACATTAAAAATTAAAAAAAAATAAAGTTCTCTCTCTCTATGCAAATAATTTGATAGTCTATGTAGAAAACCCAAAGGGATCTATAAAAAATTTCCAGGACTAAGTCCAGAAACAGAAAGTTCACAAGAAACAATGTAAACAGAAAAATCAACTACATTTCTATATTATAGCAACAAGTATATAGAAACACAAATTAAAAACCCAATACACTTTACAATAGCTCTAAAACTGAAACACTTAGGTGTAAACCTAACAAAAACATGTAGAAAATTTTTCTGCTACAAACAACAAAATACTGATGGAAAAAATCAAATAAAATCCAAATAAATGAGAGACATTTCATTTCCTTGGTTTAGAAGACTGATCAGAGCCAATTCTCCCCAAATTGATATGCATGTTTGATGCAATCTTATCAAATCTCCACAAGAGTTTTTGGAAATATAAATGAGATTATTCTAAAACTGTATGGAAAGGCAAAGTAACTACAAGAGCTAAAATAACTCTGTTAAAAGAGGAATAAAGTGGGAAGAAATATTCTATTTGAATTCAAGACATAATATATAGCTATAATTATCATGACTATGTGGTATTTGTGGAGGGAAGGACATATAGATCAATAGAACAGAAGGATGAATCCAGGAATAGATTCATAAAATCATGCCCATTAAATTTTTCATGATGGAGCAAAGGCAGTTCATCAGAGGACGTATAGCCTTTCCAACAAGTGGTGCTGGAGAAACTGGGCTTCTGTAAACAAACAAACAAGCGGCACCTGGGTGGCTCAGTCAATCATCCAACTTGGGTTCAGGTCATGATCTTGCTGCTGCCAGGACAGAGCCTGCTTCGGACTCTCTTTCCCCCTCTCTCTCTACTCCTCCCCAGCTCATTCTCTCTCTCTCTCTCTCTCTCTCTCTCTCTCTCTCTCTCAAAATAAATAAATAAACTAATTTTACAAATGTTTATAAAAAGGAAAGAAGAAAATGGACCTCACACCTTAAAAAGCCCAACTTCACATCTCATAGAAAATTAACCTAGAATGTATAATAGATTTAAATGGAAAATATGAAACTATAAAACTTTAAGAAGATAACATAAAAGGAAATTTTCAGGCTTCAGGGCATGATAAAATGTTCTTAGAACTGTCACCAAAAGCACAATCCATAAAAGAAAAAAAATATATCAATTAATTAGATGTTATCATAACTGTGAGTGACCCTGTTATGTCAATTAAAAGACAAGCTGGGAAGAAAGCCTTTGTCAACCACATAGCTGGCAAAGGGCTTAGGTCTAAAATATGTAAAGAACTCCCCAAATTCAACTGTTAGGTAGAAAACAATAGCAAAAGGAATCCAATTAGAAAATAGGTAATTAGCACAATAACAAATAATTGTATGAAAATATGTGTAACATCACTAATCACTAGGGAAAAGAAGTATTACTACACCCTTATTAAAAGAGAATGTATTCCGGTGACAACACACAATTTTTCACCAGACAAATGCTGATAACAATACAGAAAAACTGGATCTATATTCGTTCATTGCCAGTGAGAATGTAAAATGGCATAGTCACTCTAGAAGATATTTTGGTATTTTTTTTTAAATGAAAATACAATTACAATAAACCCAGCAATTGCACTCCTGGATATTTATCCAAAAAAAACCAAAAGCTTATGTCCACACAAATACCTGTACTCTCTTTTACAAAAATAACTTTTTTTGGTAATCGCCCAAACCTGAAACAGCCAAAATGTCCCTCAATAGGTCAATGGTTTAACTGTGGTGCATCCATATCATGGACTATTACTCAGCAATAAAAAAAAAAAAAAAAAAAAGAAATGAACTATTGATACAACAATTGGATGGATCTCATGGACATTATGCTGAATGAAAAAGACCAATCTCAAAGGTCACATGATCTCTGATTTTATATCCATAATAGTCTCAAAATTATTTTTAAAAATATGGAGATGCCAAGCAGATTAGTGGTTGTCAGGGGTTAGGAATAAAGAGACATGGGGGGATGTGTGTAACTACTAAGGGGTAGCACAAGGAAGGTCTTTGTGATGATGGAATAACCTCACGCATTGATTACAATGATCGGATGAATACACGCATTTGATAAAATGATTCAGAACTATGCACACCTATTATATCAATGTCAATACCCTCGTTTTTCATCTTGTTCTATAATCAATTAAGATGCAGTGTTTGATAGGGACAGAACGGGCGCGAGAGCATCTGTGATCTCCCTGTACTACCTTTGCCACTTTTGTATATAATAATTTTTAAATGAGAAGTTTAAGAAGTTGTAAAATATTTTCATATGGCTTAAACTTTATCAAAGTATTTATTCACTAATTCAACAAATATTATCAAACGCTTCATCTGCCAGTACTATTTTAAGTGATAAAAATTCACCAGAATAAAGCAGTTTCCGATTCTGTGGGGCTTCCTTTCTCGTTGGGTGGGGGGAGGGTACATAAAATAAGCAATTCAACCTGCATGTGATGTGTCAGGTGGTGACAGCAGGGCAAGGGTTCGTGAATGATGAGGAATGGGAAGCAGTGTTTCTATCCAATGTGATAAGGGAAAGATTCTAATGGGGTGCCAGGACCTGAAATATACGAGGGCATTACTCAGGAGACGATCTGAGAGAGAGTGTTCTAGGCAGAGAGGACAGCAAGGCCCTGAGATTAGACAGGGATTGGCATGTTCAGCAAAGAGCAAGGAGTTTATATGACTGAACTATGAGCAGGACTAGGTTGGAAGGGACTGGAGTCAGAATAATGGGCAGCCAGATTGTGTATAACTGGTAAGAACTTTGGGTTTTATGCTAACTTAGAAACCCCTTGAAAATGTTCGAGAAACGTGAAATAAAGATTAAGATTAAAGAAAATTAAGACAATTAAAGAGTATTACTATGATTTCATTTACTCTACTTTAAAAGCTTGGATGGATGGCATAACCCAAGGAAAAAAACCTGCCTCCCACAAATATACCTCATTTTTTTATGATGAAAATACAGAAATTTGATTTTTCAGAGTCTTCAAAACACCAGTATTATTAAAGTTGTTTATCTCTTGTCAAATGTCAAGATATATCTGTATTTAAGATATTTGGTAGAAAGTTTCTTCACAAAGACATTACAGTGCATAAATAGTTGTAATCTCTACAGATTCATCCATTCGCACAACATCTTCCATTTATATTGCATCTATCTCCCTTTCACTAAATCCTTTTATTTATTCCTTCATTATTTATTTTATTTTGCAGAAACTGATTTTTATCTGTAAATGCAGGTAAATAAGGTAAGATTTCAGTCTTCTGCTGCCTCACTATGTTGTATAGGTGACTGTTGTATAAACTGTCACAGTGCAAGCATGTGGGAGGAGAATCTATAATAGAAATAGATGTGTGTTATGCTGGAAGGAAAAAAGATCATACCCCTCATGAGTTCAAAGGTGGCACCTGATGGATGTTGAAGGGTAAGTAGGTATCTGCCCAGTGGCCAAAGAAGAACATTCCAGAGGCACACCTAAATAACAGCCAGTAGCCAGGCAAGAAAGTGTGAAAGATGATCAGTGGTTATAGTATCGGATGCTTGATTTGCATGATGCATAGTTGTGCAAATAAGAGCTCAGAACTATAGCTCCATGTTACACTTCTTGTGGGTATTTTAATCTTAATATGTCTACATTCTTGGAACAAAAAGTCACTGAGTGTGGTTTGGGGTCAGGACACTGAAATCTCCAAATGAGGCTTCAGAGATGAACAGAAAACTGATCATTGCCTCATAAAAAGCATGCACTTCATTTCGTAAGAGATGAGGAATTGAGATAATTTTACTGGAAAATATCATGATCATATTTACTTCAGAAGTTCTGTTTTAGGAGCAGAATGGAAACCTGTTTGGAGGGTATGGACTCTAAGTCCGAGAAAACCACCTTGCAAGCCATTTCAATACTTTTGTCTGGAAATGTTCATTGGTGGACCCAAAAGATTATGAAAGAAGGAAAGGTGTACATGGGGAGTGGATAAAGAACGCAACTGGATAGAAATTGAGGGAAAAGGAGTTGAGGATATAGAACGGTTTAGCTGTAGCAGGAGAATGAGGGGACAGAAGTGTCTAGGCAGCTGCAAGATGGAAGACATGACATTATCTTTGATGAAGAGAACAAAAGAAAACTTGAGGAGAAGGCAGTGATTGTGGGAAAAGCCCAGTGCAAACTCAGTTTGAACATCTTGGGTATGGAATACCCATCAACGAGTTAGGGACTGGAAACATAGAAATGAAAAAAAATCACCCTTATGTAACCAAATACATATTAGCAGTTTCCAACTCCACTTTTTTTTAGTCACTGTTGATCTTTAGGGTCCTGGGTTAGGTTAAGTTGTTATGGAGTTCGGTCTGTCCATAACAAAGTTGGTTTTTATTTTGCCACGTTGGGCCTCGTGGGAGGTAGGCTCTAGAACTGCCTTTGATAATGACTTACAAGAGGAAGGAGGAGAAAGAAAAACAAAAGGAGAAGGACAGGAAGTGGGAGAAGAGGGAGGAGAAGGATGAGGTGGAGGAGGGAGAGGGAAGCAGCATTAGCAGCTTCCATACAAAGAAATCAGATTCTTTTCTCCATGACATTTTTTGGTGCCTTCCGGATATCAGCTCACATCTCCGGAGAAGAGGAGTTTTGTCCTTTATTTGTCTTTTGAGATGCCTTCGTGTCTTGACTAGATTTTGACATCTAGGTGCTGGGGTCCCAACCCCATGTGTTTTCTCAAGGGCAGCAGATAACTATCATGGATTGGAATGATCCTCTACACCAGTGACAGGAACGACAGCATGTGCAAAGCAAAAGTAGCACAAGTTGTCACCAGCTAGCTCTATTGAGACACTATGGAAATATGAGAGAGAGCCTGTAGCATTGTTAAATTATGGATCAGTGCTTATGTCAAGTGATGTCAACTCCAGGACAAGTTCTCCAATTCCAATTACAGCCTTTCTGAACAGAGACTCTAATTCTTGAATAAATGAACAAACTCAAGCATTTCATTTGATTTCAACATGTAGGTGAGCTCTGGTGATCTCTGATCTATATATCAGAATGAAGTATGTATATGTGCTGAAAATATAGCTCAAATATGACAGTGGTACATCTGATGACGGCAAAGAGATAATGGTAATAATATCCCAAAAGGTGAAAACGTAAAGGTTATCATCAGTGGCAGCATAGGGTCTTGGTTTACAGACACGTCATTAAGTGCCCTCAGGAGAATATGGTAATATGCTAGGACTTCTCAATGCCATAGGATAAGCAATACACTTGTTCTAGAGCAGAAACATTTTCCAAAGCCATGTAGAAATGGTAAGAACAATGACAACAAAAAACAAACATGGATATTTTCGAGAGATGAATGGAAAAATCTATATTAATTTAAAAATTAGAATACAAGGCCCAGAGGTTTTATGCTAACAAAAAAATCTGCTTAGATTTGGCCCCCAAGACCTGCTGAGAATGTATGTGCCTTTCCTGTCTTCCTTAGCTCAGAATATTTATATTATGAACAAGATTGAACAAGATTGCCTTGTGAACTTTAAGAGTCTGAAAGCTCAATGAAGTTTGGAATGAATTTTGCCTCCAGAAAGAGTTTAATTCATTAGTTAGATGACAGACAGACAGCAAGTGATGGACAATAAGTCATTAACTATATGCACTTCTCATTGGCGACTGGGTCACTGGGGCTGATAAAAAAGTCACTTTGAACAACAACCAGATGTTGTAGTAACTGGGCATACGTCAAAAAATCATGCTGTATTATCTTTAATTAAATACAAAGACCTTCCCAATCATTTCACTCGCTCTTGTCTCTCTCTTCAACAATGGTGAGATGGATATCTTTTCCTTGGGGAAGAGAAATCCATAATTTGTTCCATTCACCAAAAGTGAAAATGTTGGAGGGCTGGGCTGCAAAGCTGGTGCCATCCTATCTTTCACATTAACATATCCAAAGAACCAGAATGTCTCTCTCTGTTGATGACCACACCAGTTCTTCCTCAGTTAGCCCCTCCACTCACCATACACACAGATTACCAGTGTCAAACGTGATGAAATTGGCAATCCGGCCAATCTCAAAATCAATCCGAATAGTGAATCAGTCACCAGTTGAGGGATTCCGTGTGTGCCCACAAAGATCTTCCTCACCTTACACATCTTGTGCTTAGCTTTCTCGGGTGTGAAATGATGAACAACAAAGTAAAAGTTGGTGTCCTAGGTCAGATGGAACTTTTCTCCAGTCTTGTCAATGTTGATGGCATCCATTAAGCTGGCAGGGTAGGTAGCATCATTTCAGACCTTGCCATCAATCTTGAGGAACCACGGCACTCAGGTCTTCTTTACATCAGCTCCTGACAAGGCACACTCGACTCTGTTCCTTGGGAGAATGATGAGGGGGAGACGTTCTCTCAATTTGGAGGACTGGCAGATAAGCGAGGAGCAAACATGCTGTTCACTTGATCCAGCATCTGGTGCTTTAGAGCTGCTACACATTTCAGCTGCTTCTTGGGCTCACAAGCCAGGGCTGTGCTAGGCACGGAAAAGCCAAACTTGATTGGCTTTTGATAAAAGAACAGTTTTAGCTCTCTTACACTTTATTCCCTGGGTGACCAAACTGACTTAAAATTCTATTTTTTAAGTTCATTTATTTTGAGAGAGAGAGAGAGAGAGGGAATGAGAATGAGCTGGGGAGGGGCAGAGATAGAGAGAATCCCAAGAAGGCTCTGGGCTGTCAGCGCAAAGCCCAACACAGGGCTCCCTCCATCTCACAAACTGTGAGATCATGACCCGAGCCAAAATCGAGAGTCAGAGGCTTAACCAACTAAGCCAATGAGGCACCCCTTAAAATTCATAAACAGTTTACTTTCTAATTGCTGTTGAGGCTAGCGATACAATAAAATAATACCCTGGTGATACATATGATATTTTTTGCTACTGTTCTAACTTGAACGCAACAGAAATGGCAGCAAAATTATTCAAAAGAGAAACTTGTTGAAAATATGGCTCACAAAGTCAAAGGAATAGCTCAAAGTCAACTTGGCCTCAGAGAGGACAAGAGCTTGGATCTTACCCAGATCCAGGTAGCACAAATTAATGGATAATCTCTTAAGGACTTCAGTTTTTACAAGAATCCATTTTACCCATCTTTTCTTCATCCCTGAATTGCTTAGGTAAAGATTCAGACACTCAGAGGAGAGACTATGGTGAGCTGGGCTATTCACAGCCTGTTGGACTCTCGGGTCCCTTTCCTGGTGGTCCGTCAAGCCTGCCTACAGTTCAGGAAAGGCACTATGTGCAGGTCTGGATATATGCTGTCTTTCATTCAGCTGCACCAGGTTGTCATTTCATTGCCTTTGATTGTCAGTCAGTTTAGACTTGCCAAATATAGCCATTATCCAACCAAGACTCCTTTGACTATTTAGTTTCATCACATGCTTAATTTTTATGTATCTGGCTACTGAAAACCTACAAGGATTTAACCAGCTGCCAAATAAAATGAAAGTTTACTTGGAGGTGCGCCTGGGTGGCTCAGTCATTAAGTGTCTGACTCTTGGTTTCAGCTCAGGCCATGATCTCACAGTTCATGAGTTCAAGCCCTGCGTCTGGCTCTGTGCTGGCAGTGTGGAGCCTGCTTGGGATTCGCTCTGCCTCTCTCTCTGCCCCTCCCCTATTCATGCTCACTCTCTCTCTCTTAATAAATAAGTCAAAAAATAAAAATAAATACAAGTCCCAAAGTGGTTTTTTTGAGTTTACTTGAAAAATGTTTAATCAAACTCTTTTTTTTTTTAAGAGAGAGGGCATGAGTGAGCCAGGGGCAGAGGGAGAGAGAGAGAGAGAGAGAGAGAGAGAGAGAGAGAGAGAGAATCACACAAGGGGCAGAGACAGAGAGAGAGGGAGAGAAAAGTGGGGCTCACCCAAGGCAGGGCTCGTGCTCACCCAGAGCAGAGATCAAGCTCATCCAATGTGGGACTCGAACTCATGAACCGTGAGATCATGACCTGAGCTGAAGTCAGATGTTTAACTGGCTTCATCAAACTATTTATTGAACATCTATTACATACAAACTGGCTGTTATATCAAGGAGCATAGACTTTTTAAATATATATATATTTTTTTAATTTAAATTCAAGTTAGTTAATATACAGTGTAGCATTGGTTTCAGGAGTAGAACCCAGTGATTCATCACTTACACGTAACACACAGTGCTCATCGCAGCAAGTGCCCTCCTTAATACCCGTCTCCCATTTAGCCCATCCTCCCACCTGCTTCCCTCCAGCAACCCTCAGTTTGTTCTCTGTATTTAAGAGTTATCTTATGGGGCGCCTGGTTGGCTCAGTTTGTTGAGCGACCAGCTTTGGCTCAGGTCATGATCTCACAGTCTGTGAGTTCGAGCCTCGAGTCAGGCTCTGTGCTGACAGCTCAGAGCCTGGAGCCTGCTTCTGATTCTGTGTCTCCCTCTCTCTCTGTTGCCTGCCCCCCACCCCGGCTTGTACCCTGTCTCCCTCTCTCTCCGTCAAAAATAAATAAACACTAAAACAAATTTTAAAAAAGAGTTATCTTATGGTTTGCCTTCCTCTCTTTTTCTTATTTTATTTTTCATTTCCTTTCCCTATGTTGATCTGTTTTGTTTCTTAAATTCCACATATGAGTGAAATCATGATATTTGTCTGTCTCTGACTGACTTCTTTTGTTAGCATAATACACTCTAGTTCCATCCACATTGTTGTTGCAAATGGCAAGATTTCATTTTTTGATCACCAAGTAACATTTCATTGTATGCATATATATATATATATATATATATATATATATATATTTATATATGCCACATCTTCTTTATCAATTCATCAGTCAATGGACATTGGAGCTCTTTCCATAATAGACTTTGTCCAGCACATAAATACAGAATATAAATGATTTATTCAGGTAATAAACTAAGCTATTCACAAATCAAGACCATGAAAAAGACATGCCTTATTGTTCGTCATATGCTAGAGCTGAAACTTAACAAAGCCTTAGTTTCCTTAGCAGAACAGTAGAATCCATACTTGTTCTGTGGTTGAGACTGACTAGCTACTCACCAAATCTGCTAGTTTCCCATTCCTCTTGGGCACAAGCTAGTCAACATTTCCCAGCCTTCTTTAAAGTAACATGGGACCATATGGTGGAATTCTTTGTATGCTACTTCCAAACCTGGCCAATAAAATTATCCCATGTTATCTTCCAACCATTCTTTTCCTCCATGTGATTGGTGGATTTTGTTGTCCATAGTGATTATTGGAAATCATGTGTTTTGTATATGGTATTGCCTCCTTCAGTCTAAGTCCTTGAATGGCTGTGTGAAAAAGGTACCTTCCCATGCTCCAAACTATGATTAATTGGATGTTATGAGTGAGAAAAAAATGGATTTTAATAAAGAGACAAATTACGGGGTTTTATTGTTATAGCAGTCGGCTTTCTTATAATTAATACAAACGCACACTACGTAGGGTTGTTGAGGAGCTTAAATAAAATGATGCATATAAAGAACTTACCAGAGTTCCCAACACAAACTAAGACCTGCAGTAAATGTTCATCATTATGACTAGGTGAACTAGGTTTAGCTGAATAGGAAGGAAATGAATCCTATTCAGTTATTTTCCAAAACACCATTAGAATTTGTTTGTCTAATTAAATTTGTATCTAATTTTCTTTTTAATTTTGCATTTATGGTCAGTGCTTGAGTTTATAGGTTGGTTATCTTCTCCATGTTGAAAAGTTGAAAGGTTCTTCTGCAAGTTGAAAAGTATCAAACTCAACTCAAAAGTATGTTTTTTTTTCTCAAATATATCCAAGCATTACATGTCATCTATAAAATTTACTGTTTCCAAAAGCTCTTTTAGACCTAGATTATTTTTTCTATATCTCTAATTTTAAAAACTCAGATAGAGATTAATAATGTAACTATTAAGGGACACGGATGTGAAAATTAAACATGAGTTATATTGCCTTTGGTTCTTTAAACTCATGCCATGAGTGTTGAATTAAAAAAAAAAAACAAAAGGATGAAACAAAAATAAACTAAATGGGTCTCAAGTCAACAACTGTAATAATTTCTTGAGAAGCTTGCTAAGAAAATCTACAAGCCAAAATTCTTTGTCAAGTAGTCATTGCAAGACTCAGGCTATTTGCTTACAATCTGAGGAAATATTTAATTGCCTTTATTTTTTGCCATCGAATTTCAGAATGTTCCAGAAAAAGGTGCCTGATCAGAATTTTGGCTTGGGGTGAATGACCCATTTTCATACATGGACAAGGAATTAGACTCCAAAGTGACATGTACTATGCTGAGGTGAACAGATCCAAATTCTTAATCCAGCTTCCACGTCTGCAAAATAGAAGTTTATTTCTTTCTAAAAATAATATAGGCCCTGATATAATTCTATTTGAGGTGTAGAAATTTGAATAACAACATGACCCAGTCTTACTGCACTCATATGAGTTTGGCAGCTCAAAAATCTCAAAGACCTTGGAAGTGGTCTTATGACATGGACTTTAAGTATTTAATTAAAGCAATGTGTGGCAAAACCCTATTGCAGAGATTGAAAATGAAGCTCTTCATTTTTTTAACTTTTTAAAAAAGTTTGTTTGTTTATTTATTTATTTAGTTTTGAGAGTGAGAGAGAGGGAGGGGCAGAGAGAGAAGGCAAGAGAGAACCCCAAGCAGGCTCCATGCTGTCAGCACAGAGCCCCACGCAGAGCTCGAACTCACGCACCATGAGATCATGAGCCAAAATCAAGAGTTGGATGCTTAAATGACTGAACCTCCCAGGCGCCCTGAAAATGAAGCTCTTTATAGAAATCAATTTTTGTTTTTCTTTGTTAGAAAGAATTCAGCACTACCCATTCACTAAGGTAGACATGGAATTGAAAGGTTGTACTTGCCAAGCATCCTTTTTGATTTGCTATATTGTCTCTCTGCCTAAAATGAAAAGACTCAACTCAAAAATATTTAACCCTTCCTATTTATTTGTAGTAAGTTGCTGATGTTACGAATCCAGTAACGTAGATACAAGCAATAGACTCCCTAAATCCCAACATGTCTCTTAATCCAGAAAACAAAGCAAAACAAAACAAGACGCTTTTTCTTTTGTTAGGAAATTCACAATATTTTACACGGGGTAGGATTATAGCCTTCATGTACTTTATGAGGTTCACCTAGAACATGATTTTAAAGTCTCCAAGGATACTGTGTTCTCTGAAAGGTCACAGTGACACGAACAAAGCAGCCGGAATGACTAATGGAGAAATCTATTGTGCCTCCGTGCAGATTCCTCAATGCAGACTGCTGGCTTTGACATTGGAATTCAAAACAAAATCTGTTTCTGATTAGATATAATTAAAATGTTTGCTTTGTGTCAGGTACAAACTATCACCCCCAACCTCGCCCCAGCTCTGCTTTCTTCGAACTAGTAGAGGCTTAGCTTTTGTGTTTATAAAGCTTACAGTCAAAATCTAAGTCATTTGTGTGAGAATTTCCTGGATAACTAAACACATAAGCAAACAAACCGGGAAATGAGGAAGTCAAAATGATTGGAACTCTCTGTTAACCATTTGATTATGTTCATTCTAAAGAAAATGAGGTTGAAAATTTGTCTTCATTCTGAATACTAATTTGCACTGCAGTGGTGTGTAAGTATCCTGGATATGCATTCATATTGCACTAAATGAATCTGTTTTCTCCACTTGCTAGGTAAGCAGGTGGTGGGATCCCCCTGATGAAGGGAACCTTGGATTTTAGGGGCACGTATGAGTTCATCAGCTCTCTTCCTACCCTGGTCTGTCAGTGCAGCCTTTCACATTGGATTTCAGATCCTTAAATCTTCACACAGTATGGAGCTCCAAAATCCGGATTCCAAAATTTCAGCTTAACAGTACAGAAATTTGGGGAGGCGGGTACCCGGGTGGGTCAGTCGGCTAAGCGTCCAACTTCAGCTCAGGTCATGATCTCATGGTCTGTGGGTTTGAGCCCTGCCTTGGGCTCTGCACTGACAGCTCAGAGCCTGTTTTGGATTCTCTGTCTCCCTCTCTCTCTCTCTTCCCCTCCTCTGCTCGCAATCTCTCTCTGTCTCTTAAAAATAAATAAATATTAAAAAAATTTCTTTTTACATTTATTTGTTTTTGAGAGACAGAGAGAGACAGAGCACAAGTGGAGGAGGGGCAGAGAGAAAGGGAGACACAGAATCCGAGGCAGGCTCCAGGCTCTGAGCTGTCAGCACAGAGCCCCGCGCCAGGTTCAAACCCACAAGCCGTGAGATCATGACCTGAGCCCAAGTAGGATGCCCAATCGACTGAGCCACCCAGGTGCCCCATAAATAAATATTTAAAAAAAATTTTTTTAAGTGTGAAACATTAGGGCGCCTGGGTGGTTCAGTCAGTTGAGTGTCCGATTCTTGGTTTCAGCTCTCCCATCATGATTTAAACGTCCTGGGATCAAGCCCCACATGGGGTCTGCTTGGAATTCTCTCACACACGCTGTTTTTGCCCCTCCGCCCTCTTGCTCTCTTGCTCTCTCTCCTCTCTCGAAATAGAAAAATAAGCATAAAAAGGAGGTATGACAATTTGTTATTTTCTGCTTTTTTTTTTCATTTTATTTTTTTACATTTATTCATTTTTGAGAGACAGAGAGAGACAGTGTGAGCGGGGGAGGGGCAGAGAGTGAGGGCGACACAGAACCTGAAGCAGGCTCCAGGCTCTGAGCTGTTAACACAGAGCCTGATGCGGGGCTCGAACTCAAGAACCACAAGATCATGACCTGAGCCAAAGTCAGATGCTTAACCGACTGAGCCACCTAGGTGCCCCCCTATATACATTTTTAATGCAGCAGTTGAGACTTTAGTTTTTGCTTATCCTGCCTTCTCTTTTCCTTCCTGTCCACTGCTGTCTCCCAGTCCCCAGGAGCCCATGTTCACAGTCTAGTAGGTGGCCTTCAATCTTTCTTCTAATGCTCAGATAATCCTTTTAATCATGTATGAATATCTCTGCAATGCATTACATGTGTGATGTATCCTCACATACATTTGGGTATAGGTACAGGATTTTTGACCTTTATTTAAAAAAAAATAGAATACATGATATACAAATTTTGTATTTTTCTTTTGCCACTCAACACAGCACTTTATGGAAAGGTTCCCAAGTTAACTGGAACATAATGGGATACCAAGAGCAAGGCAATGGGATACCAAGAACACAATGGGATACCAGTCAATAGGAGAAGGTTATTGACTGGTGGAGAAGAATGTACCATTAATGTTATCGGAATCACCAGCATACAAAAGTACTAGCCAGTGGGGTGACTTCGAGTTGAGCATACAGATGACAATGAACCACCTTCTTGCTTTTATCCAGGTAATTTGTCCCCACCATCTCCTCCCACACCTGTTTTGTACACCACAGTGGGCATACAGCTCTAATTCATTATCTTCAATAACTGTAACATATTCCAGGATATGTGTACATGTCTCATAATTGATCAAATTGTTCTCTTACTGAAGAACATTCCCGTTTCTTTTCTTACTTCTTTTTTTTTTGGCCATAGTTGCTTTACTACTCTAGATTCTTATGTTCCAAGGTTCTGGTACTTTTTATCTGTCAAGAAAAGTTTCAAGATAAAATTTCTTGTTCCAAACGTATGTGTATTTTTAATTCTAGAGATGTTATGAGAGTATTCTTGGAAAAACTCTAACAGTTCCAAGTTTTCACCAGCAATAGATGTTTTTTTCTCTTTTTTTATTTCTTTGTTTAAATTACTGTAATGGATGTAAAAATATAATTTCATTAGGAATTACATTTCCTTGAATTTTATTGAGCTTTAACATTTTTTTTTCCCATATGTCTGTGATATGTCTACATTTGCTTCTTTGCTTTCCCACATTTACACATTTTTCTGTTGGGTTGTTTCCTTTTAGTCAAAATTGAGGAGCTATTGAATATTATAAATTGAGGTCTGAATCAAAAATACTTTTTTTTTCTAAAATCAAATGTTTATCTTTAGAATTTATTTTGCTATTTTTTGCTATCTATTTATTCATTAATGCAATACATATTTATCAAGTACTTAAAAATATTTGATGTGGCAAAATCCTATTTGGAACAGATTTTTAAAAGAATGAAAGGAAGAAAAGGAGTAACCAAAAATATTTGTCATACAGAAGAATTTTAATCGTATTAATGTATGTCCATCTTTTTTTTTTAATGCCTTGGGTTTCTAGTCCTGATTAATAAAGTTTCTCCCGTAGGTAAATATAGTCTTCTAGATTTTCTGACCATATTTTTATTTGTATTGTTTAATTTTACATACAGAATTGATAAATTCAGATTAAGACTGGGGTCTGACACAGGTTGGTTCCCTGGGACACTGACTCTAAAATGAAGATTTACTGAGCATACAGTGTATCATGGCATGCTCTTGGGATTATAACCTGTGGAAGTAAGATTGGGCTGAGGGAGTAGCTGGATGGCCATGACATCTCAGTGAGGGCTCTAGTCAAGTCCGTGAAGCCTCCGAAACTGGAATAGAGTGAGGAGGCTGGTCCAATTATTGGTCACGGCTGCCCTGGGTAGGTGCTATAACTTGGGTTAAGCAGTTTTTTTCAGCTGGGCAATTCCAAACAAGATTGACAAGACTGTCTATAAGGAACCCTCTCAGCCACTGGGAGAGAGGAGGAATCTGGAAACACATCATAGCATCCGCTACAGGATCCAATCTTGTATTTTTACCAGATAGGCAGCCCATCTTACCTGCACCATTATGAAATAATATCACCAAATAAAATACCTCATTTATGATATATTAAATTATATTGATACATCTATTAAATTATGTAGGCACCCAGTCATATTTGCAACCCTATAGAATAATTTCACCAAGTAAACTATCACATTTATAATATATTAAATTATATTGACATGTGTAACAGGTATTCCGGGACCTACTTCCATATTCTCTACTTTTTACTCATTATCTATTTGCCATATAAACAGAAAGGTAGATTTTTAGATAAAGGAAGAAGTGTCTTAAGTACATGGCTTACTATTTTTATAAACCTACTTATCTACTAACTCTTAAGGATTTGTGGATCAGGTATCTTCCTTTCACTGTAGATCTCTCCCCCTGATTTTAAGGAAATATGAGTTCTTTTTCTATTTCTTTGAACTTTGAAAACATTAGGATGTACAGAACTTTAAATGTAATTAGACACTATGAAGAACTAAGCCTCGGGGGAAAATAATTCTCTTTTGGTACTTGCCTCTGAGTCAATAATCTTGAAAGTTGATACCGTATAACTAAATGTGTTGATGTTTCCTGGTCTGTAACAGAGGCTGGGCAGGAATGATACACCAGAAAATGTGAATTAGAAAATATAAAGAAGTGAAATATCTTTTTTTATTATTTTTGGTTGTTTGTTTGTTTGTTTGTTTGAGAAACAGTGTGTGTGTGTGTGTGTGTGTGCATGGGCATCAGCAGGGGAGGGGCAGAAGGAGGGAGAGCCCGACACAGGGCTTGATCTCAGGAACCATGTGATCATGACCTGAGCCAAAATCAAGAGTTGGACACTTAATCGGCAGAGCTCCCCATGCACCCCAAAGAAGTAAAATTTCTATATTGTCTAGAAAATGTAATCCTTGACACTGGTAGGGAAAACAGAAAACAGAAAAATCCTGTTTTCATAAAAATGAACTTTTGTTTTACAGTCTTTGTCTTTACAAAAAAAAACTAAGTTCAGCTGTCACTGGATGCTTCTGAATATACATTTTTAGAAAAATAGCAGGCATAGTTATTCTGATCTGCTTTATGATTTTAGAAAATTATGCAATATTGAACAGACTACACAAGTTCTTGGAAGCTTGGTTTCTTCATATTTGTAATTAAATATACAAAGAGGGATTTTAACCTGAGGTTAGCGAACTCAGCTTAGAGAGCTTGGAGGCAGCTTGTATTTTTCTAGGGAGAGAGGATTGATAGCTTTCAACAAATGTTCTCATACACCCAGGGCTGAAAAATGTTTCAGAAATACTCTCAGGATATTTGAAACAGTATGTGAGATTTTCCCACCACTGGG
The DNA here is from genome assembly GCF_027475565.1 of Acinonyx jubatus. Classification (NCBI taxonomy): domain Eukaryota; kingdom Metazoa; phylum Chordata; class Mammalia; order Carnivora; family Felidae; genus Acinonyx; species Acinonyx jubatus. The sequence continues at coordinate 205,592,613 of NC_069381.1, read as the reverse complement.
CTTGGTATATTTCAACTAGCTTTAATGGAGAAAACATATTTAATCTGTGCTATTGTCTTCTCAGGGTTAATATTTATTGGGGGTGTGCCATGTTCTAAGCATTCCACAGAACTCTCTACCTGCATTATCTCATTCAGTATTCACAGTAGGATAACGTAGGAGTTAATAGCATCCTCTTTTAATGAATGAGAAATTCAAGGATTAGAGAATTCATATCAGTTTCCATAGCCTTAAGGTTTAGACGCTGTGGCATCAGAATCTGAGGCCAGGTCTTCCGCCAAATGAGCACTCTTAATGATCCTTGTGCCTTATGTGTTTGAGGAGGAAATGTTGCAACAATAATGCTTTCCTGAACCAGAGGGTCTGGACAAAATCACAAGTAATCATGGATTTATAAATAATTTATCGAAAAGATAAAATACTAGATTAGATTCTAACATCCTGGGAGGCCAGGGAAACCTAGTTGGCTCAACAAATACTGAGTGTCACTGATTCTGTCTTAATCCATTATTCTTCCCTCTGCAAAGTCTTTTCAAAAATTTCTCTCAATGAGGCAGAAGTCCCAATTATCCTCTGCCTATCATAAGGAAAATCCTAGATGATAGTGATTCTGCAGGGGGCCATAAATGGGAACAGGAGATTCCTCACGGTATTAAAGCAACAGAAGAAGACATGATTATCTTGGGGAGAATAGAGATGAAATAAGAATAATCCACCTGATCCTCAGCTTGGATACTCATAGACGATGCTGTAATGGATAGCATGGGATAGTAAGTGAGTGAAAATACACGCATTATTATCAGGAGAGGCACCTGGGGTATTATAAATTGATGTAGTAAAATCCTTTCGGAAAGCAATTTGGCAACCTGTCTGAAAAGCTATAAAAACCTTTATACCTTTGACCCAGTAATATCTCTCCCGAGAGTGTATCCTAAAGAAATAATTCAAAAAAGGAACACGACTGGATGCATACAATTATTAATTACAGCATTAACTCTACTGGTAAAATAAAAAAGAGGAAACCACCTAAGTATCCAACAATAGAAAGACAGTAAATGATAAGACATTAAGTAAAAAAAAACATCAGATAACCGTTACAACTGTAACGATGATTACCGAAGCAACAAGATAAATATATGCAATGGAGTTGGTGAAAATAAAGACTACAAAATTGCAGGTATTTAATGACGAAGACTTTTTGAAAAGAGCTTTTCACAGGGTAAAGACTAAGGGAAATGGAAGAAAATAAAAACAGTTGCACAATAGTAAGACGTGGGGCAAAATCAGTGCCTTATTGACATATTGTCTTAATACTATTAGCAAACTGTATATAGAGAAGTAAAAATCTGAACCTAAGGACGGGTGCTCCCAGGTCTTAGGTGCTCCTCCTTCCATGGTACTCACCTGAGATCTGAAACAAAGGACCAGTGGTTACCTGATTTCAATTCACTGAGGCTTTGAAACTTTGTGTCCTCTGTAACTTTGCCATTTTAAATTACTGCAGTCTATTAGAATAAAGCTATTGAGTATGACTTTTTCAACTCTCTACACAGGAAGTACTTTTAGTTGTCTCTTGCTGGTTTATTAGCTCAATCCCTAACTGGGTCTCTAGTTTAGCACCTCCTGTTTTCAAAATGCACTTTGTGAGGGCACGAATACAAGCAGGTACACATTCTTTTATTTTGAATTATTTATTAATTACCTAATATGTAGAGGGGACTATAACCCTCTCCTATGCCTCCAAGAGATGATTGCCTTACATTGTAATCAAGGAACCTCAGAATCCACGGGCTGTCTCTTGAATCTCCCACAAAGCTTTCGTGTAGCCAAAAAGCAGCACCGGCCAGCCCAGGGCTTTCCACTTGCATTTTTTTGTATCGGTACCTGGGCGAACCTAAAAACTTGACACAAGCCTAGAAAGATCTCCTTTCTATAGTCTCTAGGTACTTCAGTCCTATCTATATATCAAAAACCAGTTAAAGCCCTTTCTTCCACCAGAAAGCCTTTTTTTTGAAGAAAATTCGACCCTAATTGACTTCTCCCTCCTTTGAGGTGGTTTGTCGCTGCAATTTGACGTTACTTATATTGCTGATTTGTATTATTACTACACTCTCGATACTATATACTTTTACTGTTTGATTATGTTGTGAGAACTACAAAGGCAAGGAACAAAAATCCCAATCTTTATATAAGTAGATGTAAGTAAGCAACCAATACTCAGATATTGGTAACGTGCTTAACAAACATTGGTCATTAGCTTTAAAACTTAGTAAGTTCTGGGTTCTACCAAACTTCTCTAATACTCCCATTATAACACTTTACTCACGAATGGCAAAATTGTAAAAACCATTTTGCACCTTATCTCCCTTTCAGTGGTGAGGTGCTTGGACTAAGAGGTATAGTGCATTCATTATCCTTTTTGTTTATTCTCAACACGAGTATAGTCTGTCACAGAGAGGTTCACTGGTATATTTGCTGAATGTATGTATCAATTAATCAACTTCATTTCCTTTAAAGGTCTTACATTTATGTGTTGAAATTTTTTTAACAAAAACATGATACCCTCTTGGAAATAGAGATTAAAAATTTTTTAAAAATTACTTTATCTTACCTAGTAATAATAATAATAATAATAATGGAAAGGAAGAGAAAACATTTCTCAAAGTCTCACTTTGTGCCTGGGCAAGCGCATGAATGTACATTTTTAGTTTTAATATTAACAGTAGTGTCTTTTTATTGAGTGCTTAATATTTGCCAAGTACTTTTTCCAAGAGCTTTCCATGTAGAATTTTAGTTAATTCTCACAAGACCATAAAAAAGGTAAAATTATTCTCCACTGCAGAGAGGATTAAACTGCGATTCAAAGAGTTGCAGTTGTTGGATTTGGTATTCTCAGCCAGAAGTTGGACAGTGTAAGGGCTAGAGAAATTAAGCTTTTCCAGAAGATGACAAATAAAAGAAAAATAATGAAACTTAAAATCGATTTAGCTCATTTATAAAGGTGAAGCCAGACACCCGAGTTGTTCCCTGAGAAGCACATGCTGGTGTATCTTTCAAAATTTTTCATTAAACTTGTTATGGATTTATTGAGGCCGGCGCATGGATAAATTTTAGAAAACAATTTAATACAAAACTCGAATTATTGGATTTACAGTGGTAACTCTACCTTAATAAGGTGTTACACTCTTAAAAGGCTTACAATAGAATGCATACAGTCTAAGTTACTTTTCCAGTTCTTAAATATTTAGCATCATTTGATAGAACATCAACCTGTTATGGCAGATCAGACATTTTTACAGTTTGATTTACTCTGCGCCCGGGGAATGTTATGAATCAGACTATTTATGGAGAATTAATCATAAGATTTATTTGTTCTATGGAGTGTTGATAGGTAACTTTTTTTAAAATCTAGAAAACAGCATTTCTGGACTTCAAGGAGATACTGGCTAACCTGATTTATCTATTTTATTAGAGGTTATAAATAACTAAGCAGATCAAAGTGATATTTATTTCAAGTCCCTTTGTCTCGTTGATAAAATGAGACTATTTTCCACCAGAATGTTTGTAACCAAATATATAACTGCGCCCTATGGTGTAAAATAATCCTAGATACATTCAAAGCTGTCACAGCAACATTATTTTGCCCTCAATGGCTAGAAATTTTGTACTGGTTAAAAATAAATAAATATTTTTATTTTAAATTAAATACATACTTTAAAATAAAATAAATAGCCATTCATTTATTCAATTCTTGTCTAAAAGTTGCTAGATGATGGGGCGCCTGGGTGGCTCAGTCGATTAAGCATCTGACTTCTACTCAGGTCATGATCTTGCGGTTCATGAGTTTGAGCCCCGCGTTGGGCTCTGTGCTGACAGGTCAGAGCCTGAAACCTGCTTCAGATTCTGTGTCTCCCTCTCCCTCTGTCCCTCCCCTGCTCTCTCTCTCTCTCTCTCTCAATAATAAATAACATTAAAAATTTTTTTAAGTTGCTAGATGATTCAACTTCTACCCAGCTACAATACCTAGGTTAATACACCCTCTGGGAGGAGGCATGGAATTGTTTATATGAACTTAACTGTTTTGTCTAAAAACATCAATTGGAGGATGGAAGAAATCTTCCCTCCAAATGAAATGTCATGCATTAAAACAAAGGAAAGGTTTTTGTTCCTTCTTGGTTTTATTTTCTTTCCATGAAGGCCCTAGAGAAACAATAAGTTTGTTTAGCCTGTCCTGCCAAACAAACCCAATTTCGTCCTTTTTTTGAAAAAGTAAGCATGATGGTCATAATGCCAGAGTGGAGAATTCATGTTTCCTTACTTCCAGCCTATCTCTGAGTCTCTTCTTCTGACCTCACAAGGCTGCAACTGGTGGGAAAGAGAAGGAAAGAGGGATAAACTTAGTACCAGTAGCTGCGCCCCAAGAGATAGCACAGGGCAGAGTATAAAAGCAACAGGTTCTGGAGTCAGACAGACCTGATACTCATATTTTAAATTAATTTTATTTAGCAAATGTTTATGTGGATCTAGTTGTATGCCAGTCCCGTTCTAAACTCTTGGCTAATATTACCTATTTAATCTTCGCAGTAATTTAAATGAGGGAGGGATTCTTCATACACCCATCCTATAGATAAAGAAACTGAGTCACACAGAGGTTAAGCAACATGCCAAGATCACAAAGCCGGCAAATGGCAGAGGTTCCACTTACGTGCATGTTCACCAATGTGTGCACGAGGCTGTCTCTCCAAATCTTGGCCAGAGCACTTAGTGTTTAAAATGTGTTTGACCTATTTTAAACTGTATCCTCAGCATCCACAGAGGGCTTAACATGTGGGAGAAATTCAGTCAGTATAATGTCGTAAAAGGATGAGTGGATGGTTTTCCTACTGTCTGTAACATTTCCATCAACATGTGTTAGTAAATGCTTCTTTGTTGATAGACATGCTAGAACAATGGTAACATTTCTTAGGAATAATAGCAACATAAGAAACTCAGTAGAAATGCATCAAACGAAATAAAAATTTTGCAAAGAGGAAAACAAAATAAAGGCCCAAGACACTTGACATGTTCTTAAGTTGTTAATGTGCCAAACTTGTGCCTTTATTCTTTGAGATTAAAAAAAAATGTGAATTACATTTAGTGGGGTAATGCTGAGGTTATGAAATGAGAGCGACCAAGCAACAAAACAAAAAGAAACTAAAAAATAATGATAGCAAACAGCAAACAAAATCACAAAGCAAGGTATTTAAATAACATTCTTCCAACAGTCTTGATCCTGTCCAGATGGACATGAGAACTAACTCCCAGGGCCACATGATTTGGATATTGACCCCTGAAAGAAATCTCCAGACATTCTAAGTGCCTAAACTTTACCTTAAATTGCATTCAGGAGACCAAGGTTTGCCCAGTACAGCCATAGCTCACAAGTACTCATAAATGGCTCTTTATGGCTGTGTCTGGAAGTCAGTGGGTTCATACAACAGAAATTCAGAACTGAATTACAATGAAATATTAAAGGCAGAATTATCTACCTTGCGCTTTTAATAAGAGATTTTATAGGATTCAGTCTTTTTCTCCCCCTTAGTTTGGAGACTTGGGTGCGTGTGTGTGTGTGTGTGTGTGTAATGTAAAACAGTTCACTAAGCTGAGTATTTGACAATATATTGACTTTCCATGTTAAAAAAAAAGAAAAAAATATGAAACCTTTCTAAAATGAAGAGTGAACCTACAGAAGGAAACTGAAATGCTTTTACAAAAATGGACTTGAAGGCAAAACTAGAAGATAAATGTGTGTGTTTAAAATTATTTGTGGGCAAGCTTCCCATCTTAAATATTTGAAGTATTCAGGCCTCCAGGCACCTGTTCAACATTGTACTGATTCTCCCCCAGGCAGCTGCCTCACTTGCCTCTGCCTCAGGCTGGTCCTGAACTTGGTCCAGGATGAATCACTGATGAGCAAATCCAACTGGTGCTAAATGACAGGTGTCGGTTCCTGATTGCCTTTGGTGGCCTGGGATTATTCTTAAAGGGGGAAGAAAAGAGCTACCAAACACTTGTCCTCAAATGTATCTTTTTAATGTTTGTGTTAAAAGAAACATACGTTAGAAAAATTAACAGGCATTATAAGGCTAAAGAATATGTTTTCTTAATGAATGCAAAATTATAAATAATGGTAGCACAGCAAAGAGGTGACAGACATCGTTGGCCGGATTTGAGGCAGGCATTCCATGGTGTCGTCACAGAACATACCCTGGTGACAACTGAAGACTTGAATCCATGTAAATGGGTTGACCCAATGGTCCAAGAGTCACTAAGAGCCGAAAAAGAGTCACTAAGTTCCTGAAGAACCGCGAGACTGTGCATCCCTGACAACGTGGTTATCGAGAGCACTTTCCATAGGGTATGAAGCTAAGAGTGGTGCCTTCACAACCAGTTGGCCACAGAAATTCCCCTACTTCCATCCTAGAATCCAGTGAGACTTTTCTGGGTGGCAATATGGTGTACCTCAGGAATCAGCAAAGTATGACCCACAGGCCAAACCCAGCATACTGCCTCTTTTCATGTGCTCATGATCGAAGAATGGTTTTGGCACTTTTATGTGGTTAAAAAGAATCAAAAGAAAAAGCATATTTAATGACACGTGAAAATTATATGAAATTCAAATTGTAGTGGCTATGAATAGTTTTATTGGAGCAAGCTGCATGCCCATTTGTTTACATATAGTTCATGGCTGCTTTTGTGACAGAGTAGTTGTGACAGACACTATCGTCCACAGAACCTAGAATATTAACTATCTGTCCCTTTACAGAAAAACATTTGCTGACTCCTGACATAGCCTCCTACCAGCTGTGTCAACGCAAAATTTACTAACACATTACGAGCTTCAGTTTCCTTATCTGAGGGGGGATGTTAACACTGACTGCAGAATTATTAGGAATCTTACATGAGATAAAGCGCCTAATGTAATGGCGATAAATGATTGCCATTTTTTTTCTTAATGGAATTGGAGGAAGAGAAGTATTTCTTGGTCTCTGTGTTGTGATTCTACATAACGGAAGTGGCCACCAGTCTTGCTGAGGTTTCTGGCTGCCTGACAATGTATTGGATGCTGTCTTAGTCATGTCTGGCCACCATAACAAAATACGATAGACTGGGTGGCTTAAACAACAGAAATTTATTTCTCACACGTCTAGAGGCTGGAAGTCCCATGATTTGAGTGAATGGTCAGGTTCTGGGGAAAGCTCCCTTCCTGGTTTGCAAATGTCCTCCTTTTCATTATATTCTCACATGGTAGAGCGAGAGTGAGAGTGAGAGAGAGGGAGAGAGAGAAATGATGCAAGAGTGCATGCACTATGGTGTTTCTTTCTTCCTCCTCCTTCCCTCTCCCTTCTCCCCCACCTTAATCCTCCTCCCCCACCTCTTTCTTTTCTTCTTCTTCTTCTTCTTCTTCTTCTTCTTCTTCTTCTTCTTCTGTTTTTCTTCATCTAAGGGCACTTACCCATCATGGGGCTCCACCCTCATGACTTCATCTAACTCTAATACCTCCCAAAGTTCTCACCTCAAAGCACCATCACTTTGGAGATTAGGATATCAATATATGACTTTGGGCAGAAGTGGGGCTGAGGGACATTCGGTGCATTACAGACATTCTAGTTGAATCCCCGGCAGATATTCCACAATTTCTTCAATGCGCAGCAGCATCTGATTCCACGCCAGCTTTAGGAAAGAACTCTCATTAGTTTTAACCAATGAGGCACCCCAAGTGAAGTCAGTCAGAGGGGGACATTTTCAGTTATCTCAGTTCCTACAAGGTGCCACTACACTGAGTGGCAGTAAGAAAAAATATGCATGTTTCCACATAAAAAAGAAATGTTACACCCAAAAAAGTCAATAACACCCCTTATGAGTATCATCCAAAGTCACGCAGCCCATCTTGTCATATTTCTAGGTAACCTACTCCTTCGCGAAACCCTATGTGTCCAATGAACATGGATACCAGGATATTCGCTAGGAGTTCTGGGACACAAATGTCGTCTCTTCTATATAGTGTTGTGAGCAGATATGAAACCTAAAATTGCTACAGCATTTTATGCCTGTCATTTCACAACTAGGCAATCCAGTTTCAAGTAAAACAAGAAATACAGAGAAAAAGCCAAGGCATAAGAATCAGAGAAGAACAGATAGTACTCAATCAAGCCACATCTGGACCATTTCCAACCTGTGAGCTTCTCAGTCTTTCAGAGCTTCAGTCACTTTGAGTTGGATTTCTTGAAATTTGCCAACACGATCAACTCACGGCTACAGTCAGGCTCTGCCTGTAGATTCGGGTTGACGGTGGACCTACCCATACCGCTCAGGTGATCCCATTACAGGCCGGTAGTCAGAGAAGCAAGATATAGACTCAGGAACGTGCTAAACTTTTATATGTTTGGATCCACTCACAGTTTATAAAACATCTCCTATACACTGCTTACCAAACTTAAATTGTTACTTAGCACCACTGTGTTTGAAGCTCTCTGCTCAACAATGAGAGATGCAAAGATGAATCGAGCACATTACTAGTCCTCAAGGACTTAGTGACCTCATGGTGACGAACAACGTACAAACTACATGAGGAATTAAAATGGGAGGCAGAATAAAGTGAGAGGCAGACTCTGCATGGTACGAAAGCCAGAGAAGGAGAGTTATTGCCCCCATTAGGTCCTCACAGCAGCTCTGTGGGGAGGTGGAACAGATGTTTCTATCCTCACTGTTACATATTAGGAGATTCTGAAAGGTCCAGTGTAACTGGAGTAATTAGTGACACATTAATTGTGCTCCGAGATTCTGGCTCAAAGCCCGATATTCTTTCCATTCTTCCACGAAACCTCTTAACAATAATAACGGCATCATAGAAAAAAAGAGTATTGTTTATTAAACACTCAATAAAAGGCTGACATAGAGGAACCAGACGTGTATTGTCAAGAAAGAAAATGGGAAATGTATAAGATAATAAGGACCAATGGAGACTGGGAAAAACCACAGGCCACCTGTTCCAAGTAAGGGGAAGCAACTACTCAGCTCATCATTGGCCAATATTGTCAGAACCTTACATTTTTCAAGATTCAGAAATCTAAAAATGGATATTTATAAAGTATTTTAACATTTTAGCAAGGCCTATTAATTCTTTCTTACACGCCTTCCAGACACCAGAGTGATCCATTTAAAGCACAGGTTATTGTTCCTCCATCCACCCCACATATTATCAGTCAAAAGTTAACCTGGAAACCCACCCATCCTGGGTATAATAAGAATCATTAGGGGCACCTGGGTGGCTCAGTCGGGTGAGCGTCTGACTTTGGCTCAGGTCATGATCTCATGTCTTGTGAGTTCGAGCCCCGCGTCAGGCTCTGTGCTGACAGCCTAGAGCCTGCTTCCGATTCTGTGTCTCCTCCTCTCTCTGCCCCTCCCATGCTTGTTCTCTCTCTCTCTCAAAAATAAATAAACTTATTTTTTTTAAATCATTAACTTATTATAAGGGTTAGATTTTAATTATGTGGGAGGAGGTGTTGGAGTCTAAAAACTGAAGTCAAAAAACACAGGATAAGAGTCACTGATCCATCACTTAATGCAATGGTCTGGGAGAATACCTAAATCCCAGTGTAAATACACACAGACACACAGACACACACACACACTTTTTTTTTTCTTTTCTTTTTAAAAATTTTTTAACATTTATTTATTTTTGAGAGATACAGAGAGACAGGGAGTGAGTAGGGGAGGGGCAGAAAAGGGGTGGGGAGGACTCAGAATCGAAAGCAGGCTCCAGGCTCTGAGCTGTCAGTACTGAGCCAGACGCGGGGCTCAAAGCCACAAACCCCGAGATCATGACCTGAGCCAAAGTCAGACGCTTAACTGACTGAGCCACCCGAGTGCCTCCCCCCACACACATTTTTTTAATACGTGCTTTTTTAAAAAATGTTTATTTATTTGTTTTGAAAGAGAGAGAGCCAGGGAGGGGCTGAAAGAGAAGAATCCCAAGTAGGCTTTGGCTGTCAGCACAGAGCCCAAAGCAGGGCTCGATCCCATGAACCATGAGATAATGACCTGAGCTGAAATCAAGAGTCAGACACTTAACTGACTGAGCCACCCAGGGGCCTCTAAATAAACACTTTTTATATGAAGTCCAAAGTTGATAATTCATCCTATGGGGCATATATGTACAGTTACGAAAACTGCTAAATAGATAGACATAGCTGTAGTTATGGGCATATCACTATTCGCGCAAGAAAGTTCAACTCTGAATATCAGATGAAATTCTGACTCTGGTACATTAGGTAGATGGCATCTCCTATAGAGGCTTGTCTCTAAGCAGCTCATTTCTAGATGTAAATACTGCATGTTTTACACTTAAAAACAAGTGGCCATACCACCCATTATTTTCTGAGGCATATTCACAGATTCCTTATTCAAAGACTGTTATTTCCAACTAGGAAATTCACATCGAACAGCGAACAAATCAAAATTGTCCTATGGACCAAAGCACCTTGTCAGGAACGTGTCCAGGCTTTTCTACTTATTCAGTACCTAAAGTTTTCTTGTTCACAAACTAGAGACAGTCACAGCATCTAACTGCAGGTATTCAGGCTTCATAGATGATTTGGTCTTATGAGCTTTTGGACATTTTATTTCCTGATATTATGAGAAGTGAGGAATCCCACTCAGCCCTCCCACGAGATCGCTACGATATGATGCCATTAAAGATCTGAAATAACACCGGGGCAGCCGCTGGAACAGGCTGATTTGATGTAGCACCATACTGCACAGAGGGGATCTTAGGGAATTTGACGTTCCATTCCCTCTCACATTGCCTGGTACAAAACATGTGCATAATAAATCTTCGTCGAATAAGCAATTGAATGGAAGGAATGAAAAAGAAATGGGTGCTAACACGGACATGAGATTCTCGTGGATTTGGGGCTTCACTTTCTAGGGTAGCCAAGCAATAATAGAATTTAACACCAAGTGCTTTCCATTGTTAAGTCAACATGAAGTGCTCCTTCCAGAAGGCAGTCTGGTTGCTGGCGATGACCATGGGAGAGCACCAAGTATGTACGAGGCATGGGGATACATTAGCCCTTCCGTTCATACAAATGGCATCCATGAAGGCAAGCAGTCCGGTCCTAATTCTTCATGTGCTGGACACTTGATCTGAGATGTTAAACTCTTTTTAAGCAGCCCAGCCATTGACAAGCCTAGTGACTCTTGGCCAGATGTATTTCATATGTGTTCTTAATGCCCATCATGCTGGGTGCTGCTTCCGTCTGATATTCCGTCTGCTAAATCAAACACGAAACACACAATGAACTCGGAGGCCAGATTTTTTCATATCTCTCCACAGAGAAATTTAAGAAAGAAGAACAAAGGTTGCACCTTTCATCTGGGTGAGAAGTAGCAAATTAAATCCTCATCTTGTCCCTATCACCACCACAAATAGAAAACATATCCGGGAGCTCTAATGTCTTTGGACATTACATTACATGCATGTCAAATTTTATAACTGATTATAACTCATTTCAAAACAACACAGGAATTTCTCCACAACTGAATAATTGGTACTGTACATTGTGAATGCCAAGTGCAAAGACAAAAAGAATGACAATCTTACAGAATATGTGGGTAGCAGAGCAGAACCTGTTTGTGCCTGTCAAGCTGTATAACTGCTTCGATTTTTTTCTTTTCCACACATTTGAAATTAAGTCAACACAAGAACATGGGAAATCTGTCTCCTGGGATTACTATAGTATAAATAAAATATAGTACAAGAGACTGGAATTTTTTTACAAGATTTTGTAGGACTGTCTGTCCATACTTGTCTCCATAAGGACGACTGAATAAGCGTGGCTTTCAAATCCCAGTAAAGCAGAATACGTGCATGTAGGTGGTTCAGTCAGTAAAGTGTTAGACTCTTGATCTCGGCTCAGGTCATGATCTCACAGCTCCTGGGACTGAGTCCTGTGTAGGGCTCTGCACTGATAGCACGGAGCCTGCTTGGGCTCTCCCTGCCCCTCCCGACTTATTTTCTCTCTCTAAATAAACATGAGAAAAACAAACAAACAAACAAACATGAGAAAAAATTTAAAAGCTCAGTAAATCAGAGTAAACGCTTCCTACCTCTTCATCAGTTTTCCTTCCAGATTAAAGTTCTTCACGTATCCGAAAGTATACTTATTATACCTTCTAAGGTTTTTAGGGTATTCCCTTCTCTAAGATAGTGATGAGTTCTACCATTTTTGTTTTCTGCATCTTGATCATTTCTCCTAAATCACTGGGCTCTTCGATTTTATCCCTCGACGGTATTACCACTCTTTGGTTCTTTGGTTCTATCTGGTTTAATTTTCTCCTCCTTTTCTATTTCCTCCTCTTCTTCTTTCTCGCCATCTTTTTCTTATTTCCTTTTTTTCTCTTTTCCCATCTTCTTCATACCCCCCTTCTCATGGTCAACAAGATTCTGTATAATTGACTCGTGTCTGTTTCCTTTAACCACTTTCTCCCTATTTTTTCCCGCACACATTCATCTCCAAAATTAAACTTATAATTTCCCAACTAAGAGCATTTATGTTTGCTCTTTGTTTGGCCTAGAAAGCTCCTTTCCAAATCTTCTTTCCCATCAATGCTATCACATATGACTATGCATTGTGCACAACACAACTCCAAGGACAACACTCATTTGTTAAGAGCATGAGCAGGGGAGGGGCAGAGAGAGAGGCAGACACAAAATCTGAAGCAGGCTCCAGGGTCTGAGCTGTCAGCACAGAGCCCGACGCGAGTCTCAAACTCACAAACCGCGAGATCATGACTTGAGCCAAAGTCGGACACTTAACCGACTGAGCCACCCAGGCGCCCCATCTGACAGCATTCATTTGGACTGTGATATGACTGGTTTTCCGGGTGTTTTTGAAAATGGTGGACTGTTTTTCCATTCTAAGGAAATTCGCGTATATATGGTCAAAGAGGGCTTTACTCCCAACCATGTGTAAAGCTCTCCTACCCATTATTTCCTATTCAGTAATTCTTTATTTTATTACTGTGTTGGTTTCCTTCATAACACTTACTGGAATAAGCAATTGTCCCATTAATTTATTTGTTACATATTCATCATATCTCTTCTCTAAGCCAAAGTTACTTGAGTTTTGTGACCTGTGACTTTTTCCACCTTGTTCTAAGCTTGTTCTAAGCTGTATTTTGTAGTGTCTGTAATATCCCACACCATGTCTGTGACATATGAGGCCCTTTATAAAGCAGTGTTGAATAATTACAAACACAAATGAGTGAATTGGTGAACACATTTTCCCTGAACATATTTATTTTTCTTTCTCATTTCCAGTATCCCTGTTTTAATTAGGTAGAATAAAACCCAGCCTTAAAATGATGGTCTCACGATCCAGCTGTCATGTAATACATTTCTTTGTTCCATGAATCTTCCCCTTCTTTGAAGGCAGGTGATTAAAATTTAATTGTGGCTGTGAAATATAGCTTATCAATTAACACCACTTTAGTATTTTTGTTGATGCACATAATGTGTTTCATGATGGCAAGATGCAAGTAGGGCTTGTGTGAAGGTTAGTGTAGGATGGTGGATGGGGAAGAATAAGAAGAGAGTTTATCAATGAAGAGATGGACAGGCCAACAGAGATTTTTTTCCATCTAGTGTAAAACCAGGGCCTGCCTATTCACTGCTTAACAGAATAAGACTGGAGCTGATATTTGTGGTGCCCTATACCATATTCCTTCTGCCCATTTGATTTCAGCACAGTGGTGGTGGATAGTTCCCTGCACTTTGTGGCTTTCTGCTAAGGCATTCTCTGTTTTGCTCTCTGCCTCGAAAGGCCATGTAGCCAAAAACAGACACAACCTGGAATTGGAGGACTAAACAGAGGAATTAACACCCCCCTGCGACAATTTCCAACTGTAGGAGTATAGGACTTTGTGGCTATATATTTTAGACTCTCTCCATCTTTGGTAGGACGCTTGTGAAGCAGTTTCTACGTTATTACTCAAAGGTTCAACTGAAGGATAGAGCCACAGTTATGCAGAAACCATTGATGCACTGGATATTGGGTTCATTTTTTCTTGGTTTCACCTTCCACACTTCCTTACTAGTGTCTTTTGGAAATTCTTCCCCAGCAACTCCAATTATTTGGAGTTACCTGGCTCCAATTATTTGCTTCAGCACCTGCCTCTGGGGAAAACCCAAAAGATGAACACTCTAGCTCTTCTCCTCTCTTGTTTCATTTGTACCCACCCAGCCTCTTTGCAATAACCTCTGTCGCATTTCTGTATTGCTCAATAATAAATTCATAACTTTTTTTCTAGTAAAAAAACTACCAGAAATAAACCCAAGTTGATCCAAATAAGGCTGTTTAAAAGCTATACACCCCAAATTTGAGCATTCTTATTTAAGCAATATTATTTATTTTTACCAAATCCACCTCGTCTTACAAATGCACAAATTATCTTTATATCTTTCTGACTTTATAAATGAGATATTGAATAAAATTTAAGAAGCAAAAAAAAAACTAAAGCAAGGTACAAAAAGATTTAAATTCATATACAGACCTCAGTAATTACTGCTTTCAGAGATGGGGAATTGTTCTTCATCTTTTAGCTTTATTTCCTCTTTTACAAATTGGTGATTAAGACATCCATCTTATAGGTGAATACTAAGGATTAGCTTTAAAACACACCTCCCTGCATTAGTCTTCCATGCTTCAATTAAAAAAAAGAAAGTACCAAAAACAAAAAAGAAACGACAGCTGATTCTGGAATAATATGGGTTTAAACAGCATGGATCCACTTATACAGGGATTTTTTTTTGTTTTTTGATACATATAATATAGTACTATAAATGTATTTCTCTTCTGGGTATTATGTTAAAGTCAGACTGAGAAAGACAAATATCATATGATTTAACTCTTATATGGAAAGTAAAAAACAAAGATGAATAAACAAAAAGAGGAAACTTCTTTACTATTTTCTTAATAAAATTTTTCTTTCTCATTTTCTTTATTGTAAGAATACAGTATATAATACATATGACATGCAATATATGTGTTAATCAACTATTTATCCTTTGGGAAGGTTTATACACATGAACCAGAATGAGACCCTAGACAAAACTCATGATTATACAGTCAATCTATGCCAAAGAAAGCAAGAATATGCAATGGGGAAAAGACAGTCTTTTCAAGAAATAGTGCTGGGAAAACTGGACAGCTACATGCAAAAGAATGAAACTGGACCACTTTTTCACACCATATACAAAAATATACTCAAAATGGATAAAAACCTAAATGTGAGATCTGTAGCCATAAAAATCCTGGAAAAGAGCATAGGCAATAATTCCTCTGATATCAGCCATAACAACATGTTTCTAGATATGTCTCCTAAGGCAGGTAAACAAAAGCAAAAAAATGTTGGGACTGCATCAGCATAAAAAGTTTCTGCATAGCAAAGGAAACTAACAACAAAACTAAAAGACAATCTACTGAATGGAAAAAGATATTTGCAAATGATGAACCCAATAAAGAGTTATATATCCACAATATATAAAGAACGTATACAACTCAACACCAACAAAACAAAACAAACAAACAAACAAAACCAACTGATTAAAAACTGGGCAGAGTACCTGAATAGACATCCTTCCAAAAAGATATACAGATGGCCATCAAACGCATGAAAAGATGCTCAATATTACTCATCATCAAGGAAATTCAAATCAAAAGCACAATGGGATATCATCTTATGTCTGTTACAATGGCTAAAGTTGAGAAGGCAAGAAACAAAATGTTGTCAAGGATGTGGAGAGAAAAAAAGAATCTGCATGCACTGTTGGTGGGAATGAAAATTGGTACTGCCATTGTGGAAAACAGTACAGAGTTTCCTCAAAAAATTAAAAATAGAACTATCATATAATTCCACTATTGGGCATTGACCCAGGTAAATGAAAACACTAACTTGAAAATATGTATGCACCTCATGTTTATTGCAGCACTAATCACAATAACCAAGACATGGAAAAAACTTAAGTATCCATCAATACACGAATGAATAAGGAAAATGCTATATACACACACGCATACACACACGTGCACACACACACACACTGGAATATTACACAGCTATAAAAATGGATGAAATCGTTCCATTTGGGACAACATGGATGAATCTAAAGAGTATTATTCTAAATCAGACTGAGAAAATCAGACTGAGAAAGACAAATACCTTATGATTCTGCTCATAAGTGGAATCTTAAAAAATGAATCAATAAAGAAAATGCAGAATCAGACTGAGAAAGACAAATACCTTATGATTCTGCTCATAAGTGGAATCTTAAAAATGAATCAATAAAGAAAATGCAGAATCAGAGAACAAACTGATGGTGACCAGAGGAGAGGGAGGTGAGGCTTTGGACAAAATGGATGAAGGGGAAAGGAAGATATAAGCTTCCAGTCGTGGAATGGGTAAGTCATGAGAATAAAACACTAACCATAAACAATACAATCAATGATATTTTAATAGCAGTGTAATGGGACAGATGGTAGCTATTTAGTGGTGAACATAGCATCATGTATAAGCTTGTCAAATCACTAAGTTGTACACCTGAAGCTAATTAACATTTTGTGTCAACTATACTCAAAAAATACAAATAAATAAAATAAAAAAATTGTGCACAGATTTTGACTGTGTAGGGGCTAGTGCCCCTAATCCCACATTTTTCAACAGTCAACTGTACAGCTAAATATACCAATACGGGAAAATCTCCAAAATATAGATATAAAGAGAACAAATTTTAGAATTCTAGCACAAACTGATTTATGTTTAAAACAAACCTATAATCTGTTAAAACAACATATATATATATATAATTTAATATATATATTAAAACAACATATATATATCTTATATTTTATTTGGGAATATAATGGGAATTTTATATGGGAATATATACATATATATGCTTATATTTTAGATGGGAATGTGAGAGTACATGTAAATATGCCACAAAAATCTGATGTATATCAATTGTAGATGGAACATTGATGGAAGGTGTCATTGAAAAGGTATATATATTTCCACAACTTTTGTATTTTGTGGTAGGTTCTAAGAACATCTACTCACATA
Organism: Acinonyx jubatus; assembly: GCF_027475565.1. Classification (NCBI taxonomy): domain Eukaryota; kingdom Metazoa; phylum Chordata; class Mammalia; order Carnivora; family Felidae; genus Acinonyx; species Acinonyx jubatus. Next base: position 205,575,450 of record NC_069381.1, on the reverse strand, counting down.
TTTCTTGTATAAGTATTCCCCATGCCTGTTTTATACATGGAACTCATGCAAAATTTTCCATTCTAGACTTGCTGCACAAAGAGCTTTATTTTACTGTGGAAACAAACAAAAAGCAGAATCTGTTTGTTTGCTTGCTTGCTTGCTTTCACAGACATAATGTGGTGCCTTGGCCATATAACAATTCAATAAATGTTAAGTGATTAAATTAATGATCAAATAAACAAGCGAATGATCAAGTAGAGATAGGAAAGCTCCAATTTCTGTAAGATGAGCCTATCATTCTTATAGTTGTCCAGCAGCATGACATCTAGTATAACCTGAAAGCTGCAGGTAAGTGGCCCAAATGAGGTTCCTCAAAACTCACTTTTGCTTTCTATTTAATTTCCAACAGTATTTTTTCAGGATCACTGCTATGGCAGGAGATGGTGGTGGTATGGGACATATTCACTCAAAGTTGGAAAGATTAATTTGTTTTTCAAAATCATCTTAAAGAAAAGTTAAATGTCAATATCATTTTCATTGATACTCTCATGAAAACTATTTGGAATAACAAATCTATTTCAGGTTTTATGAAACCTTTGTAATCTGTATCACTCTAAGGAGATGGTTGTGATTGGAAACTCTGCTCAAGCATGTCTAGTTCAATAAGACTTGGCTTTATACATCCAAGCATTCAGATTCCTGGCTCAATGTTACATTAATAATACTGTTTGTCTATCATTCCTTCTTGTCTCATTTTTGCATACCTAATCTTTCTGGGAAAGAGAAATGGCAAATTTTGATATACATTGGCAAGAAAATCTAGTAAGGCTTTTTAGAAATTCCTGAGAGAAACCTATCATCAGATATCTCTCTGGAATCATCTATCTTTTGAATAAAATTCTCAGAATTATGAAATATCGATTTGTAGAGCTAAGATCTGAATCCAGGCTACCTGACTGCAGATCCAGTAAATAACAAGTAATATTTAAACAGATATTATTCAAATCAGATAGAGCTTAAAATAGTAAGATAAAAGTAACTGGTCTCGGTATACCTTTCTGGTATAGTGGATGGTGTGGATAACAGTGATGCTATTACCACTGATACCATAGGATGTTACAGAAATCTGAAAAAGCTGGTTTCAGACAAGGAAGTACCACCCTCTGAAATAGTATGCTTAACATCTCTTTTCACATGATAAAACTAAGATTTGGGGAAGTGACATAAAGTGCCAAAATTCACACACCTGTTAGGTAATGGAGCCATAATTTGAACGTAGGTGATCTATCCATTCTTCCAATCAAATTGATTGTATCTCTCCTATATCCAAATTACGGTGCTAGAAATAACTGATATGGGTTAATCTTATCCTCTTTTTATTTTTTTAGCCACTTACTAAATCTCTAACTAGACTAATGAACATGAAATTGCATTTGATCAAATAAACATTTAATTTGAGGGCCAGAACTATGCTTTGTAGGAATTATAAGATTGGATTTAAACAGGATTGCAAAATGGGAGTGGACCTGGGGAAGCGGAAAGTCACTGGAGATATTTCTAGGCAAAGAGAACTGTACACCCAGCCTTAAATATGGAGGAAGCATGCTTGGCAGCTAAATAACAATAATGCCATTATCATGATAATAGGTAAACACTACTAGATGCTTACTCCGTGCTAGGCATATACTTATCATATGTTACCTAATGTTCATTTACACGTGAACAATCAATAGTGTAGATAAGTTATCCAAGTAACACAGCTAGTAAATTCAGAGGGGGTGAACCAAAGTATGTCTAATTCCAAACCTTATTTTGTCAAGCTTTTGTAAAACTACCAACAGTTAGGAACAAAAGAAGATTTTATTTTTAAGAGTTTTTTTTTTTCTCCCAATTCTGAAAAGATGGCAGTCAGTGGAAGTTGCAGACCATAGACTTATGGGCTCAGGTAACACAAGAGGGCTCACCTTTCAGGATGTAAACTGACTCACCCAAAGGAGCCTGTAACAAGACCAGCCTGCTTGTCACCTAACAACCTTGTAACTGTGTTAAGGTGATTTCATGATGGCATCTTAATTGAGGACAGCCTGTTCCCATTAAGGACCTGGTGATGACTCTTTGTGGAAAGAACTTAACAGGACGTATTCCCAATGTCTCTGAAGAATATGGAGCTGGACACTTTTCCTTGGCAGTTTGACCTTGCTGTTTGGATGAACTTCTTGGCAAAACTCACCCTGAAGCCCTGAACTCAGGTCATATTCCCAGATTCCATATTTTTCTTAGATTTCTGCTATGGTTCATAATACAGTCTACCTTATGTTATTAATTCTTATTCACTTGGTATCTTTCTACTCCTGAAATATCAATACTCACAGGCAAAAACCTAATGTTCATTATCTGTGTGACTTTACTCTCCATGAGCAGCACCTTGGATCATCATCAAGTCTTGCAGATAGAAGTTCGGGTCCAGGATTATTTATGGAATGAATTAGTTAATTAGTTACCAATGAAAGGTAAAGAATTGTCACCATGACTAGCCCCTTCACTTGTGTCAATAGTCTTATGATTTTTATCTACTTTCAAAATGTCCAGAAATGGCATCAATATATGACTGGGCCAGGTTAATGCTTGTGAATCTTCATGGTAACAAGACCCAAAGGATGACACTGACAGTCTTTTTATAGTTTCTGTATTGTTCATGTTATTTGGCCTCTCAGACTGTAGCATTCAGGAAAAATATGCTCAAATGTCTGAAAATATTCATAACAGGAAAAGTTGATTAATAAGCATTGGGGTTTATCTTTGAAAAGTGTCATCCCCAGCCATGTATAGTCGACCTCATGTGGCACACGTATGACTAGGCTATCAGACTTAAACAAAAGAAACAGCCATGCTCATATCTCACCACACTGGAGTCCTTTGATCCTTTATTTGGATGGATGTATTTTCCCCGAGGAATTAAGGGAAAAAAATTTACTTTACAAGAGCTTAAAACATTTAATGGAAACCACTTCCTTTTAACCTGAATAAATAAAATCAATGGCAGAACAACCTTAAGAATAATCATATATCATATGTATTGTGTTTGTGCATATGTACGTGTGTGTGTGCACACTGTGTTGACATAACAGGTTGGGTGCACACACAGGAGCAAAGGACTTATTAAATGCATTAAGACTGATTTTATCATGAAAATTATTAATATTTTAAATGGAGTTTGAAGAGTATCTATATTTTTACTAAAAGCTATCTAGACCTTTATACCCCCATTAGTCTATTCAATTCTAGTTTTATTTTTTTAATGTTTTTTAAATTTATTTTTAAGGGGGAGAGAGGCAGAAGAGGGGAGGGGCAGAGAGAGAGGGAGACAGAGAATCCCAAGCAGGCTCCACACTATCAACATAGAGCCCGACACAGGGCTCCATCTCACAACCATGAGGTCATGACTTGAGCTGAAATCAAGAGTTGGATGCTTAATTGACTCAGCTACCCAGACGCCCCCAAAATTCTAGTTTTAATATTAATGAATCAACGTGAGTAAATGATGCACAGAATTAAAAAAAGAAAAGCTAAAGGGTATAAAAGGTTAAGAGTGAAAAGAACTGTTATCAACAGTAATTACGCATCTCCCTTCTCCTTTTTATTTAGTCTCCATCCTTGGAAGGAAACCATTGCCACCAATTCTGGACTTGGGTGTAGGAGATTTTCCATGCTGTACAATTGGCTTCTGTCAGTACAATAGAGACCCAACACTTTTACATATGTAAGAGGTCCATAATGTACCATGGTATTGAGGTTATATTTTCCTTTAACTATTTGTTTACTTGATGGATTCTCTACTGGAATGAAATTCAGAACCTTTGTATTACTGGTTTATGTCTCACTCAGCAGTGCTGCCTTCAATATGGACTGAGTCTTTGAATTTCCATAATTAGTAATCTGCAACAACATTATGGAAATTGAGCATCAGCCTTTACAAACTTTACCAGCATATTGATAATGGTGCAATACCTAAGCATATATTCATACATTCAGCTATTTTACACAAGCATAAGTCTACAAAAGATTTTAGGGAAAAGTACTCCACTGGTTACAGTTTGAGAAATACGGTGCTTGGTTCTGACCCAATGTCAGATAATAACAATGATAATACAGTGTAGACACTAAATAAATATCTGTGGAAGGAATAAATAATGAGTTTGTATTCTTTTTTCCAGCTTTATTGAGGTATGATGGAAAAAGGTTTTAAAATGTTTAGACATTTATTTCCAACTAAGTAATACCAGTTCCGGCTTTATGTGTAGTAAAAGCTACTGAAGAAAGAATCTAGTGCATCATGGGAGAGTCTATGAATTAAATTGTGTTCTCTACTCCCAAATTCATATGTTGAAGCCCTAACCCCACAATGTGACTATTAAAAGAAGGGCCTCTAAAGAGGTCAATGCAATTAAATGAGGGCATGAGATTGAGGTCCTCATCCAACAGGATTGGTTTCCTCATAAGAAGACAGAGATAGCAGAAATGTGTTGCACACAGAGGAAAGGTCATAAGAGGACACAGCAAGAAGGAAGCCATCTACATGCCAAGGAGAGAGGCCTCAGGAGAAACCAAACTATCCAACACCCTGATTTTGGGTTTCCAGCTTCCAAAACGATGATAAAATCAATGTGTATTATTTAGGCCCACCCAGTCCGTGGTACTCTGCTATGGTAGCCCTAGCAAACCAACGTACAGAGATGGGATGTTTACTGAGGTTTGGATGTTATAAGGCTAGACAGGCAGGGGGAGACACCCTTCACTCCAGAAATGATGGCCCTCCATTATTTCTTCTATTAGGAAATTATATCCTCTACCTAGATGCTCAGCCAAGATCCTCCCCATGTCCTCCATTTTTCTTACTCAGGAATCTACCAGTATATCTTTGTATTTTACCTCCTAAATGCCTTTAGAATTCTTTCCTTCTCCCCATCCTCACCATCACAGGTCAGTTAACACCACTGTGTCCCCCCGCCTGGGCCACTGCCTTCATTCTGACTCCCTCCTATCCATTTTGCACTCCTACCTCCTGACGGAAACTCTCTTAAATGTAACGGTGTGAAACATCTCTGTAATACAATTTACAGTCTTTAATTGGCCTGATGAAAATCGGGCCCCATCCTCTTTTTTAAGAGTCATTTTTATCACCTTTACCCGTGTTAATTTCACCAATCATGCGATTCTTCTCTTCTGTAAAGATACCACAATCTCTCTCCTTCAGACGTCTAAGCTCGCTGTTCTCTCTGCTCCTCTAAAGCTCTGTCTTCACTTTCAAGTCTGTCATACATCCCTTTCCTCCTCCACCATGAGGCCCCCTCACGTGCCCCTAGTTTCTTACTTACTCAGAAAAAATGAAGTTTCCAGTTATTAATCAGAAGGCACCTTCTAAGTTCTCTTCCTTAGCACTTATTTCATGTAAAAAATAACTTTAAGAGTAGATTCCCTACCTCACTGAAAATTCTATAAGGGTGCACAACTACTCTGTATGCTCACTGATTTACTCCTGCTTGTCTGGTAAACTGCATAGCACAGCAAATGTTAGTTAAGTAAATGAACAGTGACTTCAAAAAGGAAAAAAAAAGGGCGCCTGTGTGGTTCAGTTGGTTGTGTCCAACTTCACCTCAGGTCATGATATCACAGCTTGTGAGTTCAAGCCCCACAATGGGCTCTCTGCTCTCAGCCCAGAGCCCACTTCAGATCCTGTCTCCCTCTCTCTCTGCCCATCCCCCATGTGTGCACACACTTGTTCTCTCTCTCTCTCTCTCTCCCTCCCCCTCTCTCTCTCAAAAATAAAATAATTTTCTTTTTTAGGGGCGCCTGGGTGGCTCAGTTGGTTGGGCATCCAAATTCAGCTCCATTCATGATCGCATGGTTCCTGAGTTCAAGCCCCTGTGTCGGGCTCTATGCTGACAGCTAGGAGCCTGCTTTGGATTCTCTGTCTCCCTCTCTCTATGTACCTTCCCCTCTTGGGCTCTGTCTCTCAAAATAAATAAATAACCATATATATATATAGATGTATATCTATATATATCCATTTCTATATCTGTATATCTACATTATATCTACGTCTCTATCTAATCTGCCTCCCAATATTAGTTCACACGAACTAATATAGCATTCTTTTGAGTAGAGTTAAATTATTACAACTCATTCCGTATATTTCCTAGGAAGGCAATCCACTTTTTCCTTTTTATTTACTTTAATATATGTATATACACACATATATAATATATTATATGTTATATTATATATAATATATAATATAATATTATATTATATTCCATTATATTATATGGTATATATATTATATATTTTATATAATACATAATATTATATATTATTATATTATATTATTATAAGCATATTATATATTATATATTACATATCATATATATCACATATCATATATATCATAATTATAATTATATTATATTATATATCATATATTATATGGTATATATATTATATATTAATATATAATATATATACCATATAATATAATATGATATGATATGATATAATATATAATATAATATATGTTAATATTATACATATAATATTAACATATAATATATAATATATATAATATAATATAATATAATATAATATAATATAATATAATATAATATATTCAACATATAATATATATATTATATGTATATATTATATATGTATTGTATTATATTATAATTATATATTTTTATATAATTATAATATAATTATAAATATATTATCTATTTATTTATAATATTTATAAATATAAATATTTATATATATTTATATATATTTAATTTAAATATATATAATTTAATATATATAATTTAAATTTAATTTAAATACAAAATATATATCTATAGTATTATATATGATATATAAATAATATATATAATTATATAATATATAATATAATATAATACATATAATATATAATAATATAATATAATATATTACATGTTACATTATATGTTATATGTATTATATATTATATTATATATTATATAAAATATATAATATAATACATATAATATATATAATATAATACATATAATACATATAATATAATAGATATAATATATAATATAATACATATAATATATTTTATATGATATATATTTTATATTTTATTATATATTATATGAAAATATAATATATATGTATTTAAAGTAAATAAAAAGGAAAAAATTGGATTTCCTTCCTATGAAATATATGCAATGAGCTCTAATAATTTAACTCTACTCAAAAGAATGCTATATCAGTTCGTGTGAACTATAATATTGGGAAGCAGGTTAGATACAGATGTAGATATAAATTTAGATATAGATACAGATATAGATATAGATATGGATACAGATACAAATATAGATATAGATACAGATAGACACAAATATACATAGATAGATAGATAGATAGATAGATAGATAGATATAGATAGACATGGATATGGATACAGATATAGATGATATAGATATAGATAGATATAGATAAATAGATACAGATATGGATACTGATATAGATATGGAAATGGATATTATAGCTACTGATAAAGATATGGATATGGATACATATATGGACATGGAGAGATACAGATACAGATATGGAAACGCATATAGATAAGGATATGGATATGGATACAGATATAGAGACATATAAATACAGATTTAGATGTAGATACCAGCACAGATACAGACTTTCATGACCATGACAGCTCCTGCCTGAAGCCTGGTGTTGAAGCGTGACCGCATGGGCTCCTGATTTCCTGCACAAGCACCTGGTTCAGAGTCACGTTCATCGTGTTAGCCTGTCAGTGTTCTTCTCACATCACCTAAAATGTGATGTTGCCACCATTATGTCTACTTCTCCTCTTCATTTGTTAAGCAATTTACCTATTTAAATTTAGTCTGCTGATCTCTGCTCTTGGAGGTAAAAAGGGCTCCTGATTTCCAGATCCAGAGATTTTTCTCAAGTATGCTTAAAAACATATTCAACTTGTCATTCTCATATTTTTACTTTCTCTTTCTCATCTTTGTTTCTCCTCCTGCCTTACTTGCCGTCACTTTATTTCCACTTTCCCTCGCCTCTTGAAAAATCAGTCTACACTCTATCTCTTACAGGATCATAAGATAAATGGAAAAGTAAAAATTATATCTCAGGAGAAGAAAATAAATTTGGGGCCTGATTTTGAAGGTCTTGTAACACACCAAAGAAGCTCTTATCTAGCATATTTTAACAAACTTACTGGTAAGCCCGTAAACATAAGCAATCTCTCTAGGTACATGGAGCTCAACAATTGAAAAATGTATGAATCGTGGTGTATTGGATGGGCTTGAGTGAGGTTTTGATGTGAGACTAAATTGGGGGCTTTCAGTTACCTCCCAAAGAGTTCTAGACATTGGGACATGCTTATGTTCCAAACACCTTGCCAGCCACAAGAGGGGTTGCAATGTGGTGCACAAAGCCAGCTATAAACAAAGAACATTATAGAGCATGGCTTCCCCGACTGCTGGTGAAAACCAGGTTCTCAGCCTTGACTCATGTAGGTCATTGGAGATGAGGGAGCCAAAGGGCCTTCCAACCTGGCTGTGAGACAAGCAGCTCCAGAAAAAGTAATAGAGGTTGACCCAGTGTTGCCTTGCAGACCATCACGAATAAGCCAATCTACCTCTTCTGGGTGAGTAAGGATGAAAGGTTTTCTCCAGAATTTCTGCAAAAGCTGAGGTGGTGACAGAATGATTTTCTTTTATAGGGTGACACTGGAATATGAGGAGAATAGGAAAGAGTTTCCGCTTGTATAGGAGAAAAGCAAGTTCAGTTCTGGATCTTACAATGAGTGGAAAAGGATATTAACTTAAATGGTTGTAGAGGGGTGCCTGGGTGGCTCAGTCGGTTAAGCGTCGGACTCCTGGTTTTGGCTCCGCTCATGATCTCACAGTGAATGAGTTCTGGCCCTGCATGCTCTGTGCTGAAGCCTATTTGCAATTCTCACTCTCTGCCCCTCCCCTGCTTGCTCTCTCTGTCTCTCTCAAAATAAAAAATTGAGGGGCGCCTGGGTGGCTCAGTCGGCTAAGCGTCCGACTTCGGCTTAAGTCATGATCTCGTGGTCTATGAGTTCGAGCCCGCGTCGGGCTCTGTGCTGACCGCTCAGAGCCCAGAGCCTGTTTCAGATTCTATGTCTCCCTCTCTCTCTGACCCTCCCCCGTTCATGTTTTGACTCTCTGTCTCAAAAATAAATAAACGTTAAAAAAAATTAAAATAAAAATACAAAATGGAATTAAAAAAATGGTGATATAGAGGGAGGTAGGAAGGTGACTGAAGTCACATTCTGGAAAAAAGCCAACACTTAAAGGTTGGGGTGAGAAAGACACCTTAGTAAAGGGGTGAAGACTGACCATGTCTAATCTTATCTCTCCAGTTAGATTTTTATTAAAATTAAACACTTCAGTATAAAAGAAGATTGATATTGGTAAGAATGGCATGATAAAAAAAATTACTTCTTAAGAAAAGAAAAAATTAGATCAAATGCTGTTTTTAGAGAATGTGAAAATATGTTTATTGAGAGTTGAAAGCTACTGATCTTGCTAAGTGCAGTGCATGATGTTATTAAATAAAACAAACAGGTGCTAAACACACAGTTGTCCCTGTGGCCTCAGGAAATCTCACACCCACCATTGAAAATGTCAAACTCAAGTTTGAGCCTATAATTCATATTTGCAAAATTATTATTTGAACTTCTTTGGTTTTCTGTTAGCCTTGCTTAAGAAAAATAATTACTAGGTGCCTGAATAAACACAGAGATATTAAGGAATCATTAAGCAGTATGCTGGAAAATAATGGGACAAATATTCTATTTTTTTTTAAACAGAATTATGCAGGCAAATCAATCTCTCAGTGTGACTGGAATCCCAAGTAATGCTGTTGTTTTCAAACTCCGTTTGCCAGACAGTTGAGAGTTTCTAAATGTGGAACACCTGAGATTCTTAGGCTGCCTATAGTATTTAGGATATAGTTGTGGCTACTATAATTGAGTCCCCAAATAATGGTTTAAACAAGACAGTGTATTTCTCTCCCACAGGAATCTGGAGCTCATATGGGGACATTATCACGTCGAGAAACAACTCTTTGCCATGTAGTTGCTTTGGAGTTCTTGGGTATTGCCCACATCCTCATGGTCCAAAGTGACTCACAAACATCCCAGCCAGAGTGTAGGGGAGGGAGGAAGAGGTGGGAAGTAAGAAGTAAGAGGTGGTGGTAGGTCAGAGGAGGCCATGCACCTTTTTTTCAAGGCATGACTTCATTCTGCTCACATTCCATATAACAGAGTTGAATAACGTGGACATCCCAGACCATAAGGACGTTGGTCAAGTGCACTTTGTCTGGGAAGCCATCGACACAACAGTCCAGGGGTTCAATTAGTAAGAGAAAGAAGCACGGCAGGGGTATTGAAGCTAGTAGCATTGTCCACAACAACTGCTTTAAGAAATTAAGGGATCAGCTGCTCCTGGAGAAAGTGTCGCGACAAAAATTGTCAACCCAGAACTTCTAAAAGGAAAGAGAGTTCATACCTGACTGGATAAGACGATAAAATCTTGCATGGCAAGTCAATTAGCAAATGACAGACTTTGTGAAAGATACTATTGTGTGAAGAAAAGAAGACGCTTCTAGAAACTACTTGTGTATGGATGTATACACATGCTGTAAACGTGTGGTGGGTTGAATTGTGTCCCACAAAAAGATATATTGAAGTCCTAACCCCCAGTACCTTTATACATAATATTACTTGAAAATAGGGCCTTTAATGTAATCAAGTTAAGATGAGGCCATACTAGATCAGGGTGAACCCTGAATCCAATATGGCTGATGTCCTTAGAAGAAGAGGAGAAGAGACACAGACACGCAAAGGGAAGAATGTTACATGAAGACAGAAACTGAGGTTGCAGTGATGTGTCTGCAAACCAACGAAACTAAGGATTGCCAGCAATCACCATAAGCTAGGGGAGGTGCATAGAACAAATGCTCTCTCATAGCTTTCAAAAGGAGGCAATCCTGCCAACATTTGGATTAAGATCTTTTAGCTTCCATAACTATGAGAGAATAAATTTCTTATGGTCACCCTAAGAAACCAACACGTACCTAAACATTCAACCCTTTACTTCTCTGAATGAACATGAAAGACAGCACACAGGGAAGAACAAAGGACAAATATGGCCAAAACAAAAATGAATTTAAAGAGAATTTGAGAAAATGAATACCAAGTCATTTTATATAAATGTGTATAGGCATAAACATTTCAAGTTAGTAACTTAAAACCACAAACACATACAAACACATACTCCTTCACCTCAACCACAAAATTTTGATTAGGATGACACTGTCTTTGAGGGAGCAGGCTGATCTTTTTTTCTCCCACCCATTTTTCTTTAAAGTTTGCTTACTTATTTTGAGAGGGATAGGGAGAGCAAGAGCGGGGGAGGGGCAGAGAGGGAAGGAGAGAGGGAGAATCCTAAGCAGGCTCCCTCAGTGTGCAGATAGATCCCCATGCAGGTCTCAAACTCATGAAACTGTGAGATCATGATCTGAGCCAAAATCAAGAGTCAGACCCTCAACCAACTGAGCCACCCAGTCACCCCTCCCATCCATTTTGAGTAATATAAAAATGAACTTTCTTTCTCATAGAAAGAAGATACAGAACCAGTTCATCTGTTGTCTCTTCATATTAACTTCATCTTTTTATTACAGAATATACCTAGGGAATACAACGTTTTTGGTAAGATTTTGGTCTGATTTGAGATAATATTGACTTAGGAAAGATCAAAAGTTCTCCATAAACATTAAACCTCTTAATTTTTTTTTACATTTTTAATGTTTATTTATTCTTTAGAGAGAGGGGGTGGGAGAGAGGCAGACACACACACACACACACACACACACACACACACACACACAGAATCCGAAGCAGGCTCTAGGCTCCAGGTTGTAAGCACAGAGCCCAACATGGGGCTCGAACTCATGAACTGTGAGATCATGGCCTGATCTCACATGAGATCATGGCCTGAGCCAAAGTCAGATGTTTAACCGACTGAGCCACCCAGGAGCTCCACCTCTTGTTAATTTTTAATGCAATATTGGTTAAAAGGCTTCAGAAATTGTTTAAATTAAATGAACATTTAATGACCTACATCAAGCTGAAGATACACAGAAAAACAAATTGTTATGAATTCAAATACTAAATTTTTATTAAAAAATATGACGATGCTGGTACATCAAGTTGAATAATTCTTCTTCAGGCATTATTTAGTTTTTTTAGTGATTAGTAATGGTGGTTAGCTTGGGTTGAAACCTATATTTCCCCTCTTTTGATTTTACCCTTAGAATGTCATGAATATCTAATCTCTTACCACTACCATTCTCCTCAATTATGTAACATTTTTATTATAGTTACTGTCTATTGAGTATATTTGATGCTATTAAAAAATGGAATGCAAGTATACATAAAATTTGACTCCTGTGGCTGACTGACCAAATCTCTACCAACTAACTGCACAGTGATTGACTCATAAAATTTTTCTCCAAGAATGGGATGTTAGTACGTTGCTAACTTTCAAGACAAAGATATTAGCCTGATATTTATATATTAGGGTGCACTTCACTAACTTGACTTCTGAGCAAATGAATAAAAATTGACAGGGGGGCGCCTGGGTGGCGCAGTCGGTTGAGTGTCCGACTTCAGCCAGGTCACGATCTCGCGGTCTGTGAGTTCGAGCCCGGCGTCAGGCTCTGGGCTGATGGCTCGGAGCCTGGAGCCTGTTTCCGATTCTGTGTCTCCCTCTCTCTCTGCCCCTCCCCCGTTCATGCTCTGTCTCTTTCTGTCCCAAAAATAAATAAACGTTGAAAAAAAAATTTAAAAAAATTGACAGGAATCCAAAGTTGTTTCAAGAATTGAATATCAAAGCCTATATAGAATGCTACCAAAAAATTTAAAAAAGAGCTAGAAATTAGAAATAAAGGTGAATACACAGAGTAACAGTAAGAACTTTCATTTAATAATCACTAAATGTACTACTATTAAAGTAATACTACACATATAATATATATTATACATATACATATATATAATATATATTATATATACATATATATAATATATATTATATATACATATATATTATACATATACATATATATAATATATTATATATATACATATATTATATATAGTTAAGGTATAGTAATGCTACATATATATATGTATATATATCAGATTCAGGAGATCAAAATACTTTAAAATTTTCTAATTAATTCATAATTTTCCTTTAATGCAGATAAGGAGCAAGCATTCATTTCATTGCATGACGTAACTTTTTAATAAATGGTCCAGTAAATACTTGAAGAAAAGATATTTGCCACCTACAGTTAACTTGCTTTTTTTTGTTTCTTTTTTTTTTTTTTGGTAGTCATTAGCCATTTTTCAAGCAGACAATTCACTTCAAAATAGAAATACAAAGAGTACAAAGTCACTATACACAATATACTATTACAACATATATTAAGCACCTCTATTATTATAAAAAGTTGTCAACGTGGCTGAGCCATCAAAGCTACTATTGATGTTGCTCTATCAGCCAAATCGTTAAGAGGACTGTCCATGAATTTCACTAGGGTGTTTTATGATAAAACATCTTTCACTACTAGGCAAAGTCAATTCCTAGTTCAGCAGGGAAGATTTAATCAGTTCCATGTTGGACCCCTTAAACATTGGACTCATTTACAGAGAGGAGCGATAACCTTTAAAAGTAAAAGACTTAGATGATCTGACAGCTGTAGCAAGATGCAGAGTGATCAAGATGCCCCCACAGTGAAGTTAAAAATTTTAATGGAAGTACAATAATTGATCAAAGAGACACTCAGGCCTCCTGGGTCTGGAGTGAGGCTATTCCAAGTCCTTAAATCTGCCATAAAGCTCTAATGGACACCCAAGAGGACACTTCCAACAATTTATTTTAGTTTAAGTGAATTCCAGGAAGTTAAATTACCAAAGAGAGCCTAGTCACTTGCTGCATTTGCTTGCATTCTCTGTTTCTGATTACTTTCTGAATTAAATTAGACTTTCTCATTATTACTAATCTCATGGTAAGCACAAATGGCTAAAATTATATCATTAAGTAGCTCCACCTGTAAGTAAAGTTCATTTGCTATAATTTTTGTTATCTACACACATGTATAATCTTTGGTTCAAATTCTTAAAATACTCTCTCATTGTTTGCTTGCACAAGTTTGATCTCTTTTAAAAAAAATTATATTACTTATATGATAGTAATGCTAACACGCAATATTAACCAACCACAGATGGAGACTAACATTACCAGGATCAGAATAGAATCTGAGGATTATGAGAAATCTTTGTGAAATTTCTCAAGCAATAGCCAAAACAACTGTGGAAAGAAAGAAGTTTACTGCCTTGTATAATATAGAGGGCCCTTTCCTTTTCCAAATAGCCTGTTCAAGTATGCAATGGTTTTGAATCTCACTGTGGCCAGTTTCTAGAATGGAACTGCCATTGGTTTTATTCTGACAGCTAAATAGGAGGGAATATAATTTTGAAAAAATAAAATTGGGATTCTAAAGTCCAAATGTGAAAACATTTTATGTTTAAAAATACATCTTGATACTGACTAACCACCTACCTTAAATTTGCCTTTTTTGAGTACCCAACTTATTAAGAATAATTTAATGAATACCTGCATAAGGTAGATACTTTGATAATTCCCTCCTCCTCTGCAAAACCCATTACTAAATATAAAATCCAAAACCCAAAAGAATCTAACAGAAATAAAGGTTCCTTGAAAACCACTTCTGATTTCCAAATATAAATGCTCATAAAAGTTGTAAAATTCATTTTTATTTAGCTATAAATTTTATATAATAAAAGTTGCCCATTTTAAGCGCTCAGTTTGTAAATTTTAACAAACAGAAGTAGCTTTGTAATCACTCCCACAATCAAGATTTACATCAAGTCCCAAATCCCCCCAAACCCACTGGAAATTAATTTTCTCCCCTCACTAAAATTTTGCCATTTTATAACTTCATGTAAGTTAAATCATAGGTTAGTAGTATTTTGCATCTAGCGTCTTTCATTTAACATAAAATTTTGTATCTTGCTACTTTATCCAATGTGAACAACCTCTGCCTTTTCATTGGGGTATTTAAGCTATTTACATGTATTGTACTTATCAATATGATATCTATGTTTTCTATTTGTTCCATTCATTCCTTGTTATTTTTCCCTCTACCCTACCTTTTATATGAATTGATTGTGATTTTATCTTTACTTTAGCTTGATCATCAGTACTTTTTTATTTTATTATTTTGTAGTTGCTCTAGGTTTACCATATATGTTTAACTTATAAATTTATAATTAAATAATAGAATGTCACTTAATGTATAACACCTTATGACAATATCTCTATTTCCTCCTTCCCATCAACATGTTATAAAATTCATAACACATTTCTATTATATTTGCTTTAAGCAATTATCTTTTCAAGAGATGAAAAAAATGAAAAGCAAACAAGAATGGATCTAGAGAGTACTATGCTAAGTGAAATAAGTCAAATTAAAAAAGACAAATATATTATTTCACTCATCTGTGGAACCTAAAAACAAAACAAAACAATGAATAAACAAACAAAAAGCAGAATCAGACCTATAAATAAAGAGAATAAACTGATGGTTTGCCAGAAGGGAGGTAAGTCAGAGAAATGGGCAAAGTGGGTGAAGGGGAATGAGATACAGGCTTCGAGTTATGGAATGAGTAACTCATAGGAATAAAAGGCACAGTATAAGGAATAGAGTCAATGATATCGTAAGTGTCGTATGGTGACAAATGGTAGCTAGCTACATTTGTGGTGGAGCATAGAATAACGTACAGAAATGTTGAATCACTATGTTGCACACCTAAAACAAATATAACATGGTGTGTCAACTATACTCAAATGAAAAAATAATAAATAATTTAAAAGTAATAAAGCTACAATGGGTACAAAGAAAAATATAACACTGGTATACTCATTGCCCCAAATTGGCTATTATTACCTCATCATACTTTTCTCAAAAATATTTTCAATAAAAAAATCAGAAATAAAAACCTGTTATTTTTATCCATGCCATTTACTGTCATTCTTTATTCTCTTTGTAGACCTAAAGAACCTAGGGAATCTTAAATATTTCCTGTAGTACAGATCTGCTGGCGATGAATTATCTCAGCTGTTTGTGTTCTGCGATGATTTCTCTCCTTTATTTTTGTGATACATATTTTTCTAGGTATAGATTCTGGTTGATAGTTTTTTAATGCCCTTGTTAAACTTTGTTAATTTGTCCTAGCCTCTGTAATGTCTGATTAAAGATCAGCCATCATTCTTATCTTTTTTTTTCTTAATATAATGTGTCTTATTTCTCTGACAGTTGTTAATGGTTTTTAACAATTCAATTATTATAGACCTTGCTGTAATTTTCTTTGTGTTTATTTTGCTTGGTATTTATTGAGCTTATTGTTATCACAGGTATTTTAAATTTTCGTAAAAAGGAAAACTTTCAGCCATTCTATTTTCAATTTTTTTTTCTGACAAATCCTTCTTACCCCTGTCTTGGGAACTCAAATTACATGTGTTTGACTACCTGATATTTTCCTACAGATTTTGCAGGCTCTATCCGTTTTGTTGCTATTGTCGTTTCTGTGTTTTTAAGTACTTTTTCTTTTTGTGCTTCATCTGTAAGTGTTTATTTCTGTATTTTTTAAGTTCACTGAGTTTCTTACTATGCAATGCCTAATCTTCAATCAATGATATTCAGTGTATTGTTAATTTCAGAGATGATATCATTCATCTTTAGGTATTCCATTTGGATCTTTTGAAAATATATTCCATTTATCCTCATCAAATTCATCTTTCTTTGTATTCCAATGTATACTTATAACATTTAAAATAACTTTGAAAATTCCTTAGCTACTAAGTCTCAGTCACTTTAGTATCTATTTCTTTTAACCGAATTTCCCCTACCTGTGGACCATGTTGCTTCTTGGATGTCATTTAATTTCATTGTTGATTGCTGAGAGTTTTTTAAATTATTCTTTTGAAGGATGTTGGATTTTGTTGTGGTGCTTCATTAAATAACTATGAATCAGTTTGATTCTTTTGAGATTAGTTTTTATTGGAGTCCTAGAGAAAACTTTGTTTTGGGACTAATTGAGCTCCACTGCTAGGGCAAGGTGCTTCTGAGCACTCTGCCCAATATCCTGTATATTCTGAGTAGTTTCCACTTTGTCTGGAAGGAACACCAAGTACTCCCAGGTCTGTGTGAGCTGTGGGAGAGTTTGGGGGCTACGTCTCTTTACTATTTCTTTCCCTAGACTGTAGTGGTTCTCTTCTCCCATGGGCACAGATTACTTCCCAAAGAGCCAGAGCTGTCTTTTTCTGTGGACAGTTCCTTGTTACATATTCCGCCTCATACCGTCTAGCCACTTTTTCCCTTGAAAACTCTGTTCTCTCTCTTCTCAGCACATCAAGACTACTAGGGCCTGTTTGGTTAGCCCATTCTGCACTGTGGCCTGAAAACTGTCTTCGGTTGTAAACTGAGACAATTACAGGCTATTTTTTATCCATTTTTCTTCTATTAGTTATTACGATTCTACACCACCTTTCTTTTTTCTTTTTTTGGGGGGGGTTCAAGTTTTTATTTAAATTCTAGTTAGTTAACACATATGGTAAAATGGTAACATTGGTATCAGGTATAGAATTTAATGATTCATCACTCACATGTAACACCCAGTGCTCATCGCACTAAGTGCCCTCCTTAGTGCCCATCACGCATTTAGCCCATCCCCTACCTACCTCCTCCCATCAACTCTCAACTTGTTCTCTACAGTTAAGAGTGTTTTATGGTTTGCTTCCCTCTCTCTCTCTTTTTTGTCCCTTCCCGTATATTCATTTGTTTTGTTTCTTAAATTCCACATATGTGCACTACACTTTTTATAATGTCTGAAACTTTTCTTGTATTTTGTTTAGTTTTATATCTGTGCAGAATGTCAATTCCCCTCAGTTATTCCTTCATGAGAAAAAGTGGAAGTGCTATGTCAGCCTTTAAAATACAGATTCTTGGGGCGCCTGGGTGGCTACCAGTCGGTTAAGCATCTGACTTCAGCTCAGGTCCTGATCTCGCAGTCTGTGGGTTCGAGCCCCGCATCGGGCTCTGTGCTGGCAGATCAGAGCCTGGAGCCTGCTTCGGATTCTGTGTCTCCCCCTCTCTCTGCCCCGACCCTGCTCATGCTCTGTCTCTCTCTGTCTCTCAATAGTAAATGAATGTTAAAAAAAATTAAAATACAGATTCCTGAGATCTCAAGGTGGAGAGCATAATAAATGAAAATAAACAAAAATAGAAAATGTGACCTAGACCCAGAGACAGGGCACATTTGGAAGTCACATCTCTATGCCGTTGTCACCACCGCAAATGCTTAGTTCCATCTCAACATTTACTACAAAATAGCTCACCTACAGGAAAGTCAGATGCCTGACAAACAGCTTTTTATAGAACTTGGTCAAGAAGCAAAATGTTTTTTACAAGTCTCCAAATACCAGGTCATACATAGCAGGAGACACACCATTCCCATGGAATAGTCCATGTATTTGGCTTAGAGTTTTTCAGTTTTGTGTCTTTTGTGTTTTTTTGTGTTTATTTTTGTGGGCTTTTTTACTTATTTATAACATGTTTAGTTTTGTACTGAAATTTACTTGACATACAATATTATATCAGTTTCAGGTGCACAACATAGCGATTCAATTATATATAATATGAAATGTTCACCATGATAAATGTAGTCACCATCAGTCATCACACAAAGTTATTAAAATACGATTAACTATATTCCCTATACTGTACTTTTTATCTCTATGACATTTACTTAATAGCTGGAGACTTGTACCTCATAACCCCTTTCACCTGTTTTTACCCATCCTTCAGCTCTCGTTCCCTCTGGCAACCACCAATTTTCTATCTGTATTTATGAGTCCATTTCTGCTCTGTTGTTGTTTGCTCATTTGTTTTATTTATTTATTTATTTATTTATTTATCCCACACATAAGCAAAATCATATGGTATTTGTCTTTTCTTGTCTGACTTATTTCAGTTAGCATAACACCATCCAGGTCTTTCCATGTTGTCACAAATGGCAAGATTTCATCTCCTTTCGTGACTGAGTAATATTCCATTAGATTATTCATCTATCAATGGACACTGGTATTTCATTTTCTAGCTCATGGCAAGTCAAAGAATAGGATTTCCAGAGAGATGTTAGTGAGAGAGAACTAAAATGTAAAGAAAGAAACAGAAAAATATAAAAGGCCAAGATAACCTCAAAAAGCATATTAACCCTGATAATTTCTAATTCGAGAATTAAGAATAACTTTTATGATTTATTTAGGAACTATAATGTGTTAAGCACCTTTTAGTCACCTTCTATTTAAATTTTATTAATAAATGTAGCATAAAATTTGTTTAATTTTCAAAAAAACATCACTGTAACTAAATTATAAATCCCATTTAACAGATGAGAAAATAGACTCAGTGAAATTAACTGAACCTATTTTACATAGTTAATAAATGGTAAAGTATGGTCAAGAAACTACTTCCAAGTCTATAGTTTATGTTTTTGAGTCCTATATTAGTTGAACTGATATTTGCAATTCAAAGAGTTTACATAATGTACCCATAGTCCTATAGCTGGTATTTAGCATAGTAAGAATTTGAAACTTGGCTCTCTTGATTACAAACCTGTTGCTAATACTCATTAAATTATACTAACATCTGATCAGTTATAAAGATATCTGATCATCTGCAGTAGGAAACAATTAATGAAATTATGCACTCTAGTTAAATTTCTAATACAGCGTCAGAAGAAGTATTTCAATAAATTCTTTTAATTTGATGTCAGCTAGAGCAGTTATAATTCTGATTTTACCCCTAAATATCCTTGGAATCATATTAAAAACTAATTGTAAGAAATCAAATACTATGTAAGGAATTAAAATGAACATCAGGCAATATAAATTTGAATTATAAAAGATCAAAGGGTCTTTAAGCACTTAAAATATATTCTAATAACCAAAGTAATTCTTTTCTGATGTTTGACTACAATGACTTTTCATTAAGTATTATTTTAGAAGGTGAAAATTGGTATTAGTTTAAATGTTGCTAAACTGTTTTAAAATTTATTTACGTATTTTTTAATGTTTTTATTTAGTTTTGAGACAGCATGAATAGGGGAGGGGCAGAAAGTGAGGGGGACAAAGTATCTAAAGTGGGCTCCATGCTGATAGCAGTAAGCCCATATGGGGCTTGAACTCAGGAACCATGAGATCATGACCTGAGCCAAAGTCAGAAATTCAACTCACTGAGCCACCCAGGTGCCCCAATTGTTTAAAAATTTTAAAAATTCTCTGAAAATTAATTAACAAGACACAATATGTTCTTACTAATAAACCCATTCTAATTATAAAGATTCAGATAGGCTAAAAGTAAAAGAATAGAGATATAGCATGATAAACTAATGAAAACAAAGCTGGAATTGTTATGTTAACTTTAAACAAAGGAAACTTCTGAAGAGAGAAATTATCAGGAATAAAGAGATACCTAACATAATAATAAAGGGCTCAATTCTCCAATAAGATATATAATCCTAAATGTGTATGTACTCAACCAAAGAGGATCAAAATACATGAGGTAAAAACTGAAAAAAAAATCTATAATATCATAACCAAATAAATTATAAGAAATGAACACTAAAGACCTTTATATCTTATGAACGCAGATGCAAAATCCTCAGTACAATTTTAACAAATAAAGCAAAAATAATTATTATACACCACAAATAAGTGGTGTAGAAGTATGGAAGCCTGGTTTAACATTCAAAAACTTTTCCATGTCATCCATCACATCAACATGCTAAAAAATAAAAATGACATGATCATATTAGTAGATGCAGAAAAAGGATTTTATAAAATCCAATCCTCACTCATGGCAATCAACAACAGCAAAAACCCATCTTAGTAAACTAGGAATAGAGGAGAATTTTCTCAGATGATAAAGAACATCTACAAAAAGGTAAAACTGACATCATACTATAGATGACATCATACTTAATGATATGACTGGCCACTTTGTCCCCAAGATGGGGGACAAAACAAAGATATTCTCTCACACATGTATTCATCATTGTGTTGAGAAGTTCTGATAGTAAATAAGGTAGGAAAAGGAAGTAAAGGAAGTAATTTCATGTGTTAACTTACTGAGCCAGAGAGGGTCCAGATATTTGATGAAACATTATTTTTGCTTGTTTCTGGGTGTTTATGATTAGGTTAAGATTTAAATTGCTGGACTAAGTTAAACAGAATCCTTCTATGATGTGAATGGGCTCTATACAAGGGGTTGAAATCCTGAATAGAAGAAAAATGCTGACCTTCCCCTGAGTGTATTCTTGCCTGATAGCTTTCAAATGGGGACACTGGCTTTTCCCTGCTTTCATATTTGAACTGGAACATCTGTCCTTCCTGTGTCTTGATCCTACCAGGTTTCAAATGGGAGCTGCATCTTTGGCTTTTTGATTCTCAAGTCTTGAGACTCAAATTGGAACCAGACCATTGGGCGAAGTTCTAGCTTGCCTACTCACTGTATAGATCTTGGGACTTGACAACTGCTTCTCTCTCTCTCTCTCTCATAAGACTATTAAGCTCTCTCAAGAGGTTTAGTACAGGTGATAAAATAGAAACATATTTCAATGAAACACAATAGAGAGCCCAGAAATAGACTTATACTGTCAAATGATCTTGACAAAGATTCAAAGTCAGGTTGAGAAAGGATGCCTTTTTCAACAAACTGTGCTGGAAATTTTGGACATCCATTGATAAAAAGAAAAAAGAAGAAGCTGGAAGGAAGAAGGGATGAAACAATCATAGGCAGAGTCCTTACATAAAAATTAATTCAAAATGGACCATGGATCTAAATGTAAAATGCAAAACTATAAAACTTTTGAAAAAATACTTATGAAAAAATATATGTCACCTTGATTTTGGTCATTAAAACAAGAAATGGTGAATGCACCTGGGTGGCTCATTTGGTTAAATGTCCAACTTGGGCTCAGGTCATGATCATGAGGTTCATAGGTTTTGAGCGCCACATCGGGCTCTGCTGACAGCTCAGAGCTTGGATCCCACTTCGGATTCTGTGTTTCCCTCTCTCTCTGTTCCCCCCCCCCCACTGTGTCTCACTGTCTGTCTCTTAAAAATAAATAAAGAATAGGGGCACCTGGGTGGCTCGGTCGGTTAAGCGTCTGACTTCAGCTCAGGTCACGATCTCGCGGTCTGTGAGTTGGAGCCCCGCGTCGGGCTCTGGGCTGATGGCTCAGAGTCTGGAGCCTGCTTCATTCAGATTTTGTTTCTCTGTCTCTGTCTCTGTCTCTGTCTCTCTTTCTTCTCTTCCCCTGCTTGGACTATCTCTCTCTCTCTCTCAAAAATAAACATTAAAAAATTTTAATAAAAATAATATATTAATATTTGTTCAGTTCTTGTGATGCCCGTATATGATATGGTAAAATGTTGATAGAAGGTACTGGAAGTCAGGGGTACAGGAGCTCTCTATATCTTCACAATTCTCCTGTGAATCTAAAACTGATCTAAGATTAAAAGTTTAGTTTTTAAAAAGCCAAAAATGGAGCTTTCAAGGAAATGATCACATCCATTTTACTAGACACAGAAACAGTACTAAAGGGTACTTGTCCCCTTGTAAGGAGGAGAAAGCCCTGAGGATCTGCTTCCCATGGAGACAAATCTTGGAGCTTGTTTTCTGTCCAAGCCAATGTTGATGAGTGTTTACGCTTCTCTTCACAGCACTTTCATTTATGAATCCTTCAGGAGAAAGACATAATCGCATGTTATTTTGACTTTAACTGGATATTTTGGCATCTACTAATTTCTGTTTAAGGAAATGTGCTAAGTTCAGGGACAACTGCAGAAGGGGAAAATGGACTGGTTTTACTCTGATGAAGAAAGGAACCAACTCTTAATAGGCTGTCTAAATAAAAAATTCCATATTCAAATCACACACACACACACACACACACACACACACAAATTCTGTTTACAAACCCGGGAGATGCCTGTGATCCATATAAAGCCTGTGCCTATTTCATTTAAAATTTCACTTCTTGGGGGTGCCTGGGTGACTCAGTCAGTTAAGCATCTGACTTCAGTCAGGTCACGAACTCACATTTCTTTAGTTCGAGCGCCACATCGGGATCTATGCTGACAACTAAGAGACTGAAGCCTGCTTCAGATTCTGTGTCTCCCTCTCTCTCTGCCCCTCCCCCACTCATGCTCTGTTTTTCTCCCTCTCTCAAAAAAAAAATGAATAAACATTAAAAAATAAAATAAAATAAATTAAATTAAAATAAAATAAAATTTTACTTATTTAGGGGTGCCTGGGTGGCTCAGTTGGTTAAGCATCTGACTTTGGCTCCAGTCAGTATCTCACAGTTTGTGAGTTTATTTCCCTCTCAGGCTCTGTACTGGCAGCTAGGAGCCTGGACCCTGCTTTTGATTCTGTGTCTCACTCTCTGTCTCCCTGCCCCTCCCCTCCTTGCACTCTGTCTCTGTCTCTCTCTCTCAAAAGTAAATAAACATTAAAATTTCACTTCTTTAAAGCTTAGAGATTTTAAAGGAAAAATTATAAATTGAGTCCTAAAGTAACAAATGTAGGTGTATTTCTTTTTTCTGTTTTCTTTTTCTTTTTTTGAGGTGTATTTCTTTATGGATGAATAAGTCATGGGAATAAAAGGTACAGCACAGGGAATATAGTCAATGATATCGTAATAGTGTTGTATGGTAACAAATAGTAGATACACTTGAGGTGAGAATTAACTATAGAGTTGTTGAATCACTATGTTGTACACCTGAAACTAATGTAACCTTGTGTGTCGGAGTGCTTGGATGGCTCAGTCCGTTAAGTGTCCTCTTGATTTTGACTTAGTGAATAGAAGCCTGCATCAGGCTCTGCAGTGACATTGTAGAGTCTGCTTTGTATTATTTCTCTCTCCCTCTCTCTCTGTTCCTCCCCCACTTGTGCTCTCTCTCTCTCTCTCTCTCTCAAGATAAACTTAAAAACATAAAGAATGGAACATTGTGTGTCAATTATACTCAAATAAAAATAATGACAGGAAGGAAGGAGGAAAGGAAGGAAGGAAGGAAGGAAGGAAGGAAGGAAGGAAGGAAGGAAGAAAGAAGAAAGAAAGAATACTACAAGAGTGCTCTTTTAAAAAATGGACCTTAGATTCACATATGAAAATAATTTGTATCTTAAAAATTTATCCACATTTTGAAACACATCCAATTGCTAAAAAAGACTCACACCTATAATTTCAACATGATAGATATTACTATTAAGACCTTTCACCTATAAAGAGAATCCATTCCTACTAAACTTTCATAAATTATATTATTATGGGCCATAGAGATTTATGGCCAAGCCCAAAGATTCAGAACATACATATGTGTATCTGTCTAGTTTGGTTTCATCCATTCCTTTTCAAAGAGAGAGAAAAAGAAGATAAAGAAATCATACACAAAGCTGAATATCTGTATATTGTAGAATACATGTAGTGTCTTTTGTCTCAAAGTGCTAACTGGTATTATGCTAATAAGAAAGTATGTACCTCAGAATAGCCAGAATAGCTACTTAAAATGAGTCATTGTAAACTGTTCACATTAGGAGCATTTAAAGTACTTTTTTCAGCTGCCATTAAAAACAAAAAAAAATCATTTTATATTATTTGGAAAAAAGATAAGGAGGTACTAAAATAGCTCCACAAGCGAAAAAATGTATATATTGTGGGAGATTCAAATAAAACTTTCTTTCCTGTTTTTTAAGGAAAACAATTTTTTTCTGGGAATCACTAAGAATGGAAAGAGAGGGTCCAATAATTTTGATGGATATATTTCAGAAATGGGTAGGAAACTGCTGATCTCACTTAAGGGAGTACATTCTAGAATTCAGCTCTGCTATAAGGAAATGTCATTTCTATTGTCAGAAGAGTTGAGTAAGAAAAGCATCATAAATTAGAAGTGGCTGACAGTGCTCTTTTTAGATCATAATGGACGAATTATAAACATTAATTTGAAAAATCAAACTGGGTCCTCCACTGCTATTTTCTTAGCAGGGTTTCCCTTCTGTGTTACCTGGTATCTTTTTCTTTTTGAACCCAAGAAATCCCTCATATCTTCCTTGTCTTTTATATTAAAAGTATCACCTTTGTTCGTGTTCTATGTACTTTGATGTTCAGAGCCATGCATATTATATATCCTATGCGACTTCTTATATCTGAATATAGCACTTTAATATTTGAATAGAGCACATGCTCTCAGCTGACGAGTTCTCAACTACTATCTCAACTGAATTGTGGTGATTATTTATTTATTAATTTTGACATATATTCTAAAACATAACCATATACATGCTTTAAGTATAGTAGCTTAATGTATGTTGACTGAACCTTGATAAGTTTAAACACAAGTGATTGTGGATAGATTTAGAAGGATGGTTAGCAGAAAAAGAAAAACGTATCTGCTATTTTGCTTTGAGTGACAGTTATAAAACTCCTTTCCCAATACATTTAAGATCTGAGTATAAAAGAAATAACAAATAAAAACAAAAGAATGTAGAGATCATTGGGAAATTCAAGATTTACAGAATTGGGCATTATTAAGGGTTCCATAAGTATCATGGTAGCCTGGGGTTATTAAAGAAAAATTGAAGGGAAATTAATTGAAAGAAACTATGGACAAGGCCTATTAGGACCATTGAGAATCTGAAGAGAATGAAAGAGCAATGATTGATGGAAAAATGACTGGGAATACACTGATATAAAGAACATGTAATATGTTCTACATGGCCAGGAGCCCACCAACCAATCATCTAAAGACATTATGGTTTCCTGAGGTTTGATTTGGCAGTCAGTTTATATAACCCAGTAATAAAGTACTCAGTGATGTCAGGTTAAGGCTCTAGATATTCTTTGAGGTTTCACAGTGAATATTCACTAATGTTAGAGTCAATGAGCTTACAAAGGAACAATTCCACTGGATGTATGGGATAAACAACCAGAAAATGGACACCATAGTTTAAGTTATAAATTATGCTCTAAGTACTACTAAGGAAAATCAAAGAAGACCACTGATTATGAGATCAGTTTTGGTTTTCAACAATCCAACATTCTTGCTTGGTTAATGATGATGGTAAGTTGGTCGACTGTACCAAGTACTGGGCAAAGAAATTTCTGCCTTGTTCTTTCTTATAGCTAAATACAAATGATCCATTTATAATGGGAACAGAGTTTTCTTTCTGTAAGCATTATGTTACCTATGATTGCATATTATAAGTGCCTTAGAAAAAAACACCAGCATTTAAACATATGTCATTGCATATATCATTGATTAGCAAAGTGACCATGACTAAGATCTTATACCTATGTGGCATGAGTGTCACAGACTACAGTCAAATTTGGAGAAGAGAGACAATTTTAGCCATGTCAGAATGTAGGCTGAGTACTCCCTTCTCTAATATTTTCAAAAGGAGCTGAGGGGCCCCTGGGTGGCTCAGGTCGTGATCTCACACTTCATGGATTCAAACTCCCCTTTGGGCTCTGTGCTGACAGCTTGGAGCCTGGAGTCTGCTTCAGATTCTGTGTCTCCCTTTCTCTGCCCCTCTCCTGCTTATACTCTCTCTCTCTCTCTTTCTCTCTCTCTCTCTCTCAGAAATAAATAAACATTAAAGAAAAAAAAGGAGTTGTGGGAAGAATTCTCCTCAAAAGAAATTATAGGAAGAAATGACAGCCAGAGAATTGTTCAAAACAGATATAAACAAAATATATAAACAAGAATTTAGAATAATGGTCATAAGACTCATAGTTGGGCTTGAAAAAAGCATAGAAGAAGCATCAAATCTATTGATGCAGATGTCAAGGACCTAATACATAGTCACAATGAATTAGGACATGTTGTAAAGGAGAAACAAAATTAACTAGGTGTAGTGACAGCAAGGATGGGAGAAGCAGAGGAGAGAATGGTGAAACAGAAGATAAAATTATGGAAAATGCTGAAGCTGAGAAAAAGAGGGAAAGGAAATTACTAAACCACAAGGGGAGAATTAGAGACCTAAGTGATTCAATGAAATGAAATATTTATATCATAGGAGTTCCAGAAGAAGAAGAAGACAAAAGGGCAGAAGGTTTATTTGAAAAGAGTTATCACTGAGAACTTCCCTAATCTGCAGAAGGAAGCAGACATCCAAATCCAAGAGACACAGAGAATTCCCTTCAAAATCAACAAGAACATGTCAACACCATGACATATCATAGTCAAACTGGAAAAAATATGAAGATAAAGAGAGAATTCTGAAAGCAGCTAGGGACACATGGGCCTTAAACTACAAGGGTAGACACATAAGGGTAGTAGCAGATCTGTCCACTGAAACATGGCAGGCCAGAAAGGAGTGGCAGGAAATATTCAATGTGATGAATAGGAAAATATGCAGCCAAGTATCCTTTATCCAGCAAGGCTGTAAGTCAGAATAGAAGGAGAGATAAAGTCTTTCCCAGACAAACAAAAACTAAAGGATCTCATGACCACTAAACCAGCCCTGTAGGAGATCCTAAGCCGGACTCTGTGAGTGGAAAGCAGCAAAAGCTACAAAGGACCAGAGACATCACTACAAGCCTGAAACCGACAACCCAATGACACTAAATCCCTATCTTTCAATAATCATTCTGAATGTAAAAGGACTAAATTCCCCAATCAAAAGGCACAGGGTATCAGAATGGATGAAAACAAAAACAAAAACAAGATCCATCCATATGCTGCCCACAAGAGACTCGTTTTAGACCTGAGGACACCTTCAGATTGAAAGTGAGGGGATGGAGAACCATCTATCTTGCTACCAGATGTCAAAGAAAGCTGGAGTAGCCATACTTATATCAAACTAGATTTGAAAATAAAGCCTGTAACAAGAGATGAAGAAAGGCATTATATCATAATTAAGGGGTCTATCCATCAAGAAGAGGTAACAACTGTAAATGTTTATACCTCCAACATGGAACACCCAAACATATAAATCAATTAATCACAAACATAAATAAATGTATAGATAACAATACTGTGATTGTAGGGAGATTTAATCCTCCACTTACAGTAATGGACAGATCATCTAGGTAGAAAATCAATAAGGAAGCAATGGCTCTGAATGATACATTGGACCAGATGGACTTAACAGATATTTTCAGAACTTTTCATCCAAAGGAAGCAGAATACACATTCTTCTTGAGTGCACATGGAACATTCTCCAAAATAGATCACATACTGTGTCAAAAAACAGCCCTTTAATAAATATAAAAGGATTGAGGTCCTACCATGCATGTTTTTCGATCACAATGCTATGAAATTTGAAATCAACCACAAGAAAAAATTGGAAAACCCCCAAATACATAGTAGTTAAAGAACTTCTTACTAAAGAATGAATAGGTCAACCAGAAAATTAAAGAAGAAATTAAAAAATATATGGAAACAAAAAATATATGGAAACAAATGAAAATGAAAACATGACAGCTGAAACCCTTTGGGATGCAGCAAGGCAGTCCTAAGAGGAAAATACATTGCAATCCAGGCCTATCTCAAGAAGCAAGAAAGGTCCCAAGTACACAAAAACAACCTCACACCTAAAGGAACTAAAAACATAAGAGCAAAGAAAGCCCAAATCCTGCAGAAGAAGAGAAATAATAAAGATTAGAGCAGATATAAACAATATAGAATAAAAAAAATAGTAGAACAGATCAATGACTCTAAGAGCTGGTTTTTGAAAGAATAAACAAGATTGATAAACCCCTAGCCAGACTTCTCAAAAAGATAGAGAACCCAAATAGATAAAATCACAAATGAAAAAGGAGACATCACAACCAACACCACAAAAAAAAACCCCAAAAATTATTAGAGAATACTATGAAAACTTATATGCCAACAAACTGGACAATCTGGAAGAAATGGACAATATCGTAGACACTCACACACTACCAAAATTCAAAAGGGAAGAAATAGAAAATTTGAACAGACCCATAACCAACAAAAAAATTTAATCTGTTATTAAAAATCTCCCAACAAACAAAAGTCCTGGGCCAGATGGTTTCCCAGGGGAATTCTACAAGACATTTAAAGTAGAGTTAATACCTATTCTTCTCAAGCTATTCCAAAAAATAGACACAGAGGGAAAGCTTCCAGACTCGTTCTATGAAGCCATCATTACCTTGATTCCCAAGCCAGACAGAGACCCCTACTAAAAAGGAGGATTACAAGCCAATCTCCCTGATGAACATAGATGCAAAAATTCTCAACAAGATACTAGCAAATCAAGTTCAATGGTATATTAAAAGAATTATTCACCATAATCAAGTGGGATTTATTCCTGGGCTGCAGGGCTGGTTCAGTATTCACAAATCAATCAACATGATACATCACATTAATAGAATAAAGGTTAAGAACAATATGATCCTGTCAATGGATGCAGAAAAAGCACTTGACAAAATACAGCGATGTTTCTTAATAAAAACCCTCAAGAAAGTCAGGATAGAAGGAGCATACCTTAGCATCATAAAAGCCATATATGAAAGGCCCACAGCTAATATTGTCCCCAATGGGGAAAAACTGAGAGCTTCCCCCTGAGATTAGGAACACGACAGGGATGTCCACTCTCACCGCTATTGTTTAATATAATGTTGGAAGTCCTAGCATCAGCGATTAGACAACAAAATTAAATAAAAAGCATACAAATTGGTAAAGAAGAAGTCAAACTTTCACTTTTCACAGATGACATGATACTCTATATGGAAATCTGAAAGATTCCACCAAAAAGCTGCTAGAGCTGATACATGAATTCAGCAAAGTCACAGGATACAAAGTCAGTATACAGAAATCGGTTGTGTTTCTATACACCAGTAATAAAATAACAGAAAGAGATATCAAGTAATTGATCCCATTTACAATTGCATCAAGAACCAAAAAATACCTAGGAATAAAACTAACTAAAGAGGTAAAAGATCCGTATGCTGAAAATTATAGAAAGCTAATGAAAGAAATTGAAGAAGAAATGGAAAAACATTCCATGCTCATGGATTGGAAGAAGATATATTGTTAAAATATCAATGCTACGCAAAGCAATCTACACATTCAATGCAACACCAATCAAGATACCACCACCATTCTTCACAGAGCTAGAACAAACAATCCTAAAATTTGCATGGAACCAGAAAAGACCCCAAATAGCCAAAGTAATGTTGAAAAAGAAAACCAAAGCTGGAGGCATCACGATCCCAGACTTTAGCCGGTACTACAAAGTGGTAATCATGAAGACAGTATGGTATTGGCACAAAAACAGACACATAGACCAATGGAATAGAATAGAGAACCCAGAAATGGACCCACAAATGTATGGCCAAATAATCTTTGACAAAGCAGGAAAGAGTCTCCAATGGAAAAAAGACAGTCTCTTTAGCACATGGTTCTGGGAGAACTGGATAGCACATGCAAAAGAATTAAATTGGACCACTTTCTTACACCATACACAAAAAATAAATTCAAAATGGATGAAAGACCTAAATATATGACAGGAAACCATCAAAATCCTAGAGGAGAAAACTGGCAACCACCTCTTTGCCTCGGCCACAGCAACTTCTTGCTTGACATGTCTCTGAATACAAGGGGAATAAAAGCAAAAATGAACTACTGGGACCTCATCAAGTTAAAAAGCTTCTGCACAGCAAAGGAAACAATCAACAACACTAAAAAAGCAACCAACAGAATGGGAGAAGATATTTGCAAATGACGTATCTGATAAAGGGTTAGTATCCAAAATCTATAAAGAACTTATCAAACTCAACAGCCAAAAAACAAATAATCCAGTGAAGAAATGGGCAGAAGACATGAATAGATACTTTTCCAAAAAAAAAAGACAGGCAGATGGCCAACTAACACATGAAAAGATCCTCAACATCACTCATCATCAGGGAAATACAAATCAAACCCACATTTAGATACCACCTCAGACTGGTCTGAGTGGCTAAAAGGAACAACTCAGGAAATAACTGATGTTGGCAAGGATATGGAGAAAGGGGAACCCTCTTGCACTGTCTGTGGGAATGAAAACTGGTGCAGCTGCTCTGGAAAACAGTGTGAAGCTTCCTCAAAAAGTTAAAAATAGAATTTCCCTACAACCCAGCAATAGCACTACTAGGAATTTATCCAAAGGACACAGGAGTGCTGATTCATAGGGGCACACGCACCCCAATGTTTATAGCAGTACTATCAACAATAGACAAATTATGGAAAGAACCCAAATGTCCATCAACTGATGGATAGATAGAGAATATGTGTTATATACACACAATGGAATGCTACTTGGTGATGAAAAATATCAAAATCTTCCTATTTGAAATAATGTGGATGGAACTGGAGGATATTATGTTAAGTGAAATAAGGTGGTCAGAGAAAGACAGATATCATATGTTTTCACTCATATGTGGAATCTGAAAAACTTAACAGACGACCATATGGGAAGGGATGGAAAAATAAGTTACAGAGAGGGAGGGAAACCACAAAAGATTTTTTTATTTAAAAAAAAATTTTAATGTTTATTCATTTCTGAGAGACAGAGAGAGACAGAGCATGAGTGGGGAAGGGGCAGAGAGAGAGGGAGACACAGAATATGAAGCAGGCTCCAGGCTCTGAGCTGTCAGCACAGAGCCCGACGCAGGGCTCAAACTCATGAACTGCGAGATCATGACCTGAGCCAAAGTCGGACGCTCAACTGACTGAGCCACCCAGGAGCCTTGAACCACAAAAGACTCTTAAATACAGAGAACAAACTGAAGACTAATGGGGGTGGAGGGGTTGGGGTGATGGGCATTGAGTGCACTGGGTGTTGTATGTAAATGATGTATGACAGGAATCTGCTGAAACCAAGACTACACTGTATGTCAGCTAACTTGACAATAAATTAAAATAAAAAGGAGCTGAAATATTTTATTTGAACATTTAACCTCTAAATTTTGAAGTTGTACTTCAAATTTATAAAACCCCATAAAGCACAAATTAAAGTATATCTTCCGCTCAAATTTGCTCCTGAATCTGTCATTTTTCAGACTCCACTATAATACTGGCATTGACTGAATTCACACAATTATTTACGATGTTGTTTTTTATTGTGCACAATCCATCCCCCAGAAAAATCCTTCTGCTGTCATATAAGTAAAGTTGCTTTCTTGCATAGGAATTTATTTTTGTCATTTAAGAAAATTAAGAATATAAGTCCTGGTTATCCTAAACAGAGTAGAAATACTAGACAGTGAGCATATTGTGTGTCACTTATTCTTCTGCAATGAAGCAAGGAAGGAAGGAAGGAAGGATGAATGGAAAGAAGGACGGGGAAGAGGGAAGGAAAGAAGAAATGGGAGGAGGGAAGGAGGAAAGGAGGACAGGAAGAAGGGTCACTGTGACAGAGAATGTTAATATTCCAAAACCTCTCAAAGATACCCAAAAGCAGGAAGGCCCTTGGTGTGTTGTATACAACAAATTTCTCTGAAAGACTGCGCAGTGGGTGTCCTGGGATTGCAGATTACTTAGCCCTGGGACACAAGCCAAGGGTGATCCTATTTTTCCCCGTAAGAGTGACCTTTGTTATCGTTAATTTCCACCACGCATGGGCAGGTAATCACATTCACAAGATTACTTTTCTTCCTTTTCATTTTTTTCAAAATGGCCTTAAATTTAACAAGCCTCAGGGTACAAACACAATAAAGTCATTCATTAAAACATTTAGTCAAACTGATGGCAACATAATACAGTATATTTCATACAGCCTTTTCATCTTGGCATGGCAATTAATAAGGCAGGTTTTGTTTTATGTCCCAAAGATTAATAAGCTGGAGCTAAAACAGCCTCATACTCAGACATGGTTCACATTAGAAATTATTTTGCTTTGATTTCCCCGAAAGTATATATTAGCGACCTCAAATCCATTTCCAAGAAGTAGGTAGAGTAAAAAAAAAAAAACACAAATAGACAATCAAAGTAGGTAGAGTATAGAAATATACAAACCAAACAGCATACATTTGTAAACAGCATCAACACAGCATGACTGTGAGGATACAAGTCAACTGTCTTGAAAAAGCAAAGGGAACGAATGTCTCTTTTGGAAGCCAAGTATGAAACCACACTGGAGCCTTAGTGATATCTTCCCTTCAAGAGCAATTATGGGTACGCGGGGACTAAGTGATGAAAGGTGGAAGTAAAAGGCACAGAACAATATAGAGGCCTAGTACCATCGTCTGGTACGTTAATCTGGTTTGGATTCTTGTACCACGGCTGATGGAAGTCTGCATCACTTGAAGAGATACAAGCCGTCCTCACGTACAGATGGCTCATCAGCCTGTCAAAGCAGACTCTGCTCCAACACAAAATTATGATCAAAGACAGAATTTATTAACCCAAAGTGGTGCTTGGAATACAGAGAGAAATGGCTGACACTTCTCTGCCACCTTACAATATTTTAATGTTTTTCACGCCTGCAGTCTCAAAGCTGCATGTGTTGCTAGTATTATTATTCTAGAAATGAGAGGTCAAGCATCTGAGAGTCAAAGGGGCTTGTCCACAAAAACAGAGACAGCAGGGAAGAGAGTTAGATCTGGAATTTGAGTTTTCTCACTTTACGTTCTATGGGCTTACACCTGCCCAAATAGGTCTGTCCCCAGAAGGAGACAGCACAAACAACACTGTTCTTCAAACCGTGGTTCTCCAGCTCTTCAGGGACTCCAATGCCCTGCCCTTACTTTATCACTTCAGGGTCGTTGCCCTGCAACACACAGGAGAATGTCGCTGTGTGAGCAGAGCAGCTGCCTTAATCAGAAAGAAAGAAGTATTCTCTGAGAAAAAGGAATGCAAATTGCCCAAAGTAAAAATACATGAAGGGAAGGTGCAAAAGAAAGGAACATGGAAATGGCTGGGGCCGTAGATGACCAGAAAATAAGATGGCGTCTGGGGCTCAGAAGGGAAGTAAAGGAATCTCCGTGCCTGTAACGATGGAGGAAGGAAGACCTTGTGGTACATACCAGAGTTGATGTGGAGGACCCCGAGAGGGTGAGTGTATAAATGGTGACTACAGGAGGATGGGTCTTGAACCACATCCCCTGAGTTAGAATCCCTCTCAACCATTCCCCAGCTGTGTGGCTTCAGGCAAATCCCCTACCTTCCCTGACCCTCAGCTTCCCCATCTATATAACGGAGGTAATGACATTTGATTCACTTAACACATGACTCCTGTGAGAATCAAATACAAAATGATTTTCATCAAGCACAGTCTGTTTGACAAATGTGAGCTGCCATTACTGATGGATATGTATGACGTTAGTGACCTAACATTATTTCAGATGAAAGCAATACACTTTTATTACCAAAGGGCAGCCAGAATATACTTTTCAGGGTCCCCCTGCCAAACTTTAATAGGAGCTTATTAAGGAATCAGACACACAGATAAGTAAATAAAACTTTTTATACAAATGTTCCACTCATGAAGCAACCAAATCCTTAGAGAACATATGCCGAGTATAAATCCTCATTCTAATCATTTTCTGTTAAACGTACATGTTTTTGTATTACTCTCCAGGTGCCCATTTGTAATTTTCTTTCTTAAACTTAAATCAGAATTATTATAATTCCATGCACACATGGAATAACTAGAATACTAGAATTCTAGAATACTTCTAGAATAACTAGAAGATGTACAAATGGCTACCAAGTACGTGAAAAAATGCTCAACATCACTAACCTTCGGGATAATCCAAATCAAAACCACCATGAGATATAGTCACACTTCCCAGAATAGCTGTTAGCAGAAGGACCACAAGTAACACGTGGTGAAGATGTGGAGAAAAGGGAACTTTTGTACCTTATTGGCAGGAATGTAACTGGGTGCAGTCATTATGTACAGTCATTAGAGTAGGGTGGTTTCTCAAAAAATTAAAGATAGAATTACCATAGCTTTTACCACCAATACCACATCTGGGCACGTATCCAAAGGCAATGAAAACAAGATATCAAAGAGATACCTTCACTCTCATGTTCATTGGAGCATGATTTACAATAACCAAGATGTGAAAAAAACTTAAATGCCCATCTTCAAATTAATGGATAAAGATGTGATAAATGATATATATGATATACATATGGTGTATGCGATATATAAAAGATGTATGTGATATATATAATATGCATAGAAAATGTCATTCAGTTTTGAGAAAGAAGGAAATCCTACTGTTTGTGACAATACGGATGGACCCCAAGAACATTACGCTAAGTGAAATACATCAGAAAAAGACAAATACTGCATGGTATCACTTACATGTATAATCTTTAAAGGAAAAACAAAGTTAAAATCATAATATAGAGAGTAGAAAAGTGGTTACCACGGGCTGGAAGGTGGGGAAAATCGGGAGAGGTGAGTGAAAGGGTACAATTTTTCAGCTATAAGATAAATAAGGTCTGAGGCACTAACACGGTAACTGTAGTTGATACTACTGTAGTATATAATTGATATTTGCTAATAGACTAGAAGTCCAATGACCCTCTCTACACACACACACACACACACACAAACATTTATACACATATAGTGACAGATTTATTAATTAACTAGATGAAGATAAGCCTTTCACTAAATATACGTGTATTAAATCATCACAATGTACATTTTCAATATCTTAAAACTTTATTTGTCAATTAGACCTCAATAAAGTTAAAAAAAGAATTCCCTATCTAACCTGAAGAGGAAAAGAATCAACTAGGAATTAATAGAAGTTGGGGAGCTTGCCTAGTCGTGGGCAATTAAGCAAATAAGAACACTCAAGTATAGCATCTAATGTAGATGTTGAGAGACCGGTCTTCAATTAAATTAAATCTTTTATTCTGAGTTGTTGTCTAAGTTGATGGATTCGCCACTACTGATTCCAGGTAGAAGGACACTGCTATGGCCAACATTCTTTCATTCGCACCACGAACCTGCCTTTAAATGCACAACAGCGAATACTTCCAGGTCTGTGATAGACATGATAGAGAACTGGCAAAGACAAGGAATTCACAATATGAAGAACAAGAAACATTTTCACAGACAGGAATATCAAATGTTTTAGAATGTCAAACTTCCAGTGCATTCACCCTGTAGAATTTAATGCCCCATTCCTCAAGGGCAGAAGCCATATTTAATGTATCTTTATTCATCAACACCTAGTATGGGATTACTGTCAGACAAAACAGGGAAAGTTAATCTAACTATAATTCACATTATGTTGCAATCTAAGGACGTACTGACTCCTGCAAATCAGGTATGCTATGTGCATACATTCAGATCTAACAGACACTCCTTCACAATTAACACTTTTCCTGGGTTTGGGGTTAAGGTGAAGGAGAGGTTTGTAATGCCAGCACCTTCACCAGGAGAACTTCCCCAGAGATGATACCCCTTGGCTGATCTTGGTTTGTTTTTGTTTTTGGTTTTTAATGTTTATTCATTTATCTTGAGAGAGAGAGTGAATGGAGGAGGGGCAGAGAGAGAGAGGTAGAGACAGAGAATCCCAGGCGGGCTCCACACTGTCAGTGCCGTCAGGGCAGAACTTGACACAGGGCTCAGTCCCACGAACTGTGAGGTTATGACTTGCGCTGAAATCAAGAGTCAGGCACTTAACCGGCGAGGCCACCCAGGCCTCCCTGGCTGCTTTTGTTTTCACTTGGGTGCAGTGGATTGAATGGTGGTCCCCCAAAAGAGCTGCCCACATCCTAATTCCAGGAACCTGTCAATATGATCCTATTAGGAGAAAAAGGATTTTGCAGGTATACTTAAGTTAAGGATCTTGAGATAAGGAGATAATCCTAGATTATCTGGGGAGTCTTAAAACAAATTATAAGTGTCCTTAAAAGAGAAAGACAGAGGGAGATTTGAGTCAGACACAAAAGAGAAGACATAGGCAGAGGGAAGGAGGCAATGTGACCACAGAGAGAGAACAGAGTGATTCAGCTGCAAGTCAAGGAGTGCCAATAACCACCAAAAACTGGAAGAGGCAAAGGATGGATCCCCGCCCCCCCCCCCAGAGACTCCAGAGGGAACGTGGCCTTGCCAACACCGTGAATGTGGCCTCTGGCCTCCAGAACTGTGAGAACAAATTTCTCTTGTTCTCAGCCACCCAGTTTGTGGTCATTGGTTAGAGCAGCCACAAGAAACTAATACACTTGGTTTTGTTCTCTGGTTTCACCTCATGGTGATGCCAATGTGCTTCTGTCCTTACAGAGCAAGGACTCTAGGGTCCATGAGTTCTGTCTTTGTTCGGGTTGCCATAACCAAGCACCATAGACTGGGTGGCGTAAACAATAGACATTTCTTTCGCACAGTTTTGGAGACTGGGAAGTCCAAGATCCAAGTGCTGGTCAATTAGATTCCCAGTGAGGGTCCTCTTCCTGGTTTGGGGACGGCCACCTTGTCAGAATTCTCACACAGCAGACAGTGGAGGCTCTGTTGTCTCTTTCTCTTTTTATAAAGGCACTAATAGCATGGAGACCACTCTCCTGATCTCCTCAAAACCTAATTACTTTTCAATGGCTGTATCTTAATACCATCACATTGGGGGTTAGGATTTCAATATATGCAACTGGAGTGGGGGGCAGGGAGGCACAAACAGTCTATAATGGGTCCTCTATTCCAGCTCAACACACATGGGAACTATATTCACCAAAGCTTTTCATTCTTAGAGTGTTCCAAATTGGCATTGCTTTTTTCTTTAGGAAACGTGTGTTTAGCTTAAAAGAACCTTGCAAAATGCTTAGGAGATTGCCACTGTGGAAAAAAAAAAAGAGCTTGCTTTTTGCTGATTTGGGGGCTACTCTAGTACTTCCTATTTGACACCCACATCCATGTGGACAATTATGAGCAATCATTGTATGTTTTCACTTGAACGGATCTTTGCCATAGTTTTTGTTTATTTCTTTTATTTAAGGGGCATATATTGTAGAAATATTCATAGAAATATTTCATATTCAGTTTATTATGAACAGAACAAATCGCATGATATAATACATGAATGAATATTTATACACAAGTAATGTCTAGTCCATGGAGAGCATACTTTTTCAACACTTCCCTATGAAACGTAACTTTGCTGAGATGCTAAGAGAGTAATCTCCAAAGCCCAGGTAGAAAAATTGAAGCCCTGCTCCACCACCCACACTCTGTGTAATCTTGCATGAGTTACTTAAACTCTCTTTGCCTCAGTTTCCCCTTCAAGAAAATGGGGATCGTAATAAGAGTCTCTATAATAAGAGTAGCAACACTGGGAGGATTAAATGTGTTAGCAAATGTGAAGAGCTTAGAAACGTATCTGGCACAAAAAAAATACAACATATGAGAATGGGTTGCAATTATCATTATGGACATTTTATTTCACCCAGTCTCTGATTTTAGACGACTACCTCTATGGGCTCCGTATACTAGATGTGGAATTATATGGCATTGCATTCCCAAGAATGGAAACACTTCCTTTTGCCATCCGTACAAAGAGCTCTCACTCTCAGGTTCTGGTTTCCTTGACTCTCACACTACTTTGAGAAGTTGAAGAGTCGGAGAAAGGTCACCTCTTCTTCATTTGCATCTCCCTTTCAAGTATAGGACAACGTCACCAACTGCTTTTTAAAGACAGATATCAAAACAAATGGATTGATTAGATTCATTCTTCTTAGAAGACGTTTTCAGTCATTGTTCAGAGGACTTGCTGGAGCGTCCTGGGCTTTTTTTAAAAAGCGTAACCAGGGTGGTGAGTGGTAATGATGGCTGCTTTTGACAGGCACATTCCTTGTCTGTGCACCAAAAATGTGACTTGGGGGCGGCGCAAAAGGACTTTGAAGTGAGACAGAATAGCTTAGAAAGCTGTGATTAAAGAGGGCTTGTTTACAAAATAAACTTCAAGATTATAGGAAAACTTCCTCCGTGACTTTTTTAGGTCTTTGATTCAATGAACCAGATCCTGCTTTTCTCCCATGGGGTGAAGCTGACCTAGACCACAATAGAGAAAGTCTGCAGATAATCTTGCCAACTCCACGCCAGAGACAATTAGTGGGAAACAAACTGGCCTTTAAAGAGCAGGTGGAGGAATGATAAACTAAAGCAACATCAGCCTCTGGCTCTATCTCCTTTCTCACTGACCATTCACAATTTTTGCAAGCATCTAATTAAAGAGAAGACTTTCTGTTTTTCATCCTGGAGCTATAAATATGACACTATCAATCATAGAGATTGTTGGGGCAGGTGATGAAACAGAAATTTCTAACCAAAAGGGTAAAGCCTTTGAGTGTCATATAATTTTAAGACTTCTCCTCTGTCACTTTTGTTATTTTTGTGTTTGTTTTTAACCTCTGACTTTTTTTTTTTTTTTTTTTTGCAAAGATGGTACTCATCATTGAACCATGCTCTCCATTCCTGAGGGCCAGTAATCCACAAAGCCTGGTCTGAGGTAACATCGAAGGCTGTTTTGCCTAGAATTGTATTTCCAGCGACTAGCCCACAGCATGAAATATCATAAGCATTTGACAAATAATTGTGGAATAAACGAAATAAAAGACATTAGAATCTTGTCCTCAGTTGTGACCTATTTTCTTTAATAGGTTACTTTTCATCTGCCAGATAGAGTGACATTTAGATAAAGCTGTGAATAGGCATACTTTAAAATCAGTACAGGTAACATGCTTTTTGAAGGTGTCTTATGCTAGCTTCCTCCATCTGAAATCTCGTCAATCAACAGAAAGTTCTCTGACTACTCTGGACTCTGCCATCTCCATTTGCTCCATGTATTTTCTATTGTATTATTTCCTTGCCTTCATCCCACTTATTAATTGATTTACATATTTATTGCCTGTTTACCCCCTTAGAGAATGAGTCACAAAGTCTGCGTGGGCAGGGACCTGGCCTCCCTCATTCATGGCCCTGCCCATTGATAGCTAGCATAGAGCCAAGACCATCTAAGAACTTAATAAATATTTATTTAAAATGAATTACTAAGCTAAAAAACAACATAAGTGTTTATAGTGAATAGAATTCAGAATTCATTTTTTCAAAAAATTTGGACAAGGTTTTAAAGAGTTTTCAGTCGTCTTATATCCACATGATATCGATCATGATATTTAAGCTATATGGGTTATTACAGAACAGGAAAAAGATATTGTGATTTCATCACAGCCAATATATTTGATTTTGAATTTAGGTTTGCTTCATTTAATAAAACTTTGCTCTGTTACATGCATTATGTTCATATTGCTACCTAAGTTAATACATTTTGGTGTATTAACAGAGACTATTATCCTTAGCTATTATTTATTACTTAAATGTAATAAGGCCTATATAAATGAAAGCTTTCCCAAGTCATCCAGATTTAGCATTGTGTAAGTTCAAATTTTTCTAGGATTGAATTGAAAATGTACTAATTTAGGTATATCTGTTCCATAATGTTCCATACGAACATTTACATTAGTTCCATATGAATATACATATTTGGGATAAACTGTCAGTCACATTTGCCTTAGTACTCATTCTGACAAAATTCCTCAAATACGTGTTATTAGAAGTTTTGGGGTGGTGAAAATGAACTGAGGAAAGATAAATTCTTAGAAGTTACACATAAAATAATAAATGGAGATAGGAATCATATCTGTGTACTTTTGGCTTTTTTTGGGAAGTTTTGTGCATTTTGTAATGAGACTATTATCCTTAACTATTATTGATCATTTAAATATAATAATGCTTATACAAATGAATGCTTTCCTAAGTCATCCAGAGTTAGCATTCTGTAATTTTAAAGCTTTCTAGAATTGAATTGAAAATGTATGATATTTCATTAATCTTGGGACAAAAGATATGTCAAAGTCATAGCAAGAAGTGAGTTAAAGTCGTCTTAGTATAAACCGAGATGGTAGTCATAAGAAAACTTTCTCTTCTTTTCATAGAGTTCCACGGTTCTTTTTCCCACCCAAAATTTCCTTTTCCCAAATTACTACCCCATTAGCCACACCCCTTCATTGTATCCTCTTTGCCAAGTAAACATGTTATAGCCACACTGAATATAATGTTAATCTTATGACACATTTTAATCGGAGATCGTAAAGGTTGGTGTTATCCACAGAACTTTCTGCAATAATAAAAATGTTTTGCTTCAAATTCTTTCGTGCCCAGTGTGGTCACCAATATCCACGTGTGCTTACTGAGCACTTGAAATGTGGCTGTTTTGACTTAATTTTATTGATTTATATTTAAATAGACACACATGGGTAGTGGTGGTCATATTGGACAGCACAGATACAGATTATGCATTTGAAACACTCTTCCTGCTTTCCTTTCTCAAACACACAGAAGGGTCAGTTTCAGAAGGGACAAATCTGGTGGCAGTTCCCAGTATTTCTGCAGTTCATCTGGCTTGAGGAACAAGTGATCTACCACCCAGTTACAAACCAAATGATATTTCCCACTAAAGGTTGTCCAAGCTCTTCTCTTTATTTTTCACTCGAAAGGCTGGTTTCTCAGGATTCCCAGCTGAGAGAGGGAAATGATGGTGTGAGTGCCAGATAGCTCACGGAGTAGCCATCGCCCATGAGACCACAGCCAAATTTACCCGATGAGAAAGGAGAGAGAATGACAAAGAGTATCAGACAAAATAATACTAATAAATGTTTTCTTTAGCTGGCTCTGAGAGTTATTTTTTTCTATATTCATCTGAGGTTCAAACTGGGTAGTAATCTCACTCTATAGCAAATAGATATTCTTGGAGTTTGGGAGTTGGGAATTTATATGAATAAGAAATAGGATGAGAACGTCAAAGATTTTCAAAGATCTGGAATTTTTTTTTTCTTTCCAGAAGACATAAATGTTATTTTAGTTTCCTGTAAGTCATAAGGCTTGGAACGTAACACATTATATTCCACATAAATTTTAAATCGCTTATTTTCTTAAGTATCATTACCTACTTATTGTGCCCCTGAAACAAAAACAGAGATTAAACGTGTGGATTTCCCATAACTGTAAAACCTGTATGTTTCGAAAAAGGTTTAACTCATCAAAGGGGTATGAAATGCCCACCCTTAAGAACCATTAGCACTTATTAATCCTGATCCATCATGTTTTAGCAGATACACAGATATACAGCTGTGAGCTATGAACAGCAGGTTTGTTTTGCCACAAAGAAACATATTTTCCAATAAAGAAACATCTTCTGAAGCCACTTTCACTTTTTTTCTAATGAACACCGTTTTCTTCAAGCATATTTTTGGAGTTTGGGACTCCAAGTAATGGAAATGGAGCTGTTTGCTGTCATGTAATATAACGAATCCATAGGGGAAAATAGAGTGAAATCAGAACCACAGAAACCAGCTTCCTCCGCTGTATCTCCCTCCAAAGGAAACAGGTTATATATAATGCATGTAATGGAGTCTTGTGGGCCAGAGACAAACAGCATGTGCTATTCGATTTTCACTCCAAAAGTTATATTAGAAATGCCACGACATGAGCAAACTTTTAAAATGCCTGAAACAGAAACCAAGAAAAGGTAGGCATCTTCGAATAGAGACGTATTAATAGAGCTCTCTAGTAGATGTATTAATGGCATGTTCATTGAAAGGGATTATAGAGAAGTCCCTCAAAAGTCAGTGACCACCTAATTTCTCATCCAAACAGAGGCACATTGGAGAGCAAAAGTTGGTACTATTAATAATTAAGTCACAACTTCCAGACCAACCAAGGCATGTGGCTGTCCTAATAGGAGTCTTTTTCTTAGCCTGTTATTCACCCCTTCGGATACCCCTCTGCTACTGAAATACCACCCATATTTTAAGACGTTACTTCATTCCCATTGTCTCCACAATACTTTCACAACTTCTCCAGTCCCCTTCTATTATCCCTTTCCCTCTACACTTCTGCATCATTTGTAATCTGTGCCCCACATTTATATCACATCTACCATCCACTAATGTTTCTCATGTGTTAGTTCTATTTCTATAATTACATTCTCAGTTCCTGAAATCAAGGACTTTGTTCTATTTTTTAAATCTCCCCAAAGCCCAAAACTATCCCCTGGAAGCCACTGCTCAAAAATAGTCCTGTCACATGGAGCTCACTGTTTGTTTTCTATGCTTTCAAGGCCAAATTCAGGGTTTTCCTATAGGGAAAACAGGGGAGTGTGAACCCTTTCCCACAGGGGAGAGTGAACCCTTCCTCTGATTGCGGATGTTATTGGCTACGATATTCAACCTCATAATAATGCTTTCTTCTATCAACACAGATCACTGTATGTAACGAACTACCTTTCCAGCTAGATCAAAAGGCTACTGAGGATAGGCACGGACTTACTCCTCTTTGTATTTTTAGCGTCCTGCACTCTGCTTACAAGCAGCAATGGTAGTAAAATGTCCAGTATTGGATCCCCCACCAATATCAGAGTGTCTTACTACTTGCCACCTCTTTATAGATCATGATGCAGCTGTACTAGCAAGGCCAGATTAGATAAAAAATGGCTCAGGGGGTGCCTGGGTGGCTCAGTCTGTTGAGCGCCCAACTTCGACTCAGGTCATGGTCCTGCGCTTTGTGGATTCGAGCCCCACGTCAGGCTCTGTGCTGACAGTTCGGAGCCTGGAGCCTGCTTCAGATTCTGTGTCTCCCTCTCTCTCCGCCCCTCCCCTGCTTGCACTCTGTCTCTCTGTCTCCCCAAAATAAATAAACATTTAATAAATAAATAAATAAATAAATAAATAAATAAATAAATGGTTCAGGTGTCATAGAAATGACCTCATCTTGAATCACACATCTAGCTCCTGTAGTAAGGGGAAGAAGCCCCAGTCTGAGGCATGCTGGGACAAACAGAAAGTAGTGCCTGAAGGGACACAAGGAAGCTGGAAGTAATTCTAGCTAAAGGTACAGTTCCTTTCGATGCACTGATCCTGTTTTGGCAGAAGGTTACTGGAAATCCATGCAGTTGTCTAATCTGCTCCTAAAGAGGGGATCTAGGTGCTCCAGAGTAAGTCAAACACGGCTCAAGGAAGTGCAATACAACGTGGTCCTATAGCGTGATCAAGGTAAGGCTCCACGAGGGACCAGAAGGAAAACAACTGTATGCACTGAACTACAGGAGAGAAGTTAGTCCCTATAAGCTGCTGGTTCTGGTTTCCCAAAGGAGACAGGAAGGGGATAGGTGAGCAGTCATGGAAGTAAGTAAACAAAGTTAGGTTTCAGGGTGGGCAGTGGAATAGGTATGTGGGCATCATAGGGCCCAAGGATCAAAGAAGAATTCCAGAACTCTGAGATGACACCATGAGAGACGGGAAGGAGGGAGCAAAGATGCCATTAACATCACCGAACGGGCTCTTCATGGCACATCAGATCATGAGGAGGGCTTATCATGCTACATGAGTCCAGGCTGTCATATACCTGTAGCTGCTGGGTT
Organism: Acinonyx jubatus; assembly: GCF_027475565.1. NCBI lineage: Eukaryota > Metazoa > Chordata > Mammalia > Carnivora > Felidae > Acinonyx > Acinonyx jubatus. The sequence goes on along the minus strand of NC_069381.1, from coordinate 205,530,794 downwards.
CTTCTGAAACTGTAATGATAGATGGTAGAAACCAGAATGGGCCTGGACACAGAGATGGAACGTGTCACTATCCCCCACCAGGAGACACTAAGAGACAAAACAAAACAGGAATGGAGAAGGGCCCACGTACAAGGTGAGCAGAGAGTAGAATTTCCCTGCATGCATTCTTTAGGATGTTGATCTAAGAAACCATGAAATGGTAATTAAGTCCCAGAAAACTTGGGTTAAACAAAATTAGCAAGATTCATTATCAAATACTGTGAGGTTCAGTGTCAATCTCCAAACTTGACTCTCTTATGCAATGAGATACTCAAGTTTTTGATCCCTAGAGCCTGTGCAGAAGTGCTTCCTCAGGCACAGTGGGGCTATAGGGACAACAGAAGACAATGCAGTGACACACACACAGGTTCCTAGTCCCCGGCTCAGTGCTGTCCATCCTGTACATCACCTCTAAGAACTTACTTGCTGAAATCTTTGGTGATACATAGGTAAACACTAATGGTTTATTTACCTTAGACTCGACTTATGGTACAGATAATCAAGAGTTGACTTGGAAAAGAATAAAACATGACGGAGTGTCTGGACGGTTCAGTCAGTTAAGGGTCTGGCTGTTGATCTCCTCTCAGGTCATGATCTCACAGTTTGTGAGTTCAAGCTCCGTGTCAGGTCCTGCACTGACAACATGGAATCTGCTTGGAATTCTCTCTCCCTCTCTCTCTGCCCCTACCCCACTCATGCTTTCTCTCTCTCTCTCAAAATAAATAAATGAACTTTAAAACAATTTTTTAAAAAACATGGAACATCTATCAGGAGTTACACAATTAATTAATTAATTGTCCCATTCATTTCCATAGCTCTTCTTATATGTCTTCCTTTATTCCTCTACATCTCCAGAGAACACAGTCTAACATTGAAGCTCCATCCAGAAAAGAGGAGAAAAAAGTCAAATAATGCCAACGATGACCTAAGTTGTATTAATTTTTTCTGCTACATTCTAGGGGAGCTGTTTCATGTGGGTTCCCTCCAATGTCAATCCGTGGTTACTTCTTGACATTAAGTTGTTCTTCCCTAAGATGTATGAAAGGGTTTACAACACAGCCCAAAGAGGCAGCAGGCAGGCTGTACAGATGTGGCTTTGCATGACCTCCTTCATTTATGACGTGGAGACTTTGTGCGGATGCACTGGGCAGTTTGGTGCTGTGCAGATGCAACCCCCCAGGACGAACTCAAGACTGATGGGCTGCTGGAGGCTGTCCCATGAGATCTTCCTGGGAAATCACCCTCCAGCAGAGGGCACTGCCTCGCCCTGTGCTCTGCCTTGTTACTGGAGCCCTTCCCATCCCGACAGGTCAAAGGGCAGGTACAGATACCTAAACCCATCTCAATTACAGACAGTTCTAAAGGGTTTTAGAACTAAACTCAGTTCTAAAACCAGTTCTAGAACCAGCCAGTTCTGGGACATCAGCAGAGGAAAATGGTAGAACTGTATTTGCATCACAGATTAACATTTCTCTCTGCTCACACCTGCCCTCCTCACTCTCCTCCATCTCCAGGTGTTACTATTGACAGAACTGTCTGATATAATTTCTGCAACTAACCTCTGTCTGTTTCCAAGACAGCTGGTCCACAAGAGCTGGTTCACCATCTTATCTGGGTCTCAGGTCTCTCATGTGTAGTAAGAGAGGCATATTAATGAATAGCTCAATTGCATGGAGTGATTACTATGCACCAGGCTCTTTTCTAAGCACTTTTTAGGAGTTAACTATTTTAAGTGCTAAAAATCTTATAATGCAATCACTATTATCCTCCCCCTTTATACAGATGAGGAAACTGAGGTACAGAAAGTATCTAATTTGTAAAACGTCACAAACCTAGTAAGTAGGAGTCCTGGGGTTAGTCACTATGTCTGTAAAAATTATACTTTTAACTCATGCTTTATTATGTTTCCCCACAGAACAATGGTTCAAATTGAATGAGAATATCGACCATACGTTTATCACAGTTCTGGGAAATAGCAATTAATCAATAAGCGTTTATTTTATCTGGTCTGCATATATATTTAAGCGTCACAGGTGTCGTGAAGACGGCAGGAGACTATGGGGTGACGTGATGTGCGTGGGCAGTCTGACCACAACTAGAAAGTGACCACTACTGACATTTCAAGGGTAACATATAGCCCAGGGGTAGGAAGCAATGCTCTAGAGTCAGATTACCTACTTTGGAGCCTGGATTCTCTGCCTGCCACTTCAATCCTCAATTTTTCATCTATTAAAAAGGAAATAATAATTATCTATCTTATAAGGTTGTTGTGGAGATCAAATTAATTAATACGAGGTATTTAGCATAGTGTCTGACATAGTAAAAACTGAATAAATGTTAGTTATTCCCATAATTACCATTACTCATTGTAGAGAGATGATTTTTTTTTCCAGTCAGAATTAGGTTTGTGTTCAAACAACTTTAAAAAGAGAAATTACTATCTTAAATAAGATGAACTTTATTTCCCTCTCTTATAAAAGAAGTCCAGAGGTTGGTTACCTAATGTTAGTATAGCCTGGGCACCTTCCAACATGGCAGACAACCAGCTTGTTCTTGCTTCACCATCCAAAACACCTATTAGAGCTCCAGCTATCACATTTGCATTCCAAACCATAGGATGGAAGAAAAGGAACAAAGAAGAGGATTGTACCTCTGTTTGAAAAAAGTCCCACCAAAAAGTTGCCTTTGTATCTTATGGCCATAAATTGGTCACATGTCACATCTAGCACGTATGGAAAGCTGAGATATGTGGACACTCATTTCAGGCAGTGATGGTTCAACCAATATCAGGACTCTGTTAAGGACGATATAAAATAGGCCTAGATTCTAGAAGGCATCAAACCGTCTCCACCACAGAGATGAGCCCCCCAGGCACCCATTTAATAATAAGTTATGACATTGTCTAGGTGCAGTCATCGAACAAGACAAATTGTTATTGCAACATCCAATATCAATTAATTTAAAGGTTGAGAGCTTTAATTATAGACTTAGGCATTTTAACCCATTTTTTGTAAGTAGTTCTATTTCTGACATTTCTAATTTGTACAGCAAAACCTTCAGTAAGAAATATATTATCAGATCATGAAGTAGAAAACAGTAACCCACGCTAATTCTTGCAAGTGTCTCATAAATAAAACGCAAAGCAAAAGGAAGTTAAATATTGATTAAAGAAATCCAAAGCATAAGATGTTTACGTTTGTTATATACATTGTCATGAAGTTCTTTGGAAGCTGACCATATGGAAAACAGATAAGTAGGACCTTTGCACGTCAGAACTAGGCCTTATGGCATCCAATAGTAGGAGATCAAGGCATGAGAGATTGCCAGCAACATTCTCATTACATACAATGAATAAGAGATAACGACCTTGAAATCACTTAGAAAATTTACAGTTAAAAAAAAAATCCCTACTCTACTTGTTCAATTTACTCTCTTTCTCCTAAATTCACATATTATAAAACACAGAAGATTTCAACCAATACAAAAGCAATGTGCAAAGGCCCTCAAATCAAACTCTGGATTTGTAATAGGAAGAAATCACCACATGAAAAGGAACATGTCCCTGTCATGGGAGGAACTGAACAGTTTCTCCAATTCTAAGAAAGTGTTAGAGACAAACCACCCACAGTTTTCCACCGTTTTTTTAACCTGACTTCACCATGAAGCCAGCCAGTCAAAATAGAAAATTACGGGAACGTGATTTTCAGTTACACCACAAACCTGGAGAAGTCCATGGTGTTCGAAAAGTATTATCTCATTAGAGGCAAGGATTAGCTACCAGGAAACAGCCCCATTATCTGGTCTGTTGTCGAAGAGGCTCTAATACTGACAGGGATGCTGTTCACTAACTAAACATTCAGCGAAGTATCCAAATGTGTTCTGGGTCACTCCGTTGGAATCCAAAGAAAACAGTTTGAGCAGAGAAATCCCTCTGATTCACAGTTGCAGACTTTTCAAATTAAAAAAAATAATAATAACAATAATAATAAAAACTAGGAAGAACAAACGGGAGCATTTGATTTACTGAGGAACTGTAGGCCTTAAATCTAGGGTAAAATGAAAATGACAAGAGCTGATCATCTGAACTTTGGATTAAAAGACCAAACAACCAGACACAGTGTGGTGCCCCTGATTCCTTTATGTGTTTCACAAGTAGTTTGGGGAGGGGTTGGTTGTGAGTCTACAAGCCTTACCTTGGTTCACAAGGTAATCAGCTGAAGAAAAGGCAATTTGTTTTTCTGACATCCTCAGGTATGTGTAACTTTTATTCGCTTTAACTTCAGTTAAGACTTGATGGGTAGAAAAAGCAGAATAATATTCTAGTAACTGTTCCAACTAAAAAAAAATGTTATAAAAAATTCTAAACCGGACAGATGCCAAGACGCAAATGTTCCCTTCTTTTCTTCTGTCTCTGTCTCTCTCTCACACACGTACACATGTATCCTAGACTGAAGTAAAAGTGAATGTAGAGTAAAGACCAATTTGGGGAATATTGGAATATAAAAAGGAAACTCCAGGTTGAAAATCGGGCACCCACCGTTAGATTCTTCAACTGATAAGTGGGCATAATCACACCTATTTATTTATTTATTTTTTTAATGTTTATTTCTGAGAGACACAGAGAGAGCTTGAGAGCTGGGGAGCCGAGAGAGGGAGACAGAATCCAAAGCAGGCACCAGGCTCTGAGCTATCAGCACAGAGCTTGACATGGGGCTTGAACCCAAGAACCGTGAGATGATGACCTGAACCAATTATGCACGCTCAACCGACTGAGGCACCCGGCGCCCCTAATCACACCTCTTTCAAAATGATCTTGGAAAATAAAGAACACAAGCTTTGCAATCAGGAAGGCTCTACTGAATCCTGGTGCTGGCCTATTTTGGCCTCATTCTCCCAAGGACTTCCTAGGGTGGTGATGAGATAAACTAAAGCATCTAGCACCAGGTCTGGCACGCAAAGATTACCCCTCACCTCCACGTGGTCTGTTGAGGCAATGTTGACATTACTAATGTCTCAGCAATACCAACAGGCCTCCTGAAAGGGTATTCTTGTTGAAATCTAGCATTAGCAGACTTAGATGCTGGGCACCCCACAATCTTCATGACATTTCCGCAATCTGCTTGGTTACAGAGCTCTCCACCCACGTGACTGTACCAAAGCTTCTGATCCCTTGCCCTGGTTTGCCTTCCCAGGGCCTCGGCTTGCAGATTGAACGCCTTGGCACTCTGTTGTGGGTAGTAGTCCTACGTTTCTGTATAAAAAGATGCTTGGGGATGGCAATCTCATTCAAAGAAAGGATTTATATTGAAGTTTGAGTTGTCACTTAGTTGTATAAGACTTTCTTTCCATTGCTCTGCACGGTCTTAGGTCTTGTACTTAGCACTTCTGGTCTCTAAATTTAGAGACCATGAAAATGCTCACCCACTCCCATTCCCAAATGTATACAGTGCATGGAGTAAAGTCCACCCCAAGTTAAGATTGTAACTCAAATTCTTAGTCCTTGCAAGACAGTGCTGTTTTGGAGTCTACTTCAGAAAAAGCAACCCTAGGACCCATGATCAGCAGAAACTGAAACTTGTCAAATTTTCTTAGGCAACCCCTTTTCTTATTAGTCCTCAATACTGCCCTCTAGGTTGAAAAAGTATTTCATAACTACTGTCAGAACACATATAAATAATGTGCATATTAGTTCTGATTTATACATTCTGTATCTTATTTAGTAAATCTTTTTCCACATTGTGTGGAAAGGTAAAGGGAGGCACCTTAAAATCTTCAAGAATTTCTTTGAGGAGACATCAATTTGAACAGGGCAGTGCCATACCAAAGGTAGTTACAAGTGATCCTCCAAAGGAGCTTCACTCCTCTGGGGAGAGTTTTTTGTAAAGACATGAGAGCAAACTAGGAAATCATTTGATTGGCTACACCTTCAGCAGTTGCCTTATTTGGGAAAGACTAGTCGGTGTTTGGGATTCGTTGTTCGTAAGTCTCATTTTCTCAGATTCAAGTCCATTGATTGTGGCCCAGGTTTTGGTCTGCTGTATCAGCCTCCGAGGATTTAGAGCCCCTCAGTCTGATGGCTTTATTTAATTACTTCAGTTGTTATCTTAAAAGAATATTATCTACATTTTCTTCTATCATTTAAACATTCTACTTTTAATACTTAGGCCATTAATCCATCTTGAATGTATGTGTCCATATGGGGTGGCAATCACATTTTGTTTCCAATGGAAACAGTTGATGGGTGCTATACACTGGAGGTTTGTGTCCCCACAAAATTCATGGGTTAAAACCTAATGACCAAGATGAGAGTGTTTGAAGGTGGAGTCTTTAGGAGGTGATTAGGTCATGAGGCTGGAGCCCTCATGAAAGAGATTAGTGCCCTCGTAAAAGAAGCCCATGTGAGGACACAGCAAGAAGATAGCTGGCCACGAACCAGAAAGGGGATCCTCATCAGACGTCGAATCCGCTGACGCCTTGATCTTGGATTTCTCAGCTTCCAGCACTGTCAGAAATAAATTTCTGTTGTTTAAAAACCATCCAGTCTATAGTATTTTTGTTTATGTGGACTAAGAAAAGGGGTTCTTTGAAGTTTTCTATGTAATTTTTTTAATTACTTACAGTAAAAGTCTTTTTCTGTCAAATTTCTTCATGTTAGTTAAAGTTTCAAAGTTATTATAAGTCCATAGTGTTCCATATTTATGTATCACTATCCCCACTTGTTTCTGTGCCTTCTCTATGGTGCTGAACCAATACGGGCAAAAGAGTGCCTCGTTTATTAGTCTCTAATACCTATTAGGTTCCTTTGTTTTCTGTTCCATTGGTTAGGTTTTTTTTATTATTATTATTGTTGTTTCTCCTACTTTCTTTGGATCTAGTCCGTGTTCTTTTCCCAACTTTTTAAAGGTAATTTTAAATCTTTTTTTCAATCATATAGATTTAATTGGTCTTATTTCCCCATAAGCCCCACTCTTTGCTATGTCTTATATTCTGAAAAGGTAGTTCAATGTCATCAGCTCTGATTACTTTATTATTATTATTTTTTCTTTTCTGATTCACATTAATTATTTTTCATTTCTTAAAAGGTTTTTTTTTTAACTTTTAAATTTTTTTTGGTTGTTTTCTTATTAGTGTCTAATCTTACTACATTTTTTTAGAGATCATGGTCATTATATTCAGTACTTCTTTTTTTCAATTTGATTTTTAAGGTTTAATTATTTTTGAGAGACAGAGAGAGATAGAGCATGAGTGGGGAAGGAGCAGAGAGAGAAGGAGACACAGAATCTGAAGCAGGCTCCAGGCTCTGAACTGTTAGCACAGAGCCCAATGCTGGGCTGGAAACCATGAAGATCATGACCTGAGCCAAAGTCAGATATTTAACCGACTAAGCCACCCAGGCGCTCCTAGTACTTCTTTTGAAGTATGGAATAATACAGTTAATTTCTTAAAATGTGCCATGTTTCTTTGAAAGTAATATGTATTACCTAATTATCCCTAATTTTCTATATATTACCTAATATCCCTTATTACATGTGTATGTGTATGTGTGTGCACTAGATCAAGCATATTAAGATTTTTGTTCAAGTCTTCTTAATTCTTTGTCTAATAGGTCTCTCAGTTCCTGAAACAAATATTTTTAAATCCCTTAATATTATCTAATACATTTATAAATCTGCCAATTTCATATCCCAGTGAATTACTGTTTTATAAGTTTTGCTACGTATCAGTGAAAGAGTGAAGCTTAGGGTTGCTGTCACTTCCTGGAAAATCGTTCCTTTTATTTCATACATTGATCCTCTTTGTCCCTCATAGGACTTTTGGCCTTGAAGGATGCCTTTTCTGACAGCAACATTTCCATGACAACTTGCTTTTTGCTAGGACATGGTGTAGCTTGCTTTTTCCTTACAGGCTCCCCTACTGTTTTGCTTTTTAATGTTATAATTAAGTTACTCTCTGGCCCCACCTAAGGTGATGAAAATTATTATCTGTCTACTTGTCAGTTTTTTACACTTAAGTCAGTCCTTTCCTTGGGTAACCTTAAAGAATCTTTTCCTGTGGATTTAGGGCTTTGCTGTGACGCTGTGACATAGCCTTATTTTACTATGTTCAAGAATCACCGTGGTTCTGCGTTCTAAGCAAACAAGTCTCCCGTTGATTCGATTCTAAACGTTCTTGTTCCATATATTTCCAAATTTAGCTTTCTCTTCATGCTCTTTCTTCCTCTAGATATCCCTGGATGCTAGGTTCAAGTCTTTTTACTCATCTTTTTTTTCTCCGTCCTGCATCTGTTTACAAGGTCACAGATACGCACATAAGCCAAGCCTTGAACTGTCAAACTTGTCCTCTGAAATTTTAAGTTAATTACTTTCTTTTTCATTTGCTTAAGGTCTATTTGGTTCTTTTCTCTTTTTTCAAGATTTTATTTTTAAGTAATCTCTACACCCAACGTGGGGCTCAAATTTATAACCCCAAGATCAAGAGTTGCTTGTACCACCGACTGAGCCAGCTAGGTGTCCTAATTTTGTTCTTTTTAAGTGTCCTTTCATTTTATCATAGAATGTTGATAAAATTTCCATTGCCTTATTTTTTACATCTCTAATAGCTGTAAACATTTTATTTTCTAAATTTTCATGTGATTTTTTTTTATCTTTACACTTTGTAGCTGTTCTATATATTTTGTGTGCTAGCTTTTTCTCACGGTGGATAGTTGCCTTGCCATTTGTGTTAGTGAAATTATTTTAGGAGTAACTGATTTATCTATGGCAGTCCCACAGAATCAGGATTGTGCAATTATCCCTAACAAATGGTATTGTGTTTGTGAGGAACATCCATGGATTTCAGCAGCCCAAAACATATTTGACAATTCCTAAGACGAAGAATTAAAACAGGCCCTTCATGTAAATTTAATCTCCATGGCAACTCATGGTGCAGGCTTAGCTGCTCAGTAGGAGCTGTCCTTCTAAGATTCTATTTCAAGAAGAGTTCTTAGTTCTGGTTCCTCACCTTCCTCAAGCTCAAGGTTATATCTTTTCTCCTTTCATACAGGTCAAAATTTCAGGTCCCAGCAGTAAGAGAGTCTAACATTTCAATTCCTTGATAAGTCACCTCGGTATCTACCAACTCATGAAATTATACTATCTTCTCCATATGTGTGCATTTGGAATTGTCAACACCATCTTTCCTGTCTTTTTCCAACATTTTCGTGTGCTTTTTAGTAGAATTAGGGGTTTGTCTTTGCCAATACCACCGTTTTGTGCAACCTGGATCTCTTTATTCAATCCTTACAGCAGAATTCTTATTGCTGTCTATGAAGCATGGCTCACTAAATAAAAGATGGATGCTGAACTCCTAATCTTCAGGAGAGAGAGAGATGTGCCCCGAATTGTGATATATTGGTGAAGCTTTGTGGAAAGGACCAAGACCACACAGAGAAAGAAGCCATTAGTCGGGCTTGAGAGGGTGAGTGAGAGCCTCACCAGAGGCAGTTTTGAGACGACCTCTTCTGGGTGATAGGGAGCCCAGAGGGTAGGATAAAAGAAGAAGAAAAGATTCTCTAAGGGAATCAAATTTGTAGGCTCAGGATGCAGCGTCAGCCTAGAGATGAGAGTTGAAGCCATAGGAACGGTGACCATGAGGATGCAGAACTTATGGAACAAAAATAAGGCTTGAGAACTGTGAGTTCTCTCAATCAAGAGCCTGGAGTGTAGGCAGAACTGTGAGCAAAGATTTCAAGTGGCAGAATAACTAACAATGGCATGAAATGTGGGAGAAGCGAAGTTGAGCAAAAACCATCAAAAAACCTCATGTTCTGTGGTGGGAAAGAAAACAAAGACAAAAACAAAAACAGGTGGTTTCTCTGTTGAAATTCAAGCTTCATTTATGAATGAAGTTACAAGCAGAAAAGATCTTTGCGGGCCCTAACCGTGAAATGAACTTTCCTTTAAGGAAAACCACTTTTCATCTTCTATTTGCCATATGTTTTGTTTTGACCCTCTTCCACCACTAGTTGTGATGTTTCACTAAGTTAATGCTTCTTGAGATCTTCTGGCTAAAGAAATAAACAAATCATAACGAAAACATGAAAACTATTTAACACAAGTTTCATTACTGGATGAAGATTCGTAAATTGTGCCTTTTACTATTCTGCTCTTTAGAAACATACTTACCTTTATTTCATGGCATACAAACCCCTCCATGACATTCCATGATCATCCAAAATGTCACTGTGGGCAGTTGACCCTGAAAGGAAGAAACTAAATATTTATTTACTGAAACAAGAAAATGTCTACAAGGTCCCTGAAAATCCTAATGTACAATCTTCTACCTTACTTTCAGAATTCCACGGGCTTCTATTATAATATATTTTCTTTGATTCCCTGAAGGTTTACTATCTGTCCAAACGTTTGTCATTCTATGTCCCAAAAGGGAATTTTGCTTTTTAACCACCTGCGCTATACTAAAAATTAATTCAAGGAATTGACCGCTTGTGCCCTCAAGAATTGAGTAATAAACCCTCTTGTATCCATTAAGACTCTTGCAGAGTAAGAGTTCCCCCAAAGCACCAAAGGGCAATTATTGTAAATCTGCCTAGACAGAGCTTTCAGCATAGAGAAAATTTAATTCTCAAAGCTTACTCAGGGAAGAAAAATAGCCTCATTGAGAAGAATAGTCTTTCTGAGAGTTGCAGCCCAATATAGAGCACCCACGTTATAGTACCTTTCATCTGATAACTGAGCACAGTGTTTGAAGCAAGATTCTCCCAGAAAATGTTTTGTTTATGGTCCTCATATAGCAGTGCTTAACACACAGAAGGTACTAGAGAAATATGTATTGTCTGGATGAAAACATGGATAATTGAGTGATTTGAAAGCCATCGAGTTCAGTGGTTAATGACTAGATTCGAAGAAAAAAACCTGGAGGTCCAGAGACGTTTAGTGGTAATGCTAAGACCCCTATATCAGGCTTATCTTTACCTTAGTCTGTTTCAAATGAAAGGCAAAGCTTCCAAAGGTGAAGTAGCATTGAATTCATCATGCCTAAAATTCATCTCATTCCATTGCAAACTTTAACAGGCAAGAGAACCATCTGGAAAGATGCTTAAAGTTCAGATGCACTGTTCTTATGCCCAGAGGTTCTGATGCCGTGAATCTTGTTAGTGGCCTAGGGAATCGGTTTGTATTTAAATGTGCTAGGTGATGCTGATGCTGACGTACATGATCGTGGTCTTGGACTGCACTCTGAGTAACTGTCAGAGATGTATATGCTGAGCCAAACAAGTCACTGCACTATACGTCCACGTTGAAAAGTTTCACCCCATCATGCTATTAGAGAAATCGTGTGTGGTTATCTTCATTCCTGGGTTATCTTCATTCCTAGGGACTCATTTGCCATGAGTCATTGCCTATAGAAACTTCTTGCTGAACTAACTGCCTCTTTTTAAAAAAAAAAATTTTAATGTTTATTTATTTTTGAAAGAGAGAGACAGAGTGTGAGCAGGGGAGGGGCAGGGAGAGAGAGGGAGACACAGAATCTGAAGCAGGGTCCAGGCTCTGAGCTGTCAGCACAGAGCCCGACGCGGGGCTCGAACTCACGAGCGGTGAGATCATGACCTGAGGTGAAGTCGGACGCTTAAAGGGCTGAGCCACCCAGGCGCCCCTGAACTAGCTGACGGTTAAAGCTTAAGCAGTTCATCCAGGTAGCAATGGTAGATTTGTACTAAGCAGTGATCCTAAATTCTTCTGTCTCCCATGCCCCTGAAGGACATAATGTTCTTCCACCCCTTGAGATCACTCTTTTTTGTAATGAATCTTGAACAGGGATTGTCAGGCCTAAGATAATCTTGGAGTGATGAGCGATGAGGAAGAGGGGTAAATGCCATTTGAAACAATTTCATAGATGATTCTAATGTCCATTAAAATTTTACTTGGATTATTTTTCTGAATTAAGAATTAGCCTGTGCCCACAGTATTTATAAGGATTCTCTTCCTTTTAAGTTTGTCTAATCTTCCTTCAATGCCCTACTCAAATTATGTCTCCTCTGTAAAGTTACTTCTAATTCTTACCTCTAAAATTATTCTATCCTGGGGAGCTTGGGTGGATCAGTCGTTTAAGCATCTGACTCTTGATTTCGGGTTAGGTCATGATCTCACAGTTCTGTGCTGACAGCATGGGGCCCGCTTGGGATATTCTCTCCCTCTCTCTCTCTCTGCCACTCCCCTGCTCACTCTCTCTCTTTCTCAAAATAAATAAACATTAAAAAAATAAAAATAAAAACTAAAATTAGTCTATTAATGTTCTGCAGCACTTTGATTAAAACTCTGCATCACATAACCTATACTGGAATTTTTTGTTTACATATTGCTATAGACTGAGTGTATGTATCCTCTCTAAAATTCATATGTGGAGACCTAATTCCCAATGTGATGGTATTTGGAGATGGGACTTTTAGGGGGTTATTAGGTCATGAGGACTCTGCTCTTACAAGAGAGGCCCAGAGAGTTCCTTCACCCCTTCCTGTATGTAGTAAGGGCACAGTGAGAAGAAGCTGTCTATGAACCAGGAAACAAGACCTCACCAGACACTGAATCCACCAGTTCCTTGACCTTTGCTTCCCTAAGAATTGTGAGAAATACATTGTGTTGTTTATAAGCAGCCTGAACGAAGACAAATGCACGGTGTCTCACCTTTATATCAACAGCTTTTAGCAAATTGTCTGAAGTAGGATAGACTGTCAATAAATATATAATAGGAGAAAGACAAGCAGGCAGGTAGGCATATACGAACATCCTGGTGTTGATGTTAAACCTTCTTGCGCATGTTCTATGGTCAGTAGACCTAGGTAAGGATAACTGGAAGAAAGATTATTCATCATCTAGTTGTCAAGAACTTTGTATTCTGCTAAACCTAAATACTTGCACGTCTTTTCATGTTTTGTTTTATTTTAGTCTTTGTATGTTTTAATTTAAAACACTACATTTTATAAAAGTAAGGCAACTTTGGATTACAGTAATGAAAAACACTTTGGATAAATTATATGTATATATATACATATAATGCTTTTGATCATATATATATATATATATATGATCAAAAGCATCCAGCATGTAATGTTATTTGGTAAAGAAATGTAGTCTCTCAGAGTTTCACTTTAAAAATTCAAGATCTGGGAACGTTTTTAAAATGGTATTTCAGAACAACAAAAAGTCTTCACAAACTCATGCACTCTTCTCCCCACCATGTAAGAAGTCTGCAAATTTGTTTGTATTGATTCAAGACTGCAAAGCAAACACATTTATTTAGACTGATTCGTGAAACCGGCTGTAGTAATGGAATACTGAACTATTTACTCCAGTATTGGGCCCTGAAAATCAATTACAGGACACCGAGGCCATTATTTGCCTCTTGTAAACAAAGGTTGTTTGTATTCCAGAACATGTCTGCCATGTTAGAGATGAGGGACCAAGCATTTCATTTCAAGAGGGTATAACACATTTGCCTGTATATGTGAGCTGAATGCCATGAAATTAATATTGGCTCATTCTGAGTTTTCCAGTTATGCTCAAATGGATACATCATTTTTGGAGAAAAAACAACACCAGTCCTATGTTTATAATGGCACTAACTTGCATGCCAATTCTTAAAATAAGAGTTTTGCTAAAATCATTTAAAAGAAAACCAAAATTCTATGAAATATCTTAGTCCAAATGGTTTAGAACTAGAAAGGATTCTTCCCTTGGTGCACACTGCTTGGCTACAATTAAAGAATGTTATGGTCTTGGGGAATTTCCGGTTTTAGCCATTTAGAGTCTGACCAACCTTCCATCACATAGGTTTCAGTAGTACTTACTAGGTTCTTTCAAAACAGAGTTGTTCTTTTTCTGGAAAGATCACTTGCAATTAGATCCAAGAAACAATGCTTAGAGTTTATTTTTAAAAAGCAGAGGAAGTTTAGGTCAAGATTAAAGCTACAACCACCACAGAGTCTCCACCCAAAAAGGCCCTTAGATCCAACTAAGTTCTAGGGTTTTTTTTTTTTTAAATATACTTCCACGGAGGATGATTTGGAGTCCTTGGTTTCTTCCTCTAAAAAGGCTGGAGGGAACTTCATGGCAAATTTAGGCTGAAAACCCAAACATTAACTCCTCAAAGTCATTGGGGAAATAAACCATGGAAATGGCTAATTTCTAATTTGACTTGAACATTCTCAAAAATTCTCACCAATTAAATGTTTGGAAAAAGAGTTATCAGTAAGGAGTTGTGCCTTTACATATTAAAGTTAACTCCAAAAGCAGTGATATTGGTACTGAGAGTTACAGTTTTAAACAGTACCTGAGCTATTTTTTTTTTGAGAAGTCTTTGTGAGTGTACCATACAACATTCATATGCACAAAGCCTACAATTTTACAAAATACCTTCACCATGTTTTTCCATTTAATGTTGACACTGACCTTACAACATAGGCAGGCAGGATTTACACCCCTCAGAGAAGTCTCTGAATCTGCTTTTGTCATTTGTAAGATGGCAATAACAAATAACACTTGACATGTCTAACCCTTTGCATTGTGGAGAATGAAATGATCTTATGTCTGTCTCTTATGACAGACACCAGAAAAAATTAAATTAGAAACTAATGTATATTTTATTGCACTAAAGGTAAAGAGAGAGTTGGGGATATCAATTAAAAAAAAAAACAGAAGCAATATATTCAGAACTATTAAGGAAATTGAGTCAAATTATTCATAACATATATATGCATATACATACAAATACAGCACAAATATATCAAATTATTTGTGAGATACACACACACACACACACACACACACACACACACACACATGGCCTCATCTTGCTTATCCTCATGTTTCACACTCTGGGGAACTTTAAAATGATATTTGCTTTATGCTTAACATTGCATTGTTAGTCCCTGGAGAAATTGTTGAATAATTGAATGAGGAAATGAATGTAACAATCTATCTTGAATGAAGATCGAGCAGATCTAGGAAAAGGCAATATACTGAACCATAAAGTAAGTCAACAAAATTGAAAGGATTGAAATCATGCAGAGTACATTCCCTGATCCCAATAGACATTAGCTTAGAAATAAAACAAACAAAATAGTTATCAAGTAATCAAATGTTTGGAAATTAAGTAATGTGTTTTTAATTAATCCATGAGGAAAAAAGAGAACTTAAAATAGAAACCAGAAATATTTGAACTAAGTTGCAGTGAAAACACAACTTATCAAAACTTGTGAGACATAGCTAATGGTTTAACAAAAGCTTATAGCCTTAAGTGTACATTTAAAAACAAGAAAGGTTGAAAATGAATTATCTGGGACTCCTTATCAAGAAATAAGGAAAAAAAGAGCAGGAAGATGCTTGTATCTGAAATATATAAAGAACATTTAAAGTCAATTAGAACAAGAGAGACATACCAATAAATAATATTTTTAAAGATAAATAAGCACTTAGCCAAAGAAGATAGCCACATCACCCAGATGTATGTGAAAAGGTTTCGAACTGATCGTAAGTGTAGGAAATGAAAATGGAGACCATGATGGATACTGACACATGAGCACCAGAAAAAAACTGATTAAAAGACTGATAACAACGAGTGTTCATGAGGGTAGGGAAGAAGTGAAACCCTCGCAGATTGCTGGTAAGAAAAAAAATTCACACAACCACTTTAGAAAGGTCTTTTTGGTAGTAACTGCTACTTGAGAACCTTTGCATACACTTTTCAGGGCCCCGTATTGTTTCATAATTATTTTATTTATTGTATTTATATAATTTTATTTTATTTTATTTTATTTATTTTCATTTTTTAATGAAGGCCAGGGATTCCCAAACATTTACATATCATAGCATACAGAAACTAATGTTTGTTTAACACACAAAGGTAAACCGAGGAGGCTTTTGTGACATGAGGTCATCAAATTCATGACCAATGAATCACCCAGTGACACTGAGCACTGATGTGTTCAATACATGGGACATTTTTACCTACACATACCAGTGTGTTAGATTCGCACCTTTTGGGAAGCTCAGTTCTTGGTAATTAACTTATGAGAGGGAACAGAAAATTCCTAGAAATATTTCGATTGTTATATATTTTAAATTATTCATGCAATAACAAATACTAAATTCCCCAAGTGATGTGTTCTGTTAAAATAGGGAATATTTCCTAAGGGTAGGAACAGAGTAAAAGAGGTCATGGAAGTAGTGAGACTTGAGTTATCTTCTCTTTTTATTTTTAACTTTATTTAAATCCGAATTAGTTAACATATAGTGTAATAATGGTTTCAGGAATAGAACCCAGTGATTCATCACTTATATACATACAACACCCAGTGCTCATCCCAACAAGTGGCCTCCTTAATACCCATCCCCCATTTAACCCATCCCCCCACAAACACCCCTCCAGCAACCCTAAGTTTGTTCTCTGTATTTGAGAGTCTCTTATGGTTTGCCTCCCTTTCTCTTTTTCTTGTCTTTCTTTCCCTTTCCCTATGTTCATCTGTTTTGTTTCTTAAATTCCACAAATGAGTGAAGTTATATGATATTTATCGTTCTCTGACTGACTTCTTTTGCTTAGCTATCATACATTCTAGTTCCATCCTTGTTGAAAATGGCAAGATTTCATTCTTTTTGATCACCAGCGAACATTTCATGGTATGTGTATACCACATCTTCTTTATCCATTCATCTGGTGATGGACATTTGGTCTCTTTCCATAATTTGGATATTTTTGATAGTGCTGCTATAAACATTGGGGTGCATGTGCCCCTTCGAATCAACACTTTTACATCCTTTAGATAAATATGTAGTAGTGCAATTGCTGGGTCATAAGGCAGCTTTATTTTTAATTTTTTGAGGAACCTCCATACTGTTTTCCAGAATGGCTGCACCAGTTTGCATTCTTACCAGCAGTGAAGAAGTGTTCTCCTTTCTCTGCATCCTTGTCAACATCTGTTGATGTTTTCTGTTTCATTTTAGCCATTCTGAGAGGTGTGAGGTGGTATCTCATTATGGTTTTGTTTTGTATTTCCCTGATGATGAGTGATTTGAGCATCTTTTCATGTCTCTGTTAGCCATCTGGGTGTCTTCTTTGGAAAAGTGTCTATTCATGTATTTTGCCCATTTCTTCACTGGATTATTTCTCTTCCAGGTTTTGAGTTTGATAAGTTCTTTATAGATTTTGGACACTAACCATTTATCAGTTATGTCATTTGCAAATTTCTTCTCCCATTCCATCGGTTGCCTTTTAGTTTTGTTGATTTTTTCCTTTGCTGTGCAAAAGCTTTTTATCTTGATGAGGTCCTAATAGCTTATTTTTGCTTTTGTTTCCCTTGCCTCTGGAAACATGTCTAGTAAGAAGTTCCTACAGCCATGGTCAAAGAGGTTGCTGTCTGTGTTCTCCTTTAGGATTTTGATGGTTTACTGTCTTACATTTAGGTCTTTCATCCATTTTGAGTTTGTTTTTGTGTACAGTGTGAGAAATTGGTCTAGTTCATTCTTTTGCATGTCGCTGTTAATTTTTCCCAACACCATTTGCTGAAGAGACTGTCTTTTTCCATTGGATATTCTTTCCTTCTTTGTCAAAGGTTAGTTAGCCATACATTTGTGAGTCCATTTCTGGGTTGTCTATTCTGTTCCATTGATCTGAGTGTCTTTTCTTGTGCCAGTACCATACTGTCTTTATGATTACAACTTTGTAATACAACTTGAAGTCTGGAATTGTGATGCCTCATGTTTTGGTTTTCTTTTTCAACATCACTTTGGCTATTCAGGGTCTTTTGTGGTTCCATACATATTTTAGAATTGTTTGTTCTAGCTCTGTGAAGAATGCTAGTGTGATTTTGATAGGTTTTGCATTAAATGTGTAGATCGCTTTGGGTTGTATCGATATTTTGATGATATTTGTTCTTCCAATCCATGAGCGTGGAATGTTTTTCCATTTCTTTTTGTCTTCTTCAATTTCTTTCATAAGCTTTCTATAGTTTTCAACATAGATATCTTTTACCTCTTTGGTGAGGTTTATCCCTAGGTATTTTATGGTTTTTCAGTGCAATTATATCTACTTACATCTATGCTGTCAAAAATGTCAGTCTGGCTGTCAGTATTCTGTAATGTGTCTCAAATTCTTGGTGAAATAAGGTAGAACATAAGTTCATATTTTAAAAAGATACTTCCAGGAAAATGGAGTAGATCTAATTTTCTACTAAGTACAGCTATAAACCCTGTGTATTACATATAGAATAAGCATAAGGAAACTCAAAAAGGCAGAGAGAAGGCAGACTACCTAGAGACCTTTGAACCAGAGAAATAACATGGTGGCAAAGGTCCCTGGATTTTCTTTTAGTCTAATCCAAGTGGAACATGAGCAAAAAACATGAAGAGCTATTTCACTGAGGAGCATATACAGATGGCAAATAAGCTCATAAAGTTGTTCAACATCTTAGTCATTGGAGAAATACACATGAAAACTAAGCCATCTCTCAGAATCACTAAAAAAAAAAAAAGAAAGAAATTAGGTCTTAAATCAAATGCTGGTGAGAATGTGAAGAAACTGTACTGCTTTTACACTGAAGGGAAGAATGTGAGGTGGCTCAGCCACTATAGGAAAAAAAAAGGCAGTTTCTTAAAACCTAAACATACAGACACCAAAAAACTCATGAATTGCTCTCCTATGCAGTTTCCCAAAGAGATGAAGATTTAGAGGCCCTTGGGTGGCTCAGTCGGTTAAGCTTCTGACTTGGGCTCAGATCACGATCTTGAGGTTCATGAGTTCGAGCCCTGCATCAGGCTCTCTGCTGTCAGTGCAGAGCCGGCTTCGGGTCTTCTGTCCCCTTCTCTCTCTGCCCCTCTCCCATCTGTGCTCGCTCACCCTCTCTCTCTGTCTCTCTCTCTCTTAAAATAAATAAACTTCAAAAAAATAAAGATTTATATTCACACAAAAACCTTTATGCAAATGTTTATAACAGCTTCGTTAAAAATACCCCCAAATTCAGAGTTCCTTCAGTGAGTGAATGGAGACATTCACTGGAGACACGTGGTAGAACAACACCATGGAACACTACTCAGAAATAAAAAGGAAAAACTACAGATAAATGTTGCAACATAAACAAATAGCCCAAGAATTCTCCTAGCGATAAAAGCCCAAACAGCTACATACCTCTATGATTCCATTCCTATTAACCTTCTCGAAATGACCAAATTATAAAAATGGACAACACATTAGGGGTTGCTGGAAGTTAAGGAGCAAGTGGTGGCAGGAAGGAAGTGGGTGTGGTTTTAAAGGGACAATTTCCAAATCTTTGTGATAATGGAAACATTCTGTATCTTGACCGTATCAATGTCAAATATCCTGGTCATGACATTGTAGTATAGTTTTGCAAGATATCATCATAGGGAGAAACTGAATAAAGTGTGTATAAGCTCTCTCTGTATTCCCATGCTTACAAGTACATGGGTATCTGCAAGCATATAAAAGTAAGAAGTTCAATTAAAAAAAAAATAAAATCATCTGATGGCAACTTAAAGCTATGCAGATGACCTATCTCCTCTCTTAGTGAATTCTAAGCCATTTCAGCATAAGCTTTACCTTAATTCCAAGGTTCCACTCCCTTTGACTTGGTGTTATTTTCTTTCCCCTCCCCCTTCTTTTCCTCAACTCCATCAGACCCTTGTGTGCTTGATGGGTTTCGCCCACCCTCCTAGTCTAACTCCACCTCATGCTTAAAAGATCTTCCTTTATAAAATATTTGTTATTTTCATAATTGTATTTAGGTTACTACCTATTCAATATTTGAATGATTTGTATTTAAAAGAGATTTATGAGATTTTTTTAAGTTTATTTATTTTGAGAGAGAGGGAGTACACACAAGCAGGGGCGGAGCACATAGAGGGAAAGAGAGAATCCCAAGCAGGCTCTGCACTGTTACTATGGATCCAGATACAAGGCTCAATCTCATGCACCATGAGGTCATGACCTGAGCTGAAATCCAGAGTTGGATACATAACCAACCGAGCCACCCAGGTGCCCCAAAGAGATTTTGTACTCCAACTTTACCAAAATTCAAATTAAAAAACTGAGGCTCAGAATGCCTAGGCCACTCCATAAATTGCTCAAAGGAAAATAAGAAATCAGAGCTTAGATTCTCAAACTCTTTGCAAAATGGGTTTTTTGTTTTGCAAAAGTCATTACTTCTGCTTTAGGTTTCCACATAGCCATAAAACACCATAAATTTAAACAATTAACTCTTTTGGAGCACCTGGGTGGCTTAGTTGGTTAAGTATCTGACTCTTGATCAGGTTCACGATCCCAGGGTTGTGGCATTAAGCCCTGTCTCAGGCTCTCTGCTGGGCATGTCCCCTGCTTAAGATTCTCTCTCTCTCTCTCTGTCTCTCGCTCTCGCTCTCGCTCTCTGTATCTCCACTCCTCACCCACACTCTTCCTTTCTGAAAAGAAAAAAAAAATGTAAAGCAAAGCAAAGAAAAAACTCTTTTAGTAACACAGTATATATACACATATATATATGCATATATACGTGTATATATATACATATATGTATATATGTATATATACATATATGTATATATGTATATATGTATATATGTATATATGTATATATACATATATACATATATGTATATATATACACGTATATATGCATATATATATGTATATATATACTGTGTTATATACATATATATGTATATACTGCATGCAAATTGCAACATTAAAAAAAAAGACAGAAATTGATTTGTTAATCCTCTTTCCACTCCAAATAGTTTTCCCCCATTGTTTGTCTTCAGAGGCAAAAACAAGTACCTGCCTATGTGTGCACACATACATAGGTATACAATATAAATAACTTTTTTTCCTTCTCAGTAACACATCTTAGAAATCATCCCCTATCAGCACATAGACTTCCTGGTAGACAGACCTTAGGGTGGTCCCTCCTTGCACCCTACTTCCTGATGTTTACATCTGTATATAATCCTCTCACTCTGAGTATGGGCCAGACCTATGACTTGCTTCTTATCAATAGTGACAAAGGCGATGGAACGTAACTCCCATGATTATTTTACGCTAGTAATACATAAGATTTTGTCTTCCTAGCAGGTGTTTTTCAGAGACTCTCCTTAGCAACTTGATGAAGTAAGCAACCTTGTGGAAAGAAATTGCGGCAGCCTCTAGGAATTATGGCCTCTGGGAACAGAGGGTGACCCTCAGCCAACAACCAGTGCAAACCAGACCCCTCAATCCTACAACCACAAGGAAATGAATCTTCCAACAACCCGTGTAACTGTGGATGCAGATTCTTCCCCACATGAGATTCAATATGAGAACACAGCCCAGAAACAACTTTAGCCTTATGAAACCCTCAGTAGAAGCCCTAAATAAGCAGCACCTAACTCCCAACTCACAGGAACTGAGATAACAAACTCTATTCTTATAAACTACTGAGTTTGTGGTAATCCTTTATACAACACAGAAAACTAATATAAAGGTCTACTTATTTTTTCCTACTACGTAGCATTGCCTTCTATATATATATATCATATAGAATTTTATAATTTTTCTATTAATAGATGTCAATTATCCATGCCTCCTTGCCCATAGATAGAAATGTATTTTTAGGGTTAATTCTCAATATTAAGATTCTATATTAAATATATATCATTAATATTTTCATTGGTATTGTCAATGAACTATATGCAAAAAGTATTTCATTTTTGCCTTCTCCAGGAATCTGTGAAAGTTCCAATCCCCTAAATTGTATTTTTTGCTATTGTTTCTATTTTCCAAAATACTAATAATGTATTTGACAATTTTACTCCTTTTTACAATAGTAATATTTAATGTATCTTAAAGTTACACTTAGATGGAGGATTATCTTACACACAACATATCAATAAACAGATGTTCCAAATCATCTGCCTAAGGCAATGGTTACATCTAATCAAAAGCTCTAAAACTTAGCAAAATTCCTTGACTCATGTAACTGTTCTGTTCTTTTAAGATATGGTTAAATCTATCTGGTATTGAACTACCCTGGCTTCAGAGAAAGAGTCATGTTATTTTATTAAACTATTGTCATCTTCCATAATACTGTAAGTAGAAATATACAACAGTGATGAGACATATAACTCAAGACCACAATTTCATAGAGCATTTTTACCAAAGAGTACAAAAACCCAATATTTTCAATGATCCTGTCTTTTATTGTTTTTATCCAGCCTTCCAGAGCAAGAGATGGCAAAAAAGTGTTGGATAAGTGCCCAGAATCATTAAGATGAAGAGTCATGAGTGTCAGAATAACACGACGCAATATACCAATGTGCACAAAGAATTTATCGCTCTTTACAGGGTGTGAGCCATGGATCTTTGCATAGAGATATCCAGGTGCCTAGAAATTATGAAGACTTGCCTCTCAATGAGAACTACAAAACTTCACTCTCAGGAAATGGCATATATCAGACACTTGATAGTCAGTCTGCTTTCCTCAAACATAGGCGTTCCTGTCCCTTCTCCTACTGTCCATTGGGTGTGAGAAGAGGTAGAACCTATTGGATCTCTTGGGCACGGAGGCACTTTAGGTCATCTCCTTTGGGTGAGTAGGTGAGTGCTGGTATGGGAACAAGAGGCACATGGATTTTTGGGTACTTTTGTAGAAGCTGTTACTATTCTCCTCTCCTCCATATTATTCCCCCCTCCTCCGTATTATTTTGACAATAGTAATTGCATACCTCTAGGTTTTAGTGATGCACATAATTTCAAGCTAGAGACACATTTTGCAGCTGTACTTGTAGCTACGTGTAGCTACTGCCCATGTGACTCAATTTCAGACAAGGAATTGAAGTTTTATCCTCTCCGTGCTATGGTTCTCTTTTCATTTGGGCTGAAATGCTGGTCAGAGAAATATTTGGAAACCTCTAGTGAACCTGAAGATGCCATATACTCTGTGATTTATAAAGGAAGTTGTTTTTTGTTTTGTTTTTTTTATCTTCTAGAAAATCTCTCACAGCATATGTAAGGAGACATACACTAAAATGTTTGCAGAAGCATCACTTATAATAGAAATCGTTTACAAAAATCTAAGTGTTCCTCAAAAAAGAAATGGATACATTGTGTTACATCAATGCTATTGAATGGCATGCAGCTGTGGATTTTGGAAAAGAATATATGTGTATTAAAAACTTAACAGATGATCATTGAGAACGGGAAGAGAAAATAAGATAAAAACAGAGAGGGAAGCAAACCACAAGAGACTCTTAAATACAGAGAACAAACTGAAGGTTGATACTGAAGGGGGTAAAGGGGTGAGGGGTGAGGGGTGAGGGGTGAGGGGTTGGGAAAAATGGATGATGGACATTAAGGAAGGCCCTTGTTGGGATGAACACTGGGTGTTATATGTTAACAGTAAACCACTGGGTTCTACTTCTGAAGCCAAGACTACACTGTATGTTAACTAACTTGAGAATAAACAATTTTTTTAAAAAGAAAGAAAGGCAAATGAGCAAAGGGAGAAAATAGGTGGAGGCAAACCAAGAAACGGACTCTTAACTCTAGAACACAAACTGATGGTCACCAGAGGGGAGGTGGGTAAGGCTACGGATGAAACAGGTGATGGGGATTAAGGAAGGCACTTGTGATGAGCACCAGGTGATGTATGGACGTGTTGAATCACTATATTGTACACCTGAGACTAACATCACAGTGTATGTTAACTAGAATTTAAATAAACACTTAAAAAAGATTAAAAAAACTATTTTGCTGTATTTAAAAATAATTAAAAAATAAAGTATAATAAACACAGGAGATTGATAAATATCAAAGTTAGCATAGCAATTATTTTATTGGTTGTGGGGTCAGGAGAAAAAAGGAACTATAAATATGTGGTAGGTAAGGTGCCTATTTTTAAAATATTTCATATGTATAAATAAAACAGAATGAAAATATCACATATTAAAACTTGTGAGATATACTTAAGTATGGCTAAAAGTGGAAAAATATATGATAGCCTTAAAAGACTTAAAAGACTGAAAATAAATTGGATAAATTAATCATTTCATAAAAGAAATTAAGAAAAGATCAGCATATAACAAAATCCGTGGAAAGTAAAATAATGAAAAGAAATAAGACAGGGAGGGGCCAAGATGGCAGAACAGCATGTAAGCTTTTTGTGTGCCTCGCGTCCATGAAGTGCAGCCAGACCAACACTAAACCATCCTACACACCTAGAAAACTGATGGGAGGATTAACACAACAATCTGCACAACCTGAACCACAGAATTCAGCAGGTACTGGCACGGAGAGGTGAACTTGGGGAGAGAGAAGCTGGTAGTGGGCAGGGAGCCACTTTTGCTGGTGGAGAGAGGATGGAGACTGGGGGAGGGGAGAATACAGGAAAAGCACCCCTTCCCCAAAAGCAGCTGGAGAGAAAGTAGAAAATTGGAAACAGCCACAGACACTAAATTAAAAAGGGAGAAAGGGAAAGGAAAGGTTTAAATTCCATTAAGACTATAAACAAGGGGAGCGCAAAGGCTGCAACTCCACAGCTCCATACCTGGCGGTGCTCTGGTGGGAAGGGCGAATCCCCAGGAACAGAGTGGGGTCCGGGAGGTTCTCAGGCCACACGGGGAAAAGCGGTTCCACTGCTGGAAGGACCTTTGGTGGAGACGGTTGAAGCCACCTGGTCCCAGCAGAACTCAGAAGGTGGCCACACTCGCTGGTGCTGGAACAAGGTCGTTAAGGGTGAAGCCTGGTGCCAGATGTATGTGGTTATTTTCCATAATCCCTGAAAGTGTAGCTGCTACACTATCTCACAAACTTTTTCCCGGGGCAGGCTGGCATCTGGCGGCATTCTTGGGGCACCAGCAGAAGGGTCCCGCAAGCATTCCTGGGTGCAGCCAACATTCGGCCACTGCTCGGTGAGACCCTCCCGCAGAGGGGTGGAACAGGTCAAAGCCACAGTCCTTCGGAAGTAAGGGGCTGGGGAAAACAAAAACAAAACTCGGGAGAGAGGTACTGCCTGGGGCTTGGTCACAGACAGTGAAGAAATGGGGAGTGGATGAAAGCTGAAGACAGGATGGGTGCAAGATTGCTGATGGGGGAGAACAGACTGGGTAGCTGGGTGGCGCCATTTTCACCGCTCCCGCGCCTGTGCATACGCACCAACGAGTGCCGCAACAATCCACCCCAGTAGTCTAGCAGCGCCATCTAGTGGAGAACAGAGCCAATACACTGAGCCCTGCCGAACTGAGCCAACCTCGCTCTTCAAGAACACAAGTCTCACCGCCAACTTAGTTTATGGACTGTAAAGCATACATGTGTGACTTCTAGGGGAAAATGAAGTAATTTCAGTCCTATTTCAATCTGTTAGTAGGTCCATCTATTCAATTTTCTTTCTTTCTTTTTTTTCTCTTTTACACTACTTTTCTTTTTCTTGAATACAGAAAGAGAAAAAAATTCATTTTTATTTTCAATTGTTATTAAAACTATTTTTCTTTAAATTTTTAATATATTTTTTACTTTTGTGTAAATTTATTCAA
Source organism: Acinonyx jubatus (assembly GCF_027475565.1). Lineage (NCBI taxonomy): Eukaryota > Metazoa > Chordata > Mammalia > Carnivora > Felidae > Acinonyx > Acinonyx jubatus. The sequence continues at coordinate 205,505,196 of NC_069381.1, read as the reverse complement.
ATTCTTTCTTACTTCCATCATTTTAATTTAGTCTACTTCAGTGTATTCATTTTTTCAAATTTTCAAACGATTTCCTTTTTTCTTTTTCTTTTTTCTCGTTTGCATTTCTTTTCTTTTTCTTGAATGCAGAAAGAGAAAAACTTCATTTTTAATTTCAATTTCTATTAAAAATATTTTTCTTTAATTTTTTACTATATTTTTTGCTTGTATGTAAATTTTTTCAAATTCTATTTTACTTCCATCATTTTATTTTAGTCCACTACAGTGTATTCACTTTTTCAAATTTTCAAACTATTTCTTTCTTTTTTTCTATGTTTTGTTTCTTCTTCTTGAATGAAGAAAGAGAAAAAATTCATTTTTATTTTGAATTTTTATTAAAAATACTTAAATTTCCACTATATTCTTTACTTTTGTGTAAATTTTTTCAAATTCTATTTTACTCCCATCATCTCATCTTAGTCTACTTCACTGTATTTATTCAAATTCTCAAACAATTTCCTTTTTTTCCCCTTTTTTATCCCCCTTTTTTTTCTCTAATCTGTCAAACGACTTTCAACACCCAGACCAAAACACCCCTAGGATCTAACATCATTTATTAGATTTGTGTGTGTGTGTTTAATTTTTTAATTTTAATTTTTAATTTTAATTTTTTAAATTTTAATTTTTCTACCTAATTAATTCCTTTTCTGCCTTCAAAATGACAAAACAAAGGAATTCACCCCAAAAGAAAAAGCACAAAGAAACGACAGCCAGGGATTTAACCAACACAGATACAAGCAAGATGTCTGAACCAGAATTTAGAATCACGATAATAAGAATACTAGCTGGAGATTAGAATCTCTTTCTGCAGAGATAAAAGAAGTAAAAAATAGAATGAAATTAAAAATGCTATAACTGAGCTTCAATCACGGATGGAGGCAGTGGCGGCAAGGATGGATGAGACAGAACAGAGAATCAGTGATATAGAGGACAAACTTACAGAGAATAATGAAGCAGAAAAAAAGGAAGATTAAGGCAAAAGAGCATGATTTAAGAATTAGAGAAATCAGTGACTCATTAAAAAGGAACAACATCAGAATCATAGGGGTCCCAAAAAAGGAAGAGAGAGAAATTGGGGTAGAAGGGTTATGTGAGCAAGTCATAGCAGAAAACTTTCCTAACCTGGGGGAAGACACAGACATCAAAATCCAGGAAGCACAGAGGACTTCATTCAGATTCAACCAAAACCGACCATCAACAAGGCATATCGTAGTCAAATTCACAAAATACTCAGGCAAGGAGAGAATCATAAAAGCAGCAAGGGAAAAAAAAGTCCTTCACCTACAAGGGAAGACAGATCAGGTTTGCAACAGACCTATCCACAGAAACTTGGCAGGCCAGAAAGGAGTGAGCAGGATATATTCAATGTGCTGAATCAGAAAAATATGCTGCCAAGAATTCTTTATCCAGCAAGACTGTCATTCAAAATAGAAGGATAGATAAAAAGTTTCCCAGACAAACAGAAATTAAAGGAGTTTGTGACCACTAAACCAGCCCTGCAAGAAATTTTAAGGAGCACTCTCTGAGGGGAGAAAAGATGAATATATATATATATACCAAAAGCAACAAAGATTAGAAAGGACCAGAGAACACCACCAGAAACTCCAACTCTCAATACTCACTCTAAACATCAATGGACTCAATGCTTCTATCAAAAGACATAGGGTAACAGAAAAGATAAGAAAACAACATCCATCTATATGCTGTTTACAAGAGACCCACTTTAGACCTAAAGACACCTTCAGATTGAAAATAAGGAGATGGAGAACCATCTATCATGCTAATGGTCAACAAAAGAAAGCCTGGGTAGCCATACTTATATCAGACAATTTAGACTTTAAAATAAAGACTGTATCAAGAGATGCAGAAGGGCATTATATCATAACCAAGGGGCCTATAGACCAAGAAGACCTAACAATTGTAAACATTTATGTGCCAAATGTGGAGTGCCCAAATATATAAATCAATTAATCACAAACAAAGAAACTCATCGATAGTAATACCATAATAGTAGGAGACTTCAACACCCCACTCACAACAATGGACAGATAATCTAATTAAAAAATCAACAAGGAAATAATGGCTTTGAATGACACACTGGACCAGATGGACTTAACAGATATATTCAGAACATTTCATCCTAAAGCAGCAGAATATACATTCTTCTCCAGTGCACATGGAACGTTCTCCAGAATAGACCATATACTGGGACACAAATCAGCCCTAAGTAAGTGCAAAAAGATCAAGATCATACCGTGCATATTTTCAGACCACAACACTATGAAACTCAAAATCAACCACAAGAAAAAATTTGGAAAGGTAACAAATACTTTGAGACTGAAGAACATCCTACTAAAGAATAAATGGGCTAACCAAGCAGTTAAAGAGGAAATTAAAAAGTATATGGAAGTCAATGGAAATGATAACACCACAACTGAAAACCTCTGGGACGCAGCAAAGGTGGCCATAAGAGGAAAGTATATAGTAATCCAGGTTTTCCTAAAGAAGGAAGAAAGATCTCAGATTCACAACCTAACCTTACGCCTTAAGGAGCTGGAAAAAGAACAACAAATAAAACCCCAAACCAGCAGAAGACAGGAAATAATAAATATTAGAGTGAAAATTAATGCTATCAAAACCAAAAAAAACAGAACAGATCAATGAAACCAGAAGCTGGTTCTTTGAAAGAATTAACAAAATTGATAAACCACGAGCCAGTTTGATCAAGAAGAAAAAGGAAAGGACCCAAATAAATAAAATCAAGAATGAAAGATGAGGGATCACAACCAACACAGCAGAAATAAAAACAATAATAAGAGAATATGATGAGAAATTATATGCCAATAAAATGGGCAATCTGGAAGAAATGGACAAATTCCTAGAAACATAGACACTACCAAAACTGAAACAGGAAGAAATAGAAAATTTTAACAGACGCATAACCAGTAAGGAAATCGAATTAGTAATCAAAATTCTGCGAAAAAACAAGAGTCCAGGGCCACATGGCTTTCCAGGGGAATTCTACCAAACATTTAAGGAAGAGTTAACACCTATTCTCTTGAAACTGTTCCAAAAAATAGAAATGGAAGGAAACTTTCAATGAAGTTGAACTTTCAATGAAGTGAGCATTACCTTGATTCCAAAACCAGACAGAGACCCCACTAAAAAGGAGAACTATAGACCAATTTCCCTGATGAACATGGATACAAAAATCCTCAACAAGATATTAGCCAACCGGATCCAACAATACATTAAAAAAATTATTCACCACGATCAAGTGGGATTTATACCTGGGATGCAGGGCTGGTTCAATATCTGCAAAACAATTAACATGATTCATCACATCAATAAAAGAATGGACAAGAACCATATGATCCTCTCAATAGATGCAGAGAAAGCATTTGAAAAAATACAGCATCCTTTCTTGATAAAAACCCTCAAGAAAGTAAGGATAGAAGGAGCATACCTCGAGATCATAAAAGCCATATATGAATGACCCAATGCTAATATCATCCTCAATGGGGAAAAACTGAGAGCTTTCTCCCTAAGGTCAGGAACAAGACAGGGATGTCCACAATCGTCACTGTTATTCAACATAGTATTGGAAGTCTCAGCCTCTGCAATCAGACAACACAAAGAAATAAAAGGCATCCAAATCAGCCAGGAGGAGGCCAAACTTTCACTCTTCGCAGATGACATGATAGTGTATAGGGAAAACCCAAAATATTCCACCAAAAACCTGCTAGAACTGATTCATGAATTCAGCAAAGTTGCAGGATATAAAATCAACGCACAGAAATCGGTTGCATTCCTATACACCAACAATGAAGTGACAGAGAAATCAAGGAATTGATCCCATTTACAGTTGCACAAAAACCTATAAAATACCTAGGAATAAATCTAACCAAAGAAGTAAAAAATCTATACACCGAAAACTATAGAAAACTTATGAAAGAAATTGAAGACAATACAAAAAAATGAAAAAAGATTCCATGCTCCTGAATAGGAAGAACAAATATTGTTCAAATATCAATACTACCCAAAGCAATCTGCATATTCAATGCAATCCCTACCAAAATAACACCAGCATTCTTCACCAAGCTAGAACAAATAATCCTAAAATTTGTATGGAACCAGAAAAGACCCCAAATAGCCAAAGCGATCTTGAAAAAGAAAACCAAAGCAGGAGGCACCACAATCCCAGACTTAAAGCTATACTACAAAGCTGTAATCATCAAGACAGTATGGTACTGGCACAAGAACAGACACTCATATCAATGGAACAGAATAGAGAACCCAGAAATGGACCCACAAACATATGGCCAACTAATCTTTGACAAAGCAGAAAAGAATATCCAATGGAATAAAGACAGTCTCTTCAGCAAGTGGTGCTGGGAAAACTGGACAGCGACATGTAGAAGAACGAACCTGGACCACTTTCTTATACCATACACAAAAATAAACTCAAAATGGACGAAAGACCTCAATGTAAGACAGGAAGCCACCAAAATCTTAGAGGAGAAAGCAAGCAAAAACCTCTTTGTTCTTGGCCACAGCAACTTCTTAACACATCTCCGGAGGCAAGGGAAACAAAAGCAAAAATGAACTACTGGGACCTCATCAAAATAAAAAACTTCTGCACAGCGAAGGAAGCAATCAGCAAAACTAAAAGGCAACCAATGGAATGGGAGAAGATATTTGCAAATGACATATCAGATAAAGGGTTAGTATCCAAAGTCTACAAAGAACTTATCAAACTCACTACCCAAAAAACAAATAATCCAGTGAAGAAATGGGCAAAAGACATGAATAGACATTTCTCCAAAGAAGACATCCAGATGGCCAGCCGACATGAAAAAATGTTCAACATCACTCATCATCAGGGTAATATATATCAAAACCACGATGAGATACCACCTCACACCTGTCAGAATGGCTAACATTAGCAACTTAGGCAACAACAGATGTTGGAGAGGATGCGGAGAAAGAGGATCTCTTTTGCATTGCTGGTGGGAATGCAAACTGGTGCAGCTACTCTGGAAAACAGTATGGAGGTTTCTCAAAAAACTAAAAATAGAACTACCCTACGACCCAGCAATTGCACTACTAGGCATTTATCCATGGAAGACAGATGTGCTGTTTCGAAGGGACACATGCACCCCCATGTTTATAGCAGCACTATCAGCAATAGCCAAACTATGGAAAGAGCCCAAATGTCCATCGATGGATGAATGGATGAAGAAGATGTGGTATATATATACAATGGAGTATTACTCAGCAATCAAAAAGAATGTAACCTTGCCATTTACAACTATGTGTATGGAACTGGAGGGTATTATGCTAAGTGAAATTAGTCAGTCAGAGAAAGACAAAAATCATATGACTTCACTCCTATGAGGACTTTAAGAGACAAAACAGATGAACATAAGGGAAGGGAAACAAAAAAAATATAAAAACAGGGAGGGGGACAAAACATAAGAGACTCATAAATATGGAGAACAAACTGAGGGTTACTGGAGGGTTTGGGGGAGGGGGGATGGGCTAAATGGGTCAGAGGCACTAAGGAATCTACTCCTGAAATCATTGTTTCACTATATGCTAACTAATTTGGATGTAAATTTAAAAAAATAAATAAATAAAACGAGTTAAAAAAAATAAATGAAAATGAAACAAATGGTATAGAAATAATAAAATCAAGAACTGGCTATTTGAAAAGGGTTAAAAATATAAATCTTTTGACATATTTTTCAAAAAATAATAAAGAGAACAAGCACAAATAAAAACATCATGGCAGGGGGGGTGTGTGTGACTGGATGCCTCGGTTGAGCATCTGACTCTTCATCTTGGCTCAGATCATGATCCTACAGTAATGGGAATGAGTCCTGTACTGAGCTCTGAACTGAGTGTGGAGCCTGCTTAAGATTCTCTCTCTCTCTCTCTCTCTCTCTCTCTCTCTCTCTGCCCCTCCACTTCCAGCTTGCACACTCTCTCCCTCTCTTAAAAAAAAAAAAGGAAGAAGAAGAAGAAGAAGAAGAAGAAGAAGAAGAAGCAGAAGCAGCAGCAGCATACTTGGAACCAAAAATAGGAATAAAATGACAAATAAAAGATTTAAGTAAGATTAATGGATTCAGTCAACATGGGCACCTGGGTGGCTCAGTTGGTTAAGCGTCCAACTCTTGATTTCTGCTTAGGTCATGATCTCACTGTTCATGAGTTCAAGACCCACAATGGGTCTGCGCTGACAGTGTTGAGCCTACCTGGGATTCTCTCTCTCCTTCTCTGCCTGCCCCTGCCCTGCTCATGCTCTCTCTCTCTCTCTCTCTCTCTCTCAAAACAAATAAATGAACTTTAAAAAAAATAGATTCAGTCAACAAACTTATCAACCCATTTTAAAACATTAAAGAAATATTGGAGAAAATGGAGATTTCAAAGCAAATTCATGAAAAACAGACAGTAAATACTAAAATAAAAAAGAAGTGAATCAACTACTGATACCTGCTACGATACTAGGAAACTCAAAAACATTATGTTCAGTGGAAGAAAAGACAAGTGCTAAAGATTACATTTGTATGATTCCTTTTACATGAAATGCCCAGAATATGCAAATCTGTCAGAAAATAAATCAGTGGTTGCTCAAAGTCGGGGGTGGGATTAGGAGATGGCCACACACAGGCACCACGGAGCTTCTGGTGGCATAAAGATGTTTTAAAGTTGGATTGTGATAATGGCTAAACAAGTCTGCAAATTTACTAAAAGTCATTGAATTTTACAGGGGACTTTACAGTATGGAAATTGTACTTTAACAAAGCTGTTAGAAATAAGAAATGGAATGTTCTAATGGACTCATAACCATTAAAGTGAATGAATTGCTTATTAAAGAAATAAACCTACCTCCCAGACTATCTCATCAGAACCCCAAAAGAAAATAGGCTTAGAGGATTTTATAGGCAAGCTTACGTTAAAACTTTAAGAAGTAGATAATCTGTGTCCTCTAAAATCATGTCAAGGAAAACAAAAGACAGAAGTCCACCCATTTCGATGTACATGTGGTAATGTCCTTTGATGGTAACACTTTGTAAGGATTATTATAAGAAAAATAATAAAATAATCAGGGATGCCTGGGTGGCTCAGTTGGTTGAGCATCCGACTTCAGCTCAGGTCATGATCTCACAATTTGTTGGTTCAAGCCCGCGTCGGGCTCTGTGCTGACAGCTCAGAGCCTGGAGCCTGCTTCGAATTCTGTGTCTCCCTCTCTCTCTGCCCCTTCCCTGCTCACTCTCTGTCTCTCTCTGTCTCAAAAATAAATAAACCTTAAAAAAAATTTAAAAAGGATAATAATAAAATAATCACACTGTGAATGTAAGTGAAAACATTCTATATGAATTCCCAATATATAAATGAATATTATAATTAAGTAAAACTTATTATACAGGAATACAGGAATGTTCAAGGTCAGGATTTGAGCAACTTTGTAGATTGTGGTACAAAAATTGTGTGATGATCTCAACAGATGCAGGAAAAGTATTAAAAATACCCATTTATGATAAAAACAAAACTCTAGCATGCCAGAAATGAAGGGAAATATGTTTAGCCTGATAAAATCTTTTTATGAAAATGTTATGTTTAACTTTTTAATGCTCAAAAACAAAAGCTATGTTTTTATACATTACTAAAACATGCTATGTTGTTTTACCATTTTTCCCCTGTGTTTGGAAAAGACAAATGCTGTAATTTAAAAGTATTCATTAATTCCTTTTTCTTTTTCATACAGTAAAGTTTATTTCATGTTTTAATTACTTTTACTTGCATGGTTATTATAGGAAATTCAGAAAAAGAAAACACTGTTTCTTGTGTTGCCATAGTTATTATGCATTTAATTTTATCATTACCAGATGAATTATTCATTTCATATATTGCAAAAAATGATTTCTGTGTGTCAATTATGTCCAGAGTCCACTGTCTGAAGAGATAGTTCAGGTCATTGACAAGGATATGTTATGACCAATATTTCTATATAAAGAATAGCTGTGAGTTATAACTTTCTCTCCCATAAAGTGTTGGCTTTTTTTTTTCCTATCAAGCTTTTCGAAGCTCTGTCAATATCGTTCTCCTATTGGCTTCGCTCTGAAGATATGTATAACAGCAATTTACTAGAAGAATGGCTCGTTTCTAATCATCACTATGCTTACTTTTATAGCATCAGAAATATTCCTATTAATGTCAGGAACAGTATACCTCTACCATATCCTGACATCATAACTCTTTCCCAGAGATCCCCAAGTCATTCAATAGGCGATACAAATAAAAGATAAGGAAAACTTTTTTTTTAATGTTTATTTATTTATCTTGAGAGAGAGTGAGTGAGCGAGCAGGGGAAGTGCAGAGAGAGGGAAAGAGAATTCCAAGTGGTTTCCATGCTGTCAGTGCAGAGCCCTACATGGGGCTCAAACCTACAAACGAAGAGATCATGACCTGAGCTGAAACCAAGCCAACTAGGCACCGTGATTTTTTTTTAAATAAGCTTCACACTCAGGGTAGAGCCCAGTGCAAGGCTTGAACGCTTGACCCTGAAATCAAGACTTGAGCTGAGGTCAAGAGTTGGATGCTTCACTGACTAAACCATCAAGATGCCCCAAGAAAAAACATTTTTATATGCAGGTGATATGATTACTTAAATAAAAAGTCTTTCAAAAAACAAACAAACAAACAAACAAACACAATTAACACTAGTAAGAGCAAGGTTACATACAATCAAGAAGACTACCATCTGAAATTCGGTAATGTCCTTATACCAACGATGCCAGTTATAAAATATAAAAAAAAACAGATATCATGTGTGATATTTAAAAAATTATGATACCTCAATATCGTGAATACTTAGGAAGAAATAATCCATGATTTGGGAAATATCTAAAAGAAACTGTTTTGTATCCAAATAATAGAGTATACTGTTTACCAGTTGAGTTGAATAAAACCAAATATATTTACATATGCATATATATAACCATGGAGATATAAGTGGCAGGGAGAGAGAAGGCCGACCATAGGGAGATGAGAGAGCACTTCCTTCTATAGAAGTGAAAGTATGGTCCCAAGAAGCAGATAAAGAAGTGTAGCAGTAAATCACACACAAAGAGTTGGGACACTGAGGTTTTTCTTTCCAGGAACCAACTTTCTTCGTGCCAGCACGGGCTCAGCGGGCTAAGACCCAAAAGACTGAGCCCTGAGTGCAGTGGGGGGAAGGGGGGAAGAGGTTGTCTTTTTTGCAATTTTTGCTCCTTGGTCTCCCATATATGGTAACATACAGTCTGAATGGGCTGCCTGTGTTACAGAGTTGTGAGGAAATGTCGCCCGCACACACACAGAGCCAGGTTGCCTTCCCTTGTCTTGAGGTTTTCACCACATTCCTTAGGGAGAAGCTCTATCCCAGAAGGTCTACAGTTTGGTCTATAATTCCCTATGTATCTTGTTCATAATCACATTACAGAGAAATATTATAAAGTTTGTTAAAATTGGGGAGTAGCTGCGTAAGTAATCGTTACATTATTCTCTTGTCTTTTCCACACTGTTAAAACTTTTCAAAATCCAACGTTTGTAAAAGGAAGTCAGAGAAAAGCTTGTCATTACAATCACAAATTTCTATATTTAGAGGAAGCAAACATGAGTTATCTCACTTGTATAATTCATACATGTACTGCACAAATATAAGGATCCTGATAGTCTCAAATAAAAAAGGAGAGATTTAGAATTTCCATTTCAAATCCTTTAGCCAATTATTTGCCTCATTTACTTCATATAAATGTAATTTCAGATTTATGTTCTTCAAAAGCTCTTGTGAAGTGGAATTTCCCTTCCAGAAGAGTTTTTTTTTTTTCTCTGTAAATTTCGTCTTAGTAGTGTAGTTCTCACTAGTAGGGTAGTGATTTTTAATTTATCTTGAAGGCATGTGATTTTTACTTTTATCAAAGGGTTAAAGAAGAAAACCATACAGGTATCAAGTTCTACATTTGGTGGTTTCCATATTTCTCCTTCATCCTTTCCAAGTTCCAGCTGCCATGGTTTTGGCATGAGGTAAGATGACCAAGGACTTGTCCCATTATTTGCTATAGAAATTGGGCGAGTGGGAAGAAAATGAAAAGTTACCTGCTCATGTGCTGTTGGGAAGTTCCTTGTCCTCTTAAGACACTGTGTGGAACTTGTTGGGTCCCTGATTCTGTCCAGTGTTTGGATTTCACATGGTCCCATGTACAGTTTTGAGGACAAGACTGAGCCTTTGTTGACCTTAATGGATCAGTGGGTGTTTGTCTAATTATCTCTCAAAGGTGGTGATACATAAGACTCTGTATGGAAATAATTCAAAATTCTAGCATTCGTGAGAAAGATATAAAGAACTTAGTAAAATGCAGATCCCTTGGCTCTAACCAAAAATACTTCCAGCCAACAGGCTTGTTGAGAACCTCAGGTGATCCTGATACTGTTAGCTCAGAGATTACAACATATGACATGGTGAGGAAGTTATAGATGAGCAGAAGTGAAGAGATGCTCCCTTTGTTTCTTTGTTTGTTTTCCTAAAGTTTCCTGACTCCTCCTAGACCACAAGTCTTTGGAATGGTAAGCCTCAAACTCTCACTTTGGGCAAAATTCCAGTGGCAAGTTGTATTAGTTGCGTAGGACTCCCATCACAAGGTACCAGAAAATGAGTGGCCTAGAACAACAGAAATGTATTCTCTGACAGTTCTGGAGGGTTGAAGTCCAAAATCTAGGTGTTGCCAGAGCCACATTCCCTCCTAAGCCCCCAGGGGAAAATTCTTCCCTGGATCCCAGCTTCGGGGAGCCCCAGGCGGTGCTTGGCCTATGGTTGCATCCTGTCATATCTGGTCAGTATTCACAAGGCTGTCTTCCTTCTGTGTCTGTGTCTCTGTGTCCCTTCTCCTCTTATAAGGACACAAATCATGTTGGATTACAGACCCACCTATTCCATTGTGACCTTATCTTAACTAATGATGTTGGCAATGACTCTATTTCCAAATAAGGTCACGTTCTGAAGTCCTAGGAAGGACATGAATTTTGGGGAGGACACTATTCAACCCACCACACAGTCTTCAAACTACTTAATTAGATATTACCTTGAAATAATGTTGAGTTCTTTGTAAGCAAATGAGAAAATACATACTCTCTCCCAATTTTTATTTCAGTTCATTAAGATTCTTGCTTGATTCCTGGGGTAATTCTCTTTTGAGCATTTCCCCCTGTTTGTCAGAGGCCACAAGTATCACTGACTTTAGAATTACCTCATTGCTATCTTTGCAAGATTTGGCACATTCTCAGAAACCAGGAATTCCTTCAAAAATATATCTGTGTGTGCATGTATGTAGGAGAACAGAATAAGAGTCTCTCAGGAAATCAATGCTGCATTTTCCTTTGGTTGTCAAAAGAAAGAATTTTTCAGTGAATTGAATAAAATATGCAAAACAAAATGAAGAATAAATCTCCTTAACTTTTGTTAGCCATTCCAGCGTAATGAGTATCACCCCATCAACTTCTAAAAAGTAGAGGAGTTGATGCATAACAATTCTGAAAGGGGATTATTATTATTATTGTTAATATTATTAGTATTATTTCTTAAATAGGCAGACAAAAGAGACATCAGAAATTCTAGGTAATACTTTTATTTCCTGAGGCCAACAGATTGCAATCATCATGGAGCGTGTCAGACCCAAAGAGCTCAGTTCTCAACGGTAGCATTTTCAGGGTGGAGAGAGGTCATAATATTTAAGAACATCAGTTAAATTTACTCAAATTCAGGTTGTGCTTGATCTTACCTCATCAGCACGGGACCTTGTGCACTTCATTCTTTTTAAAAAGTATAAAGTTCAAGTTTGATTTAACTCAGAAAAACTCCCTCATATGGTGTTTTACTCTCTGGAAGCCAAATTCAACCCTTTGTTCTCAAGCAGCTGATCTCTTGTGAAAGTCTCTGTGGAAGCTTCAGGGCCCCCAGCCATCTCATTATGATTCAGTTGCATGATGTATCCAACATCAAACAGTCTATTAAATCACAGCAATTTAAAAACTACCCTAGAAATCCATTTAAAAAAAATGCACTGACAAATATACTTTTTAATTGCGATGTTAAAGTTTCCAGAATATTCCTGATCACGTTGCTTCGAAGTGTTGCCTTTAAAGGCGGAGAGGCCCAGACTGTCACAACCAAGCATTTAGGAAGGAAATGGCTGTGTCCTTATAAATTGTTCTTCATCATAATTTGTAGACTTGGATACTGAAATACTCTCATAATGCTTTCCAAGTGGTCAGAAATATGTACAGGCTAGTTTAATAATCTTGCATCCTAAAACCAGTCTTTCGATACAGAGGCAAGAATTTTCCATTTATGGGTAAGAGAAAATGATTTGAAATGTGAATGATTTGTTTCTCTTCAACCTGCCACCAGCGTATCAGACTTTATCGATAACGGATAGTTGGATGCGCGGGGTACTCATTCACTATGTCTTTGAAAAGCACATATATTTTTAGGTAATTATTTTTAGGTAATGCAAAGGAGGAAGTAATTATTAGGCAGACATGACCCAGAGTTTCCATGTGCATCAGACAGTGTGGCCTGCAAAACAGCTGTGGTAATTCTAACTTCTTCCACATATATCATGTTAAATCAATGAGCACAAGTATGATAACTGAGACACGGTGAGAGCATTTTGGTCAAATATAAAATAATATGCATATTTAAGGTTCTCTATACTCGTGGTTCTCAACCTTTGTTACGCTTTACGATCAACTGGGAGGCTTTTAAAAAGATCAGGTGTCCCCATGAACTAATGGATGGAGAAATAAATTGTGGTATAACCATACTCTGGAATACCCCTCAGTATTCTCTCTACAGCATAAAGGAATGCTCTACTATCACACTTAACACTAGGATGAGTCTCAAACATAGCATGCTATGTGAAAGACACCAGGTACAAAAGACTAAATACTTTGACTACATGTACATGACATTCTGGAAAAGACCCAACTATAGGTGATGTTGGAAACAAAGGCAGAAGGAAATGTAGATAAAATTAAATTTCCTTTTGACCTGCAGCCCATTGACAAGTCTTTAGGCAGACAAATGTAACATTCCTTCAGGAACTCCCTAATCTCTTAATGTTAATGCTTTGCTAGAGGGAAAAACAGCCTTAGCTTGACAATAGCTAGGCCTCCACTAAGTCTTTAGTATGTGAAAGTCTCTTTGGAAACTCCTTCGCCCCCAACTCCATAAAGTGGTCACCCCACACACACACTTACAGTGCAGCTCCCCCTATCCATGGGTCCTGCCCATGTTTTAATAAAATCACCTTTTTGCACCAAAGATATCTTCAAGAACTCCTTCTTGGTCATCGGCTCTGGGCCCCACGAACCCCACCATCACCCCCAAAACTTCATCAAAACCACCTTTTTGCACCAAAGACTTCTCAAGAATTCTTTCCTCGCCTTCAGCTCCGGACCTACCACCATTCCAAAACCGCATCGTAGGGATGGAAATCCCTTTAAATGGGTGCATTTTAGCGTGTAAATTGTAACTCAACAAAAATCAGACACCCAAGTTTCACTCCCAGAGAATCTAAATCAGTTGTGGTGGAAGGCAGGCAAGGGTAATTTTTAAAAAGCTCCAGGTCGGGTCTAAAGGAAGCGTTGAAATCTGCTCCACTGGTCCATTCATATTAAGAGTTCCAATCCCTTTTGACTGTGATATCGAAATCGTAGGCAATAAAGGATAGCTGCCAAAAGTATCACCTCTTCTCTACAAATAGAACTATAATTTCCCTTATCAACGAATATCAGTTGATTGATCTGTGACTTGAAGACAATACAGTGGTGCGTTTATATTTTTCTCCGGGAAGATGACTCTCACTCGGGTATTTAACTTCATTCAAGAGCATTGGTGAACACTGCAATTTACAGCTGCGCTTCAAAAATCCATTTGCCTCTGATCGGGTATTTTTCAGGTAAAATTTTTCAGGTAAAATTGAGACTAAGATCTCTATGTGAGTCACGATTTTGAGGTGATTACTCAGATAGCTAGGAAAACCTCAGGCAATATATATTAAGCATCTACTACGTAAAAGGCACCCCCTAATCCCGAGGAATTTTCTCCCTAGTGGGAGAAATTAGGGCAGGCACACTCAGAACTAGATCATTCCCCAGGTATCCCCTGGTGCCTTAATCTCTACAGGCAGGGGAGGTCAAAGATTCCCCCCACCTGTAAGGCTCAGGTCTGGTTCCCTACCTCCTGTTTCTCCACATCAAATCCATCTGCCGCTTTAATACCAAACTGAATTTCTTAGTCTACAAACCTGATGTGTGACACCCTTATCTGAAATCATTCAGCAGTGTACGTGCACCCGTAAGATAAACATCAAATTCCAACGTGCTGTGAAATGTTTGCAGGATCTGGGCCCTGCCTCTGGCCCCAGCCTCAAGCCACTGTTGCTGGCTTCCCCCTCCAGACTTCCCCAATGTGTTTGAGTTCCAAGCCCAGGTAATACTAAATCTGAGAGAAAATAGAAAGGAAACAATGTTTGTTGACCATACTCTATGTTACCCGGGGATGAGAATTGAGCTAAGCCTGAGCTGGCTTCTTAGCCTGAAATCTGCAGGATAGCAAAGGGCCCCCACTGAGGGCTCAGAGAGGCTCCAAGCTTGGTTTAATGTTCTGTTCTTGCCATCCTGAGATTCCTGTTAATACTAATTTTATCTTTGACCTAGTGATTTGGAAAGGATATGCCACAAAACAATGGAGCGTGCAGGAGGATACAAGTTTGGAACCTGGGGGCAGTGTGCATCCGCAGGGGGAGCAAGTGTCCCTGAGCCTGTGTGCCCCCCAGGCCTCTTGGCAGTCATGGGGAGCTCTCATCATTTTTGCAATGATGTTTTCTTTGCCTGGATCACACATTTGTAACTCCCTTTGATGTGGAAAATATTGGGGTCCAGGGCTGATGACCAAGAAAGAACTCTTGGGACACCTTTGGTGCAAAAAGGTGGTTTTATTGAAGCACAGAGACAGGACCCTTGGGCAGAAAGAGCTGCCCAGGGATTATGGGAGTTGGGGGAGGTAAAAGCAAGGAGAAGTTTCCAAAGGACTTTCATATGCTAAAGGGGATCCAGGGGATCCTAGAGGTTTAGCTATTGTCAAACTAAGGCTGTTTTTCCCTCTAGCAAAGCATTAACATTAAGAGATTAGGGAGTTCCTGAAGGAATGTTACATCTGCTTGCCCAAAGATTTGTCAATGGGCTGCAGGTCATAAGGAAATTTAATTTTATCTACATTTCCTTCTGCCTTTGTTTCCAACATCACCTTCACACTTGCCAACTCATCTTCCATTACCTAAATTTTGGAGAAACTCCTACACATACTCCAAGACTCAAATGAACCATCATTTCTCCTATGGAGGCTTCCCTGAGCCTTGCAAGACTTCATTATTTCCTCCTCGGAGCGACCACTGGTTCAGCCCTAACCTCCATTCCAGCACGAATCACGAATATTACACAATGATTCACGGGTATTTCAGACCTCACGGAATTGTAGATCCCTAAAGGAAAGAAGTCCTTTTATTCATCTCTGTATTCCTGACACTTAGTACAGTGCTCAGCACGTCATTGGCTCTGAGTAAGTGTTTAACTGAATTAAGCTCCTGGCACAGACTTAGCAAACGGGCTTCCTGCTGATGGAAAATGAATGTGTGGTCAAATTATCCTCTTTATAGGCTGTAAAGGGTGTAGGCAGAGGAGAAGCTCAGTATATTTGGGGTGCTCTGAACCTTCCAACAATCCATCAAAATCCACTCTGATGAGACGCAGCTGCCCCCCCACCACCACAGCGAGCCTCTCCGTTTTGTCTGCTCTCTTCTCTCTGCTTGCCACTCACTCTCTTTTATGTAAAATTAAACAATATCTCAGATACGCTTGGGAGTAGATTTCCCCCCCAGATGAATGAGTTTAATATTGTGGTGTTTACTTTCCGGCTTTTGGTTGAGGATTGAAATGCAGGTGTTTCCAATATGGGGGTTCTTCTGTAATTTTGCAGTTTTTTCCAAGTGGATTTTCTGAAGCAGCTGGTGGCACATATGTAAACAAAATCAAAATATTTGTTTATGTTTCCAGGGTTTTGCATCTAGTGGACCCAGTGACGGAAGATGTTTATTTTATAGTTGAAGGTGAATGATGTCATTGAGATTGTATTGTAGGGAAATGCAAAACCATTAAGTGGGGGATTCATACACTCTTTTGGCGTATTGATGTAAAACAGAGGATGATTATTGGTGAACATAGCTGAAGAAAGGCGTATACAGAGACTGATAGATGGTACGTTATATTGAGAACCTATCATGAATCAGATGCTAAGTTCAAGCCCAGACAATAGAATATGTGTTTTGAGCGTTTAGGAAAGCAGACATACATACCCTGGGGGCCAGACTGTTAATTTATCAATGGATTTGCTCAGCTAGTATATCCCCTAACTAATTGATCTTAAATAATACCTTGTCATCATAATCAATTTTCTTAAAAACGTAAAAAAAAATCCTCCTCTAAGAGAGAAGTTGTGGCTTAGGAGAAAGAAAGGGGAGCAGCCAAAGACATAGGAAAAGGGTATGTGGAGGCAGGGGCCTTTGGCTGATCAGACCCGATCAAGTCGATCCGGCTGCAAAGGGGGGAAAGATTGAAGAAAGGGAGTGAGAGAAGCCTTTCCACCATCCCTTGCTCTTCCCCGTGGCCCTCCCCTGAACTCAGAGTCCAAACATAATCGATAGCTAAAGTGTCACAAAATGGATGCTGTCCCACACACGCACTATTATTATCATCATCATTGTTATTGATCATGCAGCCTTCCCTTCTCAACATCCACAATCATTCGCCAGTGGTGAAAAATAGCCACCCCTCGGATCTTACAGCGACTCCAGGGACAGCAGGGCCAGGGCTTGGCGATGGCACAGGGCTGCTCAGAGGAATGGCTCCATCCTCTAGGCCGAGCCCCCCACCCCCTGCCGGTGTAAGAAACAAAAACAACTCTGAGCATTCCTCAGTTAGCCTCTCGGAGTCTGGAGGCTGAGCACAAGGAGAGGCCAGCCAGGTTCAGGATACATCTGCGTGTGTCCAGGAACGTACGGGAATGGAAGCCAGCTGGGGAACGGGTTAGCTTCTGTGGGCTCTGATGTGGGGGGAGAGGGGGGTTTCTGTGGGACTGAATAGTTGTGATTCTCACTAATCAAAGGCACCTGAGCGGGAGAAACACAGACGTCATTTCCTAATTGAAAACAGTTTGAGAATCGAAACACGGGACTTGGTTCCCCCTCACGCTCCCTAGTGAACTACTTTGGCCAACACCCTGAAAGAATGATCCTTCTTTAGGGATGCATTTTCAGCATACCAACACATACATTTCACACAGCACACCTGAAGGGGGGCTAAAGAGGAACCCATGTGACTCTTTTACAGGGTGAGAATTAAGGGGAATGCCTCACGCGTCTACTTGAGTGTGTGAGTTTGCACGTATACATAGGAAAAGGTGGCATGAGGGGTGGGGCTCAGAAGTGGGCTAGTTCTCTTAACCAGCCTTCTTCTCCATCCACAGGCCATCTGCTCTCCTAGTAGAGATTAGTTGACTTCTATGGGAGGTGGGTGACCACTGTCTTTCGAATCAAGCAAACAGTAAGGTGGCTAATGCCTCGGTGATGCTGATGCTTGAAACAACAAAGCAAAAAGACGTAGGGAAGGTACAACTTGAATTTGCCAACTGCCATTTAACTTGCATTTACTTTAAATCTGGCTTGCTCCCAGCCATGGAGGAAAACATATTTTCCTAAGAGCAGAGGATTGATTAAAAATAACTCATTGCCACTGCCTCTGTGATGCAATCCTGGATTCCAGTTCATAATTGATTTCTAGGAATCGTAAAATAACATTCATGGCACACTTCCTACTGTGTCACATATATTGTTTCCTGTTTGACTTTTCGGTGCTACGTGATATTTTGAAATTTAAAAACTAAGGCCAAAAGGCCAAGGGATGTCAAAAGAAGTGTCCAGGGTCACATTACTAGGAAAGGAAAGACTTAACATGAGTTTTCTAACACCAAAGACTAAAAGTCATCTAACGCAAGGTGGAGAATAATTAAGAAAGAGTTGACTTTCTCTAAAATATTGTATATTCCAATAAGACCATCAGCAATCCACTGATAATGAAAGTAGCAAGAAATTTCTTTCTAGGAAAAGAGATAATTCCTTCAGCATATATTTATTGAGCCCTTATCATGTGCCCCATTTTTTTTTCTGCTGCCCAATAAACCCTGAACTGACAACGTTGACAGCTTTTTTGTACAGTTACAGCACTTGTCCAGAAATACCTTTAGAGCATGTGAAAAATGCCCGTTGCAGAATTCATGGGGATGGGTGGGGAATATGCACTTTCTTTTTAATTTTTTTAATGTTTATTTATTTTCGAAAGAGAGAGAGAGTGCGAGCAGAGGAGGGACAGAGAGACAGGGAGACACAGAATCTGAAGCAGGTTCCAGGCTCTCAGTTGTGAGCACCGATCCGGAGGCGGGGCTCAAACCCATGAACCATGAGATCATGACCTGAGCCAGTCAGACACTTAACTGACTTAGCCACCTAGGCACCCCAGGAATATGCACTTTTAACATGTATTTTGGGCAACTCTTATGGATGGCAACGCTTGCCATCCTGGCTCACAATCTTGACTCAGATTTCCAAATAGCTTGAGTTTATCTTTTTTTTTTTTTTTATTTCCAGGAACACAAGGTAAATACTGCCAGACAAATGAGTGCCACTTTCTTTCTCTTTCCATTATTAGCTTTGAAATGACATTTTCTCTCAAATGATCATTCTCTGAAGCAGTGAAGTGACAGACGTTGATAACGCAAGACCGCAGAATCAAGTCACCAAGTACAGGACTATTCCAAGGTGTTTGTTGAGGAAATCTATGAGGGTGGCCCAACCGTGAAGGTTTTTTGTTTTGTTTCGTTTCGTTTTATGTTTTGTTTTCATTCTTGATTCGGCAGCAATCTCATCAGTTTGTCTGACTAACGTTTCTGCCTGTATTTTAATGATTTATTCTGCCCTGTCCTATGAATTACTTGGCAGAGTTTCTGTTACCTTGGAACATCCCATGTCCAGGGGCAGGTTTTGGATTACGTGTACGTATATTTCAAGATGAACAGATGCAAACATCTGAAATATTTGCTCTTTTATGGATCTCTCAGGATGACCTAATTTCCCTAACATCTTAAATTTAAAATCATAACTCAGATTTCACATTCTTTTTTTAAAGTTTATTTATTTATTTTGAGAGAGAGAGAGAGAGAGAGAGAGAGAGGAGAGGGACACAGAGAGAGGGAAGGAGAGAATCCCAAGCAGGCTTCGTGCTGTCAGCGCAGAGCCAGAAGTGGGGCTCGAACTCACAAACCACGAGCTCATGACCTGAGCTGAAATCAAGAGTCAGATGCTCAACCGACTAAGCCACCCAGGAGCTCACGGACTTTGCATCCTTTAATATCAACTTTAATCCTTAAGACCTCTGAAGAATTAAATGGTATATAACAAATATTGACAGAGAGTCAGAGTGACAAAATTCTGTGTACATCAAGAAGGAAAGACAGGGCCTACTTACAAAAAAGGCCTTAACTGTTTAGTTTGCAACCACTGCCAGTATCTGATCTGTGAGTTCTGCCTTCTAGGGATCCTTTTTCTCCTGGGGTGTAAATCCTTCTTCAAGGTCCATGAAGGGAAAGCAAGGCAAGAAGAACCTGGATAGAGATGTCGGGAAGTATGCAAAAAGGCCAAACTTTTACAATCAATATGAGACAGAACTACCAGACTATTTAACAGTGGTTCATTAATAGCAATGATCCTCAAGTGTCTTTTTTTGCAGTCTGAAATATGGCCTCTTTTCCACGTCACAGTATTACCTATACATCAACCAGTCTCATCAGTATTTGAGGCAGGAGGCAAAGTTTAGAAGGAAAGACTGGGCGAGAGAAACACCTAAGAATTTCTCAGACCACAGAACGCAGGATATTTTAGGGTACGGAGAAGGAACATTCCTTCCTTTCTTTTTTTAAATTAAAGTTTATTTATTTTGAGAGAGAGAGAGAGAGAGAGCGAGCGTGCACGTGCCCAGGGAGGGGCAGAGAAAGGGACAGAATCCCAAGCAGGCTCCACACTGTCAGTGCACAGCCTGATGCACGGCTCTATCCCACAAACCATGAGATCATGACCTGAGCTGAAACCAAGAGTCGGATGTTCAACCAACTGACCCACCCAATCACTCCAAAGATGAAACATCTCTAAAGTTCTACATTAAATGCCAGAAACTTGCACTCTATCCTGCTGTAATTGAAACTGAGTACGTCTAATCTGGGTCTTTTAACCACAGCACTATTGACATTGGAACCAAGTAATTCCCTGTTGTAGGGGCTGTCCTGTGTAGGAGGCTTTGCAGCAGTTTTGGTCTCTACCCATTAGAAGTCAATGCACCTCTTCCCCATCATGGCAATCAAAATCGCTCTGCATGTCTCACGGAGGAGAAGTTCCCCCATGTTAAGGACCACTGAGCTAACTAGACTAAGTCTGCTATGTGGGCCACCCTCTGTGTGTGAGGCAGTTCCCAGCCTCCACCTAGGCCCCAACCCTACTGCAAAGGTAACCATTGGATTTGTCACTGTTGGTTCAGTTTTCATTGCTGTTGGGTTCCAGCTGGCATCCTCTTTCCACCGTCTTAGAGGTGAAAACTTTCTGCTGAAAGGTTGAAGTGTCTTCCTTTGTGTGAAATGTCCCATGTTTCCCCGCCCTGCACGGTACTGAGAAACCCTACTCCTCCTTGAACCCAGCTGACAGGAATACTTATTTCATATTTTCTCTCAGGTTGCGTTCTGTGTTCTACAGTATCCATGTCTCAGTAAGGGCACATATGGTAATATATTATAATTGCAGATAGATATATTTATCCCATCCCCTAAGTTATGAGTTGCTCCAACAACTGTATCCTGTTGATCCTCCTCAAGTTTCCTAAGTTTGACTTTTATGGTGTCATAGCAGGGAAAGTTTTTCTAGCACTGCTAAAATTCCACCATGACACAAATCCATCGATGATTAGGCTAGCTCAGAAACTTCGAGTCCTCTTCCCGTGACACCAGTTCTTTATCTGAGGCCAGGGAATCCTGACATGCTCGTGCGCCTGTTGGATATCTGCCAAAATTACACCCCAAACTGGATTTTTGCCATACCTGCTTCATCTGGCTTCTGGGGTATGACTTAAATCTTCTGATTTACCAGAAGTCGAATATAAATGACATTATAAACTGTGCATCTGGGTGACTTCAAGGAAGCCTTTCTTGCCAAACATCTACAGGCAATATCTTTGCTCTGACAACTACAAATCACAGGACAACCAAATTAGTACTTATGGGAAAAGTTAAATTTCCAGTCTTTAGGAATAGTGATTATTACCTCGGTCTCTTTATAGAAAAAGATGTATCCTTCAGCTTTCTTAAAACTGAGTCCTGAAACTCAAAATGGTTCTAATTTATATCATGAGCCCACGCCTAGTTATTAAATATCCATCTAAATAGCAAATATATTTGATTATGGTTTTTTGCACATCTTTGGTGAACATTGTCTATGGTATTAAAGTTACTCAATCCAATCCTATGATAAACCATCAGTTGCCCAATTGTAGGATGAAGAATGAGATAGTGAATCCATGATCAGAGCCAAGTACCCATATAATCCGCATTCATGTAATTCGCATATTTATAAATTGAGAAATAGATACCCAGTTTAAAACAGCAGAAAGGAACCTAAAGGGAGAATTCCCCGAATGAAATTCAGCAGTGGTAACAGGGTAAAAGGAAAACAAAGTTGATCACCCACTCAGCACTGATTCTCGAATGCCAGGTTTGATAGTTGTTCTGAAAGGCCTCGGTGGCATTAGGATTTACGCCTGACCCACTTATTCATCAAGCCTACGGCACAGGCACTTTCGGAGGAACTGTGAATGTAGCAATGAATGAGACAGACCAGGTCTGTCCTCCCATGACGTTTGAATTCTAACATGGGGAGTCAGAGAAATCAATGAAGAATGTTGCTGACAAGTGCATTTAAGAAAACAAATGCAGTGATAGGGTGTTACTTGGAGCACAAGGGAAGAACCACCTATCAGATGAGATTCTCAGAGAAGGCCATGAGGGTGACTTCTGGTCTCAGACCCGAAAGACGAAAGCAAACAATATTTGCTCAAAAGCAGTTGCAGGGGAGGAAACAGTAAGTAGAAATCCAGCGAAGGAGACATAAATGGGACAGAAACAGGGTCAGGGAGACTTGAATCTCAGTGATCAGGAACAGACGGGCAAAGGGCCAGGACACATGGGGATTTAGAGATTAAGAAAGGAAATCAGATGTTATGCCAAAGGCCAGAAGCCGTTGGTAACTTTTAAGCCATAGAACGACATGATCTTATGAATTTTGAGCCCTGTCTCTTCCTGCCAGTGTTCCCAAACAGAACACCCATAGCAGTAATGTTCTCTACTTCTGGCTGGCTAATCCGCTAACCTGTGGCACATTAAGTGTAATTAGCGGCTTCAACTGGGGCTTCATTTTTAACGACTATCTTCGCATTTTAGTTTTATTTTCAGTCATCACCATGATCATTAATGTCATCTATAATAATTAGGATATTCCTCTGTGCTGCCAAAACGCAGCTTCTAAATAACTGAGGCTTTAATGTAGTTTTGTCTCCCAGCACATAGGCCTTAATATCCTTAACGTTTTAATTCTGTATGTGTCACTTTCTTTCCCTATCAATGGACGTTGATGTTTTGTACAAACGCAGCTGTATTCAAGCTAATATAAAACATTTGCAGTTTTACAAACTCTTTTAATAAGGGCCGACCACTGAAGATACAGGGTCAACTTCACAAATCTCCAAAGCTCGTACAAGCAATAAATTCGGATCAATAAAAAGTAATTGGCCAGGCAATAGTTTATATACTGATATGAAAAAATGTTATTAAATATTGGCTCTTTTTTGTTGAAAAATGTGTGTAAAGTTCAGAAGTAAAAGATACTCTTCTTTCTCTGCAGTTGTCTGTTTTTAATTTAAAAAAAATACTTCAAACTTGTTATTAAAAGTCAGGTCGAGCTAGAAAATGATACAGGTATGGAAAGGAAAGGAAAATACCACGAAGAAATCAAAGATGTTTATCTTAAGACCTCAGTCACCCAGATGACTGTATCTTATAATACAAAAGAAAATATCAGAAGACGTCGAAAGTTAAAGAGAAAAATGTTCCAGGTTATTTTGTTTTGACCAACAAGTAATACATTAATCAGCATTCTCCAAAGGGATAAAACCAATAGGATATATAAACATATAAACAGAGATTTATTGGAAGGAATCAGATCACATGATTATAGAAGGTGACAAGTTCCAAGATACACAGTTAGTAAGCTAAAGACCCAGAAGAGCCAAGGTTTCAGCTCAAGTCCGAAGACAGAAAAAAAACTGATGTCCCAATGCAAAGGCAGACAGGAAGGATTCTCTCTTACCTGAAAGAGGGTCAGCCCTTTTGTTCCATTCAGGCCTTCAACTGATTGGATGAGGTCCACCCATACTAGGGAAGATAATCTGCTTTACTCAGTCTATCCAATTTGAATGTTCATTCATCTTCCTCCAAAAACACCCTCACAGAAACACCCAGAATAATGTTTGCCCAAATCTCTGGGCAACCCAGTGGTCCAGGTAAGTTGAGGAATAAAACTAACCATTGCAAGTAGTAGGGTAATTTTTAAAGCTTAAGCCAGGATTAATTTATCCATTCATCCTGCTAACATTTATTGATCCATTCTGGGTGCTAGGGATCCAGTGAGTGTAAGAAATAATCTCTGACTCCAGTGGCTCTTGTGAAACAGCATACATACATAATCCAAATGCTGTGAGACAGTTACGAAAGGGAATGCATTGGAGAGATGAGTAGTAAGAGTCTTAACTCTAAAATTTAGAGAATGGTGGGGTCCCTGGGCAGCTTAGTCAGTTAAGTGTCTGACTCTTGATTTCAGCTCAGGTCATGATCTCACAGTTTGTGAGATCGAGCCCTCAGTCTGGCTCTGTGCTGACAGCTCTGTCCCTGCTTGGGATTCTCTTTCTTCTTCTCTCTCTGCCCCTCCCCCACTCATGTGTGTGCATGTCCTCCCTCCCTCTCTCTCTTTCTCATCTCTCAAAATAAATAAATAAACATTTAAAAAAATCTTTAAAATTCAGAGAATGGTAATGAAATGACCTGCAAAGAAGAGATAAGCTTCCCATGGAGAAGGAGTGCCCAGTCCAAAGAAATGCCTTGTATCAGAAAGGAAAGTGGGGAAGGCAAGTGGACTGAGGAACCAGCAGAACCCTGGGCTGTGGAGAGAAGCTCAAGTGACAGTGGAAGATTATGTCACAAAAGGCTTTGTAGACACTGAGCATTGCTGTTTGATTGTTACCATGATCCAAGTGCAGAGTTTTTACTGGATGAAAGAGTACTCAACAGTTCACAAGGAATTATATTCCATTTTTGAAAAATCGTAGCTCGTTTTTGCTCGAATTTATCCAAAATATTTTCTTGGCAGATACTGACTACGAACACTTGTTCTGCTCTCTAATGACTTGTTCTGTCAAATGTTTAGACTTCAAAATTACATCCTGACTCTTTTATTCAATGCCCATTAATCAGGACAGGAACTGTGCTGTGAACCGGTGGACAGGACCCATGTGGCCCTTTCCTCATAAAGCTGAAAGTCTCCTAGAGAGGGAAGTGAATAGACAACCATAAACAGAAATAAACGTGATTACCGCAACAAATGTAATATATAACCATGACTTGGTTGTCAACGCTAAACACAGGATCATCCCCAAACAAAAGAATCCCAGAGAGACGTATGGAAATCTTAGGCCGTTTCGTCTTGGAGAATCAGTGACACAATTGCCAAAGTCTCTAAACCAACTTGTAGGATGGCTCTAAAGTCCACATAAACCCTTGGTCTTGCTCAGGCATAGACCCATTATTTTAACTGTCATCTCCACGTGGGAACAAGAAATAAATTTTAACTTCTTTCTTACTTCATGGTCTGATTCAGCCATACATTGTTTCTATTGGTTATCACTGATGAGTTTAACCACTGCCTTTTCAACATCGTCGTTCATTTGACAGAAAATTATACTTTGAGCATCTGCCGTCAAAATCCAAGAAATGACATAAAGGATAAGAATCAAGTTTGTCACAGTTTTCTGCCTCTAGGCAATTAGAGTTTTATGGCATCTTCTTATAACTAAATGGGAAACATAAATCCTATAATTGAAATGAGATGAACTCATTTGCTTACCTGAGGACCAAGCTGTTTTTCATCATGCCGGCTCCCAATACCCTGAGCCTCAAATGGAAAGCAATGGATGTGCACCTCTGGTCTTTGGTGAATTATCACCAAAATGGTTTTAATATTGAGAGGCAGAGGGGGAATAAGGGAAACCCAGAAGCTGAGAACTGGTTCATACCCACCAAGCTCTGGTCTGATTCTCCTGGTTGCTATTAAAAATATTTGCAAGCTGCAATAATTAAAGCCTAAACAATTTATTGAGGTCTTTCTTTATCTGCCTTGTACACACGTTCAGGTCTTCCCACTGAGTTCCACTACTCAGCTTGCTGTTGCCCTTGGATGGCTGCCATTACCGTTCACCATCCTGCATTAATCACACACCTGCTTCAAACTGCCTGGACCCAGCCCACTCTTCTTTGGAAAGATCTTCCCCTCACAGCATCCACGCTCACAGGAGATGAGATTAAGGTGATTTTCAACTCCTGCGGGGCTGGGATCCTCTGTATCATTACTGTAGCGAGAACAAATAGAGACTGAAAAGGAGACTAATGCTGGGGGCGAGTGGGGGATACTTTTAATAGAGAAGAAGCTTTTACAGTGAATTAGCATAGACAAATATTGAATAGCCCAGTTTTGGATCTAGTTTTGCATTTACATATCCTCTATTTTAAGAATACCTAGACATTTAACTATACTAGGGATTGAACTTTTTAATTCTAAAATGAGGAAACTCAAATACAGCCAGTAGTAAAATTCAATTAACTGTGTTAAATAGGAGTTCTTGAACTTGGAATGAATGCATATTAATGCATTCATCCATTTAGCCATTCATGTATTAACTCATTCAACAAATATGTATTCAGAATCAACTGTCAGTAAGACTCTATTCTAATCAGAGCCCTAAACATGGAGGAAAAGATTGGGTTGTATTTTTATCATATTGGATTTATATGGCACAGAAAAAGATCGCATAGTGGTTTTTGTTTTGTTCTTTTTTCCTGAGCTCTTTAGAAGTAGAATAAATATAATCTATTTCTGGAATCAAACAACAGGGTTATTATGGTTTTATAATCTCATTTATTCATTTATTTATTAATTCATTCATTCATTTATTCATTCGGTAAACATGTGTTAAAATCCTACTATCTATATTGGATGAAGCTCATTTCCTACGGAGAGGAATAATTATCTCAATAGATTATTTCAGGAAATATAAGTGTTCAGCATGGCCTGCTCATAAGATGTTTAACAGGGAAATGGAATAGGTTTGTTTCTTTGTCTACAAGTAGAAACTGTCTCCTTAGGCAGTTGGAAAACACTGAAGACTTTTTTTTTAAGATATATATTTTTTAAGTTTATTTATTTATTTTGAGAGAGAGAGAGAGCAAGTCGGGAGGGGCAGAGAGAGAGAGAGGGAGAGAGAGAATCCCAAGCAGGCTCCATGCTGTCAGTGCAGAGCCCTACTTGGGGCTCTGTCTCATGATGGCAAGATCATGACCTGAGCCAAAATCAAGAGTTGGATGCTTAACCAACTGAGGCATCCAGAGAAACACTGAAGACTTTTAAGGAGGAGAGAGATTTGGCCAGGTTAAAAATATCTTCTTGAATGAGTGTGGATGGTAAATAGAGGGCTAGAAATCTGGGATGAGGGGGAGAAGTCCACGAAGGCTACCACAAAGGGCCATATAACAGAAGATGGAAACTCAACCAGCCACCCTGAGGCTGGGGGATGAAAAAGAAGTAACGCATTCAGAAGAGGTCTTATCCCCCTAGCAACATGTAAATGAAAAGCGTAAATAACACTTAGTCATATAGATTTTAGAGTCACCATTTTATAGGCAAATATAAATATGTTAAGGGTCAGAAGTGCTAAATCGTTAAATCCAACATTCATAATGTACTTCCCACATGTCTGAATACACAGATTAACACTTAGAGATTAAATTCACAGATTAGGTCCTTGCAATAATCCTATAACTCTCTCCCATTTTACAGACTAAGAAACTAAGACAGGAAAGGTTAAAGAAAATTTCTCAAGCCTCCAGCCACTAAATAGTAAATGATAGGCTTAAAATCCAGGTATTTAACCATGACCCCCAGTGGCATTATCATTACAGTCATGGAATCTTTATTGTAATAATTCTTGCTCACAATAACATCAAATTGTACAGAAGAATTGTACACTTCTGGAATTCTTTCTTTCCTAATCCCATACTCTACAGTTCCCTTTTAAGTTTTTTTTTTTTTTTTTAATATCTTAAGGTTTTTCCTCCCTAATTTTGGATAATATGCTTGATACTCTTTAATAAAAACAATACCTATTTTCTCCTCACTATGATCAATGATTTAGCTTAAAACACTTTGCCCCACGTTCTCCATCTCTAGCCCCAGTGTTTGATGGTAGTATTATTTCTCTTATTTTTTTTTATACTGACCTCTTATAATATGAGTATTGTACATACACTTCTAGTTCTTTTTCCATAGAATTTTCATGGTGTCTGTTATCCCTTCCCTGCTTCTTAAATCAAAGTTGTCACTACCCTTACGTGCCCTTCAAGTATTCCTTCCCTCTGTCATCTCCCACCTTGCCAGTGAATTTTTTCCTTTTGTAAGTGATTAACTTGGTGAACTTTCACAGGCTGTTCCGCACCTATACCCAAGCTGGCCTTGCTTCTTTTCCACATCCTCACTCCCAAGCTCTAGAGCACACACACGGCCACATGATTAGGACAGTGCAGGTGATTTTATGGCCACTGTGTTAGAATCCCGTCTTTATCTCAGATTTAATGTTAGGACCTTTGTGAAAGCTGAAAGAGATGTCCCAAGTATCAAGATCAAGTTGGGTTTATTTCATTTTACTGAATCACACCGCAGTGTGAGTTGCTTCTACGTGGGCTGTGACTTGTTCGTGCATTTCAGTTTTATCCTTTCCCATTGCCTATTTATTTCGTTTCCTTTTCCATTTCTATTCCGTTCCTTCTCCTTCCTTCCTTTTGTTCCTTTTATTCCTCTTTCTTCTTTCTTTTCCCTTCCTCCCTCTTTTCCCCCTCCCCCACCCTGTCTCCTCAAACTATGTGTTTTGCCACCATCCTGTGTTTTTCCAAACTTCTCCTTCAGAGAAATAGCGGTCGCTTCAGGACTTTCCTGGGAAGTTTGGGTTTCCCCCGTCCCTCCTTTTCTGAGAAAGCGTGAACAATCTGGGAGCTTCAGGATGGTGAAAGCATAAGAAGGAGGAGGTGTGCTGGTCCTCGATCCACACCTGCCCACACTGACCTCTGCTGAGATGACACAGAGCTGTCCAGTTTTCTTCCCAGTCTCTCCTCGGCTGGTCTTCATCCTGAGTAGCATCAACAGTCAGCCCCTCCCCTGCTCCACTCTGCGGTCAGGAAAACTCGGCAGTGCTATTGAAGTCTGTCTTGAAATATCTTCACAACTCCATCATACTCTTCTATTTCTGGGTCATGCATGAGGGACTCTGTGAGGCTTGCCAGATCCCAGGGATTTAGATAGAAATACTATAAAAATCTCTCCTGCTTCTGAGTTCACCAAACTATGGAAAATCTATTCTAACCCCCGTCCCCATTACCAGTCAGGCATTGACTTTTAGGGGAGAGCAGAGGGCACAAGTCTTTCATCGGAGACCAGGATCAGTGATTTATTGTATGCTGCTGCTGCTGCTTTTTTTTTTTTTAATGTTTATTTATTTTAGGATAGAGAGCATGCGAACGTGGATGTGAGCAGGAGGGGGGCAGAGAGAGAGGGAGAGAGAGAATCCCAAGGAGGCTTCATGTGGTCAGTGTAGAGCCTGACATGGAGCTCAATCCCATGAATGCTGAGATCATGACCTAAGCGGAAATCAAGAGTTGGATGCTTAACCAACTGAACCATCCAGGCACTCCCCCTGCTTTTTTTTTTTTAATAAACAAATGAACTTTCACACTTTTCACCCAGTCCAAAGCATTTCGATGCCCCCCACAACTGGAAAGCCCCATTCTCAGTGCTTCATCTCAATCTCTCTTGGGCCGGTACTTGAATAAATAGCTCCTTTTGTTTCCTCTTGCTTTGCTCTTTTAATCCTACCCTGTGCGCAGAATATCCTTTAACTTGTTTTGTTTTTAATGTTTTTTGTTTTTGTTTTTGTTTTTGTTTTTGTTGGGGGGGGGGGGAGACAGAGAGAGTGGCAGAGGGACAGGGAGAGAGACACAGAATCTGAAGCAGACTCCGGGCTCTGAGCTGTCAGCACAGAGCCTGATGAAGAGCTCCACCCCAGGAACGGCAAGATCATGACCTGAGCTGAAGTCAGCCACTTAACCCACCAATACACCCAGGCGCCTCTTCTGGCAGTTGATTCTTCCAGTGACTTCCTGATGATCTATACACTACACTCTAAGAATCGCAATTCAGACTCAAGCTGGAAAGTAGTTATATGGACCAGCCTTCACCAGTAAGTGAGTTTTACCAAACAGTAAACGTACACAACTTCCTAAAACAAAAGTGGTCAATTAAAAACATTTTCAATATTGAACCTGACCCAAACTGCTAAATCCTCCTGGTTCAGTCCCAGAAATAAAATTGTTTTGAATTTCAGCCTCAGGTCAAGATCATTATTAATTCTAAATTCAGGTCTCCAGCACACCTACTCTGGGTACCCAGAGGCCTGCTGTGTGCCTGCCTTGACTTTCTTCTCAGCACCTCTGGGATCTGCTAGAGAAAAAAAGCTTCTAGCAGATGACAAAGGATCAGTTTCTCTGCCACCTGGATGGGTGGGTTCCTGTGACCTGCTCACCCCATAGTCCAGTGGCTCTTAAAAACCATTCAGATTAACGCTGAGCCTTCAGGGGCCTGTAAATATCAGGCATTGTTTTGTTTTCTCCCATTTGCCCTCTTCTGTCATTGGAAGACCATTTAAAAGGGTTGAGTGGGAGCTGTGGTTGTATTTAAACTGATGTTCTAACAGTTCTTGTTAAAGTTTAAAGAATTTTCTCAAAACAAGAAAGTATGAGGGGCGCCCGGGTGGCTCAGTCGGCTAAGTGTCCGACTTCGGCTCAGGTCATGATCTTGCAGTTTGTGAGTTTAAGCCCTGCACTGGTCAGGTCAGACAGCTCAGAGCCTGGAGTTTGCTTTGGATTCTGTGTCTCCCTCTCTATCTGCCCTTTGCCTGCTCACACTCTCTCAAAAATAAAATAAAACATTAAAAAAATGTTTTAAATACCAAGTATGAAGAAAAGAAAGTATGCATTATCAGGTATTATCTAAGTTTTGTAAGTGAAGAGAAAGATGAATCTTCAAAGCACCTCAGTTTTATGCTTAAAAACATCAAGAACATATTTTATTACTGCTACACATTGTCACACAATAACCCTTTTCATGATAAATCCTTAGGGAATCCTGAGGGATTTTAAAATAGAATACATTCTTACAACCTGGAATCATTAAGATCTAAATACAGGAAGGGTGCTGGCTACATAATCTTGCAAAAGCCTCTAACCTTTTAAAGCTTTGATTGATGAGTCTGATATCACTTTGCTTCAAGCTTCATGGGTCCATTGACTACTAATCAGGTTTAATAAATGTAATTCCATTTGAAAATATTAAGTACCATAAAATTATTACCTTGATGATTTTTAACTAAGTGCACTCATAAAAAATTCTGACAGTTTTCATGAGCAGTGATCATCGAACAAAAGTGTTTTCTGCACGTAATATACCACATCCAATATACTTAGAATTATATTTTTAGAGGTTTCTCCATTTAATCTGTAATATAGGATAAAAAATTAACTAGGGAATGAGCCGTTTCTTAGTATGACTTATAAAATAGAAACTTACAAAGAAAAATCAATAGAGATCATTTATCCTCTAAAAAATGAGAATAAAGTTTAAAAGGTAAGAGGACAGATCTATTTTGATAAATAGACATTTGATAACTAGATAGCCTGTGGGTAAAAATAACCTGACTTAAATGAAAATTTAAGGATTCAATTAACATCCTTAGTGCTTAATGCCACCCAAAGGAATTTCAAAAAAAGCTTCTTGAAGATTTTCACAATTTATTTAAGAATCAGGTTAATCACTGCACAGAGAACAAGATAAATGAAATTCAGCGCAAACAGATTTGTCATAATATAAAGAAATATAGTTCCTGAAAAATACACATATAATACGTTCCTGAGAAGATGAGAAAGGTGGTTTATTATGCTATTCCACAATCTAATTTTTAGAAAGTTAATATCTAGAAAAGCTAACAGTCCCAGAAGCAAGCTTGTTATACTATGAGGTTTCTATGATGATGAATTTTATGTATCAACTTGACTGGGCCACAGGGTGCCTGGAAATTTGATCAAACATTGTTCTGGGTATTCCTGTGAACATGTTTTTAGGTAAGATTAACATTTGAATCAGTAGACTGACTAAAGGAGGCTGACCTCTCTAATGTGGGTGGGCCTCATCAATCAGTTGAAGGCCTAAATGTAACAAAAAGACTGACAAGAATACCCCTCCCCCCCTCCCCCCGCCACACACACACACACACACACACACACACACACACACACACATCTGCCCTGCACGGGTAAGAGAGAATACCTCTTGCCTGATAGCTTTCAGACTGGGACATCAGCTTTATTCCTGCCTTCGGACTTAGGTTAAAACATCAACTTGGTGCACCTAGGTGGCTCAGCTGGTTGAGCATCTGACTCTTGAGTTTGGCTCAGGTCATATTCTCACAGCTGTGAGATCAAGTCCCATGTCCGGCTCTGCATTGGGTGTGCTTAAGATTCTCTGTCTCCCCTCTGCCCCTCCCCACTCAAGCTCTCTCTCTCTTTCTGTCTCTCTCTGTCTCTCTGTCTCTCTCGCTCTCAAAAACTAACAACAAAACAAAACAAAAACACCGTGGGTCTCAAGCTTCCTAGCTTTAGGACTGGAACTACACCATCCCTTGGCTCTCCTGGTTCTCAGGTCCTTCCACTTGAACTAGAACTACCACATTGGCTCTCCTGGGTCTCCAGCAGAACAATTCTCCCTGCAGATCTCAGGACTTGTCAGCCTCCATGATCACGTGAGCTAAATCCTTATAATGAATCCTTACTGGGGAACCCTGGCTAATATCGTCTCAATTCCCGAGTATTTATCCTGTGAAAATTTATATTCCCATGATTTTAAAATAATGTTCACTGCTCTTCAGCATTTGCTAAATTAATATCCACTATGGATAACAGCAAAGTGGTAGAAAGTGAGTGGGTTTTTAAAACCAGATTTAAAGTCAAATCCTTGGTCTGCCACTAAGCAGATGAGTGGTCCTGGGCAGATTATTATAGCACCCTGAAAAGTGTGCTTCCTTATTTATGAAATAGACATACAAAATTAAATTAAAAAAAAAAAGACACCGCCCCCCAGGTTTGCGTGGCTTACGTGGACAGTATACATATACGGGGCAGCAAAAGTCACTTTCATGCTGCATCAGAAGAGGAAAAGTATGATAGCTCCCTGAGTCCTGCTCATGCCTAGCACCTGACCAAAAGTCCAGCTTCAGCTACCAACAGGAAGAGATGGCAAAGATTTCTGGAATTTCATTTGGCCCCAAATATACTGCCTTTCTACATTTGTTACTACCGTAATGCTGAGGCACCCCAAGTTGGAGGCAGATTAGACAATATCAAAGGGCTCTGTTTAAGAGCATATCCTTATAGGGTTCTGTATGTTCTTTTCTCGGTGAAAATGGAAAGACTGAACTAAAGAAAAGATAAAGTTTTCCATATCTGTCACACGGGAGAACCCCATGGGCTTACTTGTCTTCTGTCCCCTTTTCTCTGCAGGCTGGTCCCTCAGATAAGGGGAGAATGTTCAAAGGAAGTCTTGGGAAAGGTCCCAGGAGCAGTGGGCTGTATGCTATTGAGCTCCTCTGTTGGCAGTTAAGCTTGAAAGGCAGAGAAATATCCAGAATGCTAAATGAGTTGGTGTGTGTGAGAGTCTGTGTGTCTGGATGTGTGTGTTATAACCAGTACCTAATGTATTTTTTTTCTCTGTAGTGAATCGCTTTTTAATCCCCCCTCCTCTATAGGAAAAAATTGTTTTTAGTAGTAATTATGAAATCAAAAGAATTAGAAATAATAGCCAGAGAAGAGGAGCAGACAGTAAAAAGTTTCTCTGGTTGAACTTTGCATACATAATTAAATTAGTAAAAGTGAAGTAAAACAAAATAAAATAATTGTTCAGTATAAAAATTAAAAAGCTGGGGGTGGAGGTGAAGGTCTGGGAAAAATGCGTGAAGGGGAGGAGATTCCCCTTATAGAATGAATAAGTCACAGGGATGAAAGGTATAACATAGGGCATATAGTCAATGATGTTGTATGGCAACACATGGTAACTATACTTATAGTGAGCATAGCATAATGTATAGACTTGTGGAACCACTACGTGTATACCCAAAACCATTGTAACATTGTGGGTCAACTCCACTGCAATATTAAAAGGAAAAACACCATTTTTAATCAGTTTTTACATCCCACTAAGCAGTTTGAACTTTGATCTTTAGGGGACAGTTCTATACAAGCTATATAAATAATTGCCTATTAACTTTAGTAGATATGATAGCGAAAAATACACACTGATGTACATTTGGTGACATGTACACCTACTTCATTACCCAAATGTAATGTAATGTTAACGAAATGTACTCTAACTTTTTTGGCAATGTTAGCAAAACAAATACAGTTCAGGCAATTACCAAGCCGTGCCGCTGTGGTGATGTTTTATTTCAGTTTGGGAAAAAAAAATAATAATAATCAAGAAAGAAGAACGAAGTTTTGATTTTATTTTTATGTACCTAAAATTCATACACATTTCGCCGTACAAATGTAACGAATCATCTTCATTCAGTACAACATTCCGCGTGCAAATTAAAACTCACTGTGCCATACAAAAATATTACACCTTACAATTCACGCTGTTTCACTGTTTTACATTTGAAACACAGCATAAACCAACTGCAATAACTCAACTTCTCTTTATGTGTCTTCACAATCACTGTGCAAGAATTGTTTATTTTGGGTCGACTGTTGAAACTCAAGACTGAGTGGTACCATAGGAGTTCAAGATACAAGTATGCCCCAAATGAACTCTGATGACTCCGAACCGCCATGAACGTATTCTCCAAAAATACATTGGTAGCTTTGTCTCTGTATGTTGCGAGCTGTATAATTGGGGGGGGGGGGATCCTCTAAATGAACTTGCATGTAAAATAAAAGGTGTATTGAAAGTAAGAATAACAACGACTAATTTGATGTTTACCTACATATTACTTATAACCAAAAATAGCGGTAAGGATGGTTTCGAGTTTAAGCCAACAAAAGATATTTTCAGGAAAGAAGTGGTTTTTCACTCGTGTTTATTAGCCCCCACATCCCACCCCGGAGCACATGGTTCTCAAAAGTAGGGCGATTTGTTGGTTATGTTATTATTCAGAAGGCAGTTTCAGGTAAGATACACCTCCTCATTGCTTGCTTCGGTCATCTCTGCCACTGTACCTTCGACACGCCAAAGGTGATAGTGTATGTAATTTACTTGCAAATACTTTGGCATAGGAAGTGGTATCTGTGTTCGTGCTTGTTTAAACGCATATTCCAGAAGTGATGCCACAAGCATATCTGGCAGCTTTATCTCTAATTGGCAACCGAGGGCTGTTCGTGTGACAGAATGGTTTCTAGAAACGTGTTTCACTGGAGAAGGGAGTAATGTGCAAATTGTGAGCATCTCCCAGCAGCCCCATCCTTGCATGAACTCAATTTCAGGATCCACACTTCTCAGCGTGAGCCCTCGGCTTAAGGATGACTTAAGCCCTGCCCCGAGCCATCTTCACTGGATTGTGTCACCTGAGCCGACTGGGAGTAGCCGACACTTGTCCTTTAACATTGTCTCACCTCCCTCTAGCAGACCTGTGTGTAAGCGGCTCTTCAGAGAGCCGACCTTCAGTGAGCTGGTGGGACTGTACGCGTGATCATATTTGAGTCCCCCTGCTTAGAGCGGTTTCCAAGTGTGGCCGAATTCTACACTTGCTTTATCGCTAGCAGATCGCTTCCTAGCAAGGTGAGGGCAAGGGGCTCCCATCTACCTCTAACTGCAGGAAGGTACTGACGCCTGTGAAAACAACCTAATAATTGAGAGAGGCCACAGTTAACAGCACCGTGTGGACGTGTGTTTGTATGTTTAGAAAGTGATGACCACTGAGGAAAATGGGCCAGAACTTTTCCCTTCAATAACCCTTTCTTGAGAAACAGTGAGCCACAGGGAAGAGACTAGGGGCTGATATTCCCTAGTGACATGCATTGCCGTCTGATGAAACCAAAAGTTAACGACTCCTTCATCTGGGAACAGCTAACAGAACCTTGACGTCTTCACCAATTCTCACAGATATTGCTTGGGACATACAAGATGCAGTGGCTAAATCCACACAAATATTTCTTGGGATATTCAAGATACAGATAACAACTCCACACACAAGATGTAGATAGTCGTTATTTATCGTTCCCGTCACTTCTTGGCATTTTTCCCCCTTCTGGAGAAGCGGAAAAAGTCTCAAGACCACGCGGGGCCTTTCTTTTCACCTGTTTTTAGATCAAACAAATAACGTATCGATGCATGACTACAATTACCTTTGGAAAAGTAGATTGCAATATATAAAGCAAAGATACAAGTACCCCCTCACTGCTCTTGACCGAGGACGTACCACTTCCTCTTGTTAATGGTTTATGACTTCAAAACTGTCTGTCCATTTACATAAATACATATGTACGTATGCAAATATATGTGGTTTCCAAATGGCAATGGAATTTAAATATCCCGTAGAGCTGGATGACTTTGCAACTAAAATATGAACATGCTTATCCGCCTCATGAGAGTTGCAATATCTTTCACTCCACAGTGCCGTAGTACCTTAGTTCCTAGTATCCCTCATAGGCATAAGTATAATTTGTGGCACCCGTGGGGTTAGGTGTGGCCCTGTGAATAGAATGTAAGCGGCGGAGACTTGAATCACTTTCAGGCGGAAACTTTACATGCTGTCTGTAAGGCACCATGACCTCTCCTCAGCTACAGGGTCTGGTGAAATACCCCAGACTGATGGACTGATGACGGCTCCGTCTGCCCGGACCCTGGGTGAGAAGATACAGGACAGAGTCCCCAGTTGACCTGAGAGGGCCATGTCTGAGCAAGAAATAACCTCGTATTTTAGGCCAATGAGATTCTGGAGGGGTACTCCCGCATCAGGGAGATATAGAGCATCAGCAGAGATAGAGAGCGCAAGTAGGGGAGGCGCAGAGAGAGGGGTCCTAGAAGATCGGAAGCAGGCTCTGGGCTGAAAGCAGAGTCCGATGGATACAGGGCTAGAACTCATGAACCATGAATACGTGACCTGAGTCAAAGTCTGACGCTTAACCGACTGAGCCACCCAGGCGACCACATATGTACGATTTTTAAACGCAGTTGTTTTCCTAATAACAGAACTGGTGTCACTTGCAATTGTTAACGTATATAAAATAGTGGCAATGGACAATCTTAAATTTATCTCTTATATTCTTGTACTCAAGGCAGATTTTCCATAGAGTCAGTCAGATATTGTCATCCTCTAAAATGTTGTAACTGTTCACACTATTAGAATTAGTCATGAAGATACATATTGACTTAACGCTATAGTCAATATTGGTTCATTAATATTGATCTATCAACCATGAAATACTTGTAGGATCTGAAGTTCTAGAAATGTGGACCAATGTCATTTAATTTGTAGTTTCTGTTTATTAATTTGACTATGTTTTTGTGTGTGTGAGTTCTTTCTATCTACTCTGACTTGCCGTATCTTTTGTCTGCATTTCTATTTTGTTGTGCCGTTTAGATTTTTAGGAACACTTTTTTTTCTAAGATTTTATTTTTAAGTAATTTCTATATGTAATGTGGAGTGTAAACCCAAGGTCAAGAGTCACATGCTCCACAGACTAAGCCAGCCAGGTGCCCCTAGATTTTTAGGGAATCTTATATGTTAGGCTTCCTTATACTGGATACGTTGTACATGTTGCAAATACTTTCTCCTAGTCTATCTTTTGCTTTTAAATTTCATTTCTCATGTGTTTTATGACACAGAGCTCTGACTTTCATATAGTAAAATCTCTGTCTTCTTGATAGACATGGAATCTAGAATATGTTGGGCTTAGGAAGTTTTTCTCCAGTCAGCAAAGCACTATAAAATGAATTATATTTTTATTATAACTTAAATTATTTATAAAATTCCATTATAGTTTTAAGGGTTGTTTTATGTTTAACTCTTAAATCCAACTAGAATTTATTTCAGTGAATGGTGCAAGGTAGTGACTGCAATGTATTATGTTTTGTTCAAATGAATAATTGTGCCCACATGATTTGTTGAATAATCTGCTTTTTTTGGTCGATTTATAACAAACATCTTGCATCAGCATCTGCTTCTAGTGGGGCTGAACCTGTGAACATTTGGAAAGAACTGATATGTAGACCCTATTGGCCCTGCTGATTGCTGATGAATGAATGCTGTTCTTGAGGATGGTGGACCATTATTGTCATAAACACAAGTCCCACAAGATGACTTGGTGGTCACAGTGTTTCTTCATTTTAAGAATGCACATCATCAGGGGCACCTGGCTGGCTCAGTTAGTTAAGTTTTCGACTTTGGCTCAGGTCGTGACCTCAAGGCTCATGAGTTGAAGCCCCGTGTCAGGCTCTGTGCTGACAGCTCAGAGCCTGGAGCCTGCTTCGGATTCTGCGTCTCCCTCTCTCTCTTTCTCTGCTCTTCCGGCTCACGCTCTGCCTCTCTCTGTCTTTCAAAAATAAATAAAAACATTACAAGTTTGTTTTTTAAAAGAATGCACATCATCATAAAGAAAGACCACCCAAGTATCTGAAGTAGAGAGTTCAAACAGGCGTCACGCTATCAACACGAATGGGAAGAAATGGGGCTGGGGCAGGTGACAGGGAGAGGAAAAGAGTAGATCAGATGGGAGGTGATCTGCCTTATGTATCGATGGCTGCTTAGCTCCAGCCCATCCCAGCCATGGGGACACATGGGCCCAGGTTTTTTCCCCAACAGAACCTTTGGTTCCATTTATATATGTATAATTTCCTGCTGCCTGATTGAGAAGGTGCACAAGTATGTTTCCAACCATTTTTTTTCTCTAGAAGGAAAAAGGTTTCTGAAGCAGAGAAGAAAAGATTTCCTGATTTTAAGATGTATTAAAACCTTAATTTACCTTTAGCCATATGCCTGGCTTTATAGTCATGAGACATGAGATGGCAGTATACTAAAGCCGAAGGTCTGCTGTTAGGTTCGTGAAGCTTCAAATGGTAACAGGTCAGAATGCACATCTTGACATGGAGAGCAGTTATGCCAGGTTTTCACCCCAAACTAAAACCTGTGTCATTCTCCCTTCCTGGGGGAATGGGTGAGTGAGGTAAATGAGAGAGAGGCCAAAGAGAGAGGCCCAGATGCTCTCGAGGGTCCCACACCCAGAGGGAGACATTACAATCAGGGATAAGTTGTATGCATCACATTAGTGTCATTATATGATCTGATGTTTTAGAAAATCATGATATATCCTCAAGTCTATGAGGTATCAGAACAGGAAGTTTTCACGTTCTGTATTTAAGAATTGGGAAAATGAAATATTTATCTTCACTCATTTTGTAAGAATGAGCAATAATCTTGTAGTTCTTGGTGTCCTCATAAAGTTTTGTTTTCTCCAGAAGGATACAAGCTCTATTAGATTTTTTACTACCTATTTATCGATGAATTTTCATCTTCCAATATACATACCATGTACAATAAAAGATAGCAACTTTATTTTCCTGTAGAATGGTAGATTACATAGGTAATCCCTTTATCATTTCACTCATCATTTCACTGTCCCCCATGAAGGCCTTTAACTCCTAAACCAATTATATGCATTAGAGCAAGTTAGAATTTAGAATTTTTGCTTTGGACTGAACATTTGAAAGTCATTCTTTTTTTTTTTTTTTTTTTTTTTTTTTTTGCAAGAGAGAGAGAGAGGGAGAGAGAGATCAAGGGAGGGGCAGAGAGAGAGAGAGAGAGAGAAAGGGAGAATCCTAAGCAGACTCCACACACAGCACAGAGCCTGACTCAGGGCTCAATCCCACTACCCTGGAATCATGACCTGAGCTGAAATCAAGAGCTCAACCAACTGAGCCACCCAGGTACCCCTGAAAGTCATTCTTCTACTTCAAGACCAAGCCTTCCACCCGCATCCAAATTTCGTTTTCAAACATCAAATGTGCTACGTTTAATTTCAGTTAACATTAGCAAAAGAATAACGAACCTGGAAGGAATGAAATCAGAGGGCATGCTAAATTTCAAATGAGTGTCTTCTTTTAACAACAAGAGATTAAGAGTATCAGAATAAACTATAGAAAGAATGTATTGGGATGCCTGGGTGGCTCAGTCGGTTAAGAGTCCAACTCTGGATTTTGGCTCAGGTCATGATCTCAGGCTGCGTGAGATCAAGCCCCACATTGGGTTCTGTGCTGAGCATGGAGACTGCTTGGGATATTCTCTCTTCCTCTGTCTCTGGCCTCCCCCTCCCCAAAAAAATAAATAAGTAAACTTAAAAAAAAAAGAATTTTTTTAAACTTTCTAAAACAAGTAAGTAGGACCAAAACTGACTAATATGCATTTGGCTCCAAAAGTCAATCACCAGTTTGACTGTGTCGCCGTCAGTGTTAAGTGTTGCTATACAGTATAAGAAGCCTGCATTTATCTTAATGAACTGGGGAATAGTTCAGAGAAGTATCTGTGAAAAGGAAAAACATCATAATATTAGTGAACCTGAATAAAAAGCTGTTCTGAAATGTGACATCAGTCAAAATCCAATCAGAAGATGGAAACCACATAATAATTTGAACAATGAAAGTTTGATGACGAGAATTGTCGACTACGGTGGGGAAACCTCTATACAGCAGGAAAGAGGATTCTAAAAATTACCCTAGGGCTGAGGGAGATGACTCAAGGAAGGAACAAATATGGAAGATGGGAATCCCTTCCTCAAGAAATTCAGACCTTGTTAGAGTATGGTTGTGGCTCCTTGGATGTCAAAGAAGCTTGCCGAGTTGCCTTGGGCAAGAACTGCAGCATGGTCCCCAGGTAAGCCAGAAACATCCCTCTGGGGTACCATTCCAACTGGATTGGGGGAAGCATCACTTGGGTAGCCCCTGGCACACTCTGTGGGCAGCAGCAAAATAGGAGCAGGAAGTAGATGAGAAAAAAAGGACTTGGGGAGAAGTCTTTTCCTCCTGTAGTGTCTCTCTATCGCCTCCTGTTGACAAATCTTTACATGATGCAAGTTGCAAAGAAAAACTACAGGACCCAAATGCATCCTCATAGAGCAGGTAACGAGGGGGTAGATTTGGAGCTTAAAGGATATAAATGGGTAACTTTTACAGTTATATTTAACTTTCTACTATCTAGTCATTTCTATGTGGATACAAGTGCTTAAGTTGCCAAAAAGTTTAATATTCAATTCATAATATCATTCAGTATCTATGAAAATCTGTGAAAGTCAGTGCAACTCCAAATTCTGTGAGGACTGACGCTTATACAAATTGGGGGAAAAATAAACAAAATTATGAATTCCGTAATTCAGGTGAAAAGGTACTAAGTCTAAAGTAAATGTATATCCAACCTAACTTCCTAGCCAGATCCCCAAATCCCCACAGCCACTCCAGTCATCCCAAATTAAGGCCAAATAGGATGGAAAATAAATTAAAATAGAAAAAGGCATCACTCTGAACTGACTAGTCAAAACGACCCACTTTTTCAAATTTCACAAAATCATATGACCATGCAAACATATTACTAGGGTCTGTCCTGGCATCCTAGAGTAGCTTTTACACGTGTGTAGCACAAAATTCAAGCTTCATTAGTTTCACATCAAACCTACCTCTGATGCTCAATCTAACCATAATTTATTACGATCTTAATAAATTCTATTGGATTTCCATTCATTTGTGTTGTTAGTTTTCATTAAATGTTTGGTGCTTTTTGTTTTTTCGCACACATTTTTTGAGAGGTAGGTTAATTCGTTTAGGGAAGTGTCCGGGATATCCTTTTTAGTAGATCTATATACTCTTAAACTCTACCCATGCCTCTGGGTTTTAGATACTGCGGGTGATATACTTTGCACAGCTTGGCAGATAAATTCCACCGTGCCTATGTAACCTGGCCCCTGCCTCTCTCCCTGACTTCATCTTTACGATATCTGTGGCCAGTGGGGTTCCTCAGCACATCAAACCCCATTCTATCTCAGAGCTTTTACAGCCCCTCAAATATCTGAAAACCCCCTCCAGGTCTTTGCATAGTGACTATTCATTGCTTCCATCTCTACTCACCTCTTCGGATTTAGTGAACAGTACATTTTATAAACCAGAAAGAGAAAGCTCTGAGGAGTCATCAGAAAATATCGAGGCCAATGATTTTTGCCTTACTTGCTTCTCTGTAATGACCTTATTCATTTTTATGCCGCGAGTTGCTGTCTTGCTTGCCTTTCTAAATTGCTCTGATCAAGTTCCCCACTGGGTTCTTCTGCAGAATCCTGATATTAATTTGAAACAAGGCCACACATTTAAATAAAAATGAGGTCAACTTCTTTCAAAGTTTCCACCCACCAGCCTTTGAGATGAATGGTCCCTCTCCCAGAACTACATAGTCCGGAACTTATTTTTTAGCTTTATAATATCCCTACCCTTGTGTCTTTACCAGCAAACTTCTTACCTCCGTCCAAGTTTATGTTGTGATCTATCATCCCCTTCATCCTCCATTTGTTTCAACCTTTACCTTGTTTATTGCCTTTTTCAATATTTGAAGGGAGTCACTTGTCTCTCTCTTTTTGTTTTTAAGTTCATTTATTTATTTTGGGAGAGAGAGAGAGAGAGCACACATAAGCAGGGAGAGGCAGAGAGAGAGGGGGAGAGAGAATCCCCAGCAAGCTCCGCACGGTCAGCACAGAGCCTGACACGGGGCTCAAAATCACAAACCGTGAGATCATGACCTGAGCCGAAACCGAATTGGATGTTTCACCAGCTGAGCCACCCAAGAGCCCCTAGTGACTCTTTTCTCTTATCCAATGCATACAGTCATTTGAGTTTGTGATCTCTGATGTATGACAGGAGAAGGCAGGGACTTGTAGTACGATACTGAGTCAGTGGGTTACTGGAACCACGTGGAACTGTTTGGAAGTTGGACAATGTAACGATACTGTAAACTATGTGAAGTTTCTAGAATAGGACAAGCAGTTAGTCTCAGATAAAATCTAGAGAATCCTCAGGCACGTAGATTATTTTGATACTATCAGGGATGTCTAAATATTTACCAAGTGGTTTCAGTGGTTTGCATGATTTTTTTCAGAAATTTTCCATTATAAAAGGAGAAGTGTATCCATATTAATTACTAGCAAATCAATATGTCCATATATGTGATCTCCGACATGACGATGTCAAATCCCAAGGGAATGAGTAAGGTGGACATATGAATAAAGCTTCTTCTGACAGAGACAATGGATAATCTTTCTGGTCTCAGATCAAGCTCCCTTTAGCCATTCAAATACTTGTCAATTTTGCCACATTTGAGTATCACCTGAACGCCAGGTGATACATCCTTGAGGTTTGTATGGGGGGGTTAACTTGGTGATACCATCTTCAACCTCGACATGATTGATCGTATCAGTTGTGTGAACTCTAAAAGGAGTAAGGTCGTCATCATTTCATTTATTCACAACCATATCCCTGTCATGGATAATAATGGCTGACATATAAGCACTCAAGAAATATTTATTCAGTGAATCAAATCAAGTACTTTAACATGCTAACTTTATATTTTAAATACACAAAAAATTCTTAGCTATTAAAATAATAACAAATGCTTTTTTTTTCCTATCCCAGTGTCATGAGTAATACCTTTCAAGGACCGTTGTGAAGAAATATTGCTGAGGAAGATAGTTTTGAGGTGTTAATGCTCTGTGGAATGGTACACTTTTACTTAATAACAGA
Organism: Acinonyx jubatus; assembly: GCF_027475565.1. Lineage (NCBI taxonomy): Eukaryota > Metazoa > Chordata > Mammalia > Carnivora > Felidae > Acinonyx > Acinonyx jubatus. The sequence continues at coordinate 205,461,670 of NC_069381.1, read as the reverse complement.
TATTGTTCTATTATCTCTCTTTCTAGTTCTCTCTCATTCTTTCTCTCTCCCTCTCTCTCCTTGTCTCTTCTCCTCCCTTCTCTTTCCTTTATAAATATGATATCATTCAGTATGTTCCCTAAAGAAAGACTAACAAAAGTTGGATAGATGTACTGCCTAAAACAAAGTACCTCCTTAAGCCAATACGTCTTTTTTTTTTTTAATTTTTTAACATTTATTCATTTTTGAGAGACAGAGAGCACGAACGGAGAAGGGGCAGAGAGAGGGTGACACAGAATCCAAAACAGGCTCCAGGCTCTGAGCTGTCAGCACAGAGCCCAACGAAGGGCTTGAACTCCTGAACCATGAGATCATGACCTGAGCCGAAGTCCGACACTCAACCGACTGAGCCACCCAGGCGCCCCAATATGTCTTTTTTTTTAATGCAGCTGAGAAGGTACTTTGAAACATATCAAGAAACTGAATACAACATAGTGTGGCAATGATAATTGCTCTAAGGAAAATGTACCAGAAAAATCAATTCAAAAGCCAATTTACCCTTTGACTTTAGTGAATTCATTTGACCTTAGTGAATTCATTTGATCTTCTATGCAACCAGTTAGAAGATTAATAAGAAATGATCAATAAAGACAAATATTTCTGAAAAACTAAAATCCCTCACACTGAGCTGTAGTTGTAAAATTTTTCTATTGTTGAGAACATACTGTCTCTTTGGTCTTAAGTATCTAAATGTATTAATTCCATTTGTGGTATGTGAATACAGCATAGTGTTTGCATAGTGTCAAAATGTCTTTGAACTTCTGTATACAGCAAATACCAAATTGACAAAAAGTAATTTAAATAAGAGGCTGTGTTGCATTGGTTTTTGTTTTAGAACCAGATAATCCTCGTTTGAGTTTCCAGGATCTGTAACTACTATTTGTAGAAGTTTGGACAACGTCTGTAAACTTCAATTACTTTATGTAGAAAATTAAGATAATCATAGAGTTGAGGTAAGAATTAAGTGGAACATATTAAAAACAGATCAGTATCTGGCATGGAGTAAGCAATAAATCATAACAGTCATTTTATTATCATTATCGGTGGTATTCCTCTGATGATAAAGTCTAAACTTATAGTTAGTTAGTAATTACTTAGGTATCACTGTATGCATTTTTGTGAGCTAACCTCATTCCTGGATGCTTTTATTTCATGCTTTAATCTTTTTTTTTATTTCCTTCTTATAGTTCTCACACATTGCTAACACATGTTACCTTGCTATATTTTATGCATCAATAAATGTAGTTTTAATTTATTTTACAACAGAGTGGAGTTTAAATAAATATGTAGATGGATAGATATAAACCATAACGATATAAATAATATATGTATTTACAGTAATCTTGGGCTATGAATTAATATATGTCACAAGACCTCAGACAATTCTTGTTTCATGGTGATGAAACACAGAAAGGAAAAGAATGTGTCGATAAAGTGCGAGGACTTTGCATGAACTGTCACTGTCCAGAACAGTACTGGATGTAGGAGGACTTTGATAAATATTTGTTAAATAAATCCACAAAGGAAGTCAATGAATATTATTTAAGATTTTCATGTGCAGAGCAATGGGCCAGACACCTTGGAGAATAAAAGATTTACAACTAGTAAGCCCAGTTAGCCCCTTTCTGAAAATTACTATATAGTATTAGATGACCAACTATAAAAAATAATAATAACTATTATGAACAGGTGGCATTGTAATGAAGATCCAAACACCACACCATGTGTTTGTATGTGCTTGGGGTACAAATCGGTCTTTGACTGGTGGACATCAGTTCCAACCTGGGGGACATTTGATAGTCTCCTAATACTATTACCAACAACAAAGATTTCTGAGTAACACCTGGATACCAATTTCTAAGCAATACCCAGAATAATTTTTAAAGGGTACCTTAAAAAAGGGGGTTGGCTCAGTTGGTTGAGCATCCAACTCTTGGTTTCAGCTCAGACCTCCATCTCCTATTTTGTGGAATTGAGCCCCTCATTGGACTCTGTGCTGATAGCTTGGAGACTGCTTGGGATTCTCTCTCTCTTTTCTCTCTCTCTGCCTCCCTGCCCCCCAGCTGCATACTCTCTCTCTCTCTCAAAATAAATAAACAAACATTAAAAATAACATCCCTGTCCTCATAGAATATTGACTTCTTCAGAGGGCAGATGGACACCTAATCACAAAGAATTGATTTAACCAAAAGCTGGAAGTTTCTCCCCACAGCAGTACTGTTTGCCATGAGGTGCCTCTAATTAACAGTAGGGCTATGAGTGGACACATTTTTTGCATTTGGTGCTGTGGACAAAATATTGTTTCTGGTGAACGTGACACAATTTCCAATATATGGAACAGAGGTGATTCTTTAATATAGCTTTCTCAGTAACAGCTTCATATTCTAATCATCTGGGAGGTTGTGGGGAAGAAAGCAGAAAGGATACGAAGGAAGAGATGGGGGGGGGTGAAGGAAAGGAAGGAAAAATTGTCTAGCCCTGAAACCTAGCCTGATAAACCCAGAATCAATAGAAGTGAGCCCAGCCATCAGTAATAAATAAAATATCCCGAGAGGAATGTAATGAGCTGCCGTGGTCGAAAACCACACCTGGGCAATGATCCAGGGCACTGTTTCTCAAGCCTTACTGTGAATAAGAATCATCTGGATAGCTTGCTATAACAGATCAATGAAGCCCAGCCCCAAAGATTCGTGCATCTCAGCTCCAGAGATCCATCTAGGGTGGAGCTTAAGATTTTGCATTTCTAACCAGTCCCAAGATAATTCTATGTTGTCCATCTGTGAAGTACACTTTGAGTACCAGTGCTCTAGAGTGTGGTACCAAAGGCTACCTGATAATTGGCAGAGAAGTGAGTCATCTGGGAGTCGTTGCTTAGTAAATAGTCTATGGACGGACAGCATCAGCATCTCCTGGGATCTTCTAGAAATGCCACATCTCAGACTCTGATGAATCAGAACGTGTATGTTAATACGATCGGCAGGCGATAGGCATGTTTGTTAAACTTGGAGAGGTACTGATCTAATCCTCAATTTTGGCCACACACTGGAGTCTCTTGAGTACCTTCCAAATTTAACAAGGTTGGGACTCCCCGCAGGATGCTTTGTGGACAATAGATTTTAGAAATTGCCAGCATGACTCTTCTATGTAGCAAAGTATGAGAAGCACAATTCTAGGGGACATGATTTGAGGTGATGTTGTGCAAATTTATCCATAAACCTTTTTTTAATGTTTATTTTCGAGAGAGAGAGAAAGAGAGAGAAAGCATGAGTGGGGATGGACAGAGAGAGAAGGAGACACAGAATCCAAAGCAGACTTCAGACTCTGAGCTGTCAGCACAGAGACCGATGCGGGGCTCTAACTCACAGGCCGTGAGATCATGACCTGAGCCGAAGTCAGATGCTCAACAGACTGAGCCACCCAGGTGCCCCCTGCATAAACTTCCTCCTCTTCCAATCTCCTAGTCTGTCACATTGCCTGACATTCTACTGATAGCTATTCACTTACACATGTTAATAAGAATCCTCTCCTGTGCAAATGGCCAGAGGAGAATGGACATTGTTTTATCATGTATTCTACTATCAACATAATTAATCAGATTCTGAGATCATAAAGTTGGAAACAAATAAGTCTTAGTGGCAGTTGCGAAAATAGAAGAGATGATATAGAATATGGGGGTACTTCTTGTTGTGAGCTGAGATGGATGGAAACTTGCAGCATTGACGATGTGGAGCATGATTAGTTCTGGTTCAACCCTCAAGTACAGTGCCCACAGAACACGGAGTGGCTGGATGAGGGGCTAAATGGTGGGGATAGACTGGATTTCTTTTAAGAAATGAACATGAAAAGAATTTGAGGAATTATAAAATTATAGTAAATCACACTGCAATTGGACCTGTGGCAGAAGATGTAAGTGATTGATGAAGCAGCCATAAGAAACTATTACAGGAGACTATATTATCACAAGTATACTTTTTTTGTGTAAGCTTGCCGAGTTCCAGAACCTTGTTTTACATATGTCAAGTGCCCAATGACATTTTAGCTATTGATAACCCCAGTAAGTGTTAACCACAAACACTTGTTCCCTATTTAAACTAAATTAATTTCAGAGGTATGATTGAATGCATGAACGTGGCAAACACCCATGCCATAAACGTTTTATATACGCAGGTCTAAGATGGCTGGATTTTTTCTTAATGCCTCCAGCATATTTCAGACCCATGCTGAGTCATTTAATTGGAATTAGGTGCATATTGAAGGAAGAAAAGTGTCGTTTCTTCTTATTTTAGTGACTCCTCTGTATGAGGCAGAAGCCAAGTGGTGATTGAGGACCACTGGGGGTCACTTAGCTAAATTGAAGAGTCTAGGGTCTCACTATTCACCCCTGCTGCTCGTCCATGATACATACAATGTCAGGGATCACTCCTGAAGTTGAAAACTGTATGGGTTTTTCTTCGAAAGATTCTCACAAATTGTGTTTCTTGGTGAATGAATACCAACAGCAACAAAGTCAACTAATTTAAACTATTGCTTTTATTATAATTACACGGGAGCACAAATAAATAAGCACAAAAGTATTGTAAAATATTGCCAATGCACTAAAGAAAACAAATTGTTTCCCAACAACATCTGGTTACTTCAGTAGTATCAAAGTACATTTATAATTACATGTTACCTAAAAAAATCAAGTACAAAAATTAAGAGAAATTAAAACATCAGTGTTTATATTAATATGCATATAGAAATGGCTAACAACACATGAATAGAGAAATCTGTTAGCTAATGCTTATTTGCACAATTTTTCAGGCACATACCTGACATTTTTAATGAGTTATGAAAATGTAATATGACATTCAGCTTCTTCGATACGGTAAACACGTTATGTTGAAATGGATGTTTAATGGTTTCTTTTAAAAACCCTGTCTTTTAAAAATGTCGTGCCATTATCCACTAGAAAACAATATTTTATATCATCTCTCAATAGCTATTTGTTTTAGTTTCTTGAAAAGAGCAAAAAAGTAAACATACAATTGCTAAATACGTAAACACATTTTTAGTGCAAGATAACAAGACCTGTGACTTTACTGTGCTTTGCTTTTTATAATCACAGTGCACTTTATGCCAATTGCTACACTATAAATGTTAACTCAAGGAGTTCCAAACAAAAGAAGTGCATACTAAACATTTTCATATATATTATATACAGTATGTATACTGTATGTGGGTGTATACATGTGTAAATGTAGATGTTTTTAGGGTGGGCGAACCCAGTCACATTTGGGGACAATTGAACACTTTGACAAGATCTTCACACGTACTTGGTTGCGATAAATCCAGCAATGTTTCTGTAAAGGTGTTTCCCCTTAAATTTGAAACTGTGTAATATTTAAAGGGAAATGTAATCAGATGGTTTTTTTTTTCCAGATTACACACACTTTGCTGCAATGTAATTGACCCAAATATCAAAGGGTTTTAAATCAATCCAAACAACAAGCCACAATGTTCAAGTCCAACATGGCAAACGTGTTATCCTTTTACTGAGATACATAGACAGCAGTACATATCCTATGTGTACATATAGAGTCTTATACATAAACATTTTATACTTAGACATTAACTTTAATATGTTTTAGTATTTTTTTCGGCTGTACACTTGATCTGGAAAAAAAGAGAGAATACCATATATAAACACAAAGGAGATGTCAAACATGTGATATTGTATACCTTCTTAGAAATAATTGGCTTTGTTTTGAAACTTTAAGGATTGCATAATTAAGTTCCTTGAAGGCAGGGATCATATCTTTTTGAATATTTAATTCCAAGTGCTTCACAGAATTTTTAAAAATAACTAATACGTTTCTCAACCATGAACTGCTAATAATAAATTAATAAATTGTCCACATTCTACAATTAGCTATCAATGTTCCCATGGAGGGAAGATGTAGTAAGTTAATCTTACATATTATAGGTACCATTTTTCTTCAGTTCCATTTAAGTTTGGGATACAATGCCCTATGAATTGTTATTCCATCCTACTTGTATTCCTTTAAAAGGGTAAATTGTATCTCCTCTCAGATCACCTACTGCTTAAATCAGAGGAAAGTTTTTTTTTTTTTAATTTTATAGGTAGCCATAATGAACTTACAATCTCTTTTCTGCTTTAGTGAAGTGATTCACTTTAACATATAGGTGATATTTAAATTGTATCGTTAACGTGCATTGTTTTGATGCCTTCTATATAGTTCATTAAAACTATAACCCAAAAAGGTTGCTTAGTTCTTTTCTTTTTCTTTCTTTCTTTACTTGATTACTAAACGTGCCCAAAGAGTCAAACCAAATGATATGTGAGGATGAGGCCAAAGCCAGAGTGTAGTAAGAAAAATGTTTCTCTATTCTCTGGAAGCATTCAACAAAACTATATGGAACCTCTGTGTCCCAAGTCCCAATATCCTGTTTTGAAAAGGGAAGTTGTATCTTGTGGTATCCAGACCATTTCTGGATATTTGAATGTGTATATTCTTTAAAACCACAAACGTTAACCTCTTAATTTTTGCTTTCTTTCACTTTCCCGAATATTTTGTATGGGTGGACATTAACCTTCACTTAACGCAAATCAATCACCTTCACCTGAACTTGGGTCCGCAGCATAAATATGGGGGAAAGGGTAGCAGTGTTCCTGTGAGGAACTGCCATAAAACCTCAGAAGATGCTAGTTTCTGGCATTGCACAGAAATGCAGAATTTGATTTTTCCCTTACATGGACTCTAAAGAAATTGGTCTCTTGTGTGCTAACAAGTTCTTCCTACAGAAAAGCATCTTGCTGACAGCCAATAAAGTTCTGTTTCTGTAAAATTTGCTGTGAAAAGACCATTTCTCATAGGTATGAGCTCTTCCCACCCAATAACCATGCCAGGATACCATTTGCTCTTTGGCACTGCTAAACATATGAGCTATACCTTCCCATTGTGTTCTGTATGTGGAATGTTGATCATCTGACCAAGTTCACAGACTGAAGCATCCTGGTTGCCTGCCACGAGAGAATACACTGATTTTTCTTTGTATCCTAATGACTTCTTTTTCTCCATACAAAGAAACGCTACACAAAGAGAAAATTAATTATAGAATGGTTATAGCCCTATCAGCTAAGCTGCAATGGACAGGGGTTTGGGCACTGAATAAAAGTTACGGAGTCAAATATCAGCGAAGCCACTTTTCCAGATCGTTCAATTACTTCCCGTGGAAAGGAAGATTTGGAGATATTAAATAGAAATAGTTGCCCAAGGTCAGATTTTCAAACAAGCTGCCTTCTCAGAAAATAACTTGCTTGAAAAAAGAGTCCATGAAACCTGGCAACATCATGAGTTTGGCAGAACAAATGGGAATGTCTGAATCCAACACACATCATTTCAGTACCTCTGTTTCCTTCTTGACAAGTGGCCAGCAGTGAGAAATATCTTCTCCCTTATTCAGAAAGATAGGGGGAAAGATTGGCATCTGAAAAACACACTTGGATACGTTACCGAAATATAAATTTCAAAGGAATTATCCAGCCATTACCATACTGAGCCTGAATATACATAGACATACACCAAGATCATCAAGATGCTGAGAATTGATGTCTTACGCCTCATTGATTGGCTTGAGTACCTGTGGTCAGAATGGCCTGAATCAGGCTAACCTGGGTCCTCAGCACATTTTATGTCTATGCTGATTTTATCTGAACACATTTCCATCCCTCTTCGATTGGTACTCCATTGATTGTTGGGTTTGAAATATAATCTCTAACTGGTGAAACACGGCAGTAGGATTTATTGAAGCCACTTAAGATCTCTCCATGATTTCCTGTACTTGTGATCCTGCTTTTTTGTTTGTTTGTTTTTTTACCACTTCAGTGATACAAGCAAAACCTAAAACCTCAGTAAGCACTGTACATATACAGTTCTGCTGAGAACTCATTCACGCAAAAACAACAGATACATATGCTCCCACTTACCCTTTTTCCTTATTCTTTCAGAATTCTAGTTGGACATCAAAATATCCATTACTTATAAAATATTAAAAAATTATTTTATAGCATTTCAAAGGCTTGAAAGGAACGATTACTGGTAAAGCATCACTAGGTTGTTAGCAATATAGATTACAAAAATTCCCTAACTCCTGTTATTTGGTTTTATTGAGCAGCAGTGACTCTTGCTGTCAACACCCTTACGAGGAAAACCACTATGACAATAACTTCAAACACGTACCTTTTTCTCTCAGAAATATAATACTAAATTGATTGTTAAAGAAGAATCACATACTGTCAATTTTAGGAAGCATAGATAGTAATTTAAATATTACAAAATATACGCGATAGTTTCCTTTTTATTCATCCGTGGCAATATTTATATTCAACTAACAAGTTATTCTTAAAAGATATATATGATTTGTTTAACTTAAATTTTACCACCACATAAAATTGAATCCACCCCTTCCACCCCCTCTCCCCTGCATTTCCCGCTTCTTCCTGGAAACAAAATAAAAGAAACAAGGGGTCAAAACTCTTTGGTCATGGTGTCCTAAGCAGTAAGAACGGGTGTGATGGTCATGCACAGAAGATTGTGACCCCAAAATGTGGTGAGAACTCGTTTGAAAAAACTTAAGAAACACTAGTTTGTTAATGGGCCTTAATTTTGAGACAGATTGGCATTTAATGTACTAAAATATGTAAATGCGTCCGTCTGAATGTTTATTTCTCATTTTCTAGGGGAAACAAACACACACGTGAAAAGTTACTTAAAAATAGTGATTGCAGTGGCTGTGAGGCCCCTGGTCCTGCTTTCTTGAAAGCAGTCATGCTATTTAGCTATTGATTCCTTATTCCTTCCATTGTCACAGTGAACCCTGGTCTCCTCCAATCAGATCAATGATGCAAGGACACATGTCCCTAAAGTCATTTCTGAAGGAAATGTTTTCTGCTGGGAAATCCAAATATATCCTAATAACTTTCTCTGGAGTCTAATGATTGCTTAGTATAAACAAGACAATATTGAAGAGAAATTCTTATAAAGCCAATGTAGCAAAAATATTGGTATTGATGTAATGTGGACGTCCAAATTAAGCATCACATTTGCATTCATTTCCTGTCAAATCCTTAGAAACTTACAAAGCAACAGATGTTCTTGACGAATATGATACTCGATTTCTACATTACTAGCACCAGATCTTATATTATGTGATTGAACATGATTTTTATAGCTGTGAGCTCTCATACAGAAGCCAAATGTGGACAGAAAAAAAATAATAACGTCTTAAATGCAAAAATTAATAATAAAAGGCATCAAGGGATTACATATAAAAGAGATAACAAACCAGTTAATACCGAAATTATATCATATAGTAAAACTCTCGATATTTCTGTAATTTATATCCGTATAATGTGTATTATTTCAGGTGTCACCCATAAACTAGTAAAATATTTACATCTTAATATCTTTTGGATTCAAAATAATCCGGGATAAATAAGTGTCTTAATTGCAAGGATACAATTAATATACATTTTATGTTGAAGTTGCCTGTGAGTAGGCACAGCTTCCCATGGGTTTTCCGGGGAAGCACTGGCATTCCATCCCGACAGAGAAGACACGTAACAGTTCTTTATCTCAAGACTGAGTCGACCTCCCTCTCCGTGTGGACCTCACGCCATCCTGCGCACAGTCATATGGCGGTGTCCCAGAACACCGTTTGCTGCTTAGAGTAGGGTGGAGGGCTGTACTTCTTTGCCCCTGCATTCTTCTTCCAGCTGGGTAGGATAGGCATGCTATCCTGTTTGCAAAGGCCTTTTTCCGTTTTCTGTCTAGCTTTTATTTCCTTGCACAAGCAACGCTTTTTCTCAATCATCTCAAGCATTGTATGGTCTCCATGAAACCACTGCATGCATGCCACCTAGCAAAAAAGAAAGAGTGAATACAGAAGCAAAAAAAATGGAACGAAAGCAATCGTGTTGTTGTTGTTGTCGTCATTTTTTTTTTTTTTTTTTTGCACCGTGCTAGTCGTGGTTTTGAGAAAATGTCAGCTGTTTCTTTACCTTTGTAATTCTTACAAAGCAAAATTGACGTATGGGGACTATAAATAAGTTTTGTGCTTGACTTTGTGATATAATTAAACAACTATTTGGGTGAGAAGATTTTTCTGATAAGTTTCAGGAGCTCACAGTGTAGAGATAACCCTTTCTTTTTTAAAGCTATTTGCCTTGTATTTACCCATGACTTTTATGTTGACTCCATTGTCTTCTAGGTGTCTAAGTTCAATTATTGGAACTGCTTTTCAGTGAGATCTAATATGAATATGAGATGTTTTGAAGATTTTAAAGAACATTTTTGTTCTTGAAATAAAACTTTTTTTTTAATAAAAAAATACAGAATTAAGATTTTTCATAATTCTACCAAAACGACTTTGCCTATGCATCGAATGCTTGGAATTTAAATGCCCAAATAATTTTTTGCAAAGAATTTTTTCCATGCTTTTGATGCTTCAGCAAATGTCTAATTAGAATCATTGACCTGTGCCTTCACGCTGACCCAGGCAATTTAGAGAAACAGATTCCTGGGGTCAGTTACGTGCCAGGAGATGGTTCAGAGCTGACTGTGTACTGATAGACATAACATATTTCTTGAAAGAAGAACATTGCACCCTGGTAGGTATATGTGGTCATGTCCTCTGGTAAATCTTCTTTAAAACAGAACTACCGAGTTGCATCTGCCATACAAGGAGAGGAATGTGATCGGGCCACCAATCCAGCATGAGGAATCTGTGTCTAAGCACGTCTACTCTTTGACTTTAAGGGCTAAAATAGCTCAGCTGGAGTCACTGTATTAGATGTTACAATTTTAGCATAAATATAAGCACCGATACTTATATAACGCTTACTCTGTACCAGATCCCATTCTACATACTCTGCGTAATTTCATTCATTCATTCCTCACAATGATGATGCTTTGAAGTAAGTGCTATTCATTAATCCATAAAGATGACTAAAATGAGACTTAGAGAGATCTAGTGACGTGCCTAAGCTTACAGAGCCAGCAGATGTCAGAGTCGGGATTGGATCCCAGGAGTTCATTCCTAACACCTTGCCTTTAACAACTACACTATACTGACTTTCAGCGTACATGTACAACTGGGAAGGATCGGGAAGATAAATGAGCACAATGTTCTCAATGTCCAGGTGAGGAAGCCGCGGCTTCAAGAAACTGCACACGTTGCCCAAAGCCAGGCAGGTAAGTTTCTGGTGCGAACAAGGCAAGACTGAATTCTCATGATTCGCAATCCTTTACGGAGACAGCAGGATCTAGAGCTAGAAGACAAGAAATCAAAGCCTGGATGTATCAAACTCCTCCCTGCAATTGTACTTCCTGGTGTCTTTATCTGAATAGCTGAATTGATCGTATTTCAATTCCAGAAGTCGATATAAGGGTTAACTTGGATAATGAAGGTGAAGTCATTTTTCAAAACACTAAATCATTGCCTAAGTATTGTCACTGCCGCACTGACAAACACATGGGAGTTTTTCGTGCCTGCTCTCTGCCAAGCGTGTGTGAAGAGCTCTGTGTATGTTACCCAGAATCCTCCCAGCTACCCCGAAAGCTAGGATTTATCTACCCAGTATAAGTGAAAAAACAGAGTCTGAGAAAGTAGATCTAGGTCTCAGATTACTACATGGGAGACAGACCTCTACCAAACTTGGATCTGTCTGACTCCACAGTGAATAGTCTTTCTACTACAGCAGGCTCAATCTACTGAATATTATCTAGAAATTATAATAATAGTTACTGGCATAGGTACTACCATATCCGGGTGCTGCTCAAAAAATACAAACATATTTATGGCTTTAAGGAGGGAATAAAAAGTGTTTATCAAATAAATCCAAATCAACGGCTTGGATTTGGAGTCCGGAAGATGATACTCGTAGATAAATACCTTGTATATTTGTACCTAATTCAATACAAAGTTCCTTGAAAGAATGAGCCATGTTTCACAGCCACGGGTATTTTCCTTTCAAATGAAATTCTAGATGTTTATTAAATAGGTTTAACCAGATAATAGGTTTTAATCTAACCAATAGGTTTTTGCACCAACAGAACATTGCCCAAAATGGCTTGGAATTTTTTCAAAAGATTTCTAATATTTTAGAACTTGATAACCCATGCAATAAAAATACAGTAACTCTATTTGGGTGGAAATACAAGCAAAATTTATTGAGTGACTATAAACTCTTAAAATGGAATTTATAACATAGAATTCCCAGAGGGGAAGCCCCAAATCTTATCCATTAGCAGACCCAACATGCAGAACAGAGTCATTAAGCTCTCGATAAAAGTTTTATGAACGAATAGAAGCCACCATCATTGAACAGTGTTTGTTCACCCTTGGAAAGCTCTCCAGATAATTTTCTTCTCAGTAAAATCTCACTGGGTCTTACACATTCCAATAAAACCGCAAAACCTCCAACTTCTTTAAGGTAGGATATTTACATCACTTCAACATTTGCATTGTATTTACTTCTCCCCACAAATTGGATAATATCTAATCTCCTTTAATATTTAAGAGTGCGAATCAGTACATGTCACTGAAAAATAATATTTTTCCTAAATTGCTCTAACAACAGTATCTCTAATATATTTCAGAGTTATCGTTACATTTTACGCATGTATAACTGCATTACATTACCTATAAGTGTGTGTTTTCTGCCAATTAGAAGTTTATACTGTGTAAGTGTGTCAATTTAAGAATAATCCATGCTTTAAAAATCTAAAAAATCAGTTTAAGCATAAAGGGTTACAAAGCATGATTTTCATGTTCTTTACATTTTTATGTTAAAATAGTTAAGTGTCCACTTGATTGATCTAATGGTTTCAAATATTAATAGAAGAAAATCAATTCCTTTTTCTCAGACGGGCTTTTTAATATTAAACTATTTTCTTTTGGTGGCCAGATGTATAGTCAATACAAATTCTGTGAGAAAACATTTGTCAGTACATGAATGAAGGCTAGATATTTTAAAGAGAATTTAAATACACGGTATTAGAAAATAGCCAATTCGAAACTTTTTAATTTCAATATTTTAATAAGTCTGGCAAAGAATGCTATAGAATCATCTCATATTAAGTTGTTGTCAAATATTTTTTTTTCTCATTTAAAATACCCAAGAAAATTGTTACTATGTTAAGATGAGATAAATACTTGTTAAATGTGATTCATTTGGTGGAAGACAAATCTATTTTCCGTGTTTACATTTAAATAGCATCTGTTTTTCAATATTTCTTTCTGGAGGGTGCACATTCTTTTTAATTCCCGACATTAAACTCCAATGTTACCACTAGGGCAATTTACATGGCAGAAAACATGTCTAAAAATTACATTTCACTCTGATAGTAAGATGCTTCAATTTATTAGTTTGTACATAGCAAATAACATGTTAAGTATTTATAGGAGGTGCGTTAAGAATACTACCCATAAAATATTTCATGATTTGTCATGAAATTCTTCAAGACCGGTTTCAATTTAGCTGTAAAATTCCATTTCATTTCAACCTGGAGTTAAAAGAACTCTTGGGTTTGACTTACAACAAGCATACATTAGGAGACAATTGTAAGACAATTGCTCAATTAATATGAATCTCGTTACATCTCTCGGACAACATGATCCGGCAGAGGTAATATTCTTGGCTAATAAGTTGAGGCAGATAAAATCCAGTGAAGTCCCTCCTCAAGGAAGGGAAACATAAATCCTCATCCCTTAAGAGCAGGCTACATACAGTGACTTCTTTCCCAAGGATACGGTATGGAAAGAAAGAGGAGGGTAACTTAACCGTGGGAAGCTCTGGCAAACAGTATACACAGCACACCAGTCATCGACAACGGGAAGTCATGTGGACTGTATGGACCCTTGGTATGATGTGATGAGAAAGGCACATTGCCTCTGGGCTCCTCCTCTCCGAAACCCATTAATCCCAACCTAACCATGAGAAAAACACCAAACACAAAATGAGAAATACCCTATAAAATGCCAGTCCAGAAATCCTCAAAACTGTTAAGATCAGCCAAAATAAGGGAAGTCTGAGAAACTGTCGCAATCTAGAGAAGGCAAAGAGACATGATAACTGAAATTGACTAGTGCGGTATCCTGGAAAGGATCCTGAAACAGATACGTAAAAACTAAGAAAATCCCAGTAATGTGTGGGCTTTAAAAATAAGGTTTCAATACTGATACACAGCAGCAATATAAGATATTTTAAAAAGGGGGAAACTCGGTGTGGGGCATACAGGAACCCTCTGTGCCCTCTTTGCAGCCTCTCTGTAAATGTAAAACTATTATGAAGTTCAAAAGATATATTTTTTAAAAATCACCTGAAGAAACCACATCCATTCCAAATGCTAACTGCAGCTTACCTTGCAATGTTTTTAGATGGAAGCAACACGGTATAATGGAAAAAGTTAACTAACTTGATTGGGATCTTGATTGTTTTATCATACTGAAAAGTCATGTATTTCTCTGAAGTTGTATGCCCTTCCTATATACATTGTATATATATTGGTACATAATTCATATACACATAGTATATATATTTGTATATGCTTTATATATATTATGTATATTGGACATACTTTATATACACATTTCATGTATTGCCACATACATCATACTTCACATGGTTATAGGAGGCAATGAACAGAGGCAATTGGATTGGGAAATTGTAAAGCCCCCGACACTGTTAATGATCTTATCTACTGATCCTTCAACGCATGCAGAATAACATAAATGTCAAGGAATCTTTAATTTACTTCAATCATTACTTTCTCTAGGAAATAAACTAAGTACTTTCTGATATTGAGTATATTTTATCCAAAGACCAGAAGAATGATAATATGTTCAATAATAAATCTCCATATATTTATTTAAAATTATTTAATTTCCAAAATATGAAAACCATGAAGAGATTTAAAAAAATCTGAAATAAGCATTTCAATGTTAGCACTTCAACACTAAAATGGATACTGGAATAAAATTGATACAGGTAGGCATAGCTTCATTGACTTGATTTTTTTGTGCCTCATGAGTTAACATGTAAAACAAGCAGTAATTTACCAAAGACTTAAAGGACCAAGCAATGTTGAGCAAGTGTCTCGTTGGCCTTGGAATTAAATGTAACCGTGACTTGTGAATAAAATTTTAATTTCTTAAAACAATTGACCCCACACCAGCACTAATTTTCAGATGCTCTCAGGAAAATAAAAAATCAGTTCCATGTTACTCTCTCTGCACCAATTTCTCCACCTCCCGTAACCCCTCTTATGGAAAATCACCATTTCCAGCACGGGGGCTGGAAACTTTAATCTGACTGAAAAAGAAGCTTAGAGTCACCAAATTTCTTTGCATGTTCTCTTTACCCTGCAGAAAATTTCCCTAGGAGAGCATGGATGGCATTGGCGGGGCAACAAGGAAGGGAAAGTGTGACTGGAGAAAGGAAAGCTAATTTTTCAGGAATTATGGGAGGTAGTGAGTCTGCTGCCTCCATGCATTCCCTTATCCATAGGTGTCCTGAGGTCAGCCAGAGCTGTTAGTGCTGTCATTGAAAGTGTTCTTCCTGTCCTTTGGAGTGAGCAAAGAGATGGAAACTCTATTAACAAAACATACATAAAAAAATAAACATGTAAGTAACCGTGGCTTTTTTACATCTAACTTCAAGGTAACCGTCAGTGGTTGGCAAAATACAACCCACTTCCCAAATACAGCCCACTGCCTATTTTTGTACAGCTTATAAGCAATAATTTCTGTTTTGTGTGTTTAAACAGTTGAACAAAACCAAACGAAACCAAAAAAAAAAAAAAAAAAAAGAATGTTTTTTGACACATGAAAATTATATCAAATTCAAGTGGCAGTGACTATGAACATCTAATGGGCACCCGGAATGTCCATTTGTGGACATATCATCCGTGGCTGTGTTCACATTATAAAGCAGAATTACACAGTGGTGACAGAGACCATTCGTGAGGCTCCACAAGGAAGTTATATTGCTTTCTTTCTGATATTACGAGAATTAAACCTATGTATAAAATTCTCCTAACTTTAGATTTTGATGTTATTATTTGTAACAATAGTATCTTTGGCCTATCTTTAGCTTTTTTAATAGTTTCTAGCTTCTATTTTTTTTTCCCATCTTTAATTCTGATCTATTGATTGGGTGCTTCTTAAATTATTCCCTTGTCCTCCTCTCTCATTTATCAACAACTTTGACTCAGAACCTCTGCTTTATGAAAGAATTATTAGACAAGTGTATACCTAAGGCTTCTATGGGAACTGCAGATTTTACTTTGGATGCCAAAATTTCACTTAAAAATTTTTTTAATCTTTATTTTTGAAAGAGAGAGACAGAGTGTGAGTGGGGGAGGGGCACAGAGAGAGGGAGACACATTCGAAGCAGGCTCCAGGCTCTGAGCTGTCAGCACAGAGCCCCACGCGGGGCTCGAACTCACGAACTGTGAGATCATGACTTGAGCTAGAGTCGGATGCCCAACCGACTGCACCACTCAGGCGCCCCACCAAATTTCACTTTAAAATGCAGATATATTGATAAAATGAGAGCCACATCTTGGCTTCAGAGCTGCTTTTGAATGCAACATCATGGGCATACACCAACTCCACCTTCCTTTTCTAGATCTGCAGCTCCCCTTTATGTATAATCTCTGATCAACTACTAGGCATATGAGAAACATCACATGTTATTTCAAGCCATGTAAGCTATTTGGTTTTACATATTTGTGCTTGCTTACATGATCAATTATGTAAAACTCACTAATCAAAAAACAGCCTTACGATTCCACGGCTTTAAAGACAAAATAGAGGGGCGCCTGGGTGGCTCAGTCCGCTGGGAGTCCAGCTTCGGCTCAGGTCGTGATCTCACGGTTCGTGGGATCGATCCCCGCATCAGGCTCTGTGCTGACAGCTTGCTCAGAGCCTGCAGCCTGCTTCAGACTCTGTATCTCCCTCTCTCTCTGCCCCTCCCCTGCTCATGCTCTGTCTCTCTCTGTCTCTCAAAAATAAATAAATGTTAAAAAAATTTTTTTAAATACATAAATAATTTTATTCCACTTCGGTTCAGCTGAACTCAGCAATATGCCAAGTGTACAAGGTTAAAAAAAATATATATTTCCTACAGTTTTTGAACCTTAAGAGCCATCCGACCTTAAACTCAGCCCTTGATTCCATGGGAGTCACATCCTGGATGTTCTGCAGTTGAGAGTATCTTTCTCAGACTCTAAGGTCTTTGAATCCTTGGGGTCTCAAGGATTCATATCCTTTGAATGGTGAGGTCTCAGCATCCTTGGCCCTTTGGCTCAGGTTAGGTGACCAACCCATGCCCCCCAAACATCGGTATGCATTTGGCATCCCGTGAGAGCTTGTTAAAATGCACATTCTTGGGGCGCCTGGGTGGCGCAGTCGGTTAAGCGTCCGACTTCAGCCAGGTCACGATCTCGCGGTCCGTGAGTTCGAGCCCCACGTCAGGCTCTGGGCTGATGGCTCGGAGCCTGGAGCCTGTTTCCGATTCTGTGTCTCCCTCTCTCTCTGCCCCTCCCCCGTTCATGCTCTGTCTCTCTCTGTCCCAAAAATAAATAAAAACGTTGAAAAAAAATAAAAAATAAATAAATAAAAAAATGCACATTCTTAGTTAACATCCCCAGAGTCCGACTCTAGGTTCTGCGTGAAGTGGGGCTCAGGGAACGGCATTCAAATGATCCAAAAAGTGTTTAATTCTATTTCAGAAATGTTTCTCGAATCTGTCACCTATATTCACATTTCCAGTGTCAGTTTCTTGATTCAGTTCCTGAACTATCGATATGGCCTCTACTGTTGCACGTACAGGTCACCTGTAATCCTGCAGCCACTCTTCTGCCCAAGTACTCTCGGTGAGGTCCCCACAAAATCATATTATGGCTCCCCACTTCCTCCAGAAAACAGTCAATGCCCCAGACACACCACAGTGAACTTCAACATTGTCTTTTCTGGCCAATTATTTCACTCCATTGTTTACTTTATACTCCCGTCATACAGGCTATCATAACTCACCCAACACCACAGGCACAAGATTTGCTTCCATTCGTTAAATCAAGGTATTTCCCCATTCTGGAATTCTCTGCCTCTTTGAACCCTTATCTTTCATGTGAAATCTGATTTATGCTTTTAAAGTCCAGCCAAATGCAGCAAGAATCCAATCCATTCTGAGATCCACTATGAACTCTGATAGCCATGCTTGCTTACTGCTGGCACAGCATTCATTCATTCATTCATTCATTCATTCTTGAAGTCAGTAGATCTCCTAATGGTATGAATATCGTATTAATTATGAGTTTTGCACAGGATTCTGAAATTCTGGAAAACAGAAATCCTGTTTATGTTATTTTGGTAGCTCTAGAATCTTAAGTCAGTACCCTCAAAGAAGTATCATAATAAATAAAGTTTCTTTGAAATAAATTTTAAAGCGACTAACCTGAGAAGTAGATTTTCCACTTGTTTTTTCTGGTTATAAAAGTAATTTATGCCTATTTTACCAAATATGGATTATAGTAATTTAAGGGAAAAATCAATTGTGATACCACCACACAAAATGTTAAATATATTTCCTTACATATAAATCATATATACATAATTATAATCATATATATGTAACCACTGTGTATGAACCTAAACATACAAATTATTTTTAACTTATGATTACACTATATATAAAACTTCATATCCTTGTGTTTTCCTCATTATTATAGTTAGAGTTTTAGATGCTTTTTTCAAGACATGATAACAAAAACAAATTATTCATTATGAATACCTTTACTTTGGTTGGATTTCATTTTTTAAATGCTGTAAGTCATGTTTCAATACTTTATGACATTTTCTTACAGAAATCCTCTCAAAAAGTAACTCCCAAGTCAAGCATCAGACCATTTTAAGGCTTTTGATGCAGATATAGCCTCTGGTCTTCCAGAAAAATTAAACCATTTTCCATTCCCATATGCAGTGTGGGATTCATACCCTACTAGCACAGGCTGTGTTACCAAAGACACAAGCAAGCAACAACCCAAAAACCCTATAAATGTTCTGTGTCTAGAAGAACCCTTTGATTTCAACATTTGCTATTATTAATAGTGAGTTCAATGAGATTGCATATTTCCAAAACTTTTAATAACAGAAAAGTTGATTCATACCCTTAGTTTGCTCTTTTTTTTTTTTTTTTGGTCTCTAGTGAGGTGGTATTTTTACTTTATATTATATATATATATATATATATTATATTATATTATATTATATTATATATTTACTTACTTTATATTTTTTAACCATTTTTAAACAGGTATTTACATTTTATCATAATTATTTCCAGTGTCCGACACTTTATAGTCATTTCTGTTATTACAGACAGATGTTTCTAATTTTTCCAAAGTCAAATCAATTGATATGTTTCAAAATGCCTCCATTTGTTATTCTTTAAACCCCCTGCCTTTTCAATAATCTATAAATATAATGATTTATATTTTTCAAGTTTATGGATTCAGCAAACTCTTTAATTCATATTTTACTTTATTTATACTTTTCCTCGTCACTGAAAAATATGTTGCTTAGGAAGGGAAAAATATATTTAAGGTGGAAAATGAGACAAAAGTTAAAACAATGAAGAGACAAATTTTACTTTTTAATTCTTCATGAGCTAAGAACCTATGTTTATTTATTACAAGTATTTAATCAACTGTTCAAGCATATATTTGTTAATCATAATGATTTAGTCACATTTTAAATTCTGTACTTCTGTCTTATAATGTCATTTTATAGGTAGTAGCTGGAGTGAAACACTCAATCGTTAAAATATATATGTCAATTCTACCTTAAGGAAAATAATGTCTAAGTGAAAAAATTGTTCTTCCCCTTTTCAAATTGCCCTGGTGTAACCATTATCTTCTTGAAACATAAATCTACATCCATACTCACATATACACCTAATCAGTCTTTTCCAAGGAAAAAAAATTTCATTTTTCTGCTTCAAATGATGCATATTTTGGACAAATGTAGTCTTCCAGGTTGCAATTTATTACAATGGTCTTCTTAAGTGTTTCACTTAGGAAAATATTTAACAAGTATGTCTAAAAGAATCATTATATTCCCTTAAAAGAAAATAAAAATCTGTTTTGAAGCCTGTCTAGAAGTCTATCACAAGGACATACACATCCACACAAAACACGTATACATATGTACATTTCATATATATTCCTGAAGATATATACACACACATTTTATATATGTGTGTATAAAATTATGTATCATACTTTTGTGTATATATGTACTTGCATGTTTTTGCATATATATATATATCATACATCTATTATTAAATTGTTGAAAATTTCTAGGGGTCTCCTGGCTATCATGTTGTTCAAAAAATATAATAATAAAAGTTTTGCTGAAGGAATATATGTGTTGATAATATCACTGAAGAGAAAAAATGGTGGCTACAGCTGGTAAAATCTCGTATCTTAAGATTATTGATTGAACTCAATGAATGATTCAAAACACTCTTGAATGATTTTCAAAAGTTCTAAAATAAGTTAGCAAGTTGTATTCACCTTTGGTCATGTGGCTGTGGAGCAAAGGACTGTCCCAGTCTCAGGAACAATCATAACATCAACAATGTAATAAGCAGCAACCGTGATTTCTTGTGCATAAACCCTGTTCCAGACTCTCAGCAGGCACTTAGCATATATTAATTCTTTTAAAGCTTAATCATTCTATAAGCATGTCTTATTGCTATTCTTTCAATGATAAACTGAGGCTTGAAGAGGTTGAATAGCATCTACAGCATCGTATTCCTAATAGAAGGCAGAACAAGAATTGGGATACAAGACCTAAATACACTAATGTCAAAGTCTATGCCCTTCTCATTACAACAAATTATCCCACAGCTAACTGTGATTAAAGTGGCCCAAACTGGAAACCACATACACACACACACACACACACACACACACACACACACACAGAGTTATTATGGTACTTTCACTTCACATAGTTAATGACATGGGAAAATGTACTAGATTAAATAAAGGTGATAAAGTTTGTTGCTGAAAGATTAAAAGGTTAGAAGATTTATAAACTATCAAAACTTTAGCGGAGAAGTGAAACTTTGACCTTATTATTTGTCATATTTGCCATTTCAGTCATCACCACCATCCTCTCATCATGTTATTGAAATCATGCACACAGTAACCGAAGTGTTTCCTGTCAGTGGGCAAGGCATCATGTGAACATTCACTTGCTTTATTTCACACTAGCCTCACAATAACCCTGTGATCACCATTTTCCAGATGAGAAACTCAAGTTCACAAGAGGTTAAAGATCACTTAGCAGCCCCAGGAGACAGACTCCATACTGGGTGTGAAAAGGAATTAACAAGGGAGCAGAACACGATAATCTCCCTCCCTGGGTCAGACCTTCTGTCCACCGTGCACGTTCCTTGCATCTAACCCACAAGAATACACTCATAAGGCCTTGGAAAATTGTCATTTGATTATCTTTAACATCCCAGAGTTGAACTGCAAACCTAGCTCCTCTCTTCTCTTTGCTTTATCTCCCTTTTGGCTTCCTTCTTAAAGATACGATTACTGAAACATTTAATGTAAATGGATGCGGCGTCCTGATTGGAGATGTGTCCAAGTGGACACAATTTCCGTAACAATTTCAATAACAATAAGAATGACGATTTGTTACTCGCTGTATAAACATCCATCTCATCTCCCTTCCAAACCTCTTACTCACTGGTAGGACTTCCACACGAGTACGTGCTGAGCGTGTGTTATTACCTGCTACGGACACTGCCTCAAGCCAAGTCCCTCCCTCTGGAGATAGTTTTCTGGTTGTTTCATCAACCACACTGCAATTCCTTTCAATAAACATCTTTTTTTCTCCCTTTCATGGTAGCAGACAATGTAGTAGTCCTTCTGCACACACGTCTGCTTCTCTAGGTATATTCACAAGTATGGTGAGTTACTGGTATCTCTTGAATGAGCGGCAGGAATGTTAGCTGATTCAATGAGTTGCATTTGGAGAAAAAGCTCAAGGAAAAAAGTTGCATCATGGAAAAAGGCCAGGGATGCTAATTGCATCAAGGCAACATTTTACAAATTCTTTGCTGTAGCCGAATTTTAGAGAAGAATAAAATTTCAACATGCAGAAAACGGAAGGTTTGAAGTTTCCATATTACAAGATGACAACTAAAAGCAAAAAGCAAGTTGTCAGAATTGGGTGTTAACTTTGTATCTCTTATGAAGACACGCAAAATGCAAATTGGCAATTGTACGTAATTTAGTGCCTGTTTCCTGGCGAAAGGCTTGTCAAACATGTAATGGAAACCTCTCTATCTAATTCATCTAGATGTGAAGGACATGATATTTGCATCTTTATACAGGTATACAGAGCGTATCTACACATGTAATAAGTGGATTCTTCTGTGCAAGGATACAGAAAAATGGCTGAGACACGATGACAGTATTGTATGAGAAATAATTGGTTTTTGATATAATTCTCAAGCGTCTGAAATTTCCTTAAAGTTGCTGTATTAAAATGTATATAAAGTAGTGAAGGACATCTAACATAAGCCTAAATGATATATAATGTAATATATGACATTCATATATCAAAATGCAAGACGAGGCTTTTCAGAGAAAAGCTGATTCATGTCACATATAAAAAGTATTATGTCGGGGCACGTGGGTGGCTCACTCAGTTAAGCATCCAACTTCGGCTCAGGTCATGATCTCACGGTTTGTGGGTTCAAGTCCCATATAGAGTTCTGTGCTGACAGCTCAGAGCCTGGAGCCTGCTTCCGATTCTGTGTCTCCCTCTCTCTGCCCCTCCCCTGCTCACACTCTGTCTCTGTCTCTTAAAAATAATTAAACATTAAAAAAACTTATGTAAAAAATTATGTTTATGTCCATAGGCAGAACCATGCATACTCTTAAAAATATATAATATTATGTAATGTAATAGAATAGTAACATACTTATATTAGATAATATATAATTAATATGTAAAATATTATATAATAATAAAATAATCTAAAATAACATAAAATATATAAATATTATATTATACAAAAATACATATATTATTTTTGATTCGGCTTTGTATTATTTTATGATCATAAAGTCTTTGCCCTTGGAAAGTAAAAAGGCTATTAAAAATTGTGATACATTTTTCCCAATTAAAAAGACACAACATATTTCTCAGCAATTAAACCTAATAATGACTACAGATACAATTTCAGCTGTTAATTGATTAAACTAATTGTTTGTAATAAAGGAAAAAAAAACCCTCTGAGCAGGTTTCAGAATTAATTTATGTTTTTAAATGAGCAAGAAGTTTATAAGTAGAATGCCTTAAAGAGACATTCCCTTAAGGAGCAAACAGTATTAGAAGATAAAATTCAATTACAAGAAGTGTATTGATGTTTTTCACTAAGTATATTCTCTTAATCACTTACATTAGCATTAATGTAATTTCAAGTTTAATTTCATTACAAAATATTGGCTTTTAATAGCGCATATGGACTTGACCACAGATAAATTAAGGAGAGTCACATCTCAGTAAACATTTGTTTTATCTAGAAAAAGAGAGGGAGTTTCACAGGCAAGCAGAATATCCTAGCCCTCAAGGAACAGACTTTAATAATAAATAGCTTACAATCATTTTTAGTTCTTATAACTTTGAATAAAGCTGGGAAAGTACATAAAATATATTTTTTTCTCCACCAGAAAGCATTGCCCAATATGAGCACCCCTCTGCTATAAAGGAGAAACACACTTCTGATCCCAACAATTCTGAAGCCAGCCTTGTTACTGACTATCTCCGGGCAAGTCAGTTCACTCGTATTGGCCTCAGGTTAGAAAGAACCAGAGGGCACACAGTAAAATGCAGGGCCACATGGGGCTCATAGCTGTATTTCATATAAAGTGCACGATATTTTACATTTTTGAGCCGATGTGAACAAAGAAAAATCAATAGATTGCATGTTAAAAGAGAGAAAGAGAGGGGAAGGGGGAGACAGGCACCTCTAGATTTTGGGGTTCTCCTGAAAAATCAGAGAAGCCTGGCAACAGTTGGTGGAGGTGAGTTTTCTCCCCTCTCTTTATGTAGGCTTATCTCTTTCACTTCAACCCGGTCCCCGTTTTTATTCCGTGCTGAAGCAAAGTGCCAGTTGCCACTTTACATTTTACTGGTAATGAAATTTTTAATAGGAGAAAAATATTTGCTGTACCGCTGATTCTATCAAAGTGAGCAAGCACTATTAATTCCTGCCAGGCAGCTGCAGGCATCGGGGTCTGTGTCTCCCTAACTGTGCCATTTAAATAAATCTCCTTTCATTCTGTGATTCCATGTCTGGGCCACACGGACCTAAAGCTCGAGGCCTTTCATCCCACCTCCTGGCTAGCCCCGACTCCTCAAGTAATCAAAGTCAGCCTTGTAATTTTGACCATAAGTGCATTGGACTCTTATATTTGCATTTTCTCAGAAGAGGTCGGCCAATACCTTTTAGCCAAATTCATTCAACTCTTCACGTGGTCAGTACGGAAAGGCAGGAAAAACCCATCGCCTCATATGAGAAACCCAAAATCAACCCAACAGCGAAAGGTCTCCTTGTAGCATATGATCTACCAAGCTCAAGAGACAGGTGCTTTCCCTGCTGCCTTTGTATCTTCCACTGGCTTCTTCCTTCTCTTCTGTTTACTCACTGCCCAGAAAGACCTTCTTCAGAAGGGCTACGAATGCAACAGAGGCTCAGCTAACTGCTGTTTGGGACAGGCATGTCCTGTGGAAGATGTGCTTGACAGAGAAACACACAAGGGTTTCCATGCAAGGCTCAAACTGAACGTCTTGACATCTAATTTCCAGGATTAACGGCTCTTATTTGCTGGTAATACACTTCTCATGAGGGCAGTTGGATGCAATTGGCTAACGTTTGAAAACTGGAAGGAATTTCTTATTAAATGGTAATTAAAGTGTTAACCATTGAGAAGGCCACCTAGTTTAAAAACCAAACCCATATGCACAAAGTCTCTTCTAAATCAATACTTGCAAAGCTTCTAGTGTTCATCCTGTTCATACGCTCTTTCATCCTGGAAGTGACTTGAGTTATTACCCAGAAAAAGACTGTTCCATCCCCCAGCATTCTCAGCACCCACCTTCCAGAGAATCATGTGTGGGCCACAGTATCATTCCCTTCTGTACATAGGGACTGTTTATGTTCAAAAGTGGAATCAAATCAAAGATTTAAAGCAGTAAAGTCCTTGCTGGAAATTATTCCAGGATTGTCCTTGTGCCTCTACCCTGGTTGACAAGTCACTAAGAAAGAGGGGTGACGACTGCTATTGTACATCCATGTCCCTAGAGAATGGCTTTCATCACGCCATTTATCTGCCTAGAAACGTCAAAGGGCTCCCATTGTCAGAGCATTATGGCTACGTAAGTTAGGTTGTTATTGAAATGTGTGGACCTGATGGTCATGTCTGTTTTCATGATCTCATTGCTTACAACTCCTTCCTAAGAACTCTGGGCTCCCATATCACTCCCAAGGCAAATCAAATGATGATTTCTCTCAGTCACGGACATCTTTAGATGTCTGAAGATGTGATACGCCTATTACTTTTGAAAATATGAGGAATCCTTCTTGACATACTGTTCTGAGAGCCTGAAGAAATAACCAACACCTTCAGAAACCCATGATTTCATAACAGCTAAAATGACAACCTTTCTTCTCCCCAGGTCAGATGCATAGACCACTCAGAAATAAAATACAAGTGGGGGAAGAAATGAAAATCACAAAGACTAGGGGGGAGAAGGAGGATATGGATGTTTTGTAATAGTTTGTAGCTGCTAGAGGGTTCAAATGGAATTGAGGTGGCCTAAAAATCCTACTACTGTTTTCATTTCTTCTTTCCCACTTTTTAAAAATGTTTATTTAGTATTTTTAAAAAATTGATGTTTAGTTTTTTGAGAGAGAGACAGTTCTAGTGGGGTAGGGGCAGAGAGAGAGGGAGACACAGAACCCAAAGGAGGCTCCAGGCTCTGAGCTGTCAGCACAGAGCCCGACATGGAGCTCAAACCCACTAACTCCCAGGTGCCCCTAATGTGTTTACTTACTATTTTTGAGAAAGAGAGAGAGAGGGAGGGAGATAGAGAGAGCACAAGTGGGGGAGAGCAGAGAGAGGGACACAGAGGATCCAAAGAGGGTTTTGTGCTGACAGCAGAGAGCCTGATGTGGCGCTCGAACTCACAAACCACAAGGTCATGAGCTGAGCTGAAGTTGGATGCTTAACCGACTGAGCCACTCAGGTGCCCCTCTTCTTTCCCATTGAAACTGCTCTTCCTATGGTTCTCCACACCTGCTAACATAGAGATAATTCTAAATGCATTGGCTATCTTCTAGTAGAATAATCATGTATTATTCATGAAAGACCTTATAATTTCTCAGGGCTGTACACAGGACCACAACAGCAAACAGTAAAGAGTCTGTTTTATTTTTCTTGAAATACAACTCTCAAGCAGTTTTGTGACTACGGTGGGATTCTAAACCTTTTCTATTACTTATCTATCACCGTTTCTGGAAAAGAGCATGTGGCCAATAAGTGTTCATTTTCTTTCTCTTCCTGTCTCACAGATTAAGTATCTGAGGCTCACTGGAGTTACAGTGCTGCCCAAAGAGGTACCACCAGGCAACAGAATAGCCGAATCTAACTTTAGAATCTTCAGTACCCCACTGCTTCTCTCTGAATTCAGTAACCCCTCAGCAATTCCGAAGACTTTAGACCCCGCTGTTTTCAATCCATGCCTGCTACCATGATTTGTGCATTTAAATCTACAATAATTACTTACTGAAGACCTACATACTCCCTTCTAGTTACAAAGGACCTTGTAACTAAATTCTATGTGTCTCTCTCAAGACAGACTGAAATAAATCTTTCATGCATGATCTCTCTTTTCCCTCCATCCCTCACCTACCAGCCGGAGGCAGCAGATTCAGTTGAAGGTACAGATGTTCTCAGGAATGACAGAGCTCTACCTTGGGAGAAGCCCAGGTTGGTCCCCAAATCAGAAATAGCCATCGACCAGGAACATCCATGTTGAATTTGTGTGACAGAGAAACACTATTTCAGGGGAAAAATACTAAAATGTTGGGCTATGCCTGTTATGGCCACTTAGCTACTCAATCCATAATCACAAATGTAAAAAAAAGCACATAAAGTGTGAAGAAGTGTATTGTTATTTTACAACTTGTATTCTAGCTAGTTTTTTCATGTGGCTATATCCAGATCTAGGGTGCAATGTCTCAGAATGATATTTTCCAATACTTTACATCTTACTTTTAAAAAGACTTCTATGGATGGGAGTGCCTGGGTGGCTCAGTCAGTTAAGTTTCCAACTTCGGCTCAGGTCATGATATCACGGTTAGCGGGTTCGAGCCCTGCATTGGGCTCTTTGCTGACAGCTTGGAGCCTGGAGCCTGCTTCAGATTCTGTGTCTCCTTCTCTGTCTGCCCCTCCCCCACCCATGCTGGCTCTCTCTCTCTCTCTATCTCTCTCTCTCCTC
Source organism: Acinonyx jubatus (assembly GCF_027475565.1). Taxonomy (NCBI): domain Eukaryota; kingdom Metazoa; phylum Chordata; class Mammalia; order Carnivora; family Felidae; genus Acinonyx; species Acinonyx jubatus. The sequence goes on along the minus strand of NC_069381.1, from coordinate 205,433,974 downwards.
TCTCTGTCCTTCCCCACTCATGCTTTCTCTCTATCTCTTTCAAAAATAAGTAAACATTAAAAAAATTTAAAAAAGGAGTTCTATGGATGGATACATATCTAATTATGGAAATGATATGCAACATACTAATGAGATGCTCTCTTTATATACTTTTTTTTTAATGAACGTGTGGGTTCAGAATTACAAAACAAACCGTAGCTAATATCCATTAGTAGTTTTCAGGGAATAAAATTACATTGGAAGGGACATTAGGGAAGTTATAAACAGTCTCCACTTTCCACTTTTAAAAATAAGAATGCTAGTCTCTATTACAATTTGATTATGTATAGAGGCCAATAAAATATATCATATCTTTATAAAAAGTTATATAAGTAAAAGGTGTTATCTCTGTCATTTAAGGATTTATGTTCATAAAATTAAAAATAGTCTTGAATTAAAAATAATCTTCGGACACCTGGATGGCTCAGTCGGTTGAGTGTCTGACTCTTGATTTGGCCTCAGGTCATGATCCCAGGATCATGGGATCGAACCCCTCCTCGGGTGCTGAGCTGGGTGTGGAGCCTGCTTAAAATTCTCTCTCTCTCTCTCTCTCTCTCTCTCTCTCCCTCCTTCCCTCCCCCATGCTCACATGCTTTTTCTCCCTGAAATAAAAATTAAAATAGTAATACTAATCTTGAGAAAATTGAGCCCTACAGCTCTAGAAAAATGCAAATTATTGTCAGTAGAGTAATTCAGGAGCAGTGCCATATTTGGGACTCATGGTAAGACAGTCTGTGAATGAATAGCAACCTCGCCAATGTAAGAAAACCCCACACCTTATAAGGCAGGGCCTTTTCGACTAGAGCTTTTCCATACTTTTAAATCTGAGCAACCTTTTAATCTCTGTCAAAGATATATTTGGTTAATGAGGGAGAGATGTATTTTGTCAAGCTTCATAACAGCTTTTAGAGGCTTCCATTGACCTTCTGACTAGAGGTATTGGAGCTCCTGAGAAGCTGTCCTGCTGTAGCCAAACACTCACTCATGACTTCTAAGACAAGGGGAAATGTTACGAGGTAGACCGGACATCAGAGTATGTCAAAAACAACGCTACCTGCTCGATACATCATCTCATCTCATGTCTCCATTTATATTCACTAAAAGCACTGTGACCATTTCCATGTTACAGGTGAGGAAACTAAGGTTCCAGAGCAGGGTGGTGACAGGCAGAGAGTTTTCAGGGTTGATGGACTTCACACCATCTTTCTACACGCAGGAGCATTCTTGAGAAGTAGAAAAAAGAGTCAATAATAAAACTGATTTGAAAAAATTTAAAACCATTAGAAATTACACTCTGAAGTAAACATGTTTTACCAATGTGTTTCCAGTTGGTAAATATTGTTTTGAGGGGCGCCTGGGTGGCTCAGTCGGTTAAGCATCTGACTTTGGCTCAGGTCATGATCTCACGGTTTAGGGGTTCGAGCCCCGTCCCGGGATCTCTGCAGTCGGTGTGGTGCCTGCTTGGGATTCTCTGTCTCCTTCTCTCTACCCCTCCCCCACTCTTTTTTTTCTTTCTCTCTCAAAAATAAATGAACATTTAAATAAATAAATAAGTTTTGAGTTACATTAGATAATCAACAGAATTACATAATTCAATATAATTATTATATGCTTTAATGAACACTATAGGCAAAATTTTTTCAAAGTATCCAAATACTCACTGTTATCATATATAGTACAACTTCTTACTTAGCGCACTCACTTTTTTTTCCTAGTATCATGATTTCAAATTATACAGTATTACTAATGTTTTCTTTTCTGTTTTCTTTTTTCTGAAATAAGTATTTGCTTTTTTAAAACATTCTTCTAAAATGAGAACATGCCTCCAAAAACAATTGTAATGATGTCCATACTTGTCAAGCTACATTTTTCCCTGAACACAACTTGCCAAGTTTCTCATATAATATATTTAGTATCTTTCTCTTAGCTGGGACAGAAATGAAATAATTTATTCATTGTCCTTTGAGGACTGAGCAATGATAACAAAACCGATGATGTTGTCAAATCTATTTTGTCATAAATTACCATTATCCTATACTCTTTAGAACTATAATTACAACTCATCTTAATTACTACAATTTTTCAGATAAGACACCTGAGTCAGAGAGGTTAAATAATTTGTCCATGGAATTTAGCAAGGGGATAATTGAGCTAGGACTAGACTCAAAGACCCTGCACATCTGCACATTTATAACCAATCATACCATGTTCATGAGCAATGAGTTTCATAAATAATATTCTGGGAGGATGCCTCTGGGTCCCCAAAGCTTATATTTCATATCTTATCATGCAATTCAAAAACATATAGGATTCTGGAAAGAAACAAATGGTCATTATGTTTACTTTTACTCATTGAAGAAAATGCTACAAATTAAATGAAAAGTTGCCTTCCTCCCATGAAATTTTAGAAAAAGCTCTGAAAGAACTTGACCTTTGAAAATGGAAGCCATTAATTTGTTCCAAGTTTTGAGAAGAGCCATGGACACTCTTTCACCATTAGTAAACAATGACTAATGAAAATCATTAATGCAACCTATGCAGCTTGTGAAAAAAACATATCTTGCCAAATGATTTGAGAAGGCAGTCATGGATAACCATTCATTTTACTCTAGAAATTAAGTGCCATATCGTTTCTCTTCTGTCAGCATGTAAGCCTGGAGTTTTGCCCCTCACTGCTCTAAATACAATCTACTCTAAAATCAGAATGTTATGAAAAATATAACTCCCAGATTGTATTCCCACTTGAGTTCTCTGAATCCTGGTGACCCCCGTACCCTTGGCAAACATCCACAAATCTTCACCCCCACTGGAACCGAATAGAACCTCTGTTTCTTTCTCCACATATCACTCCCAAGAGACCCTACAAAGAGATCGGACTCGGGATATGGGATGTAACATATGTCCCACTTGTCGATTGACTAATAGCAAATATAGACAGCTTCCTGGTCTCAAGTAGCAAAAAGAGAAAAATACACAAAGCAATGACAGGTCAGGAGTTGTGGTCATAGGACAAAGCTTCTGGACTGAGGGTAACTTTCCATCCCACACCCTGTGCTGACTCACTTTGCCCGTCTGTAGTTTCTCCAAAAATGACATACTTCACTGCTGCCCTCTGCACACTCACCAGTAACAGCCCCAAGGGGCAAGTGTGAACACACATATTTCTTCTCAAGTACTCCAGGTGTGCGAACCATCCCCACTCCCCACCAAAGATTCCAGAGAAAAGATTAATTAATAATCTCTAAGACTATTTTTAGGTTAAGTTCACAAAGCATTTTATTTGCAAACACCAGAAAATATAGTCCTTCTACACAGGTCATGTCAGGATGCCTTTTAAACCTCCAAACCCATACAACCTAATAGACGTCCAAAGCCTCAAATTCTCTGCAAGTTACCCTCTCTTGAAGACACTGGTGTCCTCATCCAAGTCTTGCTAGGAGAAATGGGAGGTTTTCATTCACCTTCGCTTCTTCTCTCTACCCAGCAGCTCTCAGAGCAGGAAGCCAGTTACTAAAACTGTAATGGATCCAACTTAGGAAAATTAAGACCCTGAGCTTTGTGACTTCACCATGCTTCCTCAGCCTTCAATGGGTCCGCTGCTCACCACACAGCAAATCCGTGAGCTTCAGCTCAGCTCAGTGACAGAACACCTGCTTTGTTATTACGCCCAATATTAAGGGGGCAACAGAGAACTATGGGTGACGAGTACAGAAATGGTTGAAGAGCCCTTTGGCATTTCCCCTCCCTGCCAAGGAAGAATGGTTGGAAATCCAACGGCTGGGGTCCCCACTGTTTTTGTTTTGCCACACTCGTTCCTCAAAGAAGACTGAGCTTTCTAACTATCCCCTTTTTCTAAGAACTGCTCATCAATCCTACAATTCTAGTACCAAAAGGGTTGCCTGATCACAGCCTAAGATGGTGATTTGATTTACAAATGTCTATAACTCCTATTACTGCCTGGAAGGAGTGTAGTTTGTTATTGATCCATAGTGATAATCCAGGGATGGTGTTTATTTTTCTAAAGAGATTGTTACAAGCAGTCCAAATGCCTTTTAGGAAAATTGACTTTAATCCAGATCTCTGTCATTCCGAAATGTATTTTAAAATTCCAAAATATATTTTAAAATTGCGACTTGTTCTCTGATTCTGCCAACGTGATTGCCAAAAGCCTCTGGTAAGATTTTTGGAGAAAATACTAAAATCATTTTCTGAGGAAGAGATACACTAAGTCAATAGCACCCCTGTGTGGCAGTACAAGGGCATACAAATGATAATTAAGGCCATCATTTTATAAGGGCCTTTACAACATTTTCTTCCCATAAAATTATATTTATAAAGGCCTAAAGACCCATCGACAAATCCTTTCGCTTGCCTGTGGGCAGAGCCAGACTAGTATCGGCTCATCAATTTGGGAATCTGCTATGGTTTTAAAGGTCTCCAAAGGGAAGATTTCACGACCTCTCCCGGTAAAACATTCCAGGATTTTCCTCTCCGGTCTCATAAAAATACTTTATACAACAGCATCCACCCATTTCCTCTAGTTAAACCTGCCTCTTGGGTTGAGATGAGAAACAGATGATCTCCATCCTTTATTCCCTGGCGGCCATGTATATCGTTAAAGCCGTGGAGAGGGAACCATAGCAAAGTTGTTTGAAACGAATTTGGTCAGAGGAACTCATCATGGTTTATCTACAAATCCTTCCAAGGTAGGACTACCAGGTCCACCGTTCAGAGCAGAGGGTGTGTTTTAGAGGGCCAGAATGTGCCAGGCAAAGCTCTTCATCTGAAGAGTGTTTTAGCTTTCCCTTATACAAGGTGAATCCCTGCGCCCTCCAACTCTGCATAGTTCCTGACTCTTCAGAGGAGGTCCTCAAACTGGCTTTAAACAAAAGATCTTTTTTTTAATATGTACTTATCTTTGAGAGAGAGAGACAGAGAGAGACAGAGTGCAAGCAGGGGAGGGGCAGAGAGAAGAGACACAGAATCTGAAGCAGGCTCCAGGCTCGGAGCTGTCAGCACAGAGCCCGACATGGGGATCGAACTCACAGACTGTGAGATGATGACCTCAGCCAAAGTTGGATGTTCAACCGACTGAGCCACCCAGGTGCCCCTAAACAAGTTTGGAATCATAGCACCTACTAAGTTGACCTTTTTGCACCACACATCATCTGACAGTGGGACAGAACTACAATATGTCATGTTTCTTTCTTTCAATCTTCCTTTTTTCCTCTTTAAAGTGTAGCATTATTATACATTTTCTATTACTGAACTGAAGGCTACTTTACATTTTCTTCATTTAGCACTTTAAATATTAACGAGGTTTTGATTTATTTTCTGTTATTCACTTTAGCACTTCCCTATGATTTTCAAAGTCTATCCAGTATGTGTGGGGCATCTGTTTTCATAAGGCTGACATGAGAGGACCAGGCTTCTATATTTTGTTTTCTTTCTTTCTCTTTCTTTCTTTCTTTCTTTCTTTCTTTCTTTCTTTCTTTCCTTCTTTCTTTTTTTCCCCCATTGATTACTATTTTGTTATTGCTGTTACTTTGGGAATAAAAAATGTAGGTTTCTATTTATATCACAAGATAAGGTCTGTTTTAATAATCGAGCCAGTGTAAAGATTAGCTTTGCCTTGTATTTTTCCACGGTAGTGAATTTTTAAAGATGTATTAAACATCATGATATCTTACTGTGGTAGGTAAAGATGTAATATACAGATATTTAATTGGGGTCCTTTAATTTTAAAACAACACAGTATAATAAATGCCAAGTTCATACTCCATAATGACTTCCTGTCTTTTCTCTAAAAAGGAAAAAAGATTCATGGAAGAAGAGAGATTCAATGCCTGTTCCATAAGTGCATGTACTATGTTTTATGCTTGCAGATAGATAATACATATTGGAAAAAAACAACCAACTGCTTCTCTTATCTAAAACCTTATTATAAATTAAATATGGGCCATTATTCATTTCATAGTTGGCTAGGGTTTATACTTGTCTTTAATCTTATTCTATAATGTCTGTATTAATGTATATTCGATCTATCTTAACCTAAATGAGCAAAAAAATAAAAAAAAGGTGGAGCGGCAGTGGGGATACAGCATCTTTTTTTATTATTATTCATTCATGTTTAAGCAGTCCCCAGCACGGAACTCTGTACTCTCAAGATTTCCAATACATTAACTTTGAAATTCCTCTTCCCCCCTCTAGTGGTGATGAACGGTACAAAACATTTGTGCTCGGTATTTGAGGCTGATCCATACAAGAAAAAACATGGCATGAGGAGTGACTGGAAAGGGTTAAAAAATCCCAGATTTGCCATTGCTAGCTATGTAAACTTGAGACTTGACCTTTTGTTTTTCAGTTTTCTCATCAGATGTAGAGCGTAACGATTCAATTTGCAGACTCATTGTGACGGTCACAAAGGAAAATGTAAAGTCAAATCTATTTAGAAATTGATCAATGTGTTTTTTTTTTTTTTACCTTTTTAAAAAATAAAATGCAAGAGGCAAAATGTATTTAATCAGTGGATTTGGTCTTATGGTGAACAGACTCCAACAGAGCCTCCCCGATCCCTCCCTCCTGGTACCGAGTATTTAATGGTTTTATATTTTATTTTATTTTATTTTTGAGACAGAGAGAGGCAGAACATGAGCAGGGGAGGGGCAGAGACAGAGGGAAACACAGAATCTGAAGCAGGCTCCAGGCTCTGATCTGTCAGCACAGAGCCCGACACGGGGCTCAAACTCACGGACCATGAGATCATGACCTGAGCCGAAGCCGGAGGCTTAACGACTGAGCCACCCAGGCGCCCCACCGAGTATTTAGAATAGAAAAACAGCCTTCATCAAGTGATCCAACATCATGTTGTCAGTCATGGAACATTGTGTGCCATGTGATTCTCTGAGAAGACCTTCACAAGTGGTCTTCTGGCTCAAAACGTTTAACTAACTCTAGTCACAAAGGAACAATCAGATCAAAACTAAGGGTCATTCTGAAAAACAAAACAAAACAAAACTGTTCTAGACGGAAAATTTCAGCGCAGTGAAAAATCATCGCAGCGCAGAAATACTCATAATGAAAAGTAATTTTTAAAAAGACTATGAAAACTGAATGTAATATGTGATGCCAGGTTGGACCCTGGATTGGGGAAGGGCATAGTATTGGGACACTCGTAGAGAGTTGAAAATCGGCTTTATATGAGGCCATAGTATTAAGTCATTAGAGTTGACTTGACTGCCTTTTGGGGTGTGACTGTTTAGAAAATATGTCCTTGGTCTTAGAGATACAGTTTAAGTATTTAGAGATGAAATGTCACGATTAAAATGTGTGGGGTGTGCGTGCGTGTGCACGTGCGTGTATCGTTTATTAGGCTGAAGTTCCTTTAAACACGAAAAGTTTTATCAACCACTGAGCATCTATCAGAACACCTGGTGCTTTTCAGATGGAGAATGAGCGTTTGTTGAGTGAATGCATGAAAGCAGCTTGCAAACTCTAAAGGGCTAATGCTAATTACTGCAAAGCGTCAATGACAGTTCTACGTGGTAGTAACTAGCAATGACAGTTACTCTTATTAGTTATTAGTGTTTGGTTAGTGGTTCAAAAGGTGGTAGGTTAGCCAGTGGGTATGAGACACCGGCTGGAAAATGTTGTGTGAGGCAGGTGATTTTAGAGCAGGGAGGCTTTAGAAGGAAGAGGAGAAGGTAAGATGGCCCCAAATTAATTTGATCCACACTGTCTGTTTGCCCAGACCTCAAATGGCTGTTTGCAGAGCTGTAGCATGTAACAGTATCAGAAAGTTTGCACCTAGCAATATCCTGCAGTGAATCGTATTTCCTAGGGTCTAGTCGCTGTACCGGGAGCATCGAAGAGGAAGAGGAAAGAAAGATAAGAGGCAGGAAGAGAAGGGAGGAAAACACATGACATGCTCTATTCCAGATCATTCTGTTGGCCTCACCCCTCCACATAATTTGTCTTCATCTCCATGGCGAGTATTGACATGTAGCACTTCCTTAAGGACCCGGAAAATCTGTCCTGAATTTTAAAGGAAACAGGGAAAGACAAAATGCTGCCCTCTTCTGGCAGCTTTAGCAAATCTTCGCGCCCACAACTCATTACACAGTTAATAGTTCAATTAAAGTCTCCCTTCTGTGACTCTTTTTGAGAAGACAGACAGTATAGCAGGGGGGTAGACTTTCTTTTAAGTCAGCATCCTATAATAGCAAATAGCTCTTTGTCACTGATAGTTCTCACACCTCTTCAAAGAACACTTTTTGAACTCTTGACTTTGTATTTAAAGTTGGCTGCAGGAATAGTTTTAGAAATTCTGCGGGCATGTAACATGTGCTCAATCACCCAAGAGACAAGTTGTCATGTGTTGAGGTCACCTGCCCTCAAAATCGGGGGCAAAACAATAGAAAAAAAAAAGACTGGATGCAAGACAGAAGGGGTTCAGCTTCAATAACCTTAGGCAAAATTTTGTAAAAAGAAAATTTAAATGAAGTAGAATATATAAAGACTGTGATAGTGGGATTCATAATAAGGAATCTGTCCTTGGTCTTCACCCCTCTTCCTGGCACACTGCTCCTCAAACCCTTGGAATTACCTGCCAAGAGAACAGTAAAGGTGTCTTTTGTTATGCTAATGAGATGACTTTTGGAAACCAGGCAGGATGGGCGGCTGCTTGCCAGTGGAGCCAACCACATGCGTGATTGGAGGGTTGGCACTTTTAGCCCCACCCACCGCCAGGGAGGGGAGAGGCCCTGGAGAAGGAGTTCAATCATCAATAGTCAATGAATTAGTCAATCCGACCTGTGGCATGAAGCCTTTGTGAAAACCCAAAAGGAAGAAGTTCTGGAGCTTTCTTCTACAGGTTGGTAAGTGTGTAGAGATTCAAAGAGAGAAGGGGGTTCTCAGAGAGCATTGGAAGCAGTACCTCGCTTCCCCAGAACTTGTCCTGGGGGACAAGGCACCTCTTGTCAAGAGGAAGGCACCTCTACCATCCACTCATCCTGATTTATATTCTTTCATAATGACCCAGTGATCTAGTAAGTAAAAGATTTCTCTAAGTTCTGTGAGCCGCTTCAGCCAAATGCCTGAACCCAAGGAGGGGGTCATAGGAACCTCAGATTTAGAGCCAGTTGGTCAGAAGCAGAGTGACAACCTGGACTTTCCATTATGGCATCTGAGGTGGGGCCAGTCTTGTAGAGCCAAGCCCTTGACCTGTGGGATCTGGTGCCATCCGCGGGCAGATAATTGAGCTATCTGCAGTCAGAATTGAGTTAAGTCATAGGATACCCAGCTGGTGTTGAAGAATTGCTCGGTGGTGTGGGGGAAGACCTTCCACACATCAGAATGTGAATAGATGAACACGCAATGTGGCAGGTGTCAGAAGTGTAAACATTGTGTAAGCTTTGTGTTATTTTAAAAAAATAAAATTTCAGAGTGAGCTATTTGTGGGGAGAGAGCTTCATAATCACTTCCATGAGGGACCATAAAGGTCTTAATTTCCTCCAATCCCAGTTTCTGTTCTGTCCTCAATATATTCTTGCATCATTAAAGTTTACTCCTTTTCTAAAATGGGCCCCATGACATACTGTCCCTCCTTGTTTTAATAAAGCTGCTTTAAAAAAAAAAAAGAAAGAAAGAAAGAGAAAGAAGAAAGAAAGAAAGAAAGAAAGAAAGAAAGAAAGAAAAGAAAAGAAAAAGAGGGAAGGAGGAAGGAAGGAAAAGAAAGAAAGAAAAGGAGGAAGGAGAAAGAAAGAAAGAAAGAAAGAAAGAAAGAAAGAAAGAAAGAAAGAAAGAAAGAAAGAAAGAAAGAAAAAATTTTTAGGAATGAATTGAATAGGTATTTCCCTTTTCCTGTGAATTGCAGTCATTGTTTTATCTCCCTCGGTGGCCCTTGAATTTTAAATCTCTTCTCTAACATTTAGTTGTCTCTCATCCTCCACCAGCAGGTAAAAACAGTAAACTGATGGAGGTGGGCATATGTGAAGACTATGCGCAGAGCCACCTGTCAGGAGCCCAAATGCTTCTGCAAATTATTGTAACAGCTTTACAATGAGATGCTTATCTGTTTCCACCTGTAGCATTAATTTATTCATTCAGTATGTACAGGACGACTAGAGATTTTTAAGATGAAAATATGCACCCCAGCCCTTAAAGAGCCAGACACTTATAATCTGCATCTTTGGAATTAAAAAAGAGGCTCTTTGGAAAAATGAAAAAAAAAAAAAAAAGGAAGGGGGGGAGGGTTCCATGGTCAAATATATTTGGGAAACATGACATGGTACAGCCTCCTCTTTGTAATTTCCAATGCACAACTGCCAACTGAAAACTCTGATAGCAAAGGAATCTTTCTAACCTGACCTTTCCCCAGATTGCTTTTTCCGGGTATCAGAACAGAGGCTAACATCCTCAGACAATGTTCTCCTTTAGGATGTGGGAAACAAAGGCAGAAGAAAAAAAAATTAAATTTCCATACAACTCACAGCCGCTGACAAGTCCTTGAGACAGGCAGACAGACCTTCCTCTAGGAACTCAGCTGCTTGGATGATGACACTTTGCTAGGGGCAAAAGCAATCTTAGCTTAACATTATCTCGACCCTCCAGGATCCCCTGAGTCTATTTTAACATATAAAACCTCCTTTGGAAACTTCCTTTATCTCTACCCCCTAAGTTATAGATTGGCAATCAGCAATCATACTCCAAGCTTATGGCCCCCTGATATACATCTGAAGGGTCTCATGACTGAGTTTTTACTCAACAGTAATAAATGACCTTTTCCTAACAGCAGCTAGCCCCTCAAGGTCCTGGAAACCTTGTTTCCAAAATACCTTAAAGACTTATTCTATCCCTAACCCCCTCCCAACCTGCAAGTGTATAATCAGTCACTCCTCATAATCCCTGGGCAGCTCTTTCTGCCCATGGGTCCTGTCTCTGTGCTTTAATAAAACCACCTTTTTGCACCAAAGATGTCTCAAGAATTCTTTCTCGGCCGTCGGCTCTGAACCCGAACACTCTCCCCTTTACTTTATATAAAAATAAGGCGTAGTAAGTACAAAGTACAGGGAGATATGGGGATGGGAGATATGCCTGGAAGGGTTGTGGCCGGAGAACACAACCATTCAAACTCTCACCCTATGTCTAGGAGCCATCACAACCCTATTCACAGCTATCTGTGCTCTCACACCGATTCCAGGTTTGATGTACAGATAAGCACTGGTTTCCAGGACCCCAAGATTAGGGAAGGTGTTCCAAGAAGAAGTAAATGTTAGGCAAATCTTGGAGGCATCCCTGGGACATTTGAAAGTGAGAAAGAACCGTGCAGGGTACGTAGATAGGCATGAGATGGACCAGATAGGGTGCTGGATGATGAAGGTGGACAGAAAGACCAGGCCCGATCATACAGGTCTTGAAATCCAGGCAAAGCCCTTTATCATCCATCCTGTAAGCAATGGGCACACTTTACAGAATTTTACACTGAGGAGTCAACACATAGTCTCTTGTGGTGTGGAGGCTAGATATGGGGACAGGTCGCGAGAAGGGTCACCCATTGGGGAAAAGGATGAACCTGTCATAAAACTGCATGATCACTCTCCAAGACACCTTTGGGTCTGAGAGAAGCCAGAACCTAGAGCTGTTGGAGCGGCCCCAGTCTTGCCGTCTCCGGCTCTCCTGTCCTGTTCCCCCCTAAGGCTTCTGGACAGTGCCTTGCACTTCTTTGCTCAAAGTTAAATGTTAAAAAATAAAAGGTGGGGGGGGAACTACGTGTTAAACGATAAATGATTGAAAATAAGCATTTACATTTAAATATTCTAGCTTAAAATGTCATTTTACATTCATTATCTCATTTCATATGGATGTAGAAATCAAAAGACCTGGAAATTCCACGAGGTCTGGGAAAAGCAACCATGGATGTTAAGTGCTTCCAATGCAAGACTTCTCCAAAGCTTCCTTGTTTCATTATTTGTTAGCATCGGTCAAACGACAGCACAGTTTGGGTTCCTCTCTAGATTGCATCCTGGAGGATAAGTGACTGACCGCAAAGGCTACTCCTGAAGAGCCTCAGCCCTTTCATGGGCAAAGATGACTGGGCTGGGTCATCTTGACACCTTGTGGCCCTTCAAGTAACTTCCACATTTCCTGGAAACGAAGTCATTAAATGCAGTATTCCAAATACGATCCCTGTCAAAATAGCTGACAACTAGGGATTATTAACTACCTTTAATGCAGCATTTATTTTAGGAAACAAAGGCTTTGAAGTGACAGTCTGGTTGCTTCCTCCCCCTTTAAAGTGTCTGTTCACAGATTCCCCGTGGAAGCCCAGAAGCTGGATAAATCATGGTGAATACATTATTTGTCTTTTGTGTGCTGTTGGTTAAATCTACATCAGTGCTCTAGAAGCTGTGTGTACGTGTGCATGTGTGTGAGGGGGTGCGTTTTCTTTTCAGTGTGTGCAAAGAATAAGATGTGCTCAGGTGTCCGCGTTCCTACTTGTGCACGTGCACACACTCACGCACACGCACCCACGCCTGCACGGCTGGTTTCTCTCAACAGCAGTCCACGGTCCATAAGAGAATGAGACAGTCAATGCCATCGAGCCTCCTTCCAGGGGCTACATTCCCAGCCTTGCTTCACTCTTGGAGATCCTGCTCTGAGGTGGTACCTTGTTCAGTTGAAGTCTTAGTTGAATTTGACCCTCTGTTATGCTAGCTCTTAATCTAGAGAAGTTCAAAGGCAAGACCCAGGAAAATCAAAGAATGATTAAATAAATCAATGAATGACATTAATAGAAATGAAGGAAGGTGGGTTTTACAAAGAGAGCACATTCAGAAGGGCAGCTATTTCTGGTAGAAAAGAAAACAAACATGTAGTAGACAGAACCACCTGGGCTCATACCTCCTGTCCACATAGCTACTACTAGCAATGAGACCTTCAACAGGTAACATACTCTCTAGCCTTGGTTTTCCCATCAGTGAAATGGGGATAATGTTATCTACTGCATATGTAGGTTGTGAGAATAAAATCAGGTAATAAAACATCTTGAACACTGTGCCGAGCATATAGTAGGCGCTCAACAAAAGCCATTTTATTTATTTATTAAAAAAAATTTTAATGTTTATTTTTGAGAGACATCCAGACAGAGAGACAGAGCATGAGTGGGGGAGGGGCAGAGAGATACAGAGACACAAAATCCGAAGCAGGCTCTAGGCTCCGAGCTGTCAGCACAGAGCCCAGTGTGGGACTCGAACTCAGGAGCTGTGAGATCATGACCTGAGCTGAAGTCAGACAGCTAACTGACTGAGCCACCCAGATGCTCTTCAACAAAAGCCATTTTACAAATTGACTGTCTTTGGAGAAGATGCTTTCAACAAGAAAGATAATGTTTATTTGCAGTGCAGAACAGAGAACAATAATTTGCCCATAGATGAAGAACAGAAAGTGGTGGGAAAAGGAAAGATTTCTAGTGCTTCTTGACTAAGGCAGTCATAATGTGGGTGTATTTATTATTTTGAGTCTAGGGTAGTATAACCCAACCCGACATTAATGTAGCATAAAGGTTTCCTCCTAATCTACATGCAGCTTAAGTTGGAGGTAATTTTACCCACTAGTTAGGGAGGCTTCTCTTTTCAGAAAAGAATCCTAAGTGATATGTTTCAAATATGTTCATGATAAACAAAAGCAATCAACAGGAATTCTTTCACTCAGCCAGTCGACTTTTCTCTGCTAGCTTTCTTTTCAGAATGCAATATAGGAAAAATGATCTCCTTTCCAAGAGGCTCAGGTTGGATTCAGAAAATTACAACGCACAGAAGAGGTCATAAGTCCTAATGAAAATGCTTGCATCTCATCATAAATGATGCACAACATTCAGAGATCTCTGGCCGTGGTTCGTCATGCCTCTCCCCACAAAAGTACAGAAAGGTATACTTAAAAGTTAGATAACCTAGGGGCTCCTGGCTGGCGGTAGGTTAAGTGTCTGACTTTGGCTCAGGTCATGATCTCATGGTTCATGGGTTCAAGCCCCGTGTCAGGCTCTGTGAGAACAGCTCAGAGCCTGGAGCCTGATTCAGATTCTGAGTCTCCCTCGTTCTCTCTGGCCCTCCTCCACTCGTGCTCTGTCTCTGTCTCTCTCTCTCAAAAATAAATAAGCATTAGAAAAAAAAATTTTTAAGTTAGATAACCTAAAATTGCAAGACTAAAGTCATGAACATTATCCAAAACAAATATCAAAAGTATTCATTGTGGGTTCTTATAAGCATTATGGTTATTATCGCAAACAGCATATTTTCTCTGTCATAAAGCAGTTTTGTTGGATTCATTTATTTTTAGAACCCAAGTACAGATTGCAAAGCACACTCTGGACGCTAGGTGGCGCTATGGGTCCGCCTAACGTTACAGTACTTTCCCCACGTTAGATGGGCCAGCCCCATCTAAAGCCTGCTACTCGTTTCAGTAGTTAAAGTCCATGATGAAGGTTTCTGTGGACTTCCGCTAACAACTGGCAGCAAAACACCACCATAGCATTTAGCTCTCAAATGGAGCTATCAATCTGTAAAGTTTTAATGGTCCTTCAAAGGCTATCTATCTGTATACAACTCCCACAAGCTCTACCATGATAAATTGATCATTTCTTCTCTAGACTGGGCCAAAGCCTCACTTTTAAGCGTACCGGACATTTGGAATAAGTCTAGCAGTGAAATATTTTCGGCAGCGCCCCCACCCCCGACTTTCTATTTTCCAATTGTTGAATAAAAATTGACACGAAATTGGGGACTTGAAAGATCAGCTTGAAAACACCTGGAATAAACTGAAGGGACTGATGTGATTTAAAATCGTCGGCTTTACTTTCCCGGACACATCCATGTTATCGTTAGTTTAGTAAAGAAGGACACCCTGGGCGTTTAAAGAGGAATAAAGGAAGCTAGAAAGGACTAAACAATATTGATTCCACTGTCTGTGACCTGGCTGAAGAAATACAACATGGTGGGGTGCCTGGGTGGCTCAGTGGGTTAAGCGTCCGACTTCAGCTCAGGTCATGAGCTCACTGTTCGTGAGTCTCGAGCCCCCCGTCGGGCTCTGGGCTGACGGCTCGGAGCCCGGAGCCTGCTTCGGATTCTGTGTCTCCCCCTCTCTCTGCCCCTCCCCTGCTTGCGCTCTCTCTCCACCTCAAATATAAATAAGCATAAAAAAAAAAAAAGAAATACAAAATGGTGCCATCTGACACCATGTATCTGGACTAGTCTTGGCACATGTTCCCTCCGCAAGACTCGGGTTAGAAGTCAGGTGTTTAAAACCATGGTCTGGGAAAGCTTTAAGTGTGGAAGTGGGTAACAAGCTTAACCTGTTTCTCTATACCCGTCGTCCTGGCCCCAGCAAGTAATGGCTTCCTCAGCAGTGGGAACATTTTCCTCACGTTCATTCATACTTGAACTCAAATAGGAGAGCAAAGTGGTACTGGGGGCAGGTGGAATTCTGAAACGATAGCCTTAGTTGGTTTCTACTCACTTGGCTTCCAAGGCACACATGAGACTGATAAGGTAGGAAGAAATGCCCAATGTGGACTCCTGTTGTGTAGTGAATCACCGAGTACCTAATTTCCTATTTGGAAAAGGAACAATGAATCCAGTCATATCATGTACACCAAGGAGGGGGTGGGAAAAACCAATTCAGCTCAGAAGCTTGGCAAGAGGGAGACAGATGCACTGTCCAGAGAATTTAAAATCAGTAGTAAAACTGACTAAAGGTCTGTTTGCCTTTTCTTATCACCACCCACTAGCAGTTCTGTGCAAGGTCCATAACACAGGGTGGATGCAACCATTCCCTCCGTGCTCATCCCCTTCGGAATCCCACGGATTAGAATGACTCTCCCACTTAGGATTTTCTAGCAAGCAGGAAAGTTGACTCTTTGGAAGAAGGAAAAGCTATCCGGGAAAAGAGAAAGAATGAGTATTTTTCTAGCAGTTTGTGTCTGTCTATCCAAGACTTTCCCTACATATGCTATCTCATTAATCCTCAACAACAACACCAGCTATACCAGGCAGGTAACACCGCGCCCATTTTACGGATAAGAAAACAGACTCCGAAAAGTTGAACAATGTATTCAAGGTCACAAGCCACTAATTGGTGGATTCAAGAGTCTAATAGTCATAATCTAATCGAATCCACCTCAAAAGCTCAGGTTTTCATTCAGCTGAGTAGCTAAGATCACAGACTGACATCTAAAAGTCCAAAACTTGGACAAGGTACTTGAGTACCTTGGTTGTAATGTGGGATGGCAATGGTACCCACTGGTTGAACTGTTGAGAGCTTGCCTGCGGTGATGTGGGGAAGCTCTCAGAACAGTCCTGGATTACAATAAACACATCAGAGATGGCAATAAGCGGCACATGGCTTTCGTCATGCTAAACCTCATTGAAGAAATCCGAGCAATGTTTGGTCTTTTCCACCAGTTCAAGGATGCTGGCTATAGACTTTAGCTACTTCACACTTTTACCTGCAGCTCTGGTGGGTGGGGTTATCAACTCTGATGCTGAGGATACACACACACCTATCAGGGACTGCGGCAGTCAGAGGATGTACAGTCTCAGAGTCCCTTTGTCCCCATCCCCACCTCTCTGTGCCAGTTGGTTCGTGACTTCCTCTAGAACGTCCTCATTTGGTACACTCTGCCTCCTATTCTAAAGGAATAAATGGCAAGATTATATGTGTGGGGGGCGGGGGTTGGCAGAAGGGCACGGGGATACATTTGTTTCAGTTCATCCTATTCAATAATGGAGTGACTGCGAGACCGCTCATGAGAATACTGCTCTTTAAAAGACGATTTCTAAATATTTCGCCACCTGAAATATACAAAAGTTAACACAGGATGATGCCTGAATAACAGGTCACATTTCTTAGCTATACTGTAGTGTGTTGTGAAAAGCAATCGGAGTCCCTGCTACTTGAATTCTTTGTATAAAAGTGGAAACCAAAGAATGCCAATATCTCATTAAACATATTACCGGATTTGTCTATTATTTAAAAGTAACAACAAAATTTTGGGTTTTTTTTCTTTAAACATGAAAACAATTGTAGAGAGTCTTATAGGGTACTAAAGCCTAATATTTATATAAAGCAATCAGACAGTATTATTGAGAGCACACATAAGATAATGCTTTTTGTTTGTTTGTTTTTGCTTTTGGACACCTGCATTATTGTAATGCACTTTTGCCATAATGCATGGCAAGAGATCAATATAAACACTGACATTTTTAATTATAATATGAATTTATTCCACATTTCACAGGGCTAGGTCCAATCTCTTCAGTAAATATCATTATTATAACAAATAACTATAATTTCTTTGTAACATAATCTTTGTTAACATAACACTTTATTTTACAATTTTAACTTAGTACAGGTAAACCCTTCTCGAGCGTGATGATGGTTGCCTTCTAAAGGTAGCAGGGTTTTTCAAGTATCCTTGTTGAGTTTTTACATATTTGGAAATACGTAACAGTCAACTTGTATGCAGAATGAAGCAAACAATAGGAGTCATTGTAAAATCTATCCCATGGCCTGAAGGAAACTCTGTGGTGGGAAGCTATGTGTTAATGAAGTGAGTTCAACATTTGCTGCTTGGTTGTGTGTTCTGTTTCTGCCTTTCGCCCATTCCCATCATGCACTGTAATAATGAGCATACAATCGAATCATCTGTGTAAAGTACAAAGACAATGCAGAACATTCTCTCGGATCAGGTCTCATAAGAGTAACTGGAATAGTCACAGGGTCTTAACAACAACAAAAGTTTGTTCAACATTTGAAAAAGAGATGCCGGAAAAGGACCCCTTCCTTGTGTTAAGTTGGGGTGGCACATGCCATATTCTGTTCCCTCCTTGCCTAACACTGTTCCCTCCCATCCACCACAAGACTTCAGCTTCTAGATAGCAAACATTTGAAAATATATATACAACTGATCAGATGAAACCTCTTAATACATATGTTCTAGGTCTATATGGCTTAATGCCAGAATAAAGGATGTATAGTCTTGGCAAAACAAGCCACATCCATGCTAATGGTGGCATGGAAATTCTAAGGAGAAAGCATCATTAAGGCTTCTTTATTCTTAGCGTTTGTTTCTTCTATTTTTCTACTTGCTCCCATGTATTGAAGGTGAAGTTAAATTGGAACATACCCTTTAAGGTTACATTCTTCAGAGATGTAGGTAGGCATTGAGTGGATGGAATCAGAATTCCCACGTCCTAGTTTGAGTATTTATGTTACTATACTCGGTCTCCCTTTGTCTTTCACCTTCCTTATGCTTTCCAGGCTCCGACAGGTTCTATGTACAAATGTTCTGACTATCTGGAAAATTAAATGAAAGCCCAGAACTGACAGAGGCCCTGAGACAGAGCAGTGATCTTCTCAAAGCTTTAAGACAAAGCATTACTGAGACTGTGGGACCAATCAACACATCCCACTGCATCGGAGGTAGAAAATTAAGGAAAGGGTCAGTGTTAGATTGTGTGAGAAAAACATTTTTTCAAGGACATATATAGAGAGACATTTATCAAGGGAGAAACTTTGTGAGTCAGCAAAGATCACCGATTCTCACACAGTGTGCTGGCCATTAGAGGTATGCCCCTGAATTGGGCACAGAATCATATATACTGATCCCTAATCCATATCTTTGAATGATTTAATTTCCTTTTTTTTATAAGGGTATCTCAAAAATAACTTTGACATCCAGGCATGGCCAGAACACATGCTGGACATGTGCCAAGCTTTGGCCACCCCAACATGCTCTTTCTAGAAGAGAAAAGCTGGCCTGATGCTGGCTTGCAGACGTAGCTATGGCATCCATGAGGAAAGAGAACATGTTCTGCTCTGCAGTCAGCCCAGGCTGGCTCTCATTACGCCCCAGCAGGATCATCAAATATCGAAAGAGGATGTTAGGAGCTTGGAAAGGGTCCAGAGGACTGGCACTGAAAGGAATAAATGTTTGAGAAATCATACTGAAGGGGCAGGCTGAATGGACCTGGGGTGCTTGCCCGGCTAACAGCTTGTGAGGACACAGAAAAGACGCCGGGGTGAGGCCTGTCCTAGGTAGTGAAGAGGCATCTGTCATGGCACAGAGGGCCCGCAGAACAAGAGATAATGGCTTCAGAGGCGACTGTGAGATTTCCAAAGAGATTTGGGTCTGTCAGCCTTTGAAATGTATGTCCGAAGGACAGTACAGACAGCCTTTTCCCAACCCCTCCCCAAGATCAAGGATCATCAGAGATAATCCAGGTTAGAAAGATCAACTAGCCAGCCTCAGGGAGAAGGTGAAGTTTCATTTCAACACTTAGATCACTGTTATGGCGATGTGATGCTGTGATGTGACGTGATGTGATCACTACTCTGGGATTCTCTGATTTGACACGGGGATGTGTTACCTAACAAATGTGACGTGGGCACATTCACAAGTGATTGAGTGTGCAAGTGTGAGCACGTATGTGTATGTATACGTGAGTGTGTGAGAGTCCGTGTGTATCATGGAGCGTAAGTGTATGTAAATGTCAGTGTCTACGTGCGTGTGTACGTGCGTGTGCGAGCGCGTCCGCATGTGTGTATTGTGTGAGTGTGTGGACAGTGGAGGGTGTGGTGCTCATCTCCTTCCTTCCTCGAAACACAAATACAAACGTTCTTTGGGAACATTTTTCCAAGGAAAACTGGCACTTCTGTTTAGAGACACGGCCTCGCGGCACCCTTCTTGAAAGAAAGCATGGCTGTCACGTGGCCAAGAGCATTAGCGGCTGTCCTATCACCTGCTGCAGCAAGACCACAGATGGTATGATTGCCAGTGGAATGGGGGTCCCATTCCCAGAGGTAGGCTTGTTCTCGGCCGAATCAGGGGCATGACATGAACTCCCCTTTCTACTGTCTGCAAAGGTGGCCGCCCCCTTTCTTCTGAACACATGGCTTTCCACTTTATTATATAAGGAAAAAAGAGAAAGTTACATGTGCTCCAAGTTCAATGTGACCACTAGACAGTTTTGCTTTTATAACTAAGGAAAAGAAAAGGTTTTATTTTTTCACAGGAGGCACAGAAGTTCGGTTTAATTTCCAAAGATCTACATTCAGACAAATGCCAACATATGCGGCTTCATGGCAATAAAATTCCTGCCCCTTGTCTAGTCTACTTATTCCGGAGTGAATTCACAAAGAAAGTAATGTGTTTTCATCTCTCTGAATTTCAAAGAATATTGGACTCTACATGCTTTACAACTCACTTCTTTCCTGAGCTTTACATTTTAACTTACGTCTTTTGAACTTCCAGTCAGATAAGATTATGTATTTCTACAAATCTTGCCTCTGCCGTAGTTACCTGAGACCAAAAGATTGCAAAATCAAGCAATGTTACCTTGACTTTTGTTGATACACAAATGCAGATGGTAGGCAGTCACTGTTGGCCCTAGGCTCCTCTGTAGCTCAGTCAGTTAGGGACTGTCTCTAGATTCTTTGGGGGTGGACAGTCATTATTGGCCTAGGCCTGAAGGGCCACTGTGGGCACCTCTGTATTTTTCTGCTGGAGCAGTATCAGGCACTTCTATGTACCCTTCTTGCAGTACTTCTGAGAAAGCTCCTACCATGACATGTAATGGCAAGTCAAAAGCTTCTACTGAAGAAATGGAAAAGGGATCAGATATGAACAATCTGAAAGAAAGCACAGTGCCTTCTCTATGAACGGTAATGCCCTTAATATGGCTGAAATGGCACAGGCATCCTAAAGCCAACTTCCTCAGCTCATAAGCACCCATTGGAATTATTTTAGGGATTGGTGATTGCTTTTGTTTGTTTGAAAGAGATCACGTGGTTTTCCATAATTTCCTAACGAGAGGTGGATTCATCTCTTACTACACATTCTGTTATTAAATAATTACTGGGAATCCTGGTATCCAAAGTGAGGGGGGGGATATTTATTTGATAATGGTAGGTGTTCCATAGCCTAGTTGGTGTGTGAATATTCACTCTTACAGTCAACAAGTCAACACCGCCTTGGGTTACTGAACAAAGGGCAGTGTCATCAACACAACAAAGGGTTGTTACTTAGACATCTCAGTCAAGGGTCTGAGAACTGGGTGAGAAGAGATCCTCAACAGGTAACCATTGACTTTAGTCCTAAGTCATAGGAATGCAAAGCAAGGATCTTCTGAGCCTATTTACTTCTTTAGTACAAGAACAGGCAAATACTACAACCAGTCACAAGCCACAGAAGAGAGTCTCAGAGGCTAGCCTTCTAGTTCAGAACCCTGACAGCCTATCTACCATATGGATGTGGGCCAGAATTTCTGCTGGTTGGGGCTTTCTCATGTTGCTATATTTTGAAGAATAAAGAGTATGCCATCAGGTGAATAAAGAGTTGGTAATGCGAAAGCACAAAAATCCTGTCTTGTTTTTATTTCAGAAGTTTAGCCCAGGGAACTGCTATCATTTTAACCCAGGGACCCTTACAATTAAAGGGGTTTAGGATGAAGCAACTATAAAGATAATTAGGAAAAAAGCAAAACAAAACAAAGAACACAAAACCTCCCCGTGATACTGAGGGTAATGTAATAGCAAGGTACATGTCCTTGGAAAATCATTTATATTAATGCAATCTCCTGACAGCTAAATTTCTCCCCTTTCTGGATTCAATTTTTAAATTTTTAAATATCAGTAAATGTAATTTTTTGAAACAGCTCTGAATCAACTAAGAAACTAATTTTATCTCAGTGAGGTTAATTACATTATTTATTTATTAATTCCTTGTCCTATTGTTTCTTCTTTTTTTTACCCCCAAAGTGTTTGAGCTGGATACATTTAGTTATGAAAGCATTTAACATTTTAAATTAAGACACAAGGAAATCTAAATGACACTTCAGATGCCCTTGAGAGAAGCCTCTCATCTCTCGTGTTTATAGATAACTCATATATTCATAAATCAAATCCCGTGCACATTTAAGCCAGACCAAAAACTAAATAGCACCATGTCTCCCACTAGAAAAAAAAATGCAATTATTCTGCTTAGTTATGTTTTTAAAATAGCTTGACATTTTAAATAATTGATGAATATGTAATTTGCTAATCAGTAACGGACAGTTCCTGTGGAGGTACCCTCACTAGTTTTATAATTTACTATTTCAGAAGAGTTTTATGAATGCAAAGATTAAAGCTGGGAAGTGGAGAGAAATCACTCCAGGACGACATTATCCTATTTAACACCCGTAATACTTAACACTAACAACAATTAAGTTTCACAAATTAAGTCAACGTACTGAATTTCTATTGGGTGAGTTATACACAGACATTTATGTGTCGTGATTATTCCCCAGACACAACCATGTACCCAAATGAACATCAGAGCAACATACTCTTACTGTAAAGGATTAAATGATATTTTAGTTTATGCCTTTATTTCTTGTCTCTTTTCTCCAAGCGATAATAGAGATCTTATTTACCATGCATGAACACTTACATTCTCTTTCTGAGAACATTTCTGATGTTGTTGGTGTAAGAGAGGAAAATCATTTATTTAAAGATCGCCTTATTAATCTACAGTTTTTGGTAAATATCTAGATTATCTGGTCGGTCAATTTGTCTTTATAGCCTAAGAAAGAAGACTGGCTGCCATGTTCAATCCAGATGAGTTGGTATATGAATATTTATAAGGACATCGATATCCACAGTGTCTTACAATCATGCTCCAAGCTAAATAGAAATAAAAGCAAAACGGCCACAAATATTACAGTCTAATAGGATAAGAGCTGAAAGATATGTACAAATTCATTGCCAACATCTGTGCAAGTGTTATAGACAAAACATTTAAAAAGAAATCTACATGAAACAAAGTAGATAAATTTATCAAATGTTGATAAATTTTCAGAGACAGTATAAAAGTACACAAAACATGGAAGAGAGGAAGAGCTTTAAAAAAAAAAAAACCACTAAGCCAATACATAGAGTACAAATTTACTACATTAATATTACAGAATGATGGGAACCAGAGACAAAAAAACGATTTGGTAACAAACAGCAAAGGAAGTTTCACCAGTCACAGAGAAGAAAGACTTTCCCTTCCGGATGAGAACACAGACCACCACAACTCACCCCCTCCACCCATACACACATAGAAAAATAAAAGCAAACGCAAGAGTTGTCTACGGCAACACAGGACAGACAGACGTGGAAGCGCCTGGCATGTTGCATCACACGAAGTCAATCACGATTGGCTAACGGTGATGGTACCTGGCTCTGTTGCGGGTCACTGGCTTGCCTGAGAGGCGTCACTGATGGAGGGGGCACACCTGATGTGGACGCAGACCGGCCTAATTTGCAGCTTACTTTCGCTTCTGTGAAAAGGGGGGGAAAAGGCAAAGTATTAGCTGAGCAGGGTCTGCAGCGACCAGCGGCGTTCAGGCTCCCGTATTGTTTTGCAGCGCGCTCTTTCAGTGCATTGGATACTGCAGATGGTTGCTGGTACCTGGCAGGTCGTGACAGTCTCACGACAACCGACTCGAAAACGAGCTTTATTTGCACTCAGCTCCCGGAAATAAAGAACGAGCCAAGGGAACAAGCAGAGGCCTTGTTCCCTCAGGCATTTTACCTCATTTGGAGTTAGTTTTTATAGAGCGAGTGCCAGAGCAAGAGCCCCATGCAGGAAAAAAAAGCAAGTGACATGAACATTTCCTCCAGCGCTGGTCCAGAGGTCTTGAAATGTCTTTTCTACCTGCTCCAAAATATTTCCTCTCTCCCTCCCTTCCTTTCTCTCCCTTTCTCTCTCTCTCTCTCTCTCTCTCTCTCTCTCTTTTTCCTTCTTCTAATCTTGAAATCTAGAACCTGGGGCTTGGGCTGAAAGGTAGCCCTTCTCTAATTTATCTCTATTCACTTTCAAGTTGACAACCATCTTCTAAGACGTTTGGTATTTTTCATAATGATAGTATTTTTCCAAGTTATAAAAACATTCCCCTAACTCTTCTTCGATTTCAGAAGCTCAAACGAGTTTCCCAGGCCATTGATGGGATACTTTGGAGATTAGAATTTGGGAATGGAAGAGTTCCCTTCATCCAAGAGGGTACAGATCGGATCTTAATTTCAATGTTAATATAGATGAAGACGTTTGAGAAGAAAATACTTTTGTCACAGACTTTTATATTGGCTGTAACTTTTTGAGTGCCAGGTATATTCCAGCTTCTGTCTGGGCTATATTTGAATTATCTCTAATCCGAAAGATATTCCATAGAGTTACACAGTTAGCCAGAAAAGCTGCGAATTTCTACACATACTTACATACACGTGTATATATTGGAAACCTCCTTGCTGACCCCCATAATCTCTCTGCTCAAAACCAACTTAGACACCATTTTCCTAGACTGAGCTTCCTAAATTACTTTGAAGCCACCCACCTTATTCCAAGTTTTCTAATTATTCCATATTTCATATGAGAAAAACTTCAAACCCCCTTGACTAATTTTCAGAGGCCTCCTGTGATCTGCTCAGATCCACTCTGTTTCCACTGTTCTCCCCAAAGCACATGCAACTGTCTTCCCCTCTCAGTTTCTGCATTTGATCCTGCTTCTGTCCTTCACCTCAGGGTGTGCGCTTGTGTGGACTTCCGTCAGACTAAGTCTTACCCATTTCCGAAGACCAACTTCAGCAAGTCCTTCCTACTGCGAAGCATCCTGAGTCTCTCTTCTGAAACTGCCTTAGCACTTATACAGTGTTTGCAATGCCTGCTGTGGCTTTGGGCATTTATGTCGGTGTGGGCCACGCAGTAAGTGTTCAATTAATACGCATTTTTCTTTCACTGAAGACACTCAGTTTAACCTAGGAAAGGTCAAGGCAACTCCTAAAAACAAATGGAGGCAATGCAAGTAATGTAGAATATGCTTTAAGGCCTGAGTTCAAGGCCTAGCTCCCCACTTACAAAGGCAGTGATTCTCATTCAAAGGCTTTGTGATGTTCTAGGGTCCATTTCAGAGGAGGCATGAGGTTGGAAACTCTCCCTGCCTTACTTTTTATGCAGATGATTCTAGTCTACTCAACCACTTTTGAAAGGTAAGTTTAAATATAACAGTATCATACAATGGCATAAACTATCACTGTAACTTAGAAGTTAATCTCATTTCCCAGGAGGCATAAATCCTTGCATACCTCAGCAAATCATCTTTTATTATATAAAATAACGGGTAAAGCATCTATCACAATCCTGGTTGATGTGTATTTAGAACGGGGCCAATGTTTCCATGTATCCCTTTGCTGTGGTAGCACATTTAGTCACATGGAGTCAGAAAATTCACTATTTTTTCCTAGGAAAGGATGGCAAATAATATTTCTTTACTTAAGGTCCTTTTCCAGTTTATATTAAAGAGATTATCTGATGAGTGACACAATTCGAGGCCTTTTACATTATCTAGTGTACCTATGGATTAATTTCTCCTGCTAGGCTTCCACTCAGATTCTGACTTAACCAGCCTCTTTCAAACCTACACAAAGATATCTCTAAGGAACAGACTGAGCTGTACCAAAATCCAGACAGACTCCCCATTTCATTATGACCTGCAAAGGCTTCATCTTACCACCATTGGACATCAGTCCAGAGCATGTCTGAGCTCACGAAGCCCCCTTAGGTACTGCAGTATAAACCACTCAATCCACATTACACACAGCAGTTTAGGCTACTAGCTGACTACCCTGTGGGTTAGCGCTAAGGTGAGGTCACACTGGAGTCAACTATTGGATCCCAACATGGCTCATATGGGTCATGATTCTACCTGTAGCAGCAGACTAACATTGTGACCATAAAGCCATTATGTCCACATGCTTACAGAGACAAATACACACACATACACACTGCATAACATTACTGCTTAATGGTGTCATGTTGTAGGGATATTATTACAATTGTAAAGTTTTGGTTTATCTTTATCTTACTCATTTTGGCTCTTTGCCCTTCTTTCGGTTTTACATGGCCCTTACGTGCATTTCAAGTTTATTATATTATGGAGTTATATTATGGAGTATATCATGGTCCCTCTATATTAAAGGGCCATGTTGGGGGTCTTTATGATGTAGCATCCACCAAGGATCCTTGACCAAAAGAATTGTCTGAAGAAGCCCCCAAAATCAAAAAATCCCAGAAAAGATTCTGATTAAAACCAAGCCTCACAGAGATTCTTTAGGGCTATGGCATTGAAGTTAAATTGTCCATCTTACCTGCCCTTGGAAATACACTGTGCTTTGAGCCTTAAACAGGGAAGCTTAGGAGCCATGACACTAAAAACAGTACATTTTCATCCTGAATTTTGTTCATGTAAAAATTGCCAAGGTTTTTTGGGGGCTCAAGAACAATGGCCATGTTCCTCAAAAGAGATCTAAGGTAGAACTTTCCTCCCTCAAGAAAAACTCATTCCATTTCATTAAGAGATTAATGATGAACTAAAAGGCACCTGTTATTCCCACATCCAAGGAAAAGCTCTTTCTTTGTAAGCTGTATTATTAATCATCATCCTAGAAGTAACAGTTGATGTCATATATGAAATTTCAATGCAGATCAAGTGCAAAGAGAAGAAAGAATAAGAAAAAGGTAGTAGATTAAGGAAGAAAGAGAATCAGAGGGGAAAAGAAAGAATAGAAAAAGAAGCCGAGAAGGCAGGAAGGAAGGGAGGGAGTAAAGAGAGGAAGGAAGGAAGGAAGGAAGGAAGGAAGGAAGGAAGGAAGGAAGGAAGGATAGGAGGTAGGGTGGGAGAGAGGGAGGGAGGAAGGAAGGAAAGAAGGAAGGGAGGAAGGAAGGAAGGAAGGAAGGAAGGAAGGAAGGAAGGAACAAAAGAAAAAGGAAAGAACAAAAGAAAGGAAAGAAAAGGAAAAGAAAAGAGACCAATTTTAACTTTTTGGAATAAACCATTATCAAGATATTATCATGAAATGTTTCCCAAGTAATGACTCATGATCATCTTAAAATTTTTATTATGTAAGTACCCAGCAAACTGTGTGACTTAATATTTCTTTGTTTTTATTCTTAGTGGATTCAATTTATCACTGTTTTGTTTCGTTTCGTTTTGTTTTGTTTTGTTGTAGAGATAGTCATTTCTCAATCATTTCTCATCTTCCCTTCAAGGTGAATTGTATTTCTCTTCAAAATCATGTCCTTAGTTGTGTTACCAAATAATCTCTAAGGCATTCACTGCTATTATTGTGAGTATTGGAGTTCTCTTTGCTTTCAGAAAGCAAAGACAAATGACTCTTCTCAACCTCTGTATCTACACAGCAACAGGAGAGTAGGGCATTTTCACCAAAGAAAACACTTTCATCTAGCATCAAAGAAATAAAATCAGTCAAATTCTGAGACATATCTTTCCTCTATCTTAGTTTTTTTTCCTAATACGCAATATTTATCTCTAGTAGCAGAAACATATCATGATTTCCCCAAGTCATGTTGCTGAAAGTTTCTAATCAATGGCTCAAGGCTATATGGAAGTCACGGAGAGGTCCCTTTACAATACAAAAAAGTATGCTTATTACAAATTCTACTTTCATTTCTAAGGAAGGCATTTGTTGGAAATAACACATATGCTATTTGAGATACACTGGTGTTTAAGTAATAAGTGGTAGTTGTACCAGGACTATAGTAAAACCTTCATGGTTCCCACCACTTTGTTTAAAGGCTTCTATCACTCATCACAAGTAAACACATAAGATGCCCTCAAGTCCCACGCTAAATGTCATGTGTCCTGTATATAATTTGCATGCATTTTTATAATTTTGCTTCAGGAATGATTGGACTGTGAATAATCCAATTCATTCATGACTGGCTATGATTTCTAGGCAATAATCAACTGGACTCAGGAATTCTTGCAGTATGACACAATCGAATCTAGAAATTGTTCCCAAACGTAATATAATTGTTTTATTTATTTATTTTTAAATTTTCTTGAAATCCAAGTTACTTGCCATATAGTGTAATAATAGTTTCAGGAGTAGAATTTCATGATTCATCACTCACATATAACACCCAGTGCTCGTCCCAACAAGTACCTTCCTTAATGCCCATCACCTATTTAGCCCACCCTGCTACCCAACACCCCTCCAGCAGCCCTCAATTTGTTCTCTGTATTTAAGTGTCTCTTATGGTTTGCTTCCCTCTCTGTTTTTGTCTTATTTTTCCTTCCCTTACCCTATGTTCATCTGTTTTTTTTTTTAATTCCACATATGTGTGAAATCACATGATGTTGGTCTTTTTCTGACTGACTTATTTTGCTTAGCAGAATACACTCTAGCTCCATTCAGAATGGTAAGATTTCATCCTTTTTGATCACCAAGTAACTGTAATAGAATTGTTTTAATACTGAATTTAACAATTGATTCCGTGA
Organism: Acinonyx jubatus; assembly: GCF_027475565.1. Classification (NCBI taxonomy): domain Eukaryota; kingdom Metazoa; phylum Chordata; class Mammalia; order Carnivora; family Felidae; genus Acinonyx; species Acinonyx jubatus. Next base: position 205,405,562 of record NC_069381.1, on the reverse strand, counting down.
ACCTGATGCCATACTTTGTATAATTTCATTAAACATTCATTAATGTTAACCTGGAAGTTTCTTCTGGAATTTTAGTGCTACCATTTTATTTTTAATACCCAATATTTCTGTAGATCCCTGAGAAACTCATAGGCCCCAGCATTGTCAGTATGGCGCTGAAAAGAGAAAACGGGCCTAATCATAGTTGTGATCATTTTGTGACCAGAGAAAGAAAACCAGCAGGATGCAAACATCTACCCTGGGAGAAGATATTCCTCTCTCCAGCGTTCCGTGGAGCTTTCCTCTGAATGAGACTTACATAGCTTTGGATGAGTCCCAAGTACCCCATAGTCACAGACCAAGGTCCTAGTGTTATCTGCAGGGCCAGAGAGTAAAACTATAGATACTGGACGAACTGGTAATTCTTCTTGGGAATACTGGAATTCTGGTGAAGATCTAAAACCCCAAAAAAAGTGAGGTGGAGACATGATAGGTAGAGTTTATGGGCCAAGGATGGCTTCTAGAAGTACTTGTAGAAATATAAGATCCATTGTAGAGAGAAGGAGAATCATACGCATGTAGAGTTAGGAATGCCCACTTGTGTTCCTTCTAAATGTCTGAAGAGCTGAGATTCCCCTTACCACTTTCCACTTTCTTATGTAGACATAATATAAATCATACTACTGCCTACCACACAGGGATGCCCTACGTACTGCAATGCATGCTTGGTTTCTTACCTGGCAGGATAGCATGGTGTGGCATTAACAGTTTTTTGTTTTTGTTTTTGTTTTTTTGACAGCCTCTTTTATTGTAATATATAATTTCTTTTTCTTTTTAAGTTTATTTATTTATTTTGAAAGAGAGAGAGAGAGAGAGAGAGCGTGCACATGAGCAAGGGAGGGAGAGGGAGACGGGGTGGGGGGAGACTATCTCAAGCAGGCTCTGCTCAGCTTGGAGCCTGACACGAGGCTGGATCCCAGGACTGTGCGATTAGGACCTGAGCTGATATCAAGAGTCTGACTCTCAACCGACTGAGCCACCCAGGTACCCCATGTAATATATAATTTCTGAAACACCCCTTAGGGTAGTTATCACTTTAGCTGCATATAAAAGGTGCTCTTGTCTTCAAGAATACTTTATTTCACATTAAAATAAAATTATAGTATATGTGTATAAAGGAATATATTTTACCTTTTTAATAAGTAATATATGCTACTGGGGTGCCTGGGCGGTTCAGTCGGTTAAGTGTTCGACCTTAGGTCACAATTTTGCTGTTCGTGAGGTCGAGCCCTGCATTGGGCACCATGTTGACAGTGTGGAGCCTGCTTGGGATTCTCTGTCTCTCTCCCTCTCGCTCTCTGCCCCTCCCCACTTGCATGCCTTCTCTCTTTCTCTCTCTCTCTCTCTCTCAAAATAAATAAATAAACTTTTAAAAATTAAGTAATATATGCTGTTTAATCATACTTACTACCATAACATAAAGAAAATCCATTTGCCAAGATACAAATTTAAAAAGACATATCATGATTTGTATCAGGATCAAATGCATATTATCATGGGGATAGGCATTTTACCTTGTATTATGGCATCAGAAACAGAATAAACAAACAAACAAAAGTTTAATAAAACCCTTCATCACCCGTATTAGGAATGAAAACATGACAAAAATAATTTAACCTATTTTTTAAAATTTTTTAATAAAAAATTTTAATGTTTATTTTTGAGAGAGAGAGAGAGAGAGAGAAAGAACATGAGCAGAGGAGGGGCAGAGAGAGAGGGAGACACAGAATCTGAAGCAGGCTCCAGGCTCTGAGCTGGCAGCACAGAGCCCAATGTGGGGCTCGAACCCACAAACTGTGAGATCATGACCTGAGTGACTCAACTGACTGAGCCACCCAGGGGCCCCATTTTAACTTATTTTTAAAATGTGTTATATTTCACTTCTAAATGACAAAATAAAAAGAAGGAAATCCAAGTTTCAATTTTATGTATCACCCACCTTATTAATGTAAAAACTCTTTATTCCTAATAAATGAAAATCAAAACTGGATGTGATACTAATGACGTCTTTTTTTATACCATTGACATTTGTGGTTCATTTCAACATTTTTTTAATGTTTATTCATTTTTGAGAGAGACACAGAGAGAGAGTGTGTGAGCAGGGGAGGGGCAGAGAGAGAGGGAGACACAGAATCTGAAGCAGTCTCCAGGCTCTGAGCTGTCAGCACAGAGCCCGATGTGCAGCTCGAACCCACAAACTGTGAGATCATGACCTGAGCTGAAGTTGGATGCTTAACCAACTGAGCCCCCAGGAGCCCTGTGGTTTATTTAAAAACAAACATCTTGAAACAAAATTTGGTCCAAAATAATTTATATGGTCCTTATGGTAGGTTTTATTTCCATGGCCATGGTCCTTATGCTTTTGCCTTGAACCATTGTCCATAATGAACATAAGTTCAGCATTGTGTGCCTAGGAACAAGACTTATCCAAAAGCATATGTGGTCAAGTCCACGATGGAAGGGAACTTCAATCTGATTTCCAATAATGGCCATGTGTGTTCACTCTGTAGCAGAACTTCTGGAGGTCTCTAAGATCCTATGAGGAGGTAGTGACATAAGGTCAAAGCTATTTTCAAAGAAGTATTAAGTAAGAGGTAATTTGCTTTTCCCACTGGGTTGACAAATGCACTCAAAGTCCAAAAACCATGCTGCATAAATCAGCTGTGACCTTAGCACATCAAAGCAACAGCACTAAACTGTAGTGGTAATTATGTATTTTTCATTGCCACACAGACTTGAGTAATTGACAGATATTTTGTCAAAAATGAATAAAGTAAGCCTATTGCTTTAAGGAAGACAACTGACAGAATTTGCTGACAATGATAAATTTGAGCTTTCAAGCAGGAATTCAAATTTTGAAAAACTTGTCTGCACCACTGTGAGCTAGACAGCATCCTAATACTGAAAGACTTTTCTTATGAGATCAGTGGTGATATTAATTAATGTGCTGTATTGATTTTTATAATGAAATGTGTCAACATATGGAAGATTTGCATGACTTTGTGAACCAATACTTTCTAAAAGCATGATCTTATAAATCATGCATGGATAAAAGATCCATTTAAAGGGCAAGATAGACCAATGAGTTTAATGCAACAGAGTATGATGAGTTTATTGATAGGTAACTAACCCTTACAAAACTGCTATTCGTTGAGTTTGGGTAGGATATTGAAAAAGAATATACACAGTTATATGAAAAGGCTATCAAAATATTCCTTTTTGCCCCCAGTTACACATCTGTACAAAGCCAGATTCCCTTCATATATTTTAACCAAAGCAACGTATTACAACAGATTGAGTCCAAAGCAGCTACGAGAATCCATGTTCTATTAAGTCAGATAGTAAAGAGATTTACAAACACATAAAACAATTTCAATCTCTTCACCATTTGTTATAGTTTAGGAATATAGTTTTTTTTCATAAAAATGGTTATGCTAACATATGATGGATTTATTTTTAATGAATAATTTTCTTAATTTTCAATTTTAATTTCTCATATGATAAATATTGTCATACTTAACCCATATGTTAGACTTAACTTCCAGATCCAGGAGAACCCTTTGGGATTCTCAGTAAGTTTTATGAACATATGGAGTCCTGCGACTGAAGATTTTGAGAATAGTAACTTTATATAGACTCTGAGTCCCCAAAGAGTTCCCTTAAAAAGGTAACTTTTTTATATAATTAATATGTCATTGGAGTACTTAAAAAACACAGATTGAAACAAAGGAAAATACCATGTTGAAGCACAAAGGAAGACCTTTGAAAATTTTAGGGGATTGGGAAAACAACCAGTTTTGAAATGCTACCCTAGGACAGTCTCTGTGACAATGTCCAAGAAAAGGTGCTGCCTGCCTCCGAGACCTGAGGGAAGCCATCCAAATTCTCAGGGCACTTTTATCATTTATAATAAGAAGCAACCTCCAAGGTTCATTCATTGATTCTTTGACGTTCATAAATGAAATCTGTTGGAATAACTGAAATGCCTTCAAAAGTGCTCTTGATGGATCCTAAGCTTCGTTTACTAACGTCATGGCTTTTACTCCTCCTTTCTGATCTACTCTTTGTGCTTTCTTTTCGTAATGTTGTTAGGATTATGTCTAACTCAAGTTTGCTATTTGCTAAAATTCTTCTAAAGCTGTTGGTAACAGTTTTGGTAGCAAATGGTTAAACGTGATTTTTTAAAAAATGCTTTAAAATTAAATTTAAGCGAGGTAAGGGTAGTCTGTCATTCATTTTCACCGGTCCAGAATCCACCTGCTCTTATTTTTCTGGAAGAACAGTTTGAATTTCCTTTGGAGAACAACATAACCAACACATTCAGACCTTACAGCTCTGTGCAAGGTGGCGCCACGACTCCAGCCCCAGAAGTGACCACGTGACGCAGGTCCGTTCAATCAATTATTCCATCCCCTCAGACTCACTGATTGGCTCAGGGGAGGACATGTGACACAAGTCAGGCAATGAGGGCTGCCTTCCGATTTTTGCCGGAGCTCTCGAGTCAGGGCCGCTAAGCTCTCGTCACTTAGCAGCGGACCATCGTGGACCATTTGCTTGACTTCTTTAAGCTTCAGTTTGTCCGCAGGTAAGATGGGAAGAAATAAATGTATCCACTTTATGAAGTTCTTGTAAGAAATAAGAGAATAATCGGAGATTTCACCCAAGCAACCCGCATAGGATGTCAAGAAATGTTGGCTATTTGTATTCTTTCAAGGCCAATCTGACCATCGCCTCCTCTGCTTATACTATAAGGAGATCTAAACCGCCTCCTCACAACGGTACACGTGACTCAGTTTACATAACCAGTCTCATCTGCAGCCTCACCCCTGCCATGCCCCGTCAGGGTCTCCTAAAGCCCCACGTCTTGTCTTCTCTGCCTCTATGATTTTAATCACGCCTTTCCGCTCTGCTTGGTGCATTTGTCCCCCCACCCCCCTTCTTTCCCTTCCCTCATATACTAGATCATGTGCTCTGTGAAGACAGGAGCCACGTCTGTCTCATTCCCCCATACATTTCCCCTGAGTAATACAACTGACCCTTGATCAGGACTCATGAATTATTTATCGAATGAATTATTTTAAACCATATTTTAAAGAATGAAGCCAGGGTAAAAGACGAGTTGTTTGCACATGTTTCATTAGTACCTTAAAAGCATAGTCTTCCTTTCTTTCACTTTCCCCAAGTTGCCAGCAAAAAGGCAAAAAATACATTGACCAGACTTCGACTGAATTTTAACATTTAAAAAAAAAAATTGAGGGGAAAATGCAGTGCCTGTTTTGGACAGTAGGTGGGAGTGCCACTATTATTTGATACATACTCTGGTAGGCTTACAAAGCTTCCAGAACTAGTCTCTGTAAACGCCCAGCATAAGTCAGAAGGAACCTTCTTCTTTGTCGTGTCTACTATGGCTTTTCACAGAAACGGGGCATTCTTTGTGAATACTGCTGGTGCGGCATACCCACAGGGCTTTTGCAAAGCAAGCCAACAACGGGCAACTGGGGAGTAATGTCAGGAGGAGTCCTCGGAGAGAGGGCACAGGGTGGAACCATGCTCCCTGCAGGGAAAGGCAGAAGGAGCTGGCACTCAGGTCAACACTCAAGCCAGTGTATTGTCATTGTGGTCCTCAAACAGGATTAGTCTACTGAGAGGCAAGGAGGTGGAGCTACCTTGTGTGTTATCTGAATTGTATCTGCCTGGTTAACTATTTTTTCCCCACAGGACTCGCACAGAGAGTACCTAGAAATTCAGAATTTCTCTGACAAGAATGAAATCATTATCAAATTGTATTTTTTCCCACCAGTTTTCAGGGTATCTGTATAGTATATAATGCCATGGTCTAGTTTAGTAGAAATCAAGTTTAAGGGACTGTGTGTGTGTGTGTGTGTGTGTGTACTCACACATATACTTATGTATTGTATATGATAGTAGTTAGCTGACTTTGCACATTGGATCACATAAGACCCAAGCTTAAAATTATACACATCCCTACGCATACCAGTTAGCATCATCAAACTTCTTGAATTCCAAATGGCTCCCATAACTTTAGCCAACCATCTTGATAGAAAAAAAAATAGGAAAAAGAATATAAATGGTTTAGAGAAAACACAGCAAACTAGTGCAAAACAAAGTCCAGCATCCTGTCTTATTGAATGGGGCAATAATGCCCCCTTGCTATATAAAATCAACCCCATCATATATGCTCCTTGGAGGCAAAGGTCATCTGTCATTACCCCATACCGTGCTGTTCAAACAGATGTTCTCACTGGGAGAAATTTGCTGAATGAGTAAACGATGAAACCAAAGAAAAACAAGCACACATAATGTTGCTGTTTTTTCGGGGGGGAAAATCCCACGTGTGACATGCTTGTTCAGGTGCTCAAGAATTAATTTTTAGATGGATCAAAACAATCCGTTGTAAGCACCCCTCACTTAGTTATAGGGACAGAGGAACTTCAGAGCTGAGACAACAGAGAAAATGTTTCTTCTTTGGATTTACAAGGCAAGTTATTTAGGGCAGCACATTTATCTTCATAATTCTGTTTCCTTTGGTTTAGGATGCTGATGCATTAGCTGACTTTGTAAATCTGATCACACAAGCCCCAAGTTTAAAATCCATAAGCGACTTCCTGTCATCTTTAGGTAAGACCTAAAGACCTAAAGATCAGGAATCACTCATATAGGCAGCTGGCCTAGCCCTTGTCAGGCCCTCAGCTTCCTCTCACCATACCCTCATGCTCTTCCCCTTAATTCACCTGAGATCTCAGTTCCCATGTCTCCTGGATGCCGTGTAACACACTCAAGAAAAAGTGCGGCGTCATTTTCCTTGGTTGGTGGCTTTGGTTACAGATTAATTATATTCTTAACTTTTGTTATTAATGGCAATTTCTCCCACTGGCATATGTTCAATGCTTGATAGCATTATATTGAAAGAAATTAGCTAAATAAATGAGTGGATGAATAAATTAATGGATTTATGAGCCTGCAGGTGGAAATAGGGAAACCCAGTCTAATTAAACCATGGAAAGAGAGCTGTACTAAGGGTCAGGAACCTGAAATATGTTTCTTTCTCTTTTTTTTAATGTTTATTTTTGAGGAAGAGAAGGAGACAGAGTATGAGCGGGGGAAGGGCAGAGAGAAGAGACACAGAATCCAAAGCAGGCTCTGAGCTGTCAGAAGGGAGCTGAACTCATGAACTGTGAGATCATGACCTGAGCTGAAGTCAGATGCTTAACCATCTGAGGCACCCAGGTGCCCCTGAAAGCCATCTTTTTATTTGAATCTGCTACAAACCAATGGGCAATTTACTTGATTTCTCTTGAGCGTCAGTTTGGTCACCTAAATAATCAGATCACAACACCACGCCAGAGATGTACAGGTTTTTGTGAAGATCAAATGAGACAGCACTTATAAAAGTATTGGAAAAGCTAACACATTGCAAATAAATATAAGGCATTATTTTAAATGGGTCACAGATGATCCATAAAGGTGATCAACTTAAATTCCAGAATTTGGATTAAATATGATGTGCAATAATAATCTTAGAGTACACTTTGTAATTATATCAAGTTCTGTTTTCTTTAAACTTGTATATTTCACTGTTCAATTGAACACAGAGGACCTCCAATGCCATCAGAAAACAAAGTTATTCTTTTTTCCCCACAAACCAGTTCTAACCCGCGGTGGGGTAGTAGGCAGTTCTTTCTCGACCTTTGGATAAAGCCTAGGCCAACTCCCAGAACTTTCCTTTTCATCTTGATAATTAATTTTGTCCATATCACCTCACACCTGTCAGAGTGGCTAAAATTAACGACACAAGAAACAACAGGTGTTAGTGAGGATGTGGAGAAAGGGGAACCCTCTTGCACTTATGGTGGGAATGCAAACTGGTGCAGCCACTGTGGAGAATAGTGCAGAGGTTCCTCAAAAAGCCAAAAATAGTACTCTACAATCTAGCAATTGCACTACTAGGTATTTGCCCAAAGGATACAAAAAATACAGATTTGAAGGGGTACATGCAAAGTTTATAGCAGCATTATCAACAATAGCCAAACTACGGAGACAGCCAAAATGTCCACCGACTGATGAATTGGTAAAGATGTGGTACACACACACACACACACACACACACACACTCATACACACACAATTAAATATTAGTCAGCCATCAAAAAGAATGAAATCTTGCCATTTGCAATGACATGGATGGAGCTAGAGTGTATTATGCTAAGTGGCATAAGTCAGAGAAAGACAAATGCCATATTATTTCACTCACATGTGGAAGTTAAGAAACAAAACAGATGAGTATTTAGGAGGGAGGAAAAAAAAGAGAGAGGGAAAAAGCCATAAGAAACTCTTAAAGACTGAGAACAAACTGAGGGTTGATGGAGGGAAGTGGGTGGGGGATGGGCTAGATGGGCGATGGGCATTAAAGAGGGCACTTGTGATGAGCCCTGGGTGTTATAAGGAGTCACTGAATTCTACTCCCGAAACCAACATTGCACTATATGTTAACTAACTAGAATTTAAATAAAAACTTGAAAAGACAAAAAAAAAATCAGTTTCTTCAAGTCAAAAAAAAAAAAAAGTCGTATTGGAGTAATAATTTAAATGTCTAGTGGTTTTTTTTTTTTTTACATTAATTACAATTTTGAACTTTGTTTCAAGGAAACATTCTCTTCTAGCCCATTTAGCCCTGTTCCTGGCACACAAGTAGACGACCTTTCTCTCTGCCTCATCTCCAGGCTGCCCCTCTGCCCCTAACTTGGTCCCCACCATATCTGCCTTCACAAGGGCCAAGAGAGGAGGGAGGGGTTGAGGAGAGGGGGTAGGAAAGGTCTTCTTCACTGACACCAGAGATGAAAGAAGAAGGGAACAACTCTCTTCTTGGGGTGCTTTCGAGTGTACCCTAAAGGCCTCCCTTGAATGGCCATCTCCCACCTGGCGATCTCCTTCTGGCTGCCCACTGAACATCCCGTAGTACCCCTTGAGCCACGTCCTGCAGAGTCCTCGCCACTCCTGGCAATCACATGACCTAATCCAACCCCAGGGTTTCTCTCTCTGGCCTAATCTGGTCCACGGAAAACCCACTTTATGCACACTTTTAACCCACCGTCAGTGGCTGGACAGTTATTTGCCCAGCAGCTTTCTGCTCTGCCTACACAGGCCATTCAGCTAACCTCTCGCACTTTTATTTTACTGCGTCCGCTCAATGACTAGAGGCCAATGGCAAGATTTACAGGTAGTCCCATTAGTTTCCCTCCCTTGATTCTCCACTGGGAAGTTTTCTTTCAAGGATGCAGAGTCATCACACAAATACCCAGTGTCTATCTCCAAGTCTAATACCTAGAGTCTAATCTCTCAGCCTGCAACCATTTTCCTAGGCTAGAGATGAGAGTTCACTTAAGGACAACAAAATTCATTTTGATCGCTTCCTTTGCAAGTTATGCTTCTATGGTCTAGCTTTTTGCCTTGCTATGTGAGAGTAATTACTTTCTATCATTTTTAAATTACCTTTCCACAGGTGATACCCTGCTTATTTACATTCAATTCCGATAAAGACACACTCTGGCTGTTTTAAAATGGTTAACTCACCCCACGTTCCCCTTTTCTGTTTGTTTCTCAAAGCCATCTGGCCAGCATCGGGAGAAATACAAACCAAACTATTTCTCTGGTGATCACAAATTCTAGCGGGCCGAAGTCACAGTTTTCCACAGAGAAATAAAAGTGGGCTATTGGGGATCTGACTTACATTTCCCTCCGAAGGCTCTCCAAATGAGAATTCTGTTATGTGTTTACTACTAGAATTAAGGAAGAGAGTGTTAAACGCTAGAGTGTGAAAATACTGAGCAGAACCTAGCAACGAGATCTGGCCAGTGTTCCCAGAGGAAATAACCATGCACCCAATTATAACTGAGAGGGAGAGCAGATGTGGAGAACTATGTTCTGGTGCCTAAGCCGACTGTACAGAATGACAGCCTGGAGGGTCGTAGACACTAAAGCCCACAGCTGCTGAGGGCTGCTGGGGAGCCAAGCAGGAAGTTAGTCAACATCCTGCAGAAAAGCCCAAATTACAGTGGAGGCCTGAAATCTACCAGATTGGTGTTTTGTTCCTGTTGCATGATCAAAATGAGAGAGAACTCATGGTTCCTCTCAATACATAGCTCCTAGACAGTGACACCATGACAGTTAAAAGTTATGCTTTGAAACATGGGATGGCAAAGCAAAAGATAGGAGAGTGGGTTTTCACTTTTTACTTTGACTTTCTGTTTTTCTTTTTTTTTTTATGTTTATTTATTTTTGAGAGAGAGAGAAGAGAGAGAGAGCCCGCGCCTGAGTGGGAGAGGGGCAGAGAGGGAGACACAGAATCCAAAGTGGGCTCCGGGCTCTGAGCCATCAGCACAGAGCCCAATGCAGGGCTTGAACTTGTGAACCATGAAATCATGAACTGAGCTGAAGTCGGAGGCTTCAGGCAAGTACCCCTGACTTTGGCACCCCTGACTTTGTTTTGCAATGAGCATGCTCTTCTAATCATCACAATAAAGCATTTCCATTTGAGGGAAAATCAGCAAAAATTCAAACAGACTGTGACCTCTTTATCAGTTAACTATTTTCTGCTATACCCAAACTCAGTGACTCAAAACAACACTCATTTGGTTCTGTTCCTGAGTCCACGAACCAGTTGAGTGGTTCTTCTGGTCCCAGCTGGGCTCAATAATGTACCTGTGGTCAAGGAGGTATTTCTGCAATCTCATGTTGTGTTTTCTCACATGTTTGGGGGTTGGCTACATGAAGGCCAAAGATTCTTGGCTCTCCTCCACGTATCCCCTTCTCCAAAAGGCTAGCTCCAGTTCGTTTACATGGTGGTGGTAGGGTTAGAAAAGAGCAAGTAGAAGTATTCTTGAAGCTGAAGCTCAGAAATGAACCCACAGTCCCTTCCATTTCATTCAACTGGTCAACGGAAGACACGAGGCCAACCCAGATTCAAGGGGTAAGAAACAGACCTTGCTTCCTGATAAGAAACTACAAAAGTGCATTGCGAGAGCATGGATACAAGGGAAGGAGAGTGTTGGGACCAAACTGCATCCCAGATGTGCCAGATCATGTGAAGAAATGGAAGAAGGAGAAAAGGATATGGTTTGGGAATTATGTCACCATATTAAAATGCTTAATACCAGTTGGGTTCTGAAAGTAAATCTTTTTCATCCACACTTCAGTGAGTGAGCTGTAGGCACACTCTATCCCTTCTTACTTCCTAACTCGTATTTGTCATGCCAGTATCAAATTTAATATCACTTTCTCTAGGAAGCCTGTCTGAATTACCAGAGAATAAATCATGTCACTGTCTTTAGTACTCCCCCCTCATAACATTTATAAGTAACTCTTATTTTAGGGGCGCCTGGGTGGCTCAGTTGGTTAAGCATCTCACATCAGCTTAGGTCATTATCTCAAAGGTCGTGGGTTCAAGCCCGGCGTTGGGTTTTGTGCTGACAGCTCAGAGCGTGAAGCTTACTTCGGATTCTGTGTCTCCCTCTCTCTGCCCCTCCCCCACTTGTCTGCACACGCTCTGTCTCATTCATTCTCTCAAAAAAAAAATAAACAAAACTTAAAAAAAAAGAGAATGTTTTATCTTATTTCTGTCTCCCCTGTTAGACTATACTCTTTGGGAATGTGGGTCTGGTCTATCATATTTGCCTTGCACACTTTGCACCTCTGCACCTCGCCCCTGCAATGGTATAGGGTAGATGCTGAAGAAATATTCGTTAGAAAATAAATATAAAGGGAATGAATGAATGAATGAATGAATGAAAGTCAAGTCAGGTGTTTATTAAAAGATATGTTTACATTTGGAGGTATCAATATTTTCTTGTGATTTGCACATCCTCGACAGCATGATTTCCAATCCCGTTCATTGCTACTAAGCAGAACAGAAACACTGTGAGAGATTAAGATTTTTATGATGATTCTGTATAATGCAGCAACCAAGTCTTAAAGCCTGCACCTGATCCTTTCCCCAGATTTTATAAATGTAGCCTCAGGGGAACCCGAAAATGGCTATGACACTGACCTAAAATCTTTGTTGGAAAATCCACAAACAAAAGCACAGACTGTCAGCGGTCCTGTAGCCAGTTACATCACGTGTATCTAGAGAAAACCCTGTATCACACTTGCAATGAGCTCTGCTTTCCCAAGGAAACATTCAGTCTCGGTCCTAGAAAAAAACCTGAAAGTTTTCAGATTTTTTAAGTAAAATTGAAGGGTAGCAGCATAAACTGTGGGCCTACCAGCTATTATAAGCCAGCTGTATACCAGGCATTTCTATGCGTTTCAAAAATTAATCCTTACAATGACCTACCCAGTGAGATTTCCTTTATCTTTTCTATGAAGATAGAAAAACTGGGGCACAGCAGTGTAATGAAATTTCCTCAAGTCATTCCCACCAAAATATTAACTTATTAACATTGTTGCAAAGCATGGTTCACCTGGACTAAAAAAGAGAGAAGAAAACCATATAGGTTTGGTATGTTTCACCAGGAATTACCATCATAAATACTATTCCACAGTTGCCAGTCCTGCTGCCCAATTTGACACTGGATAACTTCTCTCAGTTTGTGTACTTAGGACTCTTCTTGGATATAAAGGGCTGGATCATGAATGTTTTTGAGCTGGAGCTGCCAGGAGGTTTATTAGCAAAGTTCGCCAGTGATTCCAGCATCATCAGTAAAAAGGTTTTGGAATTTTCAAGAGGAAAGCATCTTTCTTAAAAATCAACTGGTAAAGGGGCTCCCGGGTGGCTCAGTTAGTCAAGGGTCAGACTCTTGGTTTCAACTCATGTCACGATCTCATGGTTCTTGAGTTCTAGCCTCATGAACAGTGTGGAGCCCGCTTGGGATTCTCTCTCTCCCTCTCTGCCCCGCCCCTGTTCGGGTGTGCGCTTGTGCGTGTGCATGCTCGCTGTCTCTCTCTCTCAAAATAGATAAATAAGCTTAAAAAATTCAACTGGTAAAAATTCGGTATTCAAAGACTACACTCTGGAATTCAATCATCATTCCCTTTGCTGAACCCTGGTTTTCTGTTGCTTGTATTAAATGGCTCCCATTCAGCTAGATCTCCTTGGTGGATATCCAATCTTAGGCCTTTGGTTAACACCCTAACATCTTTGTAATCTTCCTATTCTTCAAAGACATGATTAGAATATGAATTAGAGTGGCTAATGTCTTAGAAACCATAGTCTGGGGAATGGGTATGCTCAGTGGTCAGGTTGGAACTGGAGCTCTCACTGTCCCCAACAAAACAACCCAAGATCCCTTTGGCTGCACTTCTCTTGCTTCCGTCTCTGTTTAAATTTGTCTCAGTTCAAGGCCCAGCTCAAATGCCACCACTTATAGAAACTTTATTGCATTACCCCGTACCAGTGTTTCTCTGTGCTCTCTTGTAAAGATATCTGGAAAGGTATCTGGAGTCATAGTGATAACTAGTATTTACTTAATGTCTGTAGTGCTCCAGATACCATACTAAGTGCGTTAACACATTATCTCACTTAATTCTCACCTTTAATTCTCAACAGCATCTCTGAGTTAGATACTATTATTGTCTATCCCTTATGATGAAGTTCAGTGAGATGATGGGATGTACCCCATGCTATCACTAATACAAAAAAAAAAACAACAGATTTAAAATTCAAATCCAGATCTACTGGATGGCCAAATCACAGTGCTCAACCACTATCTTATATTTTATGCATAAATTTTACTCTACAAATGTGGCGTGCAAGAATTGGCACATTTCTTTGTTTTCTTTCAATGAAACCAAAACTATGTGTGTTCTTGCTTCCCCGAACTTGTGTGCACAGGACTCTTCTTGGATGTGAAGAACTGACTCATGAATGGTGGTGGAAAATGTTTCCCTGCAATGGGTCATGAAAAGGCCCAGAACTGTTCTCTAGAGCAGAATCTACAAGATGGCTTTTTAAGTCTTCAGGCCATACTGGTCATCATGAGGGAGTCTCTTTTTCCCTTGAAGGATGGAGTTCCATATTTGGGGATTTCGAACCATAAAGTATGAAGTCTGGCCTCACTGGAAACCTCATGTGAACTCTGCCCACCTGTGGGGAACAAGCTTAGGAATTCCCTGAGCCTACACCGATGGGTTAACAAAGCATAAATAATTAGAAAGCCATAGGATGTACACATCCAAGTTTGGGTAAACAAGATTAGGTAAATAAAATAGGTAAACGGGGCAAAGTTCCCCAGTATAGGACAAAGGTCCAGTATAGGACAAGCAGGACAAAGGTCCCCAGTACAGGACAAAGGTACAGGAATAGGGAATCTCAAGATGAAAATATTCAAGATGAGGTAAACAAGATTAGGTATTCAGGGCAGAAATGCCTCCCCCCAACTTAGTACAATAGCAGAAAGCAGCTTTCATGGGAAGGAAGGACCAAATTAGGTAAACAAGTAAATAGGGCTATGGACCTCAGTGGACAAAGTTGCCCAGAGTTGAGCTCATTAGCCAAAGAAAGGTGCCTTGTTGACCCTGAGGTAGCATGCTCTGTCTTTCTTGTCCCCTAGGCCAGTTTAGGTACACAGATGTGGTGCCCCATGTCTGCTGAAAACAATCTTCGCCCAGCACCAGAATCTTGTTTTGTATTGACGCAAACCCCTAACACCACATATCTCCAAAACCCCCTTTGCCCCACGCCCGTGAGTTAATGTTCATGGTTTCATTGTTCCCTTGTGCACGTCCATCATGCTTATAAGTCTTCTGATCCTAATAAAAACGGAGCAAAGGCCCTTACTCGGGGCTCTTGTCTCCTCCCGGACATTAGCTTCTCTCGAATTTTTAATCCTGCATCCTGCTTTCTTGCTGAACAAGAGAGAACTCCAGATCCGGACTGTATGACACCCACCTGTCCACCTGTCCCAGTCAGAGGCCAGGCCAGTGTTCCAGGATGTTGTGAAGGGATAAGCTGCTAGTCCTTACTATTCACAGAATGCCATACCTCAGTTCCTCTTCTTCTAAAGTTATGAAATCCCCCCTCCCTTCTTGCTCATCAAAAGCCATGTGCCATTCTCTGATCCCCACTCAGACCCTCAGCACATCCTTCTCAGGGAGGTACAGCTTCTGAAAAATGAAAGCCAAGAGGGCAGGATGTCTACCGGCACCTGCTGCCTCTACTATGACCCAACCTCTCTGCTTCAGGGTCAATTCTATGCCTCATGGAATGGTCACTGCTTGATTTACAAGCCAGAAAATGCAAACTGGCAGCTTTAGGTCTTACCCAGCCAGAGGAAGTGAATTGTTCGATTCAATTTCTCCTGAAATTTGAGCCGTATTTAAAACTTGGGAGAGTCCACATAATAACAATTAAATCTTGAAATTTGGGGTAAACGGTTCTCATGGTGAGCATCAGCTGGCATCGAATAGCTTCTGTCCCCTCGAGAGGCCCCTGTGCTTTCCAGGTCACCTGCATGTCCATCATTCAGTCCTGATGCTCATCAGTACGCAGATTTTCTTTGCAATGGGGAAATATTTTTTTTTCATGTCTAAGATTCTAGCCAATGTGGAAATATATAACCTATAAGAAAAACACTTCAAGTTTCCGGAAGGATGGGGAAAATGCTTTGTGGAAGTGAGGAACATCCCCATGTATGGAATGTATAAGCAAAGCACGTCTGTTTTGAAGGAGGCACATCTTCTCATTTACTTGCTAATGTTACAGCTGGTCCTCCTGGCACGTCAGTTTGCATCCCGTGGTGGATCTCCTCAAAATGGCAGAAACATATATCGTTGAACACATAGAAGCTGAGGTCTTCTTTCAACGTTTATTTATTTTTGAGGGAGAGAGACGGAATGCACGAGTGGGGGAGGAACAGAGAGAGCAGGAGACCCAGAGTCTGAAGCAGGCTCCAGGCTCTGAGCCATCAGGACAGAGCCTGACACGGGGCTCGAACCCACGAGCCGTGAGATCACGACCTGAGCCAAAGTTGGATGCTTAACGGGCCGAGCCACCTAGGTGACCCTAGAAACTGAGGCCTTTTCAAGATTGTTCCATACAGAGTTGAGCCAAGGCTTTCTGTATTTACTTCCAAAAATGCTTCTTCAGTCAGTCTGGCTTGGCAGGGATAAGCCATGACAGGTGTGCCTGCACCTTCACTCAGCCTCTTTGCCCCATGTGGAAACTTCTCTCTACATTTCTACTCAATTAATAATAATTATCATTATTTAAAAAAGACTTGATTACAAATAATACCTGACATAATCTTGGTTTAAGACTCCACGTCTCCGTTAAGCCCTCCATCGTTTTTCAAGCCTGCCCTAGTATTCTCTTCTTTGGATGATATTAATGTACAGTAAACAGTAGGTGACCATAAAAATACACTTAGTTATACTAATTAATTTATGTTCCATCATTTTGTGTCGTAAGGAAGCATAGCAAGGTCTTTGAGTGGCAGAGACCATGTTTCGTATAACCTGTGTGTGTGTGTGAATGTGTGTGTGCGTGTGTGAATGTGTGTGTGCATGTGTGTGCATGTGTGTTAGTGCACATGCACTGGCACAGACATGATTATCTGTCCCACAGAAACCATTACAGAGCTGGATACAAGCTGTTTAGAGACTATTTGTTGATTGATTCAGCGATTGAAATTTGAATTTTTGTGATTATATTCACTTGTATAACTTCTACTTTTTCCCATTATTTTCATGAGCATTTGGGTCCCCATCCTCCACTGCCTTCAGGAATCACCCTCTGGGGAATCTCTGATTTACTAAACAGCAGTGACTTTAATAGAGTAACACAGCAACCAGTGGCAATGTTAATTAGAATTGAGATCTCCTGACACGTTCCTTTGCTTTATGTCGGTAATTCTTGCATTCCTCAAAAGAGTTGTTAAAAGCAACCATTCCAAGCGGCTAAACTACTTTCGGTAAAGTGATAGACTGTGACGGGTAGCAGTCCGTCCGTGCGCGTGCGCGCGCGTGTGTGTGTGTGTGTGTGTGTGTGTGTGTGCTTGTGTGAAAGAGAGAGAGAGAGAGAACCAGAGGCAGACACTTGGCAGAGGTGGGTATTGATAGGTGGAACAGGTGAAGTATTCTTTCCTCTCTAGCATTAGGTGTGGACCTGAGTATCTCTGTTGTTTAGGGAGAAAGATTATTGGTCGCAGTTCCGGTGTTTCTGGTAGAGGGATTCGTTTTTCAGTGGCCCAGTGGCGAGGAGAAAATCATGAAGAGGTAGTGTGACGAAAAGAGAAGGGTAAATACCAACTTCTGTTCCAAACAAAATGCTCCCTTCACTGGTTATTTGTCTATGATGGACAAAGGCCATCTCACTGTTCCAGTAATCGTAATGCTTTTTTGAGTGTTCATGGTGATAGTTTCTCTGGTACATGAGAAACCCTAACTTGCACTGACGTTGTTGTCTACGGGACTCTACATTTGCTCCTGCATTTCACATTTATTTATTCATTAAGTTTTTATTTATTTATTTATTTATTTATTTATAGAGAGAGAGTGGGAAACACAGAGTGGGGGGGGGGGGAGAGAGAGAGAGAGAGAGAAGTGGGGGAGGGGCAGAGAGAGAAACCCAAGAAGGCTCTGTGCAGTCAGCAAGAGCCCAACTTGGGACTTGATCTCATGGACCATGAGATCATGACCGAGCTGAAACCAAGAGTTGGACAATTAACCCACTGAGCCCCCCCCCCCAGGCGCCCCTCACATTTCTTTTAACATAGGCGCAAATGCGTCTTTATCAAAATGTTCCAAAAATATTTTCTTTTTCCACCTTTATCTACTTCTTTCATCACGTAAGATGGAGAGGGTGCGGGACTGAAGATATTTATGTCATTTCTTCCGATCAGCAGAAGGTTTGCTGCCCTACAAACACAGCTGAAAGACCCACGAAGGCAGATTTGAGATGTCAACAAGCAGAAGAGATGCTTCAGGAATTTGCAGTTGAAGAAAGTGAAAGTGTGTTATAAATCCTGTTTACACTCTAAATTTCTCGGAGGAGTCACGTCAAAGTGTCAAAAACATATCACGGTTGTACTCATTTTTATGCACCCTTCCGAAGGTTCAGTTAAAGTTTAATTGTGGACCATCTAATTGTTTCACCTCCATTTATAGCACGAATTCTTCTTCTTCTGCCCACACTTAAAAATGTTTGGTTGCCACGGGTCCACACTCCTTTTCCTTGCCGTCTCCATGGTCTTTTCCTATAGTTTACAATCATCTGGTCTTAGGGTTCTGAACACTCCAAACGTCTCTAACTTCAGTCTGTCATACTGCTGAGTCTCTTTAGCTCCAGACCTGTAATTCCAAGTGTCTACTAGCTTCTTAACTAGATGTCCCAGATCGCTCTCAACTTAGCATAGTCAGAAAAGAAGTCCTGACTTCCCCACCTAAACTATGGTGCGCAACTCAAATGGACAATTTCTATTTTAATAAACGGCCACGCAGTCACCACTTCCGGAAGCCTTGGAGTCATCATGAACCTTTCACGATGAAAATGGAATTGCCTTATACCTATCTTAAAAATATTTAAGTGACTACAAAATAGCTACGCATAATGTTCAAACCCTAACCATGATGTGGCAGATACTGTCCATTGCTTACGTACTGTTCTCCCCTTATCCCTGAGAACAGACTGTTGCTTTCATTTCTGAGAGATTTAAGAGAAAGAAGGGCCCTCTGTAAACTCATGGAGATCCCATTCCCCTTCGCTGAGTGATGATGGGTCCAGAGGACATGTTTCCCAGTGTAGGCCGACCAGATGAAAGGGACCGTTTGCTGGGGCACGATGCCCAGAAATGTCAGCTCATGATCATGAAAAAATCGTCAAGGGTAGCAGAAGGGCAGAGTTAAAAAAAAAAACAGAAAGTCCCTGTGTCCTCAATGATAACAGTGAACAGTTGGAAAATACCTGGAGCTGGCAATGCAATGGGAGTTAGCAGAAGCCATTATTACTTAAGCCACGTAATTGGCATGTTGTTGCTGAAAGCATTTCTAGGTAATATACAAGGCCCTTCAGGATTCTTGCTCTCTGGAACCAACCAACTCTGTAGTTTCTTCTGTCAGTCTTCCCCCGCGTTTCACTCCAAACACACTCTGTTCCATTCTACAGCATTTTAGGTGTTCATCCAGACGGCCGACTTCTTCTCCAGCATTCTCCTGGTGGGCAGCTCTTGATGATTCAAGTTCTACTAGGTCAAATGTTACATCTTCAAGCTGTTATTTTACCCACTAAAATCCCCTGATTGTTCTTGCCCAAATCATGCACTCCCAGGAGAAATGAATTGATTTCTCTTTTGTTTCATGCATTATGTGTATCTAACACATTATATTGTAATGGTTGTATTTGTCTGTCTTGCACTTGACTTTGAGCACCTAAATGCAAGGATGCCTTATTCATCATCGTGCTCTCAGACACTAGGACAGTGGCTGTTACATAATAAACATTCAGGTAATGTTTTTGCTTTTAGACCTCTAGTCCCAGTAAGAGTATATATCATTCATGTTTTTTTTAAACAGAACTGGTGTAAATTTAAATTTTTTTAATGTTTTATTTTTGAGACAGAGAGAGAGAGAGCATGAGCAGGGGAGGGGCAGAGAGAGAGGGAGACACAGAATCTGAAGCAGGCTCCAGGCTCAGAGCTGGCAGCACAGAGCCCGACGCGGGGCTCGAACTCACAGACTGTGAGATCGTGACCTGAACCGAAGTCGGACGTTTAACCGACTGAGCCACCCAGGCACCCCTAGAACTGGTACAAATTTAAATAATTAAAAAATACTACTAATAAGCCTAAAATTAATCATAAGTCCCAACTGGATAGTGATGTCAACCTTCTTTGGGAGAGGTGTTGTTTTTTCTACAAAATATAATTTGTTCCCTACATTTCTTTTCTTTTTGACAAAATACATGCATCTTCTCAAACACCTATAGCTATTTATACTCTACTCACAAAAATACATTTTTACTTTCTGCTAAATTCACTTGTTTCTTCCCCGAGATTTTTGTGGCTCCATCACCAACACTGTGAGTTACATTTTAAGTCTGGGGAAGCTACTGCTCTGTCTCTGTCTGGGTCCTGTTCTAGAAACATCCCTTCCCAAATACAGAGATCATTCATACTGTTCCAATTTTAACTTGTGCATGACTACTAGAGAGACCACAGGCTGAACACATGTAAATTGGTTTCCAGGATGAGTATCAGAGTTGAAAAGAACATTAAAGGATTGGTCTTTTCTTCAGACCTCTAACATTCTTAACGGGTAGAAACCTGAAAACTACGGGAGGTCACTTGATTATTTGTGACTCCTACACCGACAGCTCTAGGTGAGTCCCTCATGAAGACTAATCACTTTAAAGCAAACATATGCTGCTTCTAAAAACTTGATGTTTAATAATATTTATCTATCAACAATTCAAAATTACACTGCAGATCTGAATTGCAGCTTGGAAAATTTAAAGGTGAATTCCATTAAAGTGTTCTAACTCGGTTGACTTAGATCTGGAAACTTAGTGGCATGCCCAAGGTCCGGCTACAGAGTTCAGCTCATCACTGCACATACTTCATGATCTAGACTGTCTCCACTGCCTTCAGATAGTTTTTGTTATCTATGAATCGTCACTTTCACTTTCTGTTTAATTCTTCCCAGTTGCCTAAGATCTATTTTGCAACAAAGGAGACATAAACTCTAAATCACTTAAACTTTATAAATTAAAACTGCTTTAGGGGCACCTGGTGGCTCAGTCGGTTGAGCATCTGACTCTTGATTTCAGCTCAGGTCATGATCTCAAGATCGCGAGATCGAGCCCCGCATCAGGCTCTGCAATGAGCATAGACCCTGCTTGAGATTCTCTCTCTCCCTCTCCCTCTGTCCCTCCTCCGCTTGCTTGCTCTTTCTCTAAAAAACAAAACAAAACAAAACTGCTTTAGATGAGGCCTCTACATGCCTTTAAAGAAACGTAATACAAGATGTTTCAAGCTGTCAGAGCTGCCTCGTTATACAGCTCCAAGAAGCGCTATTCACTTCTCTATGACCCTGTGACTAATGCCCCCCCCCCATAACCGAGACAATATATTGTCTCAACCCTTTGTGTGTAGGGCTACTTATGCTGTCTCTATGGGTCGAGACAGTGATATCTGTGGTTATGGTTCTCTAAGTGACAGTTGTGTAAAAGTAATTTCTGGAGAAACAAGGAATCACCGGGTGAGAGATCATGATCTTACCTGAGCTATGGTTTCCTGCTAACAAGGTGGGGCTTACGGAGCATCTTCCCAGTCTGCTGGTGACTACAGGCGGTCCTGGTGTTCCATCCCATTCCTGAGCTTTGATAGGCTCTCTGGAAGATGCCCCGTGATGCCCTCTCTCTTTGCTCTCCAACTTTGGTAATGGCTCCGTGCTGTGACTTCGGACTTTCAGTTCCTCTGTTGATTCTGTGTGTTAACCAGAATTACATTCTGTTAAGCATAAGTCAAATTCTTCCCATATTCTTTTAAAACATTAAAGAATGATTTTCTAATATGCTTTCAATCTATTTTTGTGAACTTGGAAATGTGTTGGAGATTACACCGTTTAAATATAACAGGGATGGAGATCACCGTGTGCAGGTTAATATCACTGGGAAATAGTTTTCTCATTGGAAGAGAAAACCTCAATGAATCGTGCATCTCTTAGTAACTCTTGCATTCACTGTCAAGGAAACTTCTTTTTTTTTAAATTTTTTTAATGCTTATTTATTTTTGAGAGAGAGAGAGCACGAGCAGAGGAGAGAGAGAGAGAGAGGAAGACACAGAATCCGAAGCAGGCTCCAGGCTCTGAGCTGTCAGCACAGAGCCGGACATGGGGCTTGAACTCACAGACTGTGAGATCATGACCTGAGCCGAAGTTGGAGGCTTAACTGACTGAGCCACCCCAAGACCCCAGAAACTTCTTTTTTTTTAATGTTTATTTACTTTTGAGAGAGGGAAGGGGCAGAGAGAGACAGAGAGAGAGAGAGAGAGAGAGAGAGAACAAGATCTCAAGCAGTTTCAGCGCTGACAGTGCAGAGCTTGATACAGGCTTGATCCCATGAACCGTGAGATCATGACCTGAGCTGAAACCAAGAGTAGGACGCTTAACCGACTGAGCCTCATAGGTTCCCCTCAACTTCAAGGAAACTTCTTAAAGAGCATATTACACTCACTGTCTTTACTGTCATATCTTCCATTCATTCTGCTACCCCCTGTGAATTCCTGAATTCAGCCCACCGCTCTAGTAAAACTGCTTGTGCTAAGAGCTCCTATTCTAGTTGGCAAATTTAGAAAACACTTCTAAGACATTTGACAACTCCTTTATTACTCTCGTCTATATCTTCGATTCTCTTGGCTTCCCGAATGGCCCATCTTCCTGGGTTGCGTTCTACACACAACACTATTTCCATGTCATTCATATGTTCTCTTCCTTCATCCATCCCTTATATGTTGTCCCCAAGATGCTAGGTTAGCTGCTATTCTTCTCATTCTATTAGATATACTTTTCCTGTGATTTTACCTTCCAGGATTGTTAGCGATTTTTAAATAGTTTACTACAATCCTGGATCATTGCCCTGAGCTTGCTTGCTTGCTTGCTTGCTTGATTTATTTATTTGTTTGTTTATTTATTTATTATTTGAGAGAGAGAGAAAATGCATACACAGAGAGGAGGGGCAGAGGGAAAGGGAAAGAGAACCCCAAGCAGGCTTCATGCCCAGGGCAGACCGTAGCACTGGGCTGGATGATCCCAGGACTCTGAGATCATGACCTGAGCCGAAATCAAGAGTCAGACATTTAACCAACTGAGTCATCCAGGTGCCCCTCTCCTGAACTTTGCACCCCTTTATCCAACTGCCAGCTGGGTCTCTCTGGATGCCCCATGGGTATTACAAATTTAACATTTCAGATATTGGACTGACACTATTTCTTACTAAGCCAGTAGTTCCTCCTGTCCTGTCCAGCCAACCACCCAAACTAGAAGCTTGTCTCTCCCTTTCTTTAACTGCTACTCCCCAAATCTATCAGTAGCATTTTCTACCCGTTTTATTTATGAAAATCTTGCTTTCTCTTCTGCCGCCCTTTGTATCATATCTACCTCAATTACTTTGGTTCCAACTCTAATCATTACTGCAGCTTCTCTCTTAGTCTCCATCTATCCTTCCCTCTCCAAAGCATGAACTCCATATACTGCCCAAATGACCTGTTTAAAATGCAAATGGAACCAAGTGTATTTTATAGGGAATGGATATAATTGGCATTCTGGTACCCATGTACAGAAGTGTTCAAGAACACACGTAGCAAGGGGCACCTGGGTGGCTCGGTCGGTTAGGTGTCCCACTCTTGATTTCAGCTCAGGTCGTGATCTCAGGGTTGGTGGGTTTGAGCCCCGAATCCGGCTCTGTGCCGACAGCTCCCAGCCTGCCTGGGATTCTCTCTCTCTGCCCCTCTGCAGCTCACGCTAGCACACACGCACACACACGCTCTCTCAAAATAAATAAGCTTAAAAAAATAAACACACAGGTCGTAATATGAGTGACAACCGCTTGTTACTTTCAGAACAGTGTTGTTTCGGGGAATGGATGCCACAGCCCTTCTATAGTGCCTATAGAGAAGTGTTTAAAACCAAAAACAAACAAAACAACACAACCTGTTTACAGTGTACTCTTGACTCACATCTTTCCAGAAGCCTCCTGTGACCCACAGAAGTACGTCTGATCTCTTTCCTATGACCCAAAAGACTCCCAACCCTGCCACTCCTCTTCCACACCATCACTTCCCACCTGAACGTTGTGTTCAAGAAACACCGCGAAACTGGTCGTACCTTCTTCCTCCCCCCTCCACCTGCCACCAAAACAAGGCTGTCTTGAGCTTACCGTCCTCGACCTCACCTGCTTTGAATACCTCTGTATCTTGTCTTTCCTTGGAGAAGGCCCCTCAGACCGGGTTATTCAACTTAAGTATCCTCCAAAGCTTCCTCCACCCATATCCCCACCCCAGGCTGGGATTCGGTCATCTCCGCACTGATACTGTCATATATCATCTTTCGATGGATCTGTTCTTCTCAAAAGGCCCTGAGTCCTTGGAAGCAGGAACTGAGTTTTGTTTTTTGCTTTTTTTTTTCCATGTGGTGTCCTTAGCACCTAGCATGCTGCTCAATAAGTATTTAATTTATTTATTTGTTTAATAGGTTTCTCAACTCCTCGGGCATCTTTCTGATGTGTGTGGAAATTCAGTGCTCCTAATGGAATAAGAGGATCAGGCAAGTGTTATAAATATATCAAAGTGGCACAGAGCTAATAGTGTTCTGCAAAAATCTGATTCTCTAACAATCACAGTTGTAGAATTCACCATTTTTTTTTTTACTTTTTTAAATATGTCTTTATTTTTGAGAGACAGAGAGAGAGCGAGTGGGAGAGGGGCAGAGAGAGAGGGAGACACGGAACCGGAAGCAAGTTCCAGACTCCGAGCCGTCAGCACAGAGCCCGATGTGGAGCTGGAACTCAGGAACCGTGTGAGTTCATGACCGGAGCCAAAGTCTGATGCTTAACCGACTGAGCCATCCAGGTGTCCCTAAAAGTCACCACGTTGGAAGTATCACTCACATGAGGAATCTTTGGGAAAGACTGCAGTAAAAAAAAAAAAAAATCACAGAAATGGTTCAGGGAATCTGTATTTTGCTTTCTTTATGTTTAGGCTCAAATACTCATCAACTTTCAGCAATGTGGGACAAATGTCCCACTTTGATTCCATATTACCATATATCTGTGGGGCAGAGGTAGAAGAGGTTTATAATAGAGTAAGAGGTCCTAGGTGAGGTCATCTGAGTGGCCCAGTTTTGCAGCCCTGGTCATGGTCATGGGCTAGTAATCCATGCCACTGAACACTCAGGTTCTCCTCTTGGAGCCTCATTTTTCTTTCTTTCTTTTTTTTTTTTCATTTTTCTTAACTACAATGTAAAGATAATATCAGCCCTGCCTAACCTCTCCAATGTAATTTGAAGGATCTAATGGTATTCTACATTAAAAAAAGTTTTAATGTTTATTTATTTTTGAGAGAGAAAGACAGAGCATGAGCGGGGTGCAGGGTCAGAGAAAGAGAGAGAGACACAGAATCTCAAACAGGCTCCAGGCTCCAAGCTGGCAGCAAAGAGCCCGTGGGACTCGAAACTCAGGAACAGCGAGATCATGACCTGAACTGAAGTCAGACACTTAGCCGACTAAGCTGCCCAGGCACCTCTATTTTAAAATATTTTTAAAACTAAGCAGTGTCATACATGTAAAAGATACTATTAATTTAAATGAACTGTAGGTGCACCTGAGCGGCTCAGTCGGTTAAGCGTCTGCCTTCTGCTCAGGTCATGATCTTGCAGTTTGTGAGTTTGAGCCCCACGTCGGGCTCTGTGCTGACAGTTCAGAGCCTGGAGCCTGCTTCAGATTCTGTGTGTGTGTCTCTCTCTGAACCTCCCCTGCTTGCACTCTGTTTCTCTTTCTCATTCTCAAAAATAAATAGACATTCAAACAAATTTTAAAAAATTAACCATAGCCATTTGTCCTTTATGAATTTACGTAACCTTTCTACATTTGGACTAGATAATTACTGAGAGATTGAAAACACAAGTGGACAATTGCCAGACCACATATTGAAATAGAATTCCAACCCATCATCTACAGTAATGAGCCCAGAAAGCCAATGTACCCTCCCTAAGTCAGACTTACAGGAAGTCAGACTACTATCTCTAACAACCAATCCAGGCAACCGAACAACAGTCTGTTTGGCCCCAAACAACCAGGGTTGATTGTTAATTAACTTGATTAATAACTGATAGCTTCCTGGATTTTTGCCCCTGCTTCTAACGTAAGACCAGCAGAGAAAATCAAATATGCATCTCTATCCAATCACATAGGACGCCCTCCTTCTGGCTGGTCTGCGGGCAACTACCCCATGCCAACAGCCTCCACTTGGGGCAAATCTGAAGTCTTGCCTGTTTGCCGTTAAGTTTCTCCCACCAACTTTTCTCGTTCTTCGCCCTGCCTTCGAATCTCAGCGATTAGAAGTGATGGTGGGTAACTGCTTGCTGTAGCAAGCTCTGAATAGGCTTTGCCTGCTCTCATTTGTTTGGTCTTCATTTGTATGCACATCGCTCTAGTTCCTTCCAGCTCCAACAAGCTAGGCCGTTGTGTAAACATATGTCATGAGTATTACTCTATGAGATAAAACTTCAACCAGGAGGGTCATCTTATAATAAAAACCTCAGAAAGATTCCTGGCCTTTAAGTGGGGCTCATAAAAGCCTAAGTCTCAGTTACACTAAAATCAAATATAGGAAGTAAAAGTATTGAAAAAGTAATACATTCCAGCATCATAGTTACGGCAAGACAATTTAACACTTGCTTTTTGGTGCCCTGCGTCCCGTGGAATAAAACCAGTATCAGAAAAGAACATCATAGACTATTCCCAAGCTGTTTATTCACAGTTTCAAGGAAAATGGAACTCTGGCTTCCAAATGTCACAGCCTCAAAGCCTAATGACACATCTGTTTCTCTTTACCTCCTCTTCCAGATTTCAAACAAAACACTGAGATGCTTGCTTTTATTATCAACTTCTGTGTTTTTTTTTCCAATAGCAACATTAAGAATTTACTATTTCTCTCTCTCTCTCTCTCCCTCTTTCTCTCTCTTGCTCTTTCTCTCTCTCTTTCTCACACATACACACATGCACACACACACACACACACACAGCATCTACTAACACTGGGACTGAAACTAACCAAACTAAAAAATGCTTACACAGAACATTGGATCCAGCATGTATCCTTCCTGCAGGTTTGGATAACATTCTAAATATGAAAGGCTGAGGATGTGTGTCAAAGCACCTCCACCTACATCAGTTTCTTTGTTCTCATTCAAATTAGTCACATACACATCCTGGGGAAGTGTCATTTGGGTCTCAAACCTCAACTAAATAAAAGCCCAATACAGCTTTGGAAACAAAAAGGAGTCTTTTTTTCCCCTTTCGTTCTTCCTTCTTTGTTTTCAAGTCCCAGAGGTTAGTCTTCAGTGAATTTTGGCAGATGTATTTAGAGAAACTTGAACAAAAGGATTGAAGAAATAATGCTACTCAGACTTGCACCCATGTACCTTCACATCTGCCTCCTAAACAGAAGGCGAAGCTGAAAAACCTGGAAGAAAATCATCAATGTACTTTTGAGCATTTTATTTGGGAATAAATCTAGTTTCTTGCATGTAGTCATAAAAAACTTCCTATAAAATGCATTTTTCTAATTAAAATATGTATCAAAATCTTCCAAATAGCTGTTGCAAATAAAGAAATAAAAGGCAGACAATTACACTAAGAAATATACACAATAAGACACATTGAAACCTCAAAGAAATCTTTTCAGAGGAATAAAGAGGTATTTATCACTATCCATATATTTCAATGTTTTCTTAAAGCCTGAAAAACAAAATTGATTTTAGTACCATAAACATTCCTGAACAAAATCAATCTTTGGTGCTGTGGTAAATTTCTAGGTGGGATCTTGCAGTACAGGGCCAACTACCTGGAAGGACTGAATGTCAACTACCGACCTAAAATCTGATTCTCACACTGAAATCTGATCTTGAGTTGAAATCTTGCTGTGAGAAATACACGTTATGTTTCACATTTGTCTTTCAGACTGTGCATTTTGCACTTTCTCGTCCTAAACTTCTTATGGTTTTCAAGTTAAACAAGGACAGAGAAGGATAAGAGGCTAGAAGCAACCTTTTCATGACCAGAATATTTTCTCCAGGATTCCAATCTTATCACAGTTCACGCTGCTAATTCTGAGGCTCCTTCTCAGAATTTTCCCTGACAAGTGGGTCTGCACTTGTCTCTCAGTTCTACCTCACTCTTCTCCCTCTGTGTCCCTGCCCAGGGGCTCTAGGTCACCTAGAAAGACTTCAGTTTCCAGGTCTGATGGCTTTCCCCACCAAGTCTGTCCCCTTCCAGATACTGACTTTTCCCAAGATCTCTGACCCACTCTTCCTCATCAGCATTTACTCTCTCAACAGAAGTGGTACAGAGGATTCTTGTCAGTCTCCAGACCCCCCAAATCCCTCTTAAACTCTAGAAACAAAGACAACATTATTGCATTGATGAACCTTTCCACATGGCTGTCTGGGGACCACACACATGAAAACTGACAGACAGCATTATCCTTTTTCCAGACTTGCTTCTTTTCTGGTCAGGAAGATGGTGTACTTATTGATTTATATGTCTAGTTCCCTCACCAGACTATACACAGCATCTTAAGACCAAAGACTACGTTTCATGTTGGTCCTCAGTGTCTATTAATAGAGTCCTCAGTGAGAACAGACAGGGTGAATGAATGCACGCACACTTCTCCCAGGTCAGTTAATTAATTAGCCTTCATTCTTGGATATTACTCCACGTAGGCCATGACCCATGGCTTCTCCCTCCCTCCTTTCCAATCTCACCCAGCACATGGGCCCTGGCATGAACTAACAACCCTCAGTGACAAACACAAGTTAGCTAAAGTTATTTTTGTTAATTCATGCATGTTTCTAACTGACTTGCTTACTGGCCAGAAAATAAGTTACTTGCCTGGAAAATTAGTAAATGTGACCAGTCATACCATTTTCCTGGAGGAACATTAAGATCCCATTTCTTTCTCTTTTTTTCTTTCTTTCTTTCTTTCTTTCTTTCTTTCTTTCTTTCTTTCTTTCTTTCTTTCTTCCTTTCTTCCTTCCTTCCTTCCTTCCTTCCTTCCTTCCTTCCTTCCTTCCTTTCTTTTTCTTTCTTTCTTTCTTTCTTTCTTTCTTTCTTTCTTTCTTTCTATCTCTTTTTCCTTTCCTTTCTTTGTTCTTTCCTTCCTCTTTCTTTCTTTCTTTCTTTCTTTCTTTCGGTCTTTTTTTTCTCTTTCTGTGCTTTCTGTCTTTCTTATTTCAATATATAAGGATTAACTTGCATATCCCTTGTTTCTATTAACATCTAGATGATTCAAATGGTTCACACAAGAGGCTTTTATTTCTGGGGTTTGTGACTGCCATTATTCCTGAAATTTCACCCTCTCACATAGGGATCCCTTGGTTACAAAATACAGACACTACATCTGGTGACAAAGAGACCAAGGCTCCAGCTGATGAGCCCTTGAGGTTCCTATGGACAAAAAAAAAAAAAAAAAAAACAAAAAACAAAAAACAGACCACGCTACTGAATTGTCCCTTCCTATTGGCATAATCAGCAGGATCAAAGTCCCTCCATTCTATTCCAACTGCTGAACAGTGGAAATAATGAAAGGTGATCAAGGCAGATTAATTAGGCAGAAAAGGCAGCACATTGGAAGTGCTGAAGGAGGCACTGAACTAAATTGCATTATCAGATGGGTATTAGATTCAATCATCAGACTTAAAGCTGAAAAAGACCTTGAAATCACAGTTGTAACAGCTCAGGAAAAGCAAGGTGTGCATAGTCATTACCGAGCTGGCCATCCTGCCTTTGGGAGAAGAGCTCCAGGGAGGGGGAGTTTCCACCTCACAGGACAGTTTGGCTCCCTTTGGAACATCTTTAATTGCTAGAAAGCTCTCATACTGAGCCCAAGTGGGCCTCCCTCCAAGCACCATCATTTGTTGGTTGTAGGTAGTCTTGTTTCTGAAGCAACTCAGAATGAGTTTATTTCTGTTTTAAAGCAGACACCCTTTAGAATCCAGAGTGAGGCAGTCTGTCTCACTCTGGTCACATCTTCCTCACAGTACAAGTCTAGAATGCTCACTCTTCGGGCACCCTGGCCTGGACACTAATTGCATGTCTTGGTGTCCTTTAAAACTGCCACCTGGAGCTGGTCAGAGCCAGATAGCTTGACATGGTTTTCTTGTGAGTTTAAGGGAGCACTGGGATCCTCTCCCTGCTCTTCTCTTATTCCATCTCTGGAGTCTCCAGGGAAAAGAGAGCACAGGCTCCCATGTTTCCACAGCAAAAGGGCACCAGGGAGCAGGGCCATTTATTTATTTATTTATTATTATTGCTCCTGTCTCATGTGAATTCTGTCATTAGGTGTCAGTTATGTCAATTCCAACATCTGAGGGATGTCAGCTCCTCAAATATAAATAGAGAAAGAACAATAGCTCAGGCTTCTGCAGATTACATGGTTTCAAATAAAGTTGGAAAGAAAGTCCAGGTTGTGTGAAGAAGGCACAGAAAGTAAAACCTCCATTGTAATAAGATAGATGAAGTGCGTTACTTAACAGAATAACAAAATAGAGGAGGCACATTGACGTAGGATTGAATACGCAAATAATCCGGATCATTTGACAGGTGTAAAAACAGCTCAGAGCTTTTACACATCTTGCTCAAGGTCACACAGATGGCAATTAGCAAAGGCCTGCTAAAGAGACAGGTTTCCTGGCCACTACCCAGCATGCACCTCTCACCAGAAGACAGGGGGACTCACATGCTGATTCATATTCTACAGTTGTTGTTTATGGTTGCAAGGAATAACACTTATCAGAGTGTGATAATAAATAGAATTTCAAAGACCATGTTTGGCCTTTTAAAACTCTCAATTAGGGGTGCCTGTGTGGCTCAGTAGGTTGAGTGTCTGACGTTGGCTCAGGTCATGATCTCCTAGTTCACGAGTTTGAGCCCCACGTCGGGCTGTGTGCTGACAGCTTGGAGCCTGGGGCCCGCTTAGGATTCTGTGTCTCCCTCTCTCTATGCCCCTCCCCCACTCGTACTGTGTGTGTGTGTGTGTGTGTGTGTCTCTTTCAAAAATAATTAAAACATTAAAAAAATTTTAACTCTCAATTAAACATCCAGATGATTTACTTATTCACTTTTTTTTTAACAAGGTGGATGAGGATTGTAGAAATACAAATTAGCTCTACTTAAAAAAAAACAAAACACCTTCACAGAAGTCATCAGGCATAGCTCAAATGTTGACACATTTTAGTAATACTTTAAGAAATTCTAGTATTGTAGGGCAATAAGAGAAAACTTAGAGAATTCAATCTATATTTTTGTTTGCTCTGGGAATGTGGCAGCCACGAGGACCCGTGAACAGAGTCCAGCCAGATGACCAAGTCTGTTCTCTCCGGGCATGCAGTTAAACTATACTTCCCAGCATTCCTTGCAGTGAGGGAGCGCCACATAACTGAGGTCTGGCCATTAGAATGTGGGTGGATATGATGTAGGTCACCGCCAGGTCGGGTCATCAAACTTCCCACAAAATCCCTCCTCCTCTTGAAGATTCCCCTCCTGCTGGCTGGCAGTTTTTTGAAGTACCAGATGCTGGTGCCGGTGGGACCACCAGATGGAAATTTCCCAGTAACTGCGGGGAGACCTTCCCGTCTTTCACGGAATACCCACTAACTGAGAATCACATGCCCGTGACATATGTCATGTCCTATGACGTGAACAGGAGGGAAGTTGTATCGTATAAAGCCACTGAGGTTTTACAGTTATCGGGTTAGAGCGATTGGACTACCTTCATGCAGATTTCAACTGATACTACTTTTTACTTTCCTTCCTGTGGAATATAGTTTAATATGAAACCCTTGACTTTCTAATGAGGACAATAGTTTTATTGGCACACCGACAGAAAAATGAGGGGCAAAGAGATTAAATTGCCAAATACAGTGTAAGAATCTGGCAAACACACCTTCTCTCTCAGTTCTAGTTGGAATAAAAAAGCTTTATAAAACTAACAAACACGTTTTTATCGAGTATTTAATAAATATTTTAAATGCTATGGCTTCAATAAGTGTTTGCTGAATATACAAGTGGGTGGGCCTCTAAAATGATCATCCAAGCAGCAGTATATTTCATTTATATTCATTTGAATGAAGATAATGCCACCCCAATTTCTTTTCCCAAATAGCTTTTCATCCAAAATAGTAGCAAAGAACAAAATCTCTAAGAAAGAATTTTTAAAACAAGGTCTTTCTACTACATTCACAAACAAAATAGCAACTATTTCTTTAGCATAATAATAATTTAGCTGTAAATTAGATATGTTCAGGAAACATGTACAATAAATTTAAAAAATATTTCTCAGAACCATTCTGGATGGGGTTGAAATGAGCTACAGTCCATGGTCAGGTTGGTTCAATAAAACATCTTTCCAGAGCCTTAGTTTCCTCAGATAAAATTATATAATAAAATAAATTATTTCTAAGCATCCTCCTGGGTCTAAAATCGTATATCTTTTTTTATTAAACTTTTTTAATGTTTGTTTAGTTTTGAGAGAGAGAGAGAGAGAGAGAGAGAGAGAGAGACAGAGCACAAGTGGGGGAGGGGCAGAGAGAGAGGGAGACACAGAATCCAAAGCAGGCTCCAGGCTCTGAGCTGTCCACACAGAGCCCGATGCGGGGCTCAAACCCACCAACTGGGAGATCATGAGCTGAACTGAAGTCCAGCACTTAACCGAATGAGCCACCCAGGTGCCCCAAGTCATCTACTTTTATAATGCCAAAGCTCATACAAAAAGCAAAATACTTCATGAAGATTCAACAGTATTATTATTTCTATTCCAAAATATACTTCTATTTATACTTCAGAATGTTTTACATTTGTCAAGGTGACTTTTTTGTAGTTTAGTTTAATTCCCCTTCCAATCAAATCCCAGTGAAGTAGAAAAGAAATTAAGAAAGTGGGCTCTTAAAAAACATTAATGAGTTGTGTAGCATCACTGGCAAACCTAACATCTAACTTCTTTTCCTGCCACCTGATTAGGAGACTTGAAATAAACAGGGGTCCTGGTTTTAGAAAATAGAGAGAGAATACCTACAATGTTTTTTTTCCCCTGTTTGTCTCCTAGTTACCACTGGAAAGCAGAATGCCAGCTCTAAACAATGTCTTTTTTTTTTTTTAATGTTTATTTATTATTGAGAGACAGAGAGAGGTAGACTGAGAATGGGAGGGGCAGACAGAGGAGGAGACACAGAATTGGAAACAGGCTCCAGGCTCTGAGCTGTCAGCACAGAGCCCGACACGGGGCTTGAACTCACAAACCGCGAGACCATGACCTGAGCTGAAGTCAGACGTTTAACCAACTGAGCCACCCAGGAGCCCTTCTAAACGATGTTGTATAACACCAGCAGCAGCATTGTGATGACAATTTCATGAAATCAGTGGCGACCATGTATCTTATGTTGAACTACACTATTTACAAATAATATTTCTAATCTTTACATAGCTTTTGGAGGCATGTAGAGTGATAACCTTCACTGTTAGGGAAAGCTTAGGGTCCTGCTGGTGAATATGGGTCAGAGATGGGTAATTGGAGGAATCAGGATTTGAACTCAGGTCTCTCTGAACAAATAGCCACACCAGTGAGGCATTGTTTGGCTTTCTTTTCTTCTGTTGGGGTTCTTTTCAGGAGGATTATTTACCTTGTTTTAAAAAGTATAAAAATTTTTTAAACCCACCTTTATTTTAAAGATATCTGAAGACTATATACACAGGAAAATTAATGCAATGAGATTTAGGAGAAATTAGTTGTCAGGCTAGATAGCATAAATTATGCACAACTCAGCTCCTAAGACACTTTACTATGCAAGTTATATAGAAGTCCATAGTAGTTTTCAGATGGGATGCAGACTGGATTAAATTCCTGCAGCACACTATGTAATCCAAAGCACAGCAATTAACTGATATTTATCAGTAACAGTGAAGCAAGTCAGAAAACAAAGAACATGCATTTTCTAGGACTGCTTTTAGTAGTTTACTCTGACACACTTTGGAGGGGGGCATTGCTTTGATTAAAAAAAGCAAAATGAAGATATAGATACATATATATATGTGTGTACATATGTATATACATATATATGTGTGTATACATATATATATATATATATATATATATATCCTTCTTCTTATGTTCAATCAATAGTAAAATGCATACACCTTGCTCCATATGTATAGACATTTTGCATGTCAGGAACTATGACAGTGAGAGACTAAGACAGTGAACCAAAACACCATGACTTCTACCCGCATGGGGCTCCTTTTCTAAGAGAGAGGATAATTTTTTTTTTTACATGAGCTAATACAGTATTAGAGCTCTGATAAGAGGAGTAAAAAGAGATGGCAGAGTACAATGAAAGTATAATAGATGATTTTTCCTAGTTGAGAGGTCAAGAAATCTTGATTAAATAGTGATTCAAAGAATGGCGGGGGGAGGGTTAGATGAGTTTTGCAGCCAGGGGAAACTGATTGTTGAACACAATCAGTCTTTCCTTGGATCTGTCCTCCTAAAAGCTGATCCCACCTAACAGCAAACTTCCAGCTTGGCAAAAAAAGCACAGGCAAATCCAACACTTGAAAAAAGAAGGATGGAGGGGAAAACTGAATGGTTCGGACTCCTTAATAAGTTCAGCCTGTCTGGAAGAAAGCCTTTATATTAGGAAAGAATGGGACCTGAATTTACATGGAAAAGAAACAAATTAAGGAGGGTTTTGAATGACAGGGTGAAGTTTGTATTTGTGACAGCAGGGTATGGTGACGCCATCAGCATTGAAGGAAGATTCTCCCAGGGGAAGTATGCAAGAAGGACCAAGGGGAAGATGTGTGAGCAGTGATCCCAGGTCAGAGACGCATTATTAATATCATCTAATCTCCAGGCACATGAAATCCACAGAACTTCAGATATCACCGTCTTAACATTATGATGCCATCAACTTCTTAGGCGTCCTTTTCAATGGGGGTGTACAAACATAGATGCAATGATGCAGAAATATATAATATTTTGTAGTATATCTTTTTGTAAACACTTTTCATTGTTTACCTTTAAAGTAGATTAAACTTGTGACTATTTACCAGATGAAGATCACTTTTTGAACTGCAAAAACCCATCATATGTTTGATGACAAGATAATCATTTTTTTACTAGCCAACCTCATTGTCTGGTCTTAATCTGATGTCAAAATTTAGAGAGCAAAATACAAGACAAGGTTATACTAAGAATTCATCAAATAACTACCCTGAACTCAGAGTCAATTCTCTGCATATTAAAAATGGAACATAATTATGGAAAGTGCCCTTATTGTTCAACAATTCTTTTTACTTTAAAATAGTGCATAAAAATGCAAATGCATCCTTATAATTTACCACATGAAATATTTATGCCCACAGCTCCTGGCACCCCCTATAATACCAATGGTGGGCTTTTAGTCCCCCCCCCCATTTAAGACCTGACATTTGGAAGCATTCCGAAGCTCATCTCCCTCCCTCTACATCTAGTGCCTTCAAATATTTGATAAACTACTGATAAAAATCTCTTTAGAGGGACAAATGGAATTCTAAGATACTTGGCAAACATAGTTTTAAGGTTCTAAAATCTTTGTAACCTAGATCAGGCCCACATTTTGACTTAGGATGTTTTAAGACATCTACATCTTTTGACAAATTCCAAAATTAGATGCCAACGGTTATAGAAGACCTGACACGGAGTCATTCTTAAGTAGGACACAAGGCAGCAAATTAACATAAAGCAGACAATCTAAAAAAGAATCATGTTGAAGAAAGGAGGCCACCGGGACTCAAACATATGTGATTTTTACATTCTCCTCCTTTCTACTGCCCCAGTCACAGCAATGCTGGATACAGACTGTCATAGCACAAAGAACTCTGGATTTCATTGTTTGGGAAACTTGACCCTGGGAATGGTTCTGCCATTATCTGGGTGACACTGGGCACGTTTTTCTGACTTTCTGTGCTTCTGTGTACTCATCTTTCAAATAAGGGATTTAGACCATAGCATCTTTAAGATGTTTTCTGGGTTTGAAACTCTATGGGAAAAAAATAAAAAAAAGAAGGGGCCCAAACTTGAAATCATACACTTGTTTCCTCAGTTTAAAATGAAATGGAATTGGGGCGCCTCGGTGGCTAAGTCTGTTGCGCATCTGACTTTGGCTCAGGTCATGATCTCACAGTTCGTGGGTTTGAGCCCCCACATCAGGCTCTGTGCTGACAGCTCAGAGCCTGGAGCCTGCTTCGGATTCTGTGTCTCCCTCTCTCTCTCTCTCTCTGCCCCTCCGCAGCTCGCGCTCTGTCTCTCTCTGCCTCTGTCTCTGTCTCAAAAAAAGTAATCAACATTAAAAAAAATTAAACTTCTGAAGTGAAATGGGATTTATGTGTATCTAAATTCATTACAGAACTGGTATTTGATGAAAGAGCCACCAACTGAAGACCAATGTTCTTAAAATTACAGTTCTGGCTTGCTTTAAGGAGTTTTCAAACTAATTAATGATACCTTACCATAGGACAAAAGAGAGGTGGTTTTACATACAAGATATCCGTAGATGCTGCCAATATCATGAGCAATTCCACAGCCAAAATGCAGAAGAAACGATGCCAAGCCCAAGGAGAAGTAACAATAGTATGAAGCAAATTAAACAAAACAAAACAAAACAAAACATGGCTATAACTTGAGTTGCCCTTATATGAGATATTCATGAGGATTTGGCTTTGTGAGCAAAATCACTGCTTACTAAGACCATTGGGAGAAAATAGACCAATTATCTATCGAATGCAAGGAATCCAAATTCACTTTTTCTGCTACAGGGGAAAAAAAATGTGGAATTCTACCAATGCCTCTACAGCATTTCTGTTTTTGTCTATTTCTTAAGCAGAAGTCAGAATAACTTGTTGAACAATGGAAGAGAAAGGGAATACCTAGAAAGATCAAAACAATATTCTGCTACTAGACGTTTTATAGATTGGAAAGACTTTGGTAATGCAGGACATTTTTATGTATCCTCAAGACTGAGTTAATGTGCACAGGAAATTACTATTAGGCATTTGGGATCAAAACTGATGTTCCTCTTGCATGGGTTATTACCACATTTTTATAGAAATGGCTTCGATGTTGTTGGAAGATATAAAATTGTTGCTAATAACGCAGTGCATGGATTCCTACAGCAATTTAGAAACCAAGGGCAGAAGGTTCATACCTATGAACACCAAGATCTGGGAAGTCCCAACCCCAACAGGGTACTGTGTAAACAGAGTTGTTTGGGGGGTTATGAGACTCTGGGTACCAGTTCAAACTTAGCCCCTAATTAACTGTGAGGCCTTGAGCAAATCGCCTTCGCCTTCTGAACCTTCATTTGCTTTTCTTTAAATGAGGCATCTGGACTCAAGGGTCTTGAAGTTTAGGATTCTACTGATAAGTACCAGAATACATTTTATATTAACGATTCCCAGTCCTAACTGCATAGTAGAAACTTTTGGGGAGCCTTCAAAAAATATCCGGGCCTGGGCCACCAGTAGGTTAGATTGCTGAGGCTGGAGCCTTGACATTGGTAATTTTTTAAAAGCTTCCCAAGACTTTCTGAAGTAAAGCCATGGTTCACAATCACTCTTGTACGCTTAATGGAACATTTTTAGCAATATTTAATATACTTTTCATTACTCTTTTGTAGACTGGGTGGGTTATTTCCCTGGTTTTTTCTATTTTAGCTGAAAGCATTTTAATTATCCTTCCTTACCCAAGAGAAAGGGAAAAAAAAGTAGAAGCTAATCAATTTAAATTTATTAAAATTCCATGAAAAAATGTTATAGGTGGAGAAGAAAAATGTTTGACCACATCAAATTTTAAAATGGTCTCCATCATTTATTTATTTATTTATTTATTTATTTATTGCCTATCTTCACAAATAAGGGGAAATGGAGCTGTTAAAGCTAAGAACACACACAATCAGTGAGTGGCTGGGCAAGAATTTGTTGTTGCATTTTGATTCTTTTGCATGGCTTCCTCAGCTAGGCTGCCTTATAATTGATAAAGAAATGAGCGCTTTTAGGAAAATAACTGGCTGATTTACATCACCTGCCAAACAATCATTAGGAGACACAAAGTCATGATGTAAGGTAGCCAGAAAACATCATACTTCCTTCTCAGTGTTGTCTGTTCTCGATGCCTATTTTTTTTAAAGGTCATAGTGCTCTCTCTTGATTTTCGAAGGAAAGACAAGCTTTTCCACTAGTAGGTGGGAGGTGTGTGGGTAGTCGAATATATGCACAGGTGCAATCAACTTTAATTAAGACTCAAATCATTTTAACAGGCAGATGGAAAAATGCTTCAATCTTCTTTAAAAGAAACAGAGGCATTAAGGCACTAAAAATATTAATGCATGGGAAGGAAAATATCATTTACATTCTTCCTGAAAGATGCAATTCTGAAAATACATTCATAAATGTTCCTGAAGCAAACACTAAATGCTAAGAACAATCCCTTCATCACAAAGGGTAAAAAGAATTAAATTCTATCAAAGCAAATGCAAAACTTAGATTGTCGGAATCACAGTTACTAATGGCCATATTTGGGGGCTTAAAAAAGTCAGATCTATTAAAATTTCATAAGCAAAGCAAGGTGGAATTTTTAACCCTTTTAGGGGTAATATAACTGATGACTGCACGCCTGAATGTATAAGGCATTACATTTCTCGCTAACTGTAACTGACCAATTCTCTCGATAAATATAGCTAGAGTAGAGAAGTTGGCCAATCATTATCGGCCAATCTGGAATTCTTCATAGTGTTCTTGTGGAAAAACTACACATATAAATTTGAAGACGAGGGGAAAGAAAACCCAAACCTTGTTTAGGAAAAGTCTCCAATTAACTAGGTTTGTTTTCCCCCCAAAAATGGTATTTTAAATGCAGTCAGCCAAGAAGTTCATGTTAAGCTATGGGCAAAACCAATGGAAATGTATCTAAATGCTGTTTTAATTTTTAGAAGCCATTCAGGAGAGCTGCAAGTCTTTATAGGTTGTGCTTTAAATTTTTTTTTTAATGGTTATTATTTTTGAGAGAGAGAGAGAGACAGAGAACAAGCAGGGAAGGGGCAGAGAGAGAGGGAGACACAGAATTGGAAGCAGGCTCCAGGCTCTGAGCTGTCAGCACAGAGCCCCATGTGGGGCTTGAACCCACAGACCACGAGATCATGACCTGAGCTGTAGTTGCCCACCCAACTGACTGAGCCATCCAGGCGCCCCTATAGCTTGTGCTTCTATATAACATCCTATTTTTTGCTCTGATATTTGAACCTCATTGGATTTCAGTTTGTCTATAACACAATTCCCTGTCTATAACAGGGAATTAAATAAGACTATTTCCAAGGCCTGGCAAATATTTTTTTAAGTGCCCACTGTGAGACTCATGGTCTAAGGACGGAGAGCAGGAAGTTAAGGATCTTATCTGACATTTGTTCTCTTTGGAGTCAAGGAAGGTAGGGTATAAGAGTTTCCTGGAAATCATATATAAAAATATTATTCTACCTATTTTTCCTTCCTTCCTTCCTTCCTTCCTTCCTTCCTTCCTTCCTTCCTTCCTTCCTTTTTCTTTCCCATCTTTCCTTCCTTCCTTTTCCTTTCCCATCTTTCCTTCCTTCCATCCTCCCTTCTTTCCTTTCTCCCTCCCTCTCTTCCTTCCATCCTCTTTCTTCTCTCTCTCTCTCTATCTCTCTCTCCCTCCTCCCCTCTCTCTTTCCTTCTGTCTCTGTCTCTCTTTCTCAGCTTACTTTTAGGTTGGGTACATGCCACCTGCTCCCTTCTTTCACCTTGCCATCATGACTTTTTTTTCACACACACACACACATACACACACACACACACACACACACACACACAAAATGCACATATGAACTGCATTAATCACAAAGTTCCTCGGGAATAAGAGGTTTATTTCTCACCTGTTTATTAATTAAATGCAAATAAGACAGGACCTGGATTACATGTTATTCCTTATTTCTGATGTTCCCAATACTCTTTATTACTGTGATGCCTTGTTTCATAAGTTATCTGCTGGCAGACTTCTTTGTGGCCAGATCATCTGAATGATGAATAAGGCCTTAGAGAATTTCAATGGCCATTGCATGGGGTTAGGCTTAGGGGTTAAAAAAGAGGAAGAGAAAGAGAGAAACCAAAGGAATAGAAGGAAAAGAACAAGAGATTAGTATTTGCAGTGCAAGATTCTTCAACTGAGGCTATGATTAAGCCTCAAACAAAACCACTCGTCAGCTGAGGGTCACCAGATCCAGTGGATCAAGGATGCCCAGGCCATTGCGAACTTCAGAACCTAAGGAAATGCGTCATGGACCAGGGGTGTCAGAAGCACAACGTAGAGGCAAGGGGGAAAGAGAAGCCCAGTGCCTTTCTCGAATGCTCTGTTCCACATCCTTTTGTCTTTTTCACTCTTTATACCTTTGTAACAATGTGTTTGACGGCCACGTCTTCCCTCATAAGGCACCCTCCCCACTAATAAACGTACCTTTCCTCTTCGTTTGAATTCCTAGGTTTTACTGTCTGACATTTCAAAACAGAGATTCTAGCACCCGGAATAGTGTCTGGCATACAGCAGGTATTTTATAAACATGCGCTGAATGAATGAAACACTGAATGAACACATAGATGTGTTTAAAACACTTATGAATTAATGGCATCAAAAACTCCCCAAATTCTTAGGACTAAACTTAACCAAGGGAGTAAAAATTACTTACACTAAACTCTATTTCTTCCATCAACTTTGCCAGCTCCCTCTCCTCTAGCCTTTTATTCTGGAATTTAGCATGAGGCCGACTCTCCCGTTTTTGTCAGGTTTCACACGACCCCTTATGTGGCTGCACATTAACTTTTGAAGGGAATTTACCTGATCTTCCGTAGGA
The DNA here is from genome assembly GCF_027475565.1 of Acinonyx jubatus. NCBI lineage: Eukaryota > Metazoa > Chordata > Mammalia > Carnivora > Felidae > Acinonyx > Acinonyx jubatus. Next base: position 205,364,855 of record NC_069381.1, on the reverse strand, counting down.
TCCCCTCACCAGAAAGAGCCCCGGCGTGCTTGTCCTCATGACGACTGCCCCGCTGTCTAGCTGGGTATGATTCTTGTTCCTATTCCGTGCCCTTCAATTCAGATATCTAACATACAAGCCTTCAAAAAAGTTTGCTATATCTCATATGTCTTAAAAAAACCCTGGAACACAGGTGTCTGAAGACCTTACTCTGGTAGATTGGATTTGACTCCTTTGTAGATCATATCTGAATGTGAGCGGGTGCCTTTTAAGGGCCTTCTTTCCCTGCCTCAGTCCCAGACCCAGGGGTTTCTGTTGAGTCCCCAGGGGCACAAAACGCAGGTCTGGCTTCACTTATGTGGCTCAATAGCTTCTAGGGTCTTCTCTATTGTTAGAAGAACTTTTTTTTTTTTTTTTAAGTGTTTATTTTTGAGAGAGAGAGAGAGCGTGAGCAGGGGAGGGGCAGAGAGAGAGTTGAGACAAGAGATAATCCCAAGCAAACACCACCCTCTCAGTGCAGAGCTGGACACCAGGGTTCGAACCCATGAACAGTGAGATCCTGAACTGAGCCAAAATCAAGTTAGACGCTCAACCAACTGAGCCACCCAGGTGCCCCAGAAAAACTTTGAAAATTAGTAAAGACAGAGAATGCTGGAGCACGGTTTACACCAATACGAATAAGCAGCTGGGCTCCTTAAACGCCAGCTACCTATGAGTTTCCTGAGTCCTCCATTGATTTCCCATGGAAGTAGGTCAGGACTGCTTTTAACTGGAGAAGCTGTCCGCTGCAGGTTTCATTTAACCACGAGGAGCGAATATTAAAAATTGATGCGCAAAGCAAACCTCTGCTTAATTAGCATCTAGATAAAGACTTTACCAGGAAAGCCATGGAAGTTAATAAAAAAATAAGGAAATTGACAAGGAAGCATTTCAACAGCTATCGTTGTGTCAACCTTCCATTTATGAGACATTCTAGGGATGGTCACTTCATGCATTGCCTACTAACGTCCGTTAATCTGTATTTAGGAGGTTAGCATTCCTTCTGTGTCTGTGGTTACGTTCAGATTTCTAGACAAGATTTAAGTGTTGTTTTCTGGCACAGTTTTTCAAATGCTAACCTTAAAATTTTGTTGCCTATGAACTAACCACTTTAAAAGGAAAGGCGATATGGGGCGCCTGGGTGGGCTCGCACGGTTAAGTGACCAACTCTCGTTTCAGCTCCCGTCATGATCTTACGGTTTCGTGGGTTCGAGCCCTGCCTCTGGCTCTGTGCTGACAGTGTAGAGCCTGCTTGGAACTCTCTCTCTCCCCCCCCCCTTCTCTGAGGTTCCGCTGTCTCTGTCTCTCTCAAAATAAACAAATAAACTTAAAAAAAATTTTTTTTTAATTTTTTTTCAACGTTTATTTATTTTTGGGACAGAGAGACAGAGCATGAACGGGGGAGGGGCAGACAGAGAGGGAGACACAGAATCGGAAACAGGCTCCAGGCTCTGAGCCATCAGCCCAGAGCCTGACGCGGGGCTCGAGCTCACGGACCACGAGATCGTGACCTGGCTGAAGTCGGACGCTTAACCGACTGCGCCACCCAGGCGCCCCAAAAAAATTTTTTTTAAAGGGGCGCCGGGGTGGCTCGGGCAGTGAAGCATCCGACTTTGGCTGACATCATGATCTTGCGGTTCATAGGCTAGAGCCCCACGTCAGGTTCTGTGTTGGCAGCTCAGAGCCCGGAGCCTGCTTCGGATTCTGTGTCTCCCTCTCTCTGCCCCTCCCCTGCTTGCACTCTGTTTCTCTGTCAAAAAATAAAATAAAACCTTAAAAAAAAAAAAAGGAAAAGCAATTCTACTGAAGCTGCTTAGAAAAACACTTTGAGAGCCCCCATCTGCATACTAAATATTTTTTATATGAAGCATTTTGGGCCTTCTTGGTTTCCAACTAATTCATTGGTTAATACCTATACCTTTGTGGAAGCAAGGCTTTTCTTTTAAAAGATAAACCATGTTCAACCAGAAAAAAAATTATTATATTTGAAAACTGTGTCAGCCCCCTCAGTTAGAGTGACTTTTTTCTTTCGCTGATGAAACACCTTTCACAATCACGTCAGGTTGCCTGACCCTTTGTACAACGAAGATGGCCTCTTTGTTCTCAGGGCTGTTCTTTATAGGATAGGGGTAAGTGCACTGCATCGGGTATGATGCCCCTCCACCTTCAAGGCTCAGATATCCTCCAGCAACCAGAAAACAGCCTGCCCCCTGTGGGAACAGAGAACCACTTACATGCTCCCCAATGCTTTATGCTTCTCACATCAGCTACCGGATGAGCCACTTAAGATGTCAGATCCTTTACCCAAACAATATGGAATCTCTGAAAATTTAATTCATTTTTGACCTGACTTCATTTTTTTAATAAAATATTTATTCTTTCCACAGAGAGCTAAAAGTCAATTGCCCCTTAGAGTTGCACGCAATTTACATTTTACAGGGTCTTTTCTTGAGCCCAGTTTTCCTTTTTTCACAATCCTCGGAGGTAAATATGAAAAAACTGATACCTGGAGAGTTGGACATGCCCTAAAAGCACAGTTGTTCAGTGATAAATCCATCTTTCAACCGCAGGACATTTGACTCCTGTGTCTTTGCCCATATGTGTATCTTAAGGAACTCTCCACACTACTTTCCATTATAATGAGATTGTTTTTTAAGCTGGTCAAGCAAAGGAGTTTTTTTTTTTAAATCCAACAAATGTATAGAAACGGGGATACATGTTTTACTTCCCTGAAATGCTGGAATTTAAATAGTAAATGGACCATATGTACACCACATACAATCCAGGTGATAATTTTCTATCTACAACATAATATCTTAATACTGCTTCCCGAATCATTCAGTGAAACTCTATGCAATGCTATTTGTAATGGACCCTACTTTATTTCCTACATAAACAAACTACTTTGATCAGATTATGGGTACTTGCTCTCATTTTCCTTGCTGAGTACTGCCTAGTTTTCCTAATCAGTAACAGGCCTGATCCCCTTCTGACCATTCCATATAAAAATGATCTAAACCTGGGTTCTCCATTGATATTCTTTGGAGCAGTTGATTCTGAAATATATTAACTAGTCTCGATCTGTGCATCCTGTGCAAAATCAGATTATTATCAATGCTTGGTAATCAGGGTAATCCCATTGGGCTTTGCTATTTAAAACATGTTAGCTTTGGAAAAATAAGCCATAAGTATAAACTGAGCATGCAAAACATAGTCATAGAAACCATGGGCACTTAAACAAAATATATAGTCTTTGCTCTCAAAAATTTACCATTTAATTGTGGAGCTTGGATACACATTCATTCACTCTAGTCAAACAGCCATTTGATGATTTAAGGAACACATATTGAAGATGTACTTTGGGCCAGAAAATGTGCTAGTTGCTGCAATGAAAAAGTCTCGCAGTATTGTGCCCTGACAATTTAGTTGGGGAAGCAAACACTTAAATGCTAATCACAACACTGTGTCAGGCATGTGTCAAAAGAGTTTTTTTTTTTCTTTTATAAATGGAGGAGCAGACCTCCCAGGCCTTTGCCAAAAAAGCAGAAGACAGTCCAAAAAGGATTGCTAATGAGGATGTAACTTTGCATGAAAATCAAGAGAAATGTCTTCAGATGGAATACATAACAGTGTCAGACGTTCTGTGAAGTCAAAGAGAACCAAAAGAAGGCAGAGGCCAGAGCGAGAGACCAATTAGGCATCAGCCCCGTGTGACTTGGGAGTGAGCAGAAGAGGAAGCTGGACTGGAGGAAATGGGGTGAGGGGGTCAAGAATTGGAGGCGGCAAACACACAGCATTCACTTGAGTGGTTCGGCCGTGAAAGGGAAATGGAGAATCATGGCTGGATAGACAATCAAGCTGTTTTTCTCTGAAACATCAATGGACAGTTTTATTATACTTCATATTCAGAACTCATAAACCTAGCTTGGCTTAGAGGCCAAAGTGAATTCTTCACAGGCTTCAGGTAACATTATCAATCAACCAAACAAGGACCAACCTGAGGCAATTTAATTTCGTAGGTTTGAAATTTCTCTTGAGCCCACATTGACAAAAAGCCTTCATCGTTTTGGCACACCTCTCTTGTCATTAATCATTAGTAAGTAGTTAATAACTAATCAATCAAAGAATGAAACTAGTTTGTGAATCTAGGGGCAACTTTGATACTCAGAATGGGATAGCTTTGAGAGAGCAGTACCTCACCTGAGTTCTGGTCATTCTGTTGGGGGCTAACACCGAAACCGACTAAATCTTCTAGTTCCTGGGAATCTAGATTTCATTTTTTTTAAGTTTATGTATTCATTTTGAGAAAGAGAGAGCGCACGAGCAGGGGAGGGGCAGAGAGAGGGAGAGAGGGAATCCCAAGCAGGCTCTGGGCTGGACAGGGCAGAGTCCGATGCAGGGCTCGATCCCACAAATCATGAGATCATAACCTGAGCTAAAATTAAGAGTCAGATGCTTAACCGACTGAGCCACACACACCGCCCGGGGAATCCAGATTTACTTGAGTCATGGGAATAAAACCTACCTCAGGATTGCCCACCCATAACAATCCATGGATTCCCCCAATATTTATTTGCTGGCCCTTTCTACCTTTTGTCTTTCTTCCTTTTTTCTTTCCCCACTTAATTGCATAGGTTTCATCTACAACAAGGAAATACATGCAAACAATAGGAAAAAAAATATTTGATATCCTTTAAGTTCAGCTGCTCTGGACACACTTAGTGAGACAGGAAAGGCTGCTTCAAAAATTCATGTTACTAACACTCCCTCCTCCCTGTTAGATTCTATTTAGTATTTTCACTTCTTTCATTTGGGAAGAGCAAACGCCCAGATTCTCCAGTTGATTGGTTATTCCACTAGAAGTAGAACATGTAATTAACCTAGCTCCCATCAACTAACGACAATAACGAGCTCGCTTCAACCGAGAAGCACCATCCACCGCTACAGACACTTCGTTAAATTTGGAATTGCCATCCATTTACTGAATCCCGAAAAACAGAGTTTTTGGAAAATTAAAAAAAAAAAAAGCTTTTCAAAGATTTTACAACTTGAACCCCTTTTCACCTGGCAGCACATATGGGCAAGACTTCCAGTCACACGATAAGAGCTACCTGGATTTATGCAGCACCTTTCTGCCAAAGAGGTTAAATGACCTGGTTGAATGTGCTTTCATCCTCCTTACCATCTAAGTTCAATAATGCATCATGTTAAGCAGATGAGAAGTCCTTCTTTAAAATGTTGATCTCTATGATTCTCTTAAAAAATGCATCTCTCTCTCTCTCTCCAAATGCTGAGAAGTGATCCATTTTCACAGCTATTCATTTATACAGAAACTGATGACGGTCTGACATCTACAAAATGGTCCACATTTAAATGCTTTATGGCTATATTCTTTACATCTTTCTCCTAATAAATCTGCCTAGAATGGAATAGACATTCTTTTAAACAGGACACTTAAGAGCAAAAGCGACAAACGCAGCATTCAACATAGGTCATTTTGGGCTGAATGACTATATTGATTTCAGTGTGGAGTTTTCTGAGTCATAGGATCTGATTTTTCTTTTTCTTTCTACTTAATGGTCAAACATTTCTCATATGTCTTTTGTTTCCTCGAGTATAACAGCCCTCTTAAGTCACTATGTCTATTAATTCAACAAGTTCAATAAATACTTATTGTGTATCAACGTTGAGAAAAATTGTATTGGGCTGAGGGCTGCCTTAAGTAAAATGATGGAAAGGTATGACCCTTGACCCCCTTGGCCAAATGTCTTAATAGGAAGAAGAAAAAAAAAAACTTCACAATTTGTCAGAATAAGACACATACTGTTATAGAAGTACAAAGTGCTCTTGGAGTTTGAACAAGATTATTATTTGTAGACAATAGCATAAGAAAAACTCTGTGAAGAAGTAGGTAGGCTCTGAGCAGATTCAAGGATTAGACTTCGTTTTATGGACTTATGAGGAAGCCCTTCCAGAAACAGAGAACAACATCAGACAGACCGTCTCACAGGGAGGAAGAGAATCATGTTTTGAGGGATGTACACATCATCCAGTAATCCACAGATGCATCAAACAACAGAGCCAGAAAAGACACACAGTTTCAGCACCTAACATTTTCATTTGAAAAGTGAGAAAACTAAGGCATTAAGAGATGGACTGACTTACCCAAAATCTCAAAGCTTTTTAATGGTTGAGCCAAGATGGAAACCATCTCTTGTGACATCCAGCCCCTGCCTGAGCCTTCTAGATCATATATAATTAGGAGCTAAGACAAATGTAGGGCCGACAGGCACGCCTTTACTTATAACTAATATTTTATTACTTATAGATGTCAAAGTGTTGAAAACCTAGGATATTAAATAAAAATCAGAAATTGGATTTTTTCTTTGAGGCAATTCAATAGGAGGGAAAGAAATCAGTCATCCTACTATATTAAATACAAGCTAAGGGAATCTTGTGTTGTTGTTGTTGTTTTAATAGACTGGTGTAGCTTTATTTCTGAATTGAAATGTTTTTGCATTTTATAAATGTAAAGCAGGGAGGGTTCTTCTTAATGGAGAAAATTGTTGATTAAATTGCCAACGAGAAAGTGCACTTAAAGATCCAGCAGCTGGAGAATATAAACACAGGGGATAAACACGTCTGCCTGCATCAATCAAAGACAGTTGCCAGCTACCCTCAGAAAGGTGAGCAATTATTTATGAAATTATGTCTTCTTCAGTGATTCTATGTTGCAATCCAAGAAGAAACTGAATGAGGAAAACAGACAATGTCATGGTCCCAATTAACCAAGAAGTCACACGCATTTGCAGAATCAAGGGATTTTACTTATACTCTTTTAACCTCATCATCTTGAAAAGAAATTTCTTGAGCTTTAAAAAATAGTAATAATTAAGTAGGTCAGTATGTTCTTGAAGAACTATGTTTTTTTTTTCATTTTAATTTCAAAGATACGTGTCTGATTCTGTCATCCACACATTAACACAAATCTAAAGAGAAAAGAGGTGATTCAAAGCTTACATGTTGCATAGGGCTCTTTCAGAGCGTTTGCTTTCCTAGATCAGTTTCTAGACTAGTGAGGCCAGGGCCCTCAGCGCCTTTGAGCATTGGCTGGGGTTTTTGATCCAGAAGCTACTTTTTCCCTTGGGCTAGCTACAGGCAATCAAACTATGACCTAATTATGGACAAGAAGCAAGCAGCCGAGGACAAAAGGCCTGATAACCTGGAAGTAGAATCATCTAGTTGGTAGCTCAGTGTTGAAAATCTCATGGACCAAAGAAATATACACGTACACTCTTTAGTTATACTTAGAGGCATGGAGGTGAGCACTCACATATTTTTGCCCAGGTCATTTAGGTCCACTCGACACATGAGGCCCACTGGGCAGACCACATGTCCTCCCTGAGGGGCAGCGCAGAAGCCTGCTGTACAGAAGAGCCCATCACAGTGACTACGATCTTCCAAAGTGAATTTGGGAGGGTGCTGAAAAGGTTTTCTAACCCCTTCCTAAATTGATGACAACCGTTAAGGTGTACATGCCATTGAGGAACACATTCAGCTTTCTCTTAGTAAGCTGATACCCCTGGGAGTGATAACACTCTAAGTCATTAGAGATTTGATAACAACTGCTATAATTTAATGGCAATAGGGAGGGGAAAGACATTGGGGGTGTTGGTCAGGAGTACATAAAATATCATTAAAACCAGAAACTCTGGAGCCAAAAAAAAAAAAATTGGATTCAAGTCCCAGATTTACTCCGTGTGTGACTCTGGGCAGGCTGTGCCTCAGTTTCTCCCATCTTTAGAATGGCCATGTTAATATCGCCTGCCTCAGAGTATTTCAGCGAGGATGGAATACATGGAAAATGCTTAGACTAGCATCTGGCATAGAGGAAACATGTAAAAGAATCTGCTACCATTATCACAGAAGCATTCTTAAGGAAAAGGTTGGGCACCACACACTTTTCCCAGGTCCCCACCGCTCGCTTCTTTGATGCATCCCGCTGTGGCCATAGTTCGTGAAATCTGGTCTTGAAATGGTTCCTAAGACAAACCTGTGTGACATAGAAGCATTTTCCTAGAACTTCGCCACCTCATTCTCCATTACCGCCATCAGCTCGGATGCCTGGGATCCTCGCTCTGTCATGACAGCTAGACCTCCTCATTGCCCTCATAATGCCTTCTTTCCCTGTCTTTCCAGGGAAGACCTCTATTCTGTCATATTACTGTCCTACATCAACTAGATCATGTGATTAGGTGCCCTTTCTGGGAAGCACACCCTCGTTCTGGGTAGAGGCTCCATCGGAGGGCCCCCTCTGCTCTGGCCAGCCCTCCCCCTTGGGTGGCCTGGAACCATCTCGGCAGACCTCTGGGGTAGGGACCTCTACGGGCCTGAGTTCTCCTGCTTCCCTGACCAACAGCACCAGCTCCTGCCTGAAGTAGCTCTTACTGGTGGTTCCCAAACTGAAGTGCTGAGGAATTCTGATAAAGAGAATGGCAAAGGCCTGGCATGACTAAGATGGATGGGCTAACGAACCAGAATGGACGTGCTTCACAGATCACCTGCCACATACCCCACTATGAAACTCCCAAGGTCTCTGGGAGAATCCAGACAGAGCAAAAATGGATTTCCCTACTGATTCATCCAGATGACCCTGACTTGTCTTCTTTGAAACTGCCAACCAACCCATAGCTTACTCAACGAAAGGAAAACAACATTCACTCATTTTAAGCTCTCTCCTCTCTCTGCCTTCTCTTACAAAAATTATGTTTTTGACGTTGTTAGAGGAAAACAGTGCTTTATAGGTTTCCCTTGCATACAAGTAGAGGGCATTGCTAATTATAGCCATATATCCTTGAGTTAGAGCAGGATTACTGGTGATTTCATTAAAAAATCAACATCTCAGGCCCAGCCTCCAGAGTTTCTCATTGAATGAGTCTCTAATAAGGCCCAGGAATCTGTGTTCTTTTTTTAAGTTCATTTATTTATTTTGAGAGAGTGAGAGAGAGAGAGAGAGCACGTGTGTACACGTGGGGAGGGGCAGAGAGAGAAGGGAGGAAAAAAAAATCTCAAGCAGACTCCTCGCTGTCAGCACGGAGCCCAACACGGGGCTCGATCTCATGAACCATGGTATCATCACCTGAACTGAAACTAAGAGTCGGACGCTTCATTGGCTGAGCCACCCAGGTGCCCCAGGAATCTGTGTTTTTGAAAACACTCAGGTGAATATGCCGCAAGACGTTCTTGGACCACTCGCCTAGGCTTTCTATGTCTTTACCTACATACTTCAAACCACCCAAGTACCTTCTCTGAAGCCTTGGTGGTCATCACCGTCTTGGCTCAAGTGCATCATTATAACTCAGGTCCTGGCTCAACTTCCCTTCTAAGTAGCTGGAAGGAGACTTGCTGAGGCAGAAAATAGTCTGAGGCCACAGCACGGGACTCGGAGCAGAGGGAGGGGTGCAACCAACAAACGGCAGGAGAGGGACCTGACAAGGGTCGTATCTTTATTTAAGATGTTGAAAAAACTATAGGCTTTGGTCTTTCCAGTCCTTCTGGAATAGTCTGAGATAATCTTCAGGTGTTCTGAGTGTAGCTCGAGTCCCAAATGGCTTTGAAGAATCCAAGAATTCTACAAGTTCCAGATCCAGCCCCCAACTCTGGTCAGGAGGCTCCAAGTCACTGGGCATCCAGAAGATCTGGCCAAAGTCACAGGCTGAGGGCTCACCCACTCTCACAGCGAGTGAGAGACCCAGACTCATAGATTCTCTTCTCTGCCATCCCCTTTGGCTTCTCAATACTTGCTTTTGCCCTAGCCACTCTTTTCAGCCCCTGCTTTCACAGGAATGAAAAGGAGGAGATATAAAGTCCTGAATTATTTTGCATTTTGAATTTTACAGAAGAAAGTATTGTTAACACACCAAACCAAATGTGTAGGTTCTCCTAAAATAACTAACTTTCATTTCAGGTTTCCTAGGACAGCCTAGTTCTTGGGAAGTCGATATTCTTACCAGCTCAGATAGGAATCCAAGAACTTGTCATTCAAGACAGTAAACTGGTTAAAGTGGCCTTTGAAAGTAAAGGTCACAGAGTCCCTACACTGAAGGTCACACACTTACATTGGATGAGAGGCTTCTAAGACAAAGTTGGGTATCTGTTCTTTGGCCTACAACTGATTAATGGTGTGATAGGACAATGAAGGAAAGAGTTGAAGGATAACAGAAGAGGTGGAGGGAGGGAAAGAGAGCCTATCTACATCAATAAAACTACCCCAAAGAAAGGTAGGAAGCCAGAAAACCACAAGAAACAGACATAAGAATTGAAATAACTTGAAATGATATAGTGGTAAAGGGTTAGTCAGAGCTACAAACTCAAATATCCCCTGAAGACATCCCAGTAATTATTAAGCTATCAACACTGTGCCACTGTTATTACAAATGGCCGGGGACAATGATAGTCACCACTGCGTGAGGTGTCTCCTGTTCAGGTCACCTTGCTAGACACTTTAAGTGCATTATCACAGAGTTAAGCATACAATGATGATCACAACAATGACCCTGAATCATAAAGATGGCTGCATTATGTTAGTATACCCTCCCTTTTTTCTGAAAAGCGGTATAATATATAAATACAGAAATATATTTAAATTTTCAATTACTTTTATTTTTTACATTTATTTATTTTTGAGAGACAGAGACAGAGCACAAGAGGGTCAGAGAGAGGGAGACACAGAATCCAAGGCAGGCTCCAGGCTCTGAGCTGTCAGCACAGAGCCTGACACGGGCTTGAACTCACAAACTGTGAGATCATGACCTGGGCCAAAGTCGGATGCTTAACCAACTGAGCCACCCAGGCACCCCCAGAAATATATTTTAAAAGATTGCCTTTCAAAATCATTCTTTGTTTAATTCAAAATTCTTTTTAAAATTAAATTAGTAAGAGTAAGTTGGAAACGTTGCTTCACTAGCAATGCCCAATATTTTAGCATTACTGTACCTCAGACAACTTACAAAAGGATAAAGGTGTGTGTGTGTGTGTGTGTGTGTGTGTGTTAAGAAAGTGAATGGAAAGGCAAAGGTTGCATTAGATTCCTAGGTTTATTTCATCAAACCCATAAGATCCATTTATATTTACAACTGTAAAAATATAACATAGCATGTAAAAGTCTTAAATGGGAATATTTTCAAGAGGCTGAAAGATGAGATGTAACAGTACAAAATTGTACATCTCCGTTAATGTGGCATATTGTTGTGGATAATGAAACTTCACCAACGCCGACTCAACATCTTGGGTTTCTTTTGATTTTCTAATATTGATACCGGATGAGTGGGCCTACATCTTCGTTTTTCTTTGCTCTATCTTTAGGCCCACCGTGTCTCTGTGTCCTTCCATGGTCTCTATGTGTGCCTTTCCATGTGCTTCATATATTGGTGGCCATATTGGCTTATATGTCCATCTCATCCTGTATTTGCATTCCTTTTGTATCTTTCTTGGTGCCTTAGTCTCTGAATTAGTCACTTTGCCTTTTTATGTTTCTAATTTTTCCTTAAATTTTCTATTAACATCTCTCCACTTATACCTTTCCTATCTCATGCTCTCCCTCGGGGGTATTATAGAATTTAATTATATTCTTCATTGTGACTTGAACGTTTTTATAGGAACATATATTCATGCATTTATATTAAACATAGGCAAAATCCTTCTTTTAAAAATATTTATTGTTTTTTTTAAATGTTTATTTATTTATTTTGGGGAGAGAGAGGGCCGGGGAGGGGCTGAGACAGAATCCCAAGCAGACTCCCAGTTCTCGGGGCACAGCTCAATGCAGGGTTTGATCCGACCAACCATGAGATTATGACCTGAGCCGAAATCAAGGGTCAGATGCTTAACTGACTGAGCCATCCAGGCACCACCTCCCCCAAGAAAATATTTTTTATTTGAAGAGAAAAATATTCTAAATACTATTATGGTGAATACTCCAAATTCACTGTCAACATATCTGTACTTCGCCTACTTCTCATAAAGACAAAAATTTACAGCAATAAAATACAAATGAATCACCTCTTACGTGCCTCATAGATTCCATCTCTCCGCACAAAATTAAGAAATAGTAATCCTAACCAATTGAAATAAAATTTATTATCATGAGAGAGACTATTAAGTGTCCTCACATAGAACAAAGCAACATTACAATGTCCCATCAACCAGGGGAAAAAACTTCCTAGAACAATTAATACAAAGGCCTTATTTAGAAAATCATGCAGTGAAATGGAATTTATTTCTTTCCTATTACTCAATCCGTATCAACAGCTGTAAAGCTTTTAAGATATGAAAGTAATAAGTTAGGTGTATCATTACAGATTATTTAAAAAAATTTTTCAGTGTTTTATTTTTATTTTTGAGAGAGAGAGAGAGAGAGAGAGAGAGAGAGAGAGGGAGAGGGAGAGAGAGAGGGAAATGCAGAATCCAAAGCAGGCTCCAGGCTCTGAGCTGTCAGCGCAGAGCCCTACACGGGGCTTGAACCCATGCACTGCGAGATCATGACCTTCACAGAAGTCAGAAGCTCAACTGACTGAACCACCCAGGTGGCCCACGTTATAGATTATTAAGATAAGAGTTGAAGGCACATATTTTATGTAACATAGATTTTTCAAGTTAAAACAAATATTAAATTTTCTTTGAATTGAGTATTAGTAAATTATCGTAATCGGCACTTCCGGGAAAGCCAGAGGGTATGGAGGATAGAAATACCAGCCTTAACTTTGTTCTTTAAATGTAAAAAACAAAAAATACTTGAGATTTAGGAGTCATGAATGTCTACTACCTCATACCATTTATTCTGTTCCTATGGTATCAGTAGGTATCTATAAATCCTATCTGACAAGGCTAAAGGGGAGCGCTGCCTCACTGAATATACTAACAACAGTGATTATAGGTTAACTCTCAAATATCAACAACTTTGGATCTACTTTTCGAATTACAGAAAGATCCTGAGAGCCACAATGCTTTTTTTAGCCTCTGATAGTGTCTGTTTTCTTCTGGAGTCCAAAGTAAATAGTATGAAATTATTCTTTGCACTATCTGCATTTTTCTTCCCGTCCCTTCACATACAGTAAGATATCGAAGTCAACGTAACACAAGACATGCCCTTTCTCGGAAGGGTTGATACACGGTTAATAGCACACGAAAGGAAGAAATTCAATCTTCAGATCCCTAAAAGCTATAAAGAGCCTGGATCACTTTTCCATGTATAAGCTTTGTTTCACAAGTACACAAAGCTCGTTTTGGACTCGAATGGAGAAGTCTGTGACATATAGCACATAGCCGAATTCTAACAGATGGATTTTTCTTGAAATAACTTCATTAGTTAATCATTTCTTTTACATATACTTTTTCTAGCTAATTGGTATAGCTGCCAGCTGGAGCTGTTAAGGATCCTCCAAAGACACTGGTAGGTAGGGAGAAAATCCAATAATTTCACCAATTCTAGAATGTAACGTCCATTAATTTCACACTAACCATCACATATTTTGAAAGTAAAATCTTTTTCGTTCATTTTTTTCCTCCAACTTATTCCAAAAATCTTAACCGATCTGTGCTTAAACCAAATCAATCATCTAGAAGAAACTTTAAACTTTGATAAATTATTTAGGTCAGGGTTTACCAAACTTGCCTCTCCTCACATGGTGGCCCAGATCATCTTTTTGTGTCAGCTTTTAAGCAGCATCTCTGCCTCTATCTTGATATCAGTGGTGTCCCTAGTTGTGACAACTGAAAATGTCTCCAGGCATTTCCGAAAGTCCTTGGGGCCCAAATTGTTTTTTACTGAGAACCATTATTTTATTTTATTTTTTGTTTTATTTGAGAGAGAGAGAGAGAGAGAGAGAGCGTGAGTGGGGGAGAGGGGAAGAAGGATAAAATCTTAAGCAGGCTCCACACGCTCTCACACTGATCCCGATGCAGGGTTAGATTCCACGACCCTGGGATCATGACCTGAGCTGAAATCAAGAGTCGGATGCTCAACCAACTGAGCCACCTAGGTGCCACAAGAACCCCTATTTTAGAAATAAATTGCTCCTTATTTTTAATTCAGTTTAACACTAATTTTAGGGGCGTCAAGGTGGCTCAGTCAGGTTAAGTGTCTGACTTTATTTTAGCTCAGGTCATGAAATTGAGATTTGTGAGTTTGAACCCCATGTCAGGCTCTGCGCTGACAATGTGGAGCCTACTTGGGATTCTCTCTCTCTCTCTCTCTCTCTCTCTCTGTCTACCCTTCCCCTGCTCGTTCTCTCTCTCTCTCTCTCTCTCTCTCTCTCAAAATAAATAAACTTCAGAAAATTAAAAAAAAATCATTTTAAAAATGCATGTATGTATTTAACTTCAGACATGTCTAATAGATTAGAAATTTGTTTTCCCTTTAGTCAGGTAAATGAAATGATTTGGGGGGCAGGGGATTACTTAAGCAGTAATACTTACATAAATCTCTCTGGGTAAACAAGCAGAAAAGGCAGGATAAGTGGCTTCTAACTACCAATACATATTAATTATTCTAAGAAATGCCGTCATCATCTCCATCGTCAGAAGTATTGATTTTTTGTTTTTCCTTTAAGGAAGGAACTCAGTGTGACTGTGGGAGAGGATATATAAAATCCTGCATTGGGATGATCTGAGATGAAAATGATTAATTACCAGTTTAGGTACCTAAGGCATTTTTAAGCCAGGGAAAGCAATGTAATTTCATGAAACAGACACTGAGAAAACTGGGATTTGTTTGGACTTTCCTGTAAACTTATGAAGTGATTTGGGGCTCACAAAAGCATTAGTCATTCATACAGAGACATTTCCCCATCTTCAGAGTTCAGTGGCCACCCATTCACCACTTAGTGGTCTTTCTGTAATTTATATATCAGCGTCTGTAGGAAGAGTAACATAGGCATAAGATTCTAATTACCAGAGTTGTTAAAAGGGAAGCAATGAGCCTTTTCCAGTTTAGGGTGAATGTAAGAATATCACAGCACGAAGTGTGCAAGGAGAATCATTCATTGCATTAAGGGAAATACTAAGTTCCATTCTAATTTCTATGCTTCCAGCAAAAGCATGGGACTAGCATTTGCTCAAGTGGGTTTTTAATGTAAAGAGAAAGATACATGTTAACATTTATCAATATGTTTGAATGTCTACCTTTTTCTCAAAAAATCAAGACATTTACCCCAAAATTCCATAGTGACCTGTTTACTTTGTTCGACTTTCCCAGAGCCACTGTGACCGTTTAGATTTTATACTTCGTCCCGCAAAAAGTCATTCTTCTTTTTCATAACATCTCTTCCCTAGGCCCGCTGTCCCTTGGAGTGCTTCCAGAACGCCCTGTGTCCTTCAGCACCGCAAAAGTTAAATAACCCACTTTGCAATCTCTCTCTCTCTTTTTTTATAGGGTTTGTGTGTGTGTGTGTGTGTGTGTGTGTGTGTGTGTTTTGTTGTTGTTGTTGTTTTTGTTTGTTTGTGGTTTTTTTTTGTTTTTTTGTTTTTTTTTTTTTTTTTTGAGAGCAGCGGAGACGGGGTGCAAAGCAGGGGAGGGGCAGGGAGAAAAAGAGACACAATCTGAAGCGGGCACCGGGCTCTGAGCTTGACGCGGAGCCCCAGGAGGGGCTGAACTCCACGTGAACCCTGAGGTCACGACCTGAGCCAAAGTCAGCCACGGGAACCGACTGGGCCACCCAGGCGCGCCCCCACTTTGGAATTTCAACTGGAAGGACCCAAGGCCCTGCCCTCGGGGCTTCACCTGCACACCCGGGGCTTCCCCTTACTTCTAAGGGAACGTGGACTCTGCACACTTACTCTCTGCGGGGTCCTTAGACCTGCGGCCGCTCGACGACGACTTGCGCAGCAGGCTCCGCCCAGAGGTGAAGAGGCTGGTCAGTTCTTCCAAGGGGCTCGTGGGGGTCCTGGAGCGGGAGGCGCCCGGCGCGGGGCCGTAGGTGTTCACCGCGGCGTTGACCATCTTGGACCCGTCCTGCGACACGGGCCTGGCGCTCGGATGTGGCCCCGCCGGGGAGCCCCTGGACAGGCTGCCCGGGTGCACCGCGTCGTAGGGCGGCGGCCGCTTGAGGCTGAGCGGGGTCAGGGACCGCCCCATGCTGACCGGCGACGGCGAGGCCGAGTGGCTCTTCGGGTAGCCGTGCGGGGACTGCGTCCGGTACAGCGTGGACGGCGGGGGAGGGGACGAGGACAGCGCGGTGGCGGTGGAGGCCGCGGGGCTCGGGCCCAGGGCCGCCGCCTGCTCTTTGTCCAGCTTGGGATGGCCGGAGGCGTGGGAGGGCAGTGCGGACGGCGACGCGCCCGGCTGCTGCTTCATGTAAGACACGTTTTCCAGCACGGGCAGCTTGGTGACCTCTAGCGGGGTGAGCGGAGACTCGTCGGAATTGGGGGAGCACTGCACGGGCGCGGGGGGGAACACCAGCAGCGGGGGTCTGTGGGAGAGCAGGTTGGGGAAGGGCGGGGGGATGTCACAGAGCAAACCCTTTGGAGTACATGGCACGGAGGACTTGGCGAAGTCCGAGTCAGGCACCGTGGGAGTAGCACACTGCGAAGAGCAACTGTGATGGTCAAGGTCACATTTGGAATCTTGGCCCAAGTCGTCGAAGATGGGGTATTTCATCTCCTCGTAGACGGCCTCGCTCTGGTCGTCGTCCTCCTTCCTGAAGTCTCTGAGGATGTTGCCCACCATCTCGATGTACACGGGCTCCTCCTCCTCGGGGTCGCCCGCAGGGCTGCTGACATGGGACAGGGAGGGGTCGCGCGGGAGCGACGTCCTCCGCGGCCCGTGCTTCTTGATGTACGTTTCATCGAAAGAGGTGCTCAGCTGAGTGTTCGGGTTGCGTTTGGGTTTGGGAGGAGGGATCTTCTTGGAATATTCATCACTGTGGGGTCTCGGTTTGGTGGACACTGCAAAAGAGAAAATCAAAAAAAAAGGTAAAATAGATTATTACAATAGGAAAGCCTTCGAAAATGACTTCTACTCGAGTTGGCTCCTAGGAACTTTTTTTTTTTAAGTTTTTATTTATTTTTGAGACAGAGAGAGACAGAGCATGCACGGGGGAGGGGCAGAGAGAGAGAGGGAGACACAGAATCCGAAGCAGGCTCCAGGCTCTGAGCTGTCAGCACAGAGCCAGACATGGGGCTCGAACTCACAAGCTGTGAGATCATGACCTGAGCTGAAGTCAGATGCTTAACCGACTGAACCATCCAGGCGCCCCCCCCCCCTTTTTTTTAAATTAATATTTATTTGTATTTGAGACAGACAGTGTGAGAACTAGGGACAGGCAGAGAGAGAGAGAGAGAGGGAGACACAAAATCCAAAGCAGGCTCCAGGCTCTCAGCTGTCAGCACAGAGCCCCGTGTGGGGCTCAAACTCAAGGACCTCGAGATTATGACCTGAGCCTAAATCATAAGCATAACTGACTAAGCCACCCAGGCGTCCCTACTGCTATGAAGTTTTGATCGGCGTGGGAGGTGGTAATCTGCTTCATTTCTAGTTTGAGGCTTAGACTAAAACTCAAAAAAAGTCAAGCACTTTCCATACATAGGAAAACCTGATAAAACAGTACTAATGTTTGTCTTCAAACTAATATTAATAATCCGACACTGACAAATGCATTAACCAGGGCAATTCGTCCCTCTGCCTTAGAATTTCTAAAGAGAAACCTTCCGATGAAACATGTTCCATAAAAACGATCATAAACTTCATAAAGATTAACCTCCAAGAATTAAGTGAGAAACTCAGGAGGACAAAATCAAGTTTCTTTGAGCACAAATGGTCACAAAAATACCATGGGATTTGAGCCCTTTTAATGTTGTGGCTATTGCACATGATCGCATCTCGCTTTCATTTAGGATAAAAATGTCCTAGCCTGCTAGACTTAATCTTTGCCTTGGTTCAGATAAATAACTTCTATACAGATGGGTCTGATATTTCAAGGGAAATTGATGTGAAAATCTTATGAGGCTAGACAAGTTAATCTCTGAATCTCCAGGTATTGTTGATTAGGGTGTATTTGTCTGTTTTTGTTCATGAGATCTCTTTTGATATCCCAAATGCTATCTTGGAATGAATTTATTAGGTATGTTGCACTGAGACATCAGAACCCCCTCGAGCACCTTACAAGGAAATAAACCAAAGAATGCTGTGTAAGCTTCAAGAATAACTTTTGGAAACTCACAACAGATATACGTACGAGTGCATTCAACAGCCTACTGCGGGCACCCCTTGTAGTGAAACGTAAACTCTGACACTATACAGTGGGGTGGAACAGGCTGGCAACTTGTCTGTGACTGAAATCAATTATTTAGCATGCAGGGAAGGTACTGGCATCTTGTTATTATCTCATTAGCTCATTGTGCTGATATATGATTACAATGATTATCATTATTATGCGGTGTGGTGGAATGCAGTTACTTACGGTAAATAGTAGCATATAATGTAAGGTGACAGTGTAGCTTATAGGTGTAAAACGATTGAGAAAATAACAGGCTTCCCGACAATTTGCAGCCGTAAGGGCGGGGACAGGGGGTCTCAAGACACAAATCAGGAAACACCTGAGATCATTTTGCTTTCTTCAATTAGCATACTATGACACAGGAGTTTTTCTAAAGCTTACTAAAGGAGAAGCGAGCGCTTAAAGATTAGTTAGCAGGCTGCTCTGCACATCAAACATGGCTTCAGAGGGAGGAAGCTCATCAAACATTCTAGAAGTGGTTATGTCTCTCACTTTTCTGGGTCATTCTTTCAAATATTCTACTCTTCTGTGCCCCTAATGAGTGAGTTTTTACTCACTACAATCAAACACCTCTTTGAAGGGAAGTTTCTTAATGTATCTGGGCTTCTCCTTTAACTCATATCGGGAAAAACTAGATGCTGAGTTCCAGGGGGTTATAGCAATGGAGTCTGTTAGTGCCAAAAGGGAAAAGCCTAGAGACACAATTGGGTGAAAAATGCCTAGAGAATTCTTTAGGAGGGACTCAAAGTGGACCAGTAGCTCCTCTCTGTATCTCTCACTGGTCTTAAAGTTTACTGGTTTTAAAGACTACTGTGTATGTTAATTTTCATGAATTAAAAAACCCATCAGATGATATATAAAAATGTGAGCCCGATGCATAAAGTAAAATTATACATAATTGAATAAAGTTGACTTAGTACTTGAGGGCCAGGGAGTTAATACGCAGAGGAACAAAAGCCTATCCAGACTATCCTTCTAAAGCTTGTTTCCTACCTTCTTCCACCTCAGAATCTTATATAGGCTAAGTAACTCACACTCTGGGAAAATATTTGCCACTGATTATTGGGTTCTAGAGATTGAGTGGGTTGGGCTAAAGGGGAAACCTTAGAGGAGAGAAGTCTGATTGGTGAGGTGCTCTGTGAATGGAGGGTAAACCTAAAACTAGGAATTAATGTGTCCATGAGATGATAATTCATTATATGGGAGTGGTCACATGTAGAATAAGATTAGCCTTTTTATACCTTCTAAATTATAATCTGCTTTTGTTTTCTTTAACCTTTCATAAAGTCTGATATCCCCACCTAGACTTGGGTGGTTATATGGAAAGAAATAACAGGACAGGCAGAATTCAAGCATCTGAGCCCAAGACTAGGAAGCAGACTACACTAAGGGAAGACTATAACCCAGGATTCCCAGGCAGGGAGGGGTCAGTGGTAGGGCTGGTAATGACTTGATACTTAGGGAGGCAGTAGCCTCACGAACAACCTTGGAACCAACGTCCCTCTTCCCACATAGGTTAGAAGATGGCCTTTGGAATGGGCACGACCAATGCTTGGGTTATACTCAAAATGTGAGCAGATGACACTCATTCTGCGTGCCAAAAGGAAGAGAAAAAAAAATAAGTAAAAATACTTCATATCTATGAAATGATTGAAGAAAGAAAAGGTTTTGTTCGAGAACACAGCATAGAATTAAAGTAGAGCAACTATTCATTAGGAAGGAATATAGGCAATCCATTCGTACTATGAGACCACTTCAGTGCCAAACTAAACACAGATACTGTCTTACCGGGGGAATAAAATATAATATGTGACTCTTACGGTGACTCTTAGATAATCAAAATTCACTTTTACTATGGACTGAATTGCATCCCTCCCACGGTAACGTGTTGAGGCACTAACCCCCAATATAATGGTATTTAGAGATGGTGCCTTTGGGAGATAATTGGGTTTGGATGAGATCATGAGGACTGGGCCCTCATGGCCGGGGTCGGGGGGTGGGGGGTGGGGGTGGGGTTCCACCATGTGAGTATGTAGTGAGAAGGCAGCCATCTACAAGTCAGGAAGAGTTTTCACCAGAAACCAACTAACTATCCTAGCACGTTGATCTTGGACCTCTGGCCTCAAGAAACGAGAGGAAATAAATGTCTATTGTTTAAGCTATTGTTTAAGCTGGTCTATGGTATTTTGTTATGGAAACCCAAAATGACTTGGATAATAATGTATTCATTAGGCATAAAGACCCTGTACAGTTGAATGTTAAGCACTCACTTTAATTCCATCTTCTGGCATTAAAATACTTGAAATAGCTTTGTTATTTTCAAAATTAATACAACTCTCTCCCAGCCTTTTTAAATGTACGTTTCACCTGCCTCTGCCCTGTATCCTCTTATCCCCTGGAGTCAAGTCACAAAGAGCAATTACACCTAAATACAGAAATATTCCTCCCAGCTATCCATCCTGGTACCCACAACCTGTAATTCTGGTTGCTTTTCTCAGTCTGACTCGTCGATCTCTAATTTGTGCCAGGGCACGTGCTTCTGATCCCAACCCATTTTCTGGATGCTTTTTGGTTGTTGTGGTTTGCTTCAGCACATTATGTCCTGTTCCACGTTGTTCTACTGCCCACCAGCTGAAGTAATTCCCCAGCCGGCCTTGCCCAAGGAATACTTCATTATCTGGGCAACCTTATTCCTCTGCGTTACCCTGTGTGATAAAAAGAGCCTAATGCAGGCAGATTCACATAATGCAAGCACATTTTGTTTCCTAGTCCTCTTTCTTTGTATTGATCCAAATTTGAAATGAGCGTATTGAGGTTTATTTAGATAGTAAAGTGTTAAGTAAATTTCAGATGATAGGGATGAATAAACAGATTCACTCCTTTGATATCTGGAGACTTTTTTTTTTTTTTTCCCGGGCAATAGTTGCTTCCCATTCCATATCCCCCTTGCAATTGAGTAAATAATTCATGGAGAAATAAAAATTTGTTTTAACTGTCATATACGCTTTTTTTTTTAAGTTTGCCCATATAAGGCAAAGTCTGAAATTTTAAACAACATTGTCACATAATTTATTCTACCTTAACCTCACTCTAGGCCATTAAAAATTAAAGAAAAAAAATCATGTTTAAAAAGTCATTTCTTTAGAGAATACTTCAAAACAGTCTTGATCTATATACATAGATGCTGAAATACTGCTAATAAAAGACAATGAAAATTGCTTGCAAATTTCCACATTAAACCAAATTCAACCATAATAAAAAAAGGTGAGTTTTATTGCTATTGAATGAATTTTAAATTATTTCTAATAAACCCAAAGATAGAGGCAATAATTCCTGTTCAGCTCCAGAACACAAATTTTAATGCTTAAAATAGTATGATGACAGTAGCATTGAATAAGCAGAAAGTGACATTTTTGAAATGAAATATCGGAGCACAAAGGTTATGCATGGCTTTCAGTCATGCCCAGATGATCCGTCTTTCACAGTTAATTTTGGAAATTCACCGTGTCCTTTGTCAACCTATCCTTCTGAAATAATTTTCCCTTATTAAAAAAATATAATGTAAAACCATGCTTTAGTATCTGTGGATGTTCCTGTCCCAAGAAGACACAACACAGGTCATGTCAGTATTTCCCTGACTGGCCACAGAATCTCAGAATTTGAAGGGCTCTTAGAAATTATGCAGCCCAAGGGCTGTACATTACTACTGAAGAAGAGACAAAAATTCCTTACCAACGACTTAAAAAAAATGAAATCTCATCATTTCAATTCAATCTTTTATACTATTTATTTATTTATTTATTTATTTATTTATTTTGAGAGAGACAGAGACAGAGAGAGCAGGGGAGGGGCAGAGAGAGAGAGAGAGAGAGAGAGAGAGAGAGAATCCCAAGCAGGCTCTGCACTGTCGATACTGAGCCCGATGCAGGACTCAAACTCAAGAACCGTGAGATCAAGACCAGAGCCGAAACCCAGAGTTGGACACTTAACCAAATGAGCCATCGAGGCACCTCAATCTCATATACATTTTCAAACAAAAGAAAACAACAGGGGTGGATAGTTCTGTAATTTGTTATTTGGTATTTGGCATAGAATATTTTAACAGGTCTCCTCAGAAATAAAAATAAAAGCATAAAAAAATAAAATAAAAGGTCTCCCCAGCCTACGCTATAATGGTAGCACCTTAACTGTGTAGCTCCAGTTATAGAGATATATTACGCAGGCAATTCAATTGGGAAAAGAGAGTCCAGTGATGAGAAGTAGTGTCCACACTGTGCGATCCTGAAACTGGCTGATTCTGGAAGGTGAGAGACACATTTCCCACTTTCAGCAGAACTGTGCTCACAATAACTCTCTTTTCACAACTCAAAATTCCAAGGGTTTGAGGGATATTTTTATTTCCACAGTCACAAGCTTTACAATACCATCCACAAAATTGGTCCTTTTTACTTTATTTATTTATGTATGTATGTATGTATGTATGTATGTTAAATTAAGGTGCTGTTTATAAAGGAATGAGAGTTGCAAGTGCCCTTGATCTGTTTACTGTAAGACCAGGAAAGTATGATTAATGTGCAAAAAGGATCGGAATTGGAGTTGTAGGACTTATTGTTCTGGAAAACAGAGAAGTCGGATCAACGTTTGGATGGAGACAAACGATGTAAGACATGGAACTGGTCCAAAGCATGGTTTCAAGTTGAATGGGATTTAGTGTCTTGGCTTAAGCTAGAAGACATGATTCTAATCACTTCATTGCTTCAGTTAGGCTGCATAACTTTGGGCAAATTATTTTTAAGTGCGTTATTATATGTACTCATTTTTATCATAGATAATAAGAGACTTTAATCAGAACCACTGTTTTTTTTTATTACTCATCTCAACGCAGTAATTATAAAATAAAATTGGAGTTTGTCACCAATATTTTAAAAGAAATGAATTAAATCAGATTAGAAAATATGAGCGCATCTCGTGATAAGAGTAGAGGTTATTGGTTGAAACAATATTTAAGTATATAGATATTTCCTAGGACTCACATATCTTTCATAAGTTATGATAAGGGATGTTTGAACAGTCCTAAAGCAGACAATCGCTGGTTGATGGCCTTCAGGGAGGGCTCCATCAACTCTTTCCTTTCTAGTAATTGTGCATACTTTTTTGTCCCTTGTGAGGTACTTTTCTCCCGTTGAATATGGCAGTTTTCACTTTCCTCCAAAGGAAGTCAGACACTATGAAGGAAGTCTAACTACTCTGAGATGACCATGCAGTGAAGAAGCCCAAGCCAGCCTAGGGGAAAAGAACTAAGAAAAACAATCAATAATGAAAATGAAATCCTGGCCATATGACCCCAGTCAAGCAGTTCTGGTGAACGTTGTACTATCTGAACCATCTGAGGTGAGAGAGCAGACACTTTGAATCAGTGACAATTCATCCTCACTGCACCCCACTGAATTCCCAACCCACAGAATTATAAGCAAATATGATCATTACTTTTATGTCTCTAAATTTGGGGAGATGTGTGTATGCGTATATCTGAAACTGGTACCAGAAGTATGGAACTGCCTTAACAGAAAATCTAAAACTTATCCATTGGCCTTGGGATGGTGACAGAAGCCTGAAGGACAGTGAGGAAGCCATTGGAAGACTAAAAATTTGGATAGAAAATTGCTATTAGAGGCCATAATAAAAGAACACGGTGTTGTAGGTTGGTGGAAAGTTGGCAAGACGGTTGCCTGTGGTGATGTAGAAAATCTAAAGTGTACCTAATGAATGGGTGAGCCTGAGTAAGGAGAATTGTGGAAGGATGTGGAAATGGCAGCTGGCTTGTTTGGCCTTGTATGGTAGAGGGCTGTGTGCGAAAGAAAGAGACAAATGAAGGAAGTGTTCCATTCTCAAGCAAAATGAAAGGAAATCATTGCACGCAGGACTTGCCACGAAGACTTGTCAGATCAGCAAAGGGTTTTCAAAGTGAAAAATGGCCGTCAGGGCAAAGGTCAATCCAGAGCTCTTCCAGTAAAAGGTGGTCTTGAGGTAAAAATCATATTAAGGGTGGACCCTTAATTTGGACCCCTTACTGAAATCTACAAATAGGACCCCTTACTGAAATCTTTGAAAGATTAAGGTAGAGAACTGAAATAATCTTTTAAGAATCTTACAAGTGTTGTTCCACAACGCTCTGACCACAACCCTGAGAAGACAGGTCTGTCTCAAAACAGTTGGTGTTTGTCTTTTGTCTAATGGAATAGCCTATAACTTGATTCTTACGAAGACCACAAACACTGTAAAGGCACTTCGTTAACTTTGACTAAAAGGACGCTGTTCAAATTTAAATTTAAAAAAAAAGTCTTTGGGCCCCCAAACTTTCAGGGCAGGAAGAGAGCTGAGAAGTCTCTCGAGGGACAGGTCACTTCTTCTGGACAGGAAAAGATGACTTGGAAAACAGATGTGAGGACTCAGAGAGTAAGACAAAGAGCCACAGAGAACCAAAACCAGAGAAAGCAGGGACCTAATCGTTACATATTTTCCGCCATCAGATTAGGGGCAACCGGGTGCAAGTTGTGGAAGTGGACTTCAGAATCACTATGAGCCAGTGACTTCTATGTGCCCTTCCAACCTCCAGCCCCCCCTTTTTTGAACAGCATTGCAGTTTTCCTGCTCCTGAGCTGCCAGTCTCTGTCAGGTTTTGCAAGACAGATAAATTGCACTTTTAGCTTAAAGACCTTTGCATGTGAGGAAATGCACTCAAGGAGCCTCATGGCACAGGGGCATGATTGAAATGGTGAAATCCGAGATTTCAAGCTGCTGTTGTCATGTAAGGAAATGTTTGGGCAAGAGAGTGAGAATATTTTTCCTACTGGGAATATTGTAGCTGAAAGGCAAATTGTGGTAGACAGTCTTCATAGATAGCTACCTTCCATTCCTTCCCACTTTGTGTGCTTTCTACCTATTAATGGTTGGAGTCTGTCAAACCCTTTTCAAATCAGGGCTGGCCTTGTGACTTACCTTGACCCCTGGAATGTGGCAGAAGTGATTCTGAATCTTGGACTTAGGAAGACTGACAGTTTTCACTTCCTCTATCTTAAAAGCCAACTCCCATGTAAGAACTCTCAGACTAACACGCTACGAAGAAAGTCAACCTGGTGATGTGAGGAGGCCACGTGGAGGGGAAGTAAGCCCAGACATGTGAGTGAAATGCTCTTGGACCTTCCAACCCATCCCAAATACCAGATGAATGCAGCCAAATGAGAGACCCCAACCAATGTCATATAGGGTAGAAGAATCACTCAAAGAAGCCAAGTCAACTGACAGAATAATAGGAAGTAATAAACTGTTGCTGTTTTTTAAGCCATAGCAGTTTGGGTTGGTTTACTGCATGGCACTAGATAACTGAAAGAAATCCCAGAATTAATTTCCTGTTTGTGTAGATATCTCATAGAAAATGCTATTGTTATTTTCATAGAACTAGAGTACAGTGTGCACCCTGAGGAAACAGAAAGCATCTTTCCAGAATAGAAAAATTAAGGAAGTAAGATTGCATTCTGAGTATTATAAAATCACCACAGGATGATTCAAAGAAGAGATATAAAAAGAGATTACATATTTTCTGGTGAAAAAGACTGGATTGAAATCAGAATGAAGGCATTAATATATTAAAGGAAGAACAACCAGAGGGGATCTTGCCACCCACAAGGAATATAAAACCAGGAAGCTTAGAGAGCAAAACATGGCGGCACCCCACAGCAGTGCCCTGGGTATCTGGTCCTC
Organism: Acinonyx jubatus; assembly: GCF_027475565.1. Classification (NCBI taxonomy): domain Eukaryota; kingdom Metazoa; phylum Chordata; class Mammalia; order Carnivora; family Felidae; genus Acinonyx; species Acinonyx jubatus. Next base: position 205,338,804 of record NC_069381.1, on the reverse strand, counting down.
CATTATATCTCTGTTGTGGGGATGGACTCGGCATGCTCGTAGAACCTAAAGCCACTATATATATGATTCTCATGAGTCTTTCTTTTCCTAACTTCAGACTTGTCAAGAAACTTTGTAAGAATTTTGAGTTCCGAAATACCGTGCATCTGTTTCTCATTAAAAACAAGGTTCATGGACTGCTATGGTCAGAGTGTTTGCCGTCCCCCCTCCCAGCGCTCCAAATTCACATGCTGGGATCGTAACACCCAATGTTATGGTGTCAGAAAGTAGGGTCTTGAGAGAGGATGAGCTCACCAGTGTGGAGCCCTTGTGAATGGCATTAATTCTCTTATGAAAGAGACCCCCCCACAGACCCCCCAGCCTCTTCTACCATGTGGAGACCTGGAACCCAACCCGAACATGACCATGCTGGCCCCTTGATCTTGGACTGCCAGCCTCCAAAACTGTGAAAGTGCATTTCTGTTGTTTATAAGCTACTCAATCTATGGTATTTTAGATAACCGCCCAAACAGACTGTGACATATACCCATGTTTTTTGAGCTTGGCTACTATGACATCTTGGGTATTCTAGATAACTGATGGTGGAGTTTCTGAGATTATAGATTGAAGGCCAGTACTGCACCAGAAAAAATTCACCACAGTATCACCATTTCATGGAATCTGTCCAGGAAGGCAGCCAGCATTTCCAAGGAGACACAACCCTGTGTTCACAATACTTATCCCAACTGTATAGTTGATATTTCCACCCCCGGGCGGTATCTTTTTTCCTAATCACTGTTCTCTTGCTCCAGTCCTTGGATGCCTTTTAGACACAGCCCACTTATAAAGAACAGAAATGGTGCAGAGCTATGGGCACTTCCTTGGCTTCACAACTGCAGTCTTTCAGATTCCACCTGACATTCCATACTTTACACAAATCTAGAAAAAAAATTAAAAAAGAACTGGAGGCAATGCATCCATCAGGGAGAAGGACTGTCCTGCAGGGATCATCCCTGTTGGGGATGCTTAGCAGGTTTCATAGCTGACAAAATTTCTTGCGTGACCAAACATTAGTCAGGTTCCTGAACCTTTCTCTAGGCTTACCTGTGCACTTCCTTATAAAATCCAATTTTACATAACCCTGCTAAAATCATTTTAATCCCAACCCCCCACCCTCAATATCTGATCATCTTCGATATCTGATTGGGTTCTTCATTCTCTGCCACCCCCCCCAGGGAATATCTGATCACCCCAGCCTGTCTTCAGCAAAAATCTTATTAAGTCCATTCAACCAGAAACCCCTTTACCCCTGATGTCTTCTGTTATAATTTTCCATCCACCGAACCCCACCTTGCTCTTTGGCTATAAACTCCCACTTGCCCATGCTGTGTTTGGATGGAAAGGAACCTCTGTATGAGGTCTCTTTTCCCCTCTCATTATAGTCTTAAATAAAATTTATATTTGCCACTTTAACTACTGTTCAGCTCTGGTTTTTGTTTGACATCCACAAACTATACATGCCTGGCTTCCTTGTGGCATTCAGATCTCAGCATGAAGTCGTGTCTTCAGAGAAGTCTTCATGACCACTCAATCAGCACACATCACATTGGATATTTCTCTTGTTTATTTCTCAACTGGTTTATGTAAGCTTCTAAGCTTGTGTATATATTTTCCTCTCTCCCACTTGAGTACAAACTCCATGAGAGATGGAGGTGGGTCCCCATTTGTCATGATCTTTGTTAAATCCTCTGACTGGAACATCAGATGTTCTTAGTAAATATCTCCTCACTAGTCAGGGAACAGTAGACTTTTGACATTCTTAGTCAGCATTCAGGATTTCTGGTATTCTCCAGTGGCTCTAAAGAGCCATGAACAACCCTCGGTTTTGCCATTTCTTAGGCATTATTTGAATTATGAGGCAGGAAGATGATGATGCGTGTGGAGAATAATAACAGTGACAAAACAGATGAACATACGGGTGATGGAAGGATCGGTTAAAGGAGGAATATTCCACCATGCCCATGTATAGAAACTGAGGCAGGTTAAATATTTTTCCCTGCCAAAAAGGAAGAACAGAAGAACATAAAAATTAGCTGAGGGGCTGAGGGATTAAGACAGTCCTTTTTCCATTGCCTTATGCTAAGGAAAGGTCAGAGGGGTAGACCAAATTCACAGGTTAGATCCTGCAATGTAAAGTAGAGAACGTAAGGTCTCATGACTTTATAAACACTATCTTAGTCCATGAATTTGGGGGTTATGGCAGTCATTCCCTGAAAAAAAAAACAAAAACTTTCTTCATGGATTCAAAACTTAATATAGCAAGGCCATTTGAAACAGGGTCACAGATGTGGGAAATAGGAAACAAAAGTGCCCAGAAACCCCCTTACGGGTTAACCATCTTGCACGTAGCAGGATCTTTCCGTAGTAGCAAGAGAACGACTCCCACCAAGGCCACAAGTATGCTTTCACTTCGTAGCACACCAGACCTCCCATGAGAACCAAACGTAATGGCCATCCTTGCTTTTTTTGGCCTTCTTCACATACTCTGCACTGTGGCCAAAGAAAACGTCCACTATTGCCCACAGTTCTCAGATGTGTGTGTGTTCAGACGCCGCCCTGACACTCTCCTCTGCTCCTCTCCCACTATCTCCCTGAAACACAAATCCTCCCATCCTTCAAGCCCTAATTCAAGCGTCAATACTTCCTTTCTTTCCGCTTAGTTTTGTTTTTTGTTTTTTGTTTTTGTTTTTTACTTGTGCTTCACGTATTTCTTCTTTGTTACCTCCTGCGCTTCCTACCTTGCACCTGGTTATCGGCTTCTCTCTCCTAAAGATTATGAGCTTTCCAAAGACAGAAACAACTCATCTTTAAAAAAAAAAAAACAACAAACTTAACAGAGGGACTTACCCCCATAGGCATTTGATCAACCATTCCTATAGATACTTGTGTACTGGACAATAAACTACCAATGCATAATGTTTCAAAATTTTCAATTTTCTTTCTCATCCTTTCCTTCAGATTTTCTTCCTTCTTCCATCCATTTTCATTTTTTTTTTTTTAGTGAAAATTGATCTCCTTAGAGTTTCGAGGACTACTTTATCTTAAAGATTTGTTTCATTTAGGAAAAGAACCTAACTAATTAAAGCTATGTGTCTACATCACTACAGGTTTCCCCAAATAAGAACTCACTGGGTGGTTTTATCTATGCATGCTATCACCTCCATCTGGTAGTAAATCAAATAATTCATGGAGATCTGTCAAAACAGTACACATATTTAAAACTTAGGGATAGTTGTGTTATTAAACCACTGGTTTAATAGTGGCTTTTTATCTCTTTGCCTGAATATTTTGAAGCCATCAGCTTTACAAGTTCGTGGCTATCGGTTATCTCTTGCAGCATCTCTACCTGCAGAGAAAAGAAGTTACTAAATAAGTTAATTTCCTGAGTCTTGAGGGGAAAAAGAAAAATGTGACAACAAAAAAGTAGCCATGGAAAATACACAGTGGTGAGCACCCAATAGAAACTCAATTAATTTGGATTCAACCCAGGAGGATATTATGTTAGGGGAAAGTAAGTTGGGAGGAAAATCCGATTAACGATTGGAACATTCCCCCTCTCCCTCGGGCAAGTCAACTCTATAGAAGCTGAATCCCGGCAGTTCCATAGATACAGTCTACTGGGGCTTATCCTTTGTAAATCTGTCCTGGTTGAGATATAAAGATAGAAATGTTTGTGAGATTTTTAAGTATCTGAGATCACAAAGGAAGCAGCATGGAATTAGAGAACCATAAAACATTTCATTCAGCTTCACCGAAGTTGTGTTGATGTATGCTGACACCTCTAATGATGAAAGATAGTCTTAGTAATGATGATGATAATAATAACAACAAGTGTAGTAATAATAGCTACCATATGTCACATGCATTATTTGTATCAGGCAATATGCTTTTGAAAGATTACTTCATTTAATCCTCCCCCAACATCCCTATATGGTGATACTATTATAAATCTCATTTTACAGACATTGAAACTTAGTTATACAGAAATTCAGTTACTTGCCCAAGTAAAAGAAACCAACTTTGAACCCAGGTGATGTGACTCAAGTTGCCATACCGTCATACCGTCTAAGAATAATTTACCTTTAGAGATGATGGTGCTTATTTGTTTTACAAATATATAGGTAAATATGTTTTCAACATCACCAATACTCATCTATGAGTCAGGGGCGCCTGAACTCCAATTCCAACTTAGTCATTGGGTAACGTTGGGATAGTTAAACTCTAGCCTCTTTAAGCCTTCTTGAGCTCAACTCTTAAGTGGATATAATAATGATGCTTATTTACAGGATATTGTGAGGATTTAAAAAGACACTATATTAGAAGTTGTTAGCATACTGCCCCAAGATGGCTTAAAACGTATAAGCAATTGGGGAGCCTGGGTGGCTCAGTCAGTTAAGAGTCTGACCCTTGATTTCAGCTCAGGTCATGCTCCCACGGTTACGAGATTGAGCCCCGCTTCAGGCTCCGTGGACATGGAGGCTGCTTACGATTCTCTCTCTCCCTCTCTCTCTCTCTCTCTCTGTCTCTCCCTCTGCCCCCCTCCACCATTTATGCTCGCTCACTCACTCTCTCTCTCTGTCTCAAAAAAAAGTATAAGCAATATCCCTATCAATTATTATCAGCATTCATTAAAAAATCAGAGTCTCTGACTACATTGGAAGATATGTAATGAGAGCATATGCTTTCACACATACTTCCCACTTATTTAGCATGGAGCTATAAAAATTAATGGCGCCAATGCCAGAGAGCCTACCAGTTCTGGGAAATTGTAAAATGAATGATTGCCTAAATAAATATAGATTTTATGTTCACTGAAGTATGCGATCAATATTTCAGTTTCCTTCTGTATTAGGTTTATAGCCTATGTATATCCACTAATAGAAGTGAATTTATTTTGAAAGCTGTAATCTTTCCTTTAAAATTATGTGGGCATTGGAATTTGGGGGACAATTGCCATTTCAGTGTTGGCATTTTTAGCTTCTTAGCTTAAGCTGAAAAAAAAAAGGAAGTTCACTTTCGGTAAGTTTTAATTTAATAATGCAATTAAAATCAAAACAAAAGGAAAAATGAAGAATGTAAATCACAGCATATGCCTGGCAAAGCCAAACCTTCAGCAGATTAACACCTCTTATTGAAACACTCTTTTTTTCTGAACCATAGATATACCCCTTAGGCTTTGCAAAATGACATTTGGGGGTTGTTTTCCATGCTTCGCAAATTTAGGAAAAGTGTGACTAGATTCTAAAAAAAGAGAAGGAGAATATTTCCAAAAATTGAGGTGGCTCATCTCAAGGACATCCTAAAGTTTTATGCCAAATGCATGTAATAAACACGTAGGCTTTCTTATATTCGTGTGATTCCATTTTGGATTTTATGGATATCCCATTATCCCTGTGTAGTGTGCCCCTTCATTCTTACAGAGTGGGGTTGGAAAGGGAAAAGATTTCTTTTTTTGCGTGTGCACAGTTTTTCTTTAATGACCCTATAATTCTTCTTTCGTAGGCTTTGTATATAATTCCCATTTACCGTTCTGTAAATTAAGATGAAGACAATGGTCCCATCCATCTATCCCAGAGTGATTTGACTCAAGCCAGAAGCTCACTGACCAAAGAAGCAGACACTGGTCTTTTCTGGTTCTAAGTTCTTGGGCTCTGTTCAAACAATGCAAACACCAGCAGTGCCATACGATGGGAGAGCAGAAGCCTTCACTGTCGAGCCCAGGGCCTCCGACCAGCTGTGCTGTTTTCTTTCTCATATTATTTGGCAATTCTGTTCAATCCACAGAAACTATGTCTGTGTGTATACACACACACACACACACACACACACACAGGCACATGTGTGGGTATGTGTGTGTGTGTGTGTGTGTGTATATATATGCGTGTGTGTGTACAAACATGTATGTTTAACATGTTTATGTATATGTTCATTTATCTGTTTATCCATCTCTTTTCTTGTTTTTAAGTTTATTTATTTATTTTTGAGAAAGAGAGAGTAGGGGAGAGGCAGAGAGAGAGAGAGACAGAATCCCAAGCAGGCTCCACCTTGTCAGCACAGAGCCTGATGAGGGGCTCTAACCCATGACCATGAGATCACCACCTGAGCCAAAATCAAGAGTTGGATGCTTAACTGACTGAGCCACCCAGGGACGCCATCTATCTTCTATATACCTAGACATGCCCTGCTTTGTGACAATGAAAATGGTCAGTATGTTTGATCAGATCCTTTATAAATACAATTGTAATTATTATAATCATAATTAGCTCTGACCATGTCATGAGCCTACTCTCCCACTCCTACTCAAAGCCTGGCAACACCTCCTCATAATTATTAGGATAAATAAGGTGTTCCATGTCATGGCTTCCAGATCTTTCTCCACATCTTCTTACAGTGCTCCTCCTTGTGATAACTCCCAGCAGGCACAGGCTTCTCTTCCAGTGATTCAGACCAAAGAAGTGATCCTGCCATTCAAGTTTCTCCTGCCATGTGCTCCCGATACATAGAATTCCTCAAATTCTGCCTAGAATTCTTCACTCCCCTTGTCCCCTCTTACTTAACTTTTAGATCTTGGTTTAATTTTCACTCAGGGACCTCTTCTTCAGAAATTCAATCTACAAAGAATCTCCCCTGAAAACCTCTTCTTTTTTTGTACCTCCATTTCTAGGTGCATGTTTATTCATGTTACTGGTTGTTGAGTATCTTTCTTCCTCCCTAGACAGGAATATCATGTTTGTCTTCATCACCTTGTAGGCCTCAGCTCCTAGACCGGTGCCTGTGTTGGAATAAAATTAGAATTTTTGCAAAGTTACGAATAAAAATGTGTAAGCTTTCATGTTGCTCGTTCATTCCAAACAGCCCTTACTAATTTCATCAGAAATATTTTGCAATGAAGACCACGTCTGAAGACTTCGTCTCAGCATTAGACGTCTTATCTGATCCATGTATAAAGAACACATCATAGTATGAGAAGCATCAAAAGCTCACCACAATTAAAATAGGAGAAAAGATGCAGCCCAAGTTTATCCATGTCAAACTGGTAGTTTAGGTAGAGACAAAACAACTACAAAAGAGTGTGGTGCTGATAATGTACAAGTCGGGACAGCACAGGACAGGAAGTTGACAGGGGCTAGTTTTAGGGTGCTGTCCTCGGTTGTTCAGCAGGAACAAACTATGCAGGACAAGCACAGAAGGTAACTGGGAACAGTACTGCCTCTTTCATTTCCAAGACTCTGAATGTTCTCAAGCAAATTTGCCCCTACAATGCTTTTCAAATAGCACAAAGACCCAAACAGGGAAGACAAACTGTTCTCAGCCAATAGGAATGTTGGTGTTACCTTGGAGATAAGGATCTTTTGCGATCAAACCCATGTCCTAGAAACCTGTGACAATCACCCTCCAGTGCACAGCACTTAGACCGGAGCATAAGAGCTTTCCAATGGGCTATGCCAGCAAGCTGCTTGAAACAATAACAGAAATTCCTGAGTCAGGGAGATAATTGACACATTGGACACATGTGGTAAATGCCCTTAGAATGAGCAGGAAGCCACATGCCCCGGATTTCTCGAATTTTTCTGTGTATTTCTCTGTACAGATTCCAATGAGAAGAATTGTTTCCCTCATTGTGTATCATTTGTCATACGCCCACACAAAGCCAGAGCAGAACCTGTTCTTTCCCCTGGTGCATTTACCATTTAAAGGGGAAACAAAACACATATAATTTCTAACTATTTACCAGCAAGTGAGACTCACAACTGACAAAACACGTAGGAAAAGCACCAGTAATCCAAATCGCTGCCCCCACTCCTTCCTGCCCTGCCCTGTCTCCTGGGTTTCTAGTGAGCTTTTCGGAAACATTCTAATCCTTTACCTACGGTCCAGTGGGGTCCTGAACTTTTCAAAACACAGGAAGCCAGACCTTCACTAAATTATTTCTGTTACATCCTTATGTTCACTGCCATGAATTTGGTGAAAGCCAGCCCCAGACACAGCTGGATTGAAGAAAAGATTGAAGAAAACAGATGAAAAGATATGGCCCCTAGTTCCAGAACCCTACCCATGGGGGTCAGCAGATGATTTGATATTTAATTGCAAAACAACATAATGCACGCCATGATAGAATGATATATGTGAGCTGCTGAAAGAAAACTATCATTTTATTAAAAATAAACTGATTTTTAGATTGCAGCTATCCAGGTGAATTGTTGCTGTGTTCCAGCTAATGGCCTCCACGTCTGCCGTGATAGTACTATGGAAGATAAACCCTGGCCTCTGTGCTTCCGGTGTCCTCCCCAGAGTGCTGGCTCCATCAGAGCCCAGACTGTCTTCATCTCCTTCTTTATTCAGTGTCTAGCCAAGGCTCTGGACTCTGGGGCATACCAGGAGCTTTAAGATACACGCTGAATGACTGAACACAATGATTCAAAACTGGAGATGCTGTGGGGTCCTTACTGCGTCTTATAATGCCACGTGTTAACTGTTTATCTGTCTTCCCAATTTCTTTTCCTCTCCCTCTCCTCCTCGCTGAGTCTGCTCTAGCCTCCTTCTCATTCCTGACAGCCAAGCACGGTCCAGTCTCAGGGCCTGCTTGCTTACTCTTCCCTCTGTCTGGAATGTTCTGCCACCAGGATCTGCTTGGCTCACTCCATCACTTCATTTCAGTTCTGCTCCAAGGGTTTTTCTCTGACATAGTCATTCCCTTGCCTTTCCTCCTCCCTACCATCCACTCTCTCCTTTACCCTCATAGCATTCATCACTAACTGCCATCACCTTGCATGTTTATTTATGTCTGCTTGCTTGTTGTTTGCCTCCCCGGGTGGGAACCTTTATCCTATGATGGCCCGGACTTGCTTCCCGACACTTCTATATCCCCCCGGGCCTGCAGCAGTGCCTGTCATCTAGTAATTGCTCAATAAACATTTGCTGCATTGTGAAATTCACAAGAAGCCATAAGAACAGTATTTGGAAGGTGCTTCCTTGTGGCCTGCCTCTCTGCCCTCTCAGACCTCTACAGCAAATCCATGCAGAGGCTAGAATGGAATGTGCGGATGGTTTTCAGAAAATAAAAAGTAAGAAAGGAAACGAGAATGAGTCAAACCAAAAGCCACTTGGCTGATACCCATTCTTCCTGCCCCCTTTTCCACAAAAACCCCTATAAGTTGTGTTAAGCCAAGTGACACGTGTCAAATTCGGAACACATCACAAATCTCCTGGTTCCTGCTTGCTCCCGAGAGTTTCTATTCCAATTGAACAATGACAGCCTCTCAAAACATGCCCAATCATCTAGATGCAAATGCAATATTTTATTGGTAGGAAAGAAATCACTCAGTTACCCAGATCCTATCCAAATTTTGCTATGATGATGGCTTTTTGAAAGGAATCATGCTGGTTTGGTGAGCAATTTAGCATCATGGATCAAAGGACCCTGAAAAGTACATTTGGAAGATTGCACTTGTAGGTGTGGATCTCAAGGAAATACTCAGTCATGTAGGAAAAGATACATAAAAGGCTCTATATCCCAGTGTTGTTTCTCTCAAAATAAGGAATAGGAATGTTGGTGTTACCTTGGAGATAAGGTATCATAACATAAATATCAGAGAAAAGTGTTTTGTACCTGAATTATGAGACATTATAACTATATGATGAAGTACTCTGAAAACATATCAATGGTGTTGTGATAATATGCCCATTGACATAGAAAGATGGCTAGGATTTACAAAATTACATTTTTATATATTGTATATTATATATTTATTTTCTATGACTGGCAGGAGAATCATTGTTCTTTATCATTTTTGTGTGTATGTTTATTTTATGAGTTTCATATCATAATTCAGTTTCACATTTAAAAGAAGTAACTTTAAAGCACAGAGAAGATAAAATACGCCCCTTCAATTTATAGCATGCTTTCCCGGTGGGTTGATATCTTCCATAACGGGGTGGAAATTGACTCTTGGATCAGGGGCAAACTATTGTCCTTCTGTAAGTGAAAGATATATATCCAGCACATCAACAGATACACAGGATAGCAGTGGTACTGTTTCACAGGAGGGCGATTAGGAAAAAATAAATCTTAAGGGGCTCCTTATAAGTGTAATAATAAAAAAAATGGCTGAGAAAGCCCATTTCATTCCAGTCCAAACATTTTAATCTTATGTTTATGTATCTTTTTGGAGATTTTTAAGTTCCTTCCATTAATTTTGCACATAATGACTTCTCACTTCCAGTAAATGCCGGTTTAAATCCAACCATTGGCACCGAGGGGAGGGCATTACATAAATCTATGAGGAGTTTCTGAAAAGAAGTAAAGAAATGAGGTTACTAGATCACTAATGGCAAAGAGCTTCAGCTTAGGAGATTGTTAACTCCAACATCCGGTAAGACACTTGAGGCGTCTTGAAAGCAATCCTTAGAAATATTTCTGCTTTTCCTAATTGAGGTCACACAATGGGAAGTTTTTACTAATCCCTAGACATAGTGGTTTTACTTTTCTTTTCTTTTCTTTTTCTTTTCTTTTCTTTTCTTTTTTTGGCATTTGTACAATGCCTTCATTTAAGACGCTCCTTAAAAGCATCCTCTCAGTGATAAATGAGTAAGAGACTTGGCAAGCCTTTTCTCTACTGACACTCATATTTCAAAAAATCAGGGTAATGATTAGAGAAGTGAAATATCAAAGACAAGGCCCAAATCAGTCCCCAGAGCAAGAGTAGCTAAAATCAGAATTATCAGCACAGTTTCCTCCCAGGAACACTTTGGAATCCATCAAAAGGACAGAACATGATGCTAAAACATCAACAATGAGGGGGGAAAGGAGGCCTCCACCTCCCAGTATAATAAAAACAACCCTTCCAGGTTATCATAGAACATCCTCAAAAAGTGACTCAAATTCCAGTTGCAAAAACCAAACAGGCTGGGGCATTCCAGTAACACATTACAAACAGTACTCAGCCCCCAGATGAGCTGAGTTCTCAGTCAGAAGCTGAGTGGTGTCACAGGGCTACGATGACATTTTTGTTCTCCTTCCCCATTCCCAGGAATCAGGGTAGTCTCATTAGAGAATGACTCTATCTCCAGAGGCTTCCCACATTCATAGAGGTCACAGTTTATGTATGTATGTATGTATGTATGTATGTAAAAGATTTTAGTGTTTATTTTGATAGAAAGAGAGAGAAAGAGAGGGCATGTGCTTGTGCATGCAAGTGGGAAATTGGCAGAGAGAGAGAGCGAGAGAGAGAGAGAATCCTCAGCAGGCTCCATGCTATCAGTGCAGAGTCCAATATGGGACTTGATCTCACAAACGGTGAGGTCATGACCTGAGCCAAAATCAAGGGTTGAGCACTTAACTGACTGAGCCACCCAAATGCTCCCTCAGTCATAAATTTAAAGAGAAGCTATGGTAGGAGGAATCATGGCAGACCCCAAGATGCCCATGTGCTAAAGTCTGGAACCTATGAATATCTGACCTTACAAGGCAAAGGGGACTTTGCATATGTGATTAAGGTTAAGGACTTTGAGATGATGAGATTAGGCTGAAGTATCCAGATGAGTCTAATCCAATCTCATGAATCTTTACAACAGAGGACCTGTCCCCAGGCGGTGGTCAGAGGAAGGGAGGTGAGGATAGAGGCAGGGTCAGAGAGATGTCATGGGAGGGCCGGACCAGCTATTTCTGGCATTGGAGATGGAAGAAGGGGTAATAAACCAAGGAGTGTATGTGGTGTATAAAAGCTGGAAAAGTTGAAGAAAGGGATTCTTCCTTACAGGCCTCAGAAAGGAATACAACCCTGCCAATATGTTGATTTCAGACCAGTGACACTCTTATCAACAGAATTATCAGAAAATAAATTTGTGTTGTAACCACCACATCTATGGCATGTTGTTACATCAATGATAGGCAATGAATATGACACCAAGGGTAGAAATCTCAAGCCTCACTTTTTTACCTCTATTGCTAGTTTTTAATATAAACCAAAATATCTTAAATGTCAATGTGACAAAGTCAGTGTTTCCTCCACAGTCAGACCACTCCCCTATGGAGGGTCACATCGTGAGATCAAACCAGTCCGTACCCAAAGTAGTGTAGGCAGGGCAGGAAAACCAGAGTAAGGAAGTCATATATCCAAGAACCCTTGTTCATTTTTCCCTGAATCTTTTAATCTAGTACTCTAATACATTAGGCAATATTATTCCACCATTTTGCTCAATTGTGGCTTTGTTAGAAAAATAAAGACCCTTCTAACAATGTAATTTCACCTCATCTTAAAATAATTGAGCAAATTATAGGCCCTGGCAATCAGCCTGGCCTATTGTACTTAGTCTTTTTTGTATTTACCCAAAAACATAAATATGATAAAGGAATACCAGGGGAAAAAAGGATAAGCTTTATAGGTTCTTTTGGTATGGTGACTCTGATTTGAATTATACATTTGACTAAAGATTCATGGGCTATTTTGTTTTTGTCATTTTGTTCTCAGCTGAAATACTGAGAAGGCCATCCATGACTACATATTTAACATAGTTCATCAGCATCCATCGTATTTCCCTGTTTTTATTTTTTCACAATATCTGCAATCGTTTTTATATTTTGGTTCATATATCTATGTTCTACACTAAAATATAAAGCTCTATGTAATTGCAGATTTTATCTATCTTATTCATGCTAAATATCCATTTTGTAAAATGCTTGATATTTACTAGGCAGCCATTAAATAATTGTTGAAATGATGGGCAGATAGATAAATGGAATAATGGATGGATGGATGATTGGATGGATGGATGAAAGAAAAAAGACAGCTAATGCCCAGAAGATCAAGAAATCTTCACAAAAGGGTGACATTTCATAAATCTTCAATGGAGAGAAGGTAGGATTACAGATGACATTCTACATGCAGATAATAACACTATCCAAGACCCAGAAAGGAGCATAACTTTGGTGGTATGGAAAGCACAGAAACTAGTCAACAAGATTGGAGCACTAAGGCAGGGTTTGACAGAAGAAAAGTTGGGATTGTTGCATGTTAGCGATCAAACAGCTTTGCCCAGGAAATGGGCATAAAATAAAGAAAGGAAAATAGGAAGTTGAGTCCGGAGACTGGTATTTCAAAATGGGCTCTCATTTTCACTGCGGCCTCTTAATATCTGAGCCTCTCTCGTTTCAGTGGCTCCTATATTCTCAGGTGGAACCATTTGAGATGCCATATTGAATTGCAGTTCTATGTCTGAATCTGTTCAATGTAAGCCTGTGGGGGATTTTACATATCATCAGATATTCATGCTCTCATAACCCCATATATGCCTTGGGGGAACTGTCTTCCTCATTTTGTTGAGCTTGACCATGTAACTTGCATTGGCCAATGAAACTAGTGCGGATCTCATATATTTTATGTCTATGAAGAGGATTTAGACATGCGTGGTTGACTTGGCCTCTGTCAATCATGCTTAAGAGAAAAGCACGTCCCAAGTTCTGCTGGTGCTGCTCATGCTAGGTCTCAGCATGAGAAAGATTTGAAGTAGACCTGAATGTGATTTATAGTCTAAAGCTGAACACTGCCAGTGATAATGATGTCAAACGTTATATTCTAGTTAGTAGGCATTATTATAACAGTAAAACCTGATGAGAATGCTTGCTACAGGAGAGCTTGGTCACAAAATGTAGCAAAGATAGTTAACAACTCATCACCATTTATCCTTCCCCTGGCAGAGTAGAGAACCGTGCCTAGAAAGTGGCTGTCCAACTAAAGACTGCATAACGATGGGCAGAAGCCATATGACAGTTCTGATCAAGGGAATGGAATCAATAGAAGTGATGTGTGTCTCTTCAAGGCCAACATGATTAGGAAGCCATATCTTTCCCCTTCAGCCAGCTGGATGCTGATGGCTGAGGAAACCCACAAAAGAGAAAGTCATAACATGGAAGAAGTTTGATAAATCACATAGGGAGAGGCCACGGCAGACCATAAACACCCCCACCTGGACTGTTACATGAGCAAGAGCAGAATTTCTATTTTCTTAACTACTAAAATTTAGTTTGAAGCTGCACCCATTAGCCTATGCAATATGTTTGACATGTAACAAAATTGTATATATTACAAAGTTATGAAATTATCTCCACAGGATTATTTAAGGATCACAAAGGGTTTATGTTTGCTTAAGAGAATGTTCTTCAGGGCGCCTGGTTGGCTCAGTCAGTTAAGTATCCGACTCTTGATTTCGGTTCAGGTCATGATCTCATGGTTTGTGAGATCAAACTCTGTGTCAGGCTCTATGCTGACAGCTGGGAGCCTGCCTGGGATTCATTCTCTCTCCCTCTCTCTCTCTCTCTCTCTCTCTCTCTCTCTCTCTCTCTCCCCCCCTCAATCTCTCTGTCTTTATACTCCTCCCCTGCTTGTACATTCTCTCTTTCTCTCAAAATAAATAAATAAACTTAAAAAAAGAGAATGTTCCCCCAAAAAAGAATGTTCATTTAAAAAAAAAAGCTAGCTTTCAATGTGGTAACATTTTAAATTCTTATGAATAAATTTAAGAAATCTTCATGTGTTCTAGTTGATAAGAAAAAGATCAGTGAAAAGATCCCCCACTCTCACGGAGTTTATATAGTGGCAGGAGTAAGACAATATAATAAGTTATATAATATTTTTTAACGTAATAACTGCTGATAGGAACAAAGAACTGGGTAAGGAATATCAGGCTGTGGTGTCAGGATTTGGGAGGGGCGATGAGGAAGCACAAGTTCATTGTATGCAGTTGACTCTTGCCTGAGATGAGTGGAAATGGAGGAAGGAAGGAGCCCCCTCAACCAATCTCTTCCATTCATACCCGTCACCACCACTCAAGTGATTCTAGAAATTCTAGAGTTCCCATTGTCCTCATATTATCACCACATGATTTTGGCTGATGTTATTACTGGGCAGAGGAAGAGGAGGGGACTACTCAGGCTCAACTGGTTTGTGTGGCAATGGTCCCATGTGGATGGGATGAGGCGTGCTTCCATATTGTGGAAAGCCTACGGTGGGATCCATTGGCACACAACACCAGACCTGTTGGTCACACCAGTCACTATTGTTAACCAGATGGATAAATCTTAAGTCTGGGGACTCTAACAATCCCTAAAGATCAAAGATGTTATTAACCTAAGACTGTGATGAAAAGATTTTAACAACATAGAATCTTCGGTTATGATGGTGACACTAAAAGACCATGCCCAAGGAAGGGAAGAGAAGGTTCCTCATTGAATAGCTAAAATTTGACTCTACATATCATTTAGATAAAGGAAGAAAAAGGACATAAAATATATGTCCTACATATAATTTGGAAAAGAGAAGAAAACAGAAATAAAATAAAAACTCAACTCAGGTGCAGGAAATATATTTATAAAACGAATGAAACAAAATGCTTGTTTTTCCCCTCCCACCTATCCTATATTTATTTTGGCTGCTCCCACCTCCTTCCAAATGGCTGGTCAAAACACAAATCCTTCTGGGAGGAAGCTTGAACATGCTTATTTCAGTCTATGAATTATCCTCTAAAAATCATTCCAAAAGCATTAACATACTTTGTATAGAAAATAAAGATAAAAAATTGTGAAGAGAAACTGGAAAATACTTGCAGTTTCTGTAAGCTGCTATAATAACTACATTGAGAAAGCTGTGATTATCTCACAAATGCTGCTCAAAATTCCCATGATCTGTGCATTAGCTGTTATCAAGATAAATGTTTTCTGAATGACAGTTCTAGAGATGTTTATGGATTGGGAATTTTTCCGTAATACAAATAGTTTACAGTAAGCCCACAAAAGGACACAAGAAAAAAAACAAAACAAAACGACAATATGTCTTGCATAGCTCACTGTTTTTCTTGCCACTGAAAAATGAAAATTCTGGTACCAAAAAGGATTAGCAATGGACACCAAGGGGCCAGACTGCTACAGGTTCATTAAATGCCTAATTTTGTTCTTTTTCGTGTTTAGGAGACACTTTTTTGCTTTTTTAATCTTTGATAAAATTTGATCAAGTGTTCACGTCGTTATTAAGCCATAAATGGAAGGCATACGCACATTTTTGCTACTGGAACCTTTTAAATAAGGGTTAGGTTCACAAAAATGTCCAAGTATTCTTTGAAGCCAATGTAATAAAGTACTTCCAAGGCCAAGGATCAAGGTATAATAAGTCGCCATCCACTGGGCTATGCTTATCGTTTTCCCTCCCAGTCATGGTACTGAAGAGATGATGGCCAAAACGGTGGAGGGCAACTGTGCTGGTCATTAAGATATCATCAATCAGCTCGAATCCCACCCTTCCCTGGTCAGCTCTGTGGTGCTGGGGTAATGTCTCCGCAAACCTTGCTCACGTTTTGCCAGGTGCTCCCTGTTACAATCTTCCAAAAGGAGGCAAGACAGGAAGACTGAACAACTGAAGGAAGGAGAAGGGATTTATTTCTTCCTGTTTTGCATCTTGTTGTTCACTATTGGGATGGCATTTGATTACAGTCTCCAGATTTTTCTAGCAATTCTACAGATAGCTTCATCTTGTCTCAAAGGCAGTTCTTTCTCCTCAGAACTTTAGATGACTTGTACTTAGGGCTCTTCCTCCAGGCTTCTGGGGTTTAAAAACCTCTTCCGTTGGCTCCCAAAAGACAGTCGCCACTTCCTGCAATTTCTATTTCTGGGTTATTATCTGCATCCTCTTTTTGCCTTTTCAGTGCTTCCATATCTGTTGAATCAGTTCCTTATATGAAATACTTTGTGTTTAAATAGCAACTGTAATTTCTATATCTATGACTGGACAGTGACTAATATAAAAGCCAAGGAAAGAAGTTTGAACACGTGAGGGAATTTTGGACAATCTATCCTTCATTGAAAAGGGCAAATGGAGCAAAACTGTACGTGTAATGAATGAAAAGTAGGAAAGGAACAAAGGCCTATGTGATGGAAAAAAGGGCTTCAACTATTTCATAAAATTTTCAACTATTAAAATAAATGTGTCGATGCCAACGATAGCATCTGATAGCTTTTATTTTTGAACTTCTGAGAGCTTAACATATTGATTTGAACATAGCAAATATCTAAATTGATTGTAATGCACCAGTAATTCCTAAAGGAAAAGAACAAGAAAGTCCATAAAAGACAAGAGGATAGGTATTATATACACTGACACTTTTCTGCTATCTACGTACTTTCTCCCAGAGTCAAACATTTGTAAATGATCTTGCCAATCTGTCTGCTGCCTTTGTGCCTGGGAGAGCTACTGAAGAATATCACAGAAATCCACAATAACAGATTGATGTTATTTGCTATTACATTCATAAACACAGCTCATACAGGCATTCAACCCTACCCAAAATACTATTATGTATTTCCAATTCCCATAATGATAGTCTTGCTTTCTGTATGTCTTTTCTGACTAACATTTAAGGCAGAGCAAAGCACTAAGACAACAGAAGCTGGTGCCTGGGTAACTCAGTCGGTTAAGTGTCCGACTTCGGCTCAGGTCAGGATCTCATGGTTCACGAGTTTGAGCCCCGTGTCAGCCTCTGAGCTGACAGCTCAGAAGCTGGAGCCTGCTTCAGATTTTGTGTCCCCACCTCTCTCTCTCTCTCTCTCTGCCCTTCTCCCCACTCACGCTCTGTCTCTCTCTTTCTCTCAAAAATAAACATTAAAGGGGCGCCTCGGTGGCTCAGTAGGTTAAGCGTCCGACTTCAGCTCAGGTCATGATCTCACGGTTCGTGGGTTCGAGCCCGCGTCGGGCACTGGGCTGACAGCTCAGAGCCTGGAGCCTGCTTCCGAATTCTGTGTCTCCTCCTCTCTCCGCCCCTCCCATGCTCATACTCTGTCTCTCTCTGTCTCGCAATAATAAATACACATTAAGAATTTTTTTTTAAAAATAAAAAATAATAAACATTAAAAAATTTTTTTAAAGAAAACAGAAAACAGAAGCAACCTGTGATGGTTACTTTAGTGGCCCCCCAATGAACTTTAACTCTAGCATGCAAAACCATGAATAGTCTCTCCCACATCAACTCTGGCTTTGACCATGTGACTTGCTTGGCCAGCAGGAATATTAACAAGAATGATGGATGCAAATGTTTGATAAATGCTTGAATATCAGGTGTGTTCTCTTAGAAATGGTTGCTCTTGGAAAGTGGTTGCCATGCATAAATGGACACTACCGAATGGTGAGAACCCATATAAAGAGAGCTGCTAGAGGTTGAAAGACTACCTTCTGGCCAAGCTTCCAACCGGAAACAATAGCGTAAGTGGCCTCAGCTACACTGTATGGAACAGAGCTACTTACTGTGTTCAGTCAAACACAGAAGAAGAAGAAACCTTCATCCTGTCAGAGGCCTTTGTCATTTGATGGGGACTTTCCTCCATTGGTCATCTCCTCTCCCTCTCTTTTGAATCTTTCTCACCACCATCCTTCCTTGTTCTTGTTCCTCCCATAGTTTATACAAGTATGGATGTAGCTGTCTTACTCTGACCCCTTATCTCTTCCGGCTATAACCCCATTTGGCTGCTTCTTTCCATGGCCAGCCTTTCAAAAATTACATCTGCCCTCTCTCCACTTCCTCATAGTCCATTTTCTTTTCAGTCCCCTTCAAATCTGCCTCCTGTTTCCACCATTCCCCAATTGTGTGTGTGTGTGTGTGTGTGTGTGTGTGTGCGCGCGCATTTGTCCTGATCACAAATGGCCTCTATATTGCCAGATCTAACAGACTGACTTCCACCCACTACCTACGTTAAGTTCTCAAAGACTTGTCACCATTTATCACTATATCACATGGTACCTTCTTTTCTCTTGGCTTTTAAAGTACCTCCTGTCTTCCCCCTAGCTTACTGGTTACTTTGTCCAGTTTCTTTCTTGGCTTCTCGTCTCACACCTGGCTGAATCTGAGTTGCACATGGGTTGTTTCTAGACCTTATGATTTTCTTCTGCTTTCTCTCTCAATGTGATTCTAGCTAATTCAGTGGCTAAATGATATCTATTACAATGACAGCTAAATTTATAGCTCTAGCCCAATTCTCTAGAGAACTATATCCGCCTGTATACGGTTTACCTCCACTTAAATATCTGACAAGCACCTTAAGCACATTCATCTGAAACTCAGCTCTTCCCTAATCTTCCCCATCTCAGTGATAACTCCATCATAAATCACTTGTTCAATCTAAAATCATAGGAGTTATGCTTAATTCTACTACTTATTCTTTCAACAGACATTTAATTGAACACTTACTACCACCAAACATACACTAGATTAACATGATTCTTGTCACTGCTTAGAGTTGACAACAGATGCGAATGGATAATTACAATACAACTGGAAAAAATGTAGTAATAGAGAATACATAAAATACGTCTACACGCAAAGGGATAGTATTCAAGTGCCATTCTGGAAAACAGAGGAAAACATTTCAAATAGCCAAGTTCTGAGAACTTTTGCTCTCATTACAGGAACTGCTCAGTTTCTTGTTTGGCTTATTACTTGAAGTTAACCGTACAAGTTAGATCACAAATTATGTATCCCTTAGGATAAAGGGTTCTCAGGTTTGAGATAAATGTTTTCCTAATGTCGAACTTCTGTCAAGCTGTGGTCCTGAGTGGTGGTTTGGATTTGGATTGGTCCCTCTCTCATCAAATATCTTTGAATTATTCTCCCCTCAGTGTTTCATTTATGTGGCTATAAATCCCACTTCATTTCTTTTTCTCTGCCTTCTTGTTTTGCTCCAATCTAGCATAATTTTAGAGTGGTAGGAAACTTGACAACCCCAGTAAACCTCCTACTCTCAGAGACACATGAGCATTATGTAATTAAACAGTGAGGTGCATTGCTTAATACACAGATCTTTTTTTTATTTTAAGCACTTATATTTGGTGACAACATGAATCTTAATAAAAGTATATGCATAGTTCATATATCATACTTCACCCAGAACATGCTAGAAGATTAAGAATCATGAGTAGTTGTCCTCTGTCTAACGTGATAGTCTCGGGAAGTGCAAGGTTTAAAAGAAAATTATCGTGCTTCATATGAAAACATTTTGAAGTATTTTAAAGTATTAATACAGTGTGGATTTCATTGTACCTGTAGGGGTAGGAAATGCCACAGGTAAGATTGACTGTCGCAAAGAATTTCTCCCCAGTTCAATAAATAGTCCAGTGGAGTAAGAAATTCACGGTAATAGACACAAGTTGGTACATACGGGTGAAAAATAATTGGCAAGAATGATCTCAACGATTATTAGATAATGTTTTTCTAATTAGTAGATTTAACATTAATCTCTGTAACTTCATTTCCAAATACATAAAGGTCAGCTTTGATATATATTTATTAAACATAGCATATTCTGGGAAATTCGGTAGGGAGATTAGAAACACTAAAACCTTCAAGAATTGAAGCTTAAAGGAGCTTAAAGGAGAAGACAGTCTTGTAGGGGGAAAAAAAAAAACCCAGCAATGCCAAGCGTGGCAATAAGAGTACAGAAGGGAGCACATAGAAAAGAATACTTTGTTCTGGAAAAGTACAGTCCTGGGAGGAGCTGGGTAAGTTCACTCATGAAGGTTTGAAGCAAGAATGTGAAGAATGTATGGATGTGTTGAATCACTATATGGTACACCTGAAACTAATATAACTCTGGACTGGGATTAAAATGGAAACTTAAAGAATATGAAGAATGTGATAAATTTTCCAGGGGCCAGGGGGAAGTAGGCCAGCATTTGAACATAGCTAAGTCTACGAGAATGCCAAGGGGCAGGGAGCGAGTGCATTTGGAGGGCAGGAGGGAACACTGAGCTCCAAGCTGTGGGCAGAGCCTGGGCTGAGCAGAAGAAGGGAGGCTGAGTAAGCCAACAGGGCCAGCTGGAGACGGCCTGGGGTCTGCATAGAAAGCGTCTCTGCTTTCAGATAATGTTCTAAACTAGATTTGTGTTTGGTAAACATGAAAAGTTAAATACAACCTTTTGCATTTATTTAATGATGAAAAGCTGTGACTGCTATGTTTATAATTTAAACACCTATAGATCTTTTGCTGCAACTCATTCTTGACTCACAACCTTCCAGATTGCAAGAAAAATATGTAAATGTAATCAACAGCATACATTTAATGAGCTTTCATCTACACAGAGCTCTGGGATTCTTTTCTTACAGATAGGACCTGTATATCCTAAACACGTCTATATATCTACACCTAAGTATCTATACCTATGTCAATGCCAATGTCTATGCCTGTATCTGGAGCTAGAGCTATATCCCTGGTAAGGAAGGAATGGGGCGGGACTATGAGTAACTGCTCCAAATAAAAAGGTAACACTTTTCAACTTCTCATCAATTCCACAGCTCCTACCTTGCTCTGAGCCACCGTCACATCTCACCTGGATTACTGCAAACGTCTCCTAACTGATCTGATTCTATATCTGACCCCTATGAGTCTGCCCTCACTGCAGCCACGACAATGATTCTTTTCAGACATCATGCCACTCTTCCACTCCACCCTTTGACTGACTCCCTTGGGTGCCAAGTCCTAGGATGGCCCAGGTCCTGAAGGGTCTCACCTTCTTTTTCCTCTCTGACCTCTTTCTTGGTCCTGCATTTTTTTTTAAGTAAGCTCTCCACCCAATGTGGGGCTTGAACTCATCACCCCAAGATCAAGAATTGCATGCTTTACCTACTGAGTCATCCAAGTGCCCCTTGGCCTCGTCTTTTTCATCCACAATGTTCCCCCCACACTGACCTCCTACCTATGTATTTCCTGCCTTTGGGTCTTTGCAGCGACTGTCTTCTCTACTTGGAACATTTTCCCTGAAGACATCCACCGAGCGCACATCCCCATCTCCTTACTGTCTGTGCAAGTTATCAATTGGTTGTCTCTCACTTCTAAACTCATCCTCTTCCTGCTTTTGACAGGAGATCTAGGCTCTTTAAATATCTTCTCCTGGGCCAGCTGGCACAATGTTAAGCTTTGTCAGTAGAAGATGCTGGAAAAACACTGCAGCAAAGTGAGATCTTGCTTCCTGGTTCCAACAGCTCACCAGCCAAGTTCCTGCCGTGCAAGTGGCTTCCCTATGTCCAGCTCCTATAGAGCCCACAGCTTCTCTAGCCTGGCTCCGGAAACACCCAAAAGCCATCAGCTGCCTACAGCAAATCTCCCCACCCCAGAGGCTCTTGTGATGGAGTAGTTCTGATGAGAAACTTCTCTGCACGGTTTTTCCCACACCCTAGAGGGAGGTTCTCTGGCAAGTTCCAGAAGGTGGATTTCCAGCAAGAGCACTGTTCCACAGGAATGTTTCTGCCATCCAGTAATTCACAACTGCAGCTCCCAGCAAGGCCTGGAACTCAGCTCTGGCTGGAGGGCACTATCTCAATGCTAGGAGTAGGGGCTGTTCTTCATATGTTCTATTCCTGCTTTCTCTGCAGTTTGCTTTCCCTCTTACTAGTTGATCTCCTATGAATTTAATATTCTGTTAAATGATTCTTTACAGTATATGCTCCTTATTCAAATTACCACATGGTTTCTCCTGATTGGGTCTAGACTGAATCACTATCTTAACTCAAAGATCAGGATGAAGTCTTTTCTTCTCTCTCTACTTAAGTGTTCCTGCCTTTTGGACCCCTTGGCCTTGCTCCGGGTTTTTCTTTCTTCCATAACATTTATAACCTTCCAGCATCCTTGCCAGTTTATGGGTTTATTATGTCTATAGTTTATGAACTGCTTACTCTTACTGGAATAGAAATACCTCAAAGGTATGCACCTTTTTCCAAAGGTTGTTCATGGATGTATCTCAAACTCCTAGAACAGTAAGTGGCACATAGTAGATGGTCAGTAAATATTTGTTGAAGGAATAATCAACAGATCACAAGCAGCTGCCTTTCTGAATATACCGTCCCATATGAGGGGAACTTAACATGTCAGAATTTCTGTATCCTCTGGGGACTGAGAGAGGTGCCAATCCTTCCACTTGTCCTAGATTACAGATTATAGAAGTTGTTTATTGCTATAGGTATCATCCTTAAGATACCACAGAAGATTGTGGTCCCAGCATCTCAAATGCATCTAACCATGTTAACTAAACCAATAACTCCTCCTTCTGTTATTTTTTGAATGTGGCAATTGGTTTTATATTTAATTTGCTTGTGTTCACTGTCAAGCTGTGTGCACATGTTGTTAAAACAAAGATATTCACTGTCACTGACACCTGACTTCTGATTAAGGATATAAGAGAGAGCAAAGCATCTGAAGAATAGATCTATATAGCCTTGAGTTAATCACACATAGATAGAAATAGTATGTATATATATATATCCTTTTCTTTTCCAAAGTTTATATATCCAGTAAATAATCATGGCCAATATACCCAGACATAGTTAGGGGAAAAAATACAATTGAAATAGGTAACAACAGGCAACATCTAATTTTAATTTCTCATTGCTGTTTAACATATGGATACAAGGTTGATTTCCTCTATGGAAGTGAGTATCCCCAGTTCATCTCTGTGAAGTTCACCTGTGTGTACTCTTAGCTTTCTTTGAAAGATAACCCAGTCCTTTGTATCTCATAAAGATGAAAGGCTCTATGAGATACAATAAACATCTAAACTCCTCAAATAAAGATTATACGTGGAGAGAAGAACTTTGGTTGTTTGGAACTACAGGAATATAAATCAGCTTGGTTAGCCACATTTTCCAGAGATATAAGAGCATTCTCACTCAGAAGCAGTACATTTTTTCATTTTAAGCATTTCTACATGGAATATTTCTAAAATGCATTGCATCTCCAGGCACCTGGCTGGCTCGGTTGATAGAATATGTGACTCTTGATCTCTGGGTCATGAGTTCAAGCCCCACGTCGGATGCAGTGTTTACTTAAAAATTAAATTAAATTAAATTAAAATATACTGCATCTTTATTTTCAGCAGTTGAAGATACTTTCTCTGAAAAGCCATGTCTACCTCTTCTAGTTTGAAGTGGGTGCCCTTGATCTATGCTCACAACAGATCCCGTACTTCACCGACCAGAGCACTGATCCCATTGCGTTATGACTACCTGTTTAAATGTCAGTGGCCCTCCCTGGGTTGTAATGTCCTTTAGGGGACATTTCATATGTGCAAAGCACATAGCAGATACTTAATAAATATTTGTTGACTGGGATGCTTGGGTGGCTCAGTCAGTTAAGCGTCCGACTTTGGCTCAGGTTACGATCTCACGGTCCATGAGTTCGAGCCCCGTGTCAGGCTCTGTGCTGTCAGTTCAGAGCCTGGAGCTTGCTTTGGATTCTGTGTCTCCCTCTCTCTCTGCCTCTCCCCCCTCACGCTCTGTCTCTCTCTATCAAAAAATGAATAAACGTTAAAAAAATTTAAAAAATATAAAAAAAAATTTGTTGACTGATGACAACCTCAGGGGCATCACTACTAACACCGAAAGCAATACAGGGGGAGAGTAGTCAAGGCACTTTGAGCAGGTGATGCTCTCGGACTTGACATAAACTCTACAAATTCTTTGAATTTTGTTTCTCTCCTCTTAGTATTAGGTAAAACGATCCTTGTTGTTCTTTTCCCCCTGATTATTCATTGTCTCTAACATGCTATGGGGGTGTGAAAACAAGACCTACAAACAAATGTATACTAAGTTAAAAACAAACAAATAAACGTGCAACTGCCATTCTGTACAATTCACAAGCCTCAGTGCTAGAAGGAGTTTAGCTCCAGTAAGCTCTCTCTCTTTTAATTCTTCTTAGTTTTTAGCTGTTCTCGTTCAATGAAGTTGTCAAAAAGCTGAGGTTTCCAAAGGGTGATGTGTTCCCATGTTCTGCTCCATATAATCAACTTAATTTAATACATATTGTAGCAAAAAAGAAATTTGAAAAGCTTGTCTTAAATCACTGCCCTCCCACTTATCAAGAAAAATCACAGAAAGCAATACATAATATAGAAACTCTCAGTACAGACACACAGCCATAAAACCAAAGCACTCTTTCTTCAATAAGTGGATGTTTCACCGAGGTCAATTAAAGGCAAGATTTATGTACACTTGAAGTCACTCTGCCTTAAAAAATGGCTTTACACACTCTTCTTGAAGTTAGAGTGAGGAACCACTGGGAAGCTGAATGCCTTTATAATGGAAAAACAGAAATAATTTGTAAGATAACCCTGGTCTTTAAGACAACAACAGAAATGGTGAGGGGAAACCCCAAAATATATGAGAATAGGGAAGACTAAAACTGACTTCCAAAGTCACTGAGGAGGAAGAAATCTCATGTCTCTATTTAGAGCATCTCAACTGAGAAACTTGTTTTTTATACCTTATCTGAATGCCACAGGTTGAACCTTCTCTGACTTATAAAGTGAGAATAAACTTAAAAGGTCTACAGTGCCAATAACACATTACAGCCTGTAAACAGTATTCTTTGACACTATCCATAATTAATTTCTGTGCCTACCAAGATTTAGAAATGTAAAACAGCAGAGAAAATATAAGGCCTCACAAACCTAATGAAACCTCATTGCATTCAGAATGGTGACTCTATTGTAAACCAAGCTGGGATTGAGTGATGGGTGGACGGTGTGGGTAGCAGTTGCTCTGGGGTCTTGGATGAGTGGAAACTTGCTATGGAGACTAACTTGGAACAGGCATTCCAGACAGAAGAAATTTCACATGCACAGAAGGGCCCGGGATCAGGAACAAGTTTGGCTTGTTCAGAGAAAATCATGTAGTTTGGAACCTCTACGAGGGGCATACATGATAGGAGATGTGGCTCTGGAGGCGGGCAGGAGTAAGATGATGAAGACCATACTCATGTTTTGTGCTTTCATCGGGTAAATGAGGAAGTAGGTAACAAATGGCCCAGAGAAGTCAGGAGCTGGATAATGATATGACTGGATACGCAAATGAGAAAAGTCCTCTCTGGCAGTAGTAAAGAGGGTAGGTTTGAGAAGAAGAAACTGCAGGCCAGGCAGCTGTCCAGGTGAGAAATGACGATGGTCTGAGATGGGAGAGTAAAAGCATAAATGATGGAGAGAGCCAGACGTGGGACGTTTGAGGGACAGAACCTGGCCACACTTGATAATGGATTAGATGTCCAGGGTAAGGTAAGGAAAGAAATCTGATAAGGCTCTTACATTCTGACCTCAACATCGAGAGAGGAAACATGGAGGAATTGGCTGGTTTGTTGTGGGCATGATGAGTTTGAAGAATCTGTGATGTCTATAGATAGAAGTGGGTCCAGAGATTCAGTCAGACATTTGGAGAGTATGTGGATTCATCACTTATTGATTCAACAACTATCTATCATGGTAGAAGATAAGAGCCAAGGGCAAAATCTGGAGACATCATCATTTAAGAATCAGGCAGAACAAGAGACACCATCAAAGGAGATCCAGAGAGAAGTCAGGAACAAAACCAGTAGAGGGGGATGCATGAACAATGGAGCAGCAGGGTTACCAACATGGGAGTTACCAATGTCTAAAATGCTGAAGAGAAATAACAAAGGATAGGCACAGAAGGAAGCCATTGAGATGGGAACCAAGACTGGATTCAGTGGCACGGTGAGGGTGGAGACGGTTAATGAGTTATGCATCTGGAACAAATAAGAGTTGGCTCAGTGGAGCAGGCACTTGCAGAAGGCCTTTGAGAAACCAACTGAACAAGGAGACATACAAGATGGTGGCTTGAAGAGGTCATAGGGTCAAGGTTGGAAGTGGGTTAGATTAGTAGTCAAGGTTAGATTAGTCTGAAATGAGCTAATCCCATTTCCACCATGCTTTGGAGGAAGCCCACCCACTACTGGACTAAAGATTCCTTCCCATTTTTGTTTTATCCATGAGATGGAGAATGTTGAGATAAATAACACACCATTTTCCTAAAATTATATATATATCTATACATATATGTAGATATGTATAGATATAGATATATATACACATATATATCTGTCTATACATATACATATGTACACAATTACTATAAATTTATAATTATTTTAATATTAAATTTAATATTAAACATTAAATTTAGTTGTATATATAATAGCTGTTTGGTAAAATATCAAATGCTGTATGTAATCAAATGGAAGGAAATGTTTTTATCGGAAGCACTCTCCAAAAGACACTGACTGGGGTAACGAGCTGGGTTAATGTCCAGGGAATATGCTTATGTAAGTGCAAGGAGACTCTGAAGTGATGGTACTCTCAGGCCTTAGGGGCCAGGCTGAAGTCTAAAGAAATACAGAAGAAGTGAGAACATTGCAGAGCAGGGAGGAAATAAAAGAGGCAGATGCTATTTAAGGAAAGCAATCTATAAACCCCTTTCTTCCATTTGTCTGACAAAACCTTAGTAATTAGTAATTTAATAACTGACTACATTGCTCCTTAATGCTTTCGTATAATTGCAAAGAAGAGACAAATACCTACCCAAGCTCAAGACTAGACAAAAACAGAGACCATGGGGCAAGTTGCAATGTGGGTTATGTCTACTTCTCTCTACTTCCTTGGTGGATGCATGATTTTGTATATCCATGTACCCATAAATGGACATTGATGAACTGTTTTAATTCAGAAGTTGCATAACTTGGGAACACGCAGTCTCATCTTTATTTGTCATCAAAATGCTATTCAACAGGTAGGCAGAAGACAAGAAGGTAAATAGCTTAAATTAACACCACTAATCCCTACAGTCCTGAGGTTCTAGGGAAAACCACAGTCGAAAATGTTGGAGAGCACCACTGGCATATCAAGGATACTGTGTATTACCTGGCCTACCTCCATATGGTGTTTTAGGGGACAGTGACTCGCGAGACAGTGACTCGCGAGACAGTGACTCACGCTGGGTGAAGCTAGCCCAGTGGGTCAACAAGAGAGTTCGTCAACGAGGAAAATCAGCAGCAAAGATCAAATAGACTGACATTTATACACACCACAATTTTAAATATTTGCACCATTTTGGTGTCATTATTTTACTTGGATCATTATGTGCTAGAAGTCCTTTAGCATGGAGACTATGGGACTGAGGAGTGTATTTTATCATGCCTTTCAAGGAAGACTGAAGCCAAAAGAAATGAGATTTTTCCACTTTCAACTCAGCAAAACAACCCAGGCATTTTGCAGCAGGAGTGGCTTCCCTGATATGGGATAAAGGAAAGACAAAGAGAGAAATGAAGAGGGGAGTTATGTCTTATTTATTTACCAATTATTTAGATTATGTTATGATATTTGTACTATTCTGGTGAATTATTGTTTACTGCTCGCATTGCTAATTAATTTTCCACACACTGACTTCTGAAGTATTCAACCAGATGGCTGGATGGTTTCTAAAAAGGCTATACGTACATATTCTCTTTTGTATCTTTCTGAGTAGGCAACCAGAATTCTAGGCTGTTCCAAAGACCCCTTCCCTCTGTGACTTACATCCTACGTAATTCTCTCTCCTTGAGTGCAAGCAGGAGTGTGAATACAATGTTTTTGTTTTGTTTTGTTTTGTTTTGTTTTGTTTTTTAACTCCATTGATTAAGTTAACAGTATATGGGAAAAGGTGAAGAGATTTTCCATTGTAATTAAGGTTCCTAATCAGTGGATGCCATTCATCAAAAGGGAGATTATCCTAGATGAGCTATTCAAAAGAAGATCTAGGCCTTCCCTGAAGGGAAAGAATAGAAGTGAGAGAGTTGCCCTCTTCCTCCCTCTCTTCCCCCCCCACCCCACTCCCGTCCTAGAAGAAGTAAGCGATTGTGTGTCCTTCAACCTGAAGAAAATCAATTCTGCCAACAACTACGTGACCATGGAAAGGACTCTGAGCCACAGATGAGACCCCAGCTCCAGCTGGCACCTGGATTGCAGCCTTGGGAGACCCTGAGGAGACTCCTGACTCATACAAACTGTAAGAGAATAAAGGTATGTTGTTTTAAGTCAGTAAGTTTGTGTCAATTTGTTGCAAGTGAACACCCTCAAAATGAATGTCCTGATCACCACACTCAGGAACTTTGAGCTTATTGGTCTCTCAGGGAAAAATCCATCTGTGTCGACAACATGGACAAAAATCCTCTTATGAATCTGAGACACTGAGGTAATTGAGGCCAAATCCAGATTCTTAATAGAAGGATGTTGGGTGAGACCACTGGAGGCGAGGTAGCTCTTTGGAGCAAAGTCAACAAACCTGGCAAAGACTGAGAGAGAGAGAGATGCGTTACGTGATGATTGATTTGCAAACTGCTTCATTCATGGGCCTCGGGGCACGTTTGGAGAAAGATCACTCACGCCGTGGATGTATAACCCTGTCTCCATCTGAGCAGAGCCTGGTTCGACAGATGGCTTTAACACTAGGAAACCTAGCAGCTTCTGATTCCGTCAACCTGGAAAGAGGAATCCAGGAATGTGGGACTCTGATGACAATCTCCCACATCGCATCCCATAAAACAAACAAGCATTCACACCAGAACACTCGCCAATGCCGGAACTATGAAGATTTTGAGAGCTCGCTTTCCCCCTTTCATTGTGTTTTATTAGTGCCGGGCTACATGGGGTCTTGAGCGCTCGTTAGGCACACACTGTGAAGCACAAGTGCCACTTGTCATGTGGAAAAGGCCCTAAGCGGGCGAGCTGCAGCCATCAAAATGAGTGGTTCAAAGAAGCCACCCAAAAAGCCACTGCTGAGCCCTTTGAAAGAACAAAACCTGTGGGTGAGAAAGGAAGGACCCTCTCAGGAAAAGATCCAAGCAAATTCAGAAAAAGCTGAGGAGATACTCAAGAGCCCTACCTGTTATGTCAGTGTTTCCTGAGGTTCTGTCATCTCGTTTACTTTCAAGGTCTGGCCTGGGAAGTCTGGAAAGCCACTGGCACTGTCTGAGCCACCCTTCACTCCCTGAGAAAACAGCCCAGTGCTGAGAGGAAGGGCCACATCCTCCATTTTGCTAATGTGTCTTACCTCAGGTTTTCTGCCTAGCAACTCGGTAAGATGGATTACTTACCACTGTGACAACAAGTGATCACAAACACAGTAGCTTAAGAATCAGTAGCCTCATCCTAGCTCACACAGTTCCTTAGCTCAGAAGTCTGGGCACAGCCAGAACCCGGGAGGCTGGGCTCTCTCCTCAGGGTCCCACAGGCTGAAATCAACATGGAAGCCCAACTGTATCCTTGTTTGAGGATGCCGGGGACAAATCCACTTCCAAGGTCACTTTTGGTGTTGGCAGAATTCAGTCCCTTGCAGTGACAGAACCAAGGTCCTTGTTTCCTTGCTGGCTTTTAGCTGGAGACTACCTTCAATTCTTAGAGGCCATTGATATTCCTTGCCACATGACCTCGTCTATCTTCAAGCCACCAATGGTATGTTAGTTCCAGGGAATACACAGGGTGAGTATGCCGGGGAGTGTGGACCCTTGGACACCCTCTTGGATACCATTCTGCCTACCCCCCAAATCACTATTGTTATTCCCATTTTACAGGTGAGGAAACCAAGGCTGAGAGAGAGGGTTAAATGCTGCCAGCACTGATGTGAAACCAATGCCTGTTTGCCTTTAAAGACCCTCTTTCTTTAACATGTCAGGCTGAGTTTTAAAAGGAATAGTCTTCAAATTTTTGTCAGAGTACCTTATAAACGTCTGAGGTCTATAACTGAGCAAAAACAAGTATATGGCTGGCCCTGAGTGGTGCTGATTTATGTCCCTAAACCAGAATTCTGAAACCCGAAAGTTCTCCCAAGATAATAAGCACTCAACCTTCTCCTCCTCTCTCCTTAAATGCCCTCGGGTCGCTTTTGAAGCTTTCTCGGTGGAAAATCAGATTTGGGCACCTTTCCATTGTCAGCCTTGAACAAGGAAAGAACAGCAAATATTCTTTGTAGGAACAAGCACTTTATTAAAATGTGTTAAACTGCTCCTTTCGGAGCTAAACAACTAATTACATAGAGGAAGCCCCCATGGCTCTCATGCCAGATTTTCTGGTTTCTAGAAAGGAGTTTAAGTCAGTGCTTGCTCTGTGATGTGACAGCGGAAGGCTGAGTTGCCAAGCTGGGAACAAAATTGGTTACAAGGGGACATGAGGGAATAGACCACTTGTTCCATTCGCCTCTGGATCCCCACTCCAACAGGGAGGTGCTCACAGTACTGGCTGAATAAATGGAAGCACGAAAACCAGCATCGTGAAACGTAACTTTCTTCATTTGGTAACTTGAAAAAGGAATTCGGTTTTTTTGTTTGTTTTGTTTTTAAGGCAGTGACTTTACAGTGAATTTAGCCTTTCGTGCTGGCTTGACTACACATGTCGAGTTTTTTGTTTTTGTTTTTGTTTTTTTAAGTTTTCTTTCTTTTTTTTTAATTTATTTGAGAGAGAGAGACACACACAGAGAGAGAGAGAGAATGAGCAGGGGAAGAGCAGAGAGAGAGGGAGACACAGAATCTGAAGCAGGTCAGACTCTGAGCTATCAGCACAGGGCCCCATGCAGGGCTCCAACTCACTAACCGGGAGATCCTGACTTGAGCTGAATGAAGTCAGGTGCTTAACCGACTGAGCCACCCAGGCACTCCCACATTTCAAGTTTTTAAGGACAGTCATGATTCAAGTATCTCTGCAGATACTCTAATTTTTGACTCACAGATATGACTCCACTAAACATCTCTATAAGAGGTAAAATCAGAAGCCAGGAAAAACGACCCCAATTCCAAAAAAATATCTTCTCATTGTTTTGTAAAGGGACAATCATAAACGAATATTATAAATTAAGAATGAAAAATAACCCAATAACCCGAAGGGTGCCTGGGTGGCTCAGCCGGTTGAGTGTCTGACTTTGGCTCAGGTCACGATCTCTGGGTCTGAGAGTGAGCCCTGCAGGCTCTGTGCTAACTGCTCAGAGCCCGGAGCCTGCTTCGGATGCTGTGTCTCCCTCTCTCTCTCTCTGCGCCTCCCCTGCTCAGACCCTGTGTCTCACTCTCTCTCTCTCTTTCTCCCTCTCTCAAAAAATAAATAAACATTTCACAAAATGTTTTTTTTACCGTTCTCAACGTAAGAGGAAAAACCATAACTCTTTGTGATGTTAACTAGACTTATTGCGTGGATCATTTTGCAATATACACAAACATTGAATCGTCGTGTTATACACCTGAAACTGCTATGTTACGTGTCAATTATCCCTCAATTAAAAAAAAAGAAAAGCATTCTTTGTTTTTTTAAAGGACTCCAACATGTAGAAGTATTTCAAGTTTAAAGAAATGTTTCCCCCATTATACTAAATATTATACTAATGTCATGATACCATGAAAAGATGATTACACCGGCATACTACTCCCCTGTTATTTGGGCTGTTGTATACAAAATGTTCAGCCCAACGTGTAGAGTGGGGGCAGGGAGGGGGCTTCCTTTTCCTCTCCTATTTGTCTTTAATACAGGTGTTGAACCAAACTCAAATTTTATGTTATTCAGGCCTATTGATAGTCAGTAAGTATGTCTTAAAACAGTATTAACTTCTAGCTGTGTAGCAATTTCTTCCTACGATGCACCATCATGGGCATTAGCCCAGTGGGTTGTCATAAGGCTGGGAGGGAGACAGTCACCATCAATGTTCAGCTCTTTTTTTTTTTTTTTTAATGTTTATTTATTTTTGAGACAGGGAGAGACAGCATGAACAGGGGAGGGTCAGAGAGAGGGAGACACAGAATCTGAAACAGGCTCCAGGCTCTGAGCTGTCAGCACAGAGCCCGACGCGGGGCTCGAACTCACGGACCGTGAGATCATGACCTGAACCAAAGTCAGACGCTTAACTGACTGAGCCACCCAGGTGCCCCAATGTTCAGTTCTTTATACTCATTTTAAAGGTAACGAAACAGGTTCATTGGATCACTTGCCCAAAGTCAATGTTTGCCTGTTGGTCCTAGGTATAGTCTCTGCCTGCCCCACGTAGTGTCTCAAATTATGACGCTATGGAGGAACTGGACGAATGTGTACCTGAGCAGAAGGGGGCAAAGAATGTGAGCTTATACATGCTTTTTCTGGATCATACATGAGACACAGCTGGTAGGGCCTCTCCTCCTTTCTAATTAACTCCCTTAACGTAATCTAATCTATCCCTAAAACCAAGTAGATACCGCACCGAAGCAATAAAAAAAAAAAAAGCAATTAAAATATTTATCGCGTACTTGTGGCCAGTATTTCTTCTCCACTGCATATTTTTTTAAAGGTGTTACTATCGTACAAGACCCTAACATACAGTCACCAATATCACCAATATTTATTCTCAGCGTGATAGAATTACAAGTTTAAAAAAATTAAATTGTACTTTCTCGGTATGTAATTTTTGTGTGTGCTCATCGTTAAGCACATATTTTTTCCCACTCTGAAAAGCTGTTTTGCCACAAAGTCCACTTCTTTTTTACGTTTATCCACAGGGAAGTCATAATCCCCTACTTAAACAGAAGCCGGTTACCATGGAAATCATTCTAATGCCACTGAATCAATATTTTGATTTTGCTGACATTTAATGTAAAAAGAAAAGACAGACAAAGATTCACAGAAGTCACTTTTCATCTTCGTTGTAATTGTGATAGCTAGAAAAATTTGTAAAGAAAACATATGCTCTCTGCAATGAGCTCCAGTTAACTCCCGGTTATAAAGAACTGCGAATTCATAAAAGAACAATCTACATATTTATATGATTTTGGCTTTGTGTGTACACATACTCATGCGTGCTTTCGGACCCGAGATTTTTTTTTCCCCATCTCTGAACCGAGCCCCGATTCTCTCTTGTTAACGAAGTCAAAACTTGCGAGAGGAGATTCGAATGCATCCAGTTTTGCAATTGCCTTTTATGCAGTGTTCTGAAGAGGTGAAATTGGCATTGAGAATCACTCTTCTGAAGAAGCTGACCTTTCCTGCGCTGGATCCTAGTAACCCATCCGGTCCACCGAGCATCCACAAAGAAGTGCTACAGCTGAAGATTCCTCAGTCCTCCCTTATTACTCCTTTTGAGGAGAGGTGTG
This sequence comes from Acinonyx jubatus, assembly GCF_027475565.1. Taxonomy (NCBI): domain Eukaryota; kingdom Metazoa; phylum Chordata; class Mammalia; order Carnivora; family Felidae; genus Acinonyx; species Acinonyx jubatus. Next base: position 205,304,825 of record NC_069381.1, on the reverse strand, counting down.
GAACTTGGACCTCCAGTTTAAGAAGCTCATGCCGATCAATGCTCATCAAGTCTCGATGCCAATCAAGTCTCATGCTAGATGTAGTTTTCCACATCTAACTTAAATCTTCGTGCTGCTGTAACTTAGCTACTCTCTCCTCTTCTACCCTCAGAAAAACACATAATACAGCTACTCTCTTCTGTTTGATACAGTAGCTATTTGAAACCCTAGATCTTTAGATGGTGAGGGGATCTGAAAGAGTTAAGAGCGGCTCTACCTCAGGAATTAGGTACCTAAAGCATCTTAAAGGACTGGCAATCGGTTGTACTTTTAAGACAACTGAATCACCACCACTCAAATGTTTCTTCTGTGGGACAACCATCATGTATTTCTACATGCGTTCGCTCTCAAGACTCAAGGTCACCCTCTCCTGAGCTGGGGGGGGGGGGTGGTGGGGGTGGCTATGCTGAGGCATGCATTTCACACTGCTTCCAGGGATGTTACCAGCAACAGTTCACGGCTTGATCACGCCCTCCTGACTGACTACTTTCTTCCTCTGTTTCATCTTTCCCCTCCCCTTCAGGAGGTTCTTTTTTTATTCCCTTTGATTCCTCAATATTTCTAGATGAGCCTCAACACTCAGATATCGCCGCTCTAAATCAGTAAACTACCTTTGTAAACAATCTAGCATCGTTGACTACGTAGCGTTTTGGCATGAGAGGTGGGAGACGGGTGAGTTATGGAAATAAGATCACGGAAAATAAAGAGAAATGAAAGACACTGCGTATCAACATCGGAGAAAACCTAAGCACAAGATTTAAAACTTACCAAAGCAGATCTCCAGGGCCCTTCAGCGTGTTAATTAACAAGTAAATGAAACACCTGACTAGTCTCTATAAGCATCAGTGTGTTACAAGCTGAAGGACATACCAATGCCCTTGGATCAGGAGAAAGAGGGGTCTACTTTCTAATCTCCTCTTAAGGCAGCAGAGGAACAAGGAAGAGAGTTGCACGAACAGACCCACACCAGCACGTGCAGTCACATGTCAGTGGCATTCATTACAGCAAAACAAGCTGGACCGGCCTAAGCATTTCTCAAGGGGAATGATTAAATAAAGTACTGTGATGTACACCTCTCTTCTTCGAAATGGTGTTTCTTAAACTGAACGCCATGGAAAATAGTCACAGGAGAATAAGTGAACAATCAAGCACAAAACTGTACGCATCATGATTTCAACTTCGTAAATCTGCATTCACGTACATGTCATTCACCCAGGTTCTCTCAGACACATGCACATAGTCATGCTTTTTTGCACGTACGTGTAGTAGGAAACACCGAGCCCAAAGGCGGATTTTCCTTGTAGAGTGCGTGGATGAGCTCCACCTCTGGGCATTGATTTGCACTCTTCAGTATGCACTGAAGCTTTTGTTTTTGGCCAAATAGGCACTTGGACACCAATGGGTGGGAAAGGAGAAGAGAGGGACGGAGGGGGTGTGACGGTGCCTCACGGACGCCCCATCTCATGGGCTAAACTTGAGCGTCTGTGGAAGGAGGTAGACCAGAAGGTGAGGGAACATTCGTGAAGGACTGGGGAGCCCATGTGACAAAAGATACCTTCCCAGTTGAGGAGAAGGCCACCCGGCTTTTATCGGCAGCTGCAAACCACTGCAGAACTTGGTACCCTACCCTGGGGGCCGGGGAAGCCTGCTGTGGAGAATGTCCAGGACAAACCAGGCGAGAGAAACACTAAGGGGCCCGGCAGAGCCATGCTCTCAAGCTGGTCATGGGCGGCCCTGGGAACCTGGAAGCCTTTTCCAGAACTACGCACAACACTCTGGATGGGCTTGTATCCACGCGCACTGGAGACTGCTCTGCCTCCAGCCGACTCTCAGGAAAAACTCAGGAAGGCGGAAACTTACTAAAGATCTGGTGAGATCTATGGTTAACCTGACCTAATTCATACTCACAGACCAGCAAGGAGGTGGAGGGAGATTTGTGCATTTCACAGCCGAGGAAAAACAGAGGCTCAGGTAGACTTTAGAGGTAAAGATCGAAGCAGACACTGAAATATATACACAGCATGTGTGTGTGTGTGTTTCCTACAAACACATGTGCGTGCATAAATTCATATTCACTGGAAGGCAGTACGTCAAAATGTACAAAATCATTATTTCTTCTTCTTTGTCTTAAGTTATTTGAGCGCGAGAGAAAGGGCGCTCAAGCGGGGAAGGGAAACAGAGGAAAAGAGAGAATCTTGAGCGGGCCCCATGCGGGCTGCGTCCAGGGATCGGGACCTGAGCTGAAATCGAGAGGCAGAAGCTCAACAGACTGAGCCACCCCAGCGCCTCCAAAATCATTATTTCTAAAAAGGGTTACAATTTGCCCTCTGTGTATTTTTCTGCCTTACAATGTTCCCCTAATAATCACATCATACTTCTATAATTATACGAGGAATACTAATCAAAGCAAGAACATACAAACTTTAGGTATCTTCCAGGCAAAACAAGTTCCTAATGATGCGAGGCTTTAGGGGACAATAAAACACACACTCACACCCCTTCCCTTTGGGATAACATAAATACATCTTGCCGGGTGTCACTTGTCAACACCTTACTAAGTGGCCTCCTGGTCTCCATGCCTCCTTTCTGGGACTTCAGGGACACGGGAGCAGGACTGGGAGAGCCGGGGTGGGGGGGATGGGGGGGGGAATGGGTAGGCACATGCTCGTCTGCATGCTGCCTGGACGCGTCCTGGCCTGTCCCCAGGGGAGTGGGCCCAGGTGTTACCTTCGGGCCGCTCGGCGGCCTTGCCGCTCTTGCCGGGCGCCGTGCTGTTGACCGTCTCGGACGACGTGCTCAGCTTGGTGCTGGGGTCCCGCTTGGGCTTGGGGGGCGGCTGCCTGCGGGAGCCACAGCTGCTGTCGTCCTCGGTGCCCCCGACCGAGTGCAGGGACTGGGACCTCACGGAAAAGCCGCTGGAGCAGGGATGGGGAAGTCTGTCCTGAGGAGCGGGCATCGTCATGAATCCCATGCGGAAATGTTTGCCCGCGTAAGTGCCTTCGTGGCCCCGCCCCACTTCGCCACCTATGCTGTAAAAGAAAGCAGAGCCAAATCCGTGAAGGTGAAGGGAGCCGGGAGGGCAAGGTCACGGACGCGCGCGCGTCTATCGAGCGGCCGAGCGCACATTGAAACGCTAGACTGCGGAAGACACGTGTCCACTGGCACAAACGTCACACTTGGGCCTGAAGTGTGATGGGAAAGCAGGTATAACGTGTTTATAACCAGAAACCCTGACACTTATTGCGAGCCATCCTAGCACCCAGGCCTCCTGATGTTCTCAAAATAGTATTCTAGAGGAAAAGAAAATGCCGCATAGTGCATTTAAGGGGCAATTGTTTTTCTTGAAGGAAATCTTGGTGGTGGATTAAAAAGCCAACAACAAGTCCCTGACAGTGACTCACAGACTGTCTTTTGACACATGACTGAGGTCAGATGGACAGCACCCGAGATCTCCCCTACACCAAAATCATCTCTACTTTGACCTGATTGGCATCGTGGGGAAAACAAAGCAAACAGCAACAAAAGAGGTACCGTTACCAAATATGGGATGGAGAGAGAGAGAGGAAGGAGAAAGGGAGACAGGAAGGGAACAGGAGGTGAAGGAAGGAAGGAAGGAAAAGAGGGAGGGAGACAGGGATGGAGAAAAGAATTGCCAACCTCTGTTCGTTCTCCAGAAACCTTGAGTTGTACTAGAAACTTAGTTCTACTGATAAGCTTGCCTCACAGAATAAAATAGGGTAATGATAATTAAAGAGATGCAGTTAAAATATCATGTGATATTGGGATACTTCTAAATACCTCACTAAGAGACAAAGTTTTTAAATGTTTATTTTTTTTAATTTTTTAAATCTTTATTTATTATTGAGAGACAGAGAGAGACAGAGCATGAGCAGGGGAGGGGCAGAGAAAGAGGGAGACACAGCGTCCAAAGCAGGCTCCAGGCTCTGAGCTGTCAGCACAGAGCCCGACGCGGGGCTCGAACCCACCAACTGCGAGATCGTGACCTGAGCCGAAGTCGGACGCTTCACTGACTGAGCCACCCAGGCACCCCATGTTTATTTATTTATTTTTGAGAGAGAGAGCATGAGCAGGGGAGGGGCAGAAGGAAGGGGAGAGAGAGAATCCCAAGCAGACTCCCTGCGGTCAGCACAGAGCATAGTCCAGGGCTCGATGTCACCAACCATGAGTTCATGACCTGAGCTGAAATCATGACCTGAGCCGAAATCAAGAGTCAGAGGCTTAACCAGCTGAGCCACTCAGGCACCCCTGAATACGTAAAATTCTTAAATGTAAGGTTCTTAAGTTTTATGTAGGAAAGTTTGAACAGACGTTTTAAAATAGAAGAAATCTCAGTTTTGAAACTCAATGGATCATATAGGAAATGACTCTTGGGCCTTTTTCTATGTTATTAATGGTGACTCTTTTCTGAAGAAAAAGGACATGTCAATGAGAATTTTTAAAAGAGATTTTTCCAGAGTTTTCCCCATTTATGTTCATTCATCAATAGAAGAAACATTGTTAGAAATATCCCACTGGTTTTCTTTGATATGAATGATAAAAATGTATCTTTCAGTATATGAATTTTGGGAGACTGTTTAATCTAACTTTCCAGACATGTTTATTTAAACTTTTTTTTTAACCTTAATTTTGGCTGGCTTGCCTTTATAACAATGAAATTCAAGGTAAGGTTTCGTAATTCTCTGTGCCATATCTTTTATAGCATTATAACGTTGGTCACAAATTTGACATTCCAGCAGGAACAATAAGGAATGTTTTTTTGTTCTTTCCCTCTTCAGTTGAGGACTTAGGACAATTATGTGACCACAGTGGATAGAGCCAGAAAGCATTCAACAAGAACATGAGACTCTGATTCTGGCATTAATTCCATCGACAACTTGTCCCTCAGTCAAAAGTATTTTTTTACATTTATTACTTTTTTTCTGAATATTTTGAGTTGACATTCAGACACTGCATATCCCATCTTTGCGAAACAAAATAAAGATACCTGGAAACTCAGGGCACTAACCAGAGCAGAGATATCCAGAAACATGAATGAAAGCAAAGGCTTGCCTGGGTGGAGCTTTTCACATCACAGTAGTAAGCATCCTAAGCCTGTGCAGTGTTTCTAAGCATTTTACTTTCTGTGCTTTCTTCAAGCACATCAATCAAAAAAAATAAATAAATAAACGAAGCTTACTCAAATGGCATGGTTTATGAAAAATCATTAAGAATTTAAGACAGACTAAGAGTGGTGGAGGTGGGGGGATGGGTGTGATGGAATAGGAAGGTATATCTTTGATTTGTGATGACGGTGGCCCTCATTTTTGTCACAGGTGTTTGATTTCATGTAACTTTGCCTTCAATCATTTTCCTTATTTCTGTTGTCATATCACTGAACAAAGAGTGCTTTAAGGATTTATTTAGACAGTCATCTCATTCCAAGTAACATAGTCACGTGAGGGGATTTATGCATCTGTTAATGCGAGTAGGCATTTATGAGAGAGTTACTAGGAATAATTGTATCAGCAATTTCTCTGTTACTTTTGACCTAAATCGAGCCTGCGCCTTTTTCCAGACAGATAATTAGCTCTACTGTTTCATTTCAAAATTACATTTTTTTTCAGCAGAAAACAATTTCCTTTAACTCTGAATGCTTCTGTTCATATATGTCCATGTATGGACACACACACACACACACACACACACACACACTTCTTTCAAAGAGAAATTCAATGCATACTTCAAACAATAGTAGGTCTGAGTTGCTGGTTTAATTTGACCAGGCTGTGAATGAAGGATAAAGGAATGGCACTAAAATAATCTGGATACAAAGGCCATTGTCCAACGCAAGGTTAAGGGTAAGAAATAAAGGTTATCGTATATCTAAGTTCAAGAGACCAATAAAGATGATTAGCTTACAGCAAATTGAAAAGTTTGGACCATAGCATACAACTAATTCCTGAATTTATTGAAACATGTGGACGTTTAAAAATATGCAGATTCTAGAACCCATACTAAATAAAGACAACTACTGAATCACATCTTTTGAGTCACAACCTCTGTACGTGCAACCAATGAGTCGTGTGTTTTTAAAGACTATATCCAGATGCTTCTGATGTAGCCAATCCAGACCTCTCAGAAACATGAAGAACAACAGTTAGAGGCGTTAATGAGCAGACATCTGTTAGTTAGAAACAGCCAGGGAGACACAAAAATCAGAAAGTGGGACAAAGGAAACTTGCCAGAGACCAGCACAGTATCACAGATTAAAAAAATGTACAATTTATTACTCATATCTTGTTAGGTTATCCTGCAGTAACAAATAACCTCTGATTCTTAGTGGTTTACAACAAAAAAGGTTAGTTTCTTGCATGCGTTAATTGGGTTGGTTGTGTATGAGCTGTGTAGAACTCTTCTCTATGGATCTTCTCCATTCTAAGATCTAACCCCTACTGGGATATGTTCTTGTGGCAGAGAAGAAAGGACTCACTGAACCACGTGGTGTCTCTTAAAGCTTCTGCTCAGACATGACATCAAATTTTTCATTCACATTCCATTGGCTAAAACCAGTCTCATGACCAAGCTTGATGTCAAAGGGGTGGGGATAGATTCTCCTTCAATAGGAAAACACTGCAAGTTACATAACAATATGTGGGGATACATAATCGTCTGAAGGTAGGAGACCAAATACTGGTACAGCAGCTGTAGTATAGGCCACTGAGATCTTCCTTAAAGAGAGAACTTGCCATGAGAAATGAAGTCATCCAACAACCAATGGCCCAGTGGTTATTATGAGGGAATTTGTATTTTCTGTTCCTGTGATTCTGGGCTCTACAGGGTTAGAGATTCTGTTCTCCAAAGGAGGCACACTCTTTCTAGAAGACACGGGAAGGGTTCCATTGAGCAACAAGCCATAACTGCTTCCTGGGTAATTTGAACTCCCTTTGTAGTAGCCAGTAGGCCAGAAGACACGTCTCCATTGTGGAACAGGTCTTACACCTGGATCGGCAGGAGGTAGCAGGGCTGCTGCCACATTATGGGGCAGAACGAAAAATCTGTGGAACCCCTTTTGGTATTCCCTTGCCCAATCGTGATTTTGAAATGCAGTCCATGCAGCAACCCTGGCCCAAGAAGGGTTTGGTTACCAGGGGTTCAGATGTCTCATGGGATGGACTAGGCTCACCAAGTAAGCCATTGAGCCCAGGAGAGGTGTTAGGTGAGGGTGACAATGAGGTGAATTCAGAATAAATGGTGGAGAGAACAGAAAATGGGTATCACTCGCAGCCCCCGTATGAACTGCAATGGTGAGGGCTACAGTTTATTGCTCTAACTGTTCCTTTGTAAGTTTCCCCTCAGGAGAAGGAAGAGTCCTAAGGAAGAAGTCCTAAGAAGTCCTAAGGAAGCCATGAAACAGCTGTTTTCCAAACCTGTAGGAGAACTTTTGCTGAGGGTAAAGGGTGAATGTGGCTTAGATCTTCCTCTAGAGAAACTTCTCCAAGGACAGCAGCTGTTGGCCACCAGCTTTGTACAAGGTCATCAAATCTGGGGCAGTATTTTAGTCAAGGTCACTCTGTCCCTGGAAAGCTCCTGGCCAAGAGCTGAGCATGATGTGATTTGGGGCCTGGCTGTTTCTACCCCATGTGGGAGTCCTCTCTGGGTGGTCTTGGGGTCTGAGCTCCCCTATTGGCTGGCTGAGAATTTCCCATAGCTACACTGTGGTGGGAGGTTTTTCCCCTCCCACTCCTCCTCCTTTAGCAGATGTCATACTGCATTGTGACCCAGAGGCCAGCCCTGCCTATTCCTGCTCCCTTCCCATCATCCCAGGCATCTTTCTCAATACATCTCTCACACTTCTAGCCCCATCTAGCTTGGTGCCTGCTTTGGAGAGGGCATTAACTGACTTATGTGGGAATACTCATGCAACCAATGAAATTCAGAAACCAAAGAAGAGGGAAGGGAAAGCCTAAAAATGAATGTGAGACCCCAGAAATAATAAATGCTTGTGAAAATAGGGCAATCTCTTGCTTCATTTAAATGGTGGTTGGGGAGGTAGGACCATCTCCACTGTAGGAATACTTGGCTGGAAGTGAAAGTAATGTGAGCTAAAGAAAGCAGAGTCTTTTTGCAATAAGACTGTAACACTCAAGATAGATGAAGCCTGACACATCTCATGTTACAAAAATAAAAATAAGTTTCATAATCCTGAATTTAAACAAGTATGCTTTTTCTTACACAATGAAGACAATGCTGCACGATCTAGTTGTAGGTTACTTTTTTTCCAATAGAAAACAAAGCAAAGCAAAAGTATTTCTTGAATCAAGGGAGGTCATTTTCCCGGAAGTAATTGATAAAATATTTACAAACTTTTCCCCCAGCCAAGTTATTGGCTAATGCATAGGCCTGGACATGTGTGCTCTGGAGTCACTGAGTTGTGGGCTCCCTCCCCAGTGCCATCATTTACAAACCAAACAATAGTAGGTATTGATCCCTAACCCCGTTTCCCTATCTGTTAAATAATAATTCTGTCCTCACGGATCGTTACCAGGTTTACCTGAGATACTGTACATGAAGCTCTTAGGCCAGAGTCTGACTTAAAATATGCACTTAATTATTTTGGCTTTAGAAGTCTTACTTTTAAATCCTGTCCTCCTGAATTTTGTTTGTAGAATCATCATGCACCTGGTAAGACTGTTTTTAAAGAATACTATAAGACACCATGTAGCGTCAAGAAACTGCACGCAAAGTCAAAGCAAAATCTTGCATTCAACTCAAGGTATCAGGATAATCTAGACAAATATAGTCTTCATGTTCTCTTAACTTCCTTCAACAGTTGCTTCTGTTTTTCAAAGCACCTGTTGATTGTGACAGACAAACAAAGGTACAAAACAAGAGCTTCAAAACTGCTTTGACAATGCTATTCAACAGAGATTGTTACTTGTCTTGCTGTCTTCTTGAAAATCCATCAGCATTAATGTTTTGTGTCTCCTTCTGAGAACTGTCACCTTTCAGAGATGAAAACACAACCCTAGAAAAGGGTGAGCTAGCAAGGTGAGATGTCAGCTCTCAAAGTGACAGAGGTATTTGCTTCTCTGTGTGATGTTGAAGCCAACATGCCAATATTTCATAGCAGAGCCTTCCTTGAGAACCAGTGGAAAAAACCAATATCGCATTCCATCCATCCATCCGTCTATGTCCTCTTTCACGCAAACTGAAGGATGACCCAAGAGTTTGTTGCTTGGATTTTTTTTTTCCTGGAACCATTCTGTGGAGTTGAGCTCAAAAATTCATCTTTGACACAGATGCATCATCTAGTATTTCTCTACCTTCACAAACTTCTGAACCACCTGGAATTTTTGATTCTTCAATATATATTTATCTGGTACCAGAAAAGGGGCACATTCAGCCATGAAGGAAATGGGGGGAAACCTGAAAGGAGAATGGAGGCCACTGCTGCAAAGGAGATAATAAAATTTGCCAGTGGGCAAGTTGACTGCCATCATCTGCTAATTACTCAAATCTTTCATGTCAGGCATTGTAGAAGAAAATTAATATTTGGACGTCATTCATTAATACTATGACTTTAAAAGTTTGCATTTGATGTCGCTTCCCTTTTGCCTTCTCTTCAGATACACAAGGCTAAATGCCAATAACCCTGTGCTGCTCGCCCTACCAAAGGGACTCCTGCCTCAGAACTTGATCCTTTTCCCCTTCAACATTGGCCTCTTCTGAGTATCATTTCCAGCTAATCTATGTGCAAGAAAAGTTGGCCATAAAATAGACCAAGAGGTTAGTGTGTTACACCTTTTTCTATTTTGACAGGTAATATGCCTCAACCAAATGTCAGACTTTGAAAGGCATCATTAATTATATTTGCCTCCATTTTTGGCAGATGGAACTCATCTCAACCCCCTTGGGCCTTTAGGACTACAAGGGACTGTTCGCATTCACTCACCCTGAGCTTCGTGAGGGCAGGTATCCTGTCTTCTTGCTCCTTGCTGTAGTCACTAGCACATCGTAAGTGCTCAAACACGTGTTTTATGAAGGAACAATGAACCAAGGAAGTAAGTCCTCTGTGAGAATAGTCAGATCGAGGGCTTAGTTAGGGAGCTTGGTAGAGTTTTGTCATCTGTGCTTCCCAGGGAACCATTCTCCCTACTCCTGACGATGGAAATTCCTGGGTGGGAACCAGTCCTCTTTACTCAGACCGAGCCAATCCACCACCAGATCCCTGTGGCCATGAAGATTGTTGTAGGGACTGACAAATGCCTCAGGTAGGTCCAACCAGAGGAAATCCTGGGCACTGTGTGCAAACTCAGACGCCCCTCATCCCTCTTGCCACCATGAAGGGAGATTAGTTGGACCAGGTCCGTGGCATTGTAGAAGACCTGGATCTGGTTATGCCTGCAGCTAGGTCAACCCTAAAACCCTTCAGTTATACGGTCCACTAAATTCCATTGTGTCAAAGGCAATAATAGTTGGATTTGCTGACACATGCTTTGGAAAAAGTCCAAAGTGAACCAGTTACTAAATAAATGCTATTGACTAACTTATGTCAGAAAATGCAGTCAATGCCATCGGGAGCAGGAAATGAATGTATTGTACTTATTTCTTGATTGTAAATATTCTTCCTACTTAACACTACAAGTGGGAGTAATAAACTGTCTTGTATGTTTGTCCCATATGTATATATATTTTTTTCAATCACACAGTATACTTTGATGCGGAAACTTGGCTCCAGTAAAATTAAACTGTGTTCATATTTTCTTTCAAATTGTTCACTCACCATCGCCCTTAATGTCTTCTCTGAGTCTCAGTTGCTCATTCAAAGTTGTAAGCTATGTATTTCTTGCTTTAAGCTCTAACATTTATTCTCAGCACTTCATGTCCTCAGTGATACCTAATTTCTACTTTTGTGCCCCTAATATTTTAACTCTCTTAGATTTTTTTTTCAGACATTAACTTCTTGTGTCTGGCTATTTATTGACACTTCTTGGATCTTAAGGCCAAGTGTTAAAAATGGAATCTTTACACACTTGTTTTGTCAACTGCTGTGGTCAACGGTTATGGAAAAGCAAAACAAAACAGAATAAAACAGAAAAGAAAAGAAAAAAAAAACTGCCCCAAAGAGATAACACGCAATTTCCATTAGCTCCAGATGTTATACTTAAAGTTGATATTCTTAAGCATCTAATCTGTTATTTCTCCTTGCTAGAATATTTCAGCACTGCCCCAAATTTGATACTTCAGAAAGAGTATGACATATCTAATCAACCAGTGACTAATTTTCTCATTTTAGGTAGGAGGCACATGTTTTCTGAGCCTCAATTACCTTTATCTTCATAATGATGGAAGTACTTTCCAGGGTTGTTGTAAGAAATTAAAAGAAGATTAAAAATTTCAAAGTCACCTAGCAATGTGGCCAGTACAAATGGAAGTTGGACAAACATTAATTTACCAGGCAACTCCGTATCACTTTTTGTCTCTCGGTACCCAACTATAAAATAAACATCTTAATGATCAGTTTCCATCCCACAGCACCATAAAGGAATATCAATACAATTTGCTTATTTCCATAAGTGGACTTTGACAGTGATTGACATACGACATACCTCCAAATCCAGAAAAAAAAATTGCTCCAAAGTAAAGAAAAAAGAGCAAAAATAATTCATTTTTTTCTGTCATAATTATTGGTCGAGTACAATATAGAGTTTGGCAAATCTACTGAATACATTTACAGTTATTATGTCAAACTTCATAATATTTAAAATTTTTATGAAAGTTAGGGTTCAGGGCAATCATGGCTAGGGAGTTAGGCTTGAAAAAAATGTAACTTTTTTAAAAATCTTTTTAATTTGAGAGAGAGAGAGAGAGAGAGCACAAGTGGCAGAAGGGCAGAGAGGCAGACACAGAATCTGAAGCAAGCTCCAGGCTCTGAGCGGTCAGCACAAAACCCAACATGGAACTTGAAATCATGAACCCTGAGATCATGACCTGAGCCAAAGTCGGATGCTCAACCAACTGAGCCACCCAGGTGCCCCACAAATGTAACATTTTTAATCACAAAGTACTTATTGTCAATAGTTTGAGGTTGATCATGCTGTGATTCACTTGATGCTTATTCATAACAATAAAATCCAAGATATAATAATAAATTAATAATTAATAATTAAAAAAGAATAAAAGTAAAGGAGGTGTGAGCAGGGAATAGAGATTGTTAACCTTTATCAAAGTTATATGCTTATTAAAGAGTAGGCATAGAACATTCTACAGAACATCTTTCAGAGACTTATTTTTACTAAGACATGACAACTGCTTTTAAGATTAACATATGTTATTATCTATGGCACTATGGAATTTAAAATTAAAATATTTCCTATGTCTGTACATAAATAAGATTTCTCTGCTTCTTAAAGTGTCATGGCTTGAAGAAAAGAGGGTATAGGGAAAAATTCAAATCAAATCATGATATTCAGATTCAACTTAGAACATAGTTTACAGAACTTCACATCGTGGGAGATCTTTTCCAAAAATTCAACCAAAGACGGGGAGGTTCTAGAAAATATATTTTATTTGTGTCTTCAAAACTGACATAAGCTTTGAATGCAGTTTGAGAACATGCCAACTTTTTACAAATGAGTTTAGCTAACCATATGTGGCTCATTTTTTCCAACCTAGAAGTGGAAACTAGAAATACAGAATGTTAACATTTAATGGCCTTGAACCTCCTCAGCAGACAGGGCTAACTTCAGGCCAGTTTAAAGTATAATATGGGTTTGGCTTTCTCAAAGGTATAATTTTTACAGAGGAAGAAACAACTCTACGTGGAGGCATTTAATTCATTTACTCACTATTTATTCAAAAAGTATCCAAGGACTTATTTTCTGGCCGTGACCAAAGCCCAGGGGTCAGTATCCTCAGGGAACCACAGGCTATTGAACCAGCATGATTTCAGCACCATGTGGTTGGATGTGCCCTTAGAGGAAGTACAGAGCAGGTGGAATGGAAGAACGAGTGGTGAGGTTCTGACCACGACCGAGGGGCTGGGAAGTCCCATGGAGGAAGTGGCTTTTCAGCTGATACAGAGCACGAGTAAAACTTAATCAGAAAAGGGAGAGAAGTGGGGAGAAGAGAATTTGTGTGTTGACCGTGAGGATCTAGAGAAACCAAAAAATTATAGAGGTATTTGGGCAGAACTTGATCGAACCTGTTTGTTTTGTATTCCCAAAGGCTAGAATGACGCCTGGCTCAAAGAGGTCACCCAATAAACATTTATTAAATGAATGAATGCAGAAATATATGATTGGAAAAGTTCAAGAGTAACTCCTGGGTTTCTTAACCACCCAGATGGATGATAATGTTTTTCTTTTCTTTTTCTTTTTTTTCTTTTTTTTTAACGTTTATTCATTTTTTGAAAGACAGAGAGAGAAAGAGCGTGAGTGAGGGAGGAGCAGAGAGAGGGGGAGACAAAGAATCCAAAGCAGGCTCCAGGCTCGGAACTGAGAGCACAGAGCCCGATGCGGGGCTCAAACTCACAAACCGTGAGATCATGACCTGAGCCAAAGTCGGGTGCTCAACCTAGTGAGCCATCCAGGCGCCCAGGATGATAATGTTTTTCAATGGCAGTCTGCACTATTTCCCATATAGTCTCCATTTTCTTAATTTATGATAAAGGAGGAAGGAAAAATCTGTGAGTCCTCAAACATTATTAATTCCTGTCCTTGTTAGAAGAGTTAATAATTTGAATTCAAGGATCAACTTAATCCCCTCTTCTCCGTCTCCACTGTCCTGCTTTGGTTTAGATGCTCATCATTTCTGGGCTCAATTAATGCAATGGCTTCTTAGCTGATCTTTTTTTTTTTCCACATTGCTGCCAGATTATCCTTGTAAATGCAGATTTGTTCATGTCACTCCCTAAATTAAAACTCTCTGATGGCTTTTCCATTTCTTCGGACTAAAAATGCGCGATTTCATATAACACTCAAGGTCTTTCAAATATTCAGATCTTATGCTAAGTCTCAACTGCAACATTGTCCCTCCTTGATTTTAAGATTATCCTGATATAACATGTTCCCACCTTCACTTTGTTCCAGATTGTTGACTCAAAGGTAAAGTTCAAGACCAACCACATGTCAAGTGTGGCAATGAGTCTTGAGAAGACAGACAGGTTACATCATGACCCCAGGCCGCAGTCACGCTGCTCTGTCTTCCTGAAATTCTTCCTTTGGCTAAATCATGTTTTTAGATCTAATTCAGATATAGTAGTTTCTTCGAAGGAGGCTCCCATTATCAGCCAGGCTTTATCAAAGTTGAACTCAATACCTCCCGTCTGGGCTGTCAAGGGGTTCTGTGCTTCTCCATATCAGAGCCCTTCCTTTATGGCACTCTACAGTTGTCATCTGTGAGTGGACCTCCTCTATTGGTCTGTGAGCCCCTTGAGGCACAGACCATCAACTATTTCCAAAAAGAAGAAAGTAGGTAGGGATAATGGAAGGGAGGGAAAGATATGACTCATGAAGTACTGTTTGATACTTTCGGGAACCTTCTCTTCTTTAATTTTTTTGGCTTAGGATTCCCCAACCATTATCGGAAGGATAAAAGCTGAAATGACACTATGAGACTCAGGTAAGATTATCCAAAAAGTATTTTCACTGTTAAAACAAAATGGAGGCGGGGCGCCTGGGTGGCTTGGTCGGTTAAGCGTCCGACTTCGGCTCAGGTCATGATCTCACGGTCCCTGAGTTCGAGCCCCGCGTCAGACTCTGTGCTGACAGCTCAGAGCCTGGAGCCTGTTTCAGATTCTGTGTCTCCCTCTCTATCTGCCCCTCCCCTGTTCAGGCTCTTTCTCTCTCTGTCTCAAAAATAAATAAACGTTAAAAAATTTTTTTTTAAAAAATGGAGGCTCTTAATAGCTACCTGTCATATTGTTTGTAGATAATTTTTACTTTATTTAATAGATCCATGGGTTAGATTGGATTCTTCTTTAACTTTGTAAAACATATTGATTAACAGCCATAGCATTCTAAATACCCATAGTCAATAGGCCAAGCTCTCTGGCATGTCCACACACGTATGTTCTGGAGACTAAATTGTAACTGTGTGCTTCTGAGAATTAGTTATGTTTGCTGTCAATCCTGCTTATGTCTACTGTGCTTTGGGCCATAGTTATATAGTTTTAAATATTATATAAACCAAAGAATATGAGTGTGAATAATTAGTGAGAATTTCCCTAGGAACTCTGTTGAAAAACTCTGTTGACTGCTTCGAAGGTTCTCAATAAAAGGAGACTTACTAAAAAAAAAAAAAAAAAAAAAAAAAAAAAAAAAGGTCTACATGGATAAGATGAGATTAAGGTAAATCTGTGAAATCTAAAAGGACTCTGAATTGTGCTTGTTTTCCCAAATATCTTGAAATTCTGGCACTGCTTTTAAGAAACTGAAGTCACATTAAAAAGGGAAAACTAATGAGCACATATTAAGCATAAAGTTTTTATAGAAGCGGAATTGGGGAAAATGTACACAAGCGAATGACTCTGTTGCAAAATTTGGTGAACGATGTGAATTTTAAAAAGTTTTGTATATGCAGGGCACCTGGGCGGCTCAGTTGGTTACGCGTCCGACTTCGGCTCAGGTCATGTTCTTGAGGTTCGTGGGTTCAAGCCCCATGTCAGGCTCTGTGGTGACAGCTCAGAGCCTGGAACCTGCTTCAGAATCTGTGTCACCCTCTTTCTCTGCCCCTCTCCCACTGGGACTCTGTCTCTCTGTCTGTCTGTCTCTCTCAAAAATAAATAAACGTTAAAAAATGTTTTTAAGTGTTTTATGTGCTTATGTGTTTCTCTTCTTGATATTTCTCTATTTTTTTACTTTTGCTCAATCAAGTCTCAATTATATTAGATCTTCTATATTCATATTCTACAAATAAACCCGCTAGCAAAGAACCTGGCATATAGTAGATAGTAGAGGCACAGTAAGTCTCAAAAAATGTTGGTTTCATCGCTCCGTCCTTCCCCTAATATTATGCAAGACTTAAAGATAATTGATTCAAAGGAAGTTACTTTAGAAATAACCATTCTAAAAAATCAAATTTTCTTTGATATATACTATTGCATACAGCCCAAAAAAATAATGCAGAATATTAATTCACTCGTGGAAAATTATTTAAGCCATTACATTTTTAAGTCACTTTGGAAATGGACCCTGGAAGGAGAGCACATTTTCTTAGTGGTGATAGTGTGCAAAACAATGTTCTCAGTTCAGGAAAGAGCCAGACAACTCAGGAAAAGCAGCAGATGCCATACTCTTCGGTACTATTTCAATATATTTTCTCTTCTGAGAAGTTACATATCAGTAGCTGGGAAACTACGGAATTTCCCAGACTAGATCATTACCTATGTCGCTACATTAGAATCTGATATCGTCATTGAAAGCTGCTGATAATGTATGCAAAAATAGGAAAATTTATACCCCATTTTGTAGAGCCTATATTATCCATGATATTGGCATAAAGGGATTGATACAGCCCAAAGTTACTAGACATGCATTTCACAGCCAGAAAAATGAGTTTTCCTTGAATCTGTAAAACTTCCAAGTCCGTAGTCACTCATTCATTTACCTTGTAGAAGAGAGACGATAAGATTTGCCAAGCCAAAGGAGAAGACTGTAATAAGAAAGCTTTAATGTCAGTTCTATCTCAAATGTAAGGCATTCACCCCTCACAAAGATTTGTAATATGCGCCTCTCTTGAAAATGGCATCTTAAAATTCAATGGAATGATGCTCTACATTTCTTGAATAAAAGATCTCAAAACCTTTGTGGAAAGTACTACAGATGCAGAGTATTTGAGCACAGTGAAATGCCACTTGCAACATATTCTGCTCCGTTCCCAGAAAAAGTTTGTAGTTTCAACAGAGTTATGGGGTGACAGAGGAAAATGTACTTTGGAAAGATCAGGAAAGTCTAGACATGCCTGTACAGAACAGTGGTGGAAATGACCTCTCAATGCATAAAAATTCAGAGTTCTTGCATCTTCTGTATCAGGCCAACAATCACCCAATGTCTTTCTAGATAATATTTTCAGATTATCTGAATTCAACTTAAAGTCACCCTTTTTAAGAGTGAGGGTGGCACTACATTCACCCATGGTGTATACTTCATCGTGACTCTTTCAAAGTTTTAAGACCCCCTGGTTTTGGTAAATCACAGCCCAGGCCCTCAGCAGAGCACCCGCAGGTCTGTTTCACCGAGAAGAGTTTGCCCCCTAACGGGAGACTCCTTTGTCTTTCTCTCCAACGTTGAAGTTCTCCACATTGTGAACTGTGCCCTTTCTCTGGTTTCTTGACTCAATCTCCCTCAGTAGAATTTTTCAACATAATTCCGTAACCTCAGAGATTTTCCTTTTTGGGTGTTCAGATTCTTCTTTATCCCTTTACAGTTGTTTTCACTCTTCTTGAGCACAACTTCTTTCTGGAATGTCCTGTTGTTGTTGTTATTTGGCTTCCCTGCAATCATCCTTTTTTACTTTTCATCATTTTCATTGCTCCTACTTAGTATCTTCACTGACCTACTACCCCTCATGCTTCAGTACAAGTCAAGGTCCTGTTTTCCTTATTTCTCCATTTTCTGACAAAAGAAATAGCATTTTTAAAGACTTGAATGCTCTTTATTTATGATTTCGAATCTAATATTCCACTGTCTCTTGTAGCCTGAGACATATATTTGCTCTCCCTCTACAATGCTGGATATTTCCAAATGGATATTTCTTTGACACTCAAGGTCAATGTGAACTCAGCATCATTTCCCTGTTCCCTCTATTGATACTAAGTCCTCTATAGGATCATCAGTCTATCAGTCACAGAGAACTAAACCTTCCAAACAATTTGGCACCGATACTAAGTCCTCTATAGAATCATCAGTCTATCAGTCACAGAGAACTAAACCTTCCAAACAATTTGACACCTAGTTTCTTCTTATATGTGTACATTCAACTGGTCAACAAAGCCTTCCTGTTCTCCTTGGATTTCCTATTTTCCAAATCATCTGCAAGGTTCATATTAACTTTCAGCATTGACCACTAAGTGATACTCTTAGTTGGATTCTCTAGCTCAGTTTTCTGAATACTAATCATTAACCTGAAGAAATAGTTATAAAAAAGAAATAGGATCACCTCACTTTGTTTCTCTAGAAATATGCAAAATAGAGTCCATTTCCTCTGTAAGGCAATTCAGGCTTTGCATGATCTGGCCCGACCTCCTTTCCAATTTTCTATCATCCGCTCACATAGTTCTCTCTCCTGGGAGCCTTTCCTTTCTAAACTACATTTCCATTTGAAAAAAGTCATAATAGGGGTGCCTGAGTGGCTCAGTCAGTTAAGCAACTGACTTCGGCTCAGGTCATGATCTCGCAGTTCGTGAGTTCGAGCCCCGCGTGGGTCTCTGTGCTGACATTCAGAGCCCAGAGCCCATTTTGGATTCTGTGTCTCCCTCTCTCTCTTCCCCTTCCCCACTCATGCTCTGTCTCTCTTTCCTTCAAAAATAAATAAATATTAAAAAAATTATAAGAAAAAAGTCATAATAAATTTCAAGCCCATCAGGGTCTAATCTGAATGTTGTGTCTTCCCTGAATATCATCCTTTCATCAACATGCTCTCTCTCCTTAGCTTGAATTTCTTTGGTATTACTTGTCACTTTCTGCCTTACATTATAGCCATTATATACAAACATGAGACTCTGGAATTTTTGAGGATGGGGATCAAACTTTGTTCATTCCTTTATATCCTATGGCATGTGGTATGCTTTTTTGAGCATAAAAAAGTAATGGGTTAATATTGAAGGATTTAAATTAAATTCACTCATTAATTAAAAGAAAAATGTTGTTAATTATATTCATGCATTATTTACAGGTGTATTAAAGTGTTACAACTATCTAGAAACTTTGCTTCACTAAAATAAGGCTGGCAGACAATTTTTTTTTTTAGTGGAAGTTTGGTTTGGAAAGAAGTGAGTAGATAAACTGAAACAGAGAGAATAAGAACATTATGTTGTCCAGAAATTCCCAACTCCTAAAGAGAACTGAACTCAAGATCCACAATTGAATAGTCAAACCACTTTTTTTTTTCCAGGAAGTACCTACGAAGTGGGGAAAAATTTTTATAAGCTATGCATCTGCAGAGAAGGACACTATAGATTACACACGCATTCACACACACACACACACACACACACACACACACACACACTGACATACTCGGATACACACACACATAGTGCACACACACGCTTTTCCCAATCTTTTTTGGAAATTTTGTTTTTGGCTCTACTCTTAAATCATCATGCGACCACTAGGGAATTCATTTCCAAATAGAGTCAGTCACTTTTCAAACGGGGTAGTAATACCTTAACCCAACAATCCCTCAGTATATTTGTGGCATTCCAATGAGAATGTAAAACAAGGTCAGGTTATATTCATAAAGTGTTTTTCCTGTTTAACAACAAAAATCATTTCACAAACCTTTCTATTGAATATACTACCTCTGCAAACTGGTAAAGCTGAGAACTGCACTCCTTGGTATTTTTAAAGTCCATTAAAAAAAATGCCTGCAGTTCTAAAAACCAACCTTCCATCCCTCATTCATAGAATCAATGTGACATGTAAATGTGAATCACTAGAGACGCTACTTAAGAACCAAATACTCATTCATGGATGCATTAGTTGCTCTAAATGGAGTAGCCAACGTGCGGTCTTTATCCTCAACAGGTTGTACATCCACTTAATGCACCCAAATGTAATAAGGTGATAGACTGAAATACAGATGCTACGGATGGCCTACACAGAGGCCAGAAGCTTGGCTCCCTATTTTCTAGAATGACTTTCTGAGAACAAGTCACTTTCCCTGATTGGTTTCCTTCAGACAAAATAATTGAATCTAATGCTCTGTGTCAATGCAAGCACTTGGATTATTTGCTTTATGGTGCACCCCTTAGGGGCTTCAGGGTCCGGTGTTAAAATTTGCCTTTGATCAGGCCTCATCCTCTCTTACACATCCTTATTCATAACAAATTGGAAGCTATTATCACAACATATTAGCAACAGTTTTAATGCCCACGGTGCATCTTCAAATAAAAAGAAACAATTTCCTCATGATAATGGATGCAGTATCTTAGTTGGCCTCATTATAATATTTATCATCTGTTATTTGTCGCATGTGAGAGCACAATGAGCCGGTGCCTTACCCTAGTGAAAGATACACACCCCCTCAGGGCTTACAGTTTATTGGAGAGCACATTTAAATTCAAGCTCTACCTTATTAAAATAAACCCTTCTATGCACATCCAAGAAGACCAGGGAGATGTGACTTCATGGCTGCCTTATTGAAAAAGGAGTTTCTTATTTACTGAGGAATGGTTCAACTTAAGGAACATAATTAACTTAATGATTCCTTGGCAGAGTTCCCTGCCCCCCACCCTCCATTTGTAACTGTCATTTGCGGGCACCTATTTCAGTTTTCTCTTAAAGAGTTTGCCTTGAAAAATATTAGGATTTGAATCCAGACTGAAATCACCAAAAGAGATTTCACTGGACTCATTTCATTGAAAAAATGGGAGATGAAATATTGTAAGTTTTAGATTAAATTGGGAATACATAAGACACAGTGTTAAATATTCACACATTCCCCGACCACTCAATTTCATGATATCTTCTCTCAAAGATACCTTGTTTCTTCTTATCTTGGCCGCCACTCCTGAGGTCAGACCTGGACCTTTTGGTTTCCAATACCTTCGCCCTCTCCATAAAGTCAATGTAAACATCTGCATTATTGACTACCAACATCTATCTTTCTGGCTCACTACCTCTGCTTGGCTAAGCTCAAGTCCTCTTTGTCATTTATTTGGCCACTCCTATCCACCGGGTTTTGCAATTTTCTCTGTATTCCTCCTCAATTGCTGAAAAGATCGCCTTGCTGTATACAGCTTAAGTTCATTATTATCACTCCCCAGCACATACCCTCAACGCCCTCATCCCTGTACTTCAGTGTTAATGTGAAAAGCGAGGGTCGGTCAAATGTGGCGTCATGGTCAGTTGGTTCAGGGGCATGGCAGACAAGGTTGTCATGATCATATGCACACGCGACCCCATGCAACCACCAGGTTTGGTGCATAGCCTCCTCCCATCTCTTCGCCATAACATTACTAGGTCAGCCTATGCCCACAGCTGCATTTGATTTAAAAATATGTTATAATGTGACAACGCCAAACATATTCAACCTTATTTTCTGCCTCTATACTCACCTCTATATCCATTCTCACCCGATGCCCTCCACCAAAATACAGACACCTGATTAATGAATCTATATCCAGTTAATTCATTAAACCCATTAATTCTTGAAGACCTGTTTGACACAGGCAGAGTGCTAGGTCCTAGTCGTTCAACAGAGAGCATGATATTTATCTTTCCCAAAGTGGAAGCTGGATGATCAGGACGCATACCACGAAGAGAGCAGTGATGTGAAAGAGAAAAAGAAAAGAAGACCTCCTTCAGATGGCATCAAGTGACTAATTCATTCTTCTGGTAAAAGCTACCCTTCCCATTTCTTTTAATCCTACCTGTTCTTTAAAACCCAGCTCCAATTCATTCCCCAGTACCATTCAATCCGATCCCCCTGATAGCTGATTTCTCTAAGCTTCTCTACTTCTTACACCAGCAGAAGTGCAGATAAGATAGACTTTATTTTTCTCATCCATTTCATAGTTTCGATGTTTTGTTCTCCAATAAGGTAAAGGTTCCTAAAGTGAGGTGGGGACCAGTGCTGTTTCGTAGGTTTGTTTTTAACAGTCTTCATGAAGTCTTGAACATGTGGGAGACTCTCTTTTCAGAAAAACTGTCCTATTAACGTTTCCTTCTAAATTATCAAAATAAGCACAGGTAAACATTTTACAGTGGAGAGTTACATAAGCACCATTAATTGAATTCTGCGTGATGAGCAAAGGCAGTGCTTTGAATTTTTCGGGCCACATTTAGTGAGTTTAGATAAAGCTAATGCATTGTTTTTGGTGGGTATTATGAGTTTTTCCTAACAATGGTAGAAGAAACACAGTCATAACAAGTTCCATAGTTTTCTCTTGTGTTACATTTAAACTTTGGTAAAATCCAGGCAGACAAGACTCTTCCATAAGGATGGAGGTACAAATGCAATTGCATTGTGCACACCAGCTCTCTGAACAGAAATCGGTGTTTTCCACCAAATCTTCCCACCCCACCTCAACCCCGAAAGCATCATTAGCAGGAATGGTAAATAATAGTAAACAACATCCCCTTAGACAGTCCCACCAAGTTCAGAACACAAAACAAAACAAGACCGCACAACCGTACCTTGACAGATACATGTGGAAAGCTTGTTTGCAAATCATTTCTTCCAAACCACTTTTACCCTCCGTAGGACCCAGTTTTCTGGAAGGAATGGAATGTCGTATCTTGATATCTGATATCTTCCTTCATAAGACACAAGCAGGCTCTGGAGCAGAAACGAATGGCTAATTGGGGGCAAGAAGGTGAATCCAGAAGAACTGGTCACCTCAAAGTGAAGCATTAGTGACTGAATTTGCACAACAGGCAGGATTTGATGTGACTGAATGCATGATGGCGACTGAGTCATTCTTGCCTTTTGAAGTCATCCTTAAAATCAAGCGAACTAACACTTCCCATTTCCCTTCAGAGATACAGAGACTATTCACAGTAAATCAGGTGACAGAAACTTTGGTTCACATCCAGTTTTGTGGGGAGACACAGTCATTGAGTAATTTGTCTAGCTCAATGAAAGTCGGTGATCTATGTGTCACATTCCCTCACATGAGGGGAACTGCCAGTGTTCCCACCAACTTGGATTTATAAATCATTTGTTTTTTTTTTCCCTTAGGAGCACTGAGTGTTGTCATACATGCCTTATGATGTGTTTCTACACACATACCCCCATTTTACAAATTAAATAACTGAATAACAAGGAAGAAAAACTAAAGAGAAGAGTCGGAGGTAAGATCACAGAGGCAACTGGAAGCATGGGCTCGATTCTCGGCCATTGTTAAGGGCTTGCTCTGAGTGGCTTGAGAAATGATAGGGAGTTTTCTCCTTACGTGCGGCGCTGGTGTGAGATAAACGTGACCATAAGCAGATGTCACTCTGCAGCTCCAAGTTCATGGCTCTACAACAACCCGAGCTTTTTCCTGAAACTGGGGATAGTGTCCTTACTCTACCAATATATTTTTGGGGAATGCATCTTAAACACACGTTTTATAACACAGAAAAGTTGTTATAAATGCACACTTATTTCAGCAGTCCCTACTTTACTCTGCACCAAGCAAACTGACAGGATACCTCGTGGAAGTAACATCTAAATTATCAGTCTTTTATATTTATGCAAAATACCTGTATTCCTCAAATGATATGTGTACCACAATGTCCTTGTGAATACACAGTATTGTGTGATTGGACCCATTTTATCAATGAAAGAACACACTCTGGTAAATTGACTGGCAGACTCAATTCCAGAATGTTCCACGTCTATGACAATCTGCCTGTTTGTATCATGCCACATGACTTACATTTGAATGGAGGATTAATGACACCAGATAACTACATTTAATGAATTGGCACAGTGTATGGACCAAATTACTCATAATAATAATAATGATAGCAATAATAAAATTATAACCATCTATGTTTAAGACACTATCCTGTATATGAACTATCTCCAAAGAAGTCCCCATTTTGCAGATGGAAAGATGAACTTTAAGAAGCCTAAGTAACTTGTCCAAGGTCTCACAGCTTGAAATTAAGTTGGTTTTGAACCAGGCCTGCCTATCCCCAGAACTTTTGCATAGTCTTAAAATGTATGGGACATGGGGAATTTTTTAAAGAAAAAAATTCCAAAAATAGTGTCTTAGAATATAGATATGCTGGACAAGATGGCCTCGTTCAAACAGGCTTGCCTCTCATGGCCCTGACATAGATGCTTCTTACATTCAACAAGCAGAGAGATAGTCACTGTGAGCTGTGGGCACCATAGGGACTTTGTTCTCCTATGACCCACCAGTCCCAGGCACCATGGACCAGCCAACACACGATAGGCACATGGACCTTCTCCTGGCCTTAACTACTCAGGGACACACTCTGACATTTACCTGCTCCATACAGGCCCCAGAGTCAACCCACATCCTTTTGGTCCACACCAATACCTTCTCCACTGTTTCTGTCTATTCCTGTTCCACAGCCAGATGGGACACAGCTTTCCCAATTTTTACTACCTGAGAATGTGCAGACAATGTATACTAAAAATAAAGAAAGTAAGTGATTAAATCATGAGCTCTTAGAGCCTGGAAAACTCTTTTATTGCTTTAGAGGAAGCAATGACTTTTATAGAGAAGAAAAGCCTTTCTGAGACCATACTCAACTGGAAATGTCACCTGCCCAAAGTTGAGACTCTAAGCATCTCTCACGACTTGAAACATCACTAACTGCAGAGTAAAGAACCCCAGCCCAACCCACTGGAGAGGAGCCATCTGGAGCAGACAGCTTTGCAGTATCCGCATTGGAGGAGGAGGAAATTTACAAAGTCCCTACCAAAGATAAATAATTGTAATAAAAACTGTAGAAATACACGGGATGGAGTTGCTATAGTTAAGTCTGAATTTCAAGAAATTGCTGAGAGATTGCACACTCAGACACTTAAACAACTCTGATGTAAAATCCATAACAAAAGAAATAAAACACTTCAACACAGATGGGCGTGGTGGTGTTCAACACAAAATAAGATTGGTAGGTTGTAGGACCCAGATACCTAAGGAAGCAGATTTGAGTTTAATCAGCAATGGCACATTTCCTTTGACCACAGCCAGCTAGGGAATTCTCTAGCTCTTTAGAGAACAGTTGATTGAAATTTGATTCTTGCATTGTATGTTATAGAATATGTTACTTCTTGCTTATATAATTAGGCTACAGGTAACAAATTATATGCAATAATCCTTCTGTAGCGTGGCAATTTTATTTAAACTTTTTTTTTCCTAAGTCCTGTGTTAAGAACTCTTCAGGCATCTTTAGGAAGGGGTGTTGGATAGACTGGATCGCACTCAAAGACTCTAAGACTCTCATCTTGATTCTCATTCTGTCCCGATCATCTTGTGCATTAACTTGGAACAAGAATAATGTCAAGAAGTACTGATTAATGGGTGGACCAAATAAATAATCTCATAAAAGTAGTCAAGAGAGTGATGCTCCAGGTAGGCAAACTTGAGATTCAACATCTCTTAACACTAGTCATGTGACTCATTAGGCAAGTTTCCAGATGTATGTAAGGTTGTCTAATAATAAACTTTAGGACCAAGTTTGCCAAGTCCACATTTATGAAAAGACAAAGATATAACAAGATTTCAATCCACATCTTTGTCTTTTCAGGGCTCCTGACAGAGTCAACCCTGTGTGAACTTCCCTTTCAGTCTCTGGATTGATAATCTTCGTCTTGGGTTACCTAATCCTCTCAAGCAACAAGGGTTCCTTGGTCTACTGGACGTTACTGTTACCCAGAAGGTGCTACTTACAATATTTAATTTACAAAGAAAGTCAGGGAGATGTCCTTACATCTACAAGGAAAATCCCCAATGTTCTGCAATACTAGTCTTTCCTTTCATTTAGCCACAAGCATCCTAGATCACTGTTCCAAAGCATTATTCATGGAGATGCTTTGAAAATTTCTCTTCAAAGGATAATGATTGTGGGTTTCGTGTGCTGCTGCTAAGGGAGCTGAACAAGAGTCTTTATGTTGTAAGTAATCAAAGGGATACCTTTGGGACAACATCGCATGTTGAATGGTATAGAACAGAACAGAATAGAATGGAAATTGAATCTCAGAGCTAGAAGCTGCCCCAACCCCCAGAGTACTCAGTTCTGTGTTTTGTGAAGTGCTCTGACAGATAGAAGCCCCTCTAATGGGCAGTATGTGAATTAAGAGTTTCATAGTCAAGTCATGAAGAACAGACAAGTTAAAGACAGTTCAGCAGGTTTCTTAACTGCAGGTCACGAAGATAAACACCATGCAAATGTGTATTGTGACCGTCCAAGAAGATTTCACAGTTTATAGTTTCCCAAGCTATTTTGCTGGGAATTTCACAGACCTATGAGCATCCTCTCGGGAATGGACTTGTAGTTAGTGATTTTCAAACCCGACTGCACATTGGATCCACCTGAAGACCTGTAAAAAATGGTAGTGTAAGGATTCATCCCCAGAGAGATCTATTATTTGGTCTGGGTCAAGGTCCTGGGCACTGGTATTTAAAAAGCCTTCCAGGGTCTCACGATGGGCAGCAGGGTTTAACCTCCCAATGCTTTCATGACCCCCACAAAAGTTAGGGATTTGGGAACATACCCATCTCATCTCTAAAAGGGGCATACATTATTTATCACACTTTCATAAGAGAGTCGATCAGAAATTAGAAATCCACTGTCTTATTTTATGATTCATTACCAGCTACTGGCAGATGGGACAGCTCATGTTTGAAAGAAAAAGAGGAAGCTCTAATCCGTGGGGAAAACTACTGCAAAAAAAAAAAAACAAAAACAAAAACAAAAAACCATAGGTATGATGTGGACTTTGGAGTACGTGTGCAGCCAAGTGAGGGAAACTTCTTATTTCAGCCGAGAGTTGGTGTCACTAGTCATTAAATAGTTTTGTAGGTGGGGTTGGGACTGGTCTTGCCCCTGGATTCTTAGCAAAGCTATGCCGGAAACTATTTGTTTCCTTACCTGGATGGTGTACTTCCCTATTCACTGTGTGGTCTTGAGTTACCTGTTAAGGGAAGTCCTTGTTTCAATACTACTGATAAACTCACTCTCAGCAAGCATCATGGTGGAAGTCATTTCATGACAACACAGCTCTATAGGCCGTTGTAGAAATTGGCTGAAATATGCCCCAGAAGAGTGTCCCTTAGGAGGCGCACAAAGGGGTCACTCGCCCGCCCGGAAAAGTTTGGAAATAAAAGTCCTATCCAAAGGATGAAATAAGAACTCCATTAAGTTTCCCTGATGGACTTACAAAGTGAACAGTCCAATTTTTTTTTTCTCAAATTAAATAAACAAAACCTGTTATCTTTTTAAAGGCCACGGATTATCATTCTCCTCCCGGCACTTGGGACTTCATTATGTCCATGCTGCCAAACGTGTCCCTTTTTTCCTACATAGCAGCAGGATTATGGAATGGAAATGCACAAGTTTTGATCTGAACTCTCTGATGGTCAATCGGTATGGGTCAAAAGAAAATTTTCGAGAGAAAAAAGACAGCTTTGCGAATGCTGAGGCTGAATCCCTTTTCCCGTCCCGGCGGGCCCTTTCCTCTCCTCTTATACCAAGCATCCTGGGAATGAATGTCAGCTACGCTTCTGCCAATGCTACGAACAGATGTGCCACTGTGCATAAAGGTAGCGGAAGATCTGTTTAAAACACCGCCTATGGAATTGTTCCTGTGGGTGTGATTATAAGGGGGAGATGTTTGGGAGGGTGATGGAGACTAACAGAAAATGATAGCTACAAAAACCTTTCGATGCCTGTGAATAGACAGTACCACCAGAAATACCATAGGTTACCTTAGAACGTGGGATGAAACCGGTCTATCCAAGCTAACTAAAATTTGTATAAAGATCTGTATTCGATCAAGTTGAAAGTTACCTAGGAGAAAGCAGAAAAGAGGCTCTCGGCTCAAGCAGGGGTCAAGGGAAGCTGTGAGGGCCCACTGTGGGTCTCTGTGGATTGTCCTGTCCCATCATGCCTGGCACCGATATGCGTTAGTGGCCAGGGGCAGGCCACGGTTTACTGACTCCCAGTGCAAAGCAGGGAGTGTGCCAAGATTGTCCTTCCCAGAGAGAGAGAGGGAAGGTGAGCCGGGCAAAGCCCACTCAGTACCCAGAGAGTGTCTAAGAGGATAGGGAGCAGCACAGGCAGAAGTGAGAGGCTGGCCTTAGTTACCAGATGGCACTCCATGATTTTTGTCTATGTGTGGTTTCAGAGGTGCTGGTGACCCCGGTGTTGTCTTTCTCCCATAGTACTGACTAACCCGTAGCTGCTAAGGCCCTTCCCACCACAAATTTATAAATGTGGGGATTTCTGGGGAACAGCTGGAACTCAGAGGAGGTAATAGCTATTACCCCATAATGTTCTTAAAAGGGAGGGCCCAGAGACACCCAACTGTGAAGGGAAAGAGAGGAAGCGAGACAAGTAAATGTCATCCCAGAGCCTGAAGGAGGGTATTGTCTCCATCCAGCTTACCCCGAAGTGGGTTCTGATGGCTTTTTCTTTCTTCTATATTTTAATACAGCCCCAATCGCTTTCAATGAGGAAAATGAACTTAGATGAGCGGGGGCTGGAAATAAATCCAGAGGTTGTTTCAAAGGTTATTTATGAGAAGCAGATGTCTCCATGGAGGAAATCAGTGGCATTTGGAAGCAGGGATCATGTCTCCCTAATACCATAAGCCCAGCTCAGCAGTGGGCAAGGCTCAGTGCCTGTGCCTGCTTGCTCTCCGGGCTCCTGCACAGCGCCATTTGCACGGGTCTTCAGAGAATTCTCCGTCGCATCAAAGCTCAGAACATTTACCTCCTACAGAACCGCTAATAGCTGGCAGTTTTCTTCTCAGCTCATCTACCACCATAGCTCCCATCCTTGGCTATTCTTTCAAAGTGGGCCGTTGCCTGGAGCATAAAAACTTTCAATGCTTTCTTGGCTTCGCTAACTAACTCTCGCTCCTGATGGATTTTTCACGCATGGCAACAAAGTTTCTCAAGAATCTGGGTCTCCTCCTTTTACCTGGGTCCTGAAATCACAGCCAGGAGAAGGGCGTGTCGCTCAGAAGATGATGGCTCTGCTGGCCAGGGAAGAGTAGGCAGGGAACAGGTGCTCCAAGTAGGCACCATGAGATGGAAAAAGTGAGAGCAAACCCTACGAGGCATAGGTTCCCAATGGAAGCAGGGACAGTTTTGCTCCCCGAGGGGCATTTGTTAATGTCTGCAGACATTTTTGACTGTCATGACTCCATCAGGGATGGCTCCTGGCATCTAGCAAGTGGAGGCCAGGGATGCTGGTAAACATTCTGCAAGACATAGGACAGCTGGCTCCGCAGAGTTATGCCGTCCAACATGTCCCCCGTGCCATTGCCAGGCACCTACCCTTGGGGCTCCCGAAATTTTGTGAGATGACGACACATCACTCTCCTTTTGTGCCCATTCTTCCATCACTTCAGCAGTTGGGAAGATATCCATCTTTTCCTTCCCAGTGTTGCTCTGAGTGTGGGGCCATGGGGTTCAGTTAGAGGGAGCTAAGTCGAAATGTACTCTCTGTACACTTCCTGACCCAAAGAACACCCCGTGTCCCGACACATACCGCTTTCCCATCGCTGTGTTGCTTTTAAACAGTCCTGCAGAAAACATCATAAAGCCAGAGCTAAAGGGAGTAAGTTAATCTTGGACACATCTTCCCCTGCTTCCTTCTGCAGTAACTTTTCCCAAAAAGCTATTGGGTTGGGGTGCCTGGGTGGCTCAGTCGGTTGAGGTTATAGTTCAGGTCATGATCAGGCAGTTCGTGTGCTTCGAATTCTGTGTCTCCCTCTCTCTCTGCCCCTCCCCTGCTCACACTCTGCCTCTGTCTCTCTCTCAAAAATAGGTAAACATTACAAAAAAAAAAAAAAAGACAGTAACATTTACAAATTGCATTTTAAAGCAGAGATTAACCTTAACCATAACTCTGAGGAAATTAAACATTCAGCTTATCGACATTAAGCAGGAGCATAAGGTCAAGTAGACAGAGTAAAGGGTGTCTGCATCTAAACACCTGAATTCTAGGCATGAGGGCTCTTTATCTGACACGCTATTTGAGCTAAGTAGTCTTTAATGAATCATTTAATTTCTGATCTTCAGCCCCTCATCTGCAACAGAGAGAAAATACTTGTCCTACCTACTTCACGGTGTCATGGAGATAATTAAATAAGATTTTACAAAATGATCAATGATATCTCAACACTAGATACAAATGGACATAAGAATTCTTATTATTCACAAACTAGCCTGAAGCCACAGAAGCAAGTGGCAGAGCCCTGGAGAATGGTTTTGCTCTTAGCTCAAGTACCATTGCTCACTGGAGACTGATGGCCTGGAAAAATACACACTGGAACACCATCCTTTCTGGAAATCTCCAGGATGTGCCCGCTTCCAGAGCTAAGAAAAAAGAGCAGTGTAAACAAATCGATATAACTGTTGTTCGCTTACACATTACAACCGAGCTTCTTAGAATACCTGGGCACCCAATGTTTCCCATGGCAACGTGGAATACCCAGGTCCATCAAGCACCCTGCTAAAGAGCTAATTTCTCTAAACACTTGGTGATCATTTATTAAAATGGTGGAGGAAACATCACTGCTTCTTAAGTCAGAGATCCCAAGACTCTCACGTTTTCCTCGCAAATCACAACCCCCAAACACATCTTAGCATATGTGATTCTTTTGATTTTAAAAATGATATTCATGGGGTGCCTGGGTGGCTCAGTCAGTTGAGCATCCAACTTTGGCTCAGGTCATGATCTCACGGTTTGTGAGTTCGAGCCCCGCGTCGGGCTCTGTGCAGACAGCTCAGAGCCTGGAGCCTGTTTCGGATTCTGCGTCTCCCCCTATCTCAGCCCCTCCGCCGCTCATGTGCTCGCTCTCTCTTTCTTTCTCTCTCTGTCTCTCAAAAATAAATAAATGTAAAAAATATTTTTTAAAATAACATTCATTTAAAAACATATTTATTTATACATTTAAAACCAAATTAAACCTCAGTGCCCTCCATGTATTGATAATTTCTCTAGTTCCTTAAGTGAAAGAGTCTAATACTTGATAGCATTTAAAATAATTTAAGATACACTTTTCAAGATACTTGTTTTCCCAGGCCTGAAACAGAGAAATGGCTATAACGTTTTTCCTCATTTAGCAATTACGTTATCAAATTATTTCTGCATGAAACTTTTAGTGACTCAAACCTAAATAAAACCATTTCAGTTATCCATATAAAACTTAAAATTAACAAAGATTTGGAGCACTGAGTTCAATAAATATTTATTTAGAGGCAATTTTCTTCTTAGGTATACCATTACTCATATATTATTATGTAAAATAGCGTGTGTATGTGTCTGTATACCCTTCATACCCTTTCTGTGCATGGCTCTTGTCAAATTTACAAATGATTATAAGAGGAAGTTATTTTGACCAGTATTTTTGCCCAGTGTTTATGGGTTCCACAAATAGCTCTAAAACTAGGCATGAAAACCACACTTTTCCTTTTTAAAGTTTCTGCTCAGATCAGGGCAGACATTATGAGTAATGCTGAATTAATTTCATTTTTAAACAATTAAAAATAAATGACGGATTTTCACATCACTCATCATCTGCATATAAATTAGCAACGCAGAAAATTCACACAGGTGCACTCTAGCAACACAGCATTAGGAAAACATAAGCTAGTTTCTTCTCGATAAGAAGATGAGATATTTACCAGCTATCTGAAGAAGTCCTGAACAGTCCACGGGATCCCTGAAATAATGCGTCCACGGGCTTCATCCTGCCTCTATACAACATTTCATCCATTTCTCTCTCCCATTCCAACCCTATTGTCCTTCCTTTTTGAAGCAATACTGCATATTTGTTTACCTAAGTCATTTGCTCAGGTGGGGCCGGCTGGGGAAAAGAGCCACCTTAGGGATTCCAGCTCAGAGACCAGGAGGCGGGAGCTTGAGTTCTAAAGAAGTAACTATCCTAGGAAGGGAGGGACGGGTGGCAACAGGGAGAATGGGCATGTGAAGCATACAAAACAACATTCTGGAAGGTTCAATTTTCTGTGGCAACTGAGGAAAGAGGGATGAGGAAGGTGGGTAAGGGGTGCATCCTGGAACCATCAGGGAAATTTCACTGCATCTTTCTATTGAAACAGCTCATTTATCCATGATGATGAGGCCCACCTTCCTTTCAGATCCCTTAACCTACGGCTGACAGAGTGAAGCAGGAGGAAAGATATTAAGTAGCCTCATAGTCGACACGATACAGAATGACAGCAACAAAGGCCAAGACCACGGGACAGTGCAGAAGAGTCAGGGCGCACAGGCCAAGAGCAAGTGTGCCCAGTGCGGGTGTGGAACACGGTTTTCAGCCCCTTTCCCTCTCAGACTGGTCCCCACATCCACACAATTAATGACTCTAGAGGCAGCACAACAAAACTTTTATAGGCAAAAGCAGATGGAAAGATGTTTTGTCATGAAAAAAATCCTTAGTAACACTTCTTCTGTCAAATTGCAGGTATTAGTGATGCTAAAGGGTTTTGAAATCCATTTAGTAGGTCACTATCAGAATTTCATTTGGAAGGGATAGAATACAATAGAATAGGAATTGGCATCAGGCTTCCCGTATAAGGGTAAGAGATTTTTGTGTAGTGTTGCTTTATTTAATTTTACTCTCATTACACTCTCTCATAATGCTGTGCCAGCTTTTTTGATCGATTACTACCGTTGCCGTTGCATCTTTGTGTGTGTGTGTGTGTGTGTGTGTGTGTGTGTGTGCGTGCGCACGCACCCGTGCGACTGTGGTTGTCCTTTTGATGTCTCACTCCTGCAACTAAATCACACACTGCAGGATTTCAGTGTTTGCCTCATTCTTATCTCCAGCATTTAGCACGATGCAGGGTCAAACCGGGAATGAAAAATATTTATTGAAGACATAAATAAATGTCTGAGAGGCCTTGCTTCCTAAAGACTCACTTTGAACCAGAACATCACAAACCTTTTCTAGTTTATATATTTGGTTTTCAATACAAGTCATATCTAGTGATCTTTAAAATGTTCAGAAATCCTCCTTTACATCATTGCTTAAAGGAGAGAGGTGGCTCACAAGTTAACACTATTAATTTAAATCCCAACCTCGGCCGAGGTTGAAAAATGGAAAAATTATAACAGGCCCCCCAACTGTGTTCTCTCTGTTCCTGTTCTTAATCCATTCAGTTCTTTATTAGGACATCACAAGGTTCAGACTTCAAAAACTAGCAACAAAATTTAGAACAAAAACATAAATACAACAAACTGCATTAATTCACTAGGCTTAGGGCAGTAATTTCCTTCCAAAGCATTTGCTAATGAAAATAGTGATCATTAGATGAATTGACAATAACTAATTAGAGAACAAAAAGTAATAATCATGACTTACCAACTTAATGGTGAGATTTGATGGTTGATAAACAACAGAGTCACAAGAGGTACATGGATAACCTGATTGCTTCTTGAGAGAAGATTAATTATGTAAGGCAAGACTTTTAATTGATACACATTTCTGATTAAAAGGCATTGTTAAAGGAAAACTGGAGATCAGTAGTCATCTTCCAATTTTTCTGTTATTTCTCCCTTGGATTTCATGGCACCTAAATTAAGAATCATTCTGAAATTTCAAAGAGGTGTCAATTTAAGGAGGACAGGAGGTCTCTTGTTGAATTATAACAGTCCTTACATTGCATCAAACAAGGAAGTTGTAAATAAACAACAGGGTTGTTTACTCTAAATTTAAGATAGTTAACACTTGGATCTTATACTTATTATAAGTATAATAAGTATATTATTATATATACTTATATATATAGTATATAATATTATAAGAAACTTGTTACTTGGATCATGATATTGAGCTACTTTACAGCAACTTTTGGGGCACCTGGGTGGCTCAGTCAGTTAAGCGTCCATCTTCTGCTCAGGTCATGATTTCAGGGCCAGAGGATTCAAGCCCCGCGACGGCTCTGTGCTGACAGCTCAGAACCTGGAGCCTGCTTCGGATTCTGTGTCTCCCTCTCTTTCTCTGCCCCTCCCCTGTTCGTACTTTGTCTCTCTCTGTCTCTCTCAAAAAATAATAAACATTAAAAAATTCTAGCAAATTCTTAAAAACATTTTTTTCTAACTTAAAAAACAAATTATGCCAAAAAATTATCTTCGCGTCGTTCTGGTCATACCAAATACGTTTAAGTCATCTCAAAGACAACCCTAGAGATGCAATTCCCCTGCTTCAACATCTTTAATGGACCTACCTTGCCATATTTTTCGGTTTTGCATTCAACATCCTCCTTGATATTCCCTCAGCCTACTTTGCCACACATGGCCTCACGATATATCCTGTATCAATCATACAAACCACTTCTCCTTTTACAAAACCTGTGTTCTTGTTCCTCAATTATCACTTCACACTCTCCCCTGCCAGTGTCCCTTGAACGAGGTACACCCGTCCTACTGAAAACATATATTTCTTCAAAGGCTAGCTCAAATGCCCTTTTACTTAAGAAGTATTCCTTAAGGCTGTCTGGTTGACCTCCATCTTTCTCCGTGTTCTTACTATGCCTTTAATTTTTACCAGTACAATTGGTTGTATTTTAGAATTTTCCTCTACTTATCCATCTTTCCTATTATAAATTTATGTATCTTAGAACAAAGATATCATAGTTACTTAATTTCTAGCATTTATCTGTACCCACTCTTCCCAATAACAACTGTAATTGTTATGACACAGTTACTCAACGATGCCTGTTGAAGAAAAATAGTCTTAACAAGGATAAATCTTTCAGAATATAATTTTCTGAAATTTAAAAATGTCTCAGACTATCAGAAACGATTGTCCGAGTTGGGAATTTACATCTTTAGAGCAGTCTGGAGCTCCTTAGGAAGTAATGCGAATTTTGATTGCATTTACTTTTCATCAAGATGGCATGGCTGGTGAAGTTCACCACTGTCCGTAGACAGGTAAAGAACTAGAATTTCTTAATGTAGGTTTACCTTTGGGATTGGTTACAAATTGAAGAGAGGAACGTGGAGCTAGAATAATGTTTTTTTTAAGAAAGCTACTTTGTAGAAAACAGGACTGGGGGAAGGAAATCACTTTGGGGAAAATCTCATGAAATTCAATTATGTATCCTATAAATTTGAGATGCTTTTCGTATCCTAACAACCCGGCTAAATTTAACCTCTGGATCTTCTCAAGTCTGCCCTTAAGGAAATGCTGATCACACTATAAGATATACAAGGTGACTGTATAAGCAAATAACCTTTGGTCATTGCTGGTAGATTAAAAAAGGAAGTGAAAATAATGGCGTTTTGGAATTCTAAATGTTTTCATAATGCATTGTCACAAATCCAAAAAAGCTATTAGAGGTTATTATTTTGGCTGGACTACCAGAACCCATAGAAAGTTGAACCTCTGGCATGCCATGCTGTTTTATTAAGGGACTTTTGATATGCATATGCAACAGTGCCTCTTAACTATCCCAATGGGTCATTTAGGGTCGCTCAAATTTTCTGGATTTTTTTCATAAAGTATTCTCTCTGAGATTCACTTAATAAGTAGAACACATTGGTATCTCTAATGCACTAAGGTAGAGTATTAATTTAGGACAACTTGTATTTTAAATCAAGAATAACTGACCTGATTTTGCAAGAATTAGAAATTCCCATACAAATTAGACTGAATTCAAAGGAATGGATTTGACGACAGTGGCTTTATTTAACCGAATTCCTTCTTCTGGCCAGAGGGTACAAAGAAGCTCTGATCTAAAACCTTACTCTTCAACATACTTCCCATTAATTGTTCTATCATTTCTTACGTTCTCTTCTTTGGCTCCCCCTCATCGACTGTTCGCTGAATCACCTATGAATACACTGACTCCCTCGATATTCAATCATATCTGCTATCATAATTTTAAAACATATTGACACCCTAAGGCCAGATCTCTAATTTGTTTACAATGATTGGATTCCCTGATGGCATCTCAAATTTGGCGAGTCAAAGTTCTTCACTCTTTTCTTTCACAATTCAAACACTTTTCTTGTGAACTGCCCATGAAGAGTCATCTTCCACGCCTTCCACTATTTACAGAACGCTTTCTATATGAGGGTTTAAATTATAATTTTCTCCTCCACCTTCCAGTAAGTTTCTGCAGTGCCCTTTCCTGGATTACTCTGGCCTGAACCTCACACTTAGGACCACTATTTTTTATGGCAGGTTATTGTCATCTGTTTTTATCCCCAGATCATTCCTGGAAGAGTCTTAAATTAACATCTGATCACTAAGAATAGAAACAATAGAAACAATGGAATGATTAGAAATAAATGTCCCCAGCTCCAGGCTAAAGCTGCAACTGATTGTTGGATTTACTTCCAGCCAATGTGTCTTGTGGTCAATGGCAAAAAGCCAGCATACAGAAGATTTCTCAAGAGTTTAGAAGCTTATGAGCTTCCTGGTGATCATGTTACTAATCCTATCATGAGTTAGGCCTCTGAATCACCTCACCTTTGAGAAAAATAATAATAAGCACAGTTAATATCTTCCATCTTATTCTCAACATTAAAGATAGAGAGAGAGGGAGAGAGACTGGCTTCTGTTCCCAGGACTGTTAATTAAATGGCTGCACCATCATGTTCCTCATCGCTGTAGGGATTCCCCATCTCAGAATCTTCATACCCCATGCCCAGGACATAGGTTCTTCCCAGACTCTTGCACCCCATGGCACAGGCATTTAACACTTACTCTTTCCTGGCTTATGATAAACAACCTCTCTGTACCAGCCTTGCTTTGGCTCCAATTGGGATAGCACCAGATTAAACTTCCTAGAGCATACGATTTTTTTATTAATGACTTATGTTTCCATAAATGCCTGCGGGATTAATTTTCAAATGTCCCTGGCTGAAATTCAAGGTTTACATATTCCCCCTACGACCTAAAATTTCAAAGAGTTTGAACTGCTTTGGGATTCTTTAAACATTTTTCTTTTTATAAATACCAGGATGGATAAGCCTTGACTTCAAGGCTTTAAATTTGATTTTCTAATTTGTTCCCGAATTTGTGGATCCTACTTCTCCTCAGAGACAGTTTGTCCTCCTCCACGAGACCATCTACAATTCTTCTAACTCTGATTTTCTTCCTGTTTTCTTTACAGAATTACATACTCTTCTGTTTTGAGCAGATGGAGGTGCCTCCTTCATATTACACACACACACACACACACACACACACACACACACGCACATTATGTATGTATACCTCTCTTTTTAGACTTAGGCCATAGATTGATTCTTTGATATACTAAGACTCTAAGCAAATTCATGCGGGGTTTTGTTATCCAAAGGATGGTCCAGGGACCAACAGCACCAGTAACATCTGGGAGCCTGTTAGAAATAAAGAATCTCAGAACTACTAAATCAGAATCTGCATTTGAACAAGATCCCCCAGTAATTTACATTAAATTTTGAGAAGTATTGCTTTGGAGGTAAGCTTCTAAAAGCACACCTATAATATAGGTACTTCACAAATGCTGAATATGACATATACAACATATGAAACACAATGCATGGTGCAGTTTTGTGTTTTTTGTTTTGTTCTGGTTTGTTTTCGCAGACTCTTCCCTCCAAAGACATAGGCAGTGGTGGTTAAAATTGGTTCATACAGGCAAGCAACACGCAACTGTGAAAAGCTTAGAAAGTTTCTAAAATAGGTGTGAAACACAGGCACTTCTATTTACTTTTTTAAATTTTTTTAAGGGAAGACATTTTCTTTTCTTTTTTTTTAATGTTTGTTAATTTTTGAGAAAGAGACAGACAGAGCATGCATGGGGAGGGACAGAGAGAGAGGGAGACCCAGAATCCAAAGTAGGTTCTAGGCTCCGTGCTGTCAGCACAGAGCTCAACGTGGGGCTTGAACCCAGGAACAGCAGGATCACGACCTGAGTGGAAGTCAGACGCTTGACCAACTGAGCCACTCAGGCACCACAAACACAGGCACTTCTAAACATTAAATACACAAACTCACAAATAAATCATATTAAGAATAAAAGTAACATACTCAAAACTCATCACTGCCCAATTATTTTACTTACATTACTATTATTTATATCTCGGATTCCCCGGCCCTATCTGTATGGTATGATACTATAAGGATGTGTATAATACCTCTTTTCAACTGTGCAATGAGTGACCTGTGGTTGGTAGCTTGAAATCAGTCATGATGGTAGTATTTATACCATGGAAATCCACAAATATTACAGTTCAGGTCTTGACTGAGTGTTTTGATTTTCTGGATTTAGGAAAGTGATGGAGAAAATGATAATAATGTAAATGAACTTAAAAGTGTGTCATAAAATATACATTTGCATACATTTTCTTTTCCTAAGGATCCTGTTCAACATTTACCAACATATTGCTGGGTAAAGTCACAAGAAATAGAACGTTCCTACAATCAACAGAAACGTGCACATTTTTTTTATGTAAAATCATTTTCGGACATCTATGGAAAGTAGAGTAACCCACCCTATAGGTTTTTATTAACTTATTTAGACTCAACTCAAAATTTTCTCTGAACATATATGGAGCTTCTCTAGTACCATGCAATTATGAATTATTCCATAAACATGTTCTGACCTCACATATTTATTAGAAAATCACGTAACCTCTCCAGGTTTCTTTTTCCCTCACTATAAAATGAGGAGTTTATATTCCATAAAGTGTCATGTTCTCCAAGACCATTTAATTCCCAGAGGACATTCTAAGCATGTAGGTTTATTAGCAACTGGGGCAAATGTCTTTTTCAGTTTCTCCTTGGGAAGTCAGTTCAGTATTGTGAAAGATACATCCAAAAACCTGGACCAGGAGATTTTAATTACAAACAAAATATGGGATTTACTCTCTAGCTCTGTCTACACAATGGCAAAAGAGCTGAATGAAATCTGTAAATGTTGACTCTTCAGGTACGTAACTTAATCATTCAAACGGTAACCCTCACACATGACCAACTAAATGATTTCTCAATCTAGATTTGTGGAAGTAACATAAATACATACAAAAAACCAAAATGCCATTTTTACTTTCAGATTCAAGTAGAATATTGTTTCCATACCCCATGTGGAATTTATACTCATAACGTATAAATCAAACAAAAGTTAGTTGCACTTCCTTCCTTCAGTCTTGTTTATGTTTTCAATATCAGCATTACCGTTGACTAACATGACAAAGAGAAATTTAAGTGCCATTAGAGGAGGAACAGAGAGAAGATGGTATCATTTGAGGAAGTAGAATGAAGCTCATTAGTGCACCATACTGTGAAGTGGTTACTTTGGTTTAGTTTCGCAACAGTCCAAGATTTGGCCAATAAAACAATTGTTAATTTGGGTAAACTTATATTCTTCACAGTGACATATTCCAAAATGCAAATAGTGAATACATTTGTTTGGTTCATTTATGATTGTTTGCTATGGTTTTCTATACATTCACAAATTTCTACCAGAGGTATGTATAAATTTAATATTCATGAAAAAATAGGAAAAAAAAAAAGATTTATTCTAGACAACGAGTCTTAATGGACCCAGAACTGGAGTATCTGACAAAGATTATACGTACTTTGTGGGGAAAAATTTTCCAGTTGTCCTGACCCTCACTCTTGGGTATATATTCAGAAAATAACAAATCTCTGAAATGGGTGATGTTTTGAAAAACAAAGGAGTAATACCATATTTATCTATTGCTAGCAAGGAGAGAGGTAGTTCATCTGCTTTCTTTCTGGAGAACTTACACTGAAATATTTAGGAGACAAAATTTAAATGAAAAAAAATAATTACTATTTAGATATAAATGTTTCAGAAAATGACAAACTTTCTGGATTTTTAAACAGCACCCACTGAACATATGTTGATAATTTGTCCCCTTCTTTTCTACCCAAAGTCAAAATTAAGAGCATCAGTCTTGTACCATGTTTGAAAATAGACTGATGGGTTTAGGGAACGATTTCATTTTAAAGGCCTCTTGCCTCTGTACCAAATGCTGTCCCACCTCAGTGCACTTACGTTCCTTCCTCCCAATCAGTAACTGTCTTCTAGAGTCAGTGGGCTCACCACTGTAGATGACTCTGACCTCACCCTTCCCCTGTCCACTCTTCTAATTGTCTACTTCTATTTTTTTAATTTTTAATGTTTATTTGTGAGAGAGAGGGGGGAGCAAGGGCAGAGAGAGAGGGAGACACAGAACGTGAAGCAGGCTCCAGGCTCTGAGCTGTCAGCACAGAGCCTGACATGGGACTTGAACCCACCAACCGTGAAATCATGACCTGAGCCAAAGCTGGAATGCTCAACCGAGTGAGCCACCCGGGCGCCCATCGAATTGCCTGCATATTTGCTGCCTGTTGAAAATGCATAGCCAAACCTGTGACTCTTATCTCCAAATGAAAGTGAAGGAGAGCCAAGCGAGCATCCCAACAGACTAGTAGACCTGTGTGATTCTCAGAGATATGATGTCAAAGCTGGCTGATTTTCAACAGTTTCCTTCTCCTTGGGAGGCAGTATGATTCTTAGAAGCCAGGTTGTCAAGTTTCAAATCCAGGCTCTAACTCTTACTAGACATGCGATTTTAGGCAAATCACTTGACCCCCTAACCTTTACCTACTCCATACAGAAGACAAGGACAATATGGTAGCTCCCTCAAAGAATGGTGGGAAGATTAAATATCCAGTAGAGAATACAATAAACCCTTGTTAAATGGTATTTCTTGCCATTATTTTTGACCTCTTGGATACATTCTGTAAGTGAAAATTAGCAGCTAAGTGATGTCAAGGTGTGTTTGGTATGTTTATACTGCATTTTAATGGATTCCTTGGAGCATTTTCACTGCCATGGAGAGACAGTGGAGTCTGGCATTGAAGGCAAACAGAGCCAGGTTCAATCCCGGCCTTGACATTTGCTGCACACAATTGTGAGCAACTTACCCTCTCTCAGCTTGTTTTTCTCCTGTGGCAAATGAGGCAACATATTCACAGGGGCTGTTTGGAGAATAAGATAATGCCTTTATAGTAATGCCCCCACCTAGAACCCAGAACCTTGTGAAAAGTGGTTACTAGCATTCACCAAAATCAACTATAGACAAGCAAGTGTTTCAATGGGGAGGTTGCCCGGGATATTTCTATGAATGTGTTACTATAAGTCTAGTTCAGAGACCTACTCCCAATGAAAATAAGCTAAATTACTTCAAAATATGTTTAAATACAACCATGCTTTGGTATTTTCTTGAACTCAGAGAGTGAAAAAAGCTATTTGAGACATAATATTGCTTTTAAAAAGTCTCAGCTATATTTTTTTTAATCTATCATCACAGCGATATCCAAAGACCAAGGTCACAAAGGCAGGTTTTCTAAGCAACCAAAAAATTAAAATTCATCCAGACTGCACTGCTTCCCACACATTCATTCACACACACGAATATATAAACACCAGTACATAAACAGCTTCAGGTATGATTTTTAAACTGCAATGGCTTTGTTTGGGGACAACCAAGTTTATAGCATGTTCAATAATACAGACATGGTTTCTGGCAGACATTTTCTGCAGAGTGGCTGGAGTCTGATTAATTTCCACGAACAGTGGAGGTTTGTTGAAATTCCTCCGTATTGAATGGAAAGTTGATCCTGAATAACGTTCTAACACATATTGTTGGCAAAGGTATGCATGCATGTTAGTTAGATTTAGCAACATTTTTGGCATTGTCATCTGAAAAGAAAGCATGCTTTACGTAAGACTCAGGTAAGATTGTATGTAAACATATGTACGCACATATATAAATATATACGCAAAGTCTTATGTAAAAGTTTTTCTAGTCTTTACAGTCCAGTGCTATCATTATGTGCCAGGTTTTTGCTTTTGTTTTTTTCACTACAGTCCTGGTAAGGCGTTGGCTATTAACATTTCAAAATGTAAGTGAGAAAGAACACACAATGCCCCGTATTTTGTGGGAAAGGAGAATTTCTCAGCAAGCATCCCCCCATGAGATGTTTTCCTTAGAATTGCTTTTTACCCACCAGAAATGCTGAGCGTGCTTTTCCTCAAGTATGGCACAAATAGCAAGATCCAACGGAAATTAAAAAGAACCTGTACTGTGTATGCCAGACTTCAAGAAGGCACTTACGTCCTGCAATTTGGAGTTTCAAATTATCCTAATGAATAGGCCAAAGTGAAACCTAATGGGATTTTACTTTTATTTCTAGTAATTGGGGGAATGGATATACCTATGTTCACATCTAACATAGGAATAAGCAGACATGGAGAAAATAAGGAAGGACAGAGCTTTTCTATAGTAATATTTTAAAAAGTAGAATCTTACCAGATCTATTATGTTAGGCACAAAAAATCACATCACAAGTAACTTAAGGAAAATATACCAAGTTTTAAAACTGTATGTGCATTCTAAGACAGAAACACACAATGCAATCGCTTACCGTTTCTGTAATGCCTAATAGATAAGAAAGCTGCAATATATTTCATTGCGAAATCTTCAAAATGGCCTATTAGTTGTTAATTAACACTTTTCTCCTTACTTTAGTCTACTGAAATCAGAGTTTTGAAGTACCACCTGCCTGATTGATAGAAGAATTCTCAATATCAAAGTTAGAATTCAAGTATACATACAAACTGTTAAATTCATGGGTCACAGG
Source organism: Acinonyx jubatus (assembly GCF_027475565.1). Lineage (NCBI taxonomy): Eukaryota > Metazoa > Chordata > Mammalia > Carnivora > Felidae > Acinonyx > Acinonyx jubatus. The sequence continues at coordinate 205,262,255 of NC_069381.1, read as the reverse complement.
AAATCGTTCCTTATCACAATCAGAGGAAACTTTTCTTCGTGTCCTTCATGTCCTCAGAGCTTCTCCTCTTTCTCATTAGGATGGTGGATGTTGCTAGAATGACTAGATTACTTAAGTGATCATGGGTTTGTGTATTGCTGATGAATTAATTTCCTAAAATGTCCCTTTGTCATGCCTCTTTTTCTCAATGATTTTCTATTTGCTGGATCTGAGTTTCTCCATTTATCATTCAATCACATCCTTAATCTGAATGCCAATACTTTGTCTGCTTGAACTGAACCTGTGACTCAAACTACCTTATTTCTGGATTTATTTCTGTGTTTCTTCTTCTCTTCTGACCAGAGATACCAGTCGTATTGGATTCAGAGCTCACTCAAATTTAGTATGGCCTCATCTTAACTTGATTATATCTACAAAGACCCTATTTTCAAAAGTCCCATTCACAGGTACCAGGGGTTTAAGACTTCAACATGTCTTTTGGAGGGACATAATTCAACGCATAAAAAATACTCTTCTCTCAATGCTCAACATACGCCCCAACTCCATCAAGAAGGTACTTGTCATCTGTGTAGCTGATACTTCTCTAAATTTTCATAGACTGACTCACTGTAGGCATTAACTATGAAGGGTTTGTTCATCCCTCTATTCCAGGAACCTGGAATAGTGACTGATATGTAGTAAGAACTCGATAAGTATTCATTAAATGAATGCCTGTACTCAACAAATGAATCCATTTATACCATATAATTCAGTTATTTTTTTTGTATGCAATGACACAGTGGTACTTGCTTTATTTAAATTAATTGCTTTTCTAAAAGAATCTGAAGGACACTATTTTATCAATCTTCTATCCCAAGAGGATCACAGAGTCCAGCCTGGGATTCCCATGTGGCTGATAATCTGATAAATGCTTTACTAATTGATCGGTCTAGAAAAATCTGATTGAAAGGTAGTAAGACATCAGTAGCCTATTTGGAAGCATTAAGAAAAAAGTGGAAGTCTATTTCAGGCAGAAAAAGAGGCCACTGAGGTGAAAGCAAAGATGATCAGATTGATGATTAATGTTTTATTTAGACCAAATATAACCTCTCCCAATATTGTAAAAGGTAGCTGAGGAGGTATCTGGCTGATTAGAATTGTTGAGATCCCATCTGGTATCTAAAGACTTCAAGTTTTGATATTTTGGTAATACGTCTCTCTCTCCATTTGTATGTTTTATTAGAACAATGATCTATGTCTGTTTATATACCTACCCAGTTTACTGCAAAACAGCATGTTAAAGTAGAAAATCATAAGAACAGCTCCCGCAGCCCTGCCTGTTAACTTTTCATAACTCCTAATCAGTTTCACAACAGGGAGCAGGGCAAGGCTCACACCTGGGGTCTTAAATATGACAAAGAATACTTGAAATAAGAGAATTAAAGTAATTTGCCCTCTTTGCGTTCATGTTTTGACTTCAGTAGTCTCTTTATCCCCCAAAGAAGGCCCAAATGCTCATTTTCTTAATCCTGAAGATATCTGCAAGATGTTACAGACATCCATGCCACCCACAGAAAATAAGCAAGATAAAAGAAACTGCACAAATTTCCCTAAGTCACAGATGGGGTAAAGGAAAACATGGTTTGGCAAGAGGGCATAAATCTTTTGCAAATGTTTGAAGGAAAAATGTTTTGAAGAAGTGGTATATTCAGAAAACATTGTGTATGCGTTATTTTTGTTCCCTCCTGTGTTGTGGGATGGCACACAAAGGGGGCAGGCTCCTCCCCACGTTATCAAAGCTCTCTCTCCATTCAAGTGGCTGGTTAAGGCCACCAGCTCCATATTTGCAATGTAAATTAACAAACGACATGGTGCCTTCAATTGTAGGTGAACCTTAATAAGCCTGCTGATTGCCTCTTTAGAGCGCAGTTACTTTTGTGCTTAAGGAATTGCTGAATGGTTGGGGAACTGCATATTTCACGGGAACCCCCATGATCGACAGAAGTTATTGAGTGTGAAAAAGCACAGTGATTTTTGGTTGAGGAAGGAGCCCAGATTTTTGTCCCATTGAAATGCATTCATGGGATGTCAGATGCGTTTTTCAACAAAGCCCTCAAGGTCACACAGCAAGTAGTGTTGGCATGTGTAGGGGTCTAGGAAACACCCAACAGTAAAAATTCCTTCATGAGTCTGATCCAGAGGTGTAACAGGTAGACAGGTAGGTGCCCAGAGGATGACAGAATATACAAATGGGCCTACTGGCCCCGGAGCCAGGTTCATGAATATGTAGAGACCTACTTTTAGATAACAATCCTGGAGTTCAGGCAAAGGAGACGCCTTTGTTCCCACTATTGCAGAAAATCCACTCCCCATTTCTCATCCTTTTGCTCTTGATTTTACGGGAAAACTAAGCAAATTCACCATTCCCCTAAAAACAGTTCTTTTATGTACTCAAAATTGTATATTTCATTGCCTTCCACATATTGGATTCCCAAGTTCGTACCCTATCCAAGGGCGAGATGGAAATACTCACAACTTTTGCCAGTAATCGGATTAAAATTCTCTAAATAGCTCATCTCATGCCGCGTTTGCTGCACAAACACTATCCCAAAATGAGCTAAAGCATTTCAGAGAGCAAGCAGCAAAGAGAAAGAGAAGTATGCATTACAGGCAAATCAGACTGCGTTGCTCCTGGTACACAATCACCGATCATCTCTTCCCCTTTGCAAGATGAGCGCACATTTGTGCCTCACTGCCATGCTCTGACCATCCCCCAACCCACCCACCCATGGGATGGAAAAACATTAGAAAGGAAGACAAACATTGATCACTTTCTCTTAACCCGCACACTTATAAGAATCAGAAAATTTCACATCAATAAAGTTTTGGCTTCTCCTTATTCCAGAAGATCTGGAAACAATGGGATCAGTGGTCCTTGATGAGGGACCATAAGGCAAGCTGGGGGCAAAGCACAAGCTAGCACATCCCCCTCCCCACCCACCCCTGGGATATGTGTGATATTCCCCGGCTCTCCTGGCTGCCCAAGAACAAAGAAAAGGACAGAAAACAAATGGTAAACTGATAGAGATCACAGTCATACAGGACACGAGTCTCCATCAGTTTCCAAATGTCTTAGTAAATTATAAGAAAAAGGCAATCTTGTCAATAACCTAATCTCCTGAAACCTATAGACTCAGTTTCCTGGAGCCCCTAATATCACCCTCCCCTCCATGGGGATGTGGGGGAACAAAAGCAAGAAGGAAATGACAGGTAAAATTAAATTTCCTTATAACCCGCAGCCCATTGACAAACACTTGAGGCAAATACATAATAGAACATTTCTCTAGGAACCCCCTGCCATCCTCCTGTTAATGCCTTACTAGAGGGAAATCAACCTTGGCTGACAATAGCAAAGCCTCAGGTATCTTTGGATATCCTCTTTAGCATATCAAAGTCGCTCTGGAGGCCTCCCTCCTGTCTTTACCTCCTCCAATTCCGTAGTATATAACCAGTCAGTCTTCACAACCCCAGCCCAGCTCCTCCTGCCCACAGGTCCTATCCCGGTGCTTTAATAAAATCACCATTTTTGCACCCAAGACTTCCTCAAGAACTCTTTTTCTGGCTGTCCGCTCCAAACCCCACAAACCTCACCATCACCACGAGACCTCATCAGTCCTGATGCAGAAATAGGCTGGAGATGAGTTTGGTGCTGCCCCTTTATGGTGCATGTGCCCTCCAGGCAAGTGCAAACAGTGTCCCTCGCTGTTGGGTTAGAAGCAGAGTGCCTTCATCATTTACGGCCCCCCTCCTGGCTTCTCAAGGTTTTTGTTTTGTGTTGTTTTGTGTTGTATTGTTTCTGATGCAACAGATGTCTACCTGCATCTTCTCCGCAGACCTGACCCTCTGCTTCTCTCCCAAGTATCATGGCATCAGGTCATGAAGCTGATGTTGAAGTAGTGTTACAGGATGCAGCACAGGAGGTTTCTCAGGCCAACACCTGGCCAACACCAGGGGAAGAGACGTGGAGGAGAAGGGCTGAGATGGGCAGGGGGAAAGGTCCAGCTGAGATGTGGTCTGGAGCTCAGAGGGCTGTGAGAAGTGTCCTGAGCTTGGCTTTTAAACCCCTGCAGCTAGTAGTCACTGGCCGTGGGCTGCCCCCTGCGGATGCACTCCCTATCGGGAAGGACCAGTTTAGAAGCCACTTTGCTCTCCCCTCCTCCCCCAGTCCCTCCCATCCAATCTAGCATTGGAGGTGTCATTGACAGGTCTTTGCTGTATTAGGACATCTGCTATGAGGACTCAAGCTTCTATAGCTCTGAAGTCACCAGGATAGCCTATGTCAGCTGTCTCTGGCTACAAGCAGAGTCCTCCATGATTCCTGAAATGTGCACCTGCTTATAATCCACAGGCAAACTGCTCTGCTTACCCGGCATCTGCCTGCTGCCCTAGCAACCGAATGCTTTCTGAGTGTCCTAGGAAAGACCCAAAGAGGGGTTTTCCAGGGGGGGAGGGAAAGGACAGAGTGATATGGGAAATAATGACTCCATATGATTTCATTGAAAACAATTTGTCCAAATGGCATAATTAAGTATTGGTTTCATCTCTTGCTGGTGACTCTAGGGTACCCTGGGGGCGGGCCCCCCTGCCCTCAGGTGTTCACTATTACAAATAAAGCTCAGTAACACATTTTTTTAAGTAGGAAGATTTCTGAAGAATGGACCAAATTATTTGCACATAACCTGCTCATCAAAGAGATACTGAAGTTAAAAATATGTTTTAAAAAAAAGGTATGATTGATTGACTGATGACCTATTCCATTTGACAAAATTATTTCTGCAAATTTGCCATTCAGTAATCTGCTGCCAATCATTCCAAATGCCACAGGTGCAACTGGACTTTATCCCACTCCCCAGCACAAGTAGTCAAATTCATGTCCAGGGTTAGTGAGGTGTAGGCTTAAGCCTGTCCTTAACAATGATTCCTTGGAATTTGGAGTGGTGAGCCATCTTACATACAGGTAGGGCTGAGAGGCAAATTTCTAGATCACCAGTCTCTACCTACCCATTTCTCACCTGGCCTGCTTACTTCACTATGTACGTTATACCTCCAGTCCCAGTAGGGTATCTGAGTTTGCATCTTCTGCTATAGGTCATTAGTCTAGAGGGACCAGTTGATTACAAACACTTAATGGGGTGCCTGGGTGGCTCAGTTGGTTGGGCCACCGATTTAGGCTCGGGTCATGATCTGGCAGTTTGTGAGTTTGAGCCCCACATCGGGCTCTGTGCTGACAGCTCAGAGCCTGGAGCCTACTTCGGATTCTGTGTCTCCCCCTCTCTCTACCCCTCCCCTGCTCACGCGCTGTGTCTGTCTCTCAATAATAAATAGAGGTTAAAAAATTTTTTTTTAAAATATAATCACTGAGATTGAATGGATTAAACAATCTAAGTCAACATTTTAAAATGCTCTTGACATGTACAGACACATGCTACTGAAACATAAAACGGGTCATTTTTTATTTTTTTCATGCACCAATTGAAGCAACTGGAAGGAGTTTTAACTAATATTCTGATTTGAATAGAACTCAGAATTACTGAAATCACTTGTATTGTCTTACATTCTGTTTCAGGTCATCCAGTTTTACAAAGCCAGGGATTTCAAATAGTTTAGGGAGAATCACATTTCTTTGGAGCTGGCCTGGAAACATATGATCTAATAAGATCAAGAAGATGAATAGCAGACATATTTCTTCCCTGACCCAAGTATAACATCATCAAAGTTATAAAGCCATTCATTGGGATGGAAGAGTTGGGAACTGGAGTCTTCTAGTCTGGGTGGATGTATTGGTCGGGAAAAGAGGTTAAACTTATCAAGACACACAAAAAAAGGTGAAGTCAGATCTCAATGGAATGATGATGGGGGCAATGGAGAGAACATGGCAAGAGAGTGAAAAATGAAAAGAAAGGAAGCATAGATATCCTTCATTTCATTCTTTAAATCCAAATGTTAGTCGTTTTTATGACTACAGACTTTTTAATTCAAGCTTGGTAACAATGACTGCCACGTACATTTATTGAGAAATCTCTGGAGAAATACGCGTAGAATAGCAAATCTCATTAATTAAATCTTCATATTAATTAAGTAAACCTAGGCAAATGTACAGCCTACCTATACACAATATGCGTTTATATGTTCAACTTTATTTAATTAGATAATATATTTTTACAGGACGCACGCATAGACTTCAGGGGAGAAATCGCTTTCTAATTAGGACCCAGCATTTTAGAAATTTACATTGCTAACTAATTAGTGTTGATGTTGAGACACCCACATTTAATTATACTGCAATCTGTGGCAGAAGAAGATAAAAGTATTGACTCAAACAAATAATACAACAAAGGTACATACATTATTGTATTTCCTAAGTCCACAGTGACACTAGCTTAAAATTTGTGTAAAGTCTGTGATAATTGCTATTGCCACCAATGATTCGGAACCTTGTCGGTCTTCTTCGGTAGCGATCTACGCACTATTAGCTACCAACAAAAAACACGATGCCATGGTTTTTGTCAATGAACGTCTCCCATCTCCAATCCATGTAGAGTGATGGAATTTTGGACGTATCAATGGTAGGTAAAGGATCCTTGGATCCCTTTTTTTGTCCTATGCTGGCTCTCAAAATAACAATATGGTAGGAGATACAAAGCACGGAGCAGGGCGAAGACATCTGGGGCCCCATGAGGAAAAGTGAAAGGCGGAAGTTGTGAAGACTACATCTCCGTAAGTACAGAAAGAGACCAATTTCTCTTTCAAATCCACTCTGCCTTCTACTCTCTGTGGTTTATTCCAGGAACAGATTTTTGTTTTCTACTGGTCCATTCCTAGCATATCCTGAAGTTCATTCTTTCTTCTCTAAAGTGTATCTTATTTTCAGCGAAGTGTTCAAATACCACTTTACCAGGACCATGAGAAAAGATGGATGGAGGACCGTGCACCACAGGCTGGGTGGCAATTGCAGTGCCACGCCCGTATGGAAAGAAACCCCGATATGTTCCCAAGTCCCTGGCAAAGTTTGGCACAGACTTGTCTGGACCGGAACCTAACATAACTTAGGAAGACCCCTCCTCACATAGGACAGATGGTTACGGCGCATCTGGCATTTATTTAGGGGAATTCATCATCAATTTTAAGTCTTTGCGTGGGGAAAAACAATTTTGATGGAGCATATGAACAAGCCGCACGGTGCCAGTGGGCAAATGATCACTGATGATTTCTTTGAAAAGAAATTTGGTTCACTTAATGGAGAAGCTCATTTCTCTTTGAGTCACCAGAAGAGGCATGTTCATTTACTGCTTGGCACAATGAACCCATCTATGAATTCTAAATGCTAATTTTAAATTCTGAGGAGAAGGTCTAGCATGGAGCCCACCCTCTCTTCTGGCCATCTTACTCTAGAAAGAAAATAAGGAAGAGCTGAGATGGACACACTCAGACTCTTCCTTCCAAATGGATCAATTGGAGAGTGGATGCACCCCTTCTGTGTTCAGAGACAGCCTAGAAATATTACACTCATGGGTGTCGCTCCACAGGAAGAGAATATCAGGATTAGAGAATCATTACCACCTCCCAACATGAAACTATAAATATATGACCAAATGTGGCTTCGTAACTTAGGAAACCCTCTAATGAAATAGAAAGATTTTAAAAATCAGATGTTGAGGGCTTTTTGATAATAATTTTGGCAAAGTAAATCATCAATGAAAATAATGTACCACGAACAATATTAGCAAAAACTGTCATCTGAAATGTATCTAATTGATTAATAGAACATTGGTACCTTATTAATTGTAGATTATCCGTAAGGGAGGTTGGTATCCTCTTGGAATCTCTTAAAGGCTAATAATAACGAATGCTAAATAATGTCTATACAAAAAATATCGTCAATTGATTGCTTAGCATCAATTTCACAACTTAAGGGCAACTAAGACAGTGCCGTCCTGAATCTTTTCATCCACCTCAATTGCTTATACCCTCTAAAGGTAATCACACCCCTCAGAGTAAGTGTCCAGGGCACCAAAATACAAACCTGAAAGAATTTACCCCAATCCATGCTTAATTAAAGCATGTGTTTCTCACTTTCAAATGTATATGTGCCTAGTTTTTCCAATTAAATTTCAATGTACTAAGATAGTTCAACGGAGGTTTACATTAGACCGCAGACACAGTTCATCCCCTGATAGAAAGAGACAGTTTAGCTCAATGGACATTTAGTGTGCCTAAAAAATAGTATTATGTGAGCATCCGGTGTGTGGGGGGGCGGGTGCCACGTTAGTCACTGTGGGATACAATGATGAACAGGACACTCTAACTCTACCTTAACCCACATCCTAATCTGAATACTATGTGGCACCCAAATTCTGGTGAGGAAGAAAACGCAGGCAAATAACAAGAGCACAATGTAAAATTTAAATTAAAAAAAAGACATATTAAAAAAATATACACACAGTTTAAAATCATTTCTATTAATAAGTAAAATCGTTCAGCTTTATTAGATGCACTTTCTTTTTAAGGGGGGGTGATACAATAGAGTAGGAGGTAACTATAAATATCTCTCACCCTTCATTTACCCTACTCCTTGAAAATGGGAAAGAAGATGGATCTTTCTGTTTCCAAAAGGATACAAAGAAACTCCAAAGAGACTAAGTATGAGGTTAGGAAACTGGAAGAAGAGATGACAGATGCAAACTCTAATAGTGGCTTTCAAGGGAAGTGTGTTATTTTTATCGAAGAAAGGGACTGTTATTCATCATCTCCCTACAGGTCTGCAGAGAAAGTCATCAAGAATTAGTTTAGAACTAGATTGTATCTTCTTAACTAATTGATAAGAAGGAATGAAACATTTATATTTCCAATAAACCAAATATTTGTAAGTTGAAATTTGCAGTTGCTAAAGGTAGGACACCGAAGCATTTTTTAAAAGAGATACTTTTTTCATGTTTTTATTTATTTTTGAGACAGAGAGAGACAGTGCATGAGCAGGGGAGGGGCAGAGAGAGAGGGAGACACAGGATCTGAAGCAGGCTCCAGGCTCCAGGCTCTGAGCTGTCAGCACAGAGCCCGATGCGGGGCTCGAACCCATGAACTGTGAGATCATAACCTGAGCCAAAGTCAGACGCTTAACTGACTGAGCCACCCAGGCACCTGAGTTTTCTTCTTTAGTGTGAATCAAAGCTCAGAGATATGTTTCTCCAGTACAAAGCAGCATTACTTTGTCTGGCATTCAGATAAATCTAAGCCTTTGCTATGTTTTATTAAAAGAAAACATTTTAAACGATCTCCTTTTCTAAATGAAAGGATTAAAGCTATACGGACATTCATTTCATCAAAACATTTGCAATCCAATCTTACCTATAGACTCTGACTTATATTTTGAAATCTTTAACAAAGCTGCAAAGAATGCTTTAACCTATGTACATTTTCTTAAACGATCCCTTAAGTGAATCTCCTTTGTGCTTTGTATGTTGCTTATTTTTTTCTCAGTCATCAGTGGAAATTAGTTCAGTTGTAACATTTAATCAGGTAACTAAAGAAAAAGGAGGGAGAACTAAAGCTCAGCACATCACTTGCCAGAAAAACACCCTGGAAATGATTCCACATTATTTCTGCTCGATCAAACACTTGTTCTAGAAAACATCACATGTGGGTACTGTGGTCCTTGTAGACTCGTTTGGGTATTAAGTCTGCTGTTTTCCTCTCATGATGTTTAATACAGAAAAGCAAATGTTTCATTAGGCACTATCCTTATTCCTACCTGTCTGCCATATGACCTTTGGTCGTGGTTAACATAATAATGAATTACATTCATTTCTGTGTATTCACAAATACACTCTTGAGGCCAATAAAATGGTGCATATGGCATAATAGAATCATCTGTTCAATCATAATTATTATTATCTGAATGCATTCAGGCTGGTGGAAGTTGACAAGAGTCTGTGTTGTTCTTTGGACTCAGACTCAGGGGTTAATATGTTGTTCTGTTCCTTGGTTTAGGTTTAATGACATTTTCTTCTTTTCTTATAGTTTATACATCAGCAGTTTCTGTAGTTCAGTGTTAGAGTTTTTGTCTGTTTATTTGATATTCAAAGATAACCACAATAAGAATTAAAGTGGGATTAATTCAAAGTGATTTTTTTCTTTTATCAGTGGAGGAGTGTGTTATTGAAAGATCGGTGGTCTCTTCTATACTCTACTTACAAGCATTAGCGTATCTTTAGCAACAAACCGGGGATCCTCTTTACAAGAAAATTAGCAATTGACATTAAATCTATATAATAATATACTGTTCTGCATTAATTTGAGGGCTGAGTAGAGAGCAACAGTAGGTACATGACAGTGATTGGTAGAGGAAAAGCAAAGAGAGTACACTGCATTCACTCTGGAACAGTGTTGGACCGGTGCCAGGCACATACCAGGGTCTTGATCAATATATAATGAATCAATGAAGAAAGGAGGAATGGAAGCCAGGGGCAGACACAGAAAATCAAGCCAAAATTGTGTTCTCGGTCTCCGAGGAGAAGATGCCAGGATGCAAGTCAGACAAGTATCAGATCTTGGGCTATGAATCAGAGCCAACAGGAGAAACTATCAGTGACAAATGGGGCATCAGGAGATGTGATCTCATGAACAAAGTCTGGGCAGGACCTCCACTGGGCCACATCTGGTGGTTTTTTGTTTTGTTTTGTTTTGTTCTGTTCTGTTTTGTTTAAAGGAGCAGTGTAAGCCCATTCGTCATTGAGCAGAGCACAGTCATGAAAATGTAATGTGTGGCAAATGTCTTTCAACTGAAAACTCCACCAACAAAGCAATTAAGGTGGTTGTTTCCGTATGCTTGGATTCTAGGAAGTCAACCTTCCTGGTAAATAAATATGTTCATTTTCATATGGACCAGGGCCTCTGAAAACCCAAGAGATTCTCACATGATTCATGATTAAGTGAGCAGACCCATCACAAGACTGTTTCAGCGTTATTTTCTAACGATAGGTTTATGCCTTACTTAATCCATATTGAAATCTTAAAACTTGTTGATAATCTTAAATCAGTTTAGTGAATGCAGAGCCTCTAACCTAAGTGTAGAAGAGGAAAATGGTTTTCCCCACTGCTCTCGGTGTCCATGACTGTCTATGAAAATTAAACTGACAGAGTAGTGGCAAAGAAGCCCCCAAATTTATGGACTATAAGTTTAACATGATATGGGAGCCTTCCTGAGGAAATTCAGACCTAAAGAAATGGCAAAACCCACTTGCTTTTATATGAGTTTGAGAAAAGTAAGGCAGTTGAGGAACCATGCCTAACTATGTGGGAGAGGGGTAAAAGAAAATAAGAATTATTTAACAAGGTCTGTTTGTAAAAAATTCTTTCAGACTCAAGGTCTCATCCTTGAAGATGAGTGTCTTTTAATCTTCCCAATACAGAAGGTCCAAGGCGCCCTTGAACATGAGAGTTGTATCTCCTGCTTTCCAGTAGGTCAAAATGCCCTGGTTGTACCTGCTGGTTCACAAGTGCCTTTAACTCAAAATGGCCAATATGTCAAAATGGAAGATCTGGGACTAAGATGCTCTGAACTCCTTCAGAAGCAACGCGCTTCTCAAACATGTCCCCCAAGTAATCTGAAGACTGGAGGAGGGTGCAAGTCTGATCCCAGAGGAGGGAAGAAATGTGTGAGAAGACCCTAACACCCACCAGTGTTTAATTTTGTTCCCCTGGAGATCTATGGCAATGTTTCATCTCCTTCAGCACACATCATCTCGAAAATACACAAATAATAAAAGGCTTGAGGAAAGACATCATGTTTATTCTCATCTTATGTAGCATAATCACACTTGTGCATCAAATCAAGGACATTTATACCTCAGTTTCAGAGAAAGCCGTTCCCTATCTGGCCCATAACTGATAAAATGATGTGATCAATTATGAGGAAATCATAGTTGGAATATTTATGGAAGGGGGCATGCTACTCATCATTTCTCGGGCTTTTTGGCATGAAATCGTGTCTTGCACAGATTATATACAGCTGAGAATGTGAATCCGGATATGGACCTAGGTCAGAGTTTCATGATTTGAATGTGTACTGTGAAGTGTTAAAATAATTACTCAACAAAGTCAAGTGTATCAGTTTCGTATCGCCCCTGTGATAAATGGCCATCAACACAGTGGCGAAGACCACCCGAATTTATTTTCTTACACTTCTGGAGTTCAGTATTCTGAAATGGGTCTTGCCGGTTAAAATTAAGATGCCTGCAGGTCTTTTTAGAGACTTCAGGAGAAAATCGGTTTTCTTATCTTTTCCAACTCTACAGGCTGCCCCTTCTCCTTCCTTTAAGGCCCCTTCCTCTATCTTTGAAGCCTGCAATGGATGGTTGGAGCCTTGCCCAGGCCCCACCCCTCTGACTCTTCTTCCTCTTCCTTCTGCATTTAAGGACCCTTGTGATTACACTGCGTGCATCTAGGTAATACAGAAATCTTCTCATTTTCTAGCCACCTCTTAGCAACCCTAATTCCACCTGTAACCTCGATTCCACTTTGCTATATAATATAACATATTCAGAGTTTCCATGATTAGGACATGGACATCTTTGGGAAGCCATTGTTCTGACGACCATGCTAAAGTTCAAGTCAATATCATCACCAAAACTGAAATCCTGGGTAGTAGAAAATACCTGCAATCTTATGAAAAAATTATGATTGAGTTTTAGTTCTATAAGTATATTTGTGAGAATTTTAAAGTTTTACATTGGAACACAAAAGCATTAATTTCTTTATTTAAAAAAATTAGCAGATTGGCACTTTTCCTGGAATCTGTCTTCTGTGATCTTAAAGAAATTACACACCGGAAGTTCTAAAACAGTAATTAAAAGCTGTTTTATTGGCTGAAATGTTAAAATAATTGCCTTAGAATTATGCTACCTCATTCTGTTTTTTTTTTCTACTCTGTACGTGTATTTATTCTTCTAAGCATGAATTATCACAAGGATTTCATATTCTTCAATGGAATTCTTCCATATCATGCGCAAGCTTGCAAGAAGGAACAGAGTCTTAGGTCCTACTCAACTGAATCAGAATCCGTATTTTTACAAGATCCTTGGCTGATTTGTGAGCAATTAATGTATGAGAAGCACTGATATAGCAGAGTCTCTGACTTAATGTAAACATTTATCTTAGCTGTCAGTATGTTTCCCTGTTAACTGTTTCAAAGGCCTTCATTAATATTTTATGCATAAAATTAACAGCTTTCCTATCATATTTTAATTTGTACAATAATAAATAAACATTCATACTTCCCATCGCTGATCCACTTTTCAATCTCTAAAGACAGAGAAGAACTTACACCCTGACTTACATCTAGCCTGCTCATCTATATTTGAAAGTGAATATACCGGAGTGTTGAATGCTGTGCCTCATTTGATCACTGAGCTGGGTACACGATTTGGATTTGAAAGTATCCTAAAAAGTCTCAAGGGCTGATTACACCCAGATTTTAAAATTCTGGGAATTGCACTGAAACAGGCATTTGGTTACCCGGCCTTCCAAAGGCCAACGACAAAGCCAAAGCTGAAGCAGATTTTAATGTAACACTAAGGTTGAAACTGAATTGTGGTGTGTGTGCATGTACGTGTTTTAGCAGATTTTATTGTCCCTTTTAACGCCGATTTGGAAAGGAAACAAATCAAAATAAACAATAAGAAAAATTAATCAACTTAACACCCTAGGCAATCTTTGGCTGCTTCACTGAGAACAAATCAAATTCAGTGAGAAACTCTAAAGTTGTCCTTACATATCTGAGAGGCTGTCAAATAAAAGAGGAAGGAAAAAACTATACAATATAGCCCTCGGGAGTAAAACTTGAGACAATGTGAAGAAGTTACAGGAAGAAGGATTTCATTCGTCTTAAGAAATAACTTTGCAACCATCTAAGAGAGCTAGCTATCCGAGGATAAGATGGCTGCCTTGGGACCTAATGAATTATCTTCTGCCTGAGGTGCTTCGCTTTAGGCAGAATGACCCTTTGAAATGAGATCTGCAGAGGGGACTCAAGTTTCATTTGGATGATTAATAATAATGGCTAACATTTATTGAGCCTTTCCTAAGAGTCTGGCGCAATGCGGATGTAACTTACAACCCTAATTTGCTTACTCACAACTCCATTAGATGGGTGCTTCTGGTTTCTCCATTTTAAACAGAGGCTCAGAGAAGTTAAAAGACTTCATCTAAATTGTGCCCATAGTGAATGGCAGGGACAGAATTTGAATCCAAGTCCCTTGGATTATAGATACTTGGAATGAAGCAGAACAGACTTGGACCCTCATTGTCCCTCAACCAGAACAATGCTTCTTGGTAATTTGTGCCAAAAGGCCTAGGATGACTCCAAATTTTAAGAGGATGTTTTACATTTTACTGCTTCCAAGTCATTTGACGTGAGTAAATCATTCAATATTTCCCAGTACTATTTACGGATATGTGTGTGTATACTTGCAACTATAGCTATAGATAATAGAGAATAGAGACAAGAAAGTGGTGGTTGGTTTCCCTACTGCACAGTGATTAAGAGGATTAAACAAGTGAATGGGAAGCAACTTAAGAGCACGTGGTTTCGAAGTTCATGAAATGTTTGTTGAATGAATGTACAAATGAATAAACTTTACTTTCTTAACATATCATATAACGGAGTTTTGAAGCCAAGGGAAAAAAAAACACATGATTTTGCCCATTATTTTATGTTCTATTTATTTAATGCCACAGAAATTTGTAGCTGAGTAAAATGAGCAACGTGGGCTGTGTGAGCTTTTGTGATCAATTTGAACTGGAATTAGCCAGCCGTTCCTATCAGCTATAAAGTGTTCCACCTGTTACTTTAAATTACAGTGTTGGTAATGGGTTCTATAAAGTATACATCATCTGTTCAGTCTGGTAAATGCATTCATCCTGTATTATATATATATATATATATATATATATATATATATATATATATATTTTTTTAAGGCAAAGCAATAATTTCCAGCCTCCAAATGACTCTTACAGATAGTGATGGAGTTTCGCCAGATCTAAATCTTCATAGTATAATAATAATAATAAAGAAAAAAACCTCAGTTTTGTTTCAGTGCAATGAAGTAATTCTCTGTATAAAAACAGGTGCATTTTGTGTTCCTGCGTATGTAATTATGAACACAAGTTAAGTGATAATATTGTAAGATCAAGGGCATTTAAAATAAAATAAAGGCTTTTGTCAGTCACCATGGACAAGAACACACAGTGAGGAGAATTCCAAATGGATTCCAATGACTTCTTATCTTTCTGGTGACTGGTGGTTGGATTTTTTTGTACCTAATGTTTCCTCATTGTGCTCACCCATTCTTGCCAATACCAAAAAATTAAACCCTTCCGTAACCTGGGTCCAACCTTTCTTTTTAATTTAATTGATTAATTTTATTATTCCTTTTAGCATTTGCATAACTGACTTACTGTTTTTGCTATTTCATATTTAGTCATCCTTTATGTGGTCCTGGCACACTTATATTGCTTTTTGGACCTCCCCTCCCCTCTTCTGCATGGTATTTTCTCACCTGCTGCAAGGGTAGTCATTCAGGCTTGGCCAAAACCTAAGTCTTCTGAAGTCTCCTGGCCATAGATGGTTTAAGGATGATCAGTTAAAACCATTACCTGGAAGAAGACATGCTCTTTCTACTGGTCTTCAACTGGGAGGTTTTAGATACCCCATGGTGCCTGAGAGATGGCAGAAATCCAGAGAGACAGAGTCCTAACAGTTACAAGATTAATACTTGTGGAGCATTCACAGAGTGACAGGCAGTGTTGAGAGCACTACACGTGTAAATACGCTGTTTTGTTGGTTGCGACAATCACATGCTCGTGTTACAGTTGAGGAAACTGAGGTACACAGTCTTTAGGAGTGCCAAAGGACACACCGTTATCGAGGGACAGAACTGGGGTTTGAACCCGAGGAGGTGGCTCGTCTTAACCATTCCCTTCTCTGGCCTCTTCAAGTGCCATCATTTGAGCTGAAGCCAGGTGGGTCACTGTAGATTTTATTCCATTGAGCTAAATAATCCCACTGAGACATTTCGACTTCGGTTTGCCATCAGTGCCAAAAACCAGACCAGACTCCTCAGAAACAAAATGTGTCTCATGAGTTTCACTCTTCGTATTTACTGACTTTAGAAATACTCCACCAAACCTATTCTTTCTAGCTGAACGTTTTCTACCAAGTCCGGTTTCCAACATGAAGCCTTTGCTTGCCCCCTCTAGCCTACAGGATTGCTCCCTACTTAGCACCTATAAACCTACATCAAGGTACAGCTGGTTGTTATCTCCTTCACATATTGAATTTTGCGTTACTTCTAATGTCCACATCATTTTGCCCCCAAATAAAATACATGTCTTGAAGGTAAAGGCCAAGACCGTGTATTGTGTTTTCACTGATTCTTCAGGGTGAATCCTACAAAATCCTTACACTTCCTTTTTATGCTGATAAGTAAAGAATAGGCACATTAATTCGAGTATTTTATGAAAAGAGAGGTATCCCCTTGAATAATCTAACACATTTGTTAGGTGTCAGATTATCAGAACTAATTATGGTGGCTAGAAAAAATAGGAGTTTGGCCTTGGGGCTATGTATTGTGCATTTCAAAATGGAAATGGACTTTACTACGTGTTGTTTCATCTGATTCTCACAACTGCCTGGTGAGGTTAGTGCTTATCACTTCCCCAAGATGGTCAAAGAAAATCAGATTCAAGGATAAAAGACTGCCAGTGCGTGAACATCTACCATTACAATGTAAACTTTTACATGTGCGCCCTAACTCATTCTACTCTCATTTGATTATTTTATGGCCAGCAGAGTATTCGTCACATAGTCAGTGCTCAATAAATAGGTATTTGTTTGACTGGCTCTTATCCCCCTTCATCACTAAAAATATGTTCAGTGTGTTGTGTTGGATACTCCAAGAGACAATGAGGTGGTATAACAGACATTTCCACTGTCCCCTAGGAATTCAGCATTGCAGTTTGTGCAGAAATGATCTACTATAAACACATACGTGTCCTTTTCACGCTCCAGAGTTGGTGCGGATCTGAATGTATACCAACCACAACGGCAACACATAGAAACAAAGCCCACAGTGTGCAAACCAACTTGAAAATTAACAGCCTAAAAACTTAGACATTGTTCATTGAATCCCTGCTGGCTAATTTTGATTCTGGAGCACGACAAAGACGAGGGCTTGCCACCATTCAGTGCTTCTGAATAGCAATGATCATTTCGAAGCTTGGAAGGTGTAACTTAAAGTTAGAGCCCTCTTGGAGGAGAGGAGAACCAGCATACATGGGGATGTAGAACTGGGTGCGTCCGCAAGAACTGTAAACACACATATTAACTGAGTTCTAGAAATAAATAATTCAGAAGCATTCACGACCCATAACTTTAGTAAAAGAGGCTTATTTACGGGTTAATACATTCTTTCAGTTCCTTTTTATTTTTTTTAATGTTTATTTTTGAGAGACAAGGAGAGAGAGAGAGAGAGAGGCAGAGAGAGAGGGAGACAGAGAATCTGAAGCAGGTTCTGCCCTATCAGCACAAAGCCCGATGTGGGGCTGGGGCTAGAACCCACGAACTGCGAGATCATAACCTGAAGGGAAGTCAGATGCTCAACCAACTGAGCCACCCAGGGGGCTTACACTTCCTTTTTCTACTGATAAGTAAAGAATAGGCACATTAATTCGAGTGTTTTATGAAAAGAGAGGTATCCCCTTGAATAACCTAAGATTCTGCTCCTCCTCCCCCCGGCCCCTAAATATTTCAATTTAAATACATCTCCCTCTGTTTCCTACAATTCCTCTGCTCTCTGTTAAGTGTGACCCGCCACCATCAGAGCCATGTCACTTTCTCCTGATCTTTAACGATTATTGATGACTGTCCCTGGATTACAGCTTGTGTCCTCAAAAGCAGGGGGCGGTATGTTAATTGCCTGGAAAGATTCCAACTCCTCCACTTGGCCTGCTGTCTGTCTCTCTCTCTCTCTCTCTCTCTCTCTGTCTCCCTTTTTTTTTTTTTTTTTTGCTTTTCTACCAGAATGCCTTCTTTCCTCTGCTTCCACGGCGCTGAATCTCTTAGTAACTGACTGCCACCGTGCACTTGTATTTTGCCAGTAAAGCTGAAAAGGCCAATCTCAGGTGGCAACAAACTGGGACAGCTTTGGGTTCATTTGCTTTTCTATCACAAGTTCAGTCTTGGTAAATTCCACTTCACATGGAATCGCCTCCCGAGTTCTTTTTAAACTAAAGATCACACCGAAGAACAACAAGAACATTCACAGAAATTACATTTGTTTGAACAGCTGTTTGGAACTGCGCTCACTGTATCCAGAATCTTCTTTTATAATCTCTTGGTCAGGGGGCTACAAGTTCAAACTGCTGATATTGAATTAGGCATAACTGAGGTAGTCGAATGTAGAAGACATCGATTTTACCATTCCCCAGCCATTTCCGAGTTCCTTCTAGGTTAGTGCTCTGAGTATCATAGATTTCTTGTATTTGATCTTTCAACCTCATTTTTAATCTAGTCATTTGTCTGATTCTTTCACCCATTCTATATTAGTTTAAAGAAATTGATAGTAGATTTGAGGTCCTAACCTTCCAGTATGGAAGGTACTCAACATTCTTCTTCTTTTTTAATGTTTATTTATTTTTGAGAGACAGAGAGAGACAGAGCATGAGCAGGGGAGGGGCAGAGAGAGAAGGAGACGCAGTATCCGAAGCAGGCTCCAGACTCCGAGCTGTCAGCACAGAGCCTAATGCAGGGCTCAAATCCACAAACCACGAGATGATGACCTGAGCTGAAATCGGACCCTTAACGGACTAAGCCACCCAGTTGCCCCATTCACATTATTCTTATTTATATTTTCTTATTTGTAGTGGCTCTTCAGTGTCAGCATCCTTCAGCAGGTTTGGGGGTTATGACGCAAATGACTTTATTCATAGATAACGTATATTGTTTTTTCTAAACACTGATTATTTATTTATTTGAATCATGTGCACGCAAGGATGGAAGGGGCAGAGAGAGAGAAGGAGGGAGAGAATCCCAAGCCAGCTCTGCACTCTCAGCCCAGAGCCTAGAGTGGGGTTCAATCTCAAGAACAGTGAGATCATGACCTGAGCCTAAACCACTCCTGTAAATTGTTTTAATATCAAAGTCTCAAGGTTTATGTAATAGAGTTGGTCTTTTTTGGATGTTAGTATCAAATATGTTAGGATACTTTAAGATCCACAGGTTTAATATATAAACAGCTTTACAAATACAAATTACGGTAGAAAACAAACATGTTTTTAAGCAAACCTGAGGGAAATGACAGAACAATGGGGTCCAAAGCTGGGTGAAAGGGAACAGTTTCAGCAAGAAGTACCCTGACAGCCTTCTGTGTCGCCCTCTCTAGGCCGCACGGGGCAAGGCTGGACCACAGTCCAGTCTTACTGGAGTCCTAGCACAACTACCAGCCATGTCTGTGTGGTGAGGACCTGCCTTGAACCCCACCTCAGGCTGGAGATGTGGAGTTGCATGGAAGTCTGCAAAACTGCTTGGCTATAGTTTCGTGTTGGCTTCTCAGTGGAAAACACACTGCTCACAACGTCTTGCAAATGGTGTCTCTGGTTCAGAGTCGTACTGTGGGACCAGAAACACCGCACCGATCTTGACTTTGCTGTCTGTATAAGTGATAAACTGTCTCAATCCATTTGGACTCATTGTCTCCTTAGCAGCCAAACGTAACGGCTGCAGTGGCAATCCTGGTGGACCTGTTAATCACCCTGCTGCTGTGTATGAACGGCTTTACCACTTAACAGCAACATTTCCATCGCCTTGAAGTATATGCTGTTTTTACTAAATCAATGTGACATAATTGGATCTTACAATGAATTGCTAAGCACTAAAACTTGTTCACATTTGTAGGCACCGCAGTATTGGGTCTTCTCATTTCTATCCCCTCTTTAGTTACTATTTCCTTCCTCTCTGTGTTGTAAGTTCATATTTTGTCTCTCTTAACTTAGTTGGTAATGCAATTATTTTTTCACATCTCCATCTACCCAGTGTAATAAGTTATTCAAGAGAATTATTTGTTTCTGTATCCCAGATTCAGCAGAGTATATTTGATGGAATGAATGGGTAGATGAATGAACGAATGAACGAATGAACAACAATGGCAACTAATCTTCATTAATGCTTCCTAAGGCCCATTTACTTTCTAAGTCACTTAATTATGTAATTATCTCAAAAACTCCAGAAGTTTGGTACTAGCTTTCTAGATGAGGAAATTTAGACAAAGAAAGTTTATTAGCCTAAGATAAGATTGAATGTCAGTATTAATAAGTAAATAACAAATTTTTCAAAACATACTAAGAAAAATTATTTAACTTGCATTTATATTTCATATATTTCTTTAATGAAGACACTTTAGCCTTAATATCTTCTTTCCAATATTTTATATAACACTTTAATACGTTTTTATTTTATTTTATTTACTTATTTATTTTAAAGTGTTTATTTATATATTTTGAGAGAGAGAGAGAGAGCAGGCGAAGGGCAGAGAGAGAGAGGGAGAGAGAGAATCCCAAGCAGAGTCCGAATTGTGAGATCATGACCCAAGTTTCCTGATGTATAACCAACTGAGCCACCCAGGAGCCTCTAATTCATTTTTATTTTAGTGCAATACCAAATTGGGCTGCTCAGATTTTAAGTCCTGTACATATGAATGTATGTATACATATACATGTATACATACATATATTTTTAATACCATCTTAAAAGGTATCACAGGTCACATAAATCACATTTTGGCCATTCACATGAGAATTCAGTTAATGCAAACCCAATATACATATCACTCAGTAGATTAAAATATATAAATTGTACACCCAGTGTGAAAAAGTGGTCAAGTGAGAGGGAAGCGCTATTTTTTTTCCAGATGGTCCTCTGAAAACTTTGTTATTCTATCATTCTAAGATCTGCTTCCTGGCTTCACAGAAATCCAAGCTCTAATTAAGCTTTGGAACTGTCAGTGAATCGGGGTGATTTTTATGTTCAATTGATACAGTTCTTGTTATTCTTTAAAATATTAAAAGAACAAAATTTTGATGTGTTTTAGCAATCTGGGGAAGGTAGGACTTTGGCAAAATTGTGCACAGAAAATAAGTCAACATTTTCTAGCTGAAACATCTGACGATGTTATGAGTAACCCAAACATTTGTAATGTTTTGCCACAGAAAATGTCAGTGATATACGTCTATAATATTTGTTTTGCAAAATACAAAAGTTTTTATAAATTAGGTTATATGAACATCATTAAAGTACCAAGTGACATAGCTCTTGGCTAGGTCAATAACAAAAAATGTGGACCAACTTTTTTTTATTCTACATGTTTTATGCTGGTAAAGGGAGAGAAGAAGAAAATATCATTTCCTTCCTCAACTTTACGGGAGAAGCAGATGAATGACATAAGTAAGTAGTGTCATCTTTGAACATGTTTTTATGTGTATTATTAGCATTTCCAAACTAGTTTGGAAAAGCATTAGTGTTTCTAAAACTCCCCGTGATTGTAGGATAAGTTGGCAACAAAATGATGTGAAGGTAATATTTTTCCAACAACTGGCCAATGACCGGAGCCAACTCAGACATCCGCTTTCCCTCCCTCACCATCGTGTAAATTCTACAGATCCTTTATTACAAGATAACTAATCATATCCTTCAAAAAGTTTACTCTAAGTAAATTAATTGAAAACATAATATTCCCTTAAATTTGATTCCTACATCTTGTGCTACCATGTCCCAGGTGTGTGTGTGTGTGTGTGTGTGTGTGTGTGTGTGCGTATAAAATCAATAAATCAAATAACTCAGGCATGTATAGGTTTTTATACAAATCTATTTGGGAAGATTTCACTTTTTAGAAGCACTTCTGTCTGTATTACAATTTTATATTCATATATGTTCACATCACTTTAAAATACCACAGATGGCATGTGCGCTAAGAGAAATAGTGAACTCAAGGAAGACGTAGTTGCCAGTGCGCATAATTTAATTCATACTGATTCTGGTTAAGTTGGTATAGAATTAGACTCCACATGTTGAATTTCTATAGGCAGTGTTGATGCCATAATGAAGGCAGGAAACAAATCTCTCTGGGAATCAATGGCTTGCACGGTAACTCTTTCTGAGTGGTTGGTGGCCATTTGAACATATATAGTTTCAACCTTTCAAACTAATTCCAAGGTTATTTGAAAAAATTACAACCTGAGCAGATGATTGCCATTCGGTGTTTCACCCATTCAGCATGGAACTACCCACTGAAATCATCTGAATCCAGCTAGCAGCTGCCATCTTGGCTTGACACAAGACCGTACAAAGGAATGTGTAAAACTTCCTGGGAACTGACAGATCACACGAGGCCAATAATGTGATCTCTGTAAACGTTTGTTAATTCAGTTGGAGAGATGGCCCGTGACTATTGCTCTTCGGTCTGAGCTCACATCTCATAAAGGGACTTCACCAGCCCAAAGGGAAAGGGGCCTAACCCGTATGCGACCATTACTCTACAGCTGTTTCTCAAAAGAAAACTCAAAACTCTCGAGTAGTATTTACATAAAATTCCCAGAAAAAAAAATAGTTGGTCTAGTGATTAATGGGCCTTGTCATTATTTTACAGGTAGTTTCTTGTAAGTGTGGTTCTATTTTTAACAGGAATATGCCATATCCCTCCCCCCTCCTTTTTTTTTTTTTTTTTTTTTTTGCCATGGAGCCATATATGCATCAGAACCATCATTTTATACCACATTCAGAGATTGGCTCTGCTCAAACAAAAGCACTGATGTGTAAAGAAATCAGTTTGCATGAACATCAGAGTAGCCTTGACTTGGCACTTATGTCTACTCCCAGAGCCACGGGTCTGGGGCCTTAAAATTCTGCCTGAGAATGCGTTAGAAAAGACAGGAAGGGAAGGAGCTAATATTTAAGTATGCTCGGTAGATATTTTCATTTGGTTATTTCATGGAAGCCTACTACAACTCTGTCAGGTTGGTAGTTACCTCTATTTCCTAAGTGAAGAAACTAAGTCCCAAAAAAACCCATGATTGGCTCAGGTTTAGTAGCAGATGTGTGATTTGAGCCCAGAATTTTCTGACACCAAGGACTTTCAAGGAAGCAACAATGTGGGTTGGGGCCAACATGGGTTCTCTCAGTTAAGTTTGAAGAATACTAGCACGGTGGAGTAAAAATGACTTATTTCTTGTGCACCCTCGGTGTATACAGCCCTTGGGTCAGTATGAACTACAGTATCACTCTGAGCACCTGTAACGCAGTCACCGGCCTAGGTTCTCCTGCCCGGATGCTCATTTGCCTTTGCTGCGTAAGCTCGCTCTTTTCCTTCTGGGGTTCTGAGTTCCCGCAAGCTAACTTTTGACCTTAGCCAGGCTTTATACAATAAACCCTTGGTTTGCAAACATAATTCATTCCAGAAACCTGCCTCTAATCCAAAGCACTTGTATGTCAAAGCGAATTTCAAGATCCATCGGCTCCGTGGTGATCGTGTGACATTTGGTGCCACAGACCATGTGTAATGCAAGAAGATATCACTCATCTATCAAGTCAAAATTCATCAGAGATATTTGCTCATCCTACGGATTACTCACAGAACAAGTTACTCGCAATCCAAGGTTTTACTGTAATTTGTTCCTTGATGCATAGAATTCCCGTAGGTGTGTGAAACTACTCCTCTTTCTCATCAAGATCTCAGCCCCGGTCTAACGTAACTTATTGACATTCGTGTCCTGTTGTTCCAATCCTACCCTTTGATTCCTGTTACTTCCTGGCTCCTGACTATTTTTCTAAAATTTATTCTGATGCTTCTCAATATTTGTGTCTTTTGGATTCTTACCTGATTACCTCAATCAATCATCTTGCTTTGACCCAGCATATCTAGGGCTCCATTTCTCCAATCTCTAGGTCCCAGACGACCTTGGACATATTCTGCTGGGATTTCTGAGCAGGTCTGCTAATCCCCTTGCTCTCTGTTCATTCCCTACTCTTTGTTTTAGCCTTAGCTTTATTTTCTGATCCTAGACCCCTACCTTGTGCTCCTAATCCATTATGTCACATAATCCTTACACAGACATCATGCATATGCTCTTTATATCTTTCACTAGTTGAGATATTTTTGTTAGAATTCAGTATTTTATCAGTAAATGGAATATTTAAATTATTTTTATATATTTTTAAAAATTAATATGTATTATAAAAACTATAGGTGCTTTTAAATTACCATGTCTGAGAAAAGGCAATTATTCATCGATGTGATCATTAGGATGTAACATAATTCATCTGTGGAAGCTGCTGGAAGGTACACTTCTGATCTTAAGGAAGAATTAAGTAACTTCTTTCTGCAAGGATTGCCTTTAAATTTTTTTTTAATGTTTTCATTTATTTTTGAGAGAGAGAGAGACAGAGTGTGAACAGGGGAGGAGCAGAGAGATAGGGAGACAGAATCCGAAGCAGGCTCCAGGCTCTGAGCTGTCAGCACAGAGCCCGACGCGGGGCTTGAACTCACAAACCGCAACATCATGACCTAAGCTGAAGCCAGATGCCTAACTGACTGAGCCACCCGGGCGCCCCAAGGATTGCCTTTTAAATACAAGCCCAGCCCCTCTGCATAATGCTAAGCATCCGTGTGGCATAACATCACCTTTTCCAGAATGACACTGACTTAAGTCTACTAAAATAAACTACTGTTCCTCTTGTAACTGCTTCACTGGGCAGGAACAACCCATTCATATGCCAATTTGAACAGAAATAGGAAGTAGGTCGTGAGCAAAGGGGACATTTGGAAGAGGCATCTTACAGTATATCAAGCCGTGAGCATCAGCTACTTATATTTTTAATCTCAACATCACTGAACAGACCTGGTACAACTATACGTTCATATAGATTACATCTGTAGGTATTTCAAAGCTGAAAATTCCTAATGAAGACACAGCAATTTAGACAGGTTTCATCCCAGAAAAACCTGCCAGTTGCCCAGGCAAGTCCTCCCAAGACAGCATGGTGATGTCTTGTGAATTCCCCACTGTCATGTGCAAGAATCCTCTGTGATCTGTGGGTTCGAGCCCCACGTCGGGCTCTGTGCTGACAGCTCAGAGCCTGAAGCCTACTTGGGATTCTGTGTCTCCCTCTCTCTCTTTGTCCCTCCCTAGCTCGTGCTCTCTATCTCTCTCTCTCTCTCTCAAAAATAAACATTAAAAATAATAATAATAAAAGAATCCTCTGTATTCAGCTCTTTCAAATAAGCCAATCCAGATTTTCAGCTTGAAGTTTAGTGACACTCAAGTACTGGTATTGTAGATACAGTTCAAGCCTTTCGGGGGCTATTCCCTATATATCCACATACCCATGGTGAGAGGTCTTACTCCTAGCCTTTCAGGCTCAGAACCTGATCTATTTATACACCAGGGGTGGATCTGTTCCTCAGTGATGGACTCCAGTTACCTAAATTCCCATAGACGGCTGTAGAAAACAATGGAAAATGGGAATCTCCCATTATTTTACACAGGAGTCTCTCATCTATCAGAAGTACAATTCACCCAAACTGAGCAGGATTCTTAGAATTCTAGGCAAACTTGCCTCCATCCACTAGAAGAACTCAATGTTTTGGCAAATTGAGATCAGATTAATTCAATCCAGCATGCCTCACAGAGGTTACCCTTGGACATTCCCCCAAATGTGACACTGCCCTCCACAATAATCTTCCCCCTCCACCTCTTTTCCAAGCTTTTTGTCTCTTATTATGCATGTGTCTTATATCATGTACCCTGGTCTATTCCTCTCTCCCCTTGTCCTTTTCCTAACTGCTCATCATTCTTACCAATTGTGAGTCATTCTACCCTAGACCCTGTAACCCATGTTCCACATTGATAAAATTCTCTTTGCATTAAGACATCTTTCCTGAGTATTTCCTATTGCTCCTTAGCTGAAAAGAACCAGAACTCTTCTTGGAGGAAGCTGGGTGTTTTGTTTTGTTTTATTTTGTTTCTTGTTTTTTTGTTTGTTTGTTTGTTTTTACGCTGAGATTTGAACCCAAACTTTCATAACCATGAGTCCACCTGATTAACCCTACATCATGTGGTCAAAACTGCATTTTGTAGCATTGCCTGAAATTGTCAGCTAAGAATCTCATTGTCTCAATGTCTCATTAATTGCTAATACAAAATGAAATCTTTTCATTCATTCCACCTGATGGACCCCAGGAACTGAAGGCAAAATCGATAGCCCTCCCTCTGCTACTTCTAAGCATTTAGCCTGTTTTCCTCATGTACAAAATCACTGGTTCCTTGAGTTTCATGGTATTTTCTTATGCTTTCCTTCTGTTCACTCTTCCTCATTCACTGACGGGGAACATGGGTCATCGTGCCCTCATCCACTCCACGTGTTGCGATCATTCTGGGTATCTTCGGTGCCAGACAGAAACTGACTCATTCTTATCTTTCATTTCCTTGGTGTTCTCATTTCCAGTAACTTTTATTTCTATTGTACTTCAGTGACCCACCTCCGTGGCTGCAGCCCGCAATTTGCAGTGACCTGGAACTCTCCACCACTGAAATAATAAATCCAGTCACCCTATTCTGTAGCCACACTTTCCATCATTTCAGCTCTCTCTTCTCCTCTTTCTCTAACTCATGTTCTACTCCTTGGTGCTTTAACCTCAAAGAAAGTCCAAATGTGAGCCTTTCTACTTTCTCTCTAATTATAAAGGGCATTCTTGTTTTAATGCTTTTCCCTATTTGGCTCAGATTCCACAGCTATCTCTTTTAAAAAAAAGGTTTATTATTTTTTTTTTTGAGAGAGAGAGAGAGAGAGAGCGCACATGCATGAGTGGGGGAGAAGCAGACAGAGAGGGAGAGAGAGACTCCCAAGCAGGTTCTGAGCACAGAGCCTGATATGGGGGTCGAACCCATAAACCATGAGATCATGACCTGAGCTGAAATCCAGAGTCAGATGCTCAACCAATTGAGCCACCCAGGTGCCACCTCCATGATCTATCTCTTTAATTATACCCTTTTCCTGTATCTTCAACTTCCTTGCCCCAAGTATATCCTTTAGATCTGACGTTCAAAAACACAGCTTGTATAGATTTGCCCTGTCCTTAGCCTAATCCAAGATTCTGGGCACTGCTAGAAAACCCATCACCAGTGGGAAATTCATTGACATTATGTATCCATGATCTCCAACCTGATATCAGCCTTTAACTCTCTCCTCCCTATCCTTCAAACACATGGACTCACTCAGACTCACTCACATAACATCTGCCCTGCTTTCTTCTCCAGCATATCCCACTCACCCAGTACATTTCCTTTCAGTCACATCAAACTACTTTGTGTTTCTTAAACCCATTATGCTTAGGAGCCTCTTAGCTTCTTTCTCCCTTTGCCCTAAAATAGTCTTTTCCCTAATCTTATCCTGGTTAACTTCTACTCATCACAGAAGTCTTACCTCACCTCTACCTTCACCTAGGAAGCCTTACCTGATGCTTTAATGCTGGTTTGGGTGCAAAGCCTACATACTTCCAAAGCGTGTGCATCCTCTATCATAATTCTTGGTGCCGAAAAACAAATGGTCAGTGTTTTTCAACACAATAAATATGTGTTGAATGAATGAGCAAATGGATGAACATATCATTCAGATTGTCTTCCTGTTTTACCCTTGGACTTACAATGATATTGTTTGAAAGATATCCACCACCTTTAATTCTTAATTCCTTAATTTGGAAAGAGAGAAAGATATGTGAAGTTATTATCTACCAAAACATCTTGATACTTTTATCTCTAGATATTAAATCAATGCAAAGCCCTATATAAAAGCATCAGGCGTTTGTCAGTGATTTTACAGTACTTGCTAAATAGGGTCTTGAATTCCCAGGGCAGAGCTTAGTAGATGAACCTGTCACTTGTAGCTCCAGAGCAGAGGCAGTGCACTGTGAAGAATGGGAGCCATGTGTCTATCTCTGATAAAACCAGAATCTTTTGCTCTGTTAAAACCATTGCGGGCTCTTAAAACCATTGCAATAGCACTGCATATATACTCAAGCTTATCCAACGTATGATTTAATGTGGTAGTTGTCAAATGAAACTCATCTATACCCAATGAAACTCACTTATCCCCAGGAAAGCTGAAGGTTCAGAACCAGCCAATAGAGTCCGGACACGATAGGT
Organism: Acinonyx jubatus; assembly: GCF_027475565.1. Classification (NCBI taxonomy): domain Eukaryota; kingdom Metazoa; phylum Chordata; class Mammalia; order Carnivora; family Felidae; genus Acinonyx; species Acinonyx jubatus. The sequence continues at coordinate 205,233,968 of NC_069381.1, read as the reverse complement.
CCTCAGCGCTGAACTTGGCATAGCAAAGGGGTCAGGATGCAGATGCTTAGAAGTGATTTGAGACTTGCTATTAGGAACACACTCGAGATCTAACGAGCAAGAAATAGCAAGAAAACAATCATGTGCTCAGCTGCTTATTTCAACCACATGCGTGACCCATATTAATCCAGAAAGAGGAAGAAAGAGAAAGAATCACCAACTGTTTCATCTCGGACTATTTAAATTGAAAACCTCATCCATTAATTAGTTACGGAGACACAGCAGAGGCAACCCAACGGTTAAAAAGCAGGCTTCGGTGTAAGACGGGTCTACATGTGATGTAATTTCCGAACTTATTATCTCTTTGGCATTGGGCCCCTTACTTGACCTTGCTGAGACTCCTCTGAAAGGTTGATTAAATCTGATAATGTGCATGAAGCACACAGCCCAGTGTCTGTGTCAGGTGAAGAAGGCCTCATTTAGACTTGCAGACATGTTGATTTGAGTTTATTTAGCAAGGTGGAGAAGCGCCCTTCTTTTCTGAGAGCGACCCCCCAGATTTACCAAAGAGCATTATGTTTATTCTATTTAGCCAGCCGAAGGAGAAAAAACCAAAGCAGTTGTGATCTCCTAGTAATGTGCTCTGAGAGCAGAGACCAAGCATTCCCAGGTGTTGGAGCCAGCTTTGATTGCTCTTACGAGCAGACAGGGACAACTTGTCTGCCTTTTAGCTCATGCTGACACAAACCGACTCCCAAATATGGTGATACTGGTGTTTTATACCAGCTCTCATCTTCAGATGCTGAGAACACGAAGGGGCAGGAAATTTCCTTTACACCTGCCATATACTGACCTCTGTAAACATAAGCAACTTTTGCGTCACCATTAAGCCAATCCAAGGAGCTTTGGAGGAAGACACGTGGAGTGCTCATGTCCCAGACCGGCATAGCACCTTTGCAGAAGTCACAGATGCTCGGCTTTGGAAGCGAGACACCAAATAACAAGATTATTCTAATTTATATTCCTTGGGTGCAACCTAGCTTGCTGAATTCTATTTTCCATTTCATAGCTCAGCTCGTCTTTTCCTCTGCAGAGCCATTTTGATCATTAGGGTAGCTTCTGTGGTTACTCAAGCCATCTGTTGCCCTTGTGGGTATCCGCTCCCTAAGTCCCAGCACCAGACCCAGCTGAGGGAGCGAGGTGTCTGATAGGGCAGAAGCTCAGAGAAGGAGAGTCTGTTAAGCGGGAAGAAAATGGAGTGGAGAAAGGGCAATGAATGCACATGAAGCTGGCAGAATTTGACCCGAGAACAAAAAAAAAAAAAAGGGAAAAGGGCACTCTGACATCTTTCATGTTTATGAAGGCAAACATGCAGGAAAGTGTGGTTGGTGTAGAGGCCAGAAAGTGGTTTTTTTTTCTCCCCCACCTTTTTTTCTCTCTCTCATCCTCCCTTCCTTCTCTCCTTCCTTATTCCTTTCCTCTCCCTTCTTCCTTCCTTCCTTCCTTCCTTCCTTCCTTCCTTCCTTCCTTCCTTCCTCTATATGGAAGGAAATGATAAGTTTTAGGTTAGAGAGCTGGGTTTGGGGCCAGGTTAGGGCATGTTTTATGTTGAAAGTTAAATCATTTTGTCCCTCTCCCTCCCACAAATTCATGTTATAAGGTCTTAGCTGATATAATTACTTAAGATGAGGCAATATTGGAGTAGGATGGTCCCCTAATCCAGCATGACTGGGGTCCTTACACAAAGGGGAAAACTGGCACACACACGGGGAGAACACCATGTGAAAATGTAGGAGGAGATGGGGATGATGCTTCTATGCACCAAAGAACTCCAGAGATGGCCAGTAAAGCAGCAGAAGCAGGGGAGAGGCTGGGACAGATTGCCCCCTCACAGCCTCAGAAAGAACCATCCAAGGAAACACCTTGATTTTGGACTTCTGGCCTCCAGAACTGAGGCAATGCATTTCTGTTTTTGAAGCCACCCAGTTCGTGGTGCTTTGTTAGAGCAGCCGAGGAAACTAATGTATCTTGAATGTGGGACGAATGATTGCTTGGTCTTAATTTTTGAGCCAAAAGGAAAGCATAGAAAACGTCAGGAAAGAAACGACCTGACCAATCAACTTGGTTGTCACATGTTAAGCGGACTAAATGTGGGGTGCAGGAGGTAAAGACAGGGAGTCCAGGGAGAAGTCCACAGCACATTTGCAAATCACCGTGACCGGCACCTAGTAAGTGATCAATGAATAATGACATCTTACGTTTATTAGTACTTAATATCTGGTACAGATATACAGTACTTAGTATCACCTCACTGAACTCTTACACCTATCCCATGAGAGAGAATTAGTATCTCCCTTTTACAAATGACCAACCTGATACTCAAAGAGAGCGAGCGGTAGAGGCAAAGATTAAATACAGATCTGTCTGCTTCCAGAGTGCAAGTTCACTATGGTATATGGCCCTGTAATAATGTTAAGTTGAATAACCAAATGAGTACGTGTGTATCTTCTTTTGTTTCTATGCGTGTGCATAAGAATGACTAAGAAACAAAGCTATGAAGGGGAACTGCGATAATATACACGCATCCCTTTAACTTCCTGAAGTGAATACTTGACAGGGAAATTAATTAGTAAAAGCAATAGCAACATGTAGAAATTTCTCAGCATTTTAATAATCAGGAATGATATGCAATTTATCCTGCCGGCAGAAGACTGAATCAACAGGCAGACTGAAGCTATGGGCATGAGGAAATTTGAGATTTGAGTATTTGACCAGTCAAGTCAAATTAAAAAATTAAGCTCGCTTAACTTCCATTTTGACTTCTGGTGTTGGTGCCTTGGACTGATGTATAACGCATCATTTGGCACTCAAGCCTCTCCATTTCAATTCACCCTCATTTGTGTTTATAATACAAGTACAGTTGAGTTTCAGCAGACGTCTTTTCTTTTTTTATGTCTTTACATAGGCCACTTTCCCTTTCTTACCTAATCCTTCACTGCCATATATTTGGAACGAGGTAAAACGACACCCTCATCTAGTTGTGTCTCTGCTTAGTTTACTTTCAATGTTTACTTGATTACTGAACATCTCTGAGGGCACATAAGAAGAAAGAAAGAAGGAGAGAAAGAGAGAGAGAAAAGGAAAAAGAAACATATCATACATCTAAAAGGCTAGTAAAAAAGTCACATGCCATGGGTCAGGATGCAACAAAAGCAATATCACAAGGTAAAATGCCTTTTCATATCCCAGGACACTTTTCAGGCTTGCCTCAGAGAGCACTCAGTCAGTGGTACAAAGGCTCGCGAGAACAATGGCGTTCTGCCCAAAGAAGAATCCTTCAGCATCAGCGTCTGGCATAGATAGTCAAGTCTTGTCATATCTGGAGGGTCTCAAGTTGCTTAGTCATGCCAGTATCAGTTTTCCACATATATGTGGGTACACATACACACGCATGCGAAACAGGGTTTTCATTTAGAGCACATAGCAAATATGTGAAGTTATAACACATAGCCGGTACCCATCTGTAACCATGGAACCGTCCATTTATCTCCCTGTTACGAAATGACATGATGTGCAGTCTTCAGAGGAGAAAGTTCACAAAGAAAATTCATTACCAGAAGCTACCAACTAGTTTAAAAGAGCACCTCCACGTTCACGTTGTACCTGCCAACGCCTATTAGTAATGCAGGCACAAAGCGAACAATCAATCAGTATCGGTCAAATGCACGAACGTTTTCCGAATAAAGAACTTGCTTCTCCTATCACAGGAAGCTAAAGCATTATTTTTCTTTTCAGATGTTTTCTTGTAATTGCACCAAAGATCACATCAGCTAGCTCAAAGAACAGCCCCTGCTTGCCCACAAATATTCCAAAACTGTGCTAGAATTCTAAGAAAGAAATAGATACAGTCCCCTAATTTTTGTGCAGAAAGACGAGTGGTCCTGTAGCTGTTGGATGACAGAGATTCCTAAGCAGCTTTCAAGCCCCCCAGGAAGATGCAGAATGGCAGCTGTCCCTCAGGTCCCTCAACCTGCTCCCCCGCCCCCCTTACAGCATCCTGACTGGGAACCCGGTTATCTTCATAGCCTCCGTTGTATCACACAATCTTCTCCCCAACTCTTCTGAGGGTAGCATAAAGAGGGCTTCTCTTCAGCATTCACACAAAACCCTCTCTTTTGTGGGAACAGGAGAAACTCACGGGCACTTGGGATCAGAGTCGTTCTTTTATTAAAATATACTGGGTCAGGGCTTGATAATTATGGAGGGACATATTATTCTCACCCATTCTATTTGCGGTCAGTTCTACATCCCATAAATACTGATTTTGTAAAATACAGTTTAATGAAACAGCTGACATTTTATGACTTGTACAGCTTGACTGTAGCAGTTTTTAAAAATCATGTATTCAGGACTCTGACAGGCTATTTGAAGACCATTGAATCACTTAGTTTGGGGACGTTCTCACTCAACTTTTAGGGGACAAACTAAGATGTATACACATAACCACATTTAATATGGGCTTCGCTGTGACACTTTTTAAGTAGTTTGAAATTTGCTCTTTGAAAATATTTGACCATACATTTCCTGTTTAATTTATGACGGACTATAATTTATCAGCGAACGTGCATATTCTAAAGGAAGGAAATCGAATGTGAATATTATTTTTAAAAGAAGTGACTTTTTCTGAATACTGAATTAAACAATTAATGAATTTTGTCTAATTACAGATCATAGATATGTTATTAGATTTTCATTAAATTATATTTTGTGGGGTGTTGTGTTTTTGTTTTTTTTTTGGGGGGGGGTGTTGTTTTTTCCTTTTGGTATTTGGGACCAGTAAGCTTTTTAAAATTTCAAGTATTCATTAGACCTTAAGTGCATGTCCTAAGCACTCTGTATAAAATGTCTACCCTAGAAAATGGCTGTGGTTGAGACTTTGATATGCTCAATCAATGTGTGTTTTCCTGTTCAGCTAAAAACTACATTTCCCAGCATCCCATGTAGCTAAGTGGCATCATGTGACTAGGTCATAGGTAATAAGTGAAAACAAAGTGTGCAATTTTGGGTCATGCTTTAAAATAAAGGAGCCTGACTACCTTTCTGCCTTTCTGATGACTAAAATGCAGGCATGACAGGGGGTGCCTGGGTGGCTCAGTTGGTTAAGCATCTGACTTCAACTCAGGTCATGATCTCACAGTTTATGGGTTCAAGCCCCGCATCGGGGTCTGTGCTGACAGCTCAGAGCACGGAGCCTGTTTTGGATTCTGTGTCTCCCTGTCTCTCTCTGCCCCTCCCCTGCTCATGCTCTGTCTCTTTCTATCTCTCAAAAATAAATAAATGTTATTACTTTTTTTAATGCAAGTATGACAGGACTTGATGGAGCAGATATGGATCTTAGATCACAAGAAAGAATGTGCAAGAAGATAGATGAGCAGCATCACAAAAACATGAAGGAGTTTAGATGCAAAAAGTGATGCAGATGTCATGTCAGCCCTGGACTATTTATGCTTGGACTGTCACAGAGACAATATGGGAGTGAAAGAGTCTTTTACCTTACTTAAATCAAGGTTATTTGGTTCTTTGTTACAAAAATTGAACTAGTAAGGTAGGATTTTGGAAGATGCAGGACCAAAGCAGAGCTGGCACAGCTCTTAAGAAGATTGTAGGAAAGAGATACAAATGGATATATATACAGATATAGCCATAAATATATAGATATAGAAAGATATCTTAACATAGGTAACAAGATGATTTTATGTTGCCTTTTTCCTATTAACCAAACCTGAGTATGTACTGATTAACACAGTACAAATATGTTTACAACATGATCAGCCTCTGCAGACAAGACCTCTAAACACTGTTATTATGAATTATATGGCTTCACATGCATATTTGCAGTATATTTTTAGCTGGAAACTTTGTTTACTATTTTCTTACACTAAATTCTTTTTTTCTTTTCTTTTTTTTCTTTTTTTTTCTTTTTCTTTTTCTTTTTTTTAGTGAACATCAGATTTTTCTCACTGATGGAAACTTTTGGTCAACCCTTCCTATGTTCAGTTCCTCAGCCCCTTTCTGTTTTCACAGTAGAGGCAACACGGCCCTGCTTCTTAATGCATAAATGCATTTGCAAATGAGTTCCTGGAACATGCTAATGATATTTTGTTCTGGATCATTTCCAAAATGGTCACAAGCAAACAAGCTCATTTTTAAGAGAGAGAGAGAGAGAGAGAGAGAGAGAGAGAGCTAGAAGAGAGAGAGCTTAAAGGCAGGCAATTATTCAATGGCTGTTAACTAAAAACATTTGTGCATAAACGTGATTACTTAGGAAATAGCACTGGAGTCTGATTGACTGGCATTGGAAATTGAAAATGGACTCCCTTGAAGTTCAAAAGCTTTACCACAAATCACAAGATTCATTAATTACCGTACGTAGGATCTTGGGAGTTGTCTGTTTGCAAAATCTGCTGCCTTTATGTTCTTGAAGCTAAACTAGAGAGGCAGTCTCAGCAAGGAATTGAGACGTAGACTTTTGTTAATTAAACCAATATGTAAACTGAAACTCTGAAAGAATGTCAAGAGTATATTATTTGTTGGTGGTTTGATTTTTCTATAGCAATAACATATGGAAAGCATGTAACTATGATGTGTTTAGCCCAAGTGGATTAAAACACTAGCCTGGGATTTGGAACAATTTTTGAAAAAGATTGAGCCATTGTATTTTCATCACTGTTTCCAAGAGATAGAAGTGATATGCATCACCAGGTCTAAGATTTTATTTTGTTCACTTTTTTTTTTAACTTAAGCCTCTATTTATCTTTGGTTTTGGTTTTAACCAAATGAATCACATTTTACTTAATAAATAACTTTGATGCTATTAAAATAATGGCTAAGCAAATAATATCCCCTCATTCAACTGAAGAAGAGATTTAAATAGTTTGCACGAATTTCCCTCATCTCTGCTATGGACATTTCGACGTTTTTGTCGGTCTTTAGAAAGGTTGCATATCATTCACATGCTGAGACACTGACGGAAAAACGAATAAGATCATGCACACTGCAAAATATTTTTCCAGTCACAGAAATTTCAATACAAAGAATTATTTTGAGCCGGTCTAAGATGGTAAATAAATCTTTAACTATTGCATTCTATATGGAAAATAAGCAAAAGTAAGGAAGAGAAAGAGGGAGTGAGGGAGAAAAGGAGAGAAAATGAGTGAGCAGATCTAAAGAAGGCAGGGAACTGCAGGAGTCAGAATAACCCAGAGTTTATCAGTTTATGCTGACACATTTTCTTGGCCAAGGCTGCTGACTGTAGGCGAAGTCACGTGGCCAGGAGGCTGGTGTGTGTGTCTGTTTAAGAGCCCGTGAAGCTCTTTGCCTCCAGACTAGCATGTGCACCATGTGATGCTGGGGTTGCCATGGTAAGTACATAGTGTGCAAGTGAGTTTTTTTTTTCTTTCTTTCTGATATGCTGCTCTAGCAAGGATACACCAGAATTCAAATTAATACTATAAGAAAATCATTGAACGAGGACGTTTTAAGAGGCTTTGGTTAAGCATTCAGCACTTAGACTAGAGTCTGTAAGCAAATGTGTTATGCCATTTATTCGAGATTTTATCTCAAAATGGTCAATAGATTATCAGCATACAATTGAAAAATATATTAACCATAGTTCATTGTTTCCTCTTGTGCTATGTTGAAGCTTTTATTATAGAGGAATTTGTAGCTGCTTGATTATGTTCTATTTTGAAAGAAAATGATTCTTTTTGTGGTTCTTTGAAATGTCACAGACATTTTGCAGGCAAGAAATTCCGGGTGTGCTGAATTTTGTGAAAATCTGAAGACATCATTGCGAATTTTGCGTAAAAGCTGCCCCGAGAACTGGATCGTGGGTTTGGATACTTTATGGTCCCTCGTGAGCACTCAGAGGTCCTCTTGACTCTCCACAGTATCACCATGTAAAAGGCAAGCACAGCATTTGGATGATGAATTTGGAATTGCCCAGGGGACTTGCCAGATTGGCTCAAGGAGAAGCAACTGATGGGAGCACCATGTCTCATCTCTAAATCCCACTCCTAGAATTATGCATTATTTCTGACCCTCCCTATTCTCTCTCTCTCTTACTTTTCAGAACTGTTCTTTGAAGTCAGACATGCCTGAGCTCTACCCCTATTATGCCACTCATCTTGTGATCTTGGCAAACTTCCTAGTCTCTAAGACTCAGCCTCTCCATCTGTAAAATGGAACAAATGATAGGCTCTAACTAATGGGAATATCATCTGGATTAAACAGACATAGCATGTTAAAAATACAGAGCATCTGGTCGGAGATAAGCACTAAATCAATGTCAGCTGCTATCGTCATGCCTTTATAACTATGCACACCTTTATTACTTACATTAAGCACATCTTGAAAACTAGCTATCCTAGAATTTCAAAAATTCTCTCAAAGTTCTATTGAAATTTTGTTTTGCATCTGGATCAATAATCCAGCTAGAGAACTCCACAGAAAGTACAGTTGTTCTTCTTCTTCTTCTTCTTCTTCTTCTTCTTCTTCTTCTTCTTCAAGTAGAGTTCTAATTTCTTGATGCTGTCAACTCACATGTTTGGGAAGTGTAGAATACCAGTGAAATTCCCTTTAGAAGAATTGGCCTGGATGGTGACAATTAGGTCAACAAAACCAATGGACAGAATAGCAGGATTTGGAAAACTGGCCCACAAGCTAAATCTGGCACTCTATCTATTTCTGTAAATAAAGTTTTACTGGAACACTATAATGCTCATGGTTTAAGTACTGTCAAGGTACTTTTATGCTACAATAGCAAAGTTGACTAGTTGCCACAGTGAGTTTATGGTCCACAAAACCTAAGATAACCACTATCTAAAAATGTTTGCTGACTCATAGACTAAAGTGTACCTGAGGGAAAGTACAGGTAGAGAGAGGAGGATCTTAAGAAACATAGCTGCCAGGGCGCCTGGGTGGCTCGGTTGGTTAAGTGTCCAAGTCTTGTTTTTGGCTCAGGTCATGATCTCATGGTTCATGAGTTCAAGTCCTGCATTGGGCTCTGCACTGACAGCATGGAGCCTGCTTGGGATTCTCTCTCTCTGACTCTCTCTCTTCCCCTCCTCCCCCCTCATGCTCTCTCTCTTTCTCTCTCTCTCAAAATAAATAAATACACTTAAAAACAAAAAGAAACACAGTTGCCAAATTATATTCAGAACTCCAATATATTGCTTTTCTGAGCTCTATCCTGATACCTATACTGAGAAGAAACTCAATCTAACAGGGAAGAAAGCAGAAGGGGCAACTATGGCTGGGACAAAAGTGATGATTTTAAACTATACATTGTTATGAACTTTGCTTTTTGTCACTTCCCAAGGAAGAAGGATGCTACATCCCAGCCCAGGGACCTGACCTTTTGTGCAGAATTCAGGTGCTGCACAAAGGTTGAAGAAGGAAAAATCAACCTCTCTTGTTTCTCCACAAGACGCCCCAAAGCCAGAGAGTTAGTTGATCTAAGCAATTAAGAGTTTAAAGTCAGAGAACGGAGTGGAGAGAGGAAAGCCTGAGTTGTACAGTATGGGGCCAATTAGGAGTTTATAGGTGAGAAGGAGAGTCATTGGTTTCCTGAATGAAATAACCCCTTGGCTATTCTTTTAGACACTCCAGCAAAGGTCCAGATTAAAGGTTAGACTCTACTTTTTTTTAATTTTTTTTAAATCTATTTTGAAAGAGAAAGAGTGAGAGCAGGAAGAAGGGCAGAAAGAGAAGGAGAAAGAAAAATCCCAAATTGTCAGCACAGAACCCAATGTGGGCCTCAAACTCATGAACCCTGAGATCATGACCTGAGCTGAAATGAAGAGGTGGATGCTCAACTGACTGAGCCTCTCAGGTGCCCCACAAGTTGTTAGACTCTTATTTGTTGTAATGCCATTCTGTGCCAGGGTATGGCCATTATTTGGCTCAGTTTTAGCTTTACATATGGAAATCATCATAGAGGATGCATTAAATGTCAGAACAGAATTAGAGAGAGTGCTTTAGGGCAAGTAAGAGTGAACAACCAATGTCACAACCAATGTGAAGACCGGAGAAGGTTTCAAAGAGATGAAACTTGAGATTAGTCTTGAAACAACACAGGGACCCACCCAAGACATAGGGTCATGAACGGTGTGAAATACACAAGTGTGAGCAGAGGCAGAACTTGAGGCGGAAACACTCATCCTTCTCCAATTGTAGAGTAGTGGCCCCTCTAGGAATATTGATATTCCCTTTAATCCTCACTACAGTCTGGCAAAGTGGGCATTATGATTATGAATTTCATGGATGAGGAAACTTAAGAACTTTCATGATAAATAAATTTGACTAACATTACACAGTTTGATGGAGTGCCATTATTGGTATCTCACTTAATATTGTATAAGAAATAATCGCTTTGTTGTCAGTTTCCTAGATGTTAATTACTGAATGATGAATATCTGGGCAACACTAAAAATTTAGTCTGTCCTTAGCACTCATTCTCCTTTTTTTGGAGTTTGGTGAAAAGAATCTTAGGGATGAGAGGCAATTTTTTTCCCTTCAAAGATCTCTAGCAGGTTTTTGGGCGCCTGGGTGGCTCAGTCAGTTGAGCGCCCGACTTCGGCTTAGGTCATGATCTCGTGGTCTGTGAGTTCAAGCCCCGCGTCGGGCTCTGTGCTGACAGCTCGGAGCCTGGAGCCTGCTTCGGATTCTGTGTCTCCCTCTCTCTCTGCCCCTCCCCCGCTCGCACTCTGCCTGGCTGTCTCTCTCTCTCACAAATAAATAAACATTAAAAAAAAATTTAAAAAAAGATCTCTAGCAGGTTTTTAAGCTTTTTAATCCCAAGATTCCACGTTTTATCGCCCAACTGTTTTTTATGTACAATAAGAATCTAAACTAAATAAGACAATTTAGGTCAGTTATAACAGGAAACTAGTCTTGCTTCTCTTTTAAATTCAGCAACAATTCACTATATGACTTCGGGAAACCCACTTTCCTACTGGATGACATTAAATATTAATTTAAATCTGAGAAAAACTGTAAAATAAGGGTTTATTAGCAGCCTATTGCCCTATTCAATTCACATCTCTTTGCCACTCGGGTATCCCCTTGAAAGGGGGATCACTAACCTTTTATTGGGAATGGATATAATAAATCATTCAAAGTAAGGCAAAGTTAACTACTGGTCATATGATTATACTAATATGTTGTCTCTTCATTTGCCTTATAAAAAGTGACCCAACATGGAAGCCAAAAGAATAATTTTATAATTTTGAGATTTATGGTATTGCTTATATCAAAGGAGATATTTTCACAGGGTAAGGTTTAAATTAGCATCCCTTCCTGGAGCACCTGGGTTGCTCAGTTGGTTAATCGTCCGAGTCTTGGTTTCAGCTCAGGTCATGATATCGTGGTTCGTGAGTTCAAGCCCCATGTCAGGCTCCCTGCTGCCAGTGCAGAGCCTGCTTGGGATTCTCTCTCTCCCTCTCTCTCTGACCCTTCCCCACTCACCTCTCTCTCTCTCTCTGTCTCTCTCTCAATAAATAAATAAGTAAAAACTTTAAAAAATTAGCATCCCCCCAAATTACATTATACTATTAACTTTCTAGTAATTCATGAGTGAGGTTTCATAATATCAATTGATCATTCAATAAATCATTCAAATATACTTACTGAACAACTACAGTTCTAGGTTCTAAGAATGCAGTAATGAGCCAGGCCAAGCCCCTGCCCTTGTGTTGTGTATAATTTAGTGCATAAAAGTTAACACTTACTTAGTGTTTCCTGTGATTTCTCTTTTAAGCCGTCCACATGGCTGATGTCACTGAGCTTTTTTTAGTAACATCCTAAGCTATAGGTACTATTCTTATCACCACCCCTCTATCCTGGAGACACTTACAGCCCATAAAGTTCCAGTAATTTGTCCACAATCACACGGCCAGAAGAAGTTAGGGACAAGGCGTCCCTTCCAGATGTCCTGGAAGGAAGTCTGACACTGTGGATTACACTGTTAACTGCTACATTGTACTATGGGTTCAGATGAAAATACTAAATAAGTAGAAACAAGGAAAAAAAAAACTTCCAAGAGGTAAGTATAATACGAAACTAATTTTCCAGAGGACATTAGAATTTTCTTTTGATTTCAGATATCAAGAATTTTTTTCTTGACAAACTACCTCTCTTTTTCTTTGTCTCTGTATTTCCCACTGTAATGAATATAAACTCGAGTTTACACTTCAATATTCTTCTCTCTCTCTCTCACACACACACACATGTGTGCATACATACACATGCATGCACACACAAATAATCCCACTTTCTCCTGATTTAGTCATCAAAATGAAAATTAGACATTAATATAACATGTATATTGAATTAGTCCAATTTTATTACCAAAAAGTTGCCTATGAAACATTGTTCATTAAAGCGTCTGCTAAAATCTATTATAATGCAATTCCTATTGTTTGTATAAAATCTAAAGAAATCTCTAAAACCCAAAAATTTAGTTCTGCTTGGATTATTCTCTAAACAACAGGTAGTTTCCATCCCACAACAGGCAGAAGATACAAATTCTTTTTTTTCTTTAATTATTTTTTAAATATAATTTATAGTCAAGTTGGCTAACATACAGTGTATACAGTGTGCTCTTGGTTTTGGGGGACAGATTCTCGTGATTCATCGTTTACATACAACACCCAGTGCTCATCCCAACAAGTGTCCTCCTCATTGCCCATCACCCATTTCCCTCTCTCCCCCACTCCCCTATCAAGGTGAATTCTTAAATGTGTTGGAAAGAACTCTGTTTAAAAGTCCCTTTTCAAACAGAAACTTGACAATAGAACCCCTCTTCGATTTTCCCCATCGCGTTAAGTTTGCCATTCCAACTGTGTGTCAAGATTTTAATTGCAGCATGAAATTAACCAGTTATAAAATACTGTTCTTGTGCCCTTGCTTTCTAAAGCAGAAGGCACTAAATAATTTGCTTAATGGCCTCTAACATGAGACCTCAGTTTAATAACCAAAGTGCCCTTACTTGTTGGATAAATTCCTGATGAGAAATGCTCTGTGTATAATCCATCAAAACATCAGTGGATGAAGTGCACGCACACACACACACACACACACACACACACACATATTCACAGATAAAAAAAACCCCACTAAAATTGAAGTCAAAGTTCTGATGTGCCAAATTGACTAGTTTGAAATACACCGTCTGGTAGACATGAGTTAGCACGAACGCACCATGTTCCCTGATCCTGTAGCTGAGTTCTGGTGGCTTCATTGACTCCATAGCAAGAAGGACATGGCCACTCCATTGACATCAACTTGCCAGGCACCTGATATGTTTCTGTCTCCTTTTTTTTTTTTAAGTTTATTTATTTATTTTGAGAGAGAGAGAGAAAGAGAGACAGAAACAGAGACAGAGAGAGAGAGAGAGAGAGAGAGAGAGAAGAGTGCACAATCAGGAGAGGGACTGAGAAAGAGAATCCCAAGCAAGCTCCACACCATCAGCACAGAGCCCTGTGTGGGGCTGAAACCCATGAACCATGAGATCATGACCTCAGCCAAAACCAAGAGCCCAAAGCTTTAACCAACTGAGCCACCCAGGTGCCTCCTGTTTTTGTCTCCTTTCTATGAAAACTTTCTCCCTTAATAATAACCTGATACCTAGGGGGCGCCTGGGTGGCTCAGTCTGTTAAGCCTCTGACTTCAGCTCAGGTGGTGATCTCACAGTTTGTGAGTTCAAGCCCCATATCAGGCTCTCTGCTGTCAGCACGGAGCCCACTTCAAACACTCTGTTCCCCTCTATCTCTGCCCCTGTCTCCCCTGCTCATGCACTCTCTCTCTCTCTCAAAAATAAACATTAAAAAATCAAAAACAAAACAACACCCTGATTTCTATTGTTGAAGTTGCCATGCCAAAAGTTTGGTTTTATAAAAGAGATGTTATTGTAGTAATTAAGTGCCAGTTCAAACATGCAACTTTTAGTGTGATAGACATAGCTTTAAATTATTTTTGGCTTACTTTATTAAAAACTGCAAGGATTCTTTTAATGATTACTTCTAACAACCATTTTTGCAAACATAGAAATTCAGAGGCTAGAGAAGAAGGAAACAAAGTGTGGCATTTTAGTGACCTGGCTAAAATTTCCTTAACCTCTACTCTCTTTTCATTTTAATCCTTACTTTATGTCTAATTTACTTCCATTTAATGCTTTGGTTTTAAGAAGACCATGTCCTGGCCACATCTAAATATACGCAATATAAATATCATAATTGCATTGCTGGTCAATGCAATTATTTATATTTACCTGTCTATAAAAGTCAGACCTAAGGGCTCTAGAATTCCCTCAGATTGTATGGGCACCTGGGGGGGTGCAGTCAGTTAAGTTTCTGGCTCCAGCTTATAACCTTGCGGTTTGTGAGTTCAAGCCCCGCGTCGGGCTCTGTGCTGACAGCCCGGAGCCACTTTGGACTCTGTGTCTCCCTCTCTCTCTGCCCCTCCCCAACTAACCCTCTGCTTCTCTCTCAAAAAATAAATAAACATTATTTTTTTTTCAATTTAGCATTCCCTCAAATTATAATTTCCTCTTTTTTGCCTGATTTTATATTTGTTTTATGTTTTAAGTAAAATAAGAGGATAGCATCACTTTAGTTCTCAAAGGTCATTGTTCAAAAATTAAAAAAAAAAAAAAACTTCTCCACTAATTTATAAACCGTGTACAACAGAACATAGATACTGCCTACAGTATATATAAGTGTGGTTATTTGCTTTGCCCAGAAATGATGATTAAGGTTTACAATAATACAAATTGAGGCTGGGAACTTTTCGAGAAAGTGTACAAATGGGATGTTTGATTAATCTGAAGTACAGATACTTGAGAAGAAAAACAATTTGATGAAAACTTTCATTAATCTGTTGTCTCGCTCTCATTTTTAATACAAAACAACATTTCCTTCGTTCGCTTCTTCGGTCTATCCGAATGGATTTGAAAGGGGTGAGGGAAACTCTCTCCAAAGTTCGGACGTGAATGCCAAGGAAAGTGGAGCTAAGTATTGTTTTGAGATGTATCAGGTCTGATCTGCCATGCGCGGATTTGATCGCTCAAGGTATTGAAAGTGGTGATGTGTCTGCCACATACGATTTCTTGCGTGAACAGGTCCCAGAATACGCTGCATTCTTATCAGGAACTCACAAGTCCCCCTAGTTGGCAGGGGAAGACCGCTCTGTCGCATCAGGTGGCTCGTTTGGGGCGTGTTCATCGCAGTGGGGTTTCTTTCCATGTCAATGAGGTAATACAACATGCATGCATTATCGAAGCACACCATTAAAAAACAAACATGCATCCATTTGTCTAGGAGAAGATCAGGCCATGAAAGGAAGGATTTTTCTGGTCCTCCGCACGGTCACCGAGGCCCGTCCCCACCCCAGCCCCAAATCACCTTCCAAGAGAGTTCATACATGTCATCAAAACTGAGCGGAGTTTCTCATTCAACTCTGGGGTGACAGAGGTCGTTCTGTTTTCGTGTTAACTAAATCACAGTCCGTCTCAAACCAAGATTGCCAATTGTGTTAAATTAAAGAGAGAGGTACTTTGCTGAAGGCAACTTACACAGGGGACTGTGTAAAGCTGGCTTCTCTTTAGAATTCTAAGTCACATTGAAATGGAAAGGCTTGGGCAGATAGGGTCACTGCATTAATGACAAATCCACATGCGACACTCCTTCCTAAAACCCAATACCATGCTAATCTTTCATTCCTCCGCTTTAATGCAATCATACAACAGCTCAGGCTTAGTATTTCCACCTCGTTTCAAAATGCTCTCTTACATGCACGCCATCTCCTCGGAGACTTTTAATCTTGTAAGAGATGCTGGAATACTCTCCCTTCCACTACAAGTTCAAAAGCAGGTGCTTTCGTTTTCAGGCTGTCTATGAAGCCAATGGAATAATCATGTGGCGTCGACCCCAACCAAAGAATCTCACAAGGACACCTTATATTGTGCCTTTAAAAAGTATGTCTTTATAATAATGAATGCTTCTGATCGCGAGCCATGGGGAAAGATATTAGTCATGGTAGCTATCATTGAGTAGAATTGTTCATGGGTGGAAACCAGACTAAGATGCTGTAATTAAAATCTTCACGGAAGTATTTAGTGACTCTGTTTTCCCTTCCCTTTTATCCTCCTTGTCTTGAGCCTGTTCTCCCGTGATGGATATCTCTGTGCGCCATTAATGCTCTCATCTGACTTTGCGAACGCTGTATTGACTATACTTTTCCGGTTGTATTTTTAGCCGACACTTTGGGCAATGGGGTTTAGTTGGATTACTCCCCATCAGTCTATTTTTGGTAGATTGGTTTGTCGTGTTGCTGTCTATTGCTGACCTCTCTTCCTATCTATCCTTTTTCACTACAGATGGTGGTGTTCATTCAGACAGACATCATCCTTCTCCTTCACCTGTTTGGTCTAGTCTAACCCTGTGAAGGAAATTTCATCATGAGTCAGGAGAAATTCAGCACGGCATGTATTATTGGTATTGTGATTTGAGTGGCAACCGACCAACACTTAGGGAACAATTTATCTACCTGAATTGGACTAGACATCACTAATGCACATGGCAGATTGATTGTACAGCTTTAGTGGACGTATTCTTTATTAATGAGATTCAGCATGATTTGCTAAAAAGGCTTTTACTGGGCAGTCGTTTTGTGTCCCCTCCCCCATCTCTCTTTAGCCTATTTAATCTTGTTGAACCTTGCACTATGTTTTGAGACTGTGTTTTTCCTCTCTACTTTTATTTGAAATACCAAGGCTTTTAAATAATTGTGCACAAACTGAACACAGTGCACACACACACACACACACACAAGCCAGATTGTAATCAAAATGTATTATAAAACATACGCACTAAGGAAATAAATCAAAATCCTAAGAAGTTACTAAGAAGAAATAAAAGTAAAATTATATGAAAAAAATTTTTCTGTGAATAAAGTTTGATATTTCGAAGAACTCATTTCTACAAATGAATGTGTCTGTACTAACATGGGCTTTAAAGCACATGGAATTTCTTTCTGAATAAAATATATTTGTATTGATCTGCTAAGAGTTGGGAGCTGCTGAGATCTTAGGACTTCAAATAGGGCTCGGTAACAATCCAGAGAAAAGTCACAAACTACACATCTCTTAACTTTTTGTTTCAGCATCCAGAGGCCGGTAGGCTTAAGAGAATAATTTACATTAATTGCAATGAGTTTTCTCTAAAACACTTTAGAGGCAACCTAAGGGTAAATTATTTCAGATTCTAGCGTTACCATGATCAAACTTCCCTTGCTATACAATTGCAGACCTGGTATGGAAGGAGGGAAAAAAAAGAAACTACCCCCTTTCTCCTGAGAGCTGAGTCTACATGTACTCGGAGCACGACAGAAATATCTCCCCATTATTTTTTTTTATTTCTCCATTACTGTTTATTTTTTTTATCACAAAGTGACATATCTCCCCAAAATAAAATAAACTAACAGCTGCTGAAAAAAAAATCTCCTTAAAAATGATCTATAAAATAACTTGTTTGACAAGTCATTTCCAGTCCTGTGTGTCATTTCTCCCCCAAACGAATACTATTTCAGTTGTGTACTAGAAAGGGCATTTTAAAAATTATACGTGACAATGTAACAGCAAGCATCCTAGGGGGTTGGGAATCCCTCCAGGAAAATTCTTAAAGGCTGAAGTTTCTCCATGTAATTCTGGTCCTCTTCAAAAAGAGCTGGAGAGATCAGAGTTACAATTACCGCAACAAGTAACTTGAAAGAATTTCTCTCTGAAAAGGGCAGTTAAGCGCTATTGTTGAGCTAACCTTCCCGAATCCTCAAACCAAAGTGAAGTTGAAACCTTTAAGCAGGATTTACATGCTATGTTGAAAGTCACATTGCTCTCCAGCAAAGAAATCAAACCACTGAGCATATTGCTTTAAACAAAACAAAACAACAACAAAAAAGCAAAAAGCAAAAAACAACAACAAGCAAAAAACAAGCAAAAACACCTACCACATTTAAGATTGTAACTCTTGCAGATATCAAGTAGTTGTCATTTTATCTTCATGATTCATTATTTCCTTCGCTATTTGTCTTTAACCTAAACGTTATGGCAGTTTCACAGAAAGTATACATTTCCATGGAAAGAGTAAAAATGTAGCAGCTCATATGCCAAGAGGAAAAACTTTGAGGGTACTGCCCTGAAAATACCTGGAAATTCAAGAGCGAATTACATTTTAAAAAATTACATGCAAGACCAGTTTATTTACTATTCCTTTGGGAAATCCACTGTCAGCACACCAAGTGAGTTCGATGTGATTTGATTTACAAATGTTTCAAAACCTACTATGCACAAGGGACAGTTTCTCTGCTCTTAGAAGCCAATTTAATAATTAAAACTAAAACTACCAATTAGTGCAACCTTTGGAATCTATTTGTATGCCCAAATTCTTCCAGCGCTCATGTAACTTTAACGATTTTAGAAGAAACAACAAAAATGTGTGCACATCAAGAAGATGAAACAGAATGATCAAGTAAGAAATTCACATTAGAGGGGGGGATACACGTGCCGTGTACAAATGCTCAAAGCAAACAGCCCTCTTTCTTTCCCTGTGTCGGTTTCCACCCTAAATGGAGGCAGCACCTTTTTGGAGGTGGCGCCATTTGTCATTTTTAACGGAACCACAATATGGGATGGAGATAAAGGTGATAATGATGACAGTAAAAGCAGTAATAGTGGTAATAGTACAAATTCTACCAATAATAGCGGTTACCAATTCTAAGCAGCAGCGATGTGTTCTCTATTCCACCGGTTGCTTCCTGTATGTTGTTCTCTTTATTTCTGTTAACGATGCAACAGAATGAATATTGTTACTTCTAATTACCAAACGAGTCAACTTAACTTTAGAGATTAAAGGACTTTTTGGAGCACTTGGGTGGCTCTGTCAGTTAGGTGTCCGACTTCGGCTCAGGTCGTGATCTCCTGGTTTATGAGTTCGAGCCCCGCGTCGGACTCTGTGCTGACAAGTCAGAACCTGGAGCCTGCTTCGGATTGTCTCCCTCTCTCTCAGCCCCTCCCCCACTCGCACTCTGTCTGTCTCTCTCCCATTCTCTCTCTCTCTCTCAAAAATACATAAAACTTTTAAAAAAATAATCAAGAGAAGTTTTAATGGGTCTCGCTAAAGCTAGAAAACAAGTTACTCATCTCACCTTTGTCTAGGTGCTAGGATTTTCCCACTACGTGATTGTGTTTCCTTACACCCACGCACACTGTTGGTCCAAATCTTCTGTTTACAATGGGTTAATCATCTACTGGTTTATTGTCATACCTAAGAACAGAAAAGGTGCCCAATGCCCATCAATTAACAATCTGATTATCTACGTCTCCATCATTGTAAAAAGGTCGGAAATGAACATGACCAGCACTAATAACTGAATCAACCCATTGTCGAAGCATTTTTTTTCTTTTCAGAAATGTCAGGTTTTTGGCGGGTCTACACCTACCTGCCTTTTATCTCACGTCTCAGATTACAGGACCAGGCTTTTATTTCTGCCCTAAACTGGAGGGGTGTGAGAATATGGATCATGTGGCTCTCAGAATCAAGATTACTAACTCCACTAACTCTGCACAATGGAGAGACCTCCAGGCAATTGTTCATTCGCTGTGATTAACCTACAAAGCTCGCTCTCCTCTGAATAAACACTTAAAAAAAAAAATCTGTCCTCAGACTTAAATGTGCATGTGTCTGTGTAACTTGGAGAGTTTTATAAAAGTGTTTCAAATTTCTCTAAAATGATTCAGTCTCCCGCCTACAAACGATCAAAACTGAGACATCAATTCTTACCAAAATTAACAGTTGGAGGAGCGTGGGTGGCTCAGTAGGTTAAGAGTCCAACTCTTGGTTTCTGCACAGGTCATGATCTCACGGTCTGTGGGATTGAGCCCCATGTCAGGCTCTGTGCTAGGATTCTCTCTCTCCCTCTCTCTCTCCCCCCCCCTCCCCTGTGCATATGCTCTCAGCTGGCTCTCTCTCTCTCAAAATACATAAACGTTTCCAAAAACAAAAACAAAAAAACAAAAAACCCACAAACATCAACAAATCATTGGTAGGCTAATAAACATATCAAACTTCATATATTCAAAATCTTTCTCACCGAAACCCTCTGCCTGCTGTCCTTCCATCCTAGTGAATGAAAATGCCAGGATTTTACCTTGGTCTCAACTCCATATTGAATCTGTCACCAACTTCCATCAACTCTACCTTCAAAAATGTATCTCGACTTCCCCCACACCTCCCCCTGTCCACGGACTCAGGTCCGCACCAGCATTTTCCCTCCTCACAATTGTTTTTATAGCCTCCCAACTGATGTTGGTGCTTCTAGCCCTGCTTCTCCACAGAGCAGGCGGCATGACCTTCCATTTAATCATAGCAGTCAGATGTGGCATATTCTGCGTCTCAAAACTCTACGATTTCCCATCTCATCTCATGAGTCAAAGCCAAAGTCCCGACAGTGTCCTGTCATGATCCAACCCCATTCCTCATTTGCCCCATTCTGGTCACACTGACCTCTGGTAGGTTCCTCAAATGTACCAGACAGGCGCCCACCTAGGATAGCTTCTCTGGAGGTTTCTTAATCCCAAAAACGTGTCACCCTGGAGATCGGTGCAGCTTTTTCCGCTCAAATGTGACATGCTCAGTGAGCTTTTCCCTGACCGATCTATGTAAGATTGCCTTCTCCCCATACCTCTGAGCTCCGATGCTCTGATTTAGTTTTCTTCATACAACTCATCCCATTTTAACTTACTCTATACTTTACTTGCTTATTGTCTGTCTCCCTCATCCCACTCCCCTGAGATTGTAAATCCCACAAAGACAAACAGTTTTACTATTTTGTTTGCTGCTTTATCCCAAGCCCCTAGAACAACCCCTGCCGTGAAATAGATGTTCACTAAATGCTCACTGAAACATTTCATACAGAAACAAAATAGCGAGGAAACACACATAAACATCAGCCTAATAGGATATTAAAACGTCTCCTTAGTAACGTTCTTCATTGCTGAACAACTTCATTTCTTATTCAAACATCAGGTTAGGCTGAGTGGTATACTTAGCCTTGAATCAAAGACTAAAATGCATTTTGCTAATTAAAATAATGGAGTTTAAATGCTGGTCTTTTTATTTTTAAAGCATCTTCCTTGTATAACTTACTGAAAGTGCTTTCCTAAAAAAAACAAAAAAAGTTTGTGTCTTTTTTTTCCTCTGCTTCCTGGCAAGCTAGTAATATTCACATTGTAGTATGGACATGAATATTGTCATGCATCTCCAAATATGAGTGTTATTGAAAACACTTTTTAAGTAGTGGCATGTGGCTTGAGCAAAGATTCATCTTGGGAGGGGGCTTGATTTTCCTTCCATCAATTCATGATTAAACTTAATTTCAAGGTGATCTATAAATTTATAATGATGACGTTTCTTTCAGGCTAAGTCCACGTTGGACAGAGCCTTGGAGCTATTTTATTAGCATGTGCAATCTCTAGCAGTTTCATTTGCTACATTAGACAGGTTCTCTATGCCATATTGCATTTTTAGTAGCTAAAAAATCCTCTGACTCATAATTCCTTTCCCTTATCTGGGTTTTTGAACATTTTACAAAGGCCATGTTTAGTTAAAGATTGAGAATATCCTCCGAGAGCCTGAAGAGTATAAAAAACAGCCCTGGGCTGAAAGCTGTTGCCTAATTAATCTATAACCATCTCTAAATATTTAACACTACTTCTAAAAGAAAAATTACCTTAGGTTTTCCAATGGGTTTCTTTTCAATCACTCAGGATGCCATAATTTTGGAGGTTTGGGAGGTCTACTCTTTGCTGCAATTTCCTCAGCATTAGAAGAGCTTAATCGTCATGCTGACCGACTGGTCCAGATGGGGTTATATTCTGAAAGCCCCTCCTCTTGCCAACATCTGTGTATTTATTTCAGATATGGAACAGACACTGAGATCTCTAAAAGGTAAAGTCAGTGCTTGGTCCAGAATATAATGAAAGTCGAAATAACCACAAGTAAAAATAGCTCCCAAGAAGGTATGTGAGAAAGAGAAGGAAGTTTATCTTAAATGAGCCATAAAGGGCCCCCTCTCCATATGGCTCCTAATCTGTCTTGGCAGAAAAACCTAAAATCACCCTTATTACCAATATCGATGCAGTGTATGTTGTAAATAGATGAATGCTAGCGTTTGCCTTAATCATCTCAGGACTGTGGTGACCCTTCCTGACAATGGAAGACACCACTTTGACTTGCAAAATGAATAGGCACAATGGCCAGAATGGACCAATGTGAGGTCCTTAGGCTAAGCAGGGAAAGCTAATATTCATGAGCATAAGTGGTGTCCCTGGATATATGCTCATTAATATTAACTTCCCCCCCAGCACTGAGAAAAAAAAGTGGAACACTTTCAATAAATCAATTTATTTAGGATCAGCCCTTGTAGATTTGGCTTCTGGCTCAATAAAAAGCAATCAGTGAGGGAAGGACAAGGTGAATTATTGAATTCTGTCTTCTAATTGTATGGCTCTCCAAATAGAAACTTCCCCATACATTTGGCGTCGTAACCAAAATGACTTCCAGACCTGGACATCTTGTTTATCTTCGGAAAAAGAGAAAAGAAAATCTGGCTGCATAATTTTAACCTAAAAACAAGCAAAGCAGCTTGAGGTCCCCTGAAATGATTAGTAGAAAAGTGATTGGAATTAATCACAAACACAAGAGGAAGCTGAAATTAGAGAGAGGGTTATTAAGACACTGTCTGCCTGTTTAATCTCACCCCCTTATCAACACATTAACCTTGTTTTCTCTGCCTGAGCACGGAGTCCTACAGCAAAATTAGGTCAGAAATTCACATCAGATCAGATCAGCTGATTCATTCCAGCAAAACCCTGACATGCTGCAGATTTGAGTTTCATTCTAGATAGGATTTTGGCTGAGGGCTTTTTGAGTTTGCTTCCTAGGCTCCAAGCATAGCAGCTTTAGCTAATTGTAGACTATTTCTCTACCAACTATAGAGGATTTCTAAAGATTTTAAGACTAGCTGTGGAGTATTTTTGAAAGTTGACACAGTTATGTTTCCGAAGCCTGGTTCATTTCACTGTCCTCACTCACCTGAGCAAAGGTGTTTCCACATCTGTTTTGATACACAAATACGGCATTTCGTTTTTCTACACGCCCCAATTAAAGCAAACCCAATGAGATTCTTTATTCGTGACCAAAGTGGGTATTCATGAGGCACTGGATAGAGAGATCGCTGGCTAAAATGCACGTCAGTAAATGCTCTCTCTTTCCATAAAGTCTTCAGCCACAAATCATGAGTATGATTTCAGAGAAGCCATAACTATCTAAAGAGGATTTATGTAGCTGTTAACATTCCTCTCTTAAGAGTTCTCTGTGTAATTGTGTCTTTGGGTCATTATTTAAAATATTTACCAATTCAAAACTTTGGTATTAGAACAATTTGCTTTTTAGGGAACAATGTTTTTGAAAAAGAAAAGCCAATCTTTTCTTCATTTTTATTTTTACTTTTTTTTCCCCTCTATGGTCTAAAGGATCTTTAGCTGTTCTTTGTTTCTCTCTGGCTAACAGAAATACTGAAACCTTCAAATATAAATAGCTTCCAAGTATACATACTAATGTAGAATTGCATGTATTTTTTTAAGGAGCCATAAGTAATCTAATTCCATTTCTGACTGTCACTTTTAAAGAGGAAATATAGCCTCATATAGATCCCTTGAGGGCATCCACAGGGAACAGAGATGTTCCTAATCAGCCTAAGTAGTCCTTTGTGACAGAACCACTTTCCTCTAGTTGAGAGCTGTCTTCCAGACTTGCAATGTTTGGGAGAATTTCACTAATGTAACATTTGTTTCATTAGGAAAAAAAAAATCCAACCCCTTCCTATAGTAGAAAACATACTCAGAAAAACATGTAGTGGTAACATTTTTTTTAACTGAAGGGATATTTCCGATATTGTTTTCAAAAGACTGTGGCTAATAGTCAAATGAGACAGTGTAGGGACAAGTTCCATAATCCAGAAGGACAAATTCACTTAAAAGGAAGCTTCAAATCTCAATGTACTTTTGGTACACCAGATACTCATTTTGACTGTCCCTCCTCCTCAATGGATAGCCTTACCTGATGTCCGAAACAAGGTGTTACTTATACACAGCGAACCTCTAAAACAGGTCTTATGTTCACAGGTGCACACAGGTACAGCCTCACAAGTCGTCTGTGGCCACATTCTGTTCTTGGTCAGTTGCCTCCTTTTTTTTTTTATTTTTTTAATGTTTATGTATTTTTGAGAGGGAGAGAGAGAGTGAGGGCAAGTGGGGGTGGGGCAGAGAGAGGGGGAGACACAGAATCCGAAGCAGGCTCCAGTCTTTGAGCTGGCACCACAGAGCCCATGAGGCTCGAACTCACGGACTGTGAGATCATGACCTGAGCCAAAGTTGGACGCTTAACCGACTGAGCCACCCAGGCGCCCCTAAGTTGCTTCCTTCTTAATGTCTGTATCCTGTGCTGCATCAGTAGTCCAACATAACTTCATCCCTGTCTCTTAAACATCCCTTTTCGGGAGTTTTATAACCCACCTCAAGTGAGCTCACTCATCTGAAGCTATAGGTTTTGAGTGTTTGTTTCCTTCCAGGCTTTTTAATAAAAAGTAAGTCTCATTTAACAGTGCCTGAACAAAACCATTAGGATTTAAAATAGCAGAAATGATGAGCCACTGAAATCATTTTTTTTCATTCTCCATGCACTTTTCTCCTTTAAGTCATTCTCTCCCTTTCTTTCTCATCAAATGTTATTCGGGGCTGTTAAAGGAAGCACTGAAAATATCACTTTTTATTTATTTAGAAGTTTTCACCCAAAAGCCTTGACAGTAAAAGCCCATGTGAGAAATGGCAGTGAAGGTACAAGAAAGTTAGTAGTGACAAGGGGCTCGAGTTAGTTTAAAAATATGGAATTGGGGGGGCACCTGGGTGTCTCAGTCGGTTAAGCATCTGACTCGTGATTTCAGCTCAGGTCATGATCTCAGAGTTTGTGAGATCGAGCCCTGCATCGGGCTCTGTGCTGACAATGCAGAACCTGCCTGGGATTCTCTCTCTTCCTCTCTCTCTCTGCCCCTCCCCTGTTCATATTCACATACTCTCTCTCTTTCAAAATGAATAAATAAAACTAAAAATATATATATGGCATTGGGCTCAGAGAGCCTAAATGATGTGCAACACTGAGAAAGGGGTGAGGAGATTCTTTTTCTAAGAGCTCAGTGTTTTAAGCCTCCCAGCTTCAACACAAAAGGCATTTCGGCACATATGTGATCCAGAAGGTCAATCATATGAAATCCTATTTCCATTTTTTAAGCAATCCTTGGCAGTCTGCACATTTCTGAAATTGCAACTGGCATATTTCACAGAGAATTATCATCAATGCCTTTTCAAGGTCAAACATGCCCCATCTTTAGATTTTCAGCCTTTCGATCTCATGTATTAAACCATTGCATATATTTAAGAAGGCATTCAGCAGACATGTTAAAGAATTTTAATTGATTAAACTGTGTTCATTAATGTCATGTAGAGTTTTCTTTACAGTTGGGCTAAATTACATGTTAAAAATATTAAAATGTGTGTTAAAGATAGATGTGAGTATTCTGCCTCCGTTGCCAACGCTGAAACCCCAGCATGCTTGTGTGACCAGAATCTTGCCACGGAGTTTTCAAAAATATGAAACATGTATTTTCTATTAAGAAAGTTGAAGTAATTCCAAAAATGTATTATAAGAAGAAAATAAAAGATTATTATATTTTAAATTGTCAGAATCTCAGAGCACCTGGGTGGCTCAGGGGGTTGAGTGTTGGACTTCGGTTCAGGTCATGATCTCACGGTTTGTGAATTCAAGCCCCACATCAGGTCCTGAACTGACAGTTCGGAACCTGGAGCCTTCTTCTGGTTCTGTGTCTCCCTCTCTCTCTGCCCCCTCCCCACTTGTGCTCTCTCTCAAAACTAAATAAACCTTTAAAAAATTATTTAAATAAAAAAAAAATTGTCAGGATTGCAAAATACTGGTTGCTATATAAGCAAAATCAAGTTGCATTTGGATATTATAATGGATACTGAGATGGGCTAACGTAAGATACCCACAGACAGCCCTGGCACAGTCACGTGGAGGCCTTTGGTCTCCTCCTTTTGTCCAGTCACCATGTGTTTGACTGCTTTGACATTTCTCTCTCAGACCCCATCCCCCAACAACATCCAGAGACTTCTGTGTCCCCCTGTTGTACATGGGCCATGCTTTGGGAAAAGAAAGACATCAAAAGTCTCAGTGATTTAGGAGGCTTTGCTAGTGTTTTCTTCTTCCCAAAGATATTCATACTTTAAATCAGGATTCCAGAACCTCTTCAAATCGTACCACGCGAACAGCTGTGGAAATTGTGGAAGTAACACAATGGTGTTGGGATAGGATGAACTGGGTCCAGGGCCTTGTGTTGCAGAATTAGTCATTCATTCAGGCTCATTCAGCCATCTGTACCCTGGGCCATCCCTTCTCCTACGATGGCTGAGCAGTCTGTTCTTTTTCCCAAGATGACTTACATCCCAACCCTTCCCACCTACTCAAGGACATAATCACAGTCATTTTTCCTTCCTGTGTCTAAGCCATTAACATTTCCCTTTCTATTGTAATCGTTCATATCAGCATTTTAAATAAGCTAGTTTTCTCTCTTCTTAAAGGAAAAGAAAAAGAAACACGAAGTACCATAGACCCCCACCTCCCACTACAATTACTCACTGTATTTTGTAATCTCTTTAGCCTCAAAACCCTCAAAATAGTTCTCTATATTCTGCTTTTGTTCCATTCTTCCTATCTCTCATGAGGTTTTGTCCCAGCCCTTCACCAAAACTGTTCTTGTCAACAACACCAGTGTGGTAAGGGGCTTCAATTCTCAGGTTTCAACATAGTTGATCCATCAGTAAAATCTCCTCCTTCTCCTTCTTCTTCTCTTGCTGCTGCTTCTTCTTCTTCTTCTTCTTCTTCTTCTTCTTCTTCTTCTTCTTCCTCTTCTTCTTCTTCTCCTTCAAGTAGGCCCTATGCCCAGCACAGAGCCCAATACAGGGCTTGAGCTCATCACCCTGAGATCAAGACCTGAGCTGATTTCAAGAGTCAAATGCTTAACCAACTGAGCCACCCAGGCACCCAAAAGTCTCTCTTCTTTGATCACTTCTGTCACTTCACTCCAAGACATCGCCCTCCTA
The DNA here is from genome assembly GCF_027475565.1 of Acinonyx jubatus. NCBI lineage: Eukaryota > Metazoa > Chordata > Mammalia > Carnivora > Felidae > Acinonyx > Acinonyx jubatus. Next base: position 205,206,643 of record NC_069381.1, on the reverse strand, counting down.
CATGGTTCTCCCCCTCTCTCACGGCTGTTCTTCCTGGATTCATCTACTGTCCCTACCATGGAGGCAGACAGGCATACCAGGGAACAGTCCTGGGTGCTTCTCCCATCTCTCTCTATTCTTATTTTTATTTAAAAAAATTTTAAGTTTATTTATTTATCTTGATAGAGGAGAGAGAGAGAGCAGGGGAGGGGTTCAGAGAGGGAGAGAGAGAGAGAGAGAGAGAGAGAGAGAGAGAGAGAGAGAGAATCCCAAGCAGGCTCCACGCTGTCAACGCAGAGCCCAATATGGGGCTCAAACCCATGAACTGTGAGATCATGACCTGAGCTGAAACCAAGAGTTGGACGCTTAACCAACTGAGCCACCCAGGCACCCCTCCCTCTCTAATTTTAGATTCTAGGTATACTCAACCAGGCTCATGCTTTCAACTCTATAGACTACGAGGACCCTCATATTTGTGTCTTTAGCTTTGATCTTACCATAAATCCTGGATCAACTGCCTATCCAGCATTCTCCACTTGGACATCCAAAAAGGCTCACAAAACTGGGGCACCAAAGATGATCTTTTATTCCTCTAACAGTTAACTCAAACTTCTTCTCTAGTCTTTGCCATTTCGTTAAATGAAAACATCATTTTTCTCATGTTTCAGGCAAAAGACAAAGAAAAACACACACACAAGCACACGCGCACACACAAAACAATAGCAAAACAAATGGAAAGCCATCTTCGGTGTTTTTTCTCTTACTCAACTACTACATCACAGCAATTAGAAAATTTTGATGGTGCCATAATTTGATAATTTTATGCCACCGTTAAATTTAAAAAAGTTTTTTTTAACGTTTATTCATTGTTGAGAGACAGAGACAGAGCGCAAGCAGGAGAGGGGCAGAGAGAGAAGGAGACACAGAATCTGAAGCAGGCTCCAGGCTCTGAGCTGTCAGTACACAGCCTGACGTGGGGCTCGAACTCACAAACTGTGAGATCATGACCAGAGCTGAAGTCGGACGCTTAACCGACTGAGCCACCCAGGCGCCCCTATTTATGTACACTTATATGTTTAGTGCTGTCTCCTATTCACGCTTTCCTCAGAATGTAGCTTCCTTATAATCAGAAACTTTGTTCTGTTCGTTGCCATCTCATCAAAGTCTTGAACATTGCCTGACAATTAGTAAAATTTCAACACATATTTCTCTAATCAACTAATACATTTAGCAGTAAAGGTTTATTGAACAATGCATTTACATTAGATCCTGTTGTAAGACCTGTATAGAAAAATAGAATGATTCTTCTCATGAAACTTACATTGTAGCTTGGACATCAGCAACCGTGTTGCATATTGCATTCATTTTTGCCCTTTGCCTTCTATCACCTTGACCTCAGGTGTGAGATGTCCTGAATCAGTGTTATTCCTTATGACAAGGAATATGCCTTATTTCAGGGGGTGGTCAGAATTCAACTTGAACATAAGCCTGTTTTGTTAGTGCCTGTAGGTTTGTTTACCTCCAGTTGGCCATTCTCATGCCTACAAAGTTGGTTTATTCTCCCGCTCTATCTGCCCACATTTAGGGAGAAATTCTAAATGGAGTGATATCCAAAATCCCACCTTATTGGGTCAAACTGACAAATCACAAATCTTTGTAATTCTGTGAATAACACCAACTAAACACAACATGATTGATAACTTACTCCTGTTCTTTGCTCTATTCGCAAACAGAGCTAGGCTAAAGTTTTATCTTATGCTGAGAGCATTATGTGGAAATAAAGGTGTCCAGATCATTGGGGACTTTTTTTTTTCAATTCAATGTATGATCTAAACTCTCTATACTTATGTGCTTTCTAACTTGATACTAGAAAATATTGACTTATTAATCTAGCAGAGACCAACTCAAATTGCAAATAACTGAATTTCCTCAGCCTCACTTATTATGCAATGACAGAATTTTGCTATGTTGCCACCTACCAAAACCCTGTTCCCATCCCTTTGACTTCAGAGTTCTCTGGAGTCGTTGGTTACATCTCTTTGAACACTTACCAGTAAGCTACTTAAAAATTAAACATCTTCTGTCTTAATATCTTTAGCTAGAACTCTTCTAAAGGTTGTTGATGAAACACAGATACAGTGATAAGCACACTTCAGTACCGTAAAATCTAATGAAACTATTCTGCAAATAATTCTATTTATATGGTTATAAAAAAGAATGAACAATTGAGTTTTAATATCAAGATCAGGAAACTTTTCATTTTACAGGTGAAATTGTTTTAGAAGTCTAGTGGGCCACCCTTTTTTGTTATGAATTTTAGAAAGCTCATTCTCATAAGAGTAAAATGCTCACAAACATACAGAAATCCATCAGAAGTAATTCCCAGGAGAAAAAAATTGTCCTATATAAAGGACATTTAATATATCATAGAAGGAAATCTGTGATACCAACTAAAATGGGTAGAAATAAAAAATAACATAGTCCCCAACAAGTATTGACTTAAATATATGCAACTGTGGCAATATTTATCAAGTATGTCATTTTGCAAACATTTATATACATGGTAGTAGCATAGATGTCCATTTTCAAAATGGAAAGATTACGTTCTTCCAAAATAATCCTCCATAACATTTATTGTTTTTTCTTTCCAGTTCTCTCTCTCTCTCTCTCTCTCTCTCTCTCTCAAACCTCTTGCATAAAAGTATTTGCCACTAAATGATTAGAGTAGAGCATCCTTACCTAGCTTCATAAATAGTTCATCTCTTTTTTTTTAATGTTTACTTATTTTTGAAGGAAAGAGAAACAGAGAGTGAGTGGGGAAGGGGCAGAGAGAGAGGGAGAGACAGAATCTGAAGAAGGCTCCAGGCTCCGAGGTGTTAGCACAGAGCCTGACACGAGGCTCAAACTCACGAACCATGAGATCATGACCCGAGCTGAAGTCAGACTCAACCGACTGAGCCACCCAGGTGCCCCCATAAATAGTTCATCTTAAAATAATAATTTATTTTCCCTAATGTGATAACGTTCACAGAGAGTTTAAGTACAAGTATTAATACCAGATTAGATGAAACATCCACCAACTATTAAAATAGCTTAACTATTATTTTTTAGTATCCAGCTAATTGACATGGATTAGTTTTCTAACTTCTGAATCTTTGTACTTAGTAAATAGAACTTATTGAAGAAAGAAGACTTTGTATAACACAATATGCCTCTACCTGCACCCCTGGTACACACACACACACACACACACACACACATGCTGGAAACACTATAACATTCTTTGGGAAATCAAAGGATGTGTATCCTACTTTGGGTTTCTGCCCCAGGACATTTAGCCTCAATGTGGAAGCCATAATCTGGCACTTATTTGCTTGTAGGGGGTAGGTTTTGCAACATAAAAGTCATTTTATATCAACGAACCTGGGGCACCTGGCAATCATCATAAAACTCTGCACTGAGAGCACATAGTGAGGGTTCCTCCTGCCTTCAGAGGCTCATATAATTCTAATTATTGATAAGTCTTTTTATAATCTAAGAAGATGAACTATTATAAGGTATTAAACACAAACAAAGACCATTAAAGGTGGAGATTTTCATCAAACATTGACTATGAAGTGTTTAAGTGTTTCCCTTGGGCTTTTATCAAGGGTTGTTTAGTATGAATTTTTTTTTAAAAGAAAACTGAATTCTTTCCCCATCCCAGCTATACCTCCACATGCACAACACAAAAGTAAATAACTTTTGTTAGCTACGGTGAAAGAACTGAGAGCCGGATGAATTGTGTTTATGTTATAGTTGAGGTGTCAATTTCACTTGTTCTCATCAAGTCTAACTTGGGTAAACCCCTTCTTGACAACATCACAGCCTTGACCAGGTGACAACATCACAGACAGGTGAGATTTCGTGGATCTCCTTGTGTATGCAAGACTCAGAATACTTGTATTTATATTTACCGTTTTATTGCTTCTTCTTGTCTTCGGCGTTTTTCGTTCTTCTCCTTCAAGTAGGCCAGGTTGGTTTCATTTCTCAAGCGGTCATTCTCTCGAGCAATGTCTGATGCATTCTGAATAACCAAGCCATCATAGGCCTTCATCCCCATGTCCTCGATATATTGGAGAAATGTGTCCAAAGGGTCTACCTCGGGATTAGAACTCATCATCTTGGAGGGGATCATGTAAAAAGGAACACTTCCTGTAGGATAAGAACACATTTTACCTTTATCAAAGGTGAGGAGAAAAAGCAAAGTGCTGTTTGATCACCCTAATATCTTCTCAGCCCCAGATTCCAAAGATTATGGTAGAATCTATTCGGAGACAACGTCTCATTAGAAACTACGAACCACCAAGACTATTAGAAGTAAATATTCAGTGAATGTTGCCTGAGTAGCAAACATTCCCTGAAACAAAATTAGAACATCAAAGGCCAAATCTCTCGCACTTAAAGGTAACGGGAAGGTACAAATACAGGGTGCCAAGTTCAATGTTTGGTTTATGTATTTCAAGTCACGATTTTGTTTTTCAAAAATGTGTTCTTATATCATTAAGATCTATCAGATCCAAGCTTCATTTCTATCTAATTGCTACAAAGACTTCTCGATTTCAAATAAGATGATAACATTATTTGGAAAAGACTTTTTTATTGTGTGTGTTCTCCTTCTAGTTTTAAATTAAGATCTACGAATCTATACTATTTGTGCATAACATAACAGTAAACAAGGAAATACACATTTCTATTATAATTTATTTTGGAAATAAACCCTTTTTGACCCATCATTACTTTCCAAAATGGTGCTTCCTGATGGCTGCCTGCTAGAACTCAAATATTGTCGGTCACCAGGACCACATTGATCCTTACCAATCTGGTAACTCAAGCAGTGACAACTATAATTATCATTGCTACGTCAAGGTTTAAAAACCCAAACCATAGAGTGTATTACTGTAAAACCAAGATCCAATTAAAACAACAACAAAACACAGGACTTTCAACAGATCAATATATACCGTCCACCTCCAAAATGATGGAAGTAATAGCTTCTACCGCTTGCTGATGTAACGATTTAGAGAGGTGATGTTATAAAGAATTTAACATAAAGTTTAACAATAATAGGCATACAGTCATGTTAGCTAATATCTTCATAATAAAAGTACAGGTGAAAGATTGCCAATGTCATATGTGGGTATGTGTATGGACAGGTGATAGATAACCAGCAGGCTATGAAAATCAGGATGCTTTGAAGCAGATGTATTCCAATGAATTATAGAAATCAATGAAGCCAGGGGATAGAGCAATGGTGCTCTAATCAATCAAAAATAGAACTGAAGTTTAATTAATTGCATGCAAGATAAGTATTTTAGCCTTCTAGCTTAATAAGGCTTACTGTCCTCAATTGCATATTCACCGTTGTATAGGAAACTGGTATCATTGCATCAAATTGAAAAAGCAAAAGCAAAATCTATTAATAAGAAAAAACTTCGGCCATTTAAAATTATAAATGATGTTTACATCTTTTATTTTCTTTTAAAACCCCAGGAAGATATGTTTTTTTTAATCTCAGCCAAACTATCTAATGTAGAAGTCCTAGGCTTTCACCGTTGCCCTTATGAATCATATTCATTTTGAGTTTTTTACAAGTATAATCAGGTTCCATACCTGGATGGTAGCTATGGAAACTTTACTTCTTATCAGAGTTTATTAGCGTTTCGGCTGCCAGTCAATTCTTCTGTTATTTGACTCCTACTCTGAATTTAAAGATTTATTCTCCAGCCAGTAAGAGATTGTTGGAACTAGGGGATATGAGTTGTTTGTTGACTCATGATTTTGTTGTTGTTGTTGTTGTTGTTATGTGGAGTTTTATTACATTTGGTTTGGTTTTGAGCCATACTGGGTTGGCACATAAAATGGTCTTTTAATTTCAACTGTCTAGCAAAATTGAATTGTATTGTACTATAAGTCCATGAGCTTAGATGCTCAAGGGGTAGACATGCATAAGAATAAGAAATTACTGCTACCAATGATTGCAAGTTTCAGGAAAAAATACAGGAACAGGATTCTCAGAAAGCTGAAGAATTACCATTATTGGGAACTCACTTCTCCCAAGGACTTCAACACTAGGTGTGCCTGGGTAAAAAAGAAAACAAAACTCTGTCTAACTTTATGGCAATTAATGCTACCATAGTTAAGCAGGCCAAGTCAGCACAAGGATTCCAGAGGCAACGCCTCAGGGTGGAAGAACCCTCCCACTTTGCCCTTGAGCAAAACTGTACATGCCCCCCTGTGAAAAGCATTACCCCCCCCCAATTTTTGTTTCTTCCCTTAAATTTTCCTCCCACCCAAAGGACACCAGAGATTCTCCATACAGTTTATATATTCCAGATATGAACCAGGTTAATTGGGTACTTCTGAAACTTAATTATCTCTTTATGTGGTCTTTCAAATTGACTGGAGTTGAAATTATGTTTGTTCCGAGACAACATTAAATAACAATGCCATCAAGTATGTATACTAGGGAAAGTTGTGCTATAAGTAGTAAGAGTATAACCTGAAAAGTTAAGATGAAAATTTGAAGGATAAAAACCACAAAATCTGGTAAAATTTCTGGACAATGATAATTGGATGCATGAAATCATGCTTGTCATCTAGTTCTAGGGAGGGATTTGATTCTACGCTCGTTCATGTCTTCAAGTATTTCTTGAGCACCTGTTATGAATGAGGCACTGATAAAGGCAAACCTGTGTCCTTCTAAACATTCACACTGCAGGGTAAGAGGACAATTAATTAAAAAATTGCAACACGGTGTCAGTGGGACAAGCACAGGTGGTAGCTTTCACGAGTTTGTCATGGTGTGTGGTCACCAGTTTTGAGGATGAACACAGAACATTATCCAATAACAACAACTAGGCTTCAAAAATAACCATAAAAAATGGACGTGGACCCTACCAATGTTTAAGCATCACACTCTCCTGCTCTCTTGTCCACATGTAAAAGGTAGATTGTAATGTGGGGTAGGGGCAGAGGGCGGTTAGGCAGTCCTGAAGAGTGTAACTGAGGACTTGGGCGGTATGGCCTGAAATCACAATGCAAGCACCCCTAGGTCTCTGACTTTATGCCATTTAATGAAGCTTTAGCTTCCTCTAAGCTTTAGTTTCCATGTGGTTAAAATGGTGGTTGGAATATACTTAACTCCGGTATGTTGCTGTAAGCGTTCAGTTAGAAAGCACATGTGAGTGTTCAGGAAATGTGAGCAAAATTATTAGTCACTAACATTACTACTTACATCCTTTTCCTAATTCTCAATTGTGGCCAAGATGGTGTTTAGTAATAACTCCTCAATAAACACATGTTTACTTTGAAACATACACGAATAGAATGTTTAATGCAGTTCAAGTTCTTAGTCACAGGTGTGCAAAGGGAGGCATGGAAGGCTTTCATAGACTCGCTTCCTAACCAAGGGCATGCAGACAGACCATTTATCCATTCCGCCCCAGTTCCTACCAAGAGAAGATAAGGGCTTTGTCACAGAGGAGCCATGAAGCTCAAACACTTGGGCTCCACCCTTCCAAGCCGGTGTTTCTCAGCCAGCTGAAGTCTGAATGCAGAGACTCATTCATTCACTCCTCCTTAAACAAATGTGAGGCCTCTCTAGAGAAAAGTGAACTGTACGTGAAGTGCCTGTCTCACTGCAACTGCTACCATTTCTATGTAGTGAGAACCCAGTCAGGTATGGTCATAAATCTGTTTGTCTTTCAGAAATGTGTAGTTATGGCTAAGATAGATGTTGAACAAGGCATGGTCCATGCCACTAAACACTTGGCTTCATTTTGGCTGCTGGATATTAAATCAAGTTTATCTCTGGCCCTTTAACAACAATCCTGTGTACAAGTAGTTCATAAAGGCTTGTCGTGAGCACTTAATTCTTCATGTTGGCGTCTTAGGAACACAATAGTTAAGAAGCAAAAGGGCCCCTCTCCTTTAGATAGCACCTTTAGCTCCATTGCAATATGCAAGAGACTCTTAATTAGATCTCAAACGATTGCATGGTATATTTGTGACAACAAAGGGAGTGAGGTTGAAGGGCTCTTCTGCATTTCTCCAGTCATCCCTTGCCTTTGGATCAGTGTGTGTTTGAGGCCATTTTTGCTTGCAACAAATTAGACATTTTAGCTCCCCCTAGAGCATTGGTTGAAAGTTGACATTCTTGGTCTGCAAGGTAGATGGGTTTTATCAGGAATGCATGGCGTGGACTCAAATAGTGCAAGAGTTGTATATGTGTTCTTTTTCTTGGAAGTTGTGGCGAACATTGAGAATTTGTGTTAGGAGTCTCCCGGGAAAGCACCTAAAATGACTGAGATCAGAAACCCCACACAAATCATAGGTAGCTTCACAACTTCACCTTACGCCTTTCTTCCACTGCTGTGTGGTGCATTCAGAAAACCCTCCTTTTGTTTCATTTTTGAATTACTGTATTTAAAATCGTTGCCATTCTAATAAAAGCCAAAAGCTGTTGGCTTTTATTAGATGTTAGCTTAAATACAGCTGGATGTTTTAATCGCTCTGCCTTATTGTATTCTTTCACTCTTATTTCTTATTTCCTGTAGACCACACCCTTCACAAAGATTACTTTGTATAGTATTGTGGTACCTCCTAAAATTTGAAATTTCACTCTCTTCAGCTTAGATGCACCGATTTAAACTGGTGAGATTGAGGTCATATTTAAAGCATTAAGCATTTAACTTTGTCTTGTATTAGCCATTTCTTTATTTTCTTTTGTGTAAAACCATCACTGTACCTCACCCATGCTGAGCCTAGAGCTGAAAGTACCAATTCATTTCTTTACCATGTTTCCACTGAAATAAAACTATCTAGTACATATACATGTGGAGCATAAAATATACATAAAGGTATCCAAATTGAATCCATAGAAACATAAAAAAATCATTTCCTTTTTTTTTCTCATTCTATAGCCACTACTTGCATCCAAGGAACTCAAGAAGCTGAGACATTACGTGACTTTCGATGTTAAAACAAAAAAAAAGGGGGGGAGCATATTTTTGAGAATTAAGTATATACAAAACTTTAACTAAGCACATACATGTATGTAGATTCCCTTGTAAACTAAGGAATAAATTTTTTGTAGCCTCAATTTACCAGAGGATATTTAATGTGTCACTAACTGATGTCAAGATTGGGGTCTCCATAGTATAGAAAGCATTTGATTCATTGCAGGCTGCTGTTGAAGAAAAGACATACAGAAAGGGTCAGATAAAAATGAAGCCTGCCATCTTATACTTGTTAAAGTATTTCTCTTTTCTTAAAATGCAGAACAAATTCCCTCTTTAGTGTGATTTCATGCACTGTGACATCAGTCACTCTGGCTCTGCAAGAACTGACTCAGGTGGGTGTGTAAACCGACTTCTCAGGCAGAACCTTCTGACGGATCCTTTGCCACCCCCTACCAAAAAAGCAGGACCCTTGCATATAAGCATCACTGAAGTGAATTAGCCCACTGGCCTTTGTGGGGGCTGGTTCTTTCTTCTCGTCTCAAAGTATGTACTCAGAATTTCTGAGGTGAAGCTGCTCTCCATCTAAAACTTTGGTTTTCCAAGATTTAAAATCGTGAATAGTCCATCAATCCAGACATTTTCCATATCTGCTGAGTGACAGAGGAAGAAAAAGCAACTGTTTGGGAGAGAAGTGCTCCCCAGTTCTTGAAGTTAAGAAGCTTCTTAAATTTCAGGTTACAGTTAGCCCTATAAGATAACGTTACAGCTAGAATAATGTAAACTTTATCCTGTGTTATTCTTATAATGCTGTTTGTGTTGACTGGGAAGGAGAAAATGCATGCTAGGGAATGCATTTCCTCGTGGAAAGCCTCGTCATGTTGCCCTCATTTCACATTTGTGCATTTCATTTCATTTGCTTATGGGAAAGTTTTCTAGTCCCTACTTCTCAGTTATTTATGAGGTTCTCAAACCACACCTGCCCCAGTGCTGTGAGGAAGTTATTAGAATCTGACCTATTAAAATTTGATTTTCCCTCCCATTCCAATCATTGAATCTTCTCTGATATAGAGAATCCTATTTTGTCCAGCAGTATTGACTCAGCCAAATAAAAGTTTCCCAAGGCAATTTTGACTATTTCTTTTTTATTCAGCAGGAAGAAAAAGATCTTTCACATTTGTTGCATGTACTCAGACCAATTTGAAAACGCATTGTCAAAATATAAGTATTTAAATAATCAGGCTTCATATACATATGTAAAATCTGTATGCAAATTAATTTCTAGAATTCGCTGACTTCACACAGGACCAAATCAACAGACCAGATTGCCTGGTTATAATTCGTAACCTGTGTAAACCATGTCAAAATTGTTTTTCTGATAATCTGTCAACAACAAATCTTATCATTTCACTTGGATTGTGCTTAAAATCCTACCCTCAACCCCTCAAATGGTCATGCTCATTTTCTTATTCTCACTTTCATCAAAATGCAGCTGTTCTGCTCAACATGGGAAATGTTAGAGTTAAAACCACGGGCGCCTGTTGAAGTGACTACAAAAACGCTGATTGCTTTTTTCTCAGAAAGCAGATTACTTTGAAGCGAGTTTTTTCTCCACTCTCTCCCTTCCCAAAGTGGGTAAAATGGGCATAGATCATGCTAATGAGTGGTATCATAACTCAGATACCCGCCCCCAACTTCCAGGTTGTCATGGTGCTGTTTGCCCATGGTCTAAAGGGATAGCACATCTCTGATAATATTAGGGACTCACACAAAATGTCAATGGCTGAGGTACTTTTCTGAGCCTTTGGCCAAGTGTTTCCAGACGCTTACAAGGCAGTATTGGCAAAGTAGATACAGTCAGTATGATAAATTGCTGACTGGCGCTACAATGAAAACCATCTAATTGAATGACTTTTTTTTTTTAAACAATAGACAACCTTCTTGTCTCTAGCATTTTTACACTTGTTTTTCTAAACTTTGCAGACGCCTCAAGTCCTTGGGGTTCTCTATAGTTCTTTGTGAAGTTGTCGGGTTTTTTTCTCAGGTCTGTTTTCACTGATTTCCTCAACTGTCAGTGTCCTTCACAGAGTCCTCTTTGCTGAGTTGGCAAAGGTGTGTTGGGATTTCCACAGAAAAATAAAACAATTTTGGCATTTGTAGCTCACATACTCTCATATTAATCTGTTTACCAACGGACAATATAGAAAAATGAGTTGGAGCATTGTTTAACATGTGAAGAATTAGGAAAAGAGTTGATGTTCAGTCTTGCTCTATCGTCATTATTTCATACTATTTGATGATAAAGTCTTGCATATTAAATGGACTAAAACTACATTGTGTAACTTCTTAGGTCGGATTCCCTTATTTGGGGGTATGTGTAGAAAAAAAAATACAGTTCTACAGTACCAAGCCAACTTTAGGAATTCTTAATGAGAAGGAACAGTATTATTTCCTGTAATAGTCCTTCCAGCTGGGGAAGACCTACATTTCTTGTATTTAAAATGTTCCTGGTTTTTAGAAAAATTAAAATGGAGACACCCCAACAAATTAAGTGTGTGTCCCAGGTAAAACAAATCTCCCTAAAGTTCTATAGAAAATATTTGTTGTGATAAGACTAATGAGATCTTCCTGATACTGAGAGTTAAAATTCATGTTTCTCAAAGAGGTTTATGTCTACTCTGTTAGGAAGGCGCAGTTTCAGCTTTGGTGTATGTCTAATAGTTTTATTTATTTATTTTTTGGTAGGTTTTTTTTTTTGAGAATACAAAATTAGGCTGACACAAATGTGCTGAGAGACTGTTGTAAAATATTTATGGTATGGAATAGCCGATAAATAGCTAGCATGCACAATGTGAATGCCAATTAATACCCTGGAAAATATTTTCAATGCTTTTAATAATTCAACATGGCTCATTTTACCAATGAAAATCTAGTTTAGCCATTTCCGTGGTAATGTAACTAAGTGGGTAAGAGGGCACAAAATAGCCGGAGGCTTATTAAAGCCTTGGATGCCTTTGCTGTGGCTTTATTTCTGTTGCACCTAATAAGACATGCAAACTTCAGCATTAAGTATCCCCAGATAAAATCCCATTCCATTTCATAACCAGATTGCCTGATCTATTTAGTGCTGGATTCAATTAGCATGCTTAGAGAATCTGAAAAATGAGATACATACCAAAATTTACGTCTCCAGGGAGAGCTAAGTGCAACAATCAGAAGGTGACTAGTGTCTGTCAGAGCCCTCTCTCGCGGTTGATCTCTGGGCAGTTCTGTAGGAGTAATCCAGCACCATAAGAAATAGACTTGTAGTTCAGCTCAGTTTTTCTTCAATTAAAGTGCATTGCATCTGGATGGGGAAAGTGTCCATTCCCAGATTCTTCATCACTAGAGATCAGAGCATCGTTGATATTCTTCCTATCAGATAAAATGGCCTTTAAAGTTTGCTAGGAAGATGCGGTGGCAGAAGACAGGTGCCTGCTTCCTTAAATCGACATTCAGAGAAAAGAGGGCATAGCTAATGGGTGGGGATGAACACACAGCCCCTCTCTTTCCAGGTCCAGCAGGGAAGAAATTGAATGATTTTACCCACTTTGCTACACAGATGATTACAAGACTCGAAGCAATCACCCAGGCTGGCTAAGGTGCCTCATTTGATTATATTCTGTGAAGACAACAATAAATGAAAACAAAAAATCAGAAACATCCTCTCTAAATGTCTCCTCTCAGCCCAAAAGATGCTCTTTCTCATTGCCACTTACATACAGAAGGTTTAGAGCAGCCTAGCTTGTGGTATCGTCCCTCCCCCGTGACAACCAGCTCTCTCTCTCCCATTCTCTCTCTTTCCCCTCCCTCCCTCCCTGCCCCTGACTCCCTCCCTTCCTGCTTCTCTCTCTCTCCTCTCCAGCTGCCTTAGTCTGTTGATGCTGCTGCTGATTAATCAGGGATTCTGAAACAAAGAACCTACCTTCTGAAATAAGCAGTAATCTTTCTTCTCTGTTTCTGCAGTCCGTCTGCATTGAACGGCAAAGCTGCCAGCATTCTAGCACCTTGGATAGTTCCTGCTCACTAGGCCCCTTGGAAAAGGGAGGCGAAGAAGCAACTGAAGAAATGACAAGAAACCCGAGAGCAGCATCGTTCTACTTCGGATTTCGCCTCCCTGGGGCCTCCCATTCTCATTAAAGACCTCACATTTAGGCAACAGAATCTCTCCCTTTTATCTGTCTGAACTGAAGTCTGATTAGTAAGTGATAAAATGAAAAAAGGCTAAAGAAACCCCTTCATTTATATCCACTACAACCCTCATTCCAGCTTTATGGAGAAGAAAAACATAAATCCATCAAAAATAAATGTTGTTACTACAGAGGGTGTTTAAGTTATAAGCTTTTCACCCCTGGCATGGCTAATGAAAATGAGCAACAACTTAAATGGAACATCGAGATCTCAGTTTGAGACCCTTATTTGATACCAATTTTGCCTCCACCCTCCCTGCCGAGCCAGGCACACAATTACTGCTGACGTACTTCAGGCTGCTGCTTGGGGAAAGAGGGGAGGAGCCTTTTAACCTCATCAAAACAGCCTCGTGCCACCTGCTCCCATGGCATGAGAACAAAACTAGCCCACTTAGAAGGAACATGTACAGCACACATGTATGTTGAATAAAGCTCTCACTCAGAGAGCGCGCTATTTTTTTTTAACAAAAATAAGATGTGAATTAACCACGGTGTGCCACTAACTCCTATAGATTCACTGTTGAAATTTCTGAAAGTCAGCCTATTCCCTACATTTCCTGAGGATTCTCCTCATTCCGTTCTTAAAAGCCTGCTGAATATATGCAGATCTATCATGTTATATAATACAACTTCTATAGACATATGCATATATGTATACAAAAATACGTGCGTATATGCATACACATACAAGCCCATAAGTTTGTATCTAACTTGTTTTCCTTCAAAGTAAGAAGTATAGTGAAGTAAAATATAGGTGTTTTATTGTGTTAGTTGGTATTATGGTAAATATAACAATAAGCAATGAGTTTCTGCTTAGTTGAGACTGAAATACCAATTTTGAGAGGGAAAATTATTCAATAGTGACCAGGAGATTTCTTTTCATCACATTTTCCCAGTAACTCTTTTTGTAAATTACTTTCACTCACAAACTGATTTTCCTAAAGGTTATCCCCAAAATCTAAATTCATAACTAATTTCTTAGAAAAATGTGATCTGAATGTAATTTTTCATGCATCAACAGACCATAAAAAATAATAAACTTAGGTTTACCTTCCTGATTCGTAAATGCCATCTGAAACTGTACCACGATGTTGCAAATGTTATTTTTTTTAACTTGTATGTATCTGAGGAAAAATAAAATCAACATGTTACATTGCTACAAAAGTTTCAGTTTTCACATGTCCTAATGTGCATTCCTAAAACAAATCACATATGTCACTTATTTCCTAGTCTTTGTGCCTCCACTCTTTGGACAGAACAGAACATCTGTGGAAGATCAGATAGATGAAAGAAGGAAGGGAAATTTAATTGTGAAAGAGAAGAGGCCACATCTCTCTCACTCCTTCTCTCTCTCTCTTTTTCTCTCTCCCTCTCTTTACCGCCCTGCCCCCACTCTCTCTCTCTCTCTCCTCTGTCTTATGAAGATTCTAATAACTTAGCACCATGTAGGGGGGAAAATTGTCTCAAGTACCACTTACAAACTAGTAACAGCCACCACACTGTCATTGAGAGGTTTAGGAGTGTATCGTTATTTTTGGTGGTCAAGTGTTGTCATTGGAGTCGTCTTTCAGCATGTGACCCAAAGCAGAAAAGATTCTTTATAAAGAAATTATGTGGCAGATATTTTAGGAAGTGTAAATACTTAATCATGACTGGTAACTCCATAAAGATGGGTGGAACACATTTTTATCTACAGAGAGCTTGAATAGACACTAGCGTAAAGCCCATTTCTACCTTGGAGAAAATTAAAACCCAGATAAGCATACTGCCTTGCTTCAGGCCTCATACTCCTTGGCTCATTGGGATTAGGATCAGAAGTCACTGGGCTGCTGTGTCTCTCATCATCTTTGGCCAACAGGGAGCTTTCAGTCACTTTAATATCATGCACCAGGATAATTTCAAATAAGATGCAGAGACACTGGCTTATGGTTGCTAACTATAAAAAAAACTTCCCCCCAAAATATCTCAAGAGTAAAGGGACTTTTACCCCAAGAAAATAATGTGTAGCCCTTTAAACTTAACATCTTCAGCTTTAGAAAAATTTATGATTATTGTGTTTCTGTCCTGTTTCATTTCTTTTATTTTTTTCTCTCCTTTGCACAGAATAGAGTTTGGGAGCCATCACATTATATCAACTCTATCTTCTCAATCCCATGCCTTCCTCATTCCAGGCCACAGTATATATTGATCAGGCAATTTCTTCTCTGGAGATATAGTAGAGTATAGGAATTAATGGCATCTTTGGGGGTTGGTGTCTAGAAGGTCCCCACAACTAGTTCCTTAGGTCTCACTGATTGAAATAGAAAAGGATTTCTACTTTCAAGTAACCTTAGATTCAAATGTGGAATTCATCTCTACTCATTTCAGTAGTATTTAGAGAAGAACGTCACAGCACAAAAATTAAAGTTGAAATTTTTTATATTAAGAACAAAGGTAGAGAAAGACCAACAAAGCTCAAATTATGTGTTGGTTTACTTCTTAAACATCTCTGTAAAATACATAGGTATTTAGAGAAGAACGTCACAGCACAAAAATTAAAGTTGAAATTTTTTATATTAAGAACAAAGGTAGAGAAAGACCAACAAAGCTCAAATTATGTGTTGGTTTACTTCTTAAACATCTCTGTAAAATACATAGGTATTTAGAGAAGAACGTCACAGCACAAAAATTAAAGTTGAAATTTTTTATATTAAGAACAAAGGTAGAGAAAGACCAACAAAGCTCAAATTATGTGTTGGTTTACTTCTTAAACATCTCTGTAAAATACATAGGTGTTCCTGATCTCATAGAAACCAGTCATTTAAATGCCTCATGACTTATTTCTTTTAAAGTTCTTATGTCAGGGTAAAGTTGGGCTCTTTCTGTTATGCTCTACTGGCTGACAGAGTTGGTGTCATTGGGGTTAAGTAGGTCCTTTCCATGAACTCAGATAGACAAGGAGCGTTGGCACCTTGAAAGTGCTTCTTAGTCTATAAATCAGCCAGATGGTGGGTAATGCTTTTTGTATAAAAGTGAGGCACACGAGAACATGAAAATTGAAAGTGAGCAATCTAGTTACCTAAACTTAAGGAGTTTATTCAAATATATCAAAATATACTCTCTGAAATCATGTCATAATTTATAATAAAGTCTCTCTAGTTCTTTTTTCATGATCTGTAATCTTTCCACTATTCTTTCCACATTTAGCTTAGGGAGATGACACCTCCATTATAATGAAATTATTCCACTAGGGAAAAGCTAATCTTCCCATCCAATCAGGATTTCTGAGCATTCTGGGAACAGCATGAAATGAAAGTCTAGGTAGAATGAGAACCATATGCTCCTCATGATTTTTGCCTATGCAATGATATAGATGTCAACAGAAGTTGTGCATGACTTAGAGACTGGCAAGCAGTGGATAATGATACATTGCTCCAGGATCCAGAACACTGAGTAACTTGGTGTGTAAGGGTGGGGAGAGATTTATTACCTAATAATATATACAAAAGCTAAATTTATACTGCCAAGGGGGGGGAACTGACAATAAATGGAATATTCCATGACTGGAAACACATGAATTGATCCAAACATATGAATCTATCCCTCTTCTTTTATCAAGCTGATATTTCCTAGTGCAGATTTCAAAAGGTTTTACGTTTATAATAAATTATATTTGTCTCTATACTCAAGAATTATAAAAAATATTGTTTAAAAACCATCCTATGTTCTAGTGAAACCGATACTCTCACTCTAACAAATCTTCTCCCTCTTTTGAAAGGCTATTGCTTACTCGAGTTTCCAAAATCAAGAATACCTAACCTAGGTTGCCTCTCCTGAGTTACCGCAGCCAAACCTCTTTTCTGTATTATGAACTACTCCATCAATAAATACATCACTAGTAAATAATAAAGTCACAAGATTTTTTTTGAGGGGGTTAGAGGTAGAGAGACAGGGAGAGAATCTCAAGCAGGTTCCACACTCAGTGCAGAACTTGATGCTGAGCTCGATCCCATGACCCTGGGATCAACCTGAGCTGAAGTCAAGAGTCAGGCATTCAACTGGATAAGCCACCCAGGTGCCTCGGAGATTTTTTTCGTGTTCTTCCAAACATATTCACTCCATCCTCCAAGTGTGCTCGTCAAATACTCCTGAAAAAGTGGTATCTTTCCTTTATATTCCCTGGGCCCCAGCATATAGGTTGCATCTAGCCAGCGGCAGGGATTTGTTCAAGGAATGCGTGACTCTGGATCTCAACTAATGGCATGGCTTGCCAAAGTAGAAAACTCAAAAAGGCTCATATATTGAACATGAAGTTCTCTTTTTAAAAATGAAATTCTAAATCAAAATTAAAAGAAAAAAAATGGCCCCTCCTAAATCTCAAACATTCGAAGAGGGAAAACCTTTCCAAAGGAACTCCATTTTCTCGCTGAAAAATCCAAAATGCATATTAGATCCAAAAAAAACCCGAATTTTCCTGAAAAATCCAAAATAATCATACTTACTAGAAATAATTAGGGTACCATAGGAATACCATAGAAATAATTAGGGTACCATAGGAATAATCAATAATACTGACTAGAAATAATTAGGGTACCATAGGAAGACCAATTGAATACACAAACATAGGGATTGTAATTAGAGAAAATAATACAATTTTTTTATGAGGCACTGTCTTGGAGCTCACACTGCTATAACAAAATACCATGAACTGGGGGGCTTAAAAAACAGACATTTATTTCTCACAGTCTCAGAGTCTGGGAAGTCCAAGATCAAGGTGCTGGCAGATTCAGTCTCCAGTGAAGTTCCTCTGGTCTGGTTTGCAGCCTTCTTGCTGAGTCCTCACAGCGGGGAGAAAGGAATATTTGGTCTCTCTTTCTCTTCTTAAAAGGACCCTGATCTCATCATGGAGATTAAGACTCTCCTGACCTCATTTAAACCTAAGTACCTCCCAAGACCCCGCCTCCAAATACATTGGGGGTAGAGTTTGAATATATAAATTTGGGGAGACACAGACATTCAGTCGACAGCAGAGACATAAAATGAGATAGAGGAAAACAGATAAATGCTTTCTTCCGGAAAAGAAAGAATTTGGTAAATAATTCCGTCTTATTAAATTGGCTTCAAAGTGAATGTATTTTTAATTTAAATAAAATTTGATGTTTGGTGGAACTTGCAAAGCTATTGATAGATATTTTCTTGACTAAACATGAAAGCATGCTGCAAACCTATATTGATTTTCTTGTAGCCTCGGACAGTTGACTGTGAATCAATAGAAGAGTTCAGAGAGTCCAGGGCAAACATATATGGGTGTTTAGCACATGATAGATATGCTATTGCATATCAGTAAGTAATACAGTTAAACATACAGAAACGCGTATATATGCACATAAAGGATTTTTATAAAAATAAGTCTCAGTGTTTGCTATTCAAAGTATGATACAAGTTACGGCATCAACATCATCTGGGGACTTGTTTCATGTGGAAGCCCAGTCTCCCCCAGACCATCTGAAATCAGGAGCTGCCTTTTAACACATGCCTCAGCGATTGGTATGCGTATTAACATTAAAGAAACACTGTCCAGTGAAAATTCATACGATGATACCTTCACTGCTGAGTATGATAGCCACTAGCCGCATGTGGCTCTTGAGCGCTTGAATTGCGGTCGGTGAAAATGAGGAACTAAATTTTAAATTTTATTTTATCTTAATTAATTTTCACTTAAATTTACATATCGATAGTGCTACCATATTGGACAATGCAGCTCCACATCTTCCTCTCAAATGCTTGCATATAAAAAACAATCTATAGGGGCGCCTGGGTGGCTCAGTCGGTTAAGTGGCCAACTTCGGCTCAGGTCATGATCTCGCGGTCCGTGAGTTCGAGACCTGCGTGGGGCTCTGTGCTGACAGCTCAGAGCCTGGAGCTTGTTTCAGATTCTGTGTCTCCCTCTCTCTGACCCTCCCCCATTCATGCTCTGTCTCTCTCTGTCTCAAAAATGAATAAATGTTAAAAAAAATTTAAAAACAATCTATGCAAAGAAACTTTAATACGATCTTGGGGTGGATTTGGCCCAACTAAAGAGAACATGAAACCTAGAAACAAGTGACAACCCATGAATATATAAAAATGCCAATTATTTTTTTTAATTTTTTAATGTTTTTTTCTAAGGAGAGGGAGAGACAGAGCATGAGCAGGAGAGGGGCAGAGAGAGAGGGAGACGCGGAATCCAAAGTGGGCTCCAGGCTCTGAACTGTCAGCACAGAACCTCACATGGGGCTCAAACTCAAAAACTGTGAGATCAAGATCTGAGCCAAAGTCAGACACTTCACTGACTGAGCCACCCAGGCGCCCTCCAAAACGCAAATGCAAAATATTTAAATGGAAAAAGATTATAAATAAAGTTATCATTTAAATGCAAAATTGGGATATTATTTGCAACATAGATGAGAGCTAAGCAGTTACATAGTCCTCCTATATTATTAATATTAATACGCTAGTATTATTAATAAAAAGGAAAACTTATAAATAAGCAAGAATGAAACACCACAGTGCTAAACAAGAACAAAAGACAGGTATGAGTTATTCATAAAATAAGAATTTGAAATGGCAAGTAAATACAGAAAAAAATGTTTAACCTCGAGAGTAATAAAATGCAAATTAAATCACAAGTGGCTCATTTTTAAAATAATTGCCCACGTTGGCAAGTATGTGGAGAAATGGATAGTTATATAAATGTACACAACCAAAAAGAAGGGACATCTGATGGTGTTTTAATTTACTTTAAGGAGAACAGTCTTGGAAATCATAGTTGCACGTTAAGGGCATGGTAAGCGTACAAAACTATATGTTTGTGGCCACTTATGGTTTATAATAACAGAGATTTGAACATTCCTACACATTCAACAATAGGAGATTTAAAAATATTACGCAAGTATTAAAATGCCAGTATAGATCTGTATTCATTTATGTGAAGGTGACCACTGTCAAGAGGAAGAGAACACTATTTCTACGAAGGAATCTTCAGGCTGGTGTGCCCCTCAACCTGTATCCTGACTGCCTGACAATGGGCAAGCTGCGAAACCTCTCCCTGCCTCGGTTTAGTGATCTGAAAAGAGACAATAGTATTGGTGGAGGTCAGAAATTTATTGTGAAGATTAAATCAGTTAATCCATGTGAAAGTCCATGTAAAAACAAAACAAAACAAAACAACAAAACAAACCCGTGTCTAGTGCTTAATGTGCACCAATAAATGTGTACCTTCGTGATAGATGCAATCAGAGAAAAGTGAGCAGTACTCGGAAAGATAACCAATACTATACCTAAAACCAATTCGTTCATATTTTCAAACCCAGGGACCATTGTCTTCCTTTATCTTCCCACTTGTAGTACTATTTTATCTCATCCTCTGTGACACTGTATTCTTTTATTTTCCCTCTTATTTCAGGGACTGCTCCCTCCTCATCTCCTTTGCTGGCTTCCTCCTCTGCTTGGTTTCTAAATGTAGTAATGCCCCAGATTTCATATTTTTTCCTGCTCCCCCAATCTGTAAAAGAAAACCAACCCCGTCACTGATCATCCCATCAATCAGACCACTTTCTCTGCAAATACTTATCACTATGTGATATTATCTTGTTTATGCACCCATGCATACACACATACATACATGCGTATATTGAATATATTTTTACCGCGGTTTTAATTTTACTAGTTTTTTCTTACGAGGATACAAGCATTGTGAGAACAGGTACCTTCCAGGTACTTCTTTGCTGGATCCAAGCAAATAGAGTGGTTGTTCATCTATAGGATATATTGAACTAAAACTTATTGAATAGCTATATTACATAGGAAATAAGAGAATATAGCATAAAACATGCATACATATAAAATACTCATGCATAAACATAGTATAATAACAACAGTAAACATGATGTTTATTGTGTGCTCAACCTAAATTAACTCATTCAGTCACCACAAGGATCTTATGAGCAAGCACATTTTCCTCATTTGAAAGTAGAATATTGAAGGGGAGTTAAAGGGATTTGTCTGAGGTTACACAATTATTACATGCAGAGAGAACTTTCTAGTACAGAAAAAATAGTATAATTGTTTTTATATCTGGGTAATGATTTTTTTTTTACTCTTTAAAAAGTAGATGTATGTGTTGCTTAGTTTTCTCGAATAAGCATATGCTATTTTTATAATAATTTTATATGGTAATTTGGGAGAAAACGTAAAATTCCGTCTTCACAAAATTCCCCCTGAAAGAGAAGCCTTTGGAATCTGTGAGTTTCCATTTATTTTCAAAAAGAGAAGCCTGGGTCAGGAGGATTTGTGAAATGGAAATGTGGCCAACGCATTACCGAGTTGGCAATATCTGCAACCAGGAGATAAAAATTCAGAAGTAGGTATGAGTAGTGTATTGGCCAGATAGGATTTGGGGAAAAGTCATATTATAAAGAAAGAAGGAATTGCAGGTGGAAACAACCTGTCTAATGAAAACATTTAAAACGGGGCTTGGAAGATTGTGTCCTTCAGGATTGGGGACCACTTGGTTGTCTGTGACTGCCTTAGTTGACGCTGAGCCAAGTCTCGCCCTTCTTTCTCAGCTTCTGCCACTTAAAATGCTACAGTGTTTCCTGAATGGAGACACTGTAGTCTTATGTAAGCTCACACAGAGTTAACAAGTATTTGAAAATACCCATCAGTAATTAGAGAGAACAGTGGAAGAAGCAAATGAAAGCTGTAGCCTACAACGTATTCTCCTCCAGGCCTATTTCCTCACTTCATTTAGTTGATCCAAATAAAGTTATTTGGGGGCATTTTAAGGCTGATGAAGGAGGCCGGGGAAATTGATCACTAAAGTAAGGCATGAGGTACCAACACTCCTTCAAAACATGATAAACAATGGAAATAATAAATCCCATCTTATCATTCCTAAACATTCCATTTTCTAACTCCAGGCTGACTACGAATTAAATTTCAGGGGCTTGTGGATAAAGTTTGGATTTGATCGTGCCCTAGCCCACTCTCTCGGTGACTGGCCATTACTCTGAGGTCAAATTTAAATACAGCAACAGGACCTTGTTGATAATCCAGTGCAATCCCTTCATTAAACAGATTGGGACATTGGAGACAGAATGTTAAAAAGCTTGCCTAAGAAAAGACAGCCTCTTCTTTGGTTGTCTAGAACTTAGTTCTCTTTCTAGTCTCTAAGGCTTTATTCTCATTCATGGGTTTTTTTCGGCCCTTGCCCAGAAGGTTAGGAAGAATAAAGTCACATATTTCAAATGGAGTCCAAAAGTAAACCAGACTTCATAGGGTGGAGACATAAGACACGAAATATTCACTGGGCTCTGAGAAATTTCAGATATGAATGTGAGGGGGTTTCTCGGTGATCATCGTGAGCAATACTTAACTTCTCTGTGATTCAACTTCCTCATTGGAAAACTGGCAATCGGACCTATGTCATAGACTTGAGATAATTACGAGTTACTGTTTGCAAAATGCAAAACGTTATTTCTGATTGCCCTATTTGACTTCCTTTCATGTGTTTTTATTGCATGTTACTATCGTAATAATATATTCACTTATTAACTCATTTGTTATTTGTCTCTACCGTGGTAATAAACTTCTAGGAGAGCAGGGAACTTGACTTTCTTTTTCCTCTCACCTCTCAAGTATTCAGAAAGTTTCTTGGAAAACAGAAGGCTCTTGATACATATTTTGTTAAGTAGCTGGTGGTTGTTCACGTTTGGGGGCACTTCAGTCTCAGGCTTATTTCTAACCAGAAGCTCTGTTCTGACTGAAGGTGTTTCAGGCCTCAGTAAAGAGGGCGGTAAAGGGCAGAGTGGACGCATATGGACAAGTGGCCCCAATTCTGTGTCTACATCAGTGCCCTGTGAGCATGGAGAAAAGTCCTTTTTCCAAATGATTTTCCCCAAGTGAACCACAATTGTTTCTGCAATTCTTCTCTTTTCTTCACTTAAGCTCTGCCTTCATCTGAAGGTTACCAAATACCCACTCAGGAATCTGTGTTCACCTACACCTAACTTTGGGGGATATCAACTGGCTTAATAATTTTTTCTCATCATAAATAGACCTCTGACCACAAAAGCAAAGTGTGTGTTTATAATCCTGTGATTCTTTTGGCCAATGCCTATGTAGGTAGGCAGGCGGCAATGATAGAAATGAAACATTGAGGCGACTTAGCTTATCAGTTTGTAGTTATGAAAATTTCGTGTTTTTATGAATTTCTTCACATTTTAGTTTTCTCCTTTCTTGGGTCTGAGAGAAATGGATGTGGAATAGAATTTCAAATAAAAGAATATATAGGAAAATATGCATGAAATACACATTTCACTGGGAAATGAAATGTACTAGCTTTAGGAAAAGAGTCAAGAATTAAAGTCAGTCACTTTCCAAGTTTAAATCATATTTAACCTGAAGTTCAAAAGATTAACAAAATATTAAAAGCAAGTACAGAGAACCAGGCCAACCATACAAAATGACCAGAGTTAAGGAAATGTAGATAGTGGATTTTGGGACATGAAAAAACCTTTGATGATTTAGATACCCACCTGCTCCCTAGCCCAGGGGCTACATTCACCTGGCACCCAAATAAATACTACTTATTGAAAAATGATTATACAGAATAGGAACGATGGAGTTCTAACTTTTTTCCTCTTCTTCCTCCTCCTCCTCCTCCCCTCCTTTTCCTCCTCCTCTTCCTCCTCTCCCCTCCTCCCCCTCTTGCTGCTGCTGCTTCTTCTTCTTCTTCTTCTTCTTCATTATTACTGTTGTTGTTATTGTTATATTCCCCATGGCTATCAAGTATGGTTGTAAGTACAAATGCTTACAATTAATAAGTAAACAATTAAAGAAAATTTTTGTGAGTGAGCTCTACTTGGGCATCTAGTGAAGACATTTTGAGATAAGGAGGGGAAAGAATGTAAAAGTCAGAAGAGTATAACATCACGGTTCACTTATTTTACAGTTTAAATTAGAGCCTGGTATAGTCTAGATATCTCTATTAAATTGTCACTTATATGCTTATGTATAGATGAGGCATTTCAATAAACTGCCTTTTTATTCCTTGATAATAAAATAAGATTTCCAACTACCCTGTCTAAAAACAAAGCACAACCATATCAAAATTACAGCAATGTTCTTGTAAGAAAACAGTATTAAATCCAACCACATAACATAAAATACATCAAATTAGTTTTTTCCAATGACTTTATTTTAAAATTAAGAACTTGTAGCCAGAAAAAGTGTATGATTTGTGAAAAGCCCATCAATGATAAATCTGTGGTAAAATCTAATGTTCTGGTATAGTCATTATGGAAAATATCAAGTTTCCTCATAAATTAAAAATAGATCCACCATATGATTCAACAGTCCCACTTCTGGGTATATATCTAAAGGAAATGAAATCAGATTCTCAGAGATATATTTGCACCTCCATGGTCACTGAAGTATTATTCACAATAGCCAAGAAATATATGGAAACCCCCTACATGTCCATCAATGAATGAATGGATAAAGACCATGTTGTATGTATGTATGTATGTATGTATGTGTATAATAGACATATTTAATTACACTTATATATGAAATTTTAAAGAGTCAGATTCATAGAAATAGAGGGTATAATAGTGGTTGTCAGGGGCTGAGGGGAGGGAGAAATGGGGAGATTTTGGTCAAAGGGTACAAACTTTCAGCTAGAGGATGAACAAATTCTGGAGATCTAATGCACAGCATGATGGCTATAGGTAACAATGCAGTTTCGTATACTTCAAATTTTCTGAGAGTAGATCCTAGGTATTCTCACCACAGGAAAAAATATGTGAGGTGATGGATGTGTTAATTAACTTTATTGTGGTAATCATTTCACATATCAAATGCACATTAAATCATTACACCGTATACCTTAAAAAAATCACCACCTAAATGTAGACAATTTTTGTTGTTCATACCTCAATAAAGCTGCAAAAATTAGTAAAAAAGAATTCATGAAAATAATCTAGTATTTTGTCTCCCAGTTTGGTGCTCTTTCCCCCAGAGAGACAGTCTGGAGTTAATGTGACCGGACTTGTAATTCTTCACCTAGGAAATAATATTTTGTGTTCAGGTGGGTTCCCAGGTGCATTCACCTGGGAAATCATGTAGTGCGATGTGTATGTAGCTGGTATGAGAGAAAACAAATTTTGTGAAACTTTTGTTCTCTTGAATTTCTGCTTTTTTTCAACTCTTTTTGACCCTGTTAAAAACAATGGAAGACAGGGGTTCCCTGGTGGCTTAGTCAGTTAAGTGCTGCCTTTGGCTTGGGTCATGATCTCAGGTTCCTGAGTTCAAGTCCCACGCTGGGCAGTGTGCTGACAGCTCAGAGCCTGGAGCCTGCTTCAGATTCTGTGTCTCCCTCTCTCTCTGCTTCTCCCCTGCTCGTGCTCTGTCTCTCTCTCTCTCAAAAATAAAATAAAGATTAAAAAAAAAATAGAATACAAACAAAAGTCAGAAGAATGTCAAACTGTATCTTGAAAAGATCCAATTTTAATAAACTCTTAAATGCCATGTGTAGATGTTTATGTACAAACACACACATATATGGATATATATATATATATATATATATATATATATATATCTCCTTCTCAAAGTCACTATACTGCCATAATTTTAAATTCAACTTATTTGAAATAAACTCACAATAATTACGACAAGATAAATGATTTGACATAAATTAGTTTTTAGTAGATGCTCTAAATTTCATTTAATTAAATAAAATTAGAGTAAGGGAAATAGTTGATTCTGGCTGCACCATTAACAGGTAGTAAAAGTCCATCCAAGGTAATTACCGGTGATTTTTAGCAGCATGTTTATCTGAATGGAGACTCTTATCTCAATTAAAATATTCAGAACATTGTCCATAATGATTACATTTTCTATTCATGTTAAGATAAAACGCATAAGTGGAGGGATGCTATAGTAAAGCAAAACCAAAACCTGAGGCATTGAATACACACAGCCCATTTTAATTTCACTGCTTTGTGAAATAGTAAATGATCCTTAGCATTTATTTTATTTTTAAACACATACATGTCGAGTCATCTAAACTCATCCTAAAAAATCATTTTAAAGCTGCCTAGACTACCTGCAGGTTGCTTGTTTCCCAACCACTTAAATTAGCTGTGTATTTAAAATTAATTGCATGTTTTTAACGGAAATATTGCCCTGCGAGGAATCCTGTATTTTAAACCTAGTATAAGCTATGGCTATTCTCTTTATACTCAGGTCCTAAAATGAAATTGGTCACTGTATGCAGCAAACAATTGACACAGCTTAAATGAGTACTTAACTGATTGGGAGATTTTTGTGTATATAAAAGGATATAGGTCTTAACCTCATTGAAGTCTATCTATATAGGCCAACTTAGAGAACAATGCAGGAGACTCTATCTTGCTTGATAAATCATTGTTTTTACTTGTAACAGAAGCGAGACTTAAATTACCTTGAAAAAAAGAAGACAGCTATTGGAAAGATACTATGCTGTATTCTATCACCATCGAGGGTCTGAGCAACCTAGAGACAACCCCAGAGCCAGCTAGACACAGGGCTCAAATGCCTACAAGAATTTCTCTCTCTCTCTCTCTCTCTCTCTCTCTCTCCCTCTCTCTCTCTCTCTCTCTCCCTCTCTCATCTCTCTCTCTCTTTCTTTCTTCTCCTGCATCTTGGCTCGAGTTTTCCCATTATCGACTAGACTGGTCTCCATAGAAGACCTGGCTGCCAACACCTCCCAAGACTCAGTTCCCAGTCCTTAACACCCATAAGAATTATCCATTTTTTGAAATTCCAAGGAAAAAAGGCAGGGGTGGGGGAGAGGAGAGGACTCATCTGTTTCCCTTGAGGGCATGACCAGAAAGATACACAAGTCACTTCTACTCACATCCTACAAGTCGGAATTTATATTCATGGCCGAACTTAGCTGTAAGGAAGACGGGAAAACATGTCTTAACCAAGGCAGCCATGTGTCCCTATAAATCTTAAGGAATCTATTAAAGGAAAAGAATGGTATAAATACTGGAAGACAGCTCATACTGAACAATCATGGCAGTGGAGATGAAATAAGAATAATCCAAATATTGTTTGCTTGATGTAACTGGGGTAGAAAAAGAGAAGGACCAGAATGGGTGGTTTCCCAAAAAAGACGGGATTTTTGAAGGCATCTTTTAAAAAATTACTTTGTTACTGCAAATAAAGCTTTTACTTTCAAATTATTTTTCATAACACATTTAGCCAGCTAATTCAAGTTAAGACTGAGCCGGTTTAGTTCTGGTTTCCTCTATCGTGTTATGTGGTAGTTTCCTTTAAAAGGTTGATGGGTATGTTTGCGGACTCGATGACCTGCTTGTTTTCAGAGAGAATATTGTTTCCTCGATGATAATAACTGGCTTTTTGAAAGTTTCTTGTGAAGGGATTAAAAATAATGTGCCGGATCCTGCCAGGTGAGTGACCACTCGCTCGGTGAAAAGTAGGACATCGGAAACACGGAGTAATTTTCTGTAACAAATGGCAAACGGCACTCCAGTGGGGTCACCCTCAATGCTTATTCTAAGTGGCCATTTCAGACCTGGGAGCGGCTGAGTCACTCAGGAGTGTCCGACCCCGTGCACTTTTCCATGGGTTCTCTCATTCCGTGCAAAAAGCCGAGGCGATCAAACGTTTTCCAGGTCCCCAAATCGGAGACACCCCCAACATAGCTGTCGGCAGAGGAGCATCCCCGACGAGGTGCCCAAGGCCTTCTCTGCGGAGATGTTTCTATTACGGCCACCTAAATATCTTTCGCATTTGAAATCTGATGTGTAATCCTCCGCATCACCTCCTGCCAACATAGCTATTGTGTATTTTAACTGGAAGAGGATGGCTGCCACGTAGCTAAATTGGAAGCGCGGGTATTTTTAGTGCTTGGTGAAAGGACTTACATAAAGAGCCCCTCTATTCACCCTATCGGGATCCTCTTATGTAAAAGGCCTGGCATGAGTGTAAGGTATTATTATGACTATAAAAGCTGCTCACTCTGTAATCATAGGAAAGGCAGTATTATGGAGAAATACCGTGCAGTTGCATGGCAACTGAAACCTAGTGGTGTTTGCGACCACGCAGAGGAGTTACCACGAGGGCTGCAAAGCAGCCTGGCCAAGCCAGCACCTAGACCACAAGCCGGTGAGCCCCCACCTGTTGCCTGAGGACGTGTTCCTCATCCTTCCTGATAACTGAATGGAATTCGAGATGCAAATGTGGTTTTTGCCTCCCCTCACGGAGCCTCAAGACCAGGGAAGGGTGTTTCCCGTTGACAGATTCCTACCGTCTTTTTTCGTCGGACAAGAACGAAAAAGCATGCCCCTTGCAAGGTGTCAGCAACAAGGGGAAACCCACAGCAGCAGCTGGTGCCAAATCCAGAGGATTCTAGGAGTGCAAATAGGCTCGACTAACCTCTGAAATGGGCGTAAGCGCTGAAAGCCCTCTCTTGCCAGAAAATA
This sequence comes from Acinonyx jubatus, assembly GCF_027475565.1. Classification (NCBI taxonomy): domain Eukaryota; kingdom Metazoa; phylum Chordata; class Mammalia; order Carnivora; family Felidae; genus Acinonyx; species Acinonyx jubatus. The sequence continues at coordinate 205,177,921 of NC_069381.1, read as the reverse complement.
CAGATGTAGATCCTTTTTATAGGCGAGATGTTTGCTTAGCCTGCCAGAACCCCTTCTGTCTTTTGCAGTCAAGACGCGTTGATCTTCTCTGGAGGAACTGTTTTGTCCTCACTCTAATCCATACGGTTCCCATGGGGCTAAAGCCAACCTGATGCTAAGATGCGCGAGTGACTCAGAACTAGCCAATCAGCGTGTTTCATTTCCCTGAGCCGGGCCCCGCTTTAGGCAGATGACGAAGCCAGGACAATGAGACTCATTCTGGGGCTTCTTTCGAAATGTCCGGGGAAAGAGGGGCTCTCTTTCTGCTGGGCTGTCCTAGTCTGCCGGAGGTCTACCAGAAGTGGTCCGTGGCCACTTTGCCCCCTGTGGATGTAAGTTCCTCAGAATGAAGCCAGCACAGAGGAGAGCCAGGGCCAAGAGACGCGAGCCAGATGGCGAACTGCATCATTCGAACAACTGGGTCCAGTTGGCACAGATACACTCTCTCTAAACTTTGGACAATTTTTTTTGTGTGTATTTTACATTTAAATTAGTTTGGATTCGGTTTCTGCCATTTGGAATGAGAAGCTTCCCCACCAACATTCAGCAGGGGCAAGGGTTCTGGAATTTGCATCTGCTCTCTGCCACTAATTGGCTGTGTGGCCTGGGGCAAGTTACACGCCTTCTCTGAGCTTTAGTTTTTTTGCTTTCAAAAGGAGCGTAATAACGGTACCTGAACTCACAGTTTTGTTAGCACCGTGTGAGAAGATGCAATTCTTTTCCAAGTGCCTGGAATAAAAAAAAAAAGAAAAGAAAAGAAATGAGCCTAATACACGGTATTTATTATTTGTTAAAGATTTGTAGAGATCTCTCTCTCAAATGCATGGAGTATTTAAGTATACAGAGGATAGGGCTAGGTCAGTCACTCAAGTTCACATCTCCTGGACCACTAGTCCTTGAGTTTCACTTAACCCGAGAACCACTAGCTGGCTTTTAATAGGTTCAGAAAGATTGCTCTCATACTGATCTCCCTGGAGCATCCCACAAGGGAGGTGTAGACCATTCTATTCACGGGACCTGAAGATTTCCATCTTTGTTCTATGACTGGGGCAATCCTCTCCACACCTTGTTCCCTCAAAGCACACATCGCTCTCTTCTCTCTGAGAAAACCGACATAATAAGCTTGGGCCTTCAAAGCCATGCAGGGAAGCCCTCTGCATAAAAGCTTTCCGTTCTGCCATGTGGTTTCCCCAGAGTAATAACCCGCCAGGTGTGGGATACATTCACGGGAAGGAAATGACATAAGAGGAAAAAATACATGAGGGACGAAACCCAAATTAATATCTCAATACACTGTCCCGTCGAAAAAGCTAATACTCACTGAGTTGCCTGTCAGAACATTCACCATGCTAAGTAAAAGTCCCCACACTTTCTCAGTCATGGAGCCCTCAGGAACTTTTTCATGGCACCTACAGGCAAAGAAAAAAATAAATCCTGAAAGTTCCATTTATTAAATGATTAGGTCTGAACATCTGAGTAATCATGTATATTGCAAATAGGTTACATTGTAACAACTTAGCAGTGATTCGAAAAATTGCTACACAGATATTGAGCGGAAAAATAATGTATATTTTTCTTTTAATTTTTTAAAGTTTAGTTATGCATTTGAGAAACAGAGGGAGAGCGCGCATGCACGCACGAGCAGGGGAGGGGCAGCGAGAAGGAGAGACAGAATCCCATCAGGCCCCGCAGCATCAGTGCAGAGCCCAATGCAGGGCTTGAACTTTCAAACTGTAAGTTCACAACCGCGAGTCTGATGCTTAACCGACTGCACTACCCAGGGGACCTCCCCCAAGATAATATTTTTATTCCATTCCAAAGTATCCATAGTTATTCACCAATGTGTCACATTGATGCAACTGTTAGGCGTCACATAATTTCTCCAGACTTAAAACCCATCTCAGCACATCTCCCCTCCTTCTCTGTTCCATGTGGGTTTTTGCTTGAGAGTTGCTTTTGGGGGGCACCTGGCTGGCTCAGTCCCAGGAGCCTGCAACTCTTGATCACAGGGTCGTGAGTTCGAGCCCTGCCTTGGGTGCAGAGATTACCTAGATAAGTTTAAAAAATAAATAAATAAAGAGTTGCTTTTTGTCACAACCACCATCAAAAGTATTGTAGTGCAGTCTGATGTGGAAACTATGAGCCAGGAATTTGTGTGATGTCCGTTTTCCTTTGAAAACTCAAAAATCTCTCTTCGGAGTTCGGGACAGCACACAGGGCACCTCACTGCACAGTTTGGAGAGCCATGACCCCTGAGCTATTTCCAAGTATTTACTCATGTTATCTATGCAATAGTTCAATGAGGATAGTGGCTTCAATTAATCCAGTTTTGAAGGCGAAGAAAGCAAATTTTTACATTTCATAGCTTGTTTAGAGTTTTGGCTAGAGCAAGGAGAGACAGGGATTTGAATCAGGCATTCCTCAGGCCCTGCTGTCCATCTCTGCTCCCCAAGGAGAAGACAAGGAAAAACAAAACAAAACAAAACAAAACAAAACAAATTTTTGTAGCTTACATTATTTTGTTAATTCCATTTCTTAATTTATTCAGTGATACATGGGACGTTTAATGGACACTAGCCATGTGCCTACTGCTGAGCCTGTGGCTGGGAATCCAGAGTGAGCCTGACCTCAGGAGGCTGACGGGGGCAATAAAGTTTGGAAAGGAGCTGTCGTAAAGTTACCTTGGGGGATCCCAGGGGCCAGAAGACCATATGAGATGATCAGACAAACTTCATAGAGGATCTAAAGCTTCAGGAGAAAACTTAGCTGATAAGGAAGTATCGTGGTACCATCGTGTTTAGTGAACCTATAATATCATCTCCAGCAAAGTAAGCATTGAACACAAAGAAGTCAAACTGGGAGAGACTCTAGCCTGCCTGGGGAAAGGGCAGCGCAGGCAGTTAGGGAGGCAAGTAGAGGGAGTCATATCTACATATGTGGTTGAAGACAGAGGGAGGGGTGAGAATATCAGCATTTTCTGGGAATGTACTCAAGTCACTCAGTGCTTCCCAAAGAGTGCCAATGATCTTGTAAAGACGGGAGGTGGGTGAGGAATGGGTGAGATAAAGGAGATTAGAAAGAAAAAGATGCTTCTTAATAATGGATCATGGGTACAAACTGGCACAAGCCTTATAAAAGCTTTGAGATTGTGTGCTGAGTAAAAGAACAAGAAAACAAAATAGCTTTCAGTTAGTTGAGTATTTGCATGTTCTCTAAGAGCCACTGCTGTGGGCAATAGGGAGCCTCAAATTCTCACTTACTTCTAGTGATAACCCTCTTCTGAAACTATTTCAGATCAATCTCATTTTCTTCAGAAGAAAAGGCACGTGCTAATTTTGCTTCCCATTTCTCTCTTCTGGGAAGTTGGGGAGAGGTGATGGGTACAGAAGAGCTATGTTTTTCTTCCAGGTGGCCCGTGTCCATGCCTTACAAACCAGGGATGTAAGTCACTTCCAGAAAGTTTAGGTATAACAATGAGTTTGCAGCCTGTGCAGGATCCCAGTGACTTCTGTTAACACATTTTATCAAAGACACAGGGCCCTGTAGACAGAGTGGAGTTGAAATAAATATGCATGCCAAAATCACCTTCAAGGGGAAAGCAAGGTTGCCTGTACTCGGGGGTAGAATTGGCTCTGTTACAATTCAAACATACCATAAAAATGCTTAATGATGCATTTTCACAAGCCTTGCCCATCAAAATCCCCACGTGCCCAATCTCACAATCGCAATGCTAATGAATCAGAGTTTGGGGAGAGATTTATTACCAAATTAATGGGGGAAATGGCCATCTACCAATAATGGTTATAATAGAGTGAGCATTTATAATGTGTCAAGACCTGTGTGAAATATTTTATGTGCATCTGTTCAAATCTCAGGCAACTCCAAAGAGTAGCTATGAGCCATCCCAATTGTACAGACACGGAGCACCATTGCAAAGTGTCACATCATTATGTGAAGGGCAGAGTCAGCATGGGAATCCAGACTCCAATAAGCCTAAATCCGTGGTCGTAACCACATTTACTTTTTTTTTTTTGTTTTTAGACAAAAATTTCACAATGAAACCATTTCCAAAAACATCTGTGCTTTGGCTTGTGACGTGATTCCAAGAGATTTCAGCTTTCGGATTCCTAGGCAACTTTGGGAAGCTACGTTTCAAGCATCTTAGGTCCCTACCTCGGCTGCCAGCACACTTAGAGAGAAGGAAGCCGGACTGGTCCTTCCCACATGGTTTTCTGACAACCCCCAGGGTCTGATCCAGCAGGTGGATATATTTGGGAGCCCTGCAAATCCTTGATTCTTTCATTAGTGGGTTTAGATGCCTGCCATTACTGAAATGCTCTGCGAACACTGTGTGTGAAAGATCCCTGACCTGTCCCGAGTGGTGGACGTATACTTAGCAAGTAGTTTTGACCTGGATTTTGCTCCTCCGTAAAATTCTTAGTATAAGTGCACTAACGTATTTTAAAATAGAAAGGGAAATGTGTGTTCTTCACCGAATAAAGAACACAGAATTTTAAGGCGTTGGTTACCACTTTGGGGAGAGCGTTAGAAAAAAAAATGGTAGATTTTTAAGTCACTTCTGACATTATTTGTAAATCAGTACAATTCTGAAGCTGTCACAATGATGGCAAAGATTTGGAGTAGTGATTTACCTTTAAAACAAAAAGAAAATTTAAAAAAATCACTTTAGCATACCACTCATGATCGGGGCTACAGTTAACAGTCTAAGAGTGTTTCATTAGCTTTTTTTTTCCCTAGCACCCATTGACAGCAGCATTCCTCCTAATTAAGATAAAACAGCATTCCAATGAATCTGTGATGCACAACAATATTCTCCCCAAGAAGCTGAAAATAGAGAGCCACCAAACTATCAGGTGAAGCGTGACATAGTAAATTTGCATATATGGCAAGATAGATGTAAGGCAGGTGAAACAGGTATAAACACAAATAATAAACATCATTGCATTTAATGATCATATTTAATAATTAAATGTGGGGGGATGGAGTTCTGAATGGTCTCCACCTGTCATAGACTGGCTTCCTGTTCAGCAAGTATTCAGTCCCCACACTTCTGTTGAGGTGGAGTACTTCCCTGCTTGGTTTGGCCATGTGACCTTTGGACAGTGAGCAGATGTGATGCCAGCAGAAATTTTAAATATGAACAGGTGGTTTGGCTCGTCTTTGTGCACTCTTAGGAAGGACATGAAAAAAAGCAGACCCCAAGTAGCCACGGCCTCTTCTCATATGTGGTAGAACCCAATCCAAAGAAGCCCCCCTCCTGTCATGCAGAGCCTTTCCAGATGACCCACAGGGCCATAGATGGGTGATGTTGCATGGGGTAGGGTTTGTTAGACAGAATTATGGTAGCCTAATTGGCTACGGTACCTCACTTCCAAGTATATCTAATGACAATTTATTCTAGACCGTTCTGGCAAACTCTATACAACTGAAGAGTTTTGGAGATCAAATTATGTTATCGGATCTGTAGGACTTTGCCACTTCCTCTGCGCTGGTAGATTCTCTCCCCTTGTTCTTCTGGTCCAGCTTGTAAGCAATCATTACTAGACCCTCTTCGAGAAAGACTATCTGCCTGTGTGATTGTTTGTATCTCAGGGTGGAAAGGCTCTGTGTTTGGATCCACATAGCTTGGCTTTGCCTGTGTCCACTATTAAAATTCTCATAATGGTCTCTGACATTGGCTGGTCTAGCTATTCGTGTCCTGATAGTGGCTCTCTCATTATCTCTGATGTTTGATACTTCTATATCTTGACAGCTGAAGATGGTCTTGTGTACTCAAATGGGCTTCCCCATAACAGAAGGCTGATGCTGGGGGAGGTCTGGCCGCTTCCCCTAAGTCTAACTCACAGCCTCTACGGGGAGGGGGTCCCTCTCATCAGCCTCTTTGGGGAGATGACAAAAGACAAAATACTCCCCTGTGACATCTATATCTATCTGCAAACCCACGGGGAATCTGGGCATACCTCCATCAACTGGAGAGTGGTCTTTACCTTCTCCTGCCTAAACAAGCCACTTATACTCCTCTCTTTGTCCTTCCCTAATACTAGAGCAGAGCCTGTACGAAGTTCTCAACTTCCACCCTCTGCCAGATTTCCCAGACTGACCCAGAGCTGTTTGTTGCTCTCTAACATCACAGGCAGGACATTTAACCAGCCTGGTTAATGCAGGGGAGAGTAATTCCTTCCCTGCTGAGGCAAAACTCAAAACATCAAGTTTCTTCCTTTGCAACTTAGTGTGAATCTGGGAGGTCAGATGAGCGGCATCCATTTTGGGGTGAGAAGAGAAGATTTAAAGAGTTTTAGAGAATTGGGTATTTATGTTTTTAGCCATTTTGTTTGTGTGTTTATTTGTTTTTTGTGTCAGGTAATCAAAGAAGCAGAGGAAATGAAACAAATCAGCATCTTCTGTTTCAAGTTATTGCCATGATATTTCATTCACCAAGTCACTGAGGTCATTTTTCTTTTAAATGGATGCATCAAAAGTATAAACTTGATTGACAGTCTGGATGAGCATCTTCACAACATCAGTTCCATGAGAACAGGGACTTGCTTGTTTTATTCACTACTGGGAACTAAAGAGAGTCATTTGATTAAAGAAGAAAAAAACTACTGGGGCACCTGGGTGGCTTAGTAGTTTAAGTGTTGGATTCTGGATTTCAGCTCAGGTCATGATCTTAGGGTCATGAGACTGGCCCCACATGGGGCTCTGCGCTGGCTATGGACCCTTCTTAGGATTCTCTCTCTCCCTCTCTCTCTGCCCCTCCCTTACTCTATTTCTTAAAAAAAGTCTTGGGGCACTTGGGTGGCTCAGTCGGTTGAGCATCCAACTTTTGATTTCGGCTCCGGTCATGATCCCAGAATCGTGGGATGGAGCCCCGTATCCTGCTCCACACTAAGCATGAAGCCTGCTTAAGATTCTCTCTCTCCCTCTGCTTGTTTCCCCCGTGCATGCTCTCTCTCTCTTTTTCAAAATAAATAAACATTTAACGACAGCAAAGAAAGATACTAAAGTTATTTGTAAAAGTTCTTTTAAAAAAAACCTATTAGTTGAGTGAATCAATACAAATCAGCTTAAATTTCCGCCCCCCCATTCCATTTTTACATACAAATATGTGACAAAGTTGGGATCAACTAGATATGACTAGATGTAACTTTTCTTTTCCCCATTTCAATTTTTTGTCTAGCCGGGTATGAGCTCTTTTCCTTACTAGACAAATGTAAACCATAACACATCTATGTCCAGCTCTTTGTCATTCAAATGTCCACATTCTTTTTGTTAAACGTAGGTGTCAGCATCATTAAAAATTCGCATGTTCCTCATATGTCACAGTTTTTTTATCCGTTAAAAGTAAATAATGCATTTCAGTAATGAAACCATTTTCAGTAATGAAACCCACAGGGTCCTTTTTTCTGAACCAAGAAAAACCAGAACTGTTTTGAATTGTGTAGCTGTAGTTCTCATAAAATGTTTTCCCAGGATAATCATATTTATATCGATTCATTGCCACAATCCCTTGACAACTTATTTAGCAAAATAACTTTTACAAGGAATTAGGTTGTTCAAAGCTTCAGTTAATTTACTATGGATATATAAGAGGTCCAACTCTAAGGAAAAACGGTTTGAAAAGACAGCTTTCTGGATATAAACACTCACTATTGATTTAGACTCTTTGAGAGACAAAAACTCACTTTAGCAATTAAATTAGAAACGGAGTCCACCCTGTCCTCTGATCTCTTCATTTTGATCTCCATCCCTCAAGCTCTGAAGCTCCCATGTAGAAATCAACCCCCTTTCCCTCTTTTTGTATTTTCTCCTCACATATTAGCCTAAGGTCTGATTTGAGAAGGGAAATGCTGGATTTCAACCGGCAGTCAGTGTAAAATCAGGGGGTGAGATGCATTACTGAGACCTGTCGCAAGACAGGAAAACATCTGCCTTCCCTGCTCAAAAGTAAGCTCACATAGATCTCATTTGCACCTGGTACATTCCCCCCGATACTGATCTGTGTACCTTTCCTCCATACAGTAGTAAGGATGATTTGGTAGCTATCCTATAACAGAAAATACCAACCCAAGTTGGCCTAAACCATACTAGGTTCTTATTATTCCTTATTGAAAGACAATTCTTGATGCACCTCTTTTGTTTCTGCACATTTTGTGAGCAGAGGCACTGCCTGTATTTCTTTCAGCCTATCTTTTCAAGGATGTTTGCATGGTGAATAACCTTGGAAGATAGATATCATCTCTCTCCAAAGTCAACAACAGGCCAGGTTAGTGTATGGTATCATAAGAGTAATGTCTCCTTCATGAGCAGAGAGAAGGCATGCTTACTGCCCGTTATGAAGATTCAGATTCCCCTAGCTTAGGGTTTCTCTCCTGTAACACAAACCACTGTGAGCACAGGTGCTTCTCAGGGGTGTCTGGGTGGCTCAGCTGGTTAAGTGTTTGACTCTCAGTTTTGGCCCAGGTCATGATCTCACAGTTGCATGAATTCAAGTCTCACATTGGACTCTAGGCGGACAGTGTGGAGCCCGCTTGAGATTCTCCCTCTCTCTGCCCCTCCTCCGCTCTCTCTCTCTGTCTCTTTCAAAATAAATAAATAAACTTAAAAAAAAGAATAGGTATCTCCCAGCCCTTTTCATGCCATCCTGTGAGACTTGGGGGGGGGGGGTGGCGGGGGTCAGAGAACCAGCGCCCATGTTCATACCCTGGCTGCCACAATTGTTTTAAGAACTAAATCATCCTTTGTTACTTAGTACTTAGTCTCATGCCGTCTGCCAGCATCCATGGAACTGGCAGCCTAACTCATTGACTTGCAAAAAAGAGTAAATTTTCAGATGCTTCTCGGATATTGACAATCTCATAACCAGACTGAAGATAGGGTAGACTTCGGCATGCGTCAGGGTTCTGACACTGCTTCTCTGTGATTCGTGTCGCGTTGCCTTCTTCTGTGCTTTGGCTTCAATCTCAGTCCAGTAGAGACGCTTCTGCAGAAGTGTTGTTTTGCAAGCTGGCCCCATACATAGAGGGCAAGGACAGACCAAAGAAAGAGACAGGTCATTGCAAATTAGTAGGTGGAAGTTTTAATAAGCAAGGGAACATTCTTAGAAGGCTTGTCTTGGGCATCTGCAAGACTTGTAGAATTCTATACCTGACTGCCAGAATATTAAATGTCCATATTAATGTAGACATTAATAAACAGTCTATATCAATAAGATTAATAAAGATTAATAAGATTAATATTAATTAATAACTCTATGTTACTAGAGACTTAAATGTCTATATTAATATATATATAGAGAGAGAGACAGACAGACAGAGAGACCTTCCTTAACTGGGTTCAGTGGCATACACTGTCCAGATGGTCTCAACAATACTTTATTCCCTCAAGGCTATGTGTTTGAAAATGGTCCCCACTGTTGGAATGGTGGGCATCTATATACATAACAGCTACCTCTTCCCATGTAGAGACTGGGCTGTATGGCATGTTAGGGGTCATGTTTAATTGATGCTGTGCTGAAATGGGAAAGTAGGTTAAAAAAAAAATCTTCCAGAAGATTATGTAATTGTGAGCAATAAAATCCCTGGGAAAATATTTTGTTTCCGAGTGGTACCAATGTATAAGTGCTTAGCTAGTTTGTCCAGGTCAACAGAACAGGGAGTGGATGGGTGAAGGGTTAATAAAGGAAGAGATGGAAAGACCAGAAAACCTGAGTGATTAGAAAGCATAATTTGACCTGTGAGTCATTTCTCTACCCTCCTGTCTATTTATAGGACCAGGAAGTTGCAAATATGTTTTAACTTGTTGTCTAGCCTGTTGCCTGAGTTTCCCAAAGTAATCTGTCTCTTAAGGTTAAATTAGAAATCTTCTGTAGTGGAGGGGCACCTGGGTGGCTCAGTCCATTGAACGTCCCACTCTTGATTTTAGCTGAGGTCACGATCCCAGGGTTGTGGAACTGAGCTCCCCCTCAAGCCTCCATGAAGAACATGGAGCCTGCCTGAGATTCTCTCTCCTTCTTCCCCTCCCCCACCTCTCTGTCTCTCTCTCTCAAAAAAAAAAAAAAAAAGAAATATTCTATAGTGGATAATTTTATGTGTCAACTTGGCTGGGCTGCAGGTTGTGAACATTATCTTTGTTTGGTCAAACGTTATTCTGTGGACGCGTTTGAGAGGGTGTTCCTGGAGGAGATTTACATTCTAATCAATGAAATGGGTAAAGCAAATTGCCCTTCCTAACGTGAGTGGGCCCCACGTACTCACTTGAAGACCTGAGAAGAACGTAAACACTGAGTAAGTCTTTCTGCCTGACTGTTGCGTGAGAACATAGGTCTTTCCCAGTCTTAAGATTCCCCTGCAACATCAGCCCTTCTTGGATCTCCAGCCAGCTGGCCTTCAGACTAGAATTCACACCATCAGCTTTCCTGGTGCTCAGGCCTTTGGACTCAGGTTAGAACAACACAAACGCAGTTCTGACTCTCTAGTTTGCTGACTGCAGATCTCGGGGCCACTCAGCCTCCATAATTGTGTGAGGCTATTCCTTATGATAGTTCTTTTTCATATACATCTTACTGGTTCCGTTTCTCTGGAGGATCCTCACTAATCCGTACTCCTAAGGCAATTTTATTTGGTGACATCTGCCTAGACACACAGATTCCAGCAATGTCCGTGGGACAGAGGGCTTCTTGAGGCATCTTTTTATTCACCCCCAGTAACATCATCAAATTGTATTATATGGTGGTCACTAACCAGGTGTAGTTTTTAAATTTCTATAGAACCCATTAAAATTAGATTCATGAACAGAAAGTGGAAGTTTAGTCCCTCAATCACATTAGCCACATTTTAAGTGCTCAGTAGACATATATGTCTAGGAGCTATCACAATGGACAGCATGAACATAGAACATTGCCTTAATCAAAGAATACTCTATTGGATGGTACTGGGCTATACAATAATGGATTCTTATGTCATTGACCCATAACTGCAGACTCTCTTGAATCCCTTAATTTCAAATGAAAGTTCCCTCTATAATAAAAGCAGAAGGAACAGTTGGTATGCAGCCAAAATTACCCTTGAAAATCTATCAGAGAGTGGACATTTTATGCGTATAACACTATACAGATATAAAAAGGTATACAGTGCTATTTAAATGCATATATCTGAAAATACACATATATGCAAATATATAGTGTAGTATTTAAACGTTTCAATTTTTCTGTAATACTCTCTCTGACAAGAAGACAATTTTTGAGTTCCACATCAGCATACGGGTGAAACTCTTCTGCCCCTGTCTGGTTTTCAGGTGTACCAAGGCTCTTGTTGCGTTAGACTGTCTCCAAGCCTGGTTGTGGAAAGTCCATTCCTGACTGTGTCCATTTCACTGCCAGTCTCAGGGCATCAAGAACAGAGACAGGCTCATGGATTGTCATTATCACAGCAGGTACCTCCCCCCGCTGGTAGTGACAGGGTGCCTTGCTCAACCTGCACGGGCTGGTGGATGAGAAGCTAGGAAGGAGTTCATCTGGGAGAGAGAACAGTAGAGGACTAGAGAATCATCTTTGGCATCAGCAGGATCAGAGGTGGGCCTGGAATGGAAAGGAGGACTATGGCCATGTGATGAAAAACAAATAAGAAATTCACTTGGAAAAAAGAAGTGAGCTAAGGCACAAAGTGGAAATTGGCATAGCGATTTTCGAGAGAGGAAAGATCAGACCTGCCCAACTTCTTAGCCGGGCTTTGCCCATCGTACACCCTGTGCTTCCGTTCCTCTGCACTATGCCTAGTCCCCGCCACACCACCCTCATGACCTCCTTTCTCTCATTCCCAATCTTTTGCATCTGCTGTCTGCTGTCTCTAGAACACCCTGAAAACCCTCCTTCACCAGGGAGGATCTTCTCATTTGTCCATCACGCCCACCTCAACAAAGCCTTGTCTACTCTTCTGGGCACGGACACTCCTTGCACACTCTTAGAGTATCATGTTTACCCCTTTTCTTTCCTCATCACATGTTTATATTTCTGTTTCCTCACTAAATTTGGAACTGCAGAGAGACAAACTCACGTCTCATTAAACCATGTTTTCAGGGCCCAAAACATAGCATGGGATTACCTGGCTTCTAAAAAAAGTAAATTGATGGATTATTTAAAAAAAAAAAAAAGAAAGAAAGAAAGGAATAAGAAATGCATGAGAAAGAGAGTGACAGCACAACTCAATCCAGTGAATCACTGAAGTCCATGTGGAGATGACGGTAGTGTTACAAAGTATACCAGAAACTTCTCAACCTTTTGTCAATATTTCTGAATTCGTACTATTTTGCTTTCAAGTGAGAAAAACCAACTCAAAGCAGCATAAGCAAAGGAAGAGAGTTTTGGCTTCTGTGGTCGGTGAAGCCAGTGGTAGAGGCCTCAGCAGGGCAGGGGCTAGAATGAAACAGCAGGAATCCAAGGCTCCAGCTCTCAGCTGTGCTCTCTTCCCTGTTCTGCTTGTTTGTCCTCTCAAGGTGGGGATCGGGCAGGTGCAGACGCCTGGAGCTGGCTGTCCTGGTTGCTGTCTCACTGATCCTCATGGAGAAGGAGCCCCTTTTCCTGATTGTGCCAGCAGAATTCCAGGCGAGCCAACCTTTGTATCAGTATAGACTATACCAGAGCACGGTGTGTGATGGGAAGTGTCTGTGTGGGATGCTTTGATGGTCCCGGTTTAGATCACATGGTGATTTCTGGAACCAAGACTGGTGTTATCCCTGCCTCTTCCATGTGGACTGAGTGTTGATCAGTGACACCCCCAAAGGAGACTGGGATGTCCTTACGAGAAGGGCGAGAGCAGACCTTGACTGGGAAGACCAAAAAAAAAAAAATATGTTCCTTATGACCGCTTCTCATTGTCATAATCTCCCTGCTATAGTAAGAATTAGCTCCTCATATGTCTCTATTTTCTCTGTGGTGATTTTCTCTGATGCCAATGCTTACTTCTCTGCTATCCTCAAACCTGCAAGTGCCTATGTCAAATAAGAGAGGGAAAGTACGTGTGGACATGTTCTTTTAATCCTCCTCAGGGGCATTATCATTTATTATAATCAACCTTTCCCCAGTGCTAATCTGCTACTGCTTACATATTAACCATGTGATCCAGCTTTGTTCGCTCATTTTTTCTCTCTCTCTCTCTCTGGCAGAGGAATGTGCCAATCGATCTCTTTTGCTCTTTCTTTCTGACAAGACTTAAAAGATACCACATAATGGGTGCTTTTCCATGACTGGTAGTGGTAGGTGAGTCCTCATGGACTTAAACAGCATTCTCTACATGTCCTTCTCTCTTTAAAAAAAAAAATCATGTTTATTTATTTTTGAGAGAGAGAGCACAGCGGGAGAGGGGCAGAGAGAGAGGGAGACACAGAATCGAAACAGGCTCCAGGCTCCGAGCTGTCAGCACAGAGCCCGACGTGGGCCTCAAACTCACAAACCGTGAGATCATGACCTGAGTGGAAGTTGGACGCCCGACCAACTGAGCCACCCAGGTGCCCCTACATGTCCTTCTCCTCAGGTGGCCAAGAAAATCTTAATTTGGACCCTAGAAGTCTATGTGTTTTAACATTCATTTTTACCGAGAAGAGCTGTCTTTACTCAGAGACTTTGGTGGGCACCGGGACCTAGTTCAAAGACCAGAATACTTGTATGATTTCCTTGTCTTCATCTGTACCATTAATAACTCTATGTGCCAAGTAATGGTAGTTTCAATTTAAAGAAGTGTGAAAAGATGCTTTGATATACATTTATATAAATAAACGGGCCAATTTTTGCTAAAATATTCAGTGCATAGAAGTGCAGATGCTAGGGGCACCTGGGTGGCTCAGTCATTTGTGCGTCTGACCTCGGACCAGGCCATGATCTCTTGGTTCGTGAGTTCGAGCCCCACGTCAGGCTCTGTGCTGATAGCTCGGAGCCTGGAGCCTGCTTCAGATTCTGTGTCTCCCTCTCTCTCTTCCCCTGTGCACTCTGTCTCTCTCTCTCTCAAAAATAACAAATATTAAAAAAAAAAAGAATTGCAGACGCTCTTGCAATGCAAAGGTCAGTAATAGAAGTTAGATGCTTATAGGCTTGAACGTGCTGGCAGGCTAACAAGTGACTGTTTGGTGTTTTAACCAGGGCTGCGTTTGTTTTTGTCAGTGGGGACCCACTACCGGAAGAATTGTTTCGTTTCAGAATCGTGACAGAATACGCTTCAATACACCAGGGCATAAGAAATACTGCACGAACGGACACTGTTGGAATGTAACTCTTAATACAGGAGGCATTTGATTCAATTAGCAGATGGTCGTGATCTTTCAAGAGTTGCTGGTTTTTAGGATCAATTTCTACAAGGCAACGAGAAAGCATCCAGGATCCTTCATGTCAGTGGGGTATGGAGACCAAACACATTTGACGAGTTCCAAAATAATAACTTGATCGAACTCTGTAGGGCCGCAATATTCCCAGTGAATGGTACATCTGCTCTCGGTAAAGTTCAGTCTCAACGGTCACTGATTAGCCACAGTTTAGGGATGAGGGGCATCCTCCTCCCCTCCTCCTCCTGAGCAGAAGCAAACTGGTAACAAGGAGTTCCGTCCAATTCAAATGACTTCACAGTAAAAACAGCCTCACTTGGAAACATCGCAAAAGGGAATAACTTAAGAAGCGCACATTTTCCTAAACAGAATAAGATGAGGTCAGCAAATGCCAATAGTTACGCATCATGTTCCCTCATGGGATTTCAGTAGCATTTTTGTTCCACCAAGAACAAGGGACAAGTGCAGAGGAACCCAAGAACGACGCATTTGTGCCACAAACTAAACTTGCTCTTCCCTGAGCGCTAGAACATGGCCATTAGCTTCAAATGGGACACAGAAAATAGACTCCATAATGAAAGTTCCCTGCAAATTGACTCGCTCTCATTAAAGAAGACATTTGCTTTCATGTGGCCTCTAATTTCCCTGGCAGCCTAAAGAAGTAAAAGTTAAAGACTAATAACAAAGATAACTGTAGCAATTGTCAAACTGAAGTAGAAAAACAATAGAAAGGAAATAAGAGGAAATCCCATTTCTCCCAGTTTGGGGCATTGTTTTTTAGCCAATATACTCTTTGAAACATTGGCGGAAACAGGCAAATGATTTTTACTGCTTCGTTCTGGATTAAACATCATCTATTTCAGCTTTAGGTACAATATTTTGAAGTTTCAAAATTCAGACAATTCTTGTGGAATTAATACATTCTAGCATGCCGAGTGTTTAAACATGAATTGTTCCGTGTAAAGTTACTTTAACATGGTGCAACATATTGTCTACATATTGAAAAAACAAAATACATAGCTTCCATTAAATATGTAAGGTTATAGTAGTAATTCTATAAATAATAGTAACATTTGAAGAAAAAAGCCGGTATCAAATTTCCATTGGATTGTACAGATTTACAAAACGAAAATAACATTCGTGGTGTAAACTGATTAAAAGCACATCTTATAAATCTCTGTGAGTTATGGTGGCATCCCAGGAAAAGCCAAATAAATCAGATCCTTCTTAAAATGTACTCAAATATTGTCATTAAAGATGCCCCATGACAATAAATAAACAACGAAGAAACAGGGAGAAATAAAGCAGATGTAAAAAATAATGCATTAGGAAAATAAGTGCTGTTTTTTAGCAAGAGAAAAGGGAGCTATTAAACCCACAATGCCATCAAAAGACAACCTTATGGCATGTCCAATAAAATTGCAAAGATAAGAAATACATACATATGCAATTTGGGTTAAAAGAGGAGGAAACTATTTTTAAGTCATCAGTAAATAACAGTTACTATCCTATGTAAAATAGACAGTCTTCTGGGGGAAAAGTTGAAATTAACAAAATTGACCCCTATACCAAGTAGGGAAAAAATAAAGAGATCTATAAACTTAGACTCATTTTTTCAAGTTATAAAGGATTGCTTTCAATTCAAAGTCAGAATGCAGATGTACTTGCAGTTGAAATTTCATAAGCTATTAAAAGAAACTGTGGTTTCTATATTATATAACCTGGTTCAGAACACAATAAAACGTTCAAAATTTCCTACTTCGTACGATGAAGACAGCAGAGACCTAATATGTTCACTTGAGAACTATACTATAAAAATGGCATTAGGATTTTCTTCTCAATGCAGTTTGATGCATAAATACTAAAATGAAAAACAAGTATCATATATATCATACATATAAAGAAGAGTGTAGGCAGGGGCAGCACTTTGTTAAGGAGCCCTGCAGGTGATTCCAATGCATATTTGAAGTTAGGACTAGATTATATTCCAATAATATTCCAGAGGAGAGGTAGGTTAGGTCTTCACAGACATGTGGTCTGTATCACAACTATTCAACTCTGCCAATTTAGCACTAAACAGACACATAATTTTTAAACAAATGGGTGTGGCCATATTCCAATAAGACATGTTACAAAAACAGGTTGAACACTGGATTTGGCCCTTGGCAATAGTTTGCCAACTACTTTTTCGAGCGTCCAGAACCTAGACAATAGCAGAAGACAAGAAACCTAAAAATAAATATACCCATCAGAACAGAGAAGTAAAAATATTCTCTCCAGATGACATAATAGAACAATGTTAACACTCGGAGAACAAATGGAACTACAGTTAGGTAAGAGCAAGCAGTAAGATAGTCAGAAACACATTGAAACAAATGAGTAGATTTTTAGATGAACTCTGATAACGTAACAAAGATCCTATGTTAATAGCAATGAAAACATCCAAGAACATAAGGCCAAATGTCTGTACGAAGATGAATAGATTTCATAAGAGTCAGAAGGAGATCTGAAAAAGTGTACATTCAGTATTCCAGAGACTGTACCCCACCACCAACTCTTCCCTATCTCACTCATCACCTCCTGACAACCCAGATATTGAAGCTATTTGCCGGTTTATTTTCAGTATCTCCCAGCAAGAAGGTAAGGTCTGTGATCGATTGCTGGGATTTTTGTCTGTATCATTCACTGTTGGAGAGAAGGCTCAGAGAGCAGTGCATGACACATAGTAGGAATTCAATCAATATCCAGAGGCTGATTAAAGAAATGTATACTCATTGTTCTCCAGTTAACTGCTAGAGCTAATGCAATTCCCAGTTGGAAATGATTGGAGACTTCGCAAAATAAACCTGAAATTCATCTAAATAGCCAAAGGTATTGGAAAAAAAATAAAAACAGGAAGACAATCTGGCTTTGCTGATATTAAATTGTACTACCAGTAACTATCAAAATATTGACAGATTACAAGTCTAGTCACAATGTGCTCTGAATTTAGTGTACAAAAAGATGTCAGGGCAAATTAAAGAGAAAAGAGGTATTCGATGTACAGTATTCTTAATGAGTGAATAGCAAGATTACCATGCCGGTTAAAAAGTTGGAAGTATTCAAAAGAGAAATATCCATGTGGTGGCATTATAGCCTGGTTGAGAACATGGACTTTTGATTTTGGATCAAACTCAGATTTCTCCATTTACCAGCAGTATGACCTTGGGCAAGTAACTTATCTTCTGAAATCCCCTTACAACTTCTCTGCACAAAACTTGTATTTACATCATGAATTGTTTCAGTGAGTTAACAAAACTATATACCTCATAGTAAGCGCTTACAACATGCTGATTTTTATTGTATCAAAATTCACACACAAAAGTAATCTGAATGCCCAAAAAAAGAATTGACTGACTTAATTATGATCCTTTCAAGGAGGTCAATTTGCCAAAATTAAACTCATATATTTGAATGATATTTGAGGACATCAACAAAAACAAAGGCAAATGTTGGAGCAAAACAACATGAAAATTGTAGAAAGAAGGTGGGTACAGATTTTACTAAGAGAGAGGGAGGGAGACACAGAAATGGTTACATGGATAGGTGCAGTGAAATAAATTCTGGATTAAAAGTGCACAAGTAATTAACAGAAGCCGTAACTGGGTGGTAGGCTTATGAAGATTTCCTAATATGACTATGTGTTGCAATTTTAGTAGCAGAATACATGAGATAAGATAAAGGAATTCTTTTTTAATTTTTTATTTATGTTTAAGATTTTTCTTTAAATTCTAGCTAACATACCTTATAATATTTGCTTTGAGTGTTCTTAAAGAATTAGAATAATGATTTTCTGATATAGATATATCTAATAATGTATTTCAAAGATCATTAGGTTCTTACAAGATTTGACATTGAAATTTTAAGCAATGGTGCCTGGGTGGCTCAATCGGTTAAGCGTCTGACTTTGGCTCAGCTCAAGATCTCACAGTTCAGTTCGTGAGTTCAAGCCCTGCACCGGGCTCTGTGCTGACAGCTCGGAGCCTGGAGCCTGCTTCAGATACTGTGTCTCTCTCCCCCTCTCTCTGTTCCTCCCCTGGTTGCCTTCTCTCTCTCACACACAAATAAATAAACATTAAAACTATATTTAATAAAAAATTAAAAAAGGAATTTTTAAGGAAAGAATTTTTTTCCTTTGAGATTCGTGTCCATAGTATTTAAAAGTCTCATGTTTTCATATTTATTTTGTCTTCAAAATTTTCCAGATAGCAGACAGAGTTCCAGTCTAATATTTTGGGGGGGAGTGGGTGAGCAGAAGGGAAAAATAATCTAAAGGTCATAAGGAAAGACAAACCTGGCACTCTTAATATGTCCTTGGAGAATCAACCTCACAGCCTAAATTGGTTTCTTAGGAGACTGGTATTAAATTGTTTAATGAGAAGGTCCACGCTTCCAGAATTCTATTCTCTTCTCGTCTAAAAATACCTTGGAATGTGATAGTCTTGAAACCCCTTTGAGACTTGGCTTTACTGAATGGCATTTCAAAATAAATTCAGTTGCTTTGTTGTGGAAGATTTGGGTAGCCTTTTATTTCACACATTATTTTGGACACTCAACGAATCCAGATATTCAAAACATAAGCAAATAATTCAAAATTATCTGTGAAAAGCTACAAATGAGGCAGTTTTCGTAGAGAAAAGAATATTGGACTGGAATAAAACAAGGCTGCATTTCTGGATTTTTCACCAATGTCTGGCAATTCATTCTGATTCATTTGGGTTCATTTCTCTGATCTGAAAAGTGAAGAAGCTGGATGTGATGTTTTGAAGTTCCTTTTCAAATTTAAAGAGAAGTGTGTGAAAGGTTAGGTATTAAATAGTCTTGATATTCCTAGGATATATGCATTCATGGACCATTGAAGTATATTAAAATCAGTACAACTATCTGTCAGTGAAGAGAGATAAAATCAAAATATTAAGTTCAACCCTGAAATTCTTATTACAGAGAATTTTATTAATGCAGAAATGACCAAAGCAAAATTTTGAATCTCAGAAAAATCAGACAGCAGATTTCCTGAGTTATCTTAGCAAAGTGCCAATGAGCAGAATGGATATCTATATCTATATCTATATCCATGTCTATATAGGTATATGGACATATATCTATATCTATCTATCTATATGGTTAAAAAAGTGGTGAACCATAACTTATTGGTGGCCCACTAAAGGCAAAATAAAAAAATAAAATAAAATAAAAAAACACTAGTATTATAGATCCTCCCATAAGGGCTCACCTATTCCTCAAGGAAGGCCAGTTTTAGTCCTTGGTGTTTTCTGGGTAATAATTTCAATGTCTTTTCCTTTTCACTGTCTCTATCTTTGTCTCTCTCTCACGTACACCTAATAAAGGAAAACAGTCTTCACCTTTTTTAAAAAATCTTTTTGTTTCTGCCCAAACATCGATAAAATCTTTAACCAAATCTACTTGGAATTTGAAGAAATGGTGGATTCTGGCTTCCTGAAATATCCAAGTTCTAAAATCTCTGACAAAGCTCTGCTGACAATTTCCCAGACAAAATACAACGCCTGGGGAGCCTAAGTGTAAAAGACAATGGGTGTCCGTATATTGTTGTTTTAATGCTTATCATGTTGTCCTTAACACATCGCATGATAACTATGTTTACATGACAGCATCTCCCTCTGGATCGCGAGTTCCATTGGTGCAAGTAGCCTGTCTCAGTAGAAATCCCTGGGGCTCTGGATATGGTGGACGCTCAATGCATGTCTGCACAATTAATGCTGAATGAATGAAGATCCGAGAATACATCCTAGATTTAAAGCCTATTGATTTGAGGCTTGGGGTTTTGTTTCATTTTATTTCAATACAGGATCCTCCCTCAGTGCTTTGATTTGGTAAGTATTTGATAAGTAAAGTCAGGTATTAATATCGCACAACTTTTGGATGATGAAATAACATTTTTGAAGCTTTTTTTTGAAAGATTTATTCAAATAGGTCATTACAGTAGTTCCCAATACCAATGGTGTAATATTAAAAGTGAAAGAAGCCCTCAAACTTAGCCAAACACTACAGAAAGTCTATGGAAAGATTCAAAGCCTTTTGTTCTCCTCTAAAGACGAGACTGAAACAGGGGTGCCTGGGTGGCTCAGTCGGTTGAGCATCTGCCTGTTGATTTCAGCTCAAGTCTGATCCCAGGGTTATGGAATCGAGCCCCCTGTCAGGCATGGAGCCTGCTTAAGATTCTCTCTCTCTCTCTCTCTCTCTCTCTCTCTCTCTCTCTCTCTCTCTTTCTCTCTCTCCCTCTGCCCTTGTCCCCACGTCATGTGCGCTCTCTCTCAAAAACAAAACAAGAAAAACAAAACAAAACAAAACCCCACTGAAACAGAACTGCTATTGTGACAACAGCAGAGTAACATGAATATACACAATTTACTAACGTCAGGTTTTTTTCAGAGCCGGATAGAGGGAAGGATTTACAGAGTAGAATACAGAAGGGGGGACGAGAAGTCCTCCAAGGAAGAGTAATGTTCAGGCTTCCCCAGACTCGCCCTCGGGAGGTCAATGCCCTAAATTCTTTAATCAGGGAAGTTTTTAAAGAAGGTTTTCAATGTTCCAATTTTTAAATAAAGTAGTTTGCAAGTTCCTCCTTACTTTGGAATAAAACTAACAACAGACCTCCCAGAGGGACTATATTCTGAAGATACAGAATATATCACAATATGGTCTGGCTGACCGCAATCTTGATCCCGGCACTAACTCGCCAAGTGACCTTGGACGAGTCATCTCTCCGAACCTTTTCCTTCAGCTGTAAAGCTTGCTGGGAAATACAGTGTATAGTTGTAATTTAATAGTTAGTTTTCTACCCACCACACCCATCTTACTTGAGTAAGAGAATTGCTGGAGCTTCGTGGTTTTGCTATTAACCACGCATGACAGTATGAGTAAAGCTCTAAGTACACGCGAGGAAATAATGGACGCTCTTATTCTCAGGTGGGCACAGTCGAGTACAGAGCTTCAGAGGCACTATCTCCTTAACACGGCTCCTTGTGGAATGTCACTTTGTCAAACATTCAGAGGGATGAGCTCTCTCTTAGGCTGTATTCGGAAGAAAGTAGCTTAGGCACAGAGAAGTTAATATCTTTGCATGACTAAAACGTTCTTTGCTTCTAATCGAATCCTGTTGCTTGCGAATCTCCACCCCACAGGCAGAGGTACATGCGTGTGAGTCCCTACAGAGATCTGAAGAATTAATGTACTCAAGGGTGTTGTTACAACTGTTGGCAAAGCCTATAAAAAGGGAGTTTGGTTTGTTGAATTTGCAAAATCTCTTATTTTATTAATAAAGTTTTTATTTCCTTTGAACTCACATTGTAATACTTGTTAATAGTACTCCTGCAAATAGCTACTATATATATGTGTATGTATATATATATACATATATATACATATATATATACATATATATACACATATATATATACATATATATATGTGTATATATATGTGTATATATATATATATATGTATATATATATATATATATATCATCCCACTACTAACAGGAAGTAAAGGGAAGGCTTAATTGAAAAAAGCCTCAGAAAAGACATTGGTAATATTAAAAGCATAAAGTACAGGGACTAAGTAGGCTCTTTAGGTAATTCATTGCAAAACCATGTATGTCTCTAGTAGGCTAAATGCTCTGCATAATATGCCAGATGGGTGTACGATCAACTACCTTTGTATCAGAAATAGGACGAATTGGAACTCGCTCGTCTTTTACCAGCTGTGCTATGAAGTCATGGGTGTCTAAGAAATCTCAATATTGAGCATCTCATACCGTTTCCCCATGAGTATGTGTTCCAACCATGCTTCTTCTTTCTATGCTTTGCACTTCACTCTACTTTGGACTTTTGCAGAGACAGCCGTTTAGAATGCCCTGCTCAGAGATCTTGACCTGGCCCTCTCTCTTTAGGGAGGCTTCCCATCATTTAGTGGTTCTCTGTTTAACCTGAAATTCTGTTGCATTTTTGCAACATGAGTTTATTGCATCCTCCATGTCTAGAACAGTGCCTGGCACTTAGAGAGCAACATACGTTGAATGAATGAATGAACGAATGAATGAATGAAAAAGTGAATGGCTAAGTTCTCTGATTTTAACCTCATAGTTGCATTGTCTCGAAACCAATACATGACATAGATGCTCACGACCCGTGTTTTAAAATAGTTGCTTTGGAATTCTGTGCCTCACCTCATAAAAACAAAACAAGCAAAAAACACTCTTGGGGAAAAGGCAAGAAATAATATAATCAAGAGTGGAGAGATTTCTCCTGCTCCAAATATGCCAGGGTAGGATGGTCATCATTTATGCCTTGACATCTCCCTCACTGGTGGTGTAAAGGAAGAAAAAGAAGTTGGCCAGGGGAGGAAGATGTGGATGGAACGACCCAGCCATCTCAGGGAGGCTCTCTCAAGCTCTGCCTGCTACCCCTCTGTATAAGGACAGTGGGAGGTTTTACAATATTTTTTGATACAATCGGCAGCCCAAACAAGCACCTGGAATCTCATTATATTCTGCCTCCGATTCTGGCCTTAGCATCATCAATCAAGCTGCCCTAATGTTTTCTTGGAGTCAGAAAATTAAAAATATATATATATGTGGAAATATAAATACTTCCCCCAGCTATTTAACAATTCTTGCATGTAAAAAAGGATACTGTGAGAAGTGAAATGACAGAAAAGAAAATAGCGCTGATCCATTTTGTGAAATGATTATAGGAAAAATGTCCCCCCCCCACCCCACCTTGGTATCCTACACATACAGTAGAGGGAAGAATAACACTAGAATTTACATTTCCCCATATGTAAAAATTGAAAAAAAAATACTCACTGCTTCATTCTCTCAATGTATGTGTATATGTGTGTGTATACACACATTGAGAAAATGAAGGAGTGATATATTGAGTATTTAGTATGTCCCAGCTCTGTGCTAGTCACTGGGAATACAGTAGTGAACAAAATGACTGAGCTCTCTGCTTTGGTAGGAATTACATTCTATAGTAACTGAGGAAGGCAAAAACAGTGAATAAATGAACAATGCCATTACAGGTTGTGATAAGCATTATGAGGAAAATAAAGTATTCTGACAGGTCTAGAGATAACGAGAGGGTGGTGGTGTTCTCTAACTTGTGAGATCAGGAAAGAGCAAGGTAGCAACCCTACCGTCTCTAGAAAATTCTGGAAATAGACAATAATTGTCCATGGCTAAATTGAATCTCTTTCTTCATGGTTGTATCTAACACGTAGGATATTTTCCTTTTGGAAATTATATTAACTCTGGAAAATTTCATGGGGGGGCACTTTGCTCTCTTCTTTCCATTATACTCTTCCTTCTTTAACACAGTGTGAAGGCCTGTGGACTGAGCCTCCCGCGTGGCTCCCTTCATTTGCTTTATTCAGTTCTCAGTCGTTTTTTCTACTTCAAGGATTCTGATTTCAATTCATTACTTGTCCCTTCCACTTGAGGAAGAATCTGGTTCCTTCCTACTTTCCCATTTTAGGTATGCTCACAGCCAACCTCTTTTCTCTTCCTCTTTGGCTTGGTTGGTTCATGGACCATGATCCATGGGATCACTTGGCTTGACCCAGCCCCTTTGGTAAATTTCCCATATGCTACTCCCAGAGGCCAGTTGTATACAAGGCAGATGTGTACGTGTGAGGTAACTCAGACCCGCATTTCTTTTTTAAGTATTTTTTTAAATATTTCTGAATAGTCCAAGGACCTTAAATGGTATGCAGTGGTAGGGTGCCGTTCCCTCACTGGGAATGACCAGCACTTTTTTATGAATAAGGACATAATATATCCTCTAACGCCAAAACCTCAAACCCAGCCTTCTCTCTAATTCTTTTGTCCCCACGTCTATATGAAATGAATTGCCAGTTTAGGAATGTCCCACAAGTTGGAAGGAATAGATTAAGCTGTAGTGATGCTAAATTTCAATTAGATCTTAGAAAAAGATATCTCTAGTATCTAAATAGAATGCAAGGTAAATTGAAGAAGTAAACTAGGCAAATACGCAATTGCAATTAGTGGATATATTTAAACTCAATCTTAGTAATTATCTGTTAAGAATAAGCGTCAATAGCTCTTCCAGTGACCTTGAACAAATTGGATAGTTCTTTAAAAGTTTTCCCGGTCTATAAACCAGGGTTAATACCATTTTCCATTTACTGACCTCAAACAATGATGTCTCAGTATATATTATGTGTTATGAGATCTGCCTATAAAAAAAGCCTGCATTAATAGAAAAACATTTTATTGAAAATTAATGTGTTGGTATTTACACAGAACCTCAAAGAGTTAGAAACTTATACTCCATTTTCCCCCACACAGAGCGATTGAATTTCTGCTTATTTTCCGTCACAGATACTAGTTTTTATGTTTCCATAGTTGTTGTTGATTGTGTTGTTGTTTTCCTGGCCATATTTCTAACCTCCTCAGATCATTTTATCTTTTCACATTCACTTGTGAATTCAAAACCATCCAATTTAGCATCATTTGCAAATTTAATGAACATATTTCTTTCAGACAGTAATGATACTAAACAAAAACTCTATGTTACTATAATGGCACCAAGGTCAATCTTTTTTTTTTAATTTGCACTTATTTATTCTGAGAAAGGGAGAGTGCATCTCAAGCAGGCTCTTAGCTGTCAGCACAGAGTCTGATGGAAGACTCGATCCCACAACCCTGGGATCATAACCTGAACTGAAATCAAGAATCGAATGCTCAACCAACTGAGCCACCCAGGCATCCTAAAGTCAATCCTCGTTTTGAGACACCTGGCCATGCAAGAAAGCAGATGTGGCAATCTCTGCCACAAAAGGTGTAACTGAGAGTAGAATGTAGCAATATTGGGAAAACATGAGATAGGACATTCTTGCTATAATATTGTAGGTGAATACCAAGGCACTTAGCCAGAATATCAGAAGCAATGCAGACAGCTAACTTTTATTTTTTAATTCCTTGAGGTCAGTATTAGAAACGTGACTGCATCAGTTGAGGAAATCTCTCTGAGCTCCTTCCTTCCCCCTTGGAATCACTAGGTGATTAAAAGTTAATAGTTGTTGGGGCGCCTGGGTGGCTCAGTCGGTTAAGTGTCCGACTTCGGCTCAGGTCATGATCTTGCGGTTCGTGAGTTCAAGCCCCGCATCGGGCTCTGTGCTGACAGCTCAGAGCCTGGAGCCTGTTTCACATTCTGTGTCTCCCTCTCTCACTCTGACCCTCCCCCGTTCATGTTCTGTCTCTTTCTGTCTCAAAAATAAATAAACATTAAAAAAAAAGTTAATAGTTGTCATATCTAGTATGGACTGAAGAACTAGTGGGCACCGTGCTTGGCACTGGAGTGTCTAAAAAGCTTCCAAAGGGGCACCTGGGTGGCTCAGTCCGTTGACTGTCCGACTTCGGCTCAGGTCACAATCTCATGGTTCGTGGGTTCGAGCCCTGCACCAGGCTCTGTGCTGACAGCTCTCAGAGCCTGGAGCCTGCTTCCGATTCTGTGTCTCCCTCTCTCTCTGCCCCTCCCCCGCTCATTCTCTCTCTCTCTCTCTCTCTCTCTCTCTCTCTCTCTCTCAAAAATAAATACACATTAAAAAAATTTTTAAAAGCTTCTAAGGCATGAACCTTGGTTTTAGGGAATCCACATTCTGATAGAGACCCAGAAGTCTAATGTACTAACAACCAAAGTGAGAAGTGTCAAATGAGCCACACGGCAAAGATGAGAGCATGACCTGGGTGGTATGGAAGGCACTCAAAGAAGGAATGACATTTTGAGTTTTTAATGAGAATTTGAAGCCATGCAGCATGGGAAGAAGTTTGTCAAAGGGACCCACGTATGTGTGCAAAAGTATTTGGAATGAGGCACTTTCTAATGCTGGCAATTGGCTAGTGTGGTTGGAATAAAAGATGTCGGCAGTGAGGACAGGTGGAAATGGTGGAAGATAAAACTGAAAAACAGAAGACTGGATTTCAAATGTCTTGTGAAGGGTTTGAAGTTCACTCTCTAGACAAACATGGAGAGTTGGGAGCCACCTAGAATTTCAGGTTGGGAATTAACAGGATCAATTTATGTCAGTATTAATCACTGGATTGATGTCTAAGGAAATTTCAATCTAGTTTCAATATTTATGGCTTTTAAGCCATTCCAATAGGACTTATTTCCTTCAGTTGTAATAGCAGAGTTACAAGCAGAAATTCCACAAAATACAGATGGATATCCGAGTTTTGTTATTGATTTCTCCTCTATCCCTGAGAAGACATTTATTGTCATTAAGTAAAGTCCACTCTTCTCTAAAATGAGATCATATAAAATGTATTATATGATAAAAACAGCAGTAGCTAAAATGTTGAAGATAACATCTACTTTTCTCCAATTTTCTAGTTACATTATACTTAATTAACAAGACTTTTTTAAAGCCTTGCCACTTAAAACATGTGTAACTATAGATTTATATTGATCAAATATATTTACCCAGTTTTCTAGTGATTTTATAAATAACTAACAGTCTTTGTTAGAATTTTAAGATTTGCTATTAAAAAAAACACATTTCTAACTCATTGCAATATACTTTCCTGCCTTCGTAAATTAACATGATAATTAACATGATGACACTATTTTCCAATTAATTAAAGTTAAAACCTGAGAAACAATTCCCTTTTTTATATATTAGCAAACATCTGAATGCAGATGGCATAAAAAAAGAGATAGTCACCCCAAGAAATTATACAAAGCTTTAAAACTTTTTTTTAACAATATGTGAGAACAACGTTTGGTTGCTTTACCCCTGAATAGAAAGTTTAAAGTTAATAAAGCTTTAAACTGTGAGGCTGAGCATGACATTATTGATATATTAAATTCTAGAGGTATGTTTGCTCAATGAATGAATGGATCTAGAGTTGAACCACTTGTAATGTAAATTGATTAACTATATGACCATTATCCATTTTACTGACAGCTGTTCACCATTCCCCTGAGGCTTACAACTTGCTGTTGTCAATTTTTATTGAACATTCACAAAGATTCAGGCACTGAACACACCCAGAGCATTAAGTCTCCCTGCCTCATCATCGTTTACCTTCTGGTAGGACGTCACCTCGTCTCTCTGTACATTAACAGCAAGATAGCAAGTCTGTTCCACTTATGTGTTCATTCAACCCGTATTCTTTGTGTACCCGGCTCTAGGCTAGGTGTATGATATCTACCAAAGGCCCAATCAATAAGACTAATGTGTTCTCTGCCTTTGTGGAGTTTATAGTCTATCATATTCTATCAGGCAAGGGAGGCACTAAATATGTTATTACAAATGTCATAATGGCTAAGAAAATTGGAAAAATGAAAATGCAGTTGAATTCCACAATTTGGGTACCAGGTTAATTTGGGAAGTAAAAAAATCTCATTACTTGCAGTTTCTTTAGGTTTGCCCTATATTCATATATATATATATATATATATATATATATATATATGTGTGTGTGTGTGTGTGTGTGTGTGTGTGTGTGTGTGTGTGTGAATTAGCTCGTCTTGAGCTACATGCATTCGTTTGTTCATTTCGAAAAAGTTAATCAGCTTTGCAGTCAAGTCTATCACTGTGAAACCTCAGAACGTTGATACAAGCAATTTGGAAATATTCCATGTATGTGAGGGCCATTGGATGGGACAGATTTAAGTGAGGAGCTTCCATGCGGCTGCCCTGCAGAAAATCTTATAATTATGACTTATAAATTACCAGCTTTGGTGTGCAGGGAAGGTTACAATGATGGGAGATGGGAGGCTGGTTCAAGAATATCAGAGCTAATAAAATTAGGAATAAAATACATGGGGAAATGAAAGGAGATCTTGCAGGGTAGCATCAGATTCTTCAGCCAATATTCTAAATTGTTTTTTTTAATTGGCATTGCTGCTAACATAATCGTAAAATAAGGGGTGATGTGGCATTTTTTATTAAAATCCTATAATCAAGAAATTACAGGAAAGCCTTATTTCTAAAAGAAACGAGATTTTAAAAATCTGAAATCTGAGCCGTCTTTTTTATTACATTTTCCAAGTGTAATTTGTGTTAACGTCTCCACATGGAAATTTTTATGCCATATTTTGGCAATCAAACCATTTTAGAAATGAAATGCATGATGTTCCATTATGTTCATAGAAACCTAAGGAACAGAGTTCATGTGGCTCTTTTATCAATCAGAATTTTGATCACCATTGTAACTCAGAAAGGATATGATATGAGAGGTGAATTTTCTGTCCATGCAAAAATAGTAATAAAAAAAGTGAAGGTGACATTATTACTTCTTATCTGCTAAGCTTCATTATTCATCTGTCTTACGCCATTTCCCAACCACATTATCGGTTCCCCCTTCCTTGGGTATTTCTGATACTTAACAATGGTTTAATTATAGTTACTGAAAATAATATGGAGAACAAAATGATTATACACTATAAAGGATATTTAATTTCCCAGTGTTGGCCACAAAACAAGTTTCCTCTAAATGCCTCTATTAATTATGACCACAAATCTGTCCCAGATCTATCTATACTAATGGATGACGATGTTGTCTGCTAAAGTGGCACTTTCCATTGAGTTAAGCTGTTAGATAAACATGACCAAGAAGATAAGGACGGCCGCAAGTAACATATAGGATCTGTGGACCTTCCCCACTTTCTCACTGCATCCCAATCTGTTGTCTCTCTTTCCTATTGTGATCCATGACTAATTTATAGCAGCTGAAAGCTGACCTCAAAGAAAAAACTTTCCTTCTGCTACCCTTTGATCACCGTGACAGCTACAAACTGAAACACTTTGCAAATCTCTCAGTCTGGGCATCCAGGGAAAGACTGTCAGTCAGGCGATAACCTTTATCCAGCCCCCGTGTGTGTGCAGGGCGCTGTGCCAGCAGCTTGGGGATATTGCAAACATTCAGAAGTTCCTGCAGAAGCCCTGACCATCGGGGGCTCTTGCAGTAATGGACGGCAATCAATTCCAAGATGAATCTCTGGCCACCTAAAGGAGATCTTTTCTTGCTGGAAATTTTCCAGTGAACTTTACTCTTCAACCTCTGAGCTTGCGCCGAGGTGCTGATGGGATTGCCCATGACATAATTTTATACTCCAGCTGCTGGCTCAGTCCTGCCTGGAGAAGTGAATGATTCTCGGGACAGGATAATGAAAACAAGTGCTTTGGGAACGAAAAACTATCACCGTATACACAAGAGAAATAGTATAATGTTCATTTGATATGGGCAACTGCATTTCTGTTCAAAACATATTTAAGACTTTTTCTTCTGTTAGCAGTTAACTTTATTGTATGATTTTGAGGGCTTTATAGGAGAAACATTCATTATTTGCAGGTATGGCATTCCCACATGGGACCAGACAGTCATGGGTTAAGGGCGGATGATGACGAAGGAGCATGGATAGGATTTCTTTTTGAGTTGATAAAAATGTTCTAAAATTGATTGTAGTGATATGACTCCATGGATATGGTAAAATCATGCCTTTTAAATGGGTGGATTATATTACGTGTGAATTATATCTTGGTAAAACTGATGAAAATAGTCCCTTGTCTATACCCGCGGGCTTCCTGTCAAATAATAGCCATGACCACCATTCTTAACTCTTCTCTTGATTGATCTTTGATCATTTGACTATTCACAAAACGCAGTGAACTTATTTCCCCTGGCCAACATAAAGGCGGGGAAAAAGGCTTTGAAAGCTGAGCTTTTACGAATATGAATCAAATATTACCTAACACACATGCTTTAATGATATACAACCTCTTAAATTACGCAGCTGCATTGAATTATTCAAAATGGAGACAAACATAGAGTTGCTCCCATCAGTCTCTCTCTTTGCTCTGCTTCAGCTCTCGTCTGTGTCTGTGGGCTGTTAAAGTTCTTCCTTTCCCCTAGTCTTTCCTCAAAATGGTTGTCAAGTGGGTTATTTGCTACTCACCTGTTAGGCTTGGAGAGAGTGACAGAGTTGTTTTCAAAGAAGCGCTGGTCTACAGTGCCTTTTTCTTTTTGTACATTATAAGTACATAAAAGATTCTTTAAAACGCATTATATTATTCCTAAGTAAGTCATAGAAAATGTATGTGTTTTATGCTTTGCTTGCTTGCATCCTTTCCCAAATGACCAAAAAAGAAAAAAAGAGAGAAAAGTTCGGTTGTAAAAAAGGTATATGTAACACCATAACAAAGCAAAAACAATCCAAATGACTTCAGGATATATGATAATTCTAGAGAAAGAAATAAAGGATCAGATTTGGGAAAAGTAAAATGAGGAACATAAAGTTTCTTGGCTACCACAATTTGAGGTTCTAAAATTAACCCAGATAATACCTGAAGGGCTCAATAAAGAAAATAAGGTGATCCACGGGATATTCCAATTTAGGCCTTCATGCTTGGAACTAATGCCCCCTTAGGTCACGATAGCCTAGTCTATTTTTTTTTAATTTTTTTAATCTTTATTTACTTTTGAGAGAGGGAGAGAGACAGAGCACGAGTAGGGGAGGGACAGAGAGAGAGGGAGACATAGAATCTCAAGCAGGCTCCAGGCTCTGAGCTGTCAACACAGAGCCTGACGTGGGGCTTGAACTCACGGACCGCAAGACCATGACCTGAGTCGAAGTCGGACGCTCAACGGATTGAGCCACCCAGGCGCCCAATAGCCTAGTCTTTCATGCTTAGGACTAATCTTTGTCTGAAGCCAGCAGGGAATCTGTGTGTGTGTGTGTGTGTGTGTGTGTGTGTTTAATTAAGGTGTAATTTACATATAACATCATATCAATTTCAGGTGTACAACGTGATGATTCAATATTTGCAAATATTGCAAAGTGCACACCACAACCTCTAGTTAGCATCCAGCACCACAAATAGTTACAAATATTTCTCTTGTGATGAGAACTTTTAAGATGTACTCTCTTAGCAACTTGTAAGTATGAAATAAAGTTCAATTAACTGTAGTCAGCAGGGATGGCTAAGAATTTTTTTTAATTTATTATTTTTGAGAGAGTGAGTGGGGAAGGGGCAGAGAGAGTCTGCTGTGCCGACAGCAGAGAGCCCGACACGGGGCTTGAACTCAGGAACTGTGAGATCATGATCTGGGCCGAAGCCAAATGCTTAACTGACTGAGTCACCCAGGCACCCCAGGGAAGGCTAAGAATTTTAACAACTTCACTCATCATTTATTTCCTGGCAATCGATCGTATATTGGTTTATTATGGGTAACTGCCAGAATCATCCAATCTCCTGATTCCTTTTCTAGCCCATCTTTCTCCTTATCCCTTCCTCATGTGTTGGTCCAGCACCTTTACGAAGGCTACCAAATCCTCATCTCCAGTGCGGTTCTTCTACTAAGGCGTCAAGAATTCAAAATGCTGAGCACCTGGGTGGCTCAGTAGATTAAGCATCTGGCTCTTGATTTCAACTTGGGTCATGATCTCACAGTTCGTGGGATCGAGACCCGCATCAGGCTCTGTGCTGACAGTGCGGAGCCTGCCTGGGATTCTCTCTCTCCCTCTCTCTACCCATCCCTGACTCACCCTTTCTCTCTCTCTCTCTCTCTCTCAAAATAATTAAATAAACATGAAAAACAAATAAAAGAAAAGAACTCAAAATGCCAATCAGGACACTTCATGTCCACAGCTGAACTCTCTACACGTGTCAATCCCCAAAAGAACCCCTCACCTTAACTGCTGTGTTTTGTCAGAAGTTATTACCATGTTCTCAATTTCCTGAGCTACAAATGCCAGTGTCATTTTGAATCATCATTTTCCTTCATTTCCTGGATCCATCCAGTCACTAAGGCTTATTGATTTTTCCTTTAAATTATTGCGTATTCACCTTAGCCTTTATATTTACACTGCCATTTTCAAAGTACAGCACCTTAATGCACTTTTCCCTGGATTACTCTAGGTCTCCTGGCTGTCCTCCCCTTCTCCCCAGTTTTTAGAGTTGGCCTCTTTGAATTAACAACAGGCGTTAACCCTCAGGTAATCTCCCTTCATCATTGCGTATCCATATTAGTCCTGGTTCAAAAGCCTTGCTGGCTCTGTTCGTGATCATTTGTCTGACACCCCTCTATATTTGTAGATCAAACGTTGTATTTGGAGGTCAATTTAAAAACCTCAGTTTCTCCACATTATCTTCTCTGGCTGATTAAAATTTCTACCAGCTTCCATCCCTCTGAATTCTCACAGAACATTGAGTTTACATAACCCAAATTGTCAATTAATTGTATAAGGCTTTGTTTTGTGCGTATTTTTTCTTAAGTGCTAGCTGAGGTTCTTGGGCATGGGGATTAAATCCTTTGCAGCTTAATGGTGGTTTAGACACTGATTTCACAAGTCACTCGCCACAATAGGGTACTGCTATGGTAGAAGGTCAGTTGGATCACTCCCGAAAGGAAAGAGAGAGTGAGTCAAGGCTAGCCAATTTTTTGGGCCATTTTTTCAGGGGGGAAAAATGGGTTCCCAGGAGAGGACAAGACCCAAATTGTAAAGATAAGTTATACAGCAAATGCAAGGTTAGGAGAGGGGGTGAAGAGCAGAAAAGGGTCTTCTTGGGAAGTGGGTTCTATGCAAATTAAAAGTCAAGGAATTTCCTTCCAGTCAATTTGACACATTCTAGAAGTGGAATGGAGGTTGGAGAAACGGGAATAGTAATTACACAAGGAAGATAAAGATTTGCAAACCATGAGACTGCAGTTTGGGATTTTGGCTAGTTGACACAAGAGTGGGATTAAGGGGGCAGAAGTCAGGAAAAACTATGCTGGCCCTGGTCCTGATGCCTAGGTGTCACAGTCCAGCAGGAGGGACTAAACCATTCCCATTAAAAGGGCAGTTTTCATGGGAATACTTTCTCCTTCTTGGTCCTTCTTGGTCCTTCTTGGTCAAAGCATGAAGCGAGAAAGTCCGATGATGGGCGTTAGCCTCTTGGTCCATGTTTTTCCACTGAGAAAGCTAATATAAAAAAGAAAAAAATCCATAAATATCTGTAATCTGGCATTCTGTTTTCTTTCTTTTCCTTCTGGGGCCAGTACCAGATAGTTACCCCGCAAGCAATCAACACTAACGGCACCAATAATGAGAAAAAACAGCCATCAAGGGCCTCCTAATATGATGCACTGAGAATCATCCCTGTGGAATTGCTGGGGGACAAAATCCATGGTCTGAAACTAATCATGAAGAAACATCAAAGCAACTGAAATTGAGGTACACTCTACCAATTCTCTTCAAAATAGCTGGCCAATTCTCTTCAAAAATATCAAGGCAAGAAAAATATATCAAGGAAATAAAAGAGAAAGTCTGAGAATCGTTCCAGATTTAAAGAAACTGAGGAAATTTGACAACTAAATGCAACATATGCTACTGGACACGGATTTCGAACCCAGGAGAAAACGTGAGAAAGGACAGTACGTAAGAGTATGGATCTGAAAAATTCACATCATCAAAAATAATCCCCAACAACAACAACAACAACAAAACACAACCACTTACCTATGTATGGTGACAGATGTTCACTGGAATTATCATGGTGACCATTTTGCGATATATACACATGTGGAATCATTAGGTTGTACACTTGAAACTAAGATAATGTCCTATGTCACTTAAACTTCAATTAAAGAAAGGAAAGCTAAGGAGACAACTGGCGAAATTTGAACATAGACTGCAGTTTCGACGACAGTATGAACGAGTGTTTGATTTTCTGGTTTTGATAAGTATGCTATGGTTTTGCAGGACCAGGCCCTTGTTCACAGGACACAGCCATCAACATATTAGGAGAGAAGGGATATGGGGCCTGCAGTCTACTCCCCGATGATTTTGAAATGTATAGACTAGATCAGAAAGATGTGAGAGATAGGGATCAGTAGACACCAAAGTAATTGATGTCAAGTGTCAAAACCCTTGTAAACTTAGGTAAAGAGCATGCCTTTATGAGCTCTTAAATCATTTCTGCCACTTTTCCCTGTTTGAAATCACATAAAAGGTTATGAACATACCAAATTCCACAGCGAAGAGATGACTTCTAATGAAGGGATGAGAAGAAGTTTGTTCTATTGTGTTGTTTGTTTTCTAAGAGCCAAAGAGTTTAGGAGCAAAGAAATAGAAATACTTCTTTTCACGTCTACCATAGGAACAATTAAGAACCATATGCCAGTTACTTTTCAATAGGAAATACTAGACCCAACAATTTTTTGTGTGAACAACTCCTTATCCATTTTAATAGACTAACGTCAAAAATTCTTTTTGTTTTGATCAAAACTGTGTCTGAAATTCTTTCAGGACTCCACTATGAAAAAAATTTAGTAAACAAATGTCACAGGGAAGACTTCCCAGAATAACATCTACTCTCAAGATATAGGTTATTGGAGATTAAATTATTCATTTCCTCATTTTAGCTGTAAAGGAAAAGTGAAAAACATATATAGCACCGACTCATTACTTCATTTAGCTCCCAGTTCTCATTGCTCAATTGACCCTGTCACCTTTTTTGGACCATTGATGCCATACGCGCTAAAGGTAGGAAAATAGAAATAGAGGTAGGTAATATTTTTTTAATTTCTATACCATTTCATTTCTTTCCTCAAGAAATTTTAAAACCGGTTTCCTCCCATCGCCCAGGTTCTATGTTAAAAATGGTGGTACATTGCTGTTTAATGCAAAATTGGTATCATTTAGAAAAGTATCATCTCCGGGGCACCTGGGTGGCTCAGTTGGTTAAGCTTGATTTCAGCTGAGGTCACGATCTCAAGGTTGATGAGGTCGAGCCCCATGCCAGGCTCTGAACTAACTGTGTGGAGCCCTCTCTCTGCCCCTCCCCCATTCTCCCTCTCTCTCTCTCTCTCTCTCTCTCTCTCTCTCAAAATAAATAAACATTTAGAGAAAAAGACAAACATAATCTCCAAAACTTCTCGTGAAGTCATGAAAGTTTGCATTTTATTATTTCACTTCTTTTTAAAGAAAGTTTAACTTTTACTTGAGTCAGACTACTGCGTTCAAGTAACTAAAAGCCAGAACAAAAATTACCCACTGTTCCCTCATTAATGAAATCAATTTCTTTCTTCGTGGTGCCCAGTGAAATTCTCCACATGCAATTTCTATTTTCATAGGTATCTAGCAGTACCCCAGAGACAATGCAATTCTGGGTATAACTCCATGTGTGCTTTGTTATTTTGGCACAGAACTGCTTGGTTTGTTTCCTTTCCGTTCTTTTCTTTTTCACTCTCTAGCCTCCTCTTGCTCCTGGTGCCCAATATTAACAGATTGAAATATATCCATCACATCTTCCTGCTTGGTCAATACACACAAATATACATGATCAAAGACATCTTATCTCATTAATCAGAATTGGTAGATGGTCGGCAAATGGAGAGCATACAGCTGACGTATACATAACTTGAATATTTTATTAATTTAATCGTATACTTTTAAACACATTATATATGCTTCTGAAGCATATGGAGCCAGCTGGTTTTAAATTGTCTTGCGTAAAAAACACCCACATTTCTAGTCTGGTTTTCTTTAAAGTGGATCAAGCTTTTGAAGACATTCGCTAAGCATCTTACTATATAGTTTTTTCTCTATTTTTTTTTAATTTTCTTCTCTGCTCTTTTCACAGTGGTCTTGCCCATGCCTAAATTCTCAATATGTGGTTTCAATGGCTTTCATTTATGTGGTCTTTACAAAGTTTTTAACTTTGTCTACATGAAGAAACAACTCTTTTTTACGACATACTCACAAGCACTTTGTGTAACGTTTTATTAAATGGCAAAATTTCAGTAGCAATGCCATGAAGCACAAAGGAGTTTAGTAACAAACAGAGCCGACCCTTAGTAAGTGAAAGTTTAAAAGTAGGAACAGAACAGTATGGACAATCACATAGGAATCAATTTTCAGAAAGGGACCCACGTGCCTTTTGCCTAGTTTCTGGAGGGAATGGATAACAGATGAATTCGGTTCATCAGTTAAGTGGAAGATAGTTGAAAGAATTGCTTCATGTATGTTTTTGTCACTCATTTTAGATAAGGGAAATTATCCAGTATGTATTAATCAGCAACTTGCTTTTCTTAATGGTACGCAATTATTATTTTTTCCACAATAATAACGTAGGTCTAACTCATCGAACTCATTCTTTTCAACAGCTGAATGATATTTTATCACATGGATGTGTTAAAGATCCTGTCAACTTTTCCTTATTGATAAGCATTTAGATTATTTCGAGGTTTGGCCACTCCAAACAATGGTTTCATGGAAATCTTTATACATATATTCTTAGATGCTGCTGCATCGATTCCTGTGGGATAAATTCTTTAGTTTATTCCTCCTGTCTTTCAATTGCTACTTTTAATATCTCTCAGTTTCAAGTATAATTACACAATATCTTAAAGCAAGACTGGGGCTCAAGATGGATGACTGTAATTCATGATTTTACTAGGCAAGATTCTGACTAGTTTGGGAATTTCAACCAAACTGTAGTCCATTGATAACGCTGAATCCACTAGGTTTCAGAAGTCTATCGTGCATATGTTGGTTTGAGTAATTTTGTAAGTAAATTTCTCTAGTCCCTGTGCTTCTTTCATATGGAGAGTGCTACATCTAGGACAGCTCTGGTTTATTCCTGCGCTTTCTTTTCCTGCAAATTTTGTCATGGAGTCCAAAGGAAAACTTTGTCTGTATTGAGATGGTGAAGAGAAATATGGAGAATTTAGACACATAAAATGTTAATAGACCGTATAAATCTAAGCACATGATTTCCATTTCTTGCAAATCAGAACAAAGGTATAATAACATAAAAGTTAAGTCTGTTTTTAGTTTCCCATGATAATGTGGATTGTTTTGGATTTTATAGCTATTACGGGCCAGTGGGCTATAAACTACCAGCATGTGATGTATTTTCCTTAAGCTGTGACCAGCATCAACAAGCTGCTTTAAGCAGATTCAAGGCTCACAAATATCCCAGGAAAGTATTAGGGCCCCCAGGTCACTTGACTCTTCCCTTTAAGTCCACAATCATATACTGTACCTTCTAAATCAGCTGCTGTGCATGAACATGTAATAACATCCAATTGCTCATTCTGCAAGATGCACTTTTTTGTGCCACAGCATAGAGGTGACCTAATATATTAATATAATAGTTGTCCTCTTGATTATCAGTAACTTTATCTGTGGAAGTTTTGTAATAACCGGAAGTATGGAAGTTGGGCTTTATTGTGAGTTTTCTTTCATCATTTTAGATATCCCTAGTATATAGAAACCAGAGATGCCAGAGACAATAGGAGCCTAGGGTTATAAAAACGTATTTTGCTATTGCAGGCTATGAGTCTGGAGTTCTCTCTCGTCCAGCAAGAGAGTGGACACAGAAGTGAAAACGAGAGAGGCTAATCTCCAGGAGGAGGCAAGAGCCCCAGACAGGGATTTTGTCTCCATATTTATTGAGCTCTCAAGACCTTCCACACTTGGTGAACATGAAGAAAAGTATCGAGTAATAATCATTAACTTGTGTGTGTAAGATGCAGAGGGCCTGGGGGGGCAAGCGGTGTTTGGAGTTGTGATCATAGCACAATAGTATATTGGCGCCAGATGGAAAGTAGTTCCCTATAACAAATTACTCCTGATCCAGTTATAGTATCTTGCTAACTAACCTCAGGCACTTTTCTCCCTGTGGCGGCAGCTTTCCACCTTAAGCTTTTTTTAACCCATAAGAGTAAGGATGTCTTGAACCTATTTCCCCACATTTTACATTATTTCATTTATTGCAAAAATAAATATATCTTCCCTGTCAAACTCTTCTAGAGTAAGACAGAGATTTCTAAGGCTATTGTAGGATTCTGTTTAATGAAGTAGATCTATGCATTAACCATCCAGACTAAGTATGCATATCACAGTGTTAGTTTTGCCTCCTGCCCTGACCTAAAACCTGTTTTAGACAAGAACAATGATGAAGTCTGTCTTAAGGTTTTCACTAATATCTGGCAGGTACCAATTAGCTACTGTGGGTTTATGTTAATCTTGTAATGTATACACACAAAGTGGCTCCAGAGGTAAATATGGAAAACTAAATATGTAAGTGATAGAATATCCTTATCTACCACATTATGCTACAATTTTGACTATAAAGTAAACGTGAACCTTCGCCTCCTTAATTCCTGGATTAACAGAAACAAACTTTTGTATCTGTCTCCACTTGCCACACCACTCGCTAAAAGAGACCTAGTCATAGTTTTACAATTCAGTATGTCCTGACTGTTGTCCTTATGTTATTTTCCGCTTAGGATTTCTGCCAAAACCATTGGAGGCCTAATCCTTGGGAGACAGAGTAAAGAGGCAGAGTAGAAAAGTAGATCTGTTGCTTCTAAAAAAGGTTTCTCCATGTCTCCAAAGTCGTTGATATGCTCCTAATGCTTAGCAACCAGATATCAAGACGGGCGGTGCTTGGATTTGTAGCATTTGCAGATTTCCGTGATGTGATTACTCTCATTATGTATGATTTCCAGCCACCAACGTGATGTCACTAAATGCAGATTTGGGAAGAGATGTTAACCATCAGTTCTTCCAAAAAGAAGATCCCTTGCAACACACCTGTTTAAAAATGTGTTAATCCCCATCATCTTGGCATGTCCAACCAAGCCAAACTGAGTAGGGGATGACAGGTAGAATTACAGAGGTTAAGAGAAAAGTTGTATTTCTGATTCACAGTTGTAATTAAGAAAAATTTACAACGGGGAATCAGAAAGAAAGCTAAATTTCAGAATGTTTGATGAAATATGTTAATCTAGTGTTCCTGGGAAGTCTAGGATTGATTGGTAGAACTAACTATGCCTCATAATTGGTTATACATATATATATATATATATATATATATATATATATATATATTTCATGACCAGGATTTGAAATAAGTTATCCCAAGTTACCATATGCATAACAATGCTAGTTATTTTAGATAAATCTGAAACTATTCAACATGATGTATTGTTCCCATATAACTAAGATAAGACATTTATGTTTGAGGCAATATAGTTTGTATAATCATATATCTGTCCATTTATTCTATTCCTTGATCTTTCACGAGACTTTGTGAGAACTCACACAATCATTCAGCATCTCAGAGTTTACTTCTTAAACAAGGATATTAGCTTACACTCTTCTTTTTAGAAGATTATGACTAAGTAATATAAATATTAAAAATGCTTTGAGTTGTAAGTGGGTACCAGTACCACCCAAAACCATAGAACATCCCTATCAACTAGAATTTTCCACATTGAGAGAAATGTTCTATATCTACACTGCCCAATTAGACTTTCAGTTTCTCAATTGAACTCGCCACTTTTGAAGTGCTCAATTGCCACCTAATTAAATTAAATCCGAATTTCAATAGCCACATGGAGCCTGTGGCTCCCAGGTGGGAAGTGCCACTCTAAAAGACAAACCACTTGGGGTGCCCGGGTGGCTCAATGAGTTATGTGTCCGACTTTGGCTCAGGTCATGATCTCACAGTCTGTGAGTTCCAGCCCCATGTTGGGCTCTGTGCTGACAGCTCGGAGCCTGGAGCTTGCTTCACATTCTGGGTCTCCCTCTCTCTCTGACCCTCCCCCCTCTCTCTGCCCCCCCCCCTCAAAAATAAATAAACATTAAAAAAATTTTAAAAATTAAAAAAAGACAAACCACCAATGCTTACTTACTTTTCCATGAGCAAAACCAACAGTTGGTCAACAATTCTGTCCCACGTAGTGACAAACATGGTATTTTGAAAAAAAAAACTGCTCATGAATTTTAAAGACTGTGTTTTTTCACTAATAGTGGCAAAAATGGAAAGAAATTATATGTGCTTACTAGAAACTGAATTGGTTCACAATTCCCAAGCTTTTCAAAGAATCTAATTTTCTTTCACAACAGGAATTTAAAACATAGATTAAGACTTATCTGGAGTAAGAGAGAATAAATATGAAAAATGAGAACAATTATAGTGGTAATAAATGAATATTTGAATGAATACCTCTTCAAGATTTATAAAAATACCCAACATCATTGTTGATTTTTCTATCACTTATTTAAAAATATATGTTGCTGACTTTATGAATACATGAAGGATTCCTTAACACTTAGAAATGTATTTAAAAATCATTTTATAAAGATGATGTGGATATTTAGTTGAGTACCAATTTACCATAATATTCTAAAATTTAATTTCATTCAAAAAAATGTCTGTAAGCCTGCAGTTATCCAAAATTTGGCAAACACACACACATACACACACACACACACACACACACACACACACCACAAAAAAAACTTATCCAACTGTTTCCCGAAATACTTTTGGACCT
The DNA here is from genome assembly GCF_027475565.1 of Acinonyx jubatus. Lineage (NCBI taxonomy): Eukaryota > Metazoa > Chordata > Mammalia > Carnivora > Felidae > Acinonyx > Acinonyx jubatus. The sequence continues at coordinate 205,137,168 of NC_069381.1, read as the reverse complement.
GATTTAAGACAAAACAAAAATAAAACAAAACAGCAACAAAAATATCTGTAATTCAAAATAGGTAACTGAAGTTTTTATAGCTATTTTATTTATTAGCTGATCTTCCCATTTTGCAGCATTGATCTCTTGGCAACACTGTGTGAACTATCCAAATCTTGGACCTAGGAAAAAAATACGCATTTTGTTTACCTGTTCTAGAAGCGCTTTGAAAAAAAGCTCTCCTAGTTCCCCCAATTAAAATGTGAAAGGCACGCACAAAGCAGTTTGGCTGGTTCGCTCGGTGATAAGGAAACACAGGCTTTAGTTTAATTCATTCTTCTAAAGTGCCAACTGACAAGCTTACATTGAATTCAGGCCAGGCTCAAAAGTATAATTGATGTCAGCTCAAATTCTCAGCCAAAGACAAACACTGGATCTGTTGCTACTGGCTTTATTTGGGTTTCAGGTGCAGGGTCCCTGCCATATGGTATCCTTGGGGCAGGGCTTTTGTTATGGCGTGTGTGTGTGTGTGTGTGTGTGTGTGTGTGTGTGTGTGGCTGGCTGTGTGTGTGCTTGTTAATATTGCAAACATCCTTCAGTTGCAAAGCAAACAAAGGAAAGGCAATCCACTCATTGCCTAGAACCACTACAGACCACCAACTGCTGAGTATTATTAAAGTTACATAGAGCATTAGACAAATAGAAGTTCCTATCCAAGACACTACTTTACCAATGAATTCTTTATTTGCCCTTGACATCCTGTTTTCTTCTCACCAACAAATGGCTGTGCATTTATAATTAATGAATTGACACTGTATTAGTAATATAAAATTCAAGATCTTTTACAACAGGCCACTATTCTTTTTATAAGCTTTGTATCCGGAGTGTTCATTAAATCATCATTGACTGTGACTGCAGAGCCCTTTTTTTTATATGTGTAAGAAGATACCTTATTTGAAAATGTCAGGTCATTTGGACTGAATGGGTGTTTACATAAGAAGCTATTAAACAATTAAAAATATACATAACCGTAGCAGAATCAAAATATTCAGTACTGTAGTCAATAGATTTGAAAAATTTGAAAAAATTTGAAAAATAGATTTTCTTCCTGGCTTATATGACTGTAGCCTTAATTACTCAATCAAGTATTTATTAAGGCCCTGTCAAATTTAGGTACCACACGAGGCATTATGGGATACAAAGACATAAAATCCCTACTCAGGAAGCAAAGGGTTTTCATTCAAAGGGGAATACATATGAAACAACAGTGGATATTATAAGCAGAATATAATCATTAGATGGAAGTAGCATCGGATTAAAAGACCAAAGATATAAATAAATCCTGGCAGGTTCCATAAAGAAAATAGGACTTGGAAGAATTAATCGATTTTACATACAAGGACTTGGTTATGGAATATTATTATAGGTAAGAATAATAGCAAGGGAGAAAAAGGGGGTGAGAAGAAACATAACTGTGATTATGGATACCAGTACGACTAGTCTGACGGAGAATAGGGAATATTGTTAGGTGTCTAAAGTAGCAGGATTTGTGAGAAATTTATTGCAAAGCATCTAGTCTTAATCCAATAGAAAAGTGTTTTCAATGAGGTGTAGGATCCTAAGTCTATGCATATAAGCGTCCTGCAAATGTCTTGTTAGGCCAGAAAAGTGGGGTTGCTAGGAAAGCCCCATGTTAGTCTTTCCTATATATGGGAAGATTTTGGAAGACTGTGTTGAGTAAATTATGTTGTTTCATTTAATTTTTAAAAAGTTTCCATAGACAATAGCAAATTTCTAGCTCCTTAAATCAATCACAGAATAAAGTTAGCCCCCTAGCAACATATGCAATGCGTTTATAGTGCAAAGATTTTATTTCTCTGAGATGGTCATCACTGTGAGACTTCATAAGTTATTAACAGAGGACAAAAATTTAGAAATCCTGACTTTAATTCATACCGACACTTTTGCTATAACTGATACTATAATTGCAATACAAATAAACAGCATATAAATCAGTGACCCTACAGAGGAAATACTGTACAGAAAATTAGGTGTTAATTTCCTTCTGCCCAGCATCTTAAAAAGACAAAATTATCAAGATAATTACAGGTGAGAGAGTTTTCTCCTGTCACCACTGCAGTCTCCAAGAGTTCAAAGACTAATTAAAATGCTTTTTTCACACGTGTTAGCTTCATTCAACATGCAGCTCATGAGAGAGTCTTGGTTAGACTCCCCGAAGTCATTCTGTCTTGAAAATCATATTAAAAGCCAAGCTCCTTCTAAATAATATGACTTCATAAAAGGTCCACCTCTGAGCACTTCTCCAGCAGGTACCAAGATCTGTTTCAAGTATTCTAACTTACAAATTGGAAAAGTTCATTGCTTAGCACTCTGACTCAAAAGCACTGTTCAAGTGGGAGTTACAGACGAAGAATTTCAACCACCTTTTAAAATGTTGCTCTATTAATATGCAGCAAACCTCTGCAGTCTGTTTGGTTAAATGCTCTTCTGAAAGGCCAGGGCTGGCCAATTTGTCCTGTTGGGTATTAAACTTGACCTTTGGAATGTTGCTCTCCCTCTCACTAATCCTGCCTCTTGGATATACGGTGACCATTTATTTAAAAGGAACATGGTGGACATTCTGTTAATCATTAGAAAAGGGTTTGTTGCAGATTTATGAATGTTTTGAATGCCTGAAGAAGTGTTTTTGGTATATGAATAATCATCATGAACTCATCTGCAGCTTTTTGTTATGCCACACCCGTCTTTTGAGTTATTCTGAACCCATTGGAATCACCTGGGGAACTTTGCTACAGCTCAATCCCCAGGCCCTCCCTCAGACCAGTTAAACCAGGATTTCTGACCTTCACTGCCTGGAAGTTGAACTGGGACAGTGTCACATGCTTCCACTTTGTAGGGTGTTTTATAGTGTTGTGGTCCATCCAGTATTTCCTCAAATCATCTTAACTCTATTTTGAACCCTAGAAAGTAAGATACAGGAAGCTTGTGAATGGGATGTTAATGTACTTTCTGTTAGAAGCATATAGTAAATGTCAATAAATATGATACATCCATCCCCCCCTTCACCTCCTCCTCTCCTCTTCTTTCTCATCATAATCATGATTGTTAATGCATAGCAGGTAAGCTTATTTAATCAGTGAAACATGTACTTATTTGCCTTTAGATTGGTTGATTTGGTGTGTGTGTGTGTATATATATATATATATATATTTCCATGCTATTATATATATATATATTTCCATGCCATATGTATATATATATATATATATATATATATATATATATATATATTTCCATGCTATTTCTATTTTAGAAGTAATAAGAATTATTAGGTAAACAAAATTACAGGAAAAAAAAGGGAAGATATTGTCAGTCATCATTCTATCATTCAAATGGAAATACTAGTAAATACTCTCAATATTCTGGTGTTTTCTTTCATGTACCTTTTATATTTCTTTTTTGTTGTTGTTTTAAATAAAATGCTCTTGGTTTTTTTCAAGTTTCCTTCCATTTATTTTTTACAGTTGTACATATATATAGCAGAGTATTTCTCATAATTTTTGAAAAGTCTAAAAAGTTATCCAAATTCCTATTCTTAGGTTAATTCTTTAGTTAGCTAACTAGCTGGATGGTTAGACATTTGTCAGAGTTTCCTTTTTGAGTTTTTATATTTGAGAATCCAGAAACATTTTTAAAAATTGCTGCACGCTAAAAGTAGCATTGAATATCTCAGTCTGGAAAAAATATATATAATCACATGCAGATTTCACTATATACACCAATTAATGAAGATTCTGAGTGGAGTAAATCAGTTAGGTGTCCTCAGAATGAAACGGGTTCAAAAATGTATTTATAAAGTATCCCGAACTCTAAGTTAATGTTAAGATCCAATTTTTAAACTAACACATATGCAATTCATACACTTACAAACCACTTGGCAACCATCTTTTTCAAAATGTCAAGATAGAAAATTTAAGTAAGTGAAAGAACCATATGCATGGCTCTCCCCTTTGGAGGGCACCAGCTCTTTGCTATCTCTGACACCTTCCTAAAGAACTAATAAATTGTTTCATCTCTGCCGCAAGCAGACAATTTCTAGTCAACAGCCACCACAGCTAGTGCCCCTGCACCATTGAAGCTCAGCCTCTCTCACCAGAGCTGGCCAGGAAACCAATAAGCAGACAGGGCAGGGGACTGGAAATATGAAGTGAGATATGTGCAGACCCTCTCAGTCATGCACTCTTTTTCCTCTTTCCTCCTCATTCCACCCCTATCAGAACTGCAGGTCAAGGAAAAAAGCCAAGAAGAGCCCTGAGCGTTCTTCTGAATGTCTTGAAAACTAGTCCAGGATGAAATAGCCTCAACAGGATACTGATTTCAACAGCCACAGCAGGGAGATTCTGACATTACCCTCAACCCAGCCCCCTACTCTTTCCCAAATGTTTGTCTTACTTCCCTGAAATCCTCACCTTCAACTGATCACAGTCCTATTGGTTTACCTACTAGGCAAGATTTCCGAACCTCCTCTCATGTCTTTCCTCCTCCCTTCCATTGACTTATTAACTGATTCTTATCCTCTCGTTACTAAATTGTCATGGGAACCTTCAGTTGGTCTTCCTGGTTTCATCCTCTCATTTCTATTTATTAACCACAAGGCTGCCAGGATGATTTTCTAAGTTTTTAAAACTGCCTAATTGTTTTGCTTTAAAAATTTTTTTTTTAAATCTCCATTGTTTCTTTGTGCCAATGGGATAGATACGAACTCCTTATCATGGCATAAAGGTCTTTGCATGACTTGTTTCCAGTCTAATGTAAGGACACCATTCCAACCCACCTCCCTGTGCCTCATCTTCTCCCCCACCACACCTACCTTGTTTTTCGGCAACCCAGACCTTCCCTCCATTCCGTCAACACACCATTTCTCTTCTTGACCATATATGTCTATGACATTCTTCCAGCACAGGAAAGAATCTCAGAATTAACATTTGGAGAGCACATTCAATTTTCCAAGCATGTAATCTGCACAGCATTGCAAAGATGTAAGAATTATTATTTCTGTTTTGTAGGCAAAGAAACAAGGAGAAGGAAATTGTCCAGGCGTACGCCATGCTTGATGATGTCACCTGGCTTAAAATCTTTGTCATTCCTCTTGGGTAGAGTGCTCTACACTTAAATCTTTGGCTGAAAAATTCTTACTTGGCCTTTAAATCTCATTTAAAAAAATATTTTTACCATTTATTTATTTTTTAGAGACAGAGACAGAGTGCAAGCGGGGGAGGGGCAGAGAGCGAGGGAGACACAGAATCTGAAGCAGGTTCCAGTTTCCATACTCTGAGCTGTCAGCACAGAGCCCAATGTGGGGCTTGAACCCACAAATTGCGAGATCATGACCTGAGCCAAAGTGGGACGCTCAACCTACTGAACCATCCAGGCACCCCCTTTAAATCTCACTTTAAATTTAGCTCTTCTCCAGAGGAAATGGACTAACCTTCTTGAACATCACAGTACGTGCGAGGGTGATCCCAGAATTTCTGTATGGGACGCTCTGGTAAGCAATCCACTTGAAAGGAAAAGAGAGTGGGGAAAAGCAAGGAAATTTGCCTTGAAGTTTTATTTACATAATGTACTCACTGTTTCCTCCCTATGTTTTATGCCAATGAAGATGATGGGGATATTAATGCCCCCAGCCCACCTAACTGTTGGCATTGCAATACTACCTTCTCTTAGGATAGATACAATTGTATTCTAAGTTCTCCACTAATATATTTACTTGCCAGACCAAAAAAGTGAGTTCCTGAAGGTTTTGCACGACGTCTTATTGATCTTTCTATTCTTTGTCCTTTTCAGGGAGGTGGATTTACCTGGGTGCTTAATAAGTGTGGGGGAAACGGGGGCAAGAGTGGATGAAATGGTCGTTTCTCGCCATAATAATCCTTTGGAGCATTGTCATTAAACTTCATCAGAAACCAGTTTGGAAGTTTGGTGTTTTCAATTATCAAGACTTAAGGCTCTAACTATCTGTTAATGCCATGCAGGGATATTTTAGTAATTAGGTTTTTATACATTTAAGCAAATAGGTCACTTTCATACCCAAAGCCAGTGATCCGTTCATCCAAGTAAGTGCCATAATTTGCTTCTGAAAAGAAAATTTCACAGTTAATTCACTTCAGTCTTGGTAATGACTATATTTCTATTATTACAATTCAATTGAAATTAAAGAAATCTTTTCAAAAATTTAAGCTTGGAACTTGGATACTTTGGTTGAAAATGGTGATTGCAAATTGAGAAAGTTTTAAGAAAACATGTTTTTTGTTGTTTTTTTTTTCATCACCTCAAAGTGGGAACTCCTCAAGAATAGGACTGCCATTCCAGAGAGAAGCAAACGAGCCAAGACCCTGATATGTTGCATCAGATTTTGAGGGAATACATTAACAGAGACCCCATGCAGCTCATTGTTTCTGCATCTACACAGTGAACTAAGACAGGAGGGAATCGTCGTATTTTAATTCTCTCACTAATGTTAGGATGGCCACCATGACCGTTTGAGTCTCTGAGGCAAACACTAGATTCTTGGCATAGTTCACTATCCCATCTAATCCTCACAGGTATACTCTAAGGTATATAATATCCACCTGTCTCTGCCAATGGGGACACTGAGGCGCAAGGTTTACACAATTGACCAAGGTAAGCAAGGGGAAAAGATTTTGAGGCCACGATCTGACATGCGTCTTCTGTAACTTATCTGATATCATCTTGTTCTTATAAGCACAAATTCTGCTTAGTTATTTCAGACGTTTGTAATCCTTCAGGTTGATGGTGTCACTTGAAATCACAGGCATTTATAGAACTTGATTTCATCTTACAGCGCCTCAGTTTACTTCTTACAATTGTCCTGAGGATTAAATGACAGAACAAATGTAAAACAACTCAACCTGGTTCAGGGCTTATAATAAGCACTCAAAAAACTTCCAGTGATGGTTGTGGTGGTACTGGTGGTGGCGGAGGTGATGATGATTAGGTCTAACCTGCTCATTTTCAGTGATTCAGCGATCAAATATCCAGAAATCAAATATCAAGGACTCCTGGAGAAATGGTGTCAAAGCTTAATTCTCATTTCTCAAAAAGGCACTGTTTACCTAGAGGTTGCTTGATGCTATATTAAAGAGCGTATCAGTCTATATCCTGGCGTGGAGGTAAAAAAGAAGCAAACAAAATGGAGGTAATCTCTAGGTTCAATGTGATATATTGCCTTGCAACTCAAGGTATGTTCAAGCAGCGTCAGCATCACCTGGGAGCTGGCTAGAAATGCACACTTTCAGCCCCACCCCCAGACTTACTGAACCAGAATCTGCATTTTAACAAAATTCCCGGTGATTCATAATCCCATCAAAGTTAGAGAAGCACCACTATAACATATTTCAACATGGAAGCCAAATAAAGATTAGCACATGGACTGTGGAGTTTGAAGGACCTGGATTCCAGCCCTGTCTCCATTATTTGCTACCTGTGAAACCTTGACAAGTTCTCAGAGGGATGAAATAATATAGTGCATTTAAAGCACCTAACACAGTATGGTAATAACTATCTTAATAATTAAGATAGACCAAACTAAACCCAGATAGTAATAGTAAGAGGCATACTTTAAATGACAAATGAGAAGATTTGGGCATGGGTTCAAAAGTTTTACCTTGCAAATGAGAATAAAACAGATTTACAGAGAGAATATTTTAAAGGTAATTATGACATATCTGAGTTTATATTTTAAACTATATATATATATATATGCAATTTACCAAGTATATACAAAATGTTTATTACCATTTCCAAATACAGCTTTATATTAATGTAGGAGAAACAAACCTGATTCAAGAGGATATTTCAGATTCTGTCCACCAGCCATGGCTAGATTCTTAGTTGACCATCATCTTATCCCATAAAGCAGATTGTGTAGAAATGTACATTTTTCATTTGTTGAGTAGAGAAGTAACTCAGTGTTAAAGTGCTTGTCTTATTTTATTAGTTTTCAGTGTGTTAAAACTAGGGTATTTGTGAGATGACTGCCTTCCTACATGATTTAAAAATTGCTTGGCCAAGTGAAAATGAGGCAAAGCTGGGTGGCCTAGATGTGGCCTGTATCACAGTAAAAGGTAACATTAACCAGAAAATAGAATGGGATGCCCACAAGTTCTAGGAGAAGTTAACTTTTCTTCAGCAAAAATGAAGTTATTTTACTAGAAGAACTTTGCAAATGCCTTTAAACTCCTGGAGTATCATCTTCTGTTTGTGACACAATGATATTAGGATGGCCAGCGATGAAACGGTATTTTGAAGCAGCTTTTGGATTCGAGAACATATTCTGTTGCTCTAATGTCACATGATCAGCCTGAGTGCGGGCCAAATGTGCACCCTTATGTAGCGAGCTATGAAGTAGCCACTTTATAAATGAAGACAGTGGGTCTTTCTCTACCAGCCATACCTAGTGACAATAGTAAAACGATTTTCTATCATAGGACCAAAACACAGGCTCTTTAAATTTGTTTCATCTAGTGTTATATATGAAATATGAGTGGTCTTAAACCTAGGTGATCATCACATAGGCTTAGCATAAATTGAATAATGAGATAACAGTATTACAATTTTTCCATGGCATATTCTTCTCCCTACATGGGTAATTATATCTTCTTTATCCAATTGCTTTTCTGAAAGTAATTAGCAAATTATAAGATGGTGTCTCTAATTGTCAGATTCTGGTCTGTATTTTTCGCCATCTAACATTGGTCCTCAAGCATTCTGTGTACAATTGGGCCACTAAAGTTAATGCCTGGTTTGGAAAGCCTAATCCTAGCTTCTATGATGAAAGATCTAAACCCATATTAGACAGATTGATTTCCAGTGCCTTAAAATTAATTTGACCTTTTCTTTTAAGTTACAAAGGAGCCAGGGTTGTGACAGAGATCTACTGACCTATTTCTCAACAAATTGTTCACCAATAAAGCTTAGGACTTAATTTTTAGTCATTACAGTAACCTCTCCTTCCATTTATTATCAGTTCGCACCAGGGACCTTTAGGGAATTGCTTGTCAGCACTGATTTTTTGTCACTCTAGAGATCCTTGAAATATTATATTTGATAACCATCCTAAGACCTGATTAAATTGCATGAGATAAGAGCCTTTTTTCTCACAACTCAGCCAGAGAGATAAGTCCACTACAGCTGCTAAGAGCTGGGCAGAATGACTTCCATCATCCTTCCATGAACAAGGCCTACGTAAATCTCCTCTTTCTGATTTTTCAGGGTTAATATGCATTGCATTTCTCCCCCTCGTTATAATGATGTCACATAAGTATCTGGAAACAATCCTCCTGCCCCTTGATAAGACTGCATTCTTTTTTTTCCATAAAGGCTTTTAATTTAAGCTATTCTTAAAAATATTTGAAAAGGTCACTGGCCTCAAAACTGCTATTATAATATGGAATCAAATTGCATGGAATCCAAACAGTTGAATTAATGTGCTCGGCTTTTAGAAATTTAAATATGTATCATGAAAACAGATATTTTCCAGCTCCACATCTATAACAAGCTTCAGAAGGTGCTTTAAACCACCCTTTGTATGAGCTAAGGGGATGTGTTATGCTTTTCCCCAAACCCCAGCTAGAATGGGTTTCTTTCTCTTTACCATTTTTTCTAAGTCTTACCCTTTCTTCAAGGCCCCTCCCTAACACAAATCCCAGCTCCTTCATGCTGTTCCTTTCTGGTTGCCCATCCTTCCATTGCAAATCTCTCTCATTTGTCAATTACCCAGCAAGTACTTCATAGCGTATTCAGTCCTCATTCTGTACAAATAGCGTTCATTCATATATATATATTTTTTAAGTTCATTTATTTATTTTTGAGAGCGCACACGAGTGGGGAAGGGGCAGAGTGAGGGAGGATCCCAGGCAGACTCCGTGTTGTCAGCCAACATCGGGCTCGATCTCACAAAGCCTGAGATCATGACCTGAGCCGAAATCATGGGTCTGATGCTTAACCGACTGAGCCACCAAGGTGCCCCTGCCAATAGTGTAGCTTTTAATCTGAACCGTTTGTCACTCCAGAATAGTGGTTCTGCCCTAAAACTTATTATATTCCCAGAAAGTAGCATGATGTGAACATAGATCTGAAGTCACAGCCTGAGTGCCATCTAAGCCACAGGCAGACGGGGTCTCCAAAGAAAAGAAATGTTGCGTTATTGAAAAATAGAGGGAAGTGAAAAGGGTAGAATTGAACCAAATAGAACAGATGGTCTCTATACCTAATAACTCACCTGTTCCTTAACAACCCTTTGTGACAAGAACTACCATAGAGTCCTACTTACCAATCTAATAAAGTAAATCACTATATTGTGTGAAAAAGAAAACTGAAGAATAAAGCATGAAGTCTGTGCTTCCAGCGAGTCATTAACAATTAAAGTTAAACCAGAATTTGAATCTGGGAAATTAGGTTAATAAAAGCAAGAGCGCTTATTTGCCCCATAAATATTTACTTTGGGTATTTTTTTTTAATTTTTTAAAAATGTTTATTTATTTTTGAGAGAGGGAGAGACAGAGTGCAAGCTGGGGAGGGGCAGAGAGAGAGAGGGAGACACAGAATCGGAAGCAGGCTCCAGGCTCCGAGCTGTCTGCACAGAGCCCCATGTGGGGCTCGAACCCACAAACTGCAAGATCATGACCTGAGCCAAAGTCAGACGCTTAACCAACTAAACCCCCCAGGCCCTGGTCCCCTTTACTGACTTTTTAAATGATTAAGAAATCATGGGACACCTGGGTGTAGAGCTTGCTTGAGATTATCTCTCTCCCGCTCTCTCTCTGCCCCTCACTTGTGTGCTTTTTCTCTCAAAAATAATAAACATAATAAAATAAGTAAATAAATAAATAATCACGATGACAACAAGGAAAAGCAGATAAAAGGGGAAATTACTCCTGATTCTCGTACAAAATGTTTCTTTGACACTTTATAGAACATTCTAGTTTTCTATTTGCCCCTTTTCTGAATATCTTCCTCTTTTTACTCCTCCATCCCCTGAGGCATGGGCAAACAACCAATAAGGGGCTGGCATCCTGGAAGCTCCTGGTGCTGGTTCCAGTGGCCCACACCACAGTAAGAGCTTCCAGGGAGAAGAAAAGAATGGACCTGGCATCATGGAACCTGGGAGCTCCAGCCCCAGGGAAGAGACGAGGTGCTTGGGACTCAGAGAGCTCCATCAACTAGGCTCAGAGCTAGTGAAGATGGCGGGCTCTTTTGTAGCAAAGGTGAACATGTCCACAGCAGTGATGATCAGGCCTTCTGGCTTCTGCTCTGCTTTTCCCTGTGGGGTAAAAATCCCTCCAACCAGAATCCCACGTGGCACAAAGGTGCTCTAGTCTAGGGGATAGGGTGATGCAAGCAACACCCTCCCTACACTTTTCTGTGGGACCATCCTCGATGTTTTGAGCTTCTCGGTGTTTCTTCTTCATCTTCATTATAGTCCCGAACTTTCCCAAAGCTATTCATGTTGGCTGAAAGTTATTTCTTGTTTGTGTTGTTTCTATTGGGGAGATGAGCATTGGGACCGCCTCGCCTGCCGAGTCCTGCTGATGTCACCCTTCACTAATGGTATAATGTTTTACCCAGGCAATAAACAGCTCTGTTTAAACAAATTCTAGATAAAATAGGAGTGGCAGAGAACTCTCAGCTAAGAGCCAGGGTTCTGGGGTCAGCCAGTATGGTTCAAACCTAGCCCTCATCAGTTATTAGCCGTGTGACCCTGGATAAGTTACTTAACCTGTGTGTTATACTACGTCCTCATCTGCAAAATAAGGATCTATTTAAGTGTTCACCTCTAGGATTGCTTTAAGGGTTAAATTACATAATGAATATTAAGTACCAACATAGTAGTCATAAATGCTTAAGTTTAGTTACTGTCATTGCAAATATGCTCTCAACTAAAATAATGTGCTATGCATTAAAGAGCGCCTGGGTGGCTCAGACGGTTAAGTGTCCCACTCTGAATTTCGGCTCAGGTCATGATCTCCTGGTTTATGAGATCCAGCCCCACCACGTTCTCTGTGCTGACAGTGCGGAGCCTGCTTGGGATTCTCTCTCCCTCTCTCTGCCCCTCTCTTGTGGTCTCTTTCTCTCTCTCAAAATAAATAAATAAATAAATAACCATTAAAAAAATTGTGTGTGTGTATGTGTGTGTATATATATATATATATATATATGTATGTATATACACCTATGTATACATATATACATATATATGCATATATACATATGTATACATATATACATATATATGCATATATACATATGTATACATATATACATATATATATTTTATATATATATATATATATAATCTTCTTTCTTTATCCATTCATCAGTCAATGGGCATTTGGGCTCTTTCCCTACTTTGGCTATTGTCAATAGCGCTGTTTAAAACAAAGAGGGAGACAAATCACAAGAGACTCTTTCATGCAGAGGAAAAAATGAGGATTGCTGGTGGGGTCTTTAGGGGGATGGGCTAAATGGGCAATGGGCACCAAGGAGGGCACTTGTTGGCATGAGAACTGAGTGTTATATGTAAGTGATGAATCACTAGCTTCTATTCCTGAAATCATTATTAAACTATATGTTAACTAACTTGTTTCAAATAAAAATAAATAAATAAATAAATAAATAAATAAATAAATAAATCCCGAATTTTGTTTATTATCTAAAGCCATTTTTATTACCATTATTGTTATAAACAACAAAGCAATTTAATATATTAGTGTAAAATAGGAATCTGAAATGTCAAACATAACTCTGATATTGAGCCATTAACTCATCTTTACACACTAAATTCTTTCACTCTCCACAAACTCCCATGGGATTGATTTATTTTTCATAGACAATTATTATCCTGTGAAACACAGGGGGGCTTGCTGGAGGAAAATCTGGTGGCAACAGAGAATTCTGGCTCCTGGACTTAGCTTGGTGAAGATAAAATTATTTTAAGCATGTCTTCTAATTAAAGTGGTCTGGAAATAGGAAGAAGCAAGATACTGAGAGCACTCTATATGCTAGGGTGGTAGAAAATTGTCCCAAATGCTTTCCTGAAATGTTTCAGTAAGGCAGAACAGTTAAGTAAATAACATGTTTAGAATTAGGCAGGAAAATTGAGAAAAATCATATTTTGAATTCATTTCATCTCTGTCGTAAGTGTCTTTACTAGGTCAGACATAAATATATGCTCCCTCCTTCCCTCAAAAAAACCCTATTCTTCTGCTGTTCTACTAATTGGGTGTATCTTGTTGACATTTTTGTTTCTTTTTGATTGTTATCATTTATTGAACATATCTTAAATTAAATACAATGCTCAGGTGTGGATAGACCACAATCAAGGGGACGAGCAAGGATAATTGACTCTGGGGAATACGGCATAATTTTCCCCACAATGTTAGTTCAAAATAGGATATCCAATTCCCCTTGCTTTATAAGCCCTAAGCTAGGAAGTATTAACATAGATTTAACCTTCTATTTGTCTGTTACTCTCAGGTATCTTCTTACCATAACAGACCATATTTGATGACTTTTTTTTTTTTTTTTTTTACTTTTCCCTGGAAGGATCTACATTCAGTATGAATAACTTGGAAGGCAGGAGATGCTGTTAGTGATGCAAAGGCCAGATGGGGAGAGCAGATTAGTTATCAGTCTGTGATATGTTTTAAGGGGACGCCAGGCCAACACGATTGGAAGCTGCATACTCAGTGATGCCTTCCATATACTAAGTTCATTAGTGAAAGATCATTCCTTCATGTTGAACTGAAAATATAAATCTTATTTAGGAAGGACTGGCAGTTTACATGATGTCCTTGTTGAAATAAAATAAGAATAACAACAAAACAGGAGAATTCGAGAAACCAACACATCTCTAGAGTTATCTGATTATTTATAGAAACCAATATGGATAGTTATTACCCTTGAAATGCCTGACACCTGCTAGCTGGGGCCCTTCCTTACGGAGATGCAGCCCCTTTCTTGTGCATCCTTGATTTTTCAGTGCAGTCTGGAGCTTATGTGTTAATGGAGGATGGCGGAAGGATGCAAACAAAGAGATATTCCACATGAAATACTGTACAGATAAAATTGTGCTTTATGGGATTTTACCAGCTCTGGCCTGCCAATCAGACACATCCTATGCAACGCATAAGATCTTAGCTGCAGCTGTCACCACGGCTCTAGACCATTTGCTTCTCCTTGGTCTCTACAGAAAGCAGGTTAGCATGGGTACCACCACCGGAGAACATCTCTCCTCCTGCCTATGCCCCGGACATGTCTGAGTCCATTGCTGAGTCTTCCCGTGTCGAGATGAAGCAGGAGACCTGGGACACCTGCTTGGTGGGATTTAACAGGCTGTAGAATGGACCACTGGTCAATGAGATAAAGGATCCAACAGGTCCATTCTTATTTCCCCTCCATGAACATACCGCCCTGAGATGCAGGGATGCATATCGCTTTTCTAAAGATGGTCTTATGAGAGATCAAGCCCTTTACTTTTGATTCTCTGGAACTTTTCTTCTCAATTTAGTATCAGCACATAAGCCTTGGCCTTGTGCTTTGTCTTCTAGGTGACTTGGTCTAAGATAAGTGGCTATGGGCAAACAAGTACATGGGTGGATTCTTCTCTGAATCCCACCCCTGACAGAAGTTGTGAATGAATCCAAAGATCCTCTTCTCATTTTATATGAAATTCTAGGTGGCCTCTTGTTTGTGCATTTTATCACTTTGGACAACTTATCCTAAAATTTTCCAGGTGTTTTTTTTTGGAAGTGGATACAATGTTATTTAAAATAACGTGCTGATATATTCAGCTGTTGATTGTACCCCAATGATTATTTAATAAACTGAGAAAATCACGATATGGGCTCTGTCATATTGATAGGGCTAATAGACATGATTCACAAGGTAAAAACTGAGTAACTGGACCCTCAGTTGAGTAGAGGAAACACCTACCACTCAGTATTACCTAACAAAGGAGATAAAATTGTCCCATCAATGGGCTCCACCTCTGACTCAAGAGCCCTAAGATAAGCTGTGCAATTTGGACTCCATCAAAAAGTTGAGCATTTCGGTTGAAACTCTCCAGAAATAAGAGAGAAACTCTCCAGAAATAAGACACGTGTGAGCCTTGAGCCTTGCAAATGTCCACACCTCTGACCCCTGGCCAGTACCTCCATCAGCTGGATGATGGATTCCAAGGTTTGGTTGTATAATTCCATGTAATTTACAGCTGAATTTCAATAACTCTATTTAGACAACTAAGTCAGGCATGAAGTCTTTTAGTGTATGAGACTCCAGGGCAACAGTTCTTAAACATGTTGGCCTTAAGAATATTGGCACTCA
The DNA here is from genome assembly GCF_027475565.1 of Acinonyx jubatus. Classification (NCBI taxonomy): domain Eukaryota; kingdom Metazoa; phylum Chordata; class Mammalia; order Carnivora; family Felidae; genus Acinonyx; species Acinonyx jubatus. Next base: position 205,121,763 of record NC_069381.1, on the reverse strand, counting down.
TAAAAAATAGTGAAAACTCCAAAGAGCTTTTGCTTATTTGGATTATCACTATTAATATTTGCTTTACTAGAAGTTGAAATTGAGAAGGTATAAAATGTTTATTTATTAATTCATCTAAAATAAACACATTGCATGCTAACAAAGGTAATATACTTTTAGGAACAAATATATTTCTAAAACAAAAAAAATACCGAGAAAAGTGCCATTGGTGCACATTTCTGCAATCTTTTTAATATCTTGCTTAATAGAAGAGAGCTACATTCTCATATCTGCTCTGTATTAAGTGTGTAGTTGAGGGGCACCTGGGTGACTCCGTTGGTTAAGCGTCCAACTCCGGCTCAGATCATGATCTCAGGGTTCATGAGTTTGAGCCCCACATTGGGCTCTTTGCTGTTAGCCCGGAGCTTGCTTCAGATCCTCTTTCCCCCCCAGCTCTGCTCCTCCCCTGCTTTCTCTCTCTCTCTCTTTCTCTCTCTCTTGCAAACATAAATAAACATTAAAAAATGTGTAGTTGAGAAAAGGATAAATATTTCAATAGCTTTTTAGATAACTAGGGATATTCATCTCTGATACTACACTCAAATTTGGCAAGAAGTATTGCTTAACTTTTTTTTTTTTACCATGTGGAATCTAAAATCATTTCCGTGATCTATGACATTGAAGCATTGAAATCCATTTGATCTATTTTGCACTTTGAATGAGTCTTACCCATACATTATTTTGCAACAACATGTGTAGGTCAACTGGAACATATTGGTTCACTGAGTTATGAAGATCTTCCAAATGTTGACATATTTAAATATACAATATCAAAAACATCATAATTGTCCATATTAACCACCAATCTGATTTCAAAACTCTTTAAATATTGGGAAATAGTCGAGTTCACTATGTCAGACACATCTTTTCCAAAATCTAATTGTTGCTAGAAAGCTCAAGTTTTATCACTGGTAATGAATACTGTTAATTATTTGCTGTGAATTGACAAGCTCACTTCATTCAATTTTGAGAAAGTGTTTGCTACAAACCCAAATCTGCTAACCACAATTTGCCTGTCAGCTTTTTCAAATAAAATTAAAAAAAAAAAAAGTGGGTCGTGGCTAGTTCAGCTTAGAACAAAACAATCACACTTGTCCCTTTCTTCAAGACAACATCAAATTTCAGTATGTAGCAAAAGTGCTGTGCTTTCTCTTTCATCACAAAGATTAGCAAATTAAAATGGTGTGTATTAAATGTCAGGATTTAATTAAAGAAATGCTTTACACTGCTTTATCAAGGATATTCTTAAATAAAATAATGAAATTGGCCTTTTTTTCCCTAGTAGGCTAATATGTGATGGCGAAGGATTCAATTATTCCTACAGTTTGGTACCATTGTCTTCATTTGAACAAAGACATCATGACTTTTGCACCGTCAGCACAAGTATTAATGTAGTAGAAAAGATGAGTAACATCTTATTGTGTTTTTTTTAATGTTTATTTATTTTGAGAGAGCAAGAGAGAGAGAGTACACAAGTGGGAGAGGGGCAGAGGGAGAGACAGAATCCCAAGCAGACTCTGCACTGTCAGCAGGGAGTCCAATGTGGGGCTTGATCTCACAACTGTGAGATCATGATCTGAACTGAAATCAAGAGTCAGACACGTAATCCACTGAGCTACCCAGGGGTCCCGGGTAATATCTTACTGTTAAGGAAGAGTTCTGATCTTTTGGAAGCCCCAAATGTTTCATCAACTACCAGGGGTCCACAGACTACACTTTGAGAACTTCTGCTCCAGGCTATTTGGGGAATGAGTGAGGATCCAAGAAAGTGCCTCCATGAGTTGGAAGTTTGGGCAGAAAGAGAAAGGGAAAATCTCTACACCAGCCTTGGAAGGAGAATCAAAATACACAGTGTGAATGTGAATCAAAGTGACTCAAGTAAGACATCACAAACCCTAGTACCAAGTGTAGGTATCACATAAGGAGGAAAATAAGGAGGTAGATGAGGACGAAAGTATTGATTGGGTGTCAGTAAGAGAGAGCCTTGGGTAAATTTTGGGAAAAGACAATGCCCTAAAGCTATTTGTCTTGAGGCGTCCATGATGAAAATAGAAGAATTGGCTATGTTTAAAAAGCCAGTGGCCATGTGGCCTTAAGTGCTGTTCCAGCTTGATTGCTGGATACTTTGATGAATTATAAGCATATTCCAACATACACTGTGTTAGGGACATAACAATATGCACAAAATACCAAAAGGAGCATCTGAATATATCACATAATTGATATCCAACATGTCAAAGGATTCCGTACATTATTCCTTTCAGTACTGACCCAGGTACTTCATCGATGCTTATAAAATAGGAGGTAGGTCACAAAACTTCAGGCTGATGCAGAAAAGCCCTTACCTGAGTCGGTTTCCTCCGGGGAAGTAGAGAAGTGACAACATTTCTGATCAACACAGCTTCTTAAATGGAATACAGTGGTGACATTAATTAGCCTCTCTAGAAAGAGACAATATTCAAGAAAACAAAATATTAATGTGCTGCAATCAAATTCAGTAGTTTCTTAAATGTAGAAAAATTGAAACAACAAATCCCAAAGAAAAAAGCTATAAATAACACATCTTCAAAACCTTAACAGTAAATAAATCTTGAACAGTAAGATTTATAGTGTTACTCTTCCTTGCCATCCTCCAAAGACTCCAAGCCATATTTTATGAAATTTTTTGAAACTCAGGTTTGCTCTGATAAAAATCTACAAAAAGTAAAATTTACCCTTTTGAGTTGACATATACTTTGACAAATGTATACAACCATGTAATCACCACCGCCACAATCAAAACAGAATATTCCCACTATCTGCAAGAATTTCCTCGTGCCACTTGATATTGTATCCCCATTCCCCAGTGCCAGTGGAGGCAACCTGTCATTTTATTTATGTTCCCATGGTTTTCATTGTTCTAGAACATCATATAAATGGAGTCCTATAGTAGGAGCCTTTTGTGCCCAATTTCTTTCACCTTGCGTTATGCTTTTTGAGATTTCTTTATATCCCTTCATCCAGCAGCAGTTTATTTTTATTAGTGAGCAGTCTTCTATTGTTTACCCATTCACCCGTCGGTGGACATTTAGATTGCTTCTCATTTGGGGCTATGATAAATAAAGTTGAAGAAATCACTTTCAGGTATTAGTATAGACAAGAGTTTTATTTCTCTTAGGGAAAAATCTAGGGAGTAGCATTGCCAGGTTCAATGTTAAGTGTATTTCCAACTTTATAAGAAACTGTCAAACCATTTTCCAAAGTGGCTTCACTATTTTACATTCCTCACAGCAATGGAGAGTTTCCTTGCTCTGCAATCTCACCAGTGTTGTTTTGTTTTTTGGTGGTTTTTTTTTTTATTTTATTTATTTATTTTGAGAGAGGGAGGGCACAAGCAGGGGAGGGGCAGAGAGAGGGAGGGAGAGGGAGAGAGAATTTCAAGCAGGCTCCACACTGTCAGCGTGGAGCCCAATGTGGGGCTCGATCTCACACACCATGAGATCGTGATCTGAGTTGAAATCAAGAGTCAGATGCTTAACCGACTGAGCCACCCAGGCACCCCTTGTGCCTTCAATTTTCGTCCTTACGCTAAATGTGAGGATGTACCAAATGTGGTTTTGATATGCCTAATGTTGAGTACTTCTCCATGCTTACTTGCCATCCATATCTCCTCTTTGGTTGTATCTATTGAAATCATTTGTCCTTTATTTGTGGAAATAAAGGGTGGGTCACCCGGAGATGGTCCAGAAAGCCTGAAGCAAATCGCTCTTATGCCCAGAAATGGACATACCTCTGCTTCTGTGAGGGCAGCTAGTAGAGGAGTGGAGTTTATCTACTGAGGAATTGAGCTTTTGTTGTTTTTGTTGATTTCAGTCCTCGGAGCACCAGAAACTTCAAATTACAAGGCTGTTGTTGCCATGCATTTTCTGTGGAGCCTGGGCAACAGTTTTCTCCGTGTTTTTCTTCCATCTCAGGTTTAAGCATTCCCGTGCACTTGCGTCAAAGATGGGAGGTGTTTTCTCCGTCTTGCTCCTCACAGCGCAGCAGTCATTTGGTTAAAAGGAAATCACTAAGGCCAACCCAGAGGCAAGGTGCAGAGACATAAACCCCACTTCTCAACAGGAGGAATGTCAAGAATCTGTGAACATTTAAAAACTGCAGCAGTCAAGGCACCTGGGTGGCTCAGCTGATTGAACATCCACAGTTCAGGAGTTCGAGCCCCCATCAGGCTCTGTGCTGACAGCTCGGAGCCTGGAGCCTGCTTTGATTCTGTGTCTCCCTCTCTCTCTGCCCCTCCCACTCCCCTGCTCATGCACATTCTCTCTCTCTCTCTCAAAAATGATTAAACATTTTTTAAAAAACCTGCCACACTCAATGTGACATTGCACTCAGTAGCAGAGTCAGAATTTGAACACTGATCTCTCTTCCAACTAAACTTTCTTCATACTATGTCCACTTCCTTTATGAATATGTAATGTGTGTATTTAATTATGTCCTTCTATATTGGAAGCTCAAAATTTGAAAGGGTTTTGGGAATGTCACTTCACTCTCACATGAACATCCCTTTTCTAATCACTTGATTTAGTAACACTATGTACGCATTCAATTTTTTTAATGTTTATTTATTTTTGAGACAGAGAGAAACAGAGCATGAACAGGGCAGGGTCAGAGAGAGGGAGACACAGAATCTGAAACAGGCTCCAGGCTCCGAGCTGGCAGCACAGAGCCCGACGCGGGGCTCGGACCCACGGACTGTCAGATCATGACCTGAGCCGAAGTCGGAGGCTTAACCGACTGAGCCACCCAGGTGCCCCGTCTGCATGCATTCAAATGCAAGCTATGCAAAATCATCAACCAATATCATTCCATTGAAAATATTGTATAATCTTTACTCTCCTGTATTGTTATCTGACAGAGATTTTATAAAATCCTCCAGAGATTTTAGAAAAGCTTTCCTAATAGTCGCAAGTAATCCAAAGGTCTCTTTGGAATCATGTATTCTCTGTCTCATTTCTTGTATTGAATTTCTTGTATTGAATTTGAAAAGTGATTTTGCATCCCCCTTAAAAATTAGCCTGGTCACTAACAAACATCTTCTGGCTCGTTTTAGTAAGGACACAAGGACCCACCCCAACATGAAGGCTGTATACACACTCACCTGATAATTAAAGACTGATTTCAGAGAACACTGATTTGAGTTCAATGGCGAATGTTTAAATGAAACATAAACCTCTGCTTTCCTTGAGAAAGATAACTTCTGATGAGATGGTCTGTCACGGCCAACGAAAAATCCTTGCACCACACTTTTGTAAAAAGTTGTACAAAACCAAAGGCAAAGCCGCTTACGTGTCACTGAGACTGATCATATGGTCTTTGTACAGCAGTGACGATGACGGGCTCGTCATAATTTGCTGTAGAAATCCAAGCGATTATGATATTCGTTACCTCTCTTAGATTACTACTTTTCCACCCAAAGAATGCAAAACCCCTCTTGCCGTTATACTCGACAATCTGAAGAATATAACAATTTCAGTAGCTGCATGGGATATTGTTGCCAGTGGCTCCACCATTACTAACCTATTATACAAAGGAATACGGTGTACTTGAGGGGAGGTTTTTGTTGGTTTCCTGAGAATTCTGAAAAATATGCTCATTGCCCGAGCCTCTGGGCATTTCTGGTTTCAGTACAGGGAGCCACCAACTTCTCATGCTTCCTATCTCACAGCTGATACCATATCAAGGACAATTCACAGCCAATTGAGATTAAGAAGTAAATTCAACAAAATATAAAACTGACCAGCAGAAAATTAGGACTGGAGGTCTAGACAAAAACTGAACCCAAACGGATATTATTGGCAGAAACGAAAATAGATTGTTTTGTTCCAAGAGTAATTATATGGCCTTCCTGTGAGAAGAACTTGCATTTTCTTTGGACAGAAGGGTGTCAATATGTTGATCTTTCCAATGTACAGAAAAAAAAAATATCGAGACAGGAGAGAAATATTGGCTTATTTATTGATGCTTTTTTAAGTGTATGTACAGATTTTTTTATTTCACTTCTCAATTCTTTTCAAAGCGATTGCTTATATAATTTCACAAAAAAAAAAAGGAGGGAAAGAAGGAGAAAAGGAAGTAAGGGAGGAAGAGAAGAAGGGAAGGAGAGAGAAATCAAATCCTGGCATTATTCCATTGTGGGACATGTATGTTACACTATGAATACATCGTTTACAAAATGTCGATTGGTGAATACTCGTGATTATTTTTATTGTTTTGTTTTTTCTGTTTTTCCATTTGATCGTATTTTGTGGGCCGGTTTCCTGCGTCGCCCGTCTCGATTCTGTGCTGGAGTTTACTACTGAATCTGTAATATAAGTAAATCCTTTTCTGCAGCTGTTCAAATCTCTGAGCAGTGTATCAGCGTGAATCTGAGGACAAGCGGACAGGAAGGGCCCTAAGGGGGTTGTCGGTATCGCCTACTTTAGCGTGTCCCAGGTCCAACAGGATCTGCTTTCACATGACAAGAAACTTCTGCATAAAGAACTTTTATGCCTCAGGATATGGAACAAATCTCCAAATTATGGAAAATCTAACTAAAATCTTATCAGCAGTAAGATTTTTCCCAAATGTCTTCAGCAGAGAGGACTTAACCGTAGAAAACTAAGATGTGCTGCTCGCCCACAGGGAAAAGGGGACTTCGCGACAACTAGATTATTCCAAAGGTTAGGAAAACAAGAGAGCCCAGGGCCAAGTTATTTTTAGTCTTCTCTAGGCAAGTTTTGAACTAGTTTAGGGTGCCATACTTTTAACTTGGCTTCATTTATTGACATATGTGAACAAATAGGTTTTCAGGGGAGATGTAGCCTTTTAAAAATCTTCTACAGATGTATAATCACAAACATACTGTTTTGTTTTGTTTTGTTTTGAAATTCCTACTCCATATAGCTTCTTTTTTTGTCCTTAGCAAAACGCCATCAGGTGGTTTTGTGAGACAATGTTGTAAGCAACGTATGCATTGTAACTGAATCTCATTTACGTAAAATAACACTCTGTTCTCTTTTCCTGAATCTCTCACAGTCCCTGATTTATGACCCACTAAGTCCTTTACTAGACATGGTGAATTATACTCAGACAGTGGGCTTCTGATTTAATTCTCTAGGATCTGTTTTTCAAATTTTGGCATGCATTAGAGTTACCCGGAGAATCGTCTAGAACACAGCTCTCTGGGCTTCATGCAGAACGGGACTCCGTGTGTCAAGCTGACACTGTGCACGTGCATTTTAGCAGGTAGTCTTAGAGGCCAACTGAGGCCAGACCTTCATGCCCAACTACTGCTCTGAGTATCCAAGCTCTACATCAGCTAAAGAAAGTCTTCAGTTTTCAGTAAAGACACTGAACCTTATTCTATCCCAGGTATACCTTGATAATAGTAACAGTTATTATCCATTTCATCGAGCAGAAATGCCTGCCTGCAGTTTTTTAAATTTTTTTTACATAAAAATTAAATAGAAAAAAAAACCTGATGGCGAAACTACTTATCCCTTACCTATTCCAGTATAAATTTCCATAGAAGTTTTCTGAAATACCGACCTGACTTACATTTCGCATATACATTAAGAAGCAGATATTCACACATAACTGTGTCAAATAAACGTTAGCCCTAGGAAAACCAAATAAACTTGCTCTACTGGTAACACAGTGTTAAAAAAAAATCCTACCCTTCTGATGTCTACGTTGATGTCAACTAATACAGCACAGAAAACCACCCGAATTAATAATTTTACAACTCATGGCTTCAGACATTTGCTATAGGCTTTGTCATGTCTCACAGACAATGTTGTGCTTCTTAATCTTTTTTTCTTTTTCATCCAAAAGTCTTTATGAAACACTTAGTACCTACTGGACCCTCCTTAGACATTTTGGAGATTAGAAACTCTTGACAGACTCTCAGGGAGATGCCGGCCCAGTGAGGACAATATAGCACCTCTGTCCAGAAATGCATCCCAAGCCTGAGAAAGTGCAAAGAGTATGACACGGGAATTTAAAGAATACTAATATTTCAACCTGGATAAACAATGAAAGCACCATGTTGGAGCACTTGGAACAGAATCTGGGACATAGGAGATGGTCATTAATTAAGCCACCATTGAATGAAATGCCATATGGCTTGGGTTTTTAAGGCTACATACAGGATCTGGACACGAAGACGTGGAGAGGTTAGCTTTCCAGGAGTAGGTAAGATAGCGACGGCTACAGCACAGAGTTGTATGGAGGAATTCGCTTGATGGCAATATAGCACACTTGAACTAAAGATAGAGCTGGAGACTCATTGATATTAGATTGAGGGGGCATTTCAGTTCTGCTCTAAGGATACTGGTCTTCATTTGAGAGAAATTCGGAAAGTTTGACTGTTTTGAATGGGGGCAATTCTCATAAAGATTAGTCTAGCAGCATGCATTAAATGCTTAAGCGGGAAGAGAGATTGGAACCAGAAACAGTTAAGGAACTGTGATAATAGTGGACTTCATGATAAGGCAGAGATGTGGGAAGGGTGGAATGGAATTGACCAGTGCTGTATGTGTAGGATCCACAGTATACAACGCTGACATTTACGCGTGGCCAATGGATGACCTAATGGTAAGCGCCAGGCTTCAAGCCTCTGTCACCAAGAGATTTGAGACTGGTGTGATGGGGGGGCGGGGGAGAATGCGTTAATTGGGGGACATAAATAGTTTGAAGAATGGCTTAGTAGCCGTATTTATTTTCTGCTTTTCTCATGAATGAACAAGTCTCCTATAATGGTTTTTTTTTCCCTGTCTCTGCCTGAAACCCGGTGTCAAACGTACATATCCATCACCTGCGACCTCATCTTGGACCGGGAAAGAATGAAAAGCAATTATATTCGTTAATGTTAAAATTTGCTGGCGATAAAATCGCTAGAATGGAATTCCTGGCAAGCGGGTGCATTTGCAGGAATAAACAAGCACCCTGTACTTCATACTCATTGCCGACACTGCGGTGAGCTTCAATGGCACACTAGACGAATTGCTGCTCTAACAATCTGTTCATTTGGTGCTCTCCAGAATCAGCAGAGTGGAATCATTCATATGGTGCTTGTCACTGAACATGAGAATGACAGAAGTCAGCACATTGGCAAAGCCATCATCCATTCATTTTCCTTTTAGAGAAGTACCCTATTTGGCTTCTGTACCTTTTTTTCCTCTTGATTCATTTGTTTCTAGTTTATTATCCAAATCAAGGAGGTAGCTCACGTACATCCAAAAACAATAGACACGTTTACTTGATCAATGAGTAATTTTGATTTTGAGGGATGAAACGGTATGGAGCAGGGTTTCTTAAGGATCAGTAATGTGGTTGGGATTGGGGTGTGGGATTTCTGTCTTCTGTGGGAATGACTAATTTGAAAAATTAATTTGTGGACCCTGAACGGTAATTTTTAAGGCGTCAGTATTTCTCTTCTTAAAGCCAGACAATAAAATTGCATTAAAATTTATGCTTTCTTTGCTTTGGATAAAAATCATTTTACATAAGAATTGCAAACGTCTTGAAAATGCTAAGCTTCTTGAAAAGGCTCCAGGGAAGGCGCAATCTCACATCTTCACCCCTAAGATAGTACCGACACCATAGAAAGAAGAAGACAAGGTGAGTTTGGAAACACTCTGAGTATAATGAAGTTGTCACTGATTATAGCTTTTGTCGATGGATCGTAAAGCGCTGTCCATAACAGTATTCGTTCTCAGTCCTCATGAGGTAGGAATGCATTACCTGTATTTTACAGTTGGCTAAACAGGAACTCAATCAAGTTTAAAATCACATGGTGGGCGAGCTGGGAAAAGAGCCCAGAAGATCAGATTCCCAGTTAGTGTCCAGAATCATTAGTGTTGCTCTAAATATGCTCTTCTCCTTGGCTCGTCAGTGAACTGTGACCCCAGAAAATGGAAAGCGAAAAGAAAAAAGAAGGGATGAAAAGAGAGGAAAGAAGGGAAGCCGAAGTGAAGAATGGTTATGGACCCACTTTATTTTGGTAGAAGTACTTACTGTGGAAAAGACAATCCTGTGACCCTGTCTGGCAATGCCCGTAGACAGTATGGATCATTAGCATCACACATGCATTCATTCACATGTACAGACATACAGACATGCATACACACACTTTCTAGTAACAACATTTAAAAAAGTGACAGCACAGTGGAGTCATGTCTGCTTCCGTTTGTTGTCTTATTCTGATACTTTAGGCCACATGATCTTGGAAAAATTATTCAGAATTTTGTACCTCAGTTAACTAATCTGTAAAACCTCAGATGGAAATTCCTACATGACATAATTGTCACACAGGCTAAAGAAGTTTTTTTCATATGTAAAGAATATGAGTTTTACCACTGTCCTTTTTTTTTTTAATGTTTACTTATTTTTGAGAAAGAAAGAGACAGAGTGTGAGTGGAGGAGGGGCAGAGAGAGAGAGAGAGAGAGAGAGAGGGACACACAGAATCTGAAGCAGGTTCCAGGCTCTGAGCTGTCAGCACAGAGCCTGATGCGGGACTCGAACCCATGAACCGGGAGATCATGACCGCTGAACCGACTGAGCCACCCAGGCGCCCCACCACTGTCCAGTTGTACCCAAGCACATAGGCCCAGGGTTTTCCTAGCCTTACCACCACTGCCTTTCTAGATTTCAGACACTCCACCCTCCATTTTGGACCTGTAGCCAAGACTTTAAAAGTAGGCATGCTTGCTGAAAAGTTTGGATGGGAAGTTTGGAAAAGTTCAGGTCATCGCTGGGTATCACTTCTGCTGAAGGACCCACAGGAGAAAGAAAGCTGTTCATGGGAGATCGATCTTGATGGAATGACAAAAAGAAAAGCAAATGTGTATAGGCAAAGGGAAGGGTTCTCCTGACCCCCCGCCTGGGATATTCCAACTGCCGAGACTCACCAAAGGGGTCCTGCTACAGGAGAGGTGGGGCTTGACAGGGTGTCAATGCTGACCTGAACCTCCCTCTCTGGGTCGCCTCAGATTCTGACTCATTAGCCTCAACCAAAAGCATGCCCCTGCCAGGTCTCCCCATCATCTCTTGCCCCAGCCAATTCCCATTTTGTCTTTCAGACCATGAGCTAGGCTGGGCCTTCTTATATTCTCTTCCTAATCTATTGGGACATGAACTCGCTGCCTTGCTTCCTTTGGGAAGCAAGCTCTCCAGAAAGCTTTCTTTCTTTCTTTCTTTCTTAAAAAAAAATCATTTTATTTCAAATGGGGAACTTTGGCTTTCAGGATGTCATTCCCCTTATGGCACCTAAGAGCCTGGTTTAGACATTTTAACAATCAAATATAGTTTCTTCCCTCCTTTTTCCCTTTCGTAATGATTCTAAGTCTCCTCAAGGAAAAATGGATGCCATTGACCCAACGAGGGGAAGAGTTAAGCACAAGAAATGCTGAAAAGCAAAGTACAAAGATTGATATTTCAGAGCATTATTTTGCCTCATACATTAAGAACCCAATGCAATGTCAGCCATGTATTAAAAATTTAATAAGCACTTGGCCCTATTGTTCTCAGGTCTGTTGCCGCCTGATGTGAGTGAGTCTGGTAGAGCTTTTTGCATGTCTTTATGGTTCCTTCTATCATCTACGGACATTGTATTGTCTACTAAGGATTTCGTTATGTGCCAGGTGCTGTGTTTGTTGCTGGGGATTATTAAGATAGATGCTATGGCCCCATCTTGCGAAATTTAGTGGCAAAGGCAATCATGGTGACACGACAGGTTGCTTAAAAGGACATATTAAAGAGAGGTAATACGAGATTTTAGGCAGTCCAGGAAAGGAAGTGATGATGAAAAACGAAAGACGTCAGGCTTGTCAGAGGAGGTGATGTTCTAGCTTGGCTTTCAGAGAAATATGTTTTCCTAATGGAGACAGATAAGAAGGTAACATTAAAGCACAGGGATCGGCATGGGCAAATCTATGGAGATTCGTAAGACATAAAATTACGAAAAAATTAGTGAGCCCAATTAGGACTATAACAGAAAGAGACGCAGGGGGCGATGGGACCCCAGAAGGTGAGAGAGCTTGGGTCCAGACTGTTGAAAGCCTTGATGTGTAGGAAGGGATGGTTCATTAGTTCATCCCCAGGGCACTTGGGAACCAATGCAAATGAGGCATTAACCAACCGATGCATCCCTGCCCCCTGATGAATATTTCACCACAAACCGTCAAATGCTGATAATTCTCTCCCAATATTTAAGAACAATGTTAAAACAGATCACCAGAGTAATATTAAAAATGATTCTTTGTATTAAGTGTTATAAAAGTCTTTGCTGATAAAGGTGGAAAAATATATATTTTATAAAGTGTCATTAGAGGATAATTCTGCCTATGTGACCACAGGCATGGTAAGTCAACACTTTTGACCTTTTCATTGGTAGAAAAATTGAAAAGTGACTGACGGTTCTCCCAGTGGTGACTCGTGGTTACTACAAGTCAGACTTCATAATTCTCAGCACTAGGTGAGGAGACGGGCCTCAGATCTTGGGTATTGTCAGTAGTTCAGTGTCCTCACTTTTTTGTGATGCCTGGCCCAGAAGCTGTGTCCCAGATGGCAGCACAATTAGTAACTGGACCACAATTGGTCCATGGGGTTGACTCTGTTGGTTTTATGTTACTTCCGCTTCGAAATAGCTGTCAGAAATGGGGTTCTTAGATTGTGAAGACACTCAAAAAGGCAGAAAGTAGGAATACGCAAGAGGATTGAATGATATTGTTAGCCCTGGACTGATGAGTGAGGACTGCACGCAGACTTTGATAGTCTGCCATACCTTTTTGCTGGGGAAACCCTTCAAAAAACCGTAACTCCTATTTATGTGCATGACTCTATTAATTTTTGAAAGCGAGCAGAACTCCATGTGACTAATCCTTTTTGAAATGTACACATGTGTCTTTTATTACAGTGGGTGTGAACACATTGTTAAAAGAATTCTAGATTAGCCATTAGTAGATACGATGTGATATGTTTCCTTTATTTCATTGCTGCCTTTGGCCATTTATGAGCACAATTAAATGAACTAGTATACTGTTCAAGTAACTGAAAAAAAATCAATACCATCTCTGAGACTGACAAGCATAACTTCTTTACTTGATTGCTGAGTATGGTCACTGTAGTAGAGGCTGTCCATGTCCTATAAAACTCACATCTCCTTGAAAGCCTGAAGACTGCTTACTGCAGATGCCCTTGACTCTGTCTGACAATATATATTATTTTTCTGGCCGAGGAAATACAATCACCTAGTACACAGGATAATTTTATAAACAAACTATGCATCCAGATTCCAGATACGGATGTGAAATAAAGATACAGACAAATGCATAGATATGTATAGATATAGGTATAAGATGGTAGGAGATGCATAGCAGATAAAAGATGTGAGACATAAGGTGATATTAGGGAAAAGATGATATTACATATAGGTATAAGTTTGTTGTTGGTGTTATACTTTATCTAAAATGTTTATGGGGTAGAGCAGTTACCAGCTGAGTAAGCCAAGTTATGAAACATACCTGCCCATTTTGTGCCATCTTCATTTTCCTCTTTTATCCCAAGTCTAATAAGAGAACCTAATGTTATATTTTAATTGTTCATTTTTAAGTTATTAATTCACATTTTCCAAGTAGGCATTGCTTTTATAGATTTTAGTTTTTTATTTGCCATCAGATCGAGCATTCAACTTCTCTATTCCTTCCTGAAAAAAAATTAGAAATATACTTGGTAATTTCTAAAAAGCACGATATCATATGATGTATCTACATCCTCCAGCCATGGTAAGAAATGAATGGGTTGGCACATCATATGGAACTTAGACCATGTCTGGCACATGGGGAAACCTACATGGGCACATGTTGTGTTGATACTGTGGTGGTTATTACCATAGGGATGGAAGGTGGGGTAGAGGAAAAATTCCTGCAGGTGTCTAATAACATAGCTAATTACTGTAGTTAATTTTTATCTTTCATACTCAGCCTTCTAATTCTGCCTGGAGTGCTATATGAAGAATCCAAGTAAGCACCATTCTTGGACGCTGAAACACACTGGTGAAGACGACAAAGGAACTTTGCCTTCACACGATGACCCAGTAGGAATAGGGATCTGAATTCAGTTCCTTATACTCCATAGCCCCAGACTTCAGTGGCCACGTGGTTCCTCTTGATTGCAGAGAGAAATGAGCCCTGGGAGATCGGATTTCACTGGGATCAGCTTCTGCATTTCGTAGATGCGAAGACAGTCTCTTTGGGTAACCACCTACTGTCAAATCAGTACTTCATTCTGGAAGGGAACTGTAGGCAACTGTAGGCTGGTTGACTCCTGCATCATTAAGTCCTACTTCCCTGAAATCTACATCTTTTTATTTTTATTGCATTGTTTAGAAAATTTGAAACACACTAATTTAGCTTATAACAAGGCAGAGGGGTTGTATATTACATAGAATTTAAAGTTGTATTATTTGCCATCTTTCTTGTTGTCTCTTACTTCTAGTAATAAAAGCAGAAGAAAATCCAGACTATGTCTCTCAGGGAATGGTTTTCATTTACCTTACCAAAACATGTTGTGGTATTGAATGTTCCCTAATTAAAAGTAATCAAATGTAAACTTCAGTTTTAAGAATGACTGGAGACACAATTGACTCTAGAAAAAGATATATTTATACTCAATTGAGAATTTTACCAATTCCTATTTATTTTTTTCTATTCTTGTTTCTTTTTATGTTAGATTTATAATTTGTACCTATGTGACCTCATTAGTAGACATTCTGATTCCTCAAAGCTTTAAATCAATGTTCTACCTAGCTCCTAATGGTATACATTCAGTCAAATATAAATTTAGTGCTGAGTATATGGAATATGTATAGGAATAAAAATTAAAAACAAATACCTCACAAAGATAACAAGATTAGGAGTCATCATAAATAAACACATGCGGGAAAAAAAAAAAAAGAAAAAGGTGTGAAATGCTCTTAGGTAATTCAGAGTATACATGAGTCCAGGAATCAAATTGTGCTAAAAATACTAACACATAAAATATTTGAGATTAGCTACAAATCGAAGGAGAATATTCATAATAATTTGGAGCGTAGTAAGGTCAACATTTATATTATTTGAAGTAAAAATTATTCCTCTTAATGGAAATTAAAACAAAAGCTCAACATCAGGTTTCTGAAACAGTTTGGAAATTTCCCTTCTGGCTACGCTCAAGTCTCAGCCATGACCTAGGTTAGAATTCAGGATAGACTCATCTATTCATTTTATGCTCCCACTCAAAATCTGGGTGGAAATTATAGGGTTGGTGCCATGAGATTAGAACCATATCTCCACCACTAGCGTGAATACTCAATAAGGTCCAGAAACTAGAAATCACAAATGTAATTTACACCCAGCTCTTTCCCAGCTGTGCTATACCTGACCATTGGATTGATTCATTTTATCATCTGGGTGCCCGTCTATATATAGACTTTCTCTACTACCTTGTTCTTTGAAGGCAAAGAGGGCAGCTTTTATTTTTTTCATTATTACATCTTGCATGGTTCCTCACAATAATATTAGCTGCCATTTATAAATTCCTGCCGTGTGGTGTCTGATCTCTTTTCCTGTGTTATTTCAAGCCCTCTCATCTTTGCAAGTTTTTCATCACCATGTTCGTTGGGGATATTAAGGAAAACACCCCGATAAAACAAACTTTCCTTATGACCGTACCCAGGATGAGACCTTTTCCCATTTTCTCCCTAAAAATTCCAAGCAGTCTTTCTTGGATGGAGTTCATCCTGTTCCCCTCAGAGACCTATTTTAAAATGTGTGTGCTCGATTCCCATGATAACCCCAGGATGATCTTGGTATGTAATGGGTCTCTCTGTAAAGAATAGTTTTACCCCAAATGCCAACTAGACCTCATTGAAAAACACTGGCGGAAGATCTTTTATTCATTTCTCTTGAATGATCCTTTCTCTTTTTTTGTAGTGAAATATCTTAAAAGAACTGCATCTAGCCTCATTGAGGCTGCACAGCATAATGCCACTCCAACAAAGCAAAGCAAAACAAAACAAAAAAAAAGCCTCTAGGAGAAATAAAAGAAATGAAGAGAGATTAGTTTCATCTGGACTTTCGCTTCCTGTCTTCAGCATCATATCTTCCCAGAGAAATTATTTTCCATCACTTAGTTTAAGTGGTCCCCCCCATTGACCCTATTAGTTAACTGATAATGCAAAAGATGTTAAATGTAATATGACTTCTCCTTGACACTTCTAACACCGTGAACAAATTAAGAGAGTTCTCTTTATAGCATTGTTTACTATGGGAATAATAAGGTGAGGGGCTCAAAATGCATTTTTTATGTATGTTACGGCATAAATCATTCACAAGTGATATCATGTCCGGATCTGTCTCCTCTGACAACTGAGTTGTTTGCAGTGCTGCAGACTGGAAATGACACTGAAAACATGCAGTGATTTAAGAGGCTGGCTGACTCATGCACTAGCAATGGCAGAATCTACGGGGCGGGGGTGGGGGGTGGGGGGTGTGGGGGAGAGGAAAGAGATCTTGGACTGTCTGCGTATTTCCATCACCCTATGAAGATTAAGTAGAAAGGGTTTAAAAGAAACTTTTGTGCATCCAGTCATTCTTGACTTTATAATAAATAAGCTTAATACACAGTTAACCCATGGGCCTTATCGTTGAAAACCCATCCTTATTTTTCCTGTTTTGACAGCAGCAAACTTGCCATGAGCTGCGTGGACACTTGGTGGTAAGAGAGTAAACAGTGCAACAGATAGCAGAAATCCCCCCAGAGACAGCAAAGTTTGGAGAGACAGAAGGTCATTGGGAAAGGAAGCGATGTTTCCTAAATTCCTGTCAAGTTGCCAACGAACGCCTATGCTCTATCACACCCTCTGCTGGCTGATGGAAGAAACAGCCCCAGATCTTGGTCCAGGATTCACTCCCATCAGTATCATCAAGCCACTGCTTAGAGTAATTGGTACCCACTCAGTCAGGTCTGAGACCAGCCTTGGGCAAGGTGATGTTAGCACGAGCTCTAGGTGTCCTTATTGCATCTTCTGTGTCACATTCACCTTGTTCTTGACGCTTGTTCCGCCAGACTTCCTAGTGTAAAAAATCTAGTGTAAAAAATCAATTAGAAAGCTCATTGCTGCTCTTTGCCTCCTTCCTTCCTTCCATATTTCCTTCTTTTATTTCTTTTCGATGCATTAAAAGTCACAAGAATAGTGATTTTGCTCATCATACTTATAAACTGTGCCACATCCGTCAAGCATTCTGTGCTGGTGCTGGAGAGAAAAATTAGTAAATTTTATCACATTTCAGTAGTCTGATGTCAAGTACAACCAATATTTACTGAAAGCAGACATGTGCCAAGTTCCGTGTTAGACACGCTTCATCATCAATATGACATCCTCTTAGTGTGGGAGGGCTCCATTCTATAAGGCAGATAGGTAAATAAAGAATTTTGAAAGAGTGGAATAAATGGTATAATAAGGACATGATCACTGTCCAGAGGAAGCCCAGTGAGCCCACGGGGAATGGAGGTAATCCAGGCAAGCTTCCTGGAAAAGGTTCCTGTTTGAATTGGTGTGAAGGAGTTGACCAGATAAATAAAGGGTAAGGGACTCCAGGTAGAGGCAATAATTTATATAAATGCAGAGGTAGAATAAGTACGGTGTGAATGGGGCCTAGGTGAAGTTCAGGGTTGCTAGCTGAGCTGTTTTTTTGGGGGGGGGGTTTTGTTTGGTTTTTTTTTTTTTTTTTTTAGCTATCTCACTATTTTTTGAGAATAAGGTGTGGCAAGAGAGAGGTCACAATGAGTCTATTGATTTGACAAAGCTCTTGCTTCACCAAGTAGGCCATGCAGAATCACTAAGAATTTTTGACCTGGATGTGATTTCACAAGATTTGTATTTTAGCTAGAATTCCTTAAGAACAGTGTGGAGGCAAGCTCTGGAGAGAAGCAGAGAGACTGCTAAGGAAGCTCCGCAGTAATTACAGTGCAAATGATTAAAGCCTGGATAAGGGAGGAAATGCACAGATTCTCGAAATATTTCGGGTTTCACAATTGACTGGGCATGGAAATACTGGAGAGAGCTAGGTCTCAAGAACAACTTCCAAGCTTCTTACCTGAATAAGATATTGGTTTTCACCTGCATAAGGTATTGGTTCTCACCCGAGTAAGATATTGGTGACAGGTATCATAAGAAAACAAATAGATTTAGGGAGAAAGATGACGAATTCAGTTTTGATCCTTCGGAGTGGAGAGTCTCATGCAGTATTCATGTAAAAAGTGAAAAAGATGGAAGAAGAGATATGTATTGGGACATCATTCTCATTTAAAGATAGATCATTAAAACCACAATAAGTGGATAGCATTGCCCCAAAGAGTGTTATAATAAAGAGATAGAAATTTGCTGATATGATCACATTTGAAAAATGGATAAATGGATAGAAGAAAAGGACCACAGGAGAAGGAAAGAAATAAGTAACACTTCATAGAAACCATAAAACTGGAACACTTTGAGAAAGAAATGAAAGATTCTTTTCTACCTGTGTATCTACAGATACAGATAAGTACTATGAACGTTGAATTTCAGACACTACTCGTGTTTTGAGTCAGAACGATTGATGCGACTGAGTATGGGGGTTGGAAGGGTACAACCACCTGAGAAGTGAATGGGAAATGGAGAATTGGGAAAAAGCCAAAAGCCAAAAAGGAAAAGACTCTGCCACGTGTGAATGATTCTCTAGAACGCTGCCGGAGAGAAAGATATGACAACAGCACAAGAAGATGTCAATTTGAAAGGTATTTGTTCCGTGTCGGTTCATTTTGTTTTATGTATTTTATTTTAGAATGTGAAGTGACCAGAAAATGTTTAGCACTGATGCAGTATGAAGGCACAGCCATGGCTGCAGAAAGTTCCACTGATGAAGGAAGTTCCCAGAGAGATGGGAGTGCTGGGTACATGAGTAGAAGTGAGGGAGTTGGCTTCAAACAGGGTGAGCAATCCCTCTTGCAGTTGAGAAACTCAGAACATGAGATTGATGAACTTCCCCTAAGGCCTCCGTTTTCTTTCCAATACCAGTGCCCAAGGTTTTCAATGCTTATGATGGTGATGGGATAGGAGAGTGGGCTTAAGGAGATCAACTGAGGTTTTCAGTGGTCATTATATGAAGAGTCAGCAGAGCGGAAGCCAGACTGCTCATCAGCAGCACTGAGGACCCAACGGCAAGGAGAATGTATCCATTTCTAGAGACACCATTTTAACCAGCTGAGCCCTTGTTCACAGAGCTCTCAGAAATTCAGATTTAAGTCAAGGAGTAGATGGCCATATTGATTCCAGGCTTGAAGTATTGTTGGCTGGAAATAAGTATAAGGTTGCTGATACACCTTCCAGGACGGTGAACTTTACGTCGTCACACAGGAAGTGCAAACAGGAAGACAGAAGAAAGAGGCTTTTTCAGGGAGAGAAAATGGAGGGATGAGCACAGGGGCAGGCTAGAACCCAGGACCTAGCAAGAATTCATTGGGCACTTCTCTTTTCTGCTCTGTTTCAATGACCTGATGTTGATGGTTTGACAAAAATCTTTGCTGGGAGTATTTACGCCATGGAAATTGGCTGGCACTTCAAATTGGGCCCCAGGTTGCCAGCATGTCTCCGGATGAAAGGGAAGAAACGTGGGCATTAGTGATTTAGAAGCATGGGAGGCCACTGTCAGAGTGTAAAATGTTGACACTTAACATCTGTGACATAGGAGGTAATGAAAAGCCAGGCTGTTTTTCTTTTGTTAGTTTATTTTAATAGGTAGAAGCAGAGGTGAAAAAGAAAAAACCACACACATCAGTGGAGTTCAAGGCTCTTGTAGTTGACGGTTCATAAACAGATTTGTTAAAATTTCCTGGGTAGAGGGCAGAAGTTTGTTCAGGCACCCAAATCCTCCATTGATTGGATGGGACAATCCGGGATTATAGAAACACCCTCTATGAGGAAAAGGACAGAAAGTGATATTATGAACCATGGGGACTCTTTTTTAGGCAAGAGGTTTCCTTTTGCTGTTATAACAAACTACCAAACTTTCTGGCTTAGAACAACACATGTTCGTTATCTTACAGTTCTGGAGGTCAGAAAACCAAAATGGATCTCATTGGGCTAAAACCAAGATGTCAGCAGGTCTGTGTTGCCTTCTAGTGGTTTTATGGGTGAATCTGTGTTCTTGCCTTTCCACTTTTCTAGAAGCTGCCTCTATGCCTTGGCTCATGGCATCCTTTCACGTTGAAAGCCAGCAATGTCGAGTTGAGTCTTTCTCATGGTGTCAGCTCTCTGGTTCTGACTCTACTGCCCCCCCCGGTAACACACTTAGTGGCCCTTGTGATTACATTGGGCCACCCTGACTAATCCAGGATACTCTCTCCATCTCCAGGTCAGCTGACAAGCAACCTTAATTCTTCCTGCAACCATATTCCCCTCTTGCCTTGCAAAATAACATACAGTTTCCAGGAATTATGACACGGACATCTTTGGGGGGAGGGGACTATTATTCCGTCTACCACACAAGAGAAGAAGAGGACTGCTTCTTCTAGATTTTCCTAGATTTAATCTATTTAATAGGATTCAATTTAGCGGGTATTTACTGTCCACAATATTCTGTTAGATATGATGATGAGAAGGAGCACTTGATAATAATGTAAGCCTTTATCGGGAATGTTACTTTATTTCTCTTATAAAACATTTAAAATGAAAGGTTTAGTGGCAAAAGGAAGACACTTTCTTAAAATTTGGTTCTTTGGATCCCACTGGTGAAAGCTTGCTCATTTGAAGGTTGCTAGGGAGTTGCTAAGGGATATCGTATAGAGAAATTTAAATCTTGCATTACCTGTGATGATCAATGATGAAAGGAAAGGAGACTTATTTCTTTCTTCAAAGAGGGTTAAAAACTCACAGACTGAGTGCTTGGTGTCCAGTAAACATTTATTGAATAAAACTGAATGTCATTGAATATCCTTCTCACTGAGCGATTGTTTTAAATTAGCCTTTAGTAATTTTTCTTAATTAGATTTAAGTTTTACTTTGTTGTGATGCAGTTACCTTGGCTGTGACCGTTCTCTCTTTTCTTTTATGTGGAGAGAAGGGCAGGAAAACTGAACAAAGAGGAAGAAGGGAGATAGCGTCCCTTGGCGCAGGAAGAAAACTGTAAATGCCACCTCAAATGACAACATGCTGACCCTTATTTTACTGTATCTAGTTAGAGAGTTTCCCTCAGACCAGAGGTTCTTAATCTGTTTTGCAATGTGCATTAATTTAATGACACAAAGAATATTGTTTACCCAACTCCCAGTAAAAAATAATTATACGTGTTAGAGTATAGAAAAAACTCCTTCCCTTGTATGGGTTAGCCTTCATCCATTCTGCCCTTGCTACTTCAGGACTTATCTTAACTCCTGAGCCCAGGTCCATTCCTCTCCTCTTGAAGCCACTTGAAGGCACTGCTCCACATTGCTACTGCCTTTGGTGTCTTTTGTATTAACACACTGATTTCCACATGACAAACTCTAAGCAGCAGACCCTCTAGGTGCTAACACACAGGAGTTTCCTCTGCCAAGATGTCAGCCAAGCGTAGGATGTCACAGACCTCCCTCTACTCTCCCTCATTAACATGCTGTCACTAAGAGCCACAATGTATCTGGCTGAAGGCCCTTGCCTCACAGTTACCCAGTGAACCAGTTACTTCAATGTCTGCTTCACTTGTCTTCGGAGAATCAAGGACCAATATCTAAGACAAACATCATTCTATCCTCCAAACCCATCTTTTCCCACAGCACTCCAAAGACATTCCTTTTTTTTTTTTAATATTTTATTTATTTTTGAGACAGAGAGAGACAGAGCATGAGCAGGAGAGGGGCAGAGAGAGAGGGAGACACAGAATCCAAAGCAGGCGCCAGGCTCCAAGCTGTCAGCACAGAGCCTGACGCGGGGCTCGAACCCACAAACCGTGAGATCGTGACCTGAGCTGAAGTCGGATGCTTAACCGACTGAGCCACCCAGGTGCCCTGAGACATTTCTACCTCTTACCTAAAGACCCCAAAGATTCCATCATTATGAAATTGAATATGAATATGAAATTTTCATATGTAAAGTATGAGAATGTGACATGGAAAAGTCCAAAGATAAACATATAAACATACAGGAGAAAGGTTTACTGAATTCTTAAAAAAAAAAAAAAAAAAAGTATGCTTCTATGGAGATGAAAAGCCTAATCTGAAAAGCTTGAAGTATGTCCTAAATTAGTGTGTAAGGCTAATATTGGAGTGAGCCATGTCGAGCAAAGTCTCAAGAATATTTAACAAAATCACTCTAAATTTTACCTAGGACTTTAGGCACTAATAGATATCACCAACTGGGGAAAAAATACCATGATGAGAGAAGACTTGTTCTACCATACACATAAACCTTTGAAAATGCAAAAACTAAACACGCTCAAATTTTTGCCCGAGTCTTTTGAAAATGAGAGAGAGGTAAGCTTACCTCCATTACGTGAATTTCAGGTGAATCATTGATGAGAAAAATAATCAATTATCTTATAATAGATCCTGTTGGTGCCTTATCCTATACTCTCCGCCAACACGGTGTGCATAAAACCTCAACAATTTCTGAAGGTCAGCACCTTCACCAAAGACTTTCTCTCTTCTACCTGGTGATGGATGGAAATTCCAGGGGATAAAATCCAGTTCCCTCAGTAGCCACCAGGTAACGTATAAATGGGAGTTTGTAATTACCCCAGCTCTCTAGTTTTGTGGGTGGGCTAACTGTGAATGTTACAGTTCCACAACAGACTAAGCTCCACATACCTTGTGTTAATAACCTGCCTCCAAAAGCACATGTTAGAGGCTTTCTTTCTTCTCTCCCCGTCTCACTCTCGTACCAGTGTTTTCCAGGACCATCACCTAAATGAATTACTCATTCTCATATTCTGTCTCATGGCAGCTCCTGGGGAACCCAGGCACACATTCCCTCACCCCCAAAAGGGTATGAAAACACACGTCATAAAGAAAGAAAATCTATCAACATGAAAATATCTGCCTCCCCAGCTACCAAAGAAATAACCAGCAAAGGAAGAACTATTTTTTTCCTAACGTATCAGATTATCCAAGAGTAAGAAATCATCTTCTGCATTATAAGAGGTATATGCAGAGAACCCTACCAGACATGCCGAGGAGAACACAAATTGATAAAAATCGGGGGATAGTTGGCAAAATACATAGTTTTACAATGTTTATGTCCTTTTGCTCATTGGGTCTGCTATGATTGCTTCTTTATTAATTTAGTCACTGGTTGAACTTCAATTAATGACAATGGAACTGGACTGAGAGCGTAATTTATGCTAAGTTAAAACAAGAGAGGCGGGGCACCCAAGGACAGGCTCTCAGAGTGTTCCTTATGTTACAGGAAACTGTTAAGAGTGGAGGAGGTGGTCTGAAAGCAAGAATTCTCATACCTTTCTCCTTCATCCAGTCCTCTTGGCTCTGATGCTGCGCTGGCCTCCAAGCCCTGGCTCTGATGCTCACCGTTGCTTAGGTCTTGGCATCTCTCTCTCTTGGCCTGTTTCTGAATCTTAACTCTTCCTGAGCTATGATATCGGATCTGGCATTAACTTACGTACTCGTTCCTTAATATTTGACTTGGACTTCATCCAGTTCTGTCACTACTCCCACACTTCAATGGTCACCCATTCTATTTTGTGACTCATTATCACCCAGACTGTGGCTCCATTTTTAAGAACGCACTCCCCTGTTCCATGTCTAGATATCATGTGCCAGATGCACTATTTTGCAATTCATGTCCTCAGTGGTAATGGAAGAAAGATAAGACTAAAGGACCTCACGCATGTATATTTCAGAGTCTAAGAACTCGTTTTTCTAAAAATTTTTTAATATTCATTTATTTTTGAGACAGAGACAGAGCGTGAGCGAGGGAGGGGCAGAGAGAGAGGGAGACACAGAATCGGAAGCAGGCTCCAGGCTCTGAGCTGTCAGCACAGAGCCCGACGTGGGGCTCGAACCCATGAGCCTCAAGATCATGACCTGAGCCCAAGTGGGACGCTCAACCGACTGAGCCACCCAGGCGCCCCTGAGAATTAGTTTTCCTAAAACACTAGGTGTCAGCTTAACTTTTCTGCAAAAATTTATTCTGAACCATGAAAATCACCAATAAATGGTAGGAGCTCAAGATTTCTTTATTTGTCTTTTAATCAGGCACTTTTTTGCTTCTCAGAGTGGCACCTTTCTGTCTGAATTTTCTACACACAACAAATGATATCAATGAACAAAAATAAAATGTTTTCTGCCATTCTCCAACATTAATTATGAGAATTCTTAAAGATACTTTAAAACTTTTCCAGGTTCTCATGTAGGAAAATGAAACTTCGCTGAGTCCCAGGTTTTTGAAATGATGAACTCACTTGTGACAGCCACATAGCCCAGCGATTCACTAGTGCATGATCAACTGACCACCTGCCAAGATGCTCTGGTGTCTACAGAGGGGTTCAGAAAGGTCACCAGACAGATTTACAGATGTAATCTCAGCTGATGATTAGGGCTGCTGCTGAAGTTCCAGTCAATGAGATGCCAGGGATCTGAGTGCCAAGCTCGGACTCACATCTTAGTGAACAGAAATGTCTCGATCAGTCAGAGAGGGTATTAATTCCGCAAATGTAAAAGAAGAAATTAGTACTTCATGGAAAATCAGGGTATTTTTTTTTCTAATTTATTGCTAGCTATTTAAAAAAGAAATTTACTTTCCATTAGATGTAAAAATATGTGTCGCATTTAGCAGTATATAAATTGTGCAGTAAAGTATACCTATATTCCTGGTACAAATATATTTAAATGATCTCTGTGAATTAGTGATGATGCATTTGTGGGACCAAATTTCTACTCCAAAAGTGTGTCGTTCTTGGGGAACCTGGGTAGCTCAGGCGGTTGAGCGTCTGACTTCGGCTCAGGTCATAATCTCCCAGCTCGTGAGTTCGAGCCCCGTGTTGGGCTCTGTGCTGGCAGCTCAGAGCCTGGAGCCTGCTTCCGATTTTCTGTCTCCATCTCTCTCTGCCACTCCCTCACTCACACTCTCTGTCTCTGTTTCTCTCAAAAATAAATAAACATTAAAAAATAAAAATATATATATATTTTTTAAATGCCATTCTGACTTAAATTAACAATATAAAAAATCCCAAAGTGTCTAAAGACTGCACTTGACTTCATGCTTTTTTTTTTAATTTATCTAGGTCCTGTATTTTCTTTAAAAACTTATTTATTTATTTTGAGAAGAGGAGTGAGAGGGGCAGGGGCAAAGAAAGAAGGAACGAAAATCCTAACCAAGCTCATCACTGTCAGCATGGAGCCCCATGAGGGTCTTGATCCCACAAACTGTGAGGTCATGACCTGAGCCAAAATCAAGAGTCAGAAGCTCAACCGACTGAACCACCCAGGCACCCCTGACTTCATGTTTCAATATATGATGCTCCGTGTATGGGAATTTAGATCTTTTCCATTATACCTATGATAGGACTATATGGTTGGAGTGGCTTGTAAAGATTAAAAATGAGAGACACTTAATATTATTCATCAAAGAAAGTATTTTTAGAAACTACTAGAAATAAAATGGTCTGAGTGTTCTATGTTTACATAGATTTCATGCTTTCTAGGTATTTTCACTGAGCTATTTGCACTTTATGTCCTACAATATATTTGTAAAGCAAAAGGAGTCAGAATATCCAAAATTCCACTTTCTGAATGGGCCAGAGCAGAGTCAGGAATTTGTTAGAGGTAAAACAACAACAACAACAATAACAACAACAAATTTTGTGGTTCAATTTGGACCTGAATGAGTGTATCTCGGCTGCCTCTTCTTTGTGCGTTTCAATGCAGGTGACCTTGAAAGAGGTAATCGTCTACTGACAGAATTTTGTATTTAATATAAATAATGAATATGTATTGGTTTTCCAGATAGTATTTTAGCAAATCAGCTCTGAGTGAGACAGTTATTTACTTTACGGTGGAGATAACCTCTGCATGTGATTTATCATGCCTTATAATTATAGTCTGCATATAATGAGTTCATTTCCACGATGTACCATTGAGCTGCTTATTCATAATACTGTTTTAGTGCAGCAATTCAATTAACTATACATATCACTGCTGATTTCTAATGATTCTCCACTTTTAAAAATGAAAAACAGTAGTTCTTTGTATATTTTAATATATCAGCCGAAACGAAAAGGTTTACTCAATGATATTAGTCAATTTTCATGCCAGGCAGCAAGAAAGGAATCAAATGCATTTATGATCACTTGAATCAAAATAAATGGAAGCTCTACCCTATGCCCAACATTATGAAAAGTTGTTCAGCCTCTCTCTAGAAAATAGGATGGCCACACTGAACTCAGTAATATAGAAAATATCACAAGAAATCATCTACGGATATACTGATCCAAAATTTGCAGAACACTTTTGCATGGTTAATTTCATCAAAACTTCACAATAGCGGAACAAGTAGCCAGTGAAGGATGAGGGGCAGTCTGTCCTGGTACAGGCAATAAGGATCCCCACCATGTATTGGTGATTTTCTTGGTTTAGAATGAATTTCTGCAGAAATGTGAAGCCAATATCCAGTGCTTTAAAAAAAAATCGACTTCTTACATTCTGGAAAATATATGCATAAAGTCCTTTGAAGTTACAGTCATCAACCCTTAAACCACCCCAAAATCATCTACAGCACTAATCGTAAAATATTGAAATGATACATGATAATCAGACATGGAACATGGGAGTGCATTCTTAAAAATGGAGCCATAGTCTGGGTTCTTTGAGTCACAAGATAGAATGGGTGACCACTGAAGTGTGCAAGGAGTGACACTGAAAACTGGATGAGATCCAAGTGAGACATTTGGGAAAGAATAGTAGGTTCGTGCCAGAAATTCAATATCAGAGCTCAGGAAGAGTCAAGATTCAGAAACAGGCCAAGAGTTTCTGATGCCAAGATGCCAAGACTTAAACAACGGTGAGCACCAGAGCCAGGGCCTGGAGGCCAGCACAACATCAGAGCCAAGAGGACTGGCTGAAGGAGAAAGGTAAGAGAATCCAGGGAGCCTCCGTCGATTCTTTCTTTCAGACCACCTCCTCCACTCTTACAGTTTCCTGTAACATAAGGAACACTCTGAGAGCCTGTCGTTGGGTGCCCCTCCTCTCTCCTTTCATACTTAGTAGAAAGGATGCAATTAATCAAGGTATTTTCCAATTTACAAGGAGCCATTTTTGAATAGATTGATAAAGAGTGGATAGAAAATGTTCAATTTTGAATTAGATGGCAGAAATGTTTTTGAAAGTATATGTATACATATATTTTCCGAATCTCTTTCTTTGATAATGTATTGTATTTCCATCAGCATAGTGTTGGTGAAGTCTTTAAATATACCCTTTTTAAATTTAAAAAAAAAAATTTAACATTTATTTATTTTTGAGAGACAGAGAGAGACAGAGCATGAGTCACAGAGGGGCTGAGAGATGGGGAGACACAGAATCTAAAGCTCTGAGCTATCAGCACAGAGCACAACGTGGGACTTGACCCACAAACTGTGAGATCCTGACCTGAGCTGAAGACAGACACTTAACTGACTGAGCCACCCAGGCACTCCATGAATATGTCCTTTTTAAAATGTGTTTAATTTTAAAAAAAAATTTATTTTCATTCTAGTTAGTTAACACATAGTACAATATTAACTTCAGGTGGACTATATAGTGACTCAACATTTTCATACTGGGTGATATATGGACGTGTTTGAATATATCCTTTGTAACACGGAGTTTTGCTTCTTAATCTAAGAATCTACATGGAAACTAGAATTTTCCTTAAATGTTCATTTCTGGAATAACTGAGAAGACAAGGTTTTATTTTCCTCCTCCTCCTCCTCCTCCTCCTCCTCCTCTTCCTCCTTCTCCTTCTTCTTGTTTTTTACTGGTCTGGTGTAAGGAATGACATATCCAGACAGTAACCTGTATGCAGAGCACAGGCAGCTTCCTAAGGCTTTAATCAAGGTAGCAATGTGGTCAATATTTGGTATTTTAATATTCATATTAATATATAACATGCGACAGCTGGACAGAAGATGAATCACAAATCAGGGGGGATAGTAAGACCAGGTGACAACAAATTAAATAGGCTGCTCTTAAATTTAGCGAGAAGGGGGTTCAAAACAATGTGACATACGGTAGGTCAAAACGAAGCTTTGAAGCACAGGGAGGGGAGAGTTGGGTTTTGTGACTTGTTCATTTACCTTTTAAAATTATTAGTAAGGTGAATCTTCTCTTCGGTTCTCCCGGGAACTCTTCCAGAAAGTGGTATTTGCGGGGAAGCAATGGGTTTGGTTGGTAGTCTAGGGAAACCCTGGTGTGAGGGAGGGAAAGTGAGACAGAGAAGTGAAGCTAGCTGATAAGGAGCATGTTCCCACTACAAATTATCCCCCCCCATGGACTAGGGAGCTGGGATATTTCCACCACAACTCCTACCAGTCTGTGATTAGGGGTTGTAGGGGGTTGGGGATTAACTCCCAGGCGCTTCAGGCCTGTCTTGGGTGCAGTGCCCAGGTGAGGAGAAGCCGGCTTCACTCCAATGGTGCCAGCCAAGCAGAGGGGGGCAAGGCCGCAGGAGTATCTGCTACCAGGTAGTTTGTTGTTTTTGAGATTGTGTGAAAACCTTTTAATTTTGAAGACTATTGATTCCTCATCATTTTCATGGCAACTGTTTTTCCTAATTTACGTTTCTTTCTTTTTTATTTTTGTGGAACTTTTCATTGCACAATTTTAACACAATGTGATCCCTCTCTCTTTAGTTTTCTCCATTGCTTTCATACTGAACGGTCTTTTCCCATTAAAAGATCTGACCAATATTCACTAATATTTAAAATTCTTTTTTTTTTTTATTTAGTGTCCAAAACACCACAGGAAACCACAAAATAACTGGAGAGTATAGTATTCTGGCTGTAAACATTGAACACATACTTATATGTTAGGCATTTGTTGGTTGGGTAAACTATAAACACTTTCCCCCTTTTCCCTTTCTAATACAATGTTCCTTGTTAGCTTTTTTGATACAGCAATGCCCTCTCCACAGGGATGGGTCTGAGGCAGCCATTAACTGTTCTTATTCTTTGTACTCATCTTGTATTTATGGTGAAGCACAACGCACACAAAAAAAGACAACCACGCCAAAAGAATTGCAGATGAATGGACCCAGAGACTCAACTGGGTTGTGGCTTTCACATTTTTTTTCAATAGCGTCATCCAATAATTCCCCTTCATTACTTGGAGCATTTTTTAAATTGCATCAGAGTTGACATATAACATATTAGTTTCAGGTTTACAGCACGATGATTCTGTTTGGAGCAAATTTTGTTTAGTTCTCTTCTATTAACAACACAGAGTCCCGATTACACTGAATAGATGTACTTTCTGTTAATATTATATTAGATTCATTTTTTTAAATGCTTATAGCACGAGCGCAGGAGGCGTGGAGAGAGAGGGAGAGAGAGAGAATCCCAAGCAGGTTCCTCATGGCCAGCTCAGAGCCCGACTGGGGCTAGATCTCGGGAACCGTGAGATCATGACCTGAGTGGAAATCAAGAGTCAGATGCTTAACCGACTGAGCTACCCAGGTGCCCCTAGATCCACTTTCAGTTGGAAAGGAAAATCCTTAAAGTTAGCTCTTTTTACTTGCATGCTACTTGACTCGCAGATATCCAGGAGGGATTATGTAAAGAGAAGTTTGAAAACAGACAGAGATGGAAACACAGTGTTTTGGGAGGTCTGTGAACAGCACTTTGGTCTGGCAAAGAGTTTTACTTCATTGTGCCATCATGTGACCAAATGTATTCCCCCTTTGTCACCGGTCAGCCCCTGTGTTGGTTTTCTAGTGCCGTATACCCAATTTAGCAACTTAAGACAGCACCCTCATAGTTCTGTGGGTCAGAGAACCCCGGGGTCAGAGAACCCCGAAGAGACTGGGTTCTCTGCTCAGGGTGTCACAGGCTGAAATCAAGGGTCAGCCGGGGCTGAGTGCCCCTCTGGAAGTTCCTAAGAGACATCTGCTTCCCCGCCCGTTTAGGTTCTTGGTAGAATCCAGTCCTTGCTTTTGTAGAACCAAGTCTCACATTTCCTGGCTGGCTGCCACTCAGGGTCTCGCTCAGCTGGAGACCACTCACACTCTTTGCCCTGGTCTCCAAGCCAGTAGCAGTGCTTCAAGCCCCCTCAAGCTTTAGCTTTTTCTGACCTTCTCTTCTGCTCGCAGTCAGAGAAGATTACCCGTGCTCTTATATCTCCAAAGGAAAAAGTCCACTTGCACAGCATTCTTAGTCCTCTCTCCTGGATAGTCTCCTACGGCCATTATCACAGGCTACGGGCCATTAGGACAGGACACAGTGACTTCCGGTGGATATTCACAAAGTGTTGGGTCGATCTTGCTCCCCGCTGAGAGGTCCTTTTCGAAATGCGTTGTCACCCGCACAACAGCTGGGTATTCTGCTATCCCACTGATCTCGGTGCCCTCGCGGCCTCCTTTTATTTTACACTTGGCCTCAGAACTCTGGGTCACAAAGCCCCCTGTGGCTGTTGCCCTGTGTCCTAAGCCAACAAGAGCAGGTTGAATGTGAGCAAAGCCACGCTGCTCTGGACTGCACGGTCCTTCAGTCTTCCCCAACACCGCCCAAGTTTCCAGGGGTGTGTCGGAATTTACTGAAGGATGCAGGCACTTTCGGGGTGAGGACATCTGAGAAGGAACTCCCCCGCAACACACGATTTTCAAACACATGTCTGGGATAGGGTGAGCCAAGGGAGGTGCTGTGGGTGCAGAACTGAAGACCTTTGCTCTCAGATCAGCCCAGTTCTGCACTTGTAGGACCTGAGTGCCTTCTGAAACCTTACTCCCTTCATTCTCCCCCTCAAGGAAACAGTCACTCTAGCTTATACAATGCAGGGCCCTAGCCCCAGCCCTTTTCCTATCCATAACACAAAATACATGGCATTACCAAGGAAACCAAATACATTAAGATATTATTAAGGTAATAAAAGTAACACAAAATAATTGATATAGTAATATATGTGTTTATATTATGAATACAGTCAATAAAAAGATCTTATCATTTTGAAATATTAATGAACATGAAACTTATTTCAAATATCCACAAAAATTTTATATAATTCAGAAAATATCTGTGATTTCTATTAGTGGCAAATGTTTAGAGTTCATTTTACTGTATTTGGGAAGAGGCTTGTATTTGCAAGAGAAGGAAATGCTAACTTGTCATCGAAGATCAGTCATAAGAAAGAGATGATATTTTTTCACCCAGGTTCACAGATCCCTTAAATTCTCTCTATTGACTCCAGTTTAGAATTCCTGTTCCAAACTCAAATCCAATGTTCTGAATATTTAGAGCGGTTGGGGACGGAGGAGGGGAGAGAGGAGGAAGGAAAAAATCATGCTTCCCCATGGTAGAGGTTTCCTGAGGACCTACTATGTGCAGGACACTTGTCAAGAAACATGATCGAGGAAAACACAAACACAAAAACAAAAAACTCCCAACAATTTTGTACCCGGTCATATTGAGGGCTTTGCAACAGGATTGCAACTGCTCCCAGAAGGAGACCAGCTTCAATTATTTAGACTTGTGTTTGATCTAGTTTCCCTAACCTACTTTCAGTGGGCCTGGGGTTGGAAGGAGGAGAGAGATGCGAAAGATAAGATCGTCCTAGAGGGCACTTTTGTGATAATTCAAAAACACATAACCAATTCATCAAAGATTACCAAAATGCAAGATTCTTTAGTGGCAGTAAATATTTAAAGCTCTAATGGAAACGGAATTAGAAGTAGGAATTAAGCCATCTAATCCTTTCACCTGTTCTGATGCACTAAGAGAAACCCTTGGATATTTTCTGATGGCACACTTGTGCATTTTTCTTCCATTACCGAACACGTGGAGAGCGTAATTTTTCAAACTGACATTCACTTTTGAAAATGCTTTCATGTGTCAAAGTAAATCCAACAAATGTAAAGAACCCATTATTTTAAGGGAGAATAAGCTGATTCATGCCATGAGAATAATTTTCTCTTCGCAAATGTCTCCTGCATATCATCTACAAAGAGTTGCTAAAAATACACTTTTGAGGAATTAACCCAAGCTGCTTTTCTCCAACATGTAGAAATCTTCAGAACACCAGAACTAAAAAGGGAATTGGACCAAGGTACTGGTCACCTTGTTCTTCTTCAAGTTGAGTTGCCATTAATTTGACAAATTGGTTCACAATTCATAGACACAGGACCCAGGGTGGATGCGTTCAGCAGAACCTGGCAAGTCAGGATTATCGACTCACGAATGGGGCGCATCTTTTGTGTCTCCATTACCAGGAGGATAGGAAGATGCTGATCCTCCAGCCCTAATTCCTTCATTGACCACCAGGGTGCGCTATGGCGCCAGGCAGAGGTGCTGGCAAGAGTCCACAGAATCTGGCTCTTCCTTCTACCAGCTGGATGGTCTTGACCAATGGTAGCTTTTCCCCACTAAAGTCTCAATTTATGCATCTGTCAAGTGGAGCTAATAACCTCACTTCAAGGGCTATCCAATAGGTATCAAATGAAATAACATATCTGGAAAGATTAATACCCTATACATTGTAAAATCAATCTACCGAGTTATCTCATTTCTTTTTCCAACTTTTTCATTTTCTTTTTTCCAACTTTTCAAATGGATGCTTTGGGTAAAAAACAAAATCTAAAAGCTTAGAAAGGACAGACATTTCTCAAGTATCATATATTTTATCTAAAGACCTCTCTCAAGCATTGTATGTTATACATCTAGAGAGCTCTATATATGTGCTTCCAAAGACGATGAAACTCATTTCAAAAGAAGTGAGACAGTAGGCTAATGGCAAAGGGTTTGTTCATCCAAGTAAGAAATGCTCACGAGTGGTTGTATGATGAAATGGTGCATTGAAACAAGCCAGTTGCAAACACAGGTAACTGGCAAAGAGCTGGTGCCCGGGATAAATAACTCCTAGGGGCGCCTGGGTGGGTCAGTCAGTTAAGGGTCCTACTTCGTCTCAGGTCATGACCTCCCAG
Organism: Acinonyx jubatus; assembly: GCF_027475565.1. Classification (NCBI taxonomy): domain Eukaryota; kingdom Metazoa; phylum Chordata; class Mammalia; order Carnivora; family Felidae; genus Acinonyx; species Acinonyx jubatus. Next base: position 205,088,536 of record NC_069381.1, on the reverse strand, counting down.
TTCGTGGGTTTGAGCCCCGCATTGGGCTGTGTGCTGGCAGCTCAGAGCCTGGAGCCTGCTTCAGAATCAATGTCTCCCTCTCTCTCTGCCCCTCCCCCTCTCATACTCTGACTCTGTCTCTCTCTCTGCCTGTGTCTCTCTCTCTCTTTCTCTCTCTTTCAAAAATAAACATTAAAAAAAATTTTTTAAAGAACTCCTAGAACTCAGTAATAAGAAGACAAACACCAGATTTAAAATGGAGAAGAGATTCGAACCAACTCATCACCAAAGAAGATACACAAACCCAAAGTAAAAACAGAAAAACTCCAAATCATTAGTCATCAGGTACATGAAGAAATATACATGAAATGATGCTACTCACTCATCTAAATGGCTAAAATTCCGAATGACCCACAACACCAAACTCTGGCAAGAATATGAAGCCACAAAACTTTCATACATTGCAGGAAAGGACATGAGATCGTAGCATTTCCATAACTTGCGTTACAACTTGCAACCAGCGTTTCTAAAGCTTGAAACAATCCACATGTCATCCGCAGAAGACTGCATAAAATGTGGGATAATCATGTAATAATAAAAAGAAACAAACTGCTGATACATACAGCAATAAAGATGAATCTCGAAACCATCATACTGAGTGAAAGAAGACAACAAAAAAACCACACGTATTCTACGATTCCATTCATATGATCGCCTGAAACTAATCTATGGTAAGAAGTAATCAGAACCGTAGTTTTTGGCAGGTGTAGGGCAGAGATTGACAGGAAGGAGGCATGAGAAAACTTTCTGAGGTTGAGGATTGTGATTCACGTAGATGGATGCATTTGTCAAATGGACACTGAAGATTTGTGTGTATCATTGCGTCCGGAATTTAAATCAAGATGAAAAAAACTCAGGGTACCTGGATGGCTCACGTGTTTAAGCATCCAACTTCAGCTCAGGTCATGATCTCACAGCTCATGAGTTCAAACCCCACATCAGGCTCTGTGCTGAAAGCTCAGAGCCTGGAGTCTGCTCCAGATTCCTCTCTCTCTCTCTCTCTCTCTCTCTCTCTCTCTCTCTCTCTCCCCCTTCCCCCACTTGTGTGCACTCTCTCTTTCTCTCTCTCAAAAAAAAATAAAATAAACATTTAAAAAATTAAAAAAACTCTAGTAGTAAACTGTCATTAACATATGAGCATCAAAGTATTTAACGAAAAGTATACCATCTGTAATTTATAAAAGGAGACAGATTGGCAGCCGGCTAGACACATGGATGAAGGTGACAAAGAAGGATGACAAACTGCAGTCCTGAAGTTTGGTATCAATGCTCACTGCCATTTGCTTTTCAAATTTGGCTACCTCTGCATTTGAAAATGTTCATGATAAAATTTTGGAAAAAAAAAAAAACCTAAAAACACATACAGCTTTGTTACCATTTGTGAATACTCTTCTAAGAAACCCAAGGTCCTTATTTGCAGGATGTGGTATATCCTCTGTCTCTACAGCTTGAAACAAAGCCAGATACCAAAAACAATGAGGAGCAGTGCCCCTTACGTTCGATTATAACCAACTTTATATTTGAACTGCCCTCTGCCTGAATATTCTTGCTTGGAGAAGTTAAAAGTCATGGAAAGGGCACTTCACTAGAAGCCATGATAATACTTCCCTTAAATGGAAAGCTACACCTACTAGCCAGTGTGTATGATGATCAAGTATAAAGTAGAGTGAAGTTGGTTGAGCAAGACGGAGTCTTGCATCATAAGGGGGTATGATTGCTCCTATAGACTGGACCACTGGTTACTCTCTACAGTGTATTTTGGGTCCAACAGAGAAAGGTAACAAAAACTACCACAATCTTAAATAGATGAGATAGCCCACCAGTGAATAGAGGTGCAAGTGGGGGTGAACACTGGGCTTAGAACCCCGGTCGAGGCAAAAAGAATAAGGAATGAATACAGAGAGGTATCTCCTCTGGCCCTATCATCACTTGCAGAAATGATGTCATAGACTTGTGTTGTATTTTAGCTTTCTTTTCCAGCTTTCCCCTGGAAATTCAGCCGAGTGGTCCATAATGACGGCCAGTGGGCTGAATCCAGCAGAAGAGGGCCCAGGGGTCTGGTTTCATTTTAAAATTTTAATTTAAATGTCTTTCACTCAAACTCCACTCTCCTATTCAAACAGGCTGCATTTCTCACATTTGTGTTACACCTGTCCAGATTTATACACTTGTATTACATACTCGTATTACCTCCATGGCTTCCATACAAAATTGAATTTACTGTCGCTTCTTTGAGAAATACTTCCTCACCTTTTCTTTTAATTTTTTTAATGTTTTAATCATTTATTGATTTTGAGAGGGAGCATAAGCAGAGGAGGGGCAGAGAGAGAGGGGGACAGGAGATCTGACTCGGGTTCTTCGCTGACAGGCTGACAGCAGCGAGCCAGGTGTGGGGCTCGAACTCACGGACCACGAGATCATGACCTGAGCCGAAGTTGGATGCTCAACCAACTGAGCCACCCGAGCGCCCCACTTCCTCACCTTTTTTCCCCTTATTTCTTTTCCTCCTTGTTTCACAGTAGCTGTTGATCCGGTTGTTGTGAACGTAAGTTTATCTTTTGTTGTTGTTCAGTTATTGGTAGGTTTAGGTATACTGTTCACATCAAGCGTTACAGAACCCACGTGTTGTGAGCATCAAGGGCAACGTAAGGACCCTTCTGCAATGTCTCCTCCTCCAGCAGCAGCTGGTGTGCTAGGTGGGTGCCATCTTGTCAGAGCAGAATAAGTATGTTGGTGATTTGAACATATGAGTCTTGGAATGTGAGGGAGCTAGGTGGGTATTTTTGCGGTTTGATAAACAGGATGACCCCCTAAAAGCAAGACATGAGATTCCTAAGTCCCTAGGCCAAGTCCTTAGCCGCCAAAAATGCCCAATGCTTATATTTTCTCTTGGCTGGTGATGAATCAGTCCAATCAGAACTTCCCCTTTGGGAAATATAAATAAGTGACCAGAAAAAAAAAGGTAGCTCTCTGGAGCTCATTTATCTTTAAAACTTCTGGGCTTTGTGTTTCTCTAAGAGGCTTGCTACATATCCCAGTCTTAGAAAAATCGGGACCAAGAGTGACTCATTGACTATTGAGACAAAGGGCCCTGCCCCTTCATTTACTAATATGCCCATGCACTAAAATGCCACCAGCAAAGATAATCTACATGTGCCTTTTCTTTGACCTTTGAACAAGATTCCATACATGCAGATGTGCATCAGTTTACTATCATGTCAATGTGTGACACTGCATCCCAAGAGCCAGGCAAAGTGCCTGGCCAGTTATCGTTGTCCTTGAACTCAACAAATGTCGACGGAAGGACCACTCTGTCAAGACCATGGCCTAGGTTTCAGGGATACCAATACTTCCATACATTCCATTTAGGTCTCATTTAGATGTTGCCCTGGACTTTATACTTGACTTTGTAAAGCTCTCAAAGACCCTAGGGGATAAATAATTAGAATTAAGGAACAACATACTTTTATGAGAGAAGTAGTCAAGGACATGGAGATCACTCCAACCACCTGACTTTCCAGACGGCAATTACCCTTTAAAGGCAAAATATCCCACAACAGGTATTTTATGACTTCAAGAAAGTTAAGTCACTGGGCTCCTGGGTGGCTCAGTCGGTTGAGCATCCGACTTCGGCTCAGGTCACGATTTCATGGTTTGTGAGTTCGAGCCCCTTGTCGGGCTCTGTGTTGACAGCTCAGAGCCTGGAACCTGCTTCAGATTCTGTGTCCACCTCTCTCTCTGCCCGTACCCCGTTCATGCTCTGTTTATCTCTCAAAAATAAATAAACATTAAAATTTTTTTTAAATAAATAAATAAATAAATAAAAGAAAGTTAAGTCACCAATTCTGTCAGAATGAAAACATTTGTCAGGCATAGAGAGGAATCCACATTTTTTTTTTTTTTTCAGTTTAGAGGGTCGTGGTGGGGAGGGGATTGGAATCTGTCACAGAAAATATTCTTCGTAAATGTTTTCCTAAAATCTAATATAATGCAAGCAGGGTGTTATCTTGCTTATTAGCAAGCCAGGAAAAGGTTGCTGCTTAACAATTCAATTCAAAATAATTAGCCTCCAAGAGGCTGTGATTTAGAAATCTTGCTCCATAACTCCCATTAACTTTAATTGAGTTTATAGCTCACGTAAGGAAAAAAAGAAAGAATGGTACTGCCTTTTAAAATTAAATTTAGGGTGAATTCAAGAATTATAGCCTTGTTGACCCTGTTCTTCTCTTGCAGTCATCCCCACAATTTGTTTATGACCATTCTCACATCATTAACTTTTATAATTTTATTTGTATTTATTTATTTATTTGCCACAGTACGTTTATCCTTCCAGGGCTCCTCATTGGTAGACTTCTAAAATTATCTTTAAATGGCTAATTAGTTCCCAGCCGCCCAATTCCAGCCTAAGTCAGTCTTCATCATTATTGTTACTTGGTTGTACCTTCCAGTTCTTTCTCCTCCCAGAGTCTCACCGTGGGTGCTCACACTTCCTGTTTCTTCTTTTTCTCAAATGAGACCCTTGCCGCACGTTAATATGTAATTTTGAGTATAATTATCTATTGCTTCATTCTAGCTTTTCCAAAAGAGACTTGCATTTTTTTTTTTCACATAACATATAGGCTGCATTATGTGCCACAGAAGAAAATCTAAATTGAAATCTGGACTTTAACTCAGGGGAATTATCAAGGAAAACAATCCTGGGAAGACAAGAGGCTAGGATAACACGGAAGCTGAACAAATGAAGGGGGTTGAGGAGAGAGAGGGTAGACTAGCACTTTCCATAATACACACGCTCTTCACCCAAATCCTGTAGTCCTCTTGGGTTCTCTACAGATGAAGTTAATAAACATGTCCCTTCGATGTTAAAATGTCCACTTCCTTAAAGCAATAAGAAGCTTCTAGCACGTGGAAATGTACAGAAAACAAAACCTCTTCCATCGCCAGTTTATCCAATTTTAACATTTTTCCCCCATTATTACTTGCATTCATCTTCTGTTACTGTGTAACAAATTACCACAAACCAAGTGGCTAAAAACAACAGAAATGTGTTATCTCACAACTTCTATAGGTTGGAAGTCTGATGCCATGTGACTGGGCTCCCTGCTCAGGTATCTCAAGGCTGAACTCAAGGCGACGGCTAAGCTGGGTCTTCATTTAGAGAATCTAGGCAGACTAAAAATCCATTGCCATGCTTATTCCTGTTCTTGGAATGTTCCTCATGCTTCTGAGACTGAGGCCCCCGTTCTTGCTGCCTGTCAGCCAGGGGCTGCTCTCAGCTCCAGGAGGCTTTTGCCTTCACTGCCATGTGGCTCTTCCTCTTTGAGCGACTGAAGGCACAGAGCACCTTCTTATGCCTCCTATCTCTGACTTTTTCCATCTCTGACCCCTAGACCCACATTTACAAAGGGCTCATGCAATTTACTCAGACCCACCCAGGTCATTTCCCTTTTCAAAGGTGAATCTGTGCCATTTAGTCTAATCTAATCATGGACATGGCATTCTATCATCTTCATAGTCCTGGAGATTATGCAGAACATGAATAGGGAAGGGTCAGCGGTCTTGGAGAACATCTTAGAATTCTGCTTACCACTCAAGGCTGGCCATTTCTCATTGGGTCCTAACCTTGAGAGTTTGCCGGATGGAATCTGAAACTGGCTCCTGTACACGGAGGGCAGGGAGATACTAAAGAAAGAGGCAGAGCATTCCAGATGGTGAGATGGCAGTGAACAAGCAAAAGAACTTATGAGGCTTGTCTTGGGCATCGTATGACAAGTAGATCTTCACACCCACCTATCAGAATATTAGACGTTTTTCTAGGAGCCTTCACTGGGTTCAGTCATGTATACCGTCCAGATGGTCTCAACAGCACATTGCTCTGTTGAAGTTACGTCCTTGGAAATGGCTTTCACTGTGGGAGAGGTGGGCAGAAAGTACATCCCAAGGACAGAGGAGGGAGAGAGGAGCCTCCAGTTTCTTGGGTCCAACCTGCAGGTCAGCCAGTGGCTGTACCCTCTTGACGACCTCCTTCAACACTTCTGAATCAGTATACTACAAATCTACAATAGCATTCTACCAAAATGGTTAAAACAGAGAAGTTCTAGATGGATACATCATAAAAAAAAAGTAAGTGGAAAAAGAAACTTCAAGAGAGTATGGACAGGACAACAGACAGGACAACAGAATTTGTGTAAATTTTATAAATTTTATGAATTTTATAAAACTTGCGTGAACAATGAATGAACCAAGTTGAGGATGTTGGTAAGAGAAAAAGAGGTAGCAAGGCCTGGATGTGTTTGGTATTTAAGGGTTGCTGAATACAGTTTCCCTGTCGCACTTTCCAGCACGGTGTCCAGATTTCCCAGTGGCTACTGAATCCGTGTGAGCACTGCTCTCACATCATTCTTTTCTACGACCACAACTTCTAGAAGGAAGATGCCACACTAGCTCAGAATTGGCAAGACACAGGAAGCCCAGTTACGCTGGACCCCAATTATCTTGCTCTTGGGTAGAGGGCTTTTCAGCAAAGTCTTCCATTGATATGCTTTTTATTTCATTTCATTTTTATTTAGCAGTCTAAATGGGTCGAGGTTGATGCTATCTTTTTCAGATAGATCTCATCCATTTTCCTCCTGGATTTTTTATCACCTCCTTATTAGAAGCAGAAGATTCAGTCTCTTAAGAACCTCATCCCCTCATCATGACTCATTCAGAGGAGAGCTTGCTTCTCTCAGTACTTACTGTGTTTTATTCAGGAGATAGTTTTGAGCCCCTACCTCCGCCAAACTACCAACCATTCTTTTTTTTTTTTTCCTTATTCTGTTCTTTTTTTTATACTATTAGTTAATTGGTACTTTTACCCTTGTCCCAGACAATTCAAGAGCATTAGAACATTTTATTTTTATTTTTTAAGTGTATTTATTTTGAGAGAGAGAGAGAGAGAGGGAGACAGCCAGCAAGGGAAGGGCAGAGAGAGAGAGGGAGAGAGAGGATCCCAAACAGGCTCCACCCTGGGAGCACAGGGCCCGAGGCAGGGTTCAAACTCACCAACTGTGAGATTATGACCTGAGGCCAAGAGTCTGACACTTAATCCACTGAAACACCCAGGTGCCCCAGAGCATTAGAACATTTAAATGTTAATTAGACCATTCTTCCTTATATAGAGTCAATTGTCACCTGTTCAAATTCTCTATATTTAAAACCCAGAAGATGTTACTATTATTGTTACAAAGTCAATATTCATGTACACTTATTGCCATATTTAGCATTTTCCTTGCTCTTCACTTCGTGGGTAATTTTGATCTTTGTATATGAAAAAGAAGAGAAAAAAAAGTCTTCATGTTTGCCCTCACATTTCAATGGTAATTAGGCTGAAAATAGACCAAATTTCATTTTCCTTCAGAAATTAAAGACATTGTTTTATTGTCTTTTAGCATTCACTGTTGCATATTAGAGATCTAACGGTAATCTGATTTTTCTCTTTTCTTCTAAGGATGATTTTAGGATTTTCCCTTTTTATTTAGAGGTCTATGATGTGTCTAGATTTATCCACCATTCTTTAAGGGCTTGAGAATTCTACATTTTACATTTATTTGTGGAGCATAAGTGAAATCTAAGGAAATAAATATAGCATGTTAGACAGTATTAGTGCTGGGGAAAAATAGAAATAAGGAATACAATATGGATATTGGGTGGTGGAAAACTGTATCGTTCTTTACTATTGCACCATTTTTACTGAAAAGAAAATATTTGTTTTTCCCTCTACTCTTATTTTTGAATTTGAACCTAGTCTCCATGTCTCACACTAATTCCACAAACATTTATGGAGTTTTCACTGTACCATGTAATAAGGAATACAATAGTGAATAGATATACAGCCCCCCCCCCCCACCTCAGAGCCTCAAATTTTGAAGGGAATGATGGCATTAAGCAGGCACTTCCAAGTGCCATACGTGGACCTTCACAAAAAGATAGTTGCATGAAAGGGAGATGTGGATTCTGAAGGCATTCTTGCTGCTGTCCCTTGTTATCCTTTTTTCCTTGGCCATGAAAATGGCCTTGTCTTCAGGTCCAGCCTTCTTGTAACACATACTCCAAGCATCCTGGTGTCCGAGCTACACATGGTCTGAAATTCACTGAATTTTTGGTGTCCCCCTTGTTGGTGGTCCCATAGTAGAGCCTCAATAGATAGAGTGGAGTATTGCATTGCTTACGGTTTCCTAAGACAATAACTCTAGCCTCCTCTTACCTAAATATCATTTCTGGACTGCCATATTTGGTCAGTTGAATTAAAATAATAACCATCTCACTATCACTGGCATGCTCTTGCAATGAAAGGAAAAGTAAAATTTAACAATGCTCACTAAATGCTGCTAGTTACTGAAACGTAGAGCAATTCTGGGAGCCAGCCATGTGGCCAGGAAAATCTGAACTCTTTCGTATTTCCCTTACCTTGCTCAGATTAGTCATGAAGCCACCTAGTACCGCAGAAGCTTTGGATCATCATTTTGCATCTGAAGTATGGCACACGACAGCACACTCATTTGCTATAACTTAAATTATTCACTATTACTCCTGGGTGCCTAGATGGGCAACTAGCATAGTGCAGGCACTTAATAAATTGATCCCATTAATTAATAAGTGAAATCACATAGTTTTCAATGGTTTATGTGATTTCATATTTTTAAAGAGAAGACAAGTATCATTAAATATTTTTCCACCAAATAAATAATAGAAACATTATGTTTTCTAAATAGGAGATAAGGCACTCTACATGTATTATATAAACAATATAGTATCTGTATGTATAATACATTGCTTGACATTTAATAGGTCTTCACTAAATATTAGCTTTCTCTTTTTTTCCTAATTGGAAGTATTTAATGTGTCAAAAACGTAAGTTCTCTCGCTTTACATTTTACTCCATTTTCGTTTAATTACAATGATTTCTTTTCCTCTATGGATTATAGTTTTCCTATTTTCTTTTATTTTTAAGTCCCTGATATGCTTTCCAAAACAAAGTCATCAAACTATAATAACCCATTTGCAAATGGGGTAATTAACTTGGTTTATGATTTCAGAATGATTTCTGGTATTCATGTCAATTTGCTTGTCTTATTCAAATTGAATTCGTTTTTTTATTCACGAGATAGCTATACAGAGGATTAGATTTAAGTTCCAGTTCCTAGTAGTGGTAGAGGGAGCCAAAAAAGCTATGATTAAAGAACAGAGTAAAATTAAAAATGTACACTTTTGTGATTGAAGAGTGTTGTGTGGTTATTGGTAACTTCCACTTAACAATTAGGGAATAAATCATTGTATTCAAGTACACTCAGCAGGAATATCTGATCTGAAACCGAGAATTTTTACATTGTGCGAAAAATATCACGGTATTTATGGGAAATCTTGTTTTTCTGTGCATTCATACAACTGATGAACCTCATAAGCAGTGGTGATAACTATCAAATTGGAAGAAACATACTTCTTGATTACAATGTGGTTCCTCTGTTACATTTATTTCAAGATATCAGTATCATTCATGTTCTTTTCTTTAGATGTTTAGCATTTCCATTTTAAGATCCTATTCAGCCACTAATACTCCATTATGAAGAGTCCTATTGGCTAAAATTGGTATTTATATAGGCAACAAGCTTAGCAGCATATTTTCTAAGTGATGATCAAATTTAGTCTGTTTGAATGATACCCTTTGATGGCTCCATTCTGCCTCCTTTTGCTAAGGATTCTTCCTATTATGCATGATTACATCAGCAAGCAAATGCAAACACATTTCCAAGTCTCTGAATGAGTGTACTTATTAATGAGATCGCTGCCATGTTCCTTCTCACAAACCTAGGCATTTTTATTGTTATGCACCTTAACTCGCTATCCTACGTGTCGCCTCTCAATGTGGCACACCTTTTACTTGTAAAGAAATCATTCGTTATCTGATATAAAAAGCAGTGACCCACTCTCAGTGCTATATTTCAATAACACCGAATCGATCGCTTAAAATAAACTCCTGCCTATTACCAGAATGTGATTGGAGAGAGGAAGACAAAAAGAAGAAAAGACAACAACAAAAGGGCTAACGAGGCGCCCTTATCCATTGTCCATAGCGTAACTACCCCTGGCATCCATCACAGCGTGGGGAAAGAGTGATTTGAGATACATCTCATTTGTGATTTTCTACAAGGTTGGAGGTGATAAGAGGAAATCTGTGGGAGGGAAAACCCCAGAGAAATAACGAGAAAGTTTTCACTTTAAAAAAACAAAACAAAAAAAAAACAAAAAAAATTGAAATTCAGCTCTGCTGACTTAATAATCAGCTACTAATCATCTAGTCATGTTTTTAGCAGGTTGAAACTAAAGCATTGTAGGTCATTCACATGGTAGATATTTTCTAACAACCACTGTATCTAGGAATCGCATGAAACACCAGAGATAAAATTATGAATAACCATCACCACCATAATAATAATAATAAAAACAACTTGATATCACATATTAGACCCTTCATAATTGTCTGCCACATCGTTTTCTTGCCTCTCAAAACCTCCCAAACACCTAGACTTAACTGCATCTTGCAAAAGAGGGAACCGAGTTTTAGCTGTATGATCCTAACTGTTCCTTACTTTGCTCATCTGTGAAAGGGGAATAGTGATATTGTCGAATTCATAGTCCTGTGCCAGTGATTAAACAAATAATGAAAGTAATTAGAACGGTGCTCAGCATACAGCAGACACTATATTAGGGTTTAAGTGTTATGATGCTATCATATGAAGTGAACAGGTTATGGTACCATGCTCAAAATATAAACATAATTTGTTTTCCACATTCATAGCAGGAAACTTATGTTCAAAATTGTTCATATTAGTAATCTCCAGATGGGGAGGTGAGGATAGACTACAAGTTATAGCCAATTTCTTCTTAATGTTTTCTATATTCTCCAAGTTTCATAAAATTAACATGAGCTTTTTGACTATTAAAGATGGAAATTTTTAATAAAATAAACTGAAAATGACAGTAATTTACTTTTTCCCTTGAATCTGGAAATAAAGTTTAAAGTCCTTTTAAAAGAATATTTTGAGGTGGGGAGGCACCTGGGTGGCTCAGTTGCTTGAGCGTCTGACTTCGGCTCAGGTCATGATCTCATGGTTCGTGAGTTCAAGCCCCGCATCAGGCTCTGTGCTGACAGCTCAGAGCCTGGAGCCTGCTTCGGATTCTGTGTCTCCCTCTCTCTCTCTACCCCTCCCCCACTTGCAGTCTGTCTCTGTCTCTCAAAAATAAATAATTGTTAAGAAAAAATTTTTTAAAGAATGTTTTGGGGGCACCTGGGTGGCTCAGTCGGTGAAACGTCTGACTTTGGCTCAGGTCATGATCTCATAGTTTGTGGGTCCAAGCCCCGCTTCAGGCTCTGTGCTAACAGCTCAGAGCCTGGAGCCTGCTTCAGATTCTGTGTCTTCCTCTCTCTCTGCCCCTTCCCTGCTCACTCTCTGTTTCTCTCTCTCTCTCTCTCTCTCTCAAAAAAAAAAATATATATATATATTCCTAAACATGAAGCAGTTTCATAACAAGTTTCTTCAAATCACCTACTCTCCCATTTGCCTGAGTTTATTTTTCTAACATAATACGTGAAATGGCATTTTCCACATTATCAGATATATTGTTGAATGAAATAGCATGCATCTCCAAAATAAAAGTTTTCCTTATGAAGTTAATTTGGAAAATAAATATATGTTCTTTATTACAACTCATTTCCCCTTAGGTAATGCAAAGATGAAGAAAGTTTTATTATTTCATGCCTACAAGATTAATATCTCGGCAATGACGGATGTTCCAAGAATGACTGTAATAAACCAAAATGAAAAAGCGGGGCTGATAGCATCTTTCGTTCACCTCTGAAGTACATGCCAAGCCAAGATGAGTTCATATCCAAGGTATCTTCTCTACTGAACACAGTGGCACACTCAAGAGACAAAGTGAACCTAAATTCAATAAACACGTATCAACTGTCTGGCCAGATATAAGAATCAACTTTCTCAAACCATCTCACACTCCAAGGCGCTGTGTCAGACCCGGTGTGGAATTTGACGACCGAGATTTGTCTTCCACGAAACCAATAATCACTTTGGGGAATTGGGACCCAAACATGTAACAGACCCAGCAATGAAAAGCAGTAAGTATGTGGTCACTTTCCACGCAAAGGAAATGGCTTTAGAAATTCATAAAAGTAGCCTGGTAATCTATCCAATACTAGATCAATTCCATGGCATCAGGTGTAACTTTTGGGCCGTACATTATTCTTTTGTATATGTTGCGCATATCTGGCTATTATAGTCTCCCATACTCCTTCAAGAATTAGGATACCATTCTTATGTAAAATATGTGATGTGTGGCCAAAGTAATTGTGTTGAAAGCTAGTGGATGATCGCTTACTTGAATTACTTTCTCTTTTGTAATGCTACTCAACACTTAGTTTATAGATTAATTTTGGGGACATTGGTTCAATTCTCTCCACCCAAAAACCAGGGCAGTATAAATTTTTCATATGCAATATTTTATTGGAGTTGGCAGTACATAATCTGGGCAGACAGTTTAGAACGTTTTTATTTGGCAATGCTTTCCAAATTTATAATAATATAGCATAGTTTGATGAGGAATTTAGAATGCGGGGCGCACATCCACCCACAGTCATTCATTGAGTTCACACACCAGCTGTGTGGGATGGGTATTATCTTATAGCCTCCAGTTTACAAATGACGAAAAGGTGGTTCTGGGAGGGGACTGGGCTTCCTCATGCTCACAGATTGGGGCACAGACTCAACTGTTAAGAATGCAGTCATGATCATTGGGTAAGCAACTGAAAGTTCACATTTACTGGCATCATTAGGAATTTAACTTAACATTTTTTTTAATGTTTTATTCATCTTTTGAGAGACGGTGAGAGACACAGAGTGCGAGCAGGGGAGGGGCAGAGAGAGAGGGAGACACAGAATCTGAAGCAGGCTCCAGGCTCCGAGCTGTCGGCACGCAGCCCCACGTGGGGCTTGAACTCATGAACCACAAAAGCATGACCTGAGCTGAAGTCGGATGCTTAACCGACGGAGCCACCCAGGCTCCCTAAGGAATTTAGCTTCTTAAAGAAAAAAAATATATGTATGTCTCCAATTGCCCTAAATGTGTTTCAAAGCACAGGCTGTAATGGCAAAACTGCTAAGTGCTGACACACCATTGGTTTACAACTTTCCAGGTTTTTCCTCAACCTGACCCTGTGTTGACTCCTAAGCAAGAAATTCTGTAAATACAATGTCAGACCTTGGATTCTACAAATATGATTATTTGGAAAGCACTAGAAAACTTCAGGAGCTAAGGAAATCCCTCAGTCAGGATGGTATACCTCATCTACCCTTTAATGAGAGAAGTTTTTGGCAAATAATGCTATAACACTGAGGCTCAACTGTTGATAATCTTGAAATAAGCCACATATCACAAAGGTTCTTCCATCATTATAAATAGTAAACATCTGAGTATTGACCCTGATTATGACCAATACGTCAGTGCCTTATTCACAGTGCTCTTAGAGTCTCGATGATGTGTTTTGTTTTTCTTTAATGTTTATTTATTTTGAGAGAGAGAGAGAGAGAGAGAGAGACAAGAGTGTGAGCAGGGAGGGGCAGAATGAGAGGGAAACACAGAATCTGAAGCAGGCTTCAGGCTCTGAGCTGTCCGCACAGAGCCCGACACAGGGCTCAAACTCATGAACTGAGAGATCGTGACCTGAGGGGAGGTTGGATGCTTCACCGACTGAGCCTCCCCCGCCCAGCTGCCCCCTATGATGTGTTTTAATGTGCCCTTACATGCTTCAGCATCAGCAGAATTACTGCTATCACTCTAGAGTCCATTACATGCGCCATATTGTTTCGACGTTGGGGCCTTGACATAAGCTACACCCCTCCCTGCACATTCTTTCCCCTATTGTGATTAATAAACTCCTTCCCCTTAAAACTCCAGTTCAGACATGTCTTCCTCAGAGCAAACCCTCACCATTGTTGCCTGGACTACTGCCGCCCCTCTATGCAGCCCTCTACTTTCTTCGTTATTCACACTACATCCACCCATTCAGGATTTACCTACGTGTTTTCTCCATGCCAGTTCCTGCCCTAAACACAGACGATACAATAGAGAACAAAGCAGAGAATGCTGTCGTCCTCATAAAACTCAATCGTGTAGTGGAAGAAGATATCAAATATATAAGAAAAATAATAAATCAGTTCCTTAAAATTGTGACAATCATTAAAAGGGAAATGAAGGGTGATGATGTGATCTGTGGCAGAAAACAGTGGATGAGGGATTATCTGAATGGTGTTATTAGGAAAAACTATTCAAGAATCAGTTTGAACTATGAGATGTGAAGGATGAGATCCAGCCAGACATTTGAAAACCTGGGCCAGGAGCAGTCCATTCAGAGTGACCAACAGGCACAAGAGCCTCAGATACGAATGAACTTGGCACCGGCTGAGGAGGCAGAGAGCCCTAGGTTTCAGGTATAGGGTCAGGCCTATCTCTGGGACACTGAGCAGGGCACTGAGTTCCCTAAGCCTCATCTCCTCATCTGTGAAATAAGAGTAATTCATTCTTAATCCACAAATTGGTTAAGGGGATTAAAGGAGATAATCCAAGTAAGGAACATAGCTCTTTTTGCAACAAATTGCAAACATTCTGTGAATACTGGTTATTGGTAATATTTAACACAGAAAGTGCTCCGTGAATATTAGCTATTACATTAACCAACAAAGTACCTGTCTTGTTTATTTGTGATATACCAGTCACCTGTATGGGCAGAGGCTTCATGGCATTCTAACCCTGGTATCAGACAGAGCTGCTCTGAATCTCAGCTCAACCAGTACTGCTGTGGACTCACTCCTTAACTTTGTAAGCACTAGTGTCCTCATAGCTAAGTGGGATTATTAATGGCACCCACCTCACATGGTGACTATGAATATCAAAAGAGAGAAAGTCAGAAAAGAACTTCATATAGACCTTGTACCTAAGAAGCAATCACAGGGGCACCTAGGTGGCTCAGTAAGTTAAGGGTCTGACTTTGGCTCGGGTCATGATCTCATGGTTTGTGGGTTCGAGCCCCGCATTGGGCCATGTGCCGACGGCTCAGAGTCTGGAGCCTGCTTAGGATTCTGTCTCTCCCGATCTCTCTGTTTTGCCCTTGTGCACACTCTGTCTCTCTCAAAACTAAATAAACATTTAAAAAAAATTTTTTTAAAGAAGCAATTGCAAAATGATTATTATTAAAATGATACCTCCATTTACTCCGTTTCTACTAAGGATCAGACCCTATGCCAAGTCTTTTTGTACATGATTTCCTTGAAGCCCCAAAGGAACTTGATGCATTAAAGACTGTCATTATTCTCATTTCATAGTTGAGAAAGCAAAACTCTTTAGTGACTTGTCCAAAGTCACAGTTACTAAGTAGAGGATGGAGCCTGAGGTCAAGCTCCCAAGGTCTAGCACACCAGAACCTAGCTTCTTACACACCCAACCGACCGTACATAAAGCATTTAATAGACTACAGTAAAATAGGCTGTCTGCCCCTGAGCACATTCATGAGAGATCTGTTCTAGGCACCCAAGGCTTCATGCTCAGGGAAGGGTCAGTAATCCAGAGAAAGGACTTCTGAGTGAGAGGTTAGAACTTGCATCTGATGCTCTAGGGCTCTGCAGGATTGAAAATGAGGCAGAGAACGGCTCTGAGCTACACAACCAACAAACTAGACATCAAGGGAGAAAAAGGCAAGGACTCAGTGTCTCCAAAACAAAGAAACCTGGGTCCAAAGAAAGAAAAGCTGCAAGGTCACTTATGTGAATCCCATGTCACTTCTCCAAACACATTAATTAGATGATCTCTCCCCTCAAGGAAACTCTCTCCGAACTTACGTACCATGGAACAAGTCATTTTTATAAAAATCAGAATAATATGTAGGGCATCTATACGTAAAACATCAACAAGAGAAGTTTTGGAGGATTACAGTATTTTGATTACAGATTTAAAGGTTATTTATATATATATATATAATATTTAATAATATAAGATATATATATTTATATATCTTCAAGCTAAAGGAATAGGAGACAGAAACATGCTTGCAATTTTGAGTTTCTTAATAAATGCTAATCAAATCTTATTTGTTAGATATTAAATGGAGATAAGCTTATTATGACAGACATCAAAAATATAAATCGTACAAATCCCTCTTCGCTGTTTTCCTAGAGCCTTATATTCCATTCTGAATTGTATATTGACAGTCGGAAGACCAGCTCCTATTTATTCACAAACTGGCATTTTCTTTCATCAAATTTCAAACTTGTGTCACCATCGCACTGTGTAAGAAGCCCTGAGAATACTCCCTTTGTTAATTTCTAAAGGCAAGACTAAGTTTCCCCGTACTATCTGGCACCAGCTGAGTCACCTCCAAGTACCTTCACGCAGTTGATTCCAGAGCCTTCTATTCATAAAAGCCACCAAAGACATCAAGCAGCTATACCCTGGGAGGTTGCCATGGCAACGTGTGAGCATGACCCCACAGAAGCAGATGCAAGTTTGGTCACATCCGCACAGTCAACCAAAAGGCATCACATAGCACCCAGCTGCCAGAGTATAGAGCCAACGTGTAAGCTTGGAAGAAACATCAGAGGTGAGCAAAACATATACCTCACCAACTGTGGGTTTCGGTAGCCTGGGATTATCGTGAATCTCCTTTTTAGTTTGCCTCAGTATCCGATTATTTCAATAGCCTCATATTGGCAATTTCCATATATAATTAATATATCCCCTTATACATAAGATATGTCCTATCTTTCTTTCTCCACTCCCACCACCTTGAACCAAACCATTGTGATCTTTCACCCAGATACGATAGTCTGGTCATTTACCTTTTATATCCTACAATACTCTGTGCTCCTCACACAGCTCCAAGGATGAGCTTTTTCATCCAGATGTTGCTTTCAAAGCCCCACTCTCCACTAAAGGAATCAAGCTTGGGCAAGGAAAACAAGGTGAGCCTGGGGCATTTGTGCCAAAAATTAAGCAAGTGCTCAAAATCTGATGGGGACATGTCGAAAGGCGAAGGAGTTAGTTTGAAAGAGCTCTCACTGACCAATTATGGGACAATTTGAGTTTCAAAATGAATAACAGCACAAATTGTAAACCGTTGATAAAGCCAGAATCCATGAGTTCACACTGAGAATAAATGAGCAAAGACATAAGTAAACATTTCTTAAAAGGACGAAACAAGAAGAATGGATACTAATGTAAAAGGTATAAAAGAACTATGAAAACCAACCATCATCATAAGAATTGATTCAGGTAACAATTGTCATTAATGATAAATATTACTAAGTATAACAGAAAACAGAATATTTACAGATTCTTGAAAGCATTTCCCAGGAAAGAGAAAAATAACTTTCCAGTGGAGAAATCTAGCAGATATCACCTTAACCAAACAGTCAAAGTTAGCATCACCAATTAATAAGGCAAAGTGTGATCATAGATCTGCTGATGTGCTGTAATGAGAAGGTCATAATTTCTATATTATTCCTGTGAAAGAACATCACTTCTGTGGGATTCCTGCCAAGAGTGCATTACCTGAATCTAACCAGGCCAGAGTATCAGACAATTGAAGGGACTCTCAACTGCCGGTACTTTTCAAGACATCAATGTCCTGAGGACAAAGACTGAGACATCCGTTCCAGACCAAGAGAGACTAAGGATACATGGCAACTAAATGCAGCATGTGACCCTGGAAGCAACCCTGAATCCGAAAGTACAACTGATTGCTGTAAAGAGCATTAGAGAGACAGTTGGAGAAATCTAAATGTGCTCTGTGCATTAGGTATTAGTAGTGTGTTAACGTTACGTTTACTGAATTTGGTGATTGCATTTGATTGTCCAAGAGACAGTTTTTCTTTGGAGATACTGAACTACCTAGTGCTAAAACGTTACGTAGTTTATGACTTAACATCCAGGTGATTCGGTTGTTACGGCAATAATAAAATTTATACAAAGAAAGAAAGAGAGAACAAATATGGAAAATCGCAAATCTAGGTCAAGAGTATAGAGAAATTCATTGTGCCATTCTTGCAAATTTTTTGCCTGACTTTCTTTCGAAATAAAAAGTCAAATATTTGAAAACCAGTCTTGTTAAAACGTGAATATTTCTGGTTGCCTCTCTTCAACTCCTTCAATAGCTTTCCATTTCTATTTAAAGCAAATTAATTTCCTACAAGGTTCTGACTACCACTCCAGCCTCATCCAACAGAAAATCTTGGGGTCACACTGGGTTTCTTTGATTTTCAAGAAAATGTTAAGGTCTTCCATCCCTCACAGATGCTCTTTTCTATATTAGCAGAACCATATCCAGTTTGACCAACAGAGTCCCTTTCCTATTTCCTTGGTACTTAGTGCTTCACCTATCTCCTTAGCACCACAGCGCTTCCAAAATTGACAATGAGTCTACTCAGTCCTCTCTTTACTGGTGTATCATCAAGCCCATTTGAAATCGTCTTTATGCTCAGAAAGATCAGGAACCATGACCACATTGTTCTCTTCCTTATTCCTACCCCAGTGCCTTCCACAGAGCAGGACCATCTGAAAGAGAGGGTTCATTTAGATATCTGGTTGCCAACTGTTGGCACAGGAGTGGGCAAGGTGAGTATGTATGGACTCCCAGTCATTCCTTTCTATTCCATCTGTAAGAGCTTCGTAATTGCAACAGGGTTTCTCTTTCCAGCCATTCCTCTCTGGACCCTTAGGCTAATGGTCCCCAGAAGGTTATTCAGAGAGTTTCCTACTCTGCCTTCTAGGTCATCTTGAGAAATACAGTTCTAATGAGGTCAACCTTTAATGCTTGAATTCTCTACGTGGCAAAGTGATTTTGCAGCCTCTGACATTTGAAACTAACCCATCCTGGGATGGCTGATCCCATCCTTGAACAGCTTTAAGCGTTAGAAAGTTCTTTTCTCTTGGTTCCCTTCCATTTGTCCTTACACTAACCACATTGCTTGGCCCACTCAGAATGAGTGAATCCTTCTTTTATGTGATAACATTTCCCATATTTGTGGGTTGTTCTTCTTTGGGAGGGTTCTTTTCTCTGAGCTTTTCCCCTTCAGTGTTTTCTCCTTTAGTCTAATGAAAAGCATATCTCTTTTCTTTTGGGGTAAATTAAGTGCATGTTTCTTCTGTATTGGAATATTTTCTCAGATGTTTAAATGGGAAAAAATATTTTTTCTCTGTGGCCCTGCTTTAAATTAAAGTAAATATGAAAAGAATGTGATATTTGATCCTTCTCTTTTAAGTTAGTCAAATAAATGTGCTTTCCACCAAAAAAGCTAAGACTATATTCCCTCTCTGAGCTATTTTATGAAGGTTTACTTCAGCTACATTCTCTTTCAAGTTAAATTTTCTCTTATTGTGATTTAGTGTGTAGAAAGTAAATAATTGTCCACATCTACAAGAAAGACACTAATATTGTGACAACTTCCTTTACATCAGCATTGCATTAAAATGTCATTTCCTCCTTCCTATCATACCTATCATGTAGGTATGAGTGTTCCCTTTTTCAGATTAATAAATATAGGGATTAAATAATTTTTTCCTGGGCACCCAGCTGGTAAGTACCAGAGCTGTGGCTTTTACCTGCATTTTATAACAAGTTGATTTGAATGAAATAAAAAGGGGAATTTGTAAAATTACACTGTAAATAAATTAGCCAGATGCCAGTACTAAGACTTGCAAAATAGGATGGGTAAGTTACAAACAACTAAAACAGATTACTAAGTGTAATATAGAAAAGAAGACCTAGAAATGATGTTTGATCACAAGTGAAATTTTGGCACATACTTTTCTATCTCTTGGCAAGTCAGATTCTTATCACAATAGTGTGTCTAATATTGGTCATCAGCCTCCAAAAGATTCTAGAACAACTGGAGAGAGTCCAAGGAATATAAACAAAAGTAGTGAAATTGACCAAAAAAAAAATCTGGTATAATAAGGCACTAAAATTACTTGCTAAATGAATACACAAATTAATGAATAAAATTGGCTATTTAACTGGAACGGAAAATACTCAAGAGTGACCTGATTACAATCTTCAAGAATCGAATGGAGTTGTTCTTTGCATCTGTGGGTATTTTAAGAGGTCCTAATAAAGGAACTTGTCATTAGATTAAGAATAAATTCTTTATCATCAGAGGAATGCAATAGTGAAGTAGATCGTCATATAAGTGGGGGTATTCATAAATAGAGAATCAATTCTTATAAATGATTTGGGCTTTTGGAGGCAGAATGCATAGGTTTAGACTGCAAGTCCTATTGTGACCTTCTCCACCTCTATAATTCTTTAATTCCTGGTACAACACCTAAGCCTGACTTAGAATCACAAGGCTGGAAAGAATCTTAAAGGAGCATCTATCCACCCAGCAAGTTCTCAGTTCTTTCCATCTTAATGATTTTGTATGGATCTGTTTATTTTTTCTCTCCTGTTCTCTCTTTCTCTTTTTTAGAAGCGGACCAACATTATTATTATTATTATTATTATTATTATTGCTTAGTTACTAAAGCTAAAAAGGACTAAAATGAGAAGAAAGTAAAAAATGCCACAGAGTGTGACAAAAAGTGTCCAAGCTTAGTCTAAAAGGGAGAAGGAACATAAACCCAAGAAGAGAGAAAGGCGAGCATACTATAAATTGTTCTCCCTTCTTTCCCTCTCATCACTTTTTGGATCATGTCTACCTGTCCTTGAAACCACCTCACTCAATGATATGGTAATTTAATACACTCACAGTCTTTAAAATACATCCCTCTGTCACTAAATATTTCTACAGAATTCCCATGGAATATATTTCAAGAATTACTGCCAGCAACAGAAATCACCGATGTTAACATTAATATCAATATCAATTATATTAATATCAATGATATTAGCAAATAGTTTCTGTGTTAGTCAAGGGCTTCCGAAAAGCAGAGGTCAAGATTGAATGCCGCGTGCAAGAAAATTTTAGGGACGACACCTCCTCAAGAAAATGGGAAGAAAATTAGGAGAGGTTGGGAAGGCCATCCGATTACAATGCATTTTGGATCCCAAATGAAGAAGAAAAGCAAGAAAGGCAGCTGGCATGGAAGCCCTTGGAACTGCAGTGCAGTTTTAAGGAAACTTCAGCAAGGCTGTTGAGGAGTCCTTGAGCCAATGTCACCTGCGAGAGGGAACCATCTCCCCCCCCATCTCCCAGGAGTGGTCCTGCCTTGGCACCCCTTGCCACGTTCAGTCACTGGCACTAACACAGCAAGGGACGTCAGAGCCACCCACCATGGACCCAGATCTTTTTTCACTTCCTGAGGCTGAGGTCTGAGAGGCACAATCCCACGTCCACCAAGAACACAATGTCTTGTGCCCTGACTCCACGCCACTCACTGTGTGAAGTACTCTGCAAGCTCGTTGGATCTTCGCGTGACTTGTTCAGAATCAACAGGGACTAAATACATGGCAAAGAACGGATGCCAATCCACTTCTGACTCACCAGCCTATTCGCTTAAACCCCGCTCTCTACCTCCCCCTGGACTATTCTACCTCTCTTTATGCCATACCGCCCTGATTACGCTTTTAAAACATCCAAAGTGAATAAGCGAAACTATAATTTAGAGCTATTTATGTTTGCTTGTCATTGTGATACAGAGGGAGAGAACAGTTCAGTCTAACCCTTCCAATGCTTCAAAAGTATACTTCGGCCATCTGTTCTCTCTGATGAACACCACAAATTCGCTTAACTGGTTTGCACAGAATTTGTGACCTTATGCCTGTATTACCTGTAGTTCTGTATTCAGCACCCCTTTTTTTCCTTGTCTTTTTTTTTTTTTTTTTTTACTTTACGAAAAGACACAGTCTTTTATTGCCACCCACCTCTACATTCCCAGATCATTACACTCTCCCATCGTCCCTTCTGTCACCACCAGTTTCTGCTGCCCAGCCAGGCCTCCAGCAAAGGGAGACACCAGTCGGGCCCAGTCTTGTATCTGGGCACAGAGTCTGAGGCCCCTCCTTCCTTAGCAACAGACACAGAAGTCTGATTACGGGCCCCGAGGCCTGGGTGCAGCCTCCTCCAAGGTTAACACAGCCCAGAGAGGAGGAGAGAAAAGAGTTCAGGCTGCTAGGGTGTTTGTGGCGGGGTTTCTTCCCTCTTATCTGTATTAACATGTGACTCCGCTTCCGTTTTTCCTCTACAGTGAACTCGGTGTGTTCCCAGAAAAGTTCCAGGAGAGGAGCTGCTCAGTGGAAGGGAGAGTGGCCAGAGCAGAAGGCACCGCAACCACAGCAGAAAAGCCCAGCAGAACGCCCATGCTCTCCCTTCTTCATTCTCTAGCTTCTCTTTCTTTCTTTTTCTACCAGGAAACTCCTCAGGGGCCAAAGTCTATGACCTCAGAGACGCAGCCCTGTGAGCAGAGCTTTTGGAACATTTAGAAAGTCCCATTTTCTGTGTCATCCCCATTACGCTGTAAGCAAGCGTGAATTTCAAAGCCATTGGAATGAGGGGATCATCCTTAGAGAAACTGAGAGCTCTTTATTCATTTTGTAATACATCCAACTGGAATGAACAACATGAGTGATGTGGGTTGCTCATCTCAGAAGGTAGGTGTGAATTTTAAGGTGTATTTCTTTTTTTTTTTAATTTTTTAAAAATATTTATTTATTTTTGAGAGCCAAAGAGTCAGAGTGTGAGTGGGGGAGGGGCAGAGAGAGAAGGAGACACAGAATTCGAAGCAGGCTCCAGGCTCCGAGCTGTCAGCGCAGAGCCCGATGCGGGGCTCGAACCCACAAACCATGAGATCATGACCTGAGCCGAAACTGGACGCTTAACCGACCGAGCCACTCAGGTGACCCTCTTTTTTTAAAACCTGTATTTTCAACATGTAGGGAATTTGGGAGTGGGCAGGAAGGGGATGTTTCAATAATAGACTAATTGCCATGTCAGATCCCCTTGACTGAGCAACTGTGTTAACATTTTTATGCTTTGTCCTTTGAAATATGCTTTTTGCTGAATCAGGTTTTTGGACATCCTCAGGTTTTGCTGTGAAAATTTCAGGAATAGACACCTGTTGTTCCTCTCCCTTCCTTTCTGAGGCCTTTCGACCATATATTTCATCCAATAGTTCCCAGGTGAACATCAGAATATCCTAGAGAGCATCTTGAAAACATAGAGACTTGATCTCACTCCCAAAGGTTCTGATCCAGAAGAGTTGGAGTGGGGTCCTGGAATCTGTATTTTTAACTAAGAACTGAGTGATTGTCCTCTGGCTGGTCCTCAGGTGAGCATTTGAGAATGGCCTCCAAGAAGAACATGCAAGCATCATGTGGTCAGAGGTCACCCATCTGAAAGTAATAGTGATACCCCATCTAGATGTCAGAATCCACCCTCCTAGACACAGTGCTTGGCTCGGGGACAGGCATGTGACCTAAGCTGGGCTGATCAGTCTTTCCTGACAGTTTCACCAGACCTATTGAGAAAGAGGCATTCTCAACAAACATCTTTGCATTATGTGGAAATAAAGCTTTCCTTAGAATACAGCCAACATAGAAGGAAGCTAGACTCCCAGAAGGCAAAAGATCCCAATGACATCGGCTGGACTCCTGGATCCCATTTGGACTTCTCGGTTACTCGAGCCCAGAGATTCCCTGGTGGGTTTGAGCTGGATTGAATTACATTTATGCTCTTCCATACTGAGAGATGTTCATCCAAGGGGCAGACACAGAGGCAGCCGAGTCATCATACAAAGACGTAAGCCACTCTTGGGGAAAAAAAAGAAAGCGAAACATTTTGCAAAAAGCAAGCCAACATTAAGAATTTTACAGAACATAATAGAAGCAGAACCTCTGAAAACAAATTAAGCTTGAGCTTGTTCATAGGCACAGACTAAGACTTATATACACAGGGCTGTAAGTACCCTGAGAGCAGAAAACATCTCAGCCATGGGACAGGAACACATGGAGCACACACGGGATCAGCAGATCTAGAAATTAATTCCAGAACAGAACAAAGAGACTTTTCTTGACCATACCTAAGAATTCTCTGTGGCATCTTGAAGGAGAAAGAGATATTGATTTTTGTAAGAACTGCGGTATGCAAAATGGTTTGTTAAAAATGTTAATGTTCTAAATGTTCTCTCTGGTAAATTGCAGGGAGTTTCATTTTGGGGGGGTTGGGGGGGCTCATCCATTATCAACAAATCCACTTTAACTTCATAAAGTTTCCATTTAAAATGCCCTTCTGGATATTCTAGTGTATGGCAACCTAGCAGATCTTGGCTTTGAAAATCATTAGTACTTTTCAATATCTATTATATTTGAAATGCTGACTTGTTTTTCAGATTTATTTCTGGATGTCTTGAGCCCAAACAGCCTTTCCCTCCTGAGTAGATACTTTCCTCTTGCTGTCCTTAAGAGTATTTTACCTTTGCCTTTTTCCAATATTATTTCAACTTCTCATCTTATTTTTAGTGATTTCAGTTGCTTTTATCACTTGCATGCCGTCTTGATCCTGTTTGGGAGTTTTATGACTATTACTTCTGTTCATTCCCTCTGAAATTTTCATCCGGAAATAGAAGATCTAAGCACCACATTTGCAAGCAAAGACTCCTACTAATTAAATTCTTTTCCCAAATATACCTCTGATTCTCTTCTGGAGTGTGATTTCATCAACTGTCTAATAATCAGTTACTTAAGCGTTTTCATTTTTTATTTTTAAAAATTATTTTTAGTAAGATACAATTGACACACACTAAATCCACCTTTTTAGCAGACAACTTTGTGAGTTTGGGCACACAAATCAAGGCACATATACAGCACCACGATCAAGATATAGAGCCATTCAATCAACCTCAAAAATTGCCCTGTGCAACTTTGTTAGCCCTTCTGCCATCAGCTCTCAGTAACTGCTTCCATTTCTTTCTCTGTGTGGTTTTGGATTTTCCAGAGTATTATACAAATGGAATCATATGATATGTAACCTTTGTTTCTAACTCTTTTACTCAGTACAATGAGACTCATCTATGTGGACAGTTCATGATCAGTCAGGAAAACAGAAAATTAGACGCATTGCGTAAAGATTAATTTTGGTAAATTTATTTCATTTCGTATACAATCCTCATGATTATTAAAAGCTTACTGCTCCCATATATCATTCCATTTCATCCTTACCACAATCCAATAATGACAGTATTATTATGCCCATTGTATAGATGATAAAACTGAGGATCAGAGAGTTTAAGGAATCTGTCTGGTATCATAGTTAGTAAATGAATACAGATCCAGGACTCGCCAAATTCAAAATCTATGTACTTTTTTTTATTACACTACTGGTTCAATCTTACTGCAGTTTAGAATATGATCCAAAATAACTTTCTTAGTCTTGCTATGTGTATGGACTCACTTGCAGTAATCGTATAGAACCTGTTGTTTCTACCATAATTGTAAAAACTGGCAGGTTACAAAAATATTTTTATTCTGTTGTACACCATTTTCTGTATATCAAATGGCCTGATCTCTTATGTTTCAGTCTAAAAACATTCTTGTCGTTATTGATAGATTTGCCATTTACAATATAAATCATAAATTGGCCAGCACTCTTTTACATATGTGTTTTGTACCTATTTTAATTATATCAGCATCAGCATGAGAATAACACACTGAGATATTGCATGCATATATCAAAATGGTCTATTGTCTCAGCATTTCAATAACACAATATATTGCTTTGAGTTGTGAAGTTCTATGTTTAAGTCATATAAAGAAAACTTGTAGGTACGTGTTTAATCCAGAAATTATTTTATAAATGGTGTATAAAATAAATGTGGATCATAACTTTCAACATGACCTTAAAGAAATATAAAGAAATAGCCTTGAATTCAGAAGAAACAAAGCAGAAAACCTTTGTACTTTCACAGCAAAGGGCCTTAGGAGTTCACACAGATTTTCCTTCATATTCTCTACCCTATCTTATAATATGGAAATAGCTTTAAACAAACTATATCTGCAATCTCCATTGATAAGATAGCTTGGACTTTGAAGTTAGGCACCATGGGTTTAAATCTTAGCTCTGTCTTCATTTTGCATCTTTATTTGTTTATAATGTACTTTATCTTTTTATATCCTACCCCCTGCCTCAACTTCTTTTCTTTTTCCTCATTTTTATGGCTGAACAAGTAATAAACTCTAATTTTGTGGTTTACCACTGGGGGACAAAATGAAGAATAAAAAAATACACACATATATGCATATGTTGTCTGAACTTTCCTCTTCCTCATAAGCTTTTGGGTATGTGATCTAAGGTGAAGCAAATCGCATCAAGTTCCAGTCCACTGGTACACCCTACACCTCTGGTTCCCGGGACCTCATGGTCTTCTCCAACAGCTCCGTGGATTCTCCAAGGCAGCATTACCCAATTCTCGGATCAATATACTCTGTGCAATCCCATGATCCATCATTTAGTCCACATGACCTGTGTGCTCTGCTATTGTCCCTTCTACCCCATGGTTCTCTGCTACTCCAGAGTCTCTGTTATCTTCATGCCGTCTGACAGCTTTGAAGTTTTCTGCAAAGTAGGAAGTTGGATCTCATCTTCTGTGAATGTGATCTATGGGGATCTCAACGTTGAGTTAGTTGGTCCCATCGTTGTTATGACATTAATTTCCCCCATATATATTCAGGTCATTATGAATATGGAAATGGGATGGTTTGAGATATCATCGGTCTCCCTACGACCACAGCCACAATTTCCTTCCAACTGGAAGAACTTGTTGCTGAGCCTCATAGGCCCTGAGCTGGTACTTTACTGACTTAAAGCAAACTTTCAAGTAGGGAAACCTGCCATTCTGCATGTTAATATAGTTTTTGTATGTGCATCCCACCATCACTACCATAACCACTCAATTTAGCAGGCATATCTGCATATGTCTGAATTCTGATTAAGGACACACATTTAGAGTTTTTATTTGGCTTTGTATCTTTCTTCCAGTGACATCTCCACCCACTTGAATTAACAGATACAAACAAGTGTTTGTTGAATGTCTCGGGTAGAGGATTACTTTTGCTCACAAAGTAGATGTAGACGTATTTAAATCCCAGCCCATCCCAGTTTAGATCTCTTCTACAAAAACATGGGCTGAGAATTGACAATGTACATAAAATGCTGGGCAATAGAGCTAACATTTAATGGGAATCCAATACATCCAATTTTCCTTTCTTTGTTTCTAGGAGGAAAAGGTGCTTCAACTTAGAAGGCACCTTTTCTGATTTTTACAGTTCCTTCAGTGATCCCTTATCATGATATTCAAAAATACTCAAAGGGTTGTTTACTGAGTGAACAACAAAAATGCTTGAGTGAGAGAGATGAATAGTATTTAAGAAAAGGACAAATTGAATTATACATACCTGAAAATCTCACCATTTAACTGCTGTGTGCCTTGTTTCCTAAGATGTGCAATGAAAACATCGAGATACATGGTACATTTCTAAGATTTCTTATTTCTCGCAAACTATTGGGTCAATTAGGTGTATATAGGTAAAAATTCAAAGGCAAAGTTGAAGCAATGGCTTCCAAAGCCTGATCAAAACTTTAAAAAGTTAAAAATACATTTTTCAAATAAGGGCTGATTATC
Source organism: Acinonyx jubatus (assembly GCF_027475565.1). Lineage (NCBI taxonomy): Eukaryota > Metazoa > Chordata > Mammalia > Carnivora > Felidae > Acinonyx > Acinonyx jubatus. Next base: position 205,060,786 of record NC_069381.1, on the reverse strand, counting down.
ATTAAAAAGATGGAATTGTCAATTTCATAAAACCTCCACACAAATTCGGATGTCCCCAAGATGGTGACATAGATTGCTCCTGACTTTGCTCCCTTTCACAAGAAGAAAAACTAACAACTATTCAAGAACAAGACTGAAAAACCTCCAGAACATAAGGGTGAGGTTGACTCATCCCCTGCACCACATAGAACAAGACAGACTGCATTAAAAGGGTAAGACAAGTGGTTTCACATTGACCACATGCCTCCTCCTTCAGGCCAGCCCAGCACCATGAGAGGCATCAGGAAGAGGTCTCCCCTGAGCCTCTGGTGTCTCCAGTGGGAGAGGAGAGCCCAGGGGAGACCATTAGCACCAACCCTAGAAATGCGACTCACTTTACAGGAGTCTCTGCTCTGATCTGATCTTGCACCACAGCAAATCTAGGGGACTCAACCATTGAGAATCTGATTGTAATGGAAAAGGGGGTAGGGGCTTGCAACAAGGAGCACATGAATCTAGGTAAACCTAGTTTACACCCCCAGAGCCCAAGTACTAATTCCAACCAGCGATTATGCTAATCTGCACAATCAAGTTGTGGGTGCAGTCTGACCAGAAAACATGGTGGAGTGTAGATTCACTGGATTTGGATTTTCAGAGAAGTTTTGCCAGCCTTAGAACCCAAAAGGAGCTCCCTGCCCAGGTCAGGAGCTGAATCACAGTTCTACTTACTATGGAATGATCACCCATCTGATCAGAAGGGCTGGCCCAGCAGCACTCCAGCCAAGAGTCAGGCAGTCATAGCCCATGCCCTCAGAGCAAAGCCAGTACCAGATGTGGACTATTTCTGTGCTATGCACATGCACGGAGATGAATTCATAGCTAAGGCTGAGGGTGATTCTTGACCGTTCCCAAAATGATACCTTGTTTGGGAAATTAAGGGTAGCTGGAGCATCTCCTCTCTCTCCAGTCCAGGCAAAGGAGCTGAGATATAGCCCCTATCTGCTGTAGAGTGTCTTCTGTCCCCATCTGACCAGAGGGCTGGAGACAAACCTTAAAAGCTATTCAGCCGAGCAGCACCCAAATGAGCCAACACAGATGATAGTTTGCAGAGCAAAGCTAGTATTCCTGTTCAATCAGGGAACTTGGGGTATAGTTAGAGTTGTGTTAAAACAACAAACAAAGAGCTCATTCAACTGTCCTATTCACACAGAGAGCACAGCCTATAGATTCCCATGTCTGAAGAGCAAACCTGGGGGCCCCAAATGACCAGGGAATTCTGTGTATACTCTAGCCTGATTCAGGTCCCCAGACAATAGGCTGTATAGACCTTGGGTCCTGTCCTGCTGCCTGCCAGGGCTAGGAAGCTAATTCATAGACCCATGTACTGTTGAGTAGAGTAGCTAATCCTGACCATACAGTCCCAACCATTCTCCTGACCCCAGAATCCAGGCCACCACAGAGCCCATCCTACAACCTTACTTGGGTAGGAAAGCAAGCCAACAGTTCCATCCAACTCTTCTCAGACAGTGGCACACCACCCATCCTCATGCTCAGGACTCAAACAATTGCTTTGCTCCAACAGACCATAATAGCAGGCCCCACTTTGCCCAAGGACATTACCAATCAACCCAAACCGAACTGACTGATGAAAAACTGTTTCTGCCAAAGCAAATCTGTAAAGTCTGAAAAAGGAACCCAATTATTCAAATGCACAGATACCAATGTAAAAAAAAAATCAAGGATCACAAAAAATTGGGTGACTGTGACACTAGCAAAAGAAACTAACAAATATCCAATAACTGAGCCTAAAATATGGAGATCTATGAACTTTCAAACAAAGAATTCAGAATAACCCTTTTAAGGAAGCTTAGTGTACCATAACACAATACACACAAGACAAATAAACAAAATTAGGAAAACAATGCATGAACAAAACAAAAAGTTGGCAGTGAAACAGCAGCCATCAAAAAACAAACAAATCCTAGAACTGAAAAGTACAATAACTGAACTAAAGAATTCAATGGAGAGTTTCAAAAGTAGACTCACTAGGCACAAGAAACAATCAGCACCTAGAAGTTAGGACATTGGGCGATCATCTCAATAGACACAGAAAAAGCATCTGACAAAATTTACCATCCATTCATAATAAAAACTCAACAAATTAGGCATAGAAAGAACATATATCAATATAATAAAGGCCATATATGACAAACCCTCAGCTAACATCTACCCAATGGCGAAAAGTTGAAAATTCTTCCTGTAAGATCAGAAACAAGACAAGGGTGCTCATTCTCACCACTCCAATTCAAAATAGTACTAGTCATCTTAGCTAGAGAAATCAGGCAAGAAAAATAATTTTTAAAGGTATCAGAATTGGAAAGGAAGAAGTAAAAGTATCTCCATTTACAGTTGGCATGATTTTATATATAGACAATCTTAAAAACCCAACCAAAAAACTGTTAGATCTAACCTATGAATTCAGTAAAGTTGTAGAATACAAAATTAACATACAAAATCAGTAGTGTTTCTATAAACTAACAACGAATTTTCTGGGAAAAAATACAGAAATAGATCTCATTTACAGTAATATTAAAAACAATAAAATATTTAGGAATAACTTCAGCTGAGGAAGTGAAAGATCTCTACTCTGAAAACCATAAGACATTGATGAAAGAAATTGAAGACACAAGTAAATGGAAAGGTATCCCATGTTTATGCATTGGAAGATTTAATATTGTTAAAATGTCAACACTACCGGGGCGCCTGGGTGGCTCAGTCGGTTAAGCCTCCGACTTCAGCTCAGGTCACGATCTTGCGGTATGTGAGTTCGAGCCCCGCGTCGGGCTGTATGCTGACTGCTCAGAGCCTGGGGCCTGTTTCAGATTCTGTTTCTCCCTCTCTCTCTGCCCCTCCCCCGTTCATGCTCTGTCTCTCTCTGTCTCAAAAATAAATAAACGTTAAAAAAAAAAATTTTTTTTTTTAAATTAAATGTCAACACTACCAAAAGCCACCTATAGATTCAGTGCAATACCTATCAAGACTTCAATGGCATTTTTTACAGAAGTATATAAAACATTTCTAAAATTTATATGGAACCACAAAAGAAGCCAAATAGCCAGAGAAATCCTGAAAAATAAGAACAAAGCAAGAGGCATCACAGTTCCTGATTTCAAGCTATTCTATAAAACTATAGTCCTCTAAAGAGTATGGTACCGGCATTGGGGCGCCTGGGTGGCTCAGTCGGTTAAGCGTCCGACTTCAGCCTGGGTCACGATCTCGCGGTCCGTGAGTTCGAGCCCCGCCTCAGGCTCTGGGCTGATGGCTCAGAGCCTGGAGCCTGCTTCCGATTCTGTGTCTCCCTCTCTCTCTGCCCCTCCCCCGTTCATGCTCTGTCTCTCTCTGTCCCAAAAATAAATAAACGTTAAAAAAAAAAAAAAAAAAAGAGTATGGTACCGGCATAAAAACAAATAGACCAACAGAACAAACTCAAAAGCCCAGAAATAAATACATGCATATACACTCAACTGAAAGTCGACAAGGGAGCCAAGAATTCTCCATGGAGGGGCGTCTGGGTAGCTCAGTCCGTTAAGCATCTGACTGCGGCCTAGGTCATGATTTCACGGCTCATGAGTTTGAGCCCCACGTTGGGCTCTGGGCTGACAGCTCAGAGCCTGGAGCCTGGCTCAGATTCTGTGTCTCCCTCTCTCTCTACTCCTCCCCTGCTCGTTCTCTCTCTCTCTCTGTCTCTCTCTCTCTGTCTGTCTGAAAAATAAATAAACATTAAAAATTTAAAAAAACACTCAATGGAGAAAACACAGTCTATTCAATAAATGCTGATAGGATCACTGAATATTTACATGTAGAAAAATGAAACTGGACCCCTATCCTACACCACTCACAAAAATCAACTAGAAATGGATTCAAGACTTAAATATAATACTTTAAACCATGAAACTCCCAGAAGAAACTTTCTAAAACTGTAGGGCAAAGTCCCTTGACATGGGTCTTAATAATGAATTTTTAGACAGGATGTGTGAAGCACACACAACAAAATAAAAACTAAACAGTGAGGCTACATCAAACAAAAGCAAAAGAAATAATTAAAAAAGCCAAAAGCCAACAAGAGGGAAAAAGTATTTGCAAACCATATATCTGATAAGGGATTAATATCCAAAATATATAAAGAACTCAAGCAACTCAAGAACAAAATAATAATAATAATAATAATAAAATAGAACTGTTAAATTAAATTAAATTAAATTAAATTAAATTAAAAATAGGCAAGGGACCTGAATATACATTTCTCTAAAAAATAGATATATGAAAGGCTAAGAAGTACGTGAAAAGGTGCTCAACATCACTAGTCATCCCAGAAATGCAAATTAAAACCACAATGGGATGCCATCCATGCTTGTTAGAATGACCAGCATCAAAAAGACAAGAGAAAACAAATGCTGGCACAGATGTAGAGAAAAAGGAACCCTTATGTACATTTGGTAGCAATATCAACTGGTACAGCCACTATGGAAAACAATACGGAGGAGCCTCAAAACATTAAATCTAGAGCCACCATATCGTCCAGCATTCCACTTTTGAGAATATACCCCAAAGAAATGAAAACACTAAATGGGAAAGATACTTGCATACCTACCTCCATAGCAGCGTTATTTACAATAACCAACATATGAAAACAACCTAAGTGTCCATCAAGAGGTAAGTGGATAAAGGACTCTGATAATATAGAGACAATGGAAGATGATTCGGCCATAAGGAAACAAGGAATTACTCCCGTTTGCAACAACCTGGGTGGACCTTGATGGCATTATGCCAAGTGAAATAAATCAGAGAAAGACAAATACTGTATGACCTCACTTATAGGTGGAATCTAATAATAATAATTATTATTGTAATATAAAATAAAAGCTACTAGAAAAAGAGAGAAGATTTGTGGTTACCAAGGGTGGAAGGTGGGAGAAGGGAGAATCAGAGGAAAGCGCCCCAAAGGTACGAACTTCCAGTTATACATACAGGGTTGTAATGTACAACACGATGACTATAGCTCTCACTGCCGTAAGATACGGGAAGATTGTGACAAGAGGTTAATCCTAAGAGTTCTCATTACGAGGAGAATTTTTTTCATTTGTATTTTTTTCTTTTTTGTCTTTTTATTCTATCTATACGAGAAGGTGGACATTAGCTGAAACTGTTGTGGCTCATTTCATGATTTGTATAAATTAAACCATCGTGCTGTATTCCTTAAAAACAACAGTGTGGTATGGAATACCAAAGCCTAGAAGAGCACAGAGAAAAAAACTCCACTGCATTACATGTGAAGTGTGTATTTCTATTCATTAAAGTAGTCTCCCCCACAAACCTCTACACAATACGTTCAGATAAGAAAAAAAAAAAACAATAAGTTCTATTTGACTTTTAAAAATGAATTTTATTCTTCCTTTGCCAAATCAAACATCATATTTGCTTTGGGATAACATTATTTCATTTTAAATTATTCAGACAGGCAAGATGTATCTTTGGCATATTTTCATTATAAGTGTCCAAATAACTTTGCCTTATAGGAAATGTCATTTTCAAATTAACAATTATAAAAGATGAAGGGATTTAATATTTCCATCTCAAAATTGGTTTAAGTATGCTGTTTTTTTATGAAGACTTTGGTATTATTATATCAAGTTTCTTATGTGATCATGGTCTCTTCATATAGGTTAATCACATTCCCAAGATCACAGTAAATTTCATCAATCTCCCAGAGAAGGAGAAAAGTAATAAATATTATGACAACAAGAACATGTCTTAATATTCTCAGTAAGCAGTCTCAGGCTGACATTGGGTGACTTTTGGTCTCTGGTCTTCTCATCGGCCTGCAGTGGTATTTGCCATTGATCTGATTTATTCTGTCATTACAAGTTCAGATAAATCTACAGTTTATAGTCCTAATTGCATTACTCAGTTTAAAATTATAAGAAGCGCTATAAAGAGAAGCCAAGTTATCATTTTTAGAAAACATCTATGTGTTTATGATAACGATTGGAGGTGTGAGGTGCTTCACCTCTACATAAATATTGTCTGTTTTTCAAATAGAGTCAACTGTCTTTGGAGGCATATTTCACATCAATTTCTCCTTTCCTGCAATCCTTCAGGATGTTATGACAGTATTTTAGTCTTTTTAAAAGCTGTCTAGAAATTCACACAATTAGAATATTCCACTTTAAATTCTATTATTAATTGACCCAAAATAGCATAACTCCTGGTGTCAACAGTTATGAAAAGGTAGCAGTGAGATGGTAATAAGGCTTTTTGAACAAGTCATTCCTGATGCTGGCTAACTAGGAAACATAAACTTCTTTTACTACAAATCTTGAATAGCTTCTCTCCACAAACCTGTACCTTGGAATAAATGATATTTCAGATCCAAAGACATTACCTAGATAGTGGCTCTATCTATCATTCAAGACTTTGAGTTACGATAGTCTAGATTTTTCTTCGTTTTCTTTTCTGGATGGCCTCTTCTAGAAAAGACACCCTATAGCTCAGTGATGTATATATTTGCCCTGAAAGGGGGGACTTAAACCTCATTTGTTTCTGCACAGAAGGTAGAGTGATGTTTGTCTTGTTATAGTCTCGCTAGTGTCCAATATCCAATATTCATAATTTTGTTTTATTTTGCTTTTATCTTCTGGGTTTTGTTATTGTTGTTGTTGCTGTTGTTATTGCACAAAGAAACTTACTTGCAGCAAATAAGGAGATAACGGGAAATGGCTTCCAAACCCTGACTCACCAAGAGAGCGTGAGTGGATTTCTTTTATTTAGGGTTAGGATGAATATTAGAGAAGCCTTGTCATTATATGTAGAGGCAGGTATAAGGTCTTGCATGAGCCTTAAGGAAATACGCCTATACAAATATTGTATGTTACATAAATTAGGCTGAAGATTCTCCCTGGATGGAGATTTTAGTATGATAATGAAGTAAAGGTGATTGTAGGTCATTCTGGAGGTCACTCCCTGGTGCATCTGCACAGGGAGGCACAGTCAGGTTTAATTCAAACACTCTGGGTGGTCTGGGTCAGGGGAGATTTTGTCAGGGCAGTCACCACCACCTGGGGAGTGGTTTCATGTTTCATTTGTCTGAGTTAAGGGGAAAGCCAGACGGATGAGGTGCAAGTCCATAGGTCATGTCAGTTTTTGGATTTACTTAATTAAGTGGCTTTGACTCCACTCCCCTGTGATTCTTGGAGAGGCAGGAGGAAGTATAAGAAGCAGATAAGTGAATTAGATTAAAGGCTACATGTCGCTAAATTGAAGAAGGGAACATATTTTCAAATGCAAAAATGGCAGTAAAAACAAACAGGTCAACGGAGCAGTCATACGAAAATTATCTTCACAGAAATAAATTATCTTTTAACTAAAAATGATAACTACTGTAAACTTTTAAAATGAGTTCTATATCCCCAAAACAGATTACTCTCCTCAAATTAAGAATTGAAAGTTATTCTCCTTTAAGATAATTTTGAGCTATTTTAGAAGAATAATTGACAAAGTATCAAAAATTCTCTAATTTTTCATTTCTTTTTCTAGAAAAATATCTGAGAAAACAATTTTTCTACTAGGGATCACTTTTATCTAAGCCATTAAAAATTGTATCTTCCAAGATAATTTAGTGGTGTTCACGTAGAAATTAAAAAATATTTGCAATATTTATTTTCTTTAAAAATATTTCAATGTATTTTAAATATGACAACCTTTGACTAAGAACTAATTTCAGGAGCTGGGGTAGCTGGGACTTTTGAGCTGTAAGTTCTTCATTTTTCATTGTTATTTCTTATCCCTTACTCTGTGAGTAAATAAGGAATAGCTATAAGACAAGAAAATGTATTTGTGTAAGACCTTTATATGAGGCCATTCACTGGGGAGTAGAAGGGATGGAAAACAAGACCTTTTGTTTAGATTTTGTTCAACATGCATTCATTCATTCATTCCCCTATTTTGTATTGAAATGTCTGCCCACCAGACAATCTGTTAGATGCTAAAGATTTAAGAGTGAATGACAAGGGCTCCTGGGTGGCTTAGTCGGTTAAGCCTCAAACTCTTGATTTCTGCTCAGGTCATGACCTCATGGTTCACGAGATGGAGTTCTGCAGAGGAACTTGCTTGGGATTCTGTCTCTCCCTCTCTCTCTGCCCCTCTCCCGCTCATGCTCTCTCTCTCAAAATAAACAAACATTTTAAAAAACAGCGAATAACAGATTGAGTCTTGCCGCATACAATTATGCTTACAAATCATCAAAATACATCATGACTAATGATGTAAATACTATGTTGAAAATGATGCTGAAACAAGCAGAAAGAGCCATATATACTTTTAAGGAAAGACTTCATGGTAAAGAAAGACATTGGGCTGAGTAGTTTTAAAGTACATTCTGTAGGCTTTGTAAATCATAAAAATAAGCAAAGCTTAGTACAAAATTGGAAAACATAAAAATATAAGAAGGAACAGGAAAATATAATCTTCAGCAGTTTGATATATTTAACCCTATGTTTTCAATGCAAGAAAGTTATATTTTATTTTATATGTTGTATATAAAATATTTTAAAATAAAACTATGCCATAAGTAAGTTTTTATCTTGTATGGCTTTATAAGCATCGTTTTTTTTCCAGACCTTTTTTTTTATATCATGAAGCAATTCATATATGTCGTTACAAAGTGTCAAAAAGCATCCTGGAAAATGAAAATCATGTGAAATCTTTCTAATGCTACAGTAATCTATTCTTTCTTATTTTTTTTTCTACATTTCATATGATGTGTTGTAGCATAGGTTATATAAAATCTCCCTCCGTTGATTTCCAGAAATTTGGCTCTTTTAAATAATTCAGAGTAGAACGTTTTTGTTCTCACCATTTGGGATAATTTCTTGGGAATATATTCTAAAATTTAGAATTACTGAGCCCCGGGGCGGGGGGGCGGGGGGGGGGGGAGGCCTGTGCAGTCCAAATAGACCTGTGGGTAGTTCAAGGAGGAGAGGAAAGCACGCGTCCCAGGGAAGGGAGAGAACAAGCCTAAGTTTAGGAGGTGCTGGTCTGTAGCCCTCAGAGAATCCAGAGTACGGCCCCATTTTTGATTGACGCTCTCAGAATGATCCCTCCTCCAGAACCAAATGGGTTTCATTCTGTACAAGAGTACGAAATGACATTACAAGTGCTGAGAACTGTTGCATCGTCTGCAGACAATAGCACCGTAATTACTGATAGTCGCCTGGGCTGCTGAAAATGACCTATAAGCACAGCTGCAGTAATAAGGATACATAAAAATGTTCTGCTGATTATTAAGAAGGCAAGAATTTTCGCTATAGTCTCAAATTATGATGACTAGTCAGGTGGCCTAATTAAGGTCACAGAAAATGATGGTCTCACCAACTCTCAAATTCTGTGTGGTGATAGTGTCATCTAATCGTTCTTCCACTATAGTTCTGTTGGACACCCGGCCAGTATAACTACTTTCACCTCAAATTCCTTTCTGAAATGAGGTTGAGGATAGATAGATGATAGATAGATAGATGATAGATAGATACATAGATAGATAGATAGATAGATAAGAGATTAGATAGATAGGTGATCGATAGATGATAGATAGATAGATAGATAGTATGTATACTTATAGTATGCATTTCTTCTAAAGAAAGGAGAAATTATTAGTTAGAACAATGTATTCCGGGGCGCCTGGGTGGCTCAGTCGGTTAAGCCTCCGACTTCAGCTCAGGGCCTGATCTCCCGGGTCATGAGTTCGAGCCCCGCGTCGGGCTCTGGGCTGATGGCTCACAGCCTGGAGCCTGCTTCCGATTCTGTGTCTCCCTTTCTCTCTGCCCCTCCCCCGTTCATGCTCTGTCTCTCTCTGTCTCAAAATAAAATAAACGTAAAAAAAAAAAAATTAAAAAAAAAAAGAACAATGTATTCCGAGCAGCGGTATAAAAATTCTAAAATCATACTGTTTTTATTTCCCTGCCACTTATATGTGAACTGGAAGCTTCCGAGAAGCCCGTAGTTGTGATGAAGGATCCATTCATTGTTTTTTATGAAGTTCACACTTTATTTGCTAAATGGTAAACTGGGGAATAGTGACTACACTGAAGCAAATAGTGCTCATCTTACCCTGTAGACCATTCTTCCCCATTACCCTAGCACAGATTTGTATTAAGGAGTTTAATGAACAGAAGCTTCTATATATAGCATACAGTTGCCAGGGAATACAGACTGCGTATGGACGCTGAGAACTACCAGGCAGCCTCAATCCTTAGATGCCCTCAAAGGAATCCTGTTGTTCAAGCTTCTCAGTTTCCAAGATTTCCTGCCACTTCAGTGAATAGACCAATTAAGACTTCCTCTGAAACCTATTCTCTTAGAGTTTCTGATAAGATCATTTCGGTAGAAATAGGGTGACCATTTACCCTAACTAATTGTTGTCCTGGAATAATTATTAATAGTGCCCAGCTTCACTAAAAAAATTGGATGATAAATTACATGCTCATCCTGCATATAAATGATCCTCACGAATAAGGAAGAAATACTGTAAGATAATGGACTGAAGAATGTGAGGGCTGCCCCATCCGCTTTATACATAGAGAAATGCTCAGTAAAATGTATTTAAAGAATTAAAATGCGTAGATGAGAAACCAAGAAAGTAAAATTTAAAGAATTAAAATGCATTGACGAGAAACCAAGAAAGTAAAATATCCAGGTGCCGAAAAGTGGAAAAAAAACTCATAGTCTTGAAGGTAAAGAAGAATTGAAACTTCATGGCTGGCTGCCAAGGTCCTAGCAGCAGATATAAATCTAAGAATTGGGGGGTTGATGCCTGCAATAAATGGGGTTTGGTATCTGAGATCCAGGATGAAGCTTCTTTCATTGAAACGAAACCTGGGAAAATATTGACTTGACCACAAATGGTAACTGGAAAATTTCTAATTGGTGCACATCTTTTGGCACACAGGCTGTGCGCGGAAACTACGTGTGACACAGCATTTTTAGGATGCATGTGTGGGAAGTACATTTACAATGCTCATGTGGAACAAAAAATCAAAGACATCAACGTGAAACCTTGTATCTAATGCCTTTAGGCATCCAGACAGAAGGAACTGTGAAACTGCCCTATCAGTGGATCCCCACAGCTCAAAGGACATTTCATTTTCAGAGGATAGTTTTCATGTAAACTGAGGTCATGGGCAAATGTCACAAAATTTTTCACCAGTCTAACACCAACAAAGATTGGAGACCAACAAAGAAGATAATTGAACTGAGAAATTCAAGGATATGTAAAGTGCTTGGAAAGTACAGTCATGCCAAGTAAGAGGACACAGAAACACTCAGATTGTTACAAAAGAAAGAAGCATAACTCCTAGAAATTAAAAACAAAAATTGTGGGAATTACTAAAAAGTCAGCAAAGAAGAGAAAAAGTGAATTAGATATGGCTGAAGAGATACTGAATTGATGAAGACAGACAGGAAAACCTGGAAAAACTTCTTTCCAGGGGAATATGGAAAGTTATAGAAAAAGCAACACGGGCTTCAAAGTGAAATAGATTGGAATTTGACCTTGACTTCACCTATGACTTTCAGAAAGTCTCTTAATTTATATTTCAATTTCCTCTTTTGCGGATTTAATCATGTATATATTATAGTGTAGGTTGAATTAAATATGTGTAGGGGCACCTGGGTGGCTCGGTTAAGTGTCTGACTTCGGCTCAGGTCATGATCTCACAATTCAGGAGTTCAAGCTCCGCATGGGGTTCTGTGCTGACAGCTCAGAGCCTGGAGCCTGCTTCCAATTCTGTGTCTCCCTCTCTCTCTGCCCCTTCCCCGCTCATGCTCTCTCTCTCTCTGTCTCTTAAAAATGAATAAATGTTAAAAAAAATTTTTTAATTAAATATGTGTAAATTATACAATGCATTGTCGAGTACCGATTAGCTACTGAAAAAGGTTTTTGGTTTTTTTGTTTGTTTGTTTTCTCCCTTCTCTTTTTAACAACTACTTGCTGGACTCTTCAGAATACTGGTAAATAAAGCATTTACAATATAATGTGTATTTACTATGCACACTGTACTTTACATTCATTTACTCAATAATTAAACTCCACAACTTTGTATGATACATAAATTCAGTTTACAGAACAAAATAGTGAGACAAAACAATCTAAATGCCTGGGTCACAATAGACAAAGAGACACATATTTGACCCAACACTATTACATATCAAACCTCGTTTTATCAACTCCTGGCTCTGTTACATTTGTCTTTCGGGAACTAAGGAAGGCTATAAATCAATGAATCAGTTTCCCTTGATATAGATTACCGAGTATCATAAAATTTCAGAGATTCTAAAACAGGCTAGGGCTTAGGACCAGATTTCATAAATTCACGAGCTTCCCATGTTCCATCAGTAACTATCCTCACCCCGCTTTTAGGGACATCCAGGCTGAGATATCAAATGTGAAGGGAAATGTGTTTTAAATTAAAGATGGAATTCTTTTTTTTTTTTTTTTTGGTCAATGAATAAAGGAATGGGGTGGGCAATTTGTTGATTGTATCTGTTTTTTAGTTCTTTTTATAACTGTGATAAGGAAGCATTTTATATTTTATATTCTAAAAGGGCAGCATTTTACACAATAAAGTGAAATAGCACTTCATCACATCAGCTATTTTAAAGGAAAAACAACACTTTGTTTCTTTGATTTAAAAAAAAAAAAAGCAATGACTCCCTAAGGACAATACTTTTTATGTTGCCATTTCTAGGAAAGAAAAAATGAAGGCATTTTAACTCTTTTTTTTTTTTTGAAAATTCAAGAGAAAAATGAGGAAGTTAATAGAGTATGATCTATATGAAAGCCCAGTCTATGTCCTTTCCATCCCCAAACCCCTAATAGTGTGTGGTACATGATTGACACTCAATAACCCTTTATTGAATTATGTCAAAATAAGACTTTGTTCAATTGATTTGGAGGTTCTTGAAATTACATTCTCCTAAAATGTTTAAAATAGATATCTGATATTTCTCTTCTAATTTTAGTACTACCTCATAGTAATATCGGAATATATGTTCTATCTATATTTTACATAGTTCTTATATGTAACATATTGAATTCATTTTGCCAGATAATAGCAGCATGAGTGAGTTTGGGGATCATTTTCAAACCTCATCGTAATTGCAATAGTGCTAATATTTATGTATCTGCTATTCATCACCTTCAAAGAAAGTACTAGACTGAGAACTTCAGATATATGAAAAAACAATTGTGAGACCTTTTATTAATAGTTGATCAAAATTATTTCTCCTACCATAAATATGCTCAAGATATGTTTCTATTTTGGAAACATTGCCTACAAACTGGTAAATGTAATCATTTGGTATAGCCTTTATATTTCTGACTCTGCATGTTAATTTCTGTGGATTCATTTGCTTCTTTAATGAATAAATACCTAACAAGTTGTTGACTATATGTGAGTCACTGAACTACACCGACAAATAGTAACCTGGTCCCTAGCCCTAGAAAATGATTGTGGGACAAATAAGGCAATAAGTCTCTAAAATAGAATATTCTCTATACTGTCCTAGGGCTTAGCACAGGATGCTCTCCAAGTGCTGAAGGCACTCATGAAGATATCCTGAGAGAAATGACATTTAAATCTAGAAGCAGACCCCAGAGGTAAACAACGGGAGTAAGCAGCTTGTATAAAGAAAAGGAAGAACAAACAAGACACACACAAGTGGGAGTTCAACCACGGCTGGAGCAGAGCTTTGATACAAGCTCAAGAGGGCAGTGCTGACCATGTCAAGAAGATCCTTTTCATGACACTATAAAGAGTTTCAGAGCCACTGGGAAACATTAAATCCATTAGGTAGATATGTTGGTCAGTTTTATGCGTCAATTTGGCTATAGTCCCTAGTTTTTCAATCAAACCCTAAGTCAAGTGTTGCTGGGAAGGTATTTTATAGATGTGGTTGAAACCAATAATCCATTGATTTTAAGTAAGGAAGGTTATCCCAGATCGTCCAGGTGGGCCAACTTCGACCAGTTGAAAGGTCTTAGAAGAAGAATAGGGTCTTCTCCAAATAAGTAGGAATGCCATGTGTGTACGGAAGCATCAGCTCATGCCTCGCTAAATGTGGGTTTAGCGTAAAGACAGAAGGAAGCAAAAAAAAAGAGCAAGAAGCAAGTCAGTCGCAGACAACACCATGGAGAATTTGGATGTCTTTCATTATGTAGCATAATGGTGGCACTTTAATTTTTATTAACACCTCCCCCCCCTCCAAATAGCAGGCATCCCCACTGCCCAGTCTAATGCTCCGCCATAAAAATGACCTGTCACTGGCTTTGCTTCTGATGTTAATGACCTCTCCTATTAAGCTCTTCAAGACAGCATCACCAGTCAAGGTGATGGTCTTTTAGGGAAGCTGAAAGGTTTTTTGTCAGTTCCCTTCCTCCAGCCCCTCTTATGCAGTAGCCAAGAGAAGTAAGATCTTGAATGGCCATATATGAGGACAGAGACAGGGTTTTCTGGACTTTCTATGACTGAAACTTTTAAAGAAGTAAAAGATTAGCTTAATTTGGTGTCGCCCACCGTCTTTCTTGATCCATGAGGCTGACAATGTAGCATGGCCACTTTCTCTTTCACTTTTTCTTTTTCTAGCTCTTTTCCCCCACTCTGAGTGAGTGGTAAGAGGCTCAGAATTGCTTCTAATTCAGGCATGTTTTCTTCATGCCTCTTTTGAATGGCTGCTCCTCTCCCATGTGGCCATACTTGGAACTATTGGCTTAGCTGTGAAGGTCTGGATTCCTGGGTCAGCTGTGGTATGGACATTGAAACAAACATGCACTTTCTCTATAAATACATAACACTATTGAACAGTTACTACGTACAAGGCATTAGGAATCCAGGCTAAATGTTTTACTTGAGTCTTCTCCTTTAATCTTCATTGAAACCCTATGAAATAGAGATTCTAATTATTCTCGTGGCAGGGGAAGGATGATGCTTACTCTGAGGCTATTTGAGGTTGCTTAGAAGCAGGGAAATGAAAACCTTCATGTGGTCCATTCTAGCTCCTTTCAGACATTTAGAAAAAAAAATCTCTGGTTAATAAGGAGGAGTGATTTTACCTTTATTTTCTCGAACATGTTTTAGAACTTCACAAGGAGAAATAAATGTTCAGGATCGCCAGTTGAGTCGCTCTACAAAGCCTGTAAAAATACCTTTGCGGTGGCACCAGCTCATTGGTTTTTCAGTTTACTATTTCTAGCAAGAGACAACTTCATACTGAAAGGAACAGAAGAGAAGCTGGGGTTTGAGATGGAGATATAAAGCTCCTGCCTACCAGTTAGCTATTGGCCTTTCTGTTTCTCTGATTCTGACTCTTCATGTAATGAGGATATTCTCCGAAGGAACGAGGGACAGCTTTTCAACTCAGCATCTGATATCTATTTTAGCCACAGGTCTTTGAACATGCTGAGTTTATATGAGCATGCCCTCTGTCTTTCTGAATGTACTAACAAGTGCTCTGCATGGAGTGTGGATAATTCACTTTTAAGATTGGACTGACCATCATCATCACCAAGGAGTTAGAACAGATTCTAAACCACAATGATGGAGTTGGCTTCTTGTGTATATTATAGAAAAATTCATCATTTTGGATATAAAAATATTTAAAACTGAATGCTGATGGCTTGGCTTTACTTACTAGCATGCCACATCTTTCTGCTTAAGTTGTCACCTTAAAGTATCTTCTGCAACTCCACTTGGAGCAGCAGGTTGTTTCCATAGGCTTTCAGAGGGCCATGAACTCCTTTCCGGGAGATGTGTGTGCTTGGGATTCTACCAGTCATGGAGAAACTAAGAAGGTAAAGAGAGGAAGATGTTACTACCCAAGTGGTGCTCTCAAGCTGGGTCCTATAGGCTTGGGAGAACTGATTGTCAAATCATCAGGAACTTTGCAAACTAGTTGTTAAATTAAACTGTAACAGGGCCCCCTGGGTGTCTCAGTCGG
This sequence comes from Acinonyx jubatus, assembly GCF_027475565.1. Classification (NCBI taxonomy): domain Eukaryota; kingdom Metazoa; phylum Chordata; class Mammalia; order Carnivora; family Felidae; genus Acinonyx; species Acinonyx jubatus. Next base: position 205,044,763 of record NC_069381.1, on the reverse strand, counting down.
TTAAGCGGTTAAGCGTCCAACTTCTGCTCTGGTCATGATCTCGCAGTTCATGAGTTCAAGCCTCGCATTGGGCTCTGTGATGACAGCTCAGAGCCTGGAGCCTGCTTCGGATTGTCTCTCTCTCTCTCTCTCTCTCCCTCTCTCTCTCTCTCTCTCAGAAATAAATATTAAAAAATAATAATAAAATTAAATAAACCGTAACAAATCAAATCTTAACAAAACAAATTACATCATGTATTTTAAAATTAAACAAGATATTAAAAACAAAGGTAATAAATACCCCAAAGCCATCATTTACAAATTCTTTCACCACATTTACTCATATCAACGCTGTTGATGTTGTTTATTTATATTCCTGTATCTACAAGGTGGAAATGTACTACATAATGGTGTGCATCTTTCCCAATCAGGCCAGGTGCAACTGGCAGTTCTCAACTTTTCATGTGCATCAAAAGTACCTGAAGGGATTTAGTTCTTTGCACATGGATCACTGGGCATCTGAACAAAAGTTTCTGATTGACTTGATCGGAGAGAGGACTCGAAACTTTGTGCTTTTAACAGGTTCCCTGGTGTTGCTAATGTAGCTCCTGGGATGGTCTTTTGAGAACTCTCAGTCTAAAGCCCAGGAGATAATCCTCATTGTCTCAATTTAAAGATGAGGAGAGAGATTTAGGGAGATCAAGCATCACAGTGCCAGGTGCACTAATTATTTAAGTCTTAAACATCAATCTTCGTACCATACAGCTAATCATCCAGACAGTAGTAAAACGTCAGTGTAACATTTTGATGACACAGAGACACAATTCATATGCTTATGTGTAAATAATTAAAGTTCCTAGCCGCTTAATTTGTCACCTATTGTGTCATCCCTCTATGTTAGAGGTTTTAAGCGTCTGTAAGAGCTCTGAAATTCTGCTATTTGTCTCCTGTACAAATGAGGAAACTGAGGCACATAGATATTCATAACGGCTCAACACATGCGTTATATGATTACTATCCCACGATGAAAAGTTATTTTTACATGGGCCTGCCACAAAGTCTAATTCATTGTTATTGTATTTATACTTTAAGCCCAAATTCAGAATAAAATACATGATCAAAAACTCAGAAGGACTTTCATTTGGGGGGGGGCAGCTACTGCCAGCCCTCGTGGGTGCCACTGGCCTTCTGTCTTCTTTCAGGGAGTCACCGTGTTATTTCTCGGCCTTTTTTTTTTTTTTTTTTTTTACATGCCTGTGAATTCTTTTCTTACAATCATGGACTGACAGTTCAGTGATTTTCTAGCAGTGCTCAACAATGAAGCCTGGGTACAATCAAGCATTATTTAAATTCCTAGGGGAAAAAACATGGGGCATAAAATTCAAGTTTTCTTTTCCCACTCAGGCTAATAATATCTCAACCTTCAATCAGATCCCAGACATTGAAGACCAAGAGGGTGTGGAGATGATTTTCTTTTTAAAGAGATCGGCCTAACAGGACAAGCTATAGAGAAAGAAAGAAAGAAAGAAAAATCAACACAGGTGCAATAGGGGGGCTGTTCGCCTCACATGTTATTATTCAAATGAGGACAATATTAAATAGTGAGATGCTCATGTATACAGGACCACAGAAAGACAAAGATGAACAAGGTGATAACACTGGCCATAAGTTCTGAGCTTGTAGGTCTCTGAATACCAACCAGTCAGAGATCTGATATAGGGAGCTATAGGAAACAGGGCTGAAAATTAACATAGTTTTACCAAGATAGTAAAAATGTGTGCAGGCTTATATTTTTTCAACTCTTATTGCTCAGTTTTCTATTAAAGAAAAATGATGAGAGGTGTGAGATTGTGATTTATAATTAGAAATACATATTTTCCTTCTTCCCATTTCTGGCACCGAGGTCCTAAAACCATTCAAATTTCCCAAACGATGAGAGCAGAGCGATAAAGGTGTCTCTTATGGTATTAATGAGGTGACTTTTAGAAAGCACCTGGGAGGGGCGCCTGGGTGGCCCAGTGGGTTAAGCGCCCGACTTCGGCTCAGGTCAGGATCTCACGGCTTATGAGTTTGAGCCCAGCGTTGGGCTGTGTGCTGACAGAAGAGCCTGGAGCCCCTTCAGATTCTGTGTCTTTCTCTCTCTTTCTGCCCCTCCCCTGCTCACACTCTGTCTCTCAAAAATAAGTAAACATTAAAAAAAAGTTTTTTTGGAAGGCACCTAAGAATAGGGGCTGGTTGTCAGGTGACCCTGTGATCAGAGGGTAGGAACTTTCAATTCCAACCTCCTCCACCCCTTTGTCAATTGCCAATGGCCGATGATTTAATCAGCCATGTCTGTGTAATGAAATCTCCATAAAACCCAAAAGGATGGGGTTCAGAGAGCTTCTGGGTTGCTATGTGGAGAAGTAGGCAGAGCGGGAGTGGGGTGCCCTCATCGAGGGCAGGGAAGCTCCTCACCTTTTCCGCATCCTTTCACCTGCCTATTTCTGAGTTCCATCCTTTTATAATAAACTGGCAATCTGGTAAGGAAAGTTATTCTCAGTTCTGTGAGCCACTCTAGCAAATTAACCAAACGCAAGAAGGAGTTGCAAGAAGCACTGATTTGTAGCACATCTGTCAGCTCAGGTGACACCTTGTACTTGAGACTGGCATCTGCAGCGAGGGGGGTTAGGCTTGTGGGACCGAGTCCTTAACCTATGGAATCCGATGCTCTCTCTCAGTAGATAGTGTCAGGATTGAGTCAAACATTAGGAAACCCAGCTGGTGTCCAAGAACTGCTCGGTGGTGTGTGGGAAGGCCCCTCTATTATAATCAGGGGCAGGATCATTAGTTGGTCTCATTCTCAGCACATAAGAGAAGTTGGCACATGGAGACGACAGTAGGGGTCCAGGAATGGTGGAAAAGCCCATTTCGCCAGAGCAGTGATCTCAAATTTTAATCACCCGGCTTACGCATCTCTGCCTCAAATTTATTTAATACTTCCTACATTGCTACATTTTCATTTAAAAAGTATTTGAAAGGAAACATTGTGTCCCTAACATGAACTGAATAACTGTGTCTTCACATAAATAGGAAAACACTCCTAAAAGTAAACACAATAAGAATTTGATCGAATAAAATGATGTCCAAAAGGCTCCCATATCCCGGCTTCTGGTGATGGTCAGGTTCATGGCTTCTGGTGATGGTCAGGTTCATACCTTCTTCCCGCCTCCCATCCCACTTATCTGTTTTATGACAACTGCAAGATGACATTTAAAATTACATTCCAGGTCAAATGTTGTTTTTTGCTACTAAGGCTGCTTAAAACCAGGCTTTCTCTTCTCACACCTCTACAATGCAGTGAACTGCCCACAAGTATCTTCTGTACAGCCAGTGACTCCATACTTCAGAGCACTGAGCTGGAAAATCAGGTATGTGAATCAGAATTAGGAATCTCCAAAAATGAGCCTCAAAATGATGTAGGGGGCAAATTGTCCATGACCTTCAATTTCTCATTAACAATAAGTCATCAAGTGTTTGCTTGTAAATATCCTCAATTAATCTCCACTTCATTTATAAATATATATATGTATATATACATATTTTTATATTTATAAATATATATGTATATATATTCACTCACACATACACACATACATATGTGTGTGTGTGTGTGTGTATATATATACATATATATATATATATACAAGTTTTCTTTAAGAAGTATAATGTATGTTTGCACATGAACTTTACATTACATATATGTTTTTTATATATCTTATAAAAAAAGTTTTCTTAAACCATTCACTCTAGTGATTCATCACTTATGTACCATACCCAGTGAATTTAAATAATTTCTTGTTTTTTTGATGATAGCTATTCTGACAGGTGTGAGGTGATACCTCATTGTGGTGGGGATTTGCATTTTCCTGATGATCAGTGATATGGAGCATCTTCTCATGTGTCTGTTGGCCATCTGCATGTTTTCTTTGGAAAAAAATGTCTATTCAGGTATTCTCCCCATTTTTAAAATCAGATTTTTTATATTGAATTGTATAAGTTATTTATATATTTTGGATGTTAAGCCCTTGGCTGCTGTATCATTTGCCAATATCTTCTTCCACTCAGTAGGCTACTTTTTTTGTTTTGTCAATGGTTTCCTTTGCTGTGCAAAAGCTTTTTAGTTTGACGTAGTCCCATTTGTTTATGTTTTGCTTTGTGTTGTCTTTGTTTGAGTAGACAGGTCCAAAATATATTGTTAAGACTGATTTCAAAGAGCTTACTGCCTGTGGTTTCTTCTAGGCGTTACATTTTCAGGTCTCACATTTAAGTCTTCAATCCATTTTGAGCTTTGTGTGTGTGTGTGCAGTGTAAGAAAGTTGTTTCATTCTTTTGTATGTAGCTGTCCAGTTTTCCCAGCACCATTTATTGAAGAGACTGTCTTCTTATATTCCTGCTGCCTTTGTCACAGATTAATTGACTGTATAAGTTCAGGTTAACTTCTGGACTCTGTAGAGCATCTATTATGTAAAAACATGTCAGTAGTTTATCTTCTGATGTGAGTACATAATTATTTAGTAAATCATTGGATTAGGTCAACATTTTTATTATCTTTGAGGAAAACTGCCCTTTACAGAAACACGTATTTATAAACTGATGTAACCGATTAGCCTTTCCCACATGGAAAGTATGTCCCCATTTTGTAAAACAAAAGAACACCTCAGACTCCTTGATTTGCAAGAAGAATTTCTCTCATGTCCGAGTTCAGCTTCTACAAATGAGGTACAAAAGTATGCAAAAGCGGGAAATCTGAATTAAGTTTCCTTGTCATCAAGATCTGGTGCATTTTCTTTAATGTCAACCTATTGAATAATGGAGAAATAGCACGATGTGAGAAGTTTCCTTAAAGAAGTATAATCAACCGTGTGCTTGCACATGAACTTTACAGCTGACTAACCTCTACAGTCCATAGAATTTCAGATCTTTAGTTTTATTCAAATTTCCTATGGAGTGTTTAGGTGATGGATGTGTCTGGGGCATTTCAACCAATCTTCCAGGCTCCATCTGCCAGGCCATCTGGATTTTGCTTCCACTGAGAACTACGTGGTGAATGATTACAGACTATGACTTAAAAGAAAGAAGAAGAAAGAAAGAAAGAAAGAAAGAAAGAAAGAATAGTAAACTGTACCATAAACACCAGCAGAACTAAAAGCATTTTTGTGCAGTCTTCTATAAAAGGAAAAAGTTAACAAGCAGGCAAGAAAAATGCATTGCCTTTTTTCCCCATCAGTCACATGAATTACAATAACTGCCTGACCTTTTTCCATAAGATGTTTAAATGGCAGCTGTAATGGCTACAGTATACCATTCCATCAAAAGCTCTTGAGGACAATAGTTTGTTTTGCAAAGGTCATGTTCCTTATATACTTGTGAATGTGTTCAAAAGGTTTACTAACTAAATATACAAGATTTTCATTGAGAATAAATTATATAACAGCTTTCAAATTAAATCTAAGCCATGAAGTCTACAGGGAATACTTCTAGAACTTTGAAAATCCATCTCATAGTTTATAAAGAATACTCTTTTAAAACAAGTGAAGTTGGGACACCTGAGTGGTTCGGTGGGTTGAACGTCCGAATTCTGCTCAGGTGATGATCTCATGGTTCACGAGTTCAAGCCCCGCTTCAGGCTCTGTGCTCACAGCTTGGAGCCTGGAGCCTGCCTCAGATTCTATGTCTCCCTCCCTCTCCGTGCCTCTCCCCCACTCATACTCTGTCTCTGTCTCTGTCTCTGTCTCTCTCTCTCTCTCACCAAAAAAAAAAAAAAAAAGGTAACTTGAATTGATAGGAAATCTAAGGGTTTTATTAAATGATTTATTAAAATGGTTTAGGTTTAAAAAAGATTCTCTTTCAATTTTACATCATACTTAGCATTTTAAAAAGTGGAATTATAATACATGAATATGCCTCTACTTCCGGCAGAAAATAAGAAAGGAAAACTCAGACTCTTATCATGTTTTCAATAGCAGCCTCTTAACTTCTGTATTGACAAGAAAGCCCCAACCCTGGAAGCTTATGTCAGCATTAGAATAATAAAGTCTAGAAAAAATTGTGTAGGTAACACTAATCGGTTTTTATAAAAACTAGTTTTTGTTTTATTTTATTTCGTCAGGTATATGGAAGTGTAACTTGTGTACAATAAAAAATCTTCCTTTCGAAGTATATAATTTGGAAAGGTTTGACAAAAACACAGGCATGTAATAACCACCATAATCAATGTAGAAGTTATTTTTCTCAACTTGTAAAGTTCCCGCCTACCCCTCTGCAGTCAATTCTTTCTCCCCACACCAGCATTTTAATATTTTAACTGTGTTTTCTATCATTTTGCCTTTTATAAAAATGTCATAAAATGAAAGCTCTCTGTACGTAATCCTTTGGGCTCGGCGACTTTCAATATGTATCAGTAGTCTGTTCCTTTCAACTGCTGAGTATATTCCCCAATTAGATGCACCACAAATTGCGTCTCCATTCACCGCTTGGACATTTGGATAGTTTCTAGTTTGAGGTGGTTCCTTGCCATAAACATTTGCATACAAGTCTTTGGTCATGATTACTAAAGAGCACAATTGCATCAACATACAAGTATATGTTTAATGGTGTAAGAAACTACCAAGTTCTTCCACTTTGCATTCTTACCTGCAATTCATGAAAGTTGCAGCCACACCTACATCTTCATGCATAATGTTATTCTCACTATTTTCAAATTTTAACCATTTTACCAGAGTATATGTAATGTGAAATGCCAGTTAAAATCTCAGGCTTTTTTTTTTTTTTTTTTAGTGATTAGCAAGTTTATCTGAATTTTATAGAAATGCAAAACACTAGAAGGGTACCTAGGTGGCTCAGCTTGCCGTTAACTGCCCAACTTGGGCTCAGGCCATGATCTCATGGTTTGTGAGTTCGAGCCCCACATCGGGATCTCTCCTGTCAGCACAGAGCCTGCTTTGGATCCTCTGTCCACCCTTCTCTCTGCCCCTCCCCCACTCATGCTCTCTCTTTCTGTCTCTCTCAAAAAATAAACTAAGAAAGAAAGAAGGAAAGAAAAAAGAAAGAAAGAAAGAAAGAAAGAAAGAAAGAAAGAAAGAAAGAAAGGAGAAACACTGGAATTGCCAAAACAATTTTGAAGAACAATGTTGGAGGAACTGTATTTTCTGAATTCAAGATTACAAAAATCAATATTTTGTGGTTTGTACATAAGAACAATCATTAGATAAATAGAAAATAATAGAGAGTCAAGACATAGACCTACAAAATCATAATCAATTCTCTTGACAATAAAGTCAAGGGAATTCAAGGGGATATCTAGTCTTTTCATCATATGGTCCTGAAATAATATTTTTTTTAAAAAACACCATTCTTATCTCAAAACACATACTAATTCACTTAATGTGGGTCATAGATCTATAAGGAAGAGCTAAAGTTATAAAAATTTCCAAAGGAAAATATACCATTAAGTCTTTTTGTCCTTGGGTTAGACAAAAGCTTCTAAGATGAGATAAAAAGTGTTAAACATAAGAGAAAAAAAAGATAGCTTAGATTTCACCAGCAATTAAAATTTTCTGCCCTTTAAGAGATACAGTTATGAAGATGTGAAGACAGTGAGAGACTGGAAGAAAATTTTTCCAAGGCACATATATGATAAGAACTTGTATTGAGAATACATACAGAACTCTTAAACTCAATAAGGACACAAATAAATCAAGGAAAAAATGTTGTCAAAGATTTGCACAGACTCTTCAGCAAAGAAGATAAACGGATTGTAAAAAAGCACATGAAAAGATGCTCAGTATCACAGTCATTCGGGAAATGCAAGTTAAGACCATGAAAAGATACCACTGAAAAATATTTTTAAAATATTTTTCTTAGAGAATAGAGTCAAACATTTGGGAGATACTTTAGATCAGGATATAATTTTAGTATATTATCAATAAGACTTAAGTTAGAAAACAATTTATTAAAAAACATTTTGTCATTAATATATTACATAATTACCTATAAACACAGTTAAGACACTATGGAATAGTTTCAGTAAAGATTTCAAATAATTCATTTTATTCCTGCTCTTTCTTATTTTCTTATTTATTTTTCCTTGGATAGGTTTTACTATTTATTTTTTTTTAATTTGTAAATGTTTATTTTATTTTTGAGAGAGAGACTGCAAGTGAGCAAGGGAGAGGCAGAGAGGGGGCGGTGGGGGTACAGAGGATCCAAAGTGGGTTCCACACTGACAGCGGATGGGGGACTCAAACTCACGAACTGTGAGATCATCGCCTGAGCTAAATTTGGATGTTTAACCGACTGAACCACCCAGATGCCCCTGGATAGATTTTAAGTTAAACATATACCTATACTTCAAAATGGTAAATTCTCTATTCAGTTTAAAATTCTGTGCTTAATTTTTATAGGTGAAAAATATTGGTTGTTATTATTTAAAATAACTAAACAAAATATATGCTGTGAATTTTACATGAGAAATAGAGTAAAAATAAAGTAAAAGTCATAAATAATAGGTTAAATGGCAACTAAAAAAGAAAAAAATAACCAATTGGCAGTTTTCGTTTGCATTTTTCAGTAACAAAGTTCAATTTTTTTTTTCAGAAATATACTCATTTATCTAAATTCTTCCACATAGTGTCAGTCCTTTGTCAGTTATAATTTGGCAAATATTTTTGCTGGATTTTCTTTATTACACATTTTTGACAGATTATTCTTTTTTTATTTTTTTAGATTTATTTATTTTGAGAGACAGAGAGAGAGAGAGAGAGAAGGAGAGAGAGACAGCAGGTGCATGAGTGGGAGAGGGGAGGACAGCAACACAGAGAGAGAGAATGCCAAGCAGGCTCCATGGTCAGCACATTACCCAGTGTAGGGCTCCATCCTACAAACCTTGAGATTACTATCTGGGCCAAGATCAAAAGTGGAACACTTACCCTACTCAGCCACCTAGGTGCCCCTTGACAGACTATTCGAAAACAAAAGAGTCCTTATGTTCACCAATATAGAACAATAAGTCTTCCTTCATTATTTTTACTAGTCTACAGCTTTGGCTACATAGTGCCAAGATATCTGGCTGAAAAGCAAAAGCCAAAAGCTGAATGTATTGTTTTAAGCACATTTGAATACAAACAGTAAAATTGAGAGCTTTCAATGTACTGTTTAAATTGGTTGAAGGTGAATTTACATGAAGCCAATTTTTTACTTTTTGATTCAATATTTTAGTTGCCAGGTACATATAAAATTTCTTTGTGTTGCTTATGGTAAATATAAAGTTTTATAATCAAATTGATAGAAGGTCTTAAAATAATTTTAAAGTTGTGATCTTTGCAACCAAAATTACACAGTGGGCATGTTACAGGTAGCTAGACTGGCCATGACATGGGTTTTATACATCTGGAAGATTCCCATTTCCTTAAATATATTAAATTACAAATTTGCCTTCTATACTTCCATTCCTAGCCCAGATGGAATAACAAAGCCTAGATTTACCCTTCTACTTTGAAATGACCATATATTGTCTGCTAATATTCACATGAAGTGTCCAGACTAGAGAAAACCATGGGACAGTAGTGAATATTAATTATTGCCAGAAGCTGAGCGTATAGGGAGATTTGAAGTGATTGTCAATTGTCACAGGTTTTCTTTAGGGGGTAATGAAAATGTTTTAAAATTAGAGAATAGTGATATTCACACAACTCTGTAAATGATTAAAAACTACTGGGTTGTATACTTAAACATGTGAATTTTATGTATATTAATAATATCTCAATAAAGCTGTTATGAAAATACATGAAAAAAGAACCTGAGAAATGCAAAGAGAAACTTACAAATCTAAAGTTTGTCTCAGAGATTTCAATATTCCTCTTACCACTAAGTAATAGAACGAGCAGACAGAAAATAACAAGGATATAGTAAAATTATACAGTATGAATAACTTGATCTAATTGATGTTTATGGAATACCCCACAATTAAAATAAATTCTTTACAAGACCACATGGTACATTTGCCAAAATAGACCATATTCTGAACCATGAAGCACATTTCAAAAATTGTAATAGAATTCAAATCATGCAAAGCACAACCAAAAAGATGTAAAGTACAAATCAAATGCACAAAAATATGCAGATAATCCAAAATACGTGAAAACCAAATAACATACTCCTTATGAACCCAAGGGTCAAGGAAGAAATAAAAATAGAAATGAGAAATTATTTTGAATTGAAAATAAAAACACAATATATCAGAATTCATGAGACGCAGCCTCAGCAGTACTTAAAGGGAAGTTTACAGCTCTAAGTGCTCATATAAGAAGGAATTGTCTCACATAATGAACTCAATTTTCAATTAAAAAAAAAACTAAGAAAAGAAGAGCAAATTAAACTCAGAGTAAGTGGAATAACTGAGATAATAAAGATCACAAAGGATACCGATTAAATAAAAAACGGAAACATCACTGAAACCAGTGTTTTGTTGAGATCAATAAAATTGACAAATTTCTATCCTAATTACACAGGAAAAAAGAATAACACACAAATTAAGAATGTCACCAATGAAAGAAGATATTGTTATAGCTTCTACACATATTGAATCCAACAACTTGAATGAAATGGACAAATTGCTTGAAACACACAAATAGTAAATCTCATGTAAGAAAATTGGGATTATCTGAGTAGTCTTGTATCTATTGAAGAAATTGTAATTATAGTCAAAATCCTTTCCACAAAGAAAGTTTTGGCCTACGTGTGTTTACTGAATTGTCCTAAGCATTTTTTAAAAATGCCAACTTAACACATCTTCCAGAAAACTGAGGAAATGCCTCCCAATTTATTCAATGAAGCCAGCATTATGATACCTAAACAAAAAAGACCAAAAAGATACTTAAAGAAAATGACCGATGGAAATCCTTCATGTACACCAATGCAAACATTCTTCACAAAAGTTCAGTAAATTAAATCCAAAACTATATTTTAAAGGAATTATAAATTCTGACTTGGTGTGATTTATCTCAGAAATGCAAAGTTTGCTTAACTTTTAAAAATCAATCAGTGCAATTTATTATATTGACAGAAGAAAAAATATGTAAGATTATTTCAAAGTATGCAGAAGAAAACATTTTACAAATTCAAACACCTCTCAACAAGCTATATGGTGTATAACTCAATTCCAGTTAATAAACAGGAGAGGAAGTCTGAGAGAATCCCCCCAAATGGTTCTCCTTTGATTAAAAATGAACAGCACAATGGAACAACAGAGATAATAGACCCTTTCTGGTCTCCAAATGTTCCCACGTGAACGTGAAATTGGACTGCTTTATTCCTAGGGGTGAGGATTGCGTCAGTATGCTAAAGATGACAAAGTACAAATACCCAAATAACTAGATTTCATGTGAAATCATTAAACTGCTGAACGAACCAAACCTAGATGCTCCCTTCCTTCACAGCCCTTATTCTAAGAGAAATTATAATTCATTATAATTTTTAAAAGCTGACTTGGGTTTTAAAGCATTAAATATACACTGTCAAACGCCATAGTAAAAAAGCTAATACAGCTTGAAAACTTATTAAATATTAGTCTGGGGGCACCTGGGTGGCTCAGTCAGTTGGGCAGCCAGCTTCTGCTCAGGTCATGATCTCACGGTTTGTGAGTTTGAGCCCCACGTCGGACTCTGTGCTGACAGTTCAGAGCCTGGAGCTGCTTGGGATTCTGTGTGTGTGTGTGCGTGTGTGTGTGTGTGTGTGTGTGTGTGTGTGTGTCTGCCCCTCCCCCGCTCTCTCTCTCTCAAAAATAAATAAACATTACAAAATATTTTTTTTAAATATTAGTCTGAATTTGTTTCATGTTATATTTGGCATCATGTAATACTTTAAATGCGTTTTCTATTTTTTTTAATGTTTGTTTATTCTTGAGAGAGAGAAACAGAGCATGAGCGGGAGAGGGGCAGAGAGAGAGGGGGAGACACAGAATCCCAAGCAGGCTGCAAGCTCTGAGCTATCAGCACAGAGCCCGACATGGGGCCCACGAACCACGAGATCATGACCTGAGCTGAAGTCAGCCGCTTAACCGATGGAGTCACCCAGGTGCCCTGTGTCTTCTTACAAGGAAGCAACAAGCCTCAACCTTGTAAATGCACAAAGTGTGATGTATTATCACATACACAAGTGTGTATTCCTCACTGAGAGGATAAGAAAGAAGAAGAAAGAAGATGTAGAATAATCAATTATCTTATGGCATAGTCCACAGCTACCCAATATTTTTTTCCTTCCTTTCTCCCCTCTCTGCCTTCCCTCCTCACGTGCGACAAAGGTACACAACTTCCCCTTTGATCACAGTGGTTAATTTACTTCTGGAGGAACAGGTATGAGGCTTGCCACAGACTCAGGTATTCGCACAGATCTGGAGCTCTACTTAAGCTAAGTAAGCTCTTTTCTTGAAGATAGTTTTGAAGGCGATTTCCTGGTTTACTGTGCCTTCATCTCTGGGCTGGTGAGGTCAGACCCTTTCACCATCTATCATCCATTTTTCCTTGGCCCCAAAATATGTGCATGTGTGTACATGCACATCTGTGTGCACACACACGCACTCATCTGAGATTGGAAAACAAGGAGATGTATTTTCTGTGTCTAGTGTCATCTCCCATTCATATCCACCTGATCTTATGGTAAAAAAAGGAACATATTACGAGATCCAAATGCCAGGTCTGTGGAATTATTTAATATTCACAAATAAGCAGAAAATACTGTGAACTGGAAATCGAAGAACTCCGAGCTAGTCGAAAGCCAGTGGTCTGTGCAATTATGATGATTGGAGGCGGGTGGCAGGAAGTGAAATTTCATCATTAAAGCTATTAGAAGTTAGAAGTGTCAATTTTTAAAGCTCTGGTCAAATTAATGGAAATTTTGTAAACATGATTGTTAGCTGTTTCTGATTTATTAAAAAGCAGCAAGGAGGGGAAAATCATTTGGTAAGAAGTCTAATAATTGTCAGCAGGGACAGTTAATGTTCATTTGTGACATTTCACATAATAACTACCCCATCACGCTTCCGGATACACTGGTTTGTTTTCAGCTATTAGATTAGCAATATAGAATAACTTCCTTAAAGATAATATGAACTGTTGATACAGAATACTAGGAACTGAGAAAGATAGACTAGTTTCTAGTAATATCTAATGTCTCTTGTATTCTTGCTGAAATAGATTTACTGGTAACCCAATCAAATACTGCCCATGACATTGGGGTGAGTAATTGTGCCCAGAGTAGGCAAGACAATCAAATAGAGTGTTTTTCCCTAAAATAATATCTGAAATTTTGAGTGAGGTTAGACTTCCCATCAGCCTGGCTGGAACATAATTTTCAGCTTCTCCCTCCTTTGGCAACATCAACTATAACAAATCTTGGGCTTACTGGAAGTTTATATTCAGCTTGCCAATCACAACACCATAACTAAAAGTACTTGATGACATAATAAAAAGTAAAATACACTTAATAAAATAATAATTAGAATATCTTTAATAAAATGTAATTGCAAAACTTACTGCCTTCAACATTGTGAGTCATTGTACCCATTTTAGCCATACTCACTTATAAAACAATTACTAGTACGATACAGGAACAGAGTTGGTTCACCAGTATTCAAGTGATTTTCATCAAATATGTCTCCACTCATTGAGCGTAACTGAGAAAATGACTACAATGTGAACAAAAGCTAAACGGGAATAAAAATGCTTTTGCAAGATGCCCAGGTGAATGGAAGACAGCCTTGGTCCTCACCTACCACATTCAGAGAAGAGAAAATGCAGATCAGCTGTATTTCTTCATGTAATTTCTCCAAGCTCCTACACATCCCTTTCTGCAGAATTTTTGAATTCCTGAGTTGAAATGGAGTTATCTTCTGGGCTCGCAACTGTTTGAGCAGATGTGACAGAAATACACGAAGTGAAATTTGGTAGCACAGATTAACAACCATGTAATGTGTGGGCATTATCCCCAAACAGCACTGTGTTACATACACAAACCAGAGTCTCAACGTCCTTGCTCTTTCTAGCCTTCACCAGCCACATATCCAGAGGCAAGATCCTGTGCTCATATCCTAAAAGTGACACAGACAAGTGATACAGACAAGATAGCTCATCTGGAAAGCCTTACAGACAAGCATCCACCAAATACCCGCCTTAGAAACACCCACCACCAGGGGCACCTGGGTGGCTCAGTCGGTTAAGCGTCCAACTTCGGCTCAGGTCATGATCACATGGTTTGTGGGTTCTAGCCCCTTGTCAGGCTTTGCGCTGACAGCTCAGAGCCTGGAGCCTGCTTTGGATTCTGTGTCTCCCTCTCTCTCTGTGCTACCCGCCCCCCATGATCTTTCTCTAAAAAATAAATAAAACACATTAAACATTTAAAAAAAAAAAGAATCGCCCACCAAATTTCTCTGCCACAAGGTCAAACCTCTTTGTAGTTAACCAACTTTGTCTGCCTCTTTAGCATCCATCCTTCCCTCTCCCCATAACTGCTTCCAGTTTCTAGCTCTCTATTCATGTTATCTAAGTAGGGCTCCCTTAGCCCCAGGCAGGACATAAGCATGAGCAGAGGCAATCAGTCGTTTCTATCTCTAGAACAGTTAGACATCCAACAGAAACAGATGGCACAATCCAGTGTGGATAAATTGAGGAGCACTTATTTACAAACAGACTAGTTACAAAGGGTACATAGGTTATAAAGGAAACATTAGAGATAATGTGGAAATTCAAGTTCATTGCAACTGCTATCACCCTTAGACCCAAAGTATCTGGAAAGGAGGAGGATATAGGAAACAGGAAACAGAGGGAATCATCTAGAGTGAGGACTTGTGGGCTTTTGGTGAAGTCCAAAAGGACACCACGTGGGAAAGAGAAGGGGAATTACCCCGACCTCCTCTTCATGTCTGTGCCTTCCCGCTGAGACTCCTGATTGGCTGAGCTCAAACCAAATTGGGAGGGATAGGAACCTGTTGATGCAATCCAAACAGATCACCCTCCTACAGCTGAAAGCTAGAACTGAGAAGAGGTGGAGAGCCAAGAAAACAGTCAGTACAATCTTCCTAGTCACGGGAGTTTGATAGGAAAGTAGTAGCCCAAGGCTCAACTAGACACTGTGATGTTATGAGGACAAACTGTGGACCCACCATGTGGGCATAGAGAATCCAGCCAGCCCATGGGAGGCAGAGCCCAGCAATGGACCCAGGTGACGTTGTGAGTCCTGATCACATCATACCTAAGGACAAAACTGTTCATTTAAAAACTGCTTTTTTTAATTCTATAAGCCAATTTCTATTTTTTTTTTTTTTACTTTCAACTGAAAGAGCTCTAACTGATACACTATGGACATCATTGAGAGTCAGCATAAGACTGAGTTCACATGCCCTTTCACTGTCAAAAAATCAGACCACTAAAGGACCATAATTTATTCCAGGGGTGCCTGGGTGGCTCAGTTGGTTGAGATGGTTGAGTTGGTCCAACTCTTGGTTTCAGCTCAGGTCATGATCCCAGGATTGTGGGATCGAGCCCTGCATCAGGCTCCACACTGAGCGTGGAGTCTGCTTAGGATTCTCTCTCTCTCTCTCTCTCATTCTCTCTCTCTCTCTCTCTCTCTCTCTCTCTCTCTCCCTCCCTCTGTCCCTCTCCCTTGCTTGTGCACTCTCTCTCTAAAATAAGAAAAAAATAATAAAAAATAAAGGGCCATCCTTCATTCCAGCTCATTCTCCCAAATCTGCCCCAAACTTAGACATCTTCCTGACCTCTCCAGAATTTCACCTCCAACTTTGAGATTCCTCTCAAAGTCAAATTTGTGTTTGTTTTGACAGATGAATCCCTTTCCAAACTTTTTTGGAAAAACCTTATGGAATACTTTTTTTGTAATCCAGACATTTATTTTTAGTATCCCCCCCCAACCCTCAAAACTAATGGCTGACCACTCTGGAAAACAGTAGAATAGTATGGAGTTTCCTCAAAAACTTAAAAATAGAACTACCCTACAACCAAGCCATTGCACTACTATATATTTACTCAAAGGATACAAAAATACTAATTTGAAGGGGCACATGCACCCCAGTTTTTATAGCAGCATTACCACCAGTAGCCAAATTATGGAAAGAGCCCAAATGTCCATCGATTGATGAATGGATAAGGAAGATGTGATATATATAGAGAGGAATATTACTCCACCATCAAAAAGAATGATATCTTGGGGCAGCTGGATGGCTCAGTTAACAAAGCATCCGACTTCAGCTCAGGTCATGATCTTCTGTTTTGTGAGCCCCACGTTGGGCTCTGCGCTGACAGCTCAGAGCCTGAAGCCTGCTTGGGATTCTGTGTCTCCCTCTCTCTCTGCCCCTCCCCTGCTCATTCTCTCTCTCTCTCTCTCTCTCTCTCAAAAATAAATAAACATTAATTTTAAGAAAAAGAATGAAATTTTGCCATTTGCAATGATGTGGATGGACCTAGGGTATATTTTGCTAAGTGAAGTCAGTCAGTCAAAGAAAGACAAATGCCATATAATTTCACTCATATGTGGAATTTAGGAAACAAAATGAACAAGATGCACATAGGGAAAAGGGAAAGAAAAAGAGAGGGAGGCAAGCCACAAGAGACTCTTAACCATAGAGAACAAACTGAGGGTTGCTGGGCAGGGGGGAGGGTGGGCAGGGGATGGGCTAAATAGGCGATAAGCATTAAACAGGGCACCTGTGATGAACCCTGGGTGTTATATGTAAGGAATAAATCACTGAATTTTACTGCCAAAATCAATATTACACTACATGTTAACTAACTAGAATTTAAACAAAAACTTAAAAAATCAATGGCTGACCCAAACCTGACAGCACTAACGTTTTTTTCTCAAGGCTGGTGTTTCGACAACTGACCTACCCGTTGTAAGATGCATCACAAGATACGTGTTCTAAATAATAAGAGCCTCAAACACTTGTGGATTCTTTTCTTCTGAGAAGAAGTTTAATATCAACTGTGCAGTAACACCAGTCACACTCCTTTGGACCCTAATATATGTTCTACAGTGACAGGGAAAGACATGTTACCAGAGATGTGGCACAAAGGGAATTAAATGCCCATTGGGTCTATTTCATCCATGATACTGTTGAGTGAGAAGTCTCTGCCGATACATCATTCATGGATGCAGTGACTCCATATGATTGCAGTGCTTGATGTTCTTGGGGACAAAAAATGAGAGTTTTCTCAAAATCTGGGAAGCCTTCGTATATCAGTTTGGATCCCCCAAGAAGCAGACACCAAAGCAGAATTCGTTATGCGACAGATTTATTGGTGGAAACAGGTGTGCGCATCAGTTACGCATAGGTGTGTAACAAATTACCCCCCAACCCTTACAGTTTTCAACAACAAGTATTTAGTATATCAAACACTTTCTAAGAGTTAGGAATCCAAAAGTGGCTTAACGAGGTAGTTCTGGCTCAGGATCTTTCAGGAGGTTACAGTCCAATTGTTAGCTGGGGAAATAGTCATCTCAGGCTGGAAAAGTTGCTTCCAGCCTCACTTGCATGGTTGTTGGAGGTCTCAGTCTCTCAAGTGTAGTGTATGGCCAAGAAATTTTTATTTATCCATTATGTAGACCTCTCTGTAGGCTATCATGGCATGGCTTTGTTTCCTTCAGAGCAAGCAAGCAATCAGGGAGAGACAGAGAAATCTTGCAAAAGCAAGCAAGAGAGTACAACCAGAAGAGAAATCACACGTTTTATAATCAATCTTAGAAGTGTCTACACAAGAATGTGGATATCAGGAGTCGGGGATCATTGAGGACCATCATCCAGAGGACTGGCAATCATCATGTGTGAAGGAAAAGGAGGTTAGAATCAGAGCAGGTAAGAATCTTCAGGTCATGCTGCAGATATAACCCCTGTGAAAGGAGAGCAGGAAGAACGGAGTAGGCAGAGTCTCAAAGGGCAGTGCAATCCTGAGAAAATTCTGCCTCGGCTGGTGGAGAGTGCCTAAGGCAAAGATGCCACTTGGAAGTATCCTGCATTTGGAAGGATCTAGATTCCAGTACCCTGCTGTGCTCAGTAACTGGCTGTGAGTGGCTTGGGAGAAGCGTGGCCTGGCATAAATGCTGCAGTGAATCCAAAAATGTGGCCATTTGGAGGCCGGCAATGAGTGATGCTCCCAACAGCAGGTTTCCTTCAAGGAAGTAGCAGACCGCCGCCATGATACTCATACCATTACGTGGTGTTCTATATTTGGGTATATTCGCTATGTGTGTTACTCCAAGTGGAAGGAGAACCACTACCAGTGGACACCCATACCCTGACAGTTGTTGCAAAACCAAATGCCTTCCAAGCCCAGGCAGAGAACAGAGGTGAATGAATCACCGGAGCTGACCCAGGGGACGAAGGAATGCGTGCCCATCAAAAGCGGTAGCTCCCACGTGTCAGCTCCATCTGCAAGTTTCTGAATGGAAATGTCAACCTTCCAGTCCTAGATTTTTTAATTCTCCAAAAGAAGTCAGAAATCTGAAATTTTTCAATGAAGTCTTATGAATGTTAAGTGTGACTAACAAATCCAATTTAAAAAAAAACACACAGACCTTCTCTTCAACAAATGGTATCGGGAAAATTGTATGGCGACAGGCAGAAAAATGAAGCAGGACCGCTTTCTTACACCATACACAAAAATAAATTCAAAATGGATGGAAGACCTAAATGTGAGACCGGAAACTATCAAAATCCTAGAGGAGAATACAGACAGCAACCTCTTTGAACTTGGCCAGAGCAACTTACTGGACCCACCGCTGAAGGCAGGGGTAATAAAAGCAAACATGAAATATTGGGACTTCATCAAGATAAAAAGCTTCTGCACAGCGAAGGAAAAATGTCAACAAAACTAAAAAAGCAGCCTGCAGAATGGAAGAATATATTTGCAAACGGCATAGCTGATAAAGGGTTAGTATCCAAAATCTATAAAGAACTTATTAAACTCAACTTGCAAAACACAAAAAACGCCAGTTAATAAATGGGCAGAAGACATGAATAGACACTTATTCCAAAGAAGACATCCAGATGGCTAACAGACACATGAAAGGAAACACGAAAGACACAATGAAGGGGCACATGCCCCCCAATGTTTATAGCAGCATTATCAACAATAGCCGAACTACAGAGAGAGCCCAAATGTCCATCAACTGATGAATGGATAAAGAAGGTGTGTGTATATGTATATATACCATATGATTTCACTTATTTG
Organism: Acinonyx jubatus; assembly: GCF_027475565.1. Taxonomy (NCBI): domain Eukaryota; kingdom Metazoa; phylum Chordata; class Mammalia; order Carnivora; family Felidae; genus Acinonyx; species Acinonyx jubatus. Next base: position 205,025,507 of record NC_069381.1, on the reverse strand, counting down.
TAGGATTTAAGAAACAAAACAGATGAACTTATGGGAAAGGGGAAAAAAGAGAAGAGAGGGAAGCAAACCACAAGACACTCTTAACTATAGAAAACAAACTGAGGGTTGATGGAGGGGCAGTGGGCAGGGGGTTGGGCTAGATGAGTGATGGGTATTAAGGAGGGCACTTGTGATGAGCACTGAATGTTGTATGTAGTGACGAATCGCTGAATTCTACTTGTGAAACCAATGCTGCACTGTATGTTAGCTAACTAAAATTTAAATTTAAAAAAAAAGGAAAAAATAAAGTTGCTTGTAATAGGAAAAAAAAGTGCATTGGAAGCCACATTGTGCTATTTAAATGTAAATGAATGATCAAGGCTGATTCTGTGTTCCTGTACATTAAAACAAGTTGTGTCAATTTAAGAAAAAATACAGGGTGGCAACTAGACATGTCTAGAGGCCATAAATAGGCTACTAGTTACTGTTTTATAACATCTTATTTAGAGCAATGCAGAGTAATGTACAATAAAACAAAAACAAAAACAAAAGTGGGACCCCTGGCTGGCTCAGTCAGTTGAGCATCTGACTTGATTTCAGCTCAGGTGATGATCTCACAGTTCATGGGATCCAGACCCACAGCTAGCTCCACACTGTCAGAGCAGAGCTTGCGTGGGATTCTCCTCTTCCCTCTCTCTCTGCCCCTGCCCCACTTGAGCTCACGCTCTCTCTCTCTCTCTCAAAATAAATAAATGAACAAAAAAAAAATAAAACACAAATTTCTTGTCATTCATATTTGAGCTTCATCTAAAGAAAAACTACAACGAGGTCCAGTCAATGTTAATTTTTCCCTTTAACATTATGGAATTGTGACTAGCAACCAATGTCTTCTCATATACAACTCTGTATTTTTTTTTCTCTTAAAAACAAGCGTGGGGGTGTCCGGACTCAGACCCACAAACCACAAGATCATGACCTGCGCTGAACCGGAGGTGTAACTGACTGAACTACCCAGGCGCCCCTGCAAACATTTTTTTTTTAATATTTATTTCTTAGAGAAAGAGAGAGACAGAGTGTGAGCAAGGGAGGGGCAGAAAGAAAGGGAGACGTAGAATCTGAAGCAGGCTCTGGGCTCTGAGCTGTCAGCACAGAAACCTACGGGGGACTTGAACTCACAAAGAGACGCCCCTGAGTCCTGAGTCCTGAGACTGGCTCTGTGCTGACAGCTTGAAACCTGGAGCCTGCTTGGGATTGTCTCCCTCTCTGTGCCCTTCCCCCACTTGTGCTTTGTCTCCCTCTCTCTCTCTCTCTCAAAAATAAATAAACATTAAAAAATTTTTTTAAATGTTTGCAGGTTCATAGTATAACTTAAAAATCTAATTCAAAGTATCTAATTTTATTGTTACTCTTTCTAAGGCATTTTCTTAGATATACCTAGCTTTAATTTATTATTTTTTTAAAGTCATGTCCAATTCTTATAAGCCTTTTAAAAATTAGATCTGCATTAGCTATTATTTTGAAGTGTAAGATTTAAATACTTTAATGATGACCCATGATAAGCACTTAATTGAGTGTTTATTCGTAACAAAATGTATTGATTGGTGATTGGTCTTCAGTGTTAAAGTTTAAAGAGACTGAAACTTTTTACATTTCTTTTTTGTATAAAAACAAAAGAAACTCACAAATCTTCCTTCAAATCGCACAGCCTTCCTTCATTTATTTTTAATAAACATATCCAAACCCTATGGCTCAAATGAAGGATAAAGGCCCCCCTGGGACTTATCCCCCCATGATTTTCTCTGAGCTCCAATTCACTTTCTTTGAAGTGGAACTTACTTCCATACCTCTCCCCATCTTGCATCCCTAACACAAATGTTAAAAGTAGGATTAACCTGCTTCTCTTACGGATTCAAAGCACCTAAATTTTCCTTATCTTTCCAGTATTGGCAAATGTACAATAAGACTACACATTTTATAGATCTGGTTTCAAAAGATTTAAAATTATTCCACATTATGGTTTCTCATAAGATACACATAAGCTAAGCAGATCTTCCAATTTTAACAGGTTTTATTGTACCATATTATTTTTAGAAGTACATTCAATAATATCATCACCCAACTCATCAAAAAGAGTTCGTGAGAGCAGCTACAAATTTTCAAAATTCGACTTTTATATGAAAGCCTGACTTTCGCCGTTAGCATTCCGTAGTCCATGGCTTTCCTTAAAGAGACGACTCATTTTGTTCACTTCAGAGACAATATCTACCCAATATTCAAAACTCACTATGTATAGTTTTTCTTCTAGTTTGTCATTCAAGTAAAGATGGTGTTTTATGACAAAAAAAAATCTAATTGGATTAACAACTCAGTGGCATATGTGTTTTTCCTTGAGACAAACATCATACTTTTGGTATGCAGCAGATATATTTTATGCTTACTTCCTATTTTGTCACACCGAACATTAAAAAGATGTGTCATTAAGAGTTGATAGTAACAAAATTTCTTATTTTTATTACTTCATGAAGGGCATTCTTTAGTGAAACTACCTCTTTTTTCTACCTTACTAGAACGACATCGCTTTGTGCTCAGTTGCTAGAAGTTTTACTCACCATTGATTTTTCATATACAAATGTCAACACGGTGAAAAAGGCAAACAATACCTTACTATTACTATGAAAACAACAATTATTACTTTATTGTTCTCCTACAGGAGTTTCAGAGACCCCAGAGTTTCATTGACTACATTTTGAGAACTATTAACGTAGAGAATAATTTTATTTTATATTATTAATTTTATAAGGATGATTTAAGCATATTAAATTTATATGAAGGGTCATACCTTATTTCGTCCTACATTTTGTTATTCTCCATTAAAAATATATCTAAGATTTTAAGATGCATCATTTGATTCAAACCCTGTAAAAGGTGTTATGGTAGTCCACGTTTGTTAACACAGTGTAGTAAAATCCACACTTGGTATAGGTACCATTTATCCAAAAGTTGGATTCCTTCCTACTAGGAGCACAGGGAATGTAGTTAAAAATAAACAACAGCAGATACAAAGTCATACCTGCTCATTCAGGACAAATGCTTGGAGCTGGCCCAGTGAAACATCATTCCAAAGCCAACAGAGTGAATTGTGTGTAACTAAGACTATTGACTGAAGAGTCCTATATGTGGTTTTTCCTTGGCAACGTGAGAATTTCATTTTGTTTGTTGCAAATAGCAAAAAAGGATTTCTTTAAGAAATGTTTATAAATGGCTACAATTAAATGTGCCTGCTAACAGCATCAAGGATAATACCAAATATAATATAGCATGAAGATAAACAATGGAGCCAAATGACCTGGGATCAAGTCCTACCACTTACTACCTATGAAAGACAGGGCATCTGTGAAATGGGGCTAGTAATAATGTTTCCCCATATTATTACCAATGAACATTATTATTAATAATAAAGCAGTTTTTGAAAGACACCATGCACTAATATATGTAAAGTTCTCAAAAAAGTGCCTGGAACAATAAGTAATAAATACTTTTATTTCATTTATTTCATTTCATTTGTACCAGTAACAATTGTGAAAGACTTTGGAATAGGCAAAAATAAGATTACTAGGTATCCTGTCCAGTCCACCCCTTTGGGTTATCTCAGCTTTTAAGTATCATTGAGCTATTTTCCAACTTTAGATGTTGTAGAAACCTAACCGTAATGCAAAAGATTCTTGTGAGTTGCAAAACAATTGATTATTGCCCTGTAGTTATTGACTGATTTTACAACTCTGCATAAACTCACTACAGCATTCCTGATTATTTATGGATGCGCACACTTTTAGAATTTTCTTTGAGTGAATTGGAATGTCTTCCTGGTGCCCTCATTAATTAATGAATTATAAAATCTTTGATGAGTGTTCATTTTATGCTTGTATGAGCATCATGATTTTAGCATTTTAAAAAATTATTTTTTACTTCATTATTATTGCACAGATATCTGACATTAATTAAAGGGGAAAACGCACTATGAGGAGAATTAATGTAATTTTGGAATATAGTGGGAGCAGGTGGCATCGTTTATTGGAGACAGCGTTGGTAATCCTCAGAGAGCATCATATTAATGGCACTGAGTTATTAAATCAAAGGTAATCAGGTTAGACTTTTCATGATTGAAAAGGGTAGGGAAGTGAATATAGTTTTTTTTAAGGTACTTTTTTAGTTGACAGTGTTTAAATATTTTATTTTCGGCTTAGTTATCCTGAGTATTTACTTAGGTGGAAAATCTCATTTCATGACAAACTACGTATATAAAATGCTATCTACAAAACTCTAAAAGCTTTTTTCTCTCTGGTCCTGTCACTGTAATTTAACTTGATTTCCTGGCTGTTCTGTCCAAGGTAATAATTCTGGAACTGGAGGCAGCAAATCAGTTGTTTCTATTCTATTCCATTCCACCCTCTTCCTTAGACAGACTAAAAATTCACTGAGTTCTCTGAATATTCAATTTCTGCTCCATTACATGATGGCATCTCATTTTTGCATTTAAAAAAATGGCATCTATTTCATACACAATTTATAACTGAATTGTTAAGAATGTTTATGTATATCTGCTTTAAAGAAAGCTCTTTTATTTTTCCCTTTATATGGCCCTACATTTAACAATACTAATACAATAAAACCAGAAAGTTAAAACTCAGTAATTTGGATGTCTTAATAATTTAGGCGGAAAGGATTAAATTGGAACTGACTTTTGTACATCTGATCATTTAAGAAAATGATTTATTGAGTATATTTAGTATAAAATAGTTAAAAATATCTATGTTTTATTTATCAAAGTGAGGAAAATATTTCAAGGGCTTTACATATTCGTTTCTACATAATTTTTGTGATAATAACAGATAATTATTATTTACTAATTTAAGATATCCACTTATACGATGGTTTGTGGTTCTGATATACACTAAACATTCTCAGTTGCTTTTTGTAACAACATCCCATAATTTAAAGTAATCTTCCTGACAAATAAGCAAGAGTTTGGGTATTTCTTTTCATGTGTACAATATAAAAATGTTTTTATCCTAAAATATCTGAGTGCCACTTTACTTGTGCAAATGGATTAAACACATTCTATTATCTGTTTTATAGCAAGGACTCAATAACCAACAATGTAAATTGGTGCAGTCACTCTGGAAAACAGTGTGGAGCTTCCTCAAAAAGTTAAAGATAGAACTACCCTGCAACCCAGCAATGGCACTACTAGGTATTTATCCAAACAATACAAAAATACTGATTCCAAAGGGCATATGCACCCCGATCTTTACAGCAGCACTATCTACAATAGCTAAATTATAAAAAGACCTCACATGTCCATGGACTGATGAATGGATAAAAAAGATGTGTACATATGTATGGAATATTACTCAGCCATCAAAAAGAATGATAACTTGCCATTTGCAATGACATGGATGGACCTAGAGCGTACCATGCTAAGCAAAATAAATCAGCCAGAGAAAGACAAGTACCATATGATTTCACACACATGAACAAAACAGATGAACATTGGAAACGTGGAGGAGAAAAGAGAGAGAGGAGAAACAAACCACAAGAGACTCTTAGGGTTGATGGAGGGAGATTGGTGGGGGATGGTCTAGATGGGGGATAGATACTAAGGAGGGCACTTAATTGTGATGAGCACTGGGTGTTGTATATAAGTGATGAATCACTGAATTCTACTTCTGAAACCAATATGGCACTATATGTTAGCCATCTAGAATTTAAATTAAAATTTTAAAAAGAAAAAAAATAAACCAACTTTCCTTTGCTGCCACTGTTTTATTCCAAGAAGCAACTCAAGTCTGCCCTCCCAGCCCTATGGAAAGATTCTGCACCAACATGGCAGAATCAGGCAGAAAGCAAAGTGGGAAGTTTTGCTGATCCATTTCACCATCTTTCACAGAGCCGAAAAACTTTAATACAGATTTATACCCTCATTCCAAGTTTCCAACATGCAATTACGTAAGTAGAAGTAAAACTAAAACCTTCTGAGGAACTAGTGTTTAATCAGCATAAAATTCAGTATTTCCCAAGTGACCAGTAATTGCATAGCACTTCCGGAAAGTAGATTAACTCCCTTCGTTTGGGTGTGAAGTGTACTCAGATGATCTCCAGTCTTGCATCGCTTGGACTGGCCAAAAGATTCTATGGATCAGTCAAACTCAACCACTCCTACTTACCACCAATAAAAGAATGGGGAGAGAGAGACAGAGAATGAGGGAAAACCATCCTGATTTGGATGAGACGCTAATGAGATAATGTGGAGTTTTCATTGAATTATAAAATCATCCCCCAAACAAAAGCTTGGTTTATCACCCGCTAATCACAAATTATGCAAGTTTGCTGCCAGCTAAGCTTTCTTAACCATGTGGGGAACTCTTAAAGGCAACGGTGATCTACTTGGTGAAGTACAGCAAGAGACCAGAAGCATTGCCCAGGCAGCCCTGGATACAGGAAGCCCTAAGTCTATGAACTGGAATTAGAGTAAATGGGAGAAGCCTGTGCTATTTCCGCAAGCTCTTCTGTGGCTTTGAGTCACTGACCTCATTCAGACATTTCTTCATTCATATCATCTTTAGGCACTGGATTTGTTTAAATTCGATCAGCTTCTGTATTTTTTTTATGGGTAAGAAAATAATGCCTACTTCTTTTCAATTTTACTAGAAAAGAGGATGTTGTTTTCATGGTACAAATAATATATGGAACCATTAGGAAAGAATGAGTTGACTTTCAAAATGTAAATTAAAAAATTATTTCAAGCCTAGGAAGAAGAGAACTCTTTTTGGTCCAATATGCCAATTACTTCCAGTAATATCCTTGCCCTATATTTATAACTAAAACAGATCTCCTAAGCATAATGGACCTCCATGAAATAACATCTGCCCTGAAATCTCCTTGGGTAATTTGGCTAAAGTCCATCTACTCATAATTTAGCTGTAACATAATTTTACAAATTAAAATAGTAACACTAATGATCGTATTTGGTTCTTACATAAAGTTTATATTTTAACATAAAATCTATTCCTTATGTTTCTGTTTCAAATACACAGATATTCGGTGAGTGAAATACGTTCTTCTGAGACGTTTTGGGTTTTGATTACTGTAAAGTATCGCTAAGATTGTTGTCATTAATTTTGTACATTCAGGTTTGTCTCCTTCAGCCCCAGTTGCTAAAGTCATGATAATAGGAAATTCAAACAGCATTAAATAGATATTTGTATGTGATGTTAGCTCTGGCATGCTGCCTTCTGACTTTTTTACAGGTCAAGTCTCAGAAATCTCATTCTGCCCCTGCAAACTGCTTTATTCATGACTTTGAAAATGCCAAGATCAAAAGGGGGTGCACGCGATTCAATTCAATTTGTTCAAGTGGACAGAAAAGATGTTCTTTTATTCACATGACAAGGACATTTGATCCAGAAAAGTCTGTATTACTTCATTCTTGAAGAAGGGCACAGGCCTTGCTTTATGAATCTGTTTTGAAAATTTCTTTGTTGATCGGTTTATTAACAGTCTGATCCAAATAACAGTCTAAAAATGAGGCAATTAGCAAGTCTTTTGTCCAAAAAAGAAAACACGATGCATTTCATTATCAACAGCCAATGAGCATAAAGAACCATCTCTGGGATTCTGTTTCCCTGAAAGCCTTGAACAGGGTCAAGGAGATGCCACGTAAGCTCTGAGAATTGAGGGGAAAGGGTAGTTCACAAAGTGCCAATAAATGTATCTGGTTTATTTATCAATCCTCATTACCATTTCTGGGGAACCAAATAAAGGAGACTGTAAATTCATCTATAAAAGAATTTTCTAGATAATACCTTCGCTGCTGGCATTTTACCAAAACTAGGGCAAATCTTAGTCTTTCTTTGCTCACGAATGAACTGTTGGTTTTATTGGTATTCACCAGTGTTTGGTCATATGATGAGGGGATGTGATAAAGAGACGAATGGGGGGGAGGGAGGGGATCGAAACCACAAAGTAAATGAAAATTTAAATGGAAGGACATGGAAGGGCATCATTCCATTAGAGTGGGATATTTAGGGGAATAAGGGATTTGATACAAATGTAGGACTCCAGGGAAGATACGCATGCTTCATTTCAGCTTGCCTGAACTTTGGCACCTTACCGTCTCCCTGATGAGCACCTGGCCTTTCAGCCCCACTGAGTAGAGGGATCCAGGAGGTGGGGTCACAGCTTTCACCCTTGTTTGCAAGTCAGTATCACCTGGAGAACTTTGAGACTGTGTTTTTGACTGGGGTCTCCTCGCTTAACCCATTAAGTCTGGGTCTTTGTGGGTGGGCCCCGAACGCTCCTAAGTGTGAAGCTAGAGTTAAGAAACACTGGTTTCTGGGGAAATACGGAATTCGCAGGTTGGAATAGTAAATTTAGGACAGATAACAATTCAGGAAATGGAAGTATGAATGCATTTTCTCTCAGAGCTCATCTGACATGTCCCAAATTCTGGATACCACTTTTTCTCTGTGGTATTTTCTGGTGAAAAGAAGAACCACATGTGTACATTTTGCTGTTCCACGATCTCTTCTTTCTTCTTTTGCTAATCAGATCCAGGACATCAAAGCAATAACAACAATCCCTTCCCTCTCGTGACAGTGGCAACTGTCTTCATTTGCAACCCCTTTTCTAAGAAAGTGGGCTAGAGTGGTATTGTTTTTAAAATTTTTTAACATTTATTTTTGAGAGACAGACCATGAGTGGGGGAGGGGCAGAGAGAGAGAGAGAGAGAGACACAGAACCCGAAGCAGGATCCAGTCTCTGAGCTGTCAGCACAGAGCATGACGTGGGGCTCAAACTCAAGAACCCTGAGATCACATCATGACCTGAGCTGAAGTAGGTCGCTTAACCGACTGAGCCACCCAGGCACCCCTTCAGTGGTATTTTTTAAATGAAAATTTGGAACTTCAGTGAACTTGACCTGATTGATACTTGCTCTGGAGCTACAGATTCTATGAGATTTGATTAACTAAAACTTCCTGCTGACTTGCTGATCTCATCCTTAGAAATAGGAACCTGGGTTTCAAGGTAGGTACGTGCAATGGTAGAAACGCTCTGACGGCTGTGTAAGGAAAGATGCCATAAAGCAGAACCCTGTTGGCACAGCTCCAGGGTAATGGAACTTCTTAAGGCAAAGGGGTTGGCAATTAATGATCAATGGTGGTAGAAGATATCAAAGAACACTCTTTGATTCCCTCAATCCTCTCTGTGTCAAGAGACACTCTGTTGCAAAAAACATGGCTTCTGTCTATTCTACCTGCTCCTCACCAGTCAAACACACACACTGGCAGCCTCAAAAGAATCAGGTACATAGAACTCGCATTGATGGTGGTGACTGAGCCAAAGTATATTATTTCCAAGGAACCTATCAACTAAATCCTACAGAAAGTATCTCTCAAACTCATCTATACCGTTTGTGACCAACCTAAAAACCTTTTATATGCCTTTTCATTAGCCTCCCAGTTCAAATTCAAAGATAGTTGCAGGAGGACTCCAAACCTTAAAGGAACTTATCTCAGTGATAGCTAATTTTAAAGTTGGGGTGAGGTCTTTATGGCATTAAAATGATTTTATGGTAAGAGGACACAAGACTATTTGAATCCTGCTCCAAACCAGATGTAATTATCTTCACAAGGTTGTCCATAGGGCTCCACACAGAATGTCTACAAAAGAAATGGAAGGAACACTTTTTATTGTCCTGGCTCAGTGTAGATATCAGGAAGGCTGCGATGGAGAACGTGACCTAGGCTAGTAACCTCCACCTGAGTTCAAATTTGAATCTCAGCTCTTATCAAGCTTTAGAAGATCACGTCTACTTTAGAAGAAAAAAAAATAGAAGTGCACCTGAAACTAAAGTAACATCTCATGTCAACTATACTTCAATAACAATAAGTAACTACACACATACATATACACAGACAAGGAGAAAAAAAGAGAAGAAAAAAGAAAGGAATAGAGAAAGAAAAAGGTTAAGAAACAACCCGTGTCAATTTATCTAGGTTGCAGAGAGAAAAGAAAGGTATACCAGGTAATGACTGTATTTATTATAATTTCTTTAGTTTGAATTAATTGTAGGCTCCATACAGTAATAAGAAATAAAAATAATGTCAGGACATTGACATTGTTAGAATCCACCATTATACTCTACGTGTGTGTGTGTGTGTGTGTGTGTGTGTGTGTGTGTTTAGCTCTGTACAACCTATCACATCTGTAAGTTCATATATCCACCACAAAGATCCTTCATTTTGCCCTTTTATAACATTGCCCCCTCTCACCTCCCAAATCCATGGTAACCACTTACATGTTCTCTACTCCTAAAATTCAAGAATGTTCCATAAATGCCTTTGTACAACATGTAACCCTTTGGGATTGGCTTTTTGCAGATAGCGTAAGTGTCTTGAAATTCATCCAAGTTGTTGCACATATCAATAATTTGTCCCCTTATGTTGCTGAACAGTATTCCGTGGGAGGTATGTACCGCATTTGTTAAACCACTCCTTGCAGAAGGGCATCCAAAATGAATCTCCATTTTGGCTATGGCCTATAAAGCTGCTTTGAACAATTGTTTACAAGTTTTTGTGCGAGCACGCTTTTCATTTATCTGGAATAGATGCCCAAGAGTACAGTTGCTGGGCCATGTGGAAATTGCATGGTTAGTTTTTTAAGAAACTCCCAACCTGTTTTCCAGAGTGGATGTACAATTTTATACATCCATAGAATGGTCCTATTTCTTCACATCCTCGCACCCATTTGGTGTTTTCTGTTTTAGTCGTTCTGATACACAGCGATATCTCATTGTAGTTTTAATTTGAATTCTCCTGATGGTTAAGGATGTTGAACATCTTCTTATGTACATATGTCCCATCTGTATATTCTCTTTGGTGAGACATCTGTCTGGGATCCATTCTCTAATTGGATTCCTTGTGTGTTTTGACCATTGAGTTTTGAGAGTTCTTTACATAGTCTAGATTTTAGCTCTTTACCAGATATGCAGTCTGCAAATATTTCCTTCCAATCTTTAGCTTTTAATCACTTAACAGGACTTTCCACGGGGCACACATTTTTCGTTTTGGTGATGTACAATTTATTAATCTTTTGACTTATAGAATCATACTTCTGCTGTCAAGTCTAAGATCCAAGGCTTTTGACTAGTCGTAGATCCCAAGACTTTCCCCCAATTTTTTTTTCTAAAAGTGTTATAGTTTTATGTTTTGCATTGAAATCCATCTTCCATTCTGAGTTGATTTTTGCAGAAGGTCCACCTGTGCTTATTTAGGTTTATCTATTGTTCTCCAGCAGCGATTGTGCTCACATGGCTCCACAGCAAACGCTTACCAACTTCTCCCTGTTGGAAATAAAATAGGATAGAAAGAACATCAAGGGGACTTGAATATCATTCTCTGGTGTAAATATCCTACTAATGTTTTTATTATTATTAGCCACTGAATTCACATATAAGTATGACTAAGCAATTACAGTTCCTCTCTTCCTTTGACATAAACAGCATTAGTGAATTATCAAGAAATTCCATTTCACATATGGATCACTTCCTAACACAAGCCCCTGCTCCTATATATCTACTGAGTCTTATTCACTTCCTAACACATATCATCACTTCCTAACACAAACCCCTGTCCCCGTGTATCCACTGAGTCCTGTTAGAAGGCAGCTCAATCCCTTAGTGTCTCCAGACACTATGACTTGTGATGGATATTCCTATTCAGTTCTAGTTTTTATTTATTACTGTGCCCAGCTATGTTGTATAAACTAGATTAGCAGATATATTATCTGCTTAGCAGTGTAACTAAAATAATATGAATTTAGCAACACCAAATTCCCTAACTTGAATAATTTTGAATAAGTAAGTGATTAGGTAGCTAGAAAATCTGAAAGTCAATTTAACTTGAGTGAAGCATGATACAAGGTCTCAAACGGTACAGAAGCCAATCTTACACTCTGTTTCTCTTTTTCATTTTTTTACATTAAATCTGCTGGAAGCAATTTGATGAGCCTGGCTTGCTTCCCATGCTCACCCTCTAGAATAATCCCTATTAATAATGCATGGGGTTCAATGACTGGCCAGACTCAGGATGTGTATTGAGATTGTCAGAGCCACTAGAACGACAATGGGATCAGAGAGAGAAAACTCTTGAATTAAAAGGTGATTGAGTAAGCACAAATACAAAGTGGTTTCTTTCTAAGATGGATGAGAGGTCAAAACTAGCTCCCTTGTCCCACTTCCTTCCAAGAGAGTCTCATTCAAGTGTATGTCTGTGTCTGGTTACTTCTTGAGAACTTACACTCCAGCCATCTTCCATTGGGAGTATTTTAGCTTTAGCTTTCTGGATATCAGGGGCTTGCGAGTATAAGGGTGGGGTGAAATCTGCTTGCCTCTGACGGAGCAACATTCTATATTCTTGCAAAATGTAAAAATGTATACTTATGGCACCTGTAGTCCTCAAATTGTCTTTGACTTCCTTTCCTTTTCCTTGGTGTCAGTCCTGTGTATTCAAAACGATTTACTGGCTACTTCCCTTTGGACCCTGACTTTGTGGCATCCTGACATGAGTACCTTAAGTTTATAAGAGGAAACTCTCCAAGTAAAGTTCACAGCCAATAATATATCCCTAGTCATATATCGCTCCCCCCAAATCTCACCTATACTCAGAATTTGATTTCTTTCCTGGGACTCGCATAAATCATGACTTATTTAATTGTAGCAAAAACATTCTCTTCTATGGTATTTTTCTTGCACCAGATGGATATGTCTCTATTTCCTCCAGGGTTCCATTTCTATCTCCTTCTGTTATTACCATCTCCTTTCAAGCAGATCTTAGCTGAGTTTTTTTTAAAGTTCAACCTGCTTCTTCAATTAAATCCAATGTCTCTTCTACATTTGTGGATTAAATATTCATTAGACCAAAGTGCCCTCTTCTTTCTTTTTCTTTCTTTTTCCCACAGTTCTACTTCTCTTGCAAAACAAAACTGAAGTGTTTTTGTTTTGTTTGGTTTGTTTTTGTTTGTCAGCTTCTGTCACCACAGTGTTCTGGATATTCCCTTCACAAAGTCTAAGGGGTAATTCTCTCTTCACATAGTAGGCAGTCAATGTTAGTTAGTACAACAGACAGGCCCTGAAATCTCAATGACTTGCCACCACGAATTTACTCAATGAAAGTTCACTGGTTGATTGTTCGGATGATAATCAGAGGTTGGGTGAGCGGCCATCAGCCACACTGTAGCAGTGTCATCTGTACCACATGGCCTCCAAGTCACCACGGCAGGAGAGAAAAAGGCTCAAAGACTTCATGGGATGGTTTTAAGGACCAAACTTGTAAGTGGCTTATGTGACTTTCCTCCACAACTTACTGGCTAGAAGTTAATTATATGGCCTTAGTCTAACTTCAGAGGAGTCCACGATACACGAATGGACACATTCATGAATAGATAGGAAGTATGATAAGCATTAATGGTTTCTGCTAATATTCTACATTTATAATTCTCTTCATGCTCATGTCTGGTTTTTCTTTCCCCCTATCTCAGAACAATACTGGGTTAACACTTGCAGTGTGGCTGTTGTGAACGGAGATGTGCCTGGGAGTATAAAATACATACTGTGTTTCCAAAACAGTACCAAAAAATACCTCAAATTTTATATTGATTACATGTTGAAATGGTAACATTTTGGATATATCTGCTTCATTAAAATATAATACTAAATTAACTCTTCCTGTTACTTTTTTTTAATGCAACCACTAGAAAAATTTTAATTTTTTTAAATTTTTTAAGGTTTTACATTTTTGTGGCTACTATTGTATTTTTATTGGATGACCCTGCTCCAGAGATGTGCTGTTCCAGACACTGGCTTTTTTAAAAGTTGTGTTCAATTATGGTTTCGTAATGATTTCCTTGAGATTTTCTACCTCTAAATCCAAGAGAATGACATACCTTCTCTTAATAAATATCCGCATTTTTATTTAGTCATTCATTGGTGATTTCCTCCCCTTCACTGTATATAAATCTGCTGTCTGGATTCCTGAAATCTATAACCAAGATAAAGACTTATCCAATAAAAACACAACACCCAACTCAAGAGCAAACTTACAACATTGTGTGTTAGCTATGAGCTTGTCATGTACGACCTTTATTATATTGAGACACATTCCTTCTATATTCAGTTTGTTCAGAATTTTTATCATGAAAAGATGTTGAGTTTTGTCAAATATTTTTTCTGCATCTATTGAGACTGTCATATTATTTTTGTCTTCTATTCTATCAATGTAGTGTACATATTGATTGATTTGTGTATGTTGACCTATCTCGCATCCCTGATAAATCCCACTAAATCATGTTGTATACTTCTTTTAATGTAGTGTTGAATTTGCACCTTTGAGAATGACTGCACTTCTATTCATTAAGGGTGTTGGCCTGCAGTTTTCTCTTCTTATAATGTTCTTATCTGGCTTTCATAGCTGGCCTCATAAAATGAGCTTGGGAATGTTCTTGCCTCTGATTTTTTGCAAGATTTTGAGAAGGATTGGCATTAATTCTCTAACTGTTTGGTTGAATTCACCCATAAAGCCATCTGGTTCTGGGCTTTTCTCTGTTGGCAGATTTTCAGTGAGTGGTTGGCATCTCTGTTCTGCTCTGTTTGGGCACCTGTGCAAGCAAGAATGCATTCTGCCAAGATCTACAGACTCATTGCCATGAGCTGCACCCCACTTCTTTGTCTCTAGGTGATTCCCCCAGTGATTTACAGGATGCAATATTGAAGTGGGCCTCCCAAAAAAAAACATTCCAGATTCTCGGGAAGTTGAATGTCCACGCTAGGCTCTTCTTTTCCCACTGGAGAAACTGTAGGCCAAGGAGGACCTCCTTGGTACCAGCCCGGCAAAGGGGTAATACAGCCAAAGTGAAACCATTCCTCTTACCCTTCTAATGCAGTTTTCTGTTGGGGTGGCCCAAGAGGACGCTTCAAATCCCTCTGTGTTTGGAATCTTCACAAAGGCATCAGGTCTGCGGATATATACTAAACTGCTATTCTCTACGGGACACCAAAATCACAAACCACCAATTTCACCATCTTGTTAATGTCACTCTTCTTTACCCATAAATCTTTATCTTGGAGGAGATGGCGAATGAATAAAGATATAAATATGTAAAGAAGATCATTTTAGCTTTTTATAAGCACTATGAAACAAATAAAGGGAATTGTGTGCTATAGAATAACTTCTAGTGTGCAGGGTGGCTTTGAGTCAGATGGTCCAGAAAAGCCTCCCAGGGAAGCTGATAGTTGAGCTAAAAGCAGAAAGATGTAAAGGATCCAGGCATCTAAGAAGCCAGGGATGTGCATTCCAGGCCGTGAGACTAGTATTGTATACTGAGTAGCCCCCAGGCAGGAAAGTACTCACAGATTTTGCAAAAGTGGAAGTTAACTGGGACCCATTTGGTCAGCAAGAGCTTGGATCAGCAAACTTTTTCTGTAAAGGACCAGAAAGCAAATAATTTAAGTTTCATAGGCTGTATCTCTGTTGCAACTATTCAACTCACTGTTGTAGCATGAAGCAGCCATGGACAATATGTATATATTAAGTCAACAACAGCCATTCATTTGCTCAGAATTCTAAAACGTTAGCAAAGTTCAGTGGGGATGGTTTCTCTCCGTCCCACATGCTCTTGACTGGGATGGCTGCAGTGAACCTGGAAATTCTACGGAGGTTTGCTCTCAGGCCTGGTGGCTCAGCTGGGGCAGATGGAAGGATCAGGAGCTGGGTTTCTCTTTCTCGCCCTTCCTAGTCTCTCAAACACCAAGGCCCTTTTCTCTCTCCACATGGACTTTCTCTGCCCTAGAGCAGCTAACCTTCTTTGATGGCTGGCTTTACATGGGGCAAAGCCCCCTGAAGCTGAGGCCTGGAACAGGTAGAACATCATTATTGTCAATTTTATTGGTCAGAACAAGTCATAAGGAGAGTCCAGATTCAAGCATAAGGAAAACAGGTGCCATCTATTGATGAGAGAAATTGTTGATAGCCTTATTTGCAGACTAGCCTCGATACACAGTAAGGAGTTTAGATGTTTTTTTCTTTTCTTTTTGGGTTTTTTTTTTAAAGTTTTTATTTTAATTCCAGTTAGTTAGCATACAGTGTAATATTAGCTTCAGGTGTATAATACAGTGATTCAACACTTCCATATGTCACCCAGGGATCATCACAAGTGACTTCTTAATCCCCATCACCTATTTAACCCATCCCCCCTCTCTCCCCCACTCTGGTAACCATCAGTTTGTTCTCTATGGTTAAGAGTCTGTTTCTTGGGTTGTCTCTCTCTTTCTCTTTTTTCACCTTTGCTTCTTTGTTTTGTTTCATACATTCTACACATGAAGGAAACCATATGGTATTTGTCTTTCTCTGACTGACTTCATTTAGCATAATACACTCTAGCTCCATCCACGTCATTGCAGATGGCAAGATTTCATTCTTTTTTATAGCTGAGTAATATTCCATGTATGTGTGTGTGTGTGCGTGTGTGTGTGTGTGTGTATGCCATATCTTCTTTATCCATTCATCTACTAAGGGTCATTTGGACTTCTTCCATAACTTGACTGTTTTAAATAATGCTGCAATAAACATAGGTGTGCGTATATCTAAAAAAACTAGATTAACAGCTTTAATTATCTAAACATTAAAATGACAGTGTATCAGAAACCGAAATGTTAATTATCGTGTGCATAAGAAACCTATGAATGCAAGCATTAGCTGCATATAATATTAGCTCTCTCAATAATCGTTTTAAATAAACTTGGCTATGCAGTCACTCACCCATTTTAGATTCTCAATTTTTAATCAGATATTTTTATTGATATTGTATCATACAGTAAATGCTCTGTGTATTTACTTATTATATTCTTCTGTTGGAGGCTTAAGTATCAATTTGAATTTAGTCCACTTTTAATGGTAATATGAAATTTATTTATTTATTATTTTTATTTATTTATTTATTTATTATTCCCCCTTAAACAAAAACAAATGCCTCAGGGGAAATTTACAGTGAACAATAAAGAGACTTAGTCTCTGTAGTAGGTGTATTTTCTAAAATAAAAATTAAAAGCATCAGACATCAAATCATTAGAAGAGTCATTACCGATAATGGAAATTATGCAATGGCTTTATTTCTCCGTCATTGAAAATAAAGTGAAGAAATGTGCTCTAAGAGAATGATTTGAGAACAGTTTAAAAGTTGAAAGTAGCCAATCAGCTATGTTCCCTAGGTAGTAGAAGTAATAACACAATTTCTTTCCTGTCATAGTATCAAGAGAATAGAATAAATGTGTTTCAACCATCACCTGAAAGGGGAAATAGGAACAATTTAAAAACATTCTCATTAAGTTTAGCATGATTTCATTGTCCTTCAGCAAAACATATTTCCTATCGGGGAACTCTATTTCGCTGTTCTCTTGAAACAGGCTTGGGGACGGAGACATGAACAGCTTGAATAATTTCCTGCCAGCTGTATGCTATTTTCTTCCTATTGCTTTTCAGGTTGTGTTAGAAAAGCAGACCTGGCTTTACCTAAAATTTAGAGGGCAGGTATTACGTTCATGAAATGACCCAGGATCGGCAATGAACAATTTTTAAGAGAACCTTATTAAACTTGCTGGTACAAGAAAGGATTCTTTTGTAATACAAATAAGGGGCATTTGATTTATTTACTTTGGACTTGGGGCAAGATAGAGAAACTCATGCCTGAGGTAGAAGGAATTGATTAAAGGTTTTTACAAAGAAAGAGAATGACAATAAGAGAAAAGGGGTATGGCCAAAGGAGCTAGGAGGACAGTGTTTGAAGAAGAGCTTGCTATATACACCCCTGCTCTCCAATTCTTACCGAATCCTGGGATCTTGTACATTCCCTCTGAGAGGGCTGAAGGCAGAAACCAACAGAGTTATTTACATTCTCTGATTCACAAACAGCATCTCCCAGCATCCAGGTGCAAACTTTGCTATCAGTTCCAAGGGAAAAAAAAGAGAGAGAGAAATGATCAAAATTTAAAAAGAAAGAAGGTAAAAATTTTTGGCGTGGGGCGACTGAGTGCCTCTTTTGGTTAAGAGTCAGACTCTGGATTTTGGCTCAGGTCATGATCGTGAGTTTGAGCCCCACATTGGGTTCTGTGCTAACAGCTAGGAGCCTGCTTGGGATTCTCTCTCTCCCTCTCTCTCTCTCTGCCCTTCTCCTGCTCATGTTCTCCCCCCACCCCCGCCTCTCCCTCTGTCTCAATATACAAATAAACTTAAAAAACTTTTGGTATGTGAGGGCACCTGGGTGGCTCAGTTGGTTAAGTGCCCAACTTCAGCTCAGGTCACGTTCTTACGGTTTGGGAGTTCGGGCCCCGCATCAGGCTCTGTGCTGACAACTTGGAGCCTAGAGCTTGCTTTGGATGCTGTGTCTCCCTCTCTCTCTTGCCCCTCCCCTGCTTATGCTCTGTCTCTGGTCTCTCTCTCTCTCTCTCTCTCTCTTTCAAAAATAAATAAGCATTACAAAAAATTTTGGCGTGAACTATTACGCAATGTCACATAACGAACTGCCATTCTAGCAACCCAAAGGCCATAGCACTCATCTATACCAGAGATAACTGTGGGAGATTCCCATCAGAAGGTAGCACTTCCCAGGATGGATACGTGAGGTCGGCCATCAGAGGTGATAATACCTCTACTACTCAAAGAGTAGTGCCTCTGCCCAACCTCCACGCAGCTGAGAGAGGAAGAAAATGGTGCTGGGGAAGCAATCAGAACTTGCTTGCTCATCGGTATATCCAACAGCAACATATATTGACCAGAAATAATTGAATGGTTACTTTAAAGAGTGGTTAAATGTATATCAGAGGACAATTGATGTGCTTCTAGGCATCTTAGCTGCATGATTTCCTTTGGGGAATTACTTCCCCCCTTCATTGTGTGTTGTCTTGTTTGCGTGGTAAATCATGGTGGCCTTCCACAATGAAAACCAAAGGAGCCCCAAGGGTGTTGGCAGATCATAGCTGTCCCTATTTAATAGAGCCGTGGTACAGAAACATGACCTAAATGACAGCAGCTGGCCTCTCTTTCCAGCCACTTTGAAATGTGAGCACAAAGAATTAAATGTTGAAGAAATAAGGGGAGTTGATTCCTCCAGTGAAGGCATTAGACCCCTACTGTCATATGATCTATTTTTTTTAACAACAAATGCTATTGCTTTAAGTGTATTTATTTATTTTTAGAGAGAGAGTGAGAGAGAAAGAGAGCAGGGGAGGGGCAAAGAGGGAGGGACAGAGAAAATCCCAGGCAGGCTCTGTGCTGTCAGTTGCTAGTGCCCAACGTGGCTCAATCTCACCAACTGTGAGATCATGACCTGAGCCAAGATCAAGAGTCAGATGCTTAACATACTGAGACACTCAGTCACCCTTGTCAGAAGATTTCTATACTGACCTTCCTAAATTAACTCTTACTAGTTCCTGTTATTCCCGAACCATATTCTACTTTTCTTGCATTCCTGTGAGTTTCTATATATCCACCAATAAATTCACTTTATGCTTAAGAGAGATAGAGTTCCTTTCTCCTGCTTGCAATAATGCAATGTTCCCTGGGGCCTCCCCAGAATGTAGTTGCTTTTCTGGCCCTACACAATATATGCACTCTAATGTGCCCAGTCTCTGGGCTTTGCATTCCTTTCTCTATTGTTTGCCTACCTCTTTTGGCTTTTCTTCTTCACTAAGGGCAAGCCTTGATTTTCTCCAGCCTTCAAAAGGCCAAAGGAGCAGCAAATTTGCATTGTTTCCCAGATTCCTTGGCAGGGTATAAAATTCTGTGTCACAGAGAGAGTTACGTTAACAAACACTCCCTTATCCAACTTGGTATTCTGTCTCCCACACATCACCGTGGGCCAGCCCCCTCAGGATCCAGTCCCGTACATATGTTCTGGCTCTTGCTGTCATAGTTGACTAGGTTCTGTAGCATTTTCAGGAAATGACCCTTCTCACCCTGTAGCAGAATACTCTCCAATACATGGGCCAAGTTATCTTGTGATAACCCCAGTTATTAGTCTGTCATGCAGGAGGGGGGCAGGGGAAGCAACAGTCTCTAGATCCTCAAGCAGGTTGGGGAGGCTTTAATTGACAAGAGTGGACCATTTCTGCCGACCCAGGAGATTTAGAGATACTTTGGGGTTTCAAGGTTCTGGTAATATCTTTTCAGGCGTCCTCATCCCAATTTTCGGGTTCTAGACTTTCTGAACCATAACTCTGGCCTCGGCAATGGCAGACTTGCTAAAGATGAGAAGTCAACCTTCTCTGAAGCTCTGCTACTCTTATAATTATATCCTGGTCCGATGCTCCACTTTTTTTGGCCTTCACCTGTGGGATTCTTTTTATATGCTGCTAAATAGGCCCTTTGATATTCATATTTTGCCCTTAAATTGTTGATTAATCAGCAGCCGCCTTTCATCGTCTTTGTCCAATGCATCAGTAATATTCTGATTCTGTTGTTTCCATAATGGCGGCTTCCCCAAACCACTCTAACCTATGAGATTTTGCGACAGCCAGTGCATTACCTTCCCCAGCATCTCTTTCCAGTTCATCACGAGGGAACGTTTAGCAATTGTTGTTTCAGAATGTCAGACACCATCATTGCCCTACCTACCAGTGTTGCCAGCTGGCTGGGGGTAATCCAGTTCTAAATTCCTCTTTTTGAATCTGCTTCCTTAGGACCACTCCTGGCATTAAATATGTGAGGCCAGCTTCCCCATATTTATTCTCTGAGATAAAGATTTGCAAGCAGGGAGTTTATTGAGCAATGCTCACAGGAGCAGCACCTATTAAGGAGGGAGGGAAGAATAATTGGGAGAGGATAAAGCTGGATGTAATGCATTTGCAAAAAGGCCCCAGTAGTCCAGCGTGGATGACTCCAGAAGGGTTCCTCGAGCTAGGATGACCCTTCAGGGTCGTCCAAGATTGAGGCCAGGGATGGGTCTCTGTGCCCCCATCTATCGGTCATGGATGGGAGCTGCCCCTAGGGCAAGGAAATAGCCTTTGTGAAGCATCTTACTTGGGCCAACACTCCCAGCAGCCAGTGGTTCCGTACTGTTCTGGGAGCCATCACAACATTAACTGCATTTGAACACATCACACTAAGAGAGAGCTGTGGCTTTGGAGTTTTACAAAAAAGGCTCAATTTGCATCTTGGCCTTATCAGTAACAAGATAAATTGGCAAGATATTTAACTTGTCTTAGTCTTGGTTGTCTGTTTTGTGGAAAAAAATCTACTTGGTTTTCAACATTATTATGGCTATTCTCGCTTAACTATTCTTTCAGATGTATCGTAGATTTACCTTACTAAAACCCCATTAGTGTTAAAATTTCAAGTATTTTAAATGAAATAAAATAAATATATGGATTAATTTGGAAAAATCTTTTCTATTCTGGATTACTGAATTTCTTTATCTCTGTCTCTCCCTCTCTCTCTCTCTTAATTTTAGACAGAAAGATCACAGCAGGGGTGAGGAACAGAGGTAGAATCTCAGTAGGTCCCACACTCAGTGCAGAGCCTGACTGGGGGCTCGATCCCACGACCCTGGGATCAAGACCTGAGCCGACAACAAGAGTCGGCTACTTATCCTACTGATCCACCCAGGTGCCCCAGAAGTTAAAGTTTTCATTAACTTACATTGATTTTCTTCATGTTTAATAATAAAAGCCACTAATTTTTCTCAGAATTTAGATTAATTTCCCTCGATAATGATATTGTCATCGGTTCATATCATAGCAATCATATTGTCATTTTTGTTATTTCTTTATCAAAAAGACTACTCGCTTGAATGTTTAATTTCCAAATGGCTAAGGCTTTTGAAATGTTTGAACTTTTACATTAATTTGAACTTCATCACACTTTTTCTAGGTTTATAAAATTTCTAAGTTTTTAAATATGTCAAGGTTTCTTATAATAGCAGAGTATGATTTATTTAAAAACTGAACATCTATTAAATAAAATATCTAAATTTTGTTATCAATTTCCTCTATGTCCATTTTTCTCTAATCCATCAAGACTTTGGGCTTTAGTTATTTCCACTACCTGTCTTATGATACTGTATTTATCACATACCAAAAAACGGGACTATTGCTTTTCTATTGAGAATTATCTCCTTTATCTTTATAGAACGCAATCCCCTTGTCCTACTGAGTATCTTTTTAACCTTGTCAGCCACTGTCTACGTGCCTTTTATTTGTGGGTGGTAGATATTCACTACACATTCTTTCAACAACTTTGTTGTGTTATAATTTTTAAGTATTCTTTATTACAAAGAGCAAGAGATTTGTGGCTTTGTTTTATATTTAATACAAATTAACATTTTTCAATTGAGGGCTTAACCCATATTGATTATGATAACTGATATTTATTGCTATGACTGCCAACTTTTTCATTTTTTCCAGGGTTTTTTTTAACATCCGTATTTCCTAATATTGCTTTTCACATAGTGATTTTCAAATATCATCCTACATATGGCAAAAGGCATCACTTTATCTGACCTCTTATTTTTTACAGAGAATTTTAAGTAATGCCACATTATTCTTTAAGTAATCTATACATTTAGATTTTTCAACTTAGACTTTGAGATGAAGAAGAAGAAAAGTGAGCCTGGACTTACTGACTCCTCCTAGTGACAATACAAACATTTTTGGGACACCTGGGTGGCTCAGTTGGTTGAGCATCTGACTCTTGATTTTGGCTCAGATCATGATCTCATGATTCCTGAGATTGGACCGGGCATCAGGCTCTGTGCTGACAGAGCAGAGCCTGCTTGGGATTCTCTCTCTCCCTCTCTGCCCCTCCTTCACTGGCACCTTCTCTCTCCCTTCCTCTCAAAAATAAATAAGCTTAAAAAAAAAACTTTAGGGGCCCCTGAGTAGCTCAGTCAGTTAAGTGTCTGACTTTGGCTCATGTCATGATCTCACAGTCTGTGGGTTCAATCCCCACATCAGGCTCTGTGCTGACAGCTCAGAGACTGGAGCCTGCTTAAGATTCTGTGTCTCTCTCTCCCTGCCCCTCTCCCCCTCATGTTCTGTCTCTCTCCGTCTCTCAAAAATGAATAAAAAAAGCATTAAAAATTTTTTTTTAATTTTTAAAGAAAAGGAAATGCAAACACTTTTGCATGTTTTAAATTCCCTCTACTTTACTTCCTCACATCCAGAAGTGTTTCTGGGTCCTCAAAGACAGTTTGTAAAGGTTGAACACTAAAAAAATTTGGAGCATAACATTTACATTGAAGACATCGAAGATTTATATATATCATGGTGGCAAGTCTCCAGCAAATAGCAGTCATGGGTCTAGAAAAATCTGTCTATTATGACAAATTGTTAAAGGATAAAAGTAAAGTATTCTTATGTAAAGATGTCCTTTTTTGATTCACACAAAAGCACCAAATGAGCTACCTATGGCCCTGTTTAATAAAATGTGAGAAATGCTTACTACAACTTTAATTAAGTCTTCTCTTTCAAGAATTTTTGCTAATATTTTTCTAAGATGTTGCATCTCCATTAAAAACAATATAAATAGGGGCACTTGGGTGGCTCAGTCAGTGGAGCGGCCGACTCTGGATTTCAGCTCAGGTCACGATCTCCCGGTTTGTGGGTTCAAGCCCTGCATGGGGCTCTGCAAGTTATCTCTCTGCCTTAAACAACTAGAAAGCCAAACAAAGTAACAACAATTCCCAGAATTCCTTTCAGACAAGTAGGTTTTGAGTAACAAGCATTCCTGTTAGTGATCCCTGGGGAGGGGAAGCAAACATGGGGAGCCCTCTGACAGTCCCAGATCACTGCCTGGAATGTTCATACGCTAAGAGGCACGAAGGGAATCCAAGCAAACCGACCTGAGCGTTGGGTAAGCCCAAGACAGCTGGGATTTGTGCACAGGTTGCCAAGTGGATACAGCGATGGGGGCAGAAGGGGGCTGCGGGACGTTTCCTTAGTCTTCAGCATGTTACTGACCCGCTCCTGCAGGTCACAAAATTGAGAGGCCAAGGTAAGGACCACTAGAGGTACAAAAGCTGACAGAATTCACCACCGGCAGACCCGCGCCACAAGATAAGAGAAAGGAAGGACTTCAGGCAGAAAGACCGTGATACCAGTGCGTGGATGACTGCTTCTAGGATTGGGACACAAAGCACAAGATGAACCTGGAACGTCTTGTAATACCAGAAAGTGAGGAAGTACTCAAAAGACAACAAGACGGTAGCATTTCCTAGGGACACAGAGACTAATCTGAAAGCACTTCCAGTGGCCAGAATAGGAATGATTTGTGCAACAAGTAAGGTAGCACCGGGTTGCAAGCCAACGTATATACCTAAATCCACACCGCTACAAATAAATAATTGAATACATAAATAAACGGGGAGGAGGGGCGCAGGACAAGAGACCAAACTCCCTTGCAGGAGAATTATAAATACCATAAAATATTATGTAATGTGAAGGTTATCCTAAGAGTGTTCACATACCCTGTGAGAACATTTGGGTCACTCAGTAACCCCTGGATAATGTCAGCCATGCCCCAGGCCCATGGGAAGTTGAGTGATATATGGATTTGCCAAGCTCCCTAGTTATGTAAGTAAGCTTAGTAAAGCCAGGAGTAAAAGAAAGATTGTCATTCCAGTTGCTGGGGAGCACCAGTGGGGAGAATGACAGTTCTCCAGAGCCAGCCCAACTCAGGGTACAAAATAAAAGAGCAGAGAGAATAGCAGTCATATATAGTATTATACGATACTCTACGGGCTGACTTTCCTCAGTTAAACTTGAGGGTTTTGAGGCGGGTCTTCTGTGCATGAACAACTTCCTGCAGACAGCTCAGCAAGGCTCCATTTTCGTTGCCTCGCAAGGGTGGCTGGGGGAGTAACACCAAGCTAACAGTCGACAACCATGCAAAACCTTTCCTGTGAAGGGAAAAATAATTAGGAATACATAAAACCAATGTCAAAATTTTCTGACCATCTAGCATTAAAAGGAGGCACTTGGGAGCTATTGCTGTAAGAAACTATTAGCAAGGTGAGCCTCCATGGCCCTGAGAGGCTAACACTGGACATGGAAGCAACTGCGGGGCACTACTACCCTCCCTGGAAGTGGCCAGCAATGAGCACCCATCCTTGCAAGCCCTCCCAAAGCACATATTGTGTCTGAGTGTGTTGCCTTTCCAGCGTTTCTTGTATAGCACCTCAAAGGCATGTCGAATTCAGCATTCCCCAAGCCAATAACCTACCCCCAATCCTACCAGCCTGCCCCAAACTGGCTGTATTCCAGCATACTCTACCTTAATGATTGACAGCATAAGCCAACAGTTATCACAGTTTGATCACCTCTATCTCCCAAACTCAGTCTACCTCCATGTGCAATTACTTTTCTATCCTGGATAACTTCTAATCTGGTCTACTCGCTATATCTTCACGAGTCTGCTCAAACAAATGGCCATCGCCCTTTCTCTTGGACTAAACTATATTTTTCCCTAACTGGCTTTCTTTCTCATCCCAAACTCTGAACTATAGCCAAGGATTAGAAAATGCAAAAATGATCCTAGCACACCCCCCTTAAAGCCCGTCAATGTGTTCCCATTGGTCTCATTCAAATTCTCACACAAGGCTTTTCATGTTCCAGATTTTGCTTATTATTCCAGGTGGGCCAGTAACAACTCAGCATCACTACAATCCCCTTCCAAAAACTTTCCTGTGTTGAAGAAGAGAATCCAGGAACTCCATTTCCCAGGACACTTTTCCATGTTGAGAATTTAGGGATGACAGGCACTCATAAAGGATTCTGAAGGCAGAAGAGAGCAAAATCCAGTGTTCTCATGTTGTGGCAGTGGAAAGCCTAAGCAGCTGTGAGAGTTTCAGCAGCTTCTTCCAGAAAAGCACATGCGTTGCTGAAATCCTCAAAAGCAGATATTTTCCCCCCTGCTCTCCAGTGGCGCTTTCTTTAGCAGCAACTTTCCTGACCTTCGGGCAACTTCTACAATCCTTATTGCTTCAGTCCCTCTAATGGTTGCACACACCCCCGTATTTCAGAACTGCACATACACAGTGTTTTCTGTTTCCTTACCCAAATCCTGACCGACACTAGTTTCCGTCCTGGCATTGGGTACAGCCCTCAAAGATGAAACTCTAAATTCAGTTTGCGGGTCTGATCAGATTTAAGGCAATAATGACGTCAACGCCAGTGGACATTGCCAGTGGGGTCTTTGATTTTCCACCAAAGCAGACCCGGAAACAAAAACTTAAATGCACATGGTGAATCTGAGATGCGATCTCAAGAAACACTGTTTAACAGATTGGAAAATGAGAGAGCAAAGAACAGAAAAAGTCCCTTATCAAGACGTCGCTGCTGTGAGCAATTGTCATTCAACAGAGCTTGAGAACAGTGATACAGGACTATCGTCCCAACTGAGAGGGGACACCGGACCTTCTCTCCACTAACTCCCTGGCCATTTCTGGTGAGAGAATGCTTCCAGGGGCATGGCTTCTCCAGTCCATAGAGTTTGTTGTGAATGCAGGTTGTGTGTGTTCTTGCATCAGGAAGAGAAGTCTTCAGGTAGAGAGCCACAGTGTCGACAGTAAACAATCCACAGCATAGAGAAGAGAACGCAAAGGAATGCACAGAGATATGGCGTCTGCTCCAAGGAGACATGGGCAACTGGGCACAAAACTGCTTACATTATATCCCGTAGTTCGTGCACAGGACACAGCTTTACGAGACAAAGTGGCCGCTACAATAGATGTCACTTCATATAAGTGCACTGGATGGCTCAGAGAAGGAAGCAGACTCCACGTTTTACATTCTCAGTCCAAGGCACGAAAGAGGGTATTCTAGAGATTATATGATTTCCTGGAAAGAATTCCTCGTATCTTGGGCGCCTGGGTGGTTCAGTCGGTTAAGCGTCTGACTCTTGCTTTTGGCTTAGGTCATGATCTCACTGTGTGTGAGACCTAGGTCTGTGTTGAGTTCTGCACTGACAGTGTGGAGCTTTCTTGTGATTCTCTCCCTCTCACTCTCTGCCCCTCCCCCACTCACGCTGTCTCTGTCTCTCTCAAAATAAATCAATAAAATAAAATAAAATAAAAAAGAATGTCTCGTATCTTGATTTACAAAATGAGATTCCTAAACACTAAAATCAGATCCTGTCGGTGATTGAATTACAACACAAATTGAATTACAGCCTTGGTAGGGCTCTGATATTAAAGTTAAAGCATTGATGGAAAAAGAATCATTGAAATGGGCATATTTCAATGAATCTAATCACAGTGACCTACCCCAGATTTTTCTGGGTTTCCCTTGACGAATGCAGCCTGTCCTTTCTTCCCCTGTATGAAAGTATCAGCCTCCACTTGCTTGAAGACCATATAATGCCCATGTCTGAATGATCACCTTGGAAGGTTATGCTGAATCCTCACCACCGCTTAATGTTTCCAGATGGATAAATATTGTTTGTGGGGGGAAGGTGCAAGAGTTTCTACCCACTAACTTTCCACTCATTTTTGGTTGAAGTCTGCTTCCAGGGGTATGAAGAAATTTGGTAAGATAGACATAAAAATTACCATTTTAACCATTTTTTAGGGTTCAGATCTGTGACATCATGGACGTTCTCATTGTCCTGCAAGTGGACACTCTGGAACTCTGTGCCCATTCAACACTAACTCCCCTTTCCTCCCCCACCAGACCCTGGCCACCCCCACCATACCTTCTTTCCCCCTGAATTTGACTATTCCGGGGACCTGACGGAAGCGAAATCACACACTGTCCTTTTTGCACCTGGCTTATTTCACTTGGCATGCCTTCATGGTTCATCCACGTTCCAGACTGTTCCAGAACACCCTACCTTCTCATGGATGAATGATATTCATCATATATATATATATATATATATATATATATATATATATATATATTTCACATTTTGTTTATCTGTCCATCCATCGATGACATTTAGGACATTTCTCTCTTTTGGCTACGGTGAAGAAGGCTGCTACACACAGTTGTACAAAAACTATTCACGTCCCTGCTTTCAATTCTTTTTGCATGCCAGTGAGCTTTCCAGAACTGCTTGTTTCAGTGTGAAATTGAAGCTTCCGTCTTTGATAGAAGCTTCCCTGACATTTGGTGTTCACATTTTTTGATCATCATTTCCCCCGTCCCTCCATGCTACGTGCGCCCCTTTTGTATCTTGAACACACGGAGTGGTTCTGTTTCCCTCACTGATACAGCCACCTTTCATGTTCTGTGCTCTCTGTCACTCATTCTCTGTGCCACAGTGACACTGGCCTTCTCTATGTCCGTTTTACCGACCATGCTCCCTTCTACCTCAGGGCCTTAGAATCCACTCCTCCGGGTGCTTGAATTACTTTTGATATACGCATTCCCCCCACCAATTAACTCCTCATCTTTCAAATCTCAGCTCCGTGTCACTTCTTCAGGGGATCGTTTCCCTTCCCAGATGACTTTGAGGGCCATGCCCTCCTCGCGTAGAACACGTAATTTGGTTTCTGACTGTATACTTGTGTTCTCATTTAATTCACATTTCTAGTATCATCTAGATGCTAAGCTCCAGATGAATCTGAGATCCTGGGCTCACTTTATTCCTAGCACCAAATTGCTACACTGAGTAGCAATCACTCACTATGATTTCAAGTCATTTTGGATGCCTGGTGAAAGACTGAAATGCAGTGGATGCTGTGTTCTCCGGAGGGGGCAGTGGGGGGGAAAAGGGGAGCTAAATCCAGTGGTCTGGGCTGCTGTTGAAGTCAACAGCCGAGAGCACATGTTAGAGCTAAGAACCTACTTCCTCCTATGGTCAGTGAAAGTGGGGGGCGCCTCTGGTTAAGGAGACGTCAGCGTGTCATTGTTCAGCCTGATGGAGATTTGGGGCTCGTGTTTTAGGCTTCCTGGAGAAAGAGAATCCTGATTTCTCTCCATAAACTTTGGAGACTTCAGAAAGACATAAATTCTGGAGTACCCATGGCAATGAAAGACTTCAGACAAGATCCCAATATTTGTAACAGGGAGGGCAAATGGTTGGAAAGAAGAGTTAAGTGAGTCTATTTTTTTTTTTTCACCGATTAAAAGCCTCTAGATCTCAAATTGCAGACTTCAGAGATGAGAAGGAAAACTCAAGTGCACGGAAATGGAACAAAAAGAAAAACACAAGCATGCCAATAGGAGACAAGTTGTTTGTTTGCCGGAAGTACTTTAAAAAGATAGATTGATGGCTTCTGCTTTCCTTATGTAAACTGCAGATAATTTTCAGAGGTCATTCTCAAAATTTTACCAAGAATTTCCAATTCAAAATTCTGTCCAGCTTATGCAAGGATAAAGAAAATATAACATCCTGTTAGCGTAATCACGTATATGATTATGTTTATGCGGCCTTATCCATATGCCCAACCAGCCGCTGAACTTGTGTTTCTACCACGTCTAAACACTGAAAATTATATTCTCTCCAAAGCTGAGGACGGAGTCATTAGCTTACAATTACAATTTTACGAGGCTAGCCACGAAGATAAAAAAGCCCTGTTTATGTATTCTAGATGCCCCTCTAAAGAACTTATGTTGCTAAGTTACTAGTTTTTCTCCTCTGATTCACTCAGATTTCTGAAGGGACTAGTGCTCGGCTGGTAGTGAAAGTTATACTAAATAATGAAGTTGGTCACCATCTCACAAGGTTGTCTTCAAGGAAAACAAGCTCTCGTGATACAGTACGTGCATGATAATTGAGCTCCAACCCATGGCAATTCACAGCCCCCTGCAAGGTCTGATTTCCATTCTGGTTTTAGCGACTAAATCTGTATGTTCTAGGTAATGGATAGAAATAGGAAAAGAACGTGGCACTGACGTTACAGCTTGGGGGAAAATGACAAGGGCTGATGCAGAGTCCAGGTAGCAGTAGGGTAAGAAGCTTGAATGATCAGGGGAAGTCCGAGGCCACATGTCTTGGAAAAGAGGAAAGTCAGAGGTAACCAAGTGCCCTCAGCAGACTGCAGACTGTCAGGATTTGAAGGAGCATGGGAAGGCAGGAGCAGAGGATTGGAGGGTCAAGCTACTACAGTAAACCCTTGGTTTGTGATCATAACTGGTTCCAGAGCATGCCTGTAATCCAGAGCACTTGCATATCAAAGCGAACTTCCCCATGAGAAATCATGGAAACTAAGATGATTCGTTCCACAATCCAAAAATATTCCTATATAAAGGATTACAGTACTATCATTTAATACAAAATTAATAAAGAAAATACAAAAAAGTAAACAAATGAACCTGCACTTACCTTTGAAAAGCTTCGTGGCTGGTGTGAGGGAGACAAGAGAGAGGAGGGTTATTGCGTAGGACGACTTTCACTGTCACTAACGGAATCACTGCGATCTATTGACTCAGTGGAATCTTTTTCTGCATGGGGTCCACTGTATACACTCACACAGATATTGACTACAGTACAGTATTAATAAACTCATCCTATACTGTATTTAATGTAACTGGCAATACGGTGGCAGAGGAAAGGGTCTCTGTCTGCAGGCAGCCTGACCTAGAATGAAGCAAAACATCCCTAAGCTCACTGTTGTATGGAAAAGCAAAGGACTGTCCAGAGGTGCTTTGAAGTGACAAAAAATACACTATTGCCAATTGTGGGCACCTTCCAGAGTTCTGACAAATCACTGATTTCTGCCAAACACCACTGCCTGAGACAGAGCACCTGATAATGGGAGATGATCACCCACAATCCCTCAGAGAAACATTGAGAAAGAGAAAGAGAGAGAGAGAGAAGAACCATTGGCTCAGCTGTGATCATGTGACATCAGGCACCACGTACTCGTCCTGCAAGACATCGCTCGTTTATCAAGTTAAAATTTATTAGAAATGTTTGCTCGTCTTGCAGAACACCCACAAAAAAAGCTACTCGCAATCAAGGTTTTACTGTATAAGCAAGCGGTCAGTGAGATCGTCGAAAGTCTAGTGCAAGGCAGGCAAAAATAAAGATTGTGTAGAGCAGTGACAACAAGGAAAGGATTCAGATTTGGTGGCAGCTGTCTCTGTTTACCTCTCACCATGGAGAGAGTTGCTCCTGAGTGGACCCGGCCTGCAGGCTGGAAGTGATGATAACAAGGGACAGCTGCTGGTATGACAAACGAGCATGTGGGGAGCACAAACAATTCTCCAGCAAGGAAACATTTCCCTGAAAAACAGAGCTTCCCTGTAATGTTATCCTCAAGGTCCACATTAATGGTCGACGCTACAAACAAAACCGAGTTATAATGAGTACCTTTGTGCACATTCCCGTGAACTCAAAACATCCTTGGAGGGAATTCAAGTTTGGTCCAATGCTTGATTCTATCCTTCCATATTTCATGTGATGGTATAGTTCCACCTTATAAATATGAAATGCTCAATGAAACCATATGCAATCGCATCGCAGTGCGTACATGACATGAAAGCTGTGTTTATATGACATCAAAAACATGGGAAAAATGAATATCCCACTTGCCACCTGGATATGCGGGCTCTAGGTTGGAGAGCAAGTGTATATTTGCAATTATGCCAAGACTCTCTGAATAATAGGTTCCTTTTCACTCCAGTACATTGTTGTTACCTAGATCTATCTTTAAATTAAGGCATGGAGGGGTGCCTGAGGTCATGGATCCTTTTTAAGATTCTCTGCCCCTCTCTCCCAGTCTCTCCTGCTCTCTGTTTCTCTCTATCTCTAAAGAAAAAAAATTAAGGCATGGAAATTTTATTTTTGAACGAGATTATTCTTGAAAACCTTGAAATATTTAATCCACCTTTAGGGATAGGTAAAAGCTTAAATCTATAGTAAGAGAAGTTAGAGGTATTATTTGCTCCACCTGGTCTCTGACTTTCTTCCCTTCATCGGTTCCCATAAAATAATGTTGTTCATGATATATGAACGCACAATGTTACAAGCATTTGGCCCTCATGTAGAGTCTACGCCACCATTTTTCCATCCCCAGAGTAGCTCAAACAGGTTCAGAAAAAAAGCAGGGAGAGGGTAGTGAGGGCTGGAGTGTCATGGATGTAACAATGAAATCACACCATCGTGCTGAGTTGATATTCCTCAGTCATATTCACAACTTCTATGTGAATGCAGGTCAAATGCTTTGATCTTTGAGCAAACCCAAGCCCCTCTCCCCAATGCACAGCAAAGCTAATCCCTAAAAAGGTATGCAGCAAGGAAAGAGTTTATTCAAGAGGCAGCCAAATGAGGAGATGGGAGGACAAGCTTCAAATCTGCCTCCCCAGAGGGGGAGAGAACAACTTTTTTTATAATCGTAAGGGCTGAGATTTCATACACATCGATTAAAAGGGTAGAGAAACTCGTGATTATTCACGAGGAAAGAGGGGCACGCGCACCGAGCAAACATATTTGTAATATACATCCCATGTTCACTTTGGGACAGAGACTTAACATCAGAACACAACAAAATTCAACCCCTGCCATCAAAGGTTGTGGTAGGACAAGGAGAGGGGCTAAGGGCATGCTCCGAAAGGTGGTGTAAACTGGGTAGGGTCTTGTTATCTTGGGTCAGGAAGGCAGGACCTTGCTTGTTTATAGGTTGGAATCACATCAGTTGACCTCGAGTCCAGACTTCTACAGAGTCAGCTAGTGAGTTTGGTGGCAGGGTCTGAGAAGCTGATTAGGGGGAAATAGTTCTCTGAAGAACAGGCTTTAAACTTTCTGCATGTTTCAAAAAACGAAACAAAACTTGCTGTTTGTTTCAATCTCATTAGCCACGTGGGGCACAGTGGCTGATCTGCTGAAATCATTCTTCGCACTGCAAATTTAAAACAGGTCCTTATCACTACACCCAACGCAAGAACACTCTCTAAAAACTCATTAAACTGATTACATTTGAATAATCAAATAATTTTTATAATGCACCATCCAAACTATGACTTTAGCCCAGTTTGTTTTCAGCCATCAAGATCACTGATAGAATTTCTAAGCCATCACGAAGAAAGCCATTGCAAAATGTCTGGCCGGGGGC
Source organism: Acinonyx jubatus (assembly GCF_027475565.1). Lineage (NCBI taxonomy): Eukaryota > Metazoa > Chordata > Mammalia > Carnivora > Felidae > Acinonyx > Acinonyx jubatus. Next base: position 204,992,429 of record NC_069381.1, on the reverse strand, counting down.
GTGCCCACCAAAAAGAACTTCCCGGTGTTGCCCCTGAGTAAATACCCTGTACTCAATATTGAACTTCATTCACGAAGACTTCCATATAAGAGCTACTAAATCTTCACAAAAATGCTATCTTATCAAAGGTGTAATCAAATGAGCCACATGACCGTGGTATAGATTTATCTATGGCTGATATCCTATAGAAGTCAAGTGCTTAGAATATATGACCTAAGGGGGAAATCACCTGGAAAAAAACAAAACAAAACAAAACAAAACATGTTTCCCCCTACGATAATTCTATTTTTAGGTTGAGTGCCTTCCTAAGTTATGTAGAAGGTAGCCATCTTCTTTTAGATGCAGGTCAAATTAGACATTATCCAAAGAGCATCAGCAGGGAATCCAGTCGGTAGAAGGAAGGTTTTACAGACTCCAGTGGCCTCACATGCTATTTGGAAATCGGTGCAGCTGTGGTTGCTATAGGGATGGAATCCCGTAAGTATCCCATCTGCTGCAAGAGGGACAGGTTGCAAGCCCCTCGCAGGTCTTAAGAAGAAATGAAGCAAACAAATGACTCATCTGGTTAGGAAGGCTGGTTTGCCCAAGTAGCTATTTCAGCAGATTTCAAACATATGCATGCTACGAATATTTGGTCAAGCCAGAAAAGTCTGAAATTTCAAAATTAGTGGCAAAAATTACCCAAACTTCAATCAACGACTTTGAACCCATGCATGTTACCCAAGCACGGGGTGTTGCGACATTTTCTGTGTGTAAAATGTAGCAAATGTACTTTTATTGAACTGTTGAAGCCACGTTTTCCAGAACAATTAATATTAGCTTCTAAACCAAATGAAGGGCTCATTTAACAGACTCATTTTGGAGAACACAGCAATAACAGACTTGTGCGATGACTCCATATGGAATGCCAGGGTCTCACACATGCTGGAGAAAATTAACTCAAAGTTGTCTGAAACTATTTTTAGCATTGTCTCTCATCACAAAACGGAAAGATTGATTTAAAAACCTGGGCATGTGCTAATAATATGACTTGTCAACGCCTGCATCCATCCAGACTAACAGAATTAAATAAGGTCCACGGTAGCACATTTTGAAAAATTAGAAAAGCCCTTGTTTCTTGGATTCTCAAAAAGAAATCAAATATCCTGAAGGGAAATTGGGCTGTTGGACACTGATATGGTAGAGAATACAAAATATTTGAAAATACCAGTGAGAGCAGCTGCTACAGTGCATTTTTCTATTAAAATGAGGTTTTGCCTCTTATTTGGTGGAGAAAATATAACGGTTGCTGACTAACGTAGTTTTCATTTTATATAAATTTAAAATTATGCAATATTGCTAATGCAGCAGAACCATGTTTAGGTAAACTGGATCCTCAAAGCATCTCCTATAGAAAGGCATATCTAAGTGAAATGGGATCTTTTAGAAGTCGTCCCCTGAATAGCCTAACTCTTCAAATATATCACCACAGAAATTCGATGTTACAAGTTCTGTTACTCAAAATGGTACCTCTGTAGGTCTTTCCTACCAAACAGTCCCTAAAAAAAAAAAAAAAAAAAAAAAAAAATTGCCATGTGCCCTAGAGGGCAGACAGCTTAACTCCAGAGACTCACAGGAGAGGCAAAGGGGATATATCTATGGTCCAACATTCTTGTTGAACAAAAAAAGACAGCTAGAAGATAGGTGAGTTTCCATAGAAAGCAGATAACACACTCAGACACGACCTTACTAATCCCAAGTTGAGTGTCTTTGGGTGGCCTTGCTTCCTCTCCTTCTGCTACAGCTCTCCTTCTGGGGTTCTGTCTTGGCCATTGCTTCCATGCCCATACCCTCCCAACCTCCACCACCATCAAAACATAAAATTTAGACGCCATTTTTTCTCAATTCCCCATGGTGTTCCCGTGTTATCTAATTCATGCTAAGTTGTTAATGACTGATAATGAATTCATGTGGGCATCTCTCCCACATGATGTATTTGAAGTTTTTAGCAGAAACCTTGTTTTTTTAAAGCCATTAATTAAGAGATGATATATTTTCGGCATTAGGTAGAAGTGACTGAAAGATTCTTTGGAGCAAGACAAGGATGCAGCAAGGGAGATTTTTCCATCCCTCTGATTTTTGCCACATGTGAAATGGTCTATTCTGCTTAAATGCAGGACTGGATCTTGGTTTACCCTACATGCAATGTATTATAAAATGACCAAACACAATGATTTTTATACTGAGGTAATTTTGATATCATCAAAGGAATATTCTCTAAACAGCATTATATATACACTTTACATAAATGTAATATACATTTTGTTTTATTAGTTCTCTGAAAATTTGTGGTCCATTCAAGACAGACAAAGCTTAATATATTAAATGAGGTAGAAAATCAGAATGACAAGGCTTAGAATAACCAGGGATGGCCAAGTCATTGGTTTAACAGATTTACAACCATGGAAGAGAAAGATTAAAGACAAGGTTGACTAACCAGAAAGCAATTAGTGAAGACACCAATTTTGTAAGATTTTATTTTAGACAAATATGCCTGACCATCTTTAAAAATTCAAATCAACAAGGGTGCCTGGGTGATTCAGTCAGTTGAGCATCCAGCTTCGGCTCAGGTCATGATCTCGAGGCCTGTGAGTTTGAGCCCCACATTGGGCTCTGTGCTGACAGCTCAGAGCCTGGGGCCTGCTTCAGATTCTCTCTCTCTCTCTCTCTCTCTCTCTCTCTCTCTCTCTCTCTTTCTCTCTCAAAAATAAACAAATACTAAGAAAAATTTTTCAAAAAATTCAAATCAACAAAATATCTCAGTACAGATTTGGCATACCAAAGCAGAAAGCAAAGATTCAGATATTTCCAGATTCTAGAATCAGGGTCAAAGATGAACTGGGTATAAAATCTTCCCCTTCCTTCTCCATTTCCTCCTCTTCTTCCTTCTCCTTCCCTCCCTCTCTCTCCTTTCTTTTCTTCTTCCTTTTCTTCCTTTCTTCCTTCTTTCATTCATCAACTCCCTAAGGCCAACAGTTCTAGAAACTAAGGATACAGTAGTGAGCAAAACAGTCAACAATGCTTCTCTCCAAAGATACATTCTACTCAGAGAGGACAGACAGCAGTGTGTACTGAGGTGACAAGTGCTATGAAAACCATGGATCAGGGTAAGGGCATGGAGTGTTGGAAGGGGCACTTCCAGAGAGGATCTCTGCAATGGGAGTGATATTGGGCGGGGAGAAAAAGCAATTGAACCGTGATATTGGGATGAATCATCCAGAATGCAGACCAAACGGTACATTCAGAAACCCTAAGCAGGTATGCTTGACCCTTTGAGGAAGGGCCAGGAGATCATGGTGCCTGCAGCACAGTGAGAAAGAAAGTGGTGACCACAGATGGAAGAATACAGGTCACTGAGGGCCATATTGGGAGGGCTTTCTAAGCCAGTGTAAGGATTTTTTTTTTTTTAAGAAGAAGTGATAAGAGATTTGAGCAAAGGAAAATCATTTGCTCATTTACATTTTCACGGGAACTTACGATTTTGAACCAACGTTGAATCCCCAAATACGTTAATCTAATGTCTCGTAGCAAATATCAGTTAAAAGCATTACTTTATTGAAACAAGATACGAAAGAGTAATGAACCTGCACAATCTGCACAACTGGAAAGGTTCTGGAGAAATTATTATTTTTTTTAATGTTTATTTTATTTATTTATTTATTTATTTATTTATTTGAGAGAGAGAGAGAGAGAGAAAGTGTGAGTCGGGGAGGGGCAGAGAGAGAGAGGGAGACACAGAATCCGAAGCAGGCTCTGGGCTCCCAGCTGTCAGCACAGAGCCCGACGCGAGGCTCAGACTCACCAGCCCGGAGATCGTGACCTGAGCCGAAGACGGACGCTTAACTGACTGAGCCACCCGGGCCCCCCTGGAGAAATTATTTTTAAAAAATCAAGATCTCGACCTTAATTAACAGCCAAACTCAGAGGGGCTTAGGATTTTGATGTTGTGAGGATCCAGCAAGAGGGAAGTTACGAATGATTCTGAGGCTCGCATTTCACAGAGGAACAGAGTCCTTGAGACGCACAGGGATGAAGACAGAGCTCAGATAAATGCAAAACTCTTCATTTCTGCCTTGTTTCTCTTCCCAAAACATCCTACTCTACTTTAAAGATCCTAAACACATGGGTTGAAAAGCATCAAATAGATCGAAATTAATTAAATAATGTTTTTGAAGGAGATCCATCAAAGCAGGACCTTACACTGCTCTCCTAGAATCCAGATATTATGTAGAGAATTTTGTTTGTTTGTTTGTTTGTGTTAAATGGAACCAATCAGTGGAAACCTGGAAACCAGGCCTTTGGCTTCTAAGCCTCTCCTGGCAACTTTACTTAATTAATAGCTGGCAGCTTTATTTTTAGAGATGGCGTGCAAGAATCCGTACGGAATAACCAATAATGAAACGCACGCAAAGGGATTTACCAAGGACCATGTCAAAACTAAAAGAAAAAAAATCGAAAGGAGAAAACAATAAGGAGGATGATATTTGAATTATCTTACTTATTTAAAAATATGGACAGTGAATTTGTTGGAACAGCTTTATTTTATTTATTTACATTCAAAAGAAAAAAGTTGACTATATTGACAGGAAATAATTAAAAACCCATTTAATAAATCAATATTTGCAGCTATTTCTTTCAAATCACCTGTTAACAAATCACCAGCTAACTCACAAGGAATAAGCACAATTTTGTAAGCTTTTTTTTGTAAGATGAAATGTATATTATGAATAAAAGATCGATGATCACAATAAGCTATCACTTTGCACCCTGATTGCATGCTCAGAATCTGAGCCCAGGACAGTATAAAGAACATCCCAGTATGGACATCAGCCAAAACTTCAAAATTACATTCAAGATTTTATTTATGCTGATGATTAGACATGACAATGAATCCACTGACTTCAAGATATTGAAGTTGGCCTTCCAAATATTTAAAAGCATATAATTTTCTCAGAACATGGATTGAAAGAAAGGTCATCTAAATTTGCAAAACATCTTAAGCTCATAATAATGCAGGGAGTATACTTTTTTCTAACCGGTAATCTATTGACTTTTACTAATTGTGAAAATGAAAATAAAACTAGGAATATTCTAATGGTAATTACGCAGAATTATGCATTCACTAATTATGTATATACCAAAATATTTTGCATATACTATGTATTATGTATGTACTAGTTACATAGTATTTAGTATTTTTCTGAGACTGGGGGGAAATCCATCGCTTTTGGACGAAGAACTTACTCATCTACAGTCCTGTGTTTGGGGACAATGTGTTCAAGCATTTCAGGTTTTCTAGTAAATGTTAGTATAAGTCTAAAATGGCCGAGCATTTACTAACTTTCAGATCTATAGTCTTTTTTTTTAATTTTTTTTTTTTAACATTTATTTATGTTTGAGACAGAGAGAGAGAGAGCATGAACAGGGAGGGTCAGAGAAAGAGGGAGACACAGAATCCGAAACAGGCTTCAGGCTCTGAGCTGCCCGCACAGAGCCCGACGCGGGGCTCAAACCCACAGACTGTGAGATCATGACTTGCGCCGAAGTCGGACGCTTAACCGACTGAGCCACCCAGGCGCCCCTCAGATCTATAGTCTTTTATGAACGATTTTAATGTGTATCACCTACATACCTTTAAAAACAAAGAAAGAAAATGATTTACAGATATCAGCATAAAGAAGGAGAATTTAATGTATCTTCTGTATCATCAAGGTTTCAATCTTCTGTTTATGGCCTCGATTGTATTTATACCATTATTATTCCCATTATTACACTACTGTTATAATACTAAATACATTTGTATGGCCTATTAAGTCTTCAAGTACTTTCATAGCTTCTCACTAGATCTTTAAAACAAGCCTTTGAAGTAAATATTACCAGCTCCCTTTTACACATGAGATTCCTGAAGTTGGGTGAGTAATTGGTGGAGGGGAGAGTCAAAGTGAGGGTCATAAAACTGTTATTTTTGTGGTTGTTTAATGGGAGTTTTGTGATGGCTTTACCAATGTGGGAGTGCAGAGATATAATCCACAGCATCTATATTTAAATAATTTATAATAATAGTTGGGAATGACGCACAAGAAATCCATTTGGCTGATAAAGAGTATACTCAATAAACCCACTTAAAACCTTTGGTAATAAGTGATTATAGCAAGATTCAGCATACAAGGTTAACATATGAAAGTCAATTGCTTTCTTACAAGCCAACAATAAGCTATTGGAATGTGAAGTTAAAAACACAATATCATCTATAAGAGCAACCCCTATTCCCCCCAAAACAGAAATATCAAGGTGTAAATCTAACCAAAAAATATATAGGATTCATTTCTGGGGAACTAAAAAACTGTTCTAAATAGATGGAGAGAAATTCTGTGTTCATGCACTGGGGGACTTGACGTTGTTGTTAAAATGCCAGTTCTTCCCCCAGTTGCTCTGTAGATTCAGTGCAATCCCAGCCAAAATCCCAGAAAGCCACTTTGTGTATATAGGCAAACTGACTCTCAGATTTACATAGAAAGGGAAAAGCCTATAACAATAGTCAAAACAATACTAAAGAAGAACAAAGTTGGAAGACTGACATTTAACAGACTTCAAGACTTAGTTGAAAGCTCTTCCAGCTATACTAAACTTTGCATAAAGTAATCAAAACAGCACAGTATTGATGAACAAATAGACACAGATAAATGCAGCAAAACAAGAGAGCATTTTTCCTCTTAGTAAATGGTTGTACCAGTGAATTGAAGTAACTTGGCAAAGAAGTATTTGTACTCATGCTAAAAATCACTGTTTTTTTTCACCAATAAATAAATAAATAAATAGGACAAAGAAGTAATTCAGGACAGAAAAAAAAAAAATCATTACTCTAATCACCATACTACCTTCTCTAAAATACGAATTACTTTGTGATTCACTTCTACAGTAAATTATGTCAAGGATTATTCATTTCTACTCAGCAATTTTTCCCATTCCTTTTCCTTTTGATTTTGTTTTTGAAAAAGTGTCCCTTTCCCCATCCACGTGATTCCAGTAACAACATGAAATAGAGTGCCCACTCATTCCCAGGATCAACAGGTTGGCACCAGTTGGTTCATTGTGTTTAATGCAACCTGCACCAATCAGAAAACTGCTATTTTATTTATTGGCCTTAACAGATGAAGGGTTTCTCTCCCTTCTTGCTCTCACATTGTAAAGATACAGACTTAGGGCTCTCCACAACTCTCTTTCCTGCAGCATGCGAGAATGAGGTTAACCTGTGAAAAGCAAATCTGAAGATGGAAGGAAAAAGATCTTTGGTAATGTTCTTTTGATTGAGTCCTTGGGTCGATCATGCTTAGACTTCCTAGCTGTGTGAGACAAAATCTATGGGAGTTTTTGTTGTCCATTGTGTCGGCGTTTCTGTCACTTCCAACAAAAATTGTTCTTAACAAAACAAGTTTTTCCTTGAAAATACAACTTTTAAATGAATAGTAACATGGTAAGATAATAGCAGATCTACAAAAAGTTAATTATAGAAGAAACTCAGGGCTGGTTCTGTATGCCTATATGGTCAGTAAGGCCTACATCTATTCTAATTGGTCAATATTTATGCCCAACCAATCATTTAAATATTTTGGATATCATAAACTTGAAGAAAGAGAGGCCAGAGAAACAGGTATATGAAAGTAAAAATGCTCAATAAACTATGAAGTGCCATAGAAATGTTAATTATTGATGATTTCCTTCAAATAATCCATGGAACTTTGCCCATTTTCATTCACTGAGAGCTCAATAAGGAAATGCATCGCTAACAGGAATCAAGTTTTTCCTACAAAGTTTCACTTGTTCCAGTGTATCGATGAGATGAGTGGGTTCCCCAAATGTTGGTGCCAGTCAGGTGAAGACAAGTAGGAAGGCTCATTGATCCAAGATAGAACTATTGACAGCTTGTGACCAAAGCAGTTCAATGAATTTTTCCATATTCTGGTGTGTGAAACATACCCCAACAATTTATCACTGCCCAACTCGGAGAATTTCAGGCTTTCCATGAATTCAAAGATTAAACTCATAGCTTTTAAGGAACTGTTCATTGAGGCCACACATATTTTTTGTTTCTTAATACAAGATGCTATCAGCATATTTTTTCATATTTGTATTTTTAATCTTGGTAATGGTGCCATACTTCCCTGGTGATTTCCATTTCTGTGTATAACCCTCCTACATTCATGTTTATATGTGTAATCTTTATAGTTTTAAAGCATGAGATAAAACCAATTCCTCTTTTTCTTCCAAATAATCATTTTGAAAGAGAACCTTTGTACTCACCAGTATATTTCACTTGTGTCTTGTATTGTGTATTGTGTCCTTGCATTGTGATTTCTTTGCAAGCCTTTACAGTGCACTTTTACCCTATCTTTACATTTCCATAATTTCTGACATAAAGTCTGCAATTCAACCTTCTTACAAACTGATATATAATCCTAGATTTTTAATGATTTATACAGGATAAAAATAATCGAAAGCCTTCTCATAAAGGTTAGCATTATGTTTTCTACCATTCCGTCCTCTTTCTAAATGACAGAGATATGATATGGTTCGCTAATCCTTTGTCCATGAAGATAAATGCCATCTTTAAGAAACTCAGTGTATTTTCTTCTTCAAACCTTGTCCAGCTGTACATATATTTCTAATATGTGTCTATCTCCTTGGGGGTCCTTCTGCTCAACTTGGAAGACTGACAATAATACCACCTGAGCCCTGTCTCATCAATGGCCAATACTCAGCTGGGTTTTCAAGCTGAAAGAAACTGAAGATCAAACCTGTAGCCTTTAAGGTTTTGTGTATGATACCCAGTGGCAAGATAGTAAATAAAAGACCATAATATCACACATAAAAAGGAAAATCAAATAAAATGAATAAAGGACTTTTTAAAGACTCTTTTTTACATTAGGACTGCATAATGATCCCAAATTTCAGACACACTAGCATGAGCTCAGAGTATTGTGATCACATGGGCAGAAGCCCAGGGTGGGCTTGTGTATAGATGAATTTCTGTTTTGCCCACGTATGCAACCAATGGAGTCGGGTTCTCTTCCCACTGCAGCACATGACGCTTTTTTTTTCCTGCAGAGACAGAAAGCAAACATTGGGCCAGGCTGGTTGATAGCCAATAGTCTATAATTTGCTGTTGGGTGAATGGATGGATGAACAAATGAGTAAGTGAAGTGTCGTTCTCTTCACCTTACCGTTAGTTTAAACTAAATTTTGTCCGTATTTGTGTACCCAATGTCAGTTAAGAATTTTTGTAACGTGACAGTTTGCCCAGAGTCCAATATGCTAACGATCCTGGGTAACAATTCTGAAGTGATTCAGAATGTGACTATCATTACGAAGAAAAAAAAAATTGAAACACATCAAGCATCACGGTACAGGATACAATTTTTTTTTAATCATTAACAATGAAGGGAAAGGGAGAGGAAAGCATTAAAAGGCTCATCTTCAAACAAATCAAATATGAGATGTTCACAAGCAACCCATTTAAGAAGGAAATTGTCTTCTGTGACCTTTGCAATGTCCGTGAAAGATAATATACCCAAGGTATCCGAAAGATTAAAGGTGTGTTTACTAAGAATTAAGACTAGTGGTGAAGCACAATTTTACTTTCAAACTTTGTTTTGTAAAGAGACTATTTCACCCCGACTTATGGAATATTGAATTACTGAAGACTGCACCCGTCTTTGACCAGCAAAAAGGTCACACGATGCAAAGGATAATAACTTATAAATATGGCATATTTCAGAGAGAAAAGAATATTTAAAAGATAATCAGCAAGTCTGACCTTTTGGATCACCCATTCATTTTTTACAGTTTAAAAGCATTGATGTATACTTAACTTCTCTTCTCACTTGGATAGAGTGTTTCTAAGAGCTAGGAGAGAGGAGAACCCTTCCCATCCATTCCTGTACTAATAGGCTCTGTCCTGTATCTCTCTCTGTGTTAATACACACACATGTTCATGCACAAACTTGCAAGGAATAAACCATTTTAATTCTCTAAATTCAAAACGATAGCAAGGTTTCTCTCCTCTTCAACTCAAAGCTCCTTTAAAAAGTAGATACTCCCGCTATCTCGCTCCTCATGCTTTCCATAATTCATTCATTCAGTAAATGTTCATTTTTGGACCTCATATGTGCCAGAAATTGTTGTATGTGCTGGGAAATCAGCAGCAGGCATAACAGGCAATCCTGAGGCATAAGTATCTTACATTCTAGTGTGAAGGAATTAGACAACAAACATCATGAATAAGTAAAGCATGTGGTACATCACTTCCATGGATGAAAAAATCAATCACAGTAAGTATATCAAAGCTTTGAGTGAGGCAGCAATTTTTAATGAGATGGTTAGAAAAAGAGCAAAGACTTGATAACAGTGAGGGATGTAAAGTCATACAGAGAAAGACAGATACCATATGTTTTCACTCTTATGTGGATCCCGAGAAACTTAACAGAAGACCATGGGGGAGGGGAAGGGAAAAAAAAAAAAGAGGTTAGAGAGGGAGGGAGCCAAAGCATAGGAGACTCTTAAAAACTGAGAACAAACTGGGGATTGATGGGGGGTGGGAGGAAGGGGAGGGCGGGGGGTGGGCATGGAGGAGGGCACCTGTTGGAATGAGCACTGGCTGTTGTATGGAAACCAATTTGACAATAAATTTCATATTAAAAAAAAAAAGTGAGGGATTAAGCCAAAGGGATAAGGGGTAGTAGAATGCTCTAGGCAGAGAGAAGAGCCAGGGCAAAGGTGACAGGGTGGAGTGTGTCTGCTGAGTTTGAGAAACAACAGGATGCTAGGGTGGCCAGAGGCCCTGAGCAGGGAAAGAGTAAATAGGAGATGAGGTCAGAGAGGGGAAGAGGGCATCAGAACACATATAGCTTCGTAGGGCTTTAGAAACACTGCTTTTAGAGGGCTTTTAACACAAGAGTGGCATAACTTGACTTAAAACAGAACTTCAAAAAATTTAAGTATCTACTCTGTTCATGCTTCAGGTAGTATTCAACGCATACCAATCCACCCCAAACTTCCTTGCTTACATCGATAAATGCCTTTCCAGGTCACGATTTTAGTGGGAAAATGCTTTGTGCCCCAGCACTATGGCCGGTTCCGGGAGCCTCCAGAAACTGTGTGAATTGTAGCAAGTAGACCAAAAATCTAAAAGGCTTCAAATCTGGCTGGACAACAAAACCCCAAACAAAAACAAAACGTTGCAGCAAAGCCAACCAAGTAGTGAATGCCATGGGAGGGAGGTGGGACTCCAGGCCTGAGTATCATTGTACAAATTCCTCCTCTTCTGAATCGAGGTCATCCCTGTGTACCGATCGGCTCAGCGCTCAGATGTGATGGTGCACACACCCTTCGTGTCGTTGAGGGACACGGAGGTCATCACGACAAGCTTTGGTGAACCTCCGAACAATGCCCTCTCCTTTTCCAAATCTGGCATGCGGCCCCGCCCTCATCCTTGGGCGACCTGGGCTTCAGAGAGCAGACGTGAAACCTCCCTCAGCCACCCTGACATTAGTTTCTATACTAATCATCTCGGGGGTGAAAAGGAATTTTCCTCCACAGATGACTCAAGCCCTTTACAGGAAAGGTTGTAGGTAATGACATCTTTTGCTGACTACAGTGGTACTTTTCCCAGATATGAGCACTTAGGTATCTCAGTGTAAGTGAATTAAGATTTGAAACCCTTTCATGAGAGCAATCAGAGAGCTTCAGTGTCCAGTCAGTACCACGCTCTGTTTCCAGCAGCTTCTTCACCCATGCCCCACCACTACCCTGCCAGGAACATGAGAAGAAGCACCTTATTAGGAATCCCTTTGATCCCTTTTGTCCAAACTCTACGGACTCCCCATAGAGCTTACAAACATTTCCCAGACATGCGTGCAAATCTGAAATTATAAGACCATCAGACATACGATGGATAGTTCTCTCCTGGCAATGAGAATAGTGGATGATGCAAACTTACATGGTAGATCATTGCTCTCCATCGTTTTCCCATCTTTTGAATCCACGGGAGGGAGAGAGACCATAATTCGGTATTTTCAGAAGAAGTGGATGCATTCCCTGAGTAGAACCCTGTCTGCCTTCAATGGTGCTCATATACACAGCCATTCCGGGAAAGGGGAAAAAACAGTGAGGCTTTAAAGCCTCAGGACACCCAGCAATTTACAATAAACTATATCCCGTTAATCTGTAACACTCGACACGCTAGCGTGAAATCCAGGGTCTTTTAGGCTAAAACCTAAAGCAAAGGAATATGCTACACTTGAAAGATCCCAGCTCCTGAACCCAGACATCGACTAGCTGTGCAAATTTCAAACCCTCTGATCTGTGCGTCTCTCATTATAAATCAGGGCTGTGAACCCCAATCTAGCAGAGTTGTCGTGAAGTTCAGTGATATGAGACAAAATGCCCAGGGACGCCTGGGTGGCTCAGTTTGTTAAGCGTCCGACTTTGGTTCAGGTTCATGGGTTCGAGGCCTGCATCGGGCTCTGTGATGACAGCTCAAGGCTTGGAGCCTGCTTTGGATTCTGTCTCTCTCTCTCTCTCTCTCTCTCTCTCTCTCTGCCCATCACCCCCCATTCGCACTGTGTGTGTCTCTCTCTCTCTCAAAAGTAAATTTAAAAAATGCCCAACACCACACTTAATATTACAAGGTAGTTGCAATTAGAAATAATGCTAACTGATATGTCTAAGTGGTGGGCATCATGATAAATGCTACTCAACATCATCACATTTAACCCAATAAGAACCTTATGAGGTAGATACACCTATTAACACTTGGGTTGCCAGATAGAATCCAGGATGCCCAGTTCAATTTAAATTTAACATGCCCTCCGGTATCTTGGACATACCGAACACTAAAAAAGTTTTTGTTTATCTACATTCAAATTTAACAGAGTATAATGTGTTTTCATTTGCCAAGCCTGACAACCCTCTATTATGCCCATCAAATGTAGACATAGAGCACTGATGACATGTGCCCAGGGTCACAAAGCTCGCAAGTTGTTAAAAAGAGATTTGACTCCATCAGTGTTTTCAGAGCCAGGCCACTGGAAGCTTAGGTTATGCCATTACCATCACCGTTGCCATTCCAGGCAGCAGCAATAAATTCAGGGTGCCGGGGTTACTCTGCGCTCTTACTTGGGATCCCGGGAGAGTGAGTCTGGCTCTTCCCAATCGGGGATTTCTGACTTAAGGGATTCCAGCAAGAATCCAGGCAGTGAAGCCAATGAGAAGAACAGAAGAGATGGCGTGAGGAAGCTTCTACAGCACTTGTTACTTATGCTGACTTGACCAAGGCCAGCCATATGAGGAGACTCTTTATCCTTGACCTGGAGGTCCAACTTCCCATCACACACTCTCGCTTGATGGGAACTCCCAAATTTGCCCAACAGCATCACCAGCTAAGTTACTAAATAATAGGTCCAGGTCTCAAGTCTGTATACTTATCAACGAACACTGATCTGAAATATCCTTCTTCAGTGTGAAGAAACACAGCAAGAGCCAAAAAACACTTAGCGACCATGTTTTTAACTCATGAAGAGTGGGTTCCATCCCAATCCTTCCCCAATACTAAGGACTATATAAGAGATGTATCTTTTTCAGTAGCTAAATTGGGTCACCTGACATAGAAAATGTTCTTCTCTGGGTCTTTCTATTCAACCTGAAACTAGCAGACTTCGAGGAGAAGGAGAATGAAAGAATGGTATTTTACTAAATGCAATCGTTACTACAGTCACTGAGGCTGCAATAAATTGCTCTCTGACCCTTTTTTGTTCTCTTTTGCACGTTACTCTGCGTGGTACGCCAGCCTATGGGAGTAACTCCTCTCACATGGCTGGTACAAACACCTCGTAGTTACAGGCTTCCCCTGTAATGGAGAAAGTGAGTGATTGATTCGGGTTGTTTCCTTGACCTTGAGGGAAATATGAAATCACTGGTGTAAGGAAAAAACACAAAACTTCCACCCCCAGGAGGTCTGCTGATTCCACCAATTGTGATTAGCTACAAATTGACAGAAAGGCAACAGATATGCAGAAAAGGCCAAGAAAGCGTCAAACCCCATTCTGTAGCTTGTTCAATCATGAAGGGGGAAATAACCATTTGTCCCAGCCTCCTGTATCATGTTCTTTTGCTACAGGCAGAATCACAAGCTAACGCCAACACAGATATTTCTGCCCCTTTCCTATCACGGTCAGTGTGAATTATAGCAACATTGTGTAAGGAATTGGCTTGTATCGAGGCAGTCCTGGAACCTCATAAAGGACTTCCTGAGTACAGAATAAATAGATTTTACAATGTCTGAGAAGCAAATTATGCACCACGGTACCCAGATAGGTCCTATTCATCTTCAGCCCTTGATGATAAGACGTTGGCTGGGAATGCTAAGGTCTGAGGTCTTCTCCTACTGGCACCTGTGCCTTCTGCATGATCTCAGACAAGACCGGGACAGGAGCTTCTCTGGAATGTGTATATCCATACACAGCATGCATATATTTTCCAGCCCTATGTGGTCTGAGTTGAATTGTGTCCCCCCCAAAAGACACACTGAAGCGCTTGTGAATGAGACCTTGAAGTCTTTGTAGACGTAATCAAGTTAAGATAAACTCGTACTGGATTAAGGTGGACCCTAAATCCAATCGTCATCATTCTTGTAAGGCCACACAGAGACACGCAAAGCAAGAAGAAGGCCTGCTAAGGCAAAGGCAAGGAGCATCAAGTGTGGCCGGCAAGCTAGAAAAGCCAAGGAAGGCTCCATCTCCAGAGCCTTCAGGGAGGTTGGCCCTGCAACCCCTTGATCTCAGACCTTTGGCGTCTGGGGATTTGAGAGAATACATTTCTGTTGTTTGAAGCCACCCAGTCGGGGTGATTGCCTACAGCAGCCCCAGGGAGTAAATGCACTATGCACCCACATGTATAAAATGTATGAGGAAGATACGATTGGGGGGTGATGGGGGGGGGGAGTCATAATAAAAAATCTGTCTCTTGTCTTCTAGACCTAGAATCTAATTGAGAGAATCGGTCAAAATAGCAAAGTTTCCAGCAAGCAACTGCAAGGCCGAGCCCCGTCACGTGTCAGATTTTAGAAGACGAATTAGAACCATAAAGGAAGAAATGAATTTTCAAAAGGAATGATTAGGTCAACGTATTGCGAGACCTGAAACTTCAAGAGCTTCTTTGACAGCGTGAACGTTACAGGGCCCCAAAGACCTAACCAAGAACTCCCTGGCTCTTACCAGATGTGCCCATCACCCAACAGGAAGACTCCCCACCCAGCTGGTCCCCCTATCTCGTCCTCAACCTGAGGGGTCTGACTTCCTCACCAGCCCACACAGTTACTCAAACAAGCCAACCACGTCCTCCCACAGACACCAGGTACCCCATCCACGTGGCACAATAAAGCCTGCCTCTCGTGGCCTGCGCACTTTTGCTCTGCCCCCAGTGCAATCCCCAGGTGGCCCCGTATGGTGCACGGTGTCCTTCTCCCTGGAACTGTGAGTACATGTGGTTGATAAACTGTTGTCCATCCCACCATCCAGGATCATGTGTCCTGCCCCCCTGCAATCTCCAGAACCCTAAGGCAGGAAGGAATACATCTCTCACCAACAAGATGAAGAAGAGGCGAATAAAACAGCCAGGGAAGATCATTCATTAGGGAAATCAGACTTCTGGGAGAGATACTTTTGAACTGGATCTTGAAAAAGAGTAACAAGACCACGACCAGTAAACGGCAATTCGTGAAGAAAATATGGAAAATAACAACACAAACATGTTAACAAAGGGAGAAATTGACAAACTGCAAATGGAGGCATTTGCTCCATCATTGGAGTGGCAAGGACTAGAACCACGGCACAGAGCCCGGTCTCACCAACCCGAGAGAGGATATGGCAGAGACCCAGGTCCGGTGGAATTACTTTCAAATAAAATTTCCAGACCATATCCAGGGATTAAATATGTCTGGAACTAAGAAGTGTAGGAGAAAATTAACCTAGCTTTTTCAGTTGGGACCCATGAGTTTCCTGTGACTTTTTTTCTATACTTCCCAGAATTCTACAAACATTTGTGTGGGATAAAACCAAGCCAGTTGGGAACCTCTATAGATGGCAGGCACCTAAGCCCATGAAAGATTTGTCAGCAGGCTGTATAATTCTTGTCCAGTGCATATTCTTACCAGACAAACAAACACATAACAAGAACAACAACACAACCCTAACCTTACACTTCCTGGTTTCTCTGTAAGAGAAATTGCACAGCATTCTACTAATATTTCCCTCTCCCATGTAACACAGAAAGTTCCTAATGTTTTAATGAATTCGATTTACTGGTACTTTATCCAAACGATTGTGTCCAGTGCTTATGTATTACCTTTGTTTTTTTCTGTATTCAAGGACAACAAAGACCGTGTACTATAGTCTCCTGATGTCAACTTTTGAGAACCACAGGCAAGATTTCTTAAAACATCCTTTTAGGCCAATGAATGATCATCTCTCCTAAAAAGTGAAAAATGGACTTATTTGAGTATTCTTTGCATTTTTGTCTGCCTTTTTCAAATGTGTTTTATGGGAATTAGTGACATAGCTACCATATGAGCAGCTGTAAGAGAAGGGAGAGAGTTCATGGAGCTGAATTACTCTATATAATTAGTTCCTGGCTATGTCCTTGAAAGCCAATCTTATTGAGGTATAATTTACCTAAAATAAAATGGACCTATTTCAAGCTTAAAAAATAAATAAAATAAGGGGTGCTGGATGGCTCAGTCAGCTGAGCGTCCGACTTCAGCTCAGGTCATGATCTCATGGTTTGTGCGTTTGAACCCCACGTCTGGCTCTGTGCTGACAGCTCAGAGCCTGGAGCCTGCTTCGGATTCTGTGTCTCCCTCTCTCCCTGCCCCTCCCCTGTTCACACTCTGTCTCTCTCCCTCTCTCAAAAATAAACACTAAAAAATTTTTTAAAGAATAAATAAATACAACTTCCCACATCTGCCACCCAGAAAGTGTATTATATATATTTAAATAATATACTACAGTATAATGTGACATGTGTATGCTACATGTGCTGTATATATATTAACATAATAGACTGTATGTGTATATATCATATATGTATCTACAACCTCATGGGTCTCGCTTCCTTGCCAGTGCACATAATTACTCAAATAAGCATATACATACCAAATGTATATATTATACTACATGTGTGTATATATATATATAATTTATAATGATACAATATATAATATATTATACATCTTCTTTGTTTTCAAAAATTTGGCAAACATACTTTATTTTTAAATTACTAATGTATAGTTAAATAGAATATAAGATACAACATTATCTGTTATGTACACAATACAATATTTTAAAATACAACACATAATGAAATGTTTACGTATGCATATACGCATGGGTGTGTGACAGAGGAAGAGGTAAAGACGTGTGCATATAATGCAACCCTGAGTACACTTTTGGGGATTTTGATGATCAATGACCAATGAGACAAACAAAGGCTGTGAAGAGGACGATGCTCTAAAATATCTAACATCACACAGGTTATTCCATTCATTTTCACATTATAAAGACTTTAACAAATCCTTTGGAGAAGTTACATCTCTAGAATTTTAAGGAAAGAGGGTCCTTCCACAGATAAAATGATATTTACTTTTATCTATTTATCTATTCAGCAAAGCAGGGTTGTTTTTATTTTTTATGTATTTTTTAAAAATTTTTTTAATGTTTTATTTATTTTTGAGAGACAGAGAGAGACAGAGCGTGAGCAGGGGAGGGGCAGAGAGAGAGACACACACACAGAATCCGAAGCAGGCTCCAGGCTCCAAGCTGTCAGCACAGAGCCCGATGCGGGGCTCGAACCCACAAACTGGGAGATCATGACCTGAGTCAAAGTCTGATACTCGACCGACTGAGCCACCCAGGTGCCCCAAGCAGGGTTGTTTTTAAAGCATGATGGACGTTTTACGACTAGTTTCTGCTCTCAACCTGATCAGCTGTAGCCAGGTTGTCATAGAGAATATGGCCTAAATCTCATATGGTCTAACCTTTTTTTATGCCCAATTACATACCATATTTTGTCCAATTGTTCTTACCTTTCAGAGGTTATAATATTAATGGCGTACGAGGAGAAGGTTGATATTAATTATAAATTGGTTTGGAAACTCCAGATTTGCTGACATTTGCATAATGGCTTTCTTTTGTTCCTTTTATTCCCAGATAATTGAGTTAGAGTATCTCCCTTGAACAAATAACCTTTCGGGAAGACAATTGGACCTCATTATAACCCAGGATAAAATAAGAGTAGGTGAGACAAAGTAAAGGAATGTTTCTTTTCTCCAATCTGGAACAGAGATTCTAGAATTTAGAGTTTCCAAGCTTGGCCCTCGAATTAAAACAAAAGCAGAAACAAAAACACTGTATTGCAATCTATTTGGAAATTAAACAGACAAGGGACACTAGTGACAGTTGTCAACCTGTGTCTGCTAATCAGGTTTCTGCAGTTCCCCTGCCCCAAAGTGGATGTGGGTAAGAGAGTCTTGGGGTGGGATGTGGTCAGATTTCATTGGTCAACCTTGTCCTACCTTTCTACCATTCGAATGAATCATGCACAGACCCCGAAGTGTTAGAAAGCTCAACTCCCCCAAAACACTCTCACCCCTGACCCGTCCATGACACTCCAATTATTTTTATTATTTAATCAAATAATGAGAACTTCTTTCTTAAAATTCCAAAAGAGTGTTTATGTATCTTGGAATAATTCTGCACCATATCACTTCACTTCCCCCCTTCCGTTTTGATCACATTTGTTTTTGTATTTCTGTTATGTTGATTTTCTCAAAGGACAATACTTTTTACCTTCAGCATTTGTATTCTTTCTGCACCTTTGATTATTTTGTGTTCGAGGGTCATTCCTGTGTCGTGTTGATTCATTTGTTTTGTTCATGCTTGGATGGCCCTGTTATTCTCATCCTGTTTCTAGACTTCTCAAAGTATCCTCCACAAAAGGTTATGAAGTGTCTTCTCCTCTACTTTGGTGTACCCAGATTGCTCTTTTAATCAGATTTTCATCTCTTTTTCTGCCTTCAGCATTTCTGTTTGGGACTATGAGTCTGGTTAATTTTAAAATCCATCAGACTCCTTCAGCAGAGTGACCCGTACTTTCATATTCTGTTGAACTATCTCATGTATTTTTACATTCATTTTATGTGCACGCTACCCTAATCCACTAATCTCTGGTAATGTTATGCTATCCCTTCTCTCTTTTTTCTATTGACAGCTACATTTAAACCACATATTGCTACGCAGCCTAGTAATTATCATTTCTTCATGGGTTTTCAGTGAGCATCGATGCAGCTTGGTGTATTAATCCACTCTACCTCTGAAGGAAGAGCATGTACATACACTTCCCATTGAAAAATAGCACCGCAAAACCTAAAACCGATATCAAATATGGGTTTTAAAACACTGGGGAAAAAAGAAGACTCTAAGGGTGAGGAAAAGGATACAAGATAAATGGATTCCATTCAAATCCACCATTTGATACCAAAACATGATTTTGCTGTATGCCTTTCAAATCCACATGTTGCAACAAGATTTAAAAAGACAAAACCTACAGATAAATCACCATTTAGTTTAAGATATTCCGCTCCTATTTTTTGCAAGTTGTAATGGCCACACTTGTGTGAGTTAGCCATGCAAAAGCTAAACCTTTCTTCATAGAATTCGAGATGTTACCATACAAATAAAGACGTTCTACCCAGTATTAACACCTACCCCAATGATTGTTCCATACAATAAATTAATGTGCTATATTACTTAAGGTTTTGTTCCATGCTTAATTATAGGTTCCCACACTTAATTACAAATCAAAGACAATAATCAAGCCTCACTCGAAACCACTGAGACTAATGAATTTCCTATCTGTCACAGCAGGAAGCTTCCTTAATATATTTTCTCACCTCCAGACCAGGTTTGGTGCCTTACTTATATGTTCTCATAACACAATGTTTTTTCTCTTTCATAGCACTTAACACAATCATAATTATCTTAAAGATCGATGCAATTGTCAGCCAAAGTCTGTCTTCCCTCCTGCCCCCTTCTGAGACCCACGTGGGCACAGACCCAGACCTGCCTTGCTTAATGCGTGCCACTAATAACAGCTCAATAAATATCTGTAGACTGAATGTGGAATGAAAGCCAGTGTTACATACGAAAATTATGGCTACAAAACTCCTACTACAGAACACTTTTGACCAGCTGAAGACCAGCACTTTTGTGAATGAAACCGTAAGTCCAAAATGCTCCCGCTTCATAGCAAATACTCAGCTGCAACTACCATAGCAAAAAGTCATCTCCTAGAATATTTTACACATAAGCAATGTTATTTAGGAGCCTTTGGGTAAATGCCTTTAAGTAGATGGGGTAAATGAACGAACTGAAAAGAAAGTAAGTCCTGACCTGGAGTTTAGTTCATCACGTTGGCCAACAGTATACAATTAAACATATTAAGGCCTCTCAGGGAGAGTAGTGTTATACCTTGAAATGAACAAGTTTTGAATGGTGATCCCATTATGAGATACAAGTCAAGTCTTACAGCTGGTCATTCTACAAAAAATGTTCTGAGAGAGAGTCATTAGTTCTTTTGTACAGTTTTGCAGTGGGCCAAGCACTATTTGCAATGCTTTTCTCTCCCTTTTATGTTATGTGTGTACGAAATCTCAATATAGATGCTTATATAGTTCACTCTATAAAGCACAGCTGTGAGATTATTGCTTACTATTACATTAAAGAAAGAAACACAATCGAGAGGCCTGGATACAGTGAATAACTGATGAGAGCTATGATTGAAATGTCTTTTTCCACATTTCCAAATGTAGTAGCAAAAAGGAGGTCATTTGCATATGCTATGGGAGTGGAATACAATCTTAATAATTTGTGCATTTTAAACCAAATCTAGTTTTTGCTATTATCTGCGTTAATCAAACTATAACTTCATAATTTCCTGTTATTATTACTCCAGTCGCCATCCTATCACTTAAAAAAATTAGAGAGTGGGTATTGTGGACATTATTTACAATCAAATGTTGACATACACATTTCATTACTGAGCCAGTTCCTCTACTTAACAAAATAGAACCGGTTTTAAGAAGAAAAAGAAAGGAGAAGGGAGGGAGGACAAAGACAAAGAATTGGGGGAAGAAGGAAATTGAGGGATGGGGAGAGAGAGAAGTAGAGTAAAGGAAGAAAGGAAGGAGGAGGGAAAAGGAGGAGAGGAGAAAAAGAATGGCTCTTAACATCCTGAAATTGCTAATTGAAAGCTATAGCTAGCCCTCTGCTGCAACCTGCTGGCTGACTGGAGAACTACAGGTAAGAAAACTGTACTAGCAGTAACAAATTTATTATACGTTGTTCATTTTAAATCCAGCAGTCTCAGTCATTTATTACACATAATCCAATGAAAGATGCAAGAAACAAAGCATCCATGTTGTCTCTCAATTAGGAAACAGATTAACTCTTTGCAAACCGTAATATATTTCCTTAGGTAGGATATTCCAAATTAGAAAGTAATAACCTGGCTCCCAGCCAATCTCCATTAGTTGAAGGCTTACTTCGGAGAAGCTCATTTTTACACAGATAAAATGAGCTCATGATGGGGACAGAGCACACATGAAAATCACTGTATAAGGGGAGACTGTGCTCAACATCATGTTGAGGATATGTATTTGCCCACCAGCTCTGAGACTACATCTGAATACTTTAAGTACCTGAAAGTTTTGCAAAAAAAAAAAAAAAAAAAAAAAAAAAAAAGGCAAAGCTTCTATTATAAAATGTCCAGAAAGTTGTTTGGTGGAATTCTAGGTGGAAGTAGACATGATGTTTAGGGGTAAACTTTTTCTCTGTGCAGGCAAGTTTCACTGGTGAATTCTTGTAGTCAAAACTCAAGAATTCACTCACTCATCAGAAGGAAGGAAGCCATGGGAGGCTAAAAATGTGTTTAATAATATAAAGGATTTTTAACTGGAGGAGGAGGGTTTTCTGTCAGGAATACACATACACACAGGATTATGTTATGAGAATTTATGTTTTTCCTAGTAGGCTAGAGGATGGGACTTGAGAGCCTCCGGAGCAAAGGGAAAGAAACATTGAAATCAAGAGGCTAATGTTGGCCAGAAAGGCCCCCGCACAGATTATGGTGTCCAGGACCCCAGAGAAGAAAGGCACCATGGGATCAGTGACTTGACTCTCAGGTAAGCTTTCTTCCCATATTGCAAACATCTTATAATCTCTTCAAATGTTCAGTCCAGCTTGTTGAGGTCTTGGTTTCCAAAATTAAAAATTAAATCCCTTCAAATACAAATTTCGAAGAAAATCTTTAATGTAGTGGGTTTTCACAACTTCTGAATTTTTACATACATTGTAAGTATTTTTACATACATTGTAAAGTATGCAGGCAATTTTGAAATGAAGGAGGGTGTCATAGATTAGCAGCTGGGTCCAGAATGACTTCATTGCAAGAGAATAAACTTTGGGGTGTGGATAGAGAAAAAGCTCTCCTTAGTGACAAAGTTGGCTTTCTTGGTCACTGTGGAGAATGAAAATTTGAAAGAGATTGAAAAATGTTCTTGTTCCAAAGAACTATGACAAACTAACACCAATAATAATAACATCATTTAATAACTAAGTAGTATGTCCATTCTAGAACTAAATTCCTAACAACCCTCATGAAAATTTTATCACGTGCCTTTGTTATATTTATACAGGCAAGAAAATTGAACCTTGGAAGAGCACCACTCATGTCTTACCCTTAGTATTTCCTCAGCAATATTTTCTGCAGCAATGCATGAGCCATACTGGTTGGTTCTCAAAAGAACATAGAGTCACTCTGGATTTTCCATAAGACACTATCATCTCAAGCCTCTTTTTAAAAAGGAGGGAGAGGGGCGCCTGGGTGGCTCAGTCGGTTAAGCGTCTGACTTCAGCTCAGGTCATGATCTCGTGGTCCGTGAGTTTGAGCCCCGCGTCGGGCTCTGTGCTGACCGCTCAGGGTCTGGAGTCTGTTTCGGATTCTGTGTCTCCCTCTCTCTCTGACCCTCTCCCGTTCATGCTCTGTCTCTCTCTGTCTCAAAAATAAATAAACGTTAAAAAAAAATTTAAAAAAAAAAAAAGGGAGGGAGAGGAGGGGACCTGGGTGGCTCAGTCAGTTAAGCATCAGACTCTGGGTTTCAGCTCAGGTCATGGTTTCATGATTTTGTGGGTTCAAGCCCCGAACTGGGCTCTGCGCTGACAGCATGGAGCCTTCTTGGGATTCTCTCTCTCTCTCTCTCTCTCTCTCTCTCTCTCTGCCCTTCCCCCACTCGTACTGTCTCTGTCTCTCTCAAAATAAATATATAAACATAAAAAAAAATTTTAAAGGAAGGAGAGGAATACATGTATCTGTTATATATTATATACTTTATATTATATAATATATCATGATATATTGTACACTATATATTATATACATTATATTACATATTTATACTTTATACTATATATAATGTATCATATGATATACTATATACATTATATTATATATTATAGACATATAATACACACATTATATATGTAATATATAGTCTATTCATTTCTTCCAGCGCTGTTTGGAATAAGGAGGTGATATGTAAATGACCATAAATCTATAAATGGTTTATGACATACCTATTGAAACATTATAACATGCCTACAATTAAACTTAAAAAGAACTATATAACCAGTAGCAACATAAATCAGAATAAAATGGTAAGAAACAATTCAAAACTATTTTTAAACAACAATTCATCAATGGTGAAATATTGTCATTATACAAACATGAGAAACCTGTGTAAAGGAATGGGCTGATAGTCTTCTAGTTCCTCTTTCTCAAAATGCTGCTTTATGCTATCATGTTTGTGTAATAAATAAGTACATGCACAGGGCATCAGTTCGGCTCCTCTGGGAAGCAAATGCCAAGGCGAGATTCCGCACACGAGATTTGCTGGAAGAAGGCCCGAGAAGGCTGAGGACGAGGACCCGGGAGGGCAGGTGGAGTCCCCAGACAGCGGTGCAATCCTGACACCCGGGAAGGGGAGGGACAGGAAGGAGGAGAGGTCGTGTGTCTCAGGCTGCCGTGTCACCGCAAGAAAGTTTGGACATGCTAATGGGGAGCTCTTGAGCTGACGTCATCCCTTAGAGGAGGCCCATGTTTGGCAGGAAGAGGCCTGCACTTGCACCAGTGGCCCTCGGCCGGGGAACGGCCCAGGGGACGACGGGCTTCAGCATGAACATAGTGGTGGTTCCCAGAGGGCACCTGGGGCTCTCACTATGCCCTGGAGCAGGTCCGGGCTGAGCCCCCACAGCGGCTACACGGCGCGTATACATCATCGAGTGTGTGCTCCTACTTCCAGTGGCAAGTTTTTTCTTTACATCTTGGATCCATTTCCACCCTGATTACTCTCTGCCCCAGTGTCCTGGGTTTAGGCTTATTTCGCTCACAATTTAATTATACGTGCGGTTCATACAACATACCATGTCCCGGGGGTTTTTGATTCTCTTCAGTTTTTGTCCTGTGACCTGGTATATCAGTTGAAATGGTATGTCACTCAATAACAATGACAAGTTTCTAACTCTATCCAAAAGGCCTTTGGGGGGGGGGGGGGGAACCACAAACAAACATGCTAAGTCAACTTGAAAAGAAAAAACAAGTAAAAATAAAAATCAAGAAACAAAATGGAAATAACCCACATCGAGGGCTTAGAAACCCCACAATGTACAGAAAAATAAGTCAGTTCTTATAGTCTATCTCTGATATTTTCAGTTTACAGAAAGTTTTTCTTTTACTTTTTATAAGTGAGGGAGACCTTCTGCGCTCTTTGGATTCTGTAATACTCTCCTGCTAACGTTGCCAGCTTCTAGAACATGACCTAGAAAGTATAACATTTCACAAATTAGCGTTTCCTTAAATCAGCTAAGGCAGCTCATTCTGATGCATACGATTTCTCTTCTCTCTGAATAAGGAATCATCCATGGTGGGTGCAAGCTTTTCAACAGAATACTCACCTTCAATACCTGCCATGTACTTTACGTACTAAGTGCAAAAACCAAATTAACAATTTTGTCCTCCTTTAATTATTAGTCACTTGACAGAATGCTTCCTACTTAAAATAATCTTACCAGGAGGCCAGATTATGAGCCTTCTTCATTAGTTGAATCGTAGCAAAGAGAGAACAAATAGGACTCTAGAGGAGCTCTTGACAGAGGAACTGGAACGACCCAGAGACTCCTCTTTAAGAAGAACCTGCTGAAGAGTAATTGTTAATCTTGGGTACCTCGTGCATTAAGGAAAAAACGATGGCTCCGAACAGGGACTTTAACTTATTTCTTAACAGATGTGCCAGTTAGACGACATTTGGCCACTTGAATAAAATGGATTGAATGACAGGAGCAGGTTAATAATTCCCACATAAGGACAAAGTCGGGGTCCATTGAAAAATTAGTGGTGGGGGCGCCTGGGTGGCTCAGTCGGTTGAGCGTCCGACTTCAGCTCAGGTCACGATCTCGCGGTTCGTGAGTTCGAGCCCCGCGTCGGGCTCTGGGCTGATGGCTCAGAGCCTGGAGCCTGCTTCCGATTCTGTGTCTCCCTCTCTCTCTGCCCCTCCCCCATTCATTCTCTGTCTCTCTCTGTCTCAAAAATAAAAATAATAAAATAAATAAATAAATAAGAAAAGTTAGTGGTGTCATAGCTCTGAGTTCCTTCTTATTCGCCTTCACCGCATGTTAGCTGAGACACATCATCTTCATGTGATATACCCAACGCTGGGAGGTGGGGACAAAGCCCTCTCTCCTAACAATTCTCTCTTTGCACTGGGGCAGAAAGTCTCTCACAGAAGAATCCCAGAAGGCATCTGTCCCTCTTGTATCTCCTTGACAATACCTGGGTCACCTGGCTACACCAGCCCCAATTACTTGCAAAGTAGGATGGAAGTACCCCAATTCATTTAGTCCAATAATGATTCATCTCTTGTCTGTGGACATTGCCCAGCGATGCCAGTGCTAGCCTGAAGTTCTGAAGCAAAGAGTAATGGAGTTTGGCAAACAGCTTTCAATGTGGGCAATGAACTGTGTCTCCCACGGCAGAGAGCAAGTTTCCAAATATTTTGTAGATGCCCCCAACACAAAAATGCAATATTTGAGACAGATGAAAGCAGAGTAGCATCGGTTGAAGGGTGTGGGTAGAGTGGGTAGAGTTTTGCTCCTCTGGGCGCTTCTTTTCCCCCTGCCGGAACTCCTGGGGCACCTCTGCCCAATGTTCTGTACGGTTTGGAAACCACTGTCTTAGAATTGAAATAACTATGCGGAGAATTAAATGGAAACTACACCATGACCAAATGGGGTTCATCCCCAGAAGGAAAAGATGGTTAACTCAGAAAGTGAATTAGTGTATCCTGCCAGATGTATAAGTAAACAAAAGAAGGATAAGAACCAATTCCTGATTAGCATTCCTTATCAGAATAGGTTAGAACTGGATCTTTGTGATGATTTTTCTCCCTTTCTATGTCATATATAGATGTGGCAAAAGGCAGTTTCGGACCTAAAGAGTAGGTCTTTGAAAGAGTAGAAGCATCTTTGTCACATTCAGGAACAAGAGAAGAATATTTGAAATTAATTAATTTGGAAGACTGATCTCTACATTTAAAAAAAATGTATAAATACTCTCTCTTGAGAGGCTTGATTAGTGTCTTTAATTTGTAATTAAATGAGGGAACCTATAATGAAGCATGAAATAAAAGCTGGAGTAATATATCACATTAATTCATCGTATGGCGTAATCATTGGGGTAAGTGATAATACTAGATAGAACAACAATATATATACTGGTGAGGAAGACGCAAATTCCATTATCTGTAGATGATATGATTGACTAGCTAGAATATTCAGATTAATGCTCTAAGAATAAATTTGACCCAAGCCATGCATGACCCACATGGAAGAATCCCCTTCCTTACTCCTCAAGCTCTCTGTTTTCATCATTTTGTGAGGCACTCATAGGTAGGCACTTCTTTTTTTTTTTTACAAATTATGAATTAATTGAATGTGTGGATACCTTTATCGCAAGACCTACTCAACCAGCTGTTACTAGGACGACTTTCAGATAAGCAATGGCATTTGAGCTGATATTACTTTGGAGGTTCTGGCTACCATCAGGGCAGTGCTAGAGTGACAGCAAAAGAGGTGAACGGGCAACATGAATTTGGGATCTATTTTGAATGTGGTGTTCATAGTTTGTCCCCCAGACTACAGTCTAAGACAAAGATTCAAGTAGAAGTATCTTACTTAGGAGGTTCAGGGCACACAAGTCAGTGTGGGTAAGTAAAACAGGAAAGGAAGGCCATGGGTAGTGGGATGTTATTAAGTCAAACCAGAGCTTACCTTCATGAGGAAATTTTGGAAAGCAGTTCAAGAGTCATTCCACGTGAGGCATCAGGGTTCAGGAGTATTGACGCACCAATCCCCGAGAGTCATTGAGTGAGGACTGCTGAGTGGGTGGTAGAGAAGAGGGATAGAGGGCAGTGACGATCCCCCAGGACCTCCAACTACGTCACGTGTGGCCAGAGTGGCTTTCTGGGTTCAGGGAAAGCCCCCAGATTTACAGAGGCGGGCACTCTGGCTGCTGGGATTTACCTGAAGCATACAGAAATGGCTGAGATGTCCCAGTTCCGGTAGGGGTGTGCAAGAGGAAATAGGGATCCGTGACAGATTGGACTGGAGAGTGAGGGACCAAGACAATTCAAGGGTCACTCGTTGGTTGCTGTGTGACCACTGGGTGGGTGATGCTGAGATGGGGAAGAACTGGTAGATGATCAACATGGATCAAGGAAATGTGACAAAGGGACAGTCATGTGGGGCTGCAGACACATGAGGCAGACCCCAGGAAACTCGCAGGAATCCTCGTTCACACCGGAGAAGGCCTACGGCTTATTGAGGTCCTGTGCGGCCTCCATTCTCGTGATCGGAAAATTATTGGAAATATGACCTTGTTTGTACCCACTGGGACACAATACCTAGACTATGATTTACATAATGAAGATATTGCCGCAGTACACTCTGCAGAATTCAAAACCTGTGGAGAGAAAGGAACACGGAAATTAAATACGAGCATCTATAAAATCAACAGTTCTCGCTGAACTGTTGTCAAACTGCATGACAATGACCCTCAGATCCTCTTGGATTCTCAGCGATCAAACACTAGACTTGGCTTACCTAATGGTCACGATATAAAATTAGATTAAATCATTAAATTTAACAATTCCAGTTGACATTTTGCCGGGTTCACCATTGTAAAAGACGGTAATCTTAAGGGTTGTGAGACTGCTGTTTTACAACTTTTCAAATGAGGCAATAAAGCCCATTGGGTTGTCAACCACATCTAAAACATAAACCATACAGAGGCGGGAGAAATGAAAACAAAGCTTCTTCCATCTTATAAAAAGAAAAATCTTTTCCCTGGCTCCCCGGTCATAAAACAATCCAATTTACATGGAAAATAAACTTAAACGGAAATATGATAGAATCTTCTAGCAATATCTCCATCATAACCTTGAAACCCCGTCTCCAGTTATTTTCTCCTTTCCCCCTTTTCAATGTATCAGCTGACAGCTAAAATTGCCCTACAACCCCCCTCACTTGACTCCTCTCTGACCCAATTCAGGCTTCCAAGTGGGGGAAACACAAAAGCTAAGCCAGCACTGGGCATTTGTTTACTTCTTTGTGTCTCAGCACAAATGATGATACGACTAGAAAGAGTCTGGGGAATAATGTTTCTTTGTTATGGTGCAGCCTGCGCACCTGTGGGGTCAGTGCATGCATTGTTTTGTGGGTTTCTCATATGCCAGACCAGATGAGAAAGCAATTCTTGTTATTGCTTTGTGATTCAATACACCAACCTATTTTTATTTCCACAAAATGGGGGGAGAAATGTGTGTGCAACTGAGTGCATACTTCAGAAATCTAGGCAGTTATTAATTTTGTTGTCTGTTTTACATTTTCTAGCAGCTGTTGATTAGGAAGATTCTGGACTGAAACGTTAATCAAGATTCTGTGAGATCCCATCAGTAAGTGCTGGTTTCACCATGGCACTATGAAAAATCGCTTCTATGAGAAAATTATTCAGAGAACGTTAATGAATTCTCCACCATTCTACAAAACAATTTTTCCCCAGTATCCTCTCTTTGTGGTTGATCAAATAGAAAAATGTTTAAGCGGTAACAGAATTATCTGGAAAACAGCTATTAAATAATTAGATTGAAAAAGTTGTTAGCCTATTCTTCTAATGACGCATTATATATTTTAGACAGTGCACTGAAATATGTGAGTACAAAATTTATTACCCAAAATAATGCAATTTCTATTGAGACTCACTGGACATGAACCAATTATAGTTAATATGCTAAAGACATTAGTGGTAAATAACAATCCAGAATTACTCTAGTTCTGTGGATGATGGCATAGTGTTCCATGACACCGTCATGATGGTGACAGGGTGGAGAGTAGGGTTCCAGGGGAAACACACAACCAGAATCCTCCTGATATCACCTGCAGTCAAAAATTAAATTTGGCTCACCTACCAGACTTGAGATACAGTCTTAACCACACCCAGATTCTGCACATTCCCTTTATGGGTTTGATTTCTGTGCCATAAATTGCTTGCCTCTCAGGGGTGCTGAGAATGAACCGCTGTCATATTTTTGGCAGTTTGGGAGAGGCAAGAGGAAATACATTCTCCCCATTCTCCCATCATCTGGCATTGACTGCCAACATTTACACTGAGCAATTTCATAAACAATGAAACATCTATTTCATTTGCACCACTGTTAGATAATCTTCGGCCTTGGGGATTTCTGGATTGCAGATGTGACAGAAATCAGATTTAAACAGCTTTTGAAACTGAAATGTTCCTTTGCATGGATACAAAATCCCAACCTTGTATTTCCACGATTCCTTCCGAACATTTTAAGAGAGGAGCAGCAATTATTTGAAGGCAGGTATTTGATTTTGTTAAGGATATTTGCTACCTATGACAACCTGCTTTATGGGGAACTGCTCTGTCTTTAGGCCATTGTGACGAAACAAATCCATGAGACACAGAGGGGGAAGGGGTTTGGCATCAGACAGAGCAAAGTTTAATTCTAGGGTCTCCTATTTAGGAGTGTTTATCCCTGAGCAAGATCCTTAAACTTTCAAAATGTTAAAAAAACCTTTCAGTTTTTTAATCTGTTTTTTAATACATAACAGATTTAAAAAGTTGGTTAAGTAACAATACGTGAAAGTACCTAGTGTACTGAAGGCACGTTGTCCAACGTGAAGAGTGACAGACTCCGAATGCAGTGTGCCTGTGCGAGAGTGTGCGGGTCCTGACAGCTAGCGATTCTGTGTCTGGGGATGACCACAGGAACAGGTGTTGTAGGTAGGGAAGTTGGGCCCTGCTGCTTAATCTAGAATGCAGAAGTGAGAACAGAGTGGTCTAAACTGCACCACACAATTAAGTTTAAGCAAAGGGGAAAGAGTGTCTTTTTGAACTCAAGATGTTAATTTCGTGTAGAAAAAAAGATTTGGGGAGGGGGGGCGGGGCTGGAGAGACAGGAGTTGCCCTTGGGGAACTGATGAGACAAAAAAGGAAGGGGGCTCTGCATGAACCCCTTAGTAACGGCAGTAGATGGAGGCAGCTGAAATTTATGATCTCTCTCTATTGCAGTTCAATTTCCGCACTTTAGAAACAATATGTTACAGCTAATGATTTTTCTGTTGTATAATGTAATGCCTTGCCAATTTCCACCCTCTGGTATTCAGTAAAGGCTTATCAACAGCTAACTTCATGCTGATCCTACATTAACATAATCCTTAAGGATTAAAGAAAGGGGGTTATGACCCGTGGGGCCAGGGAGAGGGGTCCAGAGAAAACTGAATCACCAGGAAGATACAGTGATGAGATGGCCAGGTCCTGCCAAGGAGACCAGGGACACCTGGAATCAAAAGTTCAGTGTCACAGACCACAAACGTGATGTGAAAGCAACCTCGGAAAATTTCTAGCAATAGAAAATTGCTCTTAAAAGAGTGAATTGTTTACATTTATATCAGGGTGAGACTCACCATTTTGTACATTAAAAGTAAAACCTGGGCACCCGGGGTGGCTCAGTTGGTTAAGCATCCGACTCTTGATCTCAGCTCAGGTTTTGATCTCAGGGTCATGAGTTCAAGCCCTGTGCTGGACTCCATGCTGGGCGTGAAGCCTACTTCAATTAAATGCATAAATAAGATAAATAAAAATAAAACCCCCAGCTTCGGAAGTTGAGGCCATTTCAGTAATCTAAAGCATTAGTAAGATGAAACGTATACAAAGAGCTTGAGTTAGTTCTGAAGTAAGAAACTTTTAAAATTCTACAATTAAATTGATTTAATAGGCTTCATTTGGTGGTATCCAGATATTATTTTTCAAGCGTTAATGATCCACCTATAAGGCAGCTACACCGAGGGAGGAAAGAAGAAGGAAACCAAATGAGATAGAGCCCCCGCTCTGTGCCAGGCACCTTAGCTATCTCACTTCGTTCTTGAATCATTTCTACAAGCAGAATATTGTTCAGAAATGAGACAACTGATACAGTGAGTGGCTGGGTAACTTGCCCCAATGATTCATTCAGTGGTGGCAGAGCAGGGATGAAGACCTGGGTCCTTTGACTCACACTGCCCCTGCTTGTTCCCGATCTCTCCAGCAGACTAGCAACCTCCCACACCCGCAAAGCAAGGCTGCTGCCTCGTCATTGCAAGCGCACACAAATACTTTTAATCTATTATAATTGCTCCCAGAGAAGAATGTGCGTCTGACTTCATTTATGCAGCTTTAATTCTCTTGGAGCTACTTAATATCACTGCTATATGAAATGTAATAAGTTTTCCAGCTTAGACACGGTGCTTCATCATTACCAAACGCGTTAGAAAACATTTACCAATATCCGAATCATATAATAATGAGAATATTTATTGAATACTTACAAAATGCCAGACACCGTACTAAGTGCTTTACCTAGATTACATCACTTAATGCTCACAAAATCCACAAGGTCAGTATTACTATTCCCCACATTTTACATTCGGGGATATTGAGACTTAAAGGGGGTAATTTTCCAAAGACCATGCAACATGCTAAAACTCCTCCCACACAAAACTTTACCGGGGGGCTGGCACCTGGGTGGCTCAGTCCGTTGAGCTTCCGACTTCCGCCCAGGTCACGATCTCACAGTTTGCGGGCTCTTTGCTGTCGGCATGGAACCCACTTCAGATCCTCTGTCTCCCTCTCTCTCTGCCCCTCCCCCACTGGCGCTGTCTCTCTCAAAAATAAATAAACATTAAAAAAAACTTTACTGGGTGCCGAGTACAAAGTCAGGCTACGTCCCGCAAAAATCCAAATAGTAGGCTATGTTTTCAGAGTTGTCTTCTTTTGAGAGTAAGTTTGTTTCCAAGAAAGTTCCAGCAACCTCTTTTTAGAAAGACTTCTCAATGAAATTGTTGATGGGGTCATGGTTTTCCTACATACCTTAATATGGTCCTTCACATCTTAGGTCTTGCTTATGAAAACGAACAAGCTGTTTCTGTCCCCAAGAGGTGTCATTTTATGAATCCAGACTCTATTATCAACCCAAGGTTCTAAATGGTATTATTGGCTTGAAAAAGAGAAAATTTCATGGAGTCACATATTTATTTCTAACTGGGGTGACACTTTGATACAAGGTTTGATTAAAATCTCCCCATGGTGTATAATAGTCGGGGCTGAGCCTTTGCGACGTATTTTAACACTCGTGTCCCAGAACGCTTCATCTGGGATATGTGAATCATGGAGTCTCTTTCCATTACTGGCTTGTCAGAGAGTTCAAGCCGATCCTGATGGCAGAGTTTCTGCACATGTAATGATAACTCTTGGATATCATGATCACTAACTAACCTTCCAAATTTGCTAATGCTTATGTTTTATTTCTTTGCATCTCCTGCATTTCTTAGCAATTACTATCCAATCCACAGGGTAGCTGAAATATTCAGAAAGTGAAAAAATGAAAGATCTACCTCAATTTACTGAAGATATTTGGTGACTCTTTGGAGAGAAATCAAGATGCGGGGCGGGGGGCGGGGGAGTAGACCAAGTACCCTGTAATGTCAACATGTTAAAGACTGCTAATTGTCCTCTCAAATTCATTCTCTCCTTCATCCAGAGTAATCAAGTTTCAGGCTGCCAGTTTAGAGATAACATTTCTCAACCTTCCTCCAGGATAGATGTGGTTACATGATTGTGTTAAAGCCAGTGGGACTCAATATAAGTAATGTTTGCAATGTCTGGGTGTTCTTCAATTTAAAACACAAGCCACTTAGGTCACCTGGGTGGCTCAGTTGGTTGAGTTCTTGGGTCATGATCTCACGGTTTGTGAGTTCGAGCCCCGCATTGGGCTCTGTACTGACAGTGTGGAGCCTGCTAGGGATTCTCCTAATCCCTCTCCCTCTGCCCCTCCCCTGCTCCCTCACTCTTTCTCTCTCTCTCAAAATAAATAAATAAACTTAAAATATATTTTTTATAAATCACAAGCCACTTGCCTTAGAGTTCTTCTCTTTCTCCTTTGTTCAGTGAAATAAGACACAATTTTGACCCAGCCTCACCTATGCACATGAAGAGAATGCCTTAGGGGATAACTAAACAACAAAATGGCAGACGTTGGTCTTGGTCTTAGGGCAGAACCACCTTCTGAATGCAGACCGTTCACCTCAAGACTCTTAGATGAGAAAAACATACTTACTCTGGGTTTGAGGTCCATTTGTTAATGTGAACCTAGCTTCCCCTTAACTTTAATGACTGCCCCCATCAATAAAGGGCTAACTCCCGACTTCCTGTGCCCAAGGAGACATGTGCAAGACTCACCCTTTTTATTATTAAAAACTAATTATAATCATCTTGTGTAAAGTTTTATTTTCATTGGCATTGTTAAGTAACTGCATTCCCTACCATATGTGAGGGATTAAAATGAGAGCAGAATGAACTATATAAAGTTTATGCTGTCGTAAATTCACTTTTTCAAACCACACCAAGGCTTTCACTGTCAACTGATGTTTTTACTCTACGTTAGCATAATCGGATGCTTTTTTTCTTTTTTTAAAGAAAAGAACAATGGTACTCAGTAAATGAATTTAATGTTTCATATTGCAGTCAAGTTATTATTTGTACCAAAAAAAAAAAAAAAAGAAAAAGAGGAAAGGGAGACTTGTGATTGTTTCTAAGTATGACTGCTTGTTTTTAAAAAGTAAGTTCAAAATGACAGATTTTGTTGGAGTAAAATCACTTGAAAATCATCAGTCAGGTAGAATCATGTGAAGCTTTGAAAACTACACATGTGAATCTATAAATACACCTAATGGGGTAAGGAAACTGAAGCAGGACCAAAAAAATGTGCTACCATTCTACAGTGCTAATTTTGTTAGGGGCAAAATTAACCACTTTCCTACCTACTAGCCTAAGACATTACTGTTGTGATTTTATACAATTTAGGAAAGCAGATGGGTGTTAACAATCCCCAATATTGACATCATTCAGAGGTAAACATTCTCCAGTAAAGCAAAAAGGTCTTGATAGCATGATACCACAGAGGTCGTATCAAGGTGAAAGGCGGCCTCTTGCATGTGTGAATTTCAAAGGAAAACTAAGCTGTGCTCCACTCACAAAGCATATAGGCAACAAAGTACTAATATTTCCTCCAGGGAGTTGTTTGATTTTTTTTTTTTTACCTCAACACAGGAATCTGTTTACATGACTTTAAAATAATTGCTTGGGGCACCTGGGTGGCTCAGTTGGTTAAGCGTCCCTTGATTTCAGCTCAGGTCATGATCTCATGGCTCATGAGTTCGAGCTCCATGTCAGGTTCTGTGCTGACAGTGTGGAGTCTGCTTGGGATTCTCTCTCTCCCTCTGCCCCCCTCAAAAAGAAATAAGTAAGGATGCCTGGGTGGCTCAGTCGGTTAAGCTCAGGTTAACTGAGCTTGGGATTCTCCCTGTTTCCCTCTCTCTGTGCCCCTATCCCACTCACACTTTCTCTCTCTCAAAAATAAATAAACTTAAAAAATGAATGAATGAATAAACATTTAAAAATACATACATAAAATAAAATAATGGCTTGGCAGACAAACCAAAAACAATTTTGATTCATAAACTCTCTGAAAGTGTCTCAGGAACCGCTCAAGTTCTTATACTTTGAGAATCACTGCTTTAGGCTAAATGATATTTATGAAATAAATAACAAAATGATGGAGGCAGGGTGAGTGCAGGTTGAATTAATTTGTTGGCTCCTTGACATAATCAAGAACTCAGATTCTTTCCATTTTTACCACTGAGGGTGTGCCTCTCCCCTTTGGCTGGCTTCCTCGTGGTCCTAAAGCCAGCACAGTTCCAGACATCAACAATAAAGACCAGAGACAGAAGAAAAGTTTTACTTCATGAACAGTTTTAATAGTTAAGAAACAACTTTAAGACTTCTATTATGTTCATTGATCCAAAATGAATAACATGCCATTCTTCGACCAATTAACTGGATGGAATCACCATGCTTGGGCTCCACACACACACACACACACACACACACACACAGATATGGATAACTTTCAATATGTATATTCCCTTCAAGTTTACAATTTTACTTCCAAATATTTTTCCTAATGCAATTATCAAATGCTTAAAAAGATGAATGCATTTTGATATTTTACACAGAATTTTTATATTAACGTAAATTCCTTTAAATTCAATGGTCCAATCATAAGAAATGAATTCAATAAGTTTGTTGTGCTTCTTTAATGAAATACTTTGAAATCATGAACAGTGATGATGCAGAATTAACTTATTAGCATAGAATCTGCTCACAGCATATCATTAAAATAAAAAAGGGAAATTTACAGACTACGGTACCTAGTATGAGTCCACTTTTATGAAATATTTCCAATGATGTGTGTAAAACACGGCAGAAAGACCATATATGAATGTAGTTATACTGAACATCTCTGGGTCATCATATTACAGATCATTTTCATTTCCCTTTTCATACTTTTCTGAATTACCTGATTTGTTTATGAATGCATATTATTTTTATTATGAACGCATTATTTTATAATAGTAATTTAGCAAACATTTTTATCTTGAAATAAGTGGATATAATGCAAAAAATCTTCTAGTTCACTAACAACATTTAAATAAATTTCAGAGGCATTTTAAGAACTAATTATTTTCACTAACTTCTCCTCCTTTTCAACACAGAAAAGATGTTACAAGTTTTAAAAACTTATTATGCATGCACAATTGTTAAGTAATTTAATGTGACCAATTTTTATTCTGCGTGATTTAACAGTAACATCAACATAAATAGAAGTCATCAATCACATTTGAAAGTCTCTCTGGCCCACATTTCCCAAAATCGAAGTAGAGATTCATCTTAGTCCTATAAAAACGAAAAACTGTGCCTTCAATCTCACTGTAACTGGTTCGAAAGCATAGAAATCAGATATTCACTTGAGGTCAGGATACGTGTGAACAGACAGCTGTTTGTGGAATGATGACATCAATGTCAAGTATAATCTTTAAATTTTTTTTTGAGTGTAGTTGACGTATAATGTTTCATTAGTTTCAGGTGTTACAACAAAACGATTAGACAAGTTTCTACATCATGCTGTGCTCACTGCAAGTGTCAGTACCATCTGTCACCATACAATGTCATTGACTCCTTCCTTATGCTGTGCCTTTTATTCCCCTAATCTTTTCGCTTGATTTAAGGACTTGCAGCACCCTTTCCGAGAGCTGCTGCTTTAATTTACCTGTTTAGAGGTCAAGAATGATTTCTATCTGCAATTTTACTATTGATTTTTCATGTCTAGTGCTTTCTAACACTGTCTAGTATTATTTACTTCATTCCCGGGGCACCTGGGTGGCTCAGTCGGTTGAGCCAAGTGACTTTCGGTCCAGATCATGATGTCAGAGTTCTCGAGTTCAAGGTTTATGAGTTCAAGCCCCACGTCGGACTTGCTGCTGTCAACATGGAGCCTACTTGGGATTCTCTCTCTCCCTCTCTCTCTGCCCATCCCCACCCTCCTTGCACTCTTGCTCTCGCTCTCTCTCTCTCTCTCAAAAATAAAATAAACATTTTACAAAATAAAACAAAATAAACATTTTACAAAAATAAAACAAAACAAAACAAACACGCTTCTTTATTCCCTGAAATGACAGACCACCTACCACGTTCTGAGGACAGTGATAGTCCCCAGGTTACAAAAATAAATGATAGAAGTCCTCCTCAGATGAATGTAAGAGATGGAGTTGGTGATGTGGGTTTTTGTTGTTTTTGTTGTTTATCTGGAATAAGAAAGGAGCAATGATACGATAGGAGCCTGCTTGTGGAAGGAGAGGCTGATACTCAAGGAAACACATGTCTGGGAGGGTCTACTCTCTCTGCGGAGTGAGAGGCAATGCCCCCAGCTGAGTCTCAGCAAGTTCGGATGAGAGACGAGGCAGGCCAGAGCCTGGACATGTGAAGAGAGGGATGAAAGCGTGGGATATTCTCATGGAGAAAAGTCAAGGAAGTGAACCAGAAACAATAAAATGGATAAGTGAACTTAAATTCGCCGTAATTTCAAAACAACTATGGGGATAGTGGGATTATGCCAGAAGAGGAAGCATGGGAGTCTAAATAAAGGAATACTTCTCTATAACAGAATTGGAGCAACTTGCTTCTCACAGAGAGAGGCTAAGGAACTTCCCTGTGGTTAAAGAAAGATGAGCACATTGCGTAACAGGGGTTCACCAACAAGTATACATTTAAGTAGTAAATGGAAGGAAGGGAGGGAAGGAAAAAGGAAGGAAGGGCAAGAGAGGAAAGAGGACAGGAAGGAATGGAGAAAGGAAAGAAGGTAGGAAAGGAGGAAGGGAGAGAGGGAGGGAAGACCTTTATGCATAGAGTTAGTGGGCCAGTTACCAATGGCCCTGTACTAAACCACTCTGCTAAGATATGAGGCTGATCCTATGTTTTGAGAAGAAAATGGAGGTGCATTTTAACCAAGATTTGAGAATCACACTACCTTCTCAAGGAAAATAGGAAGAAAAGGACAGACTAGGAAGGACAGGAGTTTTCAGAGACTTGTGATGCTAATACCATTTCTGAGACCTCAGCGCAAAAGGAGCGTTAACAATCATTAACAGGTCATTGTACGACTTTCTGTCTCTTTTCTCCTCGGTTTTTGTCCTTCATCTTCACAGATGTGTCAATAATTTATGTTCATGTGTAAGAGGAAAGCTTAATTTAAGAACAAACCATGATTATGTGATGTGTCATTAAGTAAATTAGAAAGTGGTAGTTAGACTAAAATAAGCAGTGAAGACAGTAGCAAAAACACCTGTAACATTAGTCATATAATAGAATGATGTTTTGCCTTTAATGTATTCTGGCAATTATGGGTAAGAATTAAAAATAGTACCATGTTCCTACAGAAAAACAACAACAACAACTAGATGTTAGTATTAAAGTTTTAGAAAGTCATTAAAGGGGCGCCTGGGTGGCTCAGTCGGTTAAGCATCCGGCTTCAGCTCAGGTCACAATCTCACGGTCCGTGAGTTCGAGCCCTGGGTTGGGCTCTGTGCTGACAGCTCAGAGCCTGGAGCCTATTTCAGATTCTGTGTCTCCCTCTCTCTCTGCCCCTCCCCCGTTCATGCTCTGTCTCTCTCTGTCTCAAAAATAAATAAAACGTCAAAAAAAATTAAAAAAAAAAAAGAAAGTCATTAAAGATAAGACTTTTGAATCAAAATGCAAAATTTCTGTCTTCTAAAGCAGTTGTTTATTGGAATGCAACAAATTTATGAAAGGAGAATGGGGATGAAGTTTTATTTTGGAAAATAAAAGTAGGAAACTAAGAGGAGCTTCACTCATATCAATGGATAAATGACAGATAAATAGCCTGAAAGTGAATGTTTGTGCATCAACAGGGAACGGACCATTATGTAATAAAGTAAGAATCCACCATCTTTGGCCAGCAGATAGGAGAGGTCATGTTTTGGGGAAAGATCCATTCATTCACAAAGCGTTTGAGTACATTCATAAGGTGACTCTTCATAAAGCACAACCTTAACAAAATGTGTTCTAATTTTGCTAGATGTGCTATGGTCCGTGTAAAAATGAGCACAGGTCACTTCACACTTGACCCATTTTGCCAAGGACAGGACTTCCATGACTCATGACTTGCAGTTTTAAAACCAAGACAGGGGGCGCCTGGCTGGCTCAGTCAGTTAAGCGCCGACTTCAGCTCAGGTCATGATCTCACGGCTTGTGGGTTCGAACCCCGCGTGGGGCTCTGTGCTGACAGCTCAGAGCCTGGAGCCTGCTTCAGATTCTGTGTCTCCTTCCTCTCTCTGCCCCTCCCCCGTTCATGCTCTGTCTGTCTCTCAAAAATAAACATTAAAAAAAATTAAACAAACCGGAACAAGTCAGCCCCCCTCCACGTAAAATGATCAGCTTTCCATACCCCCTCAAATGACAAAGTATTGACATCCTTTAGCTGGATTACCGAACAGAGCACCAGCAAATGAGAGAATAGAAAAAAATTATAAGAAATTATTTGGGGGTTAAAAAAAAAAGCACTGAGGTAGTATGGAAAATCTTAGAACTTTGAATGCTGTTGGACTTCCTTATACTACTGACAATGTGACTTGATTTCGCTTCGACTTAACAGATGGCTGAATAGGACCACCCCTCTGGTTGTGCTCTTTGGACTCAGTCAAGACATAGTATGTGGAGGGACAGCGAGAACATTTCCAATTATACATGATGTTATCATTTTCCTTCGGAATAATGGGGGATGATTGCAATGGAATGAAACGTAGCAATATGTGTAATAAAATGCCAGAGAGCATTTCTTTCCCAAAATGCTATTCTTTCCTCAATTTGTTAATAAACATAATAAGCAACAAATGGGTAAGTTTGCATTTTCTCCCATGCTGAAGCCACAAACATCAATTTCTAATACTGCTAAGCCTTTCAAATCAAAAGTGAAATGTCGGTTGTATTACTGACTATAAATATATTATGACAAGATGCTTAAGAATAAGAAAAAGAACAAAAGGGGGCGCCTGGGTGGCTCAGTCGGTTAGGCGTCCGACTTCAGCTCAGGTCATGATCTCACGGTCTGTGGGTTCAAGCCCCACGTCGGGCTCTGTGCTGGCAGCTCAGAGCCTGGATCCTGCTTCGGATTCTGTGTCTCCCTCTCTCTGTGCCCCTCCCCTGCTCATGCTCTGTCTCTCTTTGTCTCAAAAATAAATAAAAACATTTTAAAAAGAAAGAAAGAAAAAGAAAAAAAGAAAAAAGTCATTTCCAATTATCTTCTTTTGGAAAATACACATGAGCTTCTATTAGTTGTGACTTAGATGATTAGAATCTTTCATGGTCAGAACACATAAACAGGTCATTTATAAGCTTCTGAAATGATATTTAAACATTTATTGTATCTTTAAAATGTTTTCTTCACAGCTGATATTACTAATTGGAAAAAGTTGTAGATACTCTCATTTATCAAAGTCACCGCTAAAAATATTGAATAAATATGGATCTCAATCTAGCTTACTTGTGATCATTATTAGCTCAATTATTTTAAAAATCTAGTTATTCATAAACTCTGAACTCACAACAGTCTGACCTTTAAAGACCCATCATTCCTGATCCTCGTCTGCATTGATCATATTTTTCGCTTATTTGAAATTTTCAAATATTGTTAAGTTTAATTACATGACAAAGCCAGATATGGTTCAAGACAATTTATCACTAGAGGTAACAATCTAATGAAAATCCATTATAACAGCTTGCAAAAACCCAATAATAATTGTTTAAAATTCATACAGTAAACAACCTAATAAGGTGGTAAAAACACAGAATTGACAGTCAGAAAATATGAGTTCTAGTCCTGATTCTGTCATAAATGAGCTTTGTGTTTTTGAGGAAAACCCTAACTCCTATGGGTTGCATTTTTTAATTTCTATCTAATTATGAGGTAAACTCTGGGTTGTATAAACACGAAACACGTTAGTATAGTCATTATTTTTAAATATGTATTTTAAAAAATATATATTATTTTTTAAAAGGCAAAACTATGCATAATATCGTTTTAAGTAAAAGTAAAACTGTCATCACATAATACATACACACATACCTAATTTTTCGGTGTATTTAGTTGCCTAATTTTAATTGTGTGGATGGATTGCAGGTAGGGTTATTATCAGATGTTGACCACATTTGTTCCTGGGAAAAATTTTTTCTTTTCTTTTCTTTTTTCTGTTCTTGGATGTTTCTGAATCGCTTGAATGTTTTGTATTGACCATACTTTTTCCATTAAAACAAATCAAACTTGTTACCTAAAAAAAAAAAAAAAAAAGATAAAATTTCATCAGCTGTAAAATAACAATAATTATACTTAAAAAAATAATTCTGAGCAAAGCAACACCTGCAAAGAAGTTAAAAGCCAAATAATGACAGAAAGCTTACAATGAAACAGAGAAGTTTCTTGCTTCTCCTCATTATTCTCCT
Source organism: Acinonyx jubatus (assembly GCF_027475565.1). Classification (NCBI taxonomy): domain Eukaryota; kingdom Metazoa; phylum Chordata; class Mammalia; order Carnivora; family Felidae; genus Acinonyx; species Acinonyx jubatus. The sequence goes on along the minus strand of NC_069381.1, from coordinate 204,950,705 downwards.
CCCCTGCCAGTGGTTCACTGCCTCCACCTTCCTCCCAGGGCAACTACTTTCCAGTATTTTGACATCTTTCTAGTTTTTACTTCCATGTCTGTCTGCTGAGTCAGCTGTATTATTCATAGCCATTTATTTAACATTTTATTTAAGTTTATGTTGGGAGAGACAGAGACAATGCCAGTGGGGAAGGGCAGAGTGAGAGGGAGAGACAGAGAGAGACAGAGACAGAGACAGAGACAGGGACAGAGACAGAGAGAGAGAATCCCAAGCAGGCTCCAAGCTGCCAGTGCAGAGCCCTACACGGGGTTCAAACTCACAAAACCACGAAGTCATGACCTGAGCCGAAAACCAAGAATCTGATGCTCAACCGACTGAACCACCCAGGTGTCCCTATTTAGCATTTTCCTTGACTCCTTTTCCCTACACCTTCATCCTCCCCTCAAACAGGTATTAATCGTCATTTAAAATCCTATTTGGATCCACTTACAATGTAGGAAATTCCAAGAGGGTGTCATTCCTACCCTAACCACAGGAAAAAGCCAGGTAATCCACAGAACCTAAACACTTGTGTAACCCCTCTGAGAGCTGACATCTCAAGGCCACCAGATGACCTGAACAGCAGAGGATAGCAGGTCCTCCAGGAAGAAATATGACACAGGAAATATTTCACCTGAGACAGAGCAGAATAGCGAGGGGTGGCAGACATAAAAGCAGGTAAGGAGAAAAGAATTGAAAATCTTAAAAACTGCAGGCTAGTGGAGAAGTTAGGGTCCCTGGTAGTCTGAGTCATGTTCTCTCTCTGGCTCTCTCCCTCCAGGGGGCAGAAAAGGAGACACATATTATATAGATGACATTCTCCAAAAACTACGAGACACACGCACATGCACACACACACACACACACATACCACTCTTAAGCAATAAGGCAGTCAAGATAACCTGAGTCACTGTGGGCCTCCTTTTTGGAGATATCACATAGGAATTTAAAAATAAAAAATGCTAAAACATGTAGTGAAAAGGGATGGAAAGAATGCATGAACAACTGGGGAATTTCAGACGGAAGCTCGGAGAACAAGTTTAATGGAAATGCTAAAAATGAAAAACCTGACATCAGAGGTGAAGAATTCTTTAAAGGGGCTCACCCAGCCGACTGGACACAATGAAGGAACAAATCAGTAAACCTGAGGGTAGAGAGAATTATCCAAACTGAAATATGAAAAGAAACAATGTGGGGGGAAAAAAAGTGTATCAAAGAGCTATGAACCAATACTGCACTATCTAACACGGATGTAATTAGACTTCTGAAAGGGGAAAAGATGGAGAAGGGAGCAGAAGAAATATTTGAAGACATGATGATGACAATGTCATTTTCCCAAAATTCATGGAAGAAGAAGCCACCATTTTAAGGCTCTTAAAAAAGTTTGAGCAGGATAAATACAAAAATAAACACACCTACACCATCACAGTCACCTAAGTAAGAATTAATACTTATTTTACACAGAATCTTCCCCATTAAAGAGAAAGAAGGAACATTTCCTACCTCAGGTTACCTTGATTCCTAAACCTCCTTAAGACATCACAAGAATGGGTATAAAGTTACAGTTATTCAACATGAGTAATTTCCAGCGATATGCTACTCTACATAGTGCCTAGAGTTAACAAGAAGGTATTGTGTACTTAAAACTTTGTTAATTGGAAGAGAAGCAAAATTAAGATAAAAACAGAGATGGAGACAAACTAAGAGACTCTTATATAAAGAGAACGAAGTGAGGGTTGATGGAGGGGATTTGGGGGGGGGGGGGAGGGCGTGGCCTGAATGGGTGATGGGCATTAAGGCGGGCACTCATTGGAATGAGAACTGTGTGTCATATGTAAATGATGAATCACTAAATTCTACTCCCGAAACCATTATTACACTGTATGTTAACTAACTTGGATTTAAATTTAAAAAATAATTAAAAAAGAAAAACACAAAGGCGTCTGTATGGCGCAGTCGGTTGAGCGGCTGACTTCGGCTCAGGTCGTGATCTTGGCAGTTCGTGGGTTCGAGCCCCGCGTCGGGCTCTGTGCTGACAGCTCAGAGCCTGGAGCCTGCTTCTGATTCTGTGTCTCCCTCTCTCGCTGCCCCTCCCCCCTCTCTCTCTCTCTAAAATAAATAAACATCAAAAAATTGTAAACAGACACATATTTTGTATGCTGTACATGTTATATACTGTATTTTTATAATAAAGTAAGCTAGAAAAAAGAAAATGTTCAGAAAACCATTTTTAAAAAGGGAGGGACACAGGGAAACTTCTGGAGGTGAAAGATATGTTCATTACCTCCATTGTAGTGATGGTCACACGGGTATATACATTGGTGCTAACGAGAAAGAGAAATTCTCTACCCGTCAAGCTCTTCCAACAGGAGTAAGAATTACATTTGCCTAAAACAGATGAACAGGAGGAAAGAATAAAGTTTTATTACATGGGCACGGAGGCCCAAGAATGAAACTGAGACAAAAAGAAGTGGCCAAGACAGGCAGCTTTTATACTTTTTAGACAAAGAGACGGTACATCTGTAAGGAGCTGACAGGAGGAAGAAATCCTCGCTTTGGGAACTACAATTAGTAAGGAATTGTAAACAGGATTTTGGCGGCGGTAGTAAATTGGTAAGGAGTAACAAGCATTGTTTCTCCTGCCTTCTTGGCCCTGAACTTCCGATCTCTAGTGATAAGGATATCTCTTTCCCCCCTGGTGCAGGGAGGTTACTTCTCACAGGGGAGACTTATTTCCTGCTTGCAGGGGACAGAGGAGGGTCTGAGGGTCCTTCTTGCACAGGCAATCTCTTGAGTAACTTTTACTTAAAATAATCAATATGCCAAAGCGGCAGACTTTGGGGCACCCTGCCCTTGGCCCCTGCAGCGCAACCTCGCCAAATTATGTGCAGTTTGCGGGAGGGGGAGACATTATATGAAAAGAAAACCTCAGGGGTGCCCGGGTGGCTCAGTCAATTAAGCGTCCGACTTCAGCTCAGGTCATGATCTCACGGTTTGGGAGTTCGAGCCCCTGTGTCGGGCTCCGTGCTGACAGCTCAGAGCCTGGAGCCTGCTTCGGATTCTGTGTCTCTCCTCTCTCTGCCCTTCCCCAACTTTTGCTCTGTCTCTCTATGTCTCTCAAAAAGTAAATAATGTAAAAATAAATTTTTTCAAAAAAAAAAAAAGAAAAGAGAACCTTAGACCAACATTAATTGAAGTCAAAAACTATGAGTCTAGGGGGCACTTGTGAGGCTCAGTTGATTAAGCCTCTGATGCTTGGTTTCAGCTCAAGTTCATGAGATCGATCCCCAGTCGGGCTCTTCACTGACACTGCAGGGCCTGCTTGGAATCCCCACTCTACTCTCTTCTGCCCCACCCCCCACCCCGTCTTTCTCAAAATAAACAAAACACATTAAAAACAAATTTTTTTTAATATGAGTCCTTAGAATAGTATGTGGCATGTTCTTAATATTGTCAGTTTTTTTTATTTAGAAACTGCCTTTTCTTAAATTTCTTGAAATATACAACTAAATCTTTGCACATGCTCCATTTATTTTGTGAAACTGTTTATTACTTTACTCTGACCTTCTGTAATACTCAGTGGCCACAATTCCAGAAATTTTGGGGTTCCAGGAGACAAATAAACTGGCTTCTTCACAGTTCTTTCTCCATTATTTGGTTTTACTCTGGTTGACCCTTGGCTGGCTTTTTATTAGGCTTCTATTTTATTTCTTTCTTCATGCATGTGGGCGTGTGAAGTGTGTACTTATATTTCTTATTATCCTTTTAGTTTTTGGTGACTTTCAAGGAGACAGCGGACACTTTAATTGACTCTAAAAGTGCTTTAGTTCAATCACTGCGTTCACGGAAAAGGGAGAGCACTAAAAATCATTCGCAATCCCATCATTCCTACTGGGAATGCATAAGACATCAATGCAGAGCAATGATGGTATTGGGATGGTTTTACTGAGGTTCCTCTTGTTGTGACTTAACCACTGCATCAGAAACGCACCACTGATTTTGAAGAGCCACAGGTCCTCATTTGCACTTCTCTGACATGAATATCCCCCTGCCCACATCACTCTAATGATAAGACAGAATTTCGGACTATGGTTCTGAGCTCTTTATTATAATTATTTTTATGATGCAAAAAATAAGAATATACATTTTAAGTCCCGTTCGATCATTATTTTCAGTTCTGGTCCCTTTTTTCTTTCTTCAGACATCATCCTGTTATGATTTTACATGTCTAATGTGTGCCTCTAGGGTCTTTCTCATAGATGATAGATAGATAGATGATAGATAGATAGATACATAGATAGATAGATAATGATAGATGGATAGATAATAGATAGATGATAGATAGATGATAGATAGATAGATAGATAGATAATAGATATATACAGCTAGATAATAGACAGACAGATGATAGATGATAGATAATAGATAGATAATAGATAGATGATAGATAGATAATTGATAGATAGATAGATAGATGATAGATAATAGATAGGTATATAGATAGATAATAGATAGATAGATAGATAATAGACAGGTAGACAGATAGATGATAGATAATAGATAGATAGATATAGATAGATACATAGATAGATATAGATATATACATAGATAGATAGATAGATAGATAATAGATGTGTATATAGATAGATAATAGATAGATGATAGATAGATAATTGATAGATAGATAGATGATAGATAATAGATAGGTATATAGATAGATAATAGATAGATAGATAGATAGATAGATAGATAGATAGATAGATAATAGACAGGTAGACAGATAGATGATAGATAATAGATAGATAGATATAGATAGATACATAGATAGATATAGATATATACATAGATAGATAGATAGATAGATAATAGATGTGTATATAGATAGATAATAGATAGATAGATAGATAGATAGATAGATAGATAGATAATAGATAGAGAGATAATGGATAGATAGGTAGATAGATGATAGATAGATAATAGATAATAGATAGATAGATAGAGATAATAGATAGATACATAGATAATAGATAAAGAGATAGGTAGATAGATAATAGAGACATAATAGAGAGATAATGGATAGATAGGTAGATAGATGATAGATACATAGATAGATAGATAGATAGATAATAGGTAGGTAGGTAGATAGATAATGGATAGATACATGGATGGACAGACAGATAATGGACAGATAGATAGACAGATAGATAGACATCTGTATATGATACCCATATGATGCATAGTACTGCACTGAGGATCATAATTCCTCCTCCCAGTATATGCTTCTACAACCTGCTTCTTCATTCAAAACATATATTTTCAATGTGTCTGTTTATCTGCATATTTGTCATCAGTCAACTATAGCATGAGACTGAGTGGATGGTAAAATATCCAGGCAGCAACTATCTATATTTGATCTCCACCATTACATTTTGCCAACAAACTGATATATTTAAAAATCTTAGCTTATGTCCACTGAAACCCCATTTCCAGTAGCAAAGGGCTGAAAAGATATGAAGGAATAAACTGGTCCAAAATAAACAAAAGTCACCTTGAAAGGGGGGAGAGAAAGAGAAGGGAGAGGGCAGGGATGGAAACTTGACTTCTATAAATACCTTTGTTTTATAGTTAGATTGGTCATAATAAAAAGCTGTTTCATAATTTTTAAATTAAAATGTGAAACAAGCAAATGAGTCTAACTGAATATCAAATTGGTGCACAAGCACATAGAGAATTTTTTCAAGTAACTATAAAGCACATATTTTGATTATTCATCCCTTGGGGGACATGTCCTGGGGCAGAAAGAACTACAAAAAGATCTTTCAATAGTTTTTTTTGAGAGAGATTTGGGTATTATTATTTTGGAATTATTGTACATACCTTGCAAGATTAGGCACCTGGGAGATTGCTTTAGACTGAGTTCCTAGAAAGCTTAAGGCCAAAGGTTTTGTGTAAACATTTAATCTCAGAGCACAATCCTAGGAAAACAAGAATGCGTGGATGAGAGAGGGAAGTTAGGAAGGAGAGTCAATGTGAGAGAATGTATTCTAAGAGCAGCCAAAGCTTTAGGACATGCTACTTTCTTGGTCCTGCAGAGCATGTTTAAGAAGTTATTGTGACGCAAAAATACGTGGGACTACATCATGATAGGGGTTAATATCTAAAATACACAAGGAACTCATACAACTCCTCAGCAAAAAAAACAATGCGATTAAAAACGGGCAAAGTACTTGGATGCATATTATTTCCAAGACATACAAATAGCCAAGAAGTACATGAAAATGCACTCAACGTCACTAATCATCTGGGAAAGGAAAATCAAAACCACAATGAGGATATCACCTCACACCTTTCGAATGGCTATTATCAAAAAGACAAAAGATAACATGTGCTGGTGAGGATGTGAAGAAAAAGGAATCTTTGTACCCTGTTGGTCACAATGTAAATTGGTGCAGCCACTATGGAAAACAGTATGGAGGTTCCTCAGACAATTAAAACTAAAACTGCCAAATAATCCAGCAGTCTCACTTCTGGATATATTTCCAAAGGAAATGAAATCACTTTCTCGAAGATATCTATGCCCCTATGTTCACTGTAGTATTATTCACCCTAACCAAGACATGAAAGCAGCCTAAATGTCCACCAATGGATAAATGGATTAAAAAGCATGTAAAAGGGGGGCACCCGGGTAGCTCAGTCTGTTAAGCGTCTGACTCTTGAATTCAGCTCAGGTCATGATCTCACGGTTCGTGGGTGCGAGCCCCGCATCAGGCTCCATGCTGACAGTGCAGAACCTGCTTGGGATTCTCTCTCTCTCCCTCTCTCTCTGCCTCCCCGCCCACACACACACACACTCTCTCTCCCAAAAAATTAAACTTGATTTTTTTAATAAATAAAAATTAAATGATAACATTTTAAATGTAAGCATATATATTGAAATTATTTTTGTAACACACGGTGTTGAATACCTTTCTAACCCCTATGATCATAATCTTGACATACAAGGATAATGTGCAGTTAATGCTCATCCTTCCACAAGAATCTTGCATAAGTGGCTTGTACGACCCAGTCCTTTTTCTGGGTTAACTTAGGCAAGACATCTTCATTGTGTCCCCAACAGAAATGGAGGCTGGTGCAGGCATCACAAAAATCTGCAACCCACAAGAGCACAACTTATGTTTCACTTTGTCGGCGGCCTCATACACGGAGTCATCAGATCATAGTTGGAAAAGAAAACACAGCTACTGAGGCTGTTTCATCTGACTGCAACTGTAGTGTTCAATTTCAGGGCCCAAGGGAATTTCAACTTGAGAAACGCCACTGAGAGTAGCAATACTGAATGAATGTTTTTCTAATTATTCACTGATTCTATGAAAGCATATGCAAGTGTAAAGTGATACTTGTATGACTACGCACAGAGGTAGGCAAAAAGAAACATACTTAAAAATATTTTTTTAAGTTTTTTAACATTTATTTATTGTTGAGAGACAGAAAGAGACAGCGCATGAGCAGGGGAGGGGCAGAGAGAGAGGGAGACACAGATCTGAAGCAGGCTCCAGGCTCTGAGCTGTCAGCACAGAGCCCGACGCGGAAAAAATATGTTTATTAAGAGAGTTGTACCAGATTTCTAGTTTTGAGCCAAGCATGATCTTACCAATCTTCCAGTTCAAGGACAATGACGGTTCAGCCATGCAAAGTTTTACCATGTAACGCCACACATTTCTAGCCATTTGGTAATTACCTACAATTTGGAAATCGGTTGTAAGTCGTCTCAGAAGGGAGGGAGAGGAAGGTGGGAGATTTGCTCCCACTGATTCAATTTAAAACAAAATTTGAATAATTGATCATTTCAGTTCTCTTCACAGGTTACACAAGCTCACCATTGGAGCAGTAATGAAAATGGTACATATTCACTACAATCGAATAGAAGGAGTAAATATTTTAAAACCTAGAAAGAGTTTTCTAAATTTGTCAGAAATTTGATCCCTGTGTCTTTTATTTTTTTCTTTCTCTTCAGTAGAAAGGGATAGAACCAAATCGTCACCAATTATTCTAGCAGTGCCTAACTCACTGTTCTCAAATTTTAACGCACATTAAAAAAGAACTTTACACAGACACCTACCTTTAACAAATAATTGAAAAAAATCAAATGTCAAATATTCAAGGGTTACACATATGTACAAATTTGACTCCTCTCTTAACAGTCAGAGACAAAGAAAAAAGAAAAGAAAAAATGATTCATGGTTTTGAGGTGACCTAGTCCTTATTGAGCAATGGAAGTCTCATCATTTCTGTTTCCAAGCCCTGTAGGTGAGAGGCCAACACTGGAGTCACGGCATTTGGAAATGGAAGGAATCTTAGAGGAAGGAGTCAGTTTCTATCAGAAAAATAGGGCACTCGCCCTTGTCATTCAATAGAAAAAAATCGATATGTAAAACTAATTCTCTAGGTGTGTAAAGAGCTGTACAAACCAACAGGGGAAGGTAAGAAACCCCTGAGTGTCACAGCTCCAGATGGTTTCTTTACCAGACAGTTTCTTCATCAAGCCTGAAGGGACAGAAAAAAGGAGATAGTGTTGAGTCTAGGAAGTGGCCAGCAGAAGCCAGCTCCCCAGAGGGGGGTGGGGGGGCGGGTGGGTTAGAAGAATTGAGACTACCAGCTATGGCTAAGAGCCACATGCACGAGGGAGATCTATGGCGATCTCTCTCTCCCTCTCTCTCTCTCTTTCTCTCTTCCTGGTCTCCAGGTTTTCACTGACATCCCTTCTCCCTAAAACCTAACCAGAAGCTAGCTGGCAACTGGGGGCGTGTGCTGTTTACAGACCAGTCCTCTGAGATACAGGACAGAGCAAGGAGGCCCAGGAGGTGAATCTGAGGATCAAGAAACCAGTAACCCGTAGATTTGCCAAAGAGCTTGGATTCACGCCCTGGCTGTGGCGCTGGCTGTGTGATAGAAGGTGAATTATTGAACTTTACCAATTCTCATTTTTTGGAACAGTAAGATGAAAACAATGATATGTGTGTGTATCTCTCAGAGTTACAGCGGCAGTTAAGTGATACAGGTATGTAAAATCCTAGATGACATATAAAATCAGTGACTGTGGGCATGGGCCGTGTCTCGCCAGTTCACCACGCTGCAACTCTTCCTGACACAAGAGTTGGGTGAATGAAGGACTGAACAAAATCACACCATCCACTAGGTAATCGGTAGTTATTTTAGATAACCCAATCTCAATTATATCCTGGCCATCGACTTCCAGAGGGGCTGAAGTTCTGGTCTAAAGCAATCTGAAGAATCTACAGTTTTCACTGCTAACAGAGAGTTGTAGGGCAGGCATTTGGCCGAGGAATCTACGCCATTAAAAAGAGGATACGGGGGGTGCCTGGGTGGCTCCGTCGGTTAAGTATCTGACTTCAGCTCAGGTCATGATATCACAGCTCGTGGGTTCCAGCCCCGCATCGGGCTCTGCGCGGACAGCTCAGAGCCTGGAGCCCGCATGGGATTCTGTGTCTCCCCCTCTCTCTGCCCCTAACCCACTCGCATTCTGTCTCTGTCTCTCTCAAAAATAAATAAAACACTTATGAAAAAAATTTTTTAAAAGAGGATACATCAATGGAAGTGCAAGTTTTCAAAGGCATGAAAATTTCAGTGTTGTTTTTTTCTCCCCAGATCTGAAAGAGAAAACTCAGTTTGCACTTTTTTAGCAAAATTGGCATGCATTTGAACGTTGTTAATGATCATCAAGGATTTTTTTTTTCAGAGAAAGGAAATTATCAGGGAAGTGTCCTGATACATAACTACCTGCTTCCTGATTAGAAGGCCCTTATGCATGAGAAAACACTTACAATGGAATTTCGATTTTATTTAAAAGAAAAGTCCCATTTGTAGGTGGCACCTTTTAAAAGATAAATGTTTGTGTTCCCTCTTACCACTCAAACAGGAGCCTTCTGGTTCTAAAATGGAAAAGGTGAGAAACCAGTTGCCTAGGCCTATCCCACCCCAACCAGCAGAGAGACAAAGATGGAGATAGAGAGATTGAAGAGAGAGAGAGAGAGAGAGAGAGAGAGAGAGATCGAGGGAGAAAGAATGGAAATCAAAAATGCACATTCCGTTTAAAAGGACACTGGGTCTGTAACTCCAAATGACAATACACAGGGAATCAGTGACAAATTCAGTAAAGGAGAAACAAGGATGTGGGAAGATGTCAAAAAAAAAAAAGACGGGACCACTGTTCTGCAGATCTCAGGCAAAGCTGACAGCAAAATTACCCAAAGCGTTATCGGCAATCCTGGAGCAGCAAATACTGTATAGGCTGGCTCACTTAGCAACCATGCCAGCCTCCTTTGCCAACCCCAATGTAGACAGCAAGCAAGGGACTCGGTCCCTCACCTCTCAGAAGAAATATAGAACAATGGAAAGAAGGAGGGAGGAGTATCAATGAACAAGGGCTGTCATCAGGTTTGAGGTCTGAAGTATACTCAAGTGGTTGGTGGCTGGAAGAGGGGAGACCTGGAGGTGGTCACTGCTCTGGGCTGGGCAAAGAGAGAATTTACCAGAAGGGGGTGGGAACAAAGATTGGCCTGAACCCCTGGCGGTTAGCTCCCAGAGCCTGTTTACCGAATGGCTTCCCCAGTGACCCCTTCCAGTCCCTTCACAGGCAGGAAATTGATGCTGCCTCTGTGGCTTTGGGTCCCCTGGGGTGGGGGGCAGTCCTCAGCCTCGTGGCCCAGGCTCTCTCTCTTTCTCTCTCTCTCTCTCTCTCTTGCTCACACAGCAAATTCTGGTGGCCAAGAAGCCCCACCCATTTTGCAGAGTTCCACAGCAGCCTGCAGAGCCCAGATCTACCGACGCCAAAGCGAAGGTGACCCAGACAGGCCACTGAGACATCGGGCATTAGATACGGAAGGACAAACCATGACCAACAACAGACACATGAAGAAAGCCAGAAACCAGAAAGCAAAAGGCCCAGGTAAATAAATAAATGACTGAGGCCTAAGAGAAATAAATGCATCAGGGAACAGAATAAATTCATTAGAAAATTACAAAAACAAACTCCAATTCCTGGAATAGGAAGTTACAACTAGAAGTTACAACATCTATGCATTTTACCACGTGTAGGTGTAGTTGATACATTTAAGAGATGCCACTGTATTTAATGTAATACAAAGCAAAAATATAGACACATTTTTTTTTCTCATGAAATGGTGAGGACACGGCCCTGGTTTTGCTCTACCACTTACAAGATGCATTTAAAATAATTATAGTGATTTATAATGTTAACCTCACGTCATTGTTGCACGGATTAGTGAGCTCCTCTGTGTGCACATTTATGCCTCCGCGACTCCAACTCTGTATAAGTGTGGTCTGTTACCGTAACATTCGCGGCAGCTTCCGGGACAAAAACCAAATGGCCAAGAACATGAGAGAAAAAGGGGGGAACAGGTCAACGACCTAAAGGATTGTAGTTGAAGGTCCAGCCTCCGACGGATAGGATGATCCCACCCTTTGTGCCATATGTTTAATGTCACCCCCTCTCCCAAACATAGTGATAGAACTTAGAAGACGGAAGTGAGAGCAAAGTTGGAAGAAAGGATAGGAGTATTCACGCCTCCAGCATCCTTGGTGAGGTGTCAGATGTCGGTAGAATAAGATATCCAGGTTAAATACTCTATTTTGTTTTATTTTTTAAGGTTATTTATTTTTTCTTTGAGAGAGAGAGCATGAGGAAAAGGGGGAGGGAGGGGGGAGAGAGAGAGAGAGAGATTGAGAGAGAGCACAGTTGGGGGAGGGGGAGAGAGAGGGGGAGACACAGAATCCAAAGCAGGTGCCAGGCTCTGTCTGAGCCGTCAGGGCAGAGCCCAAGGCAGGACTTGAACTCACCAACCTTGAAATCACGACCTAAGCCCAAGTTAGATGTTCAACTGACTGAGCCACACAGGTGCCCCATATATGTATTTTTAAGTTTATTTTCCAGAGGGGGGGAGGGGCAGAGAGAGAGAAGGAGAGACCCAAGCAGGTTCCGTGCTGCCAGCACAGAGCCCAACACGGGCTCGAACCCACAAACCGTGGGATCGTGACCTGAGCTGAAATCAAGAGTCAGGCACTTAACTGACTGAGCCACCCAGGCGCCCCTAAATATTCTATTTTAAAATAAACAGGTGACCTGTTTCCATTATCTAGAAATAATAGATTTATCAGAAATTGGCAGAGAGGAAAAAAGGGAGAGCAATCAGTGGTGAAAACCCATCTTTCATTTGGATTTGCTAAAAGACCAAGAAGTTATAGTGTAAACACAATCAGTATATAGTAAGTAACCTTCCAAAAGAATGAAAATTGGAGTTGAAATGGTGGCCTCTGGTGAATGGAGCGAGGTGGGAAAAGTTGAGATGGAAAACTGGCTTTTTGTTACCAGCTCGTCTGTATTCTTCGGTTATTTTTTTCCTTGCGTGTCTATTACTTCATATGAAGTGTTATAAAGGAGCCACGTTCTCTTTGCTATAAACTTTCGATGACAGAGCGTGGGTCTCATTCTTTTTCTTTTTCATCGTAATTTTCTTTCTAATCTTGAAAATGCATCTTTAAATGATTGTTTTCCACTTTTTTCCCCCAATGCTATCATTAAAATAATAAGCAATTCTGTGCGTAAGGAATAAATCATTCAAGGGTTGAGACACTGGAATGGCATGATTCAATCACCAGGGAAAAATTAAGGCTGTAATTTAGCTGCTATATATGCAAGAATATCCAAACTTTAAAACCATATGAGTTTTTAAAAATTATTTGTGGATTTCACTGCATTAATTACAAAGTGTTGCTCTTGATGAGAGAAGTGATTCTATGTTATTTTTATCTTATTTTTTCATCTCATCTTTTTTCTAATTTTTGTAATGTTTATTTGTTTATTTATTTATTTATTTTGAGAGAGAGAGAGAGAGACAGAGTCAAGCGGGGGAGGGGCGGAGAGAGAGAGGGAGGCACAGAATTTGAAGCAGGCTCCTGGCTCCGAGCAGTTAGCACAGAGCCGGATGCGGGGCTCGAACCAATTTTTTTTTTATCTCATCTTAAATGTAAATGATGAAGGATTAATATGAGCAGATACAAGTAAGAATATTCAAACTCCACAAAGTAACATGTTTGTGTTAAAATAACACGTAGATGCCCCTTCCTAAAAACTGATCTCGCTACCCTGCCTCCATTTCTCCTCCAGATGCACCTTCCTCAACATTCCTTAATGTTCACGGTTTCCAGTGAGCTATTCTTTGGTTCCTTGTCCTCCTGTGTCTCTCAGTCAGCAGGGGACATAACTGACCAGTGCCCACTTCTCCATCCTTCTCTGCATGCATGCAGCCTGAGTTAGCTCTTTAGACAGAATGAGTCACAGGGTACGTCCACCATGATTCACCCGTTTTCTCAACTTCCAGATTACTGCTCGACCACACCACGATTCCACAGTTCCAGATCTTTCCAGATTTTAAGTTCCTCAAATATTCGACTTTGCTTCCTTCCCACGTGGTGACTAGTACAGTCCCGGGGAAATAATAGATCCATTAGCTATTACTTTTTTGTGTGTTAAGCTTTATTTTAAACAGCATCCTGCCATCTGTATTCTCCATCAGTATCACAGTCCCAGCCAGCCTACCAGGCCAAAAAAACAAAAACAAAAAACAAAAAGCAAAAACAACAACAACAATAACAACAAAACAAAAACCAAAAAACTGCTCTCTATTTTTGTGTCATTGTTTTCTCCTCTTTTGATTGATTTTATTTTACTTGTAACCTTTCTCGGTCACCTAAGTGTTTTCAAAAACGTGATATTTTTCTGGTGGTGGCGCGTACAACGTATATTGATTTTCTTTTTCGAAACCTCACCCAAAGCAATATGCAAATGCAAGTCCAAAACACCAGAATACACATTAATTTATGACATTCAAAACTTTGAAAATGTATAATGTACATCCTTATCATATTTTCAAGGTCCTGAGGTCACTTGCAATAAAAGACTCGTATCTAGTAATGTCATTTAAAATGCAATAGGTTTCAGAAAGCCTTACATTTTAGACCAAATACCTAATTTGTATTCTTTTGGCAAAGGCAAGCTTTGGCTTTCCTCTTTTAGCTTGGAAGAATATGACAAAATTCTCATTTAGGAAAACTAGCCTTTTGGGGTTAAAATATCTGTCTATGGATCTCTAATGTATCAAGGACTTTCAACTTGTGGTCTACACATGAAAAGATTACATTTTTTCTTTCAGTAAGTGTTCTCAAATTGTGCTAATCATCATCCTACCTTTCCCACTGTGTGCCTTAATGACATTTTGGCAAGATTCAGTCACTTTCCACTCAATTTCACCTATTTGAAAAGTCTCATTTTCATCTTTAAAGAGTCAAGACTCCAGCAGCTTGTGGGTAGGGCGGGTGGGGGACCAGCTGGGAGGAGAGGCCTAGGTGCAAGGAAGGACTGCTTTGGACCTATCTGCCCTGTTCCAGGCACAAGCTAGACTCACATACTGGGGGAATAGGGAGGCAATGGTTGAAGAAAAAAAAAAGTAAACTTCTCTCACCTGGGTAAGCAGAGGGCAGCCCTCCCCTTTGGTCGACTGATACTCTCCTCTGCCAAGGTCCTTCATGTCACTGGTTCCCAAATGTTGCCACTCTTACTTGCAGGAGCCTCTGTAGAGGCCTCTACACTAAAATAGGTAGTCTGAGGGGCACCTGGGTGGCTCAGGTGGTTAAGTGTCCAACTCTTGATACTGGCTCGGGTCGTGATCTCATGGTTGTGAGACTGAGCCTTTGGGCTCTGCACTCACAGCACAGAACCTGCTTGGGATTCTGTCTGTCTCTCCCAATCTCTCTCTCTCTGACCCTCTCCCGCTCGCTCTCTCTCTCTCTCCCTCAAAATAAATAAATAAACATTTAGAAAAATAACAAAATAAAATAGGTAGTTCTAACTCTGGACAGCCCTCTTTCATCAACATCTCTTACCACCACCAAAAAAAATCTACCTGCTGCCTCTGGATGGTGGGCTTTCCTTACCCTGCAAGTGGCCTCTTGCATGGGGTACCCTAGTGAAGGCTTAAGCTTAGCTATTGGTAGTGTCCACTTGATTTACAGTGAACTTGTATATTCTTGGCATGCCTCTCCCAAACTTCTTCTCTGTAACCTCACTAACTCGTTTCCTACGTTCTGAGGACACACAAAAAAGTCACGTCTCCTTGCTAAGCAACAAGAACCACACCTAGACCCAAGTAACAGACAACTCGCTCATGGATGGGAGGGAAGAGGACAGGGTTTTGACCTTATTGGACTGTGTTTTCAAATTTTCGCTCTAGTTGGAGTCTGGAGAAAAATTAATGAATGGGAGTAGACAAAGAGAGAGCGAGTTCCATCATGGTACCAAGAAGTAGCCATCCTACAGGGATATGATTAAAAACAGTTATCCTAACAGAATATAACGAGCAAATAATTGGGTAGATACGACAATAATAAGTCATGATGAAGAAAGACCAGCTTATGGCCAAACGTGAAAGGACAGGTTGCAGATACGATCCCAAACCAGAAAGGTGAGTGATTTCAAGCTCAGGACATAAGGGATTTCTCCAGAAAAAGATCTGAGTGGTGAATCCAAGCTGGTAGAAAATCCAAAGCCTGAGAGTAACAGGGAAAAAAAAATGCCTTTAGGAAATCAGAATATGTTTATAATACGGAGGCTATGATACGAGGCAATAGAACCTAGGTCAGGTGGCAGTCTCCTACATGATTCTAGCTGGAAAGAGAGCCACATCCAGGATGTGGCTCACCCAGGAAGCACACAGAGACAGCTTGCTATGCCTGCGAGGTCCTGACAGCAGGCATAACACCGTCAAAGTTTCCAAGGTCATTAACAGAAACAAGGTGAAAACAGAACTCTGTAGAGGGGCATTGTTATCACTCATAATTACACATTTTAGATGTTTCAAACTACCAATGCATTCCAACAAGGAAATTATGAAGCTAAATTAAGGGTTTCTCCTGAGGAGAATGAAGATAATGAAGTCTATGTTGAATATAAACCAAAACCAATTAGCTCCCCAACGCTGCAGTGCAGATTATAAATTCCACTGATGCAGTCTGAACCAGCAAAATCAAAAACTCTATAAACTTATCTATTAACACTAAAACAAGCCAGTCGTGGGACAAACAAGCTATCTTAACATTTAATGGCTCGTCAAACAATAAATCTTTTATTTGCATTTTTGCTCTGCTGATGAAAGAAGCAAATCGCTAATAATCAGATCTCCAGTGACCACTCCAGAGCTCCATAATGATCTCCTTCCCCCGATACAAGTCTATCACAACAGGGAAGCAGGAGTCTCTAAATTTTTATAAGAGCTAATTGTTGCTCCACTGACAAACTTAGGAGATGCCTCCTGCGTTATTTAAACTACTTCCCCCAGCTCTTAGTTTGCAAGGTGTTTGTGAGAGCCCTACTGCAGGATGCAAGGGCAAAGCATGTGACCTTGGGCTAGACCAGTCCGTTACTTTCTTTACACTGGTTGGCTCAAGGATGGAAGTGTGACCCGGTATAGCCAGAGAAGGAGTGAATACTCGGGCTTTCACAGGAACTACCCAAAAAGACTGCTCCATGGGAACGAGCCAAAAAGACTTCCAGTTGTAGGGGTAAAGTTAAGGCAGCTGCAGCCTCTGGTGACCCCAGACTCAGAAGCCTATTGCTAATGGAATCAATATGGAAAAAGGGCTGAGAGAGGGAGAGAAACATGGTCTGAAGCCAAACATACTCCTGGACTTTTCAGTTATATGAGTCTGAGGAAAGTATCTTCATTGATACGGTATTCAATACAAGTGAAGATGCCCAGTAGACATGACCTCACTTGTCCCATTTACATACTACCTATTATCCATGAACTTGGTTCTCAATCGTGGGATCTCACAGCCCACTTGGGGTCAGGGCCCATGCCACTTGGACTAAACAACAACACAAGCCAAAGTGGGGTAAATGCCAGGTGAACCACACCAGCAATGTGGTGAGTACCAAGGTTAGAAGAGAGTACAAACATGATGCCTGTGATACAGCAGCGCCCTTCACCATCAGAGCCGCTAAAATTAGCAAGCCTGACTGTAATGTTTATCTTTACATTCCATGGAATTTTGTATTTGCTCTATTTGGCGTATAAATAGATCAACTATTAACTCCCACACTGTATATGCATAAAAATCCCACAATATCACAAGGTATCGTCTAAATCCTCTCGACTCAATGCATCTAAAACTTCTAAAAATAACCTAAAGCAAAAAGAGAGCAAAGGCAAAATGACATATAGTGGGGACTTGGGTTTCACTTCCTTAAATTCCCCTGAAATTTTCACTACCGCACACGGGAAAATGATGTCTTGGAACTTTTTATTCTGCAATAATCACAGATTCAGAGAAAGTTGCAAAAAAAAAAAAAAAGCATATCGTGAGATCTCGTGGATCTCAGCCTCCCACAATGACGATATCCTGTACAACTGGGGTTCAATGTCAAAACCAGGAAATCGACACCACCGCAATCCACAGAGCTCGTTCAGATTTCATCAACATTGCATGCACGTGCTTGTGGGGGGTGCGCCTGTGTGGGAGAGAGTCACTCTATGCGATTTCATCATCTGTGTAGATATAAGACACAGAACCTCTCCACCACCATCCTCGACAGCCACAACCACGCCTACGTCTATCTTCACTCCCTGGCCACCACTGAGCTAGTCTCCATTTCCCCCAATTGTGTAAGAATTCCACACAAATGGGATCATACTGCATATGACTCTCTGAAACTGACTTTGTTCATTCAGCATAACCCCCAGAGATTCACCCACGGTGCCACAAGCACCACTGGTTTATTCCTCTTGATTGAGCCATGTTCCGGGGTACAGTCTATTTAGTCATTCACCCATAGAAAGACACGTGGCTTCCTTTCTGTCTGGGGCCATCGTGAATAAAGCTGCCATGAACTTTCATATGTAGTTTGCACGTATGAGAAAATGTATCTTCATTTCTCTGAGATAAATGCCCCAGGGTGCAGGCGGGGAAAGACTTTTGACAGATTAAATCTTTTAATCGTCCCAAAGACCCCCCTGTTCCTGCCAGTAACATTCTTGGGCTTCAAAAGGCAATGCCACTGCCCGTGTCTTTAAGTTCTGCCAGAGGCAGCATCATCTTGGCTGAGCTGAGTGGGACAGCCTGTTTTTCTGATTTTGAACTCAGTATATCGAACATTTGCTGAACCTCCAGCCTAGTAACAAGCAGCTGAGAATGGAACGATCAGATCTCTTGCTCACCCAGAAAAGCTTTAGGTGCCAGCTAGGCTCGTTTTAGAGGCTGGAAACAGCCACCAAGCCGGGATTCTTGCTTCACAGGCTGGTAAATAGTTCATAACATCACAGGCAGGTATGATATTTTTGCGATCCTTTATCCAAACCACCGTCTAATATTTGAATTCCCAACACAGTGTATGGCAGTTACCTGGGAAGCTCAGTTCTTTATTTTGTGTTACATCTCCCCAAACTCATATTTATCAGAAAAGGGGTGAGTCACTGAGATGTGACTCCAGTTGTTGAACCGCCAAAAAACGTCCATTCTATGTTGTGTTGATTTGTTGTTGTTTGTTGTTCCCCTAAGAGACAACAAATTTCACGCGCATTCTAGGGGAAACACATTCAATAGTCAAAGGAGGAAGAAAATGCATTTCTTGAAGGGCACGCGGAGTTTCCACTTACTTTATTAACAAGGCAAAGATGGTCTCTCTCAATCCTAGTTTTCTATGCTTGTCTCTGAACATAAACACACACACAGCAGAGCCCTGGGGTAGGACCCATGTAGGGAACTTTCCGCACTCAGCGACATCTGTCCAAAGTCCCAAATCATGCAATATCCCCAATGAAAAAGGAGAAAACATGGATTCAGTCACTTCTCCCACAAGTGATGATTGAACACGTATGACATACAGGCTCTGTGATACAGGAGGGTGATTCACAGTGGTGAGGGCAACAGACAAAACCTGTCCTCCTGCAGATGAGACAGGGATCCATGTAGGGTGTTCTGATAACCAGGAACAGAAGGACGCAGTGCTTTGGCTGCATGGAGGAGGGGCACAAACTTAAGTTAGGCAGGTGAAGTCTTCCTGAAGGCCCTGACGGTAAGCTGACTCCTGGGAGAAGAGTAGGGAATAGCCAAGTGAAGGGAGAAAAATGGGGCGAGGAGGAAACACATTTGGGTCAGAGGGTGTAGAAGGCCCAATGGAGGGGCTTTTTCAGCAATAGAGCAGGGGCTTCAGGATGGGGAGCGCGATGGCCTGGGAGGTGGCTGAGAAGAAGCTTTTAATCTGTTCCCCAAGGATGGGTTTTTTGGTACGGTTGTCTTTTTATTTTTAAATCAGTTTCCTTAAATGTATCTTCAGTGTTTTATATAAATACAATGTATTTACTGGAAAACTCCAACCAAGATGAAATATTGATACATTTCAGTTTAGGGGCGCCTGGATGGCTCAGTCAGTGAAGCAACCTACTTTGGCTCAGGTCATGATCTCACCGTTCATGGATTCGAGCCCCGCGTCGGGCTCTGTGCTGACAGCTCGGAGCCTGGAGCCTGCTTCAGATGGATTCTGTGCCTCCTTCTGTCTCTCTGCCCCTTCCCCCGCTTCGGTGCTCGCTTGCTCTCTCTCTCTCTCTCTCTCTCTCTCCCCCTCTGAAAATTAAATCAATAAACATCTAAATAAACAAATGAATAGATTGTCAGCCTAGATGAAAAACCAAAGACTTAACGGGCAGAAAAGAAATCCACAGGTCAAATTCTTTCAAGGGGCTCCATGAGCTCCCACATCCCCATGTGCACTTCCCCACCCACTTCCACTTGCCTCGTTCAGCCCCAGTCCCCCCATCCCTCAGGATGAGTCACCCCTTTCTGTGCACCTCTGAAGCATCTTACACATTGGTATTAGTTACCCTAAATACAATAGTAATAACAATAAGTGTGATACTGGGGTACTTGGGTGGCTCAGTCAGCTGTCAGCACAGAGCCCGCCTCAGACCCTCCTTCTCTCCCTTTGCCCCTCCCCTGCTCACATGCATGTTCTCTCTCTCTCTGTCTCAAAAATAAACGTTAAAATAATAATAATAATAATAATAATAATAAGTGAGATCTTAACAATTATTTTATGATTCAATTATTAATAATGATGATGGTTATGATAATATGGTAATTAATTCATTTATTTAATGAATTAATGACATTCAGATTACTATTGCACGCACTTGCAGAAAGTCTTCTGACTTCTACCGACCTTCATCTTGGCATCTCTGCCTTCCCTGAGAGCTGAGCTCCTTAAAGAAGGACCAGATGTGTATAAGTTCGAGATCTCAATTCAATCATTCATTCATTTACTCACTTAGTATTTATTGAGAACCTGCTATGTGCCCAGTTATGGTCTCAGTTCAGGGCATGTATCAGTGCCCGTGTAGTCAACATTCCCTGCCCGCTTGGAGTCGTAGAGTCTATACTACAAGAAGCACACAGTTCATCGCTGGAAGGTTCAAAAGGCATTTGATTTCCAGGAAAGGAGTCAAGAGAGACTTCCAGTTGTCCACCACTGCTGGGCGGAGTTTCTTTGAGGAAGTTTGAGGCTATATGCCAGTATTCTGTTCAGTCTACACAGAGGCATTTTAAAAGCTACGCTCCCTCAAAACGGAGCAGCTCTCTAATCCCTGTCAAAACCCCTCCCCTGTCTTCCTTTCCCTTCCTGCTCTTCCCTTGTGAGAACTGAGGGTCACCATCTCTTCAGGCACATGTGGAGTTGGCTGGGTCTGGAGCCAAACTGGGCAGCGGAAGATACTAGCACACATTTCTCCTCACCTGCAAACTGCTCTCTCCCCTCATGAATAATGAGTCTAGGCCCCCACATATGTCTTTAAAAACCGCATACCAACTTGGTCAAAGTTCTTTGGATCCTTTTGAACAGCCATTTTGTTGGTGAGCCAGTCTGCCCCTAGGGAAGCCTGGAACAAAAGGAGATTCAGCGTCTGTGAATTTGGAGCCTTGACATTCTAGTCTGCGGATCAGTGCGTGGACCAGCACACTGATCTCTCTTTCTACCTGTATGAGAGTTTAGTTTTAGATGCCTTATTGCCATTCTTGGCCACTAGCCTTCTAAAGGACCCATGAGTTTACCTCAATAAGTTCACCTAAAATTTAAATCTCCCGTTTGAGAGTTTGGGAGCTCACTCCTTCTCTCTGGGTTCCTGGACTCTTATGCGATTTCACCCGACCCCTCCCCCAGAGCTCCACATTGTACTGGGAGAGGCAACCTTTGCTCAGACCTAAAGCAATGAGTGCCAGATTTCCTTATCCTTACATAACAAGAGAGATCATCCAGAATATTCCTATTCCAGATTAATCCTCTCCAAACTGGACTGCATTCTGGATCTCCAGACATCAAGAAGACAAAATAGTTGTTTTCTTCTTTAAAGCCCACCTCATAATACACCCTGATACAATTTCCAACCAGTGTTTTCTAAACATGTCTAATGACAATAATCACCCAGAGCACTTTAAAACAGGTTCCCAGGGGCGCCTGGGTGGCGCAGTCGGTTAAGCGTCGGACTTCAGCCAGGTCATGATTTCGCGGTCCGTGAGTTCGAGCCCCGCGTCAGGCTCTGGGCTGATGGCTTGGAGCCTGGAGCCTGTTTCCGATTCTGTGTCTCCCTCTCTCTCTGCCCCTCCCCTGTTCATGCTCTGTCTCTCTCTGTCCCCAAAATAAATAAAAAACGTTGAAAAAAATAAAATAAAATAAAATAAAACAGGTTCCCAAACCCTTCCCTATGTAGAATGTGGCTTACTACGTTTGCATGGAACCAAAGAGCCCATACTTTGTAATAGGCTCCCAAGTGATTATTACCATCATGTCAGTTTGCGAAACACGGTCTTAACTAGTCATGTCTTGGGTATTGATTTAAAGCTTCCAATGAGGATGGAAATGAAGAATGTTTATATAGATGCATTTGAGTTTAAAACATTAAGAGGTCAGATTTCTCTTCAAGAGACTGATGGCGGGGCGCCTGGGTGGCGCAGTCGGTTAAGTGTCCGACTTCAGCCAGGTCACGATCTTGCGGTCCGTGGGTTCGAGCCCCGCGTCAGGCCCTGGGCTGATGGCTCAGAGCCTGGAGCCTGTTTCCGATTCTGTGTCTCCCTCTCTCTCTGCCCCTCCCCCGTTCATGCTCTGTCTCTCTCTGTCCCAAAAATAAATAAACGTTGAAAAAAAAATTAAAAAAAAAGAGAGACTGATGGCATTTCCTTTGTGTATATACCCAGAGGTGGGATTCCTGGATCAGATGATAGTTCTATTTTTAATTTTTTCAGGAATCTCTATACTGTTTTCCATTGTAGCCTTACTATGCACATTCCCTCCAACAGCATACAAAGGTTCTCTTTTCTCTACATCCATCAATTTTTATCTTTTGATTTTTGATAACAGCCATTCTTGCGGGGGTGAGGTATATCTCATTGTGGTTTTGATTTTCATTTCCTTGATGATAAGTCATGTTGAGTATTTTTCACATATCTTTTGGCTATGCGTGTGCATTATTTTGAGAAATGTCTATACAGGTCCTATGCTTATTTTTAAATCTGGTTATTCGTGTTCTTGCTATCCAGTTTGTTTTGCTCACGTATCTGGGGATCAGCTGGGTGCAAGGAATCTAGGCTGGGTTCAGCAGGAGTTGTTTCGGTCTCTTATATATTTTGTGACTATTAACCCCTTATCAGATGTATGGTTTGCAAATTCTTTTTCTGTAGGTTGTCTCATCACTCTGTTGAGTGTCTCCTTAGCTCTGCAGAAGCTTTTTAGTTCAATGCAATCCCATTTGCCTATCGAAGAGGAATTTTAAAAAAGGCTTCCCAAGTCTTCAACTTCTGAAGTGGACGTGCAGTAGAAAGTGCAAGGGATCTATATGTAGGAAAACCTCGATCGCTATTGTACGACTTTCATGCCAAACACCAGCCTCCGAGGGTTCATGGTCCAGTGGGAGACAGGAAGTAGCAACGATCACTATAAAATGTTGTAGGGGCAGGAATGAAAGCATGCAGTGGACTTAGGGGGCTCACAGAGCGGTTCACTAGGTTGTGGAGATCAAGGAAGGCTTCTGGGAAGAAGTGATGTTTCAGCTGGCTTTCTGGATCTCCTGGCCCTCATTTTCCTCATTCTGTAAAACGGGAAGACAAGCTTTATTGCCCAGGCCTGTTATGTGGATTGAATAAGTTAACCTAGCACATTACTGGCGCTCAACAAGTATTAAACAACCTACCCTCTTTTCTTTTGGTTAAGAAAACCTAAAAACTGTCCATGAAAAGGAATATAGAGAACATAACCTAGAGAGAAGTTTCTCCAAGTATAATGGGGTATAAAGCAATAATGACTAATGTACCTTAACCTTCCATTCTGCATATAAAACAACATCTCCCCAGGTGCTGCTTCCTCCATTTGGTCCTTCCTGCAATTATATGCATTTCAGAGCAAGAATTGTCTCCTCTGTGTTCTGTGCGGTGCCTGGCCCTGTTTCCAATATGCAGTTGGATGGAACTAAGTACATTTTATTTAAATTAAATTGACACCCTCACATGCACATTCTCTATTTTGCGAGTCATGTATAATCATTAATCCAATCAAGAACCTTGTGAGGAGGTTATATTCCTTCCATTTAATTATCCTGGGTTTATAATCCATGGTCGAGGAAATCCGGAGATTGAAGCTCTCTTGTTGGCCTAATCAGTAGATAATGAAGATTTAAACGAAGGCTTCCTGATTTCTTTTCCTTTAATAGAGATGGCAGACCATTTTTCCAGTTGATGGCTAATTTACTAAGAAAAATCATTTAAAAGACTTAACAATTCCTATCTTCCTGTGATAGACACATATTACATTTCAAAAGTAGACCTTAGATTGCTTCTTATAAGAACAATAGATTATTTTTAAATCTGCATCCTGAAAAACAAGCCTAGATTTTAAAGTTGCAAAAAAAAAAAAATCCCTTTACTAAGATAAAGTCTGTTTCTATTGTTTATATTTAAGTGATTTATTTGTTATTTTTTAAGCTTCGGAAGTAGCTTCATGAAGATTTTAGGTAGCTGGGGATTTTTGGTCTTGTCTGGGTTTCTGTTTGTTGCTTTTAGCTTGTATTCTGTGACCATGTTTGTAAGATATTCCATCAGGGATAAAAGAAGCATGTTTTGTGATATTTTTAAAGCAAAATTTGCCAAGTTTCTTATAAAGGAAACACGACCTTGGATGAGCTGGAGCACACTGCAGACAGGCAATGCATCGAGTACAATGATTACTGGGGATTAGAGCTGATAGGGACCTACAGACCAATCCAGAGATTACCAGGGTTATCTTGGGATAGATACATCCCACCAATACAGGGTTCTACAAATGCTTAAACAGTTCTGAAACTTAAGTTTTGGAGATTCCACATGAAAGAAATCCAGATTTCCAACTTCTCATGAAAAATAGCTGAATCTGACAATACAATGCCTCCATTCGTGCACGATCACTTCCGGCTGGAGCTGAGGGACGGTTACCTTCTCTAGAAGGGGTATGGGATATGGCATCAAAACACCATCCCCCTTCCCTCATTTACTTTTCCTTGCTGCCCTGATGGCGATCGGAATTTGGAACACCAGCCCTCTCCTAACACCCTCGTGTTGCAGAAGAGGAAGTTTATCCAGGGTAAACAGAGCAAATTAGTTCTATGGCCCTCATAATGCTGCATAGTAAACAACCCAAAAGCTCAGCAGCATACAACAATAAGCGTTTGTTTTGCTCACGTATCTGGGGATCAGCTGGGTGCAAGGAATCTAGGCTGGGTTCAGCAGGGGTGGTTTGGCTCTGCTCCAGATGTCACTCGTGCCCTTCTGCCATCGGCGGAGAAGCTGGGCAGCTTCTTTTCAGGAAGGTGACAGCAATGGAAAAGGGCAAGGGGATCACACAAACCCTTTTAGTGTCCAGAGTCGTAACTAGCAAGGCTTCACGTCTGTCCCTCAAGTGGGCGAAGCAAGCCACAGTCTGAACTAAAGTCAAGGAGTGGGGAAACGCAGACTGCCCCTTTAATGGGAAAGACTTCAAAATCAGGGCATGGACAGGAGCAGGGGCAAGGTTAAATAATGCAAGCCAGCAACCTGATCGGCCCCCGAAGACGTCTTCAGTCACCCATTGCACAGTTTCCATGAAGCCCCACGTCACGGCTTTGCCTTTCGTTTCTGCCCCAGAACCATCTGATTTGGAGAGAGCTGATCTAACCTTACTATATGGACAGGAACACTTGTCCAGAACCCCAAGGAAACCCTGCCTCCTAATCCAGTGTTCCTTGCCTTTCAGTCTGATGGGGAAGCACTCTTATCTGACTTGAGTGAGACAAAATGATCAGTCGGTTTTGCTGATAGAATTCCAGATTTTGAAGGTTTTAACAAAGCTTGGAAGCCAATAGAGAACGGAACTACAAATCACTCATTAGGATGAGTTCTAAGTTTTCAAAGCAATCTCTTCCTTAGTAATTCTCAGAGTCGCATTTCACCTTATATAATGTATAGAAATATGGCACTCGAGACCTCCATCAGGGAAGCCCAATCATCCTACAAATTAGGCAGCCTTATTTACTTTAACTTGAAAATCTCAACAGGCTTCTCTTTCCTTTCAGAACTGCCTTTTGTCTTGTTCTCTGCTTCTAAGACTTCATGCTATACTCAGAAAGCCAATAAACCAATTGACTCTCTAATGAATGGAAAAAGGAGAAACAAAGCTTAGTAAATGAATTTTAAAATGCTTACTTGTAATGTCATTTAAAAAAATTGCCATTGGGATCCCATAATTCCTTCAGGGAAGCTCCAGTCAGACAGGTGCTCATTTTTTTCTGTACCAAGCAGTCCCCCAAAAGCCTGCAAAGTTAGGTGAGCAACACCAAAGGCGGCAAGGGAGGGATTACCATGGGGCTCTGTTAGCTGAGCCTAGAACTAGCCCCAAATGCCCAGCTCCTGGTGTCTTCCTAGGACCCTCACCCTGTAGCGGAGCTTTCTGGAGGCACTCTTGTCATCCAGGCAACATCCACCTTCCATCTTGCAAAATGAAGAAGTACAAATGTGGAAATCAAAGCGCTCAAAGGTGCCAACAGTTCAAAAGCTCCAAAAGTCCCCAGGCCATCTCCAATCTTAAAGTGTACAATGTAGGGGTGCCTGGGTGGCTCAGTTGGTGGAGTGTCTTACTTCAGCTCATGAGTTCATGAGTTCAAGCCCCGCATTGGGCTTTTGCCTGTCGTCATGAGCCTGCTTTGGATCCTGTGTCTCCCCTCTCTCTACACCACCTCCACTCACGTGCACACACACACTCTCTCTCTCTCAAAAATAAACATTAAAAAAAATAATAGTAAAAGTGCAAAATATCAACCTCCCTCCCCATGACACGCACATCACAGTGGTCAAACTCTTACAATGTTTTTTAAAAATGTTTTTTAACTTTCTTTTAAATTATCATTTATTTTTGAGAGAGAAAGAGACAGAGTGTCAGTGCGGGACGGGCAGAGAGGGAGACACAGAATCTGAAGCAGGCTCCGGGCTCTGTGCTGACAGCTCAAACCCATGAACCGTGAGATAATGACCTGAGTCGAGGTCGGACACTTAATGGACTGAGCCACCCAGATGCCCCTAAACTCTTTCAGTCTTTTGACCTATGAGTCCCCCCTAGGCTTATGTTATTTCCATGGAGGAAGGGAGACCATGGAGGAGAGTTTTTATGTCTCTCTCTCCTCCTTCCAAGTCCAGAGTAAACTGTTTTTTTTCCTCTAAAGTCTTTCCTATCCACAATATGCATATTTTGTTGACTGCTTTGCTGATTCAAGTCTTTCCCATTTAGCCAACGAGTGGGTGATGCTAGATGTTTCCGTGGTCCTTGGTTACCTCTTTATCTACTGTGAGTGCTTTGTGTTTATCGTGACTGTTCCCCAAGGAGAATGAAGTGAATAGAGATACAAAGTTTATGTAACAGCTGGGTATTAAAGAATTCCATAAAGAGTGTCTACCTCCATGGATTTCAACATATCCTGTAGGGATGAGAAAAAGAATTTACAGATAAACCACTTTATTATGTGCTCTCAGGGATTTAAAATCCTTTAAGTCCGCACAATCACAGCCATGCCGAAAGTTTGCATTTTCATTTTGTGGATGGGGTGGGGGTGCTCGGAGTTGAGAGAGATGACATCACTTTCTCAAGGTCACACTTGGGAGCTAACAGAGCTAGCGTCGCGGGGGTAGAGTCGTGGGGCATGTGAAGACCTTGGACACTGCGAGGCCTCTGTCCTTGATTGAATTCGACAGTCTCAACTCCTTCTCAGTTCTCTTTCCAGCGCCTGTAAATCATACATAAGAAATAAAATCAAAGTTATCTCCCTCACAAAATGGTTGATTGCGCCATTACAAGCTTCTGCTTGTTTGTTTCTCCGTGATAGTTTCTGAACATACTGTAAAGATATTTGAGAAAGCATTAACACTGCCAGGCTTCACTTTTCTTCAAGAATTCTTTAGGACAAATCGACTGGTGCCAAGAAGCATAGGCTCCAAGACCAGGATACGTTTCCAATGTCTTGGTTTTGGATAATTCCAGAAGTTGTGCCAATGAGTATAAAACCTGCCTTCCTCATCCAACTGTGAGAGAGATAGACAGAGAGGGAGGTTGAGAATGCTTGTGTGCAATAGGCAGGCTTCAGAAAGGCTTGTCACACATGCTTTAGATTTCCATTTGTGCCTCAGCTGCCAGGGTGACCAGGGAAACCGATGACCAAGCTCTCCTGGGCATAGTTGCAGTAAAACTTTCACCATTGCCTCTCCTACTTTTTTTTTTTCTTCCATTAAGGATTAAAAAATGCTTTTGCAGGGAAAGTAATAAAATATAAAATTCTGTGATTCAACAGACTTTGTCCTAGTTTTGGGGTTTAATGGGAAGTCTATTCTAAAATCTAGTATCAGCCACTCTCGTTCTTACAGTTATTTGGCATGCTTTATGAACTTCTTTGCACTCTCTGAATGCAATAAACAGGTTGATTAATAAGAATGGAAACACATCATCATTTGTATGATCCCCTCCCCTTGCCTGTGGGCCGGCCAAGTGCCTTGCTCTTAACCAACAGGACACAGAGAAGATGGTGGGATGTCACTTCCATGATTACCTAACCTAAGATAGTGACTGCTATCTTGCCTGAAGATTCTCTCCCTTTTTGGCTTCGATGAAGCCAGAAGTCATATTGGAGAGGCCCCCGTAGCAAGGAACCAATAACTATGAAGGAACTGAGGCTCCCAGTCCAACATTCTGCCAGAAACGGAGTGTTGCCAGTAACCATGTGAGCTGAGAAGTAGTTATTTCCACAGTACAGCTTTGCAGATGAGATCCCGGCCCTCCTGACATCTGGATTGCAGCTTTATGAGAGATCCGGAGTCCGAAGCCCCTGGCTAAGCTACAAGTGGATCCCTGACTCACAGAAACTTTGAGACAATAAATGTGTGCTGTTTTAATCCTGTAAATTTGGGGGCAATCTGTGAACACAGTAATAAACAACCAACGCTTAGCCTTTAATACTACAAAGGACATAGCAACTACCTTTTGAACCACTAGGTCGTTAGTATAGCTTCTCTATACTGTATTTTCTCTAATACTCCCGAGAGGTAAAACAAAATTAGTGGAATTAAGTAACAGATGGAAAAATGGAGACACCTGGGTACGGCGGAAATGTTGTAAAGCACTAAAATGGATACGGACAACAGCAACAAGTGACTGCAAAACTTTGGTGTGAATTCACTGTTTGGACACTGAGATGTATTTGGGCAATGCACTGTGAATTTTAAGACCAACTGTCCACTACCTTGAAGTGATATTAGTGGGGCTCTGATGTAAATTTTTTCTGTCAATAACGCAGTTGAAAAATAAACCTGATCCTGACACTCCTTGAAAAAAAGAAAGAAAGAAAAAAGAAATGTCCCTCAGTTTTATTCAGTCCCAACCCAGAAATTCTACTCTTCCTTAAAGTGAAAATAAACGCATAGATAAAAATATCTTAATGGTTAATGACCCACATACATCAGGATGAATAAACCCAAAGATGTTTGAATTCTTACCTCTGGATTCAACAGACGGTTTGCTAGAAATGATGCTAGACCAACTTGCGAGGGAAAAGTTTACACACCTATTCTCAACTCTGTGGTTAGTGTCCTCATGGTAGCTTGAATTTGGCCATAAAAGGATTCTCTGCAGAAAGAGACTGGATCCTAGGTAATACCTTTGAGCCACTAAGTTACATGAAGCCTGGAACCTGCTTTCTATCTGGACCTACATCTAATCGTTGAAACAACCAAAAAAAAAAAAAAAAAAAAAAAGGCTCCTTATTCTTTTTGTACATTTGAGTTGGATTTTCAGTGTCTCAAACTGAATATATCTCAACTGGTGCCCATTTTGGAGGGAAAAAAATTGAAGATTTCTTCTGCCTTTTGGGTAAGTTCCAAACCACTATGTGCTCTATGCAACCTGCCTTATTCATCGCCTATTCCAAGAAAATAATTTCATGCTAGCTCACAGTTTTGATGAAAAAATATTAAAGATACTTAAAGAATAATGGAATCAGCCTTGTTTCCAAAAAAATAAACATAATTTTTTAGTACTGGAAAGTTGTAGAGCGTTGGTTTGGCATGGATATTTTCACAATTTTTTTTCTCCATTCGTGGTACAATTACTTCAATACTCTCAAAGAAATGGGTAAACAAAATTCAGGAGCAGACAAAAGGATCAAATCTTCCCGTGGGAGAAGAGGGACTATAGATCTTGGCCTTGCCACGTTTCGTCGTAGGAGTTTATGAAAATGATAGCTGTCAATCTCATGTTCTACATGACAGCATGATTAACAACTTTCACTGTTATGCAGCTGGCAAAACAAAGCAAACGGGCTGTTAATTCTCCTCCAAGTGGAGACAAAGGGAAGAACTTTCTTATCAGGGAGTTAAGTGAGAGAAAACGTTGAAAAAAGAATTCAGAATATATTGTGACATGACAAAATAAAACCAAATTGTTTGGGCTCCTCACAGAGCTGTAAGCCTGCAGGGGAGGAAAGAGGTATGTTGAGGTAGGCTGAGAAATGCCCCCTCCAACCCCACCCCCAACCCCACCCCTCTCCAATGTTACCTTGTTACAGCAAAAGTGTGCTTGCAGATGTGATTAAATAAGGGATTTGGGAGATGGGAGAGTTGTGCTGGGTTATCTGGATGGGCCCTAAATGCCGTCACGTGTGCTCGTAAGAGAGAAGCAGAAGATTTCAGACGGGGGAGAGAAGACAGTGAAATGCAAACAGAGCAGAGAGAACTTTGAGACACTCCACTGCTGGCCCTGAAGATGGATGAAGGAGACAGGGACAAAGGAAAACAAGAAATGCAGCTCTAGAAACTGGAAGAAAGTGGAAGCCCTGCCAAACCATGAGTTCAGCCCGGAGAAACTGACTTTGGACATCTGACCTCCAAAACCGAAAGAAGATAAATGCGTGTTGTTTTAGCTAGAACTAGAAACCACATTAAGTTTGTGGTACAACAGCCACAGGAAACTAAGAAGTTTCTAAATGAGTTTTTTTCTGAATGCATACTCTTACTACGCCTTAAGATTTACAGCACATTACTCTTCAGGATCCCATCAAATGACTTGACTTTACCAGAAGAGATCATTAATCCCCTGATTGGGCAGAGGAGAAGTAATAACCATGTTTGGTATATGCCATTCTAAAATCCTTGAAAATATTTCTTCATGTGATAGCAATATTTGCCTCAACTGGATTTTAAGTAATGGGTCAGAAAAGGTGATTTCTTCAAAAACATCTTTCCACGTGTTCACCCTTGGTTTTTGGTCCTTGACAATGAGACACGTGAATTACCAATTTTAGAGTGTTGTTGATGTTGACTGTTAAAGCACACTGGTGAATATCTAAATCACGCCCTGAACTGTTCATTTAACTTTCAAAGGCTGTGGTACAGCTATAACTTTTAAATGATTGAATTCTGAAAGTCGAGAGTATCTTCTCCCATGACTCTACTTTTGCAGGTGAATGGTAGCTTTGCTTACTTACTCCAAAGGGGGTGCCAAACTCTTATTTCTGACTCCCAAGAAACAAAACAAAAGACAGGAGCTACCCCTAACTGCACAGGAGACAAGTTCAGATTCCACTACTTAACAATTCTCCTTGATAATGCTTCCCACAACTATAACTAATAATCAGTTATGTAATTCCTTATATGATGTCTTTCTCCTTCAACTAGGATCCATCCCAGGAGAGGAGGTTTTATATATATATACATATATATATGTATATATATCCTCACCTTCTAGCTCCTGTACCTAACATTGCCTGGCTCATAATAAGTATCCATTGAATGAATGAATACAATAAATGTAGGATAATATTGTTTTTATTGCGCTCGCTAAGTTATATGACTATTACTTTCATATAATTATATTAATATATTTATATTAACTATTAAATAAATAAGAAATCTGCATCATATGGCGTATTCCCCACTGAAAAATAAGTCAAGCTTAGTAATACACTTTAAAATAGTTTATTTATAGTGCTTGAATATTACAAGGAGAATAAAGTCAAACATATTGCGAGTAGATACTAAATGCTCTATCACCAAAACATGACATAACATAGAGAATACAACATCGGTATCCAGCAGTCTGAATATTAAAATAAAAATTAAATTTATAATTTAATATTGTTAATATTAAATTAGTATAATTACCATATAAGAGTTTTTCTCTCAAATACCTTACATATTTACATATCAAAATAAATGAGAATGATATCACATTTCTTTATATATCATAAGAGAAGAAATTATTTTATCTGCCTTTGAGATAAGTAAAGAAAGCTCCCAGAGTAAACACCTTTCAGGTTGTTGTCAAATTCTGACCAATATAATATACATTTCATTAATAACTACTCCATAAATGTAATTGGTTGAAAATGATACAAAACGGTGCTGCAGAAGATACAAAGAGAAGAAATAAGATCATTCCTGCCACAAAGAAACTCAAATTACTCTAGTTGGAAGGGGTTCCGAAAAGCAGCCTTAGGGGTCTATCCTTTTCCCCCAACTTCCTCCCTATCTCCCTCGGCGCCCCCCATCCCTACCCTGCACACCTCCCCAAACCTACCACGGCTAGATACTAAGCAGGGTCTGTTGGTCTGGTCTGGGAAGGAACCAAAGGAAAAGATGGGCTTGTACTGTGATATGAATGATGGTTGGAAGTAAGATAGGCAGAGAGGAGATTTCAAGCCAAGGAAATGATTCTGAAACAAGCTACAGAAAGAAGAAAAAGTCATCAAGCATACTGAATAATGAAGAGGCTTATGGGACCGTACGTCTCAGAAAGGCTGTGCAGCATAAGCTGTTGAGATAACTTCTATCCTGTAACAGCTGTTTCAAGACCTGTTCCCCTTCCTGCCCAAGGAGAGCATCACATTCTTTGAGCCTTTCAGGGCTGGCCTCGCTATTGAGGGATGGGGCTGGAATTGTTCCAGGCTGAAAAGCTGGTACCTGGATTCGAAACGGCATTCTGCACTGCAAAAATGACACGAGCTTTGCTGTCCTGTGAGGTAAGGAGCTCAATAGCCTGTTCCCGTGCCTCCTCATGCCTCCTCAAATCTGACCAAGTTCACCTCCTTTTCAACCCTGCCATGGGCCTCCCTCCTTTGTACCGTGGCTGCCCTTCCCTCCCTGCCCCGTTCTCACCTTGACCAAACCCTTTTAGGAAGATCTTGTATAATTTTGTAATTATTTCTTCTGTGAATGTGAGAACTGCCTAGTGAAGTCAATTAGACCTGGAATATTTTTTCAGTGATGGATTCAAATAACTTACCTTAATGACCGATCATAGGACTATTGTGATTTCCTATTGCTTATTGAGTAAGCTTCAATAAGCTATATTTTTCCAGAAATTTTTCCATTGTACCTAAATTTTCCAGTTTTTGCCACAAGTTTGCTTACTAATGTTTTTTTTTAATTTTTTTAATGTTTATTTATTTTTGAGACAGAGAGAAACAGGGTGAGAGCAGGAAAGGGACAGAGAGAAGGGAGACACAGAATCCAAAGCAGGCTCCATGCTCTGAGCTGTCAGCACAGAGCCTGACGCCGGGTTCGAGCTCACAAACCGTGAGATCATGACCTGAGCCGAAGTCAGATGTTTAACCAACTGAGCCAACCAGGGGCCCCATTGCTTATTAAGTTTTTAAATTTCTGGTGGGTCATTAGTAATTTTCTATTTCCGATATCTTCTAGTAACCTACCATGGTCTTATTACAGTGCTGTTTACACACGTGTGTTCTCTTCTATTTGTTTGATCAAACTCCTCAGAGATTTATCAAATGTATTTATTTTTTTGTTGAGCTTTTCCATCGTACGTCTGTATTCTATTTCATCAATTTGTGCTGTCATTTTTATTATTGGTTGCCTTTTACTTTCTTTGCATTTATTTTGCTATTTTTCTAATTTCTTATAAAGGTGCTTGACTTGTTAATTTTTAATTTTTTAAATGAATATAAGGATACAAATTTCCTGCAAAGTGCTGGTCTAACCACATGTCATAAGATTTTATATATAGCATAGAGGTTATAAGTCAGTTTAACCTATTTTCTAATTCCCATTATAATATTTTGATATCTAGACTATTCATAAATGTATTTCTTAATTCTGAAACATATGGGGACTTTAAAGTTATATCTTTACCATCAACCTGTATCATTTTTACACCATGAAGGGAAATAAATGTTGTAGGATTCCAAGTCTTTGATTTAACTCGTGTATTCCCTTTTGTCCAAGTATCTGTTAATTTTTATACATGTTCGATGTGTGTTTTTAAAACTGCACAAAATACAATTTACCAAAATTCATGGGATGCAGCAAAAACAGTCTTTTAAAGGAAACTTATAGCATCAGATGCATATATTAGAAAACAAGGAAGATCTAAAATCCGTGATCTCAGCTTCCACCTTAGGAGAGTAGAAAATGAAGAGCAAATTAAATCCAAAGTAAGCATAAGAAAAGCAATCATAGAGAAACAGAAATTATGAAATTGCAAATAGAAAATCAATGGTGAAAATGGGTAAAACCAAAAGCAGGTTTTTTTAATTAATTTACTTTTTTTATTTTAAATAGGCTTTGTGCCCAACATGGGACTCAAACTCATGACCCTGAGATCAAGAGTTGCATGCTCTACTGAGCCAGCCAGACACCCCCAAAAGCAGTTTTTTCAAAATGATCAATAAAATTGTGAAGCTTCCAACCAGGCTAACCAAGAAAAAAAAAATAACAAGATATGAATTACTAATGTCAGAAATGGAAGAAGAGATGTCACTATAGAGCACACAGAGTTTCAAAGAATAGTACAGGAATGTTATGATTAATTTTATGCTGACAACTTTGGTAACCTAAATGAAGTGGACTGAATTCTTGAAAGGCCAGTTTTCTAAAACTCACATGAGAAATAAACCATCTAAACAGGCCTATATATAAATAAATTTAATCAATAATCAATAACCTTCCAGAAGAGAAAGCTCAGATGACTTAACTGGTGAATTCTACAGGACATTTAAGAAAGAAATTTCACCAACTCTCTACAACTTTTTTTTTTTCAGAAGATAGAAGCAGAGGGATATATCCGAATTCATTCTATGAGGGCAGCATGAGCCTAATACCAAAATTAGGCAAAGACATTACAAGAAAAGCAAACTACAGACCATTATCCCTCATGAACAGAGAGGTAAAAATCTTCAACAGAATATTGGCAACCAGTCAGGAAAAGGGAAAAACCATGGATACAGTAAAAAGATCACTGGTTACCAGGCATTAATGGAGAAGGGGTAAATAGAGCACGGAGGATGTTTAGGGCAGTAAGACTATTCTATGTGATAGCATACTGGGACATACATGCCATTACACTTTTGTCAAAACCCATACAACATTCAGTGTGAACCCTAGTGGAAACTCTGGGTTTGGGGTGATAATGATGTAGTAGAGACTCACCAATTGTCACGGACGTATCATTGTGGGGCAGGACGTTGAAAGTGGGAGAGGTTGTGAATTGGTGGGGACAGAAGGTCTACAGTAACTCTCCACACTTCTCACTTAACTTTGTTGTGAACCTAAAATGGTTTCAAAATTAAGTCTATGGATCAGCACAGGAGCTTCGATCGGTTGGGTTTCGACCTGGGCTGGCTTAGGCAACCTCATGGTCCCCCGCTCCTGGGAGGTTACCATATTGAAACCGAAGTTAGTGTGGACACCCGATTGGCATAGCGCACTACAGCCCAGAACTCCTGGGCTCAAGCAATCCTCCTCCTTCAGCCTCCTGGGTAGCTGGGACCACAGGCGTGGGCCTAGATGGGTGATGGGTATTAAAGAGGGTACTTGGGATGAGCATCGGGTGTTAAATGAAGGGAGGAATCACTGAATTCTACTCCTGAAACCAATATTACACTGTATGCGAACTAACTTAATTTAAACATTTTTTTAAAGGAGGAGTGCCTGGGTGGCTCAGTCGGTTAAGCGTCCGACTTCAGCTCAGGTCATGATCTCTTGGTTCATGAGTTCAAGCCCCATGTCAGGCTCTGTGCTGACAGCTCAGAGCTTGGAGCCTGCTTCAGATCTGTGTCTCCCTCTCTCTCTCTGCCCCTCTCCTGCTCACTCTCTGTCTCTCTCTCCTAAAAATAAACATTAAAAATTAAAAAAAAATTAAGGAGAAAAATATAAAAAATGAATGTAAAAAAAGAAAGAAAGAAAAATTAAGTCTACAGGAAAAAAAGAATTTATTTTGCAGATGGGTGCAGTGCTCTCTTCAGATGTGTAGGTCTTTTGTTAATTACGTTGTTCAGATCTATATCCTCATTCATTTTTTTTGTCTGTATATTACAAAATAACACACACACACACACACACACACACAAGCATGTATTTCACCTTTATTTTTCGGGTATCTTCGCCCTCAGTGATGTATCCCACCATTATTGGAAGCAGAAGTTTGTGCTGTGACACTTTCCTCATAAATCTATGCTATTCCCTTTCTCCTTCAAACAAACCTAGTCATCCTATCAAATTCCTACTAAGCCTTCAAGACCTTCCTTTAGGCTGACGTTTCCTAGACCGCTTTCCTGACTGCCTAGCACAGACAGTGACTTCCTCTATTGTACTAATCTATACTCTAGTATTGTATTATTTATCTCCTCGAGGGCAGAACTTTACTGTAGCAAGCACCTCGAAAGTTTACTTTAAATACTATACCCTAAACAATTGCTTGCAGCATAAATGCACGATAAAATTCATTTTGCAGAATTATAATGGAAAAAGGAGAGATTTGGCTTATCTCACACCTGAATCCTTTCTCCTCTTGATGTGGAGCTCAGATTTCTATGGTTTCTGCCATTTGTATTTCTCCTACTCAAATACAGAATTGTATCATTTCTAAGCTGGGCGACCAATAGCAATTCTGCCTCCTGCTCAGGTCCGGAAGAAAAGCCCACCTGGAGAGAGGGTCCCCAAGGAAATGTATCAGGGCACCTCAGCAGACATGTGAGGCTGTCTCAGATGTCCCAGCTCCAACAGAGCTCCTGGCTGAACACAGCCACTTGAGTGTTCCTAGCCAGCCATATGAAGGCAGAAGATTCCAATTAACTTCAGAATCATGATAAATAATAAATCATTGTTTTTTCAGTCCACAGCCATAGCAATAGCTATGGGGAATACCCCTGTGTCACTCTGAATGTTTGAAGCCAAAAGAAATGTAATAAAAGCCTTACTTTTACCAAAGCATTGGGAAAGCAAGGTAAAGCCCCAACTCAGGGACCCCTCTTGGACTATCAAGTCCAAGGATATGGGTGTACCTCAGAATTGTGATCCAGATGCCAGGAAGCTTTGGAGCCTACTACCACAGTTGTTACCACAACTGCCTCTTTATCCTCAAAGCTGGTTTCTGGCCCTGGATCTTTGGCTCCGACCTCCCTGACTGCCTGCACACGCTCACATCGCCACTGTCTTGCTTCCCGGCCGCCACAACAGCTGGAAGATGGCCGGCACGTTACCACTGCCCCCCAAATCTCACACAAATGTTTCTAATTGCATGCATTGCATTATCTCCAGAATCCTGAACTCAAGAGAGTTTTAAACATGTAGGTTTTAGCTTTTCAACCTCAAAGGCTAGCAGAGAAGTACATTGGATAATGAGAGAAGTCTAGTATCTATGACCACAGTCCTCTGACCCTGCATTTAATCAGTATGACACATAGGAATGACGCACTATTGGGAGTCTGACAAATACGATTTCCTGTCCTGGCTCTGCTGCTTATTAGGTGTCTGACCTTAGCGTCCTTGTCTGAACCTCAGTGTCCCTATCCGTAAAAACGGGAGTCGTTTTCAAGAACTTACCATAGTTTTCATAAAGTTCCTGATAAAATGCCTGGCACATAGTAGGTACTTAGTGACTGATAACAGTTATTAATGGAGGAAGAATAAGTGAAAAAAACATTACAGTATGCAGAGGATTATTATTTGATCATGCAGAAGGGACAGCTAACAGATTATGAGAGAAGAAAAAGCATCCTTTCAGAAGGTGATTTCTTGTCTGAATATTGAAATACGAGCACAGCCAGGTAAAAAATGGAGCACAGGACGCCTGTGTGGCTCAGTGGGTTAAGCATACAACTCTTGATTTTAGTTCAAGTCATGATCTCATGGTCGTGGGATTGAGCCCTATATTGGGCTCCACGAGGAGTGTGGACCCTGCTTGGGAATCTCTCTCTCCCTCTCTCTGTCTCTCCCTGGCTCATGTTCTCTCTCTTTCTCTTTCCCTCTCCTCTCCTCTCCTGTCCTCTCCTCTCCTCTTCTCTCTCTCTCTCCTCTCTCTCTCTCTCTCAAAAACAAACTTATTTTTTTTAATTTTTAAAAAAATATTATGGGGGAAAATTGATGGACAATGATGTTTCTCTCTGGGCTCACTATTGTTGAAAACTGACCTCTGTGCTTTGGAGCCAAAATATAAACGAGAAGAAAGAGTTTGGGATAAAGAGGAACAAATAGCTTCATTGCTTTACTGGGAAAAAGAGGCTGCCGCAGGCCATGGCCTTCAAAACGACAAGTCCCCCAGGGAAAGGGACTGGGTGGGGGGGGGGGGGGCAGTTAATAGGGAAATACAGGATCTAGCCAGTTTTGACGGGAATTGTATACATGCTACCAGCCTCCTTCCTCATGTCTTTAGGGTGGTACCGGGTTCCTGAAACAAAAGGCTAAGAAAGGAAGAGAGTTTTGCAGAAGAGAGGAAAAAGGTCACTTAGTTTAAAATCGATCTTTGCTGAAGCATTAGAAGCAGCCATTGGAAGCAGCCATTTTGATTTTTGTTCAACTTTATGCTTTTCATGACTCTACAGATAGGACTAGGACTCCAATGGTTCTGTGCTATAAATCTAGAACACTTCATTAAAAGGGTATTTAATTTAATGTCATTAGCCTCTAACTTTCTCCCTTTTGTCTTTCCTTCTATGTGGTACACTGGAATGCAGATTGGATAAGCAGTATACCTGGGTAGCATTCTGAGCTTTGCCACCACGTAGATTTTACTCACTAGCTGATCCTGGACACAACACTTAGTTTCTGGGTTTCTGCTTCCTCTTCTAAAAACAAAAACATTAACAATGCTTTTAAAAAGCAAAAACAAACAAACATGACTTAGATCATTTCCATGGCCATTTCCAGCTTTGAAAGACTCTGAAATGACTTGATCCATTTATATCCAAGCACAGCCCAGCAGTTGTTACCAGTTGATTTATCATCCATACATTAGGTGCTCTACCCCTGTTCAAACTGTGAATCCAACAAGCGAATACACATCCAACCACCGAAATAAAGCCTATCAAGTAGATTTCCATACCAACCACTAGGTTTGGCCTTCATGGACAAACTTCAAACTGATCAACATCGGTTGGATAAATCTTGGAACCAAAGAAAGCAGAAAAGGGTAGTAAAAACCTGGTGCCTTTATGGAATATTTTATTGAGCTTTAAGAATCATCCTCATGTGCTTTCAAGTAGTTTCCAACTAAGCATTTCTTCAATGGAAGACAGGATATGTGGCAGGCGTCAGAAAGGCCTTTTGTTAATGTGAACTTGGGGCTTTGTGCACGTGATGATGCCAATCGTACCCTTGAAAAATATACAAAAGCACTTCGACTTTATTAGGATTTTTTAGACTAGTTGCATAACAACTCTCCTGTTGCTTTTAACATTTCTATAAACACAGCGATTTTACTTATTTTTGTCCCTCTAGCAAATAAACAAATAAGGAGAAAGGGGAAAATATTCATTATTGGCTTAGAACAGAAACACATTGTAAAGCTTACACATGAGAAATTGCTAAAAGATAAAGCTATGAAAAATCCTAATCTAGTCATATTAATGAATTCTTGTTTTCTAGTATTAATAAATTCTAATGAGCATGCTGGGAAAAACAAAAGCCCACTAGCTTTCATTTGAATAGATATCCCCAAGACCAGTCAGTCTGCCATTTTTGTTTTGGGCTTCAGAAATGCATGCATAGTGTGTAGTGCTTTCCTTTCTCTGCCTTATCCCTTTTCAAAAATGGGGCTTTGTGCAATGCTATTATATTTCTATTTCACTTCTTTTTACCACAGCGAGAGCAGAGGCGAACAGAGTATATGCACAGGAAATGGTTAGCGCGAATGCAGGCTCACACAAAAACCACAGTCTTGAGAAAGGGCTGGGACTACAAAGATAGATTTTCTTAAAAGAAAAATTTCCTGAAATAAAATAGTTTATTTTTATCAATTAGATCCACCATAAACATCTTTCTCCAATTACCTTCTGCCCACTCGATCAGGGTACGGAGTTAAACCTTCGAAAAGCTACACGCATAGATTCAGTCATAATAGGCTTCTTCTGACGTTGCTTATTAGGAAGAAAAAAAAAGACACTTCCTATCTCTTTTGGAAAGTAAGCAATCAGTTGGTATTTGTTAAGTATGTATGTGGTGTAGTATTCTCTTAACATGATGAAGACAATACCAAGTGATAGCGTGACTTCTGATTGCTGTTAGCAGAGTGCAATAGTGAAAAATAACAAATTATATACACATTTAACAGAGGGCTCTACTCAACTACATAATTTGCCTAATGGCTTTTTATTATAGATTTTGCTATAATGAAGATTTAGGTCTTTATGTATTCGATATTACAGTTTTTCTTCTATAATATCTGGGATTCCTGTATTAAGAGAGTATCACCCTATCAATGAAAAAATTAACAGGAAGATATAATGAAACTAATAAAACCCAAAACCAGTTCCTGGAAGAGACTAATAGTTAATTCCCCCTTGAGAACCCAGTTAAGGAAAAAAAGGAAGAAGTAAAAAAAAAAAAAAAAAAAAAATCCAAGATGAAGAATAAGAAAAACCTGGGCACCTGGATGGCTCAGTCTGTTAGGCATCTGACTCTTGATTTCACCTTAGGTCATGATCTCAGGTTCATGGGTTCAAGCTCCACACTGGGCTCTGCATTGACAGTGAAGAGCCTGCTTAAGATTCACTCTTCACCCCTCCCCCCACTCACACTTACCCTCTCCCTCTCTCTCAAAATAAATAAATAAATAAACTTAAAAAAAAAAAGAATAATAAAAACCTTTAGATAAAAAGGAAGAAATTAGGGGCATCTGGGTGGCTCAATCCTTTGAGCTTCTGACTCTTGATTTCAGCTCAGTTCCTGATCTCATGGTTCCTGGGCCCAGCCCCATGTGGGGCTCTCTGTGCTGACAGCTCAGAGCCTGCTTGGGGTTCTGTCTCTCCTCTCTCTCTCTGCCCCCTCTCCTCCCCCCACAACCCATATCCCTCACTTGTGCCTGCTCACTCTCTCTCTCTCAAAATAAATAAACTTAAAAAAATCCAATTCTTCAAAAAACAAACAAACAAACAAAAGAACAAATTAAATGTCAATAAGAAGAAAAAAACATGTGGGACCACTGGGTCTCTTTAACCAAAGCCATTACCAAAAAAGAAGAGGGTAGTGGTTTTAAATTAAAGGCTTAAGAAACATGACAACCAAATCAATACGTCTTCAATGATTGAATTCTGGATTGATCAAATAAGCTATAAATAAAAGGTACTTGGGGAACAGTAGAAGTTTGTATGTAGTGGGTGATAAAAGTCATTAAAAGATGGTTGTTGATTAAGTTTAGTGTTTTAAATGATATTGTAGTTATATACAAGAATGCCCTTACTTCTTAGACATAAATGCTGAATTATTTAGAGTTGAAGGGTCATGATTTCTTTAATTTAAAATGGTTAAATATAGCTGGGGGTTATATGGACATTCATTGTTTTCTTTTTGGTACTTTTAAGGCCCATTTAAAATCTTTTTATAATAAAATTAAAAAGAATACACACTAATGGAAAATACATAAATCGACGTGTGCATTTCTAAGGCAAATGTTTCTAAAACATGGAAAAATGGGTGATATTCTTAGTAAAATATAAATTATTAAGAATTAAAAGAAAATGTGGTGGCAACTGGATGGCTCAGTTGGTTAAGTTTCTGATTTCAGCTCAGGTCATGATCTCACCTTCTGTGAGTTTGAGCCCCGCTCTGTGGGCTCTGTGCTGACAACTCAGAGCCTGGAGCCTGCTTTGGATTCTGCTTCTCCCTCTCTCTCTGCGCCTCCCCCCACCCACATTCTGTCTCTCAAAAATGAATAAATGTTAAAAAAAATTTTTTTTAAGAAAATGTGTAAATCTTTTTTTTTTTTTAATGTTTATTTTCGAGACAGAAAGAGAGAGACAGAGAGAGACAGAGCGTGAGTGGGGGAGGGGCAGAGAGAGGGAGACAGAATCTGAAGCAGGCTCCGGGCTCTGAGCTGTCTGCACAGAGCCTGACACAGGGCTCGAACTCATGAACTGTGAGATCATGACCTGAGCGGAAGTCGGATGTTTACCAGACTGAGCCACCCAGGTGCCCCAAAACGTGTCAATCTTGAGTAGGCCAATTATGATAGAAGGGATTTGAACGTGATCATAGATCTCCCCTTAAAAATGCACTAGGACCAGCTGGACCCACAGCTGGGTTCTATTTCAACCTTTGGCAAGCAAATGACCCCAACGTTATTTAAATCAGTGGAGGCCATGGAAAGGGACAGAAGTTGCTCCGATCCACTTTAGGAAGCTAGCAAAATCTTCCCCGCAACATGTAATAAAGTTCCTTCCAAAAAAAAAAGAAAAGAAAGAAAAAATGGCCAATCTCACTCATGCATATAGATACAAAATTCTCAATGCAATGTTAGGAAACAGATTTATTTTTATATTGCTCTCTTTAAAAAATAAAGGAAATAATTATGTTATAATTTTGACACATGTCAAGGTGCATTTTTAGGAGATTAGTGGATGTCTGAGGTTATCAAAACCTCAGAGATGAGGAGGAGAAAACCGAAATACCTAGAAGAGTAAAGTAAACGCAGGGTTTAACTATGCATGGAAGAAATTGAAAAGTTCCCATTCTATACTTGCTAATCATTTCCTTCTTCCTCATATCAAGCCAAAATCTGCCTCCAAATAATTTTTACAGATGGAGAAATGAAGGTCCCGGGACATCAATTCCCTAAGGCTAGACTACAAATTAAAGCCAAAGCAGGATAAAGAACCCAGAGAGTGGTTTCCGGTTTAAACTGTTCTTTTCTTTCAACCATGTGCCTCTCTTTGACATATGCACGCCCCCCCCCCCTTACAAGGATTCCAGTGGATTAACAGTGCTAGAACACTATACTGCATGTGGATTGTGGGCAAAATGCACAGCCTGGCAGAGAGCTGCGCATTCAAATCATATTATCTTCAGTGTAATTTTCTCCCAAGGAGGGATCTGTCTTGTAAACACAGTAACAAATCCATATCAAATTTAATATCGTTGCCCATAAACAACATGGAGGCACTCAGCTTTGTCAAATGGCTCTGGCAAGGAGTAATGGATACCCATAAAAATCACACCCTTCAAACCATATTTTACAATACTGATACTTTCTTTACTTGTTGCTGAATAAGACAAGTTGTATCCTTTTAGCAGACAAATGAAGTTATTTTAATTTACCTAAATGTATCAGGGCAAGCAAGCCACCTGTTTCTTTGGACTTGTTTTCTTATTATAAAAACACAGGATAAATACAACTTTTCCTCAATTGGGAATCATAAATGAAGTGTTGATACAGTATTAGAAAATCATTTTAACCTGGACATTTGTATTCCTACACCTTTGTCCTTCTATTAATAGCAAAATACTCCTCCTTCTAATTTCCATGTTATCAAATTCCCTCTCAGCTTTCTCTATGCACAGTGGGGGGGGGGGGCAATATTACCTGCACGTATTTGCCTTTTAGGATGAATGATTTGAGAATCAAATGATATAATGAGTGTACTTTGTAAATTGTACAAATTAGACAAACTTGAAATAGTCAAGCTTCCGGACATGCTGATTGATGTCCAGGTTGGTACCCAGGGTACTGGACTTGGTATCACTTAGGAAAGGTGGCTCAAGGCCATGGGATTAGTGCAAGGGATATTTGTTTCTGCAATCAGTTAGTATCAAGACTTGAACTGACACCCAGTTCTTCAGACGCCTAAACCAATGACTAAATTTTCACACCACTACACCGCTAGATGTTTGGGGAAAGACAGTACAGTTTTCACATTTATATTTCTTTGGTTACGAAAAATGTCCTTTCCTTATGAGGAAATCAGCTTTGGGCAAAGTCATGGAGAGGATGACAGGTGAGGGCTATGGACAACTTCACGCTTTCAGTTGTAGAGAGCTTTGAACCAGGGCAGATAATTAATGCTTACTGCCTCTTAAGAAAGCCACTGATGCTTCTGAATAAGGAGCAAAAGTGCTTGAGCTTTAAAGAAGGGGAGGAAGGAAGGGAGGAGAGTAGAGAGGAAGGAAAGATAGAAAGGAGGGAGGGAGGAAGATGCAAATTCCGTAGTATTTTGGACTTTTTTTTAAATTTTTTTTAACGTTTATTTATTATTGAGAGAAAGAGAGAGAGCATGAGCAGGGGAGGGGCAGAGAGAGAGGGAGACACAGAATCCGAAACAGGCTCCAGGCTCCGAGCTGTCAGCACAGAGCCTGACGCGGGGCTCGAACTCACAAACTGCGAGATCATGACCTGAGCCGAAGTCGGACGCCCAACTGACCAAGCCACCCAGGCACCCCGGACTTTTTTTTTTTCAATATTAGAGCCATAAGAATATAAAATATGAACACAGGTCCTAGCTGATATATTCCATTTCCAAAAGCATACCTCCCACCCACTAATGTTTTATAAGTCAGTTTCTCTGTTACAAATTAAGCCAAAGGCACAGACCATTTGTTTACCTCTAGGCTCCCATGATTTATGGTGACATCCTGCTCGTAGCTGATATTCCATAAATGTCTGCTGAGCGGGGCTATTTCTTTCTGATTGAATGGCTTGCTCCATGCCAACCCAAACAAGGAGGAGACTTAGAACTCGATAAAACTTGATTGCAGGCTATGCATCCTAAATACTAAAAACTAGAGAATGTAAAAGCTTAAATTTGAGGTCATGGAACAAAATTTGCTACCACTGATTCCTAAAATGCCTCTTCTGTGAATTTTGTTTGTGAGCATCCA
Organism: Acinonyx jubatus; assembly: GCF_027475565.1. NCBI lineage: Eukaryota > Metazoa > Chordata > Mammalia > Carnivora > Felidae > Acinonyx > Acinonyx jubatus. The sequence goes on along the minus strand of NC_069381.1, from coordinate 204,905,903 downwards.
TCTGGAATTACGATCCATCTGAAATTATAGACAATGAGGCAAAAGATCAGTGGTCTGAACACTCCCATTTTACAGTGTGCTAAAACACAAATGAAATAATGTATCATGAAATTGTATTCCAAGCTGTAGCACACTATGGGATTAGTGGACATTATTATATAATAATGGATCAATATTATAATATATGGATTATATTATTGTTGTAATTCATGAAATCCCAGAGTCATTGGTTTGCGTTAAGATATTGTCTTCAGAGGGGCACCTGGGTGGTTGAGTCCGTTAAGCATTCGACTTCGGCTCAGGTCATGATCTCATGGTTCATGAGTTCAGGCCCCGCGTCGGCTCCTTGTGCTGACAGCTTGGAGCCTGTAGACTGCTTCAGATTCTGTGTCTCCCTCTCTCTCTGCCCTCTCTCACTCATGCTCTGTCTCTCCCTCAAAAATAAATAAACATTAAATAAAATTAAAAAAAAAAAAAAGATACTGTCTTCAGAATGCCCCTGATATCCAAAGTGTTCCTTGTAAAATGGTATCCTGCTCACTGCAAAGGTTCTTACGAGAAACAAATGTATTAATGTATGATTACATGTATTGATACATGTATCAAATTATTACACGAAAGATTTAAAAACTCATCACTTCTCTATGACTCTAGTAACAATGACATTTACCAAAGTCTCTGTGCTAGGTTCTTTTGAAGAAAGTAACGCTGACTTACAGAAGGCTCAGTAGCCTGTCATTATCCCTACTTTTCAAGTAAGGAAACTGAGTTTAAGAGTTTCTATAACTTGCTGAAGGAAGAAGGAAAATTGGGATTTGAGGCAGTCGGAGTCCGTAGCATATGCTTGTAACCACTATTCTCGATACTGGATGCCACTGAAGATCCACTTGTTTTATTAATGAACTCTTCTTTGAGAAACGGGAACCACGATGAGCATGTTTCTGTATTGATATCTCTTAATTAAAAAAATTAATTGTTTATTTATTTTTGAGAGAGAGCACAAGCAGGAAGGGACAGAGAGAGAAGGAGACAGAAGATGCAAAGGAGGCTATGCACTGAGAGCGGGAAGCCCGATGCGGGGCTCAAACTCACGAATCGCAAGATCACGACCTGAGCTGAAGTCGGACACTCCACCAACTGAGCCCCCCACGCGCCCCTGTGTTGGTATCTCTCAAAAGGAAATAGTGCAGGCGCAGAACGCAGCAACGTGAGGTGATTGAAACAAAGTGGAAGGGGGAAGGTGAAGTCCAAACAGAAATGTGAACCAAGAAACCTAACACAGTCCACAACGTTTCTTGTTTTGTTTTTTTTTTTTTTTTTTAGTTTTGAATTTGTATTAACTCTGTAGCCGTGGCCCTTTTCTCACCCTTAATTTTGTATAACGTATTATTTTGTTTATTTGTGATAGGTGATTATTATACATGTGATACAAAACCCAATAAGCACATAGGGTATATAGTATAATACAGGGAATATAATATAATAAATATAATATAATATATATAATATAATATAATATAATATAATATAATATAATACTGTAACATATTATATTGTAACATATTATATTATATGTCTCCCAGCTATCAAGTTCCCCTTCCCAGAAGCTACAACTGTAATCTGTTTCTTTTGCAGCCTCGACTACAGTGAATTTCAGGACATTTCATCACCCCAAAAAAGAAACCTTTTATCCATTAGCGGTCACTCCTCATTTTCCTCCAAGCCACTGTAGCCCTAGGCAAGCACTAATCTACTTTCTGTTTCTAGATTTGCCTATCCTGAATGTTGTATAAAAAAAAAAAAAAAAAAAAAAAGGTATCATAAACATATGGCCTTTTGTGTCCGGCTTCTTTCACTCAACAAAGCATTTTCAAGGTTCATCCATGCTGCAGCCCATATCAACACTTCATTTTTTTTTCAAGGTCAAAAAACTTTCCATTGCATGGGTATACCACATTTTGCTTATCCATTCATTAGCTGGTGGACATTTGGGTTGTTTCCACTTTTTAGCTATTATAAATAATGCTGCTGTGAACATTGTTGTATAGCTCTTTGTGTGAACAGATACTTTCATTTCTCTAGGACTGGAATTACTGGGTCATGTGGTAACTCCATGTTTCACATTTTGAGGAAATGCCCGACTGCTTTCTAAAGCAGCTATACCATTTTACATTCTCACCACCAATGTGCCAGGGTTCCCATTTTTCCACATCTCCAAACACTTTTTTTTTCCACGCTTTTCATTATGGCCATCTCCGTGGGTATGACATCTCACTGAGACTTGGATTTCCATTTCCCTAATGGCTAATGGTGTGGAGCTTGCATATTTTCTTTGCAGAAATGTATGTTCACCTCCTTTGCCCATCCTTCCGTTAGGCTCCTTGTCTTTTCATTGTTGTGTTACGTTGATTCTTTGTTGTTATTTTTAAGACCTTATTTTTTAGAGGAGTTGTAAATTCATGGCAAAGTAAAGAAGATGCGAAGATCCCGCCCCCTCTCCCCATGTTCATAGCTGTCGCCATTATCAACATTCCCCACCAGAATGGTACACCGGTTACAACTGGTAACCCTACACTGACACATCACAATCAGCCCAAATCGGTAGTTTACATTAGGGTGTTCATGGCATTTTCATAGATTTGCCTCTACAAAACATCTTAGGCAAATCTCTCCAAGGAACTGAGAGATTGGTGACTGCCAGAGACTCAGAGAGTCCCAAATGAGCAGACCTGAAGGCATGTTCCTGCAGTAAAAGGTGTGTGTGTTATGCTGGGGCCAGGGGGAGACACTCAGTTCTCTGCCCTTGGCATCCAGAAGGGGACATAGCTAAAACCTACATGACTGTCGAGGGCTTAGGAATATCCCAGTGTGCACTGTTATTGAAATGTCTTGAGTCTAAAGGCCACTTACAGCCACCTTCCTTCTAGTGTGACCCACGGGATGGACACCATACAGGGTAGGTATTAGAAAAAATAGGTACTTGTTCATCAACTTTATTCATCAAATCTCCTCACATCCATGCTCTGGGTTGATCCTCTGAAGCTTGAGAAAGTAAGATTCTTAGTAATAAAAATACAAGTGATATTCTGTTACTTGATATGGTTGCGGTTGAAGAATGGGTTGTATAGGTTACTTAGGGTTTTAGATCAGTTCAGCGAGTTGCCCTTCCCTTCCAGCACACATTTCTCTCCTCCTTTCTGTCTTTCCAGGCCTCAAGCACTCTGACCTCTCTGATTGCACCAGCTTATCTAAGCTTAGCCTCGGGAAAGTCATCCAGAAACTGCTATTTACCGAGTGTCTACTTTGTGCCACGCAGTGCTCTGAAAAATCAGGGACAAAGACTAGCCATCTGTTCTTGGAAAGTCCGAGTGTATTTAAAAATGCTTGACATATTATCTCTCTAGAGAGAAGGTGCATTTAAAGGGACCAACACAGACCACACTTGTTAGGGGAGAAGGTCGTTGGAAGGAGTTATCCCCACAGAGATCTTCATTTGCCACCACAGAGGCAACTGCCTTCTTTGCTTACCTTTAACTGTGACACTGATTGCATATTTGTCCAGCGATGTGAAAGCACATAACGCGAGACCCAGTCTTTTCTTATGAAGAGTACTACAGAACCAACTGACATTTCAGATGGTTCTTCCCAAATCTTACCGTCTCTGCCCACTTTGATTTCTAGAATGTGCTTCAATGATGCCCAGTCAGTACCTCTGATTAACTAAATCCCATATAGCAGAGAGCTGACTCAAGTGCATGTGTCAGCTGCTCAAGAAGTTTTTATACCCAAGTGCAACCTTGTGTTAAAATTATATATTGGCTCTGGAAAAATGTCAGGATCATGGATCTAGAAAAGGCTGTTAAGGAAAACCTAGAATACTTAGGAGTGGTTGTCCTGGATCTCTCCAGAGGAGTATTCTAGAGGCCAGCACTGCTCATCTACCCAGCCAGCCCCAAACTGAGTGGAAGAACTATTCTGGGGGCGACTCAAAACGAGAATTCTTAGTGGACTTTAGTCAGCTGGCTGGAGACAATTTGCAGACCAGAGTGTGTGGCAAGAGTGGGAGCAGAAAAACAAGTGTTAAGACCACCCCGTTACTGACCACCCTACCTGGTCACCCCACGAGTCAGCTCTAGCCCCCTCACCCTATCAAACACCACCCCCACCAAGCCTCTTACACTACATTACCCTGCTTTGTTGTTGTCGAGCTTCTATGATCTGAAATGCCCTCGGTCACCACTTACATTCGTTTATTTAACTCGGTCATTTGCTGCCTCCCAGCCCTAACCCAAAAATCCTATCAGCCCCACACAGCCTTAGAGTAGGCCTGATAAATCCCCCTCCTTGTCCCCGGTTTCCAGAACAGTAGGAACCGGCACAGAGTGGGCGCTTAATGAATACCGGTTGAAGGCGTGTATGAATTTGTAAGGCCCCGAGGGAGGACTTTGGGCAAAAAAAGACTTCTAAAGGCTGGCTCCTGCGAGGCTGCGTAGCTCCGAGCCACCAGACCCCTACTGAGCCTCTGACCCTTTCCTGAGAATGGAAGGACTATCTGAGCTGCGCCCGCGCCCATTCGCCAGCTTCCCAAGGTAGGGACCGAATCAGGAAAGGCGGCCAGAGCTCCAGCCCCGCCAGGAGCCTCCAAGTGGGGGCGAGAGGCGTGGGCGTGGGCGGGCCCCGCCCGGGGCCCCGCGGCGGCCGCCCCCCGCCTGCCGATCCCTCGGGCGACGGGGACGGCCCCGGCCGGCCAGCTGGAGCCGCCCCACGCGCGCCCCGCGGCCCCCGCAGCCGACACGCCGACACGCCGACACGCCGCCGCCGCCGCGCCGGGGCCGCTCGCCGAGTTGGCTGCGCGCGCCCGGGGGAGCGCAGAGTTTGCAAAGTCGTCGCGAAGCTTCGGCGGAGGGAAGGGGGTGGGGGAGTGGGGGTGCGCGCGCGAGAAACCCGCCTCTTGCGAGTAGAGCGAGGAAGAGGGGGGGAGAGGCTCCGAGTTCCGCTTCCTGAACGGCGGGTGGGTAGACGAGGTTGGCGCGGGGAAGGCCGGCGGGACGCGCGCTCCGGGCCCCCGCGCGAGCGGTGCGGCAGGCGATGGCCGGCGAGCGGACCCGCAGGTTCACCCGGAGCCTGCTGAGACCCGGGCAGGCGGCCGAGCTCCGGCACAGCGCCGCGTCCGCCGCCGCGGTGGCCGTCAGCAGCCGGCAGCAGCAGCGGGTGAGTGTGGCGCGTCCTCCGCGCCTTCCCGCGCGCCCCGGGGCCCCGGGCCCGGCCTCCCCGAGCCCCCGGCGCGCCCCCAGCCCCGACCCCTCCCGCGCCCCCTCCGCGAGGCAGCGCCACCGACGCTTCCCGGCCGAGGGCGCGCTGGGGGGACCGGGGACCCTCGAGCGCAGCGTGGGAGAGGATGCGTGTGGGTTTGGGGGGGCTGGGGAGCCGGCGGGAATGCCTCCCCAGTCACCCCGGCGCCAGGTCGTGGGGGTGCCGGGGACCCTGGCGGTGGGGGAGTCTACGGGAGCGAACCATTCGGGCCACAGGTCTATGCGTCTCCCTCGCCACCGCGACTGGTGCGCCGTGAGGAAAGGATGTGCCCCGAGGTCCTCGCTCCAGCTGAAGCCGGGAGCTCCGCGTTAACGCTGTCGCGGAAATAAATGGCCTGCGCCCCGTCCTCCCTCCACGCGGTTAAAAAGCCACAAACCACTGTGCTCCTCCAGAAAGGGCCCGAGTGGGAGGCGGGAGGGGGGCGGTGGGTACCGGCTGGAGGAGACGTGGGTCATTAAGCATCGAGTGGTTTCTGGTGTTTTTCTAAGATGTTCACGGGGTTCTCCCGCCAAGATCGCTTTACTAGTTACTTCCTTGTTGAAATGCCTTCTAAGTTTTGGGTGATTTCCGCGGGAAATCCCTGGGGCAACAGCCAGCCTTTCCGTCGATACCCAAATCGTATTCCTATCTCTCCCGATGCTCATAAGCTCCAGTAGGTGTCACACTCCGGGGTGGAAGTGTCAGGGGAGAAAAATCAACGCTGGTGGGAATGGGGAGCGAGTGGGAACCGCGTTACGTTAAGACGTGGGCTCACCAGCCGCACTGTTGGCCTGCCTCTTGCTGGACCGGAATCCCACGCTGTGGGTTTCATTTTCCTTATTGCCAGGAAATATCATTAGGAATTAAATGGCTTCCTTTAAGAGTGTCAAAGAAAGTGTTACTCTTGCCAGTCACCCATGAAGAGGGAGCCAAGAGCTGCCCAGAGCCAGTTCCCACAGCCAGGACTTTTCTCCAAAGCCAGAGGTCGGAAAGTTGAACGGAAGCTAATTGCCTGGCAGAGGGAAGGGGCATCAGATGCCCAAACTGGTGGGGGTGACTGGAGTGTGGCCAGGGTTGGTGGCCGGGGTGCCTTTTCTTTCACTTACCACTGGCTGTAGCGCGGAGTCACCCAGAGGTGATTCTGACTGTTGGCCATCACTGGGCCAGGGACCCCCCCCCCCCGATGTTCTGATAGCAGCATGCACATTTTTCGGGGGAAAGGATAAACTGCCCCCCCAAGATGACGTTTGGGGGTGGGAGGGGGGAAGGTTCAATTCGAGTAAAGGATACAGTCAGAAAATCTTGAAGCAGGCATAGAAAATAATTTTTACTATGGAATGATCATTCAGGTGTGTGGATTTGTCATTCTCTGCCATTTACTCTACGATTACTTTTCAGTTGATTCTGAATCACTTGATTTCACTGAATCTCCAGAATGATCTGGTAGAGAAGTGCAGAGAAATAATTTGTAGGGTGCATTTTGAGTAGACAACCCTAGATGTTGTTTTTGATGTTTGTTCCGTTTTTAGGTGGGTTCCCCTGAGGTTTGTAGCACTGCAATGTCTATAAAGAATATGTATCCTAGAGACCTTTCTATCTACGCACATTACCGTCTCCAAATTTATGTCAGATTTGAAATCCGAGGTTATCTTGTCAGAATGAATAAGCTCAGTATCTTAAAAAGGGTCAGGGGAGCGGGTGATGCATTGGCAAAGGTGTCCCTGCTCCCCTCCGCTCACTTCAGCACCTTGGCCAACACTCCTGAATTAGCTCTTGCCAAGACTTCACGGGATGTTACACATCGAATCAGGCAGTTCGGGCAGCGATTTTGGCAGCAAGAAGACACGTGCTTTGCATTTCCTTCTATCAGATAACTCTTAAAGGGAAACAGGAAGGTGATGAGTTCTCTGATTTGGCACCCAAATTCAGTGGGCACAGCATCCCTTTTGAACCTAAAACCTTCTAATTGGACTGTGTGGAGACTAATCCTGGCTTATGTGATCCAATCCCTTAAGAGCCTTTATGTTTGTTGCTTCGAGTCCTCAAATCCTGGTTGTCAAGGGAGAATATTAATAGGATAGAGGAGGAAGATTATGGGTAGCCCTCTTCAGTACAGTCAAGTAGCATTGTGTGTATTCGAGGAAGCTGTCATATATTGAAGAACATTTGAGAGACACTAGAAAGTCCTGTTGAGAAAAACTGTCTCACTGCTAGATTCATACAGTGTCCTTTCCAAAGTCCCTGTTTGGGGGACCAAAATCCTGCAGAATGTTACAGAGAGATTGTTGTAAGGTTGGAGCACTGCTTTGTCCAATGAGAATAGGCAAGTTTGTGACATTAACAAGGTAGTTGTGAGTTGTGGACTGAGAGTGGGACACACACACACACACACACGACAAGAAGGCTTCAAAATGTGTGCGGCTTATGGAGAACACAGAGCAAAGAAATGCTGAGTGAGAACAGCTGACCGGGGCCCAAGTTTTAAGGCAGTTGCTGGGGAAAGTACGGGCATGTGCCAGAGCAAACTTGATTTCGGTTTTAACCCAAGGCACTGTGGCAGGCTCATGTGCAGGCAGACTCCTAGCCAGGGCCAACCTTATTCTGCATCCCTCTTAAAAACAACGATGAGAAGATACCTACACTCCCATGCTCACTGAAACACTTTCACAATAGCCAGGATACAGAAACATGCCTGAATGTCTGTTGAAGGATGAATGGATAAAGAAAATGTGTGTATATACATATATAGTATATATATATATATATATATATATATATATATATATATATATATATATATTATATATGTAATTTTATATATTACATTATAATCTCTATCCCACACTTAAAAAAAGAAAGAAATCCTGTCCTTTGAGAAACTGTGGTTGGATCGAGAGGACATTATGCTCAGTGAACAAGTCAGACACAGGAAGACAACTATGGCATGAATTTACTTACATATGGAATGGACAATGGCAAAACTCGTAGAAGCAAAGACAACTATGGTCGTTATGGGGTGCCGGCAGTCAGGGGTGGGCGGCAAATGAAGAGATGGTGGTCAAAGGGTTCCACATTTCAGTTATACAAGATGAATGAGTTCTGGAGATCCAATGTACGGCATGGTGATGATGTTTGACAACAATGGATTGTATACTTGAAAGTTGCTAACACAGACACACAGTGGTAACTATGTAAAGGTGATGGTTAAGTTATTTATCTTCATCTGTGGTGATTTTCACAATGTAAACCTGTCTCAAAGCCTCAAGTTGTACTCCTCAAATATATACCGTTTGATACGGCAAAAACAACTCAGTGAAGTTGTTTAAATGGAAGAAAGCGATCATAATAACACATAACCGTTATGAACAAAAGCCATATGTTTTTAAAAGAGAAATAGTTGCTCCTCAGTCATCCTAAGTTTTTTTCATGGAAAACAAATGAATCACAACTCATGCCAAGGCCAATCTGAGGATCAGGTAGAGTTTAAGGAACTTTCCAGACACTCCATGCATGGTAGTCCCACAAAGCAAGCTTCTTTAGAGCAGACTGTCAGTTCAAAAATGATTAGAAACATTTCTCCCATGTCAGTGGGAGAGTGTCTTATTGAGTGTTTTATTACTTTTATTACTTAAATACACATACTGTACTTAACCAAAGCTGTAATGCCACTAATTAGAAATTCTTTATAGGAAGCTATTCTTTTTTTTTTATTTTTTTAATGTTCATTTATTTTTGAGTGAGAAAGACAGAACACGAGTGGGGGAGGGGGAGGGAGAGAAGGAGACACAGAATCCAAAGCAGGCTCCAGGCTTCGAACTGTCAGCCCAGAGCCGGATGCGGGGCTTGAACTCGTGAACCACGAGATCATGACCTGAGCCGGTCAGACGCTTAACCGACTGAGCCACCCAGGCACCCCTCTTTTAAAATCTGTGAAGTGTATTTGTGTTTTTGCATGACTTAGTTCATTTAGACAGCTTTCTACAATTCATTAAGCTATGAACCTAGGATCTGTACGTTTTTCTGCGTATATATTTGATAGCATTTCAAAAGAAAAATACTTTTAAAAAATATAGAGATGACTTTTCTGCTAATACCACATCAGGTCTGTCACTTGGAGACAAATGGAGCTTTATTTGCAGAACGTGACCGGGTGAGTCAGAGAAATAGAAGACTCTGAGGAACAAATAATCGTTTGGCCAGTTTTTGCCTAAAGCCTCTTATGTTATTCCCCAGATTGGAACCACTTTATTAACATTCAGTCTTTAACTCATTTATGACATTTACTCTGTTGTTACACAAAAATTTCTCTTCAAGCCATTTTTGTATTGTAACTAACTTTATTAACTTCTTTTATTTATCTTTACTTCTTTATTACTAAAGTATAATTGACATACAATGTTATATTATCTGTAGGTGCACAACATAGTGATTCAACAATTCTGTACGTTACTCAGTGCTCACCGTGACAAGTACAATCACCATCTGTCACCATATGTTGTTCCAATATCACTGACTATGTTCCCTATACTGTCATTTTCATGTCTGTGGCTTATTTTATAACTGGAAATGTGTACTTCTTAATCCCTTTCATCTATTTCATCCATACCCCCATCCACCATCCCTCCTTGTGTTTAAGAGTCTGCTTGTCTGTTTGTGTTTGTTCATTTGTTTTGTTCTTTAGATTCCACATATAAGAAGTCGTAAAGTATTTGTCTTTTTCTGACTTAATTTCACTTAGTATAATACTTGCTGGGTCTATTCATGCAGTCATAAATGGCAAGATTTCCTTCGTTTTGTGAGTGTAATATTTAATTGTGTGTGTGTGTGTGTGTGTATCACATCTTCTTTATCTGTTCATCTATTGATGGATGCTTGGGTTGCCTCCATATCTTGGTTATCATGAATAATGCTTCAATATACATAGGAATGCTTGTGTCTCTTTGAATCTGTGTTTTCATTTTCTTTCGGAAAATAACCAGTAGTGGAATTACTGGATTGTATGGTATTTCTGTTTATCAACTTCTCTTAAAGAAGACACATCCTGCCAGAAGTGATTATACTTAACCAGAGTGTTTTCTCCCTCGCTGCTTCCCCAGAAAGCATAAAGGGTAAGTGGTAGAGAAAGGTCAGTACGGACCTCAGGCAATCACCGGAATTCCATATCCTCACTTTGGTTTGATATTTTCTACCTTCCTGTGTCCTCCAGTGATACTGATTTTGTTCTCTTAGGGAGCTTTGAAGAAGCAGCAGCACCTTTGACAGACCAACGATCTGTGGTTGAGAAGTAATGAGTCTGTAAACATGTTTACAGGAGCAGGAGGAATTTCTAGAAGGGAGAATTTTCCTCCCCTCGGAACGTTGTGGTATTTAATAGTTGAGAGTAGTAGGGGGCTTCAGAAACTTGAGTGGGAGATACTAGAATTTCCAAAAAGTCATATGCTGGGAGGAGTAGTGAGTGACAGATGCAGAAAGTGATACTGAAGGAGAGCAGAGCACTTGTCTTACTGTCAGCAGCCGGGGTCGAAGCAACAGGCAGAGCGAAGACCTGTTTGTTTGGCACCCAGAGCGCGGTCTCCTTGGGCTTGGTATGGGTTGGTTTTGACAGCACTCTTCATATCCAGGGTGTTTACTCTTCAGCAGAAACCACAGCCCTACGGGTTTATGTTGCTTACTGTTCTTTGATAAAGAAGGTTCGTGGCCTGGGGAAGAAGTCAACGTGAACTTATTTTACAACCGCAAGGTCAAATGTAATTGATTGTATCAACTAATGTGTTGTTGTTGTTGCCGCCTTACTTCCCAAGGGCATTGCAGAAATAACTTTGAAAATAAATCGTAACAGGGGACCCAGACAACTTCTAGAAGGAACGAGTGTGGTTCTTGGCCGTCTTGTTCCTCACAACCATTTTCTCCGAGGCCTAGCACAGAAAAAGAGGAGTAATACGTGTGTTGGGATAAACCATTGGTAGAGAACCCACATGGTGCCTGGCACAGGGTTCAGGGCTTAATTCTTAGAGCCATCCTATGAGGACGTTGCTATTGTTGTTACAAATTACAGAGGAAGCCATTGAGACTCACAGGGTTGAATACCTCGCTCTAAGTTAAGGAACGTCTCTTGCATCCTGAATAGTAAGTAGCAGAGCATTATGTTCCAGGGATGTTGTGGCTTCAGCAGCATCTCTAAGTTGGAAGACATGAGGAGTTGAATTCGCTTGATGTTGCCTCCTGATTGTTAGCTCTACCTTGGGAATCCTGTCCTTCCCAGTGATAATGCAGAATACCCATCAGTGTTCACTTCGGCTTTCCTCTGAGGTCCAAAGCCACAGCAAAAGGTGTTCCCGGTACCCCTAACCACGACAGACCCCCTTAAGGCAACCAGAGCTCAATTAATTGTTCAGTCCTTCATATATAAACTTGGTCAGCCGTCCCCAGGCCATTTATCTGGCAAAGTCATAAGCATATTGTGAAAGAGGGTGGGGTTATTTCTTCTCAGGCCTGCGTCTTTCTAGGACAGGCTGCTTCTCCATCTCAATCACTTCACCCCACTCCAGCAAGTGCCAGAAATTTTCCAGTGCATCAGTGTGTCCCTGAGCACGTATTTTTGTTCAACTCGGTTGTGTTGGGATTCGTTTTTCTCTCACTTTCTTATTCAAAGGAGCGATTCCAAGTGTCTTACAAGAAAAATGCATGTAAGACAACATTAAAAAACATAGTAAGTAAAGGGGCAAATGGCAATATCAGCAACAACAAAAAAGCAATATTAGGAAAGTTAGATGTAGTCAAGAGTAGGTCAATGGACTAGGATCAGTGAATATAACCCATAACCGTTAAGTGCTATGGTCTTGCTAAGACTGCTTCCTAACGGCCAAGTCAAAGAGGAATACTTGATCAGCCCTGAGATTAAGAGGTCTACAATATACAAGAAAATAATTTGCTCTATGTGTGCTCAGCTTTAACTTATACCGAGACTTAAGAGACAAGACATTTTTTTCTGTGACTTTTCGTACTGGGCAGTATAGACTTTCAGCTCTTAGAATGTGGCCCATGGACCAGGAGCATTAGAATCCCATGGAGGCTTGCTAGAAATGCAGAGTCCCAGAGTCCCCTGGGGACGCCGAATCTACTGGGAGAGAACATGCATTTTAATAAGATCCTCTGGTGATTCGTAAGCACATTAACATCTGAGAGACACAAAAATAAGGTCCGACTTCAGCTGTATTTTTGCTGTATATTGTCAGGTAAAGGCAATTGCATGAGGGTCCAAAACAATATAGTTTATTCTGCAACTCCTTGAAAGAGTTGCTTGAGGCAAAAAATAAAGTTCCAATCACCTAGAAATGTATGGAAATGGGGATCGGTTCATTGCTAAGTGACTTTGGAAAGTCCCTTGATGGTTTCTGTTATATTTTCTCCTTCATGCGGCACCTTAATTGTGGTGTGAACTTACGCGTCCGGGTTAAGTAAAAAAATTCCATAACGTTTATGAAATGGTTACAATATGAATCTGCAGAAGTCTTCACCCTGGTTATAGTCATAAAGATGTGTTCCAGGGTGAGGCCGGTGTTATCCGGCTTAATGAGAATTTTTAAGCAGGATCACTGCAACTCATGAAGGACTTGGAATAATGATTCTTCGTTGCTATCGTTGAAACCCTTAGTGGTTTGAAAATAATTGGTTGTACCGGAAAATCTGATTGCTAGAATCATAAAATCATGCAAGTTTTTTTTTTTTCTTATAGTCATTGAGTCTCAGAAAAAACATGATTTCTCTCCTTCACATAGGAACGCCCTAAGGATTAAATTCTATGTACTACATGCAGGCATATGGTCCAAGGTCCCTCTGACTGGCTGTCCTTCACCCCATTTTGGGATGCTCTTTCCTCGCCTCCACTGGCCATGAGCACTTTGAACCATGTGGCCAATTTGGGAGTGTAGGGAAGTATCAGAGACCAGAATTCCCTCCCTGGCTCTTTGCTAAGTCATGCTTCTTTTTGAAGTTTCGTTTCCTCATCTTGGAAATTAGGGGATTAGATGATGAGGTTCTTGCACTTGCTATCCCTCTGCCTTACAGTTCTCAAGACTCCTCCTTCTCATCCATCAGGTTCTCAAACGTCTCCTTCTCAGGAAGGTCACCCTGGGTCACCAAGTTGAAATGTGTTCCTCAGCACCCCCTGCCACAAACCTCTGTGCCCTGTTACTATCCGTCATTTCCCTTATAGCTCTGGCGACCGCCTAGGATGATCTTTTTACGTATTTAATTTCTTGTTTCTCTTTTCCAAACTTCTTGCTTTCATGTACATGTGCCAGTGAGAGAAGGAAACTTACCTGTTGCACAGCTTTTATACTCTATTTACTATATGGAAGTAAGCACAGCAGATGAGGTGCTAACAGGAACATCAGGAGGGTGGGCTGGTTGCACATCGGTTAAGAGATGGTAATGGAATGATGCCTTACGAATGGCTGGTTTGTTCGTATCTGCTAATGATGTTCCTGGGTCACCTTCTTCGAAACTGTGGAAATGCAATTTATAGAAAGGTATTGATTGAGCACATCCTATGTGCCAGGTACTTGACTCATATAATCTCTTTTAATCCTCCTGACGACCGCATAGCAAAGGATTTTCATTCCTATCGTCGAGATGAAGAAGGTGACGTCTAGACGTCCAGCTTGCCCCAGATCCAGTATCTAGTACATGATGAATCCTGGAGGCAAGTGCAGGTAGCCCAACTCCGGAGCCTGTGGTCTCCACCGCTGCTCAGACCTGCCCGCTCTACCAGGCAGGCAGGCTGGCCTCATTAAACATGCAATTAGCATCCGTGCAAGAGAGCAAGGACAGAAAAGGAAACCCCAGAGCCCCAGCCATAGGAAGGGGTTTGGAAAAAGAGTTTCTTAACAAGAGATGTGCAGCTCTGCTTCACCATTCTTCATTTATGACATCTCAGCAACGCGGGATACCAGGAATGACTCCAGCTTTGGACACTGTCCATGCTCAGACATTCCCCTGGGGTGGGACGGGCACAGAGTGGGTTAAGCTTTGCAAACAAAGGCTCCTTCAACTCTGCAAGGGACACCATTGGCTTCTTCTTCTTCTATAGAAATACATTTCTGGCAGATCAACATGGGGTAATTGGGTCGCAACAGTACATCTGTTACATCGTCTACTGTAGTCTTGATTTTGATGTTCCTGTTTACAAACGAGAGGAGTTGTGTTTTTTTTGTTTGTTTTTTTGGTTTTTTGGTTTTTTTTCCACTGAAGTGAGATTTGTTTGCCTCTTATCTTTCACAGCAGTGTCAGTCAACTGGAAAGAAATGCTTGTTTTTGCTGGACTCGACATGTTGACCTACATTCAATGATGTAGAAATAACAAAATTTAATGAATGTGGCTGAGTTTGTGGCAACAGAGAAAAACCCTTGTCTTTGAAAATGTTACTATTTGGCAACCGGACTGTGAGGTGGAAACGCCTTTGGGGCTAGAAGAATTAATGGACCCAAATCAGCCAAAGTTCCTTTAATTGTGCTGCTAAATGTGAAAATAGTCAGTTTTTCTAATGCAGTTTCAGGAGACCGCCTCTCTCCTGAGGTAAGGAATTTGGGAAGCTTGGCACCAAAATGGCAGAGTTTAACAATAGGGTCTGGGGGGGGGGGGTGTCTTTTTAAAAAAGATGACACCATTTATGATGGCACAATGAGCTTTTCTTTATGTAATGATTTCAGTAATTACAATTCAAGGGACTAATTGAGGCCGTCAAAATGGCCAATGACTTTGGCCTTTCAAATCCCGCATTCTATATAAAGAATCCCGGCGTGAATGCTTGAAGTGGCAAAGAAGCAAACAAAAAAAAAAAGGAACAAAATTCGCTACTCAATGAAATGTGATAATTAAATTATTTTTGAACATCCGTTGTTTATTTGATTAGCTCTTCAAAGTCCCTTTGTCACTGGTCTTTAGAACAGAGAAAATGGAAATGGATTAGAGCTGAGTAACGGGCACGAAAATGAAAAGTGATGTGAGAACCCAGTGACTTTTATGAAGAAGAAAATTTAGATATGGATAACTGATATTTAAAGTCACTTACCGTTTGTGGGGTTTTTTTGTACATGATTTGTTTACACATCAGACATTGATTCAAAAGAGGATTTCATTTCCAAATGAAAAGTATTCCAGGGTATACGTATCTATGCTTTACTGTATCTGTGTACCTAGCTATAAGGTTGCCCTGTATGTGAAAGTAGTAGTCATAAAGTTGATCAGCATACTGATCTGGACAGATAAGATTCTTTCAGGACTTTTCTGAGTGCTCACAGGGAAGGTTCATTCATTAACTTCAGTTTTCTTGAAGTCAAGAGCCATGATGTGGCTGGTGTCCAATCACGTTGAAAAATGTTATCTTTTTACCGCCAGGAAGCAGTGGTTTCCAGGCTGAGTAACCTTGACCAAGTCTTTAAGCTTCCTTGGCTTTCAGTTTTCTTGTCTTTAAAACAAGTAGGTTGGACGGTAAGACTATTAAAGATGTTTCAGCCCTAAACATCTAGGGAGTTCTTACTTTTTAAAAGAGGTTTTCATACGGGATTAAAATATGTACATTTTTTTTTCCATTTCAGTAACACTATTATTGATTAAGATGTCTGGTTTTAGCAACTGGAAGAATCGGTTCAAATTAATTACAACCAAATGTGTATTTCAGTGGTGAAAATGGCAGCACCGAATGGCTAGCTGAGGATGTAATGGAGGGAATGAATGGCTGTTTACACATTCTGAGGACAGGTTTAGGGGCTTAGAATTGGCAAAAGGACAGTTAGCAGGGACAAAGATGTGCGAGACAGATTTTTCTGACCTAGTGGGTGCTCCGAAGCGAGGTTGCAATCTCATTTCCCTCTTTGCCCTCCTGCTGAGAATAGAAAGGCCCATCTACGTTAAGAAAGAGAGGATTTCATGGGGCACCTGGATGGCTGGGTTAAGGCGTCTGACTCCGGCTCAGGTCATAATCTCACGGGTTTGTGAGTTCGAGCCCCACGTGGAGCTTTGTGCTGACAGCTCAGAACCTGGAATCTGCCTCCTGATTCTGTGTCTTCCTCTCTCTCTGCTCCTTCCCCTGCTCATGCTCTCTCTCTCTCTCTCTCTCTAAAAAATAAATAAACATTAAAATTAAAAGAGAGAGAGAGAGAGAGAGAGAGAGAGGATTCCAGTTGTGTGCCCAGCCTTTGTAATTACAGTTCTTTGGCTTACAGTCCAGGTCCCACGTGACCGGAATGTAGGTGAGTTTGAACTCTCCTGCAAGCCCCACAGCTTCTCACTCCCATCAGAATGGCAACAAGGAGCTCTCTTTTTTTCTCGTTCTCTCTCTGTCTCTCTGTTTTGCCTCTGCCTCTTCACCTCCTTCTCACACCTGACAAAGGTAGTATGACCTGTCCTCGCCCTAGTAGGATTTCACAGTTGTTAGGAAGACAGCAGAGTCTTTCCCAGATCGTCCACCCAGCAGCCTGATCCCTCACAAGGTCCAGGGTATTTCATTCAGCAGTTAGAGACCAGCCTTGAATATATAAGATCGCCATGGACTTATCCCCCCGCAGGTATCCCTTTTGAAGGTCCCCTGATCCCTTGGGACAAAAGGCATAGAAATGGGAGACTAGTGGTATCGGGAATAACATTTCATCACTTCGCTGGTGGCCGGTCTGATCTCTGGTACAGTTAACCACAGTTCACATGACCCCTGTCCCCGTTGCCTCTTCTGGACCGGGAGGACGGAGGATGGTTTTACCCACACATTTCCAATACCCTTTCAAGGACCGACACTGTGGTTATCATTTCCATATTTCCAGGGCAGCAAAATGTCTGGCACATAGTTAGATGCTTGCTAAACGCTTGCTAAATGTAAGAAGGCACGTCCCCCTTAGAGATGGCGGAAGTACGGGAGAGGCACATTCAAGACAATCTGAGTGCCTGGTTTGCAGCAAAGAAAGTCCTAGGTATGTCCAAGGAGAAATACTTAGGCAATCAAGTATCAGCATAGAGTACCTGCTCAGTAGTCACCAATTGAATTGAAGTGAACTGAACAGAGTTGAAGATTCCCACGAAAGGCTATCCAAAGACGAAAACAAACAAACAAACAAACAAATAAATAAATAAGTGTTGGTCGGCATGAATGTAAACTCTTGAATAAATAAGATTCAGCTGAGCAGGTGTTAATCATTGTTCCAACACCAGCTCCTTCTCTCGTGGGCGCCCTGCTGGCACACACAGGCCCCACTGTTCAGCCAGGGATGTTATTGTCGTTCCCACAGATGCCGGGAGCAATCACGAGTCTGGGGCAAAATGGAACTCTGAGCTGGGTGCAGAAAATGATTGATTAAAATTCAGGAACAGTGGGCGACAGAGTTTTGACGGCAGTCCGTTCCCAGTCCCATGATGGAGAGTGGTTTATATTTCCAAGAAAACCCTCGATATATTCACCAAAGCTATACGATTTTATCAGTGAATGTTCATGCTGTTTTAGTTCTCAAAAACTCTCTATTTCTTTTTTTTTTCCTTTAGGTCAGGGGGCTTTCCTGACACCGTTTTAGGATACCGTAGCAACTGCTCTGTGTGGTTTTTGTTTTAATTCCGCTTTTCACTTAATAGTCTGTTTTTACGTCTGTACTTTTTAAACTCTCGGGGCTCTTATTAAATTAATAACTCAAAGTCTAGAACATAACGAAGAAACAACTCGTGGTAACAGCTCGTAATAGCTTTCGGTGTGTTCATTTGAGACAATTTGTCTGTTCACAAAGAAATACTCTTTGGCGTACGTTGAAGCTAATGTTGGACGTTTCAATGTTTGATGTGTGTTAGGTGATTCAAGCTAAATTTTGTCCTGAGGGTTCTGTGTTCTGTATACCAACACTGCCTGAAATACATGTGTTGAATAAGGAGAGAGGACTGGCACTACATTGCTTGGAGGTTAAATGTGTGCCTCTGGCTTGTGAGTGCAGGGAAGGGTAGAGTTGTGTTCTTGGCTTGTGTCATTTCCTGTAAGTGGACATGATGCCTCTCGTAATCTGAGTGATGGCATGTGATTCCGGGGTCCTCTGAAGTGATCAGAACTTGACCCACTCTGGGTCTCCGTGACTTTGTAGGGATACAAACACTGTCACTAGATTTCCATCGCTGCCGTAATGAGATTATGACAGATTTCACACAGATGTACTATCTTGCCCTAGTGTAGGTGCAAAGTCCAGCAGGGATCCTACTGAGCTAAAATGAAGGCGTCTGCAGGGCTTTGTCCCTTTTTGCAGGCTTGAGGGGAAAATCTATTGCCTGTTCATTTGGGTTGTCGGCAGAATTCAGTTTCTTGCAACTGGAGGGCCAAGGTTCTGGTTTTCTTGCTGGAGGTAAACTGGGGGCCATTTTCAACTTCTAGAGGTTACCACATTTCCTGCTCATGGCCCGTTCTTCCATCGCCAAGGCCAGTGATGACGGGTCAAGCTCTTCATGCATCTCTCATCACTCTGCCTTTCCTTTCCGCTGTTAAGAACTCATGTGACTAGATTGAACTACTTGGATAATCCAAGATAGTCTCCCCATCTCTGTGTCCTTAACCTTAGTCCCATTTGCCAAGTCCCCTTTTCCATGAGAGTTAACGTATTCCCAGGTTCCGGGTATTACGATGTGAATATCTCCGAGGAGCCTACCACAAACACTTGCAAGGATTATTAAAAGGAGCAAATCCTCCCCAAACACTGTTTTCTGATCCTACTATGAAGTGGAGGAAACAGTCTTTTGTAGGAGACCAGAGCTCGGTTCCAAAACCTGACCCTTTCTATTTGTGTGGCCTTGATGAAGTTAAAAAACCTTAGCTTTTTCTCTTTGTAAAATAAGGAGACACACAATTCTCATGAGGTTTCAATGATATCACACCTGTGAGTTCCTTAAGCTACATTCATGTTCATTGTCATAGCTGCCGTCCACCCAGGGAGAGTCTTGCTCATTTGCTTCTGTGCCCGCGTGCCTAGGAGTGGGCATCCCTGTAATTTAGTAGACAGTAGACTATCACCAGATCTGACTGGAGTGGGGCCTGCTCTGGGTATTCAGGGGAATCTGAACTCTGTCTGAAGTCTGCTTTGTCTCTGACCAAGCCTCATTATCTTTTTCTCTGAGAGTAGCTTGACCTGTGGGTGATCTCAAGCCTAGAAGACCCTGAACTTCCTTTTCTGTATTCTCTCTAGTATCGTGTACTGGAGAGCCTGGTGGATGGGACCAAATATCTGTGTGTCAGAGCCAGACAGGCTGCCTACAATTTGTGTACATTGGCTCAATGACCACTACTCAGAAAGATAGGCTGAAACTATCTTTTATCTTTTATCATTTAACCCCACGGTTAAATGAACCATTTAACACGTGAAATTTTATTCAAAATGGCATCTTTGATTCACTAGTAAGGAGAGACTCAGTACATTTTTGGTCACAGAGAATGGATCACGTATTCCTTAATATATTATCAGCTCACAGAATACCTTAAAGGAAAATGAACCACTTAATGTTGGGGTTTACCAGGGATCTAGCCTTAGATCTTCTCCCTGCCTTTCCTGAAAAACCTCCCTACAGGATTTATCCGCACACACAGGTTTGCTCTCACCTGTGCACAGATACCTGTGGTTCCATCTCCACCTTGTGCTCAGCTTCTGAGCTCTGCCCCTTGATGGCTGCATCCTGGAGCCCCTTAGTTACCTCAAACTCAACAGGATCCATGGCTAACACATTTCCTTGCCTCATAAATCTGTTTCTCTTTTTTCATGAGTGTCGTATCTTGGTTGACCCAGTTCATCTCACACTATAACCATGCTGATTCCCGCCCGCTCTCTGCCTCCCCACATCTGATCATGCCCCCAGTGCTGACCATTCCATGTCCTAAATAATTCGACATCTCCCTGACCTCCGTGATCTAGATAAGTTGCTCATGATTTCTTTCCCAAGTTGTCTTTGCCACCTCCTTGAGGGTTTTATCCCAGCCTTCTAACTGGTCTGTGGTCTCCTCACACCGTCTATAATCCACCTTCCACACTTTGCCTCTATTAACATGTGAGCACACAGCTTGGATCGTGAATCTTTTATTCCTGAATGCTTCTAATGCTCGTGATTACTTCCTCAAGGGATCCTATCTCACCTGGCTCCAACCTGCCTTTCCAGCCTCACTTTCTAGGACATTCTTTCTTCAACTATCCCCACCCTACAGCCACCCAAGGTTCTGGGCATTTCCCACATATTCCATGCACGCTACCAGCTGCCTAGAGAAACCTGCCTTTCTTTCTCTTCTTGTTCAGCTCCTACTTGCCTTCCAGATCCAACTCGTTTCTTCCTTTACCCGTTACCTCCCCTTTGAGTCCACTGATAGACAATCCCTTCCTCGTCTCCATTTCCATAGTACTTCTTGAACACATGGTTTTTTTGTTGTAATTATTTAGTCATTGCCTCACCTCATCAGACAGTTACAGAGTTTTCTTATAATGCAACAAATGACTCTTGGTTGGATGGATGGAGAGAGATATGTGTATTTTTATAGTTTTTTGAAGTATGCTCCCCACCTCATGTCATTTTTGAAGGGGAAATGCCCCGCAGATATTGTGGGCAAGAGGAACAATATGGCATTACCTTTCTCTTCCTTACTTAGATGCTTAAATATTACCTAGCTCTGGAAATAATAGCCCGGCATTCAGGTCCAGTGCTTTTGACAAAATGGAACAGGTTCCGAGATTTTTTTTAAAGGACCCATTTTAATTATTGCCTTTCAATGATCTGATGTGACTCTAAGGAAAAACTGTATTTTCAGTGTGATTTCTTTGTATTTTGAAGCGCACACCCTATTATCGTTCATTGGAATTTTTAGCACCCGAACATTTCTACCATTTCTAACATTTGTTTTCCTAGTGGCACATTAAAAAGTACATTAAATTTTTATGAATTATCCAGTTTGCTGGGAGAAATAGAGAGACATTGAATTGTACCATTGCTAACATTGAAAACCTTTGATCTAATAGTTCCAAACCCCATCATGCCCTTGCTGCCCAGGTTAAAAGACCAGTGGCCGCCCTTGAGCACCTGGCATGCAACGTGCATCCGTCAGCCATAGGCTTTTGTGTTTGTTCTTTCCCAGCCCAGAAAGCTCTTTCCGCAGTCCTTCCTCGGCTGCTGTCTCATCCTCTCCTTGAGGAGCCCTTCCCTGATCACCCACCCAACCCCGGTCACTCTGCTTTTCCTCATCCCCAAGCACCCCCCCGCCCCCGTAGGTAACCAACCCTTGGACACCGTGCCCATCAGTCCCCTGCTTCGCTTTACCTTTTCCTTTCTTATTTTGAAGAACATTCAGGTTTACAAAAAAAAATCTAAATATATTTTGTTTGTAAACTAGTATAAAGAATCTCATATGCCCTTCCCCCAGATTCCTTGAATGTTGCCATTTTACCACACTTAAAATTAATCACCATCTCCCTCCCTCTCTCTCTCTCTCTCTCTCTTTCTCGCCCGTCTTTCTGTCTCATTCTGTTTCTCTCCCTGTCTCTAACACAAGCACGCACACACACACACACACCTACACCTTTTGTTTTTCTGAAACATTTGAGAAAAACCGCATATGTGATATGCCCTTTGAAGAGCTCAAAGTAGTTCAAGTATAGTTTTTGAAAACACTTCTCTTTTTTAAATATATTTCTAATGTTTTTATTTACTTATTTTGAGAGAGAGACAGACAGAGCACAAGCAGGAGAGAGGCAGATACCAAGGGAGACACAGAATCCAAAGCAGGCTCCGAGCAAGCTGTCAGCACAGAGCCCGACGCGGGGCCCGAACTCACGAACCACAAGGTCATGACCTGTGCCGAGGTTAGACGCTCAACTAACTGAGCCACCCAGGCGCCCCTGAAAACACTTCTCTCACATACCTATAACATGATGATCAAAATCAAGACATTAACATTGACACGATAATAATATCTAATTCGTAAACCTGATTAAGATTTTTCCAAGTGACCCACTATTTTTTGTTCCTGGTCCGGGATCCAAAGATCACATTGCATTTAGATGTCATATCCCTTTGGTCTTCTTTGACCTAGAAGAGTATTTAGGTCTTCCTGTGTCTTTCTTGAAAGTGCGATTTTGAAAAACACGGGCCCATTGCTTTGTGGAATGGCCCTCAGTCTGGTTTTAGACTGATGCATTCTCCTGATCAGCTACCAGCTTTGCTGTTTGGGGCAGGCATGTCACAGAAGCCATGGGGTGTCTTCAACGCAGCCCGTCAGGGGGACACGTCTGCCATGTTTATATTCTACGAAGTTACTAGTTTCCTGCCTTAGTCAGCCGGGACTGCCAGACCTACGTACCGGAGACCAGGTAGCTTAAATCACAAACACTCATTTCTCATAGTTCTGGAAGCTGGAAGTCCGAAATGAAGGTGCACACAGATCGGTGTGTGGGGAGGACCTCTTCCCCTTTAGCAGACAGTCATCTTCTCTGTGTGCCCTCACATGGCACAAAACTGGGAGCGTCCCTTATAATGGCATTAACCCCATCAGGAGGGTTCTACCTTCATTATCTGATTACTTCCCAGAGGCCCCATCTCCAAATCCCATCGCAATGGGGGATCGGGGTTCCAACCTAAGAATCCAGCCATCCATCCAGTTCCTTCTGCAACCCACCAGTAACTTGTAGGGAGATCCTCTGAGACTCCCCTGCTTCTCCTCGGACTTTTGCCACTGATTTTAGCATCCGGAGGTACTTCCTGAAACAGCTATTACTGCGGATGGACTTTCAGGGTGTTTTGGGTTTTTTTTTCGGTTTTGTTTTGTTTCCTCGTTTGCTCTTACAGATCTCCTGGTGCCCGAGTGCAGGGCCCTTCTACAACTTTAGCGATGCTGCTGGACTGTTTCCAAAAACACGGTGCCCTTTCGCACCCTCATATATGCACTTCCTCAACAGTACACGTGTTGTCAGACTTTCTGACTTTCGTTGGTTTTCTGGGTGGAAGAGGGTATCATATTGCTGTGTTCAGCTGTGTTTCCCTTTTTGAAAGTCAGGCATCTTTTTATGTTTACTGGCTATTCCTGTTTCCTTTCACACTGACAATTTAGCACATATTTGGGAGATTCGAGGTCATATCAGCAAGCGTTTCAAAAATTGATGGTGGGGGCGCCTGAGTGGCTCACTTGGCTAAGCATCCAACCTGGTTTCGGCTCATCAGGTCATGATCTCGAGGTTGGTGAGTTCAAGCTCCACACTGGGTTCTGAGTTCACAGCATGGAACTTGCTTGGTATTCTCTCTCTCTCTCTGTCTCTCTCTCTGTCACTTCCCTGTTCTCTCTCTCTCTCTCAAATAAATAATCTTTTAAAAATTAATGGTAGGGGTGCCTGGGTGGCTCAGTCAGTTAAGAGTCCGACTTCAGCTCAGGCCATGATCTCACGGTTTGTGGGTTCAAGCCCCGCATCGGGCTCTGTGCTGACGGCTTAGAACCTGGAGCCTGCTTCTGATTCTCTGTCTCCCTCTCTCCCTGCTCCTCCCCTGCTCACACTCTGTGTCTCTTTCTCTCTCAAAAGTAAATAAATGTTAAAATAGTTAATGGTAGGATGATGATTAGAAGGGTTTTTGTTTTTTTTTTTTTGTAGAAAGAAATTCGTTGAATTTATTTAAGTTGCATTTTGAAGTTTCGTTGGCATTTTCTCAAAACCATGTTGGTAATCAGGAACAGTGCCCTCCTGTCATCAAGCTTATGGCCTTCGTTCCTCACTACATGAGTGTCCTGTTCAACATTCTCATGGGATTCACAGTAAATGCAGGCAGGTGTCTCCATAGAGGAAAATATCAAGTGTTTGCACTTTTCCCAAATCTCGGGACAAAATCTTGGGGCTCTTTGGGCCCCAGGCACTTCTTGTGCAAGTGTTTCAGGGAACTCAGACTCAATTATGCGGTATAAAAACGCTTAGTTCGTTCCATTTGAGTTGTAGTAAACCAGCCGGGAAGACAGATAGAATTTTCAGAATATCCGATTTTTCCAGGCACAAATTCTCTTGGCGGTGTATAGGTTTTAGAAGGTGCTTTTTGAATCACGAAGTTGAGGTGAACAGCTAAATTCTACGCTTGGAGGAAACTGGTGGTGCAAGTGAGTGTGACCTAGAAGAACGACTCGTTTACGCTGCCACAGGGTCGCCATCACACGGAATTGTGACTTGGAGCTCGGTGTGGGAATGCAATCATAGGGGTTCTGGAGGAAACATTTTTTAAGCCCTCCAGGAGAAGGTGATAAGGACACCTGTAGAATGGAGGAGGCAGCTCGGTTTGACCCAGCCAGAGACACAGGAGTAGGGTGGTCAGGTAACTTGCTCGAGATCACGAAAGTTTAAATGGTGCACATAAGGGGTGCCTGGGTGGCTCAGGCGGTTCAGTGTCTGACATGGGCTCAGGTCATGATCTCACGGTTCGTGGGTTTGAGCCCTGCGTCGGGCTCTGGGCTGACGGCTCGGAGCCTGGAGCCTGCTTCCGATTCTGTGTCTCCCTCTCTCTGCCCCTCCCCCACTCATGCTCTGTCTCTCTCTCTCTCTCTCTCTCTCTGCCTCTCAAAAATAAAGAAACGTAATAAAAATTTTTTTTAAATGGTGCAAAGAGTACTTGAGCTCCAGAACTCGCAGTCTCAGCTGCTGTAGTATAAAATAAGCTGTGGATATTTGTGTGTTGTGTGCCTGTGTGGGTGTGCCCCTGCGTGTGTGTTAGAACATCATGTATTGTAGGGCATCGTGGGAAAAATGCACATTTAGGAAAATGCAATTTAATGTTATTCCGGCTGGATTTGCGTTCTTTCTTCACCTGTTAAATGGAGGAGCAATTTCCACAAAAGCCTATTTATTGTAGATAACTTACCCAAGTGAAAACGTTTGTAACATGGTAGAACAGCCTGAATTATTAAATGTCTGGGGCCCATCTTCTGTTTTATGGGAAACTTCCAACTGGCTCACGCGTCCCCAAGGAACTGTACCGCGTCGTTGTACTGACATGACTGTTTATTTCGAGGAGGGGCTTTACGAATACTGAAGTATGCAAGCCCTCGGATTTGTCTGCCTTGGAGAAGAGCCGGGAGGGAAATCGAGCAAACAAACAAAACCACCACCACAAACTCCAGTGCTGCTTTCTTCTCCCTCTCCGCCCCTCCACCCCTCCCCATCCCAACCGAATTAGGAAATCAAACTGCAAATTCATAAAAGCTAGAATGGACCGACAGGTGTGATCGTTACAGGAACCTGCTGCAGGTACTTGATACGCCCAGCTGGCCCGGTGGGTGCAGGGTCCTATCTTCATGGACAAGTTCCTCCCTGCGTTTATCTTTTTCCCGCATCCCTGCCACTTCATAAACAAATGAATTGATAAAAACGGGGAAATCATCATAAACGGGCATCCTGATGTGCGGACGTAGGGCCACAGATGGGTGTGAGGACACATGAGTATCCGCTTAGCTTCGATAGAAATGAAAGACTGAGGAACGGGTGATTTACTCTGCCACTGTGTATAGCTTTCAGGTTCTCTGATGGCCCGGGGGATATGCTGTGGAACAGGGCATTCGTGGGCCCTGCCAGTTCGGTTGCTCAGCACAAGGCAAAGCTCTCCGACTCCCTTCCCCTTTTGCAAACTGCTTTGATTTTTGCCCAGCTGTCCCCAAAGTGTAGTTCCGGGAACAAAATGCTGATTCTTCCATCTTGGCAGATGTGTTTAAAACCAATGAATATAAACAATGTAGTTCTATGGCACACCATGCATTCCATCACATTTATGGAATTGTTTTCATTCAAGTGCAAGAGGGGTGTGTGTGCGCGCGCGCGTGTGTGTGTGTGTGCGTGTGTGCGCTCATATGTATGTGTGTCTGAAACCCAAGATTCTTGGGAATCTAAACCAATTTCATTTTCCTTACCAGGACGAAATGCTCTAGTGTGTGACAGAAATTGGATTTCTGAAGGTGGAGATTGTCCTAAATGATAGCAAGTGCTGTCCCATTCATCTCCTGTTGAGATGCTCCCAGCACATTTTTAGAAAATTACGTCATCTCATGATTGCCATTAAGTTGACAAATTGTCTTTTAGAATCTTAAAATAGCTACCTCCACTCAGAGGAGAGAAGCCCCCCAGAATATATCCCATCAGTCAGTGTCACTTTTGTTCATCCAAATAATGTCATAAAGCATGCGTGTTTGGAGAACAGTCAGAATAAACAAAATGTAGGAGAAAGAAGCCTTTAAAATATCCTATGCTGCTGGGCTAAGTTGTTCGCCAGAATGTACATTTTTGCTTCATGATTACCTCATTATTCCTCCACTGTTTTGCCAATGTGCTCACCATATTTTGTCACGGTCTTTGCTGTGACTCATTTGTTCTGCTCCATAGACTCTATTGACAACAGACGACCCTAAATGTGTGTCTCATTCTCAACAAAATATCAATGACATATGGTTACAATTTTTATGACCCTCCTTTAAAAAATATTATATACTTTGATATTGATTCAAGACTATTCACTGATGAATCATCATTAATGGGAGTGCTCTAGAATGGGACAGTAAAAGGACATGAAACTGTGGGCAGTTTTAAATTATGAAAAGCCGTAAAGGGAAGTGCTCTGTCTACCCAGGCAAATAGTTATGTGTATGTTGAGTCGGTATCTCTGAGCTGGATCCATAAGGAATTAGGTCCAAGAACAACATATGGATTCAGACACGCTTGTAATCGACACCCGTGTCTTCGGGGCTCCAGTTTGTTGGTTTAGCTTTGTCGTTGGGTCACACAGCTTGACGGAAAGCATGGGAACCCGCTAGCTTACACTCGGATGTTGGCTGCTGATCTTCAACTTAACAATCATGAAATCAGTAGACCATGCCTTACAGAGTAATAAGTAATCATTAAAAACTTTCAATCTTCTTGTTCAACCCTCACATCCCAGCCTGATACCAATGCCAGAGCTAAGGGCTGTGTCTGCAAAGGGACTCCCAGCAATGAGAGGGTAAACCCCCTGCTTCAAAATGGAAGCTGGGTGTCGGGTACATGTGCAGCAGGCCACTGTGTTTGACAGAAAATCATAGGCATTGAACAGCTGGATCCAGATGGGAACCAGGAGGGAGGAGATGCCAGGACTATTAAAAACTGGGTTTAAGGACGAAAACCAGGCAAGAGCATGGGACACTGAAGTGGGTTGGCTTGAGGATTTATATCGTAGCCAGGAAAAAAAAAAATTAAACTACCATCTCTCGAGCTTTGAAGTTGTCAACCCCCAAATTCACAGTTGTCTTCTTTTTTGTCAACCATGAGAGTCTGTTTCAGATCTTGGAAACCCAGAGCCTCGATTAGTCCGTAGTGCGGTATTTCTCCCTATCTGTTCAGGAAACGATCACATCGTGTGGTCAAGGGTGATACCCTTTACTCATTCAAAAGGCCACACATAAGGCCGGGATCCCAAGGGCCTGGGGGGCTGTGCAAGCGGACAACCTGAGGGACAAAATGTGAGCCCATTGGTCTCCACTGGGGCCCCGCCCATAAGGCTGTTTCCTCTCTTGCGTCATCAGTCATCACCGCAGTGTTCTTAACAGTTCAGAAAGAAAGGTTTCGAACAAGTATGGCCCATTCAAAACTAGATGGTTGCTAATTGGTAACAGAGTTTTACATACATTTACAGGACAGCATGGAAAGGCCTGGGGCTCCCCTGGCTTCAGCAGGAGGTAACCAGCTGCAAGCTCTGTCTTAGGGACAGAGTCCTGGTGTAGGTGGGGTGCACTTTGCTCATTTCACCCAGACCCCAGCTCAGTCCTCCTCAGCGAGGAGCAGCCCGCTTCCTCCGCCCCGATCTCCCGGTCACTGTGTCTTCCTGCCTGGTGTTCAGAAGCCAAGATCCCAATGGTCCCTATGATATGCAGAATAGAATAAAGGAGAGAAACACTGTTAATAATTGTGCTTCCTCATGGGCTGCATCTTTCTTTGAAAACGACGAACACTGCATTTGGGAAGAAGTTGTCACACTGGTATCGTTTTCCTTAAAGCTCACTTCTCTGTCATGAAAAATCCAGTCCAACAGGAGTTGTGGGACAGCTCTAACCTAGGGGGCCAGCACCCCCCCCCCAACCATGACTGTGAATTCATGTTATTCCAACAGAGTAACTGACACTGAGAGGCAGGGAATGGGGGCTGGCAAGCAGACGATGGCCTCTGTTCTCTGTTGGCAGGGATAAGGAGGAACCGATGCAATTATAAATAGAATTATAGCCCAAACCAGGATTACTTGGATAACTCAGTCAACACAAGGTTTTGTTTGATTCAATTTTCTAGATGATTTCATCAATGATTAACCTAACTTTGTTAGTGTAGATCTAAAAAGAGAGCCAGCTTAAACATATTCAGCAAGGCCAGCATTTAGTTTTTGCTTTTTTTGAACCTTAGGCATATGTCCAGTTATTGACTTCTTTGGCTAGACAGTGCTATCCACATTTTTTTTTTTTGACAAAGCAGGAAAAATTGCTTAGAGACTCTGTTTAGAAATCTGAAAGAAAATGGACAAGCTGGAGAAGTATTCATGCTGAATAATGACCTTAGATGCCTTACACAAATGGCATACCAGGTCAAACTGCCGAATCAGTCCGTCCGTCTGTGTCCGTCTCTCTCTGTCTGTCTCACAACAATATCATTTTACTTCTGTCTCTCTCCATATAACATGTAATTCTTTGCCTATTGAATAGTGGCTTTTGTTCCTGTGGCTCAGCTATCTTCAAAAATAAAATTAGGATGGTTGTTTGCATTCTAAATTGGTATCTTTGACTTACAGGAATGCATAGCCTTTGGAGATGCCTATCAAAGGCCCAACACTGGATTGCCCAACCCATCCACTCTTGCCATTTCCTAAAAATGAAATTACTGGAAAACAGATTTGATTAGGAAATTCTTTCGGAAGGTTTTCTTGGTTTTAGTCTTATTTGGGCTTAAGCTTGTAAACTTAGAAACTGCAAGTAAGAGGATTTCTTATTTGGGAAAGAATGTGCGTTTAGATAATGTCACCTTCTAGGTTTCTGATAAAATATTCGCCTTCTTATATCAATCGAAACAGGAAAACCCTCTTTTTTAATCAAAAGCTTCTAAACAAATGCAAATGATAATCAATAAAAGTGGATCTTGTTTTGAGCATTAAATCTAAGAAGTTTTCTATATGATGTAAAAGTTCAGATAAAAGCAGAGAATCTTAATATGTAGACCACTATCTTATTTTTCACTTTTACTTGCATATTTTATATCAAAAAGGTCATAGTAAGACATTTAAAAAGCGAATTATATGCTAGAGATCAACCTTTTAGCCTACTTGCTCAAGGTACCCTGACTCTAATGATGCAGCCCTGATAGACTAGATGATAAGCATAAATAGTACATAATTTTGTGTCTTTATGTTCGGCCAAGAAGTTTAAAATGGGATTACCATAAAATAATCCTATCTCATTTAAGCCGCACTGAAACTCGAAGATGGGGACACTGAAGCCTAAAGAGTTTGAGTGAAGTTTCTGGCCAAAATGTTCTTGTTCTAGCTGATTATTTTTCTTTTCAGTGAGTGACATTTTATTGCATTTAGTTGACATTTCAAGGCTTCCCCTCCACCTTTCCCATTCCTACCAAGTGTAAAGATTTTTTAAAATCTTTCAGGTAAAAATAGAAACTAAGCAGAAACAAAAAGCAGTCAGAGGGACTGAAAACAAGGAGTACTTAGATGGCAGGGATAGTGCCTCTGAGCATCAGATACCGAATGAACCTTATTCAAGGCAGGCATCTGAGACCAAGTTCAAAGCTGGCAACCAGGGATTGGAATGGAGAGTCTCCTTAAAAAGGTCTGGAAAGAGCCACCACCACGCTGTCCCATTCCTGACAGCCAGATTCCAAAACACAGCCTCTCAGCCTCGGCCGAGCTACCAGATGGCTCGGGTCTGGGGTCTGTCCAGTTACCTTGTGGTGGAATCACCAGTCTAGGATGAAAAATCGTCTGGCCCTACCTTCTGACTCAAGATTCGTCGCGGACTAAAATTTCAGAACAGATGAGGAAAACAGATCCTAAGACAAGTGCCTCTTTAAATCAACAATCAGAAGATGAATGTGGTTCTGGTAACATGTAAATAATAATGGCGATCCTAAAAAGCCTTCTTTAAAAGTACACTAAAACACAGCCATCTTTGAAGAGTGGTTATTGAATAAAATTTCAATCGCACAAACTGCCAAGATGCAGTATTATGAAAATAATGAAATATATTTTGGCCATCTTCCAGGTTCTATTCCAAAAATGTTTTATTTTTGTATTTTTATCATTGAATATATTCGTGAGTTTCTTTAAAAACAGAAAAAAGCAGATCCTGTTTACAAATTTTGTGACATACTGTAAATTAAGAGAATCTCAAATAATTAGAGAATGCTCCACCCAGACTCCCCCTCCCCAGGAGCTAGTGATTTTTACTCATCCTTCAAATGAGAACAGGTCAATGGTAGAGATCAATCACCAGTTACGTTAAAACCACATTACAGTATTTTGCATCCCCTCATAATGGAGTTTGCATTAGAACCTTCAGCAAGTAAAGGAAGAAACAATGGCTTCTAATAAAACAAAGCAAATTAACCAGTTGGAAAATCATAGAAATGAAAATAATGTCCCCTGAACTTAATCAGACTAGATCCATTTCAAGAGAGAACTAATGTATTAAAAAGATGGCACTGAATTCACACAAAACAAAATTCAGAGAAATTGGGAGATTAAACATATGAAAGGGGAAAAAATGATGACTTTAGAAACAGTAAAATGAGGAGGAGAAATAAAATAGTGAACTTCTAAACCAGCAGAGGAGAAAAAAAAATTAAAACATCATTTTGGGTGCCTGGGGGGCTCAGTCGGTTAAGCGTCTGACTTCCATTCAGCTCATGATCTCACAGTTTGTGGGTTCGAGCCCCAGGTCGGGCTCTATGCTGACAGCTCAGAGCCGGAAGCCTGCTTCGGATTCTGTGTCTCCTCTCTCTGCCCCTCCCCTGCTTGCACTCTGTTTCTCTCTCTCTCAAAAATAAATAAAATTTTTTAAAAAATATATCATTTCAACCGAGCTTGTAATAAAAAAAAAGATGAAAAGCATGATTAGTAGATATCTTAAAATAAAATTACAGATATTAATCTAAATACGTCAGTAATCAATTACAATAAATATAAGCTGATTAATCTCACACACTACAAAACAGAATATAATTTTAGTAATTTACCAGTAACATAATGTACTATAATTAATGTCCTATAATATTATAACAGAGTTTTATTTTTTATAAGGAGATTTTCTCCCGCTTACTTAGAATTTTGCAGCAACTAAGCTTTTTCTCAATACAGACAGATCCAAAATATCATCTCAAAAATTTTCATTGTCTCCAGAAGATATATAAGAAAATCATTCGGGCTCCCATAATATCTAGTTAGCCTGGGAAGTAGGTGATATTATTTTTAAAATTCCCGGAGGCAAAATGTGGGTTTAAAATTTACATTTTGATGTAAGAATTTTTTTTTATCCTGCCATAGGCATCTGTATCCAGTGAGTTTTTAAGTTGTATTTTTAAAAATAACTTTTATATGCTGACTTTTGGGAATTTTTAAATGATATCACCTACTTCTTAGAGTTATGAAATATCATAGTAACCCCAAAATGCCTTCCTCATCTATCTTTTGGAGACACTGAGACATTTTTGAAATGATATTTTGGATGCCCCTGTGTTGAGAACAGCTTAGCTGCTGAAAATTCTAATTAAGTGAAAGTAAATTTCCCTACAAAAAATAGCAAAGGATTTTTATCAAAAACTTCTGTAATATGTTAAGATGGACAGATGATGCCCTCCTATAGCTTAATGCTGAAGTGTGATAGAATAAAAGTCATATTTAAGGAGGAAAGAGTCCCAAGTACATCTAAAATTGTGAAATGATTTCTTGACAGATGTCATTAAAATCCCGTCATTATTACTGTGGAATCTTCTCTCGAAAAGAAAAACTTTTTTTCCACAAGGAACCATGAGGTTGTGAAAGAGAAAGGGAGCATTCGTATCCAGTGGGAAATCAAACTGCTGTTTACTTTCTGTGCATTTTGGTGAAACTCGGGCAGGGGTCCCTGCTGGGCCTAGTTAGTGATCTCCTACTGGGGCTGAGCTGAGCCAGTCTTCTGCAGGGGTCACTGTGGTTCTCTTACTGGTGGTCATCTGTCTCATCACTGAGAGCATGTCACACCCTGGGCTTGCACAATGGGCGAATGACTGGACTTGAGCCAGCGAGGATTGGTTTGATAAAGAAAGAGATTTGCACAATGTCCTGGTAAGAGGAATCAGACAGGGATCTTTCCTAAAGATCTTTAAATTATGGCTGCTGTGTAAGTGGCAGTTTGCTAAAGGACACAAAAAGGAGAAGGAAGAAAAATACGTAAAGGTCTTAAATGTTTGGAAAGCTCAGTATTTCTTGAGCGACTCTACTTTTCCTCATCTATTATTGTTTCCTCCTCTCTTCCCGCTCCCTCTCCCTCTTTCTCCCTCCCTTCTCCCCACCTCTCTCTCTCTCTCTCTCTCTCTCTCTCTCTCTCTCTCTCTCTCACACACACACACACACACACACACACACACACACACACACACACAAAGCCTTGCAGCCCGCACTGAATTTTCTATCTCAATTCTGTGACATCATCGGTGATTCTGGGGAGTCAGTGATTGAACCGAAGAGCACCCCAAGAAGCTATAAATTCCTCTTTCAAACACTGGCATTAAACACATGTAGGATGCCATCATTGATGCCTATTCCTAAGTAATGTCAAGCACAGATAGATTAGGTTGCCCCAAACTGATCGTAGTGAAGCATTGAAGGGTTTATCATCTAAGCAATTTGAGGCCCTAGCTTGATTGAGGCACATGTCCCAACTCTCCGCTTTTGCTGCAGTGATCTGACCTACATAATTTTATTCATATCAGAATCACGAACTTTCTCTTCATGATCAGGCCAGATAGGAGAAACACAGATTGATGAATGAGATTTACCCGTATTCCTCCTGGAGCGGTTTCTGAGAGTTAATACTTTAAAATACACTAAGCCTTACCACACTTTTTAGACCAGCACATTTAACTCTTCAAGCAACAACAAATGTACTTTTGAGTGATCAGAGGCCTTTATATTTAGGGGGTTTTGATAATGCATGTTATCCAGCACGTAAATGATTATTTTCTTATTTGTCTTTAGGGTACTGAAAATTCCGTGTATTTTCAATAAAAAAGACTGCGAACTGATTTTAACAAATAAATTATCTGTGTACTTTCTTTGATATGAATAAACTCAGAGTATTAATCAAGACTGAATTATTATTTAACTCTGTTGTAGCTAACCAGGAAAATAAGTTTCCAAATATTTTGATATGCAGTTAAGGCTCAAGAACGGTAGTGTCTGGGGTCGCCTGGGTGGCTCAGTCGTTTATGTGTCCGACTTCGGCTGCAGTCATGATCTCTCGGTTCATGAGTTCGAGCCCCGCATTGGACTCTGTGCTGACAGCTCAGAGCCTGGAGCCTGCTTGGGATTCTGTGTCTCCCTCTCTCTTGGCCCCTCCCCTGCTCACACTCTGTCTCCGTCTCCGTCTCTCTCTCCCAAAAATAAATAAACATTAAAAAATTAAAAAAAAAAAAAAAAGAACAGTAGTGTCTGTGTGACCTGAGAGAAACTTCCATTTTTCTCCCCTTGTAGAAATGGGGACAATAATCACATTTGCCTTATACGATTTTCTTAAAGATTAATTTTTTAATCAAGTATTTTTAACATTTTATCTTTTCTCCAGTGTTCGCAATTTATAATTATTATTTTATTTCTATTATTCATTACAAGCATGAAGCGAGATAAAGGCTTTGGGAATGGGAGGTACCTTGTCAGGTACAAGGAGCGATATGTCCTGGTTTTATTGTTAATATCTCTCCTTTTGAGATCTAATGGGAAAGACAA
Organism: Acinonyx jubatus; assembly: GCF_027475565.1. Classification (NCBI taxonomy): domain Eukaryota; kingdom Metazoa; phylum Chordata; class Mammalia; order Carnivora; family Felidae; genus Acinonyx; species Acinonyx jubatus. The sequence goes on along the minus strand of NC_069381.1, from coordinate 204,871,609 downwards.
CTTCTCTTGGTGCTATAATTTTTTGAAAACTGAGTATGAAACTGAGAAAACAGATGTTATTACACAAGCAGATTAAAGGATTTGGGAATTGTCTTCCTCTTTTTTTTTTTTTTTATTTTGAATATAAAGTGGAAGCAGATGGAATTTAGCGTGAAATTAGTACTGAAATAAAACGAACTTGGAAGTATATTTAGGAGGTTTTATAGAATTGTCATTCATGCCTCCAGAGCTTTTCCAAAGCTCCTCATTTAGCCAAGAGATCATTAAGGATACTTTGAGTCTTTGGGTCGTGTGAAAGGAACATGCCTGATGACTGTCCATTACTGTCTGGGCCAGAACAGAGTCAGGAAACCCGGATGGGGAGCCTTCGACCTTTCGTAGAACCTGTGCAGGTTGTGGGGGGGGGCCTCACATTACTCTTGGTGAATTCACAGGTGACGTTTTCACTCCGCGACCGAGGATTTCAGATTCTGAATGAGCGGGGCCTCATTTGGGGAAATCCAGGGCCACGTTATGTGTTGAATTGTTACTGATAGTAACAGTACCACGTAAAGCCATTTTCAGGTTCTCCTCCCTGCTTAATGGATTTGTCAAGCAGTCAAGTCGTCTTCCCCACGAAGGGCCCGTGACCTTGAGCTTGTTCCAGGGAGCCACTCTCCGTGGGCCTTGTCTCGAAAGCAGCTTGGGCCATGTTGACACTGGCTCGTTTGGCTCACACTGGAGCTGAGAGCAGCTAGACTTTCCTCTGAAAGCCTGACATTTTGGGTGCCTTTTTATAATGCCTGCGCCAATTTGCATATTGACACAGCCTCCCTGTCAGGAGCCAGGTGTCCTGCGAGCCCCGAAGTGTTTCTCTCACTCAGCTCTCCCCAGCTCTGGACCTGACTTGGCTGAGTGTCCTTTGCTAAAGGACAGAGGGCCTTCTGTCTTCTTTTATTCTTTAAAGATCAGGCTTAAGGGAATGCATTTCATTTTAAAAACCACACCCTCACAATTTTATTATATGGGAAAGCCATACATATACCGAAGTCGTAACTGCAGACCTGTCTTTCCTCTCCTGTTGGCTGTGACATTGGTCTCGGGAGTTGACACCCTGTGAGAGCTAAGTTAGATTAATTTTCTTCAAGCTGTCTCGATTTATCCCACCTCCTTCCTCGCTGACTAGTGAAAGGGAATCACTTCAAGAAGCTGGAAGTTTCCGGTGCACCTTACCGTTAGCAGGTTTGTCTGTGCGGCAGATATGATGCTTTTATTTAAATTTCTTACCAGAAGCAACCAAGGAATGTGTTACCTGTGACTTCTCTACTTGCCATAGAAACCACAAGTCCTTTCTGGAAACTTCTGCAACATCATCTCTCTTTGTTTTTTTATAGTAGTCTTTATTGGCATCAAACCTTTGAACCCCATCATTTGACAAGAGTCGCTTGCTATGCAAGAGTCTGGACTGTACCCATGTGCTATTACTGATATCCTATCAATATTTTTCATCACGACTTAACTTTATCAGAGAAAGCATGCCCTCCTGTTAGGCGGAGTGAGTCACGGTCAGGCTTGCTTCTAAAACCTGAAACATTTCAGCATGTTTTCCTTCAAAGTATTTGACTCATCAACCGAGAAGATATAGGCCTCCTTACTCAAGGTTTGGTTTGATTTGGACCAGTGAGGAGGATGGGTCCTTATGCCCTTGCTGTGCTATTTAGTTTATTTAAATAAAGCTTAAACTTAAAGGTTACATTTATTTGAATAAAGCTTTATTTAACACAAGCTAGATGCTTCGTTGGAAGAAAAGTCTCACAGGATTTAGTGCTGTGAACTTCACTGTTTCTAAGCCTGGATTCATTGACCTGTCTGCTCTGAAACCCTTCTGTTTTCTTTTCTCTATCCATTTTTCAAGATTGAATCAATATTCCCAACTCCATTTGGTTCTTTGAAAATGTGGGCTCCTAAAACCGGATGAACTGACTTCAACCAAAAGATGAAATGCTTAACCGATGTTGGAACAAAGAAGTGCCTGAAACCCCTTTCTGGGCCCCACCAAGACTTTCTATAGCAGAGGTTCCCAAGTGTGTGCCCCCCCAACCCTTCCCACAGTAGCAAGGGCATCACATGGCTTGGGGACCTGTAGGAAGAGCAAATTAGCAGGCCCCACCCCTTCACCCAGCAGTGTGTTTTTCTGTAAGCCCCCCCAGGCAGTCCTGGTGACCAGTAAGGTTGAGAGCCGTAGAGTTGATTATACCCTCCCTGTATTCCCCTTCTGAGACTTTCTTTTGCTTTCTTGGTCTTTCTTCCCCTCCTCAAATCCCACTCTTCCAAAGAAACCGCTGTCAGGCCTGCGGAGTAGTGATTCGTACCTGTGTCTGAGGTATTGGCTGTGTGTGCCTTTACTTCCGGTCGGACCCTATCACTCCCCGTCCCCTGTCCTGGTAAATGGATTGCATCAACCTCCCTGGTTCTTCAAAATCCCCTCAGTCCAGGACTTTCGGGGATGCCTTCCCACACTGACTCTGAGCCTGGTGTTCTGACTCGCCGTGGCCAATGAGACAGGAATAAACTTCGCCCACATACAGAGGTGGAACAGCCTCCCGAGTGCCTCTGCTTACTCTTTTGTTCCTCCGCTTTTATCTGGAGAAAACGCCTGGGCCAGCTTCTGGAGGATGATGTTTACTGGGAAGAGGGGCGTCGGCCAAGGCCCCAGAGATTCACACAGCTTCCTGGCTGAACTGTGGTGGATTGCAGACACATGAGTGAATCCCCGGCTAAGCTCCTCAGCAGTAAAAAATGGTCGCATTTCTGGTAAGGCCCTGAGTTTTGGGGTGGTTTGTCACTCAGCAGCGACTAACTGCTACACCTGTTAAAGGAGCCTTAGTGTCTCAGCTAAGAGGAAGAGGGCAATACAGAGGCCCCTCTCAGTGTCTTGGAACCCATATCCGTCCATTTGAGAGGCTTGACCACATGGTTCAGTGTGGGTAGAACCCAAGCATACAGTTGAGTCAAAATGAAAATCCGTGGGTGGGTCTTTTAAGTGGCCAGTTTGAATTTGTGGCTGTTGCAGAGTTTTTCTTGTTAAGCAAACTCTGAATATAGTTTGCCAGACTTTTCTTAAACCTCAGGAGGTGCCTTTGTCCCTGTGTCCTTCACACCCTTCCATCTGTATTTCTTCTCTGCAGATGTTCTGCCAACATTGCCACAAACCACCCAGGGTGAAATGAGATTTGCAGGGAGACACTGGGATGGATTAAACAGGTCTTTTATAGGAAGGACGATTGCAAAAGTAATCTCTTATTTGGTTGAAGCAAATAAATGGATACAGTGAATATTTTACACTCTTGCTTTTGAAATCTCAAAGAGGGGAATTCCCTAATACTAACTTGGACGTTCAGGTGAGGGGCTCCTAGGTGGCGCAGTTAGGCATCCGACTCTTGATTTTGGCTCGGGTCATGATCTTGCAGTTCATGAGTTCGAGCCCTACTTAGGGCTCCGTGCTGACAGTGCAGAGCCTGCTTGGGATTCTGTCTTTCTCTTTCTCTCTCTGCCCTGCCTACACTCTCTCTCTCTCTCTCAAAATAAATAAATAAATAAACTTTAAAAAAAAAGTTTAGCTGAGACTACTTTATTCTTCAGACAGCTTCCCTACATAGGTTTCTCTCTTACAGAGCTTCATATCATCTATTTTTAATATTTTGATTCAGCGATTGATGTTTTAGTTTTGGTAGATAGAACATTACACCTTAGCTAAAAATCTAATTCTTAGTTTAGTTGAAAGCTTTCTACCGGTGACATGAAATTTTAACGGGACTATTTAAACTCAGTCATCCATGACCCCTTACTGAGTAGACTTGACTTTTCAAGCAGTCCTCCCTAGAGGGCGCCATATCCTCACTTCCCAACTGGGTCCTTCTAACGTTGGCTGCTGGCCCCATAACATCATGTGAGGCTGAAGTCACTTAGATTACCACATTGGAATCTTTTCATAAATCTATCTGCAGTGGAGCCTTTATTTTAGCATGATAAATGCATATCTTCTGGCACGTATTTTGTTTAAGCGTTACAAGTGAGACCTTGTTTAGGAACAGAGGCGATGGTGTTCATTTGGCATGGTTGGTTGTTCAGTCAGTTCAGTCCATCTCTGTGCCCACATACAGTGGCCTGAGGAGCATTATGGACCTCTGATGGGGTATCAGATAGAATACTAAGGACAGATTCGGCGGACCTGTGCTTTCATATTGTGTATGTCACTACAGAAGGTACTTACCCCATTACATTTCAGTTTCCTTATTTGTAAGATTGGAGAGCTAGGCTTTTTTTTTTTTTTTTTTTTCATGATCCCATTAGCTCTGTAATGTGATCTTTGGTACATAATAATAGTTCTGTACCGTTTGATAGAGGAAGCGATACTAATGCTCCGAACTGCTAATTCTAAGGAAATTTAGGTAGTGACCCACTGAAATTTAGGTCAGCCTGAAGAAAATATATTAAAGAAGAATTACAGCTGATTATTGAAAAGCATAAATGCTAATAAATATGTTTTTTTTCTTATATGAAATTTATTGTCAAATTAGTTTCCATACAACACCCAGTGCTCATCCCAAAAGATGCCCTCTTCAATGCCCATCTAAATATGTTTTCATGTATCTTTTAAAAACATGAATGTTTTCCTGAAATCAGCATAACTTATTGGTTTAAAATACTGGCTCAGAAGAATACGTGTCAATTACCCAGTATCTGTCACTATGCATAACAGAGAGTCTTCACTCAAGAAATAGTTGTTGAATGAATGGCAAGATGGCTAATTCCATTTTTATTAGCCATCAACTTTTATTACAACTTTTAGTACAACTTTTATTTCTAGAACATTCCTTATTTGCGGAATTGGAATTTATTTCTCTGGACTTTGACAATGGCTTTATATTTACTCCTTTGGGTTATATTGAGTATATTGTGTTTGCTGGATTTTCATCTTTTCCCGTCCCACTACTAAAATAAATGGTAAGAGTTTGTCAAAGCATAAGATACATATCACTGGCCACGCTTGTAATTAGGCATAACTCTTTGTGCATGGCTATTTTTAAGTTTTGGGTTTTTTTTTTTTACAACAATTAGCCTGCCTGATATAGTCTTATCTTTCCAACTATAATCATCATTCTTTAGAACTTCCTTATGCACATTGTTCAGCATCCTCATTACTGTCTCCCAAATCGATCCTGGTTTGTCTACAACCTTCATACTCTGTCAACTAAGAACTGAACACCATTTTCAACATTTATCAATGTCAAGAAAACCAGGATTACCATTGCCTTTCTTATAAATACTGGTTTTCTGCCAATACAACTTAACTACATGCTGGTTTATACTAATACCAAAGTCTTTTCCATGATGCACAGGTAGATCACATCTCTATAACATCATGGTTTTTTTTGTTTTTTTTTTTTAAGTTTAGTTATTTTGAAAGAGAGAGAATGTGTGCACATGCACATGTGAGTGGGAGAGGGGCAGAGAGAGAGGGGGCAACAGAATCCCAAGTAGGCTTTGCTGAGCACAGAGCCCGACATGGGTCTCAATCTTACAACCCATGAGATCATGACCTAAACTGATATCAAAAGTCGACGCTCAATCTAATGAGCCACCCAGGTGCCCCTACCATGGATTTTTCAAAATTTAAATCAAGATCTACTTTTACTCTTCATTGAAGTTCATCTTCTTAGACTTAGCCTGCATGAGGGAACATTTTGGATTCTGGATATGCCAACCGATTAATTACTTTTGCTTCTACCTTTATGTCATCTACAACAAACCAGCCTCATGACTTTGTCACATGTTCCATTCACGCATGTGTCTAATTCAACAGAGTCAAGAGAGAGCAGTTATACTCACTGCTAGAAACCACATTCCAATGTGTCTACAAAAACATCTCTGAGGTCTTATCAGATACCTTTAAAAAATTCATGCAATCATCCTGTTTCAGGCCTAAGTAAAAGGAAACACGATTGTCATGACCTGATTCAATGCACATGATTTGTAGTGACTCTTCATGACCAACTTTCCCTTTCCCAAGAGCCAACAAACCATCCTGTTAATATCTACTCTAGAAATTTGCTGGAACTAAACATCAGGCAAGATGGTGGATGACAGAATCTACTTTGCATTCTTTTTATAAATTCTGTGATGCATATGTGCATCTCAGGTTTTGTGGCCTGTCCATAGACCCTCGGAACCTAGGTTGCAGGTGAATGAGCTCTTGCCATACAGTACGGTGTGATTTTCCGGGCTTGGAGTTTGGATCCTCCTGGCTTCAAGTCCTCTACTAAAACCAAAGGCTTTACTTTCCCCTTTTCAAGGTTTGCTTTACACTTGTTAGGCCTAGATCATTGATGTTGAGAAGACACAGACAATAGGAGATGCCAACTTTTATATCCATCAATATTTTTCTTCCACGCTAGCTATAGCTTCCTTGACACTTTTTTTTTCTACACACACACATTAAAACTATCAATACAAATAAGAAGTACCTCCAAACAATTCATGTTGGACAGTGTGCAATGGGTATAATAGAGAAAATAGAAACACAGAATAGAGAAATCGCTTTGATCACAGCACCTCCACAAATGTGCTTTTTGAGCTGGTCTTTGCAAATGAGTAGGATTTTGACGAGAAGCATTGAGAGTGACTCTAAGTGCAAAAAGTGACAGAAGCAAGATCATAAATGAGCAAGTGCTTAAATATTTAAGACATGGCAAGGACACTATTAGCTTACCTAGTAGAGAAGAGTTGGATTAACAAGGGCCTTATAGTTTCCTCCTCATTTGAAATCATCTGATAAGGAAGGTGTGGATGTTTTCAGTTGTGATATGAGTGAAGTTTTTTAAAGATGTTCTTTGTAAGTAATCTCTACACCCAACGCCGGGCTTGAACTCACAACCCAAAGATCAAGAGTCACACGCTCTGCCAACCAAGCCAGCCAGGTGCCCCTGATAGGAGTGAATTTGTAAACTTAACCTGAAGCAGAGAAAGATTGCAATGAGAAAAATCAGGAGATTTTACAGTAACCCATGCCACTCGAACAAAGATTGCAATAAATAGAAGGTATAGAAACAGTCCATATAGTAAAGGTGGGGGGAAAAATGAAGGTGGATTTCATATTAATTAAACTTTTAAAGTATACATATATTGTATTAAAATTACTTTACTTACCTGCTCCCCCTTCCCCCCCCAGGTTAGCACTCTTTCCCCAAGTGTGAACTGCCTAGAGCTGATCATACTCAGGATTTTTTCGGGGGGATTTCATACACAGCTTTAAATAACATCGGCCCCCCAAAATAAATAAATAACATCAACTCATGCTGTGAAAAGTTACTTTCTTTTTGATTCTCTTTCAATGCTCCTGGTTACACCAAGGATAAAGTCTCGGCTTAGAGTCCGTTTGGCCTTAACCACCTGCCTAGCATTGGCCAGTCTCCCCTTCTCACAAAGAGAGTGTGGGTTTGGGCTTAAACTTTGGTAGGCAACATTTGGTCAGTAGAATCAGTAGCACGGATAGAATTTGGTAGGTAGAATTGAATAGCAGCACGTACTTAATTTTGTCCTTATATTTTCAAATTGCTTTTTATTATTCTGTTTTTGACAACTGATACTCCATTTCACTTATGGTCAAGGCATATGGTTTTACTTGAAAATAAAATTTTATGGAAAAAAAATGAAGACACAGACTCAAAGGATGTTAAGGATATACTAGCAGGTGATAAAACAGTTTGGCAAAAATCAAGTTGCTGACCCACAGGGAAGTAGCATTCAATCAACACTGCTGGAGTGGAGATCCAATTGGAATTGCATGAACTTTACATGTTTGGTTTTTTTTAATGTTTATTTATTTTTGAGAGAGAGAGACAGCGTGAGCGAGGGAGGGGCAGAGAGAAAGGGAGACACAGAATGCCAAGCAGGCTCCAGACTCTGAGCTGTCATCACAGAACCCGACGCGGGGATCGAACTCGGGAGCTGTGAGGTCATGACCGGGGCCGAAGTTGGACGCCTAACCAACCGAGCCACCCAGGCGCCCCAAAACTTTACATGTTTTAAAGATTTGTTTTGTCCCCTCCGTGGATTTACCACTGATTGAAATCATGTGCTGTGTCCCTGAGAGCTTGCCTGGTGGCCCATGGATGATGGATCGGTGACTGCTGCTCTTCAGGAGGGGGGAGGGGAGCAGGGGAAGCCTGTTCTTAGAGCATCAAGTCACGACTTTGACTACTAGAGACTTGCTGTTTCCCTAGGGCAGCTGTCCCCGATGTAGAGGCAAGACAGATTCCATCTCACGACAACGAAGTTCTTTCTAAAGACAACAGGAAGCCGCATTTCTCAGTTCTCTTCCAAAGTGACTCCAATACACCTGCTGACCTCTTTTCTAAAATTAGTTTCACGGAAGGCGTGATTGATTTCAAGCACTTTACAGATTTAATTTAACGTTCATTCCCTCTTGTCTTATTGCCCAGCTTGAGTAGAGATGATCATCCGGATGATTAGAGAAAGAAAGCAAGGCCCTGACGGCTACTTTGGGGGCCGAATGCAGAACTCTCTTCTCCCTGAGTTGGAAGCTGGGCCCCACAGAGGTTTGGATTGCTGATGGATAGACCCTAATGGCTCTTTTAATGCAAACAATTGATTCTGGAGGCAGGAAGCTGCCGGAAGGGGCTGCTCTGAAACTCTGATCAGCACACTAGGCATTCATGGTTTTCACTTAGGAAAATAAATGCTCTCCAGACTTTTAAGCCAGGCCTGTGGCTTTATGCTTAGAGCCCATATTCTTGCATCAGAACGACGCATGCAAACATGGCTCTCCCATATATTAATACTAGCTGTGTGGCCCGGGGAAAGTTGTTTAACCTCTCTGAGCTTCAGGTTTCTCAGCTTTAAAATAGGGATGCGTTCGTTTCCCAGGGGTACCATAGCAAATTAACACAAACTATGTGGCTTACCGCGGAAATTTATTCTTTCACACACTGGAAGACTTGGATCAAGTAGGTAACAAGTCTGTGCTCCTTCTGAAGATTTTAGGGGTGAATCCTTCCTTGCCTCTGCCAGTTTCTAGTAGCTCCCTGGAGCCAATTCCTTGGCTTGTGACTGTGTCATCGCAATCTCCGGCCCATTCTCAGGTGGCCCCTCTTCTCTGCGTGTCCTCCACCCTCCTTTTATGAGGACGCCTGCCTTTGGATTTAGAGTCCACCCCGATAATCCAAAATGATCTCATCTTAAAATCCTTAACTTAATTCCAGCTGCAAAGACTCTTCCCAAATAAAGTCACCTTCACCAGTTCCACGGATGAGGATGTGTACTCATCTCTTGGAGGGGCTACCATTTAACCCACTACAAGGGATAAGATGACACTCACATCACAGATGAAATGAGAAAATGCTGAGCATTCAGGCCATGCTCAAGAAATGTTAGTCGTCATCACTTTTATGATTACTAAATAGCTCCTTGGTTTTGGTATTATAATATTTGCTTTTGGTAGACCTGACTGAACTTAACAGTGACTTCTATTATCATTAGACCTGAGGCAAGAGTATAAGTGGGACTCCCGTGGCCTTTGAGCAGTTCGTGCAAGACAACATGGTTTCTCTCCCCAAAGTGGCTTGGGAATCACTGACCTTATTTTATCAGAATAAGTGCATATTACAGAATTTTAAAGGGATGATATTTTTTGTAGTTTCATAGACAACGAAGGCCATTAGGGATGAAAGATGCTAATGATATACCAACAACTCCGGTAAAATTTGGAAAAAGGACTATTACTAGAGAAAACCTTCCCTGGAAACTAACAGCTATGAAAATTTTTTTCTCTGCTTTAGATGTGCCATTCTTGAACGAAACGCTTATTTGATTCAACCCGAAGTCAACAACATCAGTGAAGCATAATTTCAGGACTGTGGGTCTTTTCTCTGATTGTACTTGAGAAAGTTGCACTGCCCAGGGGGTAGTTCTGTTCCTACGATCCGTATCCTGGTGAATCGGTAAAATAAAGGCCTGCTACCTCCCACCAGGGGGAATCCAAACCCTCCTGAGGTGGTCGGTGTGCCGCAGACTCTAACTCAAGCCTGTAACCTTCTGAAATTCCTTTCCGTTCTTAGAGATGGCACTTCTCATTTTCTCTAATTTTTCGTTCTCACTTGTCCACACCAGGGCAGGCCACACTGATACGGTTCATACCACTTATTTGGTGTGCACTGAGCATCTGACGATACCACAGGCCCATTCTGGGAGGGGTGCGTAATGAGATTTCATCTACTGTTTCTTTCCTTTGAGACTGGCTGGTCTGGCTATTGACATACTGTGGTAACTAGTCACTAAAACACTTCCTGTATCCCGTTATACTCGTAAGTTAAAGAAAACTGAATGGTAGACAGATCTCAGCCCTTAAGGCCAAAGAAATGAATGGAAATAATTCTCTTTGTTGTCTGTCATCTAAGAAGAAGCAGGTTTACTTCGCGTGAACTCACTGAGAAAGACTCATACTGTTGTTATTGTAGGTCTTGGTCTGTGCTTCCTCTTATTCACCGTGCAGTTCAGGAACAAAAACTTGGATACATGATGCGATGATTAAATAACACTGAGGATGACGGTTTGGTTACTTTTATAAAACAATCTGGCAAAGACGATGAATGAGGGTTCGCACTTGAGGCCTCTTTTCACAGTGGACACCAGGGGGCGACACTTACGCAGGCATATCTCAGAGATCGTGGGTTTGGTTCCAGACCCCTGCAGTAAAGTGAATATGGCAGTAAAGCAAGTCGAATGAATATTTTGGTCTCCAGTGCATGTAAAAGTTATGCTTACACTAAACTGTAGTCTATTAAGAACACAATAGCATTGTGTATTAAAAAAAAAAACACAATGTATATACCTTGTGTAAAAAAAAACACCTTACTGCTAAAAAATGCTAACCATCATCAAAGCTTCCGGCAAGCTGTTAATCACTTGATCGCAGATCACCATAACAGATACAATCATGAAAAAGTTTGGAATATTGCAACAATTACCAGAATGTGACACAGAGACGGGAACAAATGCTGTTGGAAAAATGGCACCAGTTGACTTCCTCAGTGCAAGGTTGCTACAAACCTTCAGTTTGTAAACAAAACAAAACAAAACACTATCTACGAAGTGCAATAAAACAAGGTGTGCCTGTATTTAGAGATTCCAACATTTAGCAGAGAAGTGACATCTGCCTCCAGATGTGGCCTCCAGAAGTAGGATGCCTTCATGAGGGACATTGGTTTTTATGTTTGAAACACTTTTCTTCACTTTACCTCCCAAGTGTCGTTTATTCATCCTTCATGACACAACTCAAAGACTTCAGCCTCTGAGGAACCATAACTAACTTCCCTGGCCAAGTTAACTGCCTCTGTCTGTCCTGCCATTGACTTTGAATACAACTGTGTTGTAGAAACCCTATTGTCTACTGTTGCAAGCCTCTGTAAGCCCCACCCATGACTTGCTAAAGCGTCTGGCATCTACTTATTGCTTCCTTCATACTTGTTGGTAAATACACATCACTGTGAGAGACTGCTGAGTCTATTACCATTATTTCCCCTCTTACTTCTACAATCCCTGTAAAGCCAATAACTTTAAAATACTGATAAGATATCACTGCCCGTAATATTACTTGGCTGCCCACTGTTGACCCGAAACATCTTTTTGGTAAGTTAACTCCTTCAATGCCAAATTAACACAATTTCTAGTGATCAGTCTCCTTTCCAGTAATAGCCACAGCCCTGCATTGGCATCTTTTTTTATTTTCCGGAGGAAAGACACGGAAGCCATGGGTGTCTCATGGCGTCTCCATTCGCAATCCCTTAGTCCTTCCCTACTGTTGGCAAAGACGGCCTCAAGGCCTTGGGAACGTGTTGAAATTCTGTTGGCCTCCTGGGGGGATTAGCATTCTTCCTTGCCACGAGATGTGTGCAGGAAGTCCTTAATATGGCGTAAAAGTGAACCAGGTTGTTCTAAAAAAAAAAAATAAGTCACTTAAAAGAAAGTACACAGGGGAGGAGAAGAGGGAGAGTCGTTGATCAGTGGGTATAGTTTCAGTTCTGCAAGATGAGTAAGTTCTAGACATGCACTGAACAGCATCGTGCCTACAGACGACCATACCGCAAGGTACATTTAAAAATCTATTTAAAGAGTAGATCTCATGTTAAGGGTCTTACCGTACAATAAAGAAAAAGAAGAAAGAGAGAGGGGAGAAAATGTGGACTGTTTCTTCCTCTGTTTTAAATCACTTACGGTTTGATCCTCCACATGCGGAAAGCACAGTTCCACTAATGACTATAATGAACAGAGTACGTATCTCCAGACACTAGGAGCTCCTCAGAGGTCATGATTTTTTCCTTGTGTTTTTAGAAACCAGCCACACAGACCATTAGAAAGCACAGCAACCATGCATGAAAAGCTAATCATTGTGTGTGTGTGCGCGCGCGTGCGTGTGTGACCTGAGTGATCCCAGTGCTTTATTACAAATAATAGGACATAACTTTTGTGGCTTCAGGAAACTCACCACGCTGAAGCCACCCTGAGGAAGGTTTTCACAAAATATTTCATACCATGAATGAAATGCCAAGAGCAACACGTTTGTAAGAGAACAAAATACATCGAGAGACTTAGGCCATCTCTGTTCCTTACAAAACCCGTGTCAGAGGGCTGACTGGTGACCCTTTGGTGGAGTGTGTTCAGTGAAGCAAGTGTCAGCAGTAGATTGCCCTGGGTCAAGAGCAAATGGGAGAAGAGGAAGGAGAGAAATAAGGTCTTTAGATGATTCTTTCCAGTTGTTTGCCTGGAAGGGAAGGCGAGGGAGAGTGCTGTAGCCATAGAGATTCCAGGGCTGAGGGAGGTTTTATTCTTGTTTGTTTATTTAATACGCGGGAGAAGCTTTTATGCTGCTGAGGAGAAGGAGCCAGGGGAGGGGAGAGGAACCATCCAGAAAGCAAGAGGTTGGAAGCGGCGATCTGATGAAGGGGAAGCTCCCCTTTGCCTCTGACACCAGAGGGGTTGAGGAGGATGTTGAGTAAATATTTAAAAAGGACAATAATACAAATAACACCAAGGTGCTAAGCCAAGAAAAGCCAGATGCTTCTGAATCACTTTAGTAAGTTGGTTTGCTACTTATTCATTCATTTTTATTCATCTGCTCATGCTGACTCAGACACACAGTAAAAGAGGCACATGTTAAGAAAATACATGGAAAACTGACAGTCGGCAGAACTCTAACCTACATAGATTGCCATTTGGGGGGGGGGGGGGCATCTCTATCTGGCTCTTGGATACCCTGAGATGGAAAGCGGTGAGAAGTAGCATCAGGCAGGCGGTGGGGGTGACGAGAGGAATTGCAACAGGGGAGTGTGTTCATGAGTCCCCAGGAGTTCTGAGGGTGCGGAACTTCACAGCTTTTGGAATCCGCATTGGGGAAAACACAGACAGGAGACAGCTGGAGCGACATGTGCTTGTTTACAGAATGTTGACCATGTCCCATGCCTGCACGCTCACATCCTGCTCACCCTTCTGGAGTCCCTTTGGGTTCTTCGCTCTCTTTTGGACACCCGTCGTCCCTCTGGGAATCTGTCTTCCGATCTAATCCTCCCCGTGGCTATGGACTATACACGGCACGTCTACAGATGACTCTCTTTCCAGCTTCTCCTTGGTCCTCCTTGGCTTGCTGGAAGCTCTGGGCTTCAAGTCTTAGGCTCACTGTTCCTGAGAGCAGCCGCCTGTGGCATCAGGCACTGGGTCGCATGGAAAATCCCAACACAGGCTGCTCTCTGACCCCGTCCTCCATCAGCAGGTGCGTGTGAGCTGTGCCCGTGCTTGTGTTCCCGTTGCACATGGGCGGTAATGTAACGAAAAAGGAGGCAGCAGGGATAAATGGTGCAGCGATTAAAAGCAGTAGGACCGTTGCAAGGCAGAGCTGATTCAGAAACAAAGCCCAAAGGCAATGTTGGATTAGCGGGGAGCAAAATATCTAGAAGGAAGTGTGGACCTAGGCATTTGAGGGATGGAGGAGATTTCGAAGCTAGAGGTGAGGTTTTAGGGACCCCAGCTATACGGCAGACCAAGTTCATGGGTGGTCATATGAACACTGAGGTGGAACTCCCCTTCCCTTCCCTTCCTTCCCCTCCCCTCCCCTGCCCTCCCCTTCCCTTCCCTCCCCTTCCCTCCCTTTCTCTTCTCTTCCTTCCCTTTCCCCCCAGATCCGAAGTCAGTGTGGCCAGTGAAGATGCAGATCCCGTTTTGTCCCTCCCTCCAGCTTCCCTCCAGGAGTGCATGCTGATCTTAATCTGCTTCTGCCTGCTGCACCCCATCCCGTGCTGGAAAGTCACCCCTGATGTCTGGGGCCTGCAACCCCTCCCATCCTGAAATGAAATGCAAGCCAACCGACCTCCGTGCAGAGCCAACTTTGAAAGCTGCTCAGTGCTGCTTATTTTTGTGTTGTTCACTTTGGATCCCTTGACTCTCAGCCCCACTCACACTGCTAACTGACACCCTGATGCCCAACCCTTGAGTAATTAATTTCGCATGGCTTGGCTTATTTGAGTTTCACAGCAACCATATACGTTAGAAAATATTACCCAAATGACCATGTACCCCATTTTGTCTGTGCGTGGTCCCTGTTTATGACCGTAGTCTTAGCATAATTAGTAGTAACACCCCCTTTCACTTTCAAAGGACCCTGATTTGGACAGTGGGTTATATGATCACCCTAACTATTGCTACACTTTCTTTCCTCGGTTTATACAAAAGACACGGAGAAGTTAGATCCCTTCTCCATTGTCACACGGCTGATGCATGGCTGAGCCAGGACTGGGACACAGGTGTCAAACCGTGCTGTGCCAGCATGTAAATCACTGCATCTACATTTATGTTTACTAGTCCCTTGGAAGTTTTAATGGATGCCTGACCTTTAAGGATTCATTTCTACTACTAATTTAGTTCTGATATTTCTGATATATTTCAGTAGCTTATCCTCTCTCACCCCTTCCCCACCCCCAGTGGCCATCAGGTCCTACTGTGCCTGATTGGAGACCAGACAGAGGGTGAACTTTCACCACATGGGGCTGTAATAGAGAGGGAGGTAAGGTGCTGGCTTAAGTGGATAAGAGAAATTTATTTTTAGAAATGGAAGATGTGGGGGTGCCTGGGTGGCTCAGTCAGTTAAGCGTCCGACTTCGGCTCAGGTCATGATCTCACAGTCCGTGAGTTTGAGCCCCGCGTCGGGCTCTGTGCTGACAGCTCAGAGCCTGGAGCCCGTTTCAGATTCTGTGTCTCCCTCTCTCTCTGCCCCTCCCCTGTTCATGCTCTGTCTCTCTGTCTCAAAAACAAATAAACATTAAAAAAATTTAAAGAAAAATAGAAATGGAAGATGTGGGCAGTTAGGTGCAAAAGACTTGCACAGGATTTTTATTTAAAAAAAAAAAAATAGTTAAGCCAAGCCATGGCCTACCCCTCTTACTTTGGACAACCTACCAGTTGATTCAAATTATCCCGTGATCGATTCCAGCAAAGCAAATGGTATTGATTATGCAACAGGCTGAAATGCCTCGGACCAACTATGCCAGGTACAAGTCTTTCTAGTATATCAACAGACTTGGTTGTTGTAAAAATTGAGGTTGGGAGAATCAATAGTGTCCTTTTCGTGCTAAAGCAAGTTTAGGGCCAAGAGTGTCAGCAACACGTGTTTTAAAACCTTCAAGCTGATGCAACACCTTGTTCTCAAAAAAAAAAAAAAAAAAACTAACAAGGAAACCAAACAACACAAAAAAGTCCGAAATGTAGCCATGGTTACTTTTCACGTCTCAAAAACAGTGAATCTATGGACATTCACGGTGAGCCACACTTTCATCATCAATGTATCAATATGCACGTCCTCTCATAACTAAAAGTAGCATGAAAACACTCCCCCCCGATTGCACACCGTCTTGTCCAGAGTTTGTCGAAAGTGTGCAGATCAGTCTTTAAATAGAAATAGGTAGTAATCTGAAGCCATGGCTGTATGTCCATGCCAGGGGATCTCGCCTTGTAGCAGCGGTCCAAAACAGCAGTTGACATAGGAGATGGGCGCTTTTTTAAAAAGTTTGTATTGCCATTCCAGTTGGTTAACATACAGCGTCTTATTAGTTTCGGGTGTACAATGTAGTGATTCAACACTTCCGTATAACACCCAAGGTTCATCACAACAAGTGCCTGCCTTATTCCCCATCCCCCCACCTACCTCCCTTCTGGTTAACTATCAGTTTGTTCTCCATGGTTAAGAGTCTGTCTGGGTTGCCTCTCTCTCTCTCTCTCTCTCTCTCTCTCTCTCTCTCTTTCTCTCTCTCTTTCATTCCCCCTCTTGCTTGTTTGCTTCGCTTCCTAAATTCCACATATGAGTGAAATCATACGGTATTTGTCCTGCTCTGACTTATTTTGCTTAGTGTAATACTTTTTAGTTCCATCCATATCATTGCAAATGGCAAGACTTCATTCATTTTGATGGCTGAGTAATATTCCATTGTGTGGAGGTACACAGATACATGTGTGTGTATTTTACATCTTCTTTCTTCATTCATCAGTCAGTGGACACTTGGATTGCTTCCATATCTTGGCTGTTGTAGATAATGCTGCTATAAACATCAGGGTGCAAATATTCCTTTGAATTAGTATTTTTGTATTCTTCACTTAAATACCTAGTAGTGCCTATGTACTTTTAGATGTATTGCCTCACTTAATTCTGACAGCAGTCCTCTGTGGTGCATTTGAAGTCAGGGGATTAAGTAACTTGCTGAAGATCATCAAGCTAGTAAGAGACAGACCTGACTCAAAACCAGGCTCAAGAGTTGGCTAGTCATAAATGAGTACATGCACTGCCTCGGATGATCAGGTTAAACTTGATTATAAGGCTTTTATCATCATTAGCTCCTACAAAGGCAGCCGTAATATAAATTGATGAGCACTTCTTTTAAAAATAAATTTTATAGTGGCGCCTGGATGGCTCAGTCGGTTAGGCATCTGACTCTTGGTTTTGGCTCATGTCTTGATCTCGCAGTTCCTTGGATTGAGCCCCCCATCGAGCTCTGTGCTGACCATGCAGAGCTTGCTTGGGATTCTCTTTCTGCCCCTCTCCTGCTCACGCATGTGCACGGGCTCGCTCTATCTCTCTCTCTCTCTCTCTCTCTCTCTCTCTCTTTCAAAATCAATAAACTTTAATAAGTAAATAAGTAAATTTTATATAGTAAATGAATTATAAAGTGATCTGAAATGTCAGTACCCTTATTCACAGATTACAGTAGTAATCACTTGTACTTTAAAAGCCAAAGTATGTTCATAGGAAATTCCTTCCTTTCATCCCCCTGTTGGGTGGGAATTAGACCTTTATTTATTTTTTAAATTAAATTAAATTAAATTTATTTTTAATTTGCATCCAAGTTAGTTAACATCTAGTGCAACAATGATTTCAGGGGTAGATTCCTTAATGCCCCTTACCCATTTAGCCCATCCCCCCCTCCCACAATCCCTCCAGGAACCCTCTGTTTGTTCTCCATATTTAAGAATTAGACCTTTATTAAGATTACACTAAGGGGCGCCTGGGTGGCTTAGTTGGTTAAGCATCTGACTTTTGATTTTGGCTCAGGGCACGATCCCAGGATTGTGGGATTGAGCCCCATGTCTGGCTCCACGCTGAGTGTGGAATCTGCTTAAGATTTTCTCTCTCCCTAGCCCTCTGCTCCTCCCCCACTCTCTGTCTCTCAAAAAACAAAACAAAACAAAAACCCACCTGGTCACACCAATATTTCTAAATATCTAAGGGCACATGAAGTTGAATTTGGGGAATTTCATGTACGGCCAGGTTTAAGAACTTATCAAAGGAGAGGCAATACCAACACGATGGCTGGGATCTCAGCCCATGTAATCCGGCAGCCCTGAGAAAAATCTCCATGCAGGAGCAGCTTTGTGACCAGAAGCTCAGCCCGGTAGCTGGGCTACTTCCTGCTCCGGGTAAGGAACCAGTCTAGACTGGCAGGAAGACGGCCACAGGCTGATGGGACATTAGTAGCCTGTCCTTTGGTGAAGGGCAGGGCTCGGGTGTCCTTGTTGTGTGGGGGTCAGAGTGGGGTAAGGGGAGGGAGGGTTATGTTCTGTAGTCAGAATTCAGCTCCTTTCCTCACGAAATATGAGTTCCCCTCCTGTCCCTTTCTGCTCTTAAATAGAAAACAGGATGACAATACTTTGCCTAAAGGGTAAACATGAACATCCTGTATTCTGTCTCACATTCTTCTGTTCTAAAATGCTGGGAGCTCAGAGATTTCTTTTTCTAAAGGAGGTTTTCTGTCTTTCCGTGACTGCTAATGCCACCCAGCAGTGAAAGGGACATTTGGCTCTCTTGGTATATAACCGTCAACTATGGAAGTCCCTGCATTGAGCTTATCAACAATAGAGCTTTTCTATTTATTGGGGCCTTCCTATGTCCCAGGAAGAGTGTTCAGTGTTTTGTTCATATTATTTCATTTATCCCACCATTGTATAAGGTAGGAATAAATTCCTATCATCTGCTTTCACTGAAATGGAAACAAAGCCCAAAAGGTCATTTGCTGGGGTGCCTGAGTGGCTCTGACTTTGGCTCGGGTCATGATCTCGTGGTCTGTGAGTTCAAGCCCCGCGTCGGGCTCTGTGCTGACAGCTCAGAGCCTGGAGCCTGCTTCCGATTCCGCGTCTCCTTCTCTCTCTGCCCCTCTCCCACTCGCACTCTGTCTCTCTCTCTCTCTCTCTCTCTCAAAAGTAAATAAACATTAGAAAAAAATTTTTTAAAACAAAGCTCATTTGGTCTGGGTCACAAATCCAGGTAATGGCAAATTCGGGTCTGTGGCACAGCAGAATGATCATACCTGCGAAGAAATCCCAAAGGACCCTGTTGTTACCTTCCCATCAATCTGCTCCTGCTCCAGAAAGCCTTGCTTTGTACCCAATAGAGCTCACTGGGGTGACGATTCTGTCAATCGGCTGGATCAGGGCAGGGAGCCTACAGGTTAAAGTCCTGGCTTCTTTGGCAATGACTTGATCTCCAGGGAAAGGAAATGCATTTGGCTGAACTTCCTTCTACTGCCTCATTTCTAATATATTCTTTGTCCTTCTAGCTCTTCAGAGCACACCTACCTCTTTTTCAGCACTGCTTAGGATGTCCAGTATAGCCTTTAAAAGACACTGGTCAGGGGCAATGTGGTATATATCAGCAACAAGTCTTCCTGTCTCCCCCTCCGTTCCGAAGTCCAGACATCAGTTATTCTTCTCTCTGAATCTTGCGGGTAGATAAAGCTGTTGGACCCTAGACCTAGAAGGACACTGGGATCGTCCATTCTAACTCTCTAATTTTATGGACAGGTACACTCAGATCCACAGTGAGAGAGGTGATCAGATTTGCCTGGAGTCACAATTAGCATCAGAGCGCCGACTCCAGCCACTGCTTCCCCCTCTCCCCCCAAGTGGGGCTGGAATGTGGATTATACTCTTGCTGAACCACAGTGCCTTGTTCATCTGTCGGGAGCAGAGACGGGAGATAAGAGGAACGCAGACTTGAAGAATCCACATCCTGCAGTTTAGGGTTTAAATAAAAGCTGAACATTATCTTATCAAGTTAATCCTTTGACTATAGCCCTGCTCCTCCTACTCCTGCTGGGTTTAAACCTTGCTTTGTCCTCCTTTCTTTCAAAACTCTGAGCTGGGTGCTTTGTAGCGACCCTAAAATGATATGTTGGGCCATTCCCCGGGGTCCTGGCAAAGATTGTAGAATTGAGATTCGCTCAGGTTGACAGAGCCCTTTTCATCCTTCCAACTGACTTGGGAGGCACGTTTGCAAATGACTTAAAACACTGCCATTTTCATGTTTGGAGAGCACTTCGTGATTATTGTAAACTAGATTTAACTTGGAATGCTTAGGGTGTGGGTGGCTAATTCCTGCCACAATTCAAAGGGGAAAAAAATGAGCATAGACACTAAAAGAGAACAAGTACTGAATGTACAGTTAATGGCTCATTTATTCAGCCTCAGCTGAGACTATTTTTCATACAGTTAACTTTTGAAGGGAACTTCGTTTACCCCGTTTAATCAGAAACTTGTAAAAATGGAAAGTGGTCAGTAGAAGCGTCCCTGAAATATTTCACAGGTTCCTCTTCTGTCTGAAACTGGCCACTGGACATAATTTGATGTTTCCTTGAGGCACCAGCACCATGCCTGTGATCACTCATTATTGTCTGAGTGTGAACACCGTGCAACTTACATCCTTTATGGTATTATGGCCGCCAACATGGTTTGCCCCAGATATTGCGGACATTGGTTTCTTCTCTTTCGTTTTGTCAGACTGTCTTTCATGAGTCCCTCCCTTCCTTTTGTGGGGGCTCATACCTTCAAGTTAATCTGGCCCAACCATCAACCCAAGACTCCTTGGCTGATAAAAAAGAGCCAATAAGGGGCGCCTGGGTGGCTCAGTCAGTTAAGCGTCCGACTTCGGCTCAGGTCACGATCTCACGGTTCGTGGGTTCGAGTCCCGTGTCGGGCTCTGTGCTGACAGCTCAGAGCCTGGAGCCCGTTTCAGATTCTCTCTCTCCCTCTCTCTCTGCCCCTCCCCTGTTCATGCTCTGTCTCTCTCTGTCTCTCAAAAATAAATAAACATTAAAAAAAATAAAAAATAAAAAGAAGAGCCAGTGATACTTCCTGTCTCACCTCTCTCTTGACCTTGCCATTTCATTCTAGCACCAAGGCTCTCTTCTCTGTTTGAGTTACTTTGTTTACATGTGACTGTGTTAACCTTAAGCCTTGATTTGTGGGACTGTTACTTACCCTCTTTGGCACTTTCTTAGAATAACAATGATAATGAACATAATAGTTGTATCAGTAATAGTGGCAAAAGAATGATGAAATACCATTTATGCCGGTATTTTATACATAGTGTCTTTTGTGATAATAACTTTGCAGAAGAGGTCATCTTACTCCCATTGTACAGCTGAGAAGACAAAGGCTCAGACAATTCAGATTCCATCCTCGTAGCTCCAGAGCTCATGTTCTTTGCTCTGAACCACTTTCTAGAAACCAGACTAGAATAACGTGCCCTCATTCCTGTCCCGGATACAAGCCCCCCACCCCACCTGGTGACTGACACTTGGTGGGCCGATTTAAAGGCTGAGTCTATCACAGTCCTTTGGAGAAGTCAGACAGCTGTCTGTACTCCTGACTTCAGCAGGGGCATCCTTCCAGCTCTAAGTGGCTACTCCCTATTCCCACTGGGCCAGGGCAGGTCCGAATTATATTGCTTCTGGTCAAAGGCCACCACAAGTTTTGTTCAGCAATCTCTCTAGAATCCTGCATAACGTGGTTGTACGTGGTGAATGTATGAAGAGCCCTTTGCCAAGCTGCTCCCATAAGCATCGTGGATTAATGAATTGGGTGCATCTCTTTCTGGCTCTGCGAGTCTTTTGTTGTTGCTTCTCCGGAATTGGCTGTGATGAGAAAAGTTAAGGTTGTAAAATGAATGGCCTCTGAGTAAGTGAGGTATTATTCTATTATTTCAAAGCTGTCCTCTCATGGGAGAGGACACAGAAGGGGTTATGGAAATTGTCTCAAGTTACCATGGGAGCTAACTTCAAAGCACAGAGGAGGCATACACAACACCCCCGTTCCTCCATCACCCAGAGAACATTGTGTGTCCCTGAGCAAGAGAGCATCAAGAGATTTTTTTTTTAAATATGATTTGTAGAAAGGGGGGGAAAAAAACAAGCAACGTTTGTAAACCTTTTATTTTCTACTGATAACTGACGTGTACCGAATACTCACCATGTGTCTCTTACTGTGCAAGCACTGACATGAACATTAGATCCTCATGAACACTCAACCATTCAACAGATGAGAAAACCGAGGCTTATCATTTTGCCTGAAGTCACAAAGGTAGTAAGTGTCGCAACGGGGATCTGAACTTGGCAGGCTGCTCCCTGAGCCTCTGCCTAACTGCTGCACTATTACGGCCTTCTCTTGAAGATTAGAACAGTTTATTCTGACCCAAGAAGAGTTCAGTCAAACATAGAAGCCCGCAAAATGTCAGGTATGATATTAATGGGACATTGAAATCATGCACGCAGTCTGCAGAAAGCTGCTGATGGGGAAGCTACCTTAGCACTGAAGGATAATTTTCCGACGCATCCAAATGTACCCACAACAGAGCAATCTGCTTTGAGCAGCACCTGTGCCAAAGTTAGGAAAGTGAGGGTGAAGAAGGGCTTGGCAACAGCACTTGGGTTTTTAAAGTGGAAGAGCCGTGCACTTGTTTCCAAAGTGATTAATTGTACAATTCAATAAATGTCAGCAGGTGGGAAGGATGCCTATAAAGAGGAGGCCAGTATAACTAAGTGGAAATGAAGAGACAGACGCTGAAAGAAGAGAACCCTGCAAATCACGGAAGTGGGAAAAAACAGGTCATGAGTTACCACTGAAATAGACTTGGGCCCCAAGCTCTTGAGTAGAAGGAGCACCAGGAGAGCAGAGGTACAAGCGGATAAAGGGCAGCTGGGCTCAGGGAGAATCACATCCTTGGCTTGTGTTTTCCACTTTTCAGCTAAGAAAGCACCGATTAACTCCCTACTGGCCATTTGAGTTCCTATATTTAATGGGACTTACCCATCTGGAAATGATAGAAGTTAAGAGAGTCTCACTGACCCCTGCCCTGGAAAATGGTCAAATCCGTGACCTGGTTTTCCTCAGTCTGGGTGGGGGTACATCTGTACTTTAGTCTGGCGGGCGTGGGGAGGTCTCCTCCTTTGGGGTCATTTTCACTTGGGAACAATTGGTGAGCCTCTGGAAAATTTACAGAGAAGCCCAACAGGACTCGGACCTTGATGATGATGATGAGGAGGAGGAGGAGGAGGAGGAGGAGGGGGAAGTGGGGGGAGTCGATTTTTATCACCTGTTGATTGATTCACTCCTTCCACGAGTCCCCGAGTTCCCATGTAAAGGGTGTGCTACAGCCTACGTAGCACGTGGGGCTTTCTGTCCCCTGCCTTGGCCTCTGGGCTCTTTCTACGACTCGCACAGATTACCCCTGGTGGTGGGGAAGGTGCAGCAGAGATGTGAAGCAGGCGTACTCCCATCAGCTTGTCAGTCACCCCCAATTCTCACCACTAGCCCAGAACACCGGCTTCTTGGTGCCACCACAGTGACGCCTCCACGCAGTCGGCCCCCAACGGACTTGAGAATGAGCGGCAACCGCCTTCCTCTTTGACATGTTCTGGCACAAAGGATATACTGGGGTGATGGCTTCACTCTTGTTGGACCTAAAGTAGCATTTTCTGGGGGGACATCGCGATGCTAACCAGTACCTTCTGTCACGTAAGGGCAGATGTTGTACCAAGACATTACAGAGGGACCCAGTCATTTTTCTGTATCCCAGCTATAGGCTCCTACGGCCAATTTGGATAGATGAGTCATTTCTGCCAATGAACACTATACACAGTAAATACATTTTAAAATTTTTATCAAATCCATTACATATAAAATGTTTCTCCCCCTCCCTCTCTTTCTCTCTCTCTGTGAAGAAAAGGGAGGTGCGTCCGTGTGGCTCAGTAAGTTAAGCATCCCACTTTTGATTTGGGCTCAGGTCATGATCCCAAGATTGTGGGATCAAGCCCCGCATTGGGCTCTGCATTGAACATGGAGCCTGCTTGGGATTCTGTCTCTCTTCCTCTGTCCCTCTCCCCTGCTCAGCTCTCTCTCTCTCCTCTTTCTCAAAAAAAAAAAAAAAAAAAAAGATTTAAATTCCCATCAAAATGCAATGCAAAGTATCACCCCAAAACAATCTTTTAAAACTGCTAGCTACTTTCTAAAAGTGTCATCCAAAGAAGCATCACACATTTTCCTGTGAAAGCGTAACAGTTCTTGAAGCGGATTTTCCAGGGTTGCCTCACTATACCCTGCTGTGTGCTAAAGATTTTTCTGTTTTTGTCCACCTTTGGAAGACACAAGTGTTACTGGGGGCAGATGTGACATTTGGATTGGTTAAAAGTTCAGGCTCTGGAGCCAGACTGGCTAACTTCAAATTCTAGTTCTGCCCCTCACTAGCTGTGAGTCGATGAGCAAGTCACTTAACTTCTCTGTGCCCCAGTTTCCTCAGCCGTAACATGGGGATGATGAGAGCCCTGCCTTGCAGAGTGAGGGGTAAATAAAACAATACACCTAAATAGTATTTAGAACCCTGCCTGGCCCATAATAAATGCTATGGAAGGGCTTGCTTTATGATTAGTCTCATTAGCGTCGTAATTATTACGACGACTTCATGGTAGGCACCGGGCATAGAGTGAACCATGTAAGCACAGTCCCGGTCCTTACGGACAGGGGAAGATGTCACATAAAAATTAAATCCGTCAGAATGTAAGCTCAGCTTGTGTGTTAGGAAAGCCTCCCCCGGGGTGCAGTGGTGAGGAGTGAGGTTCAGGGCTGTGAGGCGAGGCCGGCCCGGGGAGGCTTCTCCCAAGGCAGTGGCACGTTTAAGCTGAGCCCGGAGGCCGAGAGGGAGAAGACCAAGCCTATGGGTCAGGCTCTGTATTGCTCCAGTAAGTGGAAGTGTAAAGGATTATCTTCATTTCACAGTGGATACCTATGGAGGCCCAGAGAGGTTAAGCAGCTTGCTCAAAAGCACACAGCTTATACAGGGCAGAGGCTGGATGGCAGCAGAAGCCTGACTCCAAAGCTCATCGCAGGCCTTTCCGCGGCACTCTGTTGGCTGCCTCTCCCACCGAGCTGCCCCCAGGATGACGGTTAGACTGGAAGCATGTCGCTCACTATGAACGCTGTTAACCCAAATATGAACAATTAACCCAGATATGAAAAGAGATCGACTTCGGGGCGCCTGGGGGCTCAGTCGGTTCATCTCGGGTCACGATCTCATGGTTGGTGAGTCTGAGCCCCACGTCGGGCTCCCTGCTGTCAGTGCAGAGCCCGCTTCGGATCCTCTGTCGTCCTCTCTCTCTGCCCCCATCTCCCCGACATGCGCGCTCTCTCTCTCCCTCCCTCTCTCAAAAATGAATACATATTTTTTGAAAAGGGGGGGGATCTGCTTCGTTTGGGTGGCCACAGTGCCCTACCTTCTGGCTCTGGGGGGCAGGGGAGGAAGATCATTTAAGGTCCCCTGCTTCACTCCATCAGACAGACCACTGGCGGATGAGCTTTTAGGTAACGTGGATATCATTTGCATTCTTTATTTCAGGGTGTGTGGACCAGGCAGGCAGGCTGAAGGCAAGCCCGCCTCCACCTGCCAAGGCCAATGTAATGAGGGCGTTTCTCAGAAGTGCTGACGCCTATGCTGGGTGTTCTGGGAACATGTGCCTTCTTCAGAGGGCTGCGGTCCGGTGCTCCAGTGTTTTGTCTGGGCTGGGCATGGGCGGGACAGGGATTCACTACTCCTCACTCACATCCAGTGCCTACTTCCTCCAGCTCAGAGCCCCTCTTGGGTTTTGCCGAGAATATTAGCCTCTCTTCCCGTGGCATCCTTCTGCTGTGTGAGTTGTTGCTAGTCCTTCATCTTTGATTATTGATCAATATGATCCCATTCACTTTGAATCTTTCAGAAATACTTCCAGAAAACTCTCCTCTACTGAAAGTGTCCCCCTGTCCCCTGCCTTTTTCTCACTCTTGTAATCAGTATCCTCCCTCTCATACTGCTTTGTTGACATTTCACTTGGATTTGGGGAAGAAGGGAAGGACACAAACATACTTCATCCACCATCTTGAATTTGAAGTCAGGCCATCCGGACTCGAAATATGGTGGAAACCATGTTCTGCTGGCCTGGGCCAGGCAAGTCCAGTGAGAAGCAGGTTCCCAAGTGGCTTCTGAACCTTTGTGTCTGGATGCAGGCATAAAGGTGGAGTTAATATAACTCCTCGGGCGAGGAGTTGAGAATCTTTCTCTGGGGAGATGATGATTCATTGGTGGAATATGGTCGTTCCAGGCAAGGCCTTCTGTCAAAATCTCAACCATACATTTCTTTTCATAAGTGAGTTCTAGTCATGGCCCTGTTCGCCTCTTGAAATAGTGCCCAGCAAGTCGCAGCAGGTTAAACAGAAGGTGAGGTAGTGTCGGGGGCATCCAAGAAGCACGTAAGGATGTTCTTTGTTTCTCAATTAAAGCATTTTCATCTGAGCTTATGTTGGCTTTTATGAGATAACATGTCATGATCAGCAAGAGCTTTCAGTGAACTTGACACAGGAAGATGGCAGAAAACCTCACTCGTTCCAAGTAGATTTATCACTGAGCATGAGGAGACTCAGAGGCCTGGGGGCACATGTACAGGTCTTATGGGTGGAAAAGAACATGCACTTCACCTCCATAGTGCCGAAGCACAGTCCAGTTCAACCTGGTCTGCATCTCAAGATACGTTTAGACATCCAACTCTTGCGTAATTTTTTTTAAAATGTTTTTATTTTATTTTTGAGAGAGAGAGCATGAGGAGGGGAGGTGCAGAGAGAGAGAGAGGGAGACCCAGAATCCATAGCAGGCTCCAGGCTCTGAGCTGTCAGCACGGAGTCTGACATGGGGCTCGAACTCACAGACGGTGAGATCATGGCCTGAGCCGAAGTCAGACACTCAACCGACTGAGCCACCCAGGCGCCCCCTCTTGCGTAATTTAACCAAGCTGGGAAAGTCCAGCACTTTCAATAAGCATCATTTAGTTAAGTTAAATATGGATTTTCCTTTCCCGTGGTAAAAAGATCTTTGGATGTTTTATTCCAATGGCAGAAACATCCACACCTAGAGTCAAATGATTCTTAGTCCAAAACATTTTAGAAAACAACACTAAAAATGAAATTCATTTGTCCGGACTTTTTAAAGAGATGCGAGCCTAGTGTTCAGGGATGTTTTGGAGATGTTTTTACTTCTGCGCCTTTGTTTTTTCTTCATTTTGTTTCTGTCTCTCTCTACACACACACACACACACACACACACACACACACACACACACTGTTCACTCTCCAAAACTCTTTACGTTTTCTTCCTATATTTGACTTTCTGTCAGGTATCCCTCACCTTCTCCATGATTGCGCCTTTCCTCTTCTTTCCACTTCCTGTCTACACTAAAGCTACTTCTTATCTACACAACACGGCCATCCCTGCTTTGAAGCAAGAAGGCTTTTTACTATACCTGCATTTAAGATTTCGTAAGTGCCAAGTGAATGAATACATACATAAAATAACATTATAGGGGCACCTGGGTGGCTCAGTTGGCTAAGTGTCTGACTTCAGCTCAGGTCATGATCCCGCGGTTCGTGAGTTCGAGCCCTGCATCAGGCTGTGTGCTGGCGGCTCAGAGTCTGGAGCCTGCTTCAAATTCTGTGTGTGTGTGTCTCTCTCTCTGCCCCTTTCCTGATTGCACTATGTCTCTCTCTCTCTCTCTCTCTCTCTCTCTCTCTCTCTCTCAACAATAAACATTAAAACTATTTATTAAAATAATAATTCAGAATGAAACCTAGTTTCCAACACTTCTTTGGAAAATTTAGTCTTACAAACGTTAGTGACATTATTTCCTCATCTATGACAATAGGTGAAAAACCTTACTTTTATCATTTTACATTTAGTAAACATCTTAGTGAATCGTAAAGTAAAACCTAGCTAGGAGAAGAGGCAGACGAGACCAGAGAGAGTCTCCAAATGTCATTGAGTAGTGAGGCCACGCACATTTGATGCTTGAAAGTCGAATTAATAATTTGTCTTATTAATACTTCAAATGAAAATAGCAGATACCTGGGAAGGGCTTTTACCTCGTTTTTAAATATTTCCTTTCCTCTGCGTCACATAACATGTATGCGAACTACGAGGAGGAAAGTGTCCAGTCTCTTCAGGTTGATTTTTATCTCCTCCCCACCCCTAACTTAACTTACTATGTAAAACTTGGGCCTCAGAATCCAACTCCTTTCTGGCAACTTTGCTACACATTTGACACCTTTTCAGAAGAAAACGCTGGGCTAGATGTCTAACCGTGATCCTTGGTTGTTGTCCTCATGGTCTCGTGTCCACTGGGTAACTATAGTATATATTGAATTCCCAAGAAACTAATTTTCGCAGATTGTCTTTCCTTGATGATGGAAGTTGAAAGAGAAAGCAAGAGAGGGAAGATTGACAGCCCCACAGCAGCCCATCAATAATAGGGGTGAGTCCCTCAGAGGCAACAAAGGGGATCAATGAAGACAGGACTCTAATAGCTAGAAAGCATCTCATTTGTTTCCCCAAAGACTTTGACATCTGCCAAAACATCTGACTCCAAAAGCCACCCCAGAGGTGAGCCGGATTGAGAGAGAGGTGCCTAGATGGGAGTCTGGGATGGCGACGTCCTCTTCCCTGCCAAGCCCATGGGGTATGGCAAGGGGTCCCACTCCCATTGCCAGCCAGAGCTGGTGTCGTGATTAAGTGCCTCCAGCGAGCGCCTTGCTGTTCATTCATGAGCAGATGACCAGAACCTAAGGGAACAGCTGGAGAGCGCCTTGTCATGCATGGGAGTGGGTAGGTGGGGTCCCCAAAGAGCCCGGAGGAGCAATCAT
This sequence comes from Acinonyx jubatus, assembly GCF_027475565.1. Classification (NCBI taxonomy): domain Eukaryota; kingdom Metazoa; phylum Chordata; class Mammalia; order Carnivora; family Felidae; genus Acinonyx; species Acinonyx jubatus. Next base: position 204,843,028 of record NC_069381.1, on the reverse strand, counting down.
ACTCGAAATGACACCTGCACAATCATGGAAGCCCGAGCCATGCTTTGCCTCCCATGGACACCATTTACATATACATTTTTTTCTTTTTCTTTTTTTTTTTAATTTTTTAATGTTTGTTTATTTTTGAGAGAGAGAGAGAGAGAGAGAGAGAGTGAGCAGGGGAGGGGCAGGGAGAGAGGGAGACACAGAATCCAAAGCAGGCTCCAGGCTCTGAGCTGTCAGCACAGAGCCCGACGTGGGGCTCGAACTCACGGACCGCGAGATCATGACCTGAGCCGAAGCCGGACGCTCAACCGACTGAGCCGCTCAGGGGCCCCGATGTCAGTTTTTTTCAATACATACAAGCCAGATAGGTTAAACTGCAGCCTGTCTTCAGTAAATGCCCCAGTTGTTTGCAGTAAAAGTGGTTTAGATTAGCACCCGGGCACTCTGACAAAGGTCTGGAGGGGTTAGGGGACTTGCCAGCACCATTAGCATTTTTTTCTTCTTTTTCCAGCAGCACTAAAATATGTTTGCTCAAAACAGAGGGAGATGAAAAACTACTGGCAGCCTGTACCTCTTAGAAGAAAAAAAAAATGTTTTACTTCTCTGGCAAACGTACCAATTAAATAATGCTGTGTTGTGACAGATTACTGAGCAATTAATGCCTAATTGAGCCGCGTGCTAGACGCTTCTGGGAGAGCAACTTCCCCGGAGCTGGAGTGGCCACACCTCGGAGCAAAACCAACCTGCCTTCACACTTTCTGCAGCACCCTGTACGCTCAGGAGCCCAGAAACCAAAGAAAACATTTTTCCTTTGAATCCCTGAGAGTTACACTGGAAGGATTAGCTTGACAGAAAAGATCCCGACATTGCAAATCCTACTGGGGATTTCATACTTTCCTCGTTTGTAAGCAAAATCCATTTGCTGTGAGATATTTTTAGTGCAAGCATCCCTTGTTGTGCTATTCTCTTACAGTATACCATTAGATCTTGAAGCCATTCCAAGCAGGTCACGTGATTTCTAAGCATCTCTTCGGTCCCCTCCTAAGTGACTAGTCTCGTAGGAGCCAGGGAATACTAGACTCTTAACTACCGAAGACCTCAACGTCCTTCCTGAAGCCTTGAACGCTTATTGATAGGATGTGAAAATGCTTTACAGCTGCTTTTTCTAAGAGGTCACTTGGCAGAGCTCGCCGAGTGACCTCAGTAATAGAGATATTTTCAGCCCCACGAGCCGCCTATGTAAATATAAAAATGTATTAGGCTGCAGAACTGCATGTGTGGGAACAGAACAACCCTACCATTGAAAGGAAATCGCAGGGGGAACACTGGTGTCACTCATGTGGGTTTGGTTAAGGCGCGCATGCTTTTGATAAATCGTTTTGATTCAGCGGCTCCACGTTTCGGATGAGCCCATTTCATGTCTGGAACTTAAGGGCTATAAAAAGTAACATCCCAATCACTTAGTGAGGTGTCTAGCAAGATATCCTTCCCGAAGTGTTTACGCTGAAAAAGAAAGCAATCATTTTCACTCTTTATATGACACTCATTTGCCTTGGGAAAATGTCAGTGTGGAGTTAGATTTCCAGTTGTTTGGTTGAAAGAGAGTTATTTATTCGAGTGTCTGGGTGGAAGTGATGTATTTATTCAGACCTCTGAAACTAGAATCGGAGAGAATTGTTGCAACGAGCAGGAAGCACGTTCTTGAGATGAATTGAGAAATAACTCTCCGGGCGAAACGCTCTAATATTCCTGAGTGCGTTCAGTTTCAGTGGATCAAATCTTTCCCATCTCTGCATCCAAGCTATTTGGCGGTGATCAGATGATCAGAGCTCAAGAAAGCGATTGGAGAGTCAGCTGGCTGCAGCTGCAATGTAGGCTGTTTTCAGGGACAAGGAGCCACTGTTTTTCCAACATAGCATCAACATAGAAGTTATTTTGTAGGCTCCACGATGCAGCTATGGGCTGCACGGCCAGCATTGTTCTGCTTCAGGCTTTCCGTTCTGTGGTCCAGAGGAGCTGTCCACACATTTGTAGACGACGCCAAGAGGAACCATCCCACGAGATTGTGCCTCTGGAGAGCGAGGACGAGATGAGTAGACCCAGAACCCTCATTATCATGGTATGGTACTTGTGGCAAAGGAGCCGGAGTTGATTGAACTGTTATTACAGAAATGAGGTTGCAATTTAGGGTTTGGGCTGTTCGGCTTTAGATAAAGGAGTGTGCGACCTAGGGTTTACTCCTGTGCTTTGCCATGTGGGGGAAAATCTTTCAAAGGATTTCTATCATTCAGAGCTGGCTTTCTTTCTCCTAGATCTGCCCCGAAATGCGCAGTTTATCAGTCTATTAGACATGCTCCCCTGCCTCACATTGTGTATGCTGTTACTCACTTTTGTGCAGAGAGAACGAGAAAACTTGCGGAGTCTGGTTTCATTCAGTGGATTTGATTTTGCAACTCTAGTTTGAAAGAAGAGCCCCAAACGCAGTTTCAGATCGCATGCCACCAATCAGGTTGTGTAGCTGTTGGGGGGTTACATGTCTGCCTTCGAGGTATTTAGACTTTTTATTTCTGACTCTGCAACACAAAGGACTTTAGAAAATGGTTAACTTAGGTGCAAAATCAGAGTGAAGTTTCTGAGGATTTGGTAGGATGCATGGCATTTTCATTGAAAAGCTGTTTCTGGCACACGTCTGTCTGTGCTTTAGTTACAATAGACAGTGTTACTCCCTTGTTTGTACACCTGTTTTGTCAGGAAGAATAAAGTGGAGGGTGGCATCTTTCCTTACTTGAGGTGCAGTGAGAGATCTGCTTAGTCACTGAAATCCCACATTAGGATGGTGGTAGGCGTGCTAAAGTTTCAAAAATTGGGGAGGCATTGCGTACCTTCAGCACAATCGACTTTTTTCCTCTTAGATTTTAACGTTCAGATTTCAAGGATGTGGTAAATAATGAATGAAAACTACCTGTGACACTAAAAGTTTTGAGATGAAAGTCATTTGGTTTGGCCTGCGACTCCGAGGGACAGAGTACTGAGCTATACCATTCTATGCCAACTTCTTCCACAAACTGATATTAGGTGTTTAAAAGGCAATGCTGGGGGGGAACCTGGGTGGCTCAGTCGGGGAGGTGCCTGCCTTCAGCTCAGGTCACGACATCGCGGTCTTTGGGTTCAAGCCCCTCATCAGGCCCTGTGCTTGACAACTCAGAGCTTGGAGCCTGCTTTGGATTCTGTGTCCAGATTCTGCTCTCTCTCTCTGCCTTTGCCCTGCTCGCTCATACCTTCTCTCTCTCTCTCTCAAAAATAAATACACACTTAAAAACATTTTTTAAAAATAAAATAAAAAAGCAATACTGTTCTTGAACTGTTGTGCTATGGTTTTCTCTAGGAGGAAATGCTATTTAGGAATAATTTCATACTTATTATTCCCGGAGGTTTTTACAAATTAGATTTTAAAGGGACTGAGACATTTCCCCCCCAAGTTTACCTCTTGTTTATGATGTTAGCATTCTATAGTTATGTGTTCTGCTCATGCCGTCTCTATCATTTAACAGCCTCCCCACCCCCAATTTTACCACTTATACTATAAAATTTAGCAGGTGGAAATTTGCAAAAGAAAAATCAATAACAATGTCTTATTGTTTCAAGGTTTCTATTACTTTATATGATATCACTATGAACATTAAATAGAGTGATGCTGAATTTACTGGTGAAGGAAACAGGGCTTCAGAATGATTGCATATCTTGTTCATATCACACAGCTGCCACATTCCAGAGCCTGAAGTCACATTTAGATCAAGGATTACAAAAGCCAGTATAATTTCCACTCTGTTCCTAACCTCTAGAGGAGATGATGATAAAACTGAGTTTTATGAGAAGACTGATGGAAATCTTGGACCACTTCGGGTAAAATATGCACAGACAGAATCACTGTGCATCCTGAGAGTTTCCTTTGGGCCACTCCACATTCATGCATTCAACAGCTATTTATTGGTGGCCCACCATGGGCCAGCCGCTGTTCCAGGCATTTGGAATCCACCTATGAACAAACTCATCAAAGATCCCCGTCCTAAGTTGCCAAGTTTTACATTGATAGTGTATTTTCCAAGTCTTGTCGTTATGGAAATGCCATATGAGCGTTGTGATGTTTAGTGTACAAATTTAAGTCAATGAAACGATTCCGCATCTTTCAAGATAGTAGCTCAAGAGCTTTAATGTGTTTTAAAGTCACCTAGGAATTGTGTGTGGGTCAATCCTTGGGCGCCTGGACCCAAAGACTCTATATAAGAAGGTGTGGGGTACAGCCTGGGAATCTGTACTTTTAGTCAACACCTCCAGGTGCTTCGGATGGAAGAGCCCCATGGATGACACCCAGAAACACACAGCTCTGGAAACTGATCATCTACACCTCTGTACCTCACGTCCTTCTTTATCCTGATGGGCTAATCATTTTCTCACTCTGGCTCTAAGCTTCTGAACAACCTGATTTTTTTTCTCTCTCACTTTCCATCACCTTTTAGTCACCAAATTTGCATATTGATACTGTGTGTGTGTGTGTGTGTGTGTGTGTGTGTGTGTGTGTGTGTGTGTTTGAGGGAGGGGTGGGGAGAAAGGAGAGAGAGAGAGAGAGGGAGAGAAATCACAAACTCTGGTGCCAGAGCCCCTGGGTTGAAATCTTAATTTATCACTTATCAGCTATGTGACCTTCCCCACACTGTTTAACATTTCTATGCCTCTTTTTCTCACCTGTAAGATGAGGATAATAGTGTCATCAATGCAGCACTGTTGTGAGGGTTTGATAAAGTAAAACATATGTTAAGTGCTTAGAATCGTGTCTAGATATATTAGAAAGATGTTCAATAAGGGGCATGTTCAGTACCGGAAAAAAGTGACATTTGGGGAAAGACCCAGAGGAGGTGAGGGAATGAATCATGCCACTTCTCTGTGGGGAAGTGTCTCAGGTGGAAGAACCAGCCAGGGTGAAAGTCTGTAATATGGGGAAAGGCCCAGGGTGTTTGGGAAAGAGTGAGGAGGCCATTGTGGCCAAGCAAGTCAAAGAGAAAGTAGTAGCAGGTGAGGTCATGGAGGTAATGGGGGACAGATCACAAAGGCCATCATGAAGACGGAGAGAAAGCTTTTCCCAAGAGTAAGGAAGGCATTGGAGGGAGCAGGCACAGAAAGTCAAGAGCCTGAGCTGTGGAGCCAAAATGTCAGGGTTTGAGTCCTGTCTCCGTGTCAGCTGTACGACCATGACAAATGACTTGTCCTCCCTGTGCCTTCATTTTTTCACTACTAAAACACAGACAGTAATGGCACCTACCGTGTAAAGTTATTGTGAGAATTCAGTAATACTTGCAAAGAGCTTAGATCAGTGCCTGGGGGACAGAAAGTGCTCTTTTAACGGTAAGCCCACTAACCCGGAGGCCCTGGCGCAGGTGAGTAGCAGGATCCACAGCTGCAGTGGGGCCAGAGCGGAAGCAGGGACACCACTAATCGTCAAGCTTTGCAGTGGTCCCAGCAACAGAGCTGAATGGTAGTTGTCGAGGTTGCGAGAAGTGGATGGATTCCGATGGATTTCAAAGTAGGGCCAGTAGGGCTCGCTTTCAAGTTCAACCTGAAGTGTGAGAGAAGGAGAGGACTCAGGGATGAGTGTGAACGTGCAGTAATTTGGTCTCAGTCCTGGTTTGTTTGTTTCGTTTAGCCTTAACGAATGAGTTGTCATTCAGGTGGGGAAGACTGTAGGAGAAGGTCTGGCATGACAATCGAAGTTCACCGTAAGACATGTTAAGTTTTTTTTTTTTAATTTTTTTTCAACGTTTTTATTTATTTTTGGGACAGAGAGAGACAGAGCATGAGCAGGGGAGGGGCAGAGAGAGAGGGAGACACAGAATCGGAAACAGGCTCCAGGCTCCGAGCCATCAGCCCAGAGCCTGACGCGGGGCTCGAACTCACGGACCGCGAGATCGTGACCTGGCTGAAGTCGGACGCTTAACCGACTGCGCCACCCAGGCGCCCCAGGACATGTTAAGTTTGAAATGTCTGTTAGGTCTATCTATACATGGAGATTTCAAACTGGAAATGGGATATACAAGTCTGAGTTCTGAGGAACAGTCTACAGAGTAGATAATAATGTGAGACACAGTGTGGATACCAATGAAATGGTTGACAAGGGAATAAATGATCTCTTTTTCTTGTTTTCTGTATTGAACTCATACTTATTTACTTTCATATATTTTTCTTATCTCACTGGCAGATGGGGGAACCCCATATAGATAGGAACTCTTCATGCCCCAGGAGTGCCCAGCTCAATTCCCTTCATAAAAGCCTAAAAACTGAACATAAGTATTGTCGACCCTTTGAAGTTTTTACGTAATTGGCTGATATGAAAAGCCCCATTGATAAAGTTGCCTACTTAACTTTTCATTGAAATGGTGTAAGTTAAGGATGGAGAAAGCTACTACAATAAATACAAGGTGGTGAATGTTGATATTCTTCAGGAGGCTTTGGCCCTCAAGACTTCATTATACCAAAGAATCTTATTCCTGACGTCCAGGCTCTGAATTCATGCCTGGGTAAGCTTTGGGCTGGCATCGACTGTAGTTTGGCTGCGTAGTCCACAGTGGAAAGCCTTGGTAAACATCAAAATAAACCATTGTGGGTCCTTGGCATTTACAACTGTTTAATAGAGAACGGTCTATTAAAATGCAGGCAAGCTGGGGCGCCTGGGTGGCTCAGTCGGTTAGGCATCCGACTTCAGCTCAGGTCATGATCTCGCAGTTTGTGAGTTCAAGCCCCACGTCGGGCTCTGTGCTGACAGCTCAGAGCCTGGAGCCTCCTTCAGATCCTGTGTCTCCCTCTCTCTCTGCCCCTCCTCCACTCTCATTCTGTCTCTCTCTCCCTCAAAAATAAGTACATGTCAAAAAAAATAAAATGCAGTCAAGTTTAACGGGGCGGGGGGGGAATGAAATTCTTTCAGAGCTCTAATTTCTCTCACTAAAGTTTTTTGTTCTGATGGGAGAATTAACAGAAATCTTGTTGTCAACTATTATTTTCAACTTCCTTTATAACATATTTCATTAAAAGGTCTCAGATACTACCTAATTTAATTTATGTCTATGTGCTGCTTTCTGGGGAATGTTTATAATTTCTCATGTTATTTAGAAGTGGGCCTCCATTTTAAGGCCTGTGCCCTCTCCACCCCCACTCCCCTCCTCCCCTCCCTGCCCCCCCCCCCCCCGGCCGAAGAGTAACTATCCCTTCATATATATAGGAGGGTAGAGATGACCCAGGAGGAAGTCAAGAAGCAAGTGCCAGGCAGGCTGCTGGCCTCTCTCTCCGGCTGTATAACAGCAGAAAATGGGAATAGCCTAAACTTGTGGTAAGTTAGGGAGGTGAAATCTCTTCTGTGAGTCAAGGACATATGCTTGTAGGTGAACATTTGAGAGCCAGGGTACGTAAGTTACTTCCAGGAGGCCTGTATTACCAGTCCCACTTTGGCACTCTAGAAACTCTAGCACACCAGGCCCGGTGCTAGGGTGCACGGGTCAGATCCTGCCCTTGGTCTGTTTTTGTACGGCCTGTGAACTAAGAATGCTTTTCACAATTTTAACATTTTATAAAACAAAACATAAAAGAGAGAAGACTGTGCAGCAGAGACCATCAATGGGCCACAGAGCCTGAAGTATTTACAGTCTTGGCCCTCTACCGGACCGGTACGCTCTGGTGAATGATGTGGGCTCAACCCAAAGGGAAACTCTGCTGGTTTGTACCTTTGACCTCTGCTTTGTATTTGCGCTTCTGCCTAACATACATACAAAGGAACTAGGGTTTTTCCTGGGTGCTTTTTGTTCACCTGAATGCCTGAAAACTGCTGAGAATTGGTGGTGAATTTGAGATTTGGAGTCAGAAGCCCTGTGTCGGCCTCAAGCCTGTCACATGAGCATCGGTGGGGACACCTGGGTGGCTCAGTGGGTTAAGCGTCCAAATTCGGCTCAGGTCATGATCTCATGGCCCGTGGGTTCGAACCCCGCATCGGGGTCTCCACTGTCAGCACAGAACCTGCTTCAGATCCTCTGCCCCCCTCCCTGCACCCCTCCCCCACTCATGCTCTCTCTCAAAAATAAAAGAAACCTTGAAAAAAAGAAGCCCATGTGACCTGAACGTGCTGATCCATTGAGCTAGGTTTGTTAAATGGGGAATACTGTCTGGTGGAGGCACCGGAATATTTATTTTTATGGAATTATTTTGTAAACTAGTGAGTGTTGTATAAGGATGGAGTCCTGTAGGTTAGTTGGCTAACTTATAGCCCCAAAGATCCACTGTCGGTCACCATGCCCATGAGAGTTCATTATCCTCTGGGTGACTCACTTAGCGATGAGGCCATTTAAATCAGTGTTTTACTGGGGCTCCTGGGTGGCTCAGTCGGTTAAGCGTCCGACTTCGGCTCAGGTCATGATCTCACCATTCGCGAGTTCGAACCTGGCATAGGACTCTGTGCTGACAGCTTGGAGCCTGGAGCTTGCTTCGGATTCTGCGTCTCCTCTCTCTGTCCCTCCCCCACTTGTGCTCTGTCTCTCTCTGTCCCTCAAAAATAAATAAATGTAAAAAAAAAATTTTTTTTTTTTTTTTAAATCAGGGCTTTACTGTATGTGTTCCATATCTTCCCCAAAAGAGTGGTACAGTGGCCAGGAGAGAGTGGCTGGGTGTGGCCAGAAGAGAGACCTCAACGAGGGTCCTACGATTAAAATCGGGAACAGAGAGGAATATACTATGGGAACTATTTCCAAGGAAATAAAATGATCTGTCTTCTTATTCTATAATAAATATTCTAGTTTAATAAAACTTTATTACCAAAGGGATTTTAACAGGATTTTCCAGTTTCATCTTTTTGAATGGATACAGGAGGAAGAAACAACTTCTAGACATCCTAAATCCTGAATTAATGTTCTTATTTCATTTTAGTGAGGTTGAATCTTGAATATACTAATGTAAGATTTCCCGGGGAAAGGAAGCTTCTGTAATGGAGTGTGATTTTAAATGGTCTGCCACGGATGTTGTAAGCACAGAGGATCTTCAACAGTTATTTTTCCTAGTGAGCTGGTTTTGAGCTGAATGCCAAAGGCGTAGAAGATGAACAAATGAATTGAATGGCTTCTCCATGGGTATAAGAATTAATTGAATGTGATCAGAGACTTAGTAATTAGCAACAAGAATCTTTAAGGCAAAGGCTTACTAAATTCAGATTACATCTGTTACCAGCTTGTCCAAATGATTGTGCATCTTTCTAGATCTCCAAATGATAAAGATTTAGAAATAATAAAGAACAAAGAAAAAATGGACGGAATCTAAAAAGTAATGTTTAAAGGGTAAAGCCACCAACAACGATAAAGAAAAGCCAAAAATCAGGTGTGGTGGGATATGCAGAAACTTTTCTCCAAAACCAATTAGCAAATTCAACTATATAGAGATACAGATAGATAGAAATATATATCAGAATATAGAGAACTTCATACTTTTAGTAGATGTGAGTGTTTTGGGAGAGGCCATAGTTTGAAGATTAAAAGATTAGACTACCAAGGAAGAAAACATCGTTATATGACTAGAAAAAGCATAGGCTTAACAAATCAGTAGTAATAAAAAGCCCCTTAACTTTTAAAGATAATCAAATATAAAAAAAAGCCTGGTTATACTTGTTTTTGTTTTTGTTTGTTTCTTTGCTTTCCAGAAGAGTGTATTTAAAGCTTATCCCCAAGTACCAGGCTTCGATATAATGAAATCTTGTGAAAACTGAGTAATACAGTTGAGGACAAAATGCATCTTTTGGCACACTGAACAGGAATACCATTTTTTCCCATCCTTCAACAAATTTCATCTGGATTGTTGTTTCGTTCCCTCAGATTTCATTTCCATGGAGCTGATTTACTTAGGGGCTAAAGTTTAGGATTTTGAAATTCATTTCCACTAATCTACTTTATCCCACTGGAATGTAGTTCATTGCTTAAAACCTACAAATTCCATATGCTTATGTAAATCTGTCATCGTTACATGGCCTACACATCAGAAATTCAGTAGACAACTGAGGGCCAACCGTCCCCTGCATCTAATAGTCAGAAACAGCAGCATACAGTTTCTGGCTCCTGCACTCTGGAGCTTAAAGTTTGCTGGTGGAGACAGAAAGGACCAGACAAATGTAAAGTTGTAATCGTAAGAAGTGCTTCAAGCAAAGAGTTCCCTTCCACCTTACAACTGTATCCTTTGAGCATCCAGCCTCCACAAGCCAGTTGGGGAGGGCTTCCCATAAGGAGATAGCGATGGATTGGGGACCTGGAGAGCACAGGGATGCTAAGAAGAGAGAGAGGATGCCATGTGCAGTCCTGACTTTTACTGTGTTGCCAGGGATTGAGAGCCAGAGTGCATTTGCTTGCTGTGTGATCTCTGGATCAATTACTTAAATTCTGTATGCCTTGGCTTTCCATAGAACGGGAATAAAGAGGGTACCTTTCTCTGTCAGTTTCCTGTGCTTGCTGAAACAGGTGACGGCACACTTAGTAGCTCAAAACACATACGTTCGTTATCTTACAGTTCTGGAAGTCAGAAATCCAAAATGGGTCTCATAGGGCTAAAACTGGCAGGGCTGCGTGCCTTTCTAAAAGAGCCTCTAGAGGAAGATCTGTTGGGGTTTTTGGTTTATTTTTTGTTTTATTTTGTTTTGCTTTTTGCCTTTTGTATGTGTGTGTGTGCTTTTGTTTTGTTTTGTTTTGTTGGCCCTCTTCCATCTTCAAAGCCAACAGCAGTATGCTGTCTTCAGACATCTCTCTGATTCCCACCCCGGACTCTCCTACCTCCCTCTTTCACTTCCAAAGTTTCCTACCTGGACAATCCAGGATCCTCTCTTGATCTCAAGGTCAGCAGATCAGCAACCTTAATTCGGTCCACAGCCTTACTTCCCTCTTGCCGTGTAAATAACACACTCGTAGGTTCCCAGACTTTGCACATGGACAACCTTAGGGGCTATTACTCTGTGTATCCTAGTATCTCATAGGACTCTTCTTAAAATAAAGGTATTCTTAAACTAGGGGACCCATGATACTTCTAAGAACCTGGTAAGAACTAAGTTCTAGCTATTATGATTTCTTTTATTGTCTTGAAACAAAGAAAATTTCACAAATTTAATAAACTTGTAAGGAGTTATTTTAGGAAAAAGAAATTAAACTAGCAGAAGGAAACTTAATTTGTGCTTCATAGAATGTGGGAAAATGGAAATTCAAGGTGTGTTTATTTCCTGGAGTGCTGCAATACTTACTGAATAGACTATTCACATAAATAGATGGTTCAAAGAACATTTGTGTGCATTGGATACCCTTTTCTGTGTTATCCACCAATTGTGACTCTTCTGAAATTTAACTTTTGGTTTTTTCCCGTTTCCCTTTCTTCATTTATACAGGAATATTGCATCTTTCCAATTCTCCAAATTATGCCACATTTCAAAATGATAAGGGACAGGGAGCCTGGGGGGCTCAGTTGGTTAAGTGTCTGACTCTTGGTTTCGGCTCAGGTCATAATCTCACTCTTCGTGGGATCGAGCCCCCTGTCGGGCTCCACGCTGACAGCACAGAGCCTGCTTGGGATTCTCTCTCTCCCTCTCTCTTTGTCCCTTTCCCACTCGCACTGTGTCTCTCTCAAAATAAATAAATAAGCTTTAGGGGCACCTGGGTGACTCAGTCGGTGGAGCATCTGACTTCGGCTCAGGTCATGATCTCACGATTTTTGGGTTCAAGCCCCACGTTGGGCTCTGTGCTGACAGCTCAGAGCCCAGAGCCTGCTTCAGATTCTGTGTCTCCCTCTCTCTCTCTCTCTCTGTCTGTCTCTCTGCCTCCCCTGCTTGCACTCTTGAATCTCTCTCAAAAATAAATAAACTTTAAAAAATAAATAATTACATAAATACATAAATAAGTAAGCTTTAAAAAATGATAAGGAACAAAGAAAAATATTCAAGATCTTAAAATAAATGATTAGAATTTAAGACCACTACAATAATAAAGAAAAGTAGAAGACCAGGTATTACTGAGAAGGAAAGAGAATGCATTTTGAGTTCAGCGGGGAGAATTGAAATTATTAACTTAAAGATGCAGAATAGTCTGTATCTTATTTGTCATTTTAAAGTTATTTCAACATTTGTAGATGCGAGAACAGCTAAGGAACTGAGTTCAAAATTATGGGAGCCGGATTCTTCTAGAAATAGATACTCAGTAAAAGGTTTGATGAATGAATCAATGCACGTAAGCCATATCTTATGGGTCACGACGCTTACGAAGTCGGAAGCCATGAAATAAAAACAAAATATGGATTTATTTGCTAAATTCTCAGCATCCCTGCCATTGGTACCTCTGTGTGGGATCAATGGCCTTCTTTGCTTTCCTGCACTTCAGGGAACAGATAGAATATCCCACAGGATATGTCTTCAAATTCTCCTTCCTGTGTCAGAGAAAGCAGAAATGGAAATGGTGTTCACAAAATAATAGCTCTTTGGAGAGTACATCCAGTTATTTTTTTAGGCACTTTCCTGAGAACTTCGCACAGTTATCTTTTCTTGTTGTCACAACAACAAGACTAGGAGACTATTTTTTTTTTATCATTGAGGGAGATATTAAAGCATAGCTCTGTACAATTGAAATATAATGCAAGCCATGTAATAGAAAATTTCCTAGGAACTGTATTTTAAAAAGTAAAAAAACAACAACAACAAAATTAATAGTACATTTTATTCAACTCAATAAATCCAAACTATTATTATTTTGACATACAATCAACATAAAATGGTCAATGAGGTATCTCACATTTTTATACCAAAGTCTTCAAATTCAGTACGTATGATTGCTTATAACACATGTCCATTTGGATGCTCAATATTTATCCTAAGAACTTGTTCGGTATATAGATTTCATAAAGTTTACTAGTTGAAAGAGTAAATTGACATATCTCAGTGGTTTCAAAACTAGTTGGATGTTCTCAGATAACTGGAGAGAGTATCCGTTCTTCAAGTTAAATCAAAATTAATTGAAATTAGCCGTCATTAAAAATTCACTTCCTCAGTCACACTAACCACATTTGAAGCACTCTGTATCCTCCTATGGCCAGTGGCTGCTGCCTTGGACCGTGCAGGTGTAACAACTGGTGAACTTGCGGAAGGTCACTCATCGAGTAACTGTGATTTGAACCCCAAACCATTGCTTGTGGCCATTAGGCTGTCTGTCTCTTGGGACACCAGAGCGGTGAGTGGTGCAAGACTTCTGCCCGACTTCAACAGTGTATGCTCTGTTGCATTGCATGGGTGCTTTTGATTAAGACAAAACTAAATTACACAAAACATTCCATTTAGTTTCTTTAAATCATGTAGGGAGGGACAGGGGAGACCAGGGTATCCATTAATATGACGAAAGATTTGAGATGAATTAAAACTTTATCTTTTCTCCCATCCTTAGAAAATCTTCCTAAAGTGCATAAATGTCATCCTTATCGAATTGGCCAATGAGTCAGATAAATAAACAAAAATGCAAAAACTAAAAGTGAAAAGACTACCAAGGCTAGAGATGCAGTCAAGGACAACCCCAGGGTGGCCCTTGTCAAACCTGTGTAATGTCCCTGTGGCCCAGACTTGCCCACCTCTTTAACCCCACTCTCCTTCTCTCCTCTCCAACAGCCTGGCCCCGCTCACCTCTCCCACCAAACCTGCCTGCCCTCCCCTCTCTGTTGACTCAGGTCTGGGATCACTTTCCAGGACATTCTGCTCAGTGTCCAATATTGCAAGCTGTTTGGTACTCTTCTTAAAAATTCATGGTTTTCCATACATATTATAGAGAATAATAAAATATTAGGGATTGGAGATCATAGAATTCCTCCCTCACTTGAAAGGTGAAACTCAGGCCAAAGAGATAAATTGACATCTGTGACTTTTATAAGAGTTGGTGGCCGAACAAGGACATTTGCCTGGGTCTCACAATGAAAGACGCATACCCTTTTTAACTACATGCTATTCCCTCCTCATTATCCAAAGAGTATGTGTTTCCAGAGTATGTGTGCAACTTCCAGTGAAACCACATATATGCTAACTGCAAAATGCTAACTAACAAGTATAGCAAATATTATCCAGTTCCTGGCTACTTTTTTCTGATCATTTTAGAGGAATAAATCTCTACAGGGATGAAAGCCAATTCTGCCCATTCTATAAATAAAAGGACTCTTGCTCCAAACTAGTCTCTTGGGGTTGCTTTAAGGATTAAATACAAAGAGCATGAGTCCCAGTTAGTCTGTAGCGTAAACCAATAACAGCAGATGCTACAGAAACAGAATATGAGTGTGTGGGTCCCAGGCGCCCCACTGAGGAGAGAACAAAGGGGAAAAAAATAAAGGCAAATCACTTTCTTGTAATCTCTTCAGATTAAAGAGCTCTGTGTTGGGAACAGAAGTGTCTATCTGTTGCCTTCCAGAACGCTCACTCCCCAAATGCTGTGCTGTAACAGAAACAGCACTGACACGTGGGATTCCGTACTGGACCCGTGTCATTTGAAAAACTTGGGACTGTGGGAGCCTTCCTTGAATTCTTTGAGCCTCCGAATCCTGGCAGGCAGCATGGTGGTGATTCCTTGCAGTGCCATTGACCTCAATGAAAAGTGAGCCCAGCGTGATGCGTGCCACACCGAGGGAACGTGCCTCTTCCTCGTGTGTCAAATGAGGAAAATACTTCCTGCCCACCTGCGTCATAGAAATTAAAGTAATGACTTCTGTATGCGACCACATACTCTGTTTATTATTTTGTGCTCCTGCTAAGGAGACGTTTTGGTATGCATGATGGCCCCTCGCTTCTCCACCAGATAAGGAAGCTGGCATATTAAGAGACTCATCAGGGAAAAACTTATTCAAAAGGGGGGGCTCGGTGGACGAAGCCCGGTGAACCAAGGCATTGTCCAAGTACACAAGCCATTAGAAGAAGTAAGTGGGGCAAAATGTAGAGATGGGGATCAAGGACAAAGAGAGATTTAAAGTGAGGAGCAAGCTCACTGAGCAGTCAGAGAAATGAAGCGTGAAATGTGTTTTCCTCTTTCAGATCGAAGCGGCACTGGATTGTTTTTAAAAAGGCCTTTTAGTAAGGCTCGCCCTAAAACCAGTCTGCTTTTGCGCCACTCTCAGACAATGGGACATCTCCGTCTGTGCCACTTTTGTGACTCTGGTTTTTATTCCCTTAAATCTATCTGTTCCTCGTGGCTTACCATATTTTGTCCCATGTCTGCCCATGCTGTTCAAAAAGTGCCGATGGTTCTGAGTTAAAGACCCACGTCGTTCTTTTAGCTCTGAGTTTGAGCAGAGCCTGGACAGTCTGGAGCTTTCGGAACTGGGGCGGAATCACCCTCAGGGTCTGATGCGATAGGCAGGGAAGGCTTTTGTTTGGACAAACAAACGAACCACTGAACATTTCTAGAAATGATGTCTCCACAAACAGCCCTGGAGTGGTCATTGGCGAAGAAGTGGGGTCAGAGTCGAATCACAGATTCTTTTTGCACAGCTGAAAAAGTAAAATAAAATGAAAAACTCTGCCTGAATTTATCACAAAACAGTAAGGACCTTTGGAATCACCTAAGATATCCTTCAAGTGCTTTCTGAGTCTGTTAATTGGGGAAAGTGTATTTCACTACCCATGGGCTGAAAGTTACTAACCATCATCAAGACTTCAGATGACTTCCTTGAAGACGGAAGAATTGAAAGGAGAAACAGAATCATGGAGATTATCTCTGGGTACAGTAGAAAGGACCAGAAGAAGCTTGCTCCCCTAATTTGGGAAAAGTGCTACTTCTCCAAGCGACTGCTCATTGTTTAAACTTCCCCGGGCCAGGCGGAGAACCCGATCTCAAACTGAGACCATGAGAAGCAGAGAAATGGCAGCTGAGGAGATTCACCCTGGGGTTCTGCAGGAGACACTGTGCTTCTCTGAAGGCGTCACTGCCCACATTTGGCAAGCCCTGCTTTCATTGTTCCCTCCCCACCCTCTGCTGCCATTTGGTTGAAGTTGGTGGGGGTGGCTCTGTAGGCACATGTGTGTCTCTGGCTCTGTTTGTTCTGCAGTCAAAGAAACTTTCCAACCTTGTGTTGCCTTTAAACATTCGGCCCCGTTCTATCCATACAAGCACAGTTAGTGTCTGCATGGATGCACGCTGTGTAGTTCTGCGCTTAGATGTGGACTCACTCAGCTGCGATGTCATAGCCATTAGCCTGGTAACCAGAGTTTTAAATGGAGCCCTGTACGTATGGGAAAGGTAATCTACTGTCCTATTTCGCCACCTACCACTGAGTCTGCTATTTCATTCAGAACCTTGTGAGTACAAAGCCAGTGAGGACAAAATTTGTGTAGTAGAATGCATAAATGTTGGCAGATGTTATTTCGTTTAATCTCTTACCTCCTAGCAATCAATGTCGATTTGTTAACGTCGCACAGAGAATGCCAAATACACCATACCAAGTGGATTTCTCAGGACCGAGTGGATTAAAAGTAGCTGTGTGCTAAAGACCACAGAGGAAGCAGGAAATTGAGACTAAGGCCTGGGTAGGA
Organism: Acinonyx jubatus; assembly: GCF_027475565.1. Classification (NCBI taxonomy): domain Eukaryota; kingdom Metazoa; phylum Chordata; class Mammalia; order Carnivora; family Felidae; genus Acinonyx; species Acinonyx jubatus. The sequence goes on along the minus strand of NC_069381.1, from coordinate 204,826,446 downwards.
TGCAGGAGGCGAGGACCGTTGGATGGAGTTGAGCTCTAGGCTTCACATCTCCAATGGCAAAGCCCTTTCTGGCAGGGAAGGGCTTACTTAGTCCCAGAACCTGCCCTGCCTTGAACTCTTTTAGGCTTAGATTCTAAACCGTATTCTTGCGGTTTAACGAATCCAAAGCTTAAACTATTCTTAGTTCCTAGAGGTTATTTTCTGGCACTCTTCTTTAAATACCGCATGAGGATTATTTCAGTCAGTAAAAATACTGAACGTATCATTTTCTGTTAGCTTTCTCCTTGCCATTTCGGTTTCACACACGCTTGATTTCCTAGCGCATGCTCTCTTTTAGGTGCACAGTCATGGTCGTAACTTAACAGTGTTTTACTGCCTCAGTGGTGATCTGACTCCCGTGCTCAAAGGTGGAGCTTTAGATGAATCCATTCAAAATTCAGCTGGTGATTCCTATTTAGATGTCTCCCCAAAGTGGATAATGAATAGGTGTTAGAAAACCGCAGTTACGGAAGAGGAAAAAGCAAGATAGAATAAAGCTTCTCGGTTTTTCCTTTTTGTATTTTTTTAAATTGTAAAAAAAGCATGGATTTATGTGAGTTTTTGTATGCGGTTCAAGAGACCTTTTTAATCGCACACTTAACCGTGATCACGACCCAGGATGTGTGGGTACAGAGCCAATTTTTGCTTTAATTTCCTACTGTAATTTGATAAGGAGATCTGTTATAATCACTGATACAACCTACTCTCTGTCATAGCCACGAAATAAAATGGCAAATTCAGATATAACTGATTATAAAATAATATTTGGGGTGTATCCTAGCCAATGCCAAGCCACCAGGAAAGCACTGAAATTTTTTACTTACTATGTAGATCAAGTTGTATAAAGGCAAACTTTTTTAATACTGGAGAAGACTAGAGGACAGATGGAACTTTATCTGGGATCATTTCATGAGCTCATTCTTGTTTCAGCACCTATACGATTTTAGGCTTAAAGGAGTTTCCAAAGATATCGATGATGCCTGCCTCTTTCATCACAGATGTGGTTAAATGTGAGCCCCTATTTTTTACCTGAACATCTGCGTGAGGATGATATTTAACTTTATATCCACGAGTTAACGGGCATTGAAGGGTTTATTCGTGTTTGTTCACAGCCTCAATAAAATATAATTGGCCATAAACCCAGGAAGTGTCAAGGTCTAGTCCAAAGAGACCTGTTATTAAATAAATAAATAAATAAATAAATAAATAAATAAATAAATAAATAAAACTTGTTATATAGCCCATTATACCCTTTGTCACACTTAGCATTTTTCTGCATCTTTTCAATAAGGGTCATTCTGCTTTGTCTCAGGAATGCTGTGTGGTGACTGCTCAGATTTAAAGCCCGTATGATCAGTTTTATGATTCAGATAGCAAAGGCAGTGGTCCTATTGACGCGCAGGAAGAAATAAACACTTAAGGTTTCTAGAAAGTAGGAGTGAAGCGAACATTTATTTCCCTTTTGCGGTCCCAAGCAATTACATGCGGGAACGTAACAGTTGCAGAAAAATAGAAATTCAGTGTCCCATAAATCTTTCTTTTTTTTTTTAATTAATTTTTGAGAGAGAGAGAGAGAGAGAGAGAGAGAGAGAAAGTGCAAGTGGGGGAGGGGCAGAAAGAGAGGGAGAGAGAGACTCCCAAGCAGCCTCTGCCATGTCAGTGCAGAGCCCAGTGCGGGGCTCGAACTTTCTATAATGAATGTCAAGCAAAGAGCTAGGGCCATGATCCAGCATTATACATCTATGCTTTCCTAGCTGCCCAGGCAATTTTTACTTCTCAGGTATATGCAGACCCTTCAGAAACGTCTTTTAAAAGAACTTGGAGGGAAAGAGCAGGCTGAGACTGGATGATGTATGATGGGCTCAGCACCCTATCTGCCAAATATCAGAAGGCATCAGAGAGTCAGTTGTGCCCACTTGTGTTTTTACAGAGTAACGTTAATCAATTAGCTCAATTCTGCTATAGATAGTAAGTAATTGCATTCACTGGAAGCCACGACAACATGATTAATAATACATTCCGACTTCCAAAATTAGCATTCACTTGGCACTTAAACATGGCTCTTTGAAAAGAACGTTTTTTGGTATGTAAGACACATGGTTGGATCAAAAATTATTTCTCTGAAAATAATCCGGTGAGAACATTCTAGTTTTATATGATGCCCAGGGCCCTTCCTGCATAAATGAGTACAATTCAAGTTTCTTCTTTAAGCATTTTCCAATAAATTCTTAAGAAATAGCACTTTAGACTTCAGACTTAACACACTCTATGGACGTTTTAGAGAAGCCAGTTACGTTCTTAATAATTAAGGAGCATCTGCTGCATGAGAGTTCTGAAACTAAGCTCTCTCAAGGATGGGAAGGTAGTTAAGAAACTAACTATGTCTAAGAAGATACGGCAGCAATAGGGCAGTTGGCTTGTAATAAGTGAATACCACCCAAAGAGAAGTAGGCAACTGTCACAAGAAGAACGTGAAGCAGGTGCCATGAGAGTTCATCAGGGGGACACCAGGAGGCAAGAACCCGTCCAAGAAGGGCTGCGTTATGGGCTGATTACGGGATCATATTGGGAGAGGAGGGCAGAAAAGCAAATTGAGGGGTGTCTGGGTGGCTCAGTCAGTTAAGCATCCAACTTCGGCTCAGGTCATGATCTCACGGTTCGTGAGTTCGAGCCCCACACTGGGCTCTGTGCTGACAGCTCAGAGCCTGAAGCCTGTTTCAGATTCTGTGTTTCCCTTGCTTTCTGCCCCTCCCCCACTCGCTCTCTCTGTTTCTCTCTCTCTCAAAAAATGAATAAACGTTAATTTTTTTTTAAAGTAAAGCAAACTGAGGCTTGCTTGGGTCTGCATTGACCTTGCCGTGGAAGAGTGCTTAATATACCTGTTGTTGGGCATGCAGTCAGCAAATATTTATTTTCATATTTCCTATATGACAGGCTCCACTCTGTCTTCTACACAACATGAAATTTGGGCACTTTTAGGATTGTAGGTCCCCTTCAACTTTGCACACACTGTGAAGTTAAAGCACTTGGCACTGAACAGGCCATTTATTCCACACACTTAGAAGGTTGAATAATTATATTTTTGGGAAAATTCTAATCATCAGATCTGGAATATGATTATTTTTTACTTCCTTTTTTTAACTTGCTTTATTATTTTTTTAAATTTACATCCAAATTAATTAGCATATAGTGAAACAATGATTTCAGGAGTAGATTCCTTAGTGCCCCTGACCCATCTAGCCCATCCCCCCTCCCACAACCCCTCCCCTAACCCTCAGTTCGTTCTCCGTATTTATGAGTCCCTTCTGTTTTGTCCCCCTCCCTGTTTTTATATTATTTTTGTTTCCCTTCCCCTGTGTTCATCTGTTTTGTCTCTTCAAGTCCTCATGTGAGTGGAGTCATATGACTATTTTTTTAATAATCAACCTAAGGCCACCTGAGTGGTTCTGTTGGTTGAGCGTCCGACTCCTGATTTGGGCTTAGGTTGTGATCCCCGTGTGGTGGGTTCAGGCCCCATGTGGGGCTCTGTGCTGAGCGTGGAGCCTGCGTGGGATTCTCTCTCTTTCCCTCTCTCTCTCCCTCCCTCCCTCCCTCCCTCCCTCCCTCTCTCTCTCCCTCTGCCCCTTCCCTGCTTGATTGCACTCTCTCTCTCTCTCCTCTCAAAACAAACAGATAAACTTAAAAAATCAACCTAATAATTACTAATATTTTTTCTGAACAATTAAAAAGCCGATTCGTAGGGGCGCCTGGGTGGCTCAGTCGGTTGAGCGTCCGACTTCGGCTCAGGTCATGATCTCATCGTCTGTGAATTCGAGCCCCGCATCGGGCTCCGTGCTGACAGCTCAGAGCCTGGAGCCTGTTTTGGATTCTGTGTCTCCTTCTCTCTCTGATCCTCCCCCGTTCATGCTCTGTCTCTCTCTGTCTCAAAAATAAATGAACGTGAATAAAAAAAAAAATTTAAAGTCAATTCATAAAAGTTCTTGTCTTCTACCAAAAGAGTTTCCCTTTTAACTGTTGCAATGGTATTGACATAAACCATCAGGGAGAAGCTTTTTCACTCTGGACATCCACCCTAGAAACAGCTTGGAAAGGTAAGTGGGAAGTGCTGCCCTGTCTTTCCACTTAATCTGGAATTCTCCCTCTCCTAGTCCTATGCCCATGAAGTGTGGGTTTTTTTTTTTTAATATTTATTTATTTTTGAGAGAGAGAGAGACAGAGCACAAGCAAGGGAGGGGCAGAGAGAGAGGGAGACACAGAATCTGAAGCAGGCTCCAGACTCTGAGCTGTCAGCACAGAGCCCGACACGGGGTTCTCATGAGCCTTGAGATCATGACCTGAGCTGAAGTTGGACGTGCAACCGACTGAGCCACTCAGGTGCCCTGGTGAGGTGTGGGTTTTTATAAAACTGCCCATTAGTCCCTTCTAAGAGAGAAGGAAAAAAAGAAAAAAATACAAAGCAGGGATTCTGGTTTCTTGAGGATGTATTTCTCAAAGGGGAAATTTAAAACTTTAATTTGTTGAGGATATTCACAACCAATAATTGCCTTTCTTAGAAATATTTGAAGGCCCAGATTCAAACCTATGGAAAAATCATGTTTTATTCCTGGCCCCGTGGTTCCTAGGCTTCTAGAAATCCTGCAGATGGAATTATTGATGAGTGAGGTGGTATCTATTTCAAAGAGATTTTGTTTTAAAACCAAGCTATATTAAAGAATTGTTTGCATTTGGAAAACGAATGGCACATTACATTTTGACTGGTTGTGAAAAATATCTTTTCTCTTTATAGCAACTTATCATTTGAAGAGTTTTCCTAGTTCATTTGAAATTCAATGATGCATTTTTTATTACATCCATCTAAACGCAGGTAGTTGGGGAGCCTGGGTGGCCCAATCGATTGAGCTTCCGACAATTTAGGCTCGGGTCATGATCCCAGGGTTGTGGGATCGAGCCTCGTGTTGGGCTCCTCGCTGAATGTGGAGCCTCCTTAAGATTCTCTCTCTCTCTCTCTCTCTCTCTCTCTCTGCCTCAAATCTAAAAAATAAATAAACACAGGTAGTCTTCTAAATTTTACCAAAGAAAACACCCACAAGAGGCTTAGCATCTTCTAACCTTCAACATCCTGCATTTAGTCCTTCCAACTATAAACTTTTAAATAGACCGTTTGAAAAGTAATATATAGGAAATAACTTGTTGAATTTCAGACCAAATTGTAAAAGCTTGATGATGCTGACCCAAATAATCTTTAGGGCCCCGAGATTTTGCCTGGTTCGATCACACACACATCCCAAGTGCCTCCTTGCCTTCCTGAACCTTTCCATCCCTTTTTCCTCTGCTCTGCGATGGATATGAATATTATATTCTCTCCTAACATTATTTATACATTAAACCTGGCTTCCCATGTATTATGAAACTAATAGGTTTTGTAATAAACAGTGCTAGATACCTTCCAGAGCCAAATAGTTCTTTCCTGAATAAAAATATAGGAGTGACCTGTGCACCCTACATGCAAGCCCAACCTCGTTAAATCTTATAGTAAGTCCAAGCCTGGGCAGTTACTAATTGTTCGCTGTTAGTCATATATCAAAATAATTTGGGGAAAATGGGCTTGCGCCTGCACTGGAGAATTTCAGAAATTCATTATAACTTTGCCTTTCCCTCTTCTCAATCTTTCCTATTGTGAGTGCTGTTGTTTTTGAAATAAAAATATCCCATTTGATGGTTACACTATGTCCGACCTTTCAATTACCCATCTTTCGCAGTTTAAGAAAAGCTAGGGGCAATGCCAGATTCTTCCTAACATTCTTCATCTTTTTCCTGATTCTCTACATTTTTTCATTCTTTTCCCCCCCCCCAAGGGGGCAGAATTTGTGTACGGTCTAGCTATTGGACAGTGGGGCCAAGCTATAAGCATTTGTCATTTACTACAAAAGATGTCAGCAGCAAAGTCTTGGCATCATATTTGGATTATACTCCTAGGACAGTTTAAAAGTTATGTGGTTTCATGTTGAGATCAGAGAGGCCAGAAAGGTGGGCGACTGCGAGATGGATGGGTGCATCAGAGGTGAATTCTCTGCCCAACTTCAATCATCCTAGAAGGAAAACCGTGACTGTGGAAACAATAGAAGAGCTGAAAAAAAATGGTGTTGGTGCTTTGGAGGGAGGATTTCGGGGATAAGTCCATTACTAAATAATGTCCTCTGACACCAGGAGGAAAAATGTCAATACCACTATATGTTGCTAGAGGGTATGAAGTATGGCAGAATCATCTCTTGACCATCTTACAACATATAAGAAAAATGCGACCATAGCATTATCTGGAAATAGTATTATGAAATTAGTAAATTATTTGAAAGATTCCTCCTACAGTCTTGCGTCATGACCTAAGTGATTACCAGTACAGGGACCTTCTATGAAGAGAGAGGGATAATATTCTCATAGTTTTCCAGGGATAAATGGAGGAAATAAAGGGAAACATTTGTTAATCTTTCCATTAACTACGTTAATGGAAACACAGTGAATCTCCTCTAACATAATAGAGTTTTGGAATTATCAAGTGTCTCCAAGATTAATTCTAATCTGCTATCCGTATTTTATTGAATGAGGTGCTGACTTTCTTCTCCAGATCTGTGATATGTTCTAATAATATATGGGGGAAATAATTTTAAATTATATATGTATAGTTAAGTAACTTAGTAATATCCTTATAACCTCTTATATTAAAGCTCTTAGGATCTTTCTTTCATTGTTAATATAAAATTGCTAATTGAAGACTGTTTGTTTCCACTTTAAAACAAATAGTTTGTCACTTCTTCGAGGTTTTGCTAAGCATCGTGTTCCCATCATTTACATGAAGAGGTGTTGAACCATGCCATTCACTGCCACACCAGTTTTTCACACAAGCACCAAAAATTGAAGAGTTAAAGAGGAAGTGTCGTAGACTCTAATGCTTTCAATGGCTTAACCAATGCCAGAAATACTCTCTTGCCCCATGCACTCAAGGTAGGGATGTTCCGGTAAGAATGTGAGAACAGAAACAGTTTTATTACTACATTAAGATATCAGTACATTATTCACACTTGGGGAATCTTCAGGACTACGTTATGGATCTCCTATAGACCTAGATTAACTGCGCATATATTGGCAGTAGAAATCTTTAGGCTTGTTGTTTAAAGTAAAGGGATCCAGTAAGGCTTAGATCAGATTCCAAGTTACAATAGCCTTACTAAAAGATAAGATCTTGAATGTGACTTCAAGTCAAGGGACTTCCAACTGAGATGCCTAGGGACCACACAAGCTAGACAAGAAGACGATGGGAGCAGTGAGGAGCATGGTAAATTAAAGAAGGCATGACCCACACAAAGGGTGTGGCCGTTATGACACTTGAGCAGTTGTTCCCATGTTAGAAGGTAGGATCCACATCCTACCTTGAATTTTTTTTAAGAGAAGTCAGTAGCCGAGGCTATTATGTAAAATCTTTTTTATTTCTAAATGCTGTCGACTATTTCCAATGTTTTAAAACACTAGTGGCAGGAAAACACAATTGTGGAACCGAGTTGAGTCATTGGCTGCCTGATTGTCACTATCCTGTAAGTTTTTATTAGAGTTTCACTTTAATTCAAGGTTCCAGTTTCAAGGACCCCATGAGGATTCTGCTGCTTGTAATACATTACAGCATGTTTGACTGATATGAGTGGAAAATGATTCTGATGTTAATGTAAATGTAAGGCTGAAGATCATATTTAGATTTCGAAAAACGTGTACTCCGACTCTTAATTAAGAAAGATTTCCACAGGTCTAATTAAATAATACCAAGTCAAATTATCCTTTCTTTGCTGTAAAAATATCAAAGGGGAATGTGGTAATACATATCTGACACTTAACTTAATTTTCAGCAACATAATGCAAGCAGAAGATATGGAAACTAATGCACTGAAAGCAATAAATCCTTTTAAAATTCTGTTTACAAACCACACTAGAGTATCACCAGTTATTGCAGGGAAGGGGCGGAGGGCAGGGACGGAGGGAGGATTCAGATGTCCCATATTTTCACCTTAACTGGGTCATGAATTATTTTCCATGCCAACTACAGTGCTTATTCAGTGCTTACTACACAACCACAAAAATCTGTCCCTGCCTCATCCTATTAGGCTGAGATTTCACAGAAGCCCAGGAAACCCAGAGCCACATCCCTAAGTAGATGTTGCCCTTTGCCCAGTTCAAGCAAATTGTTTTAAGTATTTAAGTTCTGTATCTCCCTTGCGGATGTGCATGAGCGTCTTGGTTATTCTGCTCTGAGCCATCATTGCTGGGAGAGGTGGGTGATGCCTGGTGCTCACTCTGGGATAGGAGCAGGGCCAAAACTGGCAGAGGGGACAGAGGTCCTGTCCTGAAGCAACCAGCCACCCTTTGTTTAAAAACATTTTTTTAACGTTTATTTATTTTTGAGAGAGAGAGGGAGGCAGAGCGTGAGCAGGGATGGGGCAGAGAGAGAGGGAGACACAGCACCTGATGCAGGCTCCAGGCTCTGAGCTGTCAGCACGGTGCCCGATGCGGGGCTCGAACCCACGAGCTGCGAGATCATGACCGGAGCCGAGGTCAGATGCTTAACAGACGAAGCCACCCAGTGTGCCCCGTGCCTTCCCTTTGTTTTAGCACCAGTGCGACCTGGCATCTGCCCCTGATTCAGACTGTCCTGCTTCCTCACATCAACTCCTACGGTTTCCATCTACCCTGGAAAAGACGCCGCTAACGTTTACTTTTTTGAAAATATTTTTGATTCTGTCTCCCCGGTGTCTCACTGGATGTGCGGGTTGTGGAGACCCTTCCCCAGACTGTGTGACGCAGAATATGAGTGCTCTGTAAGAAAATGCTGCAGTGCCCCAAGAAATATTGCCTACGAGACACTCCTCGAGAGATTCCCGTTGCACGTTGGCGATCTAAAGCTTTGGGGAGTTCTCAGTGAGGATACCGGGTTAGGTTTGCTCAGTCCACTGTTCCTCACGTTGACTTGACATCAGATATCTCTTGTCTGGAGCCCTGACTCACACATCAGGAAGGTCTAGAGTGTGTTTGGGGAAACAGTATTGACAAGGGGGTTGCCATCTGAGACTTCTGAGTTGGGGAATGACATGGTCAAACCTGGCGCTAGACAGGGAAACTACTGGAGGGGATAATCAAGAGAAAAGATACAATCATTGGAATTTAGTGATGAGCTAGTTGTGCAGATGAGGGGGGAGGGTAGTTGAAATGAGTAGCAAGTCCCTGATTGTATTACTTAGGTAGAAGGTGATACTAACCTAAAGGTGAGGTCATATGGAATAGAATTTGGAAAGAAAGGTAAGGAGTTATTTTTTTTAATGAGTTGGCTGTTTGATTTTAGTGCTTACAAGAATACTTGGGGATCCCCTGGGTGGCTCGGTCGGTTGAACATCTTACTCTTGATTTCAGCTCAGGTCATGATCCCAGGGTCGTGGGATTGAGCCCCAAGTCAGGTTCTGCATTGAGCATGGGGTCTGTTTGGGATTCTCTCTCTCCTGCTCTGCCCCTGTCCCCTTCTCACACACACACACTCTCTCTCTCTCTTTAAAAAAACAAAAACAAAAATACTTGGGAGAGAAAACAACGAGATTTCTATTTGTTTAATTTTTAGTACTTTCCGGTGCAAACTTCCCTTTACAGCACTTGCCAAGCCAGCCCTTCTAAGCTCTGTAAAGGCAAAGAAGTTGTTTTATTTTTCTGATTGTCTTAAATACGTAGCACAATATCTGCCCCTGTTTTTGCAGAGTACATAAACAAGTGGCTGCAAACAAATGGTTGCAAACAGAAAATAGCTTTGCCTAAATCAAGGGGAATGAAGAATGAAGGTGGAGAGAGCCCATCAGATTGAAGGAAGAACTCAACAGCAGGTCTTAAGAAGCCCAGGAAGGAAGGAGGGCCTGAGAACTGTAATGTGCAGGGCTCAGGGCAGCGTTTGGTATAAATCACATTTTCTGCCCTTGGGTCCTTTTTCTCAAGGTTCCAGTCCAGGTATAGTCGTGGCACTTGTTGGATGTGCTCCGGAAGGTGAGGGGGTAGAGATGTTCCCCCTAGGATAATCAAGGAATATCAAGAAAACAAGTGGGTGTGAAAACAGTGCCAAAATTCTCTTCAATGTCCTGTTTATAAACCATGTCAAGGACAATGTCATCTAGTCAGGAAGCACAGCTGTTTACTTCTGAAATGAAACCTGGCTGGGCACAGGGAGCAAGGGACAGGTAGTGTTGGATGTACCATCTGGACTAGGTGTGGAGAAAGGCATCCGATTACAGATTGTCTTTCTTCTCTAATTGGCACTTGAGGTTCAAAAAAAAAAAAAAAAAAAGAAGGAAAGAAAAGGAAAAAAGCTTTTTTTCTCAGCCCAGTCACTAGTCTATCTGGAAATGGATGAGACAAACTGTTTTATTTAAAAAACACAACAACAGGGGCGCCTGGGTGGCTCAGTCGGTTGAGTGTCCAACTTCAGCTCAGGGCGTGATCTCCTGGTTCATGGGTTCAAGCCTCGTGTCGGGCTCTGTGCTGACAGCTCAGAGCCTGGAGCCTGCTTTGTTTCTGTGTCTCCCTCTCTCTCTGCTCCTCCCCTGCTCGTGCTCTGTCTCTCTCAGTCTCTCAAAAGTAAATAAACGCTAAAAAATTTTGTTTAATATTTTTTTTATTTTTATGACACAGAGAGACAGAGCATGAGTTGTGATGGGGCAGAGAGAGGGGGAGACACAGAATCCGAAGCAAGCTCCAGGCTCTGAGCTGTCAGCACAGAGCCCGACGCAGGGCTCGAACTCATGAACCGTGAGATCATGACCTGAGCCGAAGTTGGACACTCAACCGAGCCACCCTTTTTTAAACACAAAAACATAGAATTTTAGAGATGAAACAATGCTCTAGGACAACGGGAGCCAGAGAGGTTACTGTTTTGCCCAAGGTCACTCAGGCTATCGGTAAGTGAACTGACTATGGACTACACACCTCCTGTCTGCCGTCCATGCTCCTTTCCCTGTGAACACAAGTGCACACTGCCTAGAAGAAAGAAGGAAATGACTTCTCAATGGCAGTCTCCCCTCAGTAGTCATGGGCTCGGAAAGATAAGGCGTGAACACAAATTCAAAACTGCTCTCTGAAAATATAACCCTGAATGCCAGCCACGCAAGAGAAATGCCAATTTTCAGTGCCACCAAAGATCTTTTGACACAATCTAGGTGATGGATCTGCTTCCCAATCCATGACGCCCTTGCAAAAGAGGGCAAAGTCAGATTAAATGTCTCCTTGTCAGTGTACTATGATATCTTGCGGTGGCCTTGAAAAGTTGTGGAATGAGAGAAGGAGAAGATGGAGAACAGAAAATGCAGTGCCCTTTTCTCCTGTTCACAACGTCGGATTGGTAATTATAATGTTGGTATTTGCCACATGCTGGGAGGAGGCCCAGCACAGTGCAGACATAAAGACGATACTGTTTATTGCTCTGGGAATTTACAGTCCTGCTTGGGCAGAAAAGTAATCATGAAAAGATAAAAAAGCATATGATACTGGTTAAATCTTGGCTTTCTCAACTTCCTTGGCATTTGGGTCTTTTGTGTGGGAGATGAAGGGAGATGACAGAAATAGGATAATTGGAAGCTTTTGTGGATGTGCACAGTGGGGATTCAAAAATGAAATATGTAGCATTGCCAGGAACAGTGAGCACAAAGAGGTCAGTTGTGGAAGGGTCCAGGGTGCATTGGAGGAGGAGCCATGTAGCCTAATTATCCACATCCAGGCCGACGGGGTCTTCTGGGCTCTCCCTTCATTTTGGAATGTCTTCCCTTTCACTACCACTTTCAAAGCTCGTACCCTTCTAATACCCGCCCCCCGCCCCCACTCCTCCTAGTGTTCAGTTCACAAGCATCTACGACCATCCACACCCTCAACACACAATATGGCAGCCCAGCTTATGGTCACTTATCTCCTCAACACAACGGCGTCCTCATGAAACTCGTAGTTAACATCCACAGAGCATTTGATTCTATTCCAGGCTCTGTGCTAAGCTCTTCATAAATCTTCTTTTATTAAGCCTCAAAACACTCGGTGAGGTATGTGCTATATAGTTACCCTCATTTTACAGTTGAGGAAGCTCAAGTTCGGAGAGTTTGGGTAACTTGTCCAGAGGCTCACAGCTAGCACATGGGAAGACCAGGAATCACACACAAGCCCACAGACTCCAGCCCAGTGGTCTTACTTGTAAGGGCAAAGACCACATTCCCAACCTTATCCTTCACACTGCTGAAATGTGCTTGCCTCTTGAGTTCTATCAGGTATAAGTTAGTGAAGATTATAATGGCTTCCAATCTTTTCCCAGCAAGTGATAGCTGTGCTTTAATAGGGACATCCCAGAAGAGTAACAGAAACCCACACCCTGACTCATTCCAGTAGTGGGGTTTTGAGGGATGGAGAAGTGAAAGAGGGAGCTGACTTGAAGGCCAGTAGTCCTGAGGTCCTTCCCATCAACCGACTGTCAACTTGACTTTCAAAAGGAGCTAGCTCTGATCTTAAGAGAAACCTCCGTTATCTGCCAGAAGGTCACTGGGCCTGAAAGCCATCACCAAGGAAATATTGAGGCTGAATAAGCTGCATTAGCATTGGGACCAGAGATTTTTTTTTTTATTTTTTTAAGTTTATTTATTTATTTTGAGAGAGAGAAAGAAAGAGAAGCAGGGAGGGGCGAAAGAGAGGGGGAGGGAGAGAATCTCAAGCAGGCTCTGCACTGAACTCAATGCAGGGCTCAATCTCATGATCCATGAGATCATGACCCAAGCCAAAATCAAGAGTCAGATGCTTAACTGACTAAGCCACCAAGACTCCTCTGGACCAGGGGTTTTCAAGCAGGTGTGATTTTTCCCTCTTCCCCAAACCCTCCAGAGGGCATTTGGCAATGCCTGAAGATGTCATTGGATGTCACAGCAGGGTGGGGTGGAGGGGATACTGGTATGTAGTGGGCAGAGGCCAGGGATGCTTGTAAACATCCTGCAGTGCACAGGACAGCCCCCTACGAAAAGACTGATCTGGCCCAAATGTCAGTATGTCGAGTTTGAGAAAACCTGATTCGGATGATAACTGAGAAACAAGTATGGCCAGAGTTACAAAAGTCCAAGAGATGGCCAACAAAGAGGACACGAAGTCAAATTGAAGGACAAATGAGGCCCATCTTAGGCCCAGTTTTCAATGGCTGGTTTCACTCCAAGGTTTTCTCCTCGGTCCCCCAAAGTTCAGGATGATGTAGCTAGTTAGTTCATTCTGCCTTATTGAGTATACATGAAGGAAATAAACATTTGATTTTACAAATAAGACTTTAGTATAAAGAACAATTTGCACTGGGAGGTGGGGCCCCACGGGTCACTGTGATATGATTTTCTGCCTAAGAAAACTATGAGGTGAACCAGCTTCTGAGTCATGGTTTCTCAAAGTGTAGTCCGTGGAGCATCCAGATGAGTCACCTGGAGGTTAGTTACAAAACCAGATTACCAGGCCCCCATCAGGCCTGCTGAGATCCTAGATAAGATCCAGAAATCCATATTTTTTAGCAACCTCCCCACATGATTTCATGCACTCACAAGAGAACCTCTCCCTTCAGCTTCCTATAGTGGCGACTTTCAAAGTCCTAGTATTGCCCAGGCCTGATTCACGTCTCCATGCCTGTATGAAGTCTTTGGACACCTAGCTTCTGCCTTCTTGTATTTCCATAGAGTGTTTGATGTGTACCACTAGCTCTCATGAGGACTGTGGATGAGCACTCTGTCTTAACTCTCTCTACCACTGACACCTGGCATGGACCAGGACCTAGAAATTATCGACAAAAGATCAGAGCCTCTCTGCATTTGCTGCCATTCTCATGAACCAGATTAAACAGATACCGGTGCCCCTATTAGGGTTGCCCAATCCTTGTTCGCCTGTTTCTCAGTCCTTCCTATGCACCCAACAAGAACAGATAGCAGAAGGCTAATTTGTCCTCTAATGTGGGACCTTGACCCATCACACATCAAAAGGTCAACAATTTACCACAGTGCACGTAGCTACATAAGGGAAGTCCAACAATTAATTCTCTGAAAAACAGAAAGAAGCTCCTGACGGAAAAGCCAAGACCCTTCCATTATTCTCCCATTTCTACCTTGCAAGGCATTAAACACTCAAAAAAGTATGCTGTTAGCTTTGTCTCCTCCTGGCAGAGGCCCTAGAAGATATGAATGCATTAAGATGCCATTAAAGAAATGGCTTGTGTGCAGACTGGTTGCCAAGGTACCCTAGGCCGTCTGTAGGACCCACCAGCAAGCCTCGTTAGTCTGAATATTTTGTTGCACATATGCTCTGGGTTTGGCATTTACATGACAATGCTTCCTTATCAAAATTGCTTAGGTAAAAATGCTTCATTGCCCTCCCTTTATAAAGACGCATCCTTCTGCAGTAAAAAGACCACCAGGAGAATAAAATACATGCGATGCCAATGTCATATAAATTAACCAGTTTTTCCATCAGAGCTCAAAAGGTTTGAAAGACCTTGGCCTCTCCATACAACTTGTGTGCAATGTGATTTTCAGGGTAATTATTAAACCGTGGCTGACATTCATAGTGAAAGCAAGGTAACTAGCAATTGGAGTGACTACAGGAGGCCAGTTTTGGGTGCTTGTTTTATTTTAAGTGAAATAACTCTGGGGTGTAGTTAACTTTGCCAGCAGTGGGAAGGTCCCATGGGATCCGAGCCAGCCAGCAGAGACAACGCCCATCTCTGGGGGAAAATGGCTATTGGCCAATAGTCCATATGATCAAAGATAATAGCATCCATTCAGAGTCCCTCAACTCCCATCTTCTGGGAGGCTATTGAATGTTTTCATCCAATCGTTTGTAAAAGAAATCATCTGCCTCAACCCGGAATGCCTTTCAGTCTTCTTTAAAAGATGGCAGAATCATTGTCCAGTAGAAACTATGTTGACTTGGGGTTGATTATTTTTTAATGGGAGAAGAACATGAGGTGAAGAATTAGCTGCCTGGCTTTTTAAAAAGCGTTAACCATCCAGCTATATATATTTGTGTGAAACACAAGCCGAGAACACCATATAATAGCTGTGTACGTTTGCTGTTGTTATCGTCAGGTTGTTATGCTCTGGCTTTGAGCATGACGGCAGGGAATCTGAATTAAAGCATGGTCTCCGTAAGAACGAATGCTTGCTTCTTAGGGGTTCTCCACTTTGCAACAGACCAAGCTAACGCTGAAGTCTTGAAGCCTTTCCCCAAAATTTCAAGGTGAATGATAAATAGCTAACTACCCATCAGGAAATTGAGAAAAGGGCAAACATTAAATCCAGTGTTCCTCATTTCCTGTATAATGTATTAAGAGAGTTTTGGGTGAGATATATAAATATCTCCAGGCTATAGTGTTTCTTCCCTGGAGAAGTTGGTGACCAACGTTAAGTCCGCCATAGAAAAGAAAAAAGCTATCACCGCTTCACTGATTGCCATTAGATTCTAAGATGGGCTCATGAGACTCTGTAAGGAACGAATGTTTTCCTCCCTTTCACTCCCACATCAAATCCTGATTAAGTGGGAAACTTTGCCTCCTAAGACCCATTTAAATGCAGTAATATAACAATATCATCACCACTTGATACATGTTTGAAGGGCTATGAACGGAATCTGTCAATTATTTTAATGCAGTGAAGATCACTTACGCCTATGTACACGCACACACACACAACATACACACAACAAACACACATCATGCACATGGTACACACCATACCCACACACAATGTCTGTTTCTCTTTGGGGCAAATTTACATTCTCCCTCAGTGAGATTCATATTGCCCGGCAATATAAAATGCCTAAATCGTTTCTACTTTGCTACTGGGAGCGGAAGTTAGGGGATAGGAAAAACTATTGTATTCTACAGACAGAGCCCACTGAAAGCTCCACACTTAGAAATAAGAGGCTTTGTTGTGTTCATTTAAGCCCCTCAAGGCTCTCTCAAGGTAACTGAGCTGTTCAGTCCCCACCTTTGCAGCAGGAAGTAATGAACTTCAGTAAAGAACCCTGCTGCCAGGGTCGCTCAGGAGCGACCACAGAGAAGGAGGAAGTAGCTACTTGTGCTTTACTTCCTTGAAACAAGGTGGACGGTGGTGAGCTGAACCCAGAGGTGCAACCCTTCTTTGTCCTACGTGAGCGAAGCCCGGCAGCGCAGAAACCTGTAGGCAAAGGGGAAAATTGATTGGAAGTGGAAGAGAAAACATGAAAGGAGTTAGGCAAATATCCTCTAACAAAGCAGGAGTAACCACGGCAGATGCTGAAAAATTCAGCGGTGGAATAAATTGGAATAGAGAGATGGACCCAAGAGGCAGCATGGAGACAGGTGGAAACGCACGGGAAACTGCTCTTATCGTGGGTTCGAACCAGGCTTTGCGGATTCACGCATGGCATTGTGTGTAGCTGTCCAAGACTTAACCATCAAGGTTCCAGTTACTCTGCAGTACTAACGGTAGTTTCGGGGTAATTTTTATCAAGTTGGTGCAGATGCAGTGTCCGTGAAACCCAAGTTTCTGCCCTCTGGATTCTTAGATTCAGTGAGGATATCATTTGCCCATCATGCAGTGTATTCAAATGTTGTGAAAACGGAGTTAAACATTTTAAAGATGACCTCATAGCTTGTTGCCTTAGCTCATCGCCTTTCTTTTCTGTGTCTCTGTGTCTGATTACTTCTCCACCGGTTTTCTTCTTCCGGATTTGTCTCCTTAGTCCTGATGCCCCTCCCCACAGCTACCATTGTCTTTCTCACTCTTATTTCACTGCTAGTTTTTTTTTTCCAGGAAATGATCCAAAAGCCATATTTCTGTCACCTCTCAATCATTTCTTAGCTCCATTGCACCCTGCATCTACACTGCTCAGTGGAGCTGACAGTCAAATGCCAAGTATTGTCCTCACCTAAACCTTCTTCTCAGTACATTCATGATGTTAAACTTATTTGTAAAAGATTAAGCACAGGGGCAGCTGGGTGGCTCCGTCGGTTAAACATCCAGCTTCAACTTGGGTCATGATCTCACGGTTCCTGAGTTTGAACCCGGCATTGGACTCTGTGCTAACAGCACAGAGCCTACTTGGGATTCTGTCTTTCCTTCTCTCTCTCTGCCCCTCCCCCTGCTTGCCTGCTCTCTCTCTCTCTCTCTCTCTCCCTCTCTCTCTCTCTCTCTCTCTTTCTCACAAAAATAAATAAATAAACTTTAAAAAACAGAAGATTAAGCACAAAAACCAAGCTGTACTCCAAAATAAGACTGTGTGGGAGACAGTTTTCCAAAGATGTTTTCCCAGGACTCTAAAGAGACCATGAGCCAGAGAATGCAGGCAGCCTCCAGACACTGACAATGACCCCTGGCTGACAGCAAGGAAATGGGGACCTCAGTCCTGCAACTGCAAGGAACTGAATTCTATCAATAACCTGAATGAGCCTGGAACCAGATTCTTCTCTAGCAGCTCCAGAAAAGAACACAGCCCTGCTGACATTTCGATTTCAACCTTGTGAGACTCCAAGCAGAGAATCACATTGTACCATATTGCACCCAGATTTCAGACCCGCAGCAACTATGAGATAAATAAATGTGTGTCGATTTAAGCCACCAAACGTATGCTACGCTGTTACAGCGACAATAGAAAACTAATACAGATGAACAGATCTGTTTCTCAAATCTCTGATGTCGTGGCATTCAAATTCCTGTTTCTTCTAAAGTATGGTTAATGTTTCCCATCTTAACTAACTTCTGAATATCCAGACTCTCATGTATTGAAAATTGCAAACTTACTCTCTTTGGGCACCATGGAGCCAGACTTTTGTGCACGTATCTATACAAGAATTTGTGTGTTCGTGTATTTTGTGTGTATATGTATATGCATATGTAGGTGTCTCTGTACATAAATACAACCTGTGTAGACCTGATAAATACTAACCGAACTCAGTAAATGCTTATATATGCAGACATATAGGAATTATGTGTGTGTATATAAAATATAGTTTTTTGCTCAAGGCCAGGTACTACTATGTATTACTTCACAACAAACTTATAAGCTGTATACTCACAGCTCCACTGAATATATAAAAAACAGGCAGACAGAGGTCAAGTAACTTGCCGGAAGTTATCTGATCGATGGCTGAAGAGTATTCAAATATAGATCTGTCTGGATCCAAGACTGAAAGGTCTTTATTTTTCATCTTGCTTTTCTTTCACACTGAATCTCTTTGGACATTCTAGGTCCTACATCCCCCTCTGCCCAGATGCCCTGTACACCTTCCCTGAACTCCTTACCCCGTGCACCTGGGTGCACTACCCTGGCAGTTTTACCCCTTTATCTCTGTGTCTTCTCAACTTTCTAAATTGCCTTCCATCTACCATATGCAAAAGAACTTCAAGGCTGTGTTCTCAAGTCTGTGGTCCAAAATTTGATTTACTTTTAGACTTCTCAATTTTAATTCTTCTGATGACTTGCAGCTTCACATCTCCCACACCGACTCTTTTGTGAGTTCCAGGCACACATACAGCAATGGTGCTGGACATGTCTGCTTTCCTATCTTCTTGACCAAAACTCCAATATGTCTACATCAGCATTAGTAGGAAAAGAAGTCCTCTCTCCTTAGTACCCTATGCCCCACAGTCATCCATCTTGATCGCAAACTCAGAAACCTGCTAGCGTCTTCAAACCTCCCTTCTGGTTGAGAGCACGGGCTCTGGAGCTGGATTGCTTTGGTTGAAATCCCATCCACGCTACTTATTTCCTTTGGACTTTGGACCAATCGCTTACCTTCTCAGGACCCAAAGAGCTTCCTCTGTAAAAGCGGGGTGATGATAACAGTAATAATAATACCTAGCTCACAGGGTCACTGCATGGTTTGAAAAGGTACTATAAACTTAGATCAGCACCCAGCACCCAGTACTTGCTCAGTAAGTTTCACCTACCATTCATTTTCCATTTAATTGCCACATCTTCGTTTATGATTTATGTTTCTGTTGCCCAGTTTTCTACCCTCCACCATTCTGTGTGATCATCTGGATTAATAAAACTGCTACCAAATGAATCTTCCAAAGGCCTTATTTTCATTGTAATGCAGAAATCCTTCAGTGGTTTCCCATGGCTTTCTGGATACAACGGGAACTTCCTGATCTTGGCATTCAAAGCTTTCCATGAACTGGCCCCTTGCCTCTCTTTTCAGTTGTTCCTACCTCTCTTCTCCCACTGAACCTTGGCTGCAGACAGGATGGACTTCCTACTTTTTTCTTGAACACACTGTTTAGGCCTGCTTGATAGCATTTGTAATAAGTAGTCGTTACGCTTACTGTGTACGACACAATATGTTGACCCTGTTAAGTGTCACATCATTTATCCCCACCAAAACTCTTGGAGGTAGTTACTGGGCTGTCCCTAGTATATGAGGGACGAGATGAGAAAACTGAGCCCTGGAGAGAGTGAGTGGACTGTCTGAAGAAGTGTCTATAGTGAGGCATCTGCGAACGTGGGATTTGAATCCAAGTTGATTCCAGATCCCGTGATTGTAACCATTCTGTCTTATGCTTTCTTTATGCTACATTCCTCTTTCCTGGGGGATCCTTTACCCTTCTCCCACCTATCAACCAAAGTCTTCCTTAGGTTCTACCTTCACTATAAAGCTTTCCTAGATTCCTTCAAACTCTAGCGAACTCCTTGGTCAGGTTCAAGCTTCTTCGGGCTAGGAAGGGCCTGTTGTATTTCTCATGAAGCTGGCAGTTCCTTGAGTGTAATACTTAATAAATTCTGATTATGAATTGGTACCAGATTGCTTTACTGATGAGCTTGACAGTGAGTCCTGGTGGTTGAGCCAACTAACCTCTGACTTCCCTTTATTCCTGTTTTTGCCCTAGGTAGCCTTTTTTTTTTCACCCAACACATATCTGAACCAGTGGAAGTCCCCAGTGGTGCCATCCTGTGGGACACCCCACTCCGTGCTACTGGATTTCCCCCTCCTTTGCAGTCACCCCAAGTTATGTCTATCTGACAACTTCATATGTGGCCCGGCAACGCCTCCTTCTGCCAGTACATAAGGGAGCTGCAATGAACAGCTAAGCAAGAGGAGAAATGAGTCATTCTCCTTTTGCAGAAGTTGAGGAGTGGGGGGGACTCCAGGATAAAGAACTGTGGCGCCTGAAGAGGAATAGAGGAAAGACTGGATGCAAATATTGGAAAGAGGAAGTCACACAAGAGTTGCTCAATATTATTAAATGCTTCATTACAAGACAACATTCCTACCTTCTAAAATCATGTGTTAGGGATATAGGCTACCATGGGTAAGAGGGTCCATGGATGGACTTCCAAGATTTGTGACCTCCAGCCATGCATGCACCTTTCCTTTTTTTAATTTATTTTTTTTAGTTTATTTATTTTTTGAAAGAGTGAGAAAGGGAGAGCAAGGGAAGGGCAGAAATAGTAGGAGAGAGAGAATCCCATGCAAGCTCCAAACTGTCAGCATAGAGCCCAGTGTGGGGCTCGAACTCATGAACAATGAGATCATGACCCGCGTTGAAATCCAGAGTTGGATGCTTAATTGACTGAGCCACCCAGACACCCCCATGCATGCACATTTTCTGAGTACTTACATCTTTCTGTGAGTGAGTCTCTAGTTTTTATTAGTTTCTCAAACGGGTCCATAAAAAAAAAAAGGGTGGTAAAATACTATTTTCAGATCTTAAAATAGAAACATAATCTTACCCCAGGAAATCAGGTGACCCAGAGGTGGACTCTGATAATGTCGTATAAAGAAAAAAGTAAAAAAAAAAAAAAAAAAAAAAAGTTAAATCTGAAAATTCTCCGTGTGCTATGATATGCCTGCTCATCTAACAGTTGCTGAAGAGTTACGTAGATGGTATAATGTGTTTAGAGCTAACGACATACAGTGAAATTGCTAAATATTCAGTGACCACAGATCAAAAGGGCTTCTGCTACATGGAATCTTTGTTTGCCTACTTAAGCCAGTTTTAAAGTAATGATACAGTTTACTTCCCCATTTTTTATTTTTATCGTCTCTTACTATGTTTCTCATAGTTCTTTAAGGAAGCTTCCTCAGTGCCCACACTTGGACAAGGAAGGATCGGCATCTCTCTTTCTCTATCAGTTTGCTTCACGACAAGGTTGAGATAAATGAGTTGCTCAAGTCCGAGGTATATGTATGTGCTTCACCTAAGTCCGGTTATTACTGGAGCAAAAGGAGTGGCCTGTGTCAGTAAAAAAGCAACTGCGATAAAGAGGAAGGCTCATTAAATAAGCAGATGGCTTCTATTTAGGCCATTGGTGTTTGGACGAGCCGGTCAAGTGAGAGTTTTCCTGAAGATCACCACCTTCGCTACAGAATCTAGAACCATGTTTGCAAAAGGGGCTTCTCAGGGTCAGATGAGAATGTCTTATTCCAGTGTCTCTGTGCCCAAAACAAACAAACAAACAAAAAGGTGGGGGGCAGAAAGCCACAGTTTTAAGTTGATGGTTACAGAGTCTTTTCTGGGACCACTCACTTCTGGGTGGCCTCATGCAAGGCAGCCGTCCCACACCTGGACTCTTAAACATGTTGAGCACTAGAGAGAGAAGACAAGGCTCTGGAAACAAAAGCCTCGAGAACAACCACAGTGCATTTGCTCGTCGTCTCCCGCTGCCCCAACACTCCCCCTTTCTGTCTGTGGTTGAATCCTACTTCCAGCTAGGGCAGGAGCAAAAGGTATCAGTGAGTCAGCAGCCTTGTTATTTTTCTTTCTTAAAGTTCAAAACTCTCAGAATACTGGGAACCCTTTGCAAAGAAATTGTTCTCCCGGTTAAGTGTCGTATCTGTATCCGCAGTGCATGTCTTATTGGACTCTGCACAGATGTGCCCTTGACAAATGCCTTTGGAACTGACCCTGTCTGTTATAAAAGCAGGCATAATGACTCTTCATAATGCTTCTCCCTCAGGACTCACCGCCTGGGAAGGTTGGCAGGGCTTGCTTCTGTCTTGGTGGTCATGGAGATCAGACCTCAGTGGAAATATTCCTTCGACCATCTTTATAACCCACATAATGTCTCACGGGCAAGCAGTGGTTTCATCAGACTGGTGGGCATCACTGGAGAGTAGGCTCATCCTGCAGTGAAGAAACAAAATCTTTTCAGATCCCATCTTTCAAGTGTCTAATCAATTAATTCCTAGTCCCATGGCCTTCAAATGTTTCTTACCTCATGCACCTAGTAGACAAAATTTGCCTACACTCCCATAGTCTCTGCGTATATATACGAATTCTGTTGTTCTTATCAATAGCTAGTATTTCAAGACACAATATACATGTGGGACAAGGTTCATTGTTAGGCATAATAAATGTGAGGCCCTCATTTATTCTTTCATTAAACTTAAGAGTTTCATACTGAGAAACTTCTGGATGCCGAGCTTTGTTGTCATCACTGAAGATACGGTGAATGAAAACAGACAAGGGGCTCAGTTAAGCGTGCGACCTCGTCTCAGGTCATGATCTCACGGCTCCTGAGTTGGAGCCCCGCGTCGGGCTCTGTGCCAACAGCTCAGAGCCTGGAGCCTCCTTTGGATTCTGTGTCTCCCTCTCTCTCTGCCCCTCCCCAACCTGTGCTCTGTGTGTGTGTGTGTGTGTGTGTATGTTATTTATTTCTAAAAAATAAACATTTACAAAAGAAAACAGACAAAATTTCCACTCTCATGGAGCATAGAGTCGAGTGCAGGAAGAGAAATCATAAGCAAAATAAATAAGTACAATGTATGGTAGTGTCACAGGCTAGCAAGTGTCATGGAGAAGAATAAAACAGGAAGGAGAATTCAGGTGCTTTTGAAGGGAGAGTTGCATTTTAAATAACCCAGAGAAAATACAGATTAGGGAATTAACTATTTAACAGTTTGTAACCATCTGACTGAGAATCAAGGTATCCTCGTCAATGTCTATCACCTTACATAGCAGTCAAGTACAGTTTCTTTTTTTTTTTTTTTAATTTTATTTTAACCTTTAATTCATTTTGAGAGACAGAGAGAGACAGAGTGCAACTGAGGGTGGGGCAGAGAGAGAGGGAGACACAGAATCTGAAGCAGGCTCCAGGCTCTGAGCTGTCAGCACAGACCCCGATGGGGGCGTCGAACTCACAGACGGTGAGATCATGACTTGTGCCGAAGTCAGGCACTTAACCGATTGAGCCACCCAGGCGCCCCTCAAGTACAGTTTCTTTATTTAGATAACCAATATCAGTAGAATTCTAAGTTCTCCTTGTGTCCTAAAGTGATCATCTTGGAAGACCACTAACTTAATCTACACTTACCTGCGCAACTGCTTGAAACAGACTTCTCAGATCCTAGGTATATTAGGACAGTTTACCTTTGGGATCTAGCCAGGATGATGAAGTTCGGTGGCTGTTTAGGTGGCAGACGTGGAGGCCTACAGTCAATCAGCTCTTTGATCCAATCTTGATTTGGTTCCACAGTTGATTTTTACATCTTATGGTTTGTTTGGGTATGAGCAATTCTCTTAAATGTCCAAAGCCATTTTTATGTTATTGTCTTACTTTAGACAAGGTGATTAGAGAGAATATACGCACAAAAGCTTACTTAACTCAACAGCTGGTAGTTACAGGAAGCGGTAACTTGGTTTTCTTTTCCTTTCTGTTGAGTTCTGTTAGTGTAGCATGAGCATTTCCCGTTTTACCAGAGAAGGAGGATTTGTTCGGCCTGGTGAAGCTTCAGAAGGAAGGTGTTTAACGAAATTGGTATTGTTAAATATTTCACGACTCGAGGAACAGGATACAATGAGCTTCCGAGGAAAGGTCTTTAAACGGGAGGCCAGTGAATTTCGGAAGAAGAGACGAACGGTGAGGAGAATAAATCAAGAAGAAATCCACAGATTTACCTCTGTAGGTATCCACATGTCAATGTTTGTTTTTCATCTTTTCTTCAATACTTAAGAAAGAGAGATCGGTCCTGGGGTGGTGTTCTAACATAGGCTGTGGGCAAGGTCCCAGACAGAACAGAATATTCTCTTTGGCTCATGAATATCCTCTTTTACTTACATCATTATTTTTTAATTACTTGTATCATTGTTTTAAAACATATGGAGAGAGGATTGAAATAGCTAAACAATTACTAGAATATTTTCATTTTTAAGGAAAAGCCTACAATGATCTCCATTAAGACTTTAACCAATGACTTGTGTGGAATTGTGGGTTTTTTTTTAAATTGCTGCTCTATTTTGATCACATATCACTCATTTGTTTTAAAATCCTGAGAACAGTCCAAATTATGAAAGAAAGTATAAATAAATATTTGATTAAATGAGCCAAGTAAGAAAGTAAAAAAAAAATACTAATAGGTTTCAAGGGTTAAAACAGTTGGGTTTGTTTATGGCTAAAAATGTTTCTGCCTGATTATTGTTTGCAAAGAAAATGAGTGCTCTGGAAATGTGTACTTATTATGGAATTCTAGATTTCTATCTGTAAGAGCTACCACTGTTGAATGTCAGAGCCTGTTGCTGGAGTGCATCTGTGACCCACATGGAACACGGAAGGCCCACTTTGTATGATAAATGGCCACGGCACATGACCAGGCAGCTCTTTTTACAGAATGTTCTTTTACAAAGTAGTTCAGGGTTTGCTTGCTTTCTTCAGGGTAAGGGTTCTCAACCTCGCCACTATTGCCTTCTTGGATCCGAGATTTCTTTCTTGTTCCAGGCTTCCCTGGGCGTTGTGAGATGATAGTTAACGACATCCCTATTCTCTACCCACTGGTTGCAAACACTCCTCAATTGTGACAATCAAAAATGTGTCCAGACATTGTCAGATATCCCCTTGGGCAAGGAGGGTGATCGTCCTGGTTGAGAACCCCTGCTCTAGGGGTAAAAATCTTTTTTGTTCATATCATCGTCTTTAATCTAGAAACAGAGCAGCTTTAAAAAACATTACATAGGTGATGATGTAACGATTATTTATGAATAGTCATTTAGTGCATATGAATAATCAAATTAATAGTCACTTAACCCTTGATAGGCCCAAATCAGGTGCCAAATATGTCTCCAGTAATAGTGGTTCTCTTTATATTTACCATCTATTTGGTAGTCATTTAACATGAATAGCATTTATCAGAGGTCTGGCTCATAGCATTTGCGACGTGTTGTTGTTCGATCGGTTTCTGTCTCTGTGTCTCTGTAGTGCATGTCTCCCGTTGAGAAACACGGGCAAATGAGCCTTTCCACCTTGTTCCCATACCTCTCTACCCAGTGTTTCATAAGTGGAATGTGCAGAGTCCTGAACCCAACCTCTGGGTCACCATGGGGCCCCCGAGGGTCCCCAGCTGTGTCTTGTCTACTGGCCCCCCAGTAAACATCATCGGTTTTTTACTTTTAGCCTGTGAAAGAGGATAAGTGTTTGAAAAGCTTGTTTGGTTTGGGATTCGTTTAACCTTTAGAACAGTCCAAAAACTATCCTTTCCCAGTTGCCTTTCGCTCGGTGGAATTCAGAAGTTCCGTGGACGATGCCACTGTGCGGGTGACTTCCTGTGACCGCTAGGAGATGACATACTGGAGAAGAACATGTCTATCTCATGCAGACCACCCATACAGCTTGGCAACACGACAGTCCCCAGGGTCTTACCATATAATGAAGCTAATCACTCTAGGAATTATCTTAATTGAATTTGAAGGCATTGCTACTAAGCACTATGGGAAAAGCAGCCTATAAGGACAGAGTTCTCCCACAGCGGTTAGTAGCTGTGCATTCACATTTAATTAAGATCATTCATACAGTGATTAGCTTTCTTCGGTGGAAGGCACTGGGGACTTCCTGCTAGCTACCACCACCAGCCTTGGTCTTCCTGAGATAGGCTATCTCCTTTTGCAGAGTGTCTCTTCTGTCCACTGGGGTGTTTCTCAATCCACCCTGAAGTCTCATTCCCAGATGTGGTTTTTATTTTTGGAAAAAAGAATCCAAAGAAGTGAAGCACGTGATTAGACGGGGGGTCATTCTGTCCGACCATCTCACCTACTCTCCGTAGGACCTTGAGTAGATTACAGAAATTACTCTGAACCTTAGTTTACTCTGCCCCAAGATGTTCGTCACAATACCTGTCTATCGTAAGATTGCTTATTGGATTTCAGTTTGACCATGTGCCTCCTGAACGTGATGTGAACACCGTAAAAAGTGGGGAGTAACCGCGTCACGTCTGTCGTATTAAGAAAACCAAGTAAAGTACTTCCATTTCCAAGGGCAAGGGAAGAGGGATTATAATCGTAGTGAGAATGCCTTTTCAGTGACTGTGTATTGAAGCCACTGGACTATATAGGTGACTCCTTCCTCCTGGGAGCCTTGCACAAAGATGAAAGGTGACAGAGTCACTCAGTAGACAAGATGGGCATTCAGGGGTCCCAGATCACTCTATGCGTTGGTGGACCCTGCCTTAGAAACGTCTTGTGTTTTTTTTTTCCCCACCCGTGCACTAATGCACACAAAGCCACATTGGACTTTCCACAGCATGATTATCTAAGCTTTCTAAAAGCTAAACCAGTATTTCTAGACAAGCTTCAGAGACAGTTTTGATAGGTGATAAGGAAGAAGCAATTCAAGTGACAAAAGGCCCAACACGTGAAGACATGGCCTGAGGTTATCTCAGAGAATTAAAAAAAAAAAAAAACTTCCTTTTGAATTTTTTGGATATACTCATATTGTAGTGAAAGGAGAAATAATGACTGCTCTGGATAATTGTGATAGGTTATCTGTTTTTATAATGGTCATGTAGATTTCGAATGCCACAAACCTTTTCCTGCTCTAAGGCAGATTTAGAAATGGTTTCATTTCGCAGTAATCTAGAATACTTCACCAGAACACTGTGACTTCCTAAAACGCGTACAACCCAGACTTGGTACTCTCAGGACACAGACCGACAGTTGTGTTTATTTTGTTTTCTTCAGATGCTGTTTGAAGCTGTTTATCTAACTCTGTTGGAATTTTTAATTGTTTTGGAAGTTTCCCTCATTAATCCTGTTTTCAAGTGAACTGACTAAGACATGGCGTCACCTATTTGAATCCACTTGTCACAGACAATATACTGTATGAGAGCAACTGCATTATGAGAGAAGTTCAAGGAAAATGAAACCTCTTTGTTAGATTGTCAAGTAGAACTACTTCTGTTGATTTTTCTAGTGTGCATGGTACTCTGTAGATGTTTTTTTAAACTGGCTTTCTATTTTTATTTATTTATTTTTTTAACCAAATCATTCAGTGTGATCTCTGGTACATCGGAAGTCAATAAAAAGATCACTTCCTCCCTAAATCGCATGTCCTAATTTGGAAAGATTAAATACACGATTAAGTTGAATTAGTATATCAATCATCTGCACAGTCAGGAAAAAAAAATGAAAAATCCATTTAAATAAATGTGTGTTGTTATTTTTAAGTTATTACTGGTTTGTGGGTCATGAATCGACAGGATTTGAGACTATTTGGAGAACTTTGGATACACATGAAAATCCTTGCTCTCCTCTTTCATAATAGCCTATTAGCACTTCAATAGAAAATTGAAAACTGTTGGGGCACCTGGGTGGCTCAGTCGGTTAAGCGTCTGACTTCAGCTCAGGTCATGATCATGATCTTGTGGTTCATGAGTTCTAGCCCTGCTTTGGGCTCTGTGTTGACAGCTCAGAGCTTGGAGCCTGTTTCGGATTCTGTCTCCCTCTCTCTGCTCCTCCCCTGCTCATGTTTCTCTCTCTCTCTCTCTCTCTCTCTCTGTCTCTCTCTGTCTCTCTCTCTCTCTCAAAAATAAACAAATATTTAAAAAATTGAAAGCTGTAGAAAGATAATCTAATCTGAACATCTTTAACATATCTCTCACATACATCATTTTTATATAATGTATTGCGCTATATATATAGTCTTTTAAGTGCATTTTTAATCTATTTTTCCATGTTTATGTGAACAGTCTTTCTCCCTGGTCATCTGTACCTCCTTCTTACTGCTACTCCTTGTTCCATACAGACATTCACAATTACCTGTTTGAGCTATTTCATAATGAGCCAATTAGCTGAAAGGAAGCACAGGCAAGGGTCCCAGGATTATGCGCGAGGGTAACAAACAATGAAACAGGACTGAAGCCGGGTTCAAACAATGGAAAGTACGGCTAAGAGCTATAAACGGACGGTTGAAGAAAGCAAAACCCTGGAGTAATGGGTGGGGGGATCTGAATTCAATCCGGGCCATGGAAATAGAGAAGTGTAAATTGAAATGTGATTTAACCCAACAGTCTAGGCAGGGGACTCTGAGTGTGGCTGTAGCAGCAGGGTGTATGTAGCCAGGTAGCTGCAGAGAAGATGCTTCCAAAATGGACTCAGGAAAGGTACCTTCCACTTAAGCAAGAATGAGCTTAGTTTCCTCAAGACTGACTGTCAAGAGAAGGGGAAGAGACAAAGTAGAGAAGAACTGTCAACCTGGCAGAGTCAATTCCATGATGACACCCTTTATTACCTCTGAGCTGGAGGTGGACCATTTGTCCGGGAGGGAGTAGGGCACAATGGGCAGAAAGTAGCACCATGATCCCAACAGATCTTTTTATTCCCCAGATGGTGGTTGTGGCCCAAAACTTTTGGAATCTGGAGATTCTCTCAATTAGTGGCAATTTCCATTGGATCTGTGACACAAACGTTAGCTAGCATTCTCTATACACTGCCTTACTATCCCTTTCATTTCCTATTCTCCATCCTCCTTACCCTCTTATAAATATTTTTCTGTCCTCTTCCCTAAGGTGCTCAGTGACTTCACCTTGTCGCAGCTCACAAAGGGAGCAGGAATCATACTCAAGACTATAGCTGTATTTCAGCAGCCTCCCTCCGAGAGAGGGGGAGCAGAGGGGGAAGCTATTGTGTTTCCTCTTCCTGCAGCACTGTGACTGGTGGCGTAGAGAGAACCATAGGTTTTCACACTGAGCTGGGTTGCAATTCCAGTTCATCAGTCAGCCCTCAGAATCCAAGTTTATGCATCTGTACAAAAAAGCAGTGATGATCTCTTCTAGGCTTTATAGGCATGTTCAGTGAGAGAAAGTGTTAAATACTTTCACGGACCCGGGTGATAGGGCATATGACCCTAGCGAGGCCCATTCAGCACTTCCCTCTAGAACTCTGAATCTTGAGTGGAGAGATGCCAGGATCCCACACGACTGACCTTCAGTTCCAAACATTGAGACTCACCAAGACTGTTCCTAATAGGGGTGGGGCGAGAAGTCCACAGAGGGAAATAAAATGCTAGTACAAAAAAGAAATCAGGGCAGGTGTCGTCTGGGCCAAAAAACAACAAATGCCCACTAGGCATATTCAATCTCAAGTAGCCAAAAGGAAGAAAAGAAATAAAAGAAGGAGCTGACTGTCATTATTGGAGAGATCTATTGAAAATATAAGATGCATGTTGTTGACAAAACCATTTACATTCGTGTATGTGTGTGTGGCATGTATGTGTTTATGTATATGTGCACACACACACACACACACACACACACCCCTCGTACTCAAGCCAAAAGTTCATTTGTGTGGCTGTTAACGTTCTAGAATAGTGTCAGAGTTTAAGCCAGCAGAAGCCTTCATGACAGATTTCACGTGAATTAATCTAAAATTCCCAGCAGTTGGCTCTAAGGCATTAATTTCTCTGGTATCAGGCAGACTTGTAATTGGGTTGTGATGTATTTTTAATCATATTTATTATCTTTCAAGTGTTTCTAGAAAACTAAATGAGACATGTAATTAAATTTGATTTAGATCTTTTTGGATCTTTTCTACTTCTTTACAAGCCCCCGTGTTAGATGGAGAAGCAAACACTCTTATTTTTTTATTATCATTTGTTATACAAAGCTGTGTGAATTTTGATGTGCTGCTAAGAGGTATA
The DNA here is from genome assembly GCF_027475565.1 of Acinonyx jubatus. Lineage (NCBI taxonomy): Eukaryota > Metazoa > Chordata > Mammalia > Carnivora > Felidae > Acinonyx > Acinonyx jubatus. The sequence goes on along the minus strand of NC_069381.1, from coordinate 204,796,461 downwards.
TGTGGTCAAATTTCCTTAAAAAGAAAATAAGCCTGTAAAGGTCTGGTTTCAGTTTGAAAGTACACCTTAAATCATAGTTCCTATAAATCTCATTTGTGTCCTCGGTTTTCCTAATAACATTAAGAGTTAACAAAATGGAATATTCTGATTTTTCGAACTGTAATGTTTCTGTTGAATATGATGACTTACCTTCCTTTATATTTGCAAAGGACTTTATAATTTACCAACTTTAACCTGCTTCATTTCACTACAATGGACCGAGACATTTAAAGAGTTACTACTGGTTGATTTCTTCTGAGATCTGTGTCCGTTTTTGTTACCAAGGGAACCATTTCCAAATTCAGCTTAATCTGAGCTTGCCCAGCTGTACAATTCTTAACTTTGATTTAGCTAGTGTTTTTCCATTCTCATGAAACTGTGTACTTCAAGGCAGAGCGAAGGTTAAAGGGTCAGCATAAGATGGCTTATTCCTTACTTAATCATTTCCTTTTTGGTAAGAAAAGCTAGTCTTGTTTTCTGAAGCTCAAACATTTGAGAGGTTGTCCAGTGAAACTCCCTTTGATGAAAGGCTGAATTAAATCTGTCACACGACCACAGGCTGACAGCTGTGGCCATGGATACAGCTGTATGGGTTCTTTCCAATTCTGTCATTTATTTTAAACACAAATAGTGTGGAAGTTGGTTCCATTCCAATTGTACGAAGGCCAAAGGGTCCTGGATTAAGTTAAGGTCTAAAGAATCCATGTGTCATTTGTATTTTTATTTCCTCTAAGAAATTTAATCAGTTATCTGGATAATGCTTAAATTAGTTAACAGCTGTGTTGCTTCTAATTTGTCTTGGAGATCTTGAGATTGGAATTCTTTTTAGGGTTTCTTTAAAAACCCTGTGGATCCTCAATGTCAGTTATTTGTTTGTCTGTATGCCAAGATGTGAAGAGGATGTTTAAATAATTGGCATCTCATGCCTACTATATTGGTCCTGAAGTAAATATCAATTTTTATTTGTTTGTTTTCCTGGATCATTAGCCAAAATGAATGGTTTTGTAAGGTGAAGAAGACACTCAGCTATCAATTAATTCTGGTATGAATATTCAAATTAGAATAAATGTTCAGATATCTGGCAAGGACAAGGCTGATTGGGGAAGATTAAGAAAGTCCCAACTAGCATCACGGAGGGCAAGTGTGTCACAGAAAGATTATAAAGGTTCTCCAAGGTAGGGGGAAAATCTTTTTTTCATAATAATGTTTCCTGGAAAGATCAGATTTTTCTGAAAAGGAGAACCACGGGAAACTAGTTCAGATCAACAAACTAGAGTGACCTCAACGGTGAGTAGCGAGTCTTGGCTCCCTAATTACACTTGAAATTTAGAACACAAATCTGTGACCTCCCAAAAAGAAGGATCCTAAATCCCATTAACCACTTTCCCTGATTAGGTCTTAGCGATCTTGTTTACTTCCAGTACTGATAAACTTGACCTGCATGAATGTAGGTGAGACCTACAGAAAGACATCCTATATCTCCAACTTGATTGTCTCTAGGTATGAGTTTAATACTAAACTAATCTTAAATTTAATCTTTTTTTTTTAATTCAGAAGTATAAATACATAAAAATGTTTCCTAGGCTGTTTCTCAAGGTAGAATTTCAGGCAGAATTTCATAGTCACTTTCATTTGCTGACGTACTTGATTAGGTAGATTTCCTTCCTTTTTTCTTTGCAGGGTACAGCAGCCTGACTTGATTCAGGCAATTCACAGTGTAGATGCTGCCCTTTTTAAAAAAGATGTCAGTGTTTTCCTTATGTTATTAGTTCTTTTGCTTCCACAGAATAGCTAGCTATTAAGTTTTTTTTTTTAAGGAAATTTAGATAATAAATACAGAAGCATGTACCATAGTTTCGGGGTACATGAGGAATTTAGTGTAATGGATTTAATTGATTGGTTGCATTGACTTGGTTTTGGTATATGCTTTTGGGTAAAACGTGTAGGGTAATTTCAGTGCTTTTCAAAGACAGATCTATATTTGTCTGGCATTCGGTCGTTCGCTTAATACCCTCTCATACTTCATGTCCTTGATCCTTTTAATAACACTGCTGTAAGCAGGAAGTCGCCCTTTGACTCCTTTAAATCAGCCTCACTCAGTCTCAACGTAAGTACCTTGTCCCAGTTACACAGCTGGTAGAAAAAAGCCTGTGGCCCTCCAACTACAGATTCTGACTTCTCATCATTTGCCATAACGACCAATGCACAGAGGTGTTTAAGGAACTTAGCAGATGTCTGTGGTTCCCTCCAGAGCTCAAAATACTTTTCATTAATACATTGCTAATTGTTCTCCTTTTTTGCTGACGGTAGATTCTAGGACCACATACATAATCTGTAAGTATTTTCCCCAGTCCTCTTTCCCCAGTGTTTTATATGTCTTTTTTTTTTTAGTCACTTGAGGCTGTTACTGGTTGAACCTCCATGCAAAGTTCCTGCTACGATTTTTGAGGTTTTCTCTCTGGTATGTCTTCAAAGGGTAAACAGTTTTAAAATCAAACAATTCCCCAGTGTTTCCATGAAGGCATGGTAGCTTTGAAAGACCAAGTTCATTTTTTCACCATGATGAAAGCAGTACACGTTCATTGTAGAAAATTTGGAAAATGTGAGAAATCAAAATAGCAAATACCTAAATCTCATAACCCATCCCAATATAGTAACTGATCATATATAGATCTGTATCTCTAATCTGCTTTCTTTAAATTTTTAGATCTTATGCAGATTAAAATTTTTTAGATCTTATGCAGATTAAAATGAAGTTTAAATTTAATTCTTCTCTACTCCTGAAACCAATACTGCTCTGTATGTTAACTACCTAGAATTGAAACAAAAATTAAAAAGAAAAAAAGAAACAGGCAGAATTCCATGAAAAATAAAATGAATGAGGGAAACAAAATTTAAGATTGTATCTTCAAAGCACTTAGAATAGACCATTTAAGCACTTTTGAAAAAAAAATAATAAAATAAACGATAATTAATACATTTAAATTCTGGTGTGCAATATTTATTCTCATTTTTATTTAACAATAATACATAAGCGATTTTGCTTGTTATTACAGACTTCCAAATCTCAGTTGAAATGAGCATGTTTTGTTTCCTAGAATGGATGTGCCATAATTTCATTATAACTCCTTATCCTCAATGATTTACTGTTTCCCATTTTTAGCTGGCCTTGTCCTTCAGGCCTTACTATCCCTTAGAGGTCTAAATATTTTGGATTCAAACTTTCGTATTGTAATATGCATGCGTCTTGAACAATCGTCTCTCCTTTTGCAGCAAATCTCGCCATCTTGGACATCTTGATCACGGACCCCACCTTCCTATTCCCCACCCCCCCCCCACCCCCGGCAAAAGCCAATCATATGCAAAACATTGTTACTATCCTTACTAAAGGATTGAAGAGTTACAAGGAGGAAACCGTGGCAGATATTGCACAATCATTCATTAGCGTGTTTTAACCCACATCCTATTTCCAGTGTCCTTCCCCAAGCCCATTAGAGCAGTAAGCCTCTCTCCACTGCACACAAGTCTGAAAAATATCAATCGCTGTTTCTGAGCAGCAGCTCCAGTGTCTTCACTTTGGGGATATAGCCTCCATCATCCTGCCTTCCTTTCTTATCCCTCCTGGATTAAGGTGAATATATTTTCTCCATGCTGTTATGAAGATAATATTGCAAAGACACCGTTTTATAAATCTTCGCTTATATGTGGAGTTATTTCTTAAAAACATAGTCTCAAGAACAGAAATTCCTGGGTGAAAAGATATAAACTTATTTACTCAACAGATACTTACTGAATGCTTCCTATTTGCTCTCTGTACACATTCAATTTACAAGGCAAGTGCTTTAAATTCATGACTAGTGAAAATGTAAACTCACAGACTTAGGTAATTAGTACTGTGGGTGTGGTGCTATTCTAAAAGCATAACTATATTACCTCATTTAATCCTACAATGTAGTTCCTACTAAGATATCCATTTTGCAGTTTATAAACTAAGGTACAGAGATTCTTTTTTTTTTTAATCCAAGTTAGTTAACATATAGTGTAATAATGAGTCATGACTCACATATAACTCCCAGTGCTTATCCCAAGTGCCCTCCCTAATGCCCATCACCCATTTAGCCCATTGCCCCACCCAACATCCCTCCAGTAGCCCTCAGTTTGCTCTGTACTTAAGAGTCTCTTATGGTTTGCCTCCCTTTGTTTTTATCTTATTTTTCCTTCCCTTCCCCTGTGTTCATTTGTTTTGTTTCTTAAATTCCACATATGAGTGAAATCGTATGATATTTGTTTCTCTGACTGACTCATTTCACTTAGTATAATACACTCTAGTTCTACCCACATTGTTGCAAATGGCAAGATTTTGTTCTTTTTGATCGCCTAGTCGTACTCCACTGTGTGTGTGTGTGTGTGTGTGTGTGTGTGTGTGTGTGTACCATATTTTCTTTCTCCACTCTTCAGTTGATGGACACCTGGACTCTTTCCATAATTTGGCTATTGTCGACAGTGCTGCTATAAACTTTGGGGTGCATGTGCCCCTTCGAATCAGCATTTTTGTATCCTTTGGACAAATACCTAGTAGTGCAATTACTGGGTCACAGGGGAGTTCTGTTTTTACTTTTTTGAGGTACCTCCATACTGTTCTCCAGAGTGGCTGCACCAGTTTGCATTCCCACCAGCAGTGCACAGGGTTCCCCTTTCTCCACATCCTCACCAACATCCGTTGTCTCCTGGGTTGTTAATTTTAGCCATTCTGACAGGTGTGAGGTGGTAACTCATCCTGGTTTTGATTTATATTTCCCTCATGATGAGTGATGTTGAGTATCTGTTCATATGTCTGTTAGCCATCTGGTTGTCTTCTTTGGAAAAATGTCTATTCGTGTCTTTTGCCCATTTCTTCACTGGATTATTTGGTTTTGGGGTGTTGAGTTTGGTAAGTTCTTTATAGATTTTGGAGACTAACCCTTTATCTGATATGTCATATGAAAATATCTTCTCCCATACTGCCAGTTGCCTTGTAGTTTTACAGATTGTTTCCTTCACTGCACAGCACAGAGATTGTAATTAACATGCCCGACATTGCATACCCATAAGCAGAATTCCAGACAGAACCCCAGGAATTCTGGTTCCAGAGTGCCTGTTACCCTCTCTGTTCATCTCAGCATAGAACACCTGTAATCATACTCTACCTTTTGCTTTGGACTCTGTAAAACAAGGCTGGCTAGTCTAGGTTGTTTCTTAGTTAGATTGTACTTCTGGAGAAAAGGTTAGGTTGGTAACTTAGTCATTTAACTTTTCATTGTTGCATGCTTCAAATGCTTAGGTCTTCGGTGTCATTTTTCGCCCATGTAATTTTGAATTATAATTACAAAATTAATTCAGATCCTTGCAACAGTGTACTGTGCTCTTGAAATTTGCATCTTTAACTAAGGCACGGCCAGTCTGCTTTCCAAGCAAATTAAACGGCTCTTGACAGCCTTGGCTATTACGAAGATGGCAGGTTTACCAACTCCAAGGCTTAGATACCGTGTTGGCATTCCATGAGAACTGGTGGAATAAGAAGAGGAAAAGAGAGCATTTGTGTTTGCGACAGGAGCCCGTTCTTCTGCAGTGAAGTTGAATTGGAGGCGAGCTGTGGATTTGGGGAAGTAGATCAAACAAATCTCTCAATACGTAGGAGAAGAACAGGGCCTATTACCACTGTGGCATAACACCAGCCCTGTTGCATAATAACAGATACTGATGGGTGCCTTTTCCCATGCCTGGAGCGATTGTAGAACAGCTAATGAAATTCATTAGTCATTTGAGAGAGAGTAAGAGTAAAAAGCACTATAAAAATCCAATCCAATTCAGGGCAATCTTGGCACATGCCTTAGCCCAGTTGGTGCATTTCCAAAAGAAGGAGGCACATTAAATTCAGGAGGGACAACCCAACTGTTCTAAAGCTATAAATCAATGCTACTCAGTTCTCATTTGCACTCAACATCTCTGCAAGGAGCGGTAGTGAGAAATTAACTGACTCCACCATCTTCAAATACATCTGTCTCTTTGACCATAACACTGAACAGACAGCTGTCTTGCTCCAGAGAAAACTGTGGTCCCATGACCTGGATCCTGACCATCGCAGATGCGTAAAGCATTCATGCCAAGCATCAGCAAATCCCAAGCCCTAGGTGCTGCGGAATATATCATTGTTATTTTCATTTCTAGACCTCATATCCACAAAATTAAGAAACACTGGATGTCTCGAATGCTGCCCATTGACTGACACATTCCCTGGAAAGACAGAGCTTTCCCAATATATCCCCCGGAAGTAACAAAGGGAATGCATTATTTGAAGCAGCTCTGTTGGGTTTTGCAGCCCCCAAATAACCTCAAAATAACTTCAGTGCAACATTTCAACAGGAAAGGCTTGATAAATGTCATTCATTGATTGGCTGACATAACATAGCCTGAAATGCATTAATAAAAATATACCTGCCAACAGATGTTTGCAGGCTACGCCTTTTATTGGGTACCTCAAGGGAAGTTTGGGATTTCGTCTTTCTATGGTTTTATTAATACCCTGTGACTTGTGAGCTCTGATTTTCCCATTGTACTCATTTAGGTGGGGCTAATTCTAGGTGGAGTGTGGGCCCCTAGGGAGACATCTTCTTTGATGGTCTTCTTGTCTCCAGCTTGTTTATTAATGCTCCAGTTTGCAACTAAGGGAGATAACATTAAAAGGATGGTGAGAACAGGATTGTAAAAGCCTCCGAAAACATCTTATGCCATTTGCTTTTAAACCCATAAATTGCAACACGCACAAAGCCACACTCTCACAGTCTTGTTCATGTCTATGGGAGGAACGGGAGCAGAGAGAAGGTATTAGTAGCCACATCACAGGCTGTTGGTATATGAGCACTGAAAGGCGTCAGCACGCTTAAGCTGGAGATCCAGTGACAGAAGGGGACATAACCAACCAAATCTGTGGTTCACTTGCTACGCATTTCATGCATAAACACAATATTAAAAGAAGGAGAAAAAAAAAAGAGGTTCGCAAATCAGCCATGTGTCTCAGACTTGAAGGCCTGAGGGAGCAGTTGGTGATGCAACGTGTGACATTACAGGGTAAGAGGTAATAGGTGAGGAACACAGAGGTCTCTAGCTGAACTGGAATGAATTGCGGCTACTTGAAGACATTCGAAGCCAACTAAAAATAAACTAAAATAAGGCCAGATCTAACATCTGGAGCCAGCATGTGCCTCTTGAGCTATCCATTTGTGATTCTTGGGCTTAACCTTGGCCTGGGAAACTAGGGAGATGGAACTTAAAATAAGTCTACATAGAATAATCATGTCAAAAGGCAGAAATTCTAGAAGGAGCTTTTTGGGGTTCTTTGGGGTTTTTTTAATTACCCAAATCACACCATAACGTCTCTGTGTCTTCTGCTTCAAAACAGTGAACATTTCACACAGGTCTTTCACTAAAGAGGTTGTGTCAGACGACGAACCATCTTTTCTCCAAATATTACAGGGAGTCCTGTGTTTTTATTTGCTAAATCTGGTGATCTTACTTGAAGACCCTTCCAGAGAGAATATTCACCTTGCATCATCCTCAGTTTACTTAAGCATCTGTAAAATGGGTTTCTTTCATTTTGTTTTAATGCAGGAAGTACACGGAAATCCTTGTTGGTGGCCCACTGGGTCACATCTTGTTTTGGTTTTGTTTCTATTTGGAAAAAACACTGCTATTTTGAGGAGCCAATTAGCAATGACTAAAATGTTGGTGGAAGTTTCTAGGGCCTTACCAGCGGAGATCTTCCAAAGAAGGCCTTAGAAATCAAAGCTAAATCTTTGTGCTTTGCAGACTGGGAAGGGGTAAGGTTGGCAGGAAACTGTCGATGTCATTGACATGATAGAGGGAAAAAACTGTTCTCCATTTATGACATTCCCTTTAGTATCTAGATTTCACGGTGACCCCTCCAGCTTCCAAGAGCCCCCTAAATAATCCCAAAGGTCATCCTTTTTCATTTAAGTTGCATAAATATTTCATTGAAGAGCTAGGGAACTCAAGACTGTGTCTTTGGTTTTCTGCTTTATCATGTTTTATTCTTTATTTGGGGACCTTTTTTTCTCACGGTTTTGGAGTAAACACGTCAACCCTGTAACAAAATAGCCACGCCTTCCCCCACTGGTGTTGGTCACTTGGTGGAATAGGCAGTTTCTTTGAAGGAGGTGTCTTTCCTCCTGGTTTCAGGATTTTAATGTAGTGCAATTATCTGGCTGTTTTTTCAGACTCTTCTCCACTTCCACCACACTGCGCCCTTAATAGTTGTGTTGCTCAGTTCTGTTAGAGAATCACCCAGCTTCTCTCTGTTGTGGCAGAGAGGCTCCGAGCCAAGCAATTAATCCTGACACAGGATCCAGGCCTCAGTAACAACGAAGACAGTCCATGATACTTTGCTTGCTAATAGGGAGCCAACATTTTAAAATAAAGCCAGGTAAACCTCACAAGGAAGGATCTAATTCAGCAAAACAGATGATGATCATAATACTGTAGCAAGTAGGCGGAGGACCTTTCTTCAAATAGACAAAGAGAAAATTTACATAATTCAGTGGATGTGTTTGGCTGACTCCAGTGAGCTTTGGGGGCTCCGTGCAAACAGCTTGAGTTACTGAGCAAGACGTCAAGTATTTCAGGGTCTTCTCACATTATTTCAGATCTGGAAATGATAGTCATGTGGCTTTGCCCTAAATGCTTGGGGTCCCTGTGACTCCATTGGAAGGACTGCATGATGTCAAAACCTTGGTAATACTAAGAACTGAAATCCAACCGGGCACTGAGAACAAGCAAGATTATGTGTGTCCGTGGTTAATACCCTATTTTCCTTTTCCACAGCAGGAAAAGCCCAGACTTCTCGAGCCTTTGGATTATGAAACCGTCATTGAAGAACTTGAAAAGACCTATCGGCATGATCCCCTTCGAGATCTCCTGTTCTTCCCCAGTGACGACTTTTCAGTAAGCGTTATCTTTTCAAGCCATCTAAGTTCGGGGGGGGCCACAGGGTGATCGAAGACCATCCCAAGCGGGGTCACTGTCCTCCCTTATAGATTCAAGGTGCAGAGCACTTCTTCCTGTGGCTATCCTACGTCACAGTCACTGCAGTGGGAAGCCACATGGATGAGAGAGGTGGTACCACGGTGGCCTTTTGAGACAGGAGATGCACAGAATGCTGCCTGGTTCCAGGTGGTACCGGTATCCCTGACAATGTCTGGGTTTCTAGCTGCTGCCTTACCTGGCCTCAGAGAGCACTTCCTCCTTCCCCCCTTTCTGACCGAAAGCTTCCAAGCCACTGAAACCAACCAATGGCAGAGGCAGGAATCTTCTCGGCACAAAACTTGCAGTTCTTAAAAATCACCCTTCATCTTGGCTGTCCTTTTGTAAGGAAATGTTGAGGCTTGTGTGCAGAGAAAGGTAGGCAAGCACATGCTCATGGAAAGATTTAGGATCTGAGGACAATGCCCACTGGCACATGGAATGCTCCTGAAGGTGGGAGAGAGAATGAATAAAAAGGCAGTCCACCTAGGAATCAGACACAAGCACAGTAAAATGACGGCTGATGAGCCCCCGTGTGTCTTTGGCACTCTATCTGTGGTCCTCTTAAACATTTTTACATTGTTAGTAAATATCGGTGTAAGCAGAGATCTCAGCGGGCAGATGGTAACCTTCTTCCTAGAAGAAGGGTAGCCGGAGACATCACAAATGAACATCTTGAAGCCGATGAAAAGGCAGCTTCAGGGTCATCTTGTGAAGTAGCCACTGTCCATGGAAACTTGTGTTGAGTGGCTTGGGTCTCATGCTCACCCTGCCTCAGCCAGCCTCACACTTCTGTCCCCTCTCTTAACTTTGGGGCAGATCTGGCTTCTGGTTTCTAAAGGTCAATTATTTCCACCTTCCTCCATGGATTCGTAAGAAAGGAAGTTAACAATTTTCTGTTCCAAGTACAAAGAGTGATGGAAGAAAGGAGACAGATTGGTAGATAGGAAACAAGAAACTCTTTTGATTTGCTTTTTCCAATTTTTAAAGGGCTCCTGATTTACTGTTTGACATACTTTAAGAGAGCCTTATCTCGGGCAGAGAAATGTCACTTCCGTGGTTGGACCAGGCCACCGCGGCTTGAACTGCAATCACCAAGCTGAGCCATGTTATGTTTTTTGTTTTTTGGTTTTTTTTTTTTTAATTTCACACCCTCACTGTCTTTCATACTGAAGGTAAACTTTTATGAAGACTCTTTCTGTCAACACGAAAATCCTTGAAACTTGGAGACCTTTGCATTCTAGCTCTGGCTTTCAGAAAGATGGCAAAAGCCACCTCACATGTCCCCAGCTCAAGGAGGGAGTAGAGGATGGGTTGTGACATTTGCACTGAATTTGAATTCATTTCTTGGCATCTTTCCACTTTTGTTTAAGTTAAAGATCGGCTGATTACTACTCTAGGACCTTTGCCATCCTTAATAGTGTAAACCAAGCACATGATAGCTTACATACTTCTTTATTTTTCCAGAGGTGAATGTTCTAGTAAACACACTGAATTCTTTCATCCTATGCTTGCTTAAAAGCTTTCTGTGGCCACCCCCATTGCCTTCAAAACAAAGGGCAAACACCTTAACATTTCCAAGGGCCTTTCCAAAATCTGGGCTTTGCTCATCTAAAGTTCGTACTCTTCCTCCCCCACCCAATCCCTAACGCTGTCATCACGGGCACCTTCATAGTAAAATACCAGCACAATCCTAAACATAACATTCTCTCACCCCTCAGACCATTTCCTTCCTTTATTCATTCACCAAATATGTAATATGTAATAATAGTATATAATACTGACTGTTAAGCATTAATGCCAGAATGGCGAAGCAGCAGCGATTGGACAGAAATTGCCTGGTTTTAGTGGGGATTACCTTTCAGTCAGATGAATCAGGCAGAAATGAGTAAACAGTTTAACTAACAAGATAATTGGGATTGAAGACCAGGTCTATGAAGAAAATGAGACAGGGCCATGTCATAGAAAAAATGGTGACATTTGAACTGAGTTCTGAATCCCCAAGGAAGACCAACCCCACTAAAACCGGAGGAGGAAAGGAGCATCTCAGGCTGAAGGAAGCTGCTAGAAAGGCCCTGGACAGCTGTGGACAGAGTGGTCAGAGACCAGGTCAGGCCAGGATGAGATAAGGCATTTGCGTCTTGTTCCAAATGCAAGTGGCAAGTGGCAGGTCATGGGTCTGTTTCAAGAAGGAGAAAAACTGGGGCTTCTGGGTGGCTCAGTCGGTTATGCATCCTACTTCCGCTCAGGTCATGATCTCGCGGTTTGTGGGTTCGAGCCCTGCGTGGGGCTCTGTGCTGACAGCTCAGAGCCTGGGGTCTGCTTCAGATTTTCTGCCTCCTTCTCTCTCTGCTCATTCCCTGTTCTCTGTCTCTCTCTCTCTCTCTCTCTCTCTCTCTCTCTCTCTCTCTCTAAGATAAACATTAAAAAATAAATTAATCTTTAAAAATAAATAAATAAAAAGAAGGAGAAAAACTGACTTGGTGTATATTATTGGAAACTCACCCAGCCTCTGTGTGGACAACAAATAACAGGGTGAAGAGGAAGCTGGGGGACCAGCTGGGAGAGAATAGCTCTTAATTAGCAGGTGCTCAAAAGATATTGGATGCCACCTCGTCTGTAGGATCAGGAAATGTCATATCATACAGTTAAATCATTTGTATCAAGCACCTGACAAAAGGAGTTTTGAATATTATTACCATGTAAAACTGTCAGTTTTTGAATTTCTTTAATGTTTATTTATTTTTGAGAGAGAGAGAGTGGAGGAGGGGCAGAGAGAGAGAGAGGCATAGAATCCGAAGGAGGCTCCAGGCTCTGAGCTGTCTGCACAGGGTCCGAGGCAGGGCTCGAACTCACAAACCGCAAGATCATGACCTGAGCCGAAGTCAGATGCTCAACCGCCTGAGCCACCCAGATGCCCCTCAATTGTCAGTTTTTGAACAAAATTCAGATAGATTGTCTTCCCTCTTTTCTCCTCTACAGAGTCGGGGTTGACAAGCCATGACTCATGGGTGGCCTGCTGCCTGTTTTTGTCTGGCCCACCATGAACAAAGAATGATTTTTATGTTGTTTTTTTATCCTGCCTTTTTTTCCTACACAGAACTGGCTAAATCATTGAAGGAAAAAAAGAAGAATATTTTGTAACCCATGAAAATGCTATGAAATTCAGGTTTGGGTGCCTGTGAGTGAAGTTGTATTTGAACAGCACGGTGATGCGCCTTCTTTTACCCACTGTCAGTGGCTGCGTTTGTGACACTCGGCAGGATTGCAGCAGAGGGCCCTGAAAGATGTATTATCTGGCCCTTTACAGAAAAAGTTGGGGCGGCCCTGCCATGACAAGCAGAACTGTGTGCATTTGGGAGGTTTCTCACCTCCCCCTCTGTAGAGTGAGACCCTTCTCTCAGTGCCCTCTGCCCCCGTCCACTGCATCCACAGCTCATGTCCCATTTCAGGGGTGTTGCCCGCCAACAGGAAGCCCCCGTACCCCCGGCCGGAGTACCATTTTCCAGGCTCATCCTTGAGCGATGAGTAAGGATCCTCCGGGATGAGCGTGGACCATCTCCGCTCACCCAGTGGGACGGGCCAATAGAGTGACCACCCCCATGCCCGGGCATCACAGACTGGAAGGAGTGGGTGGCTCCCAACTTCCCACCGCCCCTGCTCCAAATGCCCTGAGCCCAGCTGTGCCCTAAGGCCAGGAGAACCCAGCGCGCTTCCGTCTTTCCACCTTACCAAGCACCCGCACTTGCAGCAGACGTGATTCATTACTTGGTTTGTTTAATCAATATTTATTCAGCACCCACGAGGCGCTGAATATAGAACAGCACTTCCCAGACAAACGAGGCTGACAAGAGAAGCCAAATCCGTCTAGTTAAGGAGGGTGCGCCCTAATATGGATGAAACATAAAGTTGATGAAGAATGCTGGCTTCTTAGGGTGAAGAAATTTCAAGAAACAGGGGCTTCAACTGCTACTTGATGCACCTTAAAGGAGATTGTTTTTCACCAAGGCAGGATTCCTGCAGTTTTTCTCTGTATTCAGTTGCTGGCCCACACCATCACATCCTTTTTTGCCTCGATGCCCAAAAGTGGCCTTTAACCAGTCTTCCTGCTTCCTCCTATGCACTCATTTAAAGGAAGCTTTGGAAATACAAATCAGACAGTGAATACCACAGCCCTGGTTCGAACTTTCCAGTGGTTTCCCACAGCCTTCAGAGTCCAAACCAGCTTCTCACCACTGTCCCCGTCACCTGGTGCCTGATGACCCCTGTGCCCTAATCTCCTCGTCCTGTTTCTCTTGGTCACTGCGTGGATACCTAGCATTTTCTCTGCTCCTTGAACTTGCCAAGCTCATCCCCCCTGTCAGGGCAAGTCTGCTCTTGGCACAACCTGTCCCTGTTTTTCATTCACTTCGGTTCGGATGCTGCCTCTCCAAAGAACCATCCATGATCCCAACCATGCTGTGTCACTCTGTCACATCATCCTGATTACTTGCCTTTTTTTTTTTTTTAATGTTTTATTTTATTTTTGAGGGAGAGACAGGGTGCAAGTAGAGGGAGGGGCAGAGAGAGAGAGGGAGACACATAGTCAAGCAGGCTCCAGGCTCTGAGCTGTTAGCACAGAGCCCGCCATGGGGCTCGAACTCAACGAACCGTGAGATCATGACCCGAGCTGAAGTCAGACCCTTGATGAACTGAGCCACCCAGGCACCTCTGATTGCTTGTCTTTATAGCACTTATCACCATCTGGAAAGACTTCAGTTTGCTTTTTTTTCTCTCCTCTGTCAATTGTTCCTCGCCATTAGGGCGTACCCTCTAGCAGGACAGGGATGTCTTTTTTGATCACTGGGAGACTTCCAGCAACTAGAGTAGCCCTTGGCACAAAGCAGGTGGAAAACGAATATTTATTTCATGAATTATCGTTCAGAAACATGTAGGTTATTTTCAAACATAACTGGAATCCTTTGAATACCTGTGGGAACCAGAAGTCCATTGCGAGACGAAATTTGAGAAGAGGTTGAAGCAGTTGGCTTTGCTTGATGATCATACTAATGATCACTTTCCTCTTCGACACAAGACAATATGTCCCCTTAAGGAAACAGCACTAAGGTCATGGTCCCCTCCTGCAGGGGCTCATTCTGTCTGGTACAGTGCCTGCCACATAGCCACCATCAACAAAGCCTAATTTCCTCTCTGTAACCCTTCACGTACTTGCTTTCTGTTCCTAGGCATGGGAGAAATCAGTATGTACCTGTGTTTCAAGTACCCAACAGTGTCGGGCTTGTGGGCGTTCAGTGAAGATTACTGAACCTTGAACCAAAATCATCTTCTTCCTGGTTAAGGGGCTGTGGTAGAGGCATTTTGCTATATCTTGGCACGTCAAGTGCGTGGGTTCTGGGAGCAGGCAGTGTGTTCAGTGTGATCTTCAGAACTATTTGCATCCTAATGAATCACTAAGAATAAGCAGTCTAGATGCATGTGTTAACGCATTCATTGCAAAAACATGAGCTCCTTCACTCATTGGATTGGCTACTCTTGCTTTTCTCCTCTTTCTTTTGGAAGCACGTCGTGATAGAAACTCGAGACCAAAAAGCGAAGCACTTAGTCACCAAATTGTGGCTTCGTGACACAGGCAAGGGGAGGAAGGAAAGAACACAGGAGATAACGAACAGTTTCAAGGGCACAATGAATCATAATGTGGAGTGATTCAGTGTGAGGGGAGACCGATTAAACATAAAAAAAAAAAAAAAAATAGGAGAACAAAACATGAGAAAGCCAGAAATGAGTATCTTGCTGAGTAACAGATAAGACAGGCTACGGTGGAATCACTTCTGGCTGTAGAAAACCTTCCATGAGAAAGTTCAGAGGTCTGAAAAGTAGCCCGCCGTGGAAGGCCGCACGATCACACCCGGGCTTCAATACCGCCCATGCTGGACAAACTGCTCTATGTCAACCCGGCTTCATGGCCCGCCTTCTGGGAAGTAAGCTGCATATATCAAGGGTGCAGATACGAACAAGAAGCCTTGCTGACGCTTGGGAGGTTACGCCTTTGACCCCGGGCAGTGCCATTTTCAAAGTCGGAGGTCTATGTTGCGCACGTGAGACAGCGGGCCGAGAGAGTTACATGATCCCCTCAAATCTCCTCTTCAGCTCACTCGTTCCGAATTAGTGTCTCAGGGCTCCCCAGTGCCACCCGCAGGGCTCGTTGGCTTACTGTCATGACCCAGTGAATTGTGAGTTCTTAACATACCAATGGCTTGTCCTTTTCACAATATGTTTTTAACTATAAAAAGCAACTGTGTGTGGGGACTTCCGTACTCAAACCACATGGGTCATATTGATGACAGGAAGTAGAAGGGCCTTCAAATCTTTTAAAATGAAAAGCAGAAAGGTCCTGTGTTGTTTTTCTTCTTCTTCTTCTTGTTTCTCTTATTGAGACCCAGCTTAACATTTTATAGGACTCTCAATCTCTTTTTTAATCCTCGGCTTCTGAGCCTGAAAAGCAGGCTTTAAATGGCTCACAGCATTCATACCAGAACACTGTAATTGCCATTCAAAAGCTAAGTAATAGTCTTTGTCGAACTAGGTTATTTCGAAATTCTAATATTCCTCCCGTTTATAAGCTAATGAGGCTGAGATTTGCAAAAGGCTCTTGTTCAAGGATGTAGAGCAACTGTGAGGACAGAAATCAAACATGAGCACTTTGACTTGCTGTTAGCATTTCTGTCTACCCAGCATACTTTTGGCCAGCTGCTTCTTAGAAAAATAAGGTGCACGCTTCGGGGAAGTTTTAACTCCTTGAATCCCACAATGGGTGACATTAGAAAAGTGGTATGGTAGTGAAGAATTCTAGAGTGGTTCAGTAAGAATATGTGAGGACTTCTCTGGGCTTGATCGAACGAGGAACATATACACATAAAGTACACGTAAAGACTTATACATGAATATTCATAGCACCATTATTTATAAGACCGCAAGGGGGAAACAATGCATGTATATGTCCATCAACTGATGAATGAATAAATATAGTGTGGTATATCCACACAACGGAGTATTACTCAGCCATTAAAAAAAAATTAAAGACTGGTTCATACTCTAACGTGGACGAAACTTGAAGCCATTATGCTAAGTCAAAGAAGCCAAATACAAAAGAGCACATATGGTACGATTCCAATGCATGAAGTGTCCAGAATAGGCGAATCCAGAGAGACAGAAAGTTAATAGCTGCCAAGGGCTCAAGAGAAAGATGAAGAGGAAGTAATTACTAGGAAATATGGGGTTTCTTTTGGGGGTAATGAAAATACTCTAAAATCAAATCATGATGATGGTCGCACAGCCCTGTGAATATATATAAAACCACTGAACTCTACACTTTAAAAGGGTGAATTTAGGGCACCTGGGTGGCTCAGTCAGTTAAGCATCTGAGTTTTGATTTCGGCTCTGGTTGTAATCTCACAGTTGTGAAATAGAGCCCCACAAAGGGCTCCATGCTGAACGTGGAGGCACTTGGGATTCTCTTTCTCCCTCTCCTTCTGCCCCTTCTCTCTCTTTCAGAGTAAATAAACATTTAAAAGGGTGAACCTTATGGCATGTCAATTATATCCCAACAACACTTGTGAGTTCCAGCCCTGCATCAGACTCAGTGCTGGCAAGGCAGAGCCTGCTCGGGATTCTCTCTCTCTCCCTCTCTCTCTGTCCCTCCCCTGCTTGTGCTTTCTCTCTCCCAAAATAAATAAACTCAGAAACAATGTTTTAAATAAAAGGAACAAATTAAAAAACAATACAAAACATGGGAAAATATTTCATATATTGTTTTATTTTATTCCCAAAGCAGATTTGACGTGGCTTGCTTACAGACCAGCAATATATACATATATATTGGCTGAATTCATCACCAGCAGAGCTTTTGGGTCTAAAATATTCTACAGTTGAGCTGTGGACTTCATATATGATACAGACAGTAAATTTTATAGTTCAGAGATGAGAAAATGTGCACTGGATGAATTAGAGAAGATTTGCAGAGCTGGTACCTATACTAAGCCCGAGGTTAAGAAAGAGTAAGGAAAGTAAAGGAGAGGAGAGGGGAGGGGAGGGGAGGGGAGGGGAGGGAAGGGAAGGGAAGGGAAAGACTTTCCAAGAGGAGGAAGAGACCGCACAATAAGGCTAGTGCAGGAATATGTCTGGAGCAGAAGAAGGAATGTGAGCAAGCATACGGAATGATGTGTGGCTGGCTTGTGTCTTAGGCCATTGCTTGTCACGGGGCCATGTCTGCAGGCCTCACACCAAGCAGGCTTCTTCCCTGTGCCTCCTTGGAAAGAGAACTCAGACCACAGCCTCTGAGTCCTTGCCAAGGGGAGATCCTGGTGCGATAAGTATGTTGTTGGAGCACGGTGTTCTGTGAGTGCTCACATTCTTGCATATGTAAAATGTTTCGTCCTAACTTCCTCCAGAGAGGAGGCAAGACACGTTGTGGAGCCTGGAAAATAAATCACAGAAAAAGAAGGGAAGTGACTTGCTCAGTGGTTAGCTAATCCAAGGGTAAAAAAAAAAAAAAAAAAAAAAAAAAACAAACCTAGAGCCAGGTCTCCAAACTTCGCTACTTATATTCTTTTTTTTTTTTTTACTTTTCAATGTTTATTTACTTTTTGAGAGAGGGAGAGGGAGAAAGAGAGCATGAGGTGGGGAGGGGCAGAATGAGAGGGAGACATAGAATCCAAAGCAGGCTCCAGGCTCTGAGCTGTCAGCACAGAGCCCGACGCGGGGCTCAAACCCACCAACCGTGAGATCATGACCTGAGCTGAAGTCGGACGCTCAATCGACTGGGCCACCAGGCACTTCCCTACTTATATTCTTAAATACTGTGATAGGTAAAGTCTCAATGCTTGACTTGCCTGGATGGTAACAACTGTCCAGTGATGGGGAGCTGCTCACTTTTTGCGCGTTTCCCATACACTTTAACTGCAGCAAAACAAGAAGGACCTTCCCCCTAAATCACAGGGAATAAGTAATGGGAATAAAAGACACAGCATAGGGAATATGATCGGTGAGCATAGCCTAATGTATAGACTTGTCCAGTCTCTATGTTGTACGCCTGAAACTAATGTCTATTGTGCATCACCTTAACTCATATTAAAAAATAAATGAATGAGGGACGCCTGGGTGGCTCAATTGGTTAAGCCTTCAACTTCAGCTCAGGCCATGATGTCATGGTTCGTGAGTTCGAGCCGCGCGTCGGGCTCTGTGCTGACAGCTCGGAGCCTGGAGCCTGCTCCGCATTCTGTGTCTCTCTCTCTGCCCTCCCCCAACTTGTGCTCTCTCTCTTTCTCTCTCTCAAAAATAAATAAACATAAAAATGTTTTTTAAAAAGTAAAATAAATGAATGATCAAAGAGGGAATTATTGGTAGGGGAGCACAACAAAGGTATTAAAGTGATATTCTCATGTACTTAAAAAAAAATAAAACAAAATCATGACAACACTCTTCTGAAAGTGATAAAAAATGTTTTTCAAGCAACTAATGTAGGATGAGTGTCTACTAGAATATAAGGCCGTATCGGTGTCTTAATCTGAGAAATTTAGGTGAAGATCATTTTTAAACACGTGCTTAGCTTGGAAGGTATTGGGAAATGTTTGTTAATAGACTTTACTGTAAGACTTGTCGAATTCTCAAGCTCAGACTGATTAATTACTATAAACAGCATCATTTTTGCTCTCTTTTTTGAGCAGCTGGGATCTATAGTACTGTCAGGAAGCTTTGCTCAGGCCCAGGATAGGAAAAGCAGCCTCATTTTTTTTTTAGACTTTGACCGGTGGCTTTTGGCCAATTGCGAAATGGCCGTGATGTGCTTAGAATGAAGTCTTCTGTGGTCATTTTAGCCAGCAGAATGGTGGCTGTGACAAAGCCACAGAGACTGCCCACTAAAGAGTGGAAGGAACCAGAAAGTGACAGGGCTGTCGTCGAAGACGTCTGAATAGCATGGGCCTGAAATTATAAACACAAGCCTGCATGCCTCGTTTCATAAATAAAATGACAGTTCATGTTTCCAAATGCCTAATCTCTGGACAGTAGGCCCCTTATAAAACTCTACCACCAAAAGAGGACTGCGGCTCAGTTCCAGTGCTGTCTCAGATCCGTTTCATGCAATTGAGCTCTACTAATTGTCAACCAGAAGGTTTATAAAAGAGAACAGGAAGTCTGCTGTGGCCAAGGCAATTTGTAGTGGTCTGAAAGCATCTAATTCTCAGAAAAGAAATTCTTTGTAACCATATTAATCCCCTTAACAAATATGACTGCATACTTCGCTTTTTATTTGATGAATTTATTTTTGCTTCAATGGAGACACATTAAAGAAATAAGACATCAGCAGAAGTGCCACAGTTCTGAAAGTTGATACTTTATGGAGGCTCTCTGCTTTTTCAGCCACATGTTCCAGTATCACAACAAAATACAGCTGAGATCAATAGCATGTCACAGGCGTTCATTATATATGCATTTCTTTTCTTATACCTTGTGTATTCTGTGCAAGGGATTAGATGTACAGTAAGTCCATGCAAGTTGTAAAATAATGTTTTAGATTAAATCTAAAACACATGGTTACGTGAGGGTGATTCAGCCCCAGTTGTCTTATTAAGAATCAACGTGAGGGGTGCCTGGATGGCTCAATCGGTTAAGCATCCGACTTCGGCTCAGATTTGATCTCACCATTTGTGGTTTCGAGCCCCGCGTCGGGCTCTGTGCTGATAGCTCAGAGCCTGGAGCCTGTTTTGGATTCTGTGTCTCCCTCTCTCTCTCTGACCCTCCCCCACTTGCACTCTCTGTCTTTCTCTCTCAAAAATAAATAAACGTTAAAAAAAAAAAGAACATGATTTCATAACTGGAGGTCATCAGGAATCAGTCATAGCCATGGTACACGTGATTATACACATGATTATAAAGTTTTTATAAATCCCAACTTGAGTGAATTTCCAATCTCATACATTACGTATGTATTATGTATCGGGACTCTATTTTTACTACAAGTAGCTATGTGACCATTATTACTTGAATCCTGAGTCCATATCCAGAAATTTACCATTAAAGAAAACAAAAAATTTCTTAAGCCAGTTCAGTATCCTGACTGTATTATACCAGAAAGCAGTGATCTTAGTGGGGCACTGGGTATAACTTCCTAAGAAATTTACATTTGAGCCGTGTTACTCTGCTTTCCATCAGACTTGGAATATTTTAGAGCAGCTGTTACTACTTTTTTAAAAAGCAAGAAACCAATAAGAGACTGCATGGGATAATGAGAAATAGGAATAATATTTTGCGTTTTTGTATAAAAAATGTATTCTAAAATAATGACTGAAATATAAAATTTTTTTTAATTAGAGAAAAAAAATCCTGATCTTGCCAGTAGATTATAATATATAATGTTCCCTGTAAACACCAAGCAGGTGACACTGTGTATCTGAGAATTATCTACCCAAACAGGAAACAAGTTACACCCAGATAATTGAAATCCCGCAATGATCTCGAAAACTCAACTTAGGTATGGATTTTAATCTTTTACTCCAGACTTCCAATAGAGCTTATGTACTGTTTATCTTCTAACAGAGTGCACAACATATAAGAAGCAACTTGAAAGAGGGAATCCAAAAGGAATCAAAAATGTAAAATCTAAATAATACTAAGTCCTAAATCGGCCCTATCGTACTTCACGTGGGTGTATCTACAGTTGGCTTGATTGGTAGCCATGGCCTCAGAGAACTTCTACACCCTGCTCACACAACTGCAGTGACATCCTGGGGCAGATGCATGGATCAGGAGAGCTCTGTCTACACTGCATTTTAGGATGAGCATTGAATTTTGTCCTAGGATGTATCTAGAACTTTGTTTCCTCATTATTTTTTATCCTCTGATTTTGTCGGGTTCACATGACACTCTTCCTCTTTCGCAGCGTCCAAACTATGCACGTGAAGGCGCACACACACACACTCACACAGCATACCTGTGCACCGACATGCATGTGGTCACATGCCGCACACACACACACCCCACACGCGCACTGATACTACATATGCACACGCAAACACAGCACACCATCATCCATCATCCTCACACACACGCACAGACACGCTCGTGCACTACACCTAATCACACACGCTCACGCAGACACGCACACACATATGCACAGAACCCACACATCCCGATTCACACACACTCAACACTTTCGACAAACAAGTATTTAAATGCCCCACCGGACACTGAGGTTAGAGCAGTGAACAAAAGAGATCAAAGCTCTTGCCCTCATGGAGCTTATATTAAGAGCGAAGAAAAAGGAGGATTTGAAGAAAATATGAGTCTGGGACTAGAAGAACAGGTATGATGCTGCCCTTGGTGGTAGAGCTTGTCACAGAAGCTGTGCTCTTGGAGGACCCCGTTCCCTGGACCCCTTTCCTACCCATCTTCTCTAAAACTAAGGAGGGGTCTTGGGAATCTCCTCTGTTTCATTAATGAGTCTAGGGAAAATGCCCTTCATCTAGAACAATTCAAAGGAACTTTAGGTTGTGCTTTAGAAACTCTGATGAATCATTTGTGGATTTGGGGATATACAAAAGGAAAGACCCCAGCTGTTTGGTGCCATGGATGTGAACAGACTGGTCACCCCAACGTTTCTGGAAAGCCACGGAGTACAGACTAAAGAAAGCTGGTGGCTGGTGATGGAAAGTCACTGCTTTTAGGGTGTTTCATGCTTCCCCCAGCTTGATGGAGCTGAGGACTGTATGTCGTATAAAGAGGAAACAATCTATGAAATCCTGTTTTGGACATCTTATTACTTTTTATGTCTGTTCGTTTACTGCAAAGTCGTTTGTTGAGCATCGAAGTTGAAAACATTTTGTTTATTTTAACAAAAATAAAGACACCAAAAACATGAGTCTTTTTCCTCAAGATCCAGGTTTACTGAACATCCTTTCTTTCTTCTCACCCCTAAAATGGTGGCTACACACACACACACACACACACACACACACACACACACACACCTCAGAGCTTCTTAAAAGGGTTAAATTTACCTTGTGGAACCTCGAGAAACTATTTACAATAGGATTAAAATACTGATGCTTTTGTAAGGTTTCTCTTTCACTTCAACTGTATCTCAGGATTCACAACAACAACAAAAGATACAATAGAAATAAGCTAGGCAAAATATACAGATGCCCCAACTTTTGTTCCCTGCAGGGAAGTGAAAGAGCTTTACGCGATGAGCCTCTGTGATAAACCAGTACTTGTAAGGATGCTGGCAGAGGCAATCTCAGGGAGGTTTGGCTTCTGTCTCCTAGAGATGTAAATTTCTCTGTCTTCTTCTACTGTCCGATGCTAAGATCTAAAGCACTTTTTTATTGGGTTTTCGGTAGGGTGGTCTACTCAGTGCTTCCAGGTTGGAGAGCTTACTTCATTTCTTTTCATTGTCCTCCCCAGACGGCCACCGTGTCTTGGGATATCCGCACACTGTACTCAACGGTACCCGAAGACGCAGAACACAAAGCAGAAAATTTGCTGGTGAAAGAGGTAAATGCGATGCTTCCCATCCTTTACTTTATAAACTCTGTTTTCTCCTGGGCGGTGGGGGGGGGGAGGGGGGCTCCACACAGCTCCCTTTTATTATTGTCTTCCTCTCCTTTTCAGTAGAGAATTCCAGATGGGATGATGAGCTGTTCCTTTTCAGCCCTCGTCATGTCTAGATTCTTTCCATTCTCCTGTCAATTATGTTTCATTGTGTGGTGACTCTTCAAGTTTGGGGCTTTTTTTTTCTTTTGTTTTTACTTCCCTTAAAATCGTCACATTGAAAAATATTTGTGTGTTCTTAACAGAGGATAATTTTATTTTGCTTACCTAGTGGGAAAGGCCACCGTATGTGAGAATTTTGGATAACAGAGTTTCTATGTTAAGAGATACATTTTTTTTCAAGTACTAACTATGGAAATAGTTAATGGTAAAACCCTGTGGCTATGATAAAAACCTTTTGGTATAGCATTTGTTTGCATTCTGATGATATAAGAGAGGCCTACAACCTTGCTCCTTCTTCTGAGCAGACTAAGGGATGCTTTAGGGCAGCTACTTAAAAGATATTTGTTGAATGAATAAATGAAGCTAGTCCTTCCTTTACAGAAAATGCAGTGAGAAAATTCAGCACAGGCCAAACAGAATCCTGACAGAAAATGGTGTATCCCCAATTAGGATTTAGTTTAATAACAAAACCTTTTCTCAGCTCTCAAACATATGTGTGCGAATATAAGCTAGCTTTATTAGCATACATATTATATCAATCTGTATTAATCATGCACATTTTACGTTATACTATTCAGTCCAAATCCTTTGCCATAGATTTATTTACGAGTTTTTTTCCAATCCCATATTTATTTCCCAAAGATTACATTAAATTACACTACCTTCTAAGGAGTTAAAAAAAAAAAAAAGGAAAAAGTGCAGGTTCAGATAACATCATGATATCTGAGTATGCTATTTTCACATTGACTGATAAAAATAATATATGTGACATCAGTACCATAATATTTTTTTTACAGTCACCTTAGAGGAAGTCTTTTTTTTTTTTAAGTTTATTTATTTTTGACAGAGAGAGAGAGTGCGAGCATGAGCTAGGGAGGGGCAGAGAGAGAGGGAGACACAGAATCTGAAGCAGGCTCCAGGCTCTGAGCTGTCAGCACAGAGCCCGACGCAGGGCTTGAACCCACGAACCGTGAGATCATGACCCGGGCCAAAGTCGGACACTTAACCGACTGAGCCACCCAGGCACCCCCTTAGAGGAAGTCGTAATATCTGGTAGGACATCACAGTTTAAAAAAGAGTTGGCAAATCATTTTCTACACCAGAAAATCAGAATCACTGAGACAAGGTCTAGTAACATTCTTCAGTAAATATGTAAATATGTGTTAACTTAGGTAGGATTTGAAACATTTATGATACTGAATTCCTTACCAGGAATATTCAACCAATTCTTCTTGAATGTTCTTCCCTAAAATATTGCACTTTGGGGTAAAAATCTTCAGCTTGTTGTTAAATTTATTTCCAAGAAGTTTATAGCTTTGTTGAAAATGTGAGAATTTGTTAAATCCAGTTCCTTTTTTTGCTTTACATTGCTGATATTAAAAAAAAATAAAATAAAAAAACTGTTGGGGCACCTGGGTGGCTCAGTCGGTTGAGCATGGGACTTCGGCTCAGGTCATGATCTCACAGTTTGTGGGTTCGAGCCCCTTGTCAGGCTCTGTGCTGACCTCTTGCTCAGAGCCTGGAGCCTGCTTCAGATTCTGTGTCTCCTTCTCTCTCTGCCCCTCCTCCGCTCGCGCTTTGTCTCACTCTGTTTCTCAAAAATAAATCAATGTAAAAAAATTTTAAAAAATAAAAAACTGTGGCTTTTGAAGATATATGGCTACCTCACTAATCTTCCTTATCCTAATAGTTCTTTGTAATGTTAATTTTTGTTTTCATTCGTTTTTACTTTATTTTATTTTTTTGCACATAGAAAGACACCATTTATCATTCTTATTTGATGTTTAAGTGTGTAGTCATATCATCTGCAAACAATTAAAATCGTCCTAGTTCCTAATAACTGTGTAGGTTTTTTTTTTTTTAATTCTTGCCTCATTTTATTATCTGATATCCCTGAAAGCAGGGATTGAATAATAATGCTCATGTTGGGCATCCTATCTTTTTTCTTTTTCCTTTTTCTTTTTTTTTTTTTTTTTTTTTTTGAGAGAGAGAGAGAGAGAATGCATTCGGTGCAGGTGCAGAGGAAGAGGGAGAAGGGGAATCTTAAGCAGGCGCCGTGGTCAGTGCAGAGCCCAAAGCAGGGCTTGATCTCACAACGGTGAGATCATGACTTGAACTGACATCAAGAGTCATAGACTTAACCTCTGAGCCCCCCAGAGGCCCCCATCCTGTCTTACTTTTGGTTTTAGGGATAGGCCTTTAGTATCTCTGATGCTATCTTACCCCTTGAATTTAGCTCTGTGATCCGCAGGATCCATATTTGTATTTCTGGTGTAAACTTTCTTATTCAAATTGTATTATTACCTTAATACTCCATTCAAATTGCGAATATTTTATTTCATGTTTTTGCTTTTATATTCATGAGTGAAATTATCTCTAGTTCTCTTCCCTCACTTTGGTATTAAAGAAAATGCTAGCTTAAAAACATTGTGACACTCTCCATCTTTTTCCACTTTATTCCATTCTGGAATAAAAAAATAAATCTGTGAAATGAAATAGGGTATCTAGAAATATATCCAAGTAAATACGGTTACATACCAACTGACAAATTATGGCACTTCAAATTCTCAAATATCTCTCAGGTTAGACAATTTCATGAATACCACTTGGTTATTCATTCTGGATGAGAATAAAGTTAGGACTCCAGCTCACATTAACATAAAAATTAACTCCAAGTGGATAAAAACTATTTAAATTTTAAAAACAAAAATATTGAAACTACAGGAAAACATTTTAAGTGGAAATTTAGGGGAAACAGATTTAAGCAAATAAAAAATTTTCATTTCTATATGATTAATGGTACCATAAATAAAGTCAAAAGGAAATATTTAATCAGAGCAATTATTTGCAACTCTTTATATCTTTTGCAACACATACACACATTCCTGATTTTCAAACTCTTACAAATTAATACGAAGATAATAACACAAGGAAATATAAGCAAAAGACAGGAGTACACAGTTCAAAGAGAGGGGCACAAAAAGTTGCCAGCTTCACTTACAGTCATGAAAATGTAAATTAAAACAAATATGATGTATGATACTTGAATGAAGAAAAATTTTAAGATGAGTAATATTTAGTGACAGTGGGAATATCGGAAATAAACATTATCATACAGTGTTTATAATACTCACATATATGTAACCTTTGAGATGTAATTCTGTAATTCTTTTTTGTAAAGTTTATTTATTTATTTTGAGAGAGAGAAAGAGCATGAGTGAGGGAGGGGCAGAAAGACAGGAGAGAGAGAGAATCCCAAATAATTCGTCACTGCCAGCACAGAGCCCCATGTGGGGCTCAAACTCACAAACCATGAGATCATGACCTGGGCCGAAACCAAGCGTCAAGTAAGCTTACTGACTGAGCCACCCAGGCCCCCAGATGTAATTCTAATGTACCTTTTAAGTAGTGCATATACATATGTAACATGTGTGTTATTAGAAAAACACTAGAGCATAAAAGTATAATTACAAGGTTAAGTATTGTTGCACTGACCAAATTGTAATATCAGTTGGTAAGAGTGGGGTTGAATAAATTTTGGCACATCTGCATTTTAAAATAATATGTAGCCAATAAAAATTAGATGTATTTATTTTATTATTTTTAATTTTTTTTAATGTTTTATTTTTGAGAGAGAGAGAGAGAGCTAGTGAGGGAGGGGCAGAGAGAGAGAGGAAGTCACAGACTCTGAAGCAGCCTCCAGGATCTGAGCTGTCAGCACAGAGCCCGTCACAGGGCTCGAACCCACGAACCGTGAGATCATGACCTGAGCTGAAGTCGGATGCTTAACCGACTGAGTCACCCAGGTTCTCCCAAGCTAATACATTTATATGTACGTAATTTGGGGGCACCTGGGTGGTCCAGTCGGTTAAGCATCCGACTTCAGCTCAGGTTTGATCTCGCGGTTCGTTAGTTCAAGCCCTGCCTCAGGCTCTGTGCTGACAGCTCGGAGCCTGGAGCCTGCTTCGGATTCTGTGTCTCCCTCCCTCTCTGGCCCTCCCCCACTCACTCTCTCTCTCTCTCTCTCTCTCTCAAAAACAAATAAACAATAAATAAATAAACAAATAAACAATAAATAAATAAATAAATAAATAAATTAGCTTGGATGCCCATGGTATGTTGTTAAGAGAAAAAAGTAAGTTGCAGAATATATACTATGATATCTTGAAGGTATAAAACCTGTAAGTATATACATAAATATGGCTTATTTATATAAGCTTTAAAAAAGTATGAAAAACGTAGAATAAACTCATAACATTGGTTATGTCACAAGTTTGGGATTGTAAGGGGAAGAGAGGAAATTGGATCTCAGTTTATATGTTCTATATTGTGTTACAAGGGTATTTTTGTGGTGAAAAAATATTTTGTGAAGAAATTAGTGGAAATACATCTTAAAATGCTGTCAGAATTGGAAGCCACCCAAGTGTCTCTTGTAAAATTGTCTCCAAACGTTCAAATCCAACCTTATTCTGAGAGTTGCAAGTCGCCTTAAAGACCATATCAGATTCTTTTTTTATTATTATAATTTGACTTTGGTAATGAAAATGTCATATGGAATGATCAAAATCCCTTATGCATTTCACTTTATGAGTCCAACCACTGGGCTTGTCTGCCTGTCATAGAAGCCAGTTAAGTTCATCTGATACAGTCCATTCATAATCACTTGTAATAAAACTACTGTGGATTAATAAACATCTCCACGATTTTAGGGACTATTCATGTCATGATCTTTTTACCTCTTTCTGGGTGCATTGGGTATTTGTCTATTTCCAGGTTTCCAGCAGTCTGTTTTAGGCTGTGAAAAACTTGCTACATGAATCAGGGATTCTTAGACCTCTGCTCTGGGTGTCTGCTCCCCGAGGCTTTGAGACCTTGGATTTGGTGGCCAGCCTGCTAATGCCCTTGCCTCTTCCCACCTGCTTGTTTTATTATCTGGTATGCCTTCGTGGTGGGCCCCATAAGCTTAAGTCCTAAATCTCAGGATCTCTAGATGCAGCCCCCAATCTCTGGATGCAGCCAAGGTGTCTGGTTTAATCACTTTCCAAGGAAAAGGCAGCCTAAAAAGAAGATGAGTACAACACTGGAGACTTCTAAGGCTGTTCTGGGGGTCTTAGATGTCTTTAGTTTTGTCATTGCTCTCCTGAACTTCTGTACCACGACTTCAAATGGCCAGGTTGACCCCCTTTATTTGTGTAGTTCTCTGAGAATGTCAACTTCGGTGGAGAACAGGTTGGCCACAAAATCTGACTGTGTCTTGTTATTTCCCCTGGGGTGAAATTTCTTCCCGTTAACTTTGTTCCTACCTTTCAACTACTTGCAGCCTGGGGTTATTCCTCCATTTCTAACTTCCACCCGCAGCTTCTCCTTTCTCCTAAGAACTGCTCCAAAGAGAAGTCAAGTACAGTGTCTTTTACCGTAGATCCCAGGTATCTGCCGTACTTTTTGTGTTGCACGTCTCAGGACAGAGCATTTATCTGGGTAACATAAATGACTCGCTATGTTTTTCTCAACGGCATGGATCTAAAGTAGAGAAAAGAAAAGAGAAGAAAGAAGAGGAAGCCTGGGAAGAAACTTTTTTTCTTTTTTTTAACCTGAGAATTTTTTTCTGCATCACTAGCTGTGAAAACTGCCATAGCTTGCTTGGTTTTAAGGATATAAATAAAGGGAAGCCTGTACTTATAGGGTAGGAAGAAGAGAAATCCCAGTTACAAATACCACGTGATGGTGGTAGAACATGAATACCCAAGCCTGGAGACAGCAAATAAAAAGAAAGGGTCACCAGAAAGCTGGGTTAAGACTGAGAAATGACCTCAGAGAATTCTGCTGGCCAAAAGTCTTGACCACAGTAGGTAATAGAGCTAACGTTTATTGACTACTTTCTTCGTGCCAGATACACTTCTAAGACCTTTCTTTACTTGCAGTAATTATAAGCAGATGCTACAGCAGCAGCCACCTTGTAATGATGAGGCGACTT
The DNA here is from genome assembly GCF_027475565.1 of Acinonyx jubatus. NCBI lineage: Eukaryota > Metazoa > Chordata > Mammalia > Carnivora > Felidae > Acinonyx > Acinonyx jubatus. Next base: position 204,767,606 of record NC_069381.1, on the reverse strand, counting down.
CTAGGGAAAGATTAAGCAGGTGTTCGGCGTCATACAGGTGGGAAGAGACAGAGCCAGCATATCCCCACCCTTGCTGTCTCCCTGCAATGGCTTCTGGCCTCTTAACCTTGACAGTAAGTGCCCGGAGGATGCTTTACTAAGGCTGCTCTCTGGAAGGAACACGTCCCTCAGTCTTCTCCCTGACAATCCCGCCCCAGTTTTGTCCGGGTGGCTCTGATGCATACAGTTATTGGCCCGCACTTTGAGAAATATCGGCTGTATTTTCGAAACCAGATTAAGCCAGCACTGAAAGGGATTCCTTGACGTTTTGGAGAAACACGTGTTTCCCTTACCGCCGCTGCTGCATCGGGCGAAGCAGCCTTTGTGGTCCTCCCTTGCACTAGATGCCCTGTGGCTCCCCACGGGGTGGCAAGGACAAATACTGTGGTTGCTAGGCAGCAGGCTGGCACGAAGCTAATTTAAACACATCCAGTTCAATACTAATTTGGAATGATCTCGCACTTCGCTCTGTTTTGACAATTCTCGGCTCCTTTTGAAAGGCAGCGAGCCTTCTTTTCTTTTTTTAATCTTGAATGACTTCATCTGTTTTCATAGGAGTTTCAATAAAATGAACAGTCTGTCCCTCTTCTGGTTTATTGGCTGTTAATCCTCTCCCCCATCTCGTCAATGTAAGGCTAACTATTCCCCACGCAAGAGTGCAGGCTTATTTCCCCATGCAGCAGAGAACTTCACAAAGTTATGATAAATTAAACATCAAGCCATAGTTGAGCAAAATGCACATCTATGTATATTTTTGAGCCCTACCTCGCTTTACAGCCTAGAAAACAGGTTCCGAATGATTAACTAAGTTGCTCCACTTCACATAGAGCCATAATTAAGCCTCTGGTCTCTCTGACCCTCAGGCTCCATGCCCTGACCCACTTGGCTCCCTCTGACTGTTTGAGAAATTCCTTTAAACCATGAAATTAATAGCCTGACCTGATGTGGACATTTCCACTGTTCACAAGGGAACATGCCCTTCATTTTGATAAACACTTAACTTTTCTACCTCAGTTTCTTTATCTCTAAACGAGCATATTCATTATTCCAGTGCTGTGTTTCTAAAAATAAATACAGCAATGATATGAAAACACTTGGAAAATAACAACTGGGGAGCACTGCCTTTATCTGATTCTCATAAGTGGCTTAAAATCAACATGTATAACTATTTAAAAAATCAAACACTTCCGTGATAGAAAAAAAAAAGCACCACCCCCCCCTTTCCTCCCACTGGGGGTTAGGGGAACCAGTAAAGGGATCTATAAACAGGATGCAGACTTCTTAAGCAAAACTTCCATAGCAAAGTTTTTATTTTGATATACACAAAAGAATAATATAAAGCCAGATGCTTAGAACACTAATTAAAGCTAAGCTCTCTGTTTGGTCTCTCAACAAAAAGATGAAAACAAAGAATCGAGAATGGTACAGTGGCCCAACAGAGGGTAAGGGTCTAGGGACCACTTGAGTTGAATGGCCAAGAGAGATACCGACAAAGTACTGAGGTATAGCAAGTTACTCTGCCAGCAAAGCCCTCTGCAATTTCTGGAAACCAGTCTGCTGCAGGAGTAGAATAATGATGAAATAAGAAGGCATGAATTGGAGAATCCAAGCGTCGCTTTGGTCAAGACATAAAACACTCAGGGATTTGAGAGTTATGGAAACATTAAAAGAATAGAAGCAAATATCTATGTCTACATCTACTGTTATATATGAATACACACACACACACACACACACGCTGATTGTGTACTATTCTCATCCAGACAGTATTAGGTTATTAGGGCAAGGAAAAGTTTAGATCTTAAGCAGGGGTTCTAGACTAGAAACTGTGGAGTTCTCTAGGTAAAAAAAAAAAAAAATAATGAAATAGAACCCAGGACTGAACAGGAAATACAAATCAGACTTAACACAGACAATAAATGTTGTAGAAATTTCTAGGCTTTCATAGGAAATCTACCCTAAAAATCAGCAGAACAAATGGTTGAGATCAGAGCAGATGCCAGTTTCACATGGGCAGAGAATGTTCTGCAGACAGCCAGGTCTACAGGACGTCCACGGGACACAAACACACACACATACACACACCCTCAGTCATTAACTTGCTAATACCCACGGAGACTGTCTTAGAAGGGAATAGGGCATATAATATTTCCCATATTTATTTGACCATGGAGAAATTCTGTCCATTTTCCCCATGTATCTGGAAACATATCTTTGAGAAATGCTGATATAAATCTGATAGAAGGAGATCATCAGAAACTAGGGGCACAATACAGCTCAAGTAAAACAGAATCTATTAGGTGAACCTTGACATGCATTTCATTAAAGCAGACAGTGATGAAGAGAAAGAATATTAAAGCTCCCAAAGTATGAAATAAATTGTTTCTTTCTTTTCATGGATAAAGCTTTTACCATTAGAATCCAAAATGTCTGCCTCCGTTCTGAGAGTAAACCTCTTGCAATGCTGGGCCACAACCCCAAATGTGGTTTCCATGTAGCAAATTACAAGTATACGCAAGGTTAATTTCAAAGTTTGTCGTAAATAATACTGCTCATAAAGTTCAGAGAAACGCCATTTTCCAGCCCTTAAATTTCTCGTCTCAACCCCTTACCTAATTACTGGATTATTTTTTTCTCTGCTCCAAGAAGTAAATGTGAACTGGCTTAAAGCTACTGCTTTAGATGTCCACGGAAACTGCTCTCACTTCATTTGGGTGGAGCTAATTACCCTCTGTTTACAAAGGGCTAAATTGTTCACATAGAAAATTCTTCTCCCACTGATTTATGCTGTTAACTCTGGATCACATACAAAATGCATTCAGAGAAGGGTCTTGTCCCGCTGCCTGAAAGATTGGACTGGATTTATTATTCAACAACATTTATCACTTACTAAGTTGTTGATAACCAAATGGATGTAACACAGTCCTTGCCTTCGAGGAACACCAGGGACACCTGGGTGGCTCCCTCCGTTAGCGTTAAGTGTCTGATTCTTGATTTCAGCTCCGGTCATGATCTCACCATTCATGGGATCGAGCCCTGCATCAGGCTCTGCGCTGACACTGTGCAGCCTGCTCGAGGTTCTCTTTCTTCCTCTCTGACTGCCCCTCACCAGCTCACACACACGCACGCACACACGGTCTCTCTCTCTTTCTCAAAATAAACAAATAAATGGAAAAAAAAAAAACTAAAACAATTAAAAAAAAAAAAAAAGAGCTCACCACCAGGCCAAAATTTAAGAGACCACTGGTCAGAATTTTGCAACACAATCTAATACGTAACTCAGGAGTACTACTGTAAAATAGGAAAACAAAGTCAGGTTCACCTGTTAAGGAAAAAAAAATAGCTAAAGGCAGACAAGAGACTGGATTGATTTGCTTGAGGGGGATGAATAAGACTGAAGGGAAGTTGGACACATAGAAGACTATTTTAATAGGCCAGCTGGGTTAAAGACCTACACTAACATACAGCAGCATGATTATGGTGACAGTAAAGGGCTATGAAAGATGTGACATTGGCAGAAGTTGGTGACTGAAAAGAGAGCAAGGGAGAGGAATATGTTGGGGACTACTCCCACATATCTGGCTTGGGCTCATAGCTAGATAGTTTTGCCCGTAATTTAAATAAGACGGCCAGAAGCAAGTAAAGATTGCTCAAGCAGGGATGGATGAAACAAGGAAGAGAATGCCACTGGCCAACATGTATATCGAGACGAGAGATGCCCAAGAAGGAGTGAGGTAGGTAGGTGTCCACACAGGAGGAAGGGACGGGCAGCTGCTCTGAATCTGAAAGGTGAGGCTTTAAGCCTGGAAGAGGTTACCCAGAAATGCCACAGGGACCTGGCTGGAGCTGGGACGTGAGTCCTTGGGCTACATTCCTGCTTAAGGGGCTGGTAAAGCGGGTCCTGCTTCGGCAGTGGAAATGGAGTGGAAAGAGAGATGCAGAAAACAAGAAGAAACTGATTTCTGAGAATTAAAGAAGAGTCCTTAGCAAGTACAAATCCATGGCATGAAATGCCAAAACAGTATCCCATAAGGAAGAGTCTGCTGGATTTGGGTATTCAGACTCATTGGTAGTTCATTAACAGGATAGTTTCAGAGACTGAGGACAACCTGAGTACAGCAGGTTAAACCCTGAAAAGGTGTGTTATCTTATCAGGCAAGGTGTTAGTACATTGTTGTCTCTTTATCTACAAGGCATTTTGAGAGTAAACCCAATAAAAGGATGGCAACCCTTCAAAGTACTCCATGCTGCTAAAGTTAAAAATAGTTCAGCGGGCTGTTACATTGTAAACTAAAATATTGCTGAATTTGTTAAGGACAATTTTGTAAACATAAGAAACAATATGATCAAATGAGCATAATATTGAAAGAGAAGTTTCTTCCTCTTCCTCTTCTTCTCCACCATTTGGTTCCAGAAAGATAGCTTCAGCTAATTCAAGAGAAAATTATAAATCTTCAAGGTAAAAGCCGCATCATGTTGCGAAGTAAAGAACATGTGAGACAATTTGGATCCCCGACATAGCAAAGAAAATTATGGGGAGAGGAGGCTTGGCTATGACTTAAAATATATTTCATGCTGCCCATTTTTATTAACTAAAAGAAACATATCTAACTAGAATGAAACGTATCCTGTCTCCGGAAAATAGGGAATTCCACTTCTCTTTTATGGTTAAAATAATTTCATGTGCTTCGTGTTTAATTTTGAACTACATATTATGTGCATGGATAAAGAAACCATTCTTTTAGTCAAAACGCCTTTGTACTTTGTACAAATTGTGTGACTCTCATATGTGGAATAATGTGCCCTCAAACTTACCCAGAAGTAAGAATAAGTGTTTTTAATAAATGATTTGGGGCTTTGGTGGTTTTTTTTTTTTTTTGCATGTATAAATTAAGTAAAAATGAATGCTATTTTCTGATTCTGAATCGTTGGGCAGCAGATGAATGATTCTCATGCATGCATTAACTTTATACGAGAGCACAACAGTAAGCAAGATTTCCCTCACTTTAGAACCAACTCCTATGATATAACATCAGAGCCACATGCACAATTTAAATTACTGAAAGCTATTGGGGAAAAAAACTAAAAAAAAATCTCTCCAGGGTGCCTGGCTGGTTCAGTCGAAAGAACATGTGATTCGACCTCGGGATCGTGAGTTTGAGCCCCACACTGAGTGTAGAGAGTACTTAAATAAGTAAAACCTAGAAAAAAAATTTTAAATAAAAATAAATAAATGAATCTCTCTAGATTAGAAAAAAGCCATTATCCTTTCTGAATAAAATAAGTGTGAACAGAAAAAATTTTGTTTCCGTTTTGAAGACTAAGGCTCTTAATTCACTAATAAGGTTTTGTTGGAGGCTAAGGGACTCCAATGTTGTGTGTACTTTTTAAAAGTAAGCTTGTAAGGTAAGCTATATTTATTTTGCGACTTCAACTAATGGAAAAATCACATCAAAATTTGTTATTGTCCTCTATTGTAACTAATCTTACTTATGTGTGGTAATTTTGTTTCTATCGTGGCCAGAAGAACAATGGATCACCCATTTTATTTTTACACTAAATGTATAACACTAAAGATAATAAACATACAAAAACCAATAAGGGGGGGGTGTCTGGATGGCTCAGTCGGTTAAGCATCCAATTCTTGGTTTCGGTTCAGGTCATGATCTCACACTCCGTGAGTTCGAGCCCCACATCGGGCTCTGTGCTGACAGCTCAGAGCCTGGAGCCTGCTTCAGATTCTGTGTCTCCCCCTCTCTCTGCCTTGCCCCTGCTCATGCTCTGTCTCTCTCTGTCTCAAATATAAATAAAAACATTAAAAAATTTTTTTAAATTAAAAAAAAAAGGTAAATTTAAATGCATTTAGTTTTTAGTGCCATTAGGATAAAATCTAATAGAAAACGCCAAAGAAAACAAAATAGTTTTGAGTTTCACATTAACGACCTTGAAGAAATTTATTGTCTAGCCACCAAAATCCCTAGAATAATAGTCTTGCTTCCAAATATGCAAAACTGTTCCAGTTCTAAATTGGCTTCCTCTTCTGCATAATAAAAATCATCCTGTAATGTCTGGTGGTAAGTGGATGAAAACACAAAAGGACGAGCCCAAAACCCTGGCATATAAAAAACGTTTAGAAAGAGCCCATTTGAAGTTTGAACCTAAAAGTTTCAGTGGCATTGAATTACAACCCAGATTTTATGCCTTACATGGGAAGGATGATTCAATCATAATATAACCAAGGTTTTCAGTACCATCCATTTTTCATGTCTTGACAAATTACTTCTGAGATCCAGCTGGGAAATTCGAACCTATGGTCCTGGGTCAGGCACAGGTGTGATTTACGAAAGTCTAATTTTACAGTTTGCTCAACTACCTTAATACAGCACAGCTTAAAAAAAAAAAAAAAATATGCCAAATATTTTGATTCACTTTCAGTTTGGATTACTTGAGGCTGCTCTATCATTCAATGTAATAAAATAGTTGAAAAACGATTCTCATTTATGGTTGGCATTTCACAGGGCATTCTGTTTTACATGGTACATGCACATTTATAGACATGGTAACACTGTCTCATATGAAGCAATAGTTTGAAAGCTCAGACCCAAACTCCATTAAATTAGATGGTACCGTGATTTCTGAAACTGAGTAATATCTGTATTTACGTCGCTTATTTCGTCCAAACATTTGTTTCCTTTACCAAGAGTATAGTACACGTTGTAAAAACTCACTGCGTTCACCTTATTTTGATACTACAAAAAATAATTATTTCATTTGAAAGGAATACATAAATGTAATCCAATTAAACAAAAAGCATTTTCAGTGGCTTTTCCCTTTTTCTCTAAAATGTCAACACGGTGAGTGAACCTGTGTCCTGCAGGGATCGCCTCATGTTCTACCTGCCGGCCTGGCTACTAACATAGTGTCTCGGTGTGGATGATAAGTTATCCAGCCATCTTTTCAATACATAATTTGCCTAAATTAACTTAATTTCATGATGCTGCATTTTCAACATTCGTCCGATAGGCATAATTACTTCTAAACTTAATAAAGTCTGGCATGAATGTGAAATTACCACCATCATGTTACAAACACAGAATTCACCCCAGTGGTGACTAAGGGCCACCATGAATACCTTTTGTGGTTGCATACGTCTTTTTGGCAAGAAACTAGTCCTGTAATTAAATAAACCTCCATGCCCACAAAAAAAAAAAAAAAAAGAAGAATTTTCATCTGAAAAGCCATTTATTACCTGCTTATTACTCTGTAGCCAGAATCTAATAATCAGCCCTTTTAAGAGAAGGACAGATTACATTGCCAAACCCAAATTGCTATTTGAGGTAAGTAACATAATTTGAATTGATTCTGATGATTCTCTAAAGAGAAAGGGGGAAAGGAAAAAGATGAAATATTTTCTTTATATTATTTTAGGGTGCCTTGTGCAGTTGCTTAACCTTTTCTAAAGTATTTAGATTCCTAGAACTTTCATAGGGTCATGTTTAGTTATTTCCAAAAGAAAAAGGATATAGGAAATACATTCATTCACATAAATATTGAATGCCCACTGTAAATGGGGTTTACATGCTGCAGTTGATATATGCCCTTTCAGCTAGAGAGTAATGTCGATTTTCAGAGCCCACTGTGTGAAGTCAGGACCCACCCAATGCTTCTAGACCACGGGCAGACAGTACAAGGACCACATTGTCACTCCAGTAGAATGGTGGATTTGAGGGCCCCAACAGAGCTTCTGAGTCAGCGGATCTCATGTGGGACCCAGGAATCTGCATTTTAATTAACAATCCCTAGTAACTAATGGACACAATGCCGTTTAGGAAGCACTCTCCTAATGGTCTAAGAGCCTTGGAGCATGTTGACCTTGCTCAGCTTTTTTTGTGTCTAAACAACAGCAGAGATAGCAAACATAAAAGCTGAACGAGCAGAGATAGTAAATTAATAAAATGTGAATTGGGGCATGGCTGTTTGGAAAAATTAGCCAACTCAGCAGATTTTTGCTGGATTTCACGGTCTTCACCTTTGAAGTAGCTGGTGGCAGCTTCCACTGTAAAGAGGATAGGAGTCAGTATTTTGAAAGCAGTGCTGTGGGCTAGGTGGGTAGTAAGGAGAAAATGGAACCGGTGCCTTACTGTGACAGGCACGGATGGGACCTGTGACTTTGAGTTTGCGACAGGTCATTTCAGCTTGGTGTTCAGACAAAGAGGAGTTCTAGTCATAATTAAAATAGTTCTTAATGAGAGGGACTCTGTGGGCTGGAACAAAGAATAGAGAATAATTTTCTATGCGTAACATTTCCCAAATGCCATTACTCTGTAGGAGAAACATTTATGTGTTTGTAAAATGCACTAGCTTTCTTAGAGTCCAAGAAATCACAGATCTAGCTGGCTTTTTAAGGGTCAACTACTCCACCCCAATCTTCAGCTACCCACCTCCACCAGATATGTGAAACATAGTAAATAAATTCAGAAGGAATTGGATTAAAGCAAACCTCTCTGATAGAGCTAAAAATCTCTCCAAAACACTGTGCTTTCATAAATCAAGGAAAACTGGTTGTTGTTATCAACTATTGTGAATGTGAATTATACATTGAATCAAACATGTTGGGAAAACTTACCTTTTTAATGTTTATTAATTTTTGAGAGAGAGAGAGAGAGTGTTTGTGTGTTTTCCTCCCATCCCCTCCCCCCTACCGCCCCTGAGCAGGAAAAGGACAGAGAGAAAGGGGACAGAAGATCCAGAAGGGCTCGGTGCTGACAGCAACGAGCCTAATGCGGGCTCACGACCTGATCCGAAGTTGGATGCTCAACGAGTTGAGCCACCCAGGTGTCCCCAAAACTGATTATTTTTAAAGCAAGTGTTTATTAAGCACTCACCCTTTGTTAGGTGTTTTATAGGAAGTACCTTATTAGATCCTGTTGAAGTTAGTAGTATTTAGACAGATAGAGACCTTTAGAGTTAATTAAGTTACTTCATTGAAATCCCACAGCTAACACCAAAATTCAAAACCAGGTCTGTCTGACTCCCAGACACCATACAGACATTTGGAATGATGGGCCAGATGTGCTTAAAAGAAAAAAAAAAGTCTACAATCATCAAACAACTCACAAATTAGCTGAAGGGACTTTTAGAGTTAGACAAATCCAGTTTGAAGTCCTACTTCTATCATGGCAAAGATCTGAGCCTCTCCTTGCCATTGTGATTTATAAAAACGGAACAATAAAATCTCATCAAGTGCTTGTTAAAATCATATGTAAAGCACCTTGTAGTGCGGTATCTGACAGGCACTTGCCACTCCAAAGCAAAAAAGAGGTAGTTCTTTGCTAGACTATACTAATATGAGAAAGCATTACACCCATTGTGTGAAATTCAGGATATACATATCTCAGATTCGGTTAAGCCTTTGGCATATTTTGAGTATCATGTGAAATATGCATGAAGTATACGTGTTTATCATGTCTAAACATAGATACTATCCCTAGCAAGAAAGGGTAGTGAGTCAATCAGTGCATCTTTGTGCCATTTAAACTTCCAGAGTAGGGGGAGTAGACAGAGATATTATGGGACAGAAACTTCTAATCCAGTCTAATATCCTGGTTATTCACTAACTAAATCTGAGATCCTAATCAGTGAAATGGTTTGACCAAAAATCATGTGGGAAATCAATAATAATGGGTTCGTTCCAGAACAAGAATAAAACAGTGTAGCTCCTGGTTCGGTGCTGTTCCCTCTATTTGCCTTTTTCTTGTAACAAATATGTATTGGTTTGGCGATTTTTTTGCCAAGAATCTTTAAAATACTTTGAGTATTCTGTCCTAAGAAAATAATCCAAACTGGGTCAGACTAGGGGGAGAAATACTCTGAACACATTCATGGTTTTTTTAACTTCTCATTTTTCATAAAAGACTTATTTTTATTAAAATACTCATTTTGGGGGGCGCCTGGGTGGCGCAGTCGGTTAAGCGTCCGACTTCAACCAGGTCACGATCTCGCGGTCCGGGAGTTCGAGCCCCGCGTCAGGCTCTGGGCTGATGGCTCAGAGCCTGGAGCCTGTTTCCGATTCTGTGTCTCCCTCTCTCTCTCTGCTCCTCCCCCGTTCATGCTCTGTCTCTCTCTGTCCCAAAAATAAATAAACGTTGAAAAAAAAATTTAAAAAAACAAAAAAAATACTCATTTTGGGGGGCGCCTGGGTGCTCAGTCAGTTAAGCGTCTGACTCTTGATTTTGGTTCAGGTCATGATCTTGCAGTTCATAAGATCCAGCCCTGCATCAGGCTCTGTGGTGACAGTGTGGAGCCTGCTTGGGACTCTCTCTCTCTCCCTCTCTCTCTCTCTCTCTCTCTCTCTCTCTGTCACAAATATAAATAAATAAATTTTTTTCTTTTAAAGTGAAGATGGAACTTTTCATCCAAGGAGCACGGTGGGGCTTGGTTCTCTTCTTATTTCCAGAAACATGGGATTTGCAGAATTGGTTTGGGAATTTCATTTTAGGAAAATATTCATTTTCATTGCAGTTTAGTTAAATATTCAGTGTGGTCCCCGTTCCTCTTCTCCGTCCACAGCCCACCCCGCTCTCCTGAATTCCCTTTGCCTTTATCCATGTTCATTTGGTTGCTGGTTTTCTCCATTACTGGTTTTCTCCAGCTGGCTTTCTCTAGTTGCTGGTTTTCTCCACTGTTCTCTGCCAACATCCTCCTCCTCCCGTCTTGGTCCCAGGCTCACGTGCTCTTCAGCCTCAGTCCCCAGCTTGTGTGTGGGTGCTGTCCTGAACAAATAGGGTCATGGTGCCAAGAAAGTTCAAGGTTAGAGAAATCCAGAGCAGCCGAGGGTACCCAACCACTCTCCCTTCTCCCTGCCTTTCCCTGCACTTTTTATTTTTAATTTTAATGTCAATTTTTTATTTTTGAGAGGTGGGGAGAGGCAGAGACAGGGGAAGACAGAGAATCCGAAGCAGGCTCCAGGCTCTGAGCTGTTAGCACAGAGCCCAACATGGGTCTTAAACCCATGAACCGTGAGCCAACATCAGACGCTTAACCGACTGAGCCATGCAGGGGCCCCCTGCATCTTGAGCCAGATGCGCGCACCCAGGGCTCCCCACCAACCTTTCTGGAGTGCCCTTGGGCCATTCCCTCCCACGTTCTGTTCACTTTCTCTTCTGCAAAGACAGTGGCAGTGTTTCCTTTGCTTCTGGCGCTTCCACACCCCAAGTGACTCTTCTCCCACAGCTTTCCTTGCCTGTCCCCTTCCCGGTTCCAGACAGCCACAGGTCGTTATTTCTCACCTTGTGGGAAGCTCATTGATCCTCGTTTTCTTCACCGTAGAGGACAAGATCTCCTTATAATCCTCATGCCAGATGCTTTATCCCCAGGTTCCTGTAATTTTAGGATCAAAAGGAATCTGAGGGGTGCCTGGGTGGCTCAGTCAGTGAAGCGACCGACTTTGGCTCAGGTCATGAGCTTGCGGTTCCTGAGTTCAAGCCCCGCATCAGGCTCTCTGCTGTTAGCACCAAGGAACCCCTTCAGACCCTCTGTCCCCCTGGTTCTCTGCCTGTCCCCTGCTTATTCTCTCTCTCTCTCTTTCTCTCTCTTAAAAATAGATAAATACTTTAAAAAAGAAAGAAAGAAAGAAAGAAAGAAAGAAAGAAAGAAAGCAAGCAATCTTAAAAGCCACCTAGTGAAATCCCCATTACTACTCTGTGGTCTACCACTGCCAGGTCCGTGGTTGGTGCTTGGGAAATATTTGCCATCAATCAGCATTGCAAAATCAGCCATTATGTACCACTGTAAGACAGTTATTTTATACTCTTAACTTTGTTTTTCAAAAAGTCGCTTGTCATGTTTTATTCCTACCTATCTATAAAAATCAGTGAGTAATCATGGAGAAGGCTAACCCTTAGAAGGCATTGAGGTAAAACTGAAAAACTGATTTCAAATTGACAGTCCAGCTGACATAGAGGGGAAGAGATAAGTTACTGATGCAAGGACAAGAAGAAATGGGCTAAAGTTACAATGAAAAGATTACATAGAAATAATGATATCTTCTACCAGTAAGAGCTGTTAAATAATGGAAGGTTGCTAAGGAAAACTAAAACGTGACTGTACTTGAGGTTAGTAATGAATCTGGTATGATTCATGGGCTGATTAAATTAGACTTTCCTTGATGGCGTAAAATAGAATAAATATGTTAAATGGTTCCTCCTCCAAGATTCTGGGAAAGGTTAGATTTCCATTTCACTAGAAAATATGAAATGATTATCATTACCCAGCCCCTTCCCTACCTTAAAATCGCTAATATAGCTCCCTGTTAACACTACCCCAGAGATGACATGAAGTGTATTCGCTGTGCTTTTTGCCAAGATGGCTAATTTTTTTTAATGATAATTTTTAATTGTCATTTTTTTTCTTTTAGGCTTGTAAATTTTATAGCTCCCAATGGTATGTGGTAAACTACAAATATGAACAATATTCTGGAGACTTCCGACAGTTACCCCGGTAAGAACCTGTCATATTAAATGGGTTTTTCCATGTATAAAATACGTTCTCAGTTTAAGTTCTACAGTTGTTCATGAATACATGCACGTTAACTAGTGTCAAGGTCTATTTTACAAAATTTAAAAATAGGAGTCATGATACAGCATTTTGGTCAACAATGTACATTTTGTTGTATATGAACAGAGTTGATTGTAAGATACAAATGTATGCTTATTTAATTTTCTAACAAAGTCTTTTTTTTTTCAATATATATTTATTTTGGGGAGAGTACAAGTTGGAGAGGGGCAGAGAGAGAGGGACAGAGAATCCGAAGTGGGCTCTGCCGTGACAGCAGCAAGCCCGATGTGGGGCTTGAACTCACAAACCGCGATGTCATGACCGGAGCCGAAGTCGGATGCTCAACAAACTGAACCACCCAGGTGTCCCTGAACAAATTCTTGAAGTGTTACTCTATCACTCTTTTGTGAGCTGTTATTTCAATAGAGCAGATACAACAGGACTGGAAAAAAACAGTGTGGACCAAAACATGTTTCTGAGGATATTCTGTATTTAGCATTCAGATTTGCCACTGGCTTCATGTATTTCCATGCTGGGATACCAAGAGTCATGAAAGTAGACAACCTCTGCAGAAATGTTACATGTCTAAGAACAGCAAAAAGGGAAAAATTAACAGCTTTTTCTTTCTTCTGGACTAAGTAAAGTCTTTGGGAGAAGGTGTCTCTGTTCTGTACCTGTTCAAACGTCACCTTCACAGACAAGCTTGCCTGACCTACTACCTGAACTAAAGTAGTCATTTATTCAGTGTCCGTGTCCCCCACTAAAGCAAAAATCCCCAAAGGGCAGGGACTTTTCCTTGCAGAATCCCCTACAAGGGAGGAGAATGCCTGGCCTCTGGTCAGTGTGTAATAATGACTTATTGAATAAGTAAAGTAAGTGAATGGCAAATTTTGAAATACAGCATTCCTTTAAAAAAAGAAAGAAAAGAAATATAATATTCATGGAAGGGATTGGAGTTGCTCGAATTCAAAGAACTGCAATGAATTGGAATCTCCTAACACATTGGTTCATCTAACTAAAACAATGCAAATAATCCAGAAAAACACAACAATCAAAAGCGAAGTTATTAACACTTCCCTCAAGTGAAGGCATCGAGAAGGTACTTGTTGCGTCTAACTTTTTAGTGGGTGTGTGGTTTATTTTTTTTTATGTTTATTTTTGAGAGAGAGAGAGAGACAGTGTGTGAGTGGGGTAGGGGCAGAGAGAGATGGAGACACAGAATCTGAAGCAGGCTCCAGGCTCTGAGCTGTCAGCACAGAGCCTGACATGGGGCTCCAACTCATGACCCACAAGATCATGACCTGAGCCAAAGTCAGACACTCAACTGACTGAGCAGCCCAGGCACCCCTATGTGGACACGTGGTTTAGATTTGGGCACTATTTGCACAAATTTCCCATGCCCCCAGCAGCAGCTGTTCCAGGCTTGGATACTTGGATAGGCTGCTCTCTACCCACAAATGCAGAATTTGAAGGAGCTGCAGAATAGTTCAGAGAAGGTAGCGTCTGAGCTCAGACCTGAAGGGACAGTAGCTCCCAGCACTGTGGTCTTGGGAAAGGATTCCCAGAGGAAACAGCAAGGGCAGGGGCCCTGACCTTGGAACCAGCATGGTCTCTTGAGCAGAATGGGGAGGCTGGAACTGAGGTGGAAAGGTTATAGTGAAGTGAAACCATGGAACGAGGCAAGGGACCTGGCGGGCCCTGGAAGAGAGAGCTTGGATTCATTCCCACTGCAACAGAAGCCTGTGGAAATTTTAGCCTAGAGTGTGATGTGATCCAGTTTAATTCTTTAAAAGATCATTTGGTGTACTCTAAGGAGAATGGGATTGTAGGAGTGAGTATACAGGAAAAAAAAGAAAGATGTGAATGGGAAGGAGGCTATTCTATTTCTTTATTTCTTTAAGTTTTTATTTATTTTGAGAGAGAGAGAGAGAGAGCCAGGGAAGGGCAGAGAAGGAAGAAGAGAGAATCCCAAGCAAGCTCCACGTTATCAGCGCAGAGCCCATTTCGGGGCTCAGTCTCACAAACAACGAGATCATGACCTGAGCTGAAATCAAGAGTCGGACACGTAACCGACTGAGCCACCCAGGCGCCCAGTATTTTTCAGTTGCAAAACGATGTTCCTCCAAAGCAGCAAACCTTTTTGCAAACAGCCAACATTAACTTTTACCAAATCTCTGGACATCCCCTTAAATTCAGGTCACTCCTGATATAACCTCCCGTATGGACTTTCGTGCTAAGAAGGTCTACCATACCCCCAGCTTTCGTGAGTAATTACTATGTATATTCAGAGTGTCTGGGCCTTAGTCACACACGTTTTGTAGGCACAATTGAAAAGAAAAGTATTTTTTTTTACCATCGAGACTTCCTCTTTCTGAAAACGGTTCTGAGAAGTGGTCACGACTTGGAAACTGCGTCCAAGCGGTTGGAAGATCTCATATGAAGTGAGAGATTGTAGAAAGTGGCATTTAGCTGCCCTTCCAAGTACGTGCCTTCCCACTGACTTCAGGTCTGTTGGAATCTTTAGCAGCTTGATCCCCAAACATCTTTTCTTTATCTTCATGATGCCATCAAGAAAAAAATATATGAGAGATTTTGCCTTCACGGTATTCGTTCTCCATTAAAACAACAGAGGAACCACCTCGAACAAAAACGAGGTCTGGATATCATAGAGCATGAGAAGAACCTCGTGAGAAGTAGACAAAAGTAACGAAAATATTGTTGAGAATTTCCCTTAATTAACTAAAGGAAGTAGAAGTTGATACCACGAAGGGGAAGAATACTCCTGCCACAAAGTCAGAGATTTCAATGAACTGTGTGAAAATCAGAAGTTCTAGAATGTAATCTTCACACATCCCCTGAAATGATGAAGACTGTAAGACTGAATGAAAAAAATCTTTTTTTAAATGATTTTACAAAGTGAAGCACTCCCCATTAAAGACTACACACATATTTAGGTCAGTAGTAGAAACAGATCATTTAGTTGGCCTTCAGAGGCTATTAGAAGTAAATCATGTTCGTGCCTCCCGGATTAGAAGAATTCTCCAATGCCCGCTACCAATTTAAACTGATCATTTCTTTTTATGGGTTGCTGAGGCTACAAAATGAAACCTTGCAATTGTGGAAGAGTGAAAACCGAAGTGTGTTTATTCACCTAATTTTTATTCTTTAAATTTGAAATTGTGTTATTGTGTTTTTCAGAACCTCACTTTTTTTTTTTTGAGTATCTGTTCATAGAAGGATAGTGGAGAGACACATTATTTCAGGCTAGAATGTAAAATGTAAGCCTTCATACATAAAATCCAGCGCTGAATTTGTGATTCACGAGAGACAAGAATGACAAAAACTACATGATGCCAAAGGAGCCAAGTCTATACCGTGGGGAAAGGACAGTCTCTTCAATAAATAGTGTTGGGAAAACTGGACAGACATGTACAAAAGAATGGAAATGGACCACTTCTTACACTGGACACAAAAATTAATTCAAAGTGGATTAAAGACTTGAATGTGAGACCTGGAACCATAAAACTCCTAGAAGAAAACTAGATGGTGACCTCCGGGGCATCAGTCTTGGCAATGAGTTTTTGGATCCGACTGCATTCCAAGTAAAAATGAACAAGTGGCCTTGCATCAAACTCAAAAGCTTCAGCACAGCGAAGGAAACCATCAACATAATGAAAAAGCAACCTTCAGAATGGGAGGAAATATTTGCAAATCATATATCTGATGACTAATATCCAAAATATACAAAAAACTCATACAACTCAATAACAAAAAATATAACAATCCAGCTAAAGAGTGGGCAAAGGATCTGAGTAAACATTTTTCCAAGGAAAGCAGACAGTGGCCAACCGGTACCTGGAAAGGTGCTCAACAACACTAGTCATCAGGAAAATACAAATCAAAACCACAAGGAGATTCCACCTCCCACCTATTAGAATGGTTAGTATCAAAAGGACAAGAAATAACAAGTGTTAATGAGGATGTTGAAAAAGGGGAACCCTCATGCACTATTGGGGGGAATGTAAACTGGTGCAGCCACTATGCAAAACTGTATGGGGTCCCTCAAAAAATTAAAAACAGAACTCCCATATGACCTAGCAACTCCACTTCTGGGTATTTATCCAAAGAAAACAAAAACATTAATGCAAAAAGATACATGCATCCTATGTTCACTGCAGCATTGTTTATAATAGCCAAGACATGGAAACAACTTAAATGTCCATTGACGCATGAATGGATAAAGAAAACATGAGATATCTATCTATCTATCTATCTATCTATCTATCTATCTATCTATTTCGATATATTTGAGGAACATGGCCACTACTGTGATCCACTATTACCAAGAACAAATGCCTATAAAATTAGTCTTTTGTAAGAAAGAGAAGAAAGGGTAAGTCATGCTGGCAGTAGAGGACAGAATAAGAAGTTCAGAAACAGAATTGTACCAGGGTCACAGGGAGACTAATAGGAAATAATTAGCATAGAGCATAGGATGACCCCTGAGCCAGATGTTGACCTTCCGTGTTCAAGTTTATCTGTGCTGCCTCTTCCTTAGTTTTCCCTACGAATGCTTTTATCTTTCACTTAGGATGCTTCTTTAATACTCCCTTTACTGCCCTGCTATCATTTTAAGAATCCTGGAACACTCATGTTCCCTTCTCTGCAGACAAAACGCTTGGAGTAATTGCTCTGAAGTCAGCCATTTGAACCTGCCCCTGAATTTCAGGCAATGTGTTGCCTCGCGCGATGAGGGAAGAGAGGGAAGGGTTGTGTTTAGGGGCTTTATTTTGCCAACCAAATGAAAAGGTGAAAGTGATTGCTTTTTGTTTAGGATTGTCAAGATGTTGTTAGGCTCTTTTGGAGAAAAGGGATATTTTGGGTGGGATAGGAAACATTTCCCAGTGGTCCTAAAGTAACACTGTCACCTGCGACTGGCTCAGCCTTCACATAAGTTGACCATAACCAAAAGAGGCAGAACAAGTTAACACTGGGGGCAACTGACACAGATAAGCTCAAGTATCCCTAAGGCTCTGTAAGAAAGAGAATGGAGTACAGATACACCACGATCCTTTGGAAGAGAATAATGGCTCCAGTCTTACTTAATGTTCTTATTAAAGATGGTTTGATTAACTTACCCTACATACAGCAAGTAGCATTTTAGAAAATAGGACTTCTAGTCCAACTTCTTCCACTGTGTGTTTATGTAACTGTTACGGACTTCGTTTTCTTCTCAGTACAACACCCAAATTACACTGGACTGTGAAGTTCTAGTATTTGTACACAAACGTCTGATTACACACATATATAATTCACTAAAAAGCTATATGCTGCATAGTACATATTTAAACTTAAGTACAGAAGTTCTGCTGTCTTGGTATAGAGTTTTCAACTTCTTTGAACTTAGAAATAAGTCTTGGATGAACAAGGCTGCATTATGTATGTATTAATTGGTTCTGGAATTTGGAATAATGCATACCCACTCGAATAATTTCATATACATCAGTGGACAAATACTTATTCTGTTCTTACCATGTGCCAGAACCTGTGGGGGAGATAAATTTAAAATACACATCTCCTACCACCCTTCTTTCAAGCCTCTGGCTTTTAAATAAGCCTGTTACCATTTACAACTACTTACCTATGGGTCTTGGGATTTCATATCAAGGCTATACAACTGAACAAAAATGGACAAATATATTGGGACTGGGGCTGAAGGGAGACCCCAGATACCATCCTTAATACGCAATATCAACTACTGTGTACCCCAGAATAGCTTTATTTTTCTTAGCTATTGGTTTTGGTAGCAAGTAACATATAATCTGAATTTATAAAATAAATTCACAATACTAAGATCATTTTTCAAAACCTCTTTTAACACACTGGAGGTGCGTCTTAGCACTTTGGCCACCAAAAATATGTGTTTTAGCGTCCCCAAGATGTCTTCCAAAAACAGTTTTAAATTATACCATGCTGTCTTATTTTGCTTCTCTGATCTCCTTGTTCACCTTGCCTATCACTGATGCAATCAGCAAATGCATATTGAGCATCCCTACAGTAGAAAAAGACAAAGCTTGGGGACGCTGTAGATGGGACTTCATTGGAGTCTCTGGCTTTAAGAAACATGTAATCTTGGGGCACCTGGGTGTCTCAGTTGGTTAAGCATCCAACTTCGGCTCAGGTCATGATCTCAGAGTTCATGAGTTTGATCCCTGCATTGGGCTGTCTGCTGACAGCACAGAGCCTGCTTCAGATCCTCTGTCTCCCTCTCTCTTTACCCCTCCCCTGCTGGTTCTCTCTCTTTCAAAATAAATAAATAAGTAAATAAATAAATAAAACTAAAAAAAAAAATGTGATCTGGTGGAGGGAATTAACAGATTCAGGTAAGCATCCTAATAGACATGTACCCAGCATCTACATGGAGAGAGTCCTAATTTTTAGATTCCAGGGTGTCTTCACGGAGACAACTTTGGGGGTGTGAACTCTTTTTAGACTACAGTAGAATATTATCTGGCCTTATATAAGAATGAAATCCTAATACTGGCCACGACACGAATGAACCTTGAGGGCATTTTACAATAAGTGAAATCAGCCAGACACACAATGAAACATAAGATGAGGTGCCCAGAATAGCCAAATACAGAGAGGCATAAAGTAGAACAGTGGTTACCAGGGGTGGGGGAAGGGAGAGATATGGAACTGTTGTGTAATGGGTACAGCGTCATTTTGGGAACGAGACGGACTTTTGTGATGGTTGCACAACAATGTGAACGTACTTTGTGCCACTGATCTGTACACGTAAAAATGGTTAAAATCGTAATTTTTCTGTTATGTATATTTTATCACAATTGAAAAAAAAATCTATTATCAGTTATAGAGAATGTGACTGATCTCAGGCTTTTCCGTTTTATTAGTGAGGTCAGTGTTCTCTCTGTGCCCCTACCTGCCCTGCTGTGAACCAGGAATGGGCATTTTCGTGTCTTTCAGAGGAAAGGGTAAAGAGTATTTTGAACCCACCTGAATCGACCGAATCCCTATGTGAATGCAGTCTGGTAATTTTATGCATACTGAAGTATAAAGAGGTCTTGGTCATGCCCCTTCCTATCTGGAATACCATCAACATAGGAAAAGATTTATGACAGGAATAACTCAAAGAGCACCCCTGGAGTTTTTTTCTGAATAGTCAGATTCCCAGGTTGCTTCTACACAATATAAATCACCTTAAAGAAAATGAATATTCCAGGCCAACTCTACACATAGGATTGTCTAAGTATCAAGGAATGTCTGAACCTCAGACGCTGTTGACCACTCTCCATCCAGCCATGACTTGTGAAATAGAATCAAGCCAAAGGAAGTTTACCTTTCTCCTGTTTTGCCATTGATAGTATCAGGTGCACATGCTGACTCTTCCCGGCTGGTCAGCATTTCAGGACTACCATGGAAAGGCACAAAGCGAGCACCCTTCGGCTTAATCAAGTTGGGGCAGACTTCAGGGGAGGCCACTGTTAGGGGAACAGCGCAACCTAGCGGCCAGAGCACGGGCTGGTTCTCGGGAACATGGTTTTTCCAATGGCCATCCCGTACCCTTAAGACACGCCATGTAATGGTGAAATGGAAATGAAAACAGCACTCCTTCATATTCCACCGCAGAAGGTAGAGGAAGAAGCATATAAACCACCAGAGCTTTAAAATTGTCCTGCTTGCCTTCATCTCATTCAAGAAGACATGTGTAAATCTGTATAAATAGTAACTCCACGGTTTAAAACAGAGATTTATTTACCGGAGATAAAGTGTAATGGTGTAGCAGAAAGTTAATGCTTCCAAAGGAAATCGGGCCCTCACAAGATTACATTATTTTTTCGAAAAACACAACGGTTGTTACCTAGGGGAACAGCGGAAAATGAAAGTCAGGTCTCAAATGACAAATCAGAAACTCTTTTTTTTTTTCTTTACTCTCAGAGCAGAATACAAACCAGAGAAACTTCCTTCACATTCCTTTGAGGTGGACCATGAAGACGCTGATAAGGATGAAGTAAGTAAATAACTGAAAGCTAAGTGTTTAAATCAGGAGGACAATTAGTTCCTGTCTTCCACTAGAGTATTCCACATTCTGACCACTTTTACAAGGAAGCTGCCATAGCTATTTGTGGAAGGGCTTTGAGTCCAAATGAGTCACGTTTGCTTTGAAATGGAACATGATTATTTAAGACGCGTCGAAAAGAGAAAAAGGAGGCTCATTTGTAAGTGCAGCGTCTAAGATGTGGGATTCACAAAAGGTTGCAGTCATGCCCTTGATTCCTCTTCCACAGGATACCACCTCCCACTCATCTTCTAAGGGCGGTGGGGGAGCTGGAGGAACCGGAGTTTTCAAGTCTGGCTGGCTCTACAAGGGGAATTTCAATAGCACCGTGAACAATACCGTTACTGTTCGGGTAAGGAGACATCAAGGCTCATCTTTGTTTCTGCCAGTTCTCTGGACACCCCCTCCTCTGGTCACAGCACAGAGGAGTGTCATTTGCATCGAGTTTATGTTTCGGGTCATATTTTATTTATGAGGAAGGAGGACGCTGTTCCCTAGAACAGTGCCCAAGAATGTAGCGCGCCCGAAGGAATTTCGGCATTTCTAATTTCTGTAATAGCACACTGCATTTTGAACTACCTGTCTATTTCTTCCCCTTTCTTTAGTCATTCAAAAAGCGCTACTTCCAGCTGACTCAGTTGCCAGATAACTCCTACATCATGAATTTTTACAAAGATGAAAAGATATCCAAAGAGCCCAAAGGCTGCATCTTTTTGGATTCCTGTACAGGTGTGGTGCAGGTGAGTAGATATCCCTTTCCTCTTTGAGTTTTGTTTTCCCCTCTTGGATTTGTTGTTGTTGTTGTTAATTTTTTTTTAATTTATTTTGAGAGAGAGAGAAAATGGGGGGGGGGGGGAGAGGCAGAGAGTGAGAGGGAGAGAGAGAATCCCAAGCAGGCTTCGTGATGTCCGCACAGAGCCCGACGCAGGGCTCTGTTCTGCTCGGGGCTTGATCTCACAAGCCACAAGATCATGACCTAAGCCGAAATCAAGAGTTGGACCCTTAACTGACTGAGCCATCTAGGAGCCCCTCCCCTTTTGGGCTTTTTAATCAAAGAGTGTGTTCATCCAGTCATCATCCATCCAAGTGTTTATGAGGTATCTGATATGAGTCAAGAACTGTTCTCGACTTTAGAGATCCGCTGGAAAACAACACAACCTGAGTTTTTGCTTTCACAAAACTCACTTGCAACAAAGGAAAAATAATAGAAAATACACAAAGAAAAAAATCAACAGAATGGAATCAGTGGGTGAAATCTGGAGTGAAGAAAAGAAATGGGGCTGTGGAAGGCAGAGAGACAAATGGTGAGGTTGGAAAGGAGTACCAGTGCTCCAGAAGTGAGAAAAAAAAATCTTCATAGAGAAATTATTTGTTCTGAAAACTAAAGAATGAGCAGGGGCAGCAAGTGCAAAGGGCCTGAGGCAAGAGCAAGTCTGGTATATTCAAGGAGAAGGAGAAAATGACCACCCGTGTGGCTGCAGCATACGACGCCACTGAGCTAAAGAATTCAATAATATATAAACCATATAGCTCACTATGCTTCATAAATCCTATCTTTATTATTGGGTAATAATGAGGTAGTACATTGGCAGTGCACATATAATCTTCTTCCTTCTAAGAGGAGGTTTCCTTCAAAGACAAGGATTACATCGATTCCCAAGAGCTTAATTTCAGAAACAGACAACGGCGCTTTTAACGGACCATACTGTTCCGGAAGTTCTTCTTAGCGTGTGATTGTTCTTAGTGTGCGATGCGACATAGACCACTGTGGCAAAGGGAAGCAGAATAACTCCATAGACCTCATTTGGACACCATGCTTTCATTTGTTCTTTTCGCTCTCAGGAAGTAAGGGTCCTCCTATTCCCTCTTAGGTAACAATCAAAGCAACCAAACCTTACAGCAGCCTCATCTTGAATTTCACAAAAGGATGCTGGCTTGTGGAGGTTGAGGACTGTGTTTCTGGTCACCGGTCACCAGGAGCAGACCTTCTCTTCCCACTCACCTGCAGGCGTGGACGCAGCTGGCTCCAGAGCTGAGATTACGTCTTGGATTAATACCAAGGGGCACTCGGATATGTGGATGCGAAATGGAGCTCTCTCCAGTCACTTAGGCCTGGGCTTTTTCTGGATGGTCTAGCTGTTAAAATCTGGAATTCCTCCAGAAAGTACTAATGCTGAACTTGAAAAGGAAAGAATTAATTAAGTGTAGCTGAGTAGTCGGCTAGAAGTGAAAGATAATTGCATTTTAATGCAGATGCCAGCTTTCCATATGGAAATGGCAATAAGGATCTTAATGGAGGGTGGAGATGGTTTTCTATTGTTGGCCTCAAAGGAAGCTTCGGCTTTAGAAGTGTCGAGTAAAACTCCCCGCAGTAGGTGAAAGATGAACGATTACATTTTCTAGAAACTGAGCTAAAACTCTTAAGTATTTTCTTTTCCATTTTTTCCTTCAAAGCTCGCTCTAGCAAATGCATTACCATCTTTTAGGCAGTATCACTGCAGCCCGTGCTGTATCTCCAGCTCACAGAGATACGTATTACTATGACATTGCTTCTTCGAAGAATCCTATTAACTCGGTGTTGAGCACGCATCTCGGTGCTCAAATCTGACCTTGACTACGGGAACTTCTTCTCCATCACGTCTTAGACTGTACTTCAGTCTCTGCTGAAGTGGTGCCTTGGAGCTGGAGAGTGTCTTCTAGGAGAAAACAAAGTTTGGGGTTCATACAGGTCAGCATTCAAATCCTGGTTTCACCACTTACTTTTGGAGGCTTTGAGTAAGTTACTCAGACTCTGAGCTCAGATTCCTCATCTGTAAAAACTCAGATAATGTGCTAGCATGGAAAAGGATCTGGGAGACCATGTGTCTTCAGCCTTTCTTCCCTAGTCTTGTAACCAAACTAACGTGATTTCACTCCTTGGTGAGTCACAGGTAGAAGCTACACCAGGTGAGCTATCTCACAAAAAAAAGACTTCATGCGCAGCAAATACGGAGATCGTGGTGAATAACTTCCCTAGCAAGGGTGAGTGGGATCCCTTTATTTAGGGTTAGGATGAATATTTAGAAAGGGGAGCCTTGTCATTGTATGTAGAGCCAGGCATGAGGTCATACATGTGTCTTAAGGAAATATACCTATATATACATTGTATGTTTTATAAATGAGGCCTGTGTTCCTCTCGGAGGAGAGATTTTAATATTGTAATGAGGTAAAGGTAATTGTTGGTTACTCTGTGGGTCACTCCATGGTCCATCTGCACTGATGTGAGTCAGGGGTTGAGCTCAAACTGGTCTGGACCTTCTGGGCCACAGTTCTTCGCATGGGCAATTATTGTTTGAGGAGTAGTTTTGGTTTTTATCATGCGGTGCTGTGCCCTTCAGGCTTTTTGCCTGAGTTCAAAGGTAAGCTGGAAAGAAGAGCTTAAGGAAAAATGTGGGATGTAAGTCCCTAAGTACAAGCAAGTGAGCAGTAAAGGTCAGCGCTAGCTGGTGATAGGCTTTCCATCAGGTGCAAAGATCACAACTTTGAGAAATAGACATTCCACTGGGGAAAGACCTACCTAGAAAATCTCCATTCACCTTCCTGAAATTTCTATCTAAATATTCTTCTTTATTCATTTAGTTTTTATTCACTCATGTATTCTTTCATTCAACAAACTTATTGAGTGTCTATGACACACTAGGAACTGTGCTTAGGCATTGAGAACTCCCTGCTGAAGTCAAAACCAGAGAGGAACATAGGCTCATTGTTAATGATTACACAGTGTCACAAAAGCTATCAACAACACCTGCTATTGAATGTTCTAGGAGCACAGAACAGTGATGAATGAACTCTTCTGGGTCAGCTAGCAGGATTCGCCAAGGTAGATGTTGCACCTTAAAGCACAGCTGCATTTCTATTTCATTCCCCAGTAGATGGCCATTCAAATATTTGGGAACACTACTATATCTTTGAAAGAGTTTAGCCCTATACCCCTTCATTTCTATTCCTATTTATCAAGAACTTGTAGCCCTTTGGGGAGGGAGGACCTCCAACTTCTTGAGATCACTGGGAAGAGAGATGTCTGGGTTATGTACCACCTTGTGTCTGGATCCTGGTTCTTACATATTTGCTTACGGCTGTCTCTGGCTCATGAGGTCTTACAAGTGGAAAGAAGATTCTCAAATAAGATGCAAGTTTAGTCATTGTTCTCCCAAGCTCTCAGGTACAAAATGTGCCTGAAGACGAAACATGTACACACAGGATCACAGAACAAATGAATAATAGAATGAGTCAGACCTGTTTTGTCAAGATTCATTATCAGTTTCTCTTGAATAAAACAGAAAAAAGGAACAAAAACTTTACCTCAGAAGTGATACCTACCCTCTGGCATTCTTAGGAAGTCCAAGCTCCTAACAGTCTTCTGTGAACAAGCCATTTTGGTTTGCTTCATTCAGACCCAATCTATGTCATTGTGTTTTTCTAAGAATAATCGTTGGAATTCTTAGAAATATATTTCAAGGGTGACATCAAGCAGAAGGAAACTCCTACCCAAGTTTCTCAGAGATTTGTGGTGATATTTACGGTTGGAAATTTTTTAGATCTTGATTTAAAAAAAAAAATTGACAATAGTTTCCATTTTGTACTATAATCACATAGTGACATTAGATGTGTTTTATACCCCATGCACTCCCGATCTGGAACAGAACTTCCAGTTTTTGCTGCTTCAGTTTTGATCTGGGGCCAAGGGACATCTCGGCCTGTGTTATCCCATCTGATTCCTTCAAGGTCTTCTTATTCATTCATCCATTGGCCCATCCATCCATCTATTCAAGATCTTGCCACTATGGAAGAGAATGAATAGTCCAAGCATCCCGTCTTCCAGGGTTCCCACCACAACATTAATAATGACCGATGTCACTTTATGCAGGCGTAAATGGGGGTGGGGGGCCAAACGCTGTTTATTATCCTCCTAGGGGCCGAATCTGCCACCTTGTGGACATGGGTTCCAAGACCGTGGCCTCACGTGCTTAACTGAAGTCTAGAAACTTGGATACATTCTGCAGCTCAGGAAGCCCACCACCTGAAGTAAGTGGGGCCAGGTGTGAGACAGCAGGGAGCAGCTTGGAGTGTGCATGCCACATAAATGTAGTTAAATCGGGAGGGGAAAACTGCCAAGGAAAACAAATCTAGAAACTAAATCTGACCTATAAACTTCACATTAGCAAACTCTGGCTCTAAAGAATCTCATTTCCGGGGCGCCTAGGTGGCTCAGTTGGTTAAGCATCTGACTCTGGATTTCAGCTCAGGTCACCATCTCAAGGTTCTTGAGATTAAGCCCCAGGTGGGGCTCTGCTCTGACAACAGGAGCCTGCTGGAGCTTCTCTCTCTTCCGATCTCTCCGCGCCTCCCCTGCTTGCACACACGCGCGCGCGTGCTGTCTCTCAAAATAAATAAACTTCTATAAATAAATAAATAAATAAAATCTCATTTCCAATGAAAACAGTAAAAACCAGAATGACACTGTACTTTTATCTTTTATCTGATACATTATGTGGCACCAGTTGATGGAACGCGCATTATTGTTGTCCCAGTTTATTAAAATAAAACTCAGGGAGATAGAGTGGCTTTCCCAAATCACAGAGCTAATAAATGGCAAAAATAGGTTTGAAGTGGAGGGATGTCCAAAACTACAGAAAGATGCCCAAGGAAATAAGCTGGTAATCATACATCATATGGGCATGCCTGCATATATTCATACATCTATCCTGCATAAGCCACATGGACGGAAGAAGTACTACAAAGATATGCTCATGTGTAGCTTTAAGCAGTGGGTTTTAGGGGGAGGATTTATTTCAGCAAACATATATTGAAAACTTAGTTATGCTAGGCTTTGTGGGAAAGCCAAATATGAGTCAAATGTGGCTTCTGTCTTCAAAGAACTCCCAGCCGGTGGGACGATGCGTAGAAAGAAAAAATAAATGGAGCACATGCAAAGAAAATGAGTGGCACATCTCGAACAATAGGTTCTGATGACATAATGTAAGACTATCATATAACATATAAGATATATAAGATGCAGAATATATCACCGCTTGAGACTTTATTGTATTTTACCTATAGTACATGCATAGTACATATGCTATATTTCTGCTTATTTGTTTACGGGCACTCCATTACACTGGAATGCAAGTTCAATGAGGGCAAGTGCTTTATTTGAATGTTTTTAATGCTGTGCACCTGACACGCAGAAGGTACCCAGTACATTTTTGTTGAATGAAATGCACAAATAAACATACAGAGAATGGAAAGGATTACATCAATGGTAGCCACCAACCCCAGTAACCTGGATGTGATGTTGTGTGTTTCTTTTGGGAACTCTTCTTTTGTTCCTGCAAAAGATGCTAGTAACGTATTAGGCACAATGGAATATTTTGTTTGGGTAACTTGCTTTGATACTCAATTCTCCATTGGCTTTGGTAGCTTTGTTGGAGTTTCTATTTCGGAACCTTTCCAGATGAGTACTGTGGAAACAGACCAGTTGGCTACAACTCATTAAACATGTCAGTTGGCATTAGGACATATGCAGTTTCCTGCTTTTTATGAAGCTGTGTAGATGGACTGTGGTGAGCTCTAGTAAACGGAGGAGTCACGTCTGCCACAAAGGACACTGTTTTCAGGGAAACAGGAAAACTGGGAGATCGAAAAAAAAGAATATGATTATTTCCTGATTACCACTATAATGACATAACAACTGCATTTCAAGATTATTAAAATGTCCCATTGATTTTCCTATTTTTGTCCTTTCTTTTTTTGTGTGATTTTATATGCCATTATGTTAGAGATCACAGAGAATGAGATAGAAAACCACTTAGGCATCACAGTCTTCCCCAGTGTAAGCTTCTCTATGACTGTAAGTAGTTCTGTTCCGCTCCAAATAGAAAAAGATAATTCAGTTTTTGAGAAGCTGCAGATAGAATATTTATTTCAAATACGCCCTTTGGAGAAATAAGGGCTTGTTATAGTTTGCCCAAATTTTTGCAAAATATTTTTTATAAGATTGTTGACATCAGCAACCCATTTTCCGATTCACTTGAAGTAGAGTATACAGTTTGGAAAATCAAGTTTTAGTGTCTATGTTTTGTCCTGTTTTCTGTCTGGAATTCTCTGAGTTCCTTCTCCTCTGCATTTGAAAGCAGGTCGCAGTTCCATTGACTTTTAAGTCATACAATTAATGTAAGCATTTTACATGGCTTTTCATCTCCTTGTCTACATTATTTATGACATGAGATTAATTAAACAGATTCTTTCATCTGTTTGTTTTCAAGACAACACTAAGACTGGCTTGCATTTTGCTGTGTTCAGATCCTTAACAGT
Source organism: Acinonyx jubatus (assembly GCF_027475565.1). Classification (NCBI taxonomy): domain Eukaryota; kingdom Metazoa; phylum Chordata; class Mammalia; order Carnivora; family Felidae; genus Acinonyx; species Acinonyx jubatus. The sequence goes on along the minus strand of NC_069381.1, from coordinate 204,739,579 downwards.
GTTCCAGCCAAAGCTATGCCCTGAACTCTGAGCATTTCGAGTTCTTTCCTCTGTATCTATTTCTGTTCCTGTTGTTTTATGAAGGAAAACTATCTCCTTTTACACTTGCTCAAGGCCAAGCTGTCTTTGCCCTTAGACCCTCTGTGTCAGTGCAGGCCTCATGGGGTTTTATGGACCTCCTTCATGAGACCTGCCAGAAGTGTGTGTTAGGGTTGGGGAGGGAGTCCACCCACACCTCCTGTGGAGATTATAGCTTCTAAGAATTTGCATTCTTTTTTTTAATTTTGTTTTTATTTTTTAAAATTTACATCAAGATTAGTTAGCATATAGTGCAACAATGATTTCATGAGTAGGTTCCTTAATGCCCCTGACTCATTTAGCCCATCCTCCCCCCCACAACCCCTCCAGCAACCCTCAGTTTGTTCTCCATATTTAGGAGACTCTTCTGTTTTTTCCCTCTCCCTGTTTTTATATTATTTTTGTTTCCCTTCCCTTATGTTCATCTGTTTTGTCTCTTAAAGTCCTCATAGGAGTGAAGTCATATGATTTTTGTCTTTCGCTGACTAATTTCACTTAGCATAATACCCTCCAGTTCCATCCATGTAGTTGCAAATGGCAAGATTTCATTCTTTTTGATTGCCGAGTAATGCTCCATTGTATATACATACCACATCTTCTTTATCCATTCATCCATCGATGGACATTTGGGCTCTTTCCATCCTTTGGCTATTGTTGATAGTGCTACTATAAGCATGGGGGTGCATGTGTCCCTTCAAAACAGCACACCTGTATCCTTAGATAAATGCCTAGTAGTGCCATTGCTGGGTCGTAGGGTAGTTCGGTTTTTAGTTTTTTGAGGAACCTCCATGCTGTTTTCTAGGGTGGCTACACCAGCTTGCATTCCCATAAGAATTTGCATTCTTAAAGAAGCTGCCTGTATGTTTGCTTTGCCCCCTAAAGTTTGGGGCCACCGCTATCTTTCTGGCAACCCCCACTGTGTTTATATTGCAGCCAAAATAGCCTCAAAATGCAGCGCTGGCGTTTTATGAGTCAAAATCATCCTGTCCTCTGCTTTCCTAGACCCCAGAGGGTCTTGAGAGAACAACAATATTCTCATATCGCAATAGCTTTCTGGTTCTCAAGAAGAGTTTTTATACCTTAAGTTTACACCTCTTCTTCAGCACATTCACCCAGAGTCTAAGTATGTTTATCTTCCAGTTTCACATTTTTGTGATTAACTGGTTAATGCCTGTCTCCCCTGTTCAGCCAGGGCAGCTAATGTGTCTGTTTTTGCACAGCACGAAATGTGAACACGACAGACACCTCTTTTTGAAGGAATACCACTACTGCACTGAGTAGTGAGGATAACCAGTCAGCCTCTGCCCATATCAAGTTCATAGACTATTTAAAAAGCCAGCCAGCGAGTGAGTTGTTACAAGGAGTATGGGCCAGAGCCAAGAGCGTGTCCTTGGAAGAATCTAGAAAGTGGCATTTGAGCTATGAAGTTCTACAGTGAGAATCACAGCTGGTTTTTTTAGCTAATTATTTTTTCTCCTGAATTTTTCTTTTTCTTGAGGTTTATTTGTTACCCTTGTCTATTGTCAGCGCTTAGAGAAGCCATGACCTCCCAGGCCGTGACCAGCCCTTTGGGATGTGATTGTGCCAGGAAGGGCACAAGGAAGGGGAACAGCATTTGCTGAACATCTTTGCCCCTGATCATCTCAGTGGGTTAGAGGATAAAGAGGTTTTTTTTTTTTTCTTTCTCTGCCGCTTGCTACCTGTAGAATCCCGAGCACATTTCAATTTATCTCCCAAGCATCCATGTCATTACATGTTAAATGGAATAATTCAGTTTGTCTCCCAGGGCTGTTGTGGGATGAAACAGAATAAAAACTACGCGTGCTCAGCACGGTACCTGCCATCTAGACGGCAAGTGGTTAGTAAGTGTCGTATTTGTGGTAGTCATCATGATGTTGTGGAAGTTGAAAGGAGGAAGCTATTTGAGGACAGTCTTCTGAGACCATCACCAAGAAAAAAGACCTTACCAGGACGATATTACAAATTATTTTTTCTTGCCACCAGGAATAGCAATCGTGTCCCCGAAAAGAATCTTATACTTTGATATTCAGCCACAATCCCACACTGTAATGTTACTCTCACCTTACCGTTCTTCTCCTATTTGCTTTTTACCTGGTTGTCTTAAGCCCATAGACCTCGCACTGTTGTAATTGTGGGTGCTCCAATGGCTTCAAAGCAGAGTTGACTAGGGGTAAGGGTTGACTACCTGTATCAGAAGTAACTGAGAGTGAATTAGAGATGGGATATCTTCAATAATTCTTACAACCACTGCGGGTAATATAACGCTAATTATATCATTGCGGGCTATATCATTCCGCTTTGAATTTATAATTCTAATCTCATGGCAGGAATGTATGAAAGTGCCATAATAATTTGCTCTTGAATTCCCTCCAGTTTCAGTGCGCTTCTCCCATCTTGGAATAGTTCAGTGGTTTTACAGATTTCAACTTGGATGCCCCTTCCTGGAAGGCCAGCCTGAAGTGGCTACTCACCCCCGAGCCCATTTTAATTCTCTGCACAGCCCCCAATTTCTGTTTTCCAGTCCTTTGTGTATTCCTTCAGTCTTTCGTTCAGTCATTCTTCCCTATGAATGTCAGTTTCCCAAAAACAGGAGGCAATCCTATTCCCTTATAAAAGGGGAGTGTTTTGAACCCACTGGTACTAAGCCCTTCTGTGCGACAGCACAGGGTAAAGTCGTGAGCAGAACTGACCTGGTCTTCTGGAGGCAGCCATGAAGGAGGCACATGTTGGTCAAAACAAAGAAATGAAAATGAATACGTATGGACTTCCAAATTGTCGTACGTGCCCTGGAAGACAAGAACCTCGTCCTGAGAAATTGGAGAAACTTCGACTGAGATCTGAAGAGTGACTACAGGTCCCCTTAGTAGATGAGGGACAGACATGGTGCTGAGTATGTGTGAGGTACTCTCGGGGGAGGGGCTGCTTCAGGCCTTGTGGCAGCAACAAAACATGTAACCAGAGCACATTCAGGAACTAGGGCCAAGGCCTCATGGGTTCGTCACAAAAGGCAAAGTAGAGATGTCGAATAAGAGAAAAGTTGGGAGGCTGATGGAAAAGCCAGAGCCAGAGAAAGGAATCGGGGTGCCCAACCATGTGGACATCCTTTAAAGCCATTGAGGTCAGATGAGAGAGAAAGGAGTCCAAGGCATGACTGAAAAGTGGTGGCTGATGAAGAAGAAAGAAAACCAGAATAGAGTGTGGTCATGGAAACCCAACACAGACAGGTTTCAAGGAGGAAGTGGAAGCCACCATGTTAATTCTACTGAAGAGTCAAGGAAGATCCGAAAAAGGAAATGTCTTGGATAATGCAGCAGCATAGAGTTTGTTAGTGACCATGGCTAGTGCTGCTCCGGGGTGTCACGGGGCCAGAAACCCAACTGGAGTGAATAGTGGACGGAACACAGGATGAGAAAGTGAAGGCAGACCCTCTAATCAACGATTTGAAGAAGTTTAGAGCGTCTTGCCACATGTGCCTGAAGGTGACATTTTTGAGCCACCACGATCATCCAATCAACAAGAACCTAAATAAAATACATCTTAGCACCAAAAGCCCTGAAAGAAACCAAACAGAATGATTCATTCCCACCCAAATTTTGGCCTTCGTTTGGCCGATCTTCTTTATGTTACTCTCCTATAAAGGAAACACTTCGGAAGCATGACCCCCTAAAAAATGTCTCTCGCTCTCTAAGATTTATTATCTGGTGTTTTTGCTTTCTGTCTGTCTTTTTGCACCACAGAATAACAGACTAAGAAAATATGCTTTTGAATTGAAAATGAATGACCTAACTTATTTTGTGCTGGCGGCTGAAACAGAGTCAGATATGGATGAATGGATCCACACCCTGAACCGCATCCTGCAAATCAGTCCTGAGGGGCCACCTCAGGGGAGGAGGAGCACGGAGCTTGCAGATCTGGGGCTGGGTGAGAACGCACGCGCCCCCCCCTTCCCTTCCTTTGCAAAAGTGACCTGTGTGTTTGGTCCATCTAATGAACCAGTTAACTGTGGTAGCTGTCAAGGCTAACTAGTTAACTGTGGTAGCTGTCAAGGCTAGCTCATCCGTCCCTGAGCTCCAGAAAAGCACCCCGAAATGCTTGACTTTTCCTGAATAGTGAGGATCACCACACGCAGGTATGATTTTGAGTTTACTGGCAGTGATTTGAGGCTGGAAATCATCTGTCGGCAGTACTAAAAATGTACCCATGTCTGATGGGAGGTTACCTTAGATGGGGTAGTTTGTGTTGCATAGCCTTTACTTTACTTTACTTTGATTTAATTAATTAACATGATATTATGTAAAGACAGACATGCATTACTTCCTTTTAATTGAAAGATATCTTTCATGGATACTTCTTGACCATACTGAGATCAGCTTATATGTGACAGTTCCATGAATGTTGCACAATATTCGAGATCTTTATGAAATAAAAATATTTTTCTTCTTCCCATCCTTATTACTTCTTAAAATTCTAATTTATTCTAGGCAAAGAGAGGGGAGCAAGAGCGTGGAAAGGACGGGTGATGAGACACATAGAAAAACAGGTCCATGACCACAGGAAAGCCAAGTTCACTTCCAGAGTTGGTCGTTCCTCCCGAAAGGAAAACTATTTTAAGACATTTTGTCCTGCACCGTGGGATCTTAGACACCAGAGTCTTTAGATTCTAGTAGTCTAAGTATCATATTCTATAAAGTGAAAGAGGCATGGGACAATGAGGAAGAAAACTGTTGTTGACTTTAACACAACTACTATGTACCATAGTAGGCGTTTAGCATTCATGATTTACTTAATGATAATCAACTTGAGTATTCATGTTTATAGAATTTTAGAGAGTTTAAGTAACTGAAGCCAGAATATGGGCTTGAAGTTGATGGCCAGAGAGTCAGAATATCAAAAATGTACTCACAGATAAGAAAACTTTAGTGTGCATTGATGGAGTAAGTCATGACAACCCCAAGTATGAGGGTGGTATTATAAGGGTCAAGAGTTCTTACGCACATAGGGTGGTGTCATGGAAAGAATCCCAAAATGACCATCAGGAGGTCTGATTTCCAGGCCTCGATCTTGTAACAATATAGAGTCCTGGAGGCAGGATACAACGAAGACATCTGCTCACCTGCATCCATCCCACATCCAGTCTTGATATGCCACAGCCTGGAGAGATGTGTGATTCATGAGTATTACTTATTAATCTGTCTTGGTGTATCTTTTCAAGATTCGCTGGATAATTCTGTAACTTGTGAAAGCACACCAGAGGAAACAGAGTCTTCAGAGAACAGCCCACACCCAGACTTCGCAAAAGTAATAAAGCCGACATTTTACTATGCAAATAAATTTGAATTACTTATTAGTTATTGTTTTCATGGAAAAGATGGAAATGCTGTATTTTAAAATTTAAACTAAGAAATGCAACACTCAAAAAACAAAAGCATGTTTTGATCGGATTTGCCGCGTGTTAATGGATGATGTTAAAAGAGTGATGATACTAAGGGGCAATTTCTTGGCCATGTGGAGGGGGCCAGGCTGTAAGTATTTGGATAGTTGGTTACCAAGAGCTAACACAGTTTTCTCTGCAGTACCTCACAGAAACTGAAGAGACTGTCAAAACAACTCGAAATACGGAGAGGTTAAATCTGTTCTCGCTGGATCCAGATATAGATGTAAGTCGAAATTCTTTCTGAGCAAGCATGAACTCAATCCACACAATTGTGGTTTAGAATTCAGGATTTGTTTTTTTTATGATGGGGATTTGTTGAGAAAAACCTTCCACCTTTTTTGTAGACCTTGAAACTTCAGAAAAAGGACCTTTTCGAACCCGACCTTGGGATCAAACCATTTGAAGAAAAAGCCGCCAAGAGAATTATGATCATCTGTAAAGCTCTCAACTTAAATCTTCAGGGATGTGTTACGGAGAATGAGAATGACCCAATAACAAATGTAAGTTTCCCCTGTTACATCCAGTGCCGATCAGCCAATATCACACCACCCTGGCCAAAATCTTTTCTATTCCTGATAATCCCAGGCACTGAGTTCACACCAGCTAGTGCACCAGGGAGTATGAATGACAGCATTTTCCACATCACAAAAATGCACGAGTTCTGAAGCGGACGTATTACCGTAAAATGTTCCTTTTACCTTGAAGAAGTGTCAAAAGGACTGTATTCTAGTGTCCTTTCCATTCAATCGCACAGTGGTTCAGAGTTTCCTAAGGCATTGTTTATATCTACTTGGTGGTGGCTGAGATGGCTTTTAAGTCAAATTCTTTTTTAATTTTTATATTTATATGTTTGTTTGAACGTATATTAGAGAATAGTGTGGACAAACAAATCAACTCTGAGATTTCACAGCTATCACTGCCTAAGACAAAGCTACATAGTGAATCAAGTAAAATAATATTGGATGAATATTAAATAATAGTATAGGCAAATGGGAGGAAAAAAAAAGGTGCTGCACTGATATTTGGGAACCACCACAGCATTCATTAAATCAACATAAGATTCCTTTTCCTGCTAAGTGGACTGTCTTGAAAGTTCTCTCCTATGGGGGATGGGGAGGGAGGGGAGGATGGGTGATGGGCATTGAGGAAGACACCTTTTGGGATGAGCACTGGGTGTTGCATTGAAACCAATTTGACAATAAATTTCATATTTAAAAAAAGAAAGAAAGAAAATTCTCTCCTAGTAGTCTGGGGACAATTCTATACCAATTGTATAAAAATTGTTTTAATATTTATTTATTTATTTATTTATTTATTTATTTATTTATTTATTTATTTTGAGACACAGAGAGAGAGAGAGAGCATGAGTGGGGAAGAAGCAGAAAGAGGGGGGGAGAGAGAATCCCAAGCAGGTTACCTGCTGTCAACACAGAGCCCAGCATAGGGCTCAAACTCATGATCCATGGGATCATGAATGTGAGCCAAAATCAAGAGTGGGATGCTTAACCGACTAAGCAGACCAGGCACCCCTAGACCAATTGTAAAGTTATTTGTGGGAAGGGGGCATTCCGCGAGCATAAACATTAAATTCTGAACTATAAGGAAAGAAAAATTATACATAATCCCGCCACCAATCCAAGTCAGTGTTGTTGTACTGGTATGTCCCCTTTCATTGTTTTTAATGCAGTCCATTTTAATTTTTGATAAATCATCCCTCAATTATCATCTCCCACCTCAAAGAAGAAAACTTATTTCTAGATCCATATTATAAGCCATATTTGCTTTTTAGAAGACAAAACAGCGTTAAGCTTTCTCTCTAGACCGAGCACCACACAATTCCATGCACATCTCCATGCTGAAGTTCAATGAGACTTATTAGCCGTGACAGTGTGTGGCTTGAAGAAAGGATGGACCCTTTCGTACCTGCTGCCCTTGGGTCTTCAGGCATGGCACTGGTTCTTTGAGCCCATTTTCCCTGGTGTAACAGAGGGATAATGGTACATGCTACAAACCTCAGATTGAATGAGGAGAATCAAGTGATAATGTGCCTCTCTTGGGTCAGTATGCCTCGCCTTCCCATCAGTGAGTTCTGCCACACTGGGCAGGTAGCTTACCTTCCTCTCCTCTTCTATAAATGGGATAATAATAACAGTAGCTGTTTCAAAGGACTATTGTGAAGAAGTCATGAAGTAATATATGGAAAGTACTTGGATGATGCTTGATGCACAGTAAGCAATCATTACATATTAACTGTTATTTTAATAGGTGGGAAATTGCTTGGAAATTTGCGAATGCTATATATGCAAGGTATTGGCATTTTCAGTATTGCACATGAGAATCTTGTTGACAAGGTAAAATTGAGCTGACTCACCAGCAAGAATCTTCCCCACAATGAAACTTTCCCACATTTTAGAACTATAATTGGGCAGTAGGTATGTGAGTAAAAATGATAGTACTGGAAGTCATGTTTATTCCTTTTTCAGCAACTACTTACTCTGTGCACCTACTGGGAGCCAGACTTTGTCTAGGTACTCAGGAAACAGCAGGGAACAAGATAACAAGCCCCCTGCCCTCTTGAAGGCTGACTCTTTTTGAAAAGAACAAACAATAAATTTTTTTTAAAAAGACAAATAAATTAACACGAGAGTTGTACATTATTTACAGTTGTTTGAAATAAATCAGTATGACAGATGTGATACAGAGGAACTGGGAGATGGGTCACGTTAGGTAGAATGGTCATACGAGGCCTCTCTCAGGAGGTGACATTTGAATACAGACCTAACAGGTGAGAAGGATAAGTCAGGTCATGGGAAAATATTCTAGGGCAGGAGAACGAGCAAGTGTGAATGCCCTGAGACAACTAAGTCTTGGCAAGTTCTAGGAACAGGAAGTAGGTGCCGAAGGGAAGAGCAGACCAAGATAATGTGGGAAGGACAGTCCAAGGGAAGGTTATGTAAGGTACAGGCTGTAGTGAAGTGTTTGCATTTATCCTGAGTGGAGGCTATTGAAGGATTTAAAACACTTTCAAATGGTGTGGTTCGATTTCTGTTTTTGTTTTTGATTTTTAAGATCCCATCAGAAAAAAAATAATGAATTGGAGGAAATAAGAGTTGACCAAGGATGGAAGATAGGAGTCTGCCACCTAGTTCATTGCATGGCATAGACTAGGACTGGCAAGGAAGAAGGAGAGAAATGGATGGATATGACTGATGTTGGGTAAATTGGACAGACAGGCTTCTCTGATCCATTGGACAAGGGGAAAGAGTATCTCAAGGATGAGTCCCTCGCTTTTGCTTTGAATACTTCTATGCATGGTGGTGCCATTAAAAGGGCAAGACTAGATGAAGAGCAGATTGGGGGGATATTGGCCCCAAATTCCATTATGGGCATGTTAAGCTTGATAGGCCCACCAGATATCCAAACAGAGATGTCCTTTGGGTAGATTCAAATACAAGTTTGGAACTCAAGGGAGTGGCCACGAACTAGGTATCAACTTGGAAGTCTGGTCCATACAGTGACCTGGAGGGTCACATTTAGGAATTTCTGTATGAATAGAAAAGGGGCCAGGAACCAAACCTTTAAAAGATGAATAGAGGGATTCCTGGGTGGTTCAGTCAGCTGAGTGACCAACTCTTGATTTGGGCTCAGGTCATGATCCCAGGGTCATAGGATCAAGCCCCAGGATTCTCTCTCTCTCTCTCTCTCTCTCTCTCTGCCCCTCTCCCCTACTCATGCACTTTCTCTCTCTCTCTCCTCTCTCTCTCTCTCAAATAAATAAATAAATAAATAAATAAATAAATAAATAAAAGATGAATAGAGAAATGACCAAAGGAGACTAAGAAGGAATGGCCATTGAAGTAGAGCTAAACCAAAAAAGATTGGGCTATGAAGCCAAGAGGGAACATGTCAGCTGTGTGGCATGGTGCTGAGGAGCTGAGTAACAGGAAGCCAGAGAGGAGCCCAGTAGATATGCCAACATGGAGGACACCTGGGACTGTGGAACGAGAAATTTCCATGGAGTGAAATGGTCAGGAGGAACAATCAATGTACTTTCATTCAGGACTAAAATTTAAAAAACAAAAGAAAACAAATCAAAAGCCCTGGAAGCTGCTTCTTGAAACCACTTGGAAATATCAGGAAAATGTAACCCAAATCATAATGGCATTTAGCCATCTTATGAAATAAAAATAAATGTGGTTTTTTTGACCATGCATATCCTTAAGTGTGATTAAAATATCCAATTTAGAAACTGAAACTTGAAGATAATGGGCTTTTCTTTCCAGTGCCCGGCATATGACTCCTTCCACATGGATTCCTTTCTTTGTACTAAAACTCATATTCAGAAGCTTAATGTTTGTATTTGGGCCAGTCTTGCCAAGCACGAGAACACGCCCAAGTTCAGAACCCAGCATCAGTATGCCCTTTTATATCTGTAAAGCCTGAGAGACAAGTTTATTTGGAGTGCTTTGGATGTCCATATTGTACTTAATTTACTTTAAAATTGATACAAGTGTTAAAAAAAATAGAAAATGACTTTGTAAAAAACAATTTCATTGTGCTTATAAACAATAAAATAAAAACTAAGAAAACAGCTTCACCTAAACTTGACAGCAATTTTTTATGTAATGGCATTGTTTTTAAAAATCTTTGTATATTATTGAGTGACACTCTTTTGTTAATGTAGCTATTTTTAAACCCATTGTTTTTAACTCAGAGAGCATTTTTTTTTAAGTGAATCGAAATATTTCTTCAAGTTGCCAAAGATCCAACTCCTGTATTTAGTGAATGAGCTTCTAAAAAGCTTCTTTTTAAAACTTTTCCATGATGAGGAAACAATATTTGACAGCATGTAATTTTTTAGTCAGTCCGTTGGGAACCAAATTCAAGTTGACGGTATTCTAGTATAAAATATATCTTTGAAAATAGCAATTGATTCCTAAAATGTGAACAAATAAGCCTGCTTCACAGCAGAGCTACTTTAAAATTATAATGTTCTTGATTTTTATTTAAGAAAATACAGAATTCTAAACATAAGAAGCCTGTGACTTAATTTGGTAGGCTTTCAAGTGCTTGATTAAACAAATCTTTATTGAAAAGCCAATGATTCAAAAAGTAAGATTTGACATTTAAGTTGAAAAAGTGGATTGGAAGAAATAAATGAATCACCATATGAGCTTTAATTTCTGATGGATTATCAAAGTAGGTAATTTATTTCCATTCACCAAGCAGAAGTGAAAATCAAAATGCACCAATTCATGACAAATAATAGGATTTTTTTTTCCTTTGACCTTCAATGTGTTTTGAGTTCCTGCCTGAGTTACTTTCATGTAATTTTTGCATTTTCTACTCTTGCAGACCACCACTGCCACAAACCAAAAGTTTTTCTAAATTAAATTCAGTTGGTAAAATGGGAAACTTTTCCTTTTTAATTGTCTTATTTTTTAAAATTTTATTGAATTTCATTTTATATGTGTAGCTCTGTTTCTAACAGTAGGGCAGCTGGCAAATATGACTAGTATTAAGGGATAAAATAATAACCCCATTATAAGCTAGCCATATTACTGTGTTTCAAAGCACATGAGATACCTATTAAACATTCAGTATCATGTGGTTTTGTGTATATCCTGCTTGCCCACAGAACACTGATATATGAGGGGCATCAATTCAAAATTCAGTGACATAAACAGAAGTAAAAATGTTTTGGGGAGCATATTCCATTCTGAGAAATCTGTAGTTAATGACATGTAATTATATCTATTTGCATGGACATAATTATTTCTATGTGTAGACATGTAACTATGTACATATACATATATTCATTTATTTCAGTCCCTGTTTTATTTAATAACTGTTGCATTTAACAGTTTTCCGTTGAAAATTTCATCTTTCTGGAATCATTCTTCAGATTCTACGATACTCTGGCAGCGTTTAACATATATAGGGGCGCCTGGGTGGCTCAGTCGGTTAAGCGGCGGACGTCGGCTCAGGTCATGTTCTCACGGTCCGTGACGAGCCCCGCGTCGGGCTCTGTGCTGACCGCTCAGAGCCTGGAGCCTGTTTCAGATTCTGTGTCTCCCTCTCTCTGACCCTCCCCCGTTCATGCTCTGTCTCTCTCTGTCTCAAAAAATAAATAAACGTTAAAAAGAAAAAAACCATATATATATATATATATATTTTTTTTTTTTAATCTCTCTCCACCCCCCAGTCGCCTTACAGCCTGTTTTCCCTACTCCACCTCTATCTTTTGCATGCTGATATTGTTCAGGATAACATTCTAATTTTCTTCTCTTTATCTCATGGCTTAAACAAGAACCACATACAAAACTCTCCTGGGTCCACATCCCCAGCCCAGTTTCTTTGGCCAGGCTCAAAACTCATATATCCAGCTGTGATTGGAATGTCCTATAGACGACTCTATGTACCATCCAGAACTCATCTTTGTATCTTTATCTTATATATTCGTGAATGATATTGCCATCCACTTAGTTTCTTACATCTCCAAACCTGGGAATTTTCTTTTATGCATACCCCTGTGAACACCTCTCTCCAACCAATGAGAACACCCAATGGATTTCTAAGTTCTTTGGGTATACCTCCTTAAAGTTCCTCAAATGCATCTCCCACAAATGCATTCTTTCATGCCTTTATGTTCTTTCCTGTGTTTATGTCTTTGCACATGTCACTTAATCTACCTAGAAGCCCCTTCTAACCACCGCTTTACCTACTTTTTGCTTTTTTAAAACTCAACCAAGAAACTTTCCCTTTCTTTCCCATCTTTCATTACCTTCCCATTTTCTCTTTATTTCACATTTTCCCTTTCCTTCTTAGCATGGTGGTGAGAGGTACAGAGGCAGCTATTCACAGGCTTAGAATTGGGTAACCAACCAAGAAGTCCTCATAATGGGAGGCAGAAAGCTATGTGGAGGCACAGAAATGGAATGTGCTTGGCTTTGTCAGGATCTGGGGTACTGTGCAGGGTGGTACAAAGGAGACAATTCGAGAAGGTGGCTGTGGTTGGCAGACTGGTTACTCTGAACAGTAAGTAAATTGATTGAACAAATAAGTAAATAGGTCAATGATAACAAGAGCCAATTTTTCACTATTGGAGGAAATAGTTACATGAAATATGAATAGGGAAAAGGCTTGAAATAACCCTTCTTGATTTGAATTTGAAATAGAAGTATCAACATGAACTCATGAGTTTTTCATAATATTTCATAAAATATTCATGTACAGATAGAGTTAAAGAAATCCTTGTAGATGTGAATGTTGTGTGTATGGATATGTGTATGTGTATGTGTGTGTGCATATGTGTATGCGTCCCAGTAACAATGAGCATAATGAGCACCGAGATCCTGGTTTCTAAATGTCACCCTCACAGAAAGGTACCAGAGCTGTATGGAGAAATGACTGGGGCATTGAAAGTATCCAATGAGCCTAGAACATCTTGTTGAGTGAAGAAGTGCCCCCAAAATTATGGAATCTACCAAAAAGTCACGGGAGCTACCTCTAGCCAAATCTGAAACAATTTGAGCATCAATATAAATAATGATAGTAAGAGATTGAAATCTATTGAATAAAGTAGTAGTAATCCATGAGTCTATACTTGGAGGTATGAAGAGAAAGAAAGAAAGAAAGAAAGAAAGAAAGAAAGAAAGAAAGAAAGAAAGAAAGAAAGAAAGAAAGAAAGAAAGAAAGAAAGAAAGAAAAAGAGGGAAGGAGGAAGGAAGGAAGGAAAAGAAAGAAAGAAAAGGAGGAAGGAGAAAGAAAGAAAGAAAGAAAGAAAGAAAGAAAGAAAGAAAGAAAGAAAAGAAAAAGAGGGAAGGAGGAAGGAAGGAAAAGAAAGAAAAGGAGGAAGGAGAAAGAAAGAAAGAAAGAAAGAGAAAGAAGGAAGGAAGGAAGGGAGGAAGGAAGAGAGATAGAAAGGTTCATCATTACAGAATACCAACTAGTAAATATAGAAAGAATGATGGAACTAGAAAATCACCATTGGTAGCCGTCTTAGTGGGAGTTGATTCCAGTGGGAGTTACCAATGGAGCATTAGGTGAGTTAGGTTTGATGAGTATCAGGACATTGGGATAGTCTCAGAATATATCTCCAAAACTGCTAATCACTTACCACTTAATATATATTGTATATTTTAAAGAACAATATTATACCGTACATAAATAGTAATTTCTCTTATCTACTGTTTTATTAAATAATGTACTAAAGAGGCAATTGCATGTATGACGATTTTATATCAAAACCATCGCTTCTTTCTTTTTCCTGCAGATTGAGCCTTTTTTTGTGAGTGTGGCACTTTATGACCTCAGAGACTGCAGGAAGATTTCTGCGGATTTTCATGTGGATCTAAATCACACTGCTGTCAGACAGATGCTCTCGGGGGCTTCCGTGGCTTTGGAAAACAGAAACATTGACACTGTTTCCCCAAGACAATCAGAAGAACCTCACGCCAAGGGATTTCCAGAGGAATGGCTAAAATTTCCAAAGCAGGTTGCACTTTTGTTTACTTGTGACAACCCTGAAACTGCTCGTTTCATCATTCTTACCCAAAGAATACAGTTGGTTTCCCAACTAAAAATTCCCTAAAAGCTGCCCCTTTAAAAAAAAAAAAAAAGAAATTTTGTGAATGTCTTCAGGATGCATCCCTAGATGCTTATTAGTTGTTTTCTTCGTACACAGGCTATATTTTCTGTAAGCAATCCACATTCTGACATTGTTTTGGTGGCCAAAATCGAGAAAGTACTGATGGGGAACATTGCAAGTGGTGCTGAACCTTATATTAAAAATCCGGACTCCAACAAGGTAATGCACAATATTTTCCATAAATAATTTAGGCTGCTTTCAGGATATAGAATCATACTGCCTTAATGAATTATCAAGCTTGGTAAATGTGAGTCTCAAAATAGTCGCTGGTTACTGAAACGAATATCCATCGGGCAAATTTTAAAGTATATATTCTTGGTGTATGTGTTTCGACCAAGCAGCTTCTGACTTCTGATCATCTCTTAGTAGAAATCAACTTAAATGTGTATAAAATTTTCACTCCAAGGATCAAAATGTCAGCAATAATGAAAAGTGAGGATTAATCTGACTACAAGCAAGTGAATACAGATTACTGATGATGAACTAAGTGAAAGAGTAAGACAGATAACTGTAGGTCAAATTATGCTAACACTGAAGTGACAACAGAGTAAAGGATGTGCTGGGAGTTCTTCAAATGATAGGACAACAGAAAATTTTTTCTTTTTTCTCCAACCATATTGTCTTTAATAATCAAATGTCCACTAGTTGGTAGGAAATAAATACTAAAAGTCTGTATTTTTCATGCAAGGGAAATGTATTGGGGAAAGACTGCATAAGAATGGAATTTGAGCATGTGTAACAATTTAGGGCAGTGGTTAACATATTCATGAGATTCGGGGTTTGGCAAACTACAATGTGCAGGCCAGATCCACCTGCCACCTGTTTCTGTCAATAAAGTTTTATTTACACAGTCACACTCCATCATTTACGGATTGCCTAATGGCCGCTTTCCTGCTACAGAGACAGAGGAGCCACGACAAAGACCACGTGGTCCACAAAGCCCAATATACTTACTGCGATCCTCTGCAGAATACATTCGCCAACCTCTGCCATAACGAATAAGGGTATAAGATGGTCTGTGGGTGTAAATTTGAAAACGCTTTCCATTCGATGTTGTAAGACCTTTCCAGTCTGATAAAAGGGAAGAAAAAGTCGCTGTTCCAAGACAAGCGTATTTTCTATATTTGAAATTTCCAGAGTGAAAAGAAAGAAAAACATAATACAGTAGTTTGAACACAGAGGAGATCATTTGGTTCTTTACAAGACAGAATCGGCAGGCCAATAAGGCAGACAGACAGACCTTCCGAGTTTCAGTACAAGATAATGTGGAAAAGTATCTATTAGTGTTTTCCTTGGACTGTTTGGGAAGAGGTGTTCTAAACAATATTTTTATTTACTTTTCCCTTAGTATGCACAAAAGATACTGAAATCCAACAGGCAGTTCTGCAGCAAGTTGGGGAAGTACCACATGCCGTTTGCTTGGGCAGTAAGGTAGGTTGACATCTGTAACCAACAGAACAGTCATACGTTTACAAGTCTGCGTTGGAAACCCGTTTGAACACCTCTCTGTTACCTGTTATGTGTGATATACCAAAACCTGGAAAAATATTAATGGTGTCATCTTCATAAACATTCGGGGCTCCCCGGAAACATGTGCTTTACAAGACAATTCAGCAAGACAGAGTATAATAGATTGGGGCTATGATATGTGCACAGTGTGTGCACAACCAGATATGCTACGGCTTCTTGGTGGGATCAAAGTCATAACCTGTTTATTATGCATATTTGGTTTATTAAACACTTGACATTATATCAGGCCTGAGAGTTTAGTGTGCATAACATCCAAATGGCAGCATTGTGATTTATTATGCAGCTGCGTATTTTCATCTATGTGTAGGGCATAGGCCTATGTATGGATGTCCAGAGGAAACCATCAGTTTGATCATTTAAGCTCTCTTTGATTTTGGCACTGATTAGCATAGCCAGATTTGTCAGTACTGGCTCACTTTCTGATGGAAACGCTGAGTTATGTCGACACTAAGGATGGAATCATCCTCCCGGACATAGAACCTCTGCATAAAGAACAAGAATTGCTTTTCAGGTCTGGTTAAAGATCAATTACAGTTGTCCTCCTCAATTTCTTTGCATCCTTATGTCTGTAAGAATTTCTTAAAAGAGGAAAAGCCTGGCATAGACACGAGGACAAAAAGGTCAGCAATGTATAAACCAAATTAACTTTAAAAGGTTGGGGCACCTGGGTGGCTCAGTCGGTTAAGCAGTCAACTCTTGGTGTCGGCTCGGGTCATAATCTCACGGTCTTGGGATTGAGCCCCATGTCAGGCTCTGTACTGAGTACTGAGTGCAAAGCCTGCTTGGGATTCTCCCTCTCTCCCTCTCTATGCCCTTCCCCTTCTCATTCACGCTCTCTCTCTCTCTCTCTCTCTCTCTCTCTCTCAAAAATAAATAATAAACATTTTAAACATTTTTAAAAATAAAAATAAATAAATAAAAATAGGTTAATTAGCGTGCCATGAAGTAAGACAGCCTAGTAAGTATTCCTTTGAACATTGGTAACATTGTCCCAATGGTGGTAACTTCAGAAGGAAGACAGCATCTGTTAATTTTTGCCATTTTTAGGTCTCCCAGTACCTAGGGATGAGCATAACCAGAGTGAATCTACCAATATTTGTTATCATTGTGAGCTTGTTATTTGAAGTCGGGGGCAGGTAGGTGCAGGGGAGGGAAAGGTGGCAATATGAGCAACAGGAAACCAGGACAGACTTGCACAGTCTGTCCAACACAGCCCTGTAGTGAGGGAGAAAGAGACCAGACCCAGGAGTTGGACAAACACGGTCCAATTCAGGCCACCACTTACGGACAGTAACTTTACTCCAGTTTCCTCCCAGTTCTCAGGGTCCCGACCACACGATGAAACTGACAAGACCTGCCTCGTGGGCAATGGAGGCAATCTCAGCTACGAAAGCACTTGGCATAAAGTGGATCACACGTATCACTCTGTCTCTCTGTGCCTCTCGCCCTGCAGGGACAGCTAATGCCAGTACATGATGCCTGGAACAGACATTATCCGAATATACTGAACCTTTATGTTGAATTTCATTGTTTTTATTTCTCCCAAGCTTCCAGAGAAAGGATAACTAGTCATAGTTTGCTGGTTAAACTCTTTCATGTTGATGAGTATTCTCAATTCCCACAAGAAAACCTGTTGGGGCATAATAAGATATCTTTTGGCAAAAGAGAAATATTCCAGTATAGCAAACTTACAACGGCAAACACATTTTCTGTTAAACGGCTCAGCACTGTTGTGAGGTTTTAGAAGCAGTCATTTGAGAGCCAGAGCTGGTTTTGAAATCTATACTGTACTTAATAGCCAAATGAACTTAGGCAAGTACTCACAGGCTATCTTTACCCTAGCTTTTTTTTAATGTACAAAAGAGGAATGATAATACATAATCTACTGTTGCAGAGATTAACAAGCACAGATATGTACCCAGTAAAAGATAACCATTGTCTGAAGTCACTATTCTTATATGATTATTAAGTCACCTGGGGAGATCATATTTTCTGCAACAAGTCCCCCTTTCTGGTAAATTTGGCACAGCGAAGAATATTGTGGGGTAGAGAAGGAAAAGCATTACCCTTTATTGATCAGCTAGGAGAAGAAGTAACAATTGTACAGTGAAGTTGTCTAGTAAAATATGCTGGAGGAAAGACGGATGAGGTTTCTAAGAAGGCTGACAATATTCCTGACTATCGAAGTAATTACGTCTAGGACAAGAAAGTCAACAAAACCACAAGCTCATGCTCCATTGATGCCTGATGAGTGGTTTGGCTGTAGGTTAGGAAACAGGAGGCACCACCAATTTGTGCACATAAATACATGGTTTACATTCACGTAAACATCTCTGACATCTCAGAAAAAAAAAAATGGTTAGCAGCATAGTTTGAAAGATTTCATGTTAAACCCCTTGGAATAACTAATCACAAAAATAAGTACCAGATCCAGCCAAAGAAGATTTTAGTCCCCCTCACAATGTGGAAATTGCTTCAAATAAAATGGCGACTGCATCAGAGGAGGGCTCGTGGTTACTCAAGCCATTAGCTGACATATTTCAATATTCTATTGATTCTGCTGGATGTTTGGCCTCCTTTTTTCCTACCATATTTTCTAGAGTGCAGTTTGCCTAACAGTGTAGCTTTGAGTGTACCCTAAAACACTTTGGCCCTTAAGATCAACTGCCACTAAAAAGGGTAGAATTGACAATTTAGCTTATGACCATAGAGAGAGAGAGCACAAATAGGGGAGGAGTAGAGAGAGAGAGAGAGAGAGAGAGAGAGAGAGAGAGAGACAGAGGATATGAAGCTAGCTCCAGGCTCCTAGCTGTCAATGCAGAGCCTGACACAGGGCTCAAACCCACGACCCAAAGTCAGATGCCCAACCTCCTGCGCCACCCGGGTGCCCCAACTCTGATTCCTTTTAACCCACCTTACATGATATTCTAAATGGATTGGCCCACAACCCTGGAATTTCTTTAAAATTGAACAAAACTCAATTAAAAACTTCATTCTTCCATCTATGTGTTTACAAAAGGCACACAGTGTAACAACATCCCCACCAAACGGTTGTCCAACCTCTGAATCCTCCCAATGACCAAAACTCAAGTGCATCCCACAATGGTTCCTTCCTTCTTTCTATAGGTCTAGCGATTAAATAACTCATTTAAAAAAATATATTTTTCAACTGCATGACAATTACTTTTGTGTTTTGTCTTAACATTAGCTACAGAAATATGCCCCATTCTTTCTGTGTCACAGCTCTTCATGCTGCTCGTGATTGAGGCTCTCAGGGACACCTGGGCTTCTTTTCCTGCAGCTAAACCCCACACTTTCTTCAGTCATCCCCCAAACGTCACGGTTTTGAGACCCTCACCATATACGGATCATTGCCCACCTGTGGCAGCTGGAACTGGGCACAGCATCCTGCCATCCCGAAACCATCTGTGTGCATGAGTCAGTTCTCTGTTCTCTTGCCAGTTAGCATATTTATTAAGCAAGGACAGCGTGTAGGGGGCTGTGAGCAGCTCGTCTCCCTGGCCCTGCATTCTTCACCCTCTTTACAGCGTGTCCAGTGTAAGTGAGCTGTTTGCAGGACAGAGCTGCGGATACAAGCAGGAACGAGTTTTACAGCTCACGTCCAGTGATACATTTGTAGTGACTGGTTAATTACAAACAACAACAACACTACTCAAGGTCAGTTTGACCTCCTCCTGTGTTGAAAATACATCGTATTGGTTTCAACATGCCACACACCCGAACAGAAGCCCTGTGTGATATTTAAATAAAATCTTCGAATTAAATAGTTTCTCATTCTGCTTCCCCAGAATGAGAAATTTCCCCTCACTTACCACTTAACAGAGAAAAATGAGCAGAAAGGTGGAAGGAGTCTAAAAAATATGATTCTGGCCCATTTTCGGTATTATTCGACACTACAGCTCTATGATCAGATATCTATCTAAATGGCCACGTCAGCCTGTGTATTTTGGTTATTTGGTATTTGGAAATCTTTGGTTAATTTCAAGAGTAATAAAATAGTCTAGTCAAGCTCCTTAAGAGCTAGAAGAAATAAAACTTCAGCAGCTCTCTAAGATTACTGGAAAATCAATTATACACGGTTCTAATTTTTTTTGATAGGCACAGAGTATAATTAATTTTGAAGGAGAAAAGCTAACATTAAGCATGTTATGTATACTAGCTTGTATTGCCTGACATTACTATACTATTTGGACAAAAACAACTTACGTGTTTTAACTAACTCTGTCTAGTTCCAGTGAAATAGACAATCAATGGCTCATGTTCATGGTGCTTTCTTTATGTAATACAAGATTCTGACTCAAGTGTTCCTTAGTTTACCTTTGTCTGTGTCTTAAAATTTAGGACGTGGGCATGTTTATCTCCAGGAGAATGTTTCAAGAGTCTGGCCCCCTAGACCCACATGTACGACCTTACCCCTTTTTCACTACTCATAAATTCTGATGGCACCATCCAGATCAAAGTAGCCCTAGCTTGCCCAGAAAGTAATGAAAAAAGGACTAACGTGTTCCTCTCCACTCTCGCAATCCTCCAAAGTTTTGATATGTTACTAAATCATAAATGGATGTAGTTGGAATATGGGTGGGCTGCTGTCTGTCTAGAGACTGAGTTGAAAATAAGGAATTAAAGACAACAAATACAGTGTTTAAATGAAACTTTTGTCTAAGGAGTTTTTTTGTTTTTTTATTTCATAAGTTCCTGGAGTTTCTTCCATTACAGATGGGAAATTGAATCATTTGTCACCTTAAAAACACAACCCGGTAAACAATATTCACATACCAATCTGAATAAATATCCTTTTCTTTCAGATCAGTATTTAAGGACAACCAGGGAAATGTGGACAGAGACTCAAGATTTTCACCATTGTATAGACAAGAAAGTAGCAAGATTTCAACCGAGGACCTCCTAAAACTAGTGTCAGATTACAGAAGGTAGGGTGTTGGGATACTCTTGAAATTAACACGAATCAGCTACATTGCTACTATTGATTTATTAACTCTGCATAAACAATACCTGGTTAACCTGATTTCTCAAATGGCCAAACTCCCCCAGAAAGTAGAAGCTTTACAGATGACTTCACATATGCATCAATGACCTAACAAAAGAAAATTTGCCACAATCATATGGAAGGAGTGTGAACCATAAAACCATGTCAGATAACTATTATCTCTCTGTAACAGATCACACCAAAATTTAGTAGCTTAAAAGAATAATATCATTTATTTTCCATGAGTCTCTAATTCGAGCCTGGTTGAGAGAGGAGAGCTTGTCTTTTCTGCACATGGCATCAGTTGGCAGAGTTCAGCTGGAACCAGAGGATCCACATTCCAGATGGCTCATTTAATGACTGGCAAGTTGACTTGGCTATTGATTGGGAGCTCAGTGGGAGCTGTAGACTAGAGACCTTGGCTCTTCTCCCTGGGAGCCTCTCCATGAGATACTGTCACTTCCTCATGGAAAGAGAGCTGGCTTCTGAGAGTAAGTGTCCCAAGGGAGAGAAAAGGATCACTACCAGTTTCTTAAGACCAGGGCCCTGAAACTCTCGCAGTAGCATTTCTGCCATTAATATACTGTCAGGCTGTCACAGAGCCCAGATTAAAATAACAGAGACACAGACGCCTCTAATTAGGAAGGATGTTAAGGAATTTTAGAACTATGTTTTGAAATTCCACAGAGAAATTCATTGCTGTGACTATAGTAATTCATAATATTTCTGTCATTCCAATGCTTTTGGAAAACACAGTGAAAGTTAGTGCTAAAAGAAGAAAAAACTTAGTAAAACCCACAACATCTTTTAAGTATCACCATGCATTCAACGTCGGGCGATGATAAGATCTTTCGTGACGAGCAACTTCCCTTAAACTGTTAGTCCCCTGATACCCAATCCCTAACATCCCTAAATGTTAACTCTCTACCTCTCCCATCTAAGAATCAACGATCATCTGTCAATTAATTTTGTTTATCCAAAGCACAAATAATGCATTACTATGAAACAAACATAACTAATACCTTCTGTATCGTCAGTAGAGAATATGTTTCTATTTAACTAGAAGGGAAGTTTTCCCAATGCTCGTTTTTTATTCTGAAAAAAAGAATACAAACTTTAGAAAGCAAAATAAAGGTGAAAAGTAAAATCTTGGGGGAAACTACTGCTTTGTGATCCTACAAGACCACTCCTTACATGAGGAGATGCCCCCTGCTCTTGACTTCATCAGACTTCCCAGTCAAAGCTCCTACCATAGTCTTTCCAAAGGCTACTGAAGCCACTGAGTGGGAGCGAATAGTGTTTTACCTCTTTACCTTTTTTGCCAGCGTACGAAAGTATGAAAAGTTACAATGCTGAGCAGAACAAAAGGGACAAAGTGTTTGGGGGTAATCTGATATTCACAGAAGATTATATTCTTGCAAAACCCATATTGTCCACGTATAGAAAAGAAAATTATCACTCTGGCAGTTATAGGGCATCTAGAATACATAATGCCCCCCTGGTAAAACATTAAATTATTTCATAGACCCCTCACACTTTGTGGTGTTTATTTGCAACAGTGTGCTGATAAACCCTGACTGTCTGACCCTCAAGGGGGAAAAACAGATTTGTACTGATGGCCAATTTCTGTCGTGTAAATGGTAGCATTGCTGATTTCAAGGTCCTGATGGGACTTCACCGAACATGGGTTTTGGAAGAGATGCGCGCACCATCATATAACATTTCCACCAGACACATTCATGGATATCTCACCATGTAGTAAAATACTTCTAAGTGATCATTTTTGATCACTTTGCTCATTATTACCTTGGTGTGTCATAGAATTTGTTTAATGGAAATTTGATACAATTTCACTTTTAATAAGGGCTGTATTTAACAACTAGCAGGCAAAGTAATTGAAGACTTAACAGGCAGCTCTCATAAGCTGGGAAGAGCTGGCTCTGACCCACCACTATAATTATTCTATTAGGTTTTCTAGAAGACCTAACTTGAAACTGTTATCAGCAACTTTCATCTCATTAGGAAGGAGGATAGGCAAAAAGGTTTTGGTAGAAAGGGAGAATGTGGGGTCAGGGATACTTGGTGAGAGGGTGTCTGCACACATTTACAAAGGGGGGGGGGTGGGTACAAAAGAGGGAGAAGGCAGAAGAACCAAGGGCAGAGAAAGGCTCTTTGTCCTCCTTGATTGTTGGTGAAGAGGGAACAAACAGACCGTCCACTTAACAATTGTAGCAAAGACCACCCTTGCCCTTAAGACTTCTAAAGGGTCCTGGGGTGCCTGGGTGGCTCAGTCGGTTAAGCGTCCGACTTCGGCTCAGGTCATGATCTCACAGTCTGTGAGTTTGAGCCCCGCGTTGGGCTCTGTGCTGACAGCTCAGAGCCTGGAGCCTGCTTCAGATTCTGTGTCTCCCTCTCTCTCTGCCCCTTCCCCGCTCATGCTCTGTCTTTCTCTGTCTCAAAAATAAATACAAACATTAAAAAAAAATTAAGAAAAAAAGACTTCTAAAGAGTCCTCATGAAAGTAAATCGCTTAAACCCATTAAAATACTAGTACTTTTTGTTAACAAAAACTATCTATTTACTCTTGTACTTGTGTGGCCATTTCTGTACATGGTATCCAAAATAGATGCAAATAAATCTAGACATTCGTCAGAATACCTGTAATTTGAGCCCTCACTGATTTCTATTTTCATTTGCAAGATTACATAAATTTTAGTTTTTCAATATAAAACCAGCTAAATGAAATCTTTCACCAGTGTGTTTAGGGTTCTACTGTTTACTCCTATCAAAGCTCAGATTTACAGTTGACTTTTTTCTTGACAACTAGAATAATTCAATGTGTGTGTGTGTGTGTGTGTTCGTGTTCCCTGCTTTCACAGGGCTGACAGAATAAGCAAAACGCAGACCATCCCTGGAAGCCTGGATATTGCTGTGGACAACATTCCTTTGGAGCATCCAAGTATGATGATGATGATGTCATGATTTGCTTGTAGAGTTCTGAATAGTTAGTGGTCTTTTGGTTGGTTGGCTGGTGGGTTGGTGGGTTGGTTGGATAGTTGGTTAATTATAATAGTTTGGGAGGTTTTTTTTCTCAAAGTTTGGGATAAATGGAATTCGTTATTCTACAGAAATTCGGGGCTTCTTATTTTCCCATTAAGACAAACTGTAAGTATGATAGGAGAGGAACTATATTCAGTGTAACCTAATATTTATCTGGTTTAATACCATGCATCCAGCAAGGTATTAAATTATGTCATTTAATCCTCAAAACCCTGGAGGGCTGCAAATGAAGAATGGCAGGTTCAGATAGATGGATAAAGCAATAACCCATAATGGGAGAATTTATATTCTATTCAGTTCCTCTGACTCAAAATACAGGGCTGGCCCCCCGACACTGTGCTGCCAGAGGGGTCCTCTGAACACCGTGGATAGCCACCCAAGTGACCATGTGGTGATTAGAACTGGAATATTTTTAGACTCTGTTATTACCCAGAGAGCATGTATCTTCCTCAGAATATGGTCAAAAGTCCCATTTATGTCAGTGAAAATCTGAATTTTAGAAGGAGCTTTTATTAGACTTATAAATAAGAATCTCAGAATTTATTTCTCAAGGCGTGAGACTGGTTTGTGTAGTTTTGTTACTTCTGATTATGCCTTCTAGTGACTTTCTCAATGATGCAAAGAATGAATAAAGGCATCCTAAAATGAACTACAAACAGAGAGAGGATTATTACTGCAGGATATTGAATTCCCATTAACACTATGAGGTTTTTCATTCTTATAATTTTTCCACAAATCATTTTAATATTGAAATAAAATGAGCATTCTAAACTAAGCCATGGCTCCAGATCACTTTTATATTGATTGGGGTGGAAAAGCAGAGAATAAACTAAGCCATTGCCTCTACCTGATTTGTGGGATGTGTCTTTTATTACCTGTAGAAGAGAAAAATAACAAAAGAGAAAGCTAAAATAATCTGTTTGAAATGACTGTAGGACATTAGAGAAACTTGGACGTATAATAAAAATACCATAATTGGTTTTTTGGGGAAAAAAATGTAATCTGATTCCCAAGCATATTTAGCTAACCATTTTGCTTTCTTGAACACAGGAAAATTCCAGATGGGGTAAAGAAAGGTAGAAGGCCTTCCTGTCTTCCAGTAACCACAACATCAGCCTCCAAACTATTTAGTGACCTAAGTTTTGATTTATAAAATTTAAATTGTTCTTTTTTTGTATTTTCCTTAGGCTGTTCCTACAAGGCTAGATTTTTAAAGATTGGAAAAACTGGAGAGAAAAATAGAATAGTTGTATCAAATAATGCAGAGGGGCTTCAGGCTTGTGTTGTGAAATCATTCCATAGAGAAAACTTACTATCAATCCATTAAGTACTACCCATGATAGACCCATTGGACAAAGTTTTGTTTGGTCATATATCAATATGTGTAT
This sequence comes from Acinonyx jubatus, assembly GCF_027475565.1. Lineage (NCBI taxonomy): Eukaryota > Metazoa > Chordata > Mammalia > Carnivora > Felidae > Acinonyx > Acinonyx jubatus. The sequence continues at coordinate 204,714,413 of NC_069381.1, read as the reverse complement.
TATTTTTATGTTACAGTAAATGCCAGTGGGTTAATCTTTATAATCGCAGGTTAACGTGCTTGGAGAATCATTAACTAAAATTTACTTTCTATGTGAAGCCTAGTGCACAAAGAAAATAGTTATAAATCCATCCAAAAGATTTACCAATATTTTGAGACATCAGTTTGAATATTAAATAGCTTATCTGTCATCTTTTCCTCCTACAAATTTTTCATGCTAGCATAACTTAACATAAACTCCTTTACTTGGGGCTCTTGGGTGGCTCAGTTGGTTAAGCGTCTGACTCTTGGTTTAGGTTCAGGTCACGGTCTCACAGTTCATGGGTTCAAGCCCCACATCAGGCTCCATACTGACAGTGTGGAGCCTGCTTGGGATTCTGTCTCTCTCCCTCTCTATCCCTCCCCTACCCTCTGTCTCTTGCTTAAAATAAATAAACTTTAAAAAATAAAATAAAAATTCCTTTACAAATGGAGTTTCTATTTCAACTGGATTCATTTTAAAATATGTTAAGTATTGTTCACTTTAAACAATCAAGTTAAATGACAAACTCTTATTTTCTGATTTTTAAAGACTGTGTAACATCGTCCTTTATCCCTGTCAAGCCTTTCGATGTGACGGCTCAACCAGAACCCACGGTGGAGGTGGAAGAATTTGTTTACGACTCAACAAAGTATTGTCGTCCTTATAGAGTATACAAAAATCAAATTTACATTTACCCCAAGCACCTCAAGTATGATAGCCAGAAATGTTTCAACAAGGTACAATATACTTCCAAGATGTTATGCTCTCTCTGAACCCTATTGAGACCATATTAAGAGGGTTTTTTGAAAGTTCAAGTACAAATTATCATAGGTCAATATTTTGGAATAAAATCCATTTGCAGAAAATGCTTCATAAGGGACAGTGATGAGTTTCACCTTAAAGGTGCTTAAGGACGCACCGTATTATAACATATTAATAATCCTTTCTAAAATCAGCCCTAAATTGTTTTGTTCTAGACTTCTCTTATTTTCAGTTTCTTAAGATACTCCGAAAATAGCACACCTGCCTCCTTTTGATATGAGTTTTTTCTTCCTTTTAAATAATATCTCCAAAGCCTTCTGCTATTTCTGAACACTGTGGATACTGTCACAAGAAAGTGTCGGGCATTATACATTTTTCAGACTTAATTAGAAGCTACTTATTTTAGACGTTTGGATTGTTTTTTTGGTGTTATTTAACAGGAAATTACAATTTCCATTTTCCCTCTCTGTAATTTTAGGCTCGAAACATAACCGTGTGCATTGAATTCAAAAACTCTGACGAAGAAGGTGCCAAGCCCGTGAAGGTGAGCCAAGTCTTCACGGGGACCCAGCATCCAGGGGGAGGGCAGGTGCCCAGGTTCTTTTTGCCACCAAGGAGCTTTTTATCTGAATGTGATTGAAAGAGCAGCAATTTGGGGCACCTGGGTGGCTCAGTCGCTTAAGCGTCTGGCTTTGGCTCAGGTCGTGATCTCGAGGTTCATTGGTTTGAGCCCTGCGTCCAGCTCTGCGTTGGTATTGCAGAGCCTGCTTGGGATTCTGTCTCTCTCCCTCTCTCTCTCTCTCTGCCCATTCCCCACTTGGGCGTGTGCTCTCTCTCTCTCTCTCTCTCTCTCGCTCTCTCTCTCTTCTCAAAATAAATAAATAAACTTTAAAGAAAAGAAAAAAGAAAGAGGAGCAATTCAATACATCTGTTTTAGATTTCCTAAAATGTGCCTGATCTAATAGCCATCATTAACTGCATCTACTGGAAAGGCCGGACTTGTAGCCTTGCTTAGCTTTTCACGATATGGGAAAAACGAAACCATTCTAGTGTGACTAAATGCAAAGATTCCCCTTTAGAAGACTGCCCTCTTCAGAGATTAGCCCGCCTCTCAATTCCTCATCCTTGACTTCAAATGCCACATCCCAGCGGGCCCTCATGCGGCCTGTGTGGCAGCGCTGCTGTGTAGGAGCTTGATGGCTGGTGCAGCGGGCCTGTGGGATGCCCACATCCAGGGAAGGAAAGTGTGGCCCAGCAACCGAGGAGCTGGGAAATGGCTCTGGATAGTCGGTCCCGGCAGTTGATCGCATGATTTAATAAGATCCATCAGACCACGCGGTTTATCCAAACTGCATACTGCGACTGGATGTCATTTTTCAAAGTTCACATTTGATGTAGACTGTTTTTCTGTAAGGGACTTCAAACAACAAAGAGTAACCCATAAAAAGAGAGGATAATTCTTTTCGGTGGGCCTGTGGCCAGATCTTCCCAGTTTCTAGGAGTCAGAGGAATGAAATAGTGAGGGACAAAGCGAATTCCTAACTCACCCCTGCAATTATCTGAGATAATCTCTTACAGCACTCTGTCAGGTACCAATCCTGTTCTCAGTACCGAGGAGGTTTGCAGCATTATTCAGAAGAAGAAGAAGAGTCAATGTCACGGAGAAAGAGTTCTTTAAAATAGTCTTGAGCCACCATCGGTATCTGTAGGTTCCAAGTTCCGCAGTAACATTAGTGAGCATCAGGAGAGACAAACTAAGCAAAATGGAATTTTCAAGCAAGCAAAGGCAACGGCCAGATGGCAAGCACAGCAGGCCTGCTAGTGTAGTGTTGAAGGGGAAAATTCTAGCAATGGCAGGTGTGTGGGTCTCCTGTTTCATTGTGTTCTAAAGGATCACGCAGAGGGGTGCCTGGGTGGTGCAGTCGGTTAAGCGTCCAACTTCAGCCAGGTCACGATCTTGCGGTCCGCGAGTTCGAGCCCCGCGTCGGGCTCTGGGCTGATGGCTCAGAGCCTGGAGCCTGTTTTCGATTCTGTGTCTCCCTCTCTCTCTGCTCCTCCCCCCGTTCATGCTCTGTCTCTCTCTGTCCCAAAAATAAATAAACGTTGAAAAACAAATTTTTTTTTAAATAAAAAAAAAAAAGATCACGCAGAGATCAGCAGGCTGCAGAAGAGGGACCCTGATCCTTGGGCGAAGGGAGCTTTTAAGCTAGCTGCCTAGGAAGTGCCATATGACATCCCCTGGCTGGGAGAGAATAGTAATGCAATATGGTGAAGACTGGAACCAGCCCTATCCTTCCACCTCAGAATTCTTGGTTGCGAGCTGGCATGTCAGGGACTGGGGTCCAGCCAGACCTATGGTCACCGGGGACTCACTACCTTGGACTCTAAACGAGAGCTGGGTACCGTGGGCCCCTTCCGCAAGCCATCCTGCAGGAATCAGAATGGAACAAATTAGCTCTTATCTCCTGGGCAATCAAAAGTTAGGTAATGAACTGATTCAGGTGTTCAGCATTGATGTAATGGCTGCATGATGAATTAAAGCCTTCACATTTTCTTCAGCAGCACCCTGGTATCATAAATACAAGGCAGCAGGTGAAAGAAGTTCAAGGTTAATTAGATGTCAGCTAAGCCTGGCAAGGTGTCACAAAATTCGTCTTTGTTCCAGGATTGGTAACTGAAGGGTTGTGACATTTGTGTGTGTGTGCTCGGGGTTAATTTCAGACACTCATAACTATTCACCTCATAACTTTTTAAACAGTGTATTTATGGAAAACCTGGAGGGCCTCTCTTCACCTCAGCTGCCCACACAGCAGTTCTGCACCATTCCCAGAATCCGGATTTCTCTGACGAGGTAAGGCCCAGGCCTCCACAGCCCCCAGCAGCTCCTCACAGGATGGGTGAGTGGGTCAGGAAACTCACGAAGATAAACACTCTCTGGACCACATCTCAGACTGAGAGCCTGCCTTGACTGTGGTTTGCTTCACTGAGATTTAGAAACTGTATTCACTGACAGTCGTTCAGGGAGTTATGTTGCAAATTCAGACGTGTCCGCGTAGGATTGCCCTTCGAAAATGCGGTATTTTTATGGCATCGTTCTTTTTGAGTGAGGATATTTTTTTTCTTTTATCTCACTGCTCAGTGTAATCAAGATTGTGTTCGATAGCTTTACCAATCAATAGCTGCATTTCGGGTCATAATGGAAAGAACGTAGGAACAGACAGGAGTGTGAGCCAACACTCGCTGCTGACCTATGTGAACCCAAGTGATCTTGGATCCCCTCGGCTCTAAATGTAGCATAGAACAAGACCTGCCCTGGCCAACTCCTAAGCCTCTCTCTCTTATTATGTGCCAGGCCTCATGCCATACTCCATATTTGCATCGTCCCAATCCCCACAGCGTCCTCCAGAGAACCAGAGCGGGTAGGGGGAGATCGATGTGTACAGATGGGTAGATTTATTATACGGGATTGACTCACGTTGTTCTGGAGATGAGAAGTCTCGTGATGTTCCGTCTGCAAGGCTGAGACCTTGGAAAAGCCAGCGGTAGTGTCCGAAGGCCTGAGAGCCAGAGAGCCTCTGATGTAGACCCCAGTCCAAGTCTGATGGCCTGAGACGAAGGGCACCAAGGGCAGAGAAAATGGGTGTTCTAGTTCAAGCAGTCGGGCAGAGAGGGAATTCCTCCTTCTTCTGCCATTGTGTTCTATTTGGCCCTCATCAGATTGGATGACGAAAACCCGCACTGGGGAGGGCCGTCTGCTTTGCAGTCCTCCATTCAAATGCTCCACTCTTCCAGAAACACCCTCACTCACAGGCACACCCAGACATGATGTCCCAACAGCTGTCTGGGCATTCTGCATCCCAGTCAAGTTGACATAAAATTAACCTTCACACCTTCCTACTTTGTGGATAAGGACCCTGGGGCTCAGAGAAGTAACTTGGCCAAGGGCACACCACTAATAAGTGATCATCAGAGTTCAAACCAGGGCATGTGACTCTGGGGCCTGAAGCTTCGCCACTCTGCTCTAAGACATGTAAAAGCACTAAGTGAGGGGTGTCTGGGTGGCTCAGTTGCTCAAGCGTCCGACTCCTGATTTTGACTCAGGTCATGATCTCAGTTTGTGGAATTGAGCCCCACGCTGGGCTCTGGGCTGACAGCGCAGAGCCTGCTTGAGATTCTCTCTCTCTCCCTCTTTCACTGCTCCTTCTCCACGGGTGGTCTCTCTCTCTCAAAATAAATCAATAAACTTTAAAAAATAGACAAAACTGATCAGGCCAGTGATAAATTACTACACACAGGTCAGCTTGTGTTATAAAGAGACTCAGATAAACAAACTTTGATTAAATTTAATTTCTGACTGCAAAGCAAAGGTGTAATGCAACCTGCTGATTCAGTGTCTGGGTTTAAAAATATCACATCTTTTTATGAGTTTCCTATTGCTTCTATATAGTAAATCACCACATTTGGTGGCATAGAATAACCCATGTTCCAGTTCTGGAGGTTGTAACTCTGAAATGGGTCCCACGGGGCTGAAATCAAGGTGTCAGCAGGCCTGCAATCCTTCTGCAGGTTTTAGGGATGACTCCTTGACTCACCTTTCCCGACTTCTAGAGGTTTCTGCAGGCCTTGGCTGGTGACTCTCCGGCAGATGTTTCGTCACTCTGACTTCTTCTTCCCTTCTCATATCTCTGACTCCAACTTCCCTCCAATAAGGACTTTGTGATTACATTGGGCCCACGTGGTACTCCAACGCAACCTTTCCATTTTAAAATCCTTAATTTCACCCCTTTCGAAAATCCCGTTTAGTGTGTCTACAGATTCTGGATATCAGAGCAGGGAGGACATATTTGGGGGAGCTGCCATTCTCCCTTCCACACCTTAGTCCACATCAGTCATTTTTAAACTAATTAAGGAACCTCAGTGAGACCACAGACCTCCCTTCACCTTATCTCCTTCCTCCACATCCATTTAATGCACTTAAACTTTTTTCCCCATAGATTCAAGACAGAAGTGAAAAAAATTTAAGGTAAAGGGCTATTACCACATTACAGAATATTTATTTTATTGGCTGACCCCTTGGAAAAATCCATCTGAAAGATGCATCTCTGTAGACATCTAAGATTTTTTTTAAGGATGTTCTCACTGTTAACACTGGCTTTTAATCTCTCTTACACTCATGTGCTTCCCGGAATTCTTGTAAAAGCCATGAACTTTTCCACAGGAGAACATGTATATAATGAACAGCCTAGTGAACTGTGCAGTGCCGACTCAAACCTAAAGTTGCATTCATTGCAAAAATTGATAGAAATTCTTTCAAGGCATTGTTCTCAGTATAACGTAAATATTTGCAGTATTTGAGTGAAGGATGTTTACATTAATAGTTAATTGGAATTCTTGAGAGCCTACTACGTTCCCATATGCCCTTTATGTTGTCTTAAAAAAAAAAAAGAAAGAAAATTTCTTCTGGCATGTAACTAATTATTGTATGCTCTTCAACGTACATTGGCTTTTGTTACCAGGTTAGCATAGGGGCATATAAAGAATGTGTAAGCTTGTAAACCATTCTAATTCCGACGCTCTCAAATTTTACCATTCATCAGAATCACCTGGAAGGCCGGTTACAACACAGATCGCTGTAACCCACCCCAGATATTTGGATTCCATATGTCTGGACCGGGGCCTGAGAAGTTGCATGATACCTGTTAGAACAGGTTTCTAGATGATGTTGATGTTGCTGTTTGAGGGACACCATTTTCAAAACCAGTGTAGTAAATCCTTTCCTGAACAATGTGAAAACATATTAGCTACATAGGTGCACAGAGAGTGTAATAAATGAGCCGGCAGATAATTTGCATGGCTTTCTATCACCTTATTGCTTGACTATTCTGGAAACTACCTAGTTGCTGATACTGAGTTGAATGTAGCTTAACATGCGTGAGATCCTGGGATTCCAGCCTTAAGTAGTTATCAAAACACATTATTTCTCGTCCAGACGATCTTATTGCTAATTAGACCATACTCCTCGTGAGTCAAACCCCTGTAACATCTCTCAACTGGGTGCCTACATGTGCATCGTCCTACTTCACAAGGCTTTGGGAGAAATTAAATGACAATGTATGTGGCAGAGATTTGGAAACTGAAAGGCACTATAAAATATAGAGGGTCTCAAAACATTTCCTTTTGAGAACATGGGGTATTCTCCTAAGTACTTTTTTAACATATGTCAACTTTATGTTTTATATTTATTCAGAAGCATTCTTTATGTAGCTACAGAATGACATCTTCACAAAACAGCTCATTACTTAGTCACCATGATAACACATTTCGTAAGTGTTTTTTTCGTTAGGTTCAAAAAGGGATAGATTCTGTGCTTAAGTTACGTCATTTCCTACTGCCACATTTCTCAGCAGCATATCTATGAATCGCCTGGGGATCTTATTAAAATGCAGATTCTGATTCCACGTGTCTGGGGTAGTGTCCGAGACTGTGCATTTCTAATGAGCCCCCAAGTGATGCTCATTGGTCCAGGCACACAATCTGCGAGGCAAGGGCTCAGGTCACCCAGTGTATGTGCCTTGCTGATAGGTCCTCAATCTGTGCCTTGTGTGTGTGTGTGTGTGTGTGTGTGTGTGTGTGTGTGTGTTTAATCCATTCTCTACTGGCTAAATTATCCAATGAGAAATACTACACCTTCCAAATTATCATCATCACCACAGTAAAGAAGTAAAAATATCAGCCTCTTAACACATGACTGCTAGCAGGATAGATATTCATTGAGAGTCAAATCAATGTTTCTACCACGAGGTAGGAAACACGGAACTCAGTTCCAGTAAAAGAATTTTTAAAAGGTCAAGGTGCCTATGCTGTGTCTTTCCCTGACCCCAGGCAAATGAGTTTAATCTCAGTCCAGCTATGATCTCTTTCATTGCAGGTGAAAATCGAGCTCCCAACACAGCTCCATGAGAAACACCATATTTTGTTTTCTTTTTATCACGTCACTTGTGACATAAATGCCAAGGCTAACGCCAAGAAAAAGGAGACTCTGGAAACATCAGGTACTGACGGGCAGCATTCCGAGACAGCTTCACAGGGGGTCTGTGGGACTTGCATTGGGGAGTATTTTAAAGCTATGATTTATTAAAATTTTTAGTGAAGTTTTATATTCATAAGTGACTCATAACTTTGTTTTTGGTCCTCACCACGGAGGTTTGTACTCAGAAGTTTTCTCTTTGTTCTTCCTCTGCACAGTTGGGTATGCTTGGCTTCCACTGATGAGACATGATCAGATTGCTTCTCAAGAGTACAATATCCCAATAGCAACAAGCCTGCCTCCTAATTATTTAAGCGTTCAAGATTCTGCGAGTGGGAAGGTATTGAGTGATGCATAATGTAAGGGAAAAAAGAAATACATGAGCTACATGGCACCAGGTTATCTTCTGTCTGCCGTTTAATTTAACCCAAAGGCCACGGTGTATGTATCCATCGTAGTGATGAGTCATGTACCCCACAATATCTCAAGCGTCTTGTTTAGTTTCTGGCCAGGAGAAATGATCTATTAGAATGACTCGCTGATAACGGTCTCACTCCCCAATATTGCCAACTATATTCGCATCTTTTCTTTCCCATCCCTAGAGTCATGGAAGATGATGTCATGGGTCAGGACAGCCAATTAACATAAGCTAAATAACCTGTTTAGTTTCTTTTCTCAAGTTGCCGCAGCGACGGTAACGCGCCCTTTTTTACAGCATGGCGGAAGTGACATTAAGTGGGTCGACGGTGGAAAGCCTCTCTTCAGAGTGTCAACATTTGTGGTGTCCACAGTGAATACTCAGGTGAGCGTGTTGTCCTTAAATGTCAGCATCCAGGTGAGCGTGTTGTCCTTAAATGTCAGCATCAGCCCCAACACGTGCGATCAGCGGGGGGCTCCTGTATTCACGGAAGGGGACTCCCCATGTCACATGCTGTCAGAGAGCAGGTGACTGAAAACTGCCAAGGCAGAATGTCTGCAGCATAATTTTATGCCTCTCCGAGAAGAGAGAGAATGTCCCAACCCTCCAGAACCAGGGACTAGAGTATCGGAGGTGTCTTTGTCAGGTTGGTGCCCACCCCCCTCCTTGAAATATGGTTTGCTTCCACAGACAACACCCACGTGTCAAACATGGCGAAGGTTAAAATGGAAGAATTTGGATCTTTACCTCAAAACTAAGTCTGACTCCCAGGGCCTATCCAGTGCTCCGAATGCCAAGGCATCCGCTCCAAACGCAGAATTGCGTCTCAGGGCCTCCTCGGCCAAATTCGGCCTCAGTGACCCTGCACAGGCCACCCCACCCTTGCAGTCAGTATTTTTGTCATCAGGAGAATGGTGACGATAAAATCTACCTAAGGTTTGGGGAAGGATCAAAAGGAGAAACCACGTGTGAAAATATCTCAGGAACTTCAAAATGCTCTCCAATTGCAATTACAGTCATTGCTAAATTACCACAGGCTCGCCCCTTCCGTTGCCTGGCAGTTTATTTTACTACACTATATGGACTTTTATGATGACAAATTATAAATTACAAAGCAGATTCCTACAAGTATATAGACTACGGATTTCTCCGTGAGTTGCTAATTACTTGGTTGCTAAGAAAAATGAAACAATCCGGGGATTACACACATAACGGACCAGAATTTCCCTCGGTGACCTCTGGTTCCTCAAGCCAGATTTAGCCCTCTTGCCCAGTCCTCTACCCAAACTCTTCAAACCCATTTGGTCTCCGATGCCATCCCCCCCTGGGGCACGTCCCACACAACGGTCCTTCCCCACCTAATCCTGCCTTTCTGTACCTCAGAATACCAGTGTCTCTTTCTCACACTTCCGGCCGCTTTCCTCCCCGCAGCCCAGGTGTCTGTCTGACTCACCACCACTCACCTTTCTCTTACTGCCCCTTCCACCGCCCACGTACGCGTTGCCCTGTGGGGGATACATTCATCTTTCCTCAAGCACAGGACTTACCTCAGTGATCAACCGCCCAGGCCCTCTCTTGCACCGTGTCTCCCAACTGCCTAGCGTCCCGTTTGACACTCAGCCCTCCTGGCCAGGAAGGCAGTCCCTCCTTCTCTTCCTCCCCTCCCCACATGGGCCTGGTCAGCGCTTACCCATCCTTCAGACCCAGACTCAAATGTCACTTTCTCAAAGAAGCCCCTCCCATTCCCGGACCCCTCAGACAGGCCCCGCCATCTTGTCATACACCCATATGGCACCCTGCTTTCCTGTGAAGCACTTACCTAACTGTGACCAAGTAGCTATGTGTTGAAATTGTGGTATGGTGCCAGTCTCCCTGGCGTAATGGAAGGGACTGGGTTTTCCTGGCCCTCCACTCCATCCTCCGCACCTGCCAAGGGCCTGGCACAGAGTCAGCTTGCAGTAAGTGATTGTCCAATAGATGAATAAATGAAGTGAAACTGAAAGTATCACACACACACACATGCACACCAGAGGGAACCCTGAGGGAAACCCAAGTCACAGATGCGCTTCTAGAATCAACAGATACATCCAGATACACATCCAGAATGTGTATCTTCACTAAAATTCTGTGTCTCGCTTTCTGACTGTATAACTCTGACCTCAGCTCAGAACTTAGAGAATCTCCAAGCTGCCACCTTCTTCAGGAAATAGCATGAAAGGATGTATTAGTTTGCTGTGGCTGCGGTAACAAAACACCACAGACTGGGCAGCCTAAACCACAGAAATTTATGTTCTCACGGTTCTGGAGGCTGGAAGTCCAGTATCGAGGTGTCAGCAAGGTTTGTTTCTTCTGAGGCCTCTCTGCTTGGTGCATAGGTGGTCACCTTCTTGCTGGGTCCCCTCGTGGTCTTTCCCTGTGTGCCAACACACATCTGGTGTCTGTCTCTGGGTCCAGATCTCCTCTTTTATAGAGACATCAATCATACTGGATTAGGTCCACCCTAACTGCCTCATTTTTAAATTTATAATTGTCTCTCTAAAGAGCTTATCTTTAAATACGGTTACATTCTGGGGCGCCTGGGTGGCTCAGTCGGTTAAGCATCTGACTTCAGCTCAGGTCACGATCTCACGGTTTGTGAGTTCAAGCCCCGCATCGGGCTCTGTGCTAACCGTTCGGAGCCTAGAGCCTGCTTCGGATCCTGTGTCTCCCTCTCTCTCTGTCCCTCCCAGCTCACGTTCTGTCTCTCTCTGTCTCAGAAATAAAAATTAAAAACAATTTAAATATAGCTACATTCTGAGTTAGTGGAAGTTAGGACTTCAATGTATGGATTGTGGGAGAACATAATTCCCCCCATAACAAAGGGTCCAAGTCATTTTTATCTCATCAGGTTAGTGTGAACTGCCTCATTTTTTATTAGCTCAGACATTTTAAGCCTGCAAATGTCCCTCTGCATCTTAAGAGTACATCCTCTCTTGTGTGTTAAGAAATATGTAAGAAAACTATCTAGAAGTCTGTGGAAAAACCAGGAAGATGCAAGAAGGCAATTTAAAAAGGGGGCACCTGGGTGGCTCAGTCGGTTAAGCATCCGACTTCCACTCAGCTCATGATCTCACGGTTCATGAGTTCGAGCCCCGCATTGGGCTCTGTGCTGACAGCTCAGAGCCTGGAACCTGCTTTGGATTCTCTGTCTCCCTCTCTCTGCTCTCTCTCCCTCTCTCTCTCTCTCTCTCTCTCCTCAAAAATAAACAAAAACATTTAAAAATTAAAATTAAATTAAATTAAATGATGAGGGGAACAGAGCCAAGGAAAGTGCTTCTCCAGTCACTGTCATGTGGCTGAGAAGGAAAACATACCTATGAGGAAGAAATAAGAGAGAAAGCAGGCTTGGTGGTCCAGGCAGAGCCTTCAGTGTGCCAGAATGTCTAGCGGAAACGAAAGCGTTCATTCTCAATCCTTGATAAAGTACCTGCTCATTGATGCGTCGGTTCTACAGAAATACTCGCACCGCCCATCGCCATGATTGCGTCACCGGAAATAAACGCTTTCTTTCCTGATTCAGGATCCCCACGTGAGCGCGTTTTTCCGACAGTGCCAAAAAAGGGAGAAAGATATGTCTCAGTCGCCTACCTCGAATTTCATCCGCTCTTGTAAGGTAACAGTGACCTGCAAACAGTTTCAGTGTCTCCAAGGTAGAAATGGGGGAAAGGGGTCTTTCCGGTTTCCAGCGAGTAGCAAACTAAGAGGTTACTGCCCTTGAAGATTTTTAGATGCCTTATCAATTTCAGAGAGTAAATGGTTATGTCTCAGTGCCTGGTTTTTGTGTGTTGCTTAAAAAACTAGCAGAGATCAGGGGTTTTTTCCAAAAGAAAAATGGTTGAAAATCAGAATCAGTTGATTTTAAATTAAGTAATTATATAAAGTGCCCTTGCAACATCACCCCCATGCCTGTGTGCCCTTGCCAAATGCAATGAAGAATAAAGCCAAAGGAAGGTGAGCTACAGCGTTCATATTTGAGTTCTAAAAAAACAGCAGCAGAATGTGCCTTAAAATTCATCGGTGCCTTTTTTTTTTTTCCTACCAATTTACACAGAACTTACTGAATGTGGAAAAGATTCACACAATCATGAGTTTTCTGCCTATAATCTTGAATCAGCTGTTCAAGGTGCTGGTACAGAGCGAGGAAGACGAAATAAGTACAGCCGTGACCAGGTATCTATCACACGGTCTCAGGAGAAGAGATCTTCCAGTCCGTGGTTGCACCAAACTGATTGCAAGAGAATGACCACTACTCGCATGTGCCTGCGTTTCATTTGAACACAGATCTCAAATCTTAAGTATTTATCACTCTTGACTTCTTGCTTTCAAGTCATTTGTTAGTATCATTTGGATAAAGTTTTAGACCTCTTTTTTTTTTTACTCTTTCTTCTGTTTTATCATTAAGCTTTTTGTTTAGAGATAATTAGAGATTTGCATTCAGTCATAAGAAATAATGCAGAGAGACCCCATGTTCCCTTTACCCAGTTTACCAATGGCAACATCTTGCAAAACTGTAACACAGTATCACCACCAGGATATTGACATTGATGGAATGAGGATACAGAACAATTTCCATCACCCGGGAATCCCTCATGTTGCCTTTTTATAGCCACAGTTACTTCCATCATATCACATCACATCCCCACCCCATCCCTGGTAACTACTAATCTGTTAAAATTTTAGATAGATAGATAGATAGATAGATAGATAGATAGATAGATAGATAGAGATATGAAGGAGAGCTGGGGATTTTTCCAGTTTTTTGTAGATTCTAGGTGAACACAAGATTTTATTTTTCAGATTAATAGCCAATGCAATTGCTGGGTCATATGATAATTGCACGTGTAGCTTTTAAGAAAACACTGAATTGTTTTCCGGAGTAGCTGTACCATTTTGCATTCACCCTAGACTTTTTTTAAGATTTTTCTTAAATTGTTCTCACTTTAAATTTGTCTATGCTACATTCTTCCAACATTACTAATCTGTCTAATGACTCTGACAATCATAATTTCCTCTCCATAAAGATACCGTTTTAAGTTAGTTAAAGGATCATATATTTCTAATGTTCAGTGTTTTAAAAATATTAGTCACAGAATTCTAGGAAGAAAAATTGCTATTAACATTGAAATGTGTCCAGAACTTTCCTAACTCATAAGCATATTATTAACCTCTTCCAGAATGAGGGTTTTTAGCCTCATTTTTATTTTTTAATTTACATATTTAAATGCAAGTTAATTAATATACAGTGTCATATTGGTTTCGGGAGTAGAACCAGGTGACTCATCACTTACATATGACACCCAGTGCTCATCCCAACAAGTGCCCTCCTTAATGTCCATCTCCCATTTAACCCATCCCCCCACCCTGCTCCCCTCCAGCAACCCTGTTTGTTCTCTGTATTTAAGAGTCCCTTATGGTTTGCCTCCCTCTCTGTTTTTATCTTCGCTTTCATTTTTTTTTTAATTTTTTTTTTTTACATTTTATTTATTTTTGATAGACAGAGAGAGACAGAGCACAAGTGGGGGAGGGGCAGAGAGAGAGGGAGACACAGAATCTGAAGCAGGCTTCAGGCTCTGAGCCGTCAGCACAGAGCCTGACACGGGGCTCGAACTCACAAACCGCGAGATCATGACCTGAGCTGAAGTCGGACGCTCAATTGACTAAGCCACCCAGGCGTCCCTCTTCATTTTCATTTTTAAAGTAGAGCCCTGAAGCTCTGAAAAATTAATGCCTAATCGTTCCATGAGAGCCAGTTCTGGACCCAGTTCCCAACTGTACCTTCAGTTGAGGCTCTTTCCAGTATGAATATATGGGTCTTTGTTGACAAGACTTCTCAATATTTCGGCGGATAGATCTGTTGAAAATGTGAGACATTCTAAAACATCAGTCACAGCCATAGAGCAACTGGAGGTATGCATGTGAAAACAATCAGCCCACACCACTGCTGCTATTAGAAACTCAGCAGCTAAGGAGGGAAATAAAAAAAACAAAACCCTGAATCTTAACCTCATCGCTTTCCGCAAAAACATGTGTAGCACCTCTGTGTTGAAAGGAAAGGTCCTCTTAAATGGACTATGATAATCAATTGGAAGTTAAACGTCTTGAGTTTTAATCAGGTACTAAAACTGATCCCTTTTCCAAGAAGGCAGTGTCTTCAAACGGGCAAGCCATAGAAGTCTCCAGTGGGACAGTGCAGCCGTAAGATATTACTTCTATCTTAGTGTTTCGAGATTTCAGGGTTGGAAATAGTTAATAGGTAATAGGGATATTAAATATCCCGTATTGGGGGATGAGAGGAGGTATCTGAAATTGGTCCATGCGTTCATTCAGTATCTATTAAATACCCAGTTTATGGAACATACCAGTGACAACCCAAGTGGTATTTTCCCGCTTTCTCCAGAAAGGCCACTGAAGTTTTGTTTTTCCAGGGTTCTGACCGACATCGTGGCCAAGTGCCATGAGGAACAGCTGGACCACTCCATCCAGTCGTACATTAAGGTATGAAATCGACACTTGAACACTGGGCATATCCCCTTGTGCTGTGTGGTTTGTCTCATTTCCTGTCTGCAACAAGTAGGAAGTTTCTCCCGTTAGCTGGATGGGGCTTCCCCTCGGTAATATCAAGCATTCCCCTTAGCTACTTAGAACCCCATCTCTTCGCATTGATAACCCAGACGTGCTCTTTAACTATATAAATAACATGTACCTGTGCAAATGAAGATTTATACGGGGAGGAAGAGCAAAGAAAGAGAAGAGAAAATGAAAAAGTATTGCCCTTTTGAAGTCAACATTACAAATAAATGCAATTCCTGTGTATATTTAAGGAATATTTTTCCTGTTGGCTTGTTGAATGCTCTGTGTTTCTTCTGTAATGTTTTCTTAGCTCTTTTTATTGTTTTCTCAGGCATTATTTCATTTTCCCAGTTACTGTATATTTGTACCTGCTTCTGGTATGTTAAGTCCTTTATCCTCGGGCATGATCCACTAGCCCATTCCGTCATTGTGCACTGCTTCCTCCAGCCCTCCTTCGCCAAGTGTTCACTCGGACATGTTCATATTCTCATTTCCCGTTGGCCTGTGACTTAATGCCAGTGAACTTGTGATGATGTTTGCACATTAGAGTTCCTGCCTAAATGTCATCTTCTTGAATGAAAAGAAAGAATCCATCCAGACATGAATAAGAGTGCCTCATATTGCTTTCTAATGCATAAAGGAGCTAAATTTCTATTTTTTTTAATGCATACGATTAAATCTTTTTGAGACACAGACCTTTTTTAATTAAAAGAATTTATTCCATTAATATATACAAATGGACATATACTTATATAATTTAGGTGTCTAGAAAGGTGACTAGAGAAGAATTGGGGGGGAGGGCAGTTGTGCTAGAAATGTGTAAAAGACAAAAACAAAACTTCCTGTGAAATTTCATTCTGGAGGGAACCCCTCTGTGATACCATCGGTGAGGAATTTGTTCATGGCGGTTTTAGATCTGCATATTTTCTACCTGCCAGAAATGTTAGATAATCTCCCCAAATACCTAAGTATGACTTGTTCCCTTCCTTACAATAGTCCATATGCCAAAAATAGTCAGCCACTTCACAGTTATTTCCCTATTGTATAATTTTGCCCAATAATATGTACATTTCAGTTGTGGAAAGCCAGTTCGACCTACAAATTCTTTTTTTAGTTTGTTCTCTGAGACAGAATCATAGTGTACTTTGAGCAGGTATTGATGAATTTACGTTCAACAGAAATCATCTACAGGACTTTCACTCTCTCAGTGCTTACCCTGAGTTTTCCATTTCAATCTCCAAAGGGGCTAAGAAGAAAACAGTTCCCCAGTCCTTATTACACAAAGGCATCTCCATCTCAACACAAGTATTTGCCTTGTTCCAATGGGATCATTGAAAATTACATTAAGAACCCATGATGTTGTGACTATTTTTGTGACAGCCAAGGCAAGTCCCTTATAAGTCAGCTCTCAGACTCATTCTGTGATGCTCTTGGAAAGCTATATGGGAAGGCATCCTGATATGGTCTTTATTTTTGACCAGGATGTTTGAAATCTCCTGATGAGACCATTTGATTTTGTAATACAGGAGACTGCCTACTTAGTTTGCTTTGAAGTGGATGAAATTCAGGAATATACCTAAGTAGAATTCCAAGCTGATAACAATTCCTAAAGATATTTTATAAAATACTTTCACATACCTACAGCGAGCACACCCTAATAAATAGTATCAACAGTAATTTTACTCTAGAAAGAACACTAAACTAGCAAGTGGGAAATTAGATCCTAGTCGAGGTTAAATAGTTAACTAGAACAATCAGCCTCTCTTGACCTCATTTTTACTCCTGTGAAGTGAGAAGGATGAACCAGATGAATATCCAGCTCTATGATTCTGTTATTGGACTCCTGTTGCAATACATGGTTGACTGTCTGACCTTGACCAAGGAGTCTCATTTTTTTTTTTTATCCTCGGTGGGAAAAAAGAATTTCTTAACATGCAGATAGATATTAAGCCCCATACCTAGGTGCGTAATGAAAACTGATGGGCCGATGCCAATATATGCTTTTATATCTTTGAAAGATGTGCTATTCAATGGAACTTGTGTATATTCAGAAGCAAACTAAACACCATTTCAAGTTCAGTGGTGCTAAATGCTGCTAACTCACCCCATCTACAATATCCAAAATGCACACACATACACCATGTCTTTTTCAAAGATGGGTGTCTAAAGCCAATCTAATTAAATGCCATGGGTTATGGCAATTCATGGCACTGACATGTTCCAGCCAAAATTTTAAAATAAGAATATCCCAGGGCTAGTTGTAATGCTGTTGAGGCCAAATAACAGGGCATAGGACCAGGTAGTTGGGAGTGATATTACCCTCACATGAGTGGTAATTCATGAAGGAAAAAAAATCGTACTACTCTGGATTTTAGCTAGTTCCATGCATCTCTTAGCTTTGTCTTTCTCCTCTGGGATGAGCTCAGAGAAGTCAGCCTCCATCAGGGCCACTTAGGTGACAATGAGCTGCAAAGTTCAAATAAATAATGATAGATCCAAATGTGAATGTTCCTTTGCTTTGGGTTTCTTGCCTGCCTCCACTCTTGACGATAGCGAAGGCTGAGGGGTGAATATTGTGGAGAAATGACCTTCCTTGAGGCTAACCCTACTCATAAGTAAAATGTTACAATTCAGTGATGAGCATTTTATATTTAACATATGTGCATAAATTGGTACTGATACCCTTAAAATCTATGAAGGGATCCTGAAAACTAAAAACCATCTCATGCGCTCAGAAGTGCATACCAAAACCAGTCTTTTGAGAGAAAAAAAGTAAGCAACATTTGTTATCCTACTGATGGCCGATGTTCATGAACCCTTTGATAGCTGTGTCTGAGCGTGACATGATAGAACCTGGGCATGTGGGGAGCTCACGTACTGGCCTCTGGAAGGCACCTACTTCCCCACTTGGCTATTTGAGTGGGTGCTCTACCCTTTCAGGATGAAGAAATGCTACCATGCCACCTGTTACCAGTGGAAGGAAGGAGAAGGGGAAATGTGTCCTAAGTAGGTGGGTCAAAGCCCTCCGTGTTTCCTTGAACCTGCTAAATTTCTCTCTGACTCTCTTTTGATTTCTACACAAAGAGTTTCAAGGAGAGCTCAGGTGAGCCAAGCCCTACCTGTGCAAAGCCCTAAATAGGAACAGTTGTATACTCCTCTTATCATTGGGCCTTCATTTATTTCATGACGAAATCTGGCATGAGCAGATAATTTTGAGATATGAGTTATTCGTGTAACATAACTGTGGAAACTCCGGTTTTCTGTTTTGTTTTGTTTTTTTAAGTCTTTAACTTTTTTCCCTTTTTGGATTTTCTTCAGTTCGTGTTCAAGACCAGGGCATGCAAGGAGAGAACTATACATGAGGAGCTGGCTAAAAATGTGACTGGTCTTTTGAAATCCAATGACACCCCAACAGTAAAGCATGTCCTCAAGGTAAAGAATTTAAATGAAATTAAATTTAACATTTAACAATAAATGTTGTCAAGTTTCACTGTTAGCACCAGGGCTGGCTTGCTCCCACTCCCGGAAGGTGATGGGACTCATCGATTTTCATAGGTCATTTCTCTTACAGTTTCTAGCATAAACGCCATATTGAAACTGCCCCATATAAAACCATTAAGCACAAGAGATCTGTGTCAAAAGAACAGAGCTAGAATAGGCCCAAGTTAAGTCCTTTGGCCTAAAGACAAAAACGAATGACCGTTAATAATCCGAAACACTCAAAAATGCTAACTGTAGCAAAAATAAAGTTTGTTGGGTTTTTAGGGATAGTAAGAGGAAATGTACCAACAGAAGGGTTAATGCTGTCCTAATGAATACACTGACAACAGACAGGAAGCGGACAGAGCCACCACTGTTTGACCCTAGAATGTTGAAAAACACATGCATTCGTGGTACATAAAGCAGAGGTGGCGTGGGCCGCCTGGGTGGCTCAGTCAGTTGAACACCCAACTCTTGGTTTTGGCTCAGGTCGTCTTCTCGCAGTTCGTGAGTTTAAGTCCTGCTGGCAGTTCAGAGCCTGCTTGGGGTTCCCTCTCTCTCCCTCTCTCCGTGCCCCTCCCCTGCTCATGTTGTCGCTCTCTCTGTATCAAAATAAATAAATAAACTTTTTTAAAAAAGCAAAAAGAAAAGACGGTGAGAAGCTTATAAAGAGATAACTCTACATTATTATAGAAGCATGGATTTAGTCCCCAGCTAAATTAATTTTCTATCATGACTTGACAGATGGATGATTGATCAGCAGGTAGCTGGAAAGAGAAGGTGGGATCAATAAACCTCAACATGAGTTCCCTAAACTCAAATTATTCTAGGCCAAGCAGTTTGTTTAAATTAGTCTTATGAGTATATTCATTCTGTTTACGCAACAAAACTGCTCCGAGTGCCCCACCCCCCACAGGACAGGCACCAGCCTTAGCATTCGGCAGACATCAGAGGATAGAATAAAGACCTCTGCCCTTGGGAAGCTTGCATTCTGCTGGGGGATGAAAATGAGCAACTACAGACTTCAGAACCAAAATAATTAAATTGTGTGTTAGAAGGTGAGAAGTGGTATGGGGGAAAAAAAATATCCAGCAGGTAAGGGGAATCGGGAACGCTGGGGGTACAGAGTGAGGTTGGCAGTTTAAATAGAATGGTGAGGATAGAACTCACGCAGAAGGCGATACTTGAGCAAAAAGTGCAAAGGAAGTTGGGGAACTGGCCACGTGGGTGCTTGGAGAACAGTAAAGGTAGAGGGGACTCATGTATAAAATCGCAAGGCAGCGGCCTGCCTGGTGTTCCAGAAGGATGGCAGAGAGGCCAGTGTGGCTGGAGCCAAGTCAGCGAAGAAGAAAGGAGGAGGGCGGGAGTGGGGAGCACTGGTTGGCAGGTAGCCTAAGGCCTTGCGGGCTACTGCAAATTTGAGAGCCTTTAGAGGGTTGTGAGCAGGGGAGAGATGCAAGCTGACCTGAGTTTAAAGGGGCACCCTGATGGCTGTGTAAAGAGAGAATCCACTCTAGCAGGGGTGGAGTGAGGGTGGTATCAGGGTGCTCGGGGTGGCGGGGGGAGAGGTGCCTGCCAGAGAAGCAGGGTTCTGTAGGGAGAGTCCGCGCTCAGTTAAAAGACAAGGTCAAGGGAATGTTCGGAGAAATTACGTCTTCAGGAGATTTTGGTGATGTTGGGCCATGCCTTCCAGAAGGTGTGTCGGGAGATAAGAAGCAGTGGGATGTAAGAATGCAAAATGGACTATGTGGTACCTACAGACAATAGAGGGCAAGAAGGCGAGACTTCTGTTATCAGACAGAAACTGAGACCAAGGGCCTAATTCCATTAGTCCTGGTGGCCTCTAGGTAAACAGCAGAAGCAGACGAGACTGCTAAGGGGTAGAGCTTGATAGGCCTCAGCTGCCTTAAGAGGCAAATGTAGGGACACTTGGCATATCGTTAAAAATATCATTTTGGACACGATGGGGAAACGGAATGGTAACAGTGTGCCTTGTATTGTTATTTCTGACAACATGAATTCCATTTCCAATATCAAGTTTACTAAGAAACGACCCCTTCGTAAATCGAGAGCTGCCTTGTTCGAACACAGACCTCCTTTGTCCCTCATCTCAGTCAGACGTCTAGAGTCAGGACCGTGGACTCAGAAGCTCTTAGCAGTGTTGTGTGTACCAGCCTAAAGTGGATCTAATTCACGTGCCCCTCGATGGTAGACCAGAGAAGTAAATTGGGGTTGTGTATGTGATGGACTTCCAGCTAAATGAGTCAACGTAGATGGACCTCAGGACAGGATTTCTTGAATGAAAAAAGCAGTCATCGGACAATATGCACCGGATGATTCCGTTTCTGTGGCGTTCAGCGGCAGGCAAAAACTAAATTGTGCTTCAGTGTATACTATTGGTAGCAAAACTTTGAAGTAAAGCAAGGGAATAATTAGCACAGAATTCAAAATTGTTATCAGTGGTGGATAAAATGGAAGGGGAAAAGGACCAGGGAGGTATAGTCTTAACTGTACATATACAACATACACTTTTTGTGTCTGGGGTAAGTATGACCCTTAGACCCGAGAAAAGGGGACCTTCATCCTAGGACACGTTTTGGTCTTCTCCAGCTGCACCCCTCCCCAGAGGAAGAGGTGGGAGAGGAGCCAAGAGAAATGGCCACTGGGAGCCCCTACCTCCCCCTCTGGACCAAAAGGATTCCCAGGAGCCTCCCACCTTAAGGGCTTATCAGCTTAATCTTAGGCCCGCTGACGGCCTCTTTCCTACGTCCACCCTTCAGAGGGGAGATCTTGATGCCCGAGGAAAACTAGACCTACGGAGGGAGCAGTTTGAAGTGGGAGAGAGTTCGTGGACAGCAGTGTCTTATGCAGGCTTGACAGTCCCATGTGGGCAGGTGGTCCGTCCCGGTATGGGACAGAACGTCGGGCAAGAAGAGGGGTTAGGCCAAGGACCTGCTCTGTCTGTGCCCCCACATTCTGGCCCAGCGCTCCAAGTTGACGTGAAGTTCTATTTGACATGAAGTTAGGGGAATCAAACACACTTAATTTAACACTTTGTTAGCTTGACTTCAAACTTTTAGATGTTTCGCCATGTGGCTTTCATCTTTACTTTTGCCTCTGGCCCTGGAAATGCTAAGGAGAGGCCCACGTTGATATATTTTAATATAAAACGTTTTCTTTAGTTTTGCGTAACTGAAACAAATAGAACACTCCATGAATAAATATTTCATGAGATTGCTGTCTAATCAGCCGCATCCAGTAAACCAGTATCTTGTTTTAGTGCAAACATTCTTTAAGATGATTAAGCTGCTGAAATGTCTGGCATTTACTTTCACCACTGGAATTTTGATAACGATCGTCCTAACCTAATGGAGATATTTTATTGTTCTGATTCATTTCGTTTCAAAGAACACATTTTAAAATAAAGACTTTACAACATTACGTGTTTTAAAGGACAAAATCATTGTTATTTTACTATCACGTAATAAATTTCTTGCTGTCTTTTCTTTTCCTAACAGCATTCTTGGTTCTTCTTTGCAATTATCCTCAAATCAATGGCACAGCACTTGATTGACACAAATAAAATTCAGGTAAGAACATAGGTAATGCAACACAGTCCAACAATTGTGCTGATGAATACGCCCTCGTTAGTTCCATTTTTATTTGCTTTGTGAACCTTAGCGATCTGTGTCCGTTGCTTTTTAAGTGGGAGAAACGATTGTGTGCGTCAGTACAGGTCCTTCAGAAGCAGATGCCAGGACAGAATTAGAGGTGCAAAAGGATAGGAAGGAAGACCAAGACCAGGAAGATCTGACACCTGTGGAAGGAGAAGGAAGGAAAGAGGGCTGGCCAGAAAGAGCTCGGCAGTGAGAAGTTTTTAGCTGGGCCAATGGGCATTCTGAGAGCGGAGAATGTTCATTAGAAGAGTCCTGCGTGGGGCAGATGGTCTGCTTGTGGTATCTCTGCAAGCTCAGTTATGAACTTGGAGAGCCTTGGGAGACCATGGGCTTGGCATGAGCGCTTGGCGTTCTTCCCGGTAGATTTTGTCTCGAAAGAACAGCTGAGCTGTGCTCATCCATGGCTGCCATAGTCCATGGTTTGTGTTATGCATAGCACATGCTCCTGAATCTGCCCTTCTGCAGTTCCCATGGGCCTCGCTTCCTGAAAGGAAGTTTACAAGAGGGAGGCTAGTGGGATCAGCGGAAGCTCCTGTTATGGCAGTATGTCTCAGGGCGCCACATGATTCTCATCATCTCCATCCTCTCCTTTGATTCCACTCACCCTCAGCCAGCAGCTCTGAAGGTCTTGGTGGCTTATCTGTGGTGTGACCCAAGCCCTCATTCAAACTGGTCCAGAGCGGTCTCAGCCTCTGGTCATCATACTCTACACAGATCATTCATAGTTATAATTGGGTAAGAGGACCAAGAAGCACTCAAGTGGATTGATCTCCTGAGTTCCACACAGATTTCTCTGTACTCTCACAGTAGGTAAACCACCCCCCTTCTGCCACCAAGAGAATAAATCAGAATATTGCTTGGGGTGGAGCTGGCGGTGAATAGTGATATTGTCTTTGTTTACACTCTTGGTCAGGAAGGGGCAGTGTTGGGGGTTTCCACTTGGCCTTTTACCACGGGCCAAGCATCCAGTGTGAGGTCAGTCCAAATGCCAATTATGTCAATACCAATTATACATTTGCACCAGGCAAATGTATAAATGACTGTCAGGTGGATCTTTGAAACCAGTGGATCTACATTAGCAGAATTTTAGCGTGGACCCTTTTATGGATTCCTTTTAAGTTCCCACTGTAACAGGGTGGGCGTGATGATTCTTTTGGCCTTCAGATACCGGTATCAGCTCAGATCTCGTATTAAATAGTGCTTGAAATACATGAGTGCTCCCCTCCCCCTAGTGCAGTCATCTGAGTCCAAGGCTGTGGAGCCTTTTGTAGAGGGCTGATAGAATCATTAAAGTATATGCTTAACTGCAGTATTGCAGGGGGCTTTTTGTAGAGACCCTGTCTCCCCTTCGATCAGTGTGTACCAGATCTGAAAACTGACTCAGGTCTAGAGGCAGAGAAAGGAATCGCAAATATTTTTTGGAGCAAACATCGTCATCTTCTGAGATGAGAAGCTGCCTTTTTGGTAGATTGAGTATTGCCATCGTTGGTTCCTGTTTTTCCCAGAGGGACTCCAATATTTTTAACTAGCTCTACAACTACCTGAGGGTCAAGTCCCCTTGGCTGCTCTCCAGCCTTCCTACCTGTTACCGTAATTGCGGCCTTCTGGCTCCTGGAGGTTAAGTACAATCTCCTGGCCTCTGTTATTTGGGGGACCATCACCGCCATGACTGTTAGTGAGCCAGCACTGTGACTGCCTGTCTCATCGGCAGACGGGAGACCACTGAACTTCTTAGAGATGTCAGTCCCACCTTTTTGATGGCTTTGGTGTGAATGATGTGACTCGCGGACGTTCCTGTAGAACTTGATCCTCCAGTGGATCTTCTGGTCTCTACCTGTCCATTCTTACGTATCCATTTTCCTCTGTCTCTTTATTCTTTCTTCTGTCATCTGCCAGGACACCTCAAGTATTCTCATTTTCACGCTGCTTAGAATGTGCCGTCACCAGGATGCTAAGAGCCATCCTAACAATGAGTGGTCCACCCAAAGGTATCACTTCACTCAAGTCCTGATAAAATGTCAATGAATTTTAACTTATTCACTCTTCTTTCTGGCCCCCTTGGGGACCAGAGGAACTCCCGTGGCTCCTGCTTGGTACATGCCAACTAACTCTTCCAGCTTCTTAGGGTATACTCTCTTTCATACCTTATTAGGCCCAGCAAGTTCATAGCTGGGTTACGTTAGGACAGTTCACCTGGGAGAAATGCAGTCTCTAAATCGGGGGAAGTAGGGCACTTGTACCAAGGCTGAGGGTTTAGGAAAGTGTGCGTAGCCACCTGTCCTTGGGCCGTCCACCCAGATCCATGCTTCCAGACTCCAGGTCTCTCCAACCATGGCTTGACCTAAGCATAGCAGATCGGCCTTGGCTGGACACTTAATCGTCTCCGGAGCTTCCTAACTTACCTCTTAGATCATCTGTTTGGTTTTCAGCTGTGTCTGCTCTCCCTCTTCCAGTGATGAAAACCTCCTGTCTGGAAGGAAGAGAAAATCTAATGTAAAGATAAGAATTATTCATATGTCTCTGTTACTGAGCTGTGTTGGGAGTTAGGAAACCTCACCACTCCAGTCCTTGCCCCATCACTAACAGGGTAGATAATAAAAAAGACACTTAGCATCTCAGAGCATATTTTCTCATCTGTGAGAAGAACGGATTAGACTAAAACCCTTTCATTCCTACCAGTATTTATCTGCTCAGATAGGTCACAGATGCCCTTATGAACAGTTAAAAATAAAGGAACTCATCATGGACGATGCCCTCGTGTCTAACCGTTTATCTTCGCTGATTCAGGTTTCTTTTTCATTGTCACCTTCAGGGGCTACCCCACCCTCCAGTGTCCTCTCAAGGGCCCATCACCTTCAAGTTCTCTTTTTTTTTTAATTTTTTTTAATGTTTACTTATTTTTGAGAGACACAGAGAGACAGAGCATGAGCAGGGGAGGGACACAGACACACACACACACACACACACACACACACACACACACACACAGGATCTGAAGCAGGCTCCAGGCTCTGAGCTGTCAGCACAGAGCCCGGCATGAGGCCCGAACTCATGAGCTGTGAGATCATGATCTGAGCTGAAGTCGGATCTTTAACCAGCTGAGCCACCCAGGCACCCTGCATCACCTTTGAGTTTTCTAACCATCTCCATTCATCACCGACCTGATACCATCATTTCATTCAAAAGCATCCACAATGCACACCTCTTACACTTTTTGTGTTGTCTTTTCTTTCTTTCTTTTTTTTTTCAATTGTGAAATGAATGGCTTCCCCCACCATTAAGATAGTTTTTGTCATCACGGAGTGTGGGAGATTTGAGGAAGTCAGGAGAGGCATCTGGTTTGGCGCCCTGAGAGGCAGAAAGCACCTCCACATGTGTTCTTGACAAAGGTGAGTTCCTGTTCACTAGGAACTTATGGATGCCTTCTCTGCACTGATCTCTAGTAGCAAGAGGTTCATGGTACTGGCTGACCTTTTGTTTCCCACCAGCCTCCTTTTCCTAAAAAATTGCCAAGAGCCTGAAATTCAGCCCGTGCATTCTATGCCTGCCCCTGGTGACATATGCCATACGATAGATAGCCCACACTCTCCAATGTGTTCTGGCTCTTTGGCTTACGATCAGACTGTGCTATTCCTTTGCCTCTTTTCTCCCCCTATTCTGAGACAGAAATCCACGATTCCCGGTGCAGACGCTCTCCCATTTCAATTGAGCCTTTGGGATATACTTCTGGAGAACAATTAAAAACACTACTCACATATTTACCTGTCAGAACTTCTTTGGGTTAAGAGTGGGAGTAGGCCACAAGGAGTTAGAGAAGTAGACAAAAAGAGGGAAGAACCGAGGGAATATCAAAGCCCAAGGTGTCAGCACATGTGCTGTGAAGAAAATGTTGGTGCTGATATATATAATGCATCTTAGAGGATTAACAAAAGGAAAAGAGGAAATCTACAGATGTGCTTTGATTATTTAAAAAGAATGTTGTTTTCATGTAGGTGAATTGTTTACTTTATTTCCCAAGGTATATGGAGCAGAATGAAAAACTTCCCACGTGATTAAATAATTTATGTTTATTTGTTGTTAATGTAATTTGATTTCCACAGTAAGCGTTAAATATACATAGAGGGTAACCATACTATCCCAAAATATCTATATAGCCGTGTCCTGGTAAATGGATTTAAAAATAATCCAGTGCACATAAGCACTTAAGAACTTGGTCTTAGAAAGAAAGAAAAGAAGAAAGGAAGAGGGAGGGAAGGAGGGAGGGAGGAGGAAGGAAGGGAGGGAGGGAAGGAAGGAAGGAAGGAAGGAAGGAAGGAAGGAAGGAAGGGAGGAAGGAAGGAAGGAAGGAAGGAAAGGAGGAAGGAAGGAAGGGAGGGAGGAAGGAAGGAAGGAAGGAAAGGAGGAAGGAAGGAAGGGAGGGAGGGAAGGAGGAAGGAAGGAAGGAAGGAAGGGAGGAAGGAAGGAAGGGAAGGAGGAAGGAAGGAAGGGAGGAAGGAAGGAAGGAAGGGAAGGAGGAAGGAAGGAAGGAAGGGAGGGAGGAAGGAAGGAAGGAAGGAATGGAGGAAGGAAGGAAGGAAGGAATGGAGGAAGGAAGGTAGGAAGGAAGGGAAGGAGGAAGGAAGGAAGGAAAGGAAGGAAGGAAGGAAGGAAGGAAGGAAGGAAGGGAAGGAAGAAGGAAGGAAGGAAGGAAGGAAGGTAGGAAGGAAGGAAGGAAGGAAGGAGGAAGGGAGGAGGAAGGAAAAGCCAGTTGAACCTCTTGTTTGTTCCATGTGATTCCTATAACTTCATCCTCCTTGTTTTAATCTCGTCACATGGAAGGCTGGGTGCTGAGAATTTTAGAAATATATAGAGTTCAGTCTAACTCTAAATTTTGTGTTTCTATCTATGGTGAAAATGTGAGGCTAATTTTAAAGTCAACTTATAAAGATGAATCAATCTTGCCTGTCTCGTGCGAAGGGCTATGTGAATTCATGAAGTACGGCTAGATGGGAAAACTTAGCTGCCCAAAACTTTCCCCTTCTGTGCGGGAGGTCCAACAGGAGCAGAAGATTCCTGGACCGGAGGAGAGTCATTAGGAACCCACAGAGTTTAGGTCAATGAATGTTATCTAATCTCAGAGCCAAGTCATTTTATGTCTGGTGGCAAGTCTCTTAACTGGGAGGTCCCACTGACACCTGCTGTGGCATATCCTGGGACCGTGACCTTAGGATGAGCTTGTACAAACTTGAAGTTACGAGATGAATAAAGGTGGAGAGGCTGATGTAAAACCTGGTGATTATAGCTAATAACAGTGTGTTGTATGATTGAAATATGCTCACAGAGTAAAACTTAAATGTTCTTACCAAAAAAATAATAAAGATGTGAGGTGATGGATATGTTAACTATATGGAAGGAATCTTTCATGATATACATGTGGTATATGTGTATCAAAGCACCAGTGTGCACTTTAAACATCTTACAGTTTTCTATGTCAGTTACACGTCAATAAAGCTGAAATATGTTTTCAGAAAAGACTAGCTGGGACTTTACTAGAGGACATTTCAAACCAGTACTCATTCAGTTACTCATTCATTGATCTCTTATAGTTGTTTATTGGGGATACCGCATCTTAAAAAAATCAAAATAATTGATTTTGAATTAAATAGAAAACTACGTGTTAATGGAAATCTAGACTAATATTTATTGTAGTTATTTTCTAACAGGGAAGGGGGGGAATTAAGATGTGAGAGGTCATAGAACATGTTACATTTCTACACTGTTTGAATAGTTTGCTATATTAATAGATAATTTACTTTTATAATTAATAGATAATTAATTAATTATTTTATAATTAATAGATAATTAATTAATTAATAATATAATTAATAGATAATTACTTTTATAAAGCTGAAATATGTTTTCAGAAAAGACTAGCTGGGACTTTACTAGAGGACATTTCAAACCAGCACTCATTCAGTTACTCATTCATTGATCTCTTATAGTTGTTTATTGGGGATACCGCATCTTAAAAAAATCAAAATAATTGATTTTGAATTAAATAGAAAACTACGTGTTAATGGAAATCTAGACTAATATTTATTGTAGTTATTTTCTAACAGGGAAGGGGGGGAATTAAGATGTGAGAGGTCATAGAACATGTTACATTTCTACACTGTTTGAATAGTTTGCTATATTAATAGATAATTTACTTTTTAATGAAAAAGTGAGGACCACCTGAGTGGTGCAGTGGGTTAACTGTCCAACTCTTGATCTCGACTCGGGTCATGATCTCACAATTTTTGAGTTCAAGCCCCACGTCAGGCTCTGCACTAATGTTGCAGGGCCTGCTTGGGATTCTGTCTCTCCTTCTCGCTGACCTTCCCCTGCTTATGTTCTCTCGTTCTCTCGTTCTCTCTCTCTCTCTCTCTCTCTCTCTCTCTCTCTCTCTCTCTCTCTCTTTCAAAATAAATAAATAAACTTAAGAAAAAATTTTTTAAAAAGTGAAAAACATCATTGGCCAAGATAGAAGGGAGCGTTAAGGGAAAATGATGGAAATTATAATCTTGAAATCAAAAGGGTTCCTATTTTGTAATTGCTTTCAAGTTTTCAAAAGGACTTTTTGTTTCATATATACAGGCTTAGGATTCCACATGCCACATTATAAAGAAATGATCCATTCTTTCCCCAGCTTTCTCGGACTCAAAGATTTCCTGAATCTTACCAGAATGAATTGGACAATCTTGTAATGGTCCTATGCGATCACGTGATTTGGAAGTACAAAGATGCACTTGAAGAGACAAGAAGGGCAAATCAAAGCGTTGCCAGATTTCTTAAGGTACAGTTAAAAAAGTTCACAGTCCCATACAAGCCTTCATGATAGTGAATGCAAGATATTCTGAATGTTAATCAACTCACATCTCCATTTATGATAAAAGAGTCAAAACTTAGCACTATTAGATTAATACTTTTATCTATACATATTACTTTTTAATATTTTGTTTCGATTTGGGGTGCCTGGGTGGCTCAGTCATTTGAACATCCAGTTCTTGATTTCAGCTCAGGTCATGGTCCCAGGATTGTGGGATCGAGCCCCACATTGGGCTCCACACTGAGCCTGAAGCCTGCTTGGGATTTTCTCTCTCTCTCTCTCTCTCTCTCCCTCTTCCTCCTCCCCAGCTCACACACTGTTTCCCTCTCTCTCTCTCAAAGTAAAAAAAAAAAAAAAATTAATATTTTTTTCCAATTTAGAGTCCCAGAAGAAAAACCAAGCTTCAATAAAAGTATCCATTTGAGTATTGTCAAATCTTAGTATTTCTAAATATTTTTTAAGTGAGATTTTTAAAGGAAAAGCTGCAATGTGGCAATATTTTCTTGGGCATTTCTGCCCTTGGAGTAATGTTCTGGATTGCCTGTAGCTCTACTAATGATGTCAAATAGCCGCTTTGGGAACTTAGGGTAATTTGGCATTTTTATTATATTACCTCCAGGCTCTTTTATACATGACGAAAATATTATGCACCAATCGCATTTTAAAAATGATCAATTTAAGTATTGAGAAACTACTTTCTAACGTCAGTATATATATACACATATATATCGTACTAAAGTTATATTTCTTTGGGTTACAGATTGAATTGAGAAGGCAAAAATGCTAGTCAAGAAAAAAAAACAAAGCTAATGTAGAAGAATGGTATATCATTTAACAAATAATACATTCAACTAGAAACATGTTTTTCTTCTATTCCTTCTTTTGCCCAACTATTGACTATTATATCCTTGATGAAGCCACTTTTCTTGTATCTTTATGATACAAGAATATACTGCATAAGTGTGAGAATTTATAAATAAATACTAACAATATAAAGCCAAGAGGCCATAAAATTATTCCAAATCATCTTTGGTGAATTTTAATCCAGTAAAATCTGTTTTTAATATATTAAACATCATTTCAAACTATACACTGTAGTTGGTCTCATCTCACATTCACTGTTTTCTCCAATATTTTGCTTCTTATTTTTGCTTTTTACTTGCTTTCAGAAAAAAAAAGAAAGGCATGGTCAAGATTAGGGATGAAGAGGGTCGAGGAAAAATTACTATAGTTTTATACCACATTTTAAGATGTACAGGAATAAAGCTTATTACTATGCTAGTAGGTTATTTGAAGTGCTTGGTAGAAGAGGAAATTTGGAAAAAATGATAAATTGTCCAATTTGTAAGCAAATTATGTTGAAGAAACATCTGTAATATTCTTCCCTAAATTGCAAAGAATGATGGCTAAGCGAGTCTTTTAAAAGGGGGAAGACCCTTTCTCTATCTTCCTTGGCTTAAATGCTGTGTGCTTGTTGGGATAAATATGTTTTCCTTGGAGCTTATGCATCCAAAAGTTGCTGCTTGTACATAAACTAATGTCAAAATTGGAAGCAAGTGAAAAATGTTGAAGATTGAAAAGGACAGCATGGAGTAGAAGCTATCGGTGGTCCCAGTAGTTTTGTGAAATGTGTGGGCTAAAAGCACGGATTGGCAATAGATGAACAAATATGGTCTGTAAGATACAAAGATTACATGGACTGCAAATCGAAAGCAATACCTAGGTGAAGTTTATAAGTGAAAAGAGTTGAATATGTTGTACACTATAAAAGTCCATTCTGCAAGCATTGTTTTCAAATTGTACTGTTTTTTTTTGTTGTTAATGTTTATTTTTGAGAGAGAGAGAGAGAGAGAGAGAGAGAGAATGTGTGTATGCATGCGGGAGCGGGACAGGGGCAGACAGAGGGAGGGGAACAGAAGATCCGAAGCAGGCTCCTCACTGTCTGCACCGAGCCTGACGTGGGGCTCGAACTCATGAACCATGACATCATGACCTGAACCAGAGTCAGATGCTCAACCGACTGAACCATCCAGGTGCCCCTCAAGTTTTAGTTTTAATGGCATTTACTTGACACAGAAAACTTTTTTTTTAACTTTTTGTGAAGATTATCAGATGAAATCTTTTGAACTAGGAGAGAAAAAGGGAAAAGGAGACAGAATGATTTTTTGAATGTAAAATTTAATGTAGTCATTTGGCACAATGCCTATGAACGGATGAACTTTGAGCTTTCAGCTTCTCCACTCATGCTGTTGGCATTATAAATCTCATATAGGGGCACCTGGGTGGCTCGGTTGGTAGAGGGTCCGACTCTTGATTTCAGCTCAGGTCAGGACCTCACGGCAGGTTGTGAGCCTGCAGCCTGTTTTGCACTCTCTCTCTCCCTCTCTCTCCGCCCCTACTCCACGTGCTTGCACGCCCATGTGCAAACACACTCTCTCTCAAAACAAATAAATAAACATTTTTTCTTAATCTCTTATATTCCCGGAAATCTGATAAGAGTGATCTGCTCACTTTGGGCTTCAAGTGACTTCTGCTTCTTTTGGTTATTAAATTTTACAACAGCGATCAAATACTGCGGATTAGTTGGCATTGGAATTTTACAATTGAAAAATAATTGTAACACCGTAGCTGTGTCAAAATTGTTTTCCAAGAATGGAGAGAGCAGTATGTCTGGTGTGGGCATATAAAAATGTCCTAAGTGAGGGGCGCCTGGGTGGCTCAGTCAGTTAAGCGTCTGAC
The DNA here is from genome assembly GCF_027475565.1 of Acinonyx jubatus. NCBI lineage: Eukaryota > Metazoa > Chordata > Mammalia > Carnivora > Felidae > Acinonyx > Acinonyx jubatus. The sequence goes on along the minus strand of NC_069381.1, from coordinate 204,682,833 downwards.
TTCGGCTCAGGTCATGGTGTCACGGTTTGTGGGTCCGAGCCCCGCGTCGGGCTCTGTGCTGACAGCCTGGGGCCCAGAGCCTGCTTCAGATTCTGTGTCCCCCTCTCTCTCTCTCTGCCCCTCCCCTGCTTGTGCGCTCACTCTCTCTCTCTCAAAAATAAATAAACGTTAAAAGAAAATTAAAATAAACACAAAAATAAACATTTTTTAAAAATGTCCTAGGTGACAATGTGCCTTTCTCCATGATATATCATATCATGGGAAAGTAAGATTTTTGCAACAACTAAGCCAAGACCTGTACATTCTCTGGGTATTCCGTCCTGAAAGTAGATGGGATGCAAATGGGTCCATGGATACATGTGTAGCTTTTGTAATTTTTCTTTTTACTGCCAATCTGGGTCACAACTCCACCGTTCCGGAGCGAACCCATCTAAGTACTCTTCTCACGCAGGCCTGATACCAAGGAGAGAGCAAGGGAAAGTTCCTTGTAATTTGTATTTTCCTGCTCAGACAGCCGTGCCTCTTTACCCACGTGGCTGCCTAATGGCTTTATTTCAGCCAACTTTGGAAATCATCTAATATAGGAGCCCGTTTTAGTTCGGTAGCAAAATACATTTAAAGAAACATCTCGGGGCGCCTGGGTGGCTTGGTCGGTTAAGTATCCGACTTCGGCTCAGGTCATGATCTCACAGTCCGTGAGTTCGAACCCCGCATCGGGCTCTGTGCTGACAGCTCAGGGCCTGGAGCCTGTTTCAGATTCTGTGTCTCCCTCTCTCTCTGCCCCTCCCCTGTTCATGCTCTGTCTCTCTCTGTCTCAAAAATAAATAAACGTTAAAAAAAAAAAAAAAAGAAAAGAAAAAGAAACATCTGTAAGGGGCGCCTGGGTGGCTCAGTCGGTTGAGCGTCCGACTCCGGCTCAGGTCACGATCTCACAGTTCGTGGGTTCGAGTCCTGCATCGGGCTCTGTGCTGACAGCTCAGAGCCTGGAGCCTGCTTCTGATTCTGTGTCTCCGTCTCTCTGCCCTTCCCCTGCTCATGCTCTGTCTCTCAAAAAAGAAAATAAATGTTAAAAAAAATTTTTTTTAAGAAACATCTGTGATATTTCTCCGTAAACATCGACAGAAATGGGTAAGTGAGTCTCTGCAAAGGGGAAAGTCTTCGTATTTACTCTATTTGACTTAAACGCTCTATGACTTTTTTTTTAAATATAATTGATTGTCAAATTGGTTTCCATACAACACCCAGTGCTCATCCCAACAAGTGCCCTCCTCAAGGCCCATCACCCACTTTTCCATAGAGCTCATCTATGCAAAAGTTGCTGTTGGTCGTACCTAAGCTGCTGTCGAGCACAGGGGCAAAGGAAAGTATCCAAGATGAAAGAGGAAATAGCAGGACTAGTGGCTTGAAGAACATAAAAAAAAAAAAAAAAAAAAGCAAGGACACTCCTCCGGTTTGTTTTGCAATTTAGGGCTTCATCCTCTTCACTGAGCAAATTATAGACTAAAATTGCCATTGTCCTCACAATCGGTGAAATAAAATATTGTTTTTATTAAAATCTGTGTTTGCACGTAGTTTAGAATATTTAGCTTTTAGTTTACTAAATGAAACTGAGAAAATGTTGGTAGGTTATAAGTTCTCCAGATCAAGAACCTGCAAACTTTTTTTTGTGAACAGCTAAATACTAAAAATTTGTAGCAGGACGTACGGTCTCTGACACAGCTACTCAACTTTGCTATTGGAACACAATACAGCCCTAAACCATTCACCGTAGATGACAGGGAAGTGATTGAGTGGGGTTGTGTTCCAATAAAACTTTATTTATAGAAGCAGACAGTGAGCCAGTTTTGGCCCCTGGGCTGTAGTTTGCCAAAGCCCACTGCAAATTATTTTCTGTTGCTATAAAAGGTTACTATAAATTATTTTAAAACAGAAGCAGAGAGAGGCCCCTCTAGACCTCAGCAACGGGCAGAAGAGCCTCTGTACCTGGGGCGAAGCACACATTGGGGTGGACCAGACACGGGAGACCCATGAGAGGAGAGCTGCTTGATGAAGCCTGACCTCAGGAGGGCTCTCTGCAGGCAGAAGGCTGATGCGGATGATCTTGTTTCCTGGGAATGACCCCCTTTTTTCTCTCACTGCCCCTTGGAAAGCATGACAGACTTACCACATCGAAGGTCATTCTTCAATCTCAGAAAACCCCAAACGCGGCCTTCTCCCCGTCTTCCCCATTCACTGGTCCTGGAGCCTGACCTCCTTCAAAAGCTATCAGGTCTGTTCCTCAGAATAACCACAGTAGCCCCTGGGAGGTGTCAATTGCCACGTTCAGTGACAGGACTCACCATCCTCTCCTCCATCGACTCAAGGAGCCCTGGTGTCTTCCCCACTGACATCCCCAGGGTTCTTTTCACCTGCTTTTTTATTGAGATGTTTCTCAAGCCCACAGTTACACTGGATGGTCCTCCTTTCTCCATAAGATGGGACCCAAACCCCTTTCCAACACAAAAAAGACAGCAAGAGGTCTTCTCCAGAGAAAGCTCCACATTTCTCTGGGTTTGCCACACCCGCAAGCACCCTGCGTGGTGCACAAGACACAAGAGCCCCTCTCTTCCTCCCCCCCTCCCCTCCTGCTTTACATCGTCTGAGCCTTTGATTATGCTGCGTGTCTGCCTCTTGTCACTGCTATACTGGCAGATGGTAGGACACGAGAGTCATTTCCTTTTTAGTGACTAGAGAGTAATTGAAAGAACTTAAATTCAGATTAAAAATTAAAAGATAAATGAGGCAACATACTGACACAGTAATGAATGAGTAGGAACCTCAAAAGTCACTACGAAAAAAAAACGAAGGAAAACAAAACAAAAATATAAACGACTTAACAATTGGTAGAACATTATTAGAGAAAACAGCTCTTGTTTATGCACAGATGTATTTCAGTGGGAGACCTCCCGCTTGGTGTACTACCTATGACAGGATTTTATGTCCAGCCTTTTCTGAGAAAAGAGACTTGTTCGTAAAATTGGGAAGAGATCCACGATGTGCAGAACCGAGGCGAAGACCTTCCGCTGGGCTCTTTGGACAAGAACGAAGCCCTCCCCACTCAGTGGCGCAGCAGCTGAAAGGTTTTCGCATGTGGTAGGCGCTCTCACATGCATTTGGATGGACAGACTTGAACTCACGCACACCGTGAGGACCTCCACGTGGCAATCTGCATTAGCGCCTCCCCAAGATACAGCATCAGGAAACACTGTGTGTGCCTCCGACTTCACACTTGTGCCCGGTTATTTGGCCGCTGTTGCTTGGTTACTGGTGACATGGCCATTGGTCTTTTGGAGAGAGCGTGCTGTTCCAACTTGGAATGTCCACCTGCCTCCTCCAGAACTACCTGCTGTTTAAGACCCTCCTTCTTACAGTGAAGAGAGTTTGACCACAGAGGAAGAGATGGCAATCTCAGGATCTCTTACCTTCACTCTTCAAAGTCAAGCTGCCTTGCCTGAAAAGAAAGGTTTTCTTTCCTTCAACCTTCTGTTGAAGGAAGCCAGAAAGGTAAAAAGGCTTTCCTGACCCATCGCTGCCACCCCTATTCCATACCCAGTGCTGTGCCGCAAGGGATCTTCCTTCGCCCTACAAACCCCAGAGTCAGATTACTAAAACACGGTAACAAAATGGAACTAAGTGATTAAAGAATAGACAAGTAAAAGCTAAAACCTTCTGTATAGAAAGGAAAGGAAAGGGCTATGATATTTCACTGCAGAACTGCTGTTCAAATAAAGTTGACAAAGAAGAGTTTGTCACTTTCTGGTGTGCGCGCTCTGTCTAGTGTTTTAATTAGTTGCCATACATGGGTGAATGCCTAAATATGGTGTCGAGTTTTTTTAAACATTTATTACACAACACATTTAGCTAAATATCATTTTATTGCAATATGTTTATTCTTCTTTCCTAAAATCTTTAACAATCTTTAAAGTAAAAATATCTGAATTTACAATTTTATATTTTTTTAGCGCTGTTTTACATTTATGGACCGGGGCTTTGTATTTAAGATGGTTAACAATTACATCAGCATGTTCTCCTCTGGTGATCTCAAGGTAAGAGCCAAGTGCAGGTGGGATTGCTTTCTAAACCATTGCGTTATAAATAAATAAACTAGTCTCTGTGTCTGGCTGCCTAAAACCTTAGCCTGTGCATTCTCCACATCAAAAAATAATGTCTATCCCAGTGAGAGGCAGCCTTTTAAAACGGTTCATCTGAGTTAGGCTCCCAAGTCCTTTCTTTAATGGGGAGGCTGTGGCATGTGGAGTGTGAACATGAATGTGTGATGTTTCACTCTTATTTCCGGTGGGTGGTGAAAGGAGGGATTCTTTTCAGCCACAGTTCTTACATCCCAGTTTGCTTGACTGCCTTGGTTTTAGCACTGAACGTCTCACTTTTCTGAAATTGTTGAGTCTGGGGCAAAATAGGACAGTTGACCCCCTCTTCCTAAATAGGGAGGATATGTCGAGAGATAGGCTGGAGAGCAATGATTCTCCAAGTGTGGTTCCCAGACCAGTGAGCTGAGAACTGACTGTGACAGGTGGAGCCCAGAAACCTGTATTCCAACAAGGCTTTCAGGTGATTCTTAGGTACTCTCAAGTTTGAGAACCATTGAGCTACAGTTGGGCATATGCTGGAGGAAAATAAGACTGGACATGGGTGAGATCATGAAAGCTGTACCAGTTAAGAGTCTCTGGGTTGCAAGCAACAGAAACTTATGCCAGTTTGAGCAACGGGCGAGTATTAGAAGAGCAATGACATCAGTGAAAGAAAGAGATGGAAAGCTGGGCTTGAGAAGGAGCAGGGACTAGGGCACAAGAGTCATTGCAAAGGAGGAACCATGGGCCAAGCTCTGCTACTGCTTAAAAAATACATTGGGACCATTTTCTTTCTCTTGACACTCGGCTTAAGATTTACATTCCAGAGAGGAAGTGTGTGACCAACCCGCTTTGGGTCACATGCCTGCCTCTTAAGGAAGGAAGACAGGGCACCTGAGTTAATAGTTCCCCAGTAACCTTTGCCCATTAGGAAGAAGGAAAGTCCCCAAGGGGTAATTATCTTGGTACTGGGAAAGAATAACAAATCTACAGAGGCCAAAAGTAAATAATGATCTTATATCCTTTCATGCCACACTTAGGAATCTGAATATTATTTTTGGGGCAGTGGAGATTTACTTTTGACTAGGGAAGTTACATGATTCTATGCCATTTGGGTTTTGAGAATCCAGTTTCCTCTGTAAATATTTTTTGAAAGAATATTCTTTGTTAGTGCCCCAATTATGCATGAAATTCGCAGAATATCCTTTTAGGTATAATTCAAGGAGACCTTAATTATGTACTCTCTTAGAGAGAAAACAGAACATACTCATTGAAAAATAATTAACATACAATTTAATTATGCTCCTGTTCACTTTGATGCAAAGGGTTAAGTCAAGCACTATTCTCGTTTGAAATGACAGTATTTTAAATTATTAACCCAAATTGCCACAAAATAGAATTCTAAAATAATCTGAGCAAATGGAATATGTTTTGTTTTGTTAGCTGGTATTAGTGAACACAACCCAACTGAGTCTTAAAAATGGATTACTTAGTCTGCATGTCAGTGAAAATAGAATATTTATGAATGTGCTAATTGTTCCTTCTTATGTGATTGTTTTTAACACATGTATAAAGCTGTCTTAGACCATGTCTAAATCCATGTATTACTGTCCTAATCAAAATGTCATTGAGAAGACAGGCCTGTTTGCAAGGCAGGAAAAAGACGAATTTCAGTAACTCGGTCTGAAAACAAAGGGCCTGCGGAGAGAGTTAGTCTAGTCTTGGATCACATGCCCCATTGACGTCTTTAGCGCTGGATCCCAAGAGGTGATCACAGGGAACTGTCCTATGAGCTGACTGTGGTTTTAGAGCTCTGTGCATGTGGTGACGTACAATTCCTTTCAGAATAAACATGCTCTGACAGAAGCCAAAAGAAGTGGAAAATGCACACTGCACAGGATTGGATCTCACAGCGGCTCAATATGGGTTACAAATGGGATCATTTCCTAAGGAGGCCTTGACCGATCTCCAAATTTAGGGAGTCCAGGGGCACCTGGCTGGCTCAGTCTGTTAAGCGTCCGACTTTGGCTCAGGTCATGATCTCACTGTTCGTGGGTTCGAGCCCTACATGGGGCTCTGTGCTGACAGCTCAGAACTTGGAGCCTGCTTTGGATTCTGTGTCTCCCTCTCTCTCTGCTCCTCCCTCATGGGCCATTAAACATTAAACATTAAAAAAATTCACATAAAGGGAGTCCTACTCTATTTACCACTTCAGGGGGACAAAAGCCTGTCAACTTAACAATTACCTGGTGGTCACACAAAATTAACTACATCTTCTTTTTAGATATAAGATTCAAGTGCAGATTTTTTCTTAACCCTCTTGGTGTATAAATAATAATCATTTGGTTTGCTTTTTTTTTTCAGACCTTATGCCAGTATAAATTTGATTTTCTTCAAGAAGTATGTCAGCATGAGCACTTTATTCCTTTGTGTCTCCCCATAAGATCCGCAAACATTCCAGGTAATAACTCCCAGAATGCTCATCAGTTCCTGCAAAGTGAACACTCGTATAAGTTCGTTTGTGTGACCTTTGTGTGTTGTTGTTTTCCTGTTTCCTCGGTCTTGATCTCCCCTGAAGCTGTTACATGGGCATTAGACCCAGGTAATCAGGTGAAGACACCAAGAAGTTGGTGTCACGTGGTGAAGAATGTGGCTCCATATTTCTCAGTTTTTGTCTAGATTTCCTTTTTCATTAAAGAGAAAGCCAACAAAATTATAAAATCGGTGAACATAAATCAAAGAATTTTAACCTACAACAATACTTTGACTCTACTGGCTCCAAAAGAGAACTCTCCTTTGATTTTGAAAGGCTCAAAATTAAGGGGGGAGAGAAGTTATACTTTGTGAGTACAAATTCACTTGGAGTTATTAATTAGTGTGTGTAATTGTGTTAAAATGCAATTCCTCAAAATGAGTTTTATACCAAAAAAAAAAAAAACTTGTTGCCTTGAAAACGAGGAAGGAAGGAAGGAAGGAAGGAAGGAAGGAAGGAAGGAAGGAAGGAAGGAAGGAAAGGGAGGAAAGCGGGAAGGAGGGCACCATTGTAAATACTTGGTACCTCTGGATTAGAAGGAGGTGGAGACAGTTGCTTCCCATTTCTATATTTACTATAGCATAAGTGGTCCACCGAAAATCTTTTCATGTATAACTTTTATTAATGTATTGCATCTATACCAATATACATAGATACCAAGATGATCATCACACATCTAGCTATCAGAAGACAGTCAAATATCAGGATGCAAAGAAAACATTAAAATGATTTAAGAACTTAAAATACTCTGCTTCGACTTCACCCTGCATCAATATTGAATCATTATGTTGTACACCTGAAATCAATATAATGTTATAGTCAATTGTACCTCAAGAATGAAAGGAAGGAGGAAAAGAGGGAGAGAGGGAGGGAAGGCAGAAAGAGAGGGAGGAAGGAAGGAAAGAAAGAAAAAAAGACCTTCCTTCTAAGCAGTGAGTAAATTATCCACAAGGAGCAGTTTTGATATTCATGGAAAGCAGAAAAAAAGGATGGTAAAGAGCCTCCTTACATGTATTGTAGCTTATACTGTATGTGTCACACAAAACTAATATTTTGGAGGGAAAATAAAATACATTATCAAGCCTGTAAACGTTTTGTCATTTCAATCTTAAATAAAAGCTATAACATTATCCCTTTCTTTCCTAATTTATGAAGTATATTTAATCTAAATGCCTTCGTAGAAAAAGAGGTAGAAATGTCATCTTGGACAATAACATTTTTCGCCTTTTGGTTTGTTTTGTATTCCTTTTTATTTTTTTATAAACTATTGCCAACTTATTATTGGGTTAGACAGGCTGGTTAAGATACTCAAGAAAAGCAAACCTATTGTACCCTTTTGATTCCAGTTGTTTACTGTTGATCTGTAACTCAGGAAAAGGCCTCATAGTCTCCTTGTAGATGTGATATTATCAACGGTGAACATAAAAATACATGTTTCATTGCATGCGGATTTCTGGTAGAAAAATAAGTGTTCAAGTAAAAGGCCAGGAATGAAAATAACTCTGTTCATGACATTCCTTTTTAAGGAAACAACCAACCTATGGTATTTGTCTTCAAACATAAAGCTTTTTTGAAGAGACTCACTTAGGTTTTAGGATAATACAGTTTTTCAGTATAAATTACCCATAGTTCATGAATATAACGTGTATGTATGTGTATATCTTAACTTATTTGTTTATTTATATTAAATCCAGATCCCTTGACGCCTTCAGAATCAACTCAAGAGTTACATGCATCAGGTAAATAATTATGTTTTATATTAGATTCTCTAAGCATCAATAAGTACATCATAATCTGATAATATTGATTGGTATAGATACCACAAATTTCCAGATGCCATTTCCGGATGCCAAAAATAGTCATGTGTTTAATATCATACAAAGTTGTCAACAAGCTGACTGAACTGTTCTCTTGTCACAGATAATTAAATGCTTCCCCAACCTGAATTCTTTCATAGTTTATTCTCCAGAGTTTGACATTTTTTTTTAATTTCCCAAATCATCTGAAATTTTCTTAGGGTACCTCATAAATAAAATTCCTTGATACATGTCATAACATGTTTGTTCAGTGTAACTAGTTTTATATATTTCTGTCAACACACCGCAGCCTGGTTTTTCAGCTAGTTTCTCAAGATTGAGGTTGATTATTATTTTTGCTTGAATTAGGTTCATAACTTAAAATAGTCTGGGCAAAACTTTTCTCTAGTTTTAGGTTGGCAATTACAAAGTTTTGTTCCACTTCTGGCCCCTCACGAGTACTCACTATTTCGTGGAGAAATATTTTTAACCTAACTAAGCCCTTGGACCTCTATCTCCTGACCCTCCCATTCCCTGCTTTTCCACATCCAGTGGCATTTTCATGGACTACAAAACTCCTTATGTTTAATTTGCCCCTAGTCAATTATGGACTGGAATATTCCAAGAGATCATTACATCTAACGGGTAACTGCGAGGATTCACGGACATAACACCTCTACGGTGCTTAGCCTAGTGTTGGCACTCAGTACATGTTCCAGAAACGGGTGCTGGTCCCGTTGTTAACAGTTACATTTAGGAAGGACATTGGACAACTCTTACTGGAAATTTTGACGTTCCAATTTCTCCCTGATTCAGGCACAAAATTTTGCAGCCCCGTTTGGTTTCCCTCTCCTTGCTCCTTCACGTCCTTCAGCCAACTTACCCTGGTAATTTTTCTTCTACAACTCGGGTCTTTCTGTTCCATCCCAGACACATCTCACTTCTTCCCTCCCTGCCTTGTGGCCGAGCCTCCGGTATTATAGCCCGCTCCCCACATTTCCCCCACAGAATAACTCATTTATGTCCTGTCACCATGTGAACAAATGAATAGGCACAGGTCTGATCAGGCCACCGATCTCAATGCCATTGGTGACTTCACACTTTCTACAAAATTCAGTGCCAAATGGAGGATCCCAGGTGCCAGCTAAAATATGTGTGCTTTAGTCTCTCCATCACCCAGCCCCAAGTGCCCCTCAAGTCTCAATCCCCACCCCCTCCTTGGCTGCTGGGCTGACTGGCATCCCCCAACCTGTGTTTCCCACACACCGATACACTGTGGGTCTTCAGAAATCTGTGCCATGGAACCTTTGTCCTCCCAACCTCTTCTCATCCACCCACACCCTCCCACCACCTCCATTGGCTCCGGGCCCCCTGCACCTCCGACCTTCAGCAGCCTCAAAGGCCCCTCTCCACATCTCCCTGCCTGTGACGTCTCCTGATTCCTCCAGACAGAAAGTGAGCTCCTGTGACACTGTAGACACGCTACTCATGGAATTTGACTATTGGTAGCAGTATACTCCCCCTCATTTCTCCTGTCTGTAGTGAGACTGCGTTACTGAACCCCTCCCCGGTAGTGAGAGAGGCTGATGGTGGTTGGATAAACCTTTCTGGATTATAGAGTGATCGTTTGACTTTCAATCACATGCCCGCTTTACTCTCCTCCCAAAGATATGCCTGAATATTCGGTCACGAATGAATTTTGCCGCAAACACTTCTTAATTGGAATTCTGCTTCGAGAAGTTGGCTTTGCCCTGCAAGAAGACCAGGACATCAGGCACTCAGCTTTAGCTGTCCTAAAAAATCTAATGGCTAAGCATTCCTTTGATGATCGATACAGAGAACCCGTGAGTGATTTTCTTTTCTCTCTTCCCTAAACACCATTTCATGGCTCACTGCATTAAATGCATATCAAACCTACAGTCTATTGATTTTTATGCGAATCATTTCTCTCGGCCACCTTCCCACCTAGGAGAAACAGGCCCAGATAGCAAGTCTATACATGCCCCTGTATGGCATGCTTCTGGACAATATGCCAAGGATTTACCTGAAGGACTTATATCCTTTTACCGTCAACACATCCAATCAAGTAAGTTTACAGAATATTTCAAATGTGCATTTTAATCAAGAGTTCACCCACTTTTTGCCCTGGATAGCCATCTTCCCCCACCCGTGAGCAAACAGAACACTGCTGCTAGCTATTTTGAGACGTCCACTTCAGTCTCCTTTGTTCCGGATTGGTCCCTGGAGCCTTCTGCCTCATCCACGTAGTCGACATTTGGGTTTCACTGTCCTCTCTTCTCTGTATCACCCCCCAGTTCTGTCCAGTTTTTACCAGGTTCTTCTGTCGAGTGCACGGCCCCATCCTCAGGGCGCACCCTCTCCCCCTGCCACCTTTCCGCACGGGCTTTGCGACCACCTGGTGTTAGGGTAGCGGAGGGCCTCAGTCACACCCCAGGAGTGGCCTGTTTGTCCTCCCTCCTCCACTGAGCCACCGTCGTGGTCACACAACAGGCCATGTGAATGCAAGATATTACTCTCTCGCGGTTAGGAGCTAGGCCTTTGGAATGCTCTTTAGAGGAAGACCTTGTGTAAATAGTAGTGACATCAGTTACTAACAGTGTAACCTTCGATAAGTCACCAGTGTCTTTACTTCTTTTTTTAGTGTTTATTGATTTTTAAGAGAGAGAATGTGGGTGGGGGAGGGGCGGGGGGAGGGACAGAGGATCTGAAGCGAGCTCTGCATTGAAAGCCTGGTGCAGAGCTGGAACTCACAGACTGTGAGATCATGACCCGAGCTGAAGTCAGACATTCAACTGACTAAGCCACCCAGGCGTGTCTACCCAGCCTCTTTAAACCTCTGCTTTCTTATTTATAGAATCGGATAGAATTCCTACATTACAGGATCCTTAGGAGGATTAAATTCTCTAGGCCTAGAGACTGGTACATAATAAGTATTTGGAATTAGCTTTTAGTAATAGTAATATATGTAAGATAACTCATGATAATCTGGAGTATCATCCATAAAACAACAGTAGCCATTCCAACCAGTTTATAGCTAAAAGATAGTAAAAAAAAAAAAAAAAAAAACCACATAAGTCAAAATGTGACTAAGAGTATGGTTGTGACTGTATTCATTTTCATTGCTTGCTTTGGCAGAAGACCTTTGCTGGAATATAAAAGATCAGATCAAATATCGTCGAACTGTGTAACAAAGAAGGCATATGTGGGTTTACAATGTTGAAATGTGGCGATTCCCATTAATCTCTTCTGTGCTTCGAATACAGGGGTCTAGAGATGACCTCAGCACCAATGGAGGATTTCACAGCCAGTCGGCTATGAAACATGCAAATTCTGTGGATACATCATTTTCTAAAGATGTTTTAAATTCCATAGCAGGTACTTAAGACCTTGCAAAAACACTTGTGTTTAACTCTCTTCCATGTTTACATGACATATCATTGTGCTTTTTACCCACTCCATAATCCAGTATGCATAATTGCTGTATGTCAAAGTACAGTCTATTTATAGAGCTAAAGAGTCTCTTTACATATTTCTTGGAAGCTCATCCAGGGGCTTCCTCTTCTACTTAGCATTCAGTTTTACTTGGCTCAAAGAGCAATCTACTCAGATGTTACCAAAATATTTCATTCTGGAAACAATCTTTTAAGTTTTCATTGCATACAACCTTTTAAAATATAATAGCCCCAACAACTTCAGAATTTATTTTTAAGAACTATTTTGGAAATGTCATCTTAATTTCTTATAAACTGTCAAAACTTGAAAGCTTCTCCCCCCAAAGCATCCTTATGAACTTGCATGAAAGCGTTTTTAAAAGAGAACCTTTCAAAAGCTGTTTAAGAAATCAAAGGAACAAGCTTTACCTTATTTCCATTTATACTGGTCTAAATTTCCCTAAATCCTTAAGGCTGGCATGGCCACCGTGATCATTCTTAAAATGTCGCATGTCTTCAATGGCGATTCCAGACTCTATCATGTCAGCCTTCCCCAATGCTCCTACCACCTCAATGATCAACATCTTTTTGGGTCATCGTTTTAGCTCTGTGTGTGTGCCCATTACATCTCATTACCATCTGTGTGCTGTGGCTTGTGTTTGCAGCATTTTCATCAATAGCTATTTCTACAGTAAACCATGCTGACTCCAGAGCATCCCTGGCAAGTCTTGACTCCAACCCAAGCACCAATGAGAAGAGCAGCGAGAAAACAGACAACTGCGAAAAGGTGGGGCTTCTCCTCCAGTTACCCAGCACCTGAAGAGCCAGCGCCCCCCCACCTCGCTAATTCAGTCTTTCTTGGTTCTTCCGTTCCTAGATCCCTAGACCCTTGTCTTTGATAGGGTCAACCCTTCGATTTGACAAGTTAGATCAAGCAGAAACCAGGAGCCTTCTCATGTGCTTTCTTCACATTATGAAGACAATTTCAGAGGGTAAAGAGAGAGCCCTTGAAAATTAAAATTTTTAAAAAGGAAAAAAAAATTGAATTTCCGAGAGTCTCATGCTACATGGTGTTTCCTTCCAGAGACGCTGATTGCCTACTGGCAAAGAGCACCCAGTCCAGAGGTGTCTGACTTCTTCAGCATCTTGGAGTAAGTTATAGAGTTGATTTGTTAACCTGTTGTTTTCTGGAAGCTTCAAAATGGTTCAGTATACCATCCTTCATTCTAAGGACCCATATGTCCTTAGAATGTCCTACTATCTATCAGTAGTAGTCATGCATAAAGTATGCATAAAATCATCTTTTCTTTTAATGTACTTCTTAAATGAACAGTTTGTATAAACAAAAGGACATGAATAATTGGAATGTGGCCTTTTTTTTTCCTTTCTAGTGTTTGTCTTCAAAATTTCAGATACCTAGGAAGACGCAATATAATAAGGTAACAATTTTTAAATTCCACTAGGTTAGTCTGATCTTTAAAAAAAATATGGCATCTATTAATGTATATCAGGTTAGACTTCAAGGTATATGTTAGAAATCTTAAGGTGCACATAAGGATCATAAGGTTGACCTCAGAGTAGACGTAGAAGTTTGACACTTGCCATGTACTCATCATAGATCTAGGACTAGTTAAAAGCTGTCTAGGGAGAAAAGCACAAAACATACATTTCTAAAAGGAAGCCACATTTCCTGTATCGTCCGAGCTAATTTATCTATCATTTCTACATCCAATGTGAATACATCCAATGTGAATAAGTCACAGGAATAAAAGGTACAGCACAGGGAATACAGTCAGTGGTTTTGTGGTTTGGGGACAGATAGTAGCCACACTTATGGTGAGTGCAACATACATAGACTTGTCAAATCACTATGTTGTACTAATGAAACTAATATAACATTGTGTGTCAACTGTACTTAAGAAAGAAAGAAAGAAAGAAAGAAAGAAAGAAAGAAAGAAAGAAAGAATATACTCCCAGTAAGCTGAAAAGAAAAATTAATCTAGAATAACTTTGTGTTGACATTGTTTTCTCATGAGAGACCACGAAGCCCCCAGCACTTTCGCTAAACCCCCATTTCCCATTCCCAAAAGATGATGTGATTTTATCTTTCATAGCACGCAGACTATTTCGTTGTTCAGTAGTCGTGTTGCCAGTGGCCGGTCTTTATTTAAAAATAAATTACAAATACTGAACTGTGATTAAAACCTCAGTTTCCCTTGCAGGAAAATTGCTGCGGCATTTAAATTTGTGCAGTCCACCCAGAACAATGGAACTCTCAAAGGCTCTAACCCTTCCTGCCAAACATCAGGTCCCTTGCCACAATGGTAATGTCGCATTTGCTTGATATGTAATCATATTGTGTTTATGCGTGTGTGTGTGTGCGTGTGTGTGTGTGTGGAGGGATACGGATGCTTCCACATGTGCATGCACAAGCAGGCACGTGCATATGTATGTATGCATACACTTCAAACCACATGCAGAAACTCTCCTCGATCTGCTCCGCTAGCTTGTGAAAACCTAAGAGTCAAGGATTATGACTTATTTATGTGCACTTGGGGCACAATGCCATGCAGTGGATGGAGGTTAATAGTACCGTAATTTAACTGAGCCCGAAAAGACATCATTCCGATAAATGACTCATTTAATGTTTGCTGACCTCCTAGTGACATATCAAATGTGAGGTCGTATCTCCCCATACCTTTCAGTCATTGTAATACGTTAGCAGTGTCCTCAGAGCTAAAATTGGTTTTTATCTATTTATTTTTTTTATGTTTATTTATTTTTGAGAACGAGAGAGACAGAGTGCAAGTGGGGGAGGTGCAGAGAGAGGGGGAGACACAGAATCCGAAGCCGGCTCCGGGCTCTGAGATTTCAGCACAGAGCCCGACACGGGGCTTGTACCCACAAACCGCAAGATCGTGACCTGAGCCGAAGTCAGACGCTTAACTGACTGAGCCACCAGGTGCCCCTAAAATTGTTTTTTAAAGGGTTGCAAGCAGTGAGGAAACATGGATGGCTCCATAAGCTCGTGATTGATTTCCTAGTCATTACACTGGTTTGACTAGCACATAGGGCCTGGAGTCATCCTTTATGAACCTACCCTGTGGGAGGATTTTGCCCTGAAATCCTACTTTAAATCTCCCCTGAGTCTCATAAGTAAGAATTCTTTGCTAAAATTTTCTCCAGTTTGATTTATTCTTCCCAAAGTTACCATAATAATATGTAATATGAAAATGGCTATATTTTAGAAAGAATTTCAGAAATAAGAAAGTAGTATATAACCAAAAAACCATGGAGTAAGTTTTGCCTCTTAGCCCATAGGGACTCCTCAAAGTTGCCCCTTGTGTGAAAGCAAATGAGAAAATGTAATAAGCGTGTTTTCCAAATGGTAATAGGAGAGAAGACTATCAACAATGACTTTCTGCCTTTAAAGACAATAGTAAGGTACCTGAGGTCACTGCAGTTTTGTTGACGTTTGGTGGGTTAAATTGCAGGCTTCTTCCTGAACCATCTAGACACGTCCTGGCCATTCCTACCCCTCCCCTCCTAGGCACCAGGATTTTTCCTCCAGAAGCTCCAGACCAAAATAGACCCAAAACCTGGAAATAAATCAGTCCCAAAGGTCCAAGCCATACAAGTCAGAACTCATTTTTTCTTGTAGCTCCAGGGCTCCCTTAACTACTGAAAACCACAGTTAGGTCTTCTGGGCCTCGATCCATCCAGAGCATTTGATGTGGTCAAAACCAAATAACCCCTTGAAAAATGTGACCAAGAGAAAACCATTGCCTCTTCTATAGGCTTGACTCTTCAGGGTATCTCTTATTGCCTATTTTACTCAAAAAAAAAAAAAATGTTTTATTGCCTTGGCCAAATGATAGCAGAAATGAAAGTCAAGAATGGGAAGTGTCTTTACTCCCACATAACACTGGCTCTTTCCACCAGGTGGGAGTGCCAAGGAGACATTGAATGAGAGCTGTTGCAGACCATTATCATCATCCTGGGAATGTAGCTGCACCAGGGTCCCCCCGCTAGCTCTCTCCCCTATGAGGATGGAATACCATGGAATTCCCATGCAATCTCATGGTTTCATTAAATAATAATGAATATGCTTGTTCAGACTTAGTATCTATTATTCTTCTATTACTGTTTGGTACCGAGCATCCTTCTGAACCCTTTTTTGGCTTAAATAAAACCTCTCCAAAAGCACTCTTAAAAGTCCCTTTGATCATGTCTCCTGTAATTAATATTTTTCATAAAACATCTCTGGGTAAAAGTTGTTTATATTTGACTCAGTCTAGAATTTTTGAATGAACATTTGTATCTCATATCTCTCGTACCATAACCTATTTTCTTATTTAATTTTCAGGATGCATACCACGTCCGCTCATGAAGGACATAAGCAGCACCGATCACAAACTTTACCTATAATTCGAGGCAAAAATGCACTTTCTAATCCCAAACTTTTACAGATGTTAGACAATACTATGTCCAGTAAGTAAACGAGAAATAATAGGACCAAGATGGCTAGCGGTGTTTCTCTAGATGCGTGGAAGACATTAAATGCATTAGAATGTTTCAGAAACGTAAGGAATGTTAGTGTGTTACTGAGACCGTTGCTTTTCAGGCTTGCTGTAGCCCAGGGAATTTTTCTTAGAGGAAAAAGATCAGCAGAGTGGGAGTTTAAAAACTGAAGTGTCCTTATAGGAAAGGAAACAGGCAAATCTCTCAGGATAATGTGCTCCATGTAGCTCCTCTGATGTCAGGTGGATTTGCTATTGTGAGGGTTATGGGGACCTCTGTCAACCAGATTATTACTGTCTGCTGTTTGGGACAAGGAGAAAGTTGTCCATGTCCTAGAAGCACTAAGTGTGATATATTGAACCCGGTGATGTGTACATTCCAGCTTGTGAATGAGGAAAAAATGGAGCCCAGTGTTTTGTATTGTGTACGTGTTAGTGGTTAGGGACATGTGACGAAAGGCAGATGCCTTCACCTATGAATATATTTAGGGCCTTTAATGGCCACTAATGCACACTGTCCACTGAGACTATACATTTAGTCTATTAGAGTAGGAGCCTAAAACTTGCCCCAGACTGAGTATGAAAGGACTATGACTCTGTCAATGCCTAAATCAATGGAAAAGAAGTAAGAAATAATGGCAAATGGGTCACTCTTGTCTACAGCTGACACATGAAAAGGGCCTACACTCTTAGTTTGAGTGGCTACAAGAGAATTGTCTGGGAGGCTTAAACAACAAACATTTATTTCTTATGGTTCTGGAGGGTGGGAGGTCCAAGGTCAAGGTACCAACAGATTTGATGTCTGATGAGAACCCTTTTCCTGGTTTGCAGATGGCCACCTTCTTCTTGTGTCCTCATATGACGAGAGAAAGCCTCCCTTTCTGGTGCCTCTTTTTATAAGAGCACGAACCCATTCATGAGGGCTCTGCCCTCACGAGCTAATTACCTCTCAAATATCCCATCTCCAAATACCATCACACTTAGGGCTTCAACGCAGGAATTTGGGGCAACACAAACATTTAGTCTATAGGATCCGTTAAAGCCTCTGTCTTTAGATGGACAGTCTTTAGTTTTTGATTCAGCCAATAAGGTAATTGAACCAACAAAAGCACTTTGATTTCATAAATTATTTATCAAAACACCAGAAAACAGTGAAAATGTTATAATAGAAGAAAGCCCTTTATGGAATACAAAGAATTTTCTTAGACATTTATGTATGTTCTACTTCATATTTTGTAGGCAACTCCAATGAAATAGACATCATGCACCATGTGGACACAGAGGCCAATATAGCTACAGAGGTGTGCCTGACTATCCTAGACCTGCTATCACTCTTCACCCAGACTCACCAGGTAAGTGTGACTATAACATCTTCTGCAACATGATAAAATGGGAGGTGGAAAAGTCATGGGAAGTCAAGAAAAAAAAAATATTTTACTGGGGCACCTGGGTGGCTCATTCGGTTAAGCGTCCGACTTTGGCTCAGGTCATGATCCCGGGGCCTGTGAGTTTGAGCCCTGCTTTGGGCTCTGTGCTGACAGCCCAGAGCCTGGAGCCTGTTTCAGATTCTGTCTCTCTCTCTCTCTCTCTCTCTCTCTCTCTCTCTCTCTGTCCCCTCCCCTGCTCACGCTCTGTCTCTCTCTCCTTCAAAGATAAATAAACATTTTTTTAATTTAATATTTTATGAAATCAATTAACGTTACATAAATCAGCCTAAGTGTCAGTGGAAAAAGTTTTACAACTGAGACTCAGAGTTTATCAGAAGTTGACTAATGCTCAAATGATATACATACATATGTATTTCACTACTGTCAAATAATAAATATTCTTCTTTGCTTCTCCTGCTTCACCCTCAGGCAAGCTGAGCTGACTGAGAGTGGGACTCCACTTTTTCAGACTCAGGGGGAGAGACAAATGATGGCTAGATCCAACAGACTAATAATGCTGAGCATCTTTTCGTGTGCTTATTTGTCATCTGTATATCTTTGGTGAAAATAATACCTACATAGTGGTAGAATGACTTAAGTTAAAAAGACTGACCATACCACGTTTTGGCAAGGGTATGAAAAAACTGGAACTCTTATCCACCAATGGCGGGCATGCAAACACTCTGGAAAACAGTATGGCAGTCTAAAAAGTTAAACGTGTGTCCATTATGTGACCAGCCATTCCAATATTAAGCATTTACCCAGGAGAAATAAAAGCATTTGGTCACAAAAACCTGTGTACACAAATGTTCATACAAGCCTTATTTTTAATAAGTGATGAAAACAACCCAAGTGTACATCAACAGGTGAATGGATTTTAAAAATGGTGGTATATCCATACAATAGAACGCTGCTCAGTTACGCTCAGTTACTGTCTGATGCCATTTATATAAAATTTAATAAACTCAAACTATAGAAATTGTATGCCAGTTATACCTCAATAAAGATATTTGGAATATTAGCTCAATCTAATGAGCTTACAGATGTTCGGGGTTGAAGTAGGAACAGTTGGATCCATTGAATAACGTCTACACCAAACACAATGATTATGCCAAAAAATCCCTGCTTTCAGGAAAAGTGTCAGCATGGTGGTAGAAAAAAAACAAACACCATATTTTAAATCTTTATTACTCAGTGCAAATGTCAGTCAAATCTCAGACATCTTAAAGGCCCTACCGATGACTACGAGGACCTGCCTCTCTGTGACCCCATCTCCCACCTCTGTCCCGATCTCACCCCATGCTCTGCTCAGGCTCCTCTGCCCTTTTTTTTCTCAACTTTGAACTCATAAGCTTCTTCCCAACTCATATCCCTGGTACTAGCTGCTTCTCTCTTCTTGGATAGTCCCTTCAGATCTGCCCATAGCCAATTCCTTCAGCTCACGTGTCAGTTCATCCATTAGAGGGTCTTGGCTGCCCACCCTACCTAAAGTAATCCTTGCCCAAACCAGTTACTTTTTATTATATCGCATCATTCTGCTCTATTTTCTTATTTAGTAATTTTTTCCAATCCCTGCTGTGTAAGTTTCATTGGGAACATAGACCATATCTTCTTATTCAACACTATCTCCATTACCCAGAGTTGTGCCTACCACATAGTAGGCTCACAGTAAATATCTTTTGAAAGAATACAGGTGCCTTTTCACTCATCCTAAATAACTTCTGTGTTGAATTTCCAGAGACAACTCCAACAATCTGAATGTCAAAATTCCATGATGAAAAGGGTCTTTGACACCTACATGGTCTTTTTCCAAGTCAACCAGTCAGCCACAGCGCTGAAGCACGTGTTTGCCTCCTTGAGACTGTTTGTTTGCAAGGTAAGAGTTCTCCCGGTTCCAGTGAAAGCTCAGGAAAGGATGATAATAGACACGTGTTAATCCTTACATCTCTCAGTATGGAGGAAAGAAAGTCCGTTTCCTTCTATTTTGGCTTATTTGGTTTTATTAGAGTATTTTTATTGGTTTTAATAAGCCATTTGATTCCTGGTCTTGACAGTTAACAGTCTTGACAACCTGTCTACTTGGATATCGAAAGGGAATATTATTAACATGTAGCCATCTTCTGGGGGGATCCTCAGTATTTGTGACAGAGAGTCGGGGAAAATGCACGTCATCATCTGTGATCTCCATTCATGCCAAGTGAAGTTTCCACCTTAAAGTAGACACAGCTGCCAACTTTTGAGGATCCCTGTGGTTTTACAATGTTGGGTGAAGAGGAAACACTTCAAAGCTCTCATTCACTAGTTTCGGGTTGTCATCATTGGTGCCTGGGATACTTACCATGTAGAGAATGATTATTTCTAGGAAAAAAAGAGAAATATTAACATGGACTTAAATAAATACAATTATATCTCTTCCACTTGCCTGGGTTAAAAAAAAAAAAAAAGGCGGATTTGTTCTAAGGAATTTTAAAATGCAAGCAGAAACACAGCAAAATGAAGGCATGGTTCCCCCCCCCCCCCGCCCCCAACTTAACCAACCGTTCTACCTCCATAGTTTCCTTCAGCGTTCTTTCAAGGGCCTGCCGACCTGTGTGGATCCTTCTGCTATGAAGTCCTAAAATGCTGTAACCACAGGTCACGGTCAACTCAGACAGAAGCATCAGCCCTTCTCTACTTTTTCATGAGGAAGAATTTTGAATTTAACAAGCAGAAGTCAATTGTCCGGTCCCACTTACAAGTAAGTGCTTCCAGTTTCCATTAATGCTGTTGTTAAAGCCGCTCTTCTGTTTCAGCATTGATAAAAGCCTCTAGGCCCCTGGGCAAGAGCTACCAACTCTTCTACTAGATTCCTCCTTAAAGAGACTCAACACACTCCGCTCTGGTTCAGAGGAAGAGGGCAGCTGGGCAGAAATCAACACAGCCCATAATTCCACTTTTACTTTTCTTCTGCCAAGGAACAGAATCGAATAGAATACACAACTCAGGAAACCGTGACTATCTCTAGGATGCCAAACCCCACCAGATTCCAAATCCAGACATGTCTTCCTTTAAGGCATCCCAAGATTCCTGCAACGTTCTTTAAATATTTTAAATCATAGGAAACACCCTAGATTACATGGCCTTCTGAAAATTTTAAGGCATAAAGATGCTATTCTTTGGACCCACAGGGAGAAATCAATGGTACCTTCATCCAATCCAGTGGGTTTCTTTAATATTACTATTTCTGAGTTAGTACCTTTGGAGTTTTCTTTTTCTCTTCTTTTCTAGCTTATCAAGGCTGTAAGCCAGTTAATCGCCGATGCTGGGATTGGAGGCTCTCGGTTTCAGCATTCCCTTGCAATTACCAACAATTTTGCTAATGGAGACAAGCAGATGAAAGTAAGAAATGCTTTATGGACATTTTCAAAGACTTGGGAATAAACTAAACTGGATTCTTTTGTGAAATATCCAAATCAAAAAAAAAAAAAAAAAATCCAAATTCTGTGTTTTGTGTATTGTGACTTAAACTGAGTGCTTACATTGAGTTTGCTTGCTGAATTGCCGATCAGCTCTAACACTGTCAGTCTATCATCTGTTGCTTGGAATTTCCAAGATGGGTAGTTGAATGAGATATAACAAGAATACTAACCACAAGGGGCGCCTGGGCGGCTCATTGTGAAGGTTAAGCGTCCCACTTTGGCTCAGGCCGTGATCTCACGGTTTGTGAGTTCAAGCCCCACGTCCCACATCAGGCTCTGTGCTGGCAGCTCAGAGCCTGGAGCCTGCGTCAGATTCTGTGTGCCCCCCCTCTCTGCCCCTCCCCCACTGATGCTCTGTCTCCCTCTCTCACAAAAATAAACATTAAAAAATTTTACCAAAAATAAAAAAAGAATACTAACCACAAATATCCAGAAATACAGTGATTCTCTCATAATCCTATTGTAGGTCAAATGTATTTAATCTTTCTTTTAGAAATTTCTGAAGACTTCTCCTTTAATCACAGTACCGAAAAGTCCAGGGATAAGGGCCTGGCATTGGGCATGGCTGAACCCAGAGATTAAAATGTTTTCACATTAATTCAAAAAGATATGTGCACCCCATGTTCATAACAGCATTATTTACAGTAGCCAAGGCATGGAAACAAGCTACGTGTCCACCAGTGAACGAATGGATAAAGCGGTTGTAGTGTATATAGTCAATGGAATAGCAGTCAGCCACAAAATCTGAGGCAGTTCTACCATTTGTAACAACATGGATGGACACTGAAGGCATTACACTAGGTGAAATAGGTCAAAGATAAACAAGTACTGTATGATCTCACTTATATGTATAATCTTAAAAAAAAACCCTGCAAATCATGAAGAAAGAAATCAGACTCATGGTTATCAGAGGCAGGGTGGGGGTGAGGAAATTGGAGGAGGGTGGTGAAAAGGTACAAACTTCTAATTGTAAGATAGATAAGTACTGGGGATGTCAGGTACAACATGAGGACTATAGCTAACATCGCTCTATGTTATACAGAAGAGGTAGTTCAGAGGGGCGCCTGGGTGGCTCAGTCGGTTAAGCGTCTGACTTCGGCTCCGGTCACGATCTCACGGTTTGTGGGTTCGAGCCCCGCGTCGGGCTCTGTGCTGACAGCTCAGCGCCTGGAGCCTGCTTCGGATTCTGTGTGCCCCTCTCTCTCTGCCCCTCCCCTGCTCACACTCTGTCTCTCTCTCAAAAATATATAAACATAAAAGAAAAAAAAAAAAGAAGAGGTAGTTAAGAGAGAAAATCCTATGAGCTGTCATCGTAAGGGGGAATTTTGTTTTCCTTTTTTCTTTTTTCTTTCTTGTCTCTATACTGCATCTATAGGAGAAGATGGCTGTTAGCTGAACCTATTGTGCTACTCCTTTCACAACATATATCAATTAAACTGCTATGCTGTATGCCTTACATTTATATAGTGATGTATGACAGTTACTTCTGAACAAAACTGGAAAAAATGATTTAAATAAAAAAACCTCTAAAAATTAAAAAATAATGTTTTCAGATCCCCTTCCCTACTGCCTCTATTTTTACCTCTCTCTGTCTCTTAGTTCAATTTTCCTCTTTGTTTACTTCATTTACAAGCAGGATCTCCCCATGAGTGTACTTTCTCAGAAATTCTGAGGATATCAAAGTATCCTGTAAGTGAAAGAAGCATTTCATTCAATTGTGTCAGTTAAAGTCCCCAAACTGAACCTTGTTATCATATGCCCATCCCTAAACCAATCACTGGCTTGAGGGATCAAAGAATATGATTGGCCGGGTCAGGAACATGGGCCACACCCTGGTGCCTGCGAAGGAAGTAGACCTTTCAAATCACATGACCCAGAGCCAGAGAGGAGAGCGTCTCAAAGAACAATCAGGATGCTATTACTAGAAGAAGCTAGGTGAGCAGATAAGACGGAGTCTACTACAGTTCTAATGTTCAAATGTATACACAACCACAATACATAAGATGCGCGTATAAAGAAAGTACATGCTTATGAACAAGATAGAGAACGCATCAAACTGTGAGACGATGCCATAAATAATAGCATAACTTGAAGTAACTTATCTTAGGAATTTGAAACCGATAATGACCCAGCCTCTCTCTTTTCCAAAGAACAGCAACTTCCCAGCAGAGGTGAAAGATCTGACAAAACGTATAAGGACTGTTTTGATGGCCACAGCTCAGATGAAAGAGCATGAGAAGGACCCCGAGATGCTGGTGGATCTCCAGTACAGCCTGGCAAACTCCTATGCAAGCACCCCTGAGCTGCGCAGGACCTGGCTGGAAAGCATGGCCAAGATTCACGCAAGAAACGGCGACTTATCCGAGGTGATTAGCAAAGGCTCAGTCCTTCTCCATTGGCATTGTCTCCTTTATCGGGGCGATTGGATTTTCATTTACAGTAGGTTACCATATTTTCCCGCTCATCTAGGTATGACCCGATTATATATTATGTGCATTAAATTTGCACATAGGATTCAAGAATTCCTGACTCCATGTAAATGATACCAAGTAAAAGCCACAGTTGTTGGTATCAGCTGCAATTGTAGGATATGCAATGCAGAACTAAACGTTAAAAGCCTGAGACTAGGGAGGATGGTTGGAACGGTGTCTGGAAATTGAGAAATTGAGTTATGTAAGTTAATCTTCTGTGTTTTAAAACTTCTTCCCTGTAATCGGACTCGGATGGGGAAGCTTGCCTTCATAGCGAGTAATCTCAGGCTGGGGTAATCTGTCCTCATTTGCAGCTGGTCTGAACTGGTGATGGAAATATTAACACTCTCACGAGCCCTGTGAGGAGAATGCACTGTGTGAAGATTATAAGTCAATAGCTAACGTTTCAATGTCCGTTTAAACACTGGGTGGCTTTTTATGTAGCAGTTCACAGCACCCAAGTGGTTTCTAGACACCATATGGAAAAGTGTTGCCTTATTCTCAGAAATACGCCCCTTTGGGGAAGAGATTAAAATGTCCGGGATGGTCTTAAAACCTGAAGTTAAACCTGACGTTCTTCTAAACACGTGTGAAGGATCCTGGGATAGAAAGAGAGCCAATCAGAGGCTGCGGTTGGAGGCAGTTTGATGGGACAAGAATGAGAAACTCCAGTTCCTTGGATTGCCCAGAAAATGGGGAAATCCCTCCATAAAACTTCAAGGGAAAAGCTGAAGTCATTTGGACCGTCAACAGGTCAAGTTCTAGTACCTGTTCAGCAATGCTCAAGGCTTTTCGGGAGATACTAGAGAACGTTAAGATGTCACCATATATTCTGGTTGGCGGGAGCACACATTACGTTAGGCCACGCTATTTAATCAAGTACCACCTTGTGAGGTGACCATCTTAAAGGCAGTAGAAATTCCAAGGGGGCCATTATGGGAAACAGAAAAGGTAAGAAGATAGCTTAATTTTATTTTCAATTTAGATCCCGATACTGTAGTGTATAGTTTTAACAAGAAAAGAGAATTGGATTTTAAAATATATACATCAGGGGTGCCTGGAGAGCTCAGTCGGCTAAGCATTCAACTCTTGGTTTAGGCTCAGGTCATGATCTCACGGTTTCCTGAGTTCAAGCCCCGAGTTGGGCTCTGTGCTGACAACACGGAGTCGGCTTGGGATTCTCTCTCTCCCTCTCTCTCTGCCCCTCCCCCATTCATACTGTCTCTGTCTCTCTCAAAATAAATTAATTTATTTAAAAAAGTAATAATAAAATAAAATATCTACATTAGGCTTAAATAGGAAGGAAGGTAATTCTACAGAAAAATTCTTGAGGTCAGTTCATTCACCCACTTGAAGATAACACCCAGATAAGCACACAAACAAAACTTCCTGAATAGGCATTTTATTCTTGATTGTGAACGCTTTGGAAATCAGATTGATTCTTGTTTTTAACTCCGTCATTAAAAGGATCCCTCCATGTATTCTTACATGGGATACTGACTCACCTAGGAAGTTAGTCCTGATTAGTCAGCTCTGTGCTGTGCCTTCCTCTAAAACCGTTCTTTTTTCTTACAGGCCGCGATGTGTTACATCCACATAGCTGCCCTCATTGCGGAATACCTGAAAAGAAAAGGTAAGACGACCGTGTGCAGGGAGAAAAGTCCAGAAGTGACATGCTGAAGCCTAAATTAAAATTAACTTCTTGATTTTAGTAATAATCTCAGTTATGTTTCATTAAGTAACATTAATGGTCACAGATAGTTTTAATTATGCCGTACTTACCAATTTTAGCTTTCATGCCACTATCATGTTTAATCTGTCTACAAAAAGGCTAACTGGTCAGCTTCTTAGTTCAAAATGAGAATGTTTTATCGTTTACTGATGTATAGTCTCATAAGCTTGTATTAACACCAACCTGTAGCCATGTCTTAACCTCATCTTGCACTACCATAGGTTACTGGAAAGTGGAAAAGATTTGCACACCATCCCTGCTCCCGGAGGATACCCATCCCTGTGATAACTACCCATTACTAACAGCTCCCAGCGGAGGAAGTGAGTGCTCTAACTCTCCCGCATAAGCTCCTTTACCCCCAGGGAACAGAGCAGAGCAAATCAAGTTGCTGCTTCAAGTTTACTTCGATGAAATTCTTAAATGTATATTCTTAGAAGCAAAAGCTATCCCAGACCTTCATACCTCACGCTGTCAGAGTCTGAGGCTCCTACCATTCAGAAATCCATCCAAATTTATGGAGTTCAGAACCAAAAAGTTCTCAGCAAATAGAACTGCATCTTATCCAATATTTAGGATTATGAGTTATGGCCATATTTGCTTCCAATTTGCATACTAGTCTGCCCTTGGGATTTTTTTCTAAAATTGTTTAAAATTGCAAGAGAAATCCATTTGAATCTTGAAATGTAAAAAAAACCCTACTTGTTGAAAATAAGGAATGCCAAAAATATATATGCGGGACTATATAATCAACATACATGTTCCATTTCATTTTTATACAAAATTTTTTTAATGTGTATTTTATTTTTGAGAGAGAGAGACAGAGACAGCAAGCAGAGGAGGGGCAGAGAGAGAGGGAGACACAGGATCCGATGCAGGCTCCAGGCTCTGACCTGTCCGCACGGAGCCTGACTCGAGGCTCGAACTCACGAACCGTGAGATTATGACCTGAGCTGAAGTCAGTGCTTAACCGACTGAGCCACCCAGGCATCCCTCCATTTTGTTTTTTTAAAATATTGCGGCGCCTGGGTGGCTCAGTCGGTTGCACGTCCGGCTTCAGCTCAGGTCCTGATCTCACGGTCCATGAATTCGAGCCCCGCGTCGGGCTCTGTGCTGACAACCCAGAGCCTGGAACCTGCTTCAGATCCTGTGTCTCCCTCTCTCTCTGACCCCCCCCCCCCCCGTTCATGCTCTGTCTCTCTCTCTCTGTCTCAAAAATAAATAAGCATTAAAAAAAAGTTTTTTTAATGTTAACTGGTTCTGACAATTTACAACATATAATAATTTATAGCACTGATTTCCTTTAATTAAACATACTTCATCTTTAATGTTTGATGAAAGATTTTGTAACAACCACTAAAGAATTACTCTTGCAAAAAATGTGGCAATATAGTTAATATATTTAATCTGTTTTCTATTGAAAAGCTTGTTCAAACCCAAAGGATATGACCTGCAACCTACTTCATAACACTGTCTTAACTTTCAAAATTCAGTGGAAAACTCCGTGTATGAAAAACACAAACAAATCCTTAGATCTGAAGATCAAAATAACTGAACGAAAGATAACTTAGACTTCAGTTACGTATACATATTTAATGAATCCCTTATTTAATTAATTAACATAATCCCTTGTTCTTCTAAAAAGGCATATATTTTCTAAAGAATCTCAGTGGATTTTGCAAAAAGAACATATGAGCCCAGTTAACAAAGTGAACCGTGAGATAGTTCGAGGAGGAGGTCACACCTGGCATCGTGGCTTGTGTCCACACTAAAATTCAGGGATCTTCCTGCCTAGCTCCACACTAACTATTCAGCTTTCATTTTTATATACAAGTCATCAAAATTATCATTATTTTGTCTAACATACCCTTCACCCCCACCTATTTTATATCGGAATCAGACATATATATATCGTATCTATTTTATATCGTAATACAGCTCTGTAAAGACTATTTCAAATTCTAACAAAAAAGAAAACTGAAGACACCTGATAAAACTAGGTGTCCGTTTGACAAATTGTGGAAACTTACATCCCAAAATTTTGTGTGAGACTTTAATATGAAAAAATTTTAAATACCGACTTTTAGACCGGAGGTAATACTGGACTATAACATATCCACTGGGAAAAGAATGTATTTTTTTAGTAAACTCTAAGGAAGGTGATTTTTTATGATGCACTAGCATATATTCATATCCATTGGCATATATCTGAAGTCCTCAATATACTTTTACATTATGATGTTTCCAAGTCACAGGGATAGAGTATCCCTTCACTACAATGTGCAAATAACCAGAATACGGGCAAATATGAGCAACTCCAGAAAGTACAGCTATTACAAGGATCATCATCCTGCAAGAGATGTATCGTGACTTTCTCTGCTCTGTCAGGGATATATATGTCCCTGCTCCTCAGTTGTCAAATATTTTAATATATGTTTAATTGCAGAAGGAATATTCTCATTTTTAAAAGTAGGGAAGTAGAATTTCTAATGCAAGAATTAGATTGCAGTAATTATCCTAATTATAATTTTTAGCACATTTTGGAGTGATAATTTAGTTACATAGCCAATGAGCTGATTATTAAACATGGAAACATGTCACAAAAGTATCAGCTCGAATTCTAAAAGCACCTGCTCCCGGTAAGGCCCTGCACTGGGCTCAGTAATGAAAGTACTATTATTACTGCCTCCTGTTTTCGAGTGAGAAAACCAAGAGTAAGTGATACAGGCTGCCCTAGAGAGAGAGCATGGTGAGTTTGTGATGGGGCCAAAGTTCAAGGACTGGTCTGACAGTGTAAGCTGTGTCCCTGACTACTCAAATTCAGTCCCAATCCCTCCTCTGGGGACATGGCCCATTATCAACTGTTTTTATATATTATCTGTAGAGCCAGATATATTTGTTTTGATCTTGGTAGCCACGGTGCTAAGAAAATTTAAGGAAGTTTCTAGAAAATGCAAAGGAGTGAAAATCAGCGAGTAATGAGCATTGTTTTCATAATGCACTGACCATACCAGCTGTTTGCTCAGTATTAATGTTTGCGTCCCTTCAACCATCTTTTGAGATAGATAACTAATGTCTTCAGTTTGACAAATGGGAGAAACAGCCTCCAAGGGGTTGGCTAACTAGAACGTTGCAACTGTGTCTATCTACAGATTCTGTATTTTGTCCATGCCAGCTTCTAAAAGAAAATATGTCACCTGAAAAATGATACAAAATTAGAAAACAGGATCATTGGTTGCCTTGGAGAGAATATTTATCAACAGTCATAGTCTACCCATCTTGTTGACAGAGTGGGTTTTATTATGCTACCATGAAGAAAGGCATGCTCTATCCCAAACAGGATTTGGCTCAAATAATAATGTCTGATTATGCTTGGTCCTCTCAAGGCATGTTCTCTATGGGCTGGCCAGCTTTTCTGAGCATTACACCAAATATTAAAGAAGAAGGAGCAATGAAAGAAGATTCGGGAATGGAAGACACACCGTACAATGAGGTTGGACCAATATAATCTAGTGCACAGTAACTGAGAAAACAGATGCGTTGAATTGTTACATTAAGCTAAATATGGAGGAGAAAATCTTATTCAGAAATCAAATAAAGTTACTCTAGAATATGACTTAGGCAAAATGAAAGGCAGGCTACAGTTCAGCTGAGAATAATAAATATCAGATTCCACTGATAAAGTATAATTTTTGAAGACTACTTAAACTAAACTTTGCTTCTCTAAAATGGACCCAAATGTGTTCTATCAGCTCTTCTATAAGATATAAAATCTCTAGTCCTTTGGTAAATACAGTAAGGGATACTGAAAATTTTGTGAGCTGGTCACAACTTTTTTTTTAATGCATTAGAAAGCGTATTTGTAAATACACTTGTACAGAAAGGCTCACTAGTTTCTGCAGAAAAGCTTCTGATTTGCAAACCATGGTTATTTTTCATTAATTGAAAGAAGTACTGATAATTGCAATAATTCTGATGAAGAAAATAGAGCTTCTTCATCAAGTAAGTAAAATATTTCATAAGCTAATTGTTTCTATCTTAATGTTACATCAATTGAAAAAAAGGATACAGAAAGCAAGTTTGGGGGCAGAGTTCAATTTAATTTTATAGATGGTTTTATAGTCATTTAGCATACCTTGAAAATAAGCAATAAATGCAACTACATATTTAGATTATTTCAAATAATGCTTCAGAGTCTTTTCTGCGAAGACACTGTTGAAAAGATTCCAACAAATAATTGACTTCCTTTAGGGAGTATATAATTTGATTCAGCTGAACATTTATTAGACCACTAGTATATGTGAGGCATTGAGTTAAGGTGGGGAGAAGAGCTAAATAACCCACAATTCTGGCTTTCAAAAAGTGTAGCATCTTGAGAAAGGCGAACGTTTTTCAGTCTAAGACCCATCAAGTATAAATATACGCAACTAAAGGAAAATAACTTCTTACGTGACAGTGGCTGGGATGGAGATAGAGTTTGGACAACCATTCAAAGACCCTAGAGTTCCTATAAAGGCTCAGGGCAGTGGAGAGCTCATGATCAGATGTACATAGAAAGCTGCTTGGAGAACAACACATAGGACGGACTGGAGTGCAAAATACATTATTAGCAGACCACTATGGGCGTTGGGGGGAAATGAACAGGGTTTTGATCCAAGGCAGTGACCGTGGAATGGAAAGAATGAGACAGACCTGAAGGCATTTCATAGATCCAAATTAGCAAGCTTGCAGGACTAAGTCAGTGATGGAAAAAGAAAGATCCAAGACACCACCATCCCGTCCAGGGTGGACGTAGATGCCAATGACAAAGATAGGAAACAGAGTAACCCCACTATGAAGAAAATTGACACCGTAACAGTTTTGAAAACCTGGTTCAGGGAGGAACCACAGTGTTCATCGTGTTGAATCTCCTTTCGATTTGGGGAATTGCAGAAAATCCTGGTGGAGCAGCTCTACCTGTGTGCGGAGTTTCTTTGGAAGTCTGAGCGATATGAACTCATCGCTGACGTCAACAAACCCATCATCGCTGTCTTTGAGAAGCAGAGAGACTTCAAGGTACGTTTTCTAAAGCTAGACGCTGGTTAAAATATCCTGCTCTAAATTGGTGATTTACTTACAGTTTTCAAACGTGGAAACTGCCTATTTTTTATGTCAACATCATCGTCACGAAACCCTTTGATTTATGGTTTCAGAAATTATCAGATCTCTACTACGACATTCATCGGTCGTACCTAAAAGTTGCAGAGGTGGTGAACTCAGAGAAGAGGCTGTTCGGTCGCTACTATCGTGTAGCCTTTTACGGGCAGGTAAGTTTACCAGAAGCTCCGTGGCCTGGAAATTCTGTTAAACAACTAAACTTTATCTTTCATTCTCGATGAGACGGCTGACTCCATGTGCCAGGGGATCAAGAGGATGTGGGTGTGTCTACGTATATATGAGGATTTTTCTGGATACATGAGTCCTATGTTTGTCTACAAGAATGTACTGAACTGGGAAACAAATAGAGAAATCCATGGGCCTTAGTACAGATCGAGTTGAAACCAATGATTTCTAACTTTTTAGAGAAAGAGGACACTTATTTTTCAGCATCCTGAGCTGAGCCACCCAGGCACCCCGAACATTCCATTTTTTCATTTTCACAGTTGCGATGACTCCTGCCCTCTCATTTCCTTTTCTCCCCTCCCCTCAGGGTTGCCTATAACTTCGTTTTCTCCTCGGAATCTTTTAAGGCTGCAGCTGAAGAAGTCAGATCCAGCCTGATCATTCTAGGTCATTTCCCATTGAAAGATGGATTTTGCCCACCTGATGGTTTCTCCAGCCCATATCTAATCTAGGCATGCTGACCAGGTAGAAATAAAATATGCTGCTTTCCTACCAAATTTTAATTTCTTTTGAGAAAAAAAATGTATTTTCCTCTAATCACCAACGGCAGCTTAAAGCTAACTTCTTTCTTAATTAAGAAAGATAAGCTTCTCTCTACCTGCAAAGAAAAATATCACCCCTTAGCCACTTTCCATGAGCAGGTTAATCCAACTCAGATGTTCCTCCTGAGGCACAACAGCATCAGGAGTATGGAGATGGACAAAGCAGGTGGAAATGGCCCACGGATAGAGACTAAACGTAGACATGAGAGAGAAGCAGAACTATTTGAAGTGATACGTACATTGCAGGGAGAAAACGTAGGAATCCGCAGATGAGAAGGAGAAAGATAAGGGAAGGGTATCTTGAATATCATGGAGAAAATAAACAATTTTTGACCTCAGTGAAACTAGCAAAAAAAAAATGGCAGGACACCCCATCGAAAAGGGAATGTGGGCATTGAGGAATTGCAGGAGAAAAACAGGGTTTCTAGGGAGTGGCCACAGACCAAATGAGCAGGAGAGAAGTGGCACACACGATGTGCACTCAGCTAACCAAGATTCGCATCGACAATCCTTCAGGCCGTCTTTCCAATGAACAAGTAATAAACTGCCATTAAGAGTCCGGTCGTGAAAACAAGATTGCCCACCTGATGGTTTCTCCAGCCCATATCTAATCTAGGCATACTGACCAGGTAGAAATAAAATATGCTGCTTTCCTACCAGATTTTAATGCAGATGTTTGTTCTTTTCTTCTTTTGGTCTTGATGGTTCCAGGCTGTGGTAAGTTTTCTCTCTCTCTCCATTTGCATGCCCTAATAATCCTCACACTTCCCTCCATATGGTTTTACTGAACCGTAACTTTTTTGTGTGCAAATCAGCACTGGGTACGATGGTGGGATAATCCTGCTTCCATTCATTTTGGAGTCATCCGGCATTTCCCGAACTAAATTGTGTTTATTCCAGTTATCTGAATTACAAAAATGTATCGCTTATTTTATGTGTGTATTATCATTCTGCACAAAGGGAGATGTAGTTTAAAAACCTACGTAACCACACGTACACTCCAGCGCACATTCAGATAAATACGAGCACCACGCATTTGCAGGGCGTGTAGAGTAGGCTTAGTGTTGGAGATTGTCTGCTCATTTCGGACCACTGTGACTCACAGCTGATTGTAAAGGGCATGGTGGTCAGAGTCTTAGAGGTTGGAGCAGTGGTCATTGATGGGCACCCTGCCAGTCTCCTGATCGGACCCTCCTCCTTTCCATACGAGTGTCGTAGAGAAATAGGGCTGTCTTTGGTGGGGAACTCTGAGCAGAGGTGATGGTCTCGATACCCGACACAAAAGATGACCAGTGGGCTAAATCTTTACCCAGTAGGGCAGAGTAGGTCTCTTGAGATGTGAAGAGAAGTGTATGGAAACCAATTTGACCATCAATTTCATATTTAAAAAAATAAAAATAAAATAAAAAATAAAATGATGAAAGAAAGAAAGAAAGAAAGAAAGAAAGAAAGAAAGAAAGAAAGAAAGAAAGAAAAGAAAGAAATTTTGGAAAGGCAGCAGAGGCAGAAATATCACGCCGGCACCTAGAGCTCTGGAACACAGAAGAATTTTCTCATTCTGTGAACCATGTGAATGTGCCTATATTCAATCATTTTGTACCTACAAAAATGATTCAACATAATTATTGTCAATTAAGTTAGAAAGACAAATTCTTTCATTATCCACACATTGTCTGACCGGTACATACCTTTTTGTAATTCTTTAAGCCCTCCCCGTGTCCCTGCCAGTATTTTCTACCTTCGTCTATAAAGTTGGGGCCATGGGTCCTTAACTCACCTACTAAAAGAATACTTGAAAACCCTTGTACTAAATAGACTGAGGGGGGCAGTGGGGAAGGTCTGGAAAGAGCTACTTTCAAATGACCTAACTTTGTTCTTTTTGCAGATTTCTCAATAACGTGTGCTGACTGTGCACTTGGTTTTTTTCTCTTTTAACGCTGCCAGTATTCTCAAGTGTCTTTCATTAAAAGTTCCAACCTAAGCTTAAACGTGTTTTGGAAAATCTGCAGACCTGGGTACATGCCTAAGCGTGGTACTTTCTAAGCCCGAACCCTAGCCCCCTTTGAACAAAACCTAACGGAGGTCATCTCGATACACGGCAATGTAGAGCCTTGTTCATCACTGTTCAGATGAAATTCAAAAAGCTGTCCCAGGACCCCAAGTGGAGAGTGTGAACATGTCTTGAACAGGAGCGGACAGTGCACATCACTTCACACTTGATGATGAAGAGATACTAACTCGATTTGAACATTTCCCTGAACGTGCACAGAATGAAAGTTCTAAAGATCTAAGATAAAGTCTTAACTACTTGATTAGCATAATCCCCGTAGTCAGAAATAATTTCTTTTTCATGATGGCACTTTATGTCCCTGTAAAATTCAGCTTTTAATATCCAAATTGGCATGTCTTGCAATCATGTTACGAAGATTATGGGAATATAATATGCTATAGGCTCTTTGCCTCCCTAAGGCCTTCCGGTAAATATTTTAGCGTCCCGTGTGGGTAGTGCTTTCATCACATGGTATTGGCTAGTGTAGTTATTATGTCTGCAAGGAGGCAGATAATAGAAAACAAGTTGGAAACTCCTTTTTTTCATGGCGGGGGCCTTAAGAACGCAAGTCATGCATAACACGGATTTTCAAATGCAGCACCTGACGTCATTGACTGTGGAAATTTTACACAGAGCGGCCTATATAAAGCACCCTCCAGAGTGTCCCTGATGTATTCATTTCCAGACTGATGAAACAGCAGTAGTGATCAAACACCACCTGTAATCAATGAAATACTTAGGCCCTGACATTTAGCGTGAAAGCAAGCAAGCGAATACCCATTGCATAACTTAGAATATCAGCTAGATGCTCTTGGAATATATAAATGAAAGGCTTGGGGACTGTTTATTCCGGTGGCCAAAAGATACAGATTTCATGGTTCCCCATCTTGCCTGCATGGGTGTAGATGTGTCTCAGAAACTTGACAGAAAAGAGATTAAGAGGAGGAGAGAAGGCGGATGTGTAGTTTGAAAAACCACCTTCTGGTCGTGTGCTACACCCCTCTGGCTCCCCATGTATATGAAAGTCATTGATATAGAATATATTTTTAATACATATAATTTGTGTTTAAAATATATAGAGATCTATCTTTAACACATACGTATTTAAAATATATATTGAGAGAGAGGTTTGTATTTCTATGAAAATGTTTGTCTGCATTCTTGTAGCTTAGCTTAGCATTTAGCCTTTTAATACTTTCGGACCCACATTTATACACGAGGTTCCTCTTTGAATGCATTCCTTTGCTCGTGAACTTCAAAATACTTAAGTAGAATAGCAGGGGCGCTTATATTTGACATTCCCCGTAATGATGCAGGGGCTTTGTGGATTCTGAAGAATCTTCAGAAACATCTAATAAGGAGTCAATTTTAGTTACCAGTTCCACTGAAGTATATTTTTATCATCATCTATTGCCTTCACGTTTCGTAACTCATGGTTGTTAACTGCGCTGATTCAGAGTCCTTGTTTAACTGGAATATGTGCTGTTTCCTCACAACGACTGCTCAGAATATGTATCGCATTGTACCGTGACATTTAGAAAGTCAAACTAGCAAGGGAAATGCAGAGATCACATTTCCCATTGCCACGAAAGGCAGTTTACTCGTAACCTTGGGGCGGAAGCAAAAGACAAACGACCCCTGGGTTGTCATCACCTGTGTCCCTACTGATGAATCATTTATTTCAGAGAGCTAGAAATTGAAAACTCCCCTAAGACAGTGTCCTGTGGCTCAGTGGGCTATGCTTTGATAGTTTCTCTGGGTAAAAGGTAAGCACACGTCCCCCCTATTTTCAGAACTGCCATTGAGCTGGCTCCAGAAGCTCTTGCGTGATCCCCAGAAGATGGCAGATGAAATTTTTAATTCTTGCACTCCAGCTTCTTTCTACTTCTTACAGAAAATAGTCCCAACAGGTGTCTATTTTCAGGCCAAATGAGTAAATAATCACAATTTCTTTCTGATCAGTCACTTACCAAGATATTGAAATCAGCGTCAATAGACCTTTCATATAATAAGGAAAACTGTAGTTGCCGTGCAGAGCAGCTGAAGATGTGTATTTTGAAGCACTCCACACTCAGTTAAGCTGTTTTCCCTGCATGCCAGTCAGAGCTTAGATTGCTCTGCTGACACGGAATGTTTTTCTTTGTTATTGCTGTCCTCCTCATCAGCACTAACACACACCAAGGGCCTATTGTGTACCAGGCACTGTTCTTGGGGCCTCCCACTAGACTTCTGAGTCTGTACTGTTTCCATCATGCAGATCAAGGAGCAGGGATGAAAGGAAGTCACAGGTCATGACTGAGACCAGAGCCAACGGTCAGAGTAATGACAATAAAATCCTGCTTCCCACCTCTCCCTTGCTGCTAACCCTGGACTCAGAAATTTGTCAGTGGAGAAAAATTCACAGTGAAAATGTCTCTTTGTGCTAGTTTTCACAGCGTGGTGAGAAAATCTTTTCCTGAAACTTGGAGACATTTTTCTTATTGAAAAGGAAGTTGCAAATGTGGCTGTAGCGATTGCCCTGTGGGGGTTCTGGTTGATGGCCTCAGAAGTCCTGTTTCTCTGATGTGTCAGTCTGTCGATTTTAGCCACTAACTTCTGACCTTGAACCAGACAAGTCTTCACAAAGACAGAGACAGAAAAATCATGGCAGGCTGGAAGCCATGTGGGAACCGGGCCAGACCTCACTACCCCTACCAACTCTTGAGGAATGACGGTGAAGCACGTTTTGTGCTTTCAATACTCTAAGTCACTTTTTTTAGCAGTTTGGGGTCAGGGGACTCCTATATTCAGCTGCGTGTGGTCTTGACCATTCTTTAAAAGAAAAAATCGTTCAATAAAAACATCTTTCTTAGAATCCATGGAATCTTTTCCAGTTATACCCGGTGCAAATACACATCTTTAAGATGTATGCCCTCTAAGAACTATTTCATTCATCTGCTTCTTCATTCAACGAAGGTAGAGTGAAATTCCCCTAAAGACCAGGCTCTGTGTTAAACACTGAACATGTAGCGTTGGACAAGACACTTCTCTGCCTTTGAAAAGCCCAAAGTCAGTTCTGGAAACGCACAAGGAAACAGGCGATTACCTGCTTGACAAGAACTCTGCTGATGAACGAGTTCATCGTCTTCAGTTACAGCCCATTTACGAAACGAAGTATCCTGTTCACATGGTCAGACTTAACCTGGCAAAAGTGCTTTGCAAGCTTAAAGCACCATATGGTTGTGCATTTTAATCCTTACTCTTAGATCAATCACCTCACGTTGGCCAAAAGTACGGCATTAGAATGCTTGCTGCGTGTGTTTTTTACATACAATGAATATTTCTTTTTTTAGTCAGAAATGAGAAAAGCAGAAAAAGTACAGCTAAGATTCTTTCTGACCTCCGGATCTTCACCTGGCCCTCAAAAGCCATTTTCATGAGGTAAACTCTGCAGTCAGAAGAAACCGTGAGAGCCTAGGTTCTTAACTCCCCACTTAATCCAGTATTCTGAGGCCACATGCATTCCACAGGAAAGATGATGCTGTGTCTCTTCAAAGAGAAGGAGATGTGAAGATTGCCTCACTTGGTTATCCTCAGATGATAGAATCTTACCTTCCCCCCCCCCACCCCCCCGTTTCAAACCAGACAAATAAAATTAACAGAGGCTGAAACCTACTTGCTCCTATGGCATAAACATGATGGCATGGTTACTGTCTTCGATCCCCTATTTTAGCTTTGCAGGATTGTAAAAGACCTATTAGCAAAGTAAATGGAATAATGAAATTGCATATGCTTGCATCGGGCGTCTGAAGACATACCACAGTTCTTTTTAAAATAGCAGCACTTGGGAACATACCTACCATATGTCATTCCTGTTAGGACAACGTTCCAGAGAATTATGGCTTTGCATCTGACATGATGTGGGGTGCATACCGACTCGTACCTCTAGGTACGTTTACATGACATACAGAGTTTCCTCTGCTCGTGCCAAAGACGTGAAGAAGACCTTATGAAAAAGGCCGAAAATTACTCCAGACTCTGTGTTCTACCCCAGGCTGCCACATGAGGGCATTCTTCTCCCAAAATACATGCAAGCAGGTGTAACCACGGATTTCTGCAAACAGAGAAAACAGGTGTAAGGTTATCTCAGGAGGGTCTTTGACCTGGTGGGGAGTGTTTCATTATTGGCTGATTCTAACATAATATTTTTTTTTCTTTACGTTACTTTTTCTTTCAATTTCATAGGGTGCTGATCCATAGCTTGGATAACAACCGAAGACTGGCTATATTATTTAAGTAAATAGCTTTTGTTTGTGTTTGTGATTTGCAATTGGAGTGCCCTAATAAAACTGGTGGTTCGTTGTGCGTTTCCCATAGGGCTTTTTTGAAGAGGAGGAAGGTAAGGAGTATATTTATAAAGAGCCTAAGCTGACGGGCCTCTCGGAGATTTCTCAAAGACTGCTCAAGCTCTATGCGGATAAATTTGGTGCAGACAATGTGAAGATAATCCAGGATTCCAACAAGGTAAAGGAAAATCGGCATCCATGCACATGTGAATAACTGACTCCTTTTTTTTTAGTTTTTTTGGCTGTATCTGTTAAGGTTTTCATTTCTGCCTGACTGCAAAGTAACCTGCCTCAACCACACGGGAGGTTTTCCCTGTTTGTTTATTGGATGGTTGGCGATTTTTTTTTTTTTTTTGGTCAAAAATGTTATGTGTGTTTATTTGAGTAACTTTTAGGTAACCTTAGAAACAAGTTACTAAATTCTCTATTTCTGCCATAGATTACTTGCATTTGAATAGCAACCTAAGGGTTACTAAATTCTCTATTTCTGCCATAGATTACTTGCATTTGAATAGCAACCTAAGGGTTAAAGTGATTGGGCCCACTGTTCCTTTCAGAGCTCACGGTGCACACGGGGTTAAGAAGAGGTGGCTATATGCAAACGGTTAATTAAATAGAGCCCAGGGAGTTCCTCGGGAGACAGGTCTAAGTCACAGGGAGAAAGTTCAGGGCTCCCTGAGCAGATCATTCTTGGCTGGGCAATGCTTCACGGAGGAAGAATGTCTGATCTGGGAATCGCAGAGTGAGAAGCCGTTTGCCGGAAGCAGAGGGCATTCTGAGAAGCCCGGCACAGGCGATGCCAGGGAAGAATGAGAAGGGGACACAATGGCAGGTGTCTGCAACACAGGTTGGACAGAAAAGTATAGCAGAGGAATGCATCTCAAAAAGCAGGTTGGTGCCCAAGTGGGGAGGCCGCTGTTGGGCCACCAAAGAAAAGGTCTCTTTTCTCCCCTCCTCTTTTACTCAGCTGGTATTTGGAGGGATCGGGGCATGAGATTCCTGGGTCTGGGCAGAAATTGTCACGATGTGCCCGTCACTCTCTCCCTTAGCTTGAAAGGTAAGATCCCCTTCCCCTTAAAGATGGAAAGAACTCGAATCACCCTCATGGTGGCACTCCTAAATAGGAAACATAGGGTTCCTAGTGAGATGAGAAAAATGCCCAATTTAGTGGCAGACATCTGCAGTCTTCACTCCATCATGGCACCTTCTATCAGCTGGTGATCCATCTTGGAGAAACTAGATAACCACTCTGAATTTTTTTTTTTTTTTAATCTGTAAAGTAGATACAGTTATACTCATCTTACAGTATAATTTTAGGAACATCATAAATAAGTTCATGAGCTTCCTCAAATTTCTGGAATCAGATAGGCAGTGAGTACATAAACAGATGGAGAAAGCTGGAAGAAGTTTAAAAATTCTTCCAGAAATCTTTAGAAAAGAGGCTGAGAATCATCTCTTCCAACCTTGAAAATTCCCTGGCTCTTCTTGGGACCCCCTAGCCTGTCTTCCTTGCTATTTCTGAAGCTTATTCACCAAAGCAGAATTAGTAAAGAGATTATATAGGATGACTTATTGCAGATAAGAGAAGGTATTAGAGAAACTGGAAATAAATATATTTGCAATCATGAGACAGGCTAACCAGTTAATCCACTCAGCCAACAAAGCCCGAGCCCAGGTCTAGGTACATGGCTGAATCATCGAAGGACAAGGAGATATATTTCTACTCTTAAGAAGCTTGTTTTCTCCGGACACCTGGGTGGCTCAGTCGGTTGAGTGTCCAACTTAGTCTAAGGTCATAATCTCATAGTTCGTGAGTTCGAGCCCCACTTCCGGCTCGCTGTTGTCAGCGCAGAGCCGGCTTCAGGTCCTCTGTCCCCCTATCTCTGCCCCTCTTCTGCTGCTCTCTCTCTCTCTCTCTCTCTCAAAAATACATAAAAAGAAAAAGGAAAAAAAAGCTTGTGTTCTAGACAAAAGTGAGGACATTCAGTACAGAAGAGAAAGAAAAGAGGGGCACCTGGGTGGCTCAGATGGTTAAGTGTCTGACTTCGGCTCAGGTCATGATCTCACGGTTCATGAGTTCAAGCCCCATGTCCGGCTCTGTGCTGACAGCTCAGAGCCTGGAGCCTGCCTGGGATTCTGTGTCTCCCTCTCTCTCTGCCTCTCTCTCTCTCTCTCCCCTCTCTCTCTCAAAAATAAATAAACACTTAAAAAGAAAAGAAAGGATATAAGTGAAACGCCTTAGCCAGGTGCGTATGTTTGGAAGAACGTCACTATCGGAAAGTTTGGCTCCAGTCCTACCTCTGCCACCATCTGGCTGCTTGACCGCAGTCCGGCCAGTTACTCTCTCTGTGCTTCCAGGGCCACCCAGCCTCTGAAAGGATCCGACTGCCTGTTCTTCCCCACGGGGACAGGGACAGGCCGGCAGGGTGCCAGCGGGGGGGACGCAGAGCGCCCTGCTCGCTTCCCGGAGCACCTGTGGCTCACCACTCTCTTCCCCCGTTAACGCGTCCACCCAGGTAAACCCCAAGGATCTGGACCCTAAATATGCCTACATCCAGGTGACCTATGTCACACCATTCTTTGAGGAAAAGGAAATCGAGGACCGGAAGACGGATTTCGAGATGCACCACAACATCAACCGCTTCGTCTTCGAGACACCCTTTACGCTGTCGGGCAAGAAGCACGGCGGGGTAGAGGAGCAGTGCAAGCGGCGCACCGTGCTGACCAGTAAGTGCCGCCCGCGGCCGGGCAGAGCTCTGGCTGCAACGCGGGCCCCCTGGTGGGGGGCGGGGGTGGTCGCAGTCTCGCGGACAGCCACCCGACATGTGCGAAATTAGGCATGCTGGCCGGGGAGAGCTGGCGTCCCCCCCTTGGGAAGTCAACCAGGAGAGAAACCGCCCCTACGGTTACCTCATCCGCCCCTTCCCTGTAGACGTCAGGGCCGCACAGGTCATGGTGCCGGTGTCCCGGGAACAGCTCTGAACTTAACCACTCATCCCTCCCTGAGCCCACCCCCGGTGACTTGAGGGTTAGCAGCTCTCAGAATTGTGTGCTTGGGGCAAGATTCTAAACCATTCTGGAGCTGGGGCTCCTCACGTGTCAACTGAACGCAGGGGATGACCTCCCACATCCCTTCCAGCGCTGTCTAGAGCTACTCTAGGAGCCGGGGAGCCTCTCGCTTACTGGGCAAACGTGCTGTGAGCGCCTGCTAGGTGCCGGGCGCCGTTCTGGGAGCTGAAACAAATACAACAGGACTCTTGCCCTCAGGGTTCACGGTCTGGTAGGAGAGAGCCAAGTAAAGCAAGACGTTCAGGTGAGCAGAGTATGAGAGAGAAAATGGGAATACGCGGGAGGGGCCCCTCAGGCCGACGGAGGAGAAAGACGCACGAGGGTATTCTAGAAGAATCTTGATGAGCAGTCCTGGATAGCGCAATGGATACAAGAATAGCAGTGACATCCAGATGACAGGACACATTCATCTTCTGGGAAACTTTTTCAGAACTTTTATCATAAACGATCAGAACAAAGAGATCATAACATGCTATTTGGTGGAGATGGAAGCATTCGTTAGTGTGGTTTAGTGTCGTTTTTATTTGAATTATAAGTTGTGAGGGAAACTGTAATCTTTTCAGTGGTTGGAGACTGTAAAGGCCTTAATCCAGCCCATAGAAAGAGGACATGTTGGCCAGCCAGGTGCACAAGAGCAAGCCAGGCAACATTAGTTGGGCCAAAACCGAAGAGACATTAGACACCATGGTATACGAGAGAAAAAATAACACATACACAGAAAAAGTGCAGGGTGGAATGTGCAGTGTATAAAAAAGAGATACAAGGGGGGCCCCGGTGGCTCAGTTGGGTAAGCGACCGACTTCGGCTCAGGTCATGATCTCGCGGTCCATGAGTTCAAGCCCCGCGTGGGGCTCTGTGCTGACAGCTAGGAGCCTGGAGCCTGCTTCTGATTCTGTGCCTCCCTCTCTCTCTGCCCCTCCCCCGCTTGCACTGTATGTGTGTGCGTGCGCGTGTGTGCGTCTCAAAAATAAATAAACATTTTCCAAAAGAGAGATACAAGATCATCTGGACCTTCAGGGGTACCCTGGACGCCTCCCTAACCCTCAGGCTTCACATTCTCTCGCGTTGCTTTCGTGCAGCCAGTCACTTGTTCCCCTACGTGAAGAAGCGAATACAAGTCATAAGCCAGTCGAGCACAGAACTGAATCCTATCGAAGTGGCCATTGACGAGATGTCCAAGAAAGTTTCTGAGCTGAATCAGCTTTGCACAATGGACGAGGTGGACATGATCCGACTGCAGCTCAAAGTCCAAGGAAGTGTCAGCGTGAAGGTAGGCATTGTCCAGAGCAGGGACGCACACGGCCCGTGGCACCTGGTACCAAGGGCCCTGGAAATTTCTGACAGAGGATGTGAGAGCCATTTTTCTGTTCTGATACCATCCGCAACTTTTTCGGAGTCTTGAAAACTTTGTTTTGGGGCGCCTGGGTGGCTCAGTCGGTTGGGCGTCCGACTTCAGCTCAGGTCACGATCTCGCGGTCCATGAGTTGGAGCCCCGCGTCGGGCTCTGGGCTGATGGCTCAGAGCCTAGAGCCTGCTTCCGATTCTGTGTCTCCCTCTCTCTCTGCCCCTCCCCCGTTCATGCTCTGTTTCTCTCTGTCCCAAAAATAAATAAACGTTAAAAAAAAAATTTAAAAAAAAAAAAAGGAAACTTTGTTTTGTTGCCAGTGCGAACACCAGGAGACGAACCTTTTTTTCTTTTCTTTAAGTTTAGCTGAAATAAAATCCTCCTTTCCCATTTTCTCCGCATAAACTCTATTCTATATTCGAAAATCTAATGAGTGAACGAATGAATGAATGACAAATACGGCTGTCTCGTCAACATCTGTCCGTAAGAGCCTCACGAATGTGTTCAGAAACAAATCCTTTGAAAATGTTTATTGGTTCACAAGATGTGTGTCGGTATTTATCTGAGTGTCAGGGGCCTGGTAAGGCAGCAGATGGCCTGCTCACTGTGGGTGATTAAAGAAAAGAGAACAGACTGTTTGCAGAGGTATAAGCAGTATTTAGGACAAACAACACGGTGGGCACAGGAGCTGACAAGACCGAGGGGCTGTTACCCACCCCTAGATCCGGAGCTGCAGAGGAGACAAGAGTGAGTTGAACAGAGCGAGAGCTGGGAGAGCCAGCTGCTGAGGCTACCTCTGCCAGATAGAGGACCACACAGAGGAAACCCTGTGGCCAACAAACCCAGCCCGGCTGGGACCAGGGAGATTCGGGTGAGGCACTCACCTCGGGCACAAAATGTAAGTGGGCATCAAAAACCTC
The DNA here is from genome assembly GCF_027475565.1 of Acinonyx jubatus. Lineage (NCBI taxonomy): Eukaryota > Metazoa > Chordata > Mammalia > Carnivora > Felidae > Acinonyx > Acinonyx jubatus. Next base: position 204,639,687 of record NC_069381.1, on the reverse strand, counting down.
AGTACCCAGGATAGAATAATATTTGTGCGATGCCAACAATTTATAATGAGCAAAGAGTTAAAGTTTTAAACAAAGGCAGGCCCGTAACAATGCCGTGTGGAACTACATAGGAGCCCGAGGCAAAAAGGAAAAATCAGTGAGGCCGACCCTGATGTTGACCTGCTCTCCTCTTCCCCGCCCACCTTTTCTCCGTGTCCCCATGGCTGACTCGAAATAGTAATAATAATTTTTTTTTTTAAGCCGGAAGGCAAAAGAACCATTGCTGTCCTCCAAACGGAGAGCTTCTCTCAGCATAGAGCTGTGTCAAGGAAGGTGGACGTTGGACCGGGGGGCACGAAAGGGAGCATCCAGAATGTTTAGTCATTGTGCCATGCCGGCAATACCTGGCAGGCACGGGCATCTGAAGGCAGCTCGAATACAGTGTTAGCTTCCTTCTGCTGTGACCTTATTCCTTCCAAGCCCCACAGTCACATGAAGAGACCATAAGCACTAAAGGGTACGGACTCCTTCGTGAATGGAAGCCTACGCATGTGTGCGAGCAGGAGTGGGTCCTGGCATCGTGCATTCATTCGGCAAATCTGATAAATGCCTCTTCCGGCCGGAATGTAGGCCAGACTGTTAAGCGGAATCCGGTAAAACAGTGACTCCCAGGGTGGTGCATACGCGAATGGCTGCCATTAATAGTGAAGTGTTGACTTGAATGTGAATAGAAAAAAAAAATAAGTAGTACATCACCCATTTGATTTCACAGATATTAAAATTCAACGTGAGTAAATCAAAACGAGTCTAGGTTTCAAAGATATTAAGAAAATAACGGTGCAAGCCGAGTGCAGACGTGACAAAAAATGTGAAACGAGGGACAAGTGACCGTTTGAGAGAAGGTACCGTGAGGTATAGCACGCAGCTGGATCCTTCAATAACTTACTGACTTCTGAGTGGGGGGACAGCAGAGAAGACAGGTAACAAATCGGTGGACCCCGCAGCAGCATGAGAGGATGTGGGCGCTGCATGACGGAAGCTACTCCTTCTAGCTGCGGAGAAGGCTCCAGCCAAGGGGGAGATGGGTTTCTCCTCAGACGTTTCTCTTCTCCCCCCACAGGTTAACGCTGGGCCGATGGCCTACGCACGAGCTTTCCTTGAAGAAACCAATGCGAAGAGATACCCTGACAACCAAGTAAAACTTCTGAAGGAAATATTCAGGTGAGCTTTTCTTTGTCGGAATGTTCTGGAACTCCTTCAGGCAGGAGCCACCCGCCCGACCCTCTCCAAGGCAGCAGAGTCTCACCGAGGCCCGACTTTGCGTTGCCGCTTTCTGGGGCTGGCTGTTAATTTGCTGACTGCTGTCCCCAAAGGCAATTTGCAGACGCGTGTGGACAGGCCCTTGATGTGAATGAGCGCCTCATCAAGGAGGATCAGCTGGAGTACCAGGAAGAGCTGAGGTCCCATTATAAGGACATGCTCAGTGAACTCTCCACAATCATGAATGAGCAGGTAAGACCTTCCTGGAGGCGGCCCACGCTGCCAGTTCATAGGAAGTGCCCATTTTAGCCCCGGTGCCAGGAGGCCTGTAAATGCCTCCTCTCTTTCGTGACCACCATGGCGCTGAGTTGCTCCCTCCTCCACGTACAACACTCCGTGCCTCTCCACAGAGAGATCAGGTTGGGGAAAAATCTATTTAAAAAACAAAAAAGAAGATGAGAACCCAGGTGATTTCCGAAGTTCTCAGATATGTTTAGCCAAACCATATGAGCTATTGGTTTTCTAGAACAGATGGAACCTATTAGACAGTAAGGAACAGCGGGCGACGTTCCACTAGGTTTGCTGCCCTCCCGTCCCGGATGTAGGACGTCCCAACTCCCAGGCTGTGACACGGAGTCCCACAGTTCCGCCACCAGGGGTCTCTGCGCCATACTCCAGAGGAACGCCAGGACTAAGGGCCTGGCTCATCAAGATGGAGACTGCCTCTACACAGGCTGGGCCTCCTGAGGATGTGCAGAACTGGGTAGAACTCGATCCTCTACCCCACCAGCAAGTTATCCATGATTTCTGGCATGTATCCAGCATGTTCTATAAAGCTGTGCACAAAATCTGGATATTCATTAATCACGGTATTTGGGAGGGACACATAATCAAGTGGTCCAAAGCCAAGCGCTATTCTTTGGCTTCCCAGCATCCATCAACTCTCACACTGGACCTGGACATCTATCTTATTACCCGTGGCCCCCTCCAGAAGTTAGATGTGCTCTTTATGGAATAATTGAGGGAGGGGGACAATTTGAATAATCTCCTGATAGTGCCTCATGCATAGTAGCCACTCACTAAAAATGCGTTTCCTTTCGTCTCTTTAAATGGCCGAGCACTGGGGCGCCTGGGTGGCTCAGTCGGTTAAGCGGCCGACTTCGGCTCAGGTCATGATCTCACGGTCCGTGGGTTCGAGCCCCACGTCGGGCTCTGTGCTGACAGCTCAGAGCCTGGAGCCTGTTTCAGATTCTGTGTCTCCCTCTCTCTGACCCTCCCCCGTTCATGCTCTGTCTCTCTCTGTCTCAAAAATAAATAAATGTTAAAAAAAAAAATTTTTTTTTAAATAAATGGCCGAGCACTATCCACACTATTCACAAAGCCTGAAATGTGTCACATGAATGTTTTCTTCTGAGTGCATTTCCCACATGTTTCTTTTTTCTTCTTTTCCATTTCCTTTTACTCACATTTTAATTTTTTTTTAATGTTTATTTACTTTTGAGACAGAGAGAGAAAGAACGTGAGCAGGGGAGGGGCAGGGAGAGAGGGAGACACAGAATCCAAAGCAGGCCCCGGGCTCTGAGCTGTCAGCACAGACCCCGACACGGGGCTCGAACTCACGGACCGTGAGATCATGACCCGAGCCAAAGTTGGACGCTTAACCGACTGAGCCTCCCAGGCACCCCTCCTTTTACCCACATTTTAAACTCTCCAGAGTAGCCAAAAACATTGGTTAATGGACTTTCGTTGGAGACCATTTATCTTCCTGGCTAGGATTCCTCAATGAGGGATTATTATTAGTGGTTTCAGATGATTAAGAGGTGATGGGAATTAAAAACTCAAGAGGGATGCCTCGCTTGCAAGGGGTGATCACATCTGAGAGTGAAACAAAAATAACAAGCAATGGATCTTAAAGTTGGGAAAGGTGGTCAAGAAATGCTTGTTTCCAACTGTAAATTGCATCTGACCTTGAAACTTCTGGCAAAAAAATGCTTTTCTCTTTTTTTTCCTGACAGCTTTGTCACGGTCCGTGTCTGTACAGCTTCTGTTCCTCTGTGTCTAGTATTTCCCTCAGTACTATAAGCAAAAGTGGTATGTTTTTCTTTCCTTATGTCTACACTGTCCTTTGTGGCCTTCTACTCTGCCTACCCCTTCCTACTTGTTCATATTCCCCAGACATCTCCATAGTGGCTAGTGTTCTCTGAGTGTTTCATTAGAAGAACTTTATTTCCATTTCAAGATAGGTTGATGTGGGGTAGGGGGAGGCTTGCCAATCAAAGTTAACAATTTAGCTTTTTTTGTAAGTTTATTTTATTTATTTATTTTGAGAGAGAGAGCGCGCGCGCACGCCTGCAGGGGAGGGGCAGAGAGAGAAGGAACAAGAGAGAGAATCCCAAGCCGTGGAGCCCAGTTCAGGGCTCCAACTCAAGAACCGCGAGATCATGACCTAAGCCCATGACTTGAGTCAAAATCAAGAGTAGGACGCTTAACCGACTGAGCCACCCAGGCACCCCAACAACTTAGCTTTTAAAAAGAAAATTCATACTCCCCCAATTTATAAAGTGTATTTGATTGAGCTCATTCGTATCCTAAACAGAGGTTCCGTATACCTCAAATTGGAACAAAAACAAAATAAAACAAACAAAAGAGACAAAGACAAGAACCAGGTGATTAAGAGGAGAGAAAAATAATTTTTTTTTCCCCAGGAAACCTTTGCTAAAAGAAGCAAAGTCAAAACAAAGGTTCTGTGCTTCCTGGAAATTGACACAAAGAAAAGAAATGGATGGATGGCACAGATCATATTATTCAGTAAAATAGACAGATTTGTCAGCAGGAAAGATCGACTTTCTCCCAGTCCTGGAAATTTGTCACATCAGTATTTATATAGGGGACAATGACTACAATATGTGTCCTGTAACATGTACATGGTATCTTCAAAAAAAGTTTTCCTTAAAACTGATTTACTCTACTACATTTCCACCTTAGATTGAAATGAGGACAAAGTATTAACTCCTAGCTCTGTAAAAGAGAGTCTAGAGGAAGAACTGGCTAATCGATAATTATCAATCATAAGTATAAATTGTCCATAGCAAAACATAAGTTATCTAGAGCAAAAGAAGCTATTGTCATGGCAAGTACTGACAAGTGTTACTTGTTGGTTGTAATGAACAATTTCCTGAAATCAGAAATAGCCAGTGATAAAGATCTACAAAGTCCACAGTATTTTAAAAAATGGGTATTTATCTCAGTTCATATTTACAACAACAACAAAAATTATTTGCTTCTTTTCTCAATTTTCCTTAATGAAAGGCACCTGGCCATAATGATTGGGTTCAAAGTGTACTGGAGGGAAGAGTAGTCAAATTTTAGCATAATCCTGTAATGCATGAGCAAACCATAATCTGTAATGCATGAATACATTCACATACTTTTATACTCATGACATGTTCTGGGAAAAGTCACATATATAATTACAGGGAAGAGAGAAATTCTACCATTGAACTTTTAAAAATAGAAATAGTGGGCATTCACTTTTGAATGTCCCCTCTCTGAAAGCTTTCCTACCATTCTTCCTTTCTGATCTTATACTCTAATAAACTTTAGCCTGCTGTGAAAGAAAAGGAAAGAAAAGGAAGGAAGGAAGGAAGGAAGGAAGGAAGGAAGGAAGGAAGGAAGGGTTAGAACAGATACAGAACTTTAGAAAAACAAAAATAGAATTAATTGGGGCACCTGGGTGGCTCAGTTGGTTGAGCATCCGACTCCAGCTCAGGTCATCATTTCACAGTTCGTGGGTTCGAGCCCCTCATCAGGCTCTGTGCTGACAGCTGAGAGCCTGGAGCCTGCTTCGGATTCTGTGTCTCCCTCTCTCTCTCTGGCCTCCCCTGTTCTCTCTCTCTGTCTCTTTCAAAAATAAAAAATAAAACATTGTTAAAAATTAACAAAAAGAAAGAAATAGAATTAATTATGCAACTCATTCCAAGAGTGTCCAGAAAAATCTCAGCTAACAGGGTATCCTAAAGCCACCTAATTAGTGAAAGAAACGTCAGTGTAAGGAATGAGATGGAAGAGGATAAAAAGGATAGACGAGATAAAGCAGTTGGAGTTGCTAAATGACAGGCAGACAATAACTACCTTTATAGGCAGCCGGGAACGCCACACTATTTTATAAGTAGCCAAAACATCAAAGCGTCCTTTAATGGAGGCGTGAGACATACATGTAAGTAACTGGATGAAACATAAATATAAGATGCTCATTTGGAGTCGGCTCCAGCGGTGAGGACGACAGCATAGTGAAGTCAGCAGCGGGAATGGATCTCAAATATAAAGTACAGAGAGAGGAACAGATCCACTCTGCCACAGTGCCAAGGAGGCAAGATGCAAAGTCATATTGTTCTGGGAGCTTCAGATACCTTATGCACACATTATTTCCCAAATTACTGGCACAGAACTTGTGGCGTTGATCGTAAGAATTTGTTGGCAGTATAGGGTACCCAGATGCTTGGTGCCTTGTGCAGACAGAAGTGTTAATCTGTCTTAGAAGAAGGTTAGAGCTAAACCACAGTAATTTGTGAAGCTAGTGGGAAAATCTTCATAACTAGAAATTTGAAATATTCATTAAGTCTTTTCTTTACAGAGATACAGCTTAGAGATGTCCAGGGGGTCTACTCTTACTGTAATATTTACATTTCATTATTTGAACAGATCTGACAGGAGAGCATTATTTGACACGTTAATATTATTTTCAAAGTCAGGTCAAGGTATATTTTTTTTCGTACATTGAATTTCCATTAATGCAAACATTTAAATGACCTTTCAGATGCTTCCCTTTCTTGTAGATGATAATATGAATTACAGACTTTTAAAGTAAAGTAAAATTCTGGAATTATTCAGATACCATCATAAAGTGGTTCACTTATAAATTCATATGTGATAGCTGAAGAGTACTGTGAAGCTATTTTTTTCAATATATGAAATTTATCGTCAGATTGGTTTCCATACAAAACCCAGTGCTCATCCCAAAAGGTGCCCTCCTCTATACCCATCACCCACTCTCCCCTCCCTCCCACCCCCATCAACCCTCAGTTTATTCTCAGTCTTTAAGAGTCTCTTACGCCGTGAAGCTATTTTAAATCTTGCCACAATGCTGACGGCATGGGCTTGGAAAAAAAAAAAAAAATTCTTCACAACTACTCTAATAAGTACATTTCCAAAAGCTTGCAGAATCCTTGTGGGGAAGAAAAAGATCCTTGTTCTGGCTTTTAATTTCGCGTTTGGTGATATTAACATGAAACTCTCGATTTTCGCTCTGTTTTGTCCTGTTGTATTTTGTCCTGTCAAGATTATGTGCAGGGACGACCCGTCAAAGCGCGGAGCGGAGCGAACCTGTCCTCGAGTAATTAGCAGGCCGGCTCCCCCTTTACCCACTGTCTCCATCTCAGCCAGTGAGGACGCTTGAAGGGAGGTCTACTGCATCAGACACGCCTCGAAGGGACCCTTCTGAATTTGTAGCTCATCTCGGGGAAGAGAAAGACTTAATTTATTTGAAGTTTTTATAGTGTTAATTTTTTTTTTTTTTTACCTCGCTAGCGTGAGAATTTCGCCAGCTTTCGGCTTTGCACATTTCTTATGATTTTTTTATTCCTTTGAGCAGCATTGATCAAGCCAAGCTGAATATTTGCCGTGAAATTCCAACGAATGTGTAGCTCAAAAGCAAACCCTAAGTTTGCTGTCAGTTATAATATGTTCAATACCAAGTCCTAGTACACATATTTTAAAGGTCAAAGTGAATGTTTTTGTAACATTTAAGCATATTCCAAATGTAAATAGAAGATTGTAAAATATATGGTTTTTACCAAATTTAAAAGAGCCTTTTTAGTTAATACTTATGACAGTGCTAAAGTTATATGAATAACATTTCAGATACCATTATATTAAAATATTTGTGTATGTGTACAAACATGTTGATAAATACTAATCTCTAAAGCTTGTGGAGTTCCTTTATTTGTAATATATGTGCTCTCAAAAGCAATGGGATGTGAAATTATGTATTTTGTTGTTCATAGAAATAAAAAATACAATTCCTTTGCATTTGGTTCCCTCTTGAAGAGTGGGTGAATTGCTCCTAAAAGTGGTTCGCTGCTGGACGTCTGCTAACGCAATCTTACACTCACTCCCTGCAGTGCCTTTTCAAGAAGGCAGGAAAAGAACTCAACCAGCAGCCAGGCAGTTCTTCCAAAGATCAATTGGATGGGCCAGGGGTTTCCAAAGTTAGATCACTAGAATGGTTGGGGAAGATAGAATGAATCAGAATCTTAAGGGTTGTGGTATTTAACAGGACTCTTCACAAATATTCCGTCTGTACACTCTATAAACCTGTGGTAGGCGTGCACGTTCCTGCCTCTTTTGAAGTTAGACTTGACCACGTGACTTGCTTTTGAAATGTGAGAAGTGATGTGTGTCATTCTCAGGCAGATCCTTAAAAGCCAGTGGGTGGTGCTGCCCAGTCCCTTCACCGAAGCAGTCATATGGAGATGAAGCCTCTATCAGCCTGAGTCCCCAAGTGACCACAATGAGCACACACACACACACACACGCACGCACACACACACTAACCTTGTCGAACTAACATTCCCACTGATAGTCTAAGTAAGAAATACATTTGATTGTATTAAGGTCCCCACGATTCAGGACCTGTTTGTTACTGCAGCATTATGAGCTCATCCTGGCCGATCTGTGTTTTCAACAGAGTTGTGACTGATCTCCAGCCGGGTCTGGGAACCACTAACACATCCTACCTCCTCCCTCAGCCACCCCTGTCCCCCAGCCAACGCTGGCAGCAGTGAGACTGATTTGAGCTGCCTCCAGATGCAGAAGGCAAGCTCAGGAATATCATTTTATATTCATCCTCCACAGCCATTCCAAAGGTCCAGCCTCAAATTAGGGTACTTTGGCTGAGTTCGTCTTTCTCCTTCAAAAGTCCGTTGGCCAGGGTCTACAGAGGGCCACAAAGGAAGGTCGAGCTTAGACATATTTAAATGCTGTGAACGCAGAAGGGATGGAACAATATGTTAGATGAAAATTCTGATCACTCAAAATGTATGTAACTGTTCTTTTCTAAAATAGAACTCAGTGCTTTATTAAAAAACAAAACAAAACAAAACCCTGTGATGAGCTAACATCTGATTCAAGGTATCACTCCCAGCTTCATCCTGACTCCAGCTCTCTGGATATCTGTCTGGCTGTGTTAGAATCTTTGCTCTTCTGACCTAATTTCGCATCATTCCGGCCCCAGGAACTTGGGAAGACTCTGCTCCTGCTGTCGTTCCCTCCCAATTCCCACCCTTAGCTTCAAGTCCTCGAGCCCATCCCAACACATTCACCCCCCTGCCCTGACACTGTGAAACATGGGATGCCTGTCCAAATCTGCAAATAAAATCTCTAAGGAAGTAATCGGAAATAATAGATTTTTTTTTACTCCCACTAAATAGTGTAGTTTTGCAACCTCTCTAGAGAAAATCAACTAAGACCATTCTGCCTTAACAGCATCAAAACTCACTCTGCAGAATCCCAAAGCGTTGTGTTCCTTCCTTCTTTTTTTTTTTTTTTAATTTTATTTTAGAAAGAGAGCGCATAAGCAGGGGGGAGGAGCAGAGGGAAAGAGAGAGAGAGAGAGAGATTGAGAATCTTAGGCTGCACACTCATCATGGAGCCCAGCACGGGGGCTCAATCTCACAACCCTGGGATGACAACCTGAACCAAAGTCAAGAGGTAGAGGCTCAACTGACTAAGCCACCCAGACGCCTCTCCTTCCTTCTTTAGACCAGATGCATTGAACTGGCTTCTCCGACTGAAACCAACACACACGTCTTATCTGTTCCACATGGTGTCTTTAGTGTTTTCAATTAGATATCAACACTTAAATATTTGGACACATAAAATTCCAGCTTCTTGGTATCTGTTAAAAGAATCAGGCTCTCTGGCAATGCCAGATTCATATTCCCACATGACAGCAATCAGTTAAAACGGAGACACTGTGGACCCCATTATATGTGCTTTCCAGCTTGCCAGGGTTGGCACCAGGCCCTAATTGACTTACACCAGATCAGCCCCTCTTATTTGTATTTCCTGCCTAGACCCTATAAGCATGTGCAGATCCCTATTCAAAAGCGTAGTGATCACTAGATGTGGACAGCAGATCATCTGCTTCAGAATCAGGCAGGACGCATGTTAAAATGCACATCTCTGGGTTGTATCAAACCTCCTGAAATAGAAACCCCTAGGAGCTATAACCAGCTCCATGGGACTCTCAGGCACAACAGGTATAAAAATTCCACTGAGTACTCTAATTAACTATCTCTAAAAATATCCTTTGCAGAAGACTCTGCCTTGTAAACCAGAGACCCGATTTTCAGTTGCCAAGACACTGAATTCTTATTTTATATTCTTTTTATCTTTATATAACCTTTCTCAAAACAATCTACAGTATTTTACTCAAATTAATAACTCCTCAAAATAAGCTCTGTAAAAAAAAATGGTAGTAAATTTCACAGTTCTACGAATGGAAAGAACAAAAATAAGACAAGTGGCATCATTTTCCATATTTACTCTGGAAAGTATCCAACACAGAATTTGTGGAACTAGTGCTTAGGTTCAGTCCTGGCTCTGTCCACCATCCATTCATCATCCCACCCAACAGCTACCTCTCTTCCCATTCTCATTTCAAAGTGCAAAATGCACAGCCTATAAAAAAATTAACGTGTCCCTGCATTTTGGGTAACAATTACCTTACAAACAAGTGTCCATTATCCAAAGTCACCCAGTATGTCCCTATTTTAACTGTGTTCTCGTCCATTTTGAAGCCAATATGAAAGGGCCCCATCAGCCTGTTTCCTTCATAATGACATATACCTTTCTGAAACATGGAGAACATGTTACAAGGAAATATCAGCTTTCAGAATCCTGAAGGTTGCTCTGCAAGATTTTACCATATTTGCAGACTGATTTTTCATCTCATAGTATAGTCGAACGCCAGAAAGATATAGATAGATAGATAGATATAGATAGATAGATGATAGATGATAGATAGATAGATGATATGTACTCTTTGAGCAGTACTCTTATGAGCAATTAGGAAATGAAACAAATTTGAGAGCAAATGTGACAAATGATCCCAAATCACACTTTAAATTTGCTTATAACATGGGGTGCCTGGGTGGCTCAGTCGGTTAAGCATCTGACTTCAGCTCAGGTCAAGATCTCATGGTTTGTGAGTTCAAGCCCCATGTCGGGATCTGTGTTGACAGTTCAGAGCCTGGAGCCTGCTTGGGATTCTGGGTCTCCCTCTCTCTCTCTGCCCCTCCCCCACTTGTGTGTGCTCTCTCTTGCTCTCTCTCTCTCTCTCTCTATATATATATATATATCAAAAAGAAATAAAATGTAACAACAAAATTTTAATTTGCTTATAACAAGTGGTCCCCATATCCTTCACTCCCACATTTGTATCAGTGAAAAATTATATATATTTAAAACCAGATATCATATCATATGCTGATAGTGTGATATTTTTGTTCAGAAAATGATGAAGTACAGAAGTACAGGCATGGCTAACGTTCAAGATTCTCTACAGGAAGCCCCTTGTCCTCCTCCTAGTTTTTTATCCTGCCTGTTTGCTTACATGTACCCTTGACTTAGAGCTACCATGTTCTGCTCACTTGGAAACAAAAAACAAAAAACAAAAAACAAAACCTATCGTGTGCCTCTTCGGACTGAAAGATCCCTTTTCCTTTTTTCCAACCACACAAATCCGACCCATAGACCTCAGGACCATGGGAACTCAAACTGGTGGTGCACGCTGTGACACCACCCCAGCTCCATCCATTTAGGACTGAAACACCCTTTCTGCCAGTTGCTGGTACCCCCTGGAAGCTGAGGGCTCTCAACTGAGTTCCCCTGGCCCAAGGTCACATCACTCACCCTGACGAAGCTGACCCTCAATGACTGGTTGATGGTGGAAACTGCAAAGGCCTGGCTTCATTGCCCCAATTCAAGACAGCTCCGAAAGGCCATCTCAGCTCCCAGCTCCTAACTGAGGCCATCTGGAACTACATCACAGCTCAGCTCCTCCCCTATGCCCAGTCATCCTCTGAAGAGAACTCCAAAGAGGCAGATTGGTTCCCAATACATTTCCTGCATGGACACCTCCACATAGACTCTTTTTCTTTGGGAATGGCTCGGGGCAACAGCTTTCCAGAAGCTTTGCTTATGACCCTTGTTCACCTGGATTTCACCTCCTCTGCCCTTCATTGGCCATATCACCTTTAATCATCCATTTTCCTTTCCTTAGTTACATTTTCTTTTCATGTGTCCATGTGTTCTTTCCAACCATGTCATGCCTTCCTTGAAGGCATATTTTGTCTTAATCTTCTTTGTGGTCTTGGCAGTTCAGATTGCTGCACTGCACTTCAGAGTTCTGGAGCCAAGTTCTCAAACTTCTGTCAGGATGGAGCAGTTCCAGAAAAAACGCTAGGGGCGGTGGGGGGGTGGGGGTGCGGACAGGGAGCAGCGGGAAGAAGAGCAAACTGTGGGACGATGGGTTTGAAACCAGAAGTCATTGTAGGAACAAGTGTCCTCGAATCTCTTTTTTAAATATTTTTTTAATGTTTATTTCTGAGAGAGACAGAGACAGAGAATGTGAGTGGGTGAGGGGCAAAGAGCAAGGAAGACACAGAACTCGAAGCAGGTTCCAGGCTCAATGCTGTCAGCACAGAGCGAACATGAGGCTTGAACTCACAAACTGTGAGCTCATGACCTGAGCTGAAGTCGGACTCTTAACTGGCTGAGCCACTGGTCCCCCTTGAATCTCTTTTTTTACAAGAATTTTTTTGAAAATATCAGAGTTCACTGCTTTCATATTTCTTTTCAGTTCTCTGTTTTGCTACTGAAATATTTGACACTAGATACATTTATGTACAGGAACAAATTTAGGCAGAATTATTAATGATATGATGTTTTCATTTGGAAGCTTCCCAGTTCCTTTTTGCCCCCAGTTCCCTTATATTCTTGTGCCCTCCCCATCACCCAGTCACCCAGGTTGCCTCACTGTGGTCCCTACTCTGGCCCTTCACCCAGCCCTATCCTCCTGAGGCAGAGAGCCCACATCTTCCCCATCTGTGCTTGGAACCATATGGGTTCCAATTCAAATGCCAATTCCAATCAAAGACAGGTTGTTGCCTGGGATGCTGGATTGGGGAGGATTACGTGAGGCCACCTCTGCTCCCAGAAGGTATGAGCAACCAGCAACGTGCTGGGCACAGAAGCCAGGAATGACAGCCTACCTGTTGTGCCATTTGTGCATGGACCCTCCCCAAAGGTTCATCTGTGCATGAACCCTCCCCAAAGGCTAACATCATGTTATCTCAAACTATAGTGCCACTGACTGATTATAGGAGAGAGTGCTGTGGTTTCCTGGGAAAATTAATGTCCTCAAACAAACTTTAACCCAAGGAAGTGAATTTCTAATTGCTGGAGCTGTTGGTCTTCAGATATTCTGCCACTAAAGCTCTTCCTCAACCCACACCCCTCTCCACCATCTCACTGCATAGGCAATCATCTCTTCCATCACAGCTAAACTCACCCCGGAAAATATTCAGTTAAATTAGATCTAGGTGAAATAGCAAATGAGTTACAAAGAATCATACCTGCTAATTGTCCGAAGTCTCAACTAGGTATGCCCTTGGGCAATCACTGAAACTCTCTAAGAGAGGGACAGGATCACCACTGAACAAGTTAAGAGAATGAAGTGAATAAAAGAGATGGGTGGATACTTTGTAGAGTGCTGTACAGATATGTCATCTGTTAGTTGCTAATAGAACATTTTCAGTTATCAATCCCATCATCCCAATGCAATCAGTATCTGATTCCCCTGATTCTCAGATAACATTCAAGGTCTGATGGCTACTGAGAGAGCCACCTGTGGATAATGAATGCCAATAAAGAAGCGTGAAAACATGAGAAAGTTTTTCTCATAAAATACTGAATGTTTTAAGGGGGGGGGGGGGAAGGGAGTTAAAGACATCATAAGAGTAGACATTGGAGAGTCCCTTTGGCATGTCCTTTGCAGCCATACCCTGGTTATGGCCTGAGAATAAAGACAGCATCTATGGTCTACTTAGAGAACACAGTCCTGTCCTGGCCCGTAGCACATTTGCGCATAATGGAACATGATAAGTATACATTTACCCATGGGCACAGGAGAGGAGCTGTGATGAATAGGGGGTAGATAAGCAGATACACAAGTTTGGGTTCAGAACCTGGGTGATTAGGTGTTGTGAGTGAATTACAGAGATGAGAAAATATCAACCAAAGAAAGAAATTCCCATGAAAGCTCTAAACTCCTTTGCCTTCGCCCTGCCTCTTGATTTTCCTGTAGGGAATGCATGGGCTTGGGGATGGGAAGTAAGAGAAGAATAATTGGGTAGATCATAAATCACAAGTCTCAAGAGAAATATTCCAGGGAGCACATAAAGTTGATCTTACAGGAATAAGGAGTGAAAGATAGATCAAAACATGTCCAAATGGGGTTCATGAAGGTCACTTGGCGAAGGTAATGGTGATTAAGCCTGAGTAATTGAGCAAAGGTTTACAAAGAATAGCTTTAAATAACACTAATGTCAAGGATTCTCCAGAGGAATCTGCTTGCAATGCTCTTACATCATTAATATTAATATCCAACTATAAAGTCATTGTTTCTTGGATATATTCCTAATGAATACAGGATATTTGCTTTTGAGGCTTATGACTTCCCTCGTATTTTGTCAAAAGCAATACAACTATAACTACTAAACCCAGTTTTTAAGTTATAAATAAGATAGTGCGTGGTATTTGCAGGATATTTTATTGAACAGAATGGCCCAGTGACCGAGGAAGTCTGTTTCATAGCACTTGCATGGAGGTTAGTAAGTCTCTCTGGATTCCAAAAGGACTCATCTTCTGCAATGTTATTTTTCCCTTCAGATGGGAAATTTTATTAATTGGCGGGGGGGGGGGGGGGATGAGCAATTTTTTAGAAAATAAATAAAATAATAGCGAAGTCCTAGAAATCAACTTAAATCCATTTTTTTTAAAAGGAATTTTTACTTTTTAGCAAAAGTCAAGTAAACTAGAAATCTAGCCAGAAAGGCTCTGGAGTGTTCTTTGAAAATATTTCCTAGCAGTGACCCAAGGCCATGACAGAGGCCTTTCACCATCTCAGCTCAAAAATATTCCCTTGGATCCAGACAGTCCAATGGCCCATCACATTCTATGAGGTAGTTTTCAATATTCAGCCTCTCCCTTCTGAACAGCTGAGCAAAACAGACACTGACCCTCTTAAGTGTATTGAATTAGTTATTCCTAAACTACAGGATCCAGAAAGGGTGTGGTCCTTCACTCTGCCTTTAACATTTGAAGAACTGAAAATAGGATTCCTTTCTAGAAAAAAACTGTTCCCATTAAGACTTTAAGTTGCAAATGGTGATGCAAATCGATCTGTAACTTTAAGGGATCCTGGTTCGGATACCACGGATAGTTATATTTTACTGCTGGAAAAAGTTGAGAACAAAACAATAACAGGCTTATAAAACCATCACTCGCCGCCTAATTCGGGTGTGTAACTGGGCTAACAGAGTCAAGGACTCTGTTAAAAGAATCAGGGTTTTTTCCCCCATCTTTCTTTCCTATCTTACTGTCGGTCCTGCTTGGGATGAGTCAGAGTCCCAAGAGGGGAGATGCCACTCCCCAGAAATGGGGATTTCCTAACATCATACATTTGGCAAGAAGGAAATGAGATGGAGATGTTTTAAAAATGCATGAAACACACATGAGTCTAGCCCAGCAAAGCAAGCCAGCACTTTCCTGACTCCCAGGCAGATCACCAGCCCTTGGGAGTCTGAGGTTTTCCATTTGCAAAACTCCCATCAGATGAGGCATCTGTTTGTTTCTGGGCGATATCATGGCAACATTATTTTATACCTCTCAAAATAACTTCCATTTGGCATGATGCATAAGTACATCATTAAAAGTTGAATTTTCAAATCGAGCTGTCAGTAAGATCACAGGATGCCTTAATTGGAAGAACAGGTTGTAATATGTTGTACTATCGATTTTTCCAGTCTCATCAAACGTGCAGCTTTTCTCCTCTGAGAAAGAGTGACTTTGGCGAAAATGCAGGGCCCTCGGAGGACTCTGCAGCTACAACCAGTCGCCTCTTCTGGAAGCCATAGAAATAGCCCCTGGTTGGAGTCACTGAAAATTTCCCCATCCTTTCACCTCACAAATTGACGTGAGTGCAGTGTTCCTCTGGAGTGAAAACCATGCTTTACTTTCTAATTCATCTCACCTTGTTATTGGAATTAGCAACTTCTTAGATGATCTATTTACTATATCAGATGATGTGTCCTTTGAAGTCTGAATGCTAACATATTCTCCTTTTTAAAATGGACTAACCTTCTCCTTGTCAGAATTCCTCACTTATATTTTCCGTACTGATATCTTAACACTTGAATATGCAATTAAAATCAGATCTGACAGACTTCGTCTGGCAGTCCATTGCCACGGGTCCACAACAAATACCATCTCCTGGTCTTATGCAGCTAAGATGTTGCATGGTTCAAGAGTAAGGAAAGAAATTTCCATAAGGAGACAGAAAAGATATAGTTGAAACAAGCATGAAGACAAAGATTGCATTTTGTGTCTTTGTAGTCCAGAGTCCTAGCGAGGTGCCTGGCATAGAAGAGGGTCTCAAAAAGGGAGCTTGGGTGGTTCAGTCGGTTAAGCTTCCGACTCTTGGTTTCGGCTCAGGTCATGATCTCATGGTTCATGAGTTCAAGCCCCGCGTCAGGCTCCACACTGATGGCACAGAGCCTGCTTATGATTCTCTCTCTCTCTGCCCCTACCCTACTCATTCTCTCTCTCTCTCTCTCTCAAAATAAATAAACTTTAAAAAAATTTTTAAAAGGATCTCAATCAACACTTGTATGCATAAGTAAATGAATGAGTAAATGAAACAAAAAAGCTACCAAAGCTTCCTTGAGCAATTTCATGCCGACTAATGACTCTATTTTCCCTACTCATACCGTTGAAGGTGGCTTAAAGTATTAAGCCTGAATGGCATTGTGGTTTTTAGCCTGAGCCTTGGAGAAGATATAAAACCCCAGCTCTAGCACTAATTTCCTGTGTGGTGTTGAGTGAGTGTCCATACTGAGCCTCAGTTTCATCATCTGTAAAATGGCAATGATGAATACACCAATTTCATGAGCCTGTTAAGACGATGAAATGAAATAAGGAGCAGAGACGAGAGCACACAGCCTGGGAAGAGTAAGCACTTAGTATCTGTAAGCTATCATTTCTGGCGAGAAAAAATGGAACTTAAAAAGTCATTTAAGCCAGCATCATTGTTATTAGCATCATTACACAACTTCTAACAAAGGTACTCCCATGAAGATACAGAGTTCCGTTCTGGTCACCTATGGCACTTAACTGCTTAACTTTTATCTGATCCTTTGAGGTGTGACCAAGTGAAATGTTACAGGGCATTGAAAGTCTTTGCCAATTCCTTGGCAGTAAATTCAACTTTAAATCAGACTTCTAGAATACCACTGCACTCAAAAAAATTGGCAAATAAATATTTCAATACACACTTCAGTACAGTATTTCTTGAAATGCTCATCTCAAGGATTAGGTACCAGAAAAGTTGAGTGGTAGATCTGGTTTTTAAGATAGCTACATCCTTAGGATTCCAACTCTCTCCAGCTTTCAGCTCTGACTTTCTTTTTATTGGTCGATGCTGAGGCAGTTTGCATTCCTATATGGCTGCAAACAGTTTGCCAACTTAAAAACCGAGTGGAGAGAAAGCATATCCCCACATATGATATGTTAGATTACCATTCAGCAAATATTCATGATCTCCCCTCTGGCTTTTATGAGTGCTTTGGATATTGGCCTTGGCCCATGTGATTTGCTTTGGCTGATAGAATATTAATAGATGTGACTGACATGGGTTAGAGCTGCAGTAAGGTCACCCAGTGGGACCCAATCTCTGGCATTTGCCTTTCATCATTAAAGGACTACGTTTGGGGTTGAGTAGCCATTGGAACAGGGAGGATGAAAGACACACGGAGCAGAGCTGGGCTGAGCCTCCAGCTTGGAGCCAAGTCTGGCCAAACAGACTCAAGCAGTCAAATACAGGACAGTCATCACAGCCATCAGCTGTGTAAAAGAGAAATAAATACATATTGTCACAAGCAACTAAGATCTGGGGTAGTTATTCGCATGCAGTTATGAGGCATCAGCTAAATGATGCATGTGAAATTCCAAGAAAATTTTCAGGCTTTAATCTCATTAGATCAGATCACTGGTTCTCAAAGTATGGTCCCAGGAGCGGCACCAACAATTCCTGGGAATTTACATAAAATGCATAGGTCCCATCCCAGCCCTACAGAATCATAAACTCTGAGGGAGGGGACCAGCAACTTTTGTTTTCGCAAGTACCCCAAGTGATTCAGATTCACTGGAAAGTTTGAAAAACCACTGACCTAGATCATATGTCCCTCCTTAAACCAATCATAGTGCATAAATCATCCGGCCTGGAGCTGGGGTGTGGGTGAGTAACACCAGAATTATCTCAACCCATGGGGCTGGGCCTGATAATGTGCATTTCTAACCAGTTCCCAGGTGATTCTGAGGCTGCTGGCTTAGCACACTTGGAGAATCCCCATTCAAGGCCAAGAGTGCAACCGGAGTGGCTCATTGGGAAGTCAGCATTCTATTAACAAAAGAAGAAAACAAAGAATACCAGGCAAGGAACAAATATAAATCAGAGATGCATTCTTACTAAAACAAAAGAGTTCTTATGGAAGAGATCAGACAACCTCCAATATTCTCCAATAATTCTGCAGGGACAGAGAAATCCGGAGCCAAAAAAAAAGAATCTCATCTGTCTTTTAGTTCATGAAGTTGATTGAGACATAAACTGATTTTTTTTTTTTTTTGGTCTCTTCAATTTTGCTGAAATTCAATACAGATCTGAGAAATCAAATAAAATACAGCAGTTTTTGCTGCAGAAAGTCATGTATCATTTCAAATGTGATGTGAGTTGTCACACAAATCTTTCCTAGTACAATTCACTGAAGATAAATATAGTGTTTAAGGAGACAGTGTCTATATATCAAACAATTCAGTCATTTTGATCCGTTCTAGTGAAACCAAGTTTCAAGCCTATAGTTTTGAGTAATCCAAGATACAAAATAAAGTCATAGACCCTGGCTATTGCTGCTATTTTTAATACATTCTTAAAATCTGGAAATCAAAGCATTTGGGAACTCAAAGGACCTTAGAGATCATCTAACCCTCATACTGCAAACCACCAAACAGTGGGCCACATCCCACCCAGAAATGTGCTTTATTTGTCCTATACAGCAGTGTTTTCCTTTTATTAAAAGTGTTGCCATATTATTGGTTCAACAACGGTGGAAAATAGTATAGAGCTTCCTTCAAAAACTTAAAAGGAGAATCACCATATGATCCAGTAATTCCACCACCGAATATTTACCCAAAGAAAACAAAAACCTCAATTTGAAAAAGTATATGCACCTTTATGTTTATTGCAGCATTATTAACAATAGCCAAGATATGGAAGCAATCCAAGTCCATCCATAGATGAATGGATAAAGAAGACATGGTATATATATATGTATATATATGTACATACATACATATATATGACGGAATATTATTCGCCATAAAAAGAATGAAATTTTGCCATTTGCAACAACACGGATAGACCTAGAGGGTATAATGCTCAGGGAAATAAGTCAGAGAAAGACAAAGACCATATGACTTTGCTCATATGTAGAATTTCAGAAACAAAACCAATGACCAAAGGAAGAAAGATACAAATGAAAAAACAGACTCTTAACTGTGGAGAACCAACGAGTAATTGCTAGAGGGGAGGTGGGGGGGGGGCGGGGATGGGTGAAATGATAAAGATTCAAAGTACACTCACATCAACAAAAACAATCGCCATATTTAAAATTTGTCAACTTTTCTTGTCACGTTGGAAGATCTAACACCACACGAGGCGGACAAAAGTCAATGCTCCTTCATGCCACAGTGCTTTGGAGCTGAGTCCCAGCTTCCTCCTTTTGAAGGAGCATGAATCCCTGCACTCCGGTCTCTGCTGTTTAACAACCAGCCCGCTTCACTCATTTACAAGGCCTGCCTGGGTCCGGTAGGTATGTTGGTTCACCATCCCTCATCTAGACAGACTCCTGTGTTTTTCTGCCATGAGAACTCTGAGGTCCACGGTGACGACCAACTTTAACTCACGTTATCTCTTTAGGGACAGACCCCGTTTACACCATCGGTTTCTCACAATTGTAGAAAGTAGTTTCTCTTACAGACACGTATTCAGCATAGAAAATGGGATTACAAAAGCTCACATTCAAGTTCTGCTCAGTCAACATGGAGAGAGGTGTGCGGCTTAGTCAGAAACCTCATTTCAGCGGGCGGCTGATTTCAGAAACCTTACAGAAAAACAAATCCGTGAACAATGGGAGAAATGACAGGCCCCAACAAATGTAACATAGAATGAGTCTTATTTGGATGTTGTACTCCCGAATCTTTTCAACCCCTTTCATGAAAGTGATTTTTTCCCATTAAAAAATAATTTTTTACACCTCACACCCACTAGGATGGCTACGATTAAGGGGGGAAAAAAACAGAAAATAACAAGTGTTAATGACGATTTGGAGAAATTGGAATCCTTGAACACGATCAGTAGGAATGAAAAATGGTGTCGCCGCCATAGAAAACTGCATGGCAGTTTCTCCAAAAAAATTAAAAAGAGAATGACCAATCTGATCCAGCTATCTCACTTTTCCACTTCTCAGTATGTATCCGAAAGAATTGCAAACAGGATTCCAGAGGTATTTGCACACCCATTGTCACAGCAGCACCATTCACAACAGCCGAGAGGTGGAGGGTACCCAAGTGACTATTGACAGATGAATCGTTTTCTTTAATATGCTACATGTGTATATGACAGAAAATTATCCAGCCTTAATAGAAAGGCAATTCTGACACATGCCACAACACGGATGAGCCTTCAGGACACTATGCTAAGTGAACTAAGCCAGTCACAACAAGACAAACACCGTGTGATTCCACTTTAATGAAGTATCTAGAGTAGTCAAACTCATAGGAACAGAAGGTAGAATGGTGGCTGCCAGGACCTATGGGATTGGGAAATGGGAAATTATTGTGTAATGAGTACAGAGATTCAGTTTTACAAGATGAAAAAATTCTGGAGCTTGGTTACACAACAGTGGGAACATCCTTCACATGACTGAATTGTGCACTTAAAAAAAAATGGTTACAATGGCAAATTTCATGGTATGTTGTTTCTTACCATAGAAAAATAATTGTCTTCAAAATGGAAGTTTTTAGTCAAATCTGCTAGGTTTTTTTAGGATCTGGTATAATTACTTCAAAAGTTAAAAGGGCGGGAATCCAAAGATGAAACAGAAAGATGTGTCTCATCCTGCAGACACAGACTGAACTGATACCTCTTGGGGTAAATTAAAAGTTTGGGTTAGAATTTTGTCTCCTTCTGAAAAGTACAACAAAGTTTTTCATTTAATGTTTCAAATTTACTTTGAAAAACCATGTGATAAAAAGGTGAGAACTTGAATTGATACAATTAACAAAAGTCAAATATAGAGAAAGTAGAAAATATTTTACAGTATTTAGTTCACCCTTATCTTGGGATTAATAATCTACTTTGGGGGCGCCTGGGTGGCTCAGTCGGTTAAGCGTCCAACTTCAGCTCAGGTCATGATCTCACGGTTCGTGGGCTCGAGCCCCGCGTCAGGCTCTGTGCTGACAGCTCAGAGCCTGGAGCCTGTTTCGGATTCTGTGTCTCCCTCTCTCTCTGACCCTCCCCCGTTCATGCTCTGTCTCTCTCTGTCTCAAAAATAAATAAACATTAAAAAAAATTAAAGAAAGTAATAATCTACTTTGGAGTTTCTTGGTATGGATCAAATTACTCCTATTCACTAATCCTAGAGATCATAGATCTTGGAATTAACAACAAGGATTCTATTAGCTACTCATGTTGTCCTAATTCTGCCTCTGTAGGATCATTAATCACTGAGGAAAGTCAAGGTCAGTGTCAACGTCCCATCAGGCAATCCTGGTGCAAACCACCCTCTGATAATTTTGTGATTGTTGATCTACTTTTGTATGTTGAATAAGGGTAGCTGTAAGCTGCTGACATGCGTATCATTTTGTCTAACTTGCCACACTGTCTCAGTGTCTCTAAAGACAGCCAAAGAAAGAACCACCCTGCCAAATACTCAAAAGGCTACTCAATAAGGCTGAGTTTGGTTCACTGGAGAAGTTGCATTTGGCTCCTCTTAGATAGAGTCTCTCTTCTCTGTGGATGCTATTGAGCTGTAAATAGTAGATGTTCAGGCCTATGACATGGAAACTGGAATACACCCAGGAAAACAGATTAGTCAGTATTCCAGGGCCAGGCCGTCCCTAAAATACAAACTACAGACTCATCTGAAAATCATAAAAGAGCCACAGTTGTCTGTCTTGAAGCTTAGTCCTTCCGACAGACATTATCATCATGTGACGATACTCTCGTAAATGCTGTGAGTGTAGGGGAGGGACCATGGCAGGAAAAGAAGGAGAAACAATGAGACTAGTCTGCCCTCAACGAGTTTATGTCTCAGTCAAGGAGACAAACACTATTTGATTCCCGAAAACGCATGACCTTGTATAATCAAGGGTCTCAAAGGTGTGACGTCTGCTACATTTATTAAAAGAATTCAGGCAAGGAAGAGACCCAGACAATTTAGAGGGTTGAAAAGGATTTCTTGAACTTCATAGGGTTCCAAAGGGACCTGAAAAATAAGACGTAATATGAACGCAAAAATATTTGGAGAACGGACCGCTCACATGTTCTTACTTCCAATTCTACTTCTATGTCTCCTATATTTGCTCTGTCATACATCTATCCATCTTTCCATCTCATTTTTAAATTGTGTTTTAAGATAAACTGCTAACATCAGTTTTAACACCCTTACAAACCTCAGCATCAATATCATTAACCAGAGTTTAAGATTTGTTCATAGGTTTGGGGGACAAAATCTACACAAATGAAATGCATAAATCTTAACTGCACTGTTTGATGTGTTTTTGACAAATGTTTGCTCCTGTGTAAAGTAACCCCTCTTTCAAGACATAACATTACTACCACTCCAGAAAGTTCCCTCGTGTTTCTCCCCTGTCAGTGCTCACTCTCTAACTCCCATGAGATAACCACGGTTACAATTTTTTAGCTGCAAAATTAGCTTTGCTGACTGTAAGACATACGTGAAATCATACGTTATCTTTGGGTAAGTCTTCTTTTATTTAGCACAATGTTTTTGAGGTTCACTCAGGAGTTTGCATAAATCAAGGATTCATTCTTTTTTAGTGCCGGATAGTATTCTTCTCTAGTGATATACCATAATTTGTTTATCGAGTCTCCCATTAATAACCACCCAAGCTATTTGTATTTGAGGTTTATTATGAGTAAAGCTACTATAAACATTTGCATACACATTTTTCATTTCCCTTATGTAAGCAGCCAGGAATGGAAATGCTGGGTTAAATAAAACATTGAGTTTTATAAAAATTGCCAGACCTTCATTCAAATTGACCTCTGTTTTATATCCCCACCAATGACATATAAGAGTTCCACATCCTCACCCACATTCGGGATTGTCAGTCTTTTTAAGAGTAGATCCTGGAGCCCAGAATAAGAAGGTAAAAATAACTTTACAGCTTATACCAGGACCCCATCATTACAATAAAGAGTAGACTAACAATAAAACTGGATGATGGGTTGTAGCAAACTTTCGTGGCTTTAATATTTTTAAATTAAATTTTCCTCTACCATACCCTACGAATACCCGTTAAAATTATATCTGTTTCTGAGGGCATGATGGGGAAGGATGTCCTAGAAATATTCGTCCCATAATTTATATCTCTGCTTCAAAACAAAAGCTGCCAGAGAAACTTTTGCAAAGGACCATTACAAAAATTGCATCTCATCAAGCAGTAGTAGGGAAAAAAAATGAGAATAAGATTCAGTCATTAGGGAACATTATGTTTTATACTTGCCCATATTTCATGCAATCATTCTCAAGGTTGTAAAAATTCAGGAAACTGAAGAAACATGCAAGTCAACTAGTTTTTCATTCTATCTGTTGAAAAAGAAAAAAATGGAGAATACGCAAGGATCATTATTATGTTCTGTGTAAATAGCAATTTTATATCCTAGTTAAATGCAGGTAAGAATTTCCCTTAAAATGCTGAAGTAACCTGGAAGAAATGGGTCCATTTTCCATGTTTACTGGTGATTTTTATAAGAAAACTTTTTAAGCTCAGGTATTTTTCTCAAATTACAGTACTGTGTCTGTAATTTTATGGACACCCAGATTTGGGCAACAGCTAGATTACCGCATCCCAGGCATTTCCCTGGGAGATTCTGATACGGTAGGGATGCCATGAGGCCTCAGAACCTATCTGTTTTGTTTTCAAACCTAGTTCCCCCCGCAGATTGGTTCTTAGGCCCCTCCCTGGCTTGTGCGCTCTCTCTCTCTCTCTCGAAAATAAGTCAACATTCCAAAAAAAAAAAAGGTAGCAGTGGAAATTCTCAGTTAAAAATGTTGGAAAATCCACAAATGATTAAAATTTTCATGTGATTATTTTCAGAATCTCAATATTAGATAAAAGCGATCCATCTACCAATCTGAAGAAGCATATGGAATTTTGTTTCTGCATCAAGTTACTTCTGCTTTTATGTGTTTCCATAAATCTGGTTATTGATGACATTAATCTGAATGCCAAGTACTTCCCAACCTCTTTACTGACACTTTAATACAAACAATACCTAGTACAAAAGGAAAGCTGAGTTGAATTATGTTTATTTCCATTCCACAGCTTCTTGCTGTTTGATGTCTATATTTCTATTATGCTCTTGATAAGCCATATGGCCACAGTGCTCACCACGAATAAACATCCAAAGCTGAGCCCCATTAGCCATAAATGCAGAATTCTAATGTATAAGGTAGGAATTAATAAAGACCTCTCTACTTCTGTTGAATGTTTGTAATCATGACTGTAAAACTTCTCAGTCCCTAAGCATGTCCACCTGGACACCATCAGTGGCATAAACATCAGCACCAGGAAGAGTGATAATCACTTACATCATCTGAAAACTTACTGTGTTCTCTGCCCTGCTCTAAACACTCATTTACACCTCACGACCACCCTCTGGTAGGATTATCACTGTGCCCATTTTATGGCAGAAGAAACTGGGCCAGGAAAGGCAAACATCACACACTTTTATCAAAAATACAAACCCCAGCACTTGACTCCAAGTGGACGTGTTTATCCACAACTTTTTCTGCCGCGGGAGGGTTTCGATGACCTGGTTCCCAGAGAAGCAAAAATTAACAGGAGGTGTTCAAGAGAAAGTATTGCAAGGTTGATGTGGTAGAAAAAGAGTTATTTCGAATCCATTTTTATTAAACAGGGGAAAAGGAAAATTGTGAAGTGAGAGGTAACCTAGAAACTAAGAACTATATGTTTGTATATTAATTTCGAGTAAATAGGTTGATACGTTTGGTGCCGCCCCCCATCTGAATGGCAAGGTTTTTTAATTTAACTAAGTCCCATGGCTTTTATGTACACTTTTTTATTGAGATAGAATTCATGTGCCATCAAATCCACTATACATGCCGCAGTATAAAGGAATCCTTAAAACACTATCCTAAGTGACACAAAATGCCACATATTTTATGATTCCATTAATATGAGGTGTACAGAATGTAAGAATCCAGTGACAAAAAAATAGATTAATAGTTGCCAAGGGCAGGGAGGGAGGCTGAAATGGGGAGTGACTGCTGATGAGTGAAGGGCTTCTTTCTGGAACAATGAGAATAATCTAGAATAAGACGGTGATGATGGCTGAAATGTAATGTAACGAAGATGGCTTGTAAATGACAAGGGCTTGAACAAATCCGTAATAGGACCACAAGGGTAAATGGCCATTCTTTGTTCGAAAAGAACACTACCCGTAATCTCTTAACCCTTTTATGGGAAGTGGGTAAACATTCAATATTTCCATGCACCTGAAGACAGATGGGAAAGTGATCTATAGGAAAGCATGAATGTGCAAAGCTCTTGATGGTTAGAAAATAACACATGAAAAAAGTCCAAATCTGTGATCTATTTGCACTTACAATGACAGCTAAATGTGTCTCAGTATTTACTTGCCCCCTGCATTTATTTTAAAAACTTGAAGACATAAGTAGAAGCCCCAAGAAGAGACCCTATTTCTGTGACACTTCATTGCCATTCCAATATCTCCACACAGTCGCCATTTAAATTCATTTTACCTGAAATTCCATAAAAGAACCAAACAGAAAAACCCAGGGTAATCCTTTCCTGCCAAGAACACACACACACACAAAAGAGTAGAGGACCGCAAATGTTAACTACAAAAAAATTTTGATTGGCTAATTCCAAATAAATAGACAAAAAGAGTAATGGCAACATAAAACACAAAAACTTCAATGGAAAAAAAAATAACAGGTACTTATCAGTATCCTCTCGTTCTGACACCTTTTTTTCAAGCCCACCTTCTGATACTTTGCTGTTCTCTACAGTACTATACCACAAATTACAGATGAAGGCCAGGTCTCTGAACAAGGCTAACGTGTTTTCCTGCTTCAATCCCAAGAGCCTAGAGCTGGGGACGGCCTCAACACTGCTTCAGTGGCTGAATGGCTATCTAAAAAAAAAAACAGATGGCCATTTACTTAATTATAAGCACCTCCAGAGACCAAGAATTTGACTGGAACACAAACAAGAAGAAACTGTTAAATATTTGATGGAAAATACTTTTTAACAAAATCACAGATGCAACCAAAGGCTATATTTTTATTATTTTTTAATTTTTTAATATTTGTTTACTTTTGAGAGAGAGGGACAGAGCACGAGCAGGGGAGGGGGCAGAGACAGAGGGAGCCACAGAATCCCAAGCAGGCTCCAGGCTCTGAGCTGTCAGCACAGAGCCGCGCACGAGACTCGAACTCAGGCACGGTGAGATCATGACCTGAGCCGAAGTCGGACGCTTAACCAACTGAGCCACCCAGGCACCCCTGTATTTTTATTATTAATTTCAACCTATGTGTTTCTACAGTCATTGAACTAAATCTAACATAAAACCCACTGAACCAAATATAGACCTCTTGTAAAAGTAGACCGGAAGTGAAGCAAAATCCAATCACATTTTCACTGAGTTGTAATTCTGGCAAGATCCAAGGAGAGCTCACTCCTTCCCATCACTGTCTGTAACAGTCCCATAGTCAAACAGCAATTCTGCCACGTGAACTCATTTTCATGGGCTGGCATTATGACCTGCTGCTATAATAGGAGATGTGCCTCAGGCCACCATACTAGCAGTGGAGTTGGGGAACCGAAGGGGTCATAGGATCCCTATTTCAAGACCTTTCAACCCAGCCAGACTGCATAAAACCACATACCAATGACTTCACAGAGACTGCATCCAGAGCTAAATAGTCAAATAGTTTGTCTTCAATCCAAAGTGTTATCCATGCTTACCGAAGAATCAGCCACAGGGCCCATTTGTAAGGACACGAGCCATTTAAAAAGAAAAACAAAAACCAAAAATCAAAATCGAAATGAGCAGTCATTCTTAGTTCTCTGTCTCTTGGCAAGGTACCTTCTATTTATTTTTTTAATATATTCAGAGAAAATTACTATTCATTCCTTCCCTTACCAAGCACGCCCTGATAGTATAAGGAACAAAGAATGTTCTTTGTTCGAATACAATGGCAGTAGTGAGAAGAGCGTGGTTTATTTTGAACGCCTCTAATATAAACTAATAAGAGAACAAAAATAGTTCATGTATTCCCCCTCATTGGGCTAAAACTTTCCCATCAAATCACACCCAAATCACAACATTCAGTGAGACATTTCATTTTCAGATAAATCCAAGGACGGCTTGCCACTTAAAATACTCAGACGTAGTAAATAATATTTCTTGAAAATAAGTTTGTTTTTTCTAGCGCAAAAATGCAGTCACTCAGAAAGCCAGACCCTTGCAAACAGGGCATAACAAGATCACTGCTGACAAGCTTAGGACTGAAAATTCTTTTACTAAAATATCATTGAGTAGGAGAAATTCCTTACACGACATTACATGTTAATGGATTGCAAACATATTTTCTCATAAATCATCCTGTCTCTTCACACCAGTTACTTAATATCTGCTCTAATCTGTTCTCCATCCGAAGCCCAAAAGACCTTTTTAAAACTTGAAGACTCAAAATGAAAGCCAAAGTCTTCCACGTGGTCCGCAAGTGCTTGCATAACCCGCGGAGCTTTCTTGTAGGGTGCTCCCGTTCCCACCCTTGATGCTATGTCTCCCCTGATTATCCTCTTTAAAGAGTCTAAGTGGCTTCTTCCTAACACAACTTACTGTGACTATAACCATAAGACTATTACAATCTACGTTTTTATTATTTTGTTTATTCATTTATTTATTTGAGAAAGAGAGAGCTCTGGAGCAGGGCAGAGGAGAGAGGGAAAGGAAGGAGTGGCGGGGGGCGGGGGGGGGGGGGAGGAGGGAGAATCTTCAGCAGACCCCACACTCAGCTCAGAGCCAGATGCAGGGTTCGATCCCTGGGATCATGACCTGAGCGGAAATCAAGAGTCAGGCGCTCAACCCACTAAGCCACCCAGGCGCCCCTTAGGTACTCATTTAGTTGTCTCTCTTATTCAGGCATGAAACCTGTCTGTCTCCATGCCCAGTATAGTACATTAGATAGGTAGATACTTAAAAAGTATGCCCAACATGTAAATGAACGGATAAATGAATACATGAATAAATTGCTTCAGACTCTCAAAAAGAATCGCACACGCACCCACGGGGCATTTCAGTTTGTGACAAAAAAAAAAAACCTCTCCAAGCTACTGCACCCCTGAGTTAAGAACTTCAAATATGCTTTTCCCTTTGTGATATACTACCAGGTATCCTGTCAGTCTGGAACTAAGAGCGCGGAAGAACCAGGGATAAATGATGCACTCCCCCTCCCCCACCACGCACACACCACCATCACCACGTGGAAAGCGGAAATGGCCTGAACAGCAACAGAAGCAAGGGTAATATTTACTGGCACTCGTTACTTGCCTTGAATCCCTCCATCTGGCAACTAATGAGAACAGGGTGAGAGAAAGAATGAGTAAGGAGGTTTTGGCGAACAGGCTGTTTCAGAGGTCAGGCCTGAAAGGAGCATCATTACTTCTTCCCATACTCCCCTGGCCAGGACTTAGTCACATGGTTCCACCTAACTGCAGAGGAAGCTGGGCAATGTAGTTTAGCTGCGAGCCAAGAAGAAAAAATAAAGTAGATTCGGTAAACACATCTAAATAAAAATGCATTTAAGGCATAAGTTTTCCTCTGAAGATTGTTATAGTCAATCCCACAAGGTTGCCATTCATTTTTAGTATTCTCAATTTCATTTGAATTTCCTTGTTAAGACACAACTGGGTTTTTTTTTTTTTTTTCATTTCTTTGGGCATAGGAGTAGAGATCTCTCCTTTTGTGGATATTAACTATCTTTAGAGACTATGCCTCATAATTTCTGCTTATTTTGCATTTGCAAAGTTGCTTTACTTTTCTAAATGTTCTATTTTTATATATATTTTGTTTTGTTTCCCAAATGTTATTCTTGACTTATTTTCCAGGAATATTAATTACAGTTAATTGTTTGAATTTTCTTCTTCTCCCTACACTTGTCTCTGTTTCCTACAAGCATCTTTATTTTGTTTGTTTGTTTGTTTGTTTGGACCTCTGTCTTTCATGCTGGATAATTCCCTTGTCTTTTATTTATTTCCTACTCATTCATACTCAAAGGGACAAGCTACCATGAACTCAGCTGTATGTGTGATGGCAAGGGGCGGGGGGGTGGGAAGGGGAGAGAAGCTGCCTTCCCATGGGTGGAATCATCAACTAATAATATCTATAGATATCAATGTCCCAGGAACCAGAGAAAATTAACTAAGAGTTACAAGTCTTTTTTGCCAAAAAAAAAAAAAAAAAGTTCTAGCATTTTCACCCTTTGACAGGTAATACTCAATCCTCTGTCTGCAGTACAGCATTCACACTTTGAACTTGAACTTGGTGTGCCCCGTTCAGAGACCTTTTGGTTCATCCTTCCCCAAGAATAAATCTCCAGCGTTATACTAATACCTGGGAAGTCAACTGGATATGTGGGGCCAGGAGGGCATCTAGGAAGCCAGCTGCTTCAATGATTCTCTTTGTCTTGGGCTTTCCAATAGCTACACATTTATAGGTACCTGACATTTCAAATCCTCAGGGTTTTCATGTTGATTCATCTGTTTCAAGGATTCTACTCAGGTTCCCATGCCCTCTCTCTCTGGTTGGCCGGGTCACTTACCACTTTTCTCTCTGAGTTCTGGCTTCAGAAAACTGCCATTGCCTCTTCTTTCTTTCTCTTTGTAGAGCCACACCTTCTTTTCCCTTCTCTTTAATGGAGCTGTGAGAGGGAGTGGAGATAAACACACACATTCAGTCAGCTGCGTTGAATTGGAAGGCCCGGCATAGCACATTCTTGTCTCCTATTGTTAATTTTCTGTGTCATTTTAAGTCTTTCCACCGTACTCAACATTGAGCTAGATGTACAGTACCCTACACACAAACCTCAATGTTTGTGAAATTCATCCATCTCTCACAAATTCATCTTTGTGAGATTCATCCATCCATAATTATGGCACCATTGAAATGGTTAGATGTATTTTCTATTTTCTATTAACCAGCAAGTGGGGTTTTTGGTGGTGGTGTAAATTTTTGACTTTAGAGGTTTAGAAGATTATGCATCATGTTGCTCTTTGTCCAGTATTACCTTTACATTTTTAACATGCTTATCAAAACCTATGTTCTCTATAGTTCCATGAAATAAGTCAATATTTATACTTTTCCCTAAACTGGAAAAGAAACCTAGCACTCCATCACTTTACCAGTCCCACATATGTCAGGTCATGAGCTACGGGACTTTAGTTCCAGATAAGTGACTATGAATTGTTTTCCATGTTAGGCATCAAAGATTAATAAGGTAACTCTATGTTTGACTGGTTTTGTTTACCTGTCAATTTCTTATATCTCAGGTGTTACTCTTTCTCTGATTCACTTTTCAGTTTGCTGAAATATATCCTTGAGTAACTCTTTCAGAGAAGGCTTGTGGCTGGTAAACTGTCTGGGTCCTAGCAGATCCTAAATTTTCTTTTTCTTGCTTTTGCACTTAAATGTTGTTTGGCTGGGTATGGTTTTCTAGAATCAAAATTATTTAAATCAGGACTTAGATAATAATTTCTCCTTTTATTCTGTCATCCAGTGCTGCCAACAATAAATCTTTTAGGAAAACAGGGGGGCGTTTGTTTTGTTCTTTATCTGTTTGTTTTCTGCTCTGTAAATTTTTACGGTTTTCTTTTCATCTTAGGGATTTGGATAGTGGACGCATTAAGATGTATCCAGATCTGAATCCTTTTTAAAAATTCATCCTGTGCAACACTCAAGAAGACATGCCATTCTTCAGCAATGTACATCAGGTATATTTTCTTCAGGTATGTATCTCCTCTCGTCTTTCTAACCTTTATTATTCCTCTGTTAGTTATCTGTCACTACATAACAAACCACCTCAAAACTTCAAGGCTTGGGGTGCCTGGATGGCTCAGTCGGTTGAGCATCCAAGTCTTGATTTCAGTTCACATCATGATCCCAGGGTCATGGGATTAAGCTCAGTATGGGGCTCCATGCTCAACATGGGGCCTGCTTGGGATTCTCTCTCCCTCTGCCCCTCTCCTGCTCACAGGTACACAGATACACACTCTGTTTCTCTCTCTCAAAAAACAGCAACAACAACAAAAACAAAAACTTCAAGGCTTAAAACAACATTTCGTTATTTCTCACAATTCTGTGGATTAGCTGGTTGGCTCTTCCATTGGTCTTGCCTGAGGTCACTCACGCAGATGCTTCCGGAGGGCAAGTCAGCCAGGCCTGGGCCCAACTGGAACACTCTCTCCATCTGGGCTTCTTCATCCATCACGTGGAGTCTCCACGCAGCATCTGAGAAGGCAGAAATGGAAACCTCAGGGACTCCTAAAGTCTGAATGAAGTCACACATCATCTCCATCATTTTCTACGGGCCAAAGCAAGTGACAAGAACAACCCAGATTCAAGACTGGAAAAACAGGCTCCATATCCCAATGGGAGGAACTGCAAAGGATTTGTGGACATATTTAATCTACCACAGTTGTTCTTTACTTCTTTGGGAGCTTTTACTTGACAGATGTTAGACTCTTAGGTCAATGCCCAATGTCTCCAAACTATTCTCTCATTGGTCTAGAAAATGTCTTTGATTGACCTAATCTTTTGGCAAATACTCAAGAATGTACAGGAGTGGTTTACATTCCTTATCCTCTCCTCATCAACAACATGGACTTGTAACCAGAGCTTTTGGAAAGGTGAGGTGCCAGGGAATGGGAATTGGTAGACGACAGTGGCCCAAAAGGTATTAAACACTTCCAAATCCCTAAGGGAACACTGAACTAAAGATTCTCAGTGTCTCGTGCCTGGAGGAACTATGATTCTGGCAGTTCTATGAGCAGCTCTATGTTCTGGCAGACCTTAGAGAACTGAGAATTTGTTACCTCCTTTTGGGAGCATCAACATTCTTCTTTGTGTAGCCACCTCAATACATTTCCACCTGCTTACTTTTTTAGTTACGTCTTTCTATTGTGTCATCTGGTCTCTTCCCATTAGCCACATCATTGTGTTGTTGGCAACAACCACGAACCTTTCAATACATACAAAACAGTCTTCTAGTTGCCTTGAAATAATTTTCTGCCTGCTCTCTTTCATTTTGCAGATGGGTTCTAGAGGCAAAATAAAATAATTTTGCCGTATTTTCAACTTGGATAATTTAAGCAGACAAATTATTAATGGAAAGATTAGCTCAAACCTCCAAAAGATCTGCATACTCCCAAGTGATCTAGATTTTACCAGCCTCTAAATTAATTGTGTGACCTTGGACTTGTTTGCATGTCCTAGTTTAGTGGCTAGCATGTAGGGAGGAATTAAGTAAGTGCCTTTTGATAAAATGTAAAAGTAAAATTTGTGTTCATATGCCATGATTTTAATCATAGTTGCCTTCATTTGAGGACCTACTATGAGAAAGACACTCTCTAAGATTCAATACATATGCATTCCATTAATCCCTCCAGAAACCTATGTATTTGACAAACATTTATTGGAAACTACTATGTGCCAGGCACTCTTGTAGGTTACAACGATACAACAAAGACCAAAAGAGACCCAAGTTCCTCCATTCATGATGCCTTGTATTCTGGTGGGAGAGGTACACAGGCATAAAGAAATAAACAAAATAGTATCATGTCGAGTGGATATGTCCTAGAAAGAAAAATGAAACAAGGTGGGGAGATAGGATGTGAGAGTGGCAGCTCTCTTAGACAGTGAAAGCCTCTCTGAGGAGCTGATCACTGAACAGAACAGTGAATGAAGTGACTCTGAGGCACTGTGATCTGAAATTTCAGGCCTCTATGATACAGAAGTGGCTCAGATATTCAAGAATGTGTCCAGGATCTTTGTTTTATGGCTTCCACTACAGAAATCAATGTTCTCACAATTCTAGAGGCTGGAAGCCCATGATCAAGGGGCCTGCAGGTTCTGTTTCTGGTGAGAGCTCTTTTCCTGGTTTTCAGACAGCCTCAAATGCCCTTCCTATGTGTGCATGGAAACAGAAATGAGACAGAGAGAATGAGAGAGGGAGAGCCTGTGCTCTCTAGTGTTTCATCATGGGAGAATTAATCCTATCAGATCAGAGCCCATCCTTATGACTGTAATCAGTTAGTCCCTTCGAGGTTCCGTCTCCTAATACAGCCCCACTGAAGGGTTAGGGCTTCAACATACGGATTTTGAAAGAACACAAATCTTCAGCCTGTAGCAGTCTTACGTCTAGAAAGCGACAGAGATGGAACTGTAACTCAGGGCCACTTAGCAGCAAAGGTCGCATCCTATCCATCATGGTGCAAGACAGCACTCCCTAAGACAAGATTGCTTTCAGGACAAAGTAGGGCAATGAATGGGAAAATGCTCTATAAATAGTCACTCACTACACAAATGTAACATGGTATTATTACCTCCAAGACTGTCGCTGTTTCTCATAACATAAACATCTTTTAAAGCACTGCAGTCTCATTTTAGTGAGACTTATCTGTGTGGTCACTGTAAAGAAATAACAGCTGAAGAATCAACCCAACAGTAGATGAATGAAGCATATGGAATACGAAGTGTCCACGCAAAGCAACCCTGATATAATTAATTACGTGGGTTTTTTTTTTTTTTAATTTCAGAATGCTGACAACCAGAAGTCATTACAATGTTGGCTTCTTCCTTCTCTATTTATTTTTTCTCCTCCATTTCAAACATAATTCTCTGTACTCCTGTCCAAGATGCTGGCTAGTGAGAAGCATAATGAAAATACTCGAAGGGGATCTAGATCAACAGAACAGTCTCCATCTTTCAGTAAAGAGAATGTTAACAAGCAAAAGGGTGTCATCATAAAGGCTATTGAAGCAATGACCTCCCGGGACTGGTAGCAGACACAGACTGAAAAGGTGACACTACCCTCTTTGGTGCTTCTATTTGCAGAAACTGGTCCTAGAGGAAAGCTTTGTAATATTCTGCAATATGAGCCAATAGAATGTGACCCTTTGGGAGAAAGAAGGAAAGTCTTTCCAAAGTAAGGAGGCCCTGGTGCAGACATTTTAGTATGTTTAACGCTGTTAAAATAAATGAGGTCAAAGCAGAAACATCATGCTATGCAAGACTCTAAGTGAAATTGGAATTTTTTTCAAAGTCCCATCTCATTAATAATTAATAGTGACCAAGGTTCAGCAAAGCCACGATACAGATTTCTCTTCATCTGTAAAATAGGATAGGCAATATAAAACCAGACACATTTCTGGCAAATTGGCTTCCCAAAGCAGATGTGTTTCTAAATGGGTCACTTTTTTTGTTATTTGCATAACAGTATTCCTCTCAGGAATAGAACTTATGAGTAATGGCCTCCTGGAAAGACACAGCATTCCGCCGACTCTGTGAATAATCTTAACAGAGTAGCCCATGACGGTGGATGTTCATACAATCATCATCATGTGACCAGAAAGAAGAATGTCAATGCTCACGGATTGCTTTCAGGATTTTCCTAGCCCAACACACCTGAGAGACCAAATGGGGCAGTCCCCATTGGTCACGGTGGCACCTTGTGACAATAACTTTTAGAGAAGAGAGAGAGTTTGAAAATAAAAGCACACAGGCACACAGAGATGGCCAACGTGGAGAATCCCCGTCTAGAGAAATAAAGTTCTCTTGAAAAAAAAAAAAAACCATTGAAAATATGGAGTCAGTCAGAGAATTTTCAAGAGTCAGTGGGAGATACTTCTTTCTTGTTAGATCTTCCCACAGGATTCTGTGGCAGTAAAAGAAGTGAGGGGAGAGGAGGAAAGCTGGACAGGTCGGGAGAAAGAACCTGCCTGAGCATAGGCCGGCCTGACACACGCTGAGGACTGCTTCTGGGCGCAGTAATTTTGCATTCTTCAGAGAATCCTTCAGTGAGATTTTACGTGTTGTGCCTGTGAGCGTGCACACACACACACACACACACACACACACACTTACATATCATGTTGCCTGATACAAGCAACATACTCAAGAACAGCCTTGTTAAAGGATCCTCCAGGGCCATGGATGTGCTCTACATCTGCCCGTCCAACACAGGAGCCACCAATCCCATGCAACTAGTGATCCCATCTCAAGATTCTTAATTATATCAGCAAAGACCCTTTCTCCAAATAAGGTCCCAAGGTCCAGGCATTGAGATTTAGAAACTTACTCGGGGGAACCACCATTCAATCCTTTCCAGAAAACAGCCTGGCCTGCAGCCCGTAGAAGGACCCACTCTGACCTCCCTCAGGAAAACCTTTTGTGGGGAGCATTGTTGCCTGGCGTCCCCAGCTGGGGTGCCACAACTCCAGATCTGCTGTGGCAAGCATGTTCGAGCCCCCCCCCCCCGCCGCTTCTCTGGGCAGCTCCCGGTCAATGCTGAGCCCATCGTTCAGATGCCCGAAGACCTTCAATTAAAAAAAAAAACTGGTAAAAAGGGGCACCTGTGTGGCTCAGTCCGACTAACGTCCAACTCCAGTCATGATCTTGTGGTTCAGGAGTTCAAGCCTGGAATTGGGCACTGTGCTGACAAGGTAAAGCCTGCTTGGGATTCTCTCTTTCTCTCTCCCTCTCTCTCTCTGTCTCTCTCCCTCTCTCAAAATAAATAAATAAAGTTCAAAACCAAACAAAAAAAAACTGGTAAAAGAAAATGCACTAAAGCAAGAAGAAAGATAAACCCTGGGAAAAGACAGGGCAGTTCCAGAAAGAGTCACAATATACCATTAAATTTAGTAATCTTATGACTGCAAGAAACAAAGCATTTAAAAAAAAAACTCTAAATAACAATCACAGGGGCGCCTGGGTGGCTCAGTCGGTTAAGCGACCCACTTCGGCTCAGGTCATGATCTCACGGTTCGTGGGTTCGAGCCCCATGTCAGGCTCTGTGCTGACAGCTCAGAGCCTGGAGCCCATTTCAGATTCTGTGTCTCCTTCTTTCTGCCCTTCCCCACTTGTGCTCTCTCTCTCTCTCTCTCTCTCTTAAAAATAAACATTAAAATAAATAAATAAATAAATAACAATCACAAATAGGAAATATTCAAGGGAAAGTTAAAGAATGTTAGGCTTTGTGGGGATCAAGAGGAAGAAATGTCAAATAACTTCTCACATTATTAAAAAATATATGTATTTAAAAATTAACAGTGTATGTCAAAGGAATAGAAATACAGCCCAGACATAGTTTTCAAGCCCACAGAGGAACAACGAACACGTTTTGAGGCCCTTCTATCTGCTAGTCGCTGTTGAAGTGCCTCCTGTCACCCTGACAGCTGCCCCAGGAGACAGTGCTCCTCGTCACCATTCCCAACAGGTAGGCGGCCAAGGGCATGAGAAGTGACTGACCCAAGGTCATACTGCCAAAAAGCGGTGAAGCCAGAACTCAAACCCAGAAAGCCTGTTTTC
Organism: Acinonyx jubatus; assembly: GCF_027475565.1. NCBI lineage: Eukaryota > Metazoa > Chordata > Mammalia > Carnivora > Felidae > Acinonyx > Acinonyx jubatus. Next base: position 204,603,110 of record NC_069381.1, on the reverse strand, counting down.
AGAGGCTGTGTCCTTTTCTATCTGTGCTCTGGAAAGGCAATTTATTAAGCCATCTGAGGACAGAGGTAAAGGAAGAAAAAGAAGCAAAGGGAAAAAGAATTGCAAATAGAGAATAAAGAAGTAAGTCGAAATGTATCAATAGTAATAATTAAGTGCTGGGTTGCCTGGGTGGCTCAGTCAGTTAAGCATCCGACTTCAGTTCAGGTCATGATTGTGAGGTTTGTGAGTTCGAGCCCCGTGTCGGGCTCTGTGCTGACAGCTCAGAGCCTGGAGCCTGCTTCAGATTCTGTGTCTCCCTCTCTCTCTGCCCCTCCCCTGCTGGCGCTCTGTCTCTCCCTCTCTCTCAAAAGTAAATTAAAAAAAATTTTTTTAACAATAATAATAATAATTAAGTGTAAATGGATCTTACAAATTGATTTGGAAAAAAATTTTCCAAAATCCATACAGTAGCCCAGAAAGCCCACTTGCTCCGTCTCCCCCTTTACCTTCCTGACTCTTTCTAGCACTTTCTCCCATTAACCATCCCGATCAAATCGTGCTAGTCTCCGTGATGCCCGTACATGTGAACGGAATGCAGCTCCCTTAGTGCCCGTGTTCTTTCCACTCACTATGCCAGGCACGCTGCTTTCCCATAGATCTGCGCCCCCCCCCTTCCTCAGGCCACCTTCAGAGTGACCCCTTCCCTAGCCGCTCTGCTTTAAAATTAATTTAAATTCAAACTCTCACTGCCCTCACCTGGCCTCCTTTATTTCTCTCCACAGCCGCATCCCTTCTAATGTCCTTTGCATTTTTGCCTATTTTTTGTGTCTCTTTGCTGTCTTCCCGGCTAGAATATAAATTCCACTAAGGTAAGGGGTTCTGTCTGTCTTGTTTTTTAGAAAACGTCCACTGCTGTGCACAGGGCTTGGCACGTGATAAGGAGTAAATAAACATTTCTTGAATAAATGCGTGCGATGATAACAATAGAAATGACGAGATATTTAGAGGTACATGATAATGAAAGTATTCCATAGCATTAGGTCAAGATTCCTGTGGATGAAATTCGGAAACCCCATGGAAGCACTTAATAGGAGATCAGAATAAATGTCATAATAAAGACAATACAGGAAAGATGTCGATTCTCTCCGGTTGACCCTTAAGTTACAAGAGGGATTTTCAGAAAGCAAAAATATCAGGGCTCAGCAGAAAGGAACAACTTGCTTACGGTTGCACAGCCTATTAAGTGCCAAAGCTTGCATCAGACCAGACTCTCTTTCCCTCCTCTCCTCTGCCTTCCCATCCCCCCTCCCCACCTCACCTCCCAAGACCTCTCCCTGCAGTCTGACAGTAGATGGCAAAAAGAACAACCAGCAATGTTCCATTTTAAAATCTGATGTTATTCAACTCACACTTAGCGAAAACCGACCCATTTCAAAGCACTTCTTGTAAAGTCATTTTAGTCTTCACTGTTATCCACGGAGATGACTGTCCTTATGTTCCGTTTACAGGTAAAGATACAGGCTCAGAAAAAAAGGAATGGCTTGGCCTTACAGTGAAAGTTCACACAGCCAGATCCTTACAGGATACCTTGCCTGGAGGCTTAAACTGGGCGCTCAGTAGCTCGGTAAACGTTCATTAAAGCAAGTTGATCTTGGAAAGCGAGGTTACTTTTCTGGTCCTTCGTTTTGCATGGGAAAAAGGAAGGACTCTGCATCCTGGAAGACACACACAACAGAAACCAAGAGAATCAATTCATTCCCTCTAATGTTTTTTAGGGGGGCCGAGGGAGGGGGAGTCTTCATGGTCTCTTTAAAAGGTTGAATTACGTGCCTGTCTTTAAAAATGTGGAGATCTGGGGCGCCTGGGTGGCTCAGTGGCTTAAGCGTCTGACTTCGGCTCGGGTCATAATCTCATGGTGTGAATTTGAGCCCCACGTCAGACTCTGTGCTGACAGCTCAGAGCCTGGAGCCTGCTTCGGGTTGTGTCTCCCTCTCTCTCTCTCTCTCTCTCTCTCTGCCCTTCCCCAGCTCTCACTCTCTGTCTCTATCTCTCTCTCTTAAAAGTAAATAAACATTAAAAAATAAAAATAAAAATAAAGAACAGGTGGAGATCTGCGGGGCCTGGGTGGCTCAGTGGGTTAAGTGTCTGACTTTGACTCGGGTCATGATCTCATGGTTTGTGGGCTCTCTGCAGTCGGTGTGGAGCCTGCTTCAGATCCTCTATTTCCCTCTCTCTCTGCCCCTCCCCGGCTCACTATCGCGCGCTCTCTCTCTCTCTCTCTCTCTCTCAAAAATAAATAAACATTAAAAAAAATTGTGGAGATCTTATATAAAATCTGGATTCCCAGCTCTTTTGGGAAAGTCTAAAGAATTAGACTTTAGCAACCAGTGGCTGGAGGTCAGTGGCTGCTGAACTCGGCATTTTCCTCATTCATTTATTCTACTGGCCTCTCTGTTTCAGACAGTTGATTTCTAATTTCTGCAATGCCCATACCTTCTGCATATGATTTAATAATAAGTTAGTGACAGATCAGAAGTTAGGACCTTAGGACCCATGATTTTGCCTTATCCCTTATATCAGTGCAAATTCTTTGCACACGTCAGTCTTAAGGAGGCCTTGAAATTCTTACGCTCATGAGAAACTCATCACAGGTCAACAGTAGCCAATCAGACGGTGGCTGTTCCTCCCCCCTACCTGTCTCAGGGAAAGTTTCTTCATGCTCACAAAGCCAGCTAAGGCAAGATCATCTCCCATCCGGCTGCACAGGGAGGCAGCTGATCTCTTTCATGCGAGTTGACCCAGGGCATCTTCAAACATCCCTCTCACAGACTTATCAGCATTGCATGGATGCTGTGCCCATCAAAAACTTCTCATCTCCTCCTTCCTTTCCACACGACTGCTCTGCCACTGCGTGGTACTCAGATGTCAAAACAACGTCGAGATGGCAAACTGTCAAATGCGCTCTCGAGTCCGGCCTCATTGCAACACCAGATGCTTCCGGTCACCTGGGAAATCACTCTGACAATAGCTACATATCAAGTTCAAGGTCAAAGTGAATTCTCAGCAGATCCTGCAAAAGTAGAATTTCTCAGCAGCTGTTTAAATAATTTATAACAGCAGGATGGATGCTTGCCTGAAAAGTGAGACATAAGATTTCACGTAAGTGACATCTTCCTATTAGGTCTTAGACGGGAAGGCAATCGGGTATCTCCACGCAGGACATGTGGTCGGGTGGTGATGCAGTTCAAACCCCTGAGTTCTAATCTGACCTTGCTCATCCCCTGTCACTGACTAAGACTGAAGCTTCTGACAGGTAAGGAAGCCACATGTCAGCCCTACACAAGGCACGATTGCATGTCCCAAAAAAGGACATGCTGTGTCTTCATTTATTTGAGGAGGATAGAAGGAAGGTGCTCGTGCCAACTCTGTCTGGAAAGCAGGCAGCCTAGTGCAGCTCGTCTCGTTTCTTAAACTGTTTCCTTAGATGTGGGAAAACCCAAAGGTCTACTGCATTCCCACCCAGCAGACTCATGCTGAGGGCTGGAGGAGAGTGGTTTATTAGCTGATGAAGAAGACGAGCGTTAGCTATGTGGTTATCTAGGGGGAAACACTCTCAGCCACGGGGACAGCCGATACCAGGGTCCTGAGGCAGGAATGTATCTGTAGTGTTTACGGAACTGAGGAGGCCAGTGTGAGTAGGGCAGCGTGGACTGTTGGAGCCAGCAGGAGTGGCAGATGACATCAGGACGGAGCCAGAGACCAGACAGTATGATACTTTGGTGCCCACTGTGGGAACTTGCCTTTTACTCCCACTGCGCTGGAGGGAGGCTCGTGTGGACTGACTTGATACCCATGTGTATTTAAGTATGTTCAGAACCACTGGAGTGGGCTAATCCACTTTTGCAAACGTCAGTTTTGGGAAATCTGAAAACACAGTCGGTATTTCCAATGAAAATTTAGTGTCTGAATTACGATGGGCTGTTACGTGTAAAATGCACCCTGAATTTTAAAGACTTAGCAAGAGAAAAACCACATAAATGATCATTTGTATCCTATCGCAAAAGTGCATATATGTTTAAACATCAATTGAATTTCCAAATAGATGCTATCTGGAATGTATGCTATTTAAGATTCATACTTTTCACTCCCAACAAAGAAACCCCTTCAGGAAATAGGTAATGAAAGCTGTTAACTGTCACATGTCCTTCTCATTCAAGATGAATGTTCAGCCTATACCTTCTTACGTTCCCAAAATTTCCCTGGGCAACATTTGCCCAAGCAAACACTCTACAACCAAGTAAGAGCAAAAATGCTTACAAGATAGAAACCATACCTAAAAGTGACTGTATGGTCCTTGAGGAATTTAAGTGTCATTATCTTTTATTATAATATCACTGCAATAACATGTCCCCTATGGTCACCGTGACTCTTAACCAACAGCTGTCAAAATTAATAACTTACCCCAAAGTATAGAATCACGAGATATTTTCTAGAAGAGACATTTTTATGTGCCAGTTTTAATGTATTAGTGACAGTGAGTCTATAAAACATTTTATTTCAGAAGCAGTAACAGAGAAAACTGAGCAGGAAGGTGAGTTCATGACAGAAACAAAAAAACTCTATCCCTCCCTGGAAATTTTTCGAATGCTCTCTTCTCTTCCAACACAAAGCAATATTCCAGAACGGCGGATTGATAGGAAATGAAAGATATGGAGAAAAGCTCTGTTCTGAAAAACAAAACCGAGAATGAATAAGTCATGGAAATCCTTTACCTCCCTGACAGTCTAGCTCCCCAGGTGCTGAAAGCTGGCATAGAGAAGAGTGACATCTATTGTTCAGGAAGGTTTATGGGTGGGATCAGCCAGTCCCACTGAGTAGACTGTGCGTTTGGTTCACGAGCAAAAGGTGACCTGTCTTCCCAGAGGAGCAAAGCAGAGCGACCTGAGAAGAGGCGAATGGACGCGAATAGCCAGTTCCTAAGAATTATCCAGGAAATGCGGGCAGAGATCAGCAAGCTGAAGAAAGAGAATCAATTCCTCCGGATGACGCTGACTTCAAGCAGTCTGAGAATCTCAGGCGGCCCATGCAGAGAATCGGGAGATCAAAGGGAAGAGGAAGTCACAGACCCCGGCAACCTCGGGAAAACATCTGAAAAGTCTCCAGCAACCCTCTACAGTGGTGTTTCCACCGATGCGGCACCAGCTGGGCGCGAACATCAAGGTACCGAATGACCATGCCTCTTCTGGGCTGTGCCCACCTTTGCAAAGGTCTCCTAAAGATCAGATTTATTGTGCCTTTTCTATTAACTGCATAAATTGGTATTTATCGTGGTGAGTTCCATTCTTTTCCTCCCGGTAGATTAGCTTTCAATCCCCAGGGGAAAAAACGAAATCGCTAGCATCGTCAAGCAGCCTATTTTAGCAGCATCAAAACTGTTTCCAGCTATTCCTGGAAAGAAAAGAATGGCGGGTTTGTGAAAATCAACCACCTTAAAAACAATGTGCTTTTTTCCTTCTTGACCTCAAGCATTTAAATGCCACATGATAGAACACTGAATGGATGAGTGCCAAATGGCACGCTCACTTAATTAAGTTAACGATATTGCACCGGAGTTAAGTGTATGGATGTTACAGTCAGACAAATATGGCCACCAATGGTTTCTCATTCATTATCCACTTGACTCAGAGATCCTTACTAGAAATCTTTCACCTCTGTTTTCTACCTTTGGGAGTGTGATAACGCCTACCTCATGCGGTTGTAGTACCTGTCTCACGGCAATAATAGACCGAATGCTTAGCATAGCACCTGCAAACACACAACAAATGGCAGATATTGCTTCTTATCCGTGTTTTACAAAGAACTTTACTGCCCATAGGAATGTATGTTGCACATAATTCAACCTACTCTACACGCTGAAGACTTCAAACTCAGGGTCAGTGTCTAATATATTCTAATACTCAAGCCTCTCACGTTTTATGGGGAAGAATTTTGACTGAAGACTACACACAAAGTCAGAAATCAGCAGAGCGAAAAATCCGTTCTACATTTAAATTGCCAGTGTTTGTCTCCATCCAACATATTCAAATAAAACTGAGGTACATGATTAAATACTCAAATTTCTTAATATCGTCTGGCAAAGGCTTCGGGCAATGCCATTTGAGGTTCTGAATAGCTTGGCAAGAAAACATGTCGTTTCCACCAGCTGGTTTTCTCTGTTAGAGAAGTCTCTCTCGAGCACGGGGCCCTACATTTCAAAACTGGGAACAGATTCCAATAAGGATTTTTACCCTTTTTGTCAAGTGCGAGTCTGGATCTGAGTAGTTCTTTCTGCTGCCTATTTAACAGAGCTGAAAGAATAACTGATAAGGAGGTTAGACTTTCGCCTCGTCTAAAAAAAGAAAAAAAGAAAGAAGGATACATCCTTACCACCCCCCCCCAAGTTCCTCCACCTCTGCAATCTTGAACATTTTGTACTAAATGGCCCTGTCTTGGTAAGGGTCTTCCTTGGATACTATAGGATGTTTAGCAGCGTTCCTGGCTTCTAAATACTAGATGTCACTAGTATCTGCCTCTCACATTCATCATGACTGTCAAAAATGTCTTCAGACATTCCAAATGTTACTTGAAGGACAAAATTTCCTCCAGTTGAAAACCACTGCCTTATTCCAAAGGTAGACGACACTCCTTCAAATCTATTTTCCATGATGCTTATCCTAATGAAAAAGTAAGTTGAGTCTTAGTATCTCTATTCTGCAAGTTTTACACCATTCAAAGAACAAAGAGCATTACCCTATAACCTCTCAGGGCCTGAATGACATCAAGCTTAGGGGAGACTAGATTATTATTAAGAGCTGAACACACAGGGGCACTTGGGTGGCTCAGTCAATAAGCATCCAATTCTTGATTTCGGCTCAGGTCATGATCTCAAGGTTCAGGAGTTTGAGCCTCATGTTGGGTTCTGTGGTGACAGCACGGAGCCTGCTTAGGACTCGCTCTCTCTCTCTCTCTCTCTCTCTCTCTCTCTCTTTCTGCCCCTCCCTCACTAAGCTCTCTCATTCTCTCTCTCTCTCAAAATAAATAAATAAACATTAAAAAAAACCAAAAGAACCAAACACACAGTTGATAGCATACTTCTTCTGCATATGGATGGTAACTCCCATCAAGAATGTTAGCATTAAGGGGTGCCTGGGTGGCTCAGTCAGTTAAGCGTCCAACTTCAGCTCAGGTCATGATCTCGCAGTTTGTGGGTTCAAGCCCCACATCGGGCTCTGTGCTGACAGCTGGAAGCCTGGAGCCTGCTTTGGATTCTGTGTCTCCCTCTCTCTCTATCCCTCCCCTGCTCACACTCTGTCTCTCTCTCAAAGAATAAACATTAACAATTTTTTAAAAAAATTTTAGGGGCGCCTGGGTGGCACAGTCGGTTAAGCGTCCGACTTCAGCCAGGTCACGTTCTCGCGGTCCGTGAGTTCGAGCCCCGCGTCAGGCTCTGGGCTGATGGCTCAGAGCCTGGAGCCTGTTTCCGATTCTGTGTCTCCCTCTCTCTCTGCCCCTCCCCCATTCATGCTCTGTCTCTCTCTGTCCCAAAAATAAATAAACGTTGAAAAAAAAATTAAAAAAAAAAATTTTAGCATTAAGTTTGAGAAGAACTGGTGAAAACAGTTGATGGAACTTGGGGAACTCTTGTCAGTTGCATCAATAAAACACAGAAAGAAATATGATTTCAACTGGTTCTTAGAAGCCCAGTTGAAGGACTTCACATGCATTTATCTGTGTCTTCTATGTAATGCACTATTATGGAAGTAAGTGACATTAAGTAGGAAGAACATTGGCCTGACCATGAGGACACCGAGTTGTAGTCCCAGTTTTGTAAAGGTTGATCAGCGCTGAGTAGAACACATAAAATTCCTGGCCTTAGCATCCTCATGTAAAAATGAATGGATTAGACTCGACGCCATTCAAGGCCTATTCTAACTATAAAATTTTGTGATCCTATAAATGTAACATGCTTTTATGATCACTTGCCTCCTCTGTAAAATGGAAACAGTGATAAAATCTATCTCATATGGCTATTGAGAGCATGAAATGAAATAGCACAAGACTCATCATGAGCTACTTGGTAATAGTGAATACTGTATATTCAATAGTAACTATTGAATATAAGAATATTCCATGATATTCTTAATATGCATATTAAGAATATTCCATGATATTCTTAATATCATGGAATATGCCAGAAGAATATTATTTGACTTCGACAGAAGTTTTTTATTAGCAGTTTTAATAAGGCATTGCCAATATCCATTGAAATTCATACTTGAAACTGAATCATAGACATTTGCTATTAGAGAGCAACTTTCAAGATAATCCCTTTATTTTACAGGTGAGAATATAAGACCCAGAGGTTAACCTGCTCAATCCTCCTTAGAAAACAGGATAATATGAACCTATTCTTTGAGGAGTGCCTAGGCGGCTCAGTCAGTTAAGCATCCGACTCTTGGTTTTGGCTCAGGTCATGATCTCATGGTTTGTGAGTTTCAGCCCCACGTCAGGCTCTGCACTGTCGGTGCTTGGGATTCTCTCTCTCTCCCTCTCCCTCTCTCTGCCCCTCCCACCCCTCTCTCTCTCAAAATAAATAAACTTAAAAAAAATTAACTATTATTTGAGAAGGAACAATATGAAATCAGAAATGTGAGTCTCACTTTAAGAAAGGGAACTAATGATTAAAAAGGACTTGGAAGAGAATCACTCGGAACGAAAACTTCTTCTGTTGGTTCTGGGAAATGCGTAGTGAGACAAAATGAGATTTTATGAGTGGAGAAGTCTGCTTCCCTCAGGACACAGAGCTACACTACAGCCCAGGGACACAGCTGCTTGGGTGTATAAATATATACATATATATACATATACACACACATATACATATTTGTATATCGTATAATATATATACGTATACATATATCCATACATATTTATATTATAAACATATACATATAGCCATATATATTTATTTATATATAAAAGTATATATATTATATAAAATTATATATATCCAATATGTATATATTTATTTACATATATAAAATTATATATATATATAATTATATGCTATAATGAGAATGCAGAGCACCTGCTTAGAATGAATCTTTGTCGGGTAAATTCTCAAGGAAGCATCTGTACTAGTGGATAAGCATTCAGTGGATACGAAATCGAACCCGCACTTTCAGCGCTTCCCTGGCCCTCCTGCCCTGTGCCATGGCACCTTGGGACTATCAGGGAAGAAGCAATTTGCTGCAAGGAAGATAAAGGGAACAGCTCTTTACAGAGATCCCCCGGCATTGCTGGACCTCCGACTGTCTGCAATGCGTTCCTATCCTTTGCTGGCAAATACCCTGCATTTGGCAGCGATCCCTGAAGTTGTGCTAAGGACCCCATGATGCTGTGTTGAATGGCCTTTCCCTTTTACTGATGAGAAACCAAAGGACACAGACTATTTGTGACCCAGAGAGATGAACAAAGAACCGACTTGCTAATCGGTCAAGCTACAGAGTCCGTCTCAAATAAGAATAAACTTCCCTTTGCCCTTCTTCGCATAATTTCCTCTGTGGTGACTTCCTACCATTCAGTGCAAAGAGACTGCTTTGTAACTGTTTCAAACAGAAACTTTTATGATTGTGAGTAGTCATAAACTTACTTTTAGACAATTATACAAGTTATCGATCTCGGCCAAAGAAGTGTTTGGAGATAGTTTAGAAATAGTATTTGCATGCAGTTAATCATTTCAGATAGATTTGAACTTAGACCACCTCTCCCTACCCAAACTCTTGCCTAAAAGTTTCAAACTATAAGAAGCCAGGGACGCCTCCACTTGTTGAATGACCATAATAATTTGCTGTCTGCAGTCTGCATATGTGGGCAATAAATTTAAGTAAGAAATAACTGTGCTTCTAGCACTCTTAAAACCCAAACACGATACAGGCCTTCCTTTTCTTCTTTTTTTAAAGTTTATGTATTTATTTTGAGACGGGGGGGGAGAGGCAGAGAGAGAGAGAGAGAGAGGGAGAATCCCAAGCAGGTTCCAGACTGTCAGCACAGTGACCATCGTGGCACTCAAACTCATGAACCCTGAGATCATGACCTGAGCCAAAATCAAGAGTCAGACACTTAACCAACAGAACCACCCAGGAGCCCCAATGCGGGCCTTTCTTAAACATCCATGCTAGTTAATGCCAGAGCTGTGACAAGAAAGAATAAAGATTTGACAGACGTTCCTTAAGTGCTCCAGAAAATGAACACCACTCCATGAGGTCCCGGTTCTTAGCCCCCAGGTAATAACTGGAGGTCTGGCCAACATTAGTACAGAGTAACTGCAATTCAGACACATTAACCTCTCTTAAATAAAGCTCTTTTAATCAAAGTGCCCGAGTTACAAGAAAGCGAGAAGACTTAATTCAGATCAAGAGAAAAGTTTATTGGAAGACACTCACGGACAGAAATGGAACTGAGGGGCACCTGGGTGGCTAAGTCAGCCAAGCATCCAAATTTGGCTCAGGTCAAGATCTTACGGGTCATGAGTTTGAGCCTCACATCAGGCTCTCTGCTGTCAATACAGAGCCCACTTTGGATCCTCTGTTCCCCTCTCTCTCTGCCCCTCACCCATTAGCACTCTCTCTTAAAAATAAATAAAAATTAAAAAAAAAAAAGAAATGGAACTGAAAGTCCTCATAAACTAAGGCCATAAATTTCTCTGTCTCTCTCAGAACTCCAGTTTCCCATGCAATGCATCTTTACTTCTTTCCAATACCTGCTGGCCTTCCATCTCTCAATCAGCAGGCTTCCTCATAATGACTACCCCAACTAAAGTCAAAACACATAATTACGGGCCAGTTAACAACAGCCAGTTCAGTTATGTGTGGACATTCAGGGGATAAGAGTCTATGAGGAACAGGTCCTTCTACAATCTAGGAGAGAGGAAGCTGTCCAGAGTTGGCGTCTCCGGAATATCCATGTTCTTCCCATTTTAAAGTCTTGATTTATTATTTCTACTTGGCCAGATCTCTGTTCTTACGCTGCATCCTTTCCAACCACCCTCTTTATACAACTTCCAGACCTCCTCCCTCATCTGTCTCTCTCCCCTTGCCTTTATCAGCCTAACCTGACTTCCCAGGATCTATCACTACCTGAATTTTATCATCTATGGTTTGTTCATCATCTGTCTGCATACAAGAAGGTAAGCTCCACGCAGGCAAGAATTTTGTGTTGGCCACTACCATATCCCCATCTCTATCTCCGAAAAAAGTGCCTGGCATGTGACTGGCACTCAATTATTTATAAGTCAGTGAATAGATGTCATTTCTCTGAAGGAAAAAAAAAAGTAATCAAAAGCAATAGTTTTGTTGAGTTAGCTTTAACGAAGTACTATTAATATAATTTGCCATTTGTGGACATCATCAAAGGTAAAATTTTGGGTCTCCCATACAGGCAACGTCATGATTGTGAGACGCTATTCCATTTCTTCACCAGTTCATTCATTTGCTGCACGTGACCTCTGGAAAGCTGGGGAAAGACACCCAAAGAGTGGAATTCTAGACGCTCGGGGAAGAGTTAAGCCCCTGGCGTGTTCTTCAATAAAGAAGGAGGACAAGGAAGAAGAGATGTTGGCAGCTGATTCTTTGACCAACAGTAGTTCCAACGGAAGAGCTTTTCCTGAGCATGGATTTGGTAATGTAACCAGGTAATAATGTACAGTCTGCCTTGAGCTAAGTTATAGGCACAGGCTGCGATGGGTACCAAGATGTTCTCCTGGGTAAGCAAGGTCTTATCTGGTGGAGGAAACAAAACCAAACAGGCTCTCCGGTCAAAATAATTTCCATCGCATGCATGTCCATTTAGGGAATCAAAAGAAAGAAAAATTTTTGAGACCAAATGGCGCTATAATAGGTACCTCTGTTAGCAGAACACTTAGCCAGTCTTTACTTACTTATCGGGCATTAATGACGGTACTCTGAGCTGGGCACTGGTGATAGGAGATTCACAGGCAAAAGTGAGACATTATGTTCGACACTCTCATTCGGCGACAAAGACACACAAGTAAACTGATCACTGTGATAAAGTGCCTGTCAAGGAAAAGACACACTCACTTTGGGAACTGGACACAGAACTCCTCTCTGAGAGAGAACGGTTCTTAGAGAGGAAGTGACTCAGTGGATTGCGGGGCATATGAAAATGGCAGTGCTCGGGGGGCCTGCGTGGCTCAGCCGGTTAAGCGTCCGACCTCGGCTCAGGTCATGATCTCACGGTTCGTGGGTTCAAGCCCCGCGTCGGGCTCTGGGCTGACAGCTCACAGCCTGGAGCCTGTTTCAGATTCTGTGTCTCCCTGTCTCTCTCTGCCCTTCCCCCACTCGGGCTCTGTCTCCCTCTGTCTCAAAAATAAATAAACATTAAAAAAAATAAATTAAAAAAAATGGCAGAACCCAAAAGGGCCAAGAGGCAAAGAGAAAAGTAACTTGTTTTGCAAAATATATGAGCTGGTGTTTCGAGAGTTAGGCACAGCCTGAGAAAAAGAGAGATTTGAGAAAACATTTGAGAGACAGGTGGGGAGTCTTTAAGAGGAAGGTCAGACAGTGGCCCCAGCAGTGGGTGGAGCCAAGGGCCCTTTCAGAACAAAATTGTCTGTCAAGTCTAACTTCCGCCTCTACAAGGCTAGAGCATGACCTCCCCTCCCCACACTCGGCACCCTTGCTTTCCAATTCTCACTTATCATGGGGAAGAGAAAATGGAACAAATGTGGTTGTGGAGAGAAGAAGGGAGTCATGGAATTCAACAGCGGCAGGAAAACGAAGGGAGGGACAACCAGGGACAGGCCAGCAGGGATTGTCATGAACATTGGAGAGAGCGCCGGACCTCCCACAGGATGTGGGACACGGAAGCAGAGCCAGTTTTATTTGAATTTTACCAGACAGGATGAAAATTGTATTCCACTCATAGAAAGTTCTATTATAGAAACAGTGAGCGTAGCCTGAGTCATGGAGGACAGCTGCGTGGGGCCAGGCAAAGAAAAGTGGAAAGATCACCCCAGGTAGAGCGGAAAAGACAAGAAGACAGAAGAAAGCACGACCGTGAGGAAAACAAAAGTAGCAAAGTGAGCGAGGGTGAAGAAGGGAGCCAGACCCAGCATACGGAGCCTTCTGCGCCATGCTTGTGAGTCCGTGCTTTGTCCTATAATTATGGGAAAGCTAGTAAAGATAATGTCCTTCTGAAAAGTTGTAAAACACAAAAATATTCAGAAGTGAGTGTTACAAATACCCCTGTTTTCATCTGCAAGAATTGTGTCATACTTTCTACAGATATTTTATATATAACAAAAAAAAAAAGGAAAAAAATATTACTAATAAAGGCAAAAATCCAAGGGCGTCCGGGTGGCTCAGTTAGTTAAGTGTCCGACTTCAGCTCAGGTCATGATCTCATGGTCCATGGGGTTTGGGCCCTGCGTTGGGCTCTGTGCTGGCAACTCAGAGCTTGGAGCCTGCTTCAGATTCTGTGTCTCCCTCTCTCTCTCTCTCTCTCTCTCTCAGTCTCTCCCAAAAATGAGTAAACATTAAAAAAAAAAAATTTAAGACAAGGTTCCTATATCTCTCTTCCCCGGTCCCCGGTCCTGCCAATGGGCAAGTGTTATCATGAGTTTCATTTCTATCCTTTTGGTCTATTTTTTTTTTCATACATTCATTACATTCTTTCATGCATTTGTTCATTCAACAAATAATCCTGGAGGTGTACTACCTGCGGGGCAGGATTCTAGGCCATGAGGATATAGAAAAAAAAAAAAAAAATTGTCAGAAATCTCTGTCCAAGGGGAGAAGTTTCCTTTGTAACATGATAATCAATAAGCCTGAAAATACATACAGTGTATAATTTATGTTGCATATTAAGTATGAGAGAGACTAGGAAACCAATTAAAAGGGGAAAGGAACAGCTAACAGAGCAAGCATTGTTGAAATTTTTATCATGGCCAGAGAATGCCTTACCATTTGAGTAAAAGGGGAAAGAGTTCTGACAATATCTGGGTGGGAAAAACTTTCTAAGAACAGAAGACAGCAAATACAGTGGATGTTGGGAGGCGTTTGACTCGTGTCTGAGGAAGGGAAAGGAGGCTGTGATTGGAACAGAGTGAGCGAGAAAGTGGGGGAAGATGAAGGCAAAACTCTAAGGGTGGCCTTGCACTCCCTTCCAATGATTCTGGATTTATTCTGAGTGAACTGGGCACCTAACACGCTCTTCTCGTTAAAAATAAAAATAAAAGATTGTGTAGGGCGTCCTGCTTTAAAAAGACTGTGGGAAAACAATATAGAAAATTAAAAGACCAGGTTTAAGCTAAAAAAAATAATCTAGGCGAGAAGTGATCATTTCTTGGCCAAGGGTAGTAACAGCACATATGGTTTCTGGATATATTTTGAAGGTGAAGCCTGTAAGATTTATTGGCAGAGCAGATGTGGGATATGGAAACAAGAAGTGTACATAGTTTGGGGCGCCTGGATGCCTCAGTCGGTTAAGTGTCTGACTTTGGCTCAGGTCATGATCTCACGGTTCGTGGGTTCAAGCTCCACATCGGGCTCTGTGCTGACAGCTCAGAGCCTGGAGCCTGCTTCGGATTCTGTGTCTCCCTCTGTCTCTGCCCTACCCCACTCATGCTCTGTCTGTCTCTTTCTCTCTCTCTCTCTCTCTCTCTCTCAAAAATAAACATTTGGGGAAAAAAAGAAGTGACATAGTTGTGGATAGTTATATAAAAGCACTAAACGTTCATTGTAAAAATGAACGTGTCCTTTGTCTTAAAAACTTATTTATGTACAATATACATAGATACATAGATACATGTGTACATATTTATGTTTGTATATAATATATATACAGTTATATAAAGGCACTAAATGTTCATTATAAAAAGAAAATCGCAAATTATAAAACATAAATGCAATATTCAAAGTAAAAAAGTATAAAAAGGAAAATCTTCTATAACTTCACTGTCCGAAAAACCACCATTTACATTTTGATGGACATCTATCTTTCCAGGCTGTGTCTACATACTTTGAAACTGTGCCATGCACATATCACAATGTTTTATTTTTTGTCCTTAAAC
Source organism: Acinonyx jubatus (assembly GCF_027475565.1). Taxonomy (NCBI): domain Eukaryota; kingdom Metazoa; phylum Chordata; class Mammalia; order Carnivora; family Felidae; genus Acinonyx; species Acinonyx jubatus. The sequence continues at coordinate 204,588,001 of NC_069381.1, read as the reverse complement.
CATTACATTCTCATAGACCTATAATGCTGAGAAATGCAGTATTATTAACCTTCTCGTTTCAATTCATATTATTTCTGTGATCATTTAGGAGCGTAGCCAACGTTGATAACGTATTACTTCTCTGAAGCAAAATGTTTTCTCAATTCCAAGTTGCGGAGGAACAGGCTATTTAGAATACAATCCATTGGTAATTCAGAATCTACTTTAATGGGGAAGACTGAGCCAACTGCCGGTTTGTGTTAAAACAAGAAAGTCAGTAATGGCTTAAAATCAACAGCTGGGTTGGCATAAAATCCAGTCAATATGGAAAACTGTTGAGAAGAACAAAGCATGCTATTTTTTTGTTAGAGTTCTTTATTTTGTCTTTAACTTCTTCGGTGATTAGTAAAGTAATGTGTCATTACGTTAGCCCTCTAATTTTTTTTTGTAAATTCATTTACTTTCTAATAGCTCTCAAAGAATTTTACAAAGATTTATCAGGAACCAATTTGTTTGAACCAGCCTTTGAAGCAATCAGACATCGTACCTAATTTGCTTCTGAGCTTTTTCATTATTCTACCAAGGAAGCGTTTTACAGAACAATGCCAATGTCAATATTTCTAACAACTAATGTTCTCCAAACACCAGAGATAGAATGTTAATTTTTCCTTAATTTTCATAGAAATTAGAAACCTAGAAACCTAATCTTCTCCTGCATTTAAGAAAAAAATCTCAGGCAGGCAGCTGGGTGGCTCAGTAGATTGAGCCTCCGACTCCTGGTTTCAGCTCAAGTCACGATCTCACTGTCGGATTAAGCCCCATGTGGGGCTCTGCACCCAGCACAGAGCCTGCTTGGGATTCTCTCTCTCTCTCTCCCTCTCTCAAAAATAAATAAAACATTAAAAATAAATTTAAAAATAAATAAAAATAAATAAAAAGTTTAGGGGGATGGGTCCATATAGAGCATAGCATAAAACACAGAAATGCTAAATCACTATGTTGTACACCTGAAGCTGACCTAACACTGTACGTCCACTACACTCAAAATAAAATCTTTTCATAAAAATGAATCAATTATCAATTTAATTAGAAATGCTATATTATTCATTTTATTGATAGGAGAAACTAGACACATTAAAATCAAAATATACAGTTGACCCTCAAACCGTGCTGGTCTACTTACATGCGGATTTTTTTTAAGTACAGTACATGAATCTACTTTCTCTTCCTTATGATTTTCTTTTCTTTTTAGTATTTCTTTAGTTACTTTGAGAGAGAGAAAGAGCAAGCAGGGGAGGGGCAGAGAGGAAGGGAGAGAGCGAGAATCCCAAGCAGGCCCTGCACCATCAGCACATGGAATCTGACGCGGGGCTCAAACCCACAAACCCTGAGACCGTGACCCGAGCTGAAATCAAGAGCCAGTCACCCAACCGACGGAGCTACCCAGGCGCCCCTTCCTTATGATTTTCTTAATAACATTTTCTTTTCTCTAGTTTACTTTATTGTAACAGTACAGTATAGTGCACACAACATACAAAATATGTGTTAATCGAAGCGACTATTTCTGTTATTGGTAAGGCTCCCAGTCAACAGGAGGCTAGTAGTAGTTAAGTTTTGGGCAAAGTTATATGCAGATGTCCCACTGCCCCGGTGTTGCGTGCCTAACCCCTGCATTGTTTTGAGTGTCAGCTGGACCCTTTCCTCTTCTTACAGCAAAATGGTTAAGAAGTCAGCCTCTGGAATCCGATGGCTAAAATCTCGACTCCATCATTGGCCCTGGAAGAGTTATTAGTCTGTTTTGTACCATAGTTTATTTTTTTCTTAAAAAAGGAATCGTAACAGCAGTTACCATGTAGTTTTGTAAAGAATAAATGAAAAAGTCAAGTGAGTGCTTACAAATGGCAGAGCAGTTATTATTTTTATTGATCCCAAAGTATGGAACCAGTGGCCTTTCTCCCAAGGGAGGGAGCAGATGTGTTCCCCTGGACGCAAGTCACTAAATGCCACTCAGTGAAATGATGGCCTTATCTAATACAAAGAGAGAGAGACAGAGACTGACAGAGGACAAACTTGGAGAAAAGGCAATCATTTTAAACACCATTCTTTCAACTTTTTCCTGAGAGCAGTATATCCTAGTGTACGCCAAGAGTCTCTATAACACTATTGGAGGGAAAAGCAGCGGGCAAAATGGAAAAAACTAATCCCTCCAATGACACAAATCATCCCTCCTCTCTCCCTTTTACTGTTCAAGCAGGGTGGATGTAACGTTAATTCACAGTCAGTGACTTCAGGTTTATCTGGATTATAAAACAATCACCTCAAATTTCTGCTTCATTTCAACTGAAGAGCTTCAATGTGAGAGACCCTTCACCTAAGACAATATGATACTCTTTAAAGATCAAGGGAAAACCTCCCTTCGATAGTTTTAAATCTTAGTTTTATCAGCACCTTTCATTGGGCTTAATCAAAAGGCCAATATTCATGGATTTTTTGCATTATTGTGGAACTAAGCAAAATGTATTATTATATGTTTTAAATGAGATTTTAATGCTTCAGGCAGTATTTGGTGGTTTGGAAAAAAAATAGTAAATGTTTTATATAAAGGCTCAGTAAAAAGGGTTATGTATATTCTCCTTCTGCTTCCTTTAGGGACAAGATGAAGACAGTCAGTTTCCTGTTACCTGTGGATGTGTCTTCATATTCCAAAAATTCAAGTTCTTTGAAATGCTCACAAAACCAGACCACCAACCAACTAAGTACCATCGCAGAATAGGATTGTGAGGTGGTGAAATTTAAGAAACAGCTGCTTCCCAAGAGACGGGAACACTGAGGCCTCGTTGGGTCAGTATTCTCCCCTACAAAGAGCTCTGGCAAGATGCCCGGTAACACACACAAAATGCTTGGCATCAGGTCAATGGCCTTGTCAATGGACTTGGCCAAGAAATGGAAGCGATTACCTGATGTCGTTGTTGAATACTAATGTTGATGGCTGTACAGTGACTATTATAGTCTTTCTATGCAGCATGTGAGCAATTAAATGTAATTAAATTAAATTGCATGGGGTGTTCAGTATCTGCCTTATGCCATCAGAAAATGCTGTTTACATTGTAAGTGTCACTTTCCAGCTGAAACTATAACAAATCCAGGAAAAAAGGTTCTATGTTTGATTAATAGTATAGAAGCAATAGTGATTATCCTTACAGTTAATTGTGTGTTGATATTTTAGTGATACTAGCTCATTTGGTCTTTAAATATCCTGTGTCACAGGCATGAAAACACAAACACAGCAGACTCTCATAGCATACCTGGTGGGTTCGGAGCATGGGTCCAAGGCTGGCTAATGACAAAGTCACTAAAGCCGGTTGGAAAGAGAGAAAAAAGGTTCAGCTGATCATGACTTAGGGGCTGGAAATCCCAGAACTCCCTCAATTCCTGAACTTCTTTTCAGGGGAACATCTCCCCCTCCTGGTTTACAACAGTCACCTTCTAATACCAATACCCTTTTTAAGCTACTGTCTTATATTAAAATATTCAGAGCATTAAAATGCAGATGCCTTGGTCCCACCCCAGTACCAATACTCTTTTTAAAGAAATATCTTGTATTAAAATATGCAGAATGTTAAAATGCAGATTCCTTGGTCCCACCTGCGACCAACTGAATTTGTGGGAGAGGGAAGGGGACAGACAGGGAGAAAACCAGAAATTCCCATTTTAAACAAGCTGTGTCAGCTGATTTCGGCGAGGCTGCTATGCTTACAATTTACTATGGTACATACTAAGAAGCAGAGCCCAGGGCTTCCAAATCTGGTGCCAAGCTGAAGTGAAAGCAAAGAAGCAAGGAGAAGGTAAGAACAGTCCAATCCATTTTAATGGTCACAGACAGGCTCCTAGAAGGGAGATGAATAAGACAACGAATACCCTAAGGTAAAAGCCACGTAATAGATCAAATGCTTCTTTTATTTACGACAAATACTTATGATATTCATTGAGGATTAACAATTGAAGATCAACAATATTCTCAACATTATACGATAGGGCAAAGTTACAACCAGAGGGGAAAGATACAAATAAGATGTAAAAACACATCTCCTCTGGGAATAAAGACACACACTTAGTAGATAATTAAGACAGTAACCTAGGAGATTCCTGGCACTTTAAGTTTACGCACAGTTATAGTTTCTGCCTATGTACAAAATAAAGACTTTTGTGTTAACATCAGTTAAAAGGGACATTTCCCAAACAGTAAAAAAATAATAATAATAATTAAAAATCAAAAAATTTTAAAAAGGCAATAAATCACAACAACTCAAATTACAAATGTCATAACGGGCAATGTTATGATAACAAATTGTCCCCAACGTCAAGCTCAATGACTAGTATGTGATTGGCATTTCATACATGTTCTGTGAACTGAACTGAATTAACAATTACATGACTCTAACACTGCCCAGTAAAAAACATGGCACCATCAAATGTTACACTTTGATACTAAATTATTTATAGGGTGATTTCTCTGACTCACTATACTGTTTGATAGCAAATCTTCTGAGAATATTTTTAAATATAATGAACTACAAAGCACATCAAATGTGCCTTAATCATGCTGTGATTGGCCAATTATATTGGTCTTCTTCTAGGCCCCAAACTTCTGTAAGGCAGGAACTCAAATGCCTACTAGGGACTATTAGGAACAGAAATGACCAGGGGCTGGGGAGAACAGATCCACGCGTGCCTCATCCAAAGGGAGTTGCGGTTTACATTTGGGTTCAAGATGGCGACGCAGGAAGACTCTGAACTCCCCTCCTCCGTGGGACGCACCACATTTTACTAATTAACAGAACAATTCCTTGTGAGGAACTGAGCACTGAGGAGCAGCTACTGAACAGCCAAAGACAGAGAGAACAGCAAGAGAACAGAGAGAGATAAAGACACCGTAACAAAGGAAACCCCCAACCCAACACTGTGAAGAGCCGTGGAGAGGGATAGTACCGAGGGCCTGGGAGCAGATCCCTCTGTCCTCGGATACAGGAAAACACAACAAAACAAAATGTGGTTTAAAAGAACAGCTAGCAAGCAAAGGAAACAACACTAGAACTCTGCCCAGCAGTGGAGGGGCTGCGGGAAAGCTCTCCAGGTCAGAGGGACTGAAGAACGACACGGTTTACATCCCTGCCCCCCCCTTAAAATCCTAGACTGAAGCAGGGTCTGCACATGTTAACAGGCGAGTCTCAGTGAGCTCATGACCTCCGAGAGCCCGGGGCCCTCAAACCCACAAAGGCGCAATGTGGTGTCAGAGTACAGAAAACTAGCTATGGTTTGGTGGTGATATTTTATTTGTACTGTTTTATCCTGTGTTATTGACTTTTTAAAATTTCTGTTGTTTGGTTTTGATTTCTTTGCGTTTTGTTCTTTTCTTTCTGGTTCTCTTTTTTTTGCTCCTTTGTTTCTTCTCCTTTTTCCTGTCCTTTTTTTCTCTTTGCTTTGATTATTTTCCTTTCTTTTTTCACTTCTTTTTTCTTTTGTCATTTTTTTCATCACTCTGTCTGTAAAATGCCATCATTTAAAAGAGTAGCTAGTATATACAGCCACAGGTCCAGCCATCCAGCAAAAGCCACCAAGAACACACAAGCGTGCATGGGGTCAACATACGCAAGACCTCTCCTTCAACTTCAGGGTGAAGTAGCCATTTCACCCAACCCATAGCAACAAACACAGAAAGTCAAGCAAAATGGGGAGACAGAGGAATGTGTTCCAAAAGAAAGAACGAAAAAAATACCTCAGTAAAAGAAATTAAATAAAACAGAGATAAGTAATATGGCTGATAAAGAATTTAATGTAATGATCACCATGATACTCACTAGGCTGGAGAAAAGAATGGAATAACTCAGTGAGATCCTCAACAAAGAGAAGAAAATATTAAAAAGAACCAATCAGAGCTGAATAATACAATACCTGAAATTTAAAAACACACTAGAGGGAATCAGCAGTAGATTACAGAATGCCGAGGAACATATCAGCAGTCTGGAAGACAGGGCAATGGAAAGCACACAAGCTTAACAGCAAATGGAGAAAAGAATTTTTTTTAATGAGGATAGATTAAGAGATATCTTTTTTTAATCTTTTTTATTTTAATGATTATTTATTTTTGAGAGAGAGAGAAAGTGAGTGGGAGAGGGGCAGAGAGAGAGAGACACACACACACAGGAGATCTCTTGTATAGCATCAAGTGAATAAACATTCGCATCACAGAGTTCCCAGAAGAACAAAAGAGAAAGAAAAGTGTAAAAAAACTTGTTTGAAGAAACAATAACTGCCAACTTCCCTAACCTAAGGAGGAAAATAGACATCCAAGTCCAAGAAGCACAGAATTCCAAACAAGATTAACCCAAACAAGACCTCACCACTGCACATAATAACTAAAATGTCAGAGGTTAAAGATAAAGAAAGAATCCTAAAAGTAGCAAGAGAGAAAAAAGTGACCTACAAGGGAAAACCTATAATACTCTCGGCTGATTTTTCACTAGAAACTTTGCAAACCAGAAGGGAGTGGCATGGCATAGCCAAAGTACTAAGAGAAAAAAACCTACAATCAAGAATACTCTATTTAGGGGCTCCTGGGTGGCTCAGTCGGTTAGGAGTCCGACTTCAGCCCAGGTCATGATCCCACAGTTTGTGAGTTCGAGCCCCGCATCGGGCCCTGTGCTGACAGCTCGGAGCCTGGAGCCTGTTTCGGATTCTGTGTCTCATCCTCTCTCTGTCCCTCCCCCACTTGTGCTCTGTCTCTCTCTGTCTCTCAAAAATAAATAAAAAATGTAAAAAAAAATTTTTTTTTTTTAAAAAGGAATACTCTATCTAGCAAGGTTATCATTCCGATTTGAAGGAAAGATAGAGTCTTCTAGACAAACAAAAGATAAGGAGTTTATCACCACTAAGCCAGCCTCACAAGAAATGTGAAAGAGACTATTCTGAGGAAGAGAAATGGCCATAATTAGACATAAGAAAAATATGAATAAAAAGACACAAAAAATAGCAACACACACATAAAATGTGGAGAAGGAGTAAGAAGGGAACAAAAGGGGGGAAAGAAAAGAAAAAATCTTTTTCTTATTCTGTTTTTCCTTTTTTTTTTTTCAGAATGTGTTCATACTTAAATGACCATCAAATTAATATGGACTGTTATTTACTTAGAATATTATATATGAGCCTCATGATAACCACAAACCCAAAACTTACGATACATACACAAAGAATAAAGAGAAAAAAAGCCAAACAAAACACTAAAGGCATTCATTGGTCACAAATAAAGAGAACAAGAGGAGAAGAAGAAAAAAAACAAAGAAGAACTATAAAAAAAAAAACAACAAAACAAATTTTTTAAATGGCAATAAATACAGGGCGCCTGGGTGGCTCAGTCAGTTAAGCATTCGACTCTTGATTTTGGTTCAGGTCATGATCTCAGGGTCATGAGTTCAAGCCCCACATTGGGCGCCCTGCTGAGTAGTGAACCTGATTAATATTCTCTCTCTCCCATGGCCATAAATACATACTATCAATAATTATTTTAAATGTAAATGGCCTATATTCTCTAAACAAAAGATATAGAGTAGCAGAATGGATTAAACAACAAGACCTATCAGGATGCCTGGGTGGCTCAGTCAGTTGAGCATCTGACTCTTGATTTCAGCTCAGGTCATGATCTCATGGTCATGGCATTGAGCCCCACGTTGGGCTCCATGCTTAGCGTAGAGCCTGCTTAGGATTCTCTCTTTCCCTCTCGCTGCCCCTTCTGGGCTCTCTCTCTCAAAACAAAACAAAACTAAACAAAAAACAAGACCCTATAAGAAACTCCCATCAGGCCCAAAGATGCATCCAAACTGAAAGTGAAAGGATGGAAAAACATCCACCATGCAAATGGAAGCCAAAAAAGCAAAAGCAAAAGCAAAAAACCCAGGATAACGATACTTATATCAGGAAAAATAGACTTTAAAACAAAGACTGTAATAAGAGACAAAGAAAGGCATTACCTAATGATAAAGGGATCAATCCAATAAGAAGATATCACAATTGTAAATAGCTATGAACCCAAGACTGAAGCACCTAAACACATAGAGCAAATATTCATGAACATGAAGAGAAAAGTTGATGGTAATGCAATAATACTAGGGGACTTTAACACTCCACTTACATTAATGGATAGATCATCCAGGCAAAAAATCTGTAAAGAAACACTTATACATTGGACCAGATGGGCATAATAGATACATACAGAACATTCCATCCTAAAACAACACAAACCACATTCTTTTCAAGTGTGTATGGAACATTCTCTAGAATAGATCACATATTAGATCATAACACAAGCCTCAATAAATTTAAGAAGATTGAAACATACCACACATCTTTTCTGACCACGAGAGTATGAAACTAGAAATAAATAACAAAAAAAAAACACTGGAAAAAAATATGGAGACTAAACATGATACTAGACAGCCAATGGATCAATGAAATAATCAAAGAGGAAATTAAAAACTACATGGAGAAAAATGAAAATGAAAACACATGGTTCAAAATCTCTGGGACACAGGGGCGCCTGGGTGGCTCAGTCGGCTAAGTGTCCAACTTCAGCTCAGGTCACGATCTTGCAGTTCGTGGGTTCGAGCCCCGTGTCGGGCTCTGTACTGACAGCTCAGAGCCTGGAGCCTGTTTCAGATTCTATGTCTCCCCCTCTCTCTGACCCACCCCGTTCATACTCTATCTCTCTCTGTCTCAAAAATAAATAAACGTTAAAAAAAATTAAAAAAAAATCTCTGGGACACAGTGAAAACAGTTATAAGAGTTAAGTATATAGCAATACAGGCCTAAATCGAGAAGAAAAAATCAAATGAACAATCTAACCTTATTCTAGAACTAACCTTTTTCTAGGAACTATAAAAAGAACAAACAAAACCCAAGGTGTGTAGAAGAAAGAAAATAAAGATTAGAGCAGAAGTAAATGATGTAGAGACTGAAAAAGCAATAGAAAAAAATTAGTGAAACCAAGAGCTGGATCTTTGAAAAGTTAAACAAAATCGCACACCCTTAGCCAGACCCATTAAGTAAAAAGAGAAAGGACCCTAATAAATAAAATCAGAAGTGAGAGAGAAGTAACCACTAATGCCACAGAAACACAAAGGACTCTAAGAGAACACTACGAAAAAGTATATGCCAACAATGTAGAAGAAATGGATAAATTTCTAGAAACATGTAATCTTCCAAAACAGAACCAAGAAGAAATAGAAAATCTGAAAAGATCAATTACAAGTAACTAAATTGAATTGGTAATCAAAAACTACCAAAAGATAAAAAGTCCAGAACTAGATGCATTTACAAGGAATTCTATCGGACATTTAAAGAATGCAAATATTCTCAATGTTCTCAAATGTTCTCAAAATATTCCAAAAAAATAACAACAACAACAAAAACAGAAGAGAAAGGGAAGCTTACAAATACATTCTACAAGTCCAGATTTACCCTGATACCAAAACCAGACAAAGGTACCACAAAAAAAGAAAACTACAGGTCAATATTCCTGATGAAGACAGATGCAAAAATCCTCAACAAAATATTAGCAAACCTCATACAACAACACAGTAAAAAGATCACTCACCAAGATCAAGTGGGATTTATTCCTGGGATTCAAGGATGGCTCAATATTCACAAATCAATCAATGTCATACACCACATCAAAAAAACAAAGGATAGGGGCACCTGAGTGGCTCAGTCAGTTATGCGTCTGACTTGGGCTCAGGTCATGATCTCGCGATCTGTGAGTTCAAGCCCCATGTGGGGCTCTGTGCTAACAGCTCAGAGCCTGGAGCCTGCTTTGGATTCTGTGTCTCCCTCTCTCTCTGCCCCTGCCCAGCTCACGCTCTGTCTCTCTCTCAAAAATAAATAAATATTTTTTTTTAAAAAAGGATAAAAATCATATGATTAGGGCGTCTGGGAGGCCCAGTCAGTTAAGCGTCCAACTTCGGCTCAGGTCATGATCTTGCAGTTCGTGGGTTCGAGCCCCACATCAGGCTCTGTGCTGACAGCTCAGAGCCTGGAGCCTGCTTCACATTCTGTGTCTCCCTCTCTCTCTGCCCCTCCCCCACTCACACTGTCTCTTTCTCAGAAATGAAACATTTAAAAAATTTTCTTTAATCATATGATATAGGCCTCCACTTATGGAATATGTAAGTCACAGGAATAAAAGGCAGAGCATAATGAATACAGTCAATGACACTGGGATAGCAACGTACGGAGATAGATGGTAACTACACTTGTGGGGAATGCAGCATAATGTATAAATTTGTCAAATCACCAAGTTATATTCCTGAAACTAATGTAACATTGTGTATTAACAATACTCAAATTTTCAAAACATGCTTACCAAAAAAAAAAAAAAAAAGAGCCACAGGGAGCTTCAGCCACTCTCCTGCTTCATAAATACTGGCAATGTGTTCCGTTTTTAAAACATTATGAAAACCAAACATAGTATGTCTAGGGACCATCTAGGATACCAGATTTCAACTTCTGTCTTAAAAATCAATTTCTTAAACGTAGGGATCCAAAACAAGCGGGGGTTGGGGGGGGGAGAAAGAGAGAAGGGGTGGGGGGAAGAGAGAGAGAGAGAGACAAACCAAGAAACAGACTCATAACTATAACAAACAAACTGATGGTGAGCAGAGTGGAGGTGGGGGAGGCAGGGGGTGAAACCGGTGATGGGGATTAAGGAGGGCCCTTGTGATGAGCACTGGGTAATGTATGAAGTGCTGAATCACGATATTGTACACCTGAAAATAACAGGATACTCTAAGTTAACTATACTGAAGTTAAAATTAAAACTTTATAAACAAAAAAAAATCAAGAAAGTGGATCTAGAAAGCTACAATGCGGCAAATAGAAAGGGAAAAGAAGTTTAAGTTTGGGAAAAGGAGATAAGAGGGAAGGAGTAAAGTCTACTCAGCTAAAAAGGTGGAAGTTCTATATCATCACAAAAACGTAGCCTCGCCTGCATGTCTGAGTCAGTTGAGCACCTAGTTCTTGATTTGGGCTCAGATCATAATCTCACGGTTCATGAGATCAAGCCCCACACTGAGCCCTGTGTCAGATTCCGTGCTCACAGTGCAGAGCCTGCTTGGGATTCTCTCTCCCTCTCTCTCTGCCCCTCCCCTGCTCACGCACTCTCTCTCTCATTCTCTCTCAAAATAAATACACATTTTTAACAAATAAAAAATAAACAAAAACAAAGACAAAAATGTTGCCTACTCCAGAGTCAGTACATACTCGTTCACAGAACCAAACATAACGCATGAGCTGCGTTTTAAAACTTTTTTCATTATATATTTTTGTTTATTTCACATCTTCCACTTACCTAGAACTTTTGAGCGGGGCGGGTGGGGGGAATAATAATACAAGCAGAAGCAAACAATCTGGTTGACTTTTCTTCCTTTTGGGGAGGAAAGAAGTTTCTAAAGTCACAGGATCCCAGAATTTTCCAACACAACTGTGGCTCCGGACCGTAACTTCCAAGAGTTAAGTATAGCTCAGGGAAGCTAGTCCACCGGTCTGAAGCAACAGTTTGCAGCAAAGCCCGAACCCGTATCTGCTGGCTTCTCCTGTAAGAGTTCTGTACCGCCCCACTGCATTTGTTGAGTCATTCTCGGCAAGCAAAGATGATCTCAATGAGCTCGATGTCCAGGGTAGCTAAAGATCAAATGAGATTGTGTCTACAGATATGTTGCATAAAGCACTAAACAAATACAGGACAGTATTACTTTGTTCCATCCCAAACACAGACTCCCAACACATGTCTAATTTTAAATCAAGGCGTGTTATATTGGTAAAAATTTACCCGTGAACTTTCTAGCTTTTGTGTCTTCTAGCTTTTGATTTTCTCTTAGTCAAGTTGATGAGTCACGGGTTAACAGGTGGACAGCAAGACGCTTCCGTAGCATTCAGAGTCCGGCACTTTAACCTGTAAGGAAGAGGAAGAACAAGAGAAAGAAGAAGAAGGAAGCAAAAACTGTCCCATGATGAATTGTTAATGGTCACCTACACTGCCAATAATGGCATGAATTAATGATTGTGAGCGAGGAAAGCCAAAGGTGAACAACTACATCAATCTATTATCAAAGTACACCTGCATCTGCCAGAAGTATTGGCTTTCATAAATACGGTCTCCTGCAAACCTCTTCCAACAAGCAAGCATGTCGAGGGGCACCTGGGTGGCTCAGCCAGTTAAGTGTCTGGCTTCAGGTCAGGTCATGATCACATGGTGCGTGGGTTCGAGCCCCACGTCGGGCTCTGTGCTGACAGCTCAGATCCTGGAGCCTGCCTCGGATTCTGTCTCTCTCGCTCTCTGCCCCTCCCCCACTTACACTCTGTCACGCGCGCTCTCTCTCTCTCTCTCTCTCAAAAATAAATAATCATTAAAAAAAAAAACTTTTAAAGAAACAAATAAGCATGTTGAAACAGAGGAAGCCCTAAACAATGTTTTCAGAAACAATGGAAAGCCCCGGCAATTTTTCGAGCACCCGGTTCTGTCTACTCCCAATTTCCTGAGCTACCTCTCCTTCCCAAGCTGGGAATCTAGAATACCCTTATTCAGAAATATAGCTGTGTTCAGGGACAGTGTGAAGCATGGAGTTCATTTTATTCCTTGATCCAAATTCTAGTTTATCCTGTAGAAGACAGATCTTAGAAATCTCTAAGAATCCTGGCAGGTACAACCAATGAGCTTGACGTTTTTGCCACAAAAACAAAAAGCAAAACACAACAGTACCTGCTGATGGTGGAAAACACCATCCATACAACTTAAACAGTCTGGGAGAGACGTTTGTGGCTACAGTAATCAGCAAATAACATTCAGTGATAGTCGTTCCTTAAGAGACTGAGTTCTGCCGCCTGCCACAACACTTAATTTTTAAATGTTGATGCAGGGAAATATTCCTTCATTCCAGCTGTGTTTGAGATAGCATGTGCATAGTTGGAGAATACTCATTCTCATACAGGAATGAATAAAAGACCTATTGTAGCTTTCGTTCTTTGATTTCTGCCTTTGATTTCTGCCTATAGTGCCAAGAGGCAGTCAAAATATTTCATGACTACTATCATCTGCTCACAATTAGTTTTCTAAAAGCTGAGCAGAGAAAGACTGAATTTATCCAGTCTCGTACATACATACGTAACAGTCTGACATTATTAAAACTACACTGAAAGTTGAACTTGACACACAATTCACCCTGAACTGAGACACAGATTAAACGTGTTCCCGGCCAGGTTTTACTAAAAGATAATTCTCTGTAGCACTCAGGTTTCATTCTGGAAAAAGCTTCTCCTTTTTCTTTTTCCTTTCACTAGGATTTCTCCTCCTGCAGTCACTTCAAAATTCTTACACTTGAGATGTCTGAATCTGAGGACCAAATAGAAGCCTATTGTTACACTGATAAAAAAAAATTCTTTCTACTCTCTGCTCAATACCAATTTATGAAGACCACCTATATATACCCTCTTTGTTAAAAGCGTCCCAAGAAACACAACATCCCTCTTCTTTAGGGACCACAATTATCAGTCATAATTTCATTCATTCATGAAAATTGTCCCCAATTTCATCCAACATTGATTGCTATGCCCATACTCTTCTCCTTTCCTTTCCCCCTTAGCTTTGAGGATTTTTAACTCACAATGGGTTACTTCGGACCAGGAACTCACTTCTGATGGAAAGACGAGGGTGCAAGCAAGATTTTCTAAGTAGGAGAAAATTTCACTCTCTAAAACACCCAGAAGATTCTTGAAATGCCATGTTGTCCAACAAATCCCATTCTTTAAAACAAGTAAAACATTCACCATTGAAGAACAGGAAGAGTGGACAAATAGCTCAGAAGTAAATACAGTAAAACCTTACATTGCGAGTCACTTGCTCTGCGAGTGTCCCAGAGGACGAGCAAACATTTCTTTTTTTTTTTAATTTTTATTTACTTTATTTTTTTTTAATTTACATCCAAGTTAGTTAGCATCTAGTGCAACAATGATTCCAGGGGTAGATTCCTTAATGTCCCTTCCCCATTTAGCCCATCCCCCCTCCCTCAACCCCTCCAGCAACCCTCTGTTTGTTCTCCATATTTAAGAGTCTCTTAAATGGGACGTTTTTGTCCCCCTACCTATTTTTATATTATTTTGACAAACAAACCCTTCTAATAAATTTTAATTTGATAAGCGAGCGATGGCTTGCAGTACAAGTAGTCAGGTGATGCGAAGTGTCACATGATCACAAGTGAGCCGACGGTTCTTGAAATTCGCTTTGATATACGAGTGCTTTGGATTACAAGCATGTTTCTGGAACAAATTATGCTCGCAAACCAAGGTTTTACTATAAATAACTCTTTGGCCCACTTGCGACACTATGCAGCGCCCTCGAAAAAGTAATTTGCCAATGGGATACTACGTGGCAATGAGAAAGAATGAAATATGGCCTTTTGTAGCAACGTGGATGGAAATGGAGAGTGTGATGCTAAGTGAAATAAGCCATACAGAGAAAGACAGATACCATATGGTTTCACTCTTATGTGGATCCTAAGAAACTTAACAGAAACCCATGGGGGAGGGGAAGGAAAAAAAAAAAGAGGTTAGAGTGGGAGAAAGCCAAAGCATAAGAGACTGTTAAAAACTGAGAACAAACTGAGGGTTGATGGGGGGTGGGAGGGAGGGGAGGGTGGGTGATGGGTATTGAGGAGGGCACCTGTTGGGATGAGCACTGGGTGTTGTATGGAAACCAATTTGACAATAAATTTCATATATTAAAAAAAAAAAGAAAGAAAAGAAAAAGTAATTTGCTAAATGGCCCATGGTCACGGGTAACAGTTAAATGGGTGTCCGAGAAGTGAGCCAATTACACCCTTCCTACTACAGGATCTCGTCTATTATGTGGGTGATTTTATATGGTCCACAGTAACTGTGGCCTCTTTCATCACTGCCCTTGCCTTTGGTGATTGTTCATAGATTGTATGGAAACTAGCCATCACATCATCATACACAAGATGCTTCTGCTCTTAAAACGGAAACTCCCTCCGGCATCAACGCTGCCCGTAACCAACCCATTCAAGTGTTCCTCCCCCAAATTTACTTCTTTCCCCCTTCAACTGTTTTCCATCTCTAGAGCTGCGCGGAAGCTAGTCTCAGCAGCAGGCATCGAACATTTATAGGAGCCCCTCAAGAGGCCATTCCAAGAAAAGCCAGCTCTCAGAAAACTGGAGCTCCAAAATCAGAAAGTGCCTCGCGGTCTTCCCAGCCTTCTCTCCCCAGTTCTTGAGATTTCACGTAAAACAACAGTTCTCCATCCTGGCTGCAAAATAAAATAAACCAGGAAGCGTTGAAAATCCCACTGCTGAGGCTGCCCCCTGAACCAATTAAGCCAACATCCCTGGGGACGAAGCGGGGCGCCTGTATTCTTTATGGCTCCCCCAGCAATTCTAGCTCACCAGCAAGGTTGAGAATCACAGGCGTAAAGGCGAGGGGTTGCTAGGACCAACCCTGCCCGTCAGAGACCTTGACAAAAGAAGTGCTCCAGCCTGGAAATCAGACAGCCCTGAGCTCTAGCTCCTGCACACCCCTACAATCTCAGGCAACGCCCCGGGCCTCTTTAAGCTTCAGTTCCCTCATCTGGAAAAACAGAGATATACTGACCTTCTCTGGCAGGTGAAGATTCCATGAGCTAAATTATGCACAGCACCTACTACAGTACCTAGCATCCAATAAGCACGCAGTGTTCAAACAGTCATAGTAGTGGTAATAGGCCGTATGTATCAGGCCTGGCCTTTTGCCTGCGTGGAAAAGTCAGGCAGAGGTTCATTGCCACTCCCTGCCCTGCAGAGGGAGCTAGGGGCAGGCCACACCTGGAAACCACGTCTCCCAAGTCATGGGCCAGTACCTTTTCCACCGCACCTCACTTTTGTCCTTGATGAACTCTGCCCTTCTGTCTCTGTTCCGTGGCTGCAGAGGATGTATGCAGTAGGACTGAACAGGATCCCAGCGTTCTCCCCCAGAAGAAATGCCATGGCTTTTGAAATCTACTCGTTGCATGCATCCTTAAAGAGTTCCTTTCTTGTGTGAACCCTGGGGCAACTTCAAAAGGTTTCAATTAACTCTGAGCTATTTCACATCAGTTGCGTTCCTTCCACAAGGGACCCCCCCCCCCCACCCCGCGCCCCTGCCCAGGGATGGTTTACAGAGCTGCCGAGCTGAGCTGCAGAGGAGCCTTGATGAGGTTACCACCACCCTGGGGAAGATTTTCACCCAAGTTTCTACAAAGACAACCATGTATGTGTCAGAGAACCGCGCCATCTCGCTGCTCAGCGGGACCTCGGAACAAAACGGGGTGTAATTAACGGAATAAGCTCCTAAATGGAATAAGGTCAATGAAATCTATTTATGGAGCAACAATCACGGTGAGAAAGTCTTCGTTAGAGGCAAATAAGTACCTTTTGGTCGTTTTAAAAAGAAGCTTGCCTTCAGCGCTTTCAAAAGAAGATTCTGAGCTTTTAAGGTAATGGGCACTTCCACAGCCACTCGCTGATAAGCACTTCGACTGAATTAAATTTTGTTTGGTATCCTAGGACACCCTGCACGATGCTTTATTCACTGTGTCTCCAAATATTCAATAACGCACATCTCAACAAATGCTTCACCGGGGACAGAGTGCCCTGAATGCCAACTCTCATCCTTATCAAACATGACAAGAGCATTCAGAGACTTGAAGGTCACTTACCTACTTGACATCATATCTCAGGATCCACACAATTCCCTGCGATGCTTCCTTTAGCTCCACAGACTTGAAGGTCAATACAAAGAACGGCGGACATACAGGTCGAAAGCTATTCTGCTGGTGTGAGAAGGTGTCCATTACCACTAAAAACTAAACACAAAGATCATTCTCCCTTCTTCACTGAGGAGTGAGGTGTGAGAGGGGCGCTTGGAACCAAAACAGCAATGTTGTCACCATGAAGAGATTAGCCTGAAGTCAAACGCTGAAACCACACTGAGGATGTCAAAGAGAAATTTTATAAAGAATTTAAGACCTTGATGGGGCGCCTGGGTGGCTCAGTCTGTTGAGCATCTGACCTCCGCTCTCAGGTCATGATCTTGCGATTGGTGGGTTCGAGCCCCTTGTCAGGCTGTGTCTGTGCTGACAGCTCAGGGCTGGAGCCTGCTTCAGATTATGTTGTCTCCTTCTCTCTCTGGCCCTCCCCCACTCGCATGCGCTCTCTCGCACGCTCTCTCTCTCTTAAAAATAAATATTTTTTAAAAATTTTTAATAAAAAAAAAGAATTTAGGACCTTGATGATGTCATTATGCTGCAAAATTTAGCGACCCCTGAAACCACCCTACTTCCTACCATCACCCTGGGAAATCCTTATTCGTTTCCCATTGTTGCCATAACAAACTGAGTGGCTTAAAATGGCACAAATGTTACAGTTTGGGAGGTCGGATGTCCTAAAAGGGCTGTGTCGCCTCTGGAGGCTCAAGGGGAGAGTCCCCGCCCTTGACTTTTCTAGTTTCTGCTGCATTCCTTGGCACGTGACCTCTAGCTCTCTTTGTGGCCAGCAGAGTAGCATCTTCAAATCTATGTCTTCCTCCATCTCTGCCACTTCCTTCCTCCCTCGCTCCTTCCCTCCTTCCTGTGCTTCTCTCATTACCTTGCCTTCTCTGACTCTGACTCTCCTGCCTCCCTCCTGCCCTTATAAGACTACTGTGATTACTTTGCCCTCCCACCCAAATACTCCAGGATAATTTTCCCATCTCATATCTTTAACTTCATCACACTGGTGAAGTCCCTTTGCCATCTACTATAACATATCCACAGGTTCCAGGATTAGGCCATGGACACCTGGAGAAAGAAGGGCTTTATTCAGCTAACCACAGACCCCCAAGGAAAGGCAGATTTCTTCTGACTATATCATCACAGACAATAGGAGGGTTGGCATTGCCCTGGGGTAAAACTATAAACGTATATTCTTATCCCTCCCGTGTGAATGAAAATTGTTTCTCATCTTCTTTTCCATTTGGTTCCAAAAGAATGCGTTTGCCAAATCAATGGCCATATACCATATATCCAAGGTTGTATTAATCTGTTCTAGCAAAGATATCTTATCTTGCTTGCTCAACTTTCGTTGGGGCATATGCTGGTGAATTAAATGGAGATATGGTAAGGAACACCAATCGGGCATCCTTTATATCCTGAAGGGTGGCATTAATCCCTCTAGGACCCTTTGATACAATACTGGTTTTGTGTACTCTCTTGTCCAGGGATAGAGATGTAGTTTCAGAGGCTTCTGCTTGAATTTCCTCGCTCTAGAAAGATCTTACTCCACAAGCCAAGGACCCAATGTGAGGGTACAGTTAAGGAAAGAAGAAAATAATATGTGAGCCTTCTCTCTGAAAAGAGGAAAACAAAATACAGAACCTTTGTGAGAAATGACTGTTGACATAATGTATAGAAATGTCTCAAGGGGAAAGAATCAATCTCAGTAGAGCTATTCTTTTTAATCCCAGAAGAGACAGTTCATATCTAAAAAAGTAGAACATAAATAATTTTCAGAAGAAAAGAATGTTCAGGGAAGTTTATCATAACAAAGAAAACAGTAGCTATTTTGTTAAATGCAAGTATAAGAAGAAAAAGGGGGAAAAGTACAAGTCTGAGGTATAGGAAGATGAAAAATTACCTTTTTCCTTGACTTTTACTTATCATGTTTTTTTTATATGTTCTGTTATTCTCCAGATGAAATAAAGCACTTGAGTTTTTACTGTCTAAGGTGTATGTTGACTCTCTCCTGTTGATGAATAATAGCATCCATTATCTATCTACTGTGTATACAATGAGTTATCTCAGAAAGGAAACAGAATGAGGGAAGAGATTCACTCAGTATTTTCAACCCTATCTGCCCCCAGAATCATGGGGAGAACTTTTAGGAAATACATTACGGGGGCGCGGAGGGGATCCTGAAAACAAGGAAGTACCCAAAGTACCCAAGTGATAACCTGAGTCCATATGTTTTCCTCCCTGACCCCCTCTTTTCACAGCAGCCCTGGGCCCTCTGCAGATCAAGGTCAGTTACCCTGCTATCATGTGGACTCTTCTCGGCTGCCGACCACTGAACAAAAGGGGTTCCAAGTGCCAGGCAGCAAAATGGCCCTTAATTCAACGGAACCCTTGCCACATTGCCTGGAAAGAGAGCACCCCACTTTGAGGATCAGGGACTGTAACCCTACAGAGCCCAGAGGGGCAGGGATATCAAGTGCCCTAGTCATGCATCAACCTAGCTGCCACAGTAACGCCTCCTGTGCCTCAGGGAAGTGGTTCTCGGAAGATCCAAGTTCAGGGAGCCATTCCCCCACAGGTCACATGAGTCTCTCTTGCTGGGAAAGAGGGAGCTTGGTGGGATGAACTGCAGCCCCGGTCGCCTGCCCCCTCTTCCACTCTCCATTCTAAATCCCTCGCTCTCAGGTATCACCTTTTGGTGGCTTACCTGGCAGTGTGACCCAGCCCCTCAATCTTGAAGGTTCTCTGGCTCTGATAACATACCCTGCTCAGCCCAGAAGAACCGTACTCGATATCCCCAGGCACAGGCGAGGAAGCAAGAAACAGCCCACACCCTACTGTCCCTCCGTCACTGTTCCTGCAAGCCGACCCCTCTGATCTCCTTCAGCCACACTGTCCCACTGTTGGGCTTTTTTTTTTTTTTTTACTTCCCTGGTGACAGGAATCATTTTACATCATTATTATTACTTCTACTCCAACTAGTATAGTGTCTTACGTACAGCGGATATTTAGTAAATAGTTTTTTTAAGTTTGTTTACCTATTTGAAGAGAGAGAGAGCAGGGGAGGGGCAGAGAGAGATGGAGAGAGACAATCCCAAGCAGACTCCACAGTGTCAGTGCAGGGCCCTTCAACGGGCTTGATCTCACAAACCATGAGATCATGACCTGAGCCAAAAATCAAGAGTCTGATGCTTAACCAACTGAGCCACCCAGGTGCCCCCAGTAAATAGTTTTTGAATGACAAGTTCACAGTATGTAATCTAAGGATATTTTACAATCTATGAGCTCTTCAAGTGATTTACTGACTCATGATATTTATAATGAAACAACGTGCATCTTTTTGTTTCTAGCATAAACAAAAACCATTTGGCTACTTGTAAATTACACATCACCTTTTTGAGAACATTCAAATCTGAATGAGAACTGTGTGGAGGTTCTTCAAGAAACTAGAAATAGAACTATAAGCCAGCAATCACACTATTAGGTATTTACCCAAAGGATACAAAAATACAGATTTGAAGGGGCACATGCACCCCAATGTTTATACCAACACTATCAACAAGAGCCAAACCATGGAGAGAGCCCAAATGTCCATCAACACTTGAATGGATAAAAAAGATGTGGTATATATATATATATATATATATATATATATATATATATATATACAATGGAATATTACTCAGCCATCAAAAAGAATGAAATCTTTCCATTTGCAATGAGATGGATGGAGATAGAAGGTTTATGCTAAGTAAAATAAGTCAATCAGGGAACTACAAATACCATATGATTTCATTCATATGTGGAATTTAAGAAACAAAATAGATGAATATATGGGAAGGGGGGTAAATAGAGAAGAGAGGAAAACAAACCATAAGAGACTCTTAATGATAGAGAACAAACTATGGGTTGACAGAGGGAGGTGGCTAGGGGTTGGGATAGATGGTTGATGGGTATTAAGGAGGGCATGTGATGTGATGAGCACTGGGTGTTATATGTAAGTGGTGAATCACTGAATTCTACTCCTGAAACCAATATTGCACTAACATTTCAATTTTTAAAAAGGAAGGGAAAAATAAAAAATAAAAATAAAGTCTAAAGAAAAGAAAAAGCAACAAAACAAACAGACAAAAACTTGAATGAGTTGTAGGATGTGATGATACTCAACAGTGTGTGAACACATGTGGGAGTGAATTTGACTATAAGAGAATAATTGAAAATCAGGGTATAGACTTCAAGGTCACTGGCCCCACTGCTGAGGTCAGATACTCTGAGAGAGCTCACCAGCCTTCTTACTCATGCCCACCACAAGGCACTGCGCTGTGTATTTCCATGCCCGCCTCCAAAACCATCAGAGATACGAGCTGTTTGGTCATTTGTCTATCCCTACTGTCTTCCGTTATTTGCTCAATACGTGGGGAATGAATGAGTGGATTAATGGTTGAAATAGTGGTAGCAATGCACAAAAATCACTTGATGTGTGAAATGAGCCCCACATTCAGAACTACAGGGGAGGGTGATAGTGAATAGATCTAGCTTTTCATATAATGTCAGATGTGAGGAACGTCCTTTCTCTGAGGCTCCGTTTCCTCATCTGTTAAATAATACTGAAGGCAAAAAAAAGCTCTTTTGAGCAAGAAAAAGATATATAAAGAACCTAGGGCACCACCCAGATCA
Source organism: Acinonyx jubatus (assembly GCF_027475565.1). Taxonomy (NCBI): domain Eukaryota; kingdom Metazoa; phylum Chordata; class Mammalia; order Carnivora; family Felidae; genus Acinonyx; species Acinonyx jubatus. The sequence goes on along the minus strand of NC_069381.1, from coordinate 204,566,508 downwards.
AAGATGATTTCCCACATATGGTATTTGCTATTTATTCTGTGGGTAATTTAGATGTTTTTAAGCCCAAGACTATTGTTAGAAACATGCACGGTTTACTTGGGCCACACACATGCAAAAAGGAAATCTAGATCTCTTCTCTACGCAGTATTTATATATATTCGGGGTTTCTGGTGCAAAGGGTTATTGTTCTCAAAGTTCTTCCAAGGCTAGTAGTGTGCCCGATCTCCTTGTAAATGCTATAAATGCTCTGCACTGACCATGGGGCCTACTTAGGAATCTCTCTCTCTCTCTCTCTCTCTCTCTCTCTCTCTCTCTCTCCCCCCTCTGCCCTTCCCTCCCACTCACACACTCTCTCGCTCTCTTAAAAAAATTAAAAATTAAAAAAAAAGTTCCTACCATTATCATGGGTTCAGGGAACCCCATACCAATACTGGGAAAATTCCCAGACTCTTCAACCCAGTAACTACACATCTAGGAATTTATCCTGAGGAAACAATCAAAACAATGCAAAAAATATTCAAAGACACTCATCATGATGTTATTCTAAAAAGCAAAGCACAGCTTTGACATCCAACAATTGAGGATTGCTTTAATAAATGGAGGGGCACATGGATTTTAGAGTTTTTGCAGAATACTTCATGACATGAGAATATACACATGCTATGTTAAATGTTACAAAATGGGGTACCTAGGCGGCTGAGTTGGTTAAGTGTCTGACTCCAACCCCAGTCACGATCTCGTGGTTTGCGAGTTCGGGCCCCACGTCGGGCTCTGTGCTGACAACTCAGAGGCTGGAACCTGCTTCGGATTCTGTGTCTCCCTCTCTCTCTGCCCCTCCTGGCTTGTGCTCTGTCTCTCTCCTCTCACTCTTTCAAAAGTAAATAAGCATAAAAAAAAACCCAAAATAGAGCATATAATCCCATTTTGTTATTAAAAAAAAATATGCACAAAGGATATCCAAACTCCAAAGCGCTCATCTCTGAGTGGTAGAATTATGAGCAAATTATTTTCTTCTTCACCCTCTTATTTTCCAAATTTTCTACAATGAAATTTTATGATCTGGGAAATGTCATTGATTACACACAAAAAAAACCCAACTCATACCTTACATCATGCTGACGGGGTGAGCTGGTAGCATCACTTTTGTTCATGAATAACAGCATTGTTGAAACATTCTAGAACCTCGCATTTCTGGCATGGTTGCTTCTCTTTAGACTGTGGTATCATCCTTCTCTCGGTACAAAAAAAGATTATATATAATTTTACTATATCTACATATATGCATCCATAATAAAAATAAAACATAACTTAAATAAAAACACCGTTAATAAACATCTAAATAATATATATTGAAAATTACTTCAGGGTGTGCAATGTGAAATTAATGGTCAAATCAAATGTCTGTGCTCTGAAGATCAGGAACAACTTTTTTTTTTTAAGTTCATGTATATATTTTTGAGAGAGAGAATGTGTGCCCACACGAACAAGAGAGGGGAAGAGAGAGAAGGAGAGAGAAAATCCCAAGCAGGCTCTGTGGTGTCAGCACAGAGCCTGACGCAGCGCTCAGTTCCACAAACCACGAGATAATGACCTGAGCAGAAATCAAACGTCGGCGCCTAACTGAGCCACCCAGGCACCCCAGGAACTTTTTAGATGTCCGTGCCACTCTGCTTCTCTCTGAACGAGTGAAAAAAGAAATCAGTTCCATGTCCATGAAGTCAATAAACGAGGCTTCCCCCAAGTGTTGCTTTAAACGGTTTCCAAACAATCCAGCAAATAAGCAGAACATTCCTTCGCCCAAAGACAGAGTGAGTTGGTTTTCTAGTCAAAAGATTTCTCTGCAGTATGACTCTATCAATCAGCTGGAACCTGGGCTGAGAATGATGGAATTCCACGTTATCTGAGAAACTAATACTTTTATTTATGGTTATTGCCCGCGCAATGTTGATAATACAGAATTTGTTCTTATTCTGTCGACTTTTTTAACATGAGTTTCATATATATTGGTATTGTCATCTCCTCTCCTCAGCTCGATTCATATCTATTAAATAGAAGGCAGTGAAATGAACGGAATTCCGGATCATGGCAATCCCTCCACCGAGTTACACCTCAGATTTCTCATCTGTCAAAGAGGGCACTGGAGGGATAGATTTGAGGGTCTTGCTACCACTGTCATTCTATGATTCTGTGACCTTTGCCACGGCTTGTTACCTATGTTAGGTAGGAAACCCAGACCTGAGCAAATAGGCAACCGCTCGTAAGAAATTTTGCTGCAAACCCAAAGGAATCCCATCAGTAAGTCAACACCCGCTCGATGTGTCCTTTTGCCTCTATATTAGCTTGCGGTGTTTTGCCATTGGGAATTTCTCAGGGATATCAGCAGCCTCACTGGGCTAAAATCAAAGTACTGGCGGGTTGTATTCCTTTCTGGAGACTTTAGCGGAAAATATATTTTCTTGCCCAGTCTTGCCTCTAGAAGCCACACACATTCCTTAGCTCATGGTCCCCTCCCTTTGTCTTCAAAGCCAGTAGTGGGAGGCACTGGAGTCTTTCTCACATGGCACCGTTCTGACCACCAGTCCTGCCTCCTTCTTCTGCTTTTAAGAATTCTTGTGATTTCAGTTTGAAGGCGGGGGCTGTACATGCTTTCAGTCCATGGACTACTAGGAAAAGCCCTGTATTTGGACTCTCCCGCTCGTCTCTCACAAATCTAAAAACAACCCCCCAAACACGTGAAAAATTGGGTGGAACCTGAACATCCAACTTTTGGAAGAAGGTTGAAATACTTACGATGTAACATTGACATGTCCTCAATAATATCCAAAAGACATGAAAAAGCAGTCAAAATTTAAAAGCGATTCCCACTGAATGAGGGATTGAATGTATTTTCTTTATCTTGCTTTATGTATTCTTTAGCATTCCCACAACTTCACATACTATTTTATACACAGAAATGTAAACGATTCAGTAAAAAATTTTGCTTTTACTCAAAAAAAAAAAAAATTCTTGTGATTTCATTGCACCCGCTCAGAAAATCCAGAGTAATCTGAAAGTTTATGAAGCAGTTCATCAAGATTTAGGGCAGAAGCCAGCAGAATCCAAACTACTGAAAGGTAATTCATAGTTTGCTAGTTAGTTTCATGTAAATAATCAGTCCAATTTAGCAGTTAATCAACTATCCAAGCTTATGTTTTGATTTAGCTGAAGGACATATGCAAGATCTACATAAAATATAACATAGTTTGCAAAAATGTTATGCAGCCTAAGACTCAATTCATCTGCTTATCTCGCGCCCCTTAAACTAACTCACCCAAGAGACTGTTAACTGTTAATTGATGATATGAATCATTTAACTTGCAGCTAACTTTTACTTTTAACTGTATAAACAAGCCGAGAGCTAAATCATTATCCCAATCTTGAAGGTTTTTTTTAAAGCTTCCTACTTAAATTCGCAATTGATTGAAAAGTTCTTGAAACTGAAATGTTTTCTTAAATGCACAAACATTAGCTGGGGGTAAGATAATGAAAATAGATGCAAAAGGGCGGCATCAGCCTTATTTGTAAACGTATTTTAGCTATTGCTTTGTTCTCCTTAAAAAATATATATATTCACAACAGATACTTGCTATTTAAATTAAAGTATTTGCGTAAATACTCTGCCATATGGTCTCGGCTACGTTTGCACTGTTTGGCCGACATGTATTATCACATTCGCTCGAAGAAAAAGAACTCAGTGGATTAAGTAAGAAAATAGCACAAAATGAAAAGCCATACCTCTGGCGCTGTGCCAGGCTAATCCTACTTACCTGTGTACCTGCTGTTCTGTGAGAGATCTGGGCCATCTTAATTCTATCGTACCCCCAAGCCTGGATATTCTGCCAAATACCTTTCACCAGAAGCAGTATTGCTTCTGCGCCATTTGTAACAATACCGTACCTGAACCTCAGGGTTTTCCAGGTAATGAGGATATTCACATATCCATTTTCCAAGTGACTTCTCACAATGGATGAGATAGAAAATGCCTTTCCAGGGGCTCCTGGGTGGTGACTTGGTCAGTTAAGCATCCCACTCTCGATTTCAGCTCAGGTCATGAATCTCACAATTCATGAGTTCAAGTCCCAAGTCAGACTCCGTGCTCACAGTGGGAAGCCTGCTTGGGATTCTCTCTCTCTCTCCCTCTCTCTGCCCCTCCCCTGCTCTCTCTCTCAAAATAAATAAACTTAAAAAGAAAAGAAAGAAATGCTTTTCCCTCTCAGAAGTCTCGGGGGAATGGGACTTTCATAGGCATGAAATTTAACCCCTAAAGGTAAAAACCTGGCACGAATATTGATAGGCAGTTGTTCAGATAAGGCAACTCATTGTCCCAAAGTTATACTGCCAACTAAACGATAGAGACAAACTTTGACCTTGGGCAGCCTGACTCCCATGGGATTAACCATTACTCATACCATTGACTGTGTTGTTCTGTGGCCTCGTAAGCCACAGAGATCATGGTCATGTGTGCATACACCTTAAAATAAGTCTACTTATTTTACTGTCCATGCTTTGGGTTGGTCAGGGAGGAAGAACACAGTGTTCCCTGTGCTTAATGATATCTCGAGATGCCATAGAGAGTCCAATTGCAGTCTGACTCCAGCTCAAAGGATCTGGAAGAGTCACATATATCCCCAGAATTTCCAAGCCACACTTAGGTAAACCAGCCAGTGAGGCAGCTCCAGAGGTATTCCAGACTCATTAGGATGATTCAGGGAAGAGAAACAAAATCTCACTTAAAAACACACTATTTCTCCATGGTGAGCCCACTCAGGGAAACATCCTAGATGCTGAGCACATAGGACCAACATCTTTTCATACTGGACAGACTTTTAAAAGAGTGGAATAAGAGAATCAAGATGGTCATCTTCCATAGCTTCTCTCGCTTTCCAAGCTGCGTGGCTGTGTACAGATGGTTAAAGTTACCAAGAATACTCAAACTTACTTGTAGAAACATGGCTTTCAAATTCCCGAAGATATAGCATAGCTTTAGATCAACAGCAATTTGCCTCTACAATAGAATGGCCTTCAAGAACGTATGGTTGCCACCTAGCCCTTCCAGAAAGTCCATTCACTTATTCAGGTGATTTTTTAAACTTGGTTATTTATTTTTGACAGAGAAAGAGCACGCGAGAGCTGGGGAGGGGCAGAGAGACAGGGAGACAGAGGATCTGAAGCAGGCTGTGCACTGAGAGCAGACAGCCCAAGGTGGGGCTTGAACTCACAAACCGTGAGATCATGACCTGAGCCAAAGTCGGATACTTAACTGAAAGAGCCACCTAGGTGTCCCTTTTCAGGCAATCTTAATTTAACACCCACTGGGGGGCAAGTGGTCTGTCAGTGCTGAGGTTACTGCAATGAAATGTACAGGCTGGTCCTTGATGAGATAGCACTTACATTATAGCTGGGGAAGTAGACAAAGAAGTTTATCACCCAGGCAAGCAATAAAAAAAAAAAAATACATAAGGGTCGCCTGGCTGGATCAGTCAGTTAAGCGTCCAACTCTTGATTTCAGCTCAGGTCATGATCTCACGGTTTTGAGGGGTCAAACTTTTAGCACAGAGCCTGCTTAGGATTCTCTCTCTCCCTCCCCCTACTCATGCTCACTCTCTCTCTTAAAATAGATAAATAAACATTTAAAAAATACATAACATAAATATTTATTAAGTAAGTAAATCCACTGACTGCTGAATCGAGAACAATTAGGTACAGCTTTTAGGAACTAAGGTCAAAGGATGAGACAGAGCCCGCTTTTGAAGAAATGGAAGATGAGCATCCAGGAAGAGGAAAGAATAGCTACATTCCTGATGCAAAATCATAGGCACCGTTTTTCACTACAACTGTCCCATGGTCTTCCATGAAGGAAGAATGAATAGTAGGCAAAATGAATATGACCTTTCTGAGATCTCAGTCCATAACTTTCATATATATATATATATATAACTTGACTTCATGACGAAGACAGTTCAGCATAGTGTGACACATCTTCAAGACCCAACCTCTGGCCTTCGCTCTACCCTTCTCAGGTTATGCCCTACTTAACCGCGCCTCCAATCGCTTAACCAGTCTGGGCTTCTATAAACTGGAGGCGTTGGATTATAAAGTCCCTTTCATCACTCACGTAGCTTGTAATTAACTGGCAATTGCAAGCTTGTACCAGCCCTTAATCTTTTTTACTCTATCACATAAAACATACTTTATTATATAGTTTTATTTCACATTATTGGCTTTTAAGAGCTTCCCCTTGTGGTTTTTCAAATGGATACAATAGGGCACCATTCCAAGTGGTCCTTCATCCCAAACACCTCAACTAAGAAAATGATTTTGCCATAAATGTCCTACCTTACACTTGCCCATTATAATTTGTCCTTAATAGTGAGTTGACCTCCATTTCCCTTATCTTTAATTCCATCTGGTATTTTCGGTCTCCAGTTTTGCTCATGCCTGCTCAACGTGTCTCCTCTGGAATTTCTTCTCTACATAAATTTCATTTCTCTCCAGGTACAGGTAGACTGTACCACTTATGACTAGCAAACTCCAGGGAAGTTTATTCCAAACCTGGCCATACAACACGCTGCAGGGGCACGGGGGTTTGTCTGAAAAAATTTAGAGGCAATTTCCACTAAGATGTTCTAATTCCCACTGAATGAGTCAAGTGTTCCCAAACAGGGCAACTTTGTGTCCCCCCGCCCCCCACACACAAAGTGTGTCAGTTACAAAGAAGTCAGTTACTACTTCTGGGGAGGTAGACGGGGCAGTGATGGGGAAGGGGCAGAAGTTGGGCTCCCGGGACCCAGTTAATGTTCCACTGTTTGACCCGAGGGGTGTTTACCGGTATATCTGCTTTGATAACTCACTTGCGATTTTTATACTGTCTTGTATGTGTGTTGTATTTTCATTTAAAGTTCATTCATAGAGGAGCCACAACTGTTCCCCATACTTTACGTAGCATCATAGCCTAGGTGGGTGATTTAGTGGTTAAGGGTGTGGCTCCTGCAGCTCCGGGTTCCCTTATTTTCCTGCAACATGCTTCTCCTTGTCTGTAAATTGCACCTACCTTGTTGTTCTGAGTACAGGAAGAGCTACCATCCAGAGCCTGGTTTTGACGGCATTTCCTCGGTCTGCTCACTGACCAAGGTCCACAGTTTATCAAGGGTGACAGGTGGACATTAGCTCTGGCTCCTCTCTAAGTGATGATGCCTCGTCCCAACCTTTCCAAAGTAACCGGGGGGGGGGGGGGGGGCATTTGTCAAAGTTTATCCTGTCGTCATGCACACCGCCAGGATTATCCCGGCCTCCTGGGTGCTTCCGGTGCTTGCCCACATGGCCATGGCTGTGGCTCACGTGACCCTGAAGTTTCCAAGTCGTCCTCAGCCTGGACGGCATGTCCGTTGGCAGCCCAGACAAAAGAGAGCGAGGGCAGGATTGAAACATCATTTTTCATGTTTACAAAAGATGACTGGAGTCATTAGCACATTTTAAGAGTTCAACATTCAGCATAAGGTCAAAGCCTGAGGTGTCCTGAGGGCCCAGACTCAGTCTCTCTGACCCTGTGATCCCCTAACCAGGCAAAGGTCACCTCAGTAAATGTCACCAGTATTCACCCAGTCACTAAAGCCCAAAGCTTACGGGTCACGTGGGACAGCCTGACCCCCACCCTTAGCCATCCAGCGATCAGCAAGTGCTATCAATTGTATGTCCAAATCGGCCTTCTTCTCCTACCTGGACCCATTCCTACCTGGTCTGCTTATTTATTCCATACGTGCCTCTTCCTGTTCCTTTCTACGCAGCAGCTAAAAACTGTCTTCTAAACTAGAAAAGCTTCTAGGGACGTCCGGGTGGCTCAGCCAGGTAAACGTCCAACTCTTGATTTCAGCTCAGGTCATGATCTCACGGTTCGTGAGATTGAGCCCCGTGTCAGGCTCTCCCCCGACAGTGAGGAGCCTGCCTGGGATTCTCGCTCTCCTCTTCTCTGCCCCTCTCCTGCTCACGCTGTCTCTCACTCTAAATAAATAAACCCTTTGAAAAATATATTCAAAATAGAAAAGTTTCTAAAAGCTCTCAAATGGCTCCTCATCACCCTTGGAGGGGGAGGGAGGAATCCCCACATCGCTCGCCTACAAAGGCTTGTGTGTGACATCCGCCTGCTCTCAGCTACTCTGAGCCCCGTAGTTTACAGGTTAAGGAAAGCGAGGCACAAAGAGGTAAAGAAACTGGCCGCCAGGGTTACAGGGCTAGCGAGTGGCAGAGACAGGATTGGAACAGGCTCCAGCCAGCACGTTTCATCCCCACGCCCGCAGTCCCAAGTGTTTCCTGCCCCAGAGTCTCCACTCACTTTTTGTGCAGCTCATTTATTCTGACCCTTTAGATCACAGTTCCAATGTCATTCTGTCAGCCAGGTGTGCCCCAGCTCCCACCATTATTCTCCACCCTCTCTTTGCTTACTTTGCAATACATATACTAATGCAGACTCATTTGGTCCCTTTACTTGTTTTTCTCCTCCTTCCCCCGTTAGTCTCTAAGCCCCACGAGGGCGGGCACTGAACCCACCTTGTTCCCCGCCGTTTCCCTGGTTCCTGGGACAGCGTAGCGTTCAACAAAGGTGGATGGATCAAAGGTGTGTGATTTCCACAGTGGATGATTGTTACTCACTAAAACGGAGCCCAGTATTGAGCCCACTGGTTTTGTGTGTGTATGTTGTTTTTTTTTTTAATACCCTTTCAGGTCTTACTGGAAAGATTTCTAAGTTGTGAGTGATATTAGTTTCATTCTAATTGCACACATCTTTTCGAGCCAGCGTTCATTCAAAACCCTCAGCAAAACAAAGCTTCAGGTCCTCGTGAAACTTACACTCTAATGAAGAGAGTCGGACCATAGACATCAGACAAAATAAAGGAGTAAAATACAGAGCACATTCCAAGGCGAGAGACGCTACAGAAAGAGAAGAAACAGAGTGTGCAGAAGAGTACATTCCCTTGGTGGCCCTCGAGGCTCCTTGTCCACTCGTATTCGTGTCTTCGGGGCGTAAGGCCCACCCCCGACGCCTCAAGCCTTGGCCACCTGACTCACTTGGGCCAACGATGATGCAAACAGAGGTTCGGTAAGTGCTTGCTCATGGGGGCTTAACTTTTTGGAATGGTCCTTCTTGGAAGCCGGTGGCCAGCACGCTGCACGCTTCACAGCTGTGAAGCTTGAGTTATACCACACAGCTCTGGAGAGGCAGAGGCCATCTTGGACGTGGAAGCCCCAGCCAAGGTGCCCGTTGAATTCGGTTGCAATCAGATCATGAAAGTGGGTCAGAGTCCCAACCTTTGGTGGCAGGAGTTCTACAGCCCACGTAAACGCGCTAACCTCTCAGGGTTCCTGCTTTCTCATCCACAAGACTTCTGAGGTAGGTGACCCCTCGCCTCTCCCTCTCAATTCCAACTCTCTAACATTTTGTACGGATGTTTAAAAAGTAAGGGAAACGTGCAGAATGTGTTGGTTTAGTAATGGAGACGTGTAATGATAAAAGAGTCCAATTTATTTCCATGTCCAATTTGATATAGAAGGTATTTCTGTTTTTCTTTTGAAAGACAAGATGAGCTTTTGAGCCATGATAAATAAAATATATTCCTTTTGCCCTGGTCTTTCTTCTTTTTTACCCGTTTACAATTTCAACAGAAATTTCAGTGTTGAAAAAGTAAACACAAGATCACTGTTCTAATCCCTGGTGAAGGGGGCAGGGGGAATGTGCCTAGAAAAGTAAAACTTTCCACGCTTAAGACAAATTTTTACAGAAAAGTTTGTATCGGTGTCCACATTGGGTCAGTTTCCCCTCCCTTGGGCTGAACAGCATACAGTTCCTTAGTTTCCCCCATTAAGGGGTTAAAATGGGTTCTCTCTCTCTCTCTCTCTCTCTCTCTCTCTCTTCCTTCCTCTCTCTCCCTTCCTCCCTCTCTGTCTCTCTCTCTCTCTCACTGAGATATAATTGACACATGACATTGTATTAGTCTCAGGTGTACAACAAAATGATTTGATGTTTGTATACACCGCAAAAATGATCACCACAATACCATCTGTTGCCATCTGTCACCACACAAAGTTACAAAGGTTTTTTTTCTAGTGGTAAAAATTTTTAAGATTTACTCTCTCAGCAACTTTCAAACATGCAATACAATATTATTGACTATAGTCAGCGTGCTGTATATTACATCCCCATGACTTACTCATTTTATAACTGGAAGTTTGTATCTCTTGACCCCTTTTACCCATCCCCCCAACCCCCACCTCGGGCAACCACCAATCTGTTCTCTGTATCTATCGGTTTCATTTTACTTATTCATTTTTCTGTTTGTTTTTTTTTTAGATTCCACATATGAGTGAAATCATATAGTATTTGTCTTTCTCTGTCTGATTTATCTGACTTAGCATAATGTCCTCAAGGTCCCTTCGTGTTGTCGCAAAAGGCAGGATTTTGTTCTTTTTATGGCTAAGATTTCATTGTGTATCTATATCACATCTTCTTTATCCATTTATCCATTGATGGACACTTGGGATGTTTCCATGTCTTGGCTATTGTTAATAATGCTGCAATGAACATAGAGGTACCACATATTTTCTTAACAGCACGATTCCTCTTTACCATTTGCCTTCAGAAATGAAAACATATGGGGTTAAAGATATTTGAAAACCTTATAGTTTTCCTTCCATCAGCTCCTAGGAAGGGGGTCGAACCTCACCAGAATCAACATGGGGTGACAAGGAAAAACTCAAGAGAACGAGGCGGAAAGAAAGGGGAGAAAACAGAAACCATTGTCCAAGGAGAGAATGAATCATCATAAATCAAACCAACCAAGGCCATTGCAGTTCTTGTCCTAATTCCTTTTGAACCTGACACCCCATGAGAATCTGATGGTAAGACACACAATGGAAGTAAGACTTGAGAAGTGTCTCCAGGTTAAGTCATTCATGGAAAACTGGGGGGAATACTCCTCAAAAACTGGGTGGGGAGTGAGAAAGACAGAGTTCTGTGAAAGGTAAAGAAATGCCAGGTCCCCAAGGCATCTGGGCAGAAAAGGAATAGCAAATATTGTTGCCTGCTCTCAGGTATGTTTGGGGAGGGAGGAGAGTGGAGAGGTGATGGCAGCATTCAAGGTTATGTCAAAGTCACCAATGGCTGAACAATAAACCATCCCCAAATTGTGTGGCTTACACAGCAGTAACGTGTTATTATTCACAACGTTGTGAGATGGCTGCGTCGTTCTTCTGAAGTCTTGCCACGACTCTTGCAATGCTCTGCACTCAGCTGAAAGGCTGTCTGAGCTCGGAGGTCCAAGATGACTTCACTCAAATGCCAAGGGGTTGGTGTAACGGTCTACTAGGGCACTTATCTCTCCTCCCTGTGGCCTCTCGTCCTCCAGCAGGAGAGAACATCTTCCCTATCCGGTGGTCTCAGGGCAGTGTTCCGAGGAAACATGGAGGAAGCTAAGATTTAGGCATCAGAACTCACACTGTGTCTCGTCTGCCATTCCGTTGGTCAAGGCAAGTCACAAGGCCAGCCGAGAATCGAGGGGAGGGCAAGTTAGTCCCACCTCCTGACAGGAGCTGCAAAATCTGGAGGCAAGGTTTTCCCAATTTACCACACAGTCTACCATTTCAGCCCTCTGCTTTGTCATAATCGAAAATTATCTTCGCACTCTATTAGATCGCTGAGTGGCAGTTAACTCTATGCTACCCAGTAGAATTCTCCGTGATTCTAATTTTGAGAAGAGGCCGCCTGCAAATGGCTGGACAATCAGTGAACAATAACGAGGTCATGGGAAGGCTGGGCTGAAACTTAACAATGAACGTCGCAAGAACTTGCAATGATTTCCGAGGAACTAAGTCTAAATCTGTGAAAACTGCCTCATTTAAAATGGGGATACTCATCCCTTCATTGGCAAAGATCCTTCCAAGAATGTTCTGATATTTTAAAAATTCTGTAAGTATGCATGATGATGGATGTTAACTAGACTTATTGCGGTGATCGTTTTGTAATATATACAAATATCAAATTATTATATTGTGCACCTGAAACTAATACAATGTGGCACGTCAATCACACTTCAATAAGAAATTAAAATAATATAAAATAGATTTTTCAAAAAGAAAATAATAAAATGAGCTCTTGCCATTATATTCATCTCTTTCGACAAAATTGTTTTTCTAGAAACATTATTGGCTGTGATGAGTCTCTCCTACTTCAATAAGTGAACTCTTCATAACTTGAACGAAAAAGCACAGACTCAGGATTATAATACCGTGTTTACTTTTGTGAGCAAGCCTAAATCCCTCCCTTTATAAAATGAATACAAACAGCTGTCTGCTGTTTAAGTTCCTTTCAAAAGCATAATGCTATTTGGTTGGGCTTTGCAGGTTCTATTTGTTTTGCCTTTAAGCAAAACGAGCTCCGCATATGTTCCCAAAGCTCAATGCCATGTGGTTTATAAGGTGCCCTCTTGGAACAATCCTGTGCAATGCCTCTCATCTCAAATCAGTGAAAACAATATGCCCTCTCTGATTATTGCTTTCTTAAGTGTATAGAAGCAGGAATATATTAATTAATTAATAATAATTTCCAATTGTTCCTTGGATCCAAACCTTTTGAGAAACCAACTAGATGACTTTGCTAAATTCATTCAGTCTTATAGGTCATGGATAGCTCTAAATACATGGGAAAAGGGACAGATGTGAAAAAAGTATCACTAATCCAGTGCTGTTATCTCAGAAGCGTCTGATCTTAGATCAGTACTTTGTTTTTTTACATTTTTTTAATGTTTTTATTTATTTTTGAGAGAGAGAAAGAGAGCATGAGCATGGGAGGGTCAGAGAGAGAGGGAGACAGAGAATCCGAAGCAGGCTCCAGGCTCTGAGCTGTCAGCACAGAGCCCAACGCGGGGCTTGAACTCATGAACCACAAGATCATGACCTGAGCCAAAGTTGGACACTTAGCCAACTGAGCCACCCAAGCACCCCTTAGATCAGTACTTCTCAATTTTAGTGTGCATAAGAGTCACCTGAAGAGTGTTAAAATACAGATTCCTGGGCCCCACCCTAGAGATTCTAATCCAGGAGATCTTGGGTAGAGCCTAAAATATATATACTTCTAACAATTTCTCAGGTGATGCTGATCCTTCTAGTACATAGACCACGTTTTAAGTAAGACTGTCCTAATCCACATCAGGTATGAAGATTCTGCAAAAGAAAGTACACTTTTTATCTTCCACCTTTGCTTAAAGGTGATACACAAACACCATGCAACCTGTCCTTCTAATACAATAACCTATAAATCCTCATTTATGGAGGAGCTTAACTAGTTATTGCTAAAAGTAGATTCTACTGAGATTTGAATTTTATTGTTGGTGTTCCAAGTAGACGTTTCACACAGTTCTAGCAATGGTCTTTGGAATGAAAATACCCAAATTACCTAAAAAATAATGGCAACCTATGAGACTATCATTGTGGTAGATTGTTTAAAGGCCAGAAATTCCTCCCGTCCCACGCTGATTCTCGTACCCAGTCTATTTTTCCACTTCCTGAACTTGAGCTGGCCTTGTGACTTCCTTTAACCAATGGAATTTGCTGAAAGCGCCTTTAAGAAAGTCTCAGCCCCTAAAACATGAAAGGCCTTGCAGTTTCCACATTTGACTTTTTGGAAAACTCTCCTGAAATTGCCATACGAGGAAGCTAGTCTTGCTTAGGGGAGGATAAGGGACCACAGAAGAGAACCAAGGCACCGCAGGCCATAGGCAGCACCAACTTCCAGGTGTGTGAGTGAGGCCATCTTTCACTTTGAACCCAGATTCCCTCCAGCTGAATGCCATTGCGTGAAGGAACCCGGGCAAACCCAACAGAGGACTTGCCCAGCCAACCCTTAGAAACTGAGAAAATATCAACTCATTGTTTTTTAAGCCCCTAAATTTGGGGATGTTTTCTTAAGCGGCAATAACAAACTGATACAGCCAGCCAGCCTGTGTCAGTGAATCTGGGTAAGGAAGGATCCTGAGAATCTATAGGACAGAAATGATAATGTAACAGCACCTCATAGTCTCTAATGCCCGCAGCCATATGGCAGAGTCCACACCAACGAGCAGTGTTGTGATGCCTGGCCCAGCCTCACTCTTCTCTACGCCAAGAGAAAGTACGTTCATCTCAAAAACAAAACAAGACAAAACATATATATATATATATACACACACATACTGCTAATTACTCTATGTCTGAAGGAGTAAATAACAATGTAATCAAACAAATAACCCTCTGCTTTTCCAGGTTCACCATAAGCCTAGACGATCTGTGCAACCTTGCTTAGAAGCACGGTACGTGATGGCGTGCAGTAGAGAAGAGGAATTTCTCACGATGCAATCAGTGGTGAAACAAGCAAATTCTTCTAGATCATAACCATTGATAACTTGCACTGACTCTTTCAAGAGAAATGAGTAGGATTTGCATTAAAGCAGTATCTTCCTCTATGTCCCTTGCTCCAGTGACCTGAATAAAGAAACCTTATACGAATTAGCTTGCCTTTTTAAAGCCCTTTGATTCAGGGTGCCTGGGTGGCTCAGATGGTTAAGTGTCCGACTTCGGCTCAGGTCATGATCTCACGGTTTCGTGGGTTCGAGCCCTGTGGCAGGCTCTGTCCTGACAGCTCGGAGCCCGGAGCCTGCTTCTGATTCTGTGTCTCCCTCTCTCTCTGCCCCTCCCCTGCTCATGCTCTGTCTCACAAAAATAAATAAATGTAAAAAATAATAATAATAAAACCCTTTAATTCTATAATGTTCCTTTTCAAGGGACTTGATTTGAACTTGGGGTGTAAGAGAGTAAACATTGTATGGTCCTCACTTAGAAAACAAAGCAAACTGAATCTTAAGTCCAGGTGAAAACTTGCCCAACCTTTCATTGATATCCAGATCAGTATTCCTCAGTCCTTAAATCACCCCGAGTTCAACAGATCACAGTGAGGACGTGGGAGGACTTGAATTTCAGAAGCAAAATCAGTAATAAGGGTATTCAGGTTTTTGCCCCATTTCCCCAGCTTCATGTTCAGTGAGTCTCGGGTAAAACCCCAAATCTGCACTTCCAACAGCTGCCCTTCGGACCAGCTTTTGGAAAACACTGGAGGAATTTAAAAACACACTATTAGAACAACCTTGCTAATGCCCCTGCTCTGCCTCTCGCTGGCTGTTTGACTTTGGGCAAGTTTACTTCTCTGAACCTCAGAACCTTCATCTGGAAATTGGGGGTCATAAGATATACTGACTTAGTTTGTTAGGGTTGCTGTAACAAAGCACCCCGGACTGGGAATATATTGCCTCACATATCTGAGGGCTGCAAGTCCATGATCAAGATGTCGGCAGGGTTGGTTACTTCCGAGGGCTGGGAGGGAGAGTCTGTTCCGTGCCTGTCTCCTAGCTCCCCGTGTTTCGCTGGCAACGATTGACATTCCTTGGCTTATGGATCTCTGCCTTCCTCTTCATCTCCCTACGTGGGTGCCTGCATCTGAATTTCCCCTTTTTATAAGCACACCAGTCGTATTGGATTACAGACCCGCCCTACTCCAGTATGACCTCATCTCGACTAATGACATCTATTTCCAAATAAGATCACGATCTCAGGTTCTGGGGGTTAGGACTTCAACACAGGAATTTGTGAACGACACACATATCCATCCCTCAAGATTGCACATCTTTTCAGGAGGAAAATGTGGGTAATGTATTTAGCACACCGTCTGGCATTTATAAGCCCTAATAAATGATAGCCATTAACTATTATTATATTCTGTTGTCTCCCACAACACCGGGAGTGTGTCTCCTTTCTACCTTCCCTATAGGTTGTGACATATAAATATCATTTTAAAAAGAGAACTGGCCTTTTCGAAATGCTGTAATATGCTAGAAAGAGAAATGATCTGAGATGTCTTCTACATTTTACAGAGTATAAGAAACAGAACAATTATGCAAATCCTACTAATGGCGTCAGGGTCTGGAAGTTGCAAGGGAACAGGACAACCGCCTTGGTGCTTTCCTCTGCTGTAGAACACAATTGCCTTTTTTAAATGCTGCATTTAATTATATTACTCATGCTGCAGGGTACTAAGCCTTTTCTAATCTTTTGCCTTTTGTACAAGCGTTTTGCGATTGTTTCCAGGTTTTATTTACTCATTTATACCTCGACTAATAGAATTGTTGAAGCTCTTGCAAATTAAAAGTAATTTAAAGAGTTTATTGTTTAACTTAATTAAATTCTCCATGTCCTCCCGGAATGTGGTGCTCCTTAGAAAGAAAAGACCCGCTATTAAAAAGTAAGTCGATTTCGTGTGAGAGCAATTCGCAGAGTAACAGTGTCGACTCTCATTATCTCCCAGCAAATTATCCACTCTGCAGATTATCTGCTGAAAATTAAACTCTTATCCAAGAGAGTGAGAGGTAAGGTACTTGTTCTGCCATTAACTCTCTAGTAACTTTTTTGGAAAAGTCTGAAAGCTCTCAGAATGCAGCATTTCTTGTCAGGGACAGGTAACTGTGTAAAGCACCCAAGTTTTTCAAGAAGTTTTGGAAACTTCCAGCGACGGTCATCCGCTTATGGTTAGAGTCTGAGCTTTTGCAAGACTCAAAGAAACACCCCCAATAGTTTAGTCAATAAACTAAAGGAAAGCGGGTATGATTTATCTCCCTACATAGTCCCTTAGTCACAGACCTGAGAAAGATAATATGTAATCTTACCCTGCCTTAGTAAAATCCTTTATAATTTTTAATGTTTATTCAAGGGATTAAATTTGATCCTGTACACTCAAGTAAGGCACATTTTATTGTCCCCTCTTCCAAAAAACAGATTCTAAAGCCCATTAGATTTTACCATCTGGTTGGTGACATCGATGGTTTTATCTTGGCCAACACCCAGCCCTACTCCAAAAGTCAGCCCCTGGTTTTCTTTCAGGGAACTCTCTCTTCCCCAGCTCCTTGATGAGCTGACCCCACCCCCCCCACCGGCCCCCAGCCTCTAGAAGCGAACATGTGATTCAAATTAGCCAATAGGTGCCTACCACTTTCCAGACCACAGTTACAGATTCGGGGGTGGTCCAGTGACCCAAAATGTTTCAAGGAGGTCCTTTATTAGCACGGTTGGGAGAGATGAACTGTTTTTCCGGAAGTCGCTAAGCTGGTATGATGCCATCTCTGTCACCACAAGGGAGAACATGCCCAAGAATAAAACAAACATGGAGGAAAACAGATCCAGGTTCTGAGAAAGGTGTAAACTGATGACGTTTGGCCGCTGGATTTCGCTGTCCCTGAAAGGCTACCGCTTGATTTTTCAGATATGTGGGCAGATATACATTCTCTTTTGGGCCAGTTTAAGTAATATTTCTTTTATTTGATACTGACATAGGCCCAGGTCTCCACTGTATTTATTAACAATAGCATATGTAACGTTCCTGTAATAGCAAGAATAGCCATAGATAGGGATCACAGCCACTGAACTGTGATGTCTTTTGAAATGATTTCCACTGCTGTGGTCCCATGATGGTGTCATAAAACGTTAGCAGATACCCAAAGTAAGCATGCTCAGGGAAACCATGCGGCTTTGCAAATCAGCTCATCTCCTTCCCTTTGTTCCTTCATGGTCCCATCTCTGGTTCCCAGAAGCCTGACCTTGGGACAAGGATTCACGTGCAAGGAATTGATTGAGGAAGGGCGGAATGAGGTAAAAGAAAGGAGGAAGCCCCGCCAGGTGCGATCCCAGGCAGAGTCCAGAGACAGCGGCATCAGCATGACACTGCTGGCTTGCTCTGGTGGATCAGTGGCACCTCATGGTGGTTCCCATTTGAAGCAAGAAGTTGGGACTTCCATACTCCTGCACCTGTCAGTCACCTGCACAGCCCCCAGAGACTAGAAATTCTGTGCAGAGGCAAAGGCGTCCGGTAGCCCAAGGGCAGACTTCTGGAAGAGTCACAGCCTGTTGGGGAACAAGCACAGTGACAAGGGGATTCAAAACCAGGAAAAAGGAAGACAGAGGTGTCTGGGCAGATCCCCAATATGATCTGTTACATTTACTCCCACTCTTCCCCTCCCGGTGACTTCAGACAAATCTTTATAAATGCATACTTAAAATAATAGGGAGACAAAAGATCACCCAGGCTTTTCGATCACTGTTTTTAGTTTTCTGCAGTTTAATATCCAATATTCACCAGTGCGAAAAAGTCTATCCTCCAAACTTCACGAAAATGACCACTGTCAGCTGGGATTCAGAAATTCTATAGAATCATCATGGCAAAAAGCCAGATTCTTCTAGTCCCAGCTTCTCTGTCTAGGAACTTTGAAAAGCTATTTAAAGTCCTTCAGACTCCTTGGTTTTGATTCACAAAATGCTTTGGTAGCCTTAGAAGACCCAGGCCTAATTTATAAACAAAGAATATTTTTATGCTCTATTCCACCTCAACCTTCAATCCCTTTGCAGATTTGCAAAAGCGCGTATTTTCAACCACCATAATACATTCTACAGTCATCATGTATCAAAAAATATGAGCACATTTTACACCTATAGTTATGCTTCACTGTGGTCTGAAGGCAGGACACATAAGCATGTATACAGAACTTCCTGAACTTACGATGGGGTTAAGTCTGGATAAACCCATTGTAGGTTGAGAACGTCAAAAGTGAAAAATGCATTTAATATACCTATTTATCTTAGCTTAGCCCAGCCTACCTAACGTGCTCAGAACACTCACATTAGCCTACAGTTTGGCAAAATCCTCTAACACAAAGCCCATTTTATAACAAAGTGTTGAATATCTCATGTAAGTTACTGAGCAAGTATTGAAAGTGAAAAACAGGCTGGTGGTTTGGGTACAGAACGGTTGTATCAGTTGTTGATCCTGTGGTCATGCGGCCGAGAGGAGGCGGTGGCTGATGGCATCATGAGAGAGTATCACACCACATATCAAAGATCAAAATTCAAGGGACGCCTGGGTGGCTCAGTTGGTTAAGTATCCGACTTCAGCTCAGGTCATGATCTCATGGTCTGTGAGTTTGAGCCCCACACCAGGCTCTGTGCTGACAGCTTGGAGCCTGCTTCGGATTCTGTGTCTCCCCCTCTTTGCCCCTCCCCCCATCATGCTGTTTCTCTCTCTCTCTGTCAAAAATAAACATCCTTGATTTACCAAAAACTTTTCTGCATATGTTCAGCCACTGAAATCATGCCTAAGAGATCGTCCACCTTCTCGAAACATGTCACAGAGCCTATGAATTGTTTTGCTATCTAGTTCTAAACGTCTGAAAATATGAGATGGCTGATAAAAAAAAAAATGCTCCCAGATTCCTGGGAGCATCTCTGACCCCGTCAGTGCCCCTTTCCCTCTCCTTATTCAAGAACATGTCTTTGCACTTTAGTTAGGAGCCGGCTTTCACTCCTTATACTTGACTGCAGAAAGAGCCAGGCACAGCCATGGGGTTGGGTTAAGAAGAGGGAGAAGAGAGGAATTCATATGTCTTCTTTTGGAAAGCTTTTCTCTAGATAAATCTTGCCTGAATGAAAAGAAGCAAGGAGACATTGTTCATCTCTGACCCCTACAGTGGAGAGAGGGAGGAAAGACGTTTGCAGGGGTGTGGGGGAGGCATCGGAGTCTCATCCCTCTTTTGACAAACAGTTAAACCTGAGGACTAATGGGATCCTGAAGTTAAGGCCTGAGTCCACTATTGCCAACAGAAATGAACTCTTTATTTGAAAACAAACAATTCAGTATCAACTGGCCATCTTTTCTGAAACTGACAGAGGTTTTTAAGGAGATTCTAGCCCAGAGAAGAGAAAATTATGTAATTCCCCAAATACTCGCACAACTGCTCTCTTTCTTACTTTCTCTCTTGCCTATACACTCACAGTTCATTACGTCAACAGTATAGTAGTATTAAGAGATAAATGTGCTGTCACAAGACTTCGGTCTCAGGGCAATCAGTGGGCAATCCTCTTTTACTGGGATGAAAAAAAAAACGTTGGTATTCTAAAAAGTATTCGTGCCTGGGCACCTGAGTGGCTCAATGTAACTCTTGATTTCAGCTGAGGTCATGCTCCCAGGGTCATGGAATCAAGCCCCGAGTCAGGCTCGACACTGAGCATGGAGACTGCTTAAGATTCTCTCTCTCCCTCTCATTCTCTCTCAAAATTAAAAAAGAGAAAGAGAGAGAAGAAAAGAAAACATTCGTGCCAACTCTCCTCACTTCCGTACAAAAGTCGAAGGTTTCCAGACTTCTTGATTCCTTTGGCCCTCATTAATCACTCCTTCTTAACCTTCTCCCCTCACCCCACTGGCCCCGAGCAAACGCCAACAGGCTCTTAAGCACTCAGGAGAAATTTCAAATGCTTTTTGTCATTTCTCTGTTTTGCCAAAAATAAACTAGAATTACATATACTTATATAGCTATATATACCTTGCGCATTGCTGGCCAGAGCCAAATGTCACTGGGTTTATGTGTGTTTTCTTGGTCCAGCCCACAGAGTGACTGCCAATTTGTGATTGCCCCACAACATCTGAAGAGCTGTTCTGAGCACAGTGCTGAATTGATTAACCCATCATTGACGTGTCTGCTTCATTCCTCAGACGCTGGGGGCACTACAATGTGCCGTACAAAGCCCAAAACTGTAATGTTACTCTTGTAACCATCCCCCAGCCAAAAGAAAATAATTTCCCAGCCAAATCATAGCAGGATGCAAATCTCAGGAAAAAAATGCAGCTTGTCGGGGCCCCTGGGTGGCTCCGTCGGTTAAGCATCTGACTCTCGGTTTCAGCTCAGGTCATGATCTCAAGGTTCCTGAGTTCAAGGCCATGTTGGACAGTGCAGAGCCTGCTTGCAATTCTCTCTCCCTTTCTCTCTCTCTCTCTCACAATAAATAAACTATTTTTAAAAATTCAGCTGATTGACAACTGGGTTCAATGCCGAAAGCAGGGAACTCAAACTTGATCAGACCAGGGTATGACCCGAGTCCCCCTGTGACACAAAAGTCTTTGCAACATAAAATATTTCTGGATTGATGCACACGTTGTTGTCCACTATGATAAAATGCACTTCATTGTCGTTACTGATTTCAGAATCTTACGTTTCTTCTATGGGTAGAGCCTATATAATAAAATAAAAGGTATTTTTAACGTTTGGAGATAGCACATTTATGATATCATGCACTTTTATCTTAAGCCATTACTTGGTTGGCCAATAAATGTTACATATGCTACATAGATTAGTTGACTAGTCTTAGAGGAAAAAAATAATGCAATGTGTTGCATGAAGGATAGTGTGTGTGTGTGTGTGTGTATTTACTTGTTGGGCTCAACTTACCACAAAATGTGTCCCAGTCCTTTTATAAATACTAAATACAAAATCTGTAACTATTGTCCCTTCTTTTCTAAAAGACACATCACAACACAAGCCATTATATTTTTCATAGCTTCAAGTGCTTAACAAATCCTAAGTGATTTCCTCACCAAAAAAAAAAAAAAAACCAATGTATACAAATTTCAGATTAATAATCATTCCATTTAACATTCTGTAAGATCAACAGAACCAATTTCAGGTCATTTTCAAATGTTCCTTCCTTTATTTACACAGCCTTACAAGGGATGTAATGAGAGGAAAATATTTGTCCATGTATTACTTAAGTTGCGGTGATATTTACTTCCCTAAAACTATACAAAACTCAGATCCTTGATGCAAAAAGTACTTCTCTATGCATCTTGTTACATTTAAGTCAGCTATCCGGTATTTCTGTGTTTAGCCACTGAAGAGTTTGTTTTCCTCCAGGTTATCCACATCTGTACCCTGAGATTTAAGAGCTATATCTTTTAGGATGCCTGGGTGGCTCAGTTGGTTAAGCATCCAACTCTTGGCTTCAGCTCAGGTCATGATCACACAGTTCCTGAGTTGGAGCCCCACATGGGGCTCTGTGCTGACAGTGGGATTCTCTCTTTCCCTCTCTCTCTGTCCCTCCCCTGCTCGTGCTCTCTCTCTCTCTCAAAAGTAAATAAATAAACTTAAAAAAAAAAAAAAAGATCTGTATCCTTGAAGTCAACGTCACATCCTGCCTTTAGAGCCTCAGAGTTGTAATACAATTGATGTTCTAACTCTTGTTTACTGATTTTATGCCTGACTTCAAAAATGTATGGTCCAGCTAAGAACCAATCAGCTTTCAGCTCACCTTCAACGAGGAACCAAAAAACTATTCCAACATATAACATCTTAAAAGAAAGGTGATTTTCTTTGCCTTTTCTAGAATGCAACTCTCTAAACATACTGATGGTAAATAGCAGAGAAATCAGTGACCGTAACTACAAAGCTTCATTTCTTATCTCTTCCCAAGTTGTTAAGGATTCACATACATAAAAAGATTAAATGACTTCAACATTTGATCACCAGCTTGCTTACTAGATGTAAATTGGACTGCTGTGAAAATGACTTTCCAGGGCTGAAAACTTATAAATATGGAAATGAATGCAGCGGACCTTCAGGGATCCAAGTGGACCGATTCAAGCGTCTTCGGTGAGTTCCATCTTTATAACGAAGTAAACTTCAAATCAAAATATTCTGCCTTAATTTGGATGCCAGCTTTACCTCTGTTCAAGCGTTCATAAATCTATTTTATTCATTACCATTGTAATTGTATTTTCAGAAAGATTTCTCCCACGCTCCGCCCAAGTACCCAGGGCTGTGAGTGAGCAAGCCTTTCTCACCCTTAACCCTCTGCCCTTAATTAATTTACTTCAGGACGTTCATAAACAGAGAGGGGCGCAAACCAAATTTAGGGGACGCAGCATCGAAACACATTCTGTCCACTCTTGACAAATAAACCCAATTATGAATCCAAAGTGAAAGCAATCGCTCTCCTGGCAGTGATGGGAGCAAGTAAATGGAAATGCGCCATCCGTCGCGGGTGAACTGTCCTGGCTTTTATTTACCGCGCTGGGACTTCATTTGTCCTTCCAGATTGGCGGCTTGATTTAATTAGAGTAATGGGAAGCATCTGAGGGGAGGCAAGCTGGATTACCTAATTACCTACATCATACTAATTAGCCCCGGGCGGGAAAGTCCCCTCCCCTCCGCAGAATTTAAAAAAACGTCCCTTCCCCATGAGGACTTTCTTTGCGTCCTCAAACCCTCACGCCTGGGACTCTTCACCTGCAGAAATCAAATCCGTGTTGCAGTTCGTCTCTGTTCAGTTTGACCTCCAGGGGGCGATCCTCCCTAATTTTAAACGGATCGGATTCGGCGGGGAAGAGCGGAGACTGCCAACCCAACCCCAGAACTCCCAAGTACAGTCAGTGATCATGTCTTGTGAAGACTTGGCCGGGGAGACAAAAAAACGATCACTGCTTTCGAGTTACCTGTGACACGACCGCCACTCCGGCCTTCATGTTTCACGCTGTGCCCTTTTTTCCGTCCCCTCATCGGCGAAATGATGAACCCACCTTTAACTATGTTGGCGTAAAAAGTTAAGTGATTCCCCCGAAGCCTCTTCCAGCTGTATAAATCCTACCATGATTTTTGTTTCTTGGCACCAACGTAGTCCAACTTGTTTGCCATCTATCGAAAAATTGACACAGCAGGTGTCTTAACTTCAGCGGCTTCTTCCGGGTTTTGTCTGTTTCGCCTAATACTGTTTTAAGAGTCAAAACGTGCCAGCTAGTAAATGGTAGAGATAACCGTTCCTACGGACTCATGCGGTGCTTGATAGCTGTCCTATATAAAGTTTCTAGAAAGTCAAGGAACTATCCAAGGGTCATCGCATTTCTCAATGACAGAGCCAGAGTTTAATCTGATAGTTTTAAAGTGTTCATCTGAGGTTTGCTCACCAATCCACACCCATCTGTAATTCCACCACTAGGCTCCCTGTGAAAATAAGAGCTAACATTTATTAGGCACTTTCTAGGTACCCAGCACTCCCTTAGGCACTTACCTGAGTTATATTATTATTTCTCCCAATGCAAGGGTATGTTTTGATCCGCTTTACAAATGAGAACCCGAAGGCTCAGAGTTGGTAAGTAACTTGTCCAACATCACTCAGCTAGGAGACTTCACTAGAATATCAAACTACAGCTGTCTAACACAGTCTGTTTGCTTATCTCTGGCCACCTGAAAAAGTTTCCAAATCTGGAAACACCTAAAAAGTTTCCAAATCTGGAAACGTTTAAGTACTCCTTTCTTTCAAGGAGGTAAAGAGAATTCAAAGAAATCTCGGGCGGGGGGGGGGGGGGGGGGGGGGTAGGGGGGGAGTTCATTTTTCTCCATAGCCCACTGGCAAAACTGACTCACGTGGCTGAGAAAACTTCTAAATCCTAATCGCGGGCCATCGCGAGTGGCATTTATGTTCCACATTCTAAAGCCAGACAGCTTCCATCAAAACTTCTTCTCATTTTTGCGAGCTGAATTACTTTTAACAAATGATTTAACCTCCCTGGGCCTCAGTTTCCTGATTTGGAAACTGGATAATAACATACACTTCAGGAGTGAGGTGTAAATCGGTAATTTCAAGGGAAGTGTTTGTAACAGTACCTCGGAAGTACTCAGTAAATGCAAACGCTTTTTATTTTCGTTTGCCTTCAGAGAAACGAGAGGTTTAATAATAATGGGAACTGTGAGAGAGGTTCATCAGCCCGAAAAAATAAATAAATAAATAAATAAATAAATAAATAAATAAATAAATAAATGGATGTATACGGCCTTAAGCTTAACAAATAAGACTTTTTAATGACCCCTTGTAAATATGCCAGTTAGGTTCTGGTTTCTGGTTGGTCTGGGTGTTGTGACTTCCAGGTTGCATAATGAGGTGGTTTCTAGCCAAAGAAAAAAGTCTACCTAGTTTAACAGGTCATGTGCACATTTCATTCCAAATGCCAGACCCCACCCCTGCCTCTGCGGGGAAACTGAGATGCTTTCTTTCTTTAAGAACATTTCAGAAACCAAAGCTCTCCTTGCAGATAAAGAAATCAACTACACCAACCTTACTTCCCGTCTGTGAGACATTTCACGAAACTCCGTATTTCATCTCAATCTCCCAACCCTCACTGCCACTTTATGTCGCCCTCTGTCCCCAACAGCTTGATGGGAACTTCAGGGCAGAGCCTCTCCTTTGGAAATGATAACCTGTACCTTCAACCCAGGGGCGCCGCCTTGTAAACATTGCACTTGACGTGGGTGATGAGTCCACGGCACGGCCGTTGGGTAAACGTCTTCAGCCTCTATTGACTTGTCTTTGGGTTTCCTTTACATTGAAAACATCGGTCAGCAGAGCAACATGTCAAAGTCGATAAACTCTGCCACCTCTTGGGAGCAGTTGGTGAAGACACAACCGGTGGGTCCATTGGGAAGGATGAAGACCCGAGGTTTTGCTCTTCACATTCTATGTGTTTGCATTATTACTGCCCTGGATCTCAGCGTATTAGACTTTTGGAGGGCTCAGTTTCTTGTTATGAAAGGAGGTGGGTTGCTTCCTGTGTACGTATATAATCAGTTGGATTATTCTAGCTAAGAGTTCGGGAAGAAAGCAATGTGCTGAGATCACACGTATGCACATCTTTAACCGGGTGCGTGGCTGTCTTTCATTCATGCTCCTCATTTCATGGCTGAAGTTACTTTCCCACCTTAACCCTCCTGTGAACTGTTTTCTTTCAAGCTTTTGCAGGTTTCGCAGCCTTGACATTATTGACATGTTGAGTTTTAGAACTCTGGTGTCAGGGGACTGTTCGTAGGATGTTTTGAAGCATCCCGGGCCTCACTCCACTGGGTGCCCCTCTGTGCACTAGCACATGCCTCCCTCAGTTGTGGCCACCAAAAGTGTCTCCAGCCATTGTTCCATGACATCCGGGGAGCAAAGCTACCCTGGTTAGGAACCACTGGCCAACCGTATTGGTCTACGACTTGTAAATAACATCAGGTACTTGATTCTCGTTTTCACAATGAGTAGTAATTATTTAGGTTTTATTTTGTTCCCCAGTTTTGTACTTTGCTTTTCTCTGCCTGTGGAGGGAAAAGCATTCCTTGAGTATCATAAAGCCTTAAGCCAGCATTGCTGAGTTATAAAAACTATAACCAAATAGCTGTGTGACAGTCCCGGTCACTGAAGCGAAACTAAGCTCTGCGCCCCCCCCCCCCCCCATCTATGCACCTGTCATATAATTCAGTTGAGAGCGCTGGCTTCCATGATCTGGGCCAGCAGTCTTGCTGTTCATGCTCCCCCTCCCCCACCCCAAAGGCCGCAGGAGCCTCAAGACAAAGGTAAACAGTTGCCTAACTACGGATGATGCCATAACTATGCACTACAGGTGCAGTCTGGGCCCCAGGAAGCGGTGGGAATTAAACAATACGTCTCTGTGGAACCTGACTGCCGAGGGAGTAAAAACAACCTGTATATTTAATGTGCAGACATCCGTGGCATCAGGGCCAGCCCTACATCAGGTTCTGGAGTATGCCCGGGTCATCCTGAGTCACACGCTTCACGTCTTCAGCACCCACCTCCATCAGTCGCCCAACCTGCCTCCTCCCCACCCCGGAGCTTCTGCCCATCACCCACCTGGGCTCGTCTGCCCCGGTGGCTTCTAGTGCTTAAAGCATTCTCTTAAATGCACCTTTCCTGGATCCCATTTGCGGCTGATCTCACAACTAATCGCAGTAATCTAGATCAAAGTTTCTCAACTCTTGGCCCATGTGCCAGATCTACCCCGTGAAACGTGTATTCCTTTGGCCAGCAAGGCGCTTTTTTAAACTCTTTGGTTTCACTGCCAATGTTTACAGACCCAGAATTTTTATCGAAGAATTCCAGATTTCCAGCTTCTCTTGACGAACTTGCATGTGACCCCACCGGCATGGAAGCTAAGTTGCGGGAGCTAAGCCCTTGCAGCCTGTTTGGGCACATCAGACTACATGCTCCCTAGTTCCTCCCAGGCCTGCTTCCCTCATTTATTCATGTTACCAGCCTCACCCCTGCAGGCATCTGAGTAGGTGATCCTCTCATTCGAATCCAGAGAGTCACATGCTAACACTATAATTACTTTTGGAAAACAGAATCAGCAAGGCTACTGAAGGAGGCCATACAATTAGAGACAATCACTAACTTAAAAAAAAATTTTTTTTTAATATTTTTATTTATCTTTGAGACAGAGAGAGACAGAGCATGAGGAGGGGAGGGGCAGAGAGAGAGGGAGACACAGAATCCGAAGCAGGCTCCAGGCTCTGAGCCGTCAGCACAGAGCCCGACACGGGGCTCGAACTCACGGACCGTGAAATCATGACCCAAGCTGAAGTCGGACGATTAACCGACTGAGCCACCCAGGCGCCCCAATGACTAACTTTTTCATGTCATTAATGCCCTTCTCATAGACATCGTTTTTTCATAATAGACAATCAAGTGCCTCTTACCAAGCGCCGTTTTTAGGGGCTGTGATCAAATGCCAGTGACACTTGGAAGCACTTTGCATGAAATCGTTCATCCAAATCTCACCCTAACCATTTATAGGCACCATTATTATCCTCTTCCTGGAGATAAGGCAACTGAGGCACAGAGAGGTGAGGAAATTTGTTCCAGTGTCAGAATCCACGTGGGGAAGAACCCGGGTGGCCTGACGCTGGACTCCAACTCAAGTTTGCCTTGGCCTCCGACTGCTTCTCAAACTTCCAACAACCAACCTCAAAGCGGGAAGCCTGGAAGGCGTTTCAAATTCACTCTTCCGGGGGGTGGGGGTGGGGGGACAGGGCCAGGCCAAGTCTGCTAAGCTGACCTTGCCCTGCATGGTGGTTCCTGCTCTGAGGAGGCTCACAGTTAGTAGCAACGTGGGAGCCAGGGAGCCAGGGGGGTAGTTGCGAGATAACCAAAGCAAAAGTTACCGAGCCACGCACCGCCCAGACACAGAAAGAACGCTTGGAGGATTCGGGAAGTGATCTACATGCCTTTCTACTTCTACCGAATCGACAGCCCAGCCTCAGCTCCTCGCTGAACATCACACGTCCAGACCCAAAGGAGCCCGGCTCCCACGAGACAAGAACTTGCTCCCTCCTGAGAGGCACCGGGGAGCCGTGGAAAAAGCCCTGGATTCCGCACAAAAGGAACCTTCGGCCACAAGGCCGGGGGTCATCCTGGGCCCAGCCCTTCTCTCGCTGCCCATGCTGTGTGCCCGCGGGCCCCACGGCTCTTCTCCAAAACCTATCCCAAGGGCGTCCTCTCTTCTCCATCGCGACCACGAAAATCCGGGGCCTGCCACGGGCATCTCTCACCTGGACTTCTGACATAGCCTCTTGGTTCACTGTTGCACACGCGCCCTTGACGGCTGCATCCCTCCAAGCCACTTTCCCAACAGCACAATCAATGCTCCTCGGAAAGCATAAATCAGATCACGTCATTCCGACGTTCAAAACCCTCCCATCACGTTGAGGATGAAGTCCAAAGTTCTTAACAGGTCCTAGAAAGCCCAGTCTGTCGATCTTCAACTCCCATGCTCTACACTCTCGATGCTGGGCGTCCTCACCTTCTTTGCTCCTCAGACACATCAAGTTCCTTTCACTCATATACGCTCTGCCCTCAACTCTTTTCCAACAGTTTTCCATCGCCGTTTCCTCCATGTTTCTCTCCATCCCGTCCCAGTATTGCTGTGTCTTTACACTGCCCGTTATTATTATTTTATTGTTTTTATCTTTCCTGAGCACTGTCTGAAATTATCGCACATATGCATTTGCTCACCTGTGTCTTCTCAGTCTCCCCTCACTAGACTACAATCTCCAGGAGAACATAAACATCGTCTTGGTCAGACTTGTGTCTTCAGAACCCAGGACCACGCCTGGTACATAGTCACTGCTCAACAGATGTTTGTTGAATGAAAGAACAAAGCTACAAACTCATCATAATATTTCCAGCTTTGGGGAGGAAAAAAAAAAAGAGAGAGGAAGAAGACAGAGAGAAATGAAAAAGAGAAAAGGGAACGTAGTCATGTGTTTTAAGCCCCTGTGGGGGGGTGAGCGCAGTGCTTCAAATGTAGCAAATCCCCAACAAAAGGCTAACTGTGTTTATTGGTACTAGATGCCCACTGATTTACACGCCCAATTGCAGTTAACGCTCTCAGGGATCCTATGAGGTAGACATTAGTGTTGCCATTGTAGACATAGTGTTGCCATCAGGAAAAAACGCTGACGCTTCAGGTGTCAAGTGACATGGGCCAAACAGCTAGAAAGTGATGGAACTGACCAGGGAGCTTCTCCATCCATCACCCAGTGGCTTTGACCGCTGTCCCTGACATTCGCTGCTGGGATCTTATATCCTTGTACTTTCTTTTCCAAAAAAACTGGCTGAAAGAATTTGCCTCCTGAATCCTAGGCATGTGGCCAAGGCAAGAAGATAAGACTCAAAACTTGTTTCAACATCTTGGAAGAAGAACACCCTGTGTGCCTCTTGATTATCTGGAATGCCCGCACAAATTGTGTCCACGTCGATAGAGTGAGGTCAACACCCGAGGCCTGATTTGTCCACTCCTGCCCGTATCCCTCCAACTTAGCCTCTGTATCTTCTAGATTCCAGTTTTCAATTATGATATCCTACCTTGCAAAAGGAACATAATGTGGTAAGACAGAATGATCACAAATGATCTATCCACAAATTGGTGTTTCCCATTTGAAGCATCTTTATCAAGAATTCGTTTTCTCGGGGTGCCTGGGTGGCTCAGTCGGTTAAGCGTCTGACTTCGGCTCAGGTCATGATCTCACGGTCCGTGAGTTCGAGCCCCGCTTCGGGCTCTGGGCTGACAGCTCAGAGCCTGGAGCCTGCTTCAGATTCTGTGTCTCCCTCTCTCTCTGACCCTCCCCCGTTTATGCTCTGTCTCTCTCTGTCTCAAAAATAAATAAACATTTAAAAAAAATTTTTTTTAAAAGAATTTGTTTTCTCTTTTTTAAAAAATATTTTTGTAATGTTTATTTATTTTTGAGAGAGGCAGAGTGCGAGCAGGGGAGGGGCAGCGGGAGAGGGAGACACAGAATCTGAAGCAGGCTCCAGGCTCCGAGCTGTCAGCCCAGAGCCCGACGCGGGGCTCGAACCCAGGAACTGTGAGATCATGACCTGAGCCGGAGTCGGACACTTAACCAACTGAGCCACCGGGTGCCCCAAGAATCAGTTTCCTAAAGAATTGATGTTCTATTTTTTTTTTCCTAGCGTGTTATTAGGAAAGTAAAATGGCACAGCCACTCACTCTGGAAAACAGTTGTGCATTTTCTCTAAAAAACTAAATATACACTTAGCGTATGACCCACCAATTGCACTTATCCCAAAGAAATTAAAATGTCTCTGCACATAAACCTGTACATGATTGTTCACGGCAACTTTAATTGAATAGCCCATATGCTGGTGCATTCATGCCATGGACTACCTACTCAGTGACACAAAGTAATGAGCTATTGATGTACCAACATCGTGGTCGGGGCTCAAGGGCATTTTAATGAGCACCAAAAGCCAATCTCAAAAGCTCACATCCTATATGATTCCACTTCTGTAAGTATTTCAAAATGGCAAAATTACAGAAATGGAAAACATATTCATGGCTGTCCAGGTTTATTGAGGTGGAGGGAGGAGCAGGTAGCAAGAGGGAAATGTCTGTGGTGTTGGAATCATTCCTCTTCTAACTGTAGTGATGATGACATAAACCTACACATGTAACAAAATGACACTGGGGCTCCTGGGTGACTCAGTCGGTTCAGTGTCCAACTCTTGATTTCGGCGCAGGTCATGATCTCACGGTTCATGGGTTCAAGCCTGGTGTCAATCTCTGCACTGAGTGTGGAGCCTGCTTGGAATTCTCTCTCTCTCTCTCTCTCTCTCTCTCTCTCTCCCTCTCTCTCTTTCTCTTTCTCTGCCCCTCCCCTGCTTGTGCCCTCTCTCTCTCTCTCTCTCAAAATAAATCAACGTTAAAAAAAAAAAAAAACCCTATACACACTGTACCAATGTCAGTTTCCTGGATTTCATATTATACTATCATTACATAAAATGTAATCATTGGGGCCCAGTTGAGCCTCCTACTTCAGCTCAGGTCATGATCTTTCTATTAGTGGGTTCGAGCCCTGCATCGGGCTCTGTGCGGACAGCTCAGAGCCTGGATCTGCTTCGAATTCTCTGTGTCTCCCTCTCTCTCTCTCTCTCTCTCTCTCTCTCTGCCCCTCCCCTGCTCCCTCTCTGTCTCTCTCTCTCAAAAATAAATAAACATTTAAAAAAAGTTTTTTTAATAAAATGTAACCATAAGGGAAAGTGGATGCCTGTACAAAGAATTCTCTGTATTGTCTTTGCAACTGTTCTGGCAATCTATAATAAAACCAAAATATTTTTAAAGTGCATATTTAAGTCACTCTGGATACGTGGGGAATGACTGGGATAAAGCAGGTCACTTACCCACTAATTAGAGTAGCTAACATGTCATCGATGTGTAAGGATTTGTGTTATATCTGTCCCGAACAAAGTTGCCCTGAAATCGCTGACTTAAAGTAACCGTTCTCATTTTTCAGAGCTTTTCACACAAAGTTAGCGTCCATCAGTTCGGCAAAGGCTGGTAAACCTCTGTTCAGTCAGTGCCCGGCACACAGTAGGTGCTCAACAAATATTCATTGAGCGGATGCCTGAATGTAAGATAGTAAGAATGGATGTGTAGGAACACTAGAAGACAAATCACCAGGGTAACCCACATGGGAAATATGGAAAGAAAGTTAATAATAGAAACAACTTACAATGCTAGGGAATAAGGCTGGGGCAGACTTGGGAGGCTGCTTCTCAGTGCACATACAGAAAACATGATTCTTCTCTCTAAAATCAGACAACCTAATGGAAACTATTAAGATGAACCACAGTCTTAGGGAAGTTCTAAGTTGGAGTTCCAGGTCAATCCAAAGTCACGGTTCTATATCGACAGATACGAGGATAACCAAGCTTTGAAGGTCCTTCCAATGCTGGTTTCGACACAGCTCTGGAAGTGATGATTGAAAATGGCAAAGATTGGGGCGCCTGGGTGGCTCGGTTGGTTAAGCGTTTGACTCTGGATTTTGGTTCAGGTCATGATCTCACGGTTCATGGGATCGAGCCCCCAGTCAGGCTCTGCAATGATAGGGCAGGACCTGCTTGGGATTCTCTCTCTCCCTCTCTCTCTCTGCCCTCTCCCTACTCAAACTCTCTCTCTCTCTCAAAATAAATAAAGAAACTTAAAAAAAAAAAGAAGAAGAAAATGGTAAAAATTATATCTATTCTTGGATGGTGGAAAAGCATCTGTTTTTCTTTGTATTTTTCCTGTATTTAACCTAAATAAACTCAGCCCTTATGTCTGCTTCCTTCTGTGGTTTAGTCTGGGGTGCCAAGGTCAACACCTGCGGGGGCCCAGGCAGGTAAGGTAAATGCATAAAGTCACATAGGAGGTGGTGAAGCTTCTAGTGAACAAAAGAGTGTGACTCACCTAAAGCCATTCAAATCCAAATATTATAAAAAGAAAGAAAAACCACACACATTGAGCCAGCCCAACAAATTTGCAAGCTCTGGGCCCAGAGCAACACGGTTAAGTTCACATTAGTAAACACCCTTGCAGGTGTGTGCAGTCACTGAGGTTGAGGTCAGGCTTGTTTGTTTTCTTCTGAATGGGAATGAGGAGGCAGACTCAAGGAGGAAGTCCTCACTTTGTTACAATGAAACACAGGAGGGCTCCTCCCGAGGACCCACCTGTTGAATGATTTACTTTTTAAAAGAGCCGTGGCCTGAAACTTCAAGGCATCACCAATGCGATGAAATAGACTAAAACACAGCTCAAGGTTGGACCCATCGGGGAGCAAAAGGTTGCTCCAAAGCAGGCAGGATTGGCTTGTCCTTCCCACTCGAAGTTCTCCCAGTGTAGTTTGTAACATTTATACTGTTCTGGGTAAACTATGGCATTTGAGTCCTGATTTATGATTGTGTCTTCCTCTGTCCCCTCCAGATAGAATGCCTTTACAAATACTTTGCCTTTTCATATCAGAAAACCAGGGATTCTTTGGACTTGATTTTTTTTTTTACCCACAGGACGAATAGAGATCAGAGTTGCCACCTTCTAGGTACTAATTCAGTAATTTATTTATTCAATGGCATTTGTTCAGCTGTTCCTATTTACTAGCCACTAGGATAGATGCCAGATATAAAGAATGAGTAAAATATGGTACTTGCCCCCAGCAAAATCCAACAGAAAGAGATAGAACAGGTCGACACTGGCAATTGTCTATTTAGCATTCCGTCCCCTCCCCATCCCCCATTAGGCCTTCCAAACAGAGTTCTAGCTCAAGGGTAAATCCACTCTTGTCAGCGATTGGGCCGACGAAAATTCTTGCCAATGAGTCATGAGAAGAGGTAGCCCCACGCTCTTCAGAATGAGCTTCCAGAAGCATTTTATTGTCATCCAACGGTGGTGTTGTTCATGGACACGTGTGTCTGGAACTGTTGCATCCAAGTCCCTACCAGCCTGAGGATGTGGCTGAGCCACGGAGAGATAAGAAAGGAAACGAAGCCAAGGTCGATGGATTAAGGCAACAAAATATGTCGTGTATCTGGGCTTCCAGTTACAGGAGTCAATGAATTCCTTTGTCATTTAAGCCACTTTGAGTTGGGTTTCCTTGCACCTCACTTGCAAACAAGATTGTTGGAGAAGCTTTTACCAACAGCTCATCTCTGTAGATGATCCATGGTTCGTACCATTTTTTCTCAGTGATGATAGTGACATTTCACAGCTCTCGCATTAACTGTGCTTCTTCTGCGTCTCAATTGAGACACGTGAGGTTAACGGACACCTTCTTCTCTTTCTTTGCCCTTGTATTTGTAGTGTCCCTTCCCTTATTTCCAGCTAATTTAACTTGAAAGTACGGCACGAGAAATGGAAGGCAGGCATAGGAAATTTTCTCAAAATGTGATTGTTTCTGTAGGTAGGTGCTAAATTATCAACATTTTTTTTCAGTGAAAGTGTATTTACAATTAGAGCTCAGATGCATTCAGATGGCATGACTTAAAGGTAATTCAACTGAAACAAGGCCATCAAGAATGGATGCTGATGGAGTAGGCAATCGCTCAAGAGTGGTTCCAGATGGTGACTATACTTATTGTGGGGAGCACCGTGCAAGGGATAGACTTGTCAAATCGCTGTGTTGTACACCTGAAACTAATATAACCTTGTATGTCAACTATACTTCAGTAAAAATAGAGAAAACAAGAGTGGTTCCAGCCCTAGGAGCCTGTGCCTCGGGTGCCTTGAGTAGCAGGCACGGCAGAAAGGTTAAACGAATGTCCTTATTACTATCCTCCATTGAGAAGAGGTGCAAGTATAAAAGGAAGAGTATTTGGGAGGCTCAGTTGCAGAATAGGGATCCGTCGCCTACGTGGCTAGTTCTGACTCTGAATACCTGCTCATCTTGAACTAGCTGTGGCTTCATTTTTTTTCTTGTTTTTTAGTATTTCTATGTGATAGTATTTCTATCACAAATATGAGGGATGTCGTTCTGTGTGTAAACTATCGTAGATTCAAAATCGGGAGGGAGTGGCAACAGGGAGCATATTCCAGAACTGACTTTGACCACATTGTGTTTGATTGCTGCCTCATACAGGGATTAACTGGGGATAATAGGTCCCATCCTACCCGCCATCTGTAACCTTGCTTCCCCTTCATTCTGAGCTGCCAAATTAGTTCCTGTACTAAAAAACAGAGTAGAATGCCTGGGTCCTCAATACCACATCTACCTTCCATTTGGAATAGTGACTGCACGCGATCCCTTATTTAATGACCAAATCCTATCATTAACCATTAGGGAAGTAGAGCCAGCATATGAAATGGAACAACAAAACATCAAAATTAAAACAACAACAACAACAACAACAACAACAGCTCCCTTTGATTTCTAAAGTGTTTGATTAAAATTCATTAAGAATAAAATCTTATACTATGTGGTGTGGCTGTCACAAAGAAATATATTTCCTGAGCAGGACATAAATAGAATGGAGATGCTGGGGATCGAACCCAGGACCTCATGCATGCTAAGCATGCGCTCTACCACTGAGCTACATCCCCACCTGCCATAACACTGGCTTTCTAGACTGCTTTCATGAAATAAAACAGAAATTTGCTCCCTTAAAAGAAAACTACTGGTTATAGTAATAGCCAGAAGGTTTTCTTTTCTGGGGGGAAGGGGGGAGGGGGGAGGGGGGAGCAGATAATGCAGAGGGTGTATATGGGGAGGTCCTAGGAGTTAGAAATGAAAATATTTACTTTTATTTCTGTGCTTTTGTGTACTTGAGTATTTTACCATGCAGACATTACCTACTTAAAGCAAATAAAGACGTAAAATAAAATAAAAGAGAAAAAAACCAGAATGAAATCCTGTGATGTTTATAATTTTCCTTTGAAAAGAAAATACTTCATAATAACTTGTAATGCATGTAAAACTATTAAAGTTGCACTCATTCTTTATAGCTTATGTTGCTAAATAAAGCAAACGATGACAATTCTATTTTGAATATTATTATTTTTTTCTTTTTTTTTTTTGTATTACTAAATCTAAGAAGGAATTGCCATTTTCAGAGTACCGTTGCTGGTTCCTCAAGTTCCTGTGGATGGGACACAGCATCTGTTGAGTGTTTTAACGTGCGCTTTCGAGGCTCCCACAGTATTCACAGATTAAACATCCAGAAAAACATTATTTCTTACCATGAGAATACCACCTTATATTTCTACGACCCTTTTTGTGTGTTCATAACACTTCTTTCATACATGATCACATTTTATTTTTCATTTGTCTGTGAGCAAGATTTCATTATACCGATATTAAAAGGCATCAAAAGCGAATGCACAAAGAGCGTGAAAATTCACAATTTATTAGTAAACCAAAAAGTGGAACTTGAACGTGAATTTTCTGACTGCCAATTAGTGCCTTTAAAAATAATGTTCTCATGGGGCACCTGGGTGGCTCAGTCAGTTGAGCGTCCGACTTTAGCTTGGGTCATGATTTCACAGCTTGTGGGTTCGAGCCCCACATCGGGCTCTGTGCTGACAGCTTGGATCCTGGAGTCTGCTTCATATTCTGTGTCTCATTCTCTCTCTACCCCTCCCCTGCTCGTGCTCTGTCTCTCTCTCTCAAAAATAAATAAAAATTACAAAAATAAAATAATAAAAATAATGTTCTCGTAAACACAGCGGCCATCTTGAGGAATATCATGGACAAAATGCCCTCTTTGAGGGATTCTTCTAAGATGTATTAGAATGGCAGAGGCCGCCATTATTTAGACTGTGATGAGACTATGATTTCAATTTTAATATAATAATCACAAAAAGTTTAAGGACAACACCCGCATGACTTTTCTGTGCCCCACATAGCTTAGCCTAGTGCTTTAAATATGATAGGGTCTCAAATATCCCATGTCTTCTACCTACATAAACAGGACTCAATAGAGGGCACCTGCTAGGGCAACTTCTATCTTCCCCAGAGGCTTCCAAACACATCAGCGGGGTCAATGGAAAGCATGTTGCCTGGATCACCTCCAACAGGGTCCAAAGAAAGCCCCAGATACCCACCTTCATCCAGCCCCTGACATTTAAAGCCTCAACACCACTGTCTTGAAGCCCCCAAGACGTATCTCATTATGTCCCATATCCTTGTGCCTGTCAATCACCCTGAAAAGGCCCAGACTTTCAGGCCATCTGGAATCTTCCTCACTCTACCCCCAAGGCTCTGCTCAGCCCCTATTTGACGCCATCTTCACTTCCGCCTCAACTCTCTGAACCATTCCTGCACTGCCCTCTGCGATGCACAGTTCATCCTTTGTATAATCCCTACACCACAAGCCTCTCCAGATGGTTCCATCTTTTTCTCACCAGAACTGTAACCCAGGGAGCGCTGTGTCCCCTGCGGCTTCTCACCCAATGGACCTCCCATCTCCCATAGTGCGGGCATCACCTGGATGTCTAACAGGTGTCCCAGGTTGTCGTGCTAAACAACTCGTGACCCTCCTCTGCAGAACTCCTCTCCTCCAGAGTCCCCTATTTCATTGACGGCAACTCTTTCCAGTCCTTGGGGTCAAAGACCTTGCAGCCGTCCTGATTCCCTTTTCTGTCACTGTTGGCTCTCCTTTCAAAATATATCCAGAATCCAACCTCTTCTCATCTAGATTTCTGCCATAGCATCTTTAAAAGTCTCTCTGCTTCCACCTGGGTCTATTCTACCTTCCTGGAGTCTCTTTTCAACCTAGCTTCCAGAGCAGTCTTTCCAGTCAGATCATGCCATCACTCTGCAGGAAACCTACTAAAGACGCCCTGTTTGGACCGGAGTAGCACAAACCACAAAGTCCTTACAATGATCTGCTAGACCCTACGGGACCTGCCCTTTGGCCCATCAGATCTCCTCTCCCTGAGTGACTCTGTTATACAGACTTCATGCGCAAATGTTCCCAGGAGGAACAAGCAGGCACTACGTGTCTTAGTGCATTTGAATCGTTTCCTCTGCTTGAAATGTTCTACTTCCAGATGCTCCCGCAACCCCACACCAGCACTCTTGATCCCTGCTCCCTGCTCTTATACTCTCTCCTACTTCTTACCCTTTCTAACATCTATATCATTTTTTTATAGATCACATTTTTGTCCCAAACCTTCCGTGCAAATGTAAAGGTGGGGGCTGGAATCTTTACTTCTTTTGTTCACTGAGGCGTCCCAAGCGCCTGCGTAGGGCATAGGACCGACTCTGCGGATCATCTGGCACGAACCTGCTTCACCACAAACCCCCCATCTCAGTTGACGGCAACTCCATCCTTCCAGTGGCCCTGGTCAGAAACACTGGAAGCATCCTTGACCCTTTCATCTGTGACACCCACATCCAATCAGTCAGGAAGTCTTTTTGACTCCACCCTCAAATTAATTGCTCAATAGTTTCGTGTCGAAAGAAGACTGATTGATCCTTATGAAACTGGCTAATAACATGACCCAGTCCCACTCAAAGACCATGAACTAATCCCAATATATCTAAACCTTTCACATACCCCACGCATTGCTGCCCCACCAATTACATGCATATGGGTGGGTAGTCGTTCTAAATATTAATTTTGATTCTACTTTTATCTGGCTTGGTTTCAATTCTGTATACACTCATTAACTGCCTAAGTGCTGGGGATATGTGCAAGATGCTTTACAAATCGGATACATCCAGTTCAGTTTTTCCAGCTCTGAGGGCTCAGTGCTCGTTGACTGTAATGGCAGATAGCAATTTCACAAACCGCAGTCAAGGCAGAACTCGGAGTCCTTGAGATCCTACGGAAAAGTCAATCCAATTCAACAAATCTTTATAGCGTGGCTATGCTAGGAATTCCGCTGGATGTTGAAGAGAACAAAATACACAACTCTCAAGACGCCCATTGCCTGATACAGAATGCAGTCATTTAAACCAATCGTGCCACTGGAATGTGATAAAGGGAACATGAGTAATGACACAGGTAAGAGTGATTAACCCCAGCAAGCCGGAGAAAGGCAAGGGCAAGTCAGAGTTCATCAGGAATACCATTGGGGGGAAAGACAACCCAAACAAAAAAAAAAAACAAAAAACAAAACTGAACGAGACTCCTGTTTGTTGTTAAGCTCCTGTTCTTTCTTCTTAGTGATGCGGCTTTTGGCCATAAGAGGGCAGATGGGGAAGGGGGACCCAACTCATAGACCAGAACATATGAATTGGGTGAAAAATTTGAAGTAAACTGTTTCCAAAGTCCCTAGCAAAACTTCTATATACAATGACTCAAATGATCAAAAAGGACTACATTAATTTAGTCAAGTTTCGACTTATAGAACGCTTTTGGCAAGGTTCGCATGAATAATACTATTTAATGTGTCTGATGCCAAATCTGAAATATTAATAGACTGTGTTAAGATTTAAATCTAGTCATAAATATGTCTCCAAGAGGAGACACGTGACAATTAGCAGAAAAAAAGAATCTGGAGCTGTTCCTTTCTGCAAACCATTAGAACTGTGAACAGCTACAATCTGTCTTTGGATTTTCCTTGAAAGTAAAAATCATCAAATAACAAAGAACAAAACCGCCTGCACCTATACAACAGCCTGGGTATAATTTTGTTCTAATTCTCTTGTAAGCAATGTTGACCACTTGTCAGGGAAACATTTTCTTCTGGAATCTGTAAATTAGTCTCGACATTGCTTTTCTGACAGGCACGGGTAAACACGTTCTCATCTTCACCAGACTAAAAATAGATAACAAATTTCATCTTTCTTCAGGAATAGTGTGCTTCTTTTTACATCCTTTCAGCGATTCTTAAAAATAGAACTGGATTTGAATGCTGACTCCAGCATATACGAGGCAATTATAACCGAGATCCTCTGTTCCGCTACCTATGAAATGGAAACGGCAAAACTTGCCTTATCTCACAAAGTGTTCGAATCAGATCCGAAAACACAGCATAAATTCGAAAATGTCATACACAGACAAAAACTTGCATGTGAACGTTCACAGCAGCGTTATTCATAATAGGCAAAAAGCAAAAATAACTAGCTGAGAGCCCCATCAGCTGATGAATGGAGAAACAAAAAAATAGCACAGGAATATTATTCGGCCATAAAAAAGGAATGAAATGCTGATACATGTGACAACATGGATGAACCTTCAGAACTTCATAGTAAGTGGCAGAAGCCAGACACAAAAAGCCACATGATATGACTCCACATATATGAAATTCCCAGAGTAGGTGAATCCACAAAGAAAGTGGATTAGTGGTTGCAAGGTGGGGCGAGAAGGGGGAAGGGAGGACTAGGGAGTCACTGCTAAAGGGGACAGGGCTGATGACAATGTTCTAAAATTAAGATCA
The DNA here is from genome assembly GCF_027475565.1 of Acinonyx jubatus. Lineage (NCBI taxonomy): Eukaryota > Metazoa > Chordata > Mammalia > Carnivora > Felidae > Acinonyx > Acinonyx jubatus. The sequence continues at coordinate 204,526,607 of NC_069381.1, read as the reverse complement.
TGGTGATGGCTGATTGACTCTATGAATATACTAGAAGCCACTGACTTGTAAACTGTAAAGGGGTCAATTTACAGTACATGAATTATATTTCAATTCAATTATTCAGTTGAATTGAATTGAATTATTCAATTGAATAGAATTGAATCATTCAATTGAATAATTCAATTCAATTATACATTTTATAAATTGTACACTAAAAATACGATATACAAATATTTCATTATTATTGTCATTATTTGGGAGTCTCTTTATTTCCGGATTAGAGGTTTTTCCCTATACTACAGTACTGCTCCTCCTCTCAAAATCTTTCTCTAAAATTCCTACAGCTGCGCTAGCAGGCTTCTGGACAATAATTCAGAAAGCAATTGATAATGAAAAGGAAGCAGGTGTGGAAGGTCACCTGGCTGGCTCAGTCGGAAGAATGTGGGACCCTTGATCTCAGGATCGCAGGTTCGAGCCCCACACTGGGTGCAGAGATTACTAGAAATAAATAAGCTTAAAAAATATTTTTAAAATAAATAAATAATTTAAAATGCAGATGTGGAGAAAAAGGGTTGGCCTTCATAAGCATAACCACATATACCAAGAACTCCTTCTTCCTCTATAAGCTGAACATCATGAAGAAAAGAGGTAGAATCTTCTCTTACTAAAAAGTGCCCTCTGGGGGTAAATGTGTTGTGACATCCCTTTTACTCCAGGTTGCACTTCGTGCTTATTTTGAGCTTATAGTTTCACCCGAGTAAAAACGTGTGTGTGTGTGTGTGTGTGTGTGTAAGGAGAAAATGTAAAGACACAACACAATTTAACCAGGGCTCTTGTCTCCCTCCAACTAAAGTTCAACAAATTCTTACCATTTCACATGTTTTTGAAGAATTTTTTCTTACTTCCTACGAATTCTAAATATCTGGTTTGAAAAAAAAATTAGTCAGGGCGCCTCGGTGGCTCAGTGGATTAAGCATCCAACTTTGGCTCAGGTCATAATCTCACGGTTCGTGAGTTCCAGCCCCACATTGGGCTCTGTGCTGACAGCTCGGCACCTGGAGCCTGCTTCAGATTCTGTGTTTCCCTCTCTCTCTGCCCCCTCCCCCTCATGCTCTGTCTCTCTCTATCTCTGTCTCTCCGTCTGTCTCTCAAAAATACATAAATATTAAAAAATGTTAAATAATAATAATAAAAGAAGAGGATGTGGAAGGATGTTGACAGCAGCTGTCTGAGCTATAGATGGTGGGTGGTCTTAGCTTCTCTGAGCTTATGTATATTTGCTCCCTTTTCTGCAATAAGGTTGTAAAAAAAAGTGGAGTATCTTTATAATAAGAGAAAAGAAGGTATTTGTAAATAAAAACACTGTCATTATTTCAGCTCAATTATACCAGGAGATGCCCTCGAAAATAAAGCCACCTTCTCAATGATTTTAGAGAGATTGATAAAAACTCCAAATACAACAAGGGCAATTTGCTCAAGACTAAACAAGAGACGTACAAAGCAAGCTCTTTCAAGGAAAGAAACTTCTTAAGCCATTTATATTGTTTTACCAGATGTTTTCCTTTTCGAGCTTTTCGATGGTCATTGGGGTCTCTGCCTAAATTATAGAATGCTTTTAGGGAAATGCTTTTTTTTTCCCTCATTTTAAACTGACATTTTAGGAATAATTTGTAGTTAGAACACAGAAAAGGATCTTAAGTGTATTCTTAAGTGGGTAGAATAGTTTTGTTCACACAACTTTTGCAGTAGCAAAATCTATTTTCATGGAAAGCACAAAAGCAAGGTCCAGTCTATCAAGTGTGTAACATAATCATGAATGTTTAAAGAAGGCCATCCAACACGTATAGACTCAGAGCTCTGTCTTCCCTCGTCACTTGCCAGAAACTGGTCTTTTGAGATATTGGGACTTATTTTGCCTATATAATAAATTCCTATTTATTTAGCATCAGATGGAAAAAAATAATTCAAACAACCAGACACTTTTGGTAGATAAGTAACAACTCAATAAAACAAACTGATATTGAGACTTTATTCAGGAACTTATTCAGGAGTTTATCCTAATTACATACTCACACAGGTACGTAAACTTATTTACAACTGTGTTCATTGCAGCATGACTGGGAATGGCAAGTTACTGGGCACAACCAATGTATCCATCAATTCTCAGTGGTTAAGTTAAATCCAGGTGTAACTGAAGGAAAGAATATTGTGCTTTGATGAAAAAGACATAGGTAGATCTCCAAGATCTATCATTCGGTGAAAAATATAAAGTAGAAGGCAATATGGATTGTAGGATCCCATTTGTGTAAAGCACAAAAGAGTATACATATAGGCACATCTGTACATTAAAAACATCTGTAAGGACAAGCTTCTGGGGTGGGACAGCCCTTTTGTTCGATCCAGGCCTTCAACTATGCCTTCAACACTGGGCCATTGTTCTAGTCAAAGTTTGTTTTTTTTTTAAGTTTATTTATTTATTTTGAGAGAGAGAGAGAGAGCACATGCACAAGGGGCAGGTGGAGGGGCAGAGAGACAGAGAGAGAGAGAGAGAGAAAGAATCCCAAGCAGGCTCTGGGCTATCAGCACAGAGCCAGACTCGGGGCTTGATCTCACAAATCGTGATATCATGACCTGAGCCAAGATCAAGAGTCAGACACTTAACCAACTGAGCCACCCAGGGGCCCCTCTGATTTGAACATCGGTTCATCCTGGGTCTTGAGCCTGCTAGGCTTCAGACTGGAACCATATCATCAGTCCTCCTGGGTCTCCAGCCTGCTGACCACAGATCTTGGGACTTGCCAGCCTCCATAACCACATGAACCAATTCCTTGGAATAAATCTCTTTTATTGTTTATTTATTATTTAAAGTAAGTCTTCTTTGGGGCATCTATATGTATATGTATGTGTATATACATATATATACACACATTTTTAAGGATATATATATATATATATGCGCCATTTCTTTGGAGAACACTGACTGATACATACCAGATTCAAAGAAACATGGCCCCAGAGAAGTTGAGAAGCCCAGATCATGCAATTTCCAATTCGTAGAAATGGCTCCTCCTGGCAGAAAAGTGTAGCATAGCTTGGAAGGCGGTTTAGACACATGCTCCTAGCACTTTTACTAGAAATGTTGATGCTAGCTTCTTTTTTTTCTTATTTGTTTCACATATATTCTTGAACGAACCTCAAATTTGTCCTATAAAATAGCAGCTAGTGTTTTTACTCTGCTTCTGCTCATCCAGTGAATATGGACATCTATGAATTGTGTATAAAGGTTTGCTTATAAATAAACGGATTTGCTCGACCCTGAGGAGATACTGATTTTTAACACACATCCTTCCAGTCTTGGCACAGAACTCCAACCACAACAGACAATAAACACATGCATTTTTGCAAGCGGGTTATCGATCAAAATACTAGCCAAGTAGCAGCTGGAACAGACGTGCCAGGACGGAGAATTTGCTCAATCCCATTGCAATTGACAAAGCACAGTTTTTAATAAGATCTCAACATTTAGTGACACTCCTGACACTGAGGGGTGGAACACAAGGATATTTTCAAAAGTAATTTATCTTCTCACTCATGACGGAAGCCAAAGACAAATGAAAGTATCTAGGAAACATGCAGTTTTTTGGGGGGGGGAGGGGAGATTAAGAACTGAACTTCAACTTTCAGGAAAAGGAATGATGTGATGATAGGGTCCACTGGAAATATATGTAGATGGTGAGAACATATGCAAATAAAGGGGCGGTGGAAATTTTAACACAGCGATGCTTTCCTACATGTGGCTTCATTGGACGCGTCTGTCTCCTCGAGGTAATAGTAGGATCCTATCCTACAAAGGGGGACTGCGAGGCTTGGAGGCTTTGGTAATTTCAGAATCCCAGACTCCAAAACAGGGTTACCACCGCCTTCCATCGGAGTCTCCCAAATGTTCAGCTTTTCCTGGCTGTTTGTGTTCAGTACCTTCTCTGCAGATCCAAAACGATACTAATTGTATTCTTCCCAGTAAAAGTACATTGTTAGGTAACCCACGGGGTAGGTTTTTTTTGTTTTTGTTTTTTGTTTGTTTTTTTTTTTGCTCTTTGTCCCTCTGAAGTATTCACTGTCTGAGGGATGATTTTTCTGGACCCAGAAGCCCCTGATGAGAACTCTGTGTGGGCCAGGGAGGGGACAGGGAGGGAAAGAGGGGCCATGCCTTTCCCTCTTACAGCCCCCACCTCACGAACCTTTGGCCAAAGCCACTTTGCTCGGGGCTACTTAGTTAAGAATCTCACAAACAACCGAGACAGGCAGAACCATTTGTTACAGAGGGCAATTTTTTTTTTTTTTTTAATATTTGAATCTGAAGGGTCTTTAAGTGAAACACACACTCATCACAATCCCCAGCTGTCTTACACTTGGCTGCCTCTGACATTTGCTGTACATCTGTGGCCCCTGAAGGCTTTTGAATTTGTAGCTTCTAAAGCAGGTCTTGACTGCCAAGTCACTGGTGTTTATTCCAAAGCTGCTCTGAATAGGGGGTGAGGGATCGAACGTTGCACCCCTCATCTAGATGCTCACTTCCCTTAAGCTTCCCTGTGGCTAAGATCTCATGCCTCATTTCCAGGGCAGCGGGATTATAGCCCACGAGGAAGCATCTCAAGCTTTCAGAAGGCGCCATGCCTGGGTCTCCCTTGTTTCCCACCTATGATTGCTCCCTCTAATCCTGCCCCCTCTACTCCCCTCTCCCTTGTCTTTTCCCAGTACTTTTCACCCTTCCCTAGGGAAATTACCAGGGAAATCACAAACCCAGGCATTGAGTGCCAAGGCTAATAATCACAATAAGAAGTAAATAATATGGGTAGAGTTTATACTATGTGCCAGGCACTATGCGCTTTGGTATTTTATATAATGCTCAAGGAAACCCTTAATCCCATTTTACGTACAAAGAAGCTAAAGCTCCGGGCAGAGAAGGACGTTCTGATGTCACAGGCTATGGGATTCCGATCCAGATGTCCAGTCCTGGGCCCTCAACTACAGTACCTCTTCTGCTTTCTACCTTAGCCACCTAGTATCTTCTGCCTTAAAGAGGAAAGAGCTGCGTTTCAACTCAGGCTGTGAAAGTCTGCCCCAGGAAAGGGAAGGAACTGGGGGTCGGGGACAAAGAGAAGAAAGGGAAAGTGGGACTCTTTCTTCCTGGCTGTAACCCCCCATCTACCTCTCCTCTGCAGAAAAGCAAAACCAAACACATCCACCAACACAAAGACTCTGTGTTCGAAGGTTGGATTGGGGGACTAGAATAAAAATTCACATTCTTCCCGTGACTCCCACTTTATTTCTTGCAAATTAATACAGCCCAGTTTTATTAAGCCTAGAAAGCATTCTCCTTGACTTTTCCCTAGATCACACTGTGTGACGCATCCCATGGGAACCAGACGGTAAGTAACACAAGACCTGAGCACCCTGCCCAAGAGAGGAGGCCGAGGAAAGGAAGGGAGAAGAAGGTAGGGAAGAGTCTCAAGGTTCCCTTTCAGAGTTTAACATATGGTACATCCTGAATGAACGTTGATGCCTCTTTAATATTATGTCTGTAAAACGCTGCACAGGAGTGCAGGGGTGGCTCTGTCAGTTAAGCGTCTGGCTTCCGCTCAGGTCATGATCTCATGGTTCATGAATATGAGCCCCGCATGGGGCTCTGTGCTGACAGCTCAGAGCCTGGAGCCTGCTTCGGATTCTGTGTCTCCCCCTCTCTCTGACCCCTCCCCTGCTCATGCTCTGTCTCTCTCTTTCTCTCTCTCTCAAATAAATAAATAAATAAACATTAATTTTTTTTTTAACTGCATAAAAGAAAAAAAACAAGACACCCAGGGGACACCTGGGTGGCTCAGTCAGCCAAGCACCTGACTTAAGCTCAGGGTTTCATGAGTTCGAGCCCCACATCAGGCTCTGAGCTGACAGTGCAGAGCCTGCTTTCGATTCTGTCTCCCTCTGTCTCTGCCCCTCCCCAACTTACACACACATGCTCTCTGAATAAGTCAATAAACCAATAAACTTTAAAAATTATTTTAGAAAAAGAAGACACCCAGAAAATGCACCCCTAATATAGGGTTCCAGGGATCCAGGAATACCTACAGATCTCAAACCTGGCTCTTTCCCTATACATGGCAAAGAGGTTAGCTTCCTTCATGGAGGCAGGGACTTTGTGGGCCACTGAGAGAGGCTGTTAAGTGACCAGAGCCTACTGTGACCTAGAAGTCATCCCTGATGGTAACTACAACGCCTTATAAGAGTTAAGTAAATGAATAAGAAAAACAAATAAGGCATACATGCATTCATACATTTGTGATGTACTCAGGGTAGAAAGCTATTCCAAGCTAATTGCTAAGCAAATTAACAGACAAACTGAATTGCCCAGAAATTGTCATTTAGTGTGGGTAACATAATGCAGTGTATTAAATACAAACATCATTGACCCTAGAGGAACTTTTATTTAAGAAGGGGGAGAAATTATGCCTCAGAGCATTCATTTTTTTTTAAGCTCTTTACCATCTGTTTGGGTGAGAGACTATATAAAGGCCAGGAATTACCATTATCACCAATTACCGGTCGCTAGACATTTTTTTTCAGTTTACCATTAGCACTAAATTTGAAGCAAGAAATAGGCTTATTAAATCCTAGAATAGATTTTTATTCTCCGTGGAGACATGTAGTGTACAAAACACTTTTGATATTCTAATGTGGAACTCTAAGCCTGAAAACAACAGGAACCAAGCAAACATCCTTCTGTGCGTGGAACTGCCTGTCCAGTCCTCATACTCGCAGGGCTGTATAATCTGAGCTCAAGTACATGCTGGACTCAGGTAGGTTCCAGCTGGATACCTCCAGGTAGACGCTGGCAACAGATAGAGTAACAGGTGGGTATCAGAGGAGACTACGGCTGGCATGGATTTCAAAGGCCCTACAACTCTCAGATTTGGTGATCCTAGGCCCTGGAAGAGAAGGTTAAGACACGTTTACTAGACAGTGAACGCATCCTTCATTGACTCACGCTCCTGCCTTCACACAAATGCTTAACACAACGTCGGCCCGTAGAAGAAGCTTGATAAATGTTAGTTGTTGTTTGTAGTTGTGGTAGAATGGCTCTTGGTTTCTTGGCTTGATGTGATCCAGTTGTCTCTGGCAATCTACTAATTTTATTTTAAAAGAGTTGAAGGATCAGATAGTCTCTCTTTTTCACTAGCTTCCTAAGCAAACTCCCATTCCATTGCCTTATGTCTAGATAGTTTAATTTCATGGTTTGATTTTCTTCTCAACTCTCAACACACTGGAAAATCAAATTACCCCACAACTTGGCTCTGGGGCCAAGGATTTACCCAAGAACCAGAAAATATTTGCTAGAAAAACATGGCTGTTTCTTTCCATGATGTGTCCTCAGAGGTAATGGACACCCTGAAAAAATCTAAACGGTTCAGCCAAATGCCTAATGCCCTTGACCATCTGATACCATCTGATATGCCCAACCTTATTACCTAGTCGTTCCCTGCATGAACCTTTGGCTACAGTAAATCCAGACTATATAATGATCTCTGAACCTCAGAGTTTAATTAATCCAGAAAATGTACTGGATGCATATATAAAATACCTTTATTCCATACTTTCATTCATTCCATCTCCTCTTCCAGTAGTTGATTTCTTCTGTATTCTATTCACACTTGAAGATCACGGTAGACATGGTTCAGAAACATGTCTTCGCAAACTCCCTTTTCTGGAAACGGCCGGCGTCCGTTCCTCAACACTTGGACGGCTGAAGGAAGAGGTAGGTGTAGGTGACAGTGATTTTATCATGTGCTTTCTCAATTGAACAAATTGCGTAGAATAAATAGCTGAGCCAAACTGGACCAATGGGATTCTTTCCCTGGGAATTTGGAATTAACAGTCACTTCAACACAGAACGTTACGTAAAAGCCCAGCTAAGGTTTATTCTTGGGTTTATTCAACCCAAAGCCACGTGCAAGACAAAGTTGTGGAGAGTCAGAGACCAAGAGTAAGCAAAGAAAGTTTGTTTGCCAAACAGAAGAGAGTGTGCCCGGAAAACTACGTGCAGAATTATGCCACCACTGAGAGAAAAAGCAGCTATGGTCCTTGGCAGCTCCCAGGGTGAAGCTTCATTCCCAGCTGTGTCTCATCGATGTGAGAGCTCTGTATCCTAAAAATAAACCTCCCTTTCAATTGGAATTAATTTGAGTGGATTTCTGTCCCTTGCAACCATTGAGTTTTGCCTTTAAAAAAACAAAACAAAAAAAACCAAAAAAAACCACCCTCACTCAGAGGACAAATCTTCCAAGATAGTTTTCTAAATTCTCCCAACTGGAACGATTCTTGTCTCACAATGCTACCTTGTCATGACCTGCCTGCTGGTCTATTCTCACTGCCTTCTAGTCACTGTGCCTCCTCCTGGAGGCTTAACCCCCACCAAAGCCCTAGTGTAGCTTTTTGTGTTTTGTTATCCACAGAAACTGCTCTAGTTCAATGGCCTAGCACTGCTCTGATGGTATTAAAGTGGTCAGACTTGAGCTTGTTTCCGTGACCAAATTCTATCCTTGTCCTTGCTTTGAGAATCTGGCCTATGCAATCCTACCAAATTGACCCTACCTTGCTCTGACCGGTCATTTTCTGAACGTTCTCTTTTTTTTTTTCTTCGAGATTTTATTTAAACTCAAGTTACTTAACATATAGTGTAGTATTCACCACTTGCATATAACACCCAGTGCTCATCCCAACAAGCGGCCTCCTTAATGCCCGTCACTCATTTACCCCATTACCTACCCACCTCCCCTCCAGCAACCCTCAGTTTATTCCCTATAGTTATTAGTCTCTTCTGGTTCGCCTCCCTCTCTGTTTTTATCTTATTTTATTTTTCCTTCCCTTCCCCTATGTTCATCTGTTTTGTTTCCTATATTCCACATGAGTGAAATCATACGGTATTTGTCTTTCTCTGGACTTATTTTGCTTAGCATAATCACTCTAGTTCCATCCATGTTATTGCAAATGACAAGAGTTCATTCTTTTTGATGACTGAGTAATATTCCACTGTATGTATGTATGTATATATATATATTCCACTTCTTTTTTGTCCATTCATTCGCCAATAGACATGTGGGATTTTTCCATATTTTAGTTATTGCGGATAGTGCTGCTATGAACATTGGGGTGCATGTGCCCTTTTGAATCACTATTTTTGTATCCTTTGGGTAAATACCTCATAGTGCAATTGCTGGGTCGTAAGTTAGTTCTATTTTTAACTTTTTGAGGAACCTCCACACTGTTTTCCAGAACGGCTGCACCAGTTTGCATTCCCACCAACAGTGTAAGAGGGTTCCCCTTTCTCCACATTCTCACCAACATCTGTTGTTTCCTGAGTTAATTTTAGCCATTGTGGCAGGTAGGAGGTGGTATCTTATTGTGGTTTTGATTTGTATTTCCCTGATGATGGGTGATGTTGAGCATTTTGTCATATCATGAGCCATTTGTGTGTCTTCTTTGGAGAAATGTCTGTTCATGCCTTCTGCTCATTTCTTAACAGGATTTATCTTTTGAGCGCTAAGTTTGAAAGTCCTTTATAGATTTTGGATACCAGTCCTTTACTGGATATGTCATTTGCAAATATTTTCTCCTATCCCACTGGCTGTCTTTTAATTTTATTTATTTTTTATTTTGTGTGTGCATGGGTGTTTTGTTTTGTTTTTTAGAGAGAGACAGAGAGAGCCGGGGAGGGGCACAGGAAGAGAGAAAGAGAATCTTGAGCAGGTTCCATGCTCAGTGCACAACCTGGGGTCATGACCTGAGCTGAAATCAAGAGTCAGAAGCTCGACTGAGCCACCCCAGGGCCCCAGTTGCCTTTTAGTTTTGTGTACAGTTTTGTCCTGGTCATGTTTGTGTGATGAAAAAAAGAAAACCCAAATAATTATGGCATAATGTAACCATTCCTTCTTTATGCTGTCTATACCTTGGGGTTGGAAAACCTCTCAGCAGTAGTGTATTACATGTTTCTTCATCAAAACTTTTGGAATTCTAAGGGCTTTGATCACATTTTTCTCTTGGTTTTTTTACAATAAAACTTTGTTTTAGGGGTAAAATATACAAAATGTAAAATTGATCAGCTTAACCATTTTTAAATGTACAGTTCAGTGATATTAAGTACATTCACATTGTTTTCGGTTTTGTTTTTGTTTTAAATGCTTATTTATTTTGAGAGAGTGAGAGCATGTAAGTGGGGGAGAAACAGAGAGAGAGAGAGGGAGGGAGGGAGGGAGAGAGAGTCCCAAGTGGGCTCCATCCCACGAACTGTGAGATCATGATCTGAGACGAAATTAAGAGTTGGACACTCAACTGACTGAGCCACCCAGGCGCCCCATACATTCACATTGTTGTGCAAACATTACCATCATCCATCTCCAGAACTCTTTTCATCTTGCAAAATTGAAAATCTGGAAATACTGATTAAACCAAAACTCCCCATTTCCTCCTCTTCCCTAGCCTTGGCAATCACCATTCAACTTTCCGTGTCTATGAATTTGACTACCTTAGGTATTTATATATGTGGAATCATACAGTATTTGTCTTTTCAAGAGTAGCTTATTACACTCAGCATAATATCCTGACGGTTCATCCGTGTCAGAATTTCATTATTTTTTAAGGCTGAATAACATACCACATTTGGTTTATCCCGCTGTCAATGGACACTTGGGTTTCCACATTTTAGCTATTGTGAATAACGCTGCTATGAACGTGGTCATGCAAACATCGCTTTGAGGCAGTGCTTTCAATTTTGGGGCGTATACACCCAGAAGTGAAATTGCTGAATCATATGGTAATTTTATTTTTAATTTTGTAAGGAACGGGAACATTGTTTTCCACGAGGCTATACTGTTTTACATTCCACCAACAGTGCACGAAAATTCCAATTTCCCCACATCGTCACCAACCCTTGTTATGTTCTATTTTCATTTTCTTATAGTAGCCATTCTGGTGTGAGGTGGTATTTCACTGTAGTTTTGATCTGCCTTTACCTAATGATTAGTGATGTTGAGCATCTTTTCATGTGTTTATTGGTCATTTGAATATCTTCTTTGGAGGAATGTCTATTCAAGCCCATTTTTTAATTGGGTTGTTTGGTTTTTTGTTGTTGAAGTTTAGGTGCTCTCCATATATTCTTTAAAAAAATTTTTTTAATGTTTTTATGTATTTTTGAGACAGAGAGAGACAGAGCATGAGCAGGGGAGGGGCAGAGAGAGAGGGACACACAGAATCCGAAGCAAGCTCCAGGCTCCGAGCTGTCAGCAGAGAGCCTGACACAGGGCTCGAACTCACGGACTGAGAGATCATGACCTGAGGTGAAGTCGGACACTCAACTGACTGAGCCATCCAGGCGCCCCCCTCCATATATTCTTAATATTAATCTTTTATCAGAGGTATCATTTGCAAATATTTTTTCCCATTCTGTGGATTACCGTCTTACTCTGTCGGTACTGTCCTTTGACACACGGAAGTTTTTATTTTTATGAAGTCCGATTTGTCCATTTTTTCTTTTGTTGCCTGTGCCTCTGGTGTCACATCCAAAAAAAACCACTGCCAAATCCAGCATTTTGAAGCTTTTGTCCTATGTTTTCTTCTGAGGGCTTTCTAACTTACCCATGTCCTCCTTGCGTTTGTTTTCAGGGCTTTATTTTTCCCGAGAAAGTCTGCAGACTAAAAATGTGCCGGGAAAAATGCACGCAGAGGTATTATTCATCTCCTCGCCTATCCAGAAACACACTTACACGTGTTAGGGTATCACTTGTGGCAAGAAATAGAAAAACCGTTTCACACAAATACAGGAAAATGTGGGTGTAGCAGACAGGGTGCACGAATGGTGAAACCAGTAAATCCCCAAATGTAAAACTGTTCAAACAATCAAACAAACAAACACCTCCGAGTTTATGTTTTGTTTTTGCAACATCCAAAACAAATATTTCCAATTGATGGCAGGCTCTCTTCAAAGTAATGATTCAAAGACCAATGCTTCTTCTCTCTTTTGCCATCTTTGATGGGCTCCACGTGCATTTGCATCCAGCTGGTGAAAGGGCCAGAGAGAGTGGAGGAGTCACATTTGCTTCTGAACCACCTTGGTTTAAAAGTGACAGATATGACTTCCACTTCCAAGCCTTTGGCGATACTTAGTCACGTGGCCCTTTCTCGATGCGAGTGGCTGGGAAATGAAGTCTCCGAGAGCAGAGCTGCTTGCCAATAGTTGTTCTGTCCCTGCAGTGTCCAATATGGTGGCCATCCACCCCTTGAAGCTCTTGGGGCACTTGGAATGTGGTTCATTCAAGTCGAGCTATGCTGTAAGTATAAAGTGCACACCAGAATTTGAGATGCCTTAGTATGAAAAGAAGGATGTAAATATGTCATTGATAACTTTTATATTGATTATATATTGAAATGGGACCACCGTGGATATATCGGATTAGATAAAATGCATTGTTAAAATTGGGGCGCCTGGGTGGCTCAGTCGGTTAAGCGTCCGACTTCGGCTCAGGTCATGATCTCACAGTCCATGAGTTTGAGCCCCGCGTCGGGCTGTGGGCTGATGGCTCGGAGCCTGGAGCCTGTTTCCGATTCTGTGTCTCCTTCTCTCTCTGCCCCTCCCCCGTTCATGCTCTGTCTCTCTCTGTCTCAAAAATAAATAAACGTTAAAATTAAAAAAAAAATTAATCTCACCAGTTTCTTTTTACTTTTTTAACCATAGTCACTAGAAAATTTTAAATTACGTGGATGGCTTACGTTCTGTATCTCTTTAAAAAGAGACCTCTTCCTTTATTATTTTTTTTAGGCTTATTTATTTATTTTGAGAGAGAGTGAATGACCAAGGGAGGGACAGAGAGAGAGAGAGAGGGAGAGAGAATCCCGAGCAGGCTCCACACTGTCAGTGCAGAGCCCGACGTGGGGCTCAAACTCACAAACTGTGAGTGTGTGACCTAAGCCGTAATCAAGAATCTGATGCTTAATCAACCGAGCCGCCCAGGCACCTCTGCTTACATTCTATTTTCATTGGCTAACACTGCTATGGAAATGAGCCTCCCTTGTTACACAGATAATCATCTAGAATCAAGATACAGAGTGAATCTGGGCCACCCACAGAGTCAGAAGAAATCTGAAAGTTCTGTGGAATGAGGATATGTGCTCTCTTTTTTCCTTTCCTCCTCTCTCTCCCTCACTGGAGCCGAAAGGTCACTGCCTTCTGCCTGGATACCCGCTGACCTTAGTCTTCCTTTTTCTCTCTGTCTTTGTCTCTCTTTCTCTAGATGTCTTTTTCATCCCTGTTTCAATCAGCTGCTGTCAGGAGAGTGAGGTCAAATGGCTTGCTGCCCATTTGCTAGAAGCAATGAGAACAGGTTCTCAGGAAGGGGGCACAGGTAGGTCAGATGAACAGACTGACGTGCTTGCTCACATCATGTATAAAAGCCACACGAGCTTGGCAGCTGTCAAAATTCCCCAATTTTTACTCCTAATAGATTATATTTGCTTGAAGGCTTTTGTAAGAACTCTGTGTTGAATAGATGACAAATTTCATCCAGGGTATACTATTCAACTTGTGTCATCACCAAAGAAAACATGTAACTGATCTTTCTTTCTGGGGCCTTGTACCAGTGCCCAGAAAGAGTCAACTTGACAAGCTTTGAATTTTCAACAGTGTTCCTTGGACTCAATATACATTCATATAACGTCAGATTCACCTCATTGAATCAAGCTCATCAAACCATAAGTAGAAATTATATGAGGGTACAAAGTTAATAAATGGAGAATATACCCTGAAATGTTTTCTCCTACAGGGCTAGAACTTTTAAATTTTAGCGGCATTCTCTAGAGTTTAAGAAATGTCTATAAGTAGCCCCTGTTCAAATATATGTATAAATGTGTAAATATATTTACATATGAGATAAATTTATCTGTACATATACACGTAAATATATATATATATATATATATATATATATATATATGTATGCATAGATTACCAGATGGTTTTATATTCTTAGGAAGCATTTATATGCCAGAGAGTGTCCTAAATTTATTATCACCATTAACAACTTATCAGAAATGGGTTTTTCAGATTATCTTCCACCCAGCCAAAAAAAAAAAGAGGGGGGTCCATAAGGAATAGAGTACAAGGTAGTAACTTCTATTAAAAGATGGGTATGGTTAGCTTCAGAGTACGTGCAGGAAAGATGAGTTTTAGTGGGGCCCTGCGGGAGTACACCAGCCAGCCACAGTGTGGCCTTGAACCCTGGGCATCTGGAGGGGCAAGGAGACGATGCAGAAAGAGAGAGCAACAGTGTCACAAATACACAGTTGGCCTCCTTTATCTTGCTGATGAAACTTAAGCTTGGACAATGGTCTTCTTTTTGTGAGAGGCTATGGGCTTCAAGGTCGGTGGGACTCTCCTGAGGAAGTCCCTGCCCTTCTTCTGGATGCAGGCCATTCAGTGGATGACCCTCCAGCAGTGAACTGATGTTTCCTGGGGCACTGATAGGGTACCGGATGGGCGGGCAGCGCGCTGAGTTGTTGAGGAGGCAGGCTTTGCCTCTCTGTCTCCTGCAAAGCCTGCTCAGAGGCCAGTGGGCGTGCAGATCTGCCAGGAGACGGCCTCCACTCTGCCAGCACAGCGAGCCAGGCCTAGCAGCTCCCACTAAGATGAAGATCCAGCTCCCAAGAAGTCTAACTTGTCCTGAGGAGGCTAATCTTTCCCTTTCACTGGGTAGAGATGGGGTGAGCGGGCTTCTGCCGGGTGGTACTTCCCTCTCAGCTTGGAATCGAGATAAACAGCAGAGGGACATCTGCCAGAGGGGAGGAGGATGTAATACAAGCAGCTTAGGGACCTTCTACAACTCATCAGGGGCTTTGAGGTCTACACGGAAATCTTGACTGAATCGTTGGCCTTGCAATTGCCATCACGGATAGTACTCCTTAGCTCATGTCGTTTCTAGTACACGTTCCAGAGATGAAACGGATATCTTGCACGTATTCACATTTTCCTAGAACCACATCACTGACACTATGTGGACAGAAACCACTTCTATCTCGCTGGCTTTTTCCCCCCTCGTCTCTCTAGAGCTAAAAACTGAATGAATGAATCAATGAACAAATGGATTTACCTATCCTCTTGGTATTACGTTGTCTATGCTGATTGTCCATCTGTGTTACCGTCATTCTTTTGGGGAAGAAGAAGGTCCGTTTTACTTTATTCTGGGTCTAGGAGAAAGCTGTATCAAGGAACCACTTACTACAAATTATCTGGTAATAAGCAACTGGGCAAGAACGCTTAGAAATCTTAGTTGTAGATGACAGATAACCCTTTCCTCTAAAGCATCAACTCCTTTTGTTCTCTTGCTATATGAAAATGAAATGGAGATCACGTCGAGATAATAAATCGTATTTGCACAGAACTCTATCGTGCTGGGAAAGAACGCTCACCCATATCCTATGCATTTTATTTTTAGAGGATCTTCTCAGAAATGGAGCTAGCATTATAATCTGTTTTCCTACTAAAGGAGTGACAAGGCTCAGAGAGCTGTAGTGTAGTTGAGGGAGCAGATCTCTGATGAAACCAGAAGGGTAGGGCTCACCAATTATGATGTGCTACTTACTTTAACTGTGAAATCTGAATCTAGAATTCTGCATTTTGGCTCTCAGGCTACAGACTTCAGATTGCAGCCCAAACCACATTTGTCTGACTCCTACACCTCCCTCAGATCTCAATTCAAAAGCCTCTTCTTCAAGGAAGCCCTCCCTCTATGCAACAGGCTGGGTCAGTCTCCTTAGCATATGTTCTCACAGCGCCCGGCAGCTTCCTTACACGGTACTTAACACAGCTGTCTCTCATGAGCTTTTTTTGTGGCATTATTTGATGATCGTCCTGTCTCCTTGGCCAGAAAGCACATTGCTTGCCAAGACATTCCTGCAGCTTAGCACATAGTAAACATTCAATAAATACCATAGCATTAGTCAGTAAAGGAACCAATAAATGTTAAATTTTCAAAATGGAGTTTAAAGTTCTAGAAGGCATTCAGAGAAAGGTAAAATACAAATTTGTTTTCAGAGAATATGGATTGATGTTTATATTTCAGAAGAATTTTTTAAATTTAAATAAAGGTAGCAAAGAGGTAGATTTAGTTATGACTAAATTATGTTATTTTTACAATTATACATGTACACAGAAAGACTTTAAAACTTTTATTTTATTTTATAGAGAGGGAGAGTGAAAGTAGGGGAGAGGGGCAGAGGGAGAGAGAGAGAGAATCTTTTTTTTTTTTTTTAATTTATAACATTTCTTTTTAAATTTATTTTTGAGATACAGAGCGTGAGCAGGGGAAGGGCAAAGAGAGGGGGAGACACAGAATCCGAAGCAGGCTCCAGGCTCTGAGCTGTCAGCACAGAGCCCAACGGCAAGGCTTAAACTCACCAACCGTGAGATCATGACCTGAGCTGAAGTCCGACACTTAACCAACTGAGCCATCAGACGCCCTGAAGGAGAGAGAGAATCTTAAGCAGACTCACTCTCAGCGTGTAGCCCAAGGCGGGGCTCAATCCCGTGACCCTGGGTCATGACCTGAGTTGAAATCAAGAGTTGGATGCTCAACCAAGTGAGCCACCCAGGCACCCCTTTCTTAAAACATTTAAAAACATTTAAAACACTGCTTACCATCCATAAATCGGTGATACAATTCAAATTTATTTTTCAAAAACTTTGTTTTATGCTTTCTTTATAAAAGCACAAGTTAAAAGCTGCATTTCATTAATGTTTCCTCCCTAATAGCCTAAAAATCCTATATTTAAGAAAAAATATTTGATTCATGTATCTGCGGCAATATATTTTATTAAGCTGATGTTGAGCAAGGAAGAAAATGGCTAGGAAATTTCAAGATATAAAAATACTATCCTAGTATACATGAATTAAATTTATAGGAAACTTTATCCTACCTCCTACTTTTGAAAGTTTTATAGGACAGTAAGACGTTTAAAATTAAAAACAACAACAACAACAAAAGAACAACCATTGACTAATGAAGGAAAAGAAAGCCTACCGGTTTTTCCAACTCTGCTTGGTCCATTATAAAAACGAAGCACCACTTAATAGAAGTGAAGTGTAAGTCATTCAGGTATGGAAAAAAAAACAATAAACAAGAGGTAAAAACAAAGTATGTCGTATTAAAACTGTCCAAATTTTACTGTGGAAGATTATGGTTCATTTTCTTTCAGGCTAAGGACTGATAAAATATTTATAGAAAGATTATAATTGTCTTAATGGTTTTCATATGGACGTGTAATGTTGTGTTAAGATATCCATAGACGCAGAGAAAAGACCTTAATGGGCACTACAAAAATGGAAGAAAAAAAAAGGATTTAGGGGAAATTTTTTGAGAAAATTTTCTTTTTCTTTTTCCTTTTTTTTTTTTTTAAAGTAGTCTCCATGCCTAGTGTGATGCCCAATGCAGGGCTTGAACTCATGACCCTGAGATCAAGATCTGAGCTGAGATCAAGAGTCAGATGCTTAACTGACTAAGCCACCCAGCCACCTCCAAGACAATTTTCTTAATATTAAGACTCCAGTAATAGGTAAAAAGAGACTGAGATCTTTAAATAAGAGATTCAGAGCAAGCCCAGAGAACTGTTTAGGGAGAATAAAAAGGCATGGGGCTCAGGAGTGTTTCTAGAGTAAGAAATAAGCAAATCTATAGATCTCTGAAGAGTTGGTTTCCCTAAACAGGAGCCTCTTCCCTGGTAAGCTGTAATTTCCTACTCGCGTTGTTTCACTTAATCGTAGAATTTTACCTTAATCAAAAGTTCAGTAGACTTACTAAAATTCTTAAGTGTTTTGTTTAGGTGAATTCTGTTGTTACTATGATGCTGATTCACAGGAGTCTGACATAAATGATACATAAATGCTAGAAAATTGAGTTGAAAACACACTTCTCTTTTATATTCTTGTTCCCATAATAGAAGAATAGAAAATCCAGTCTGATGCCGCTGTGTTACTGACACTTCAAATAAGATTTAATTAGTTTCTCTGACAAAGCAGTAAATCTTTAAATTAAAGAGTTCAGGAGTGCTTAGCCCCATAAATTCTCTAAGGAAATTTAAATAGGAATAATAAGTTTTAAACACATCTTTCTTGGTGCTTTCTATGAGGCAGCCAATGTTGTTGGTCCTTGACAAATGGCAAGCATAAATACACCTTGAATCTCTAAAAGTGCGTTTCAGGCATTCAGTAAAATAAATCTCACGGTGTTAAGGAATTAGAAGTCAACTTCCAGAGAATGATATAGACAAAAATATCAACAAATGAATATTATATTCTTCTACAACGATAGCCAATATTTACTAAGTGCTTATGAAACACTATGGCCTGTTTTAAGTGCTTTACATGGACTGAATATTTCTTTAATCCTTCTATCAACCCTATGTACTTGGTCCTATTATAATTTCCATCTTATAGGTGACGAAGCAAGGACATAAACAGGTGACTTCCTAAGAATACACTGCTGGAGTTTGTCTGTAGCAAAAACTGGGGATATGCCAACTATATCCCCTTGGGCCTTTTCAATATAGTTCACACCGAGGCCTCACTTCTAACTGCCAAGGTCTGCTGCAACCCACTTTGTGTTATATGTAAGACAGGCCAGAATATCCAGAGCTAGAATCTGCACTGATGCCCTCCCAGGAGTCCTCAATCAATGACTGACGGCTGGGAGTTCGTGTAAAATGTCCTAGGTCCCTCACTCCTCAGGTAGGATAACTAAGAAACACAAGTAGTATATTGGCCACTAAGAGTTCCCAAGGGGCACTAAACTTGTGTTACACACAGTCATAACTTGCTTGAAAATTCATTATTTACCAGCTCTTTTCCCTCCCCTTTCTTACTGCCTCAATCTTTACTGGTGATTACTGGGATTACCTACCAAGTAAACTGTTTGCACTCATATCCTTTTCTTAGAGTCTGTTTCTGGGGAACCCAAACTAAAAGAGACAATTGAAACTAAAACAGTCTGGCCATAGAGTCTATGTGTTTAAGCAATACAATACATTGCTCGTTCTCCCCCCCCACCCCCCAGAATGGCGTATATTTTATAAAAAACTGTCTCGAGACATGGTAGGAGGAAGAATCTTTGTTTTCATTTGTCACCTTGCATCCCAACTTCTTGTCAAGAACCATGAAGGGTCTGAGATTTTACTCTGCTTGCCAGCAAACAAATTGGCATGCCATAGTTTGATGAAGGCTGGTGGAAGACACAAGATTCCCGGGTCAGACACAAAAGACTGTCTTACCCACGACAATAACAAGAGCTAGAGAATCCGGATTTGCACCAGGTCCCTGAGGTTCATTTCCCACTAGGCAACATGGACTAGCCCGGGTGGATAACTATGCGTGGTGGACTGTGTTATGGGAGAAAACCCCCGAGGTTAGAGAACCCCAGTCTTTCACAGGGGACAATAGCTATGCCTGCTCTTTGCTCCAGAGAGAGACGCTGTCTCCGTCTTTCAAGGCTGTTAGTTATACCAAAATCTTTGAAAAGAGAGTCCATAATAAAAGCAATCAATGCCTCACTCGAAAAGTACGCCAATATGTGAGAGATCCATGGAGGATTGCCTTCTGTGTTTTGAAATTTAAAAAAAAATGTTCACGGTTTCATCATACAATGAAACCACGATTATGTCTTCAACAGAAAATTGTAAAATAAGCAAATGACAACGTTAAAAAATTGTTTATTATGTTCGTTCTTGGTTTTTACATGTTTGTTATTCTGCTGTCGACTCATAAATACATTTTCCTTTGATGTCCACAATAATGCTGTCAGGTAAGTATTTTATAGCTGATGGGAAAATGGCTCAGAAGATAAGGAGCAGCTTCACTGGCACTCATCTAGTAAGTGGTGGAAACAAAAGTTAAACTGAGGACTTCTAACCCTAAACTGCCAAACATTTGACTCCTAGCGCCAGAGTACATGGTCAGCTATCCGGAACTTAAAAACCTAAAAGATTTAGTGGATCTCTTCATTTCTTCAATGCCACGCACACCCTTGCCAGAATTTGGGGAACGGTGTTGAAGACATGAGCTGGGGTCAAGGGAGAGGTGCAAGCAGAGGAGAGGGCATAAATATGTCCTTTTTTTTTTTTTAATGTTCAACTTCCCTTTTCTATATTCATGGGTTTTTTTTTTAAGTGGTTTGCACTGAGTCCCAGAAAAGTCGTGGGTTTGGAATTGAGCTGTGAAAAAAAAAAATTCCAGAATTATCAGAATGGTAGCATTTTAACTCAAACGGATGCAATCCATATTTATTTCAGAATTTCATGCATTTTTCCCACCAGGGAAACATGCACAATTTAAGCACATTCAAAAGCACAAGCTAATGGTAGATTGTTGGACATACTATTTACAGCATCGGGGTGCCATTGTTTATGACATATACGATGCCTGAAAAGAGTGCATAGATCAAATTCGACTACATCAAATTATAATTAAAGGGCGTTATGGAAATTTGTTCCTTAAAGGAATCTTACAGTGAATCCATTTTGTAAAAACAACAACTGCTCTTAGAGAGACATTATGATTAGTGGCAAAAGCCTTGGCCAAAGAGTAGAAATTCTGGGATTCTAGTGCTACTGACCCTTTGTGTCATATGTAACAAGGGGTGGGGAAATTGAGCTAGATAATCCCTAAGCGTCTCCAATTCAGATTTCCCTTTCACAGAGCACAGTGACTCAGACAAATGTGGTTTGACTCTCAGCTGTTCTGCTTGCTGGATATGCACTCTCCTGCAAGTTAGGGAAACTTCTTACACTTTTTCCTAACCTGTAAAGTAAGTATGGTAACGCATACCTCAAACAATACTGATGAGTGTTAAATTAATTTAGGTAACACTTATTAAACACCTTGCACAGTGCCTGGAACATACTAGGCACTCAATAATCTCAATTAATATCATTGTTAATTCTACATTTTCATGTGTCAAATTCACTTCCTGTGGGACCTCTTGAACTGTTCTTTTAACTAAAATCTGATTATAACTAACGTAATCTGCACATTCATGTTTTTTCCAACATCTGATTGTAGTTTTTCAAATCAACCATAAAGTTGAAAAAAACTCTCCAGTGAGTATCCGTAGCGCCACCACCTAGATCACATAATTAACATGTCACTAGAGTGTTCTCACATATCTGTCTACCCATTCCTTTAGCCATCCAACAAATCTTTTTAATGCATTTCAAATGCAGTGGAAAACATCAGTATACTTCTCTCCTAAACATATTAGTCTGTACATTGTTAAATAGAGTCCAGGATTTGCTTGTGGATCTTTTTCTTTTCCATAATTTGCAGTAAAATTTAACATACAATGAAAATATTCATTTTTTAAATATTTTGGGGTGATTTAAATATTCCAATTTGACTCTGATGGTGACTTCAAAATTCAAAATCGAATCACCAATTATATTGTCTATAGCCTGGAACATAATGCATTGAAAGGCCTTTAAAATCCTGGTGTGTCCACCCGAAAAACAAACAACCCAGTGAAGAAATGGGCAGAAAACATGAACAGACACTTCTCTAAAGAAGACATCCTGATGGCCAATATGCACATGAAAAGATGCTCAACGTCGCTCCTCATCAGGGAAATACAAATCAAAACCACACTCAGATATCTCCTCACGCCAGTCAGAGTGGCCCAAATGAACAAATCAGGAGACTAGAGATGCTGGCGAGGATGTGGAGAAACGGCAACCCTCTTGCACTGTTGGTGGGAATGCAAACTGGTGCAGCCACTTTAGAAAACAGTGTGGAGGTTCCTTAAAAAATTAAAAATAGACCTACTCTATGACCCAGCTGTAGCACTGCTAGGAATTTACCCAAGGGATACAGGAGTACTGATGCATAGGGGCACTTGTACCCCAATGTTTATAGCAGCACTCTCAACAATCGCCAAATTATGGAAAGAGCCTAAATGTCCATCAACTGATGAATGGATAAAGAAATTGTGGTTTATATACACAATGGAGTACTATGTGGCAATGAGAAAGAATGAAATCTGGCCCTTTGTAGCAACGTGGATGGAACTGGAGAGTGTTCTGCTAAGTGAAATAAGCCATACAGAGAAAGACAGATACCATATGGTTTCACTCTTATGTGGATCCTGAGAAACTTAACAGAAACCCATGGGGGAGGGGAAGAAAAAAAAAAGAGGTTAGAGTGGGAGAGAGCCAAAGCATAAGAGACTCTTAAAAACTGAGAACAAACTGAGGGTTGATGGGGGGGGGGGGTGGTGGGAGGGAGGGGAGGGTGGGTGATGGGTATTGAGGAGGGCACCTTTTGGGATGAGCACTGGGTGTTGTATGGAAACCAATTTGACAATAAATTTCATATATTGAAAAAAATAAAAATAAAAAAATAATAAAAAAAATAAAATAAAATCCTGGTGTGTCAAAGGGCAATCGTACCTTATAAAGTCAGCTGAACTATATCAAGTTTCTCTTTGATGTGGGTGGGCATCACCCAATCCATTGAGGGCCAGAATAGAACAAAAAGGTAGAGGAAGAAGGAATTTACTCTCTCCTGTGGGTGGGCTATTCATTTTCTACTGCCCTTGTGTATTGCCCTCCTGGTTATTGGGTCTTTAGATTCAAAATGAATTATATCACCGGTTTTCCTGTTCTCCAACCTACAGATAGCAGATTGTGAGACTTCTTGGCCTCCATATATGATGAATCAATTGTTTATTATCTATCTATCTATCATCTATCTATCTATCTACATATCTACCTCTATCTTCCCAGTTTCTATTGGTTCTGTTTCTCTGGCAAACCCTGATTAATATCACCTGATTCTCAGGTTCTTGTCATTCAATGTTTTGCTGTACATTGTACCACACATTGAGAGTTTTTTCAAAGCAGGGGGTGATCCTGCAGGTGGTCAGGAACATGGGCATTGCAGCCACACACACTTCCCATCAGGGTTCTGTCACCTGCTAATTATGTGATCCCGGGCAAACCACATCACCTCTCCCAAGCTATGAGTAGTATTACAGTTTGGGGTCATCACTTAAAACTGCAAAAGGTAGTTTGTCAGTCTTAGGCATAGATTGGCCATTTCGTGTCATTCAACAATACCCGCTTAGTGCCCTTCAGGTGTAGAGCTCTCAGAGTGATACCGAAAATTACTATTTTTTAGTTCCTCAACTTTTAGAATCTTTATCCTACTCTCCTATGTGGAACAGAGTGTTTGAAATAGATGATTCAGCATAAAAATAATGTAGTTGTGAAATGTGCAGACGCTAGAATTAGCAAAGCTGAAATTAGATATAAGAGCTTGGATCCCTCTCTCACAATTTACGTATGTGGCCACCTTAGACAAATTACTTAATCTCTCTCAGATATGACAAGTTACTTCGTCTCAGTCAGATAGGACTTTCTGATCTATAAGATGAGGAAAACAATAAAATGAGAGCAGACATTTACTAAGTGCTTGTTATTTACAAGGTGCTAAGGGCACTTAATATTTCTTAATTCATTGAATTCTCACACGATCTCATGAGGTAGGAAACGACAGGACCACCCAGGTCATTCAGCTAATTAGTACGGAGGCTGGGTCCAATCCAGAGGTCCTCATCCCTGGCATGGGACAGAATTTCTAGAAAGACAAACCGAGCAAAACTGAGGAGCGGAACAGGCATGTAATAAATGCTCAATGGTAGCCCTCCTTTCCTCTGCAAAAGTGTATCCAAATAAGAACACCCAGAAACTCTACTTTAGATATTTCTTTTTTTTACTTTTAGGAACTTAGTGAATGTAAAAAGAAAGGCAGTAAATAGATCTGACCTAAAATACTAACTTCTATTCCCAAAGAGAAGTTTCCTTGTTACACCATCTCTTTGCATCTTTGGGAGACAGATGCATCTTTACTATCAAACAGTGAAGATGGGATCAAGAGCTTGAAAGCTTCCAGAATGATCAACAAACACTTCTGCATCAAGTACAAACATTTCTGAGCTAAAAATCCCAATACAAAACCTCACATACCTACTCATTCCCTTGAGGAAGGTCTAAAATGAGCCTAAGGTCAGATTTCATTCTTGGGAGATGTCATTATTATTTCCATTGGAACACGGAGAGGAGCCAACCTTTTGGTCACAAGCAGGAAGTGGAGAGAAGGTTCCCAGGACCCCCCTCAAGAGAAGAGGAGCTCCCAGAAGTTCACACAGGCTCCTCTCCTTAGAGTTTTAATTTGATGCTTTCTGTCCCATCTATTGACTCATCTAGGGCACGAATTTGAAACTATTGGTCACATTATCTTTCCATGTGCTTTACATAGAGATGCTTGTCCTGTTGGGAATACAGGCAAAATGGTAAAGCAGTTGGTTTTCCCTTTTTAAAGATCCTGCCCGTGTAGGAAATCTGCCTGTTTCCAGGTACACCTCATTTCTATGATTAATAACAATAATAATTAAATAATTAAATAATTAAATAATAATTAAGAATTAATGCTAAGGTGTTGGAGGCTTGATGTGGTCTTCTTCCCACAGCATTTACTTTTGAAAAGACCTCAGAGCCTAATGCTTTATCCAGTAGTGGAACTGTTGGCTTTGGGGCTCAGAGTGTTATGGGGTCCAGAGAGAAAACACGGTGCCTCTCACACCATATCCCATATCTAACTATCTTGCCCACCTAAGCAGATGGCTAGTTTAATCCCTCTGTGTTGTTGTGCATTTGGCTGGCTTCATTTTATTTTTAGAGGGGAGAGTTTGGAGGGTAAAGGGGCCTCTTTATCGCCTATCAGATTGCCTTATGTGGGCAATCACCTCATCCTCATTTGCCTGTGGGTATCCTTGTCTATAGATCTCATGAAAGCAGGGAGCAAAGAATAAGGTGTCTCCAGCATCTCTGAAAGTGAAGCTTACAGTCCCTGAAAGGAGTGTGCAGGTGACCGTGTAAATGTGCATGCCCGTGGTATCTTCTTGAAACAAGCTGCACCTTTCTGCGGGTCCCTTGCTGTGACATGCTTCTCTTTGATATCCTTATCTGTGTTTGAGAGCTATACTTTCAGTGTATTTCGGAGCCTGAGCCCCCTTCATTAGCCAAACACTCTATTATTCACACACACACACACACACACACACACACACCACTTCTCACTATAGTTCCTCAAATTCATTAATTTCCATCTAAAATCTCCTCAGAGATCAATAAATGTACTCTGTACCAATGGGTGGTAGTAATCGACTCCCAATATCTATTCTACCCCAGTGATTAGTATAAATTCCACCCCCCCCACACCCACCCCACCCCCGCCACTGTGTGGGTTAAAATAAACTTGTAACTTAGTTCTGGCCAGTGAGCTATAGAAGAGTCTCCTGGGCTGCTTCTGGGAATAGTTTCATAGCTGGTAACATACAGCCCTAAAAAAGAGCCAGTCTCTTTTCTTCTTCTAGTCCGGACTTTGTGTCTGGTGAAGTAATACTCATAACGACTACAGTCGTCTCCCCCTGCCCAACATCAGCGTCATGAAAATTGCCACAAAGCTGGGACAGAGCCCTGATGGGCCATCCCTGGAACCCATACTAACTCTGAACTTCTTTTATGTGCAATAATAGATTCGATCATTGCTTATGCCAAGTCGAGTTAGGGTTTCTGATACTTGAAGCAGAAAGCCATTTAGCTAATTCAGACGCACTATGTTTGTGAACAATTTTAGTTGTTAACAGTCATCTAATTTCATGTATTTCCTCAGATGCTCATCCACTTGATTGCGCTGATGTAACCATATGATCATTGCGAATATTGAGTTCAAACTACATGCCAGGTATTGATATAAAGGAGAGTCCACTGGCTTGCTTTAAAAGTGATGTTGCTCACATTCCGTTAGTTTGTAATCCTTCCCTCTTCCTACCCATAGTCATTTACTACCATATCTCACTGGTTGGTGTAATGTTAGGTGATAGCTTTGTGAATTCACTAAAAGCTGATAGTGAATGAGTTGATCCAATAAGAGCCACATGGACCATTTCTTTGGCTTCTAAAAGTCTGGACACAATTATGGAAAGAAGAGTCTTCTTATCAGTAGACATAAAAATATTGCAGATAATATAACATCATACTATGATCAAAGTCTTAAGGATAAATTTAATTTGTCATGTACTTAACATTGACTTGAGACTCATCATTTTGTGTACGAGACAGGTGTGTATGTATGAGACACGTGACGTGGCAGTGAGGAAGGGAATACAGAAGCACAAATGGCAAATTGGACCATATATGATTTATATACCCAAATTTCATAATTTGTATCCTTTAGTGAGAAAGAACACGGCATAAGACAGATCAGGAGAAGTGATAGTTGGGATACATCGCTTTGTGCGCTTATCATTAAAAGTCCCTTATCTAACCTTAAAATAAGCATAGCAGCTTTAAAGTTTTAATCCTAGAATTGAGGTCAAACCGCATCTCAGTCAAGTACAGAGAGGGCGTCTTAACGATTTAAAGCTCGTTGAAGACGTTGACCTGGTTTGAAGGTCAAACCATCATTGCTTTTTCTTTCTGTTTGTTTTCCGGGGCCTTGCTGCTCCTGAGTTTGTCCAGAGGACAGATAATTTGGGAACCTCCTCCCTGGACAAGAGAAAGCTGGCGAGTTGGCCAAAAGAAGGGAAAGCTGCGGGGAAGATGAGTGCGGATTGGGAAACGGTGTGACTGACGGGGGGGGGGGGGGGGGGGGGGGGGGGGAGATACAGGCACCAGATATGGATAACGGGGAGGCCATCATGTAGGGGGTGATGGGGCTGGGCCCTGGAGAAGAGATGGAGCCAACTGGGTATGGTGGTGGCTAGACGAATGCAGGTGTACCTGTAAACCCCGTCATTCACCAAACCTAGACCAAAGAGTCAAAACTGGGATTAGCGATGAACCATAAAAGAATTGCTAATACTCCCTGGGTTCAAACTACGTGGCCGCTGTTGTATAAAATACTTTATCTACAGTACTTCATTTGATCTTCACATTAGCCTCGTGAGGTTGGCACTACTAACGACCTCATCTTACCACTGAGAATCCATGGGACTCATTTGATAGGCGGCAGAGCTCAGGTTAGAATCCAGGTGGTTCTACTTCAGAGCTGACACTCTGACCCATGGTGCTGTATTATCTCACGGTTTCAAATACTGGCAATATGCAGGCTCTGCGAGTGTATTTGACGGTTTTCATGAGAGTTAGACAAGACCAAAGAACCCCGGCCGCCACCCAGAGAAACCCAGCCCCGTAGCTTCACAGCTTAGAGGGCAGTGGCATCTTTGATAAGGAAACAGGAGCTCCTTCCTTCGGGTAATGATGGCACTCACCGGGACACGTGCCTTGGATATCAGCTTCCATTTACATCCTCAGCAAAGCACCTTCGTTTGGTGCACAGATTCCACAACTACATGAGGGGGCTTTAAAAAAAAAATTAGTGTATAGGTCTATTTGACTTCGTCAAGCAAGAGTTTTTGTTTGCAAGCAATCTACACGGATCTTGTTGGCCTCTCCAGATCTATTCTCCACCCTTCTTCACTCTGCTCTGCGCCTTGGACGGCTGGTCTTTATGGGCTCCACCAATGGGCTGCCTTGCCTTCTGGCTTCCAGGTGAGTTCATCGAATGGAAGCCACCAGCCAGAAGTCCAGGGGAAAGAGGAGACTGAGTCTGCGGTGTCTTTTCCTATGGCTCTCTCCCTACCGAGTCCGTACCTTGGGTCCTCTCCCGGGGCCTCAGCTTGTTAGGCAGTTCCCTCCCATAGCTACAGAGAGAATCCTCTCTCCAGTCCGGTGGCCACTTCTTCCCTTAGCCCTTCTCACCCAGAAGGGCTGCAGGGTTCCTGACTGCTGCTAATCCCGAGATGCTTCATCAGCCCTCGATCACTCGCTGTCTCTGCCCACACTTCTGTAAATAGTCCCTGAATTAAACTCGCCTCAATTTCCCTGTTCGACTGAGCCATCTGTTTCCTGTCAGGACCCTGACTGATACGCAGCGGAAACAAATTTTGACTATTTTAAGCAAATATGGAATTTGGGGGAGGCGTGTTTGGAGTCACAGAAACGAAGGGAGGCGGTAAAAAAAACAAATGAATAAACATACAAAAGGCAGCAACAGAGCCATAAATACCAAGGACGAACCCGTGGTTGCCAAAGCGCGGGGGAGGGTGAGGGCTGGGCAAATGGGTGAAGGGGAGTAGGAGACACGGGCCTCCAGCTCAAGTGAGTAAGTCATGGGGATAAAAGGTGCCACACGTGGAGTAGAGTCAATGATACTGTAATAATAGCGTTTTATGGTGACGGACGGTAGCACACTTGTGGTGAGTACGGTGTAACCTAGAGACTTGTTAAATCAATCACTATGTGGTGCACTGGAAGCTCGTGTGACATTGTGTGTTATACTTAAACTTAAAAATGTATAATAATGAGAATAAAGACATGAGGGAAGGTGGGAGGACCAGGGCTGGAAAATGAGCAGGAACCAGGGGACTGGTGAAAAGCCGAAGAGCAGGAAAGACAATGAGTCATGCAGCAGGAAGAGCCAGGCCACCTGCCACTGCCCGCATGCTCACCAACTGTCCCTGTGTTCTTCAGTCACCTACTCAAGAGTTTCTGGGAGAGACGGTCTGACTGCTGGGTGTACATTATATATCCCCAGGCCGAGCTGGGAAGCGGAGAAGTGTGATCGGGCCTTTAGGCCGTTGTGGCAGGAAGTGAACAGTACCACCGACTAAGACCCCACCTAATGGGCGAATCCTTGGAAACAAGAAATCAGGAAGGTAATAGAAAGCAACCGCCCTCCCCCAAAAGGACACACAACATTACAAAAATTAATTTAAAACATGTGGCAGTGGCTTGACAATCCAAGCATCTAAAGCAACTTTTCCCAAAGGATAAAGGTTCATGTGGAGATAGGCCACCCTCAACAAGGATTTCAGGAGTAGAGAAATACTATTTC
The DNA here is from genome assembly GCF_027475565.1 of Acinonyx jubatus. NCBI lineage: Eukaryota > Metazoa > Chordata > Mammalia > Carnivora > Felidae > Acinonyx > Acinonyx jubatus. The sequence goes on along the minus strand of NC_069381.1, from coordinate 204,497,593 downwards.
TAAAGGTCTCATAAAAGCAAATTCTTTAAAAGACTTTCAGCTGGATTAGAAATACAGTTGCTGCTGAGGTGCCTGGGTGGCTCAGTCTGTTGAGGGTCCGAATCTTGATTTCGGCTCAGGTCACGATCTCAGGATTGTGGGATCAAGCCCCAAGTTAGGCACCGTGCTGAGCATGGAGCCTGCTTGGAATTCTTTCTTTCTCTCTCTCTTTCTCTCTCTCTCCTTCTGCCCCTCCCCTGCTCATGCTCTCAATCTCTCAAAGGAAAGAAAGAAAGAAAGAAAGAAAGAAAGAAAGAAAGAAAGAAAGAAAGAAAGAAGAAAGTTAGTTAGTTGCTGGTTTCATCTTAACAAGATGTCCATGTCCCCTTTCTCAAAATTGCCCATTGATGGGGCACCTGGGTGGCTCAGTCAGTTAAGCATCCGACTTCAACTCAGGTCATGAACTCACGGGTTCGTGGGTTTGAGCCCTGCGTCGGGCTCTGTGCTGACAGCTCAGAGCCTGGAGCCTGCTTCGGATTCTGTGTCTCCCTCTCTCTCTGCCCCTCCCCTGCTTGCATTCTCTCTCTCTCAAAAGTAAATAAACATTAAAATAAAATTCTTTAAAAATTGCCCATTGATTGGCTCTTCTGCCCAATCCCCAGCCACTCAACAAGCAGAAGATTCAGAAACCAGTAATTTCAAATCAACGTGTCTCTAGGAATTAATTCATGATATCAGTTTGCAGCTAGAAATTGGCCCCACCATTTTTTCTTAGTCTTTTAGTTTATTCTTCACCTCTACGAGCACTCTTTTGCTTTATCCATATTTTGATTTTTACTAGTTCAAGATACAGTAAAGAATACAGTGTAACAATGAACTAAAGAAACTTTTTGAAGAGGTCTGAAAGTGCCATCTTATTACATTTGTTGACTGTTGACTATTGTATTTATAATTCACACGATTACTACATCTAGCATAAAATTTAAACTATTTATTTTTATAGCTCTTTGGAACCATGCTTTATGATCTCAACTCCAAAACTAACCTACTTCACAAAGAACTGATGAGTTATAAAATTCAACATATACTTTCCTCATCATGAAGAAATACATATTCATAATTGTCCCCTGGAGGTTTCTTGACACAGTTACTGCTATGAGTGAGAGCAAATTCCTTTTCCTCAAAATAAATTCTTTTTCTTCGAAATAAAATCACAAAATTACATGCACTGCCCACACCTGTAATTTTCAATCGAGAATTCATAATCCATTAAATTCGGTTGTATGGATAGATATTTTCATTCCAAAATATTAACTTACTTGATAAATGGGGAATAGACACAACATTGTCCAGGCTAAGTGGAAAGTTTCCAGAGCTTCCAGTGAGAGGATTTTATTTAGCATGACGTGATGAAAAATGGAGATGGGTTTTTATGATATAACAGATATTTAAGACTTTTTTTTAAATTCATGGTGTAACTTGTCTCATATGCTCTCACATCTCATGTGATTCTTATTTGGAAAATAGAAAGGACATAGTGGGAAACATACACAGAATGAACCTGCAGCTTTCATATATGTTAGTGTCTGTGTCTGTGTTCTCAATGGGATACTCCTATAACACATCCTCTTATAAGGCACATATGAATGCTACTACTCTAAATACGTACAAACCTAATGGACTACAAGGAGACAAGGAAGAAAGCAGAGCTAGCCCTTATCTCCAAAGAAGTGATAACATCTATAGATCTTCCCCTTCCCATTTGAAAATACATCTTTCCCTGGTCTATTCAAAACCCTAGAACTGGTCTTTCTAATTGAATTGGTAGGCTGTCAGCTGTTTTAATAACGAGTATCTCCACAGTCAAAACAGGTCTGATACAGTGATTAAAGTGGGTTGGTATCCTGGCTACCTAGAAACTCATGGTCAAGAAGAGGGCCATTCCCTGTCACCGGTTTCTCACAGTCTGTGCCATTGTTTTAGACAGGGATGTCAAAAAGGGGCTGGCCCACTCAGCCTCCTGGGTTCTCTGACTGCACGTGGTCCATACGAATAAATGGAAATGGGGCCACTATTCTCCTGTGTCAGGACATGGTCAGCATAAGTAAGAATACCAAACGGCAGGCACGCAGCATCTAGCGAGTTCCTATCCCAGGACTGCTTTCTCTGCTAGATCAGGTGGCAGTTGGCAGAAAAACTAATATTTTGTAAGTTCATTTGCTATTTGCAAATCAGGGAATACCACTGGGTACAGAAGAATACCTGCTTTAGCGAATATTTCATACTCATGCTGCTTTAGAGAATATTTCATACTCATTTTGAGATTGCTGGGTTTTTTTTTTTTCTTTTGAGGATTCTAAACCGTGTTTTATAGATAGGCAGTTTGTAAGTTTGAACCAAACTTTTGTCCTGAATGAGTCATGATGGAATACTAAAACAGGGGATGTGTGATGGAAATTGATATTTGGAACGTTGGAGTCTCGCCTCATATCTTCCCTCTAAGGATGTGCTAAATCCCATTTTCAGAGGGCTTGGCTTGATTCACGGATTCCAAGACCTATAGAAAAGGCTTTATGATAATAAAGTGCTTTTGCTTAATCTGATGCATTTTTCTCCAGTCTTTTCCTCTTTATCTTCAACGGGTTGCTTCTGAGGAAACTTCTAGATGCATCCTGTTTTCTGTCCGTCACTATTTCAGATCATAAAGCACCTATTTCCTATGTTCCCATACAAGTCTTCCAAGTAATTTGGGACATTTGTCCATAAGCAAGAAGGCGAGATTCCAGGTACCCTGACAGGAGAGATTGCTGGTTTTCTAACAAAGAAAATCTCTGATTTCTGGACTGCAGTGTATAGGAAGTTATTGCCAAATCCTACTTGGGTCTGTGGTTTCCAAATTTTGAGATGTGGAAAAGAGTGTACGTTCTGTGTTGGCAGGTCTCGTCTGTCTTATTCACCTTTAGTGCCTGACATATAGCAGCCTTAAATAAGTATTTCTTGAATGAGTGAATGAATAAATGAACAAATAAGTTAGCAGTAATGTCAGTGGCATATTCGTTTTGAAGGGTTTTTCGTGGCCTAACAAAAAGATGCCGTTGATAGTGGTTCTTTTAAAATGCAGCCAAATTTTGCTTAGGCAAAACCAACATATGAAAATGTGGGTTCACAAAACAAATACTGTAAATTAAAGGGTGATGATATGCTTCACAATTACATGGAAACATGCCTTAATTCAGAAGGTTCCTAAATGCTGGCCCATGATATTTTCTCAGGCTCATGATGAAATAAGAAAAACCGGGTCAATGTATCATTCTTCATTAGGCTAAGTTAATCAATTTAAAGAACTGTCCTTCATTCAAAAATTACCTTCTCCTGTTTCTGTGGTTAAAATACTTTAAAAAATACTTTTAAAAATTAGATAACGGGGCTAGTCTATGCTAGTTACTCCTTTCTAATGCCCTACTTGCCAAAATAAAGTTGCCAAATCCTATATTAGCTCCTCAGCTTTTTGAAAAATATCTTATTGGTTTGTGAAATCCAAGTGTTGAAGACTGGCTCATCCAGAGGCGCCTGGGTGGCTCAGTCAGTTGAGCGACCAACTCTGGATTTCGGCCCAGGTCATGATCTCACAGTTCGTGAGTTTGAGACCCGTGTTGGGTTGTGTCAGCACAGAGCCTGCTGGGGATTCTTTCTCCCTCTCTCTGCCTCTACCCTACGTGCTCTGTCTCTTTCTCGGAAATAAATAAACTTAAAAAAAATTAAATAAAACAATACTCATTTAAAAAGCATGCAAGTATTTTTTTTTTTGAAACCTACATATTGAATAAGGGAAGATAGCACACCCTTGGCCTTAATTACCCATGATAATAATAGCCAACAGGTGTTGAGTGGCTACTCTGTGCTGAGCACTGCTCTCAGGGCTTTTAAAAATGTGTTAATCATCTAAATTTCACAGTAGCCCAAGAAGGAAGTATTATTTTTATCCCGATTTACAGATGAGGACTCTTTCCCCAAAAGACACAAAATATAGCTAGTAAAGTGGTAGTGCTGGCTCTAGGACTTACAGTCTTAAATTACAAAGAAACTGGGCCAAATGACAGTGCAACCAAGAGAAAACATCAGTTGTTATTATATTCTAATGACTATGGAAATAGAGGTCCAATCAACATACAGATTATAAACTCCTATCCAAGACTCCTATTATCTTATATTTAAATCAGAGCCCTTCCCAATCTTACCTTATCAACCCAGTTCTTGATGACCTATTTTTAGCTTCAGTATTTACAGAGGTGTTGCATCAAGCAATATCCTTAATTTTTGAACTCAAGTTTTAATTAGTAAATACCAGAAAACAAAGCAAGAAAATATATTTTCAAAGGGGCCTTCATCTGAACAGTGGATGAAAGCACAACATTCCTAAATTTAGTCATCACAATTAAGTTAACTTAGGGCAAATTCAACCTTATAGCACACAAATTAAAAAGTATATTTCTGTTTCCTTATCTTAAAAGAGTATACAAACCAGTTTCCAAATGCTATAAAAAGTATTAAAAGCCTAACTTATAAAAGGTATCAAAAAGTATTAAGTGAATGAAGTATTAAACCCTCAGCCTCCAAATGTAGACACCCATCCCAATAATAGGTTCTTATTTAAAAGGAGATTGCAAAGTTTAGGGAAAACTCATACATTACTCTGCTGTCAGAAGTCTAAATATAATATTAATTTGGGTAAAGACAGAAGTTAGGAAGTAAAATTCATAATAAATAAACGATAAAAAGCAAAACTGATGAATCCAACTAGACCTTTGACTACAATAACTCCCCAAATTACAGAAAACTGGAATAAAGGACAATAATTTTGTTTTTCAAAGCCGACAATCCTCTTTGGTAATGGTAAAAATGATTTGGCAGGTTAAGGCCGGTTTCTATCATCCTATCGCCTATTTTTCACCACTTACCAAAATATTGCACTACATCAAGGGAGTTGTCACTTTATTTCAATGATAATGAAAAAAGAGGTTTTAACGCTATTAAGTCCTGGGTTCCCCTAGGAAGTATCAATGAATCAAGAGGCCCTGGAACTTTTGGAGTTCAGGGAAATTTTATGGATTAACCATCTCGCATCCCTCAGGGCTGAGAAGTGGGGTCGGCGCATCCAAACACAATACCTCCTAAGGCATACAGGCCTCTAATTTCTAACACTACAGGTGACTCCTGCACAAACTCTTCTTTCAACTTTCTGGCTTCTGCTCAAGTACACCTCCCTAGTCCACATGCCCTAGAAAAGCACAGGAACCAGTTCCAGGACTTGGTTATCCACCTGGCACCCCTACGCTCCTCCCCGAGACTACCATCCGGCGGCCCCGGCCCCGCCCAACCCAGGTCCGGCCCCGGCCCGGCCCGTCGCAGCCCTGCCCAGCCCAGTAAGACCCAGCCCACTACAGTCCCGCTCCGGCTCTCTGAACCTCCCCCGCCCACTTCGTTCACGTGACCACGACCCCCCCCACCCCCCCGCTCCGCGCTCCACCAATTAGCAACCACCCCTGTCCATAGCCCAGTCCGCGACATTCCCCTTTCAAAAAGGCAGCTTTCTCCTCCCGCCGTCAGCCCCGCCCCTTCCCCTACCTCCCCGTCCTGCTGGTCCCTCCCACTTCTCTAAGTCCCCGGCCCCTTCCTCCCCTCCCGTTGACCCCTCCCGCTCCCAAGCTTCGCCCCGCCCCACCCGGGGCCGCGCGCTCGCCCTCTTCTCGCGAGATCTGAGCGTCCCCGCCGCGGCCGCCCGCCTCCCCCTCCCGTCCTCCCACCCCCCTCCCCCCAATCTCTCCACTCTCCGGCTCTCCTCCCTCCCTCCTCCCCCCTCCACCCTCTGGGCCGGATCTCGTCTCGCTGAGGCGGAGGAGGAGAAGGAGGAGGAGGACGTTCGGCCTGCGCAGTGAGATGTTTGTCCGTCGCCGCCGCCGCCGCCATCGCGGAGGAGCGCGATAAAGGGAGCCGAGCCGGGCGTGAGGGGGACCCCGCGGAGCCGCCGCGCCAGCGCAGCCCCCCCCTCAGCCGAGCCCGAGCCGCCGGAGCCCGAGCCGCCGCCGCCCCCGCCGCGGCCGCCCAGGGGCCGGCCAGCTCCTCAGCCCAGCCCGGGGTCCGCGCCGCCGCCCCCAGCGTAGCCCCTCGCCTGCCCGCCCGCCTTAAATGTGACACCGGCGCCTCGGAGTGCGACCCGAAGCCGCCGCCGGGGAGGGGACGAGCACCATGTCGAATCTGAGCAAAGGCACGGGCAGCCGGAAGGACACCAAGATGCGGATCCGGGCCTTTCCGGTGAGTCTCTCGTCGGCGCCTGGGACCCCGGGGCCGGGGGCCCGGCGGAGAGCCGCACGCGAGGCCCGGGCTGAACTCCCCCCAACAGGCCGCAGGCCCGGCCTCCCCTCCCCCACGCCGCCGGCCGCGGGGCGCGAGCCTTCCCGGCAACGGGGCGGCGCGGGGCCCCTGCGCGGCCGCCCTCCCGGGCCGTTCCCCGCGCCCGGCGCCGCGCACCCAGCCGGGGGCTGCTCCTTCAGCCGAGCCGCGGGCGGCGGCCGCGGCCGGGGCCCCTTGGCACCTTCCCACGTCCCTGGGGGTGTAGGCCCGGCCCCTGGCGCTCCCCTCCCGGCGCGCTTCCCGGGACCACCGGACCCGCAGGGACGGGGACCGTGGAAGTCCTCCGTGTGTGGGGCGTGCGTGTAACTTTTCACGTGTGGGCTCGCTGCCGTTTCACAAATCCCCTGGCCTCAAAGATGGCCAACCAAGACCTGTCGGATGATGAAGGGGACTGTCCTCTCCCTCTCCCTTCCTCTCCTCGGGGAGGCTTTTGCCACCGACCTGCCCCCCGACGCAGTGACAGTGGTTCCACGTAACGCTCGCTAGTTGTGGACTAACAACATCAGGTGTATTGATAGCGTCTTTCGTCCACAGGCTGCCGAAGCACTTTACAAACTCTCTTGCGCAGGAATTGCCTCGCCACTCGTAGGAGGGTCAAGGGGAAGCCAGAGAAAACGCACTGGACAGTTGTTTCGCCCCTTCTTTAGCCTTGGAAGCCCAAAAGAACGAGTAGTCACCGCCCCGAGTTGCTCGTCTCTGTAGGTTTTAGTGACCGCCAACGGGTTCTGCCTAGAAACTTTTCTTTCTGAGCCTTACGTTGCGTTACAGGCGCTTGCAGCGTTCAGTATACGGGGTATAACTTTGGATGTCAGATCTGATCCAGGTAGCCAATGGCAAGCAATTAAAATGTACTGTTGTAACAGAAACTGGACATACTTGCTCATGTCGCTACAGTAACAGGTCTACGTCAAGATAGACAAACTAGCAATTGGACGGAAGATTGTAAAGCACCAAAACTGGAGAAAGATCTCCAGTGTCTTAGCATCATAGACCCGTAACTTGCGAAGGGGGAAAGGTGTGGTTTGTATGTGCTTCTTAGAGCATGCTTTTGCACAAGGGCAATTTGCAGTGAGGGGAGACTTACTAATACAGTTGTCCCAATTGAGTAAGAAGCCCACCCAGAGAACTTGAGGACTGCTCTAAATTCTTAAAACGTTTAAGAAAAAAAAAATGGACCTGATGCAGAGTTCTGAAATTGTACTAACCTGAGTGGTGATGTCACTGCATAGAGACTCCAGGCTTTATGTAAAGATAGGATATGCTCAGGAAAATTGAGTGTTTTGATACACCAATTAAAGGGATTTTGAGTTTTTGAAGTTTTTTCCCCCCAGTAAATACGAGAAAGAAAAAGAAAGTGAGAAATGTTGACAGAAGAGAACTCATGAAGTCGATCAGCATGTTTTCCCTTATAATGAAGTGAGCTGGGTTTGTAATGGGTTAGGTAGTGTTTTGCTACTAAATCAGTTGTGAACACTTTTAGCAGAACTTAGAATTAAAAAGAATCTTAAATAGTTTTATACAGTAAGTTTTCTAGGAAAATTTGCTATTCTTGAAGTCTTGAGTTCTTCTAAATCAGATTTGTTAGTAAAATCTGTAATAGCTCACGTTTGACGTTAACTCGTTTTTGTTAATACTGTGAGTAACCACTTGTACTTTTAAGTGTGATCAGTTTTTTCGTCTCTTTAGGTTTACCCGTTCCTACCTGGTCTTCATTCCCTCATTCATTCAATAAATACTACTGTGTGCCAGACACTGTTCTAGGGGCTTGGAATATGTCAGTATAGCTTGAAGAATCAAGACCCCTTCTTTCTGGATGTTGTGTTATTGGAAGAGGCAGGAGAGAATTTCATTATTCCTTCAGCAGAGGACTATAATATATGATATGTTAGCGCTGAGTACCAAAACCGATTTTTTTTTTTTTTTTTAAGTAGTGTTATGGTTGTGATCTCATTTGGACCTTTTCTGTCCATAACTTGTTGCCATCTAAGATTTTCTAAAATCCTTTATTGAAGTTTGTAAATGACAGGTGTTTGATATTCAGTGGTTTAATACCTGCTAATTTTTAAAAGCATAATTTTTCATTATTTCATAAGTCTTCATACTCCTAAGTAGTTTCCACTGAAAAGAATCCTGTTTTTTAATACATATATTTTTAAGTCATAGTTCTTTGAGCCTTCACTAAGATACATGCGTTGGTGGTATGGTATTTCACTGACTTATCCTTTGGTAAATGTTTGAGTACTTCCTAGACCTTCAAATTTTTTCTTTCAGGTTAGCAGTCTTTTAGTAGCAAATACATAGTATTCCATAAAGAAAAAATAGTATTTATGTGTATACACATGTATAGTACTTACATTACTGTTTGGATATATACTGTAGGTACTGTAGTCTAAGAAAATTGTAGTTTACCAGAGGTCTCAAGTGCTCATTTCAGATTCTGTTTTATAAATTTATGCAGAATGTGTAAAATATGTATTGAGATTGTTTTGTTTTCGTTGCAGAATAGAGTGGTAGGTGGACTTCCAGGTATTTGATAGATGTCTAAGCCTCCTGCAGATACAGTCCCATCAGTAAAGTCAAGTTCCTTTTAGCGTTTTGAGGGCATACTGTAAGTGTGCCTTCACCATTGTTCACAAGAGTAAAAGTTATGCCATACCACAGTTTTATACACAATTTGCATTTTAAGTAGAGCTTTTCATAAGATTTTAAGAGAAATGAGTTCTTTTTAAGATGGGAAACAATAAAGGACTTTTTGGATTTATAAATTGTTGATGGAGTTAAAGTTTATCCCAGTTTGTTAGCTTTCCTGCAGTGCACTAAAATATATGGCATTTCACATTCTTTTTTTTTTTTTTTTTTTTTTTGGTACCCTAAATAACAGCAAGGGCCACAAAACATTTTTAAGAAAGGAGCCTGGAGTTGTGAAACTCCTGGAAGCTCTATGGATTTGGATCAGAGTGCTGCCCCAAGAAGTTCTGCACTTCTTTCCTTTCCTTGCTGTTGCCGTCTGTCTCACCCCTGAGCTTTTGTTCCGCTATGTAGGATTAGTTGCTGTCAGGTGAACCTTTTGTTCTTACGTTTGAAAAGCCATTCCTCACCATCTGTACTTTCCACATGGGTTCTGTCCACATGGGCTTGAGAGATTGGATTGGATTGGATTGGATTGGAGGAGATACGTTTGAATGAAAATACTGGCCTCTCTTCTGGTATGTCTTTTTTGGCTTAGCCGTCAGAGTAGGAACCATGTTATAAAAGTGATGGTCTTTAGAGTGTGGTCTGGAAATGGTTTCAATTGTTAGTTTATAGACGCATGCTAAATCATGATGAAGAGTCTCAGGTTGTGATGTCCACACCATAATTCCAGATGAGCTTCACAGAGCTCCTGTCTGTGGCATGAGCAGTAAGTGACGTGAAGGTTATTGTTAGGTGGAAAGCACAGAGTAACATTAGAGAGAGATGAGTTTTAAGATCATCTGTGATATACCTGCGAGCACAAGAGTTTAATAACAAACAGAGACAGTTAAGGTTTTTGTTTTTCCTGGCTATAGTAAAATTTGCTAAATTTGGGGGAATAGCTTGATGTTCATAATAGATTTCCCTTCCTTAGAGAACATAGTTGTTGTCTAGGACTACTGGAGTGTATAGACGGGAAAGCTGAATGACAGTCTGACAAATCACACAGGGTGGGGAATTAACTATTTTTTGTTCTCTAGTGTAGAGAAATTAAGGAGTAAGGTGTAACAGATTCATTGAAGTGTCACTTAAACTTAGACTGAGTCTTTCTAATAGTTCCAGGACAGCCAGTTGTGTTGTAGCTGTTAGTACCTCTCTGGCTTTAGAAGTTAAAAAACAAAAGCATAAAGTAGGTATCTATAAGATGTGTATATTTGCATTATCTTCCTAGATAACCCTTCACAGGAGCCTGGAAAATTATTAGTGTCAATATTAAATTTGCAAGTATTTTAGAGTGTAGAAAATACTGTAGAAATTGACCTTCTAAATAAGACTTCAGTCACAAGGTCAGTTCATTGAGACAAAATAGAGAAAGCTTCATTTGTTTGTACGTTATTCATTCATTAAATGTAGCTAAGTAACAACAGCACTTTTCCAGTTTATGAAGATGATATGTTTAAGACTAGAGAAAGTAGTATGCCTTCCCTTTGTATTCTGAGTTGCTCCCAGCTGTCCCTTTGAGATAACTTTTTGCTGTTACTTTCAAGATCATCTGATGTTCTTTAGCAGTTTTGTTAAATTTTTGTAAAAGTTACTCGACAATTTGTAGTTTTGAATAATCCAATTTTGAAAGTAGTTCTCGTTTGTTCATTGTAAATGCAACAAAAAAGTAAAGGTGTTACTAGTAAGCACAAATCCTTGAGCTATAATAGGAATTGCAATTAGTGTCTGTCAGTGTATTGTGAAAACCAGTCATAATCTGTCAAAGCAGTGAATTCATTTTAGTAGATTTTCTAATTATAAAAGTGATGCATATTCATGATAGAAAACGTTAAGTATCTAAATTTATAAATAAGGAAATAAAAATCACCTCTAGGGGCACCTGGGTGGCTCAGTTGGTTAAGCGTCCAGGTCATGATCTCACAGTCGTGAGTTCGAGCCCCACATCGGGCTCTGTGCTGACAGCCCTGAGCCTGGAGCCTGCTTCAGATTCTGTCTCCCTCTCTCTCTGCCCCTCCCCCGCTTGTGCTCTGTCTCTATCTTTCAAAAATAAATGTTAAAAAAATTTTAAAAATCACCTCTAGTTCTACTGCTTGGACATAAGCAATATTTACATTTTGATGTGTTTTCTTTTAATTTTTCATATACTTCTGAACCCTTAGTAAAATTGAGGTACTATGTCATGTTATAAACTTTTTTTAAAATACAGTATTTTCATGTTAAATATATCAATATGACTTGTACAGAGTAACACTCTACGGTACCTCAGTTTGCTTAACCATTTCCCTACTGCCAGGTATTTTGATTAATTCCAGTTAGTTCATATTTCCTCTGCTACAGATAATGCAACTGTGATTATTTAGGCACATAAATACTGAACCTATCCATGATTATGGAATTACTGAGCCAGACAGAATTGGTATATGTTGCCAAATTGACCTCCAGAAAGGTAGGAATTAATAATAGCTAACACTTAATGAATGCTTATCATGTGCCACACACACTGTTCTTTGTCTTTTACTGTGCTTTGCGTGTGTAAACTCATTTCATTTGCACAACTGTATGGAGTACTATCATTTGTTTTACAAAAGAAGCCTTGAAAACCTAAGAAATTTTCTTAAGGTCACTGGGCTCGTAAGTGGCAGAACTAGGATCCTAATGCAGACCCTCTGGCTCTAAAGGGAATGCTCTTCAGAATTAATTATACAAGTCAAGGTTATATTAGTGTATTTCTATTGTGTAGCAGTGCCTTAGCCAGCATTTTATATCTTTAATTTCATAGGTGAAAAAATAGTACTTTAATAGTTTAATTTGCATGTCTTTGACGACTCCTAAGAGTAAAACTATGGATAGTCTGTAGGGAATTTTCCTTTAGTTTTACTTTATTCAACATGTGTGTTGGGAGTCTGACTAAAAAATAGACTGAGAATATAATAGAGTGTAGGCTTTGGACTGCCAGGTTTTGAGTGTCATTTCTACCTTATTCTAGCTGCATCATCTTTAACAAGTTACTTAACTTCTTCTAGCTTCAGTTTCCCCCTCTGAAATGAAAATACTAATAGGACCTACCTTACAGGGTTGTTGTGAAATAGAATAAAGCATTAGAACACTACCTAGTTCAAAGGTGTGGTTTGTACCACTATTTAGCCATGGTTATGCCACAAATTAAATGTTAAGATTGAATGTTATTTTTACAGGTTGTTATATTGTAATACTAAATGCTCATTTTAGTGATGCTGCCATTTTTTTGGTACAATTTTTAGAGCTTACATTTTGAAAAGCCTGCATGGCCAATTTGAACCACACTAAAAATCAGTCCCAAAGGATATAGGTTTGGTACCGTTGGGACACTTGCAAAGAATGCTACTGGCTCTTGGGGGTAGATTCAGAAAAGTTGTGATAATGATTCTTGCATAATCATTGGAATAAGTATGTCACATCTTAGATAACTTTGTTGAGGGAGTGTGATGTACGTAATAGAAAGTACATGCCAAATATTTATCTAAAAATACGTTTTGTTTCTCTTCATTTCTTCCCTTTCTTTTCCATTCCCTTCTTTTTTTGTTTCTCTCATGAACTAGGTTGTGGACCCTGCCCAAAGCTTAGACCAGACACCCTTTTGAACCACGAAGCACTTAGCTTAGTGTTAGACACAGTGTGTGGATGGTTAGTGAATGATTGATTAAATGAGAAACTAGGCGTTTAAGCTAAACCATAGTAATTGATTAATTGGATGAGTTGATGCAAGTATCGCTCTGAAATGTTTGAACTCTCTTTGCGACTGTAAGTGAAGTCTTAAGATGTAGTAGGTCATTAATGATCTTGTGGCACTTCCTTTGAAGGGTAGTCAGCCTAGTCTCCTGAAACAATAATGATTTGAAAGTTGAGCTAGTATGATGCATTGGTAGTAACCTTGGCTTGAGCTTTTGAAGACCAAACCTGTAGTCCGGTCTTTTTTGTTCACTAGCTGTGCTCTGCAATTGACTCCCTTCTCCATGATTTTTTCTTCTCAGCCTGTTGAGCTGTCCACTGTGATCCCCCATTTTCATTGCAGATTGACTCTTCTGTATCTTCAGCCTGTTCTCAGAGTTCTTTGCCTTCTTTGCATCTGAAACCTGGCTTTACCCTGGGAATTCAGGCTTATCTTCTTAAGTTGGTGTGTCTGTTTTCCTTGTAATTCTTAAATCATTAGGCCCAGAAACCATTTATTAACCACATCTGTCACCTTTTGTGGCCTGGGCCATTGTGAACTGTTCTTTTTTGCACTCCCTGTGACTGTGTCCTAACTTCTTAAACGTGTTCCTTTAGTCACTGAAGACTTTCATACCTTCCTCACATTCTTTCCAGTTCAGATCTTAATTTCATCCAATACATGTGGCACAGTCATTCATTTATTCAATTTAAAATCAGTTATTATGTGTTCCTCCTGGGGGTCAGGATCAAACAGGATGATCAGACAGACCTGGCCTCTTATTACAGTGGTCTTCACTCTGTCTTAGAGCTTGTCATTTTGTTGCTTTAGAAATCTTAAACTTGGATATTACGTTCTATCTTAGCTTCTCCATTTGTTAGATGTAGTGAGCAAATCACTTGTTTCCTCTTTTGTAAGAAGAGAAAACAGTACCTACTTCTTCAGAATAGTTAATACATGTAAAGCTCTTAGGATAGTGTGTGGCACAACGTAAGCATTCTAAATAAATGCAGGTTGTTATTATTTCATTATTCTATTGTACTTGTTGCTTGTTTTCCTTCTAACATTAATGTGCTCTTGGATCTCAAGAAGATCCCTTTCATTCTTTTAAGCCGTGGTGCCTCCTTATTAGTTAACTAGTTGCTAGTTACTAGTTGCCTCTTCTTTCATACTACCTCCCCAGAGCAAGGCCAGAAATAGCACAAAGTGTCTTGGATCATTCCACCCATCTGCCTTCACTGCTTATATTTTTTAGGCTGTTGTGCACTCCTGGGGAAAATTGGACGATGGTGATATCTAAGCCGGACTCCCAGGGCCTCTGGGCAGGTTTTTTTTGTGTGTCCCTGGTAAGCTCCTGCTTCCTTTTCCTGTGCAAGCTATTCCGAACTTTAATCACTGTCTTTAAGCTCTTTATTGAGAATTCTTTTATCTGTCTTCCAGAAATTTAACCACTGCTTCACTGTGAAAACTAATGTTACCTTGTATAAGTTTCTTCAGCTTTCTTTCCTTTCAGTTATAGCCTTTAACCTCTGTCTTTACTCATTCTTTGCCCCTTTCCTCAGGGCTCAGAGAAGGAAGATGTTCTTTTCTTGTTTTATCATGGTAACTGGCTATCATACTATTATTCTTTATTTTCAAAAGTCTTCAAAGTATATAGTCTGTATCTCCTTTATTAGAACATGATTTTCTTTAGAGGAGGCGTTAAGTCTTTTTGTACTGATCTTTGTCAGTGTAGCACCATAGTATCCAGCAATGTTGCATGAATCAGTGAATAAATACACTCTTGTTTTATTGTCTTTAAGATGGGAAACTACAGCAGTGTTTCTCACAGGTTAGTTATGAGAAAGTGCTTTCTGAGAAGCAGTGGCATCAATGAGACATATAAAAGAATTTTTTAATCGTAAGGCAGAGTTTCCAAACAAAAGTAATACATTTGATGGAGGACAGTCGTTTTCAAATACTTACAGGGTTCTCCAAGACCTAGGAGGCATAGGAGGAGTGGAGTAGGTGTATCTTCAAAAATCTCCTTCTCTTGTTATTTAAAGCCATCTGTAGTTGTCATTTGTACAAAAGATTTCATTTTAAAAAGTTCTATTAACCACTGCTTTAAAATCACTAGTCGTTAATCCAGCCTTTTTAAAGTCAAGGAGAGCCCTACTTGCCCAAGTTGGGACAATTACTAACAAATTGAGAGCGGATTCCTTTCGTTGGCCTTAACCCCTTATCCGGAGGTTTTGCTACTAGAAAGCATTCCTTTATTTTTTTTAAGTCAGTTTCAAGTTGAAAATGTAGTTAAGTAAAACTTCTTAAATTTGATTTTCATTCGTTTAATACTTGCAATCGAGAAAGGAATGGACCCAGATTTACTCTTTAAGTGACAAAGGTTACTGCTAAGCAAACGAAGAAGACTTCAAAGGAATGTCTTTAACTACTTTAAGAAAATACAAGCTTTTTTGGAGATATTTTTCTATAAAAGCAATCGTAAGAGGAATTCTTTAACGTAATGATTGCACGTCATTCTTTTCTGAAGCAACTCTGAACTGAGCAACCCTTAACCTCTCCTATTTGCTCTATCCTCTTGACAGTAATCATGATAAATTCTTTTTTTTTTTATTTTCAATTTATAGATAGTATGAGAAATTGCTTTATAAGATTATTACTACAACTTGTTGAATGTCTGTTTTATGTTAGGCTGTGTTTTAGGTACTTGGAACTATAATTATCTCAAATCCTTTAGATGTTACTGTTTTAAATCTGTTTAGGTCTGAGAGATACCTGGTAAGGTATGCATAATATCACATGTACATCTAAGAAAGGGCAGAGCCGGGATTTAGATCCCAGATCTGATTCAAAAATTCATGTTCTTCCCGCTGTACCACACTGCTTGGGTGTATTCTTTTTTTTTTTTTTTTTCAACGTTTATTTTTGGGACAGAGAGAGACAGAGCATGAACGGGCGAGGGGCAGAGAGAGAGGGAGACACAGAATCGGAAACAGGCTCCAGGCTCTGAGCCATCAGCCCAGAGCCCGACGCGGGGCTCGAACTCACAGACCGAGATCGTGACCTGGCTGAAGTCGGACGCTTAACCGACTGTGCCACCCAGGCGCCCCGGGTGTATTCTTTTAAGCATTTGCTAGGTTCTGAAATATTTACTTTCTCAATAGGAATATATTGGAAAATTAATTCTAAGATTGCTGTTCAAATTATTAACCAGGGGCAGGTCCAGGGGCCCTAAAATTTATACAGTGCAGTACTCCTGATGAAAAAAAATTGAAATTAGTTTTTGGTCACTGGAAGGAGCCTTTGAAAGTATAAACCTTGCTAGATTGAAGATAAAATGCATCTCTCATAAGAGAATAAAAGTTACCAAAAACTTGAAATCAATGGAAGTGTATATTCAGTAAAATTTGTGTTGATAAGTTAAGGGTATCCTTATATGTACTGACTTGAATTAAGCAAAGTCATAACTTAGAAGAAAGACAGTAGTTGATACATTTGTGAGTTAACACTTTCCTTTTTAAACTAGAAGACTGATAGCACAATTTTTTATAAACTTTTTCCAGTTAGCATTCATCTTAAGTATAGGTTTAGAAAAAAGTGAGTCTTTGAAATTAACATGTTATGATACTTTAATATAATCCTTAATTTTTGTCTTTGAGAATATACTAAGAAGTAGGTTAAACAGTAAAATCAATTTTGAAGCACAAAGAGCAGATACTTTAAAATAATTCACTTTTCCTCATGGTACATGCAAATGAGACATGAAAAAAGTGTTTTGTTTTGTTTTTTTTTTGATGAAGCTATCCCTAGCCAACTAAACAAGTCATTTATTTGCTCTTGTTTATATTCATATTTTAATTTTTAAAAGCTAAAAGGGATTTTAGAGAGAATCTGTGTCAGTCTTCCTTAATAGATGGGGAAAGGGAGGACTAGAGAGGATGATTTACCCACGGGGATACTCTCATGACTTGAATTTATGGAAGAACCATGACTGGAAGCCTGATTTCCAGTTAAAGGTCTTTTCTCTAGACCAGACTGAAACAATCATATAGCCATAATAATTCAGTGTTAACATTAGCCTATTCAGTTAGTAAATGTTGTCTTAAAATTGTGCACCCAGGTGATTTGAGTTGACATGGAGGTAACAACAGAAGGACACTTAGTTTAGGACCCTGGGATTTCTTCATTGCTCTAATTAGCTGTGTGATCTTGAATAAGCCACATGGCCTCAGTTTCCTTATTTGTAAAGTGAGATTTTAATTTGTGGTTATCTTATGCTCATTCCAGCTCTAAAACTTTCAGTAAAAGGCGGTGCATTTATACACCAGTCTAGTTGCTGAATGCTGGTGTGTTCTCCCATGGTTTAAAACATTTTCTGTGATGTTGCAGTAGTCACCTACCTATCTTTTGGATTTAGAATGTTCTTTAAAATCAGAGTGGTGTTAAGGGGCGCCTGGTTGGCTCTGTCGGTTAAGCTTCTGACTTCGGCTCAGGTCATGATCTCGTGGTTCATGAGTTTGAGCCTGGGCCAGGCTGTGTGTGATAGCTCAGAGCCTGGAGCTTGCTTCGGATTCTGTGTCTCCCTCCCTCTCTGCCCTCCCTGGCTCTCACTCTGTCTCTTGCTCTCTCAAAAATAAATAAACATTAAAAAAAATTAAAAAAAAAAAAAAGAACGGTATTATTTCAGTGATGATGCTTAAATAGTAATACGAAGCAGTGGGAAATTAGCTCTGGTTTTTTGCTTTTTTTTTTGGCATACTTTGTGTGAATTGGTAGCTTCAAGGAATTTTTGAGCAGATTTGATCCCAGGTTTTTGTAGTAATTTTTTTGATGGACTTTTGGTATCCTGTCTCATTTGATTACAGTTTAGATTCATTCAAAGACAAAGCTAACAGGTAATTTATACTTTTTCACATTTTTTTCCTCATCCGTTGGACTGTGTATCGCTGATTTCAGGGTAAACTAACTTACAATTTATAGGGCTTTTGACACATTATCATAGTTTTAAAAAACAAGGTTTACCCGTTTCAAAACCACTTAGTGACCTAGGCTAAAGAGAAGAAAATATTGTCACTTTTGATTAAAATTAATACTTTTAGATTGTTAGGATGGAAATATGGAACTCAAACATACGCTCAGATATAAAGTATAAGTAATTTTCTTGGGGCCCTTGGGTGGCTTTGTCAGGTAAGTGTCGGACTTTGCCTCAGGTCATGATCTCACGGCTCCTAGTTCAAGTCCTGCGTTGGACTCTATGCTGACAGCTTGGAGCCTGAAGCCTGCTTCAGATTGTGTGTCTCCCTCTCTTGCTCTGCCCCTCGCCTGCTCATGCCCTGTCTGTCTGTCTGTCTGTCTGTCTCTCTCTCTCTCTCTCTCTCTTTCTCTCAAAAATGAATAAACATTTTAAAAAAAAGTAGAAGTAATTTTCTTAATGGGGGAAGGTCTCTATGATGTTTGAGGAGTTCCAGTTACAATGAATGTTGTATTCTTTGGATAAAATGTGTTTCAGTGTACCAGGCATGTAGCCTGCCTCCCCCTCCCCCTCCCCCCCCTTTTTTCTTTCCCCCCCCTTTTTTCTTTTTTTCAGTGAGGACAGCACAGTAGGACAGTGACAAACTTCTTGGCTCAGTGAGAATACTTAAAATTGCATCTTACTGTGATTATTATCAGACCATGAAATGTCACACATATCCTTTCTCATATATGCAAAAGTCATTCATGGAGAGATATATTTGAAATATATTAGTCATAGTCAAGTCATTTGTGACTTACATGGACTTTAATAGGCTAATCTGGAAGTTTGACCTTTGGTATTTGAAAGAAAAATAAAATTGTTCCAAATTTCCATATTGATTTTTTGAACAGCCTCCTACTGCTGAGTGCTGAAATGCAGATTATAATTGAACCTTCTATTGATGATTTAGCTTTCTCATTATAAACATACTGTTCTAGGGGCGCCTGGATGGCTCAGTCGGTTAAGCGGCCGACTTCGGCTCAGGTCATGATCTCGCGGTCTGTGAGTTCGAGCCCCGCGTCGGGCTCTGGGCTGATGGCCTGGAGCCTGCTTCCGATCCTGTGTCTCCCTCTCTCTCTGCCCCTCCCCCATTCATGCTCTGTCTCTCTCTGTCTCAAAAATAAATAAAAACATTAAAAAATAAATAAATAAACATACTGTTCTATAATGGTATTAGAGGCCAGCTGAATGTGGATCGGGTTTAGGTTGTGATTTCACAGAATTGTCCCAGGATCCTGTGCCTTCCTAATTGATCATCCTTTTCTCTGCTCCCTTGACATCAGTTCCTACTTTCGGCAGCATGGTTCTGCACTCATCTGATCTCCACTGTAACCACAGAGAAACTGGTTAAAGAAACATCAGTCTCAACTTTACATGCAGGTTTAAGTCATTAAGTGAGGCTGTACGTCAGTTTTGTGTAGTAAAGAAGCGAATGTATTGAGTAAGTGCTGTGTGCCAGATGCTTTCACAAACTTTCTTAATTGCCACACAGTACATCATCTCCCATTTCTCCTGCCACAAGTGTGTGAGGAAAGTAAACTCTGCAAAGTTAAATAACTTCTCCAAAATATAAATGTATAGCATTGTACTGTTTTCCTTAATACTTGAGTCTTTGGTTGTATTTTTGATGGTTGAGGTTGGTTAAAGATTAACTGATGGATAAATGGGATTATTGCAGATGTCATAAGCCGTTGTATAGTCATTGGTCATCAGATAAGACTCATCATCATCATTAACTGTAACTGTACTACATTCAGATCATAGTTTTTGAGAGTCACCTCGGCATTGTCCCATGTATTATAAAGGATACAATAAAATAAAGGGAGAGAGACTTTATATTACTCTAAGTTGCTTATAATCTGGAAGGCAGCTTCCTTACATAATTTATGGCTTAGTTGTGTCTCACTAGAATACTGTCATTCCTCAGATATTTGTACCAGAGCAATTTTTTTTTGAGGCTGAAGCTCAAAATTAAGATTAAGCATTTTTCCTTGTTTATTTTTCTCTAGCTGTGTCATTCTGAATTGCTTGGAATTTCAAATTCTCACCCTTTTCCCCCACCCACCCTGTTCTAAATTTCTTGTTGAAAATTATTCACAGGGGACTAAAGACTTCTTGTGCTTTGTATACAGTGGATGTGAAGAATACAGTTCTCTTCATTTTAGTTTAATTGGCTCATGCTGTAGTTCTCTCCAACTCTTGGTAATTGCAGAACCTTCAAGATGTGTAAGTATATAACAGACCGACATCCTTTCAAATTCAGACATTTTAAAGGTTATGTTTTTACATCATTTGAAATAGTGTAGATGAATAACCAAAGATATTTGTGAAAGAAAATAAACACTTAAGGTTATTTTTGCTATTGATACTTACTAATGAGGAAATTGTAATCCTGGATTAGGAAGATGCAAGAGGGTGGAGGTCATTTTTAAAAATTAAACTCTTGATTTGTTTTTTAAGAGTCTCATTAAACCATAAGCATTTAAGAATACTTAATTATAGCTTTCCTTTTAAAAAGAACTTTTGTTTTCTTGCTAAATGAATTTACCTTCCTTGCTGATCACTTTATAACTTGAACTTGTTGGAGCAGAATACTGTATATGCCTAATAATGAGCAAACATTACGTGTGTGTATGCATTCCATTATTTTATTGTTTTGTGGAGGCATTACATTCCTTCCTGAGTGTATTTGTAATTAATGGATCCTAAGTAAAGCAATTTCATCAATGAGATCAAAATCCTGCTCAAATAATTTAGAATATCACTTTAAAAAAAATGTTACTACTCTTTTTAAAAAAGTACACAATGTTAAGGCCTTTAAGTTTTATGACTCTGAGTGAAGTATATAGACTGATGTTTTTATGGTTAACATATTGATGAAATTTGGGGCGCCTGGGTGGCTCAGTGGGTTAAGCATCAGACTTCACCTCAGGTCATGATCTCGTAGTTTGCAAGTTTGAACTCCATGTGGGGCTCTGTGCTGACAACTCGGAGCTTGGAGCTTGTTTCGGATTCTTTGTCTCCCACTCTCTCTGCCTCTTCCCTGCTCATACTCTGGCTCTCAAAAATAAGTAAACATTAAAAAAAATTTAAAAAAGTATTGATGAGATTAGAGGTTAACATTTAGTTCTTTTAACTTTCATTGGCAGTTAATGTTGTATTCTGTACCAAGGATGGGTGAGAAATTGAAGTTCATCAATAACAAAATTATTTTAGCACTGTTACTGACATGTTCAGTAGATTCTAAGACCAAAAGCATGCATATAGAAGAATCTGCTTTTGAAGCCCATTTCCTTTGTTTTCAGTTTTTTGATTTAGGGGAAAGATTGTAGCTTATGGATCCTCTCCTGAAGGGGCTTTTCTGCCTGTGATTTTCTTCCTAGTTAATATTTATTAATAAAATTAATGATTAAGTAGTTAAGTGAATAGGAAAATCTGAAAATACTACTTGATAAATGAAATTTAAGGGTTTATTGCTTGCTTGCACATGATTATACTTTATTTGAAAAGGACATTTGATTATTTTAAAATTACGTTAATTGCAGTAGATAAGCACCTTAAAATATATTTCCATATCTTTATGCTTACTAATTCAGATGTTCGTGTTTTCAAAATTGCATTAGTGTAATACAGATAAATCAAGGTCCTTTCACCAGACATTTGTTTACGGCCTTCTAAGTGACATTGAAGAAAAATATACAACTCCTTAAGTATCTTGTAGTCTACTGGAGGAAAAAGATGCACAGATAATTATGAAGCACTATGGAGTGTAGTGATAGATATGACCTGAGTATTATGAAAGAGCTGAGAAGCAGTCCACTCTGTGATAGAAGGTCAGGGAAGGATTCCTGGGGGATAGAGGACATCAGAGCTGTGTTCAGAATCTTTGTAAAGAATCAGATATAGAAGAGGCAGAGGAGAGGATTTTAAGAAAACATGGGAAGATGGGGCGCCTGGGTGGCTCAGTTGGTTGAGCGCCTGACCCTTGGTTTCGGCTCAGGTCATGATCTCACAGTTTGTGGGTTCAAGCCCCACATTGGGCTCTGCAGCTGGTAGCATGGAGCCTGCTTGGGATTCATTCTTTCTCTCTTTCTCTCTCCCTCCCCCGCTCAAGCTGTCTCTGTCTCTCTCAAAATAAGAAAAAGTAAAAAAAAAAAAAAAATTTTTAATGAAAAAAAAAGACGACATGGGAGGGTGGTGAATGAGGGGGAGGTGTCTCACTGGATGGGAATAACCACTGATTTAATGTTGTTAGGAATAAATGTAGTAGTGAGTGAAAGATGAAGTTAGAGAAGTAGGAATAGACTAGATTTTGAATATGATTAAAGTACACTTTTAAAGTACATCCTTCCACCCTGTTATTAGTGAGAACTAGGTTTTGAACAGGGGCATGATGCTCATATTTATTTTTTAAATGGTGATTCTGAGGAAGATAGATTCTGAGAGGTATTCGAGTTCATGATAGTTGGAATGCTGTCATAGTGATCTAGAGGAAAGTTTTAGGACAGTAGTATGCAGGATGAAAGAATGGGAGCATATTTGAGAAATATTTTGGTCCTACTGTTAGCAGCACCTGATGATTGGATGAGATGGGGATGAGAGAGGAAGAAGAAAAGTTATACATAAATAATTCACAAACCAGCTAGTTACACATGCTAAACTAGCTGGTTTGTGAATTAAAGAATATAGGAGGAGGGTTAGTTTAACAGGGCTTTTGGACATGGTAAGTTTGATCTGTTTCTGGAGCATTTAGTTTGAGATGTCCAGCAGGCAATTGAATACGGTAGTTTCATGTTTTGGAGGAACATCTGGGCTGGCAGTACAGATTTGGGAGCAATTAACACACAAGCCAGTAACTTATTCTTTGAGATGTGGGCCAAACTTCGTGGGAAATCTGAAAGAGCTCAAGACTCATCATCCAGAAAAAGAAAATGCACACAACATTATTTGGCAAAATTTTGTGTGCAGTTTTAGGAAGCTTCAGAATCCCTTGCTAATCTGGTGTCTTACAATTTTTTGAACTTTAGATGTGTGGGTAATAATTGTAATCATGATAATGGATGGAAATGCTTAGTGACCCAGTAGAGAATGAAAACAGCCAAAGACAGAGCCCTGGGGATTAAAATGCCATTTAAAATGGCACTGGAAGAATAGGAGATATGAAGTAGGGAATACTGTTTCTGAAAGAA
Source organism: Acinonyx jubatus (assembly GCF_027475565.1). Lineage (NCBI taxonomy): Eukaryota > Metazoa > Chordata > Mammalia > Carnivora > Felidae > Acinonyx > Acinonyx jubatus. Next base: position 204,474,636 of record NC_069381.1, on the reverse strand, counting down.
GGCTTCATTATATTGACTTGCATTTAGCATAGTTGTACCCTTAAGTATTGTTGTTTTAGCTCATGTTTTTTGTTTTGTTTTTTTTTTTTATTAAGCTTGAAAAGTTTTGTTTTGTTTTTTTCTTCGTGACAGTTATTCCCATTGATGAGAGTTCAAGAGATTCTATCACTGGAAACTTTTGTTAGTCGACATGTGAGGGATTGTGCTGTGTCCTGGGCTGGGCTAAATTCTTCTGACCTTCTTTAATCTTCATGTTAGTCCTTTGAGCTGGATACTGTCACTAAACCTCCTTAACAAGTGAGGAAATGAAGATTTAAGTAATTTTTCCAAGGTCACTTGGGTTGTTAATTTAGCAAAACCATGACACAAATCCAGGCCTTTTGGACAGCAAAAGTTAGATACTCTACTAATATTCCACACTATGTTTCCCAGGAAAATCAGTGACTGACACTGATACTACTATACCATATTAGCACAGTGGAATGTAATGTGATTCCAGTAGTTTGGACTAGATTTGGGGATATATAAATCCTAATTTCTGTGATTTGGGGTAAGTCATTCAGTCTCTCTGGGTCTATTTTCTTTTTATTTACTTGAAAATTTGTGCACCTAAACATTGTTATCCTTTCGCTCCATCTCTACTCTGTCCATAAAACATGAATACTGAAGAAAATACTACATACAGTCTTGGATTATAAAATGACTCTTGGTTTATATATGTAAGAAATGATTTATTATAATGTAAAGGAAATTCCTACAATTGTCAAAGTCTCTGATTTATGTTTTTTAAAATTCTTTAGTTTCTAATAGCAAATTTAGTAATTCATGATGGGTAGAGAGATTTTTGTACATTTTCTAGCTTTCATGGGAACTTATTTAGAGCCTGGAAAGATCATTTGCAGTTTTGCTCAACTATTAGCAATATAGTTATCACTGGAGTTTATAGTCCACATTAACTTGGTTTTTCTCTGGAATTGTTTTGCTTTATTCATTCGTTATTTAATGTCAAGAGATGTTTTTAGTCTGCTTTTTAATAATCTCTGTATATGCTGCCAGCAAACTAAAACCACATTGCACACATACATGGAGTACTTGAGGCCGTCATTATCACGTGGACTTGTATATTTTATTTATGGGAACTTACGACCAGCTACATCTTAAAATATATTATATGGATGGCATCCTATGTGTCAGGGTATGTGATAAGAATAGATAGTAGTTTTGATGTTGGGGTAAATTCTTTAAAGGCCATTTTGGAAAAGTTTCTGGTGGACCTGGGATTTGAATACGATTTGAGTAACAAAAAAGTTGTTCTGTTAAAGAGTTCCTTTTTAAGCACCCCAGAAAAGATCAGAATAATAAGACTCAGTTTGAGTCCTCTGCTTAAGAATCCTCTATGATTGAGGGTTGAACTGATATTTTATTGCTAGGGTGACGGAAAGAACTATTTTGCCTATGTTCCTTACTCTTCCACATTCATACCCATTGGACATAGCTTGGAAAGGATTGTGGTTTTTTTTTTTTTTTTTTTTTTCCCATAAACCACTTCATTGAGGTGTGCAACTTGATGGATTTGTAGGTAAGTATTCACCTCTGAGGCCTTCAACATAACCTATGCAATAAACACACTCATCATCACCTCCAAAAGTTTCTTCCTACCCTCTTTGGAGAGGATTCCATTAGCTCAGTAATTTCTATTCAGTTCAGGTCAGAAATATTTGCGGAGCTGATGAGTAATTGTTGCCATGTTTCCCAGGTTGTGAATGCAGAACATGTGGGTTATATGTGGCATAATAACAGCTCCTTAGAGATTAGTAGGAAATCATTCTGTCAACAAGTATGAATGTCTGTTATATGCCATGTATTACTTTAGTTGGTGAGGGATTCCACAGTGAAAAAAATCCCTGCCTTCATGGAGTGGACATTTGGCTGGAAGAGGGAGGCCAGGAAAAGAAGTATGGAATGTAGTATTGGAATTTGGGGGTCACTAGTAAGAGTAGACTGCTATTTTAAAGGGAGTGAGCAGTTAAAGCTTTATTTTATGGTGATGAGCAGCGTTTGTGAGGTTGATAAAGTGATTGAGCTATGGAGATGCCTTAGGGAAGAACAGTTGAGAGACAATAGAGAGTGGCAAATACAAACACCTCAAAGTGAACTTGTTTGACACCTTCCGAAGAATAGCAAAGAGGCTGGTGTGCTGGAGCAGAGTGAGCAAGGAGGAATAGATGAAGTCAGATGATCAGATTGAGTCACATTTTGTAGTTTGTATAAGGACTTTGACTTATAACTCCAAGAGCAATGAAAAGTCCCTGGAGGGTTGTGAGCAGAAGAGTGGCATGATAGTGGGGCAAGAGCAGAAACAGACCAGTTAGGGGGCTGTTGGGATGGTCTGAGAGTTGATGGTGGTTTGGATAAGGCTAGTAGTAGTGGAAGAGGTGAGGTGAGCAGGAGTTAGATTCTGGGTACATTTTGGAGGTAGAAACAACAGAATTTCCTGTTGGATTAGAATCAAGATGAGGGAATACAAGGGATTACAAGCTTTTGGCCTTAGCAACTGAAAGGATGGTGTGGACATTTGCTCATTTGGAGAAGGCTGCAGGGGAAGCAGACTTTGGGGGCAAAGATTAGGATTTCTGTTTTGGACACAGTAAATTTGAGATGCTTCGTAGGTATTCAAGTGGAAACATTGAAAAGGTGCTGAATGTAGGACTCTGGCATCAAGGGCAGAAGGCCAAACGAGGTATATAAATTTGAGGTTAACTTAAAGCCGTGAACATAGAGGAGACCAGCTTCACCTGAAAACTGAGTTGTGGCCAGAGGGGTTTAGGGTGGGAGGTTGCTGTGAGAAGGAACCAGTAAGCAGACTGACAAATAGAAGCTAGAGAAATAGGAAGAAAAACAAGAGATTGTAATGCTTGGAAGGCAAAGCAAGGAATCTGTTTCAAGGAGTAGGCATGATCAGCTTTTTCATCAACTGCCAGATGGGTCAGGTATGATGAGAACTAAAACTCTGACCGTTTACATTTAGCAGGATGGAAGTCGCTGATGACTTTCTCAAGTAGTTTCAGTGAAACAGTAGAAATGAAAGCCTTATTGGAGTAGAGTCAAGATACAGTGGGGGAAGTGGGGCTTAGAGTCAGTGAATGTAGAAATCTCTTAAGTCTTGTGATTTCTCTGTAAATGGAAAAGAGAAATTTGATGGTACTGGAGAAGTATGAGGGTTTGTGAGGATTTCTTTTTAACATGGGAAACTGATGATTTTGAATGTGGGTGGAAATTATCTAGCAGAGAGGAAAGAATGTGGTGATGATGAGAAGGGAGATTGATAAAGGGAGGTTCTTTATAGGTGAGTTGGCATGGAACTAAACTTCGTTCTGTATAGGTATCACCTGGGTTCAAAATGCTGACTAGGGTTCTGTAGGTCTGGGGTGGAGCCTGAAATTCTGCATTTCTGTAGTAAGTCCTTGATGATGTCTGTGTTGCTAGTCCCTGTGCTATAATTTGAGCAGAAGAACTTGGTACTTTGAGAACCAGGACTAGCAGGGTATATTGATTCATAATCCTATAGATCGGTGGATATGGTTGGTTTTTGTGCATTGTGTCTTCAGATTGTTTCTGTTTTCTCAGTAGAACAGGAATCAAGTCATTATCCTAGAGTGAGGATGAAGGAGATGGTGTAAAATCAGCTGTTTGGTAGAGTTAACAGTCTAGAATGTAGGATGGTGGGGTTGTATTCTGGGCCCACTTGTGGTTAGTGGTTATGTATTTAAACCAAGACCTATTGAATATGGGTGTGTGTGTGTTACTCATTTACTTTTAGCTACACACATGGGTGAGTGTGAGGAGTTGGTGGGTAGATGTGGTTTAGAATGGTAAGTATTTTGGAGGGGAGAGGGGCAAGTGATTCATGGGTGTATACAAGGTAGCTACAAATGATGGGACTGTGGAATCTGAACTGGGAAAGGACGAAAATAAGAGAATCCTAGGTTAAACAGAAAATGTGGGGTTTTTGTTTTGTTTTTAATTGCACGTCTTCTTCCAGTCTTTAATTTGCTAAGGAGCTCTGTAAATCTTCAGGAGAGGAAAATAGTGTTCATGTCCTCAGTTTCGTTTTTTTTGTTTTTAATTAGGGAACTCTTTCTGTCTCAGCATCTCTCTGAGCTTGTATTCCACTAAATAAACTAAGGGAAGGATGTCTTAACACTTTTGGCTAAAGCCAGGTATTAACATCGGGGATTATGATTTCATTTAAATTGGAGGGTTTTGATGCATGTAAGAAAGGAGGAAAGCCTTAAGGATTTTTTTAAAAAATTGGCTTTTGTCAGCTCTAAAAACTATTCTTATGCGTATTTTTTAATTTTTGTTAGAACAGACTGTTAACATCCTTATTAAGTAATGCAGATTTATAGTCATAGCCATATAATAAAATAATTACTCTGTGGACAAATACAGAAAGATTTTCAACCATTGGTGTTTTTTTTTGTCTTTTTGTCTCTTGGATATTACAGATGACCATGGATGAAAAATATGTAAACAGCATTTGGGACCTTCTGAAAAATGCAATTCAAGAAATCCAGCGTAAGAATAACAGTGGTCTTAGTTTTGAGGAGCTCTATAGAAATGCTTATACAATGGTTTTGCATAAACACGGAGAAAAGCTCTACACTGGACTAAGAGAAGTTGTTACCGAACATCTCATAAATAAGGTATCCAACCTTAAAGGACTATTGCTAATTCTATGGAATCTAGAAAATCCTTGATATACTATATAGTACTGTGACTAGCAGTGTTAGCTTTAAAGGCTGTAGGAAGCCTAGAGAAATAATAATTAGTGGCTGTATTCTAAAACCTCACTCAGAATTTCTAACCAGCTAAGTCACAATTTTTGATAATTGAGGGAAGATGAAATTTGTGATTTATGATAAATACATTCTTTGTAATCATTATTAAGGAAACAGACTTTGATTAACTTATAAATGCTTGTTTATTAATGTGTGATTTACAGATCATTATTTTTTCCTTGAAATGCTTAATCAGTCAGCCCATTTTAGCTTTCTCTACTTCCTCTGTATACTTGAAAGGTATAAAGTTACAGTGTTTAAAAAATATCCTCTAAGACTTTTCACCAGTTGAAATTGACTCTGTTTTAACCAAGTTCCATAGCGAACATGAATTTTTTTTTAAAAAAACATAAATTAGTGTTGGGCTATTAAAATTAGAAAATGTTTCTTTGGTTCTAAAATGATGTTTTTGTTTTTTTAGAATAAATCTTTATATAAAGCAAACTTTTCTATTGCAAGTATGTCTTGCTTTTAAGATTGTCTGATGAAATGTAAAATACCACAGATAAATAAAAACTTCTCAAAGTTTTTGTGTGGTAGTAGGGTGTTCGTTTTTTAAATTTTATTTTGAAAAGAAATGGAAAAGTTGCACCAAATAGTACAGTGATCTCTTGTAGATTCAACAGTTGCTAACATTTTGCCAATCTTGCTGTTGATACTTGTTATTAATTACTATTATTGATATTACTATTACTGAACAATTAGTGAATAAGTTTTAAGATCATTTACCCTCAAATACTCTGGGATGTTTGTCCTGAGAACAAGGAAATTCTCTCACTTAACCAGAGAACAATGTTCAAAATTAGGCAGTTTAACATTACTATAATACTGTTACCAAATACAGTCCACATTCATATTCATCAGTTGTCCTCTGTAGCAGTGATGTCCTTAGAGCAGTTCATTTTCTGATCCAGGATCCAATCCAGGATCATACACTCCGTTCCTCAGCTTTTTGTTTTTCAGCATTTTTGACGAGTATAGGCCAGTTGTTTTGTAGATTGTCCCTCGGTTTTTGGTTTGTCTGATTGTTTCCTCATGACTAGTTTCAGGTTATGCATTTTTGGCAGGAATAATACATAAGTGATGTTGTGTCCTCAGTGCATCACATCAGGAGGCACATGATGTCAGTTTATCCCATTATTGGTGATGTTAACTTTGATCACTTGGTGTCCGCCAGATTTCTCCACTGTGAAGGTACCTTTTTTCCCTTTGTAATTCATAAGTAATTTGTTCAGATATATTTTGAGACTGTATAAATATCCTGTTCCCCAAGAAACTTTCATGTGATGGTTTTAGCATCCATTGATGATTCTTGCATGAATCATTATAACTATGGTGGTTACAAAATAGTCACTTTCTGTTTCTACTATTCCTTCCATAATTTCTTTCTCTTAAATGGGATTATGTAAGCAGGTAGCTAGTGTTTCAAGAAGCAAAGTGATTGTGGTGTTCATGCAATCAACAGGTTTTTTTAGTGCCTGCTCTCCACAGCTTTCTAGGAAAATGCAGTGGGTGCGAAGGGTTATGATACCCTTGTCTTTACTGTGATGTGTAAGAGATGATGCAGACATTTGGATACCAGTGTGAGGCGTTATATAATTAAGTGGCAAATGAATTGAATGAGCAGTAAATGGCTTAGGAATTCATATAAGGGAGAGATTATCCTGGGCTGTAAGATTTCATGGGAAGATATCAAATTGAACTGAGCCGTGAAAAATTTGGGATATAAGTGAACAATGTGGAAGGCATTCCAGGATGGCAGATGTCATGTGATTATACAGAAATAATAAATTTGGTATACCTAATGTGTACTAAAGGTGGTAAATAAGAATTTGAGGTATATAATAATTTGTGGGGATTAATAGATTGTAATGTTGCAAAGGTGGTTTGGGAACACATTGGAGAAAGACTTGAATGTCAAGCTAAGGAATTTGGACTTAACAGTGGAGTTTTTTTGGAAATTTTTAAGTGGATGATAATGTGACAGAATATTTTAAGAAGATTAGGATGAAAATGGTATATAAATGTAGAATTGGGAGGTTGTTTGCTAGAAGCAGGGGAGAACCTGGAAATTTTTGAGTAAAGCGATAGGCTAGAAATGAATAGATTGAGGAGGTGACAAATTTTGTTTTCGGTAATATTAGAGATTTTTATAGTTGGAAGCAGCCTTAGAGATCATTTCACATGTGAGGGAAATTGAGTGTGAGATCATCACAGAATTGTGTTTAGAGATATACAGGTTTAGAGCTTGAGCAGGAACTCCGAACTGGAGATCGAGATTGGACGTGTGGTAGCACGTACTGAGGATTAAGTGTTGGAGTCCAGAGAACAAAAATCCCAGAGCCAAAGGACAAGTCTTCAAAAACAAACTGGTACGTAGGTGTGGGAAATGAAGAAGTCTAATTTAAGAAACTTGGCATCAAAAGAAAAGAAATGTGGAGTGGGAGAATTTTGCTTCAAGCTGTTGAAGGGGAGAAGACTGGAGCATCAGAGTTCTTGGATATGGAGAGTGCGCGGAATTGAGAACGACTGAGAATTAACGGTAGAATAGAGGCACGTTCTCATTTGCCAGAGATTCCATGGTGAATGATGGTAGTGACTGTATGCTTGGTTCAGTTCTAGTGCATTTACGTGTTTTAGTTCTTGGTCACAAACTAATGAGCCAGATACTACGATTCTCCTCTGTTTTACAAGTGGGGAAACCAAGGCACAGAGACTTAGTGATTTGTCCAGATGAACATAGCTAGTAAGTGGCCTAGCTGGAACAGTAGTCAGGCAGTGTGGCTTCAGGCTGAGCCCTTGACTTCTCTGTAGATCTGCTCCTGAGGCATAATGAATGGATCAAGAGGCAGTAAACACACTGAAAATGAGGGGATTCAAGTAAATTGCCTCAGTGTTTGTAAAGCCATAGTCCTTTAAATTCTAGCTCTTGCTTTATTTATAATTAAAATGAAGGAGCTGGCAGTAATATCTCCTGAGATTCTTTAGTTCTAAAACTATTACAAATCTAATAATTAAACTGGGCACCTTCTGGAAACGTGAAGAAGAGACTCGGAGTAGCCCTTTTTGGGTATATACTAAGAAATTGGCAAGTGAGGAAAAAGATAGCTCAGTAGGAGTTGGCCTGAATGTGCGATTTGCCGTTTTTGTTTGTCTTGAAGTGCTGCTTTGCAGCTTGGGCACAGATGCGGAAAAAACATCTGTAGTTATGTGCTGTGTTGAGAATTGGCTCCTCCAAAAAGCAAGGAGAGGAGGGGAGACCGGAGTGGAAAATCCGTGTTTAAGTGATTTTTCAACTCTGAACCATGGTTAGGTAGAAATTGAAGTCATGTGAACATTACTCTGTGCTAACTGTGAGAGTTTCAGCATATTTGTGAGTTGCTTAAGGTGGTCCCATACCTAAGGTTAATTGTTACTTCGAAATATAGGCAGTTAGTTCCCTATAATATGTTTCAGAGAACATGTAGTCAAGTTAATTGTGCTGAAGAAATTATATATGCCACGTTCTTTTTATTTCTCTTACATAGGCATTAATGATACATCACCAGCATCTCAACATGTTCGTCGATTTTTTTTTTTTTTTTCTTTGACAAACACTCATTTGACAAGTTTAAACTAGGCAATTTCTGACTAGGAGATGTACCAATACTAGTTTATCTCAGAATTCATTTCTTTATTTCAGCTGAATTAAGTCTTTTAACCTCTGCTAGTATCTGTGCTCATTTTTGGGTTTTCTACTTAACTTACTTCATTTTTACTCTTAACCACACAAATATAGTACTACTATATGAAGGGGACACGAACAGGGCCATTATACAGTAGTCTTAATGTGCCCTGGTGCAGGAAATCTCAGTTTTTTCTACCAAATGGGACTTAGGAATGTTACTAACATAATGTGCAAAAGTGTAGCTTGCACGAAAATTGCTATTACCTGTTTGTACATTGAATTCTCTGACAGGAAGGTGAGAGAATGGTTTAGGGTTCTGTGGGATCAAAGTAACCATCTTCAGTCTCACAGAATGTGTTCCTTTTTGTGGTTCTGAAAGCCTTACTGTGTGGTCTAGTCATCAGGGGTTTTTTTGTTCACTGTGCTTTTAGCAGTTTGCCGAACTGCGTAAGCAGTAACATTTTTTTTTTTTAAAGCAAAGTTATTTCCTACTCAAGTGAACATTTCAGTGCTATGGTATAGGCAGCCAGAACCTATTTTTTTTTTTTAATGTTGAAGGTTTCAGATGAAATACATTTTTATGGAGAATTGGGGCTGGTTTATCATAGTTGCTAGTACCCTGGATTTAAGATGAGAATAGTAAACATCTGGGCAATATCTTTGGTAAAGCAGAGTGGCATAAGTAAACTATCAGAGCACATGAATGGAGGAACTTCTTTGAGATGAAAGTAACTGATTATTGGCTTTAGAAGTAATTTCTCAAAACTGAAGCCGACATAGAAAAGCTAAATGCTTTTCTCTTACTTGGTTAGTATATTCTTCCTAGGTCTGGAAGAATGGTCCCTTTGAGGAAACTGAGATCCAAAGGAATTCAGTAGATTTCTCTAGACCACAAAGCAAAACTTAGGGTGTGATATGGCTCTTGTGCCTTGCCATAAGAAAAAACTCTGGTCTTATTTTAGAAAATATGAAAACATTTCAGAATTCACAGGGATTGGCTTTTCTTTAACGTTTATTTCTAAATAAAATAACTTTAAATTCATGGTTATACTAGAGAAAAAAAGTTCTGCTACTTTCTAATTTTAAGGATTTTTAAATTGTAGATCATTTTGTTAAAGCCTCAAAAATATCCACATAAGGTTTATCAGTACAGAATTCAGCATTCAAAACTGTATGTTATTTGCTACCTCTGGCTTAGGTGTAAAAAATTAGTTGGGATGCATTTGATCCCTGCACACATGGAACAGATTAACAAGTAAACAAATGTTTAGTTATAAAACATAGTGAAGAAAATGGGCTGTGGCGATAAAGACGAGGGTGACTATGTAGGCCAAGAAGGGGGTCTCTGAGTAAGTAATACTTGTAACGATGTTTAGACTGGGACTTGAAGAGTGAGAAGGTGCTCGTGACAAAAGTGGGTTGAAGAGCATTCCAGGCAAAGGGGATGGCTGTAGAATATTTTTTCTTTACAGGACCAGATAGTCAATATTTTCAACTTCCTGAGCCGTATGTTCTCCGTCGGCAGTCCCTCAGCCCTCTCCTGTTGTAACACCGGAGGAGCAGTAGACCATATGTAATGAATGGATGTGGCAGTTTTCCAGTACAACTTTATTTTAGAAAGACAGCAGGCCATCCTTTGCCAATCCCTGGAATAGAGAAATTGAAAACAAAGCCTGTTGTGAATGGGGAATTAAGTATTGGCAGTGGGGAAGAATGGGACAAGATGAGGTTTGGAGAGAGGCATTGAAACCATGGTGTAAAGGTTTCATACTTAATTATATGTGCATTAGGAAGTCCTTCAAGAATTTTAAGTAAGACAGAGACGTGATCTGATGCAGATTTTTAAAATACTACTCTGGTTGCTATGTGGTGACTAAATCAAAGGGCCCAAGAGTTGAAGTGAGCAGAGCAGGAAGGAGTGATCTAGTAATTCAGGTGAGCGATAGTGGTGATTTACACGAGTGTAGTGACATTGGGGATAGAGACATTTCAGATTCAGGATACTTTGAATATAGAAAGATTGTTACCTCTGAATAGATTGTGTAGGGAATGAGGAGGAGGAATCCAAGATGACTTCTAGGTTTTTGGTTCTTGAACAGCAAGGTGTTTCTATTTTTTTCAACATAGGTTTGGGGTAGAAAAAGGAGTTTCCATTTGAATATATTAATCTTAAGATGCCAGTGAAATTGGATACGCAAGTCTAGTTCTCTGAGAAATTTTGACTGGAAATGTAAATTTGGGAATTGTGAGCATGTAGATGCTACATAAAGCTTTGGAAGTAGATAAATTCACACAGAAGAAAACGAATGGGGACTTCAGATTTAACCCTGAGGAATTTAAATGTTTCATGTAGATTTAAGGATTGCAATGGAAACTGAAAAATAGCCAGGTACTTTTAAGACTCAGCTCTCACCTTAAGTTATAAAATCATTTAATGTCAACATTTATTTAGCAGTTTTGGTTTTCATAATCATTTTGTCTGTGTGTATATATGTGTGCGTGTGTGTGTGTGTGTGTAATGGCTAAAGACTATTTTTTTTAATTAATTTACCTTTTTTTAACATTTATTCATTATTGAGAGAGAGAAACTGAGCATGAGCAGGGGAGGGGCAGAGAGAGGGGGAGACACAGAATCCGAAGCAGGCTCCAGGCTCTGAGCCGTCAGCACAGAGCCCGATGCGGGGCTCGAACTCACAAACCGTGAGATCATGACCTGAGCTGAAGTCAGATGCCCAACCGACTGAGCCACCCAGGCGCCCCTAAAGACTACTTTAAATTTCAGTGTAGTGCCAGTCAGTTCTGTTACTTGTGGGCAGGGTTAGGTAAGGTTAGAACCATCCTGTTTTTAATTTTTTTTCCCCTCCTTCAGCTTTATTGAGGTGTAGCTGACAAAATTGTTAAGATATTAATGTGTTTGGGTTTTTTTGGAGTCATCTTTTAGAAGATTGCTGTTTGGGATTTAAACTTGACAGAAAGCCTTTAATTTAAGCTCATTGTAAAGTAACTGAGGACTTCTTTTTCTTCTTTATCCACTACTGAACACTCCATATTTAATAATAAATAACCTAGAAGTAGCTGCAGTGGAAAAAGTACTGGGTAGAAAGAAGGGAGAACTGGGCTTTAGGCCTAATTCTACCACTAACAGTCTTGAACAAATTACTAGACGTTCTCCTGGATTTCAGATTATTAATTTATAAAATGAGTTTGGGATTGTTTTTGTTAATAATCTCAGTGAGCTTTAAAATTGTATAATGGCTTGTGTGTCTTGATAATTTTGGTTTATTAAGACTTAGGAAGATTATAGTTTTAAAGTTTACCATTGTTCTTTCCTGTGCCATAATAAGTATTTAGAATAAAAACATTTTCTTTTTCAAAAATATTTATTTATATTTGGGAAGGAGAGAGAAAAGTCCCAAGCAGGATCTGCACTGTCAGCGCAGAGCCCAACATGGGGCTCGAACTCATAAACCGTGAGATCGTGACCTGAGCCAAAATTAAGAGTTGGACACTTAACCAGCTGAGCCACCCGGGCGCCCTTCCCTCCTTTTTAAAATGTTTATTTATTTTTGAGAGAGAAAAACATTTTTATTTTTAAAAAAAATTTTTTTTAATGTTTATTTTTGAGACAGAGAGAGACAGAGCATGAATGGGGGAGGGTCAGAGAGAGGGGGACACAGAATCTGAAACAGGCTCCAGGCTCTGAGCTGGCAGCACAGAGCCGGACGCGGGGCTCGAACTCACGGACCGCGAGATCGTGACCTGGGCCGAAGTCGGACACTTAACCGACTGAGCCACCCAGGCGCCCCGAGAAAAACATTTTTAATTGTTTCTTAAAATCAGGGGAGAAACTCTTACTTTAATGTGGGAAAAATTTTATTCTAATTTCATGATGCTTAATGGTTTCTTAAATTAGCCTTATGCTTAATTTCCCCTCTTTCTCTCAAATTATTAACTCTGTAGTAAGAATTGAGTAATGTGGGAGCCTCATAAATGAGCTAATTCTTGTGCTTTGAAAGTTTGAACAAAAAAGATATTGACTTTTTAGCTCTACTAGAAACAACTTCTTACTGCTAAAAAGAACATTTATTTAAAGTCTTTCTGTGAGCACTGGGTATTATATGTAAGTGAGGAGTCACTAAATACTCCTGAAACGAATATTACACTCTATGTTAAATAACTGGAATTTAAATCAAAAAAAGAAAAGAAAAAGAAAAAAGGATTCGTCCTGTAGATATATTTAAATATGTATATAAAGAATATGCTACTGTTTATTGTAGTATTGTATTTAAATGCCAAAAAGGCTGAAAACTCTCTAAATGTTAACTAATAGACTGTTCAATAAATGGAATTATATCCACACAATGAAAAAAAAATCCATCCATATAACCTGTGTTTTTCAAATAATATCTTACTTTGGAAGGAAGGCAGATTAGTCAGATTAGAGGTTCCTCCCGCTCACTTTTCATTCATTTAGAAAACTACTAAGGACCTATCATGTGCCAGGCACTCCTCTAATAAGCATTTCCGTTATATCAAAGGTCCTTGCCCTTGCCTTTGGGGAACTTAAGTTTTGGACGTAAGCACTTGAAAAACTGAAGCTTTGAAGAATAGTTTGAATTTTTAAATGGCTTTCTTGTTTGAGGTTTTTTGTTTTGTTTGTATGTTTGGTAAATTGAAAAGTCTTTCTGTAAAGTAACACACTACTGTTTATTTTTTGTATGTAGGGTTTCCTTTGCTGAAAATGGTATCTCTGGGTAAACTATTCTTTCAATATATTGATTTTTCTTCTCATTTTTAAAGAGAGAATGAGAAGAGCCAGAATTTTAAATACTGTGTATTCACCAGTAAATTAAAGTGTTTCTTTGAGGGTACTAATTGCATGTGAAAATGAAGTTGGTATTTCCCGGTAAGCTCTGGACTATTTTATAAGTCAGTTATTTAAACAGACTTGACTTTTTATAAGAAAGCTTTTTAGTGATTTTCTTTCTAGGCAAATGTGGATGAATGTAGGTTTTTTTTTTTTTTAAATGGCATTTATGTTCAAAATATAAATACAATGATTGCAGTGAATTACAAGAGGACATTGATAGAAACACTCGGGAATAAGATTTTCCTTAGCAAAGACATTTCATTTCAGAGGCCCACAGATAGAGTCTCTTGTGTTTCATCTGCCAAAAAAATAATTAAGACACTATGCCTGTCAGCAAGACTCTCCCAATTTTAGTGGAGGTAATCAGATTTGAAGGAGAATTATTTTGCCTGAAGAATTCAGGGCAGAGTAGAAAGAGGAGGTCATTTTCGACAAGCCTTAAATAATTATTAAAGATTCATCGTGTGAACAAAGGCGATAGTCCAGAAAATGGTGTGAGTTAAAAAAGGCAGGTAGGTACGATGAGCACAGTCAGGTATGGTCAGTGTAGATGGAATATAAAAGGTGTCTGATGGCATTTTTTGGGAATGAGAGTGTTAAAGTTAGTTGGACTCGTTTTTGAAAAACATGGTAGGGGACTTGGGTTTTATCCTGTGGGTGGTGGGAACCATTGGTTTTAACCTTCTAAAAGAGACTGACCAGAGTGGAGATGGAGTGAAAGATTTAGTAGGCATTCCTTCTTCAGTGCTTCATTGCTGGGCATCTTTCGTTCGCCTGCCATCTTGTCTTGTCCTTTTTTTCTAACTGAAAAGTTGTTGAAAGAAACAATCCATTTCATTGAAATTTGCTTGGGGTGATGATGAGAAAGAAGGCTCTGAGCTAGAGGTACAAACCCTTAATGAATATGTTTTGGAAGGGTGGCTTGAATAGGAATAGAGTAATCCCCAAAGAGGAAGAGATTACTGGGGATAGTGTAGGGAACAGAGACCATTAGAGAGTCAGAAAGATAGCAACCATGGGATATGAGGGGAATAGGAACTTGAGTAGCTACTACTTTGAAAGGACTGGCAGAGAAATGATGTTGGGGGAGCGCCAAGCTTAAAGCTTGGCCTAGGTTATTTGGTAAATTCACCCATGTGTTACATATCAGCTATTCCCGCTTAAATTGTTAAGTAGCCTGTAAGCACTGTGAGGGCAGGTACCTACCTTTTCTGCTTTCTTGTCTTGTTGTAATGTCTAGTGATGTTTTTTTTTAATTATAAAATAAGCAGATGAGCCAAGGGTAAGACCTGTTTTATTCATCTTCGTGTCTCCTTCTCCTTCATGTAGTTGGCACTCAGTAATTGTCGATTGAAATGAATCCCTGAGAATACTAGCAGTCAAATGGAAACCATGCTTTATATCCACGAACTGCCAAATTCTGTTTTGTCTTCCACATGTGCAGTGATACTTACACCTACCCAAGTTAATTGCTGAATCCAAACCCTGTTTAAGCAGAGTGTATTTCACCATTTAAAAGCACAGTGTAATTTCTGGGTTGTATATCTCTCATTTTTTGAGATGATTCTGCTGGCAGCCAGATCGTGTGATCCTGTGGAACCGTGGACTTTTTTCCTCCACGTTAACTCAAGAAACGAAAAGACTGATTGCCATATCGCCATGCTTTGTATATGTCTTACTAGTTATTCTGTGAGTGGCCCTGTTGTTCAAAGTTTATGATAGTGCTATAATGGTTTTTTATGTATATCTTTTGTTTTAACCATTGTGAATGGAATACTCTACAAATGTTAGATAATTCATGTCCTTCTGTGGTACACTTAGGCTCCATTAAGTAAAAAGGTACCAGTTTTCATGGTACTACTTTGTACTCAAAGAGAAATCAGGCTTTTTCTAAGGTGTGTTATTTTTTTAAGTTAATAATACTGTGAATTTATTTTTTAAAAATGAAGCCAAATTTAGACAGTTTGTTACTTAAATATGTAGCAGATATTCTTCATGCATGAAATTAAAAAGTATGTTGTCCTAATTCCCACTCTGTGCCCCTACTTTGACCCTCTCGTGATTCTCTAGTGCTTCCCATCATACTGTACTTTGTATTAAGGTCATATGAATGCTAATGTTAGGCTCCTCTTTTCTCCCTTCCCCCACAGAGACTGTAAAGTGGCTGAATGCATTTTGTATCCCCCATAGTGGCTAGCACCCTGGTTTGTTTGTCCGAAGTAATCATTAAATACTTGAACTGATAGTTCGAAGAAAGATTTTTATGTTACCTTTTTGAGTTAAGAGCTTTGTTTTGACACTTAAAGAGCAAGTGAGGGAATATTGCCACTAGGAATGAGTTTTATGTTAAAATTACAAGTAATGTGCTCTTTGTAAAATGGTTAAACTTTTATTACTAACTACGTATACATTAGTAAAATTACTTATAGAAAAGTCTTCTGATAGCAGTCAAGAAACAAGTTTTCCCTGACTGTTTGGTCAGTGATACTGGTATGATTCCTCTGATCAAGACGGCCACCTTTATTCTAAAAGTTAGTGGAAAAAATGAGAAACAGCACTGTCTAGGAAATATTGAAAGGTCAGTGATCTTTAGATCATTCAGGAATCTCTTGTCATTAGTCAATGCTTGGAAAGTTTAAGATCTCTACAAAAGTTAAGATGAATTCTCCCAACCTTGGTAGAAGTTTGCTTTGAAATACAAAATTCTGAGGTGGTTATATGTATTATGAGAGAGAGCAACATCTGTTCACCAGCCATATATTGAATACACAAATAATAGGATATTAGCTATATTACAAGTTCCTCAACCTGTAAAATAAAAGGAAACCTTCCAGTTACAGGGAGAAATAACTGTTTTAGAAGAAAGGAAAGCAAGAATCAAGTGGGAATTGAAGCTTAGGAAATAATTGTATAAAGTATTTAAACATATGTATGTATGTATGTTTTATGTTCCATGCTTTCAAAATCTCAAGCACTTGATAATGCAGATTCTGATTCAATAGGGCTAACATAGGATCTGAGATTGTGCATTTCTCTCTCTTTTTTAATGTTTGTTTATTTTGAGAGACAGAGCAGAGGAGGGGCAGAGAGAGGGGGAGAGAGAGAATCCCAGGCAGGCTCTGTGCTGTCAGTGCGGAGCCTGATGCAGGGCTTGAACTCATGAACCGTGAGATCATGACCTGAGCCGAAACCAAGAGTCGGATACTTAACCGACTGAGCCGCCCAGGCACCCCTGAGATTGTGCATTTCTAATAAGTGCCCAGGTGATGATGATGATGAATCTTGACGATGACAGTGCTCTGTGGACATTTATAGAGTAGCAAGATCAAATATCTGTGCTAATAATATGAATATGTAATACAAGTAACATTTTGATATTCGCAAATGCTTATATGGCATTTACTGTGGGCTGGGCCTCGTTATAAGCATTATTTGTATATTAACTGATTTTATCCACACAACAGCTCCTTGCAGCAGGTGCTGTTACTGTTCCTTTTTTGTAAAAACTTGATGCACAAAGAAATTAAGTTACTCACGGTCACGTATCTATTAAGTGTTGGATCTGTAATTTGCATCAGGCAGGCATGCTTTCCAGCCTCTGCACTCCGGTGTTGCCACTATTCGCTCTGTGGAACTGTTGCATAAAAATAGCAAAACATAACGCTATTTTTAATCTTTTAATTCAGGAATTCTCAGGAGAAAGGGAAGAGCTGTGGAGCTTTTTAAAAACTGTCCGATTAAGAGACATGTCTTCTATACTCCATGGTTTGGCTTCTCTGGAGATCACTCCTGTAGGTAGCCACTTTTATTGCAGGTTTATATCACATCACTCTGGTGTGGTTGAAAGGTTTTTGAGATCTTCAAGAATAACTCTTTAATGACATTCCTTGGAAAAATAGGGTTTCCCTAACTGGTAAAATTTGTAAAGTGACAAGCCCTCAAATCATGTGTGCGGGACTCTGAAAAAGTTCAAATGTTGTTAAGCGGGAACTTAAACGCTATTTTGTGATCATGTAAATGTTGTGCACTTATGTAAATAGTTCAGTCAGATGAGATAAGCAATATTTGTTTTAGAATTTAGAGCCAGAGAGGTACTTTTTAGCAGGTCCTGTGGCTCTCAGGTTTTTTTTTCTTTTCCAAACAGTGGGAAGCCCCACTTTTAAAATCATACAAAACCAATATAAATCATATTTGCTCAGTGAAATGGAGCCTGCCCTGCAGTGGTACTAAGACATCTTAGTGGAGCAGGATGTGAATGCCATTGTTCTTGTCAACCCCAGTGATACAACAGGTGAGAGGAGCTCTAGACCAGATAGGTTAAGTAACTTATTCAAAGTCCTAGTTACTAACTTCCCTGGAAAGTTGTTTTCAAATACTAATTTGATTGTTTTAACTCTTGGGTGACTGTTAAAATCTGACAGATTTCTAGGAGGTTACAGCTTTTAAAGTTAGAGTTTCTCTGTGATATTTTTAGAATGTTGTTTGTGTAATTAACATGTGCTCCATGACCCATTTTGTGTTTCTAATACACAATGTGTATCTCAATGCAAGATAGTGCTAAATACAATTTTCCGTACTTCAGAGATTTGTCTGTATTTGAAATTGTCCTGCATTTTGAGACTTTTAAGAAGGAAGTCATTCATTTTCAGTAGTTCATATCATCGTTAATGATATGGCTCAGTTCTAGTTTCAGCGGACTTCACAGCCAAAATCTTTATAATTAGTGTTAGCTGATGAATTTCTTTGTGTCACCTAAATATTTAATTAGGATTGGCTGGCTTGGATTTTGCCCAGACATTGAAACTTACAGAGGGCGAAAAAATCTTAATTAATGATTTAATTTGTGTGTGTGTGCGTGTGTGCGCCCGCCCCCCTCCCCCGCCGGGTACTAGTGCTGTTAGAGGGTGGGGGGAACTGTGAGATCATTAATGTCCTTTGATTCTCCAACTAGCCAAGAGTTGCTGGCCCAGGGTTGGCCTCCTTGTCAATCCATGAAGGTATTTGGTTAAGAAAACTCAAGGCAAAGACTGGGAGTTTAGAGGTCTTGCTCATGCCTGCTGGCCTCTCCGGTCATCCTCCTTTCCATCCTTCTCTTCCTTTTGCCAGTAATTTGATTGATTTGAGAATGTGTTTCCTGCAACTTGGACATTAATTTATCAGTGAACAGATTTTATCACAATGTTGAAAAATAAACATTTTCTTTTGACTTAGTAATTCCACTTTAATCTTTGCTAAGGATATAATTAAAAGGACAGGAAAAGCTATGTTCACAGAAATGAAGAATGTAGTATGCCAACATGAATTATTCCAGAGTCATTCATAGGTTTACACTCTCAAAATAATAATTCTTTCATTGTTTGGCATTCAAGTTAGGTTTTTTTTTTTTTTTTAAGAGATGATTTTTTATTTTTATTTTAGAGAGAGCATGCTAGTGGGGGAGAGGGGCAGAGGGAGAGAGAGAATCCTAAGCAGGCCCCATGTTCAGCACAGAGCCCAACATTGGGCTCGATACCATGACCCTGGGCTGAAATCAAGAGTTGGATACTCAACTGACTGAGCCACCCAGGCACCTCTCAAGTTAGTTTTAAAAATAAGCATTGTGGCATCATAGCTTATGTTTAGGATATATAATAATAAAATGGTCTAACTTGAGAATCATAATTGTTGCAAGTTCTTAAAAAGCCAATATCAATAAAAGTAGCCTTTTATTTTTATGTACAGTTTTATGAATTTTAGCCTATGTATAGATTCATGTAAATGCTGCCATGATCAGTACAGAACATTTCTTCACCCCAAACACTCCTATTCATTTATAATCACATCGTCCTCCCACCCCAGTACCTGGCAACCACTGATCTGTTTCGTCACTATAGTTTTGTTTTCTCAAGAATATCACGTAAATGGAACAACACAGTCTATAACCTTTTGAGACCAATGTCTTTCATTCAACATAATTATTTTGAGATTGAACCAAGGTGTTGTATGTATCAGTAGTTTGTTCCTTTTCATTGCTGAATGGTATATCCTATTGTATGAATGTACCACAGTTTACATATCCATTTACATGTTGTATGTAGTGTTTTATGATTATGAAGAGAGCTGTTGTAAACATGCACATATAGATTTTGTGTGAAGAGAAGTTTTCATTTCTCAAGAATAAATATCTAGGAGTGGGATTGCTGAGTCATATGGCAAGTGAATATTTAACTTCATAAGATACTGCCAAACTGTTTTCCTGTCAGGCTGTACCATTTTGTATTCCCGCTAGGAATGTATATAAGAAGAGTTCTAGTTGCTTGGCATCTTTGCAAATACTTGGTATTGTTAATTGTTTTAGCCATTATCGTAATGGGTGTGTAGTGGTGGTGTCTCATGTTTAAAAGTTTCATTTCCTTAATGGCCAGTGTTGTCGGACATCTCTTTTCACGTGCAAAATTGCTTTATATAACGTCTTTGGTGAAGTGTCTATTCAGGTCTTTTGCCCATTTCTTAATTGTTTGCTTTCTTTACAGAGTTGTAAGAGTTCTTCTCTCCCTGTGTATCTCTATATAGAGACAGATGTGAGAGATTTATTCTGGGTACAAATTATTTGGTATTTTCTCCCATTCTGTAGCTTGTTTACTGTTTAAACAGTCTTCAGAACAGAAGTTTTTAATTTTGATGAAGTTCAGTTTATTATTATTTTTTTAAATCAGTTTTAGGTTCATAGCAGAATTAAGGAGAAGGTGCAGACATTTTGTATATTTCCCACTGTCTCCCCCACTATCAGCATCCCATACCAGAGTGGTACATTTGTTATAATGATTAACCCACAGTGATTTATCATTATCACCCAACGTCCATATTTTATATTAGAGGTCACTCGTGGTGTTGTACATTCTGTGGATTTTAGTGAATGTATAATGAAATGTATCCACTATTGTAGTGCCGTACGGAATAGTTTCACTCTCCTAAAAATCCTCTGTGCTCTGCCTGTTCATCTCTCCCTCCACCCTAATTAATGCCCACTGATCTTTCTATTGTCTCCTTAGTTTTGCCTTTTCCAGAATGTCATGTAGTTGGAGTGATATCGTTAGATAGCCTTTTCAGATTGTGTTCTTGCACTTGATAATATGCATTTAAGGTGCCTCCATCTCTTTTCATGGCTTTAATGCCTCATTTCTTTTTAGTACTGAAGAATATTCTATTGTTTGGATGCACCACAGTTTATTGTTTCACCTACTGAAGGACATTTTGATGGCTTCCAAGTTTTGGACTTTATGAATAAAGCTACTGTAAACATCTGAACGTGGGATTTTGTGTGGACATAAATTGTTAACTCCTTTGGTACTTCTACCAAGGAGCATCATGGCTGGATCGTATGGCTGGAGTACATGTAATTTTGTAAGAAATTGCCAGACTGTGTATCATTTTGCATTCCCACCAGTAATGAGTAGAAGAGCTTGTTCACTACATCCACCTCAGCATTTAGTGTAGTCAGTGTTTTGGATTTTGGCCATTCTAATAGATGCGTAAAGGATGTCCCATTGTTGTTTTAATTCGCAATTTCTTTCTTTTTTTTTTTTAAGATTTTATTTTTAAGTTATCTCTGGGGCTTGAACACACAACCCCAAGATCAAGAGTCTCACTCTCCACCAACTGAGCCAGCCAGATGGCCCCTCAACTTGCAATTTCTTAATCAGAGATTGAATATCTCTCAGTATGCCATCTGGTTATCTTTTTGGTGAGGTGGCCAGGTCTTTTGCCAGTATTTTAGATTGGGTTCTCTTGTTGAGTCTTATGAATTCTTTGTATATTTTGTATAATAGTCCTTTGCCAGATAGGCCTTTTGCAGATATTTTCTCCCAGTATGTGTCTTGTCATCTCATTCTCTTCAGCAAAATCTGTTGCTCTTCAAGTGATTCTAATCCTCTGTCAGGTTTGTGATCTGCTGCTCTCGACTGCTGTCTGTATCTTGCTTTTTGCAAGGCCAAGGGCCATGAACAGCCTTCAGGTTTCAACTGCTCATTTTAGCCTTGTCAGCTGGTCCCATCCTACTCTGTTTTCATGACTTTGTTACTTGTTTTTCCTTGTCTCACACTTCAAATTCCAGGTCTTCATCTGGACAACCTTCATGTAGCTTTTCTTACATAACAATGTTGCACATACCTGATCTGCAGGTCCACTTTGGACTGGACCACCTCTACGGCAGGCTTCCTTCCTGCTTGCCTTCGCTGGTGCAAAAACCAGTGTAGGGGTGTGTTAGGGAGCGAGACGAACAGTGTTAATTCACACACAAACTGACCCCACTTTTTATTTCAAATTTTCTGTATTCTGTTAACGATTTGTAAAATAAGGGTTAAGCCTTTTTTTCCCCACTTAATGTGTTTTTTGACTTATGTACAAACATACCTTCTTTTAAGAACCCCATTTTAATCTTCATAAAGGTTGAATTTTCATCTCCTTCCTCCTTTTGATGGTATGTATTTGAACAAATACTTGCTCACTCTTCATGTCTCAGAGTAGAAAAACATTTTTCTGAGGCAGCATTAGAAGAAGAATTTTTTTGCTCACAGGGTGATCTGAATAAGAGGAGAATGCAGCAAGTGTATCTAAGGCATTTATTTTATGTCTTCCAGTCACATATCTGTATTTGTGTGTGCATAGTCATTCAAAAATAAATGTAAGAGTATGTCTGAAAAACAGATCTTCTGGGACACCTCTTAGAACTCCCATGTCCCGTTATAAAAGCTAATTGTGAATGTATTTAATACCGCCGAACTTTACACTTAAAAATTAAGCTGGTAAAGTTTACATCATGTGGAAGTGATGAATCATTTCTGCTTATGTCATTGGCCAAAGCAGATCCATGGCCACATCTCACTTCAACAGTAGACAGACAAATGGAATACAACAAAATTAACTTACTAGCAGATATTTTCTGCTAAGTAAAATTCATTGTTACTGATATGTCAGGATAAGTTTTTGAAGTATGCAAATAAAGCAGTTTTATAATTTATGACACATTGTGCTCATTGATCACATTTTTCATTTTGTTGAAAGGCAGCAGGAAATATGAATATTACTTAAGTACTTGGTATGTTTTATTTTAAAGTGTATATAAGTTAGTGATTTTAGGAAACATCTTTTTTTAAATAACCTTAAAATTTTTAATTGGCAAGTTTTTCATTCATCTAACAGATATACCAAGCACATTTTTGCATTCCAAAATTAGGGTGACGTTAATACAGTTTAAGTGTAACTTGATTTTATAACAAAGGGTCATACCAAAGTTCATTTAAGTCCTTAAGAATAATTAATTGCTAGATATTCTGATGTTTGGAATACAGACATTTTATTTTTGTCATACAGTACGATTTCTCTGGCATTGTCATGATTTTAATTTAATTGCTACTCAAAATTTAGTGTTTCAGTGAACGAATATGAAGCTTGGTGAAAAATGTTATAAATAGGTGTATTTTCATTTTGTAGTTTTTCTACCGTTAGCTACCTTGGGAATTTGCATCTGACAAGTGGTAGACTTAATGAGTTGAAATAAATGATACATTACCCACTTTACAAAAATGTGTTTATTTAACACAGTACTGTCTACGAACCTACGTGAGTGTTTATCACTTTTGATATAGTCCAAATATTGATGGGTGATATGTGTTGAAGTCAAGGAACTTAGTCTTATGAAGAAAAGATTATATATAAAATAAAATTCTAAATTAACGTCATATAGGCTAGTGGTTTTCATAAGACACGTAGAGTAGAACAGACATACTGTCTCCTCACTAAAACCTCTTAATGACCATTTTTCCTCTAACATAGAAGAAAAGATAGATGCATTTTTCTCAGTTTGAACTTATTTTCTCGTCTGTTGGGAATAGTGTGTTTCGTGTATTTTTTTTCAGTCTTTGGTACTTCCAACCACTTGCTTATACTTGTTTATACTAGTGCTAACACACAATGGCATTTTATTTACTGTTTATAATTCAAGTTGATAGATCTCTGTATATGTCAACACACATATGAAATCATTTCTCACAGACCACCATGACTTCAGATTCTCCCCAACCTGAAAATGTTTAACCACTACTGCAGATGTTTGGGGATAGAACATGTCTGCTGACACTGGAGTTGGGAGTTGAGCTAGACCACAGAGGACTGGTTGGGTGTGAATGATTGAGAGGTTGGCAGTGTGGTCCCAAAGTGTTGTAGGAACTTAGAGAACAGGCGCACTGGTTCTTCATGATAAAGCTAGAACCAGAGTCTGCATTCTGTTTTCTAGTCCGCAGTCTTCCCATTGGACTGATCGATCACACGGCAGGAAATAGTGGTCCGGAACCTCTTACTAGAGAAGGTGGCAGTATGCTTGTAGACGGTGGGAAGGAATTCTTGACGGCTGAGTTGTCTTAGCAGGATTGCATTAGGACGGCATTTCAGACTCCGGGCAACTTGATGTGCAAAGGCTGATATCCTGAAAAAGCTTACGGTGTTGGAGGTGGATCATGGTGTTCAAGGGCAGGGTGAATGAAGTAAAGGGTCTTACAGATGCCAGGCACTGTGAGGTGTGGGAGGCACACAGAGAAGTCAGAATCCGTGCTGCCGTCGTTCTTACGTTTTAGTGAGAGCGACGGTAAACGGATAAATATGTGACAGAGTAGGTAGTGACAAGTACTGTGAGGAAAAATTTAGGGTTAAGAGTGGAGATAGAGGCTGTTGTTTGAAATAGGGCGGTCGGGGAAGACCTCTGTGTGGAGGTTAAACTTGAGCAGAAAGAAGTGAGGGCGTGAGCTCTGTGAAGCCTGCAGAAGAAAGGGCAGAGCACGGTTGCTGTGTGCGGCTCCGTTGTAGCTGGAGCACACTGCGTTAATAGTTGATGCTCATTCAGTGTTCAGAGTGCCAAGCACTGTTCTAAGTGTGTTGCTACTATTTCACATATAAGGAAACTGAAGCACAGAGTTGAAATAAGTTAACACAAGGTGACACAGCTAGTCAGGGAGCTGGGATTTGAGCCCGGGTAGTTTGACTCCAAATTCAGCATTCTCAACCATTCTATAAAGATGGGGAAAGGGAAGCGTCGTAGGAAATTTAGTTGGAGCAGTAGCCTGGGGCCAGTTATGTGGTTCTTACCAGTATTTAGCATTTTATTCTTACTGTGATGTTAAGTTGTTGGAGGGTTGAGAAATGCCCAGGAGGTGGCTTTCTGATTCTGGAGGTGAGGAGATGGGTCTGGACTACACGACACATTTGTTAATTGTCTGTATAGAGGTAATATTAGAGCTTAAAATAATTCCACTGGTCTAATATGTGTTTCTTTGATTGAAAATTGGAGATTTCCACTTTGTTTTATTGAACAGATATGTACATGTATACGTACAAGAGCGTGTAGGCGTGTCAACAAACTGTAATGAACTCTTCTGTCAATAGGTGCGAGAAGATGTACTAAATTCATTGAATAACAACTTTCTTCAAACGCTAAATCAAGCTTGGAATGATCATCAGACAGCTATGGTGATGATTAGAGACATACTAATGTATATGGTAAGTAGAGCTTTTTTGTTTTTCCTTTAGAAGTTAGCCATTTCAAAACACGGTGTCTTTCTGTCACATTTAGTTGGATGCTACAGGTCAGTGTGGAATGTGTTGTTGTTTTAAATAAACCATATTTCCTTTGCAAGGACCTGCCTTAGCTCGTGTGAACTAAAATCTTACTTGTTTATATTTAATGATTAGAATGGAAAACTGAAAGAGAAAGATTTAATTTTGTTTTCTCAGCATCTAGCACTTTGTGTTTCAAAATGGAAAATACTGAAAACCTTACTGACATCTCTTTTTGAGTAACTGGTTGAATGCTAGCAGACAGATGAAAGCTTAGTATTCTCTTACAAGTTTTTAAAACTTAATGTCCTTACATCTTCAGTGATGAGGATGTCATTTTATACAAATATTTTTGTAATAAGTGCACTCTGATAGCTTCTGACTTCATAGTAAATCTTTGCTGTATATGTGTTATTCAGATATATATTCCATTTTTTATCTGTTGTGACTGTTTTATGTTTTTATGAGTCAAGAAAAATATCTTGTTCAGCAAGACAATTTGGAAAACATCGACTTGAGCTGTTTAATAACTGTCAAAGAGATTAAACAACCAAGTTTTTTCTTACCTTGGTGTGTTCATGGTAGGGAGCTGCATTCATCAAGCTTAATTATTGTGTCACCGCAGAATGATCAAGTCTGATGACTTTTCTTGTTGCTTTAGTGTTTATATTTGGGAATTGGACATAAGATTTTCTTCTCAGGTTTTACTCTGCTTTTGATTTTAGCTATAGTGGTGAGAGCATGGCCTAGTTTCTTTCACTTGATAGAGTAAAGCGATGGTTGGAAAGAAGTTCCCACGAGAGCAAACAGCCGTGAAGTGTTTCGTACTGCGCAGAGGCCAGTCAGGCCTGTGAGCCCTGGTTTCCTGGGGCTCAGTGGCAAGACGGGCAGGGAAAGGCCACTTCACTTTTCAGGGCTTTGCTAAAAGGTATAACGTATCGTTTAGCCTTTCTGAGCCTCATTTTCCTCTTCAGGATATAGATTCATCTTGTGCTGACAGTTTGAGGTAAATGACATCACCTGTGAAAACATCCATCATACTGCGTGGGATATAAATGTGAAACAAGTTAGCTTGTACTGCACAGTCTCATTAAGTTCTGGATTTGAGGAGTCTTTAAATTTTAACACAAACACTAAGCTAGAAAACCACTTGTAATTTCATGGTCCATTACTCTATTGATAAAAGAATATTTTAATATTATACACACCCTCCACTCTGACATAATTTTAAAAACTTCTGTTTTCTTTCAGTTCCCTTTTGGGGTAGGGGGGAGCGGGGAGAGGGTTCCCAAGTGAAATCTCAAGCCTGAATCCTGTTATGTGACCATAGTCCAGAAACTAATTAGTTTATTCCTTAGCTTCCTCATTTATGAAACGAGCATACTGTTGTACTCACCGGGTAGGGTAGCCACGAGGCTAGAAGGTGCCATTCATGCATAGCACTTACAGCACCTGGACCGTAGCGTCATGTGCTCCATCACAACTTACTAGGATTAGTATTTCTTGTCCCTTCTTCTTTCATCAGACCCGTCTGATAGTGCCTCAACCCTGGTTAAACCCAGCAAGCTCCCTTTCCTGGGCCTCTGCTGGAGGAAACCCCACACGGGGTGGTGGATCAGTGCCACTGTCTGTCCTTTGTCACGGACCTCCAGTTGACCCTTCACACTGTCCAGCGGTCGTCTTTTCCCTCCACTTCTCCTCAGACGTTCAGCTCTCCTGCTGGCCTCCTCACTCTTGATAAATAAATGATCTTGCCTTCCACTTCCCAGGGGAAAGCAAGAAGCATCGGGTAGAACCCGTGTTCGGTTCTTACCGTTCTACCTACAGTTTTGTCTGTATTTTCTCCCCTTCTGTGTTTTTTTCTTTCCCTCCCGTTTTAATGGAGGGCAGTGTCTCCTCTCCTGTTAAAGGCCAGTGTTCCTCCTGTGCTAAGGATCCCATTCCTTTCTGCCTTGTCAAAAACCTAAAGTATTTTCAGGGCTCTGCCTTTTTACTGAGTCTTACTCAGCAGCATGAGACATGTTCAGGCCACTCACATCCTCAAAATAAAATTCTACTAAATTTTCTGCTGGACTCCTGCACTGCCTCTCAGGGTCTCCATTGCCATCCACAGCCAAGTGTCTCGTAAGATATGTCGCCACTTGCTGTCTCCCTTCTCTCATCTTTCATCACTTTGGGTATGTTCCAGTTCCAACTGCGTCCTCAACTGTGCTGCTCCGTCTTGCTCTTACTAGAATCACCAGGTCTGCACATCTCTGAAGGCAGAGATCACTGTGAATACTACTCTTGCTCTTTGACTGTTTGCAGCGGCCTTTGGCACAGGTGGCTACTCTTTTCTTCCTCTCGTGTGCTGGGTCCTTAATTCCGGTGACCTAGCACTCCTTTGGTGTGCCTCCTACCTTTCTGTTTCTTTTCAAGTACTTACTCTTCTTTCTCCTCAGCCCTTTAAATGGAGGCCTTCTTGGGGTGTAGTAACCCAGACTTTTCCTCCTCCTGGCATACCTC
Source organism: Acinonyx jubatus (assembly GCF_027475565.1). NCBI lineage: Eukaryota > Metazoa > Chordata > Mammalia > Carnivora > Felidae > Acinonyx > Acinonyx jubatus. Next base: position 204,447,167 of record NC_069381.1, on the reverse strand, counting down.
GTTTGCTACCGTAGCTTCGGTTAGTGCCTCTGTGCAGATGATTCCCACATTTTATCTCTAGCCTCGTTCTGTGAGATTGAGATTTGGTGCATTCGTTTGTCAAGTTGATGGCTACCTTTGTATTTGTTGTCTGAGAGCTACTTCAGAATAGGCATTTTCAAATGAACCTGTTGATCATTCCATTCTCTATGCCAGAAACCTGGGAATTATTCTTGTCCGTATCTTCCCCGTTCTCTCTACTTCACGGATGTCTACGCTCTGCAGTTTTTCCACTTTCCTCACTACCCAGGATGAAAGCACCTTCGTTTCTCTCTCGGAGTATTCAGCAACTAGTCTTAGAACGTGCACTGTGTCCTTTGCTATTTTCTTTTCCGTATTGCTCTTGGAGTTATTATCTGAAAGCCACATGATCAGGTCACGGCCCTGCTGAAATTTGTGTGGCTCATCTTGAAATTTTCACATATGTCTTCTGTCTGGAAATGTTTCCAGAATGTTTCCTCTCTTTACGTGATTTGCTCCTACTTATCCTTTTAAGTCTTAGCTTCAGTTTCTGGGCAGCTTTCCCTGAGCTGTGCCGTGTACTGCCCGCCGACTGCAGTTGTCTCACCGTACCCGGTGCTGTTCCTTTGCGGCATTCGCCATAATCATCATTAACTGTTTAGGGCCTCATTTCTCTGCCAGACCAAACTTTTTTTTTTTTTTTTTATTAATGTTTATTTACTTTTGAGAGAGAGAGCAACGGGCAAGCAGGGGGAGGGGCAGAACATAGTGGGGAGAGAGAATCCCATGCTGTCAGCTCGGAGCCCGACTTCGGGCTTGATCCCATGAACCGTGAGATCATAACCTGAGCCCAAATCAAGAGTCGGATGCTCAGCCAACTGAGCCATCCAGGTGCCCATGCCAGACTGAATTTTAGGAGGAGGGGCCAGTGTCCCCGACACGCAGCACATCTCTTGGAACAAACCAGGCATTCACATGTAGTCTAAATAAATTCACACAGATTGGTTTTTAACAGATTATAGATACACTTTTGCAAAATGCTTTTTAAAAATATGCTGCTGTCGATTTGGAAAGAAAGTAAAGTATTGATAAGATATCTTCACATCCGACAAAATAGAATTCTTTCATTTTCATAGACTTCATTTTCTTTGTTTTGTCTTTTTATGTTTAGTGTCTGAGCTTATTAAATAAATGATTTTTAAGATTAAGGTAATGTTTATACATTGAAATGTGCAGAACTGGCATGTATAAATTATTTTTGACAAACGTGCATTTATGTAACCCAATACTTTGGTTAAGAAGTAGAAATGCTTTTAATTTTCCAAAAATACAAAGTTTTTTTTTTTCTGTTGATGTTTACATTATTTTCCTTGAAGATTTTTACCCTCATTCCAGACTTCTCGGGCGACTACCTGCTAGATAGTGCATATACCTGAAGTATACTGACTGTACCGTCATGGATCTTAGACACATATTTTCTTCCTATGAATACTGGCTCTCACTGGTGGAATTTGAGATCTCAGGCTCAGAGAGGGAGGAGAGAAGATGCTTCACTGTCTACCCACCCTACCACCTACTTACAGCTGGCTGACTTTTACTCTTAACAAGGAGGTGTCTGGATATAAAATGTCATGCTGCAGACTGGAAGTGTAGATACTATGGGACACACTGACTCTGGAAAATGGAATCACTGGTTACATGGAGGCAGCCACTGGTCACAGTTTGTTTCATGTAACTTTGCTGTTTGGCAGGTGCAGTGTTTCAAAAAGAAAAATGTACATGTCTCTAAATGTACATGACTTCTGGTTTCTGCCACTCCACCCCTTCCTAGTGTCTGAAACTTGCCATGTTGAGCTTGTAAGATTGGTTTGAGGCTGCTTAGTAAAAGTTTCATTGTCAGTTTTCATTGTTTAAAAGATTAGTGATTGGGGAAAGAGTTGAGCATGTTATGGAGAAAATCTGTCCTAGTTCTGTAATCACTTTGTGAATATAAACCATAAGTATATATTACTACTCAGTTGATTTTTCTTTTTAAACTATAAAAATGAATGTCATAAGAAGGGAAAGTAAATACACGGATGGTATTCTGTAGGCTACTTTTGAGCAGTTAGAGTTAATGCCAAAGGAAATAGAAAAGCATTTCCTATTGTGATACATAGGGTTACTGGAAGGTTAATAGAGAAATTTTCTGCATAAAACTCTATGGTGAAATTATTTGCATATTTTTACTTGAATTTGTCCATATTTCCAGTCATTTTCACAAATAGAGCTATGGTAGTAGTGCAGGTTTTCCTGAAAGGTTAGATCGAGGCTGTAAATTCATAGGCATAGGGAGAGAGTTCACCCTGGAAAGGAGGGTCTCACTGCTTCCTTAAGCTGTTTATTTGGAAAGTCACTAAGGATGAGTAAAGAGATCAAGCAAAATGTAGCCGCAACTTTGTGAAGAGAGAAGCTGAGGAACTTCTGATGCTCTTAGTCTCCTTAGTAAAGTAGAAGGTGGGACCATTGGCTTAGGGGAACTGCAGTATGTGAGGTGTTAAAGGTCAAGTGGTAGGCCGAGTAACCTGCCCTCCCTCCCCCCCCCCCCCCCCCCGCCCCGATATGCCCATGACTGGTATCTGGAACTTAGGGGGCAGAAGGAACTTTGTAAATGTGACTAGATTAAGGATCTTGAGGTGAGGAGATTGTCCTAAGTTACCCCAGTGGGCCCAGTGGAATCACAGGGTCATTACAAAAGGAGGGTCAGTAGGTGACAGAGGTGATGTGATGACTGAGGCAGGGATTAGAGCGATGTGCTCTGAAGATGGAGGAGGGGCTACAGCTAAGGAATGCAGGTAACCACTAGAAGCTGAAAAAGGCAAGGAACTGGGCTCCCCCTCAGATCCTCTAAAAGGAACCAGCCCTGCTGACATCTTGACTTTAGTCCAGGGAAACTAATTTTACTCTTCTGAACTCTGGAACCATGAGAAAGTAAGCAAGCTACTAAATTTATGGTCATTTATTCAGCAGTGATAGGAATCTCACACAAGGACAAAGTTTGGAATATCCCCTGTGCTGGGGTCTGCCATCTGTAAATAAATGGGCCATCTGTAGTTGTGAGGGGATAATTTAGTTGAGTTGGCACAACGTTTGCATAGTGGAGGCGGTCAGCAGAGTTTGTACTTTTTCCAGGTATACTTGGCAGTTTCAGACAAGAATGTTCAAAATCAGGAATACCTACTGATGGAATTAGCCTTATTGGGTATGGGGGAGAATTCTAAGGGTAGTAGCATTATTGAAATGGTTGATTGTGAGTCTGTGGTGTTTAAGAAGTAGGCAACTGAATCCTAAGATCCTAGAAAATAGAAGTATTAGCTATTAGGGATCAGTAAACCTGGAGACCTAGTGAGAGTGAGGAGCAGGTTCCTTTCAGTGTAACAGAGTAGGAAAGGTAGGAGGAAAAAGAAGATCTTTAGCACCAGAGATATTTGGTGTCTTGTTAATGATGAGGCTCAGGGTTTACCCATATCAACATATGGGTGAAGGGAATAAAATAAGGTGGGGGGTGAAAATTTAGGCACCCGTAGAGTGTGTCAGATTGGTCATTATTGTCAGTGTTGGAGTTACCAATGACAATAGGTGGCAGGGAACCGACTTGAGAGAAATAAGTAAGCTGTTTGCTGAAGCTACCAAGGATTTATGTGTTTTGGGAGGTCAGATGATAGAATGAGAATATGGAGATGATGGAATTTGTGTTCGTGTATTTTCTGCTAGGTTCTAATGCTTTAGGTCCAAAAAACATTTCTTCTTTACGATATTCTAGATTGCACATTTAGAGAAGTTTGAAAATAGCTATATTCTGGAAGAGCGCAGGTTGCTTAGGAGTCTTTTGGCACCTTCTCTGCCTTTAAAATGACATCTTAAGTTCAAAATAATAGAAAATAGGATCCAGTGGCTTTGAGATTATTGAGCTTCACACCTGTTCAGTATTTTTTCTGACCCAGGAAAGACACATTTTACCCATATGTACTGTAGTTTTCACATTTGCGACTGACAATATAAATACTGAGGCATCCTTTTCTGGTTAGATTACAATCCAAGTACCAGGCCTTTGTGTTATAAAAAAAAACAAACAAACCAGGGCATCATCATAAATACTGTAAAGGTCAAGAGTGTTGTGCTTGGTAATTAGGATTTCTTCCTTGCCTTCCATCTCAGTTCCTGTTTCTAACAAATTAATAGACTCATAAACGCCTTGATTACCATGCCCTGTGAACTGTTTTCTGTGTTTATGCAGTGGTGATGTAGCAGTGCATGACGTTGACTTTAGGGAGGCGAGTATTTATTCAGCATAAAGTGGTGCAGTCAGAAATACAGCACATATTTCTTGAGGTAGTAAAGGAAATTAAACCTTTTTTTTTTTTTTTTTTTAAGAGAGGGAGAGCGTGAGCCGGGAGAGGGCTAGGCGTGGGAAGAGAGACTGAGACTGAGGGAGAATCCTAAGTAGGCTCCATGCTCAGCATGAGCCCAACGCAGGGCTTAGCCCAACGCAGGGCTTAATCACACCACACGACCACGCGATCATGACCTGAGCTGATATCAAGAGTTGGATGCTTAACTGAGCCACCGAGGCTCCCTGGAAATGAAACTTTTGTTCATAAAGGGGACTGCTTCCATATTTTGTGTGTGTGGGTCCAGGAAATTTGGAGAACTGGAGAAAAAATATTTAATGATGAATTAAGAGGTCCTCCACTTCCTATGTTGTTCCTATGTTGTCCCTATGTTGTCAGTTCCTGTGTTGTCATTGTTTGCCTAAGTTATTTAATTTCTCTGGGTAAAACTCTTGTTTCCTTATTTGTAAGTAAAATAGATTTGTTGCGTAAGAACTCTGGTTTTTATCTTTTTGGGATTTTAGACCCCTTGGAAGAATGGTCAAGAGTCATGGACCGTCTACTAAAAGTAGACATCTGTGCATTTGCACACCACACAACATACACTTTTTTATATACAGTTTCAAGTGGTTTATGGGTTCCTTGTGGCCTGTCTATGGGTGGAGGATGTGTTGGTTAGATCATTTTTGAGTTTTCAAGTTCTTTGGACTCTGAAGGTGGTTTTAATACCATTAAAATTTTTACTGATGTTTATTCACTTTCTGAGAGAGAGAGAGAGAGAAAGAGAGCACGTAAGTAGGGGAGGGACAGGGAGAGGGAGGGAGACATAATCTGAAGCAGGCTCCAGGTTGAGCTGTCAGCACAGAGTCCATTGCGGGGCTCAAACCCACTAACTGTGAGATCATGACCGGAGCCACAATCAGACGCTGAACCAACAGAGCCACCCAGGTGCCCCTATACTATTTTAAAACCGAAAGTGAACAGCTACCTGTGTTGTCTGTAATGAAGGAAAAAACAGGAGGTGTGAGTAGAGAAGTATTAAGTTGATGACAGTTTCTTTAGGAACTCTTAAAGTGGGTTCATGAAGCCTTGGTTGGCTAGGAGTCTCCCCAGTACTATTCCTTATACTAGCACATAACACTTTCAAAGCCCTTAGCGTGTGCCAGGCACTGTTTTAAGCATATTTAAATATATTTCATTTAATCCTTAAAATAGCTTTTGATTGTTGTTTTTAAGCAGTAGTTTGGGAAAGCAATAAAATTTTTATTTTTTTATTAAGAAAATTTGCATTTTTAATTTCTTTTAAAAAGTAAAAATATTTTGGGGCACCTGGCTGGCTCAGTTGGTTAAGCGTCCAACTTCAGCTCAGGTTATGATCTCACAGTTCATGAGTGCCAGCCCCGCATCGGGCTCTGTGCTGACAGCTCGGAGCCTGGATCCTGCTTCAGATTCTGTGTCTCCCTGTCTCTCTGCCCCTCCCCACTCGCACTCGCTCTCTCTCTCTCTCTCTCTCTCTCTCAAAAATAAATAAAGATTTAAAAAAATTATAAAAAAGTAAAAGTATTTTTCTGAATATGTAACACATACTATTTACTACATGGCTGTCTCCCTGTGCTAAATGTTTTAAATACCTGACCTTCCAGGTGTTATTATACTGTCTAATTCACGAATGAATAAACCAAAGTTAGAGAGATTAACTAACCTGCCAAGATCACACAGTTAACTATGTTACTGGAATTGTGAATCCAGGTCTTTTTTGAGTCAAAAGCCCATGGTCTTTACCACTTGTGTGTACTACCTCAGTGCAAAATTATGTATATTAACTCTGCTTAACAGAATTTATGGTTATTTACCCAGGGTTGAGCTAACATTCATTCACCTTTGTGCTTATGAGGATAAATTCATCCGTTCACCAAGTATGCAGCAAGTGTGTATTATGTATTAAGCATTGCTCTAAACAATTGTGGTTCCTTTTTCCAAGTTCTGTCATTGGGCAGTTGTATGCTGTGGACCTCCATTTGGGCAGATAATCCTGGTTCCCTAAACCTAATCGAAGAATAGTGACTTTTTCCATGATCTAAGCATAAGCTTTTTTTTTTTTTTTTTTTTAATTTTTTGTCTTAAAGTTTGTTTATTTTAGGGAGAGAGAGAGAGAGAGAGAATGTGAGCGGGAGAGGGGCAGAGAGAGAGGGAGACACAGAATCTGAAGCAGGCTCCAGGCTTTGAGCTGTCAGCACAGAGCCTGACACGGGGCTCAAACTCAGGAACCCTGAGATCATGACCTGAGCTGAAGTCGGTTGCTTAACTGACTGAGCCACCCAGGCGCCCCCAGTGTAAGCTATTGAAGCATATGAGAATAGTATTCTGTGTTTCTTTTCTCATTTTTTTGTTTGCACCTGATACTAAAATTCTCCTTGAAGAAGTAACTTGGTGTATGATCTTAAGATTCCTAATTGTCATCAGAAGTTACTTAAAACCAGAAATACTGGAATACTTAGAAACTCACCCAAAATATTAGATACCCTAGTGGTTATTTCATCCACTTGGTAGTACACTAGCCCTACAGTGTACTATCTGATTTTTCTCTTCTAATTTTTTTTTGACATTTTTGTTGATATATAATGTAAATAAAAGTGCACAAGCCTTTTTTTATCCATTTTTCTTTAATGTGAGTTTTCTAGGATTTTTGTTTGCTTTTTAGTCACTTGTAGGAGCCTTTTATGGATCCTGGATAAAAGTTCTTTGTAGATACATGTTTTATAAGATATTGTCTTCCACTCTGGGCCTGCCTTTTCTCTCTTTATGATGTCTTTGAAGAGAAGTTTTTAAAGTTTTGTTTTTTAATGTTTATTTTTGAGAGAGAGAGAGGGAGAGAGTGTGTGAGTGGAAGAGGGACAGAGAGAGAGAAGGAGACACAGAATCCAAAGCAGGTTCCAGGCTCTGAGCTGTCAGCACAGAGCCCGACGCGGGGCTTGAACCCACAAACTGTGAGATCATGACCTGAGCGGAATTCAGATGTTCAACCAACTCAGCCACTCAGGCACCCTGAAGAGAAGTTTTAAAATGTGTGTGTGTTTTTTTTTAATTATTATTTATTTTTTTTTATTTTGGAGAGGGGCAGAGAGAAAGAGGGAGACACAGAATCTAAAGCAGGCTCCAGGCTCTGAGCTGTCAGCACAGAGCCCGACATCATCACCTGGGCTGAAGTCAGACGCTCAGCTGACTGAGCCACTCAGGTGCTCCCCGAAGAGAAGTTTTAAATTTACATTAATTACAGTTTTTAAACTGTAGTTGTTCAGTAAAGTGCATAAACACCTGTTTGGTCAAATTTATTAACCATGTTCAGATTTTCCACGTCTTTACTAAATATTGTTGTCTGTCCTATTAGCTCCTGAGAAATGTTAAAATTTTAGATTTGATTATGGATTTGTCTTTTTCTTTTAGTTTATGTATTTTGAGGTTTTGCTGTAAAATAAAAATTTAGGGCTATTTTATTTTCCTGTTGAAAAGACTCTTTTTATGAAATATCCTGCTTTATTCCCTGTAATACTTCTTGCCTTAAAGTCTACTTTGTCTAGTATTGTTCTATGAGCTGTCTTTCAGTTTATGTTTGTATGGCAGCTTTCTTTCCTTCTCACGCTTTTGTGTCCTTGTATTTAAGGTGTGTCACTTGTGAACACCATACAGTAACACGCTTTTTAACCCCATCTGATAATCTTTGTTTTTAAATGGAAGCATATGGTTTATTTATGTTTATTTAATTGTTAATATATTTGGGGTTAAATTTGCCATTATGTTGGTTTTTTTTCTATTTGTCTCACCTGTTCTTTATTGATTTTCCCAGCTTGCTTGCCTTTTTTGTGTGAATCAAGTATGTTTTATTATCCATACCCCTTCCCCATTAGCTGTTATTTATTTATTCCTTTATTATTATTGTAGTGGCTACTTTAGAGATTATAACATAGATTCCCGACTTACAGTTACCTTACATATGTGTATATTTTAAACCACTTCCTGGATAAGAATTTCAGAATACTTTGACTTCCTGGAGTTTTTTTCCCCCCTTGGCTTTTAGATATTTAATCCTGGGGTGTTTGTTTTGGTGTGTGGGACAGGCCTGGTAATTTTTCTAACATTGTATATAAAAAATTGGGGAGGCACTGGATGGTAGTATCTTTCTTCAAAGGACATGTAGTTCTGGCAGGCAGGTACAGCATGGGCAGATTACCATGGTCTAGTTGGAGCTGACTTTAGGCTTTGTTAAGGTTCCTCTGTTTGAGTTTGTCTTTATTCCAGGGCATCTCTTTGCTCGTAGGGAATAGCTGGCTGGGGTCTAGAAGCCTGAGGTGTTTACCAGTTTGCTCTTCATGTTACTGTACCTTCAATTCCATCTTCTGTCTCCTCACCCCTGCAGGTCTACCCGTGGTGTCTGTTGCACTCTGTAGCCTCCCAGGGCTGCTTTGTCTCTAGTGTATTGGTGTCTTGCCCGCGCTTAGGTAGTAGGTCAGGAAACGTCTTGATGAAAACTACTTGCGGAATTTCTGGTTCTTCTTTGCATTTCTTTCCTTTGCAGACTTTGGCTTCATAAGTCCTAGCTGCTTGATAGACAGCCTACCTGTGACATTCTTCTTAGCCTCCCATTTCCAGTCCTCCAAATAAAACAAATGATTGAAGGCGAATGTCGGCCTCCTGTCAGTGTAGTTGCTTTTTGTCCCGAATCTTGGCCCCACAAATCCAGGTTGCTTTTGTTGTTCTTTGATGCTTTTAAACAGTTGGTGTTTCTTTGTTTAAATTGTTATAAAATGCACATAACGTACAATTTATTATCTTCATCAACTTTAAGTGTACACTTGGGTGATACTAAGTATGTTCATACTGATGTGCACCCGTCACCTCCATCACCTCCAGAACTTTTCATCTTGCAAAACTAAAATTCTGTACCTGTTAAACAGTAACTCCCCTTTCCACTCTCCTTTGAACCTTTGCACCATCATTGTACTTTCTGTTTATATGAACTTGACCACTCTAGGTACCTCATATAAATGGAATCAGTGTCTGTCTTTTTGTGACTCAGGGTTCATCTCGGTTGTAGCGTGTCTCAGAATTCCCTTCCCCTTTTTTTTTTTTAACTTTTTTTTGTTTACACATACTCATTTTTGAGAGACAGAGTGTGAGCGGGGGAGGGGCAGAGAGAGAGGGAGACACAGAATCCGAAGCAGGCTCCGGGTTCTCAGCTGGCAGCACAGAGCCCGATGCGGGGCTCAAACTCACGAACCGTGAGATCATGACCTGAGAAGTCGGATGCCCAACCGAGTGAGCCAGCCAGGCTCCCCGCAAATTCCCTTCCTTCTTAAGGCTGAATAATATTCTTGTTGCATGTGTGTACCCCATTTTGCTTATCCATTCATTTGTCAGTGAACACTTGGGTTGTTTTCATCTTTTGGCTATTTTGAATACTGCTTCTATGAACATGGGTATACAAATATTTCACTAAGACCCTATTCTCAGTTATTTTAAGAATATACCTGGATGGTGGAATTGCTAGATCATGTGGCATCCATTTTTAATTTTTGAGTAACCTCCATATTGTTTACCATAGCAATGGCACCATTTTACATTCCTACCAGCAATGCTCAAGTGTTCCAATTTCTTCACGTATTTGTCAGCACTTGTTATTTTCTGTTTTTTGTTTTGTGTTCTAATAGTAGCTGTTTTGATGGGTGTGAGGGGGTGTAGCTTTTTATTTTCATTCAGTTTTTATAGTTGTTCTTGCCTGAGGAATTGGTTTTGTAAAAGCCTTTCTTTCAATATTAGAAGTGGAAGTGAAATAGCATTTTAAGGTAGATGTTATTACGAAGATGTTAAAGTCACACCTAGTAAATGGCTGTGATAGGAATGAAATAACCCATCTGGTTCTTAAATCTGAGCTCTTTTTTTCTTTTTAAGTTTATTTGTTTATCTTTAGAGAGAGAGGGAGAGAGAACGTGTTGAGGGAGGGGCAGAGAGAGAGAGAGAGAGAGAGAGGGAGAGCACGAATCCCAAGCAGGCTTTTTGCTGACAGCCCATTGCAGGGCTTGGTCCCACGAACCGCAAGATCCTGACCTGAGCTGAAATCAAGAGTCGGCCACTTAACTGACTGAGCCCCAGGCACCCCTTAAATCTGAGTTCTTAACCACTGAATTATGGTGCTACTCTGATACAGGTCTTCTTTCCTAAAGTCTTATAATCTCATTGTTCCAAGACCTTGAGGGTGATTACTCGTATGGTTCTAATAGGGACTGTTTTCTAGTGTTGATGCTTTTTTCTCCCACACTGTTAAGATTGTCAAAATTTAGAATTGGGAACATTGTGTTTATTTTATGATTTGGTACAATTAACACAGCTTTAGAGAAACATGACTAGGGTTTTGATTTGTTGGATTGACTAGGATACAATTCTTAAAATAAATGGAAGTTATATATATAATATATATATGTATTATTTTTTTGAGAGAGAGAGGGCAAGTGTGTACACAAGTGGAGGAGGGGCAGAGAGAGAGAGAGAGAGAGAGATTGAGAATCTCAGGCAGGCTTCATGCCCAGCACAGAGCCTGATGTGGGGCTTGATCCCATGAACTGCAAGATCATGGTCTGAATCGAAGTCAAGACTCAGGACACTTAACTGAGCCCCAAATGTTATTTTTAAATAAAATTCCTTAAAACTATATATATTTTTTAAAACTGTGACAGCCATGAGAGATTTTGAACTAATTTTACAGTGGTGGAAACTATGACTTTGATTTAGTCATGGAGCTAAATTTTCAAGCCAACCGTATTCTGTGCTTTTTTCCATGTACTTTACCCAGTAACATTGTTAAGTCCAGAAATGTTAATTTGTCTGCAATTTACTATATCATCTCTTACTAGTGCCCTTTCAGCAGTATAGTCAGACACCAGCATTGCGGAAAATATTGGGACAGTTCTGTAAAATTTGCTGTAATTAGACTTTTTTTTTTTTTTTTACCATAACTCTGCACTAGAAACTTTTTGTTATTTTTCTGGGTTTTGTTTTGCTTTTTAATTTTCTGTTTCTGTTTTCATAGTGTTAAGTCTTCTTGTATTTATTTCATGGCTTGAAAGTGAACCCTATTTGAAAACACTTATATTTATTGCTTGTTGATAGAAGATTGCCTAGTGATTAAGCTTGGGAAAGCAGGTTCAAGCATGTTCTAACAGACAATAGCTACTTGTTACAGAGTCATTTACTTTTTTTTTTTTTTTAATAAGTTAAACTTTTTAGGGTTTATCTCTAGTTTATGAGCAGGACAAATATTTACTATTTGTAAAGATTTTTAAACCTGTTTTTAAAAAATAAACAAAAAATGTTCAGCTGGTTAAAGATACTTGAACTACTTCTTGCAAGTAAATTAACTAGTAAGAGTTAATGTTATTTTTTGAACTTCATTATCAGTTGTTTGTTTTTTTAAGTTTATTTATTTTGAGAGAGCACGCGCGAGTGGGGGAGGGGCAGAGAGCCTCGCAAGCAGGCTCTGCACTGTCAGTGAAGAGCCCCACATGGGGCTCGATCTCACAGACCACGAAATCATGACGTGAGCTGAATTCAAGAGTCCGATGCTTAACCGACAGAGCCACCCAGGTGCCCCAGTACTTTTTAATTTCTGATCTAGGTTTTATAGTTGTTCTTGGCAGGGAACTTGGCCTTCCAAAAGCTATTCTTTCAAGACTAGACATGGAAATAAGTGCGATAGCATTGTGAGGTAGGTGTTGTGTTGCAGTTGAAGTCAGATGGAAAAGCAGTCTGGCTTTTTCCCAGGTCTATAAAACGAAAGACAAAGAGATGGTCCCATCATTATTTCCTCCTCCTCACCCTTGGGTTCATCTAGCTTGTGAAGAGTCTTGCTGGTTGTAGATTTGCTTGGCCAAAAATAGCAACCTCTGAGACAGAACCATAAATAAAGATTTAAAATGTAATTTATCTCTGTGGTGTTGAAGCTCATATCCCTTTAGTAAATGTAATGTTTGACTCAGACATTAAGCTTTCAAACATGTTTTTTAGAACATTTTATATTTAAAACGCTGTTTTGGCTTAAAAAGGCGAATGGAAGCAGCCACCAACTTTCTATCTGTACTTAGCTTTCCTCAATAGATCAATGCCTAATTGTGAACTCATACAAACTATATTTTGGTCAAAAAGCCTGAGATTATGAAAATAATAGTTTTAGGTTTTTTTAAACTTTTTTTTTCATTTTTGGTATGAGTTTATATCTGTCCTTACTTTGAGGTTGTATTCTCTTAGTTAGAGGTTAACTAGTGGTGGGATTTTTAAATAGATCTTTTAAATGAAATATTCACATAGAAACGTATACAAAATGAAAGTCCTACAGTGATTTAAACAATTAGAGCTGCATTAATATTATATTGCATAAATCTAGCCACTTAATTAAAAAAACTTTTTTTTTTTTTTTTTAAAGTAATCTGTATACCCAGTGTATACGGCCCTGAAGTCAAGAGTTGCATGTTTTCCATTAACTGAGCCTGCCAGGGGCCCCCCAGGCACTAATTTTTTTGACAGAGACATTCCTGTTAGAATCTGTTAGGAAAATGCTATTGTGTACCCACAGCCTGAATTCCTTCAGATAGTACTAGTAAGCAGTAAACAAGATTCAGCATGTTTATTTAGCAAGTACTTTAATATATATTATGCACAGATCATAAGTTTGTGAACGTGTGCATGCGTTTCCATTTAACATGTACACTTATTATAAACACTTGAGTGTATGTATGCATCACTCTTAATTTTGATTGATGGTAATTAATCATACATACCAAACATTTAATATAAATGACTCTTTAGTATTACTGATTTAAACAGCCACACTCAATTTTGTGGGTTTTCTTTTCTCCATTTATTAGCTCTGTTATCGAGAATCAAATTTTGGGGTTGACAGGTTTTAATATTATATGTCATTTAATTATAATCATCATATACACCTTGACAGTCTCACATTAAAAGACAAACTTTGAGGTCTTAACACTAACATCTGTATTTCTTTTGTCTCCAGTCATCTTCCATGGACTTAAATGTTGCGTACCCTCAAACACTCTAACCATGTGTTGCCATCATACCTGGCTTCCTTTACTGAAGCATTGTTTCTCCCCATACAGAGTATACCTGGAGAATTCCATCAGCTGCACCTGACTTTTTTTTTTTTTTGGCTTTTGGCTTTTCTCAGAGGACTTGAGCTAGATGGCATTATAGGCCATAAGGTTATTGATTCACCCACATCACTGCGCGTGGGAATGAGAAGAAGGAAACCCAGGCCAGGGATACTGGTAACAAATAGAAAGGGAATAAGTAATATTGAAGTCTGTTTTGGTCCTTCATATATGTTAACTTTTGATCAGAGAGTAAAGCTTCATAAGAAATCATATTAGAGTTTGAGATTATCTTTACCAACCTTTTGTGTTACCCAGAACCAGAGTGGATAAATGACTTACTCAGGGTCACCCAGCCGGTTAATAGTGATACAGCCAGAGCTCATATGAAAAATTCCTAACTCCACATCTAGTATTTTTCCATTTAAAAATCTGCTGTAACTGATAAGTCCACTTTAGACAACAGTTTAGCAATTTCCATATGATCCAACACTTCCACTTCTAGAAATCTGGTCCAAGCAGAATGAAAGCATGTATCCACCAAAGGATTGTACCCAAACGTGCCTAGCAACATTACTCATAGTAGACAAAAACTGGAAAGAGCCCAAAATATCCATCAGCTGGTAAAATAAACTAAATGTGGCATATCCATACAATGAAGTACTATTCAGCACTACAAAGGAATGAAATACTGATAAATGTTATATCATTAATGAACCTTAGCAACTTTATGCTTAGTGAAAAATCAGATACAAAAGATTATATATAATTCAGTTACATTTAAATGACCTGAAAAGGAAATCTGTAGAAAGAGAAAGCAGGTGTGCTGAAAGTGGGATTGACTACAAACGGGCTTAAGGGACTTTTTTGGGTGATGGAAATAGTCTAGAACTAGATTGTGGCAATGGTTAGACAACTATAGAAATTTACTGTAAATTATTGAAGGGTACTCTTAAAATAGGTAAATTTTATGGCATGCAAATTATACTGCAGTAAAGCCAAAAAAGGGGAACATTAAAAAATTTCACTCTGAAAAAACTCCACTCTAAAACTCATAATTTATTCTGAAGATTATGCTGTATGTGCCTTTTGTCTTATAATTCTTACTGGTATTGCGCCTTTTGCCAAAAACGGTAAAATCTGACCTGATTCTCTAGACATTTCTCTTAATTAAGAACATTTGATTTCTTAAAGAGGTTAAACTTGTTAATGTCATATATACATCATATATGGTATATACATATATGACCCCCACACACCCTACAAGTCCCTTGGGCTTGAAGTAGAGTTGGAACTTCCTGTGCTTGCCACAATTACCAGTGTTTTCTATTCTCACTGTGAAACAGCCTGAGTAAAAACTCTCTCACTGCTATTTCACTACTTTTAGTATATCTTCTCTATTTTGCTCTCACCAGTCGAGCTTTGTGTTCACTGAGAGTTTTTTGCATTCATTTTCAAACCGGTTAATGCCACTTGTACCTGTTATTACATAATTTAATATGGTGTAAACCAATAAAATGGTGTTAGAAGCAGTAGAATTTCTTGGTAAACAGATTGGATGTTTTAGAAAGACTTGACAAAGGCTAATCACTAAATATTGGTTCGAATTAAGTGTGGGTAATTTAAAAGACTGGAGTGGGGATTGTAAAAATCTAGAAGGACTGTTTTTACATTCATATTGCTTCACAAATGTCTCTAGTTCATGCTCCGTCTTAATGAAACAAAGTAGAAAAGTTTATTAGGTGAGGGTGTGTGTAAGAAAGGTAACACTGAACTCTAATCACAGGATTCATGTTCAAAGACAAAAGTCTTGATATCTCTATGAACATGTATTATGTTTTAAATTAAAAATTTGAAGATGCAACCGTGTGTGTATGCTTGTTTTTCTTTTACCACCTGTCTGCAATTAAGCAGCCAGTTATTGGTTTTGATCCCATAGGGTGAGAGTGATTCTGTATATGGTATTATTCAAAACTATATAAACATCAAATTTATAAATAACTTATGTGATAGAATATTTTTAAAAAGGATTCTTGTTTTAAAAATTTTTAGATTTATGACTGTTTTTATTGAATGTATCTTGTTTTATTTTATTAATGTTTATTTTTGAGAGAGAGAGTGGGGGGAGGCAAGGGAAGGGGACAGAGGATCCGAAGCAGCAGTCGTGCTGACAGCAGAGAGCACGACACAGGGACTCAAACTCATGAATTGTGAGATCATGACCTGAGCCATGTTCGGATGCTCAGCCAACTGAGCCACCAGGCACCCCGAATGTGTCTTATTTTATGCAGAAAAGTAAGCCAAAGTCAGGATGATAGTAGGAGAGGACTAAGCCTGCAGGGGAGTAGAGAGTGGCTTCAGTACCTACAAAACAAGGCCGTCAGAAAGGAGGAAGGGTGCAGTCAGGAGACACTCAGAATTTAAGATCTTGAGATGGAAGTGTGAAGTTTAAGAATCTCCCAGAGAGATGGGACACCTGCAGGGCTCAGTCAGTTGAGAGTCCGACTTCGGCTCAGGACACTGATTTCAAGGTTCCCGGGTTCAGGCCCCGCGTCAGGCTCTGTGCTGACATCTCAGAGCCTGGAGTCTGATTCGGATTCTATGTCTCCCTCCCTCTCTTCCCCTCCCCCGCTCAACGAGTGTGTGTGTGTGTGTGTGTGTGCTCTCGCTCTCTCTCTCTCTCTCTCTCTCTCTCTCTCTCTCTCTCTCCCCCTCAGAATAAAACGTTAAAAAAATGTTTTTAAGTAACATTAAAAAGTATCTACCAGAGAAAGAAAACACCAAATGAGAGAAGACACTGGTGCTGCCAGAGGGCCCGTGGCCCTGGATTAGGAGGCCACAGAGTCTCCCTCGTTGGCTTTGGCAGTGCCATCGGGGCTTGGGGTCACGACGGTGGTTGGTGGTTGGGGTGAGGCCAGGGCCACGGAGCTTGCAGAGGCAAGGCGGAAAACAGGGAACGGATCCCCATCACCAAGCTGAGCCACCTGATCAAGGACGTGAAGGTGAAGTCCCTGGAGGAGATCTCGTGCTCTTCCCTGCCCATCAAAGAATCCAAGGTCATTGACTTTTTCCTGGGAGCATCCCTTAAGAATGAGGTTTTGAAGATAATACCTGTGCAGCAGCAGACCTGCGCTGGCCCGCAGGCCAGGTTCAAGGTGTTCGTTGCCATCCGAGATTATCATTGGACACGTTGGTCCGGGTGTTAAGTCCTCCAGGGAGGTAGCCACTGCCATCCTTGGGGTCATCATCCTGGCCAAGCTTTTCTAGTGTCCCTGTGTGGCAGGGTTCCTGGGGGGAACAAGATCAACAAGCCCCACACTGTTCCGTGCAAGATGACCGGCCACCGTGGCTCTTCATCCCTGCCTCCAGAGGCGCTGCCATTGTCTCAGCCCCTGTGCCCAAGAAGCTACTGATGGTGGCTCGTATTGACGACTGCTGCCCCTCAGCTAGGGGCTGCACTGCCACCCTGGGCAGCTTTGCCAAGGCCACATTTGATCCATTTCCAAGACCTACAGCTGCCTCACCCCTGATGTCTGGAAAGACTGTGTTCACCAATTCCCTGTCAGGAATTCACTGACATCTTGGAAAGACTCACACCAGAGTCTCCATGCAGAGGACCCAGGCTCCAGCTGTGGGCACCACATAGTTTTATACAAGGGAAAAAAGGTCCAAGCCTGTTAAAAAAAAAAAAAGGAAAGAAAGAATTTACTGGAGAGTCATCAGTGAAAATTTTGGACGTACTAACTTGGATGCACAGTTTTGAAAACGTGAGCTTGTGCCGAGATGGTATGGAATGTAGAAATGTGAGTGGCGAAGATACTAATCAAAGAGTGGCTTTCCTTGTAGCCATTAGGTGTGTACCCTTGGGGGAGCTGAATGAAATAAGGTCGGAGGAGTGCGGTCACATGAAGAGAGTGCTACTCCTGGAGAATTGAGTTAAAACTGTCGGGAGGATAGGATGTGGTCAGTGCCATTTTAGTTGCGTCGCTGATAGTGGTCCAGCTTCTGTTAATGTTCACCTGGCAGCTTTGTTTGGTGTTGTTTGCAATGATAGTGTGCCTTTTAAAAGTTCCAGGATCACAGTTTGCAGTGGTTTTTAACTGGTTTTGGATTGCATATGCCTTTAAGAACCTGGTGAAAGCTATGGGCTCCATTTCTAAAATACTTATGTACCAGCAAACACACAGTAATTTTACAATTTTTAGTTCTTCAGAGACTCACCAAAGCCCAGAGAGATCCTGGTTAAGAACAGAAAGGAATTCTCTTGTTAATCCTTTGTGAATTAAAACAGTATTCCGGTGTGTTTTGGTGTAAATGTGGATTTTCAAATAATGCACAAAATAGGACTTCTATAGCCAATAATTCTGGATTGTATGTGCTCTATAGAGTGAGACACTTGTAATCAAGTTGGCAAGAACTTGAAAATAAGAGGACTGCAAGTAATCTGTTTGAAAGGACGGTAACTAGAAGCGTTTTAATTATGTAATACTTAATGCTGCTGTATTATAAGCATTAGAGCCTTTTAATATTTACCAGTAAGCAGTCAACTTCAGTTACATGGATCGGTATTTCTTTTGGCTCTTCAGAGAATATGATCTTCAAGTATGGTATTTAAGAAAGGAAGAACCATGTTTGGGCATGGTATGGCTTTGGAGAGAAAGGGAGATGTGCATGTGCCTACCTTGCTGCCTCCCTTTCTCCCCTGCTTTCTGCTTACCTGATTCTCCCTGCGGCTGGTGCCTTCTTCCCCCACCCCCTTTTTGCTTAAGGTGAAACGGGCGACCAACTATATATAACCAATTGTTTGTAAATTGTAAAGACCAACTTTTATGTAAGTTGGGAGGTGCTAGAAAATTCTGTGTTGCTTAAGATAGTGTGAAATGTTTCTCACCTAAAAAATGGACCGCTTTTATAATTTTAGGTCCTGTATTATTGTAGCTCACGGTGATTATTTTTATGTTTGCAAGAGTTGTGCTCAGTGTTTCTGTTATTTTGTTTCAACTGCAGGACCGTGTATATGTACAACAAAATAATGTGGAGAATGTCTACAATTTGGGATTAATTATTTTTCGAGATCAAGTTGTACGTTATGGGTGTATTAGGGATCATCTACGACAAACACTATTGGACATGATCGCAAGAGAGCGGAAAGGAGAAGTTGTAGATCGGTATAATCATCTCTTTCTACTTCAGTGTTTAGTTTTTTAGTGGTTGTGTCTTGGGAACCAATGTGCTCTCGTAATCCTATTGAAATAAAAGTTTTATTGTCCAGCACATTGTGAAAATCCTCAAAAACCTTTTCACAATTAACGAAGTTACCTAGATTTTAACTTAAAGCACATATCTATTTTTAGAAGAGTCCGCCCTAAGCTTCTATTTAATTTACTTTTAAAAAAGCAAATCAGCCACTAGTCTTCTCTTTTTATTTTTCATTTATTTTTTTTCATGCTGGCATTTGGTTCTTTTTTGCTGTGTGATAACTTTTTTGTTTCTTCTCTTTGTCTTTATCTTTAAAAGGCTCTCTAGCTTTCATTCTTAACATATTTGAAGAAAAATGTTGAACATAGTCTACAATGACTAAGAAATACTGTACTCCTTCTGTTAAGTCACATTCCCTCCCCCTTTCTTACATGATTGCAGCCCAGTTTTTGTGACACTGCAGTTAAGAGTGGCTTGAAACATACAAGATTGCGTTCCCTATTTCTCTGTATTCAGAGAAGCTATTAGAGGAAGACTTGTAAAGTTCTTTTTTATTTCGGCTCTGGTGCTTGATCAGAATTGCCCGGAAGCCATTTGGTACAAAACAATTACAATGCCTGTGAGTAGCTGTGTGTTGTGCCTGAGTCAAGTAACTTCTCCTGCCTGCTTTCTCATAGTCCTTTTATATTCTGTATTTTTACATAAACAGGAATGTTTAGACATTTTAGACATGTTTTCTTGCAGATTTTAAGGTTATAACAATGTGAGAACAACCTGAGATCAGTAGCTGTACAGTCAAGATATGCTTTCCAATTAAAATGACTCCACATCCTTACGTATAATAAGTTGCTTATGGGAGACGGGTCACTTTGATTTAAAACATGTTCTCAAAGTCTTTCTAACAAGTTCTGTTAAGTTTTTTTACATGAATAGTTAATGGAATTTGGTGATCAAGTGGTTTAACTTCTTTTGACAGGGGCGCAATAAGAAATGCTTGCCAGATGTTAATGATTTTAGGTCTCGAAGGACGATCCGTCTATGAAGAAGATTTTGAAGCTCCTTTTTTGGAAATGTCTGCAGAATTTTTTCAGGTAATCAGTGAAGATCTAAATAAATGCTCTTTGAAGATGTTCTCAAAGTTACTGAGTACAGTTACTGATTTGAATATTTGACCTTTTTCTACTGAGGCCCTTTTGGGAAAGAGGGTACAAAAAATACCCTTTAGCGCACTTACTCCCCACTTACTCCCCATTCTCACGTTCCAGGGAAGGAACCTATTAAAGAAAAATTGAAGAGTATGGACTCAGACACATGATTTTTTAAATTATGTGTAATGAAACATACAAACTTAGACATAACCTTAATATTTTATTATGTTTATATGTTACAAATTATTTACCATAAATTCACAGGCAGTGCATCACTAATGAAGTCCCATTATTCAGTCTTTTGTGAATATAAGTTACTGGTAAAATAAGTGTAGAAATACGCATGATCTCATGGCGCGTGTGCGCGCGCACACACACACACACACACACATATATATATCTATATATCTGTGTATATCTATATCTTAAAAACTATTGATGAGGAAATTAGAGGTCATAAGTATAATTGATAGAAACTTGCAGCAGTATATACCACCCAAAACCAACTGAATTGCTAAAAGTGAAGTTAAACTAGTACTAATTTGTAATGAAGTTACAAAATGGAAGGCGTATTTATAAGATCGTGATAACCATGCATCCTCCTGAAACCCTCATTGCTAGTAGGAGCTTTAAGTCTGTTGTTAAAACAGACTTAGCTGAATACTAACTAAAAGTTTTTACTTCAGTAGGAGGCTTTTTTAAAAATAAATGAATACAAAGTTACAATAATTCTTAATAGTTCAGTAGGTCATTCATAAGAGCCATGAGATGTATACAAAGATGGAACATGGTGAATTTTGGCGTCCTTTACACATAAAGAATAGACTTGCTGCCTTTTTTGTTTGTTTGTTTGTTTAAGTTAGTGTGTAGCCCATCAAGAAGACCTTTGTGGCCTGCACTGGTGAGCCTGGACCGTGCTTTATGAACTAGTAATCTCATAATGTAGGAAACAGTTTCTATTTTCTAAGAATGCAGCAACTCATTCTAGATATTTTTGACCTGTGCATTCGTTTTAATTCCCTTCGTTACATTGTCGACATACCAAGAGAAGATTAATCATCAAGATTCCCAGATGTGCTGCAGTAATGTGTATGCATGTATGTATATACATAGTACATACTGTTGTTAACAGTGAGTGGAAAGATGGTCTTACCTGGAGTTTCATTTGGTGTGTTAATGTCTATTCTTAGAAACTTGATTGTTTTCAAGGATTAAAACTACTTGTTGTCAAAAAGTGGAACGTGTTACTGAATTTTATACATGGTTTATATCAGCATGTCTTCTGATTTGTGATTCTTAGATGTGTTTGTTAATCCTCCTAGCAAATAGGTTAAAATCACCTGGGTTAACATTTATAATTTAGTGGAACTTCGGTAAGGCTGGTGTTAGCAGACAAGATTAAGAGTTACATAAAAGCTCTGTTTCTCAATCATAAGTTTATAGACATACGCGTGCGCACACACGTATATAACACACACACACACACTCCTTTGAGACTGGGAGTGGGTGGCAGTTGGACTTTAGTAACTAGCAGTGTGTGAGCAAAACTGTATGATAAACATGAAAAATCCTTATAGGCATAATTTATACACATTAAAACAAATCAAAGAAGAATTTCCTACTCTGACTTGGGGTCAGATGCTCCGTTCTGTACTTTTGACCCTTACTAGCATTTGCTCACTTTTTCTGTTATTGGAGGTATATTGGGCAAAGTTTGAAAACACTGATTAAGGATAATGTATTGATTTTTTTTCTGTAATCAGTGCTTTAAAGGATGTAATTCAGCCATGTGGGTATGTGTGATAAGAAACTACATAAAATGTTAATAGTGCTAATGATATTTAGATTGTAGAAACCCACTTAAAAGCAGAAACGCATTTTGCTTCTACATTTAAAAACAAAAAAGTCATGTTTCTTATTTGCAGATGGAAAGCCAGAAATTTTTAGCAGAAAACAGTGCTTCAGTATATATAAAGAAAGTAGAAGCTAGAATTAATGAAGAAATAGAACGGGTGATGCACTGCCTTGACAAATCAACCGAAGAGCCAATAGTAAAGGTGGTTGAGAGGGAACTCATTTCCAAGCACATGAAAACTATAGTAGAAATGGAGAATTCTGGGCTAGTACATATGCTGAAAAATGGAAAGACAGAAGGTAAGTATCAGCAATTGAAAAATAATTAAATGTTTATAGTTCTACCAGGATGTTAGTAATTTTTTTTTATTTTACTATAATGAAAATAGATTATGAATGTCAGTTTTCAAGTTGTGTGTGTCATTAATGTATCAACTGCTGTTACTTTGATAGGATTTAACAGGAAAGCTCCACACTTATTAATGTGGATTTTCGGTGTCTCTTTTAATTAAATGGCTTTTTTTCCCCTCTTTTTCATCTTAGTCTCCCTCATTTTTTGTGTTTTTCTTAACCCAGAAGTCTGTGTTATTGGTGAGACCAATGAGGTCCTCTGTTACTGTCCTTTTTATATACAAGGGAGTTGGACTGTCTTCATTGCCATGTACTCTCTCGTTTTTGTGATTCTTTTAAAATCTGACATTCCAATCATAAAATTTGTATAGGCTTTCCTTTGGGAGTTAGTTGTGATAAGGGTGTTGAAAATGCAAAAATTATGTGTTTTTCATGTGACATTTTAGATAAATTAGTAGACTGGTTTTGAGAACTCCAGAGTTACAGACTTCAGAGAAAGGAAAATTGCATAAAAGTGAAAGCACAGTTTTGAGATAACTGTAGCATTTATTCTTGTTGGCTATTTACCCCCTTTTTTTTTTTCCAAAATTTTTAAATGTTTATTCATTTTTGAGAGACAGAGACAGAGCAGGAGTGGGGGGGGGGGGGGGCGGGCAGAGAGAGACGGAAGTAAAGACTCTGAAGCAGGCTCTGAGCTGTCAGCACAGAGCCCGACGTGGGGCTCGAACTCACGAACCACGAGATCATGACCTGAGCTGAAGTCAGACGTTCAACCAACTGAGCCACCCAGGTGCCTCTACCCTTTTTTTCCTGAAAACCATATTTTGTGATAAGTACCTTAGGAGAAATCATAAATAAAAGAATAACAGTCATGTTGTCCTTATTCTTAATTTCTAAAGTTTTACTTAAAACTATGACTTGAGGAATCACTAATATGCTGTTAAAAAATAGGGGTGCCTGGGTGGCTCAGTCGGCTAAACGTCCAGCTTCAGCTCAGGTCTTGCTCTTGTGGTCCGTGAGTTCGAGCCCCGCATTGGGCTCTGTACTGTACTGACAGCTCAGAGCCTGGAGCCGGCTTCAGAATCTGTGTCTCCCTCTCTGCCCCTCCCCCACTTGCACTCGCTTGCCCTCTCTCTCAAAAATAAACGTTAAAAAAAATAAACATGGAACTCTTGGTATTTTCCTGTTTCTTAGATGACCTCTTAGCAGTATTTTAGCCAGCTTACTTATTACAAAAGAAACACATACTGCCTCAAGGTTGTAAGTTTGCAGGGAATGAGAACAATAGTTAAGTGAATCACTTAAAAAAGAGGTAGATATAAGAGGAGAGAAAAGTAAGATGGTAGGAAAGGAACTTATTTTCTGTGCTGCCTTCAAGTGTGATTCTTGCTTTCTGTTTTGAGATGCTTATATTTCTTTCTGAAAGTTGTATGTAAATTTGTTGTTTTTATTAAACCAGAGAAAAGATGCTTCTGGTAAACCTTTTCTTTTGTAAAAGCCAAAAAAAAAAAAAAAATCATTTTTAAATTATGTGTGTCATGTTTTCTAAACTAAGCTATCCCTGGATGTCTAAAGTCTAAGTCAAGGGCTGGCAAACTTTTTTGTAAAAGGCCCATACAGTAAACTACTCCTCTCTGTTGTAATAGTGAGAAAGTAGGCATAGACAGACAGTAACACAAATGGATTAACTTGACTGTGTTCCTATGAAACACTGATTTTTTTTTTTTTCCAACCACTTAAAAATGTAGAAACCATTTTTAGTTCATGAGATGCACAAAAATGGACAGTGGGCTGTATTTAGTTCAGGGGCTGTAGTTCGACAAACCCTGATCTAAATGCTCATCCAGAGTTAGTGTTTTCTTGTCTACCCTGGGGGAAGGTGGGAGAGGGTGAATTAAATTGGCTGGAGAGTAGAGCTTAGGAAGTGTTTGATGGAGAGGTTGTTGGGCATACCTAAATTACAGTATCTCTGAAATCTGCATGGAGACTTGTGTTAAAGGCATTAAGTATGCCTGACAACATGGCAAGTGCTTAATAAGTACATAAATGAAGAAATAGCAGAATACTAACCATAGTTCTCTAGTACTTAATGTTTTTAGCAAGTAAACAGCTATCTGTGATTGTAAATTAAATTTCAAAACGCTGGCTTCAATTTTTTCAGCTTCCCACTAGGAACCTAATCGCAAAATGTCTTCATTGTGTTAGGCCCTGCTCTGGAGCAGTAAGTCAAGAATATGTCAGAGGCACAACTTAACCGTTATGAAGCCAAGCGTCTCATAAATCAGAAAGTGAAACAGCTTTCTGACCATGAATGGAGGCTGAATTGGATTGGCTATTAGATACAGATAGCTCTATGAAATTTAAATTCAAATAGCACTTCATTTTACTAAGTTTGTACAAAAACGTTTGATTTTTGAATGCCCAAGTATTTTTAATTTTCTCTTTCACGTTACCCACTACACCATACATTTATATATGGTGAATTCAGTACAATGAAATTGTATTAATTTCCATATAGTTAAATATGCAACATATAATTGAGCAAAACTGTAACAACAGAGGAACAAAATAGACAAGTTGGGAACCATTTTGTTAGAGATGGGTTTGATATGCCAAATTTACTATAGTAAATCTCCTTAAATTACTGTGCGTTTTTATTTTTTAATTAAAAAAATTTTTTTTTACATTTATTTATTTTTGAGAGACAGAGCACTAGTTGGGGGGAGGGGCAGAGAGAGAGAGAGAGAGAGAGAGAGACAGAATCCAAAGCAGGCTCCAGGCTCTGAGTTGTCAGCACAGAGCCCAACGTGGGGCTTGAACTTACAAACCGTGAGATCATGACCTGAGCCAAAGTCAGACGCTCAACTGACTGAGCCACCCAGGCGCCCCAACTGTTGCATTTTTAATACCTGTTTTTAACATGGGAAATTTGGATGTAATTTATGCCAAATGTGAGAAACTGTAAGATTTGCTGTGTGGAGATGACTTTGGACGTGTATTATTGCTGAAAACTTAGTGTTTAATAAAACTTGATTTTGAAAGTCTCTGAAACAAATTTTAGAAGCCCTTTTTTTCTAACATTTGCTTCTAAGTATTTCTTAAATACGAAAAACTTCAGTATTAGGATCTGAATTATAGCCTGTCTGTCAAGCTTGGCCCACCAGCAGTTTGATTAGAGCCCCCCCATCAAAAGAAAAATAACGTTTTATTGCTTTTGAAAACTACATAAGTTTTTAGATATCAGTGTCCATAAATAAAGTTTTATGGCAACACAGTCATGCCCATTTATTTATGTGTTATATGTGGCTTCTTTCTTGTTACAGTGGCAGAACTGAAGTAGTTGCAAGAGAGACCATATGGCCCACAAGTCTATAAAATATTTACTGTCTGGCACTTTCCAGAAAAAAATTTCCCAGCCCCTGATCTAGAAGCTGCTATTCTAACTTCCATTTCAAAAGTTCTTGATGATAAAACTTTTTTTATATTATTGTACAGTCCTTACACTTAGAGTCTCCCAGTAAGTTTCAGAGAAACCCCAGACATAACGGGAAACAAAGCATTTTACCTCCGCATTAAAAAAATTTTTTTTTAATGTTTGTTTATTTTTGAGAGAGCACGAGCAGGGGAGGGGCAGAGAGAGAGGGAGACACAGAATCCGAAGCAGGCTCCAGGCTCTGAGCTGTCAGCACTGAGCCTGATGTGGGGCTTGAACTCAATAGCCGTGAGATCATGACCTGAGCCAAAGTTGGGCACTTAACCAAGACTGAGCGACCCAGGTGCCCCTACCTCCACATTTTGATCTTGTGAAAAATGATATACAAAATGGACAGAGTCCAGAACTTTCATTCTAAATAAAAACAATATAGTGAGATACCAAGTTTTAAAATACAAGTATTGGCCTAGGACATCCCCTGGAAAATGTTAGGGATTGTTTTGAGGAAAATATTAAGGAATAGGAACATATAAAACTATAAATATCATAAATATCATATACACTTTACCATGGTGTGTAATGAAATAAATCCTAGTATAGTTTATTTTACTTTATTTTGTTTTATTTTATCATGTTACTGTTTGAACTTTGAGATAGACATACCTAAAAATATCTGTAAGACTTTTCATTGGTTCTTATTATGTTGACTACTAATTAATCCATAAAGTTATCCTTAAAGTTATCCTTTTGATAGACATTTCATAGTATATGATTGGGTTCTAGATTAGAATTGTATAGGAACTCAAAATTACAGTTTTCTTTTTTTTGTGGCTTTCTTATTACACTGTATAGGCATATTCCACGTAAACTGAAATTTGCTGAGACATCTTATTAATGCTCTCAAAGCATCTTATCTGAAAGCTGTATTTCATAAATTGCAGTAATAACCATTAGCCAGCCTATTTTTTTTTCCCTTTTGCCTATTTTGCTGGATGTTTTCTAGTAATTTTTCTCATGGTCAGCGAGTAGTAGTGATAAGCTTCTTTAAGTTTCACAAATCAGAATGAACAGAGATTCACATTTTTTCCCTTAATCTTTAATGTAGCCGATTTTTATGTTCTTTCTGATTGCAGACCTCGCTTGCATGTACAAGTTATTTAGTCGCGTGCCAAATGGCTTGAAAACAATGTGTGAGTGTATGAGTTCCTATTTGAGGGAGCAGGGTAAAGCCCTTGTTTCTGAGGAAGGAGAAGGAAAGAATCCTGTTGACTATATCCAGGTGAGTGAATACAGCAGAATCTCTGTATGTTTGTAGTAACTTGACACCTGCTAATAGAAAGGTCACTTTTACTGGTGCGCCTGGGTGGCTCAGTTGTTTGAGCGTCTGACTTCGGCTCAGGTCATGATCTCACAATCCAGGAGTTCAAGCCCCGTGTCGGGCTCTGTGCTGACAGCTCAGAGCCTGGAGCCTGCTTCGGATTCTGTGTCTCCCTCTCTCTCTGCCCGTCCCCTGCTCATGCTCTGTCTTTCTGTCAAAAAAATAAATAAATATTAAAAAAAAATTGAAAAAGAAAGGTCACTTTTACTAAGCTGTATGTATCACGTGTTTTTTTTACCTTCATCGTCCCAGTGGAAAAGTATGTCTACTTCTCCTAAATAGTTTAGAATTTTGCAAAGTGTGTATATTTATATCTGGGAACCGAACTCAGCGGCTGCTTTTCATTTATTAATTAACCTGCTTGTTGAAGATCTTATTTACAGGGTCTCAAGAATGAAAGTTACTACTTTTTCCTATGCTTCAGTGTTCACACTCCGGGTATTAGAAAAAATAACTTCTCAATTAAATCCTTTTTGTTCTAAAATTGTTTTCTTTTAAGCAATACTGTGAATAAATTATGCCTCAGGTTTTTCATGTTTCAGTATAAATAACCAGCTTTTTTGTGTGCGTTTTTAAAGCTGATTTTCTTGGGCTGTATCCATTCAGTCAGGACAGGGAAGGATGAGGAGAAGCAGTGCAGAAGCTCTTAGACGTCTTTGGTAGAGTGATACGTGAATAGCAAACAGGCTGCTCCCTCATGGCTGACATTTTGAATACAGGCTTAGATCTAGGCTTCAAAATAATAATATGGAACCTGTAAGTTTAGCACTGAGCGCACACATTTGTAGCCCGCAAACTTAAGGCACACATACCTGATCGTATGTGTCTTGTTTATAGAAAAAAATTATTATGATGTATCCTGATTTCTTTGTTTTTATTTGGAAGGGCTTATTGGATCTGAAGAGTAGGTTTGATCGCTTCCTCCAGGAATCGTTCAATAATGACCGGCTCTTTAAACAAACTATTGCGGGTGACTTTGAGTATTTTCTCAACCTCAACTCCAGGTCCCCTGAATACCTCTCATTATTTATTGATGATAAGCTGAAAAAGGGAGTCAAAGGGGTAAGTATGAATGCATTTGTAAACACATGAAATTTTATTTCTAGATTTAAAATTGTATACAAAATTAGGAACTACAAAATAGAAAATTAGGGAATTCTGTAGACATAAAATTAAGCCTAGCCCTTTGCTGTGCTTAAATGTGTGCTGTGATCTTTGGAAAGGATTGCTTAAGGTATTTGAAATGGTCCAAAGTCCTTCGACATTTCACTTAATGTATAATTTATACCAAAACCAAGGAACTACACAGTCACAGTTGTTAAACAGTCTGTATAGACTATGAGGGTTAGATATGCTGTAGAGATGAGAGGCGACTAGAAGACCGCACTATTCATAGCTTGGGATGTTGCTGTTGTCACCTTGTCCTGGGTGTTGTGTATCCAACAACTCTTGGATGCCTAGAATTTGAGGAGTAGATTAGAATAGCTATCAGAAAGTAGTTTGAGAGCCTTTATTATATATCAGGCTTATTATATTATATATAATTATATATGCTTATTATATTAAGCATATTGTTGTCACCCATATGTTGGTCTTTTTAACTTCTTCTTAGAATTTGTGAGGCAAAAGGGAAAAGCAATAAATGCAGGTTTTCCAAGCAGCTATAACAGAAGAACAGACAAGAGGAAGATCACAATAGGAAAGAGCATTTCGTCTTCCATATTTTTTAAATATATGCTTAATTGGCTATAATAGCATCTTACCCTTACTTAAAAGATGAGGGCAGGGGCCTTTTTAGTTTTTGAGCTACAGCCAATTATTCTTACCCTTCTGCTTGCACAATTGAGATTTTGAATGAGCTTGCATCAAAATACCTGTCTTTTGCCCACATAAATCTCTGCCTAAATACTATGGAAAAGCATTGTAATATTCTTTTTTGTGATTAGAATTTCATTTCATTTGTTCTCAGTCATCCTTTACTGCAGCCATTATCACCTCATTGCTGCATTCAGTGGTAGCCCTCTAGGGAGGGGAAAGAACTCTGCCCTGGCCCCTGAACTGTGCTACACTAGATGAGGATTTAAGAATGGGGCTGCTCTGAAGGAGGAGGCACATTCTCCAGCTGGGTCCCTCCTTCTGACATCTCTCAACCAGCCTACATTTGTTATCAGTCTTATAACTGCAGATGAACTGTGGTGCGATTTTTGTAGAACTAAAATTTATAATTACTAAATTGTCTTTTAATTGATTTTGCAGCTAACAGAACAGGAAGTAGAAACAATATTGGATAAGGCAATGGTCCTTTTTAGGTTTATGCAAGAAAAAGATGTATTTGAACGTTATTATAAACAACACTTGGCAAGGAGACTTCTCACAAATAAAAGTGTTTCTGATGACTCTGAAAAAAATATGATATCTAAGTTAAAGGTAAGGTGTATATATAAACTGGAATGATGTGCACCTAACTAATGTTTGTTATGTGATTGAACGCCAACATGCAGTTAGAAAATGTTTAGTTGATGTAAAATATTTCTATAAATTAAAAAAGCTAGATGTTTTACAGCAGATTGCACTTAGATTTGCTTAGGTTCTGAGACATTCAGAGTTTGCTGAAATTTCTCTTGGTGTGGCAGGATACATTCATGGAGATTTGGGGGAGGATTAGTGCAAGGGAAGTACTAAGAAGAGTATCACTGTGTAGTTTCATTTTCACAAAGTGCGGTTCATAGACCACCTGTACTCATATCGCCTGGGGTGCCTGTTAAAAACGTAGAGTACTGGTCCCTACCTTTGATGAGGTGTATTGGAATCTCCGAAAGAGTCTGGGAGCCTGCATTTTATTCGTGGGTTATTCTTAAATACACTGTTCTTAAATCCGCTAAAGTTGGGTGCCCACAGGCATAGAGCAACTATTGGAAAGGTTTAGAAAGGATGTCAGTAACGTGGAAGAATTTCTTTGTACGTTCGCTCATAGAAAACTCCATGGTTAATTTATTTCTTTGCACATTTGCTGATAGAAACACCCATGGTTTATTTGTGCATATTTGTGTTTTTCTTCCACAGACTGAATGCGGATGTCAGTTCACATCAAAACTGGAAGGAATGTTTCGGGATATGAGCATCTCAAACACAACTATGGATGAATTCAGGCAGCATCTACAGGCAACTGGGGTAAGATTCTCCATTAATTTCTACTTGTATGTGTGTATCTGTGTGAAGTCTTTTGTAATGGGCATTTTCATCCATGTATCAGGTAACTGCTGGTGTCATTTCTTCAAATGTTGTTAGTGGCAACATTTGTATTGTCTGTGCATACTTTAAAGATCATTTTCTGCCATATAAGCATTCTTTTAACTATTACTGTTAAAGTAGGTTTTTCTTTCTCTTCTAAAATTTAGTTTATCCTCTCTCCTTGAAGGAGTGTTCTGAAACTTTGATAGAATGATTTCACTGTCGTGACCATTACAGATTGTGGAAAGAATATGGGGCCTGGGCAAACTTGCTGAGTTTTACACTCTTCCTCTCACCTTACCCCCAGGATTGTGCTATCTTAGAATCGTTGCCTGACCTTCCTATACCTCAGTATTCTCAACCATAAGATCAGCATAAAGGGAGTCTGACATTCTCAGAGCCCCTAGGGAACGATCAAGAGTATAAAAATGCTGACATTAATGTGTTGTAAATGTGGTTTTGTGTTGTGCCTCCTGGAAGACAGTAAAGCTGCAGCTTTAAACCGCTTTGGAGTCTGATGGGGTTTTTGTGAGGGTTTAATGAAGTTCAGAATTTTCTTTTTATTCTCTTCTCTCCTCTCCCCTCCCCTCCCCTTCCCTCCCCTCCCCTCTGTTTTTCAGCTTCACCTTAAACTTTCTGTTTAGAGAACTCCACAGGTTTTCCCTTTTTTCTCGAGTGACCTTATACAACTTCGTAATTCAGACCTATGACAGCCGGGGCACCTGGGTGGCTCAGTCGGTTAATTGTCCGGCTTCAGCTCAGGTCATGTTCTCATGGTTCGTGAGTTCCAGCCCCGCATTGGGCTCTGTGCTGACAGCTCAGAGCCTGGAGCCTGTTTCAGATTCTGTGTCTCACTCTCTCAAAATTAAATAAACATTAAAAAAAGACCTAACAGCCATTTAAAAAATTTGGAGGTCATTCCCTCTGACATTTAGATATGAGACTCTCACTTCTGTTGGTCATCACAAGCCAAATTATGTGAAAATACCTAATTCTATAGAAGTGGACATTTATATATATTAAGGCATTCTGACTTAGAGGGACTTCTGGTCTCTCCCCATTATATATAGTTGTAGGATTTGCCTCAAAGTTGATTGTGGAGAAGGGTTGAGAGTAGGAAAGATACAAGTCTGTGACAAATAGAAATTTGGTTGGGCAGGAACTGAATAATATGATTATCCTAGGTAGTTTTTTTCTTTTTTAGATCATTTAGAGATTTATACTTAATTCTGATACACTAATATATTTTCATGAGATATAATTATTTTTCCTGTTTATTTTTTTTCTTCCACTAATCTTACACATATATTTTTTTAAACGTTTGCTTATTTTTGAGAGAGAGTTTGTTTATTTTTGAGTAGGGGGCGGGCAGAGGGGAAGAGAGAGAATCTTAAGCAGGCTTCATGCCTAGCGCAGAGCCCAGCGTAGGGCTCGATCCCACAATTCTGGGATCAATACCTGACCCAAAATCAGGAGTCAGATGCTCAACAGCCTGAGCCACTCAGGCACTTCTCTTGTGTTTCTTTTTTAAAAACTGAGAGAGGGGCAGGAAAAACAGACTTGCTATTATATTTCTATTTGTTTGTATCAGCAGGTTGTATCCTAACTCGATAACCGTTTCTGTTACTTCAGTCTCAGTACACTTGCCCTTGTCATGTACTGCCTTTGAATATACGGTGAATGTCTTCAAAATATTACTTACTAAGACAGCTAGGAAGAAGAGATGCAGACCACTAAAGGAATATTTCTTTGAGGTTCTTCCTTTTTTTCCCCTCACTTAATGAATAATTCATTAAGTGCCTTCTATGCCAAGCACTGTTCTGGGCACTGGGTATACAGCAGAGAATGGAACAGACAAAATTCCCTCCCAGGATGGAACTTACATTCTAATCTGGGTCACAGATGAGAACGAGATAAACAAGCACATAGCACCTTAGCAGGTGACAGGTAATAGAGAGGAAATCTGTCGTGGCAGAGTGGTCAGGGAAGGCCTCCTTTAAAAAATTACATTCTGAGGAAAGATTTGAAAATTAGCAAGATGTATGGGTATGTGGGAGAAGGGATTGAACCAAGTTGTGGCGCCATTACTACCACTTGGAAATGTACCGCTGCCACTGCCCACCTCTGTTCGTCATCTAAGAGTCTCCTGTGGTCATCTCTCCTGTGCATTGTCTAAGATTATTAGCTTCAGCTGCTTGAGTAGTTCTTCAGGAGATCTGAGTGGGGCATACTTCTTGATATTTATGAAATTTATCTCCTTAAAAAAAAAATCTGTATCACTGAGGCGCCTGGGTGGCTCAGTCGGTTAGGCGTCTGACTTCTGCTCAGGTCACGATCTCACAGTCCGTGGGTTCGAGCCCCACGTCGGGCTCTGTGCTGACAGCTCAGAGCCTGGAGCCTCCTTCAGATTCTGTTTCTCCCTCTCTCTCTGCCCCTCCCCTGCTCACGCTCTGTCTCTCTCTCAAAAAAATAAAGACAAAAAAAAAAAAATCTGAATCACTAATCATCCAGGTTAGATAAATATGGAATAATGGTTTAAAACAAGTTGTGAATATCAATAACAATATTTCATCTGCGCTTAAGAGTTCCTGTTGGGGCCCCTGAGTGGCTCAGTCAGTCAAGCGTCCGACTCTTGGTTTCTGCTCAGGTCATGATCTCGCAGTTTGTGAGTTTGGGCCCTGCATCAGGCTCCGTGTTGACAGTATGGAGCCTGCTGGGGATTCTCTCTCTCCCTCTGTCTCTGCCCCTCCCCCGTACTCGCTCTCGCTCTCACACGTGCGCGCTCTCTCTCTCTCTCTCTCAAAATAAATAGAAACTTTAAAAGGTACTGTTAATGTGCTTTCTTGTTTTCTTAGAAATGTGTTGATAAAGAAGAAAATACCTCACTGTGACAGTAATACTAGCATCTATTTTGTAGAGATAGTTACCCATTTCACAGTATTTGTGGAGCGCACTTTGTAGAACTGGATCTGCAGCGCCTTCTGCAGAGGCTGTTAAAATAAGAACTACGTGTGAAAACATGAAAGTTTTGATTAACGTAGTGGAAATGTGAATGAGATACTAGAAATAGGTTGTGTGTTAAGATGGTAAAAATATTTAAAAGCTGAGATGAAAAGTGGATACCCTTAAGATGAAAGATTTAGAATTTTCTCTAAAGTGATACTTCATGACACCTTGACGTTGTATCTAAAAAGACATAACGGCCAAAACTTTATACTTCTCAGTGATACCGTTAACACTTTTGTTTATATAGTAAGAATTCTCTCTTGGTCATTATTTTAAAGCCAGCATCTTAAGCAATCATTGCAAATATTTGCCAGGATAATTAAAATTTGGAAAACACTGATGGATCTAGCCTTTAAGAAGTTAAGTCTTATTTGCTAGATATTGGACAAGGAGCGAACTACTTGGATAACTCTAACACAGTGTCTGTATGGAACGGAAAACAAATCCTAGTTAATTTGTGGGGGACATCTTGTTATCTTTTACACAGGTATCTTTAGGTGGTGTTGATCTCACAGTCCGGGTGCTCACAACAGGATATTGGCCCACTCAGTCAGCCACACCAAAGTGCAACATCCCACCAGCACCAAGACATGCTTTTGAGATATTCAGAAGGTAAACATAGATCAAACTTTGTATTTGTAAGTACACGTAATTGTCCAAAGTTGAAATAAACTTGAGCATTAGTGGTGTTCCTGATTGAGGATGACTGTACTTCATGTTTTACCTAATGTTCAAAAGGCGAATGTATTCTTCATGCTTTGTAATGTGTGAGAATGAGTCGTGTAAACTCTTTTCAAAGGGCCAGTTTACTAATGTCTTCATCCTTAGTGTATTTTGTATTGTGGACGTCTGCCCATGGGTTAGAACAAACGGATTGTTGGGTTACTGTGGAGAAAAGTGGTCTTAGGGACAGTAGCAGCTGATCTGCAGGCCAGGGGCAAAGTGTACTAATAGCAATTAATACTGCCCTTACACATAGACACTTGTTAAGGGTTATTATCCTGTAGTTTATAATTTCAAATATGTAAGTTACATGACTCTCTCAAACCTGGTTTGATTTGCTAAAGGTTTTACTTAGCCAAACACAGTGGTCGACAGCTCACGCTCCAGCATCATATGGGTTCTGCAGATCTCAATGCCACCTTTTACGGACCAGTTAAAAAGGTAACTATTGACAGTTGGAACATACTTAACATTAAGTAACTGGAAATTAGTTTATGGAATTGATTTCTGATTTTTGTTGACCTGGGTAATTTATGTATTCCTCTTATTTTCCTACCTGTTTGAAATATTCACAAGGGGAAACTGGCTTTAACTTCCTTCCTTCTGTTCTTTATTGGACACTATGAAGACTCGGTAGCCTTCCTTCAGGAATATATAATAATATAATTATGCATTTTATGTATAAGATTAGATTTGAGACAGTATTGCATAAGCTAATAAAAGCTTATTTAAGAGCATACAAAGCTGTTAGTCCCTTTTCAGAATTCTCACATCTCCTATAATCTTTGTTTCCAGTAAATCAAAACCAGGAAAATTAACATGGCATTT
The DNA here is from genome assembly GCF_027475565.1 of Acinonyx jubatus. Lineage (NCBI taxonomy): Eukaryota > Metazoa > Chordata > Mammalia > Carnivora > Felidae > Acinonyx > Acinonyx jubatus. Next base: position 204,412,491 of record NC_069381.1, on the reverse strand, counting down.
GTGAGATGTACAAAATACTACCAAAGTATTTACTTTAAAAATTAGCAAGGCACTAAGTGAATTGCTTTTGTTTAAAAAACGTAATAGCTTTTTTACATCCAACGTTGTGAAGTTTAGACTAATAACTTGCTTGCATTGCTTGGGTATCATTCAAATCAAAGTCATTTGCCTTCAAATAAGAAAGTAATAAATAATAAATCTTTTAGAAAAACATTAAAAGAAAAATACCTGAACTGTCATCTAGGCAGCAAATAACAGTTTTATTCCGTATTTTAAGAATAGTCCTAATGGTTTTATATAAGTTACTCTAACTCCCCCCCCCCACTTTTTTTAAATATTGTTAATGTCTACACCTGTTCTAATTTTTATGCTTAAATGAAATGGAAAATATTCTTTACAGTTCATGTTTGACACTATTAAATATTTGAGCGTAAGTAGTAAGGTTATGGATACTAACGAACTCAGCTTTTAATTATTGCTTGCTTTTGTTTTAAAGGAGAGGGTTTTTTCCTAAATAATCATGTTTTCTTTTGAAGTTGGGTTAAATAGATAGTGGGTTTTAAAAAACAATTCGCATGTTAATTGCTGAAGGCTTAACTTTCTACTTTGTACTTAAATCATAGAGCAGAAACAGGCTTAAGGATGGCAGAGATTTTTTCCCTCATCCTGTGCTGTTATTTGATCTTAGACCACACAGAAAGAAACCCCTATTACTTTTGGTAGGAGTATGATGACAGTGTTGTCTTTTAAGTCTTTTATTCCATCCTGAACTGTTAAAAAAATTTTAGCTATCACTATAAGGAATTGTTGACTCATTACTTGCTCAGATATATTAAAATGTTCATAATGGGAAAAAAAAAAAGGACAGTCCTAAATAATGAATGTGCGTGTGTGTGTGCGCGTGTGTGCGCATACGTACATATACACGTACCTGTTTTTTTTTAAGTTCTGTTTCCTTTTTATGTAGGAATAAGGTAGTTTTATTATGGGATATTACAGTTGGATATTACAGTGCTTATCTTTCAAACATACTGTTAAAGTTACCACGAGATAATTCTATCTTGTTTGTATTTTTTAAAAAATGAAACAGGAAGATGGGTCCGAAGTTGGTGTTGGAGGGGCCCAAGTAACTGGCTCTAATACACGGAAGCACATACTGCAGGTCTCCACTTTCCAGATGACCATTTTAATGCTCTTTAACAATAGAGAAAAATACACGTTTGAGGTATGTGTCGCTTATATAAATTTTAAGCAATTGTATTGTTTCTGATTCTCCCCGGTTACCAGGGGTCTTTATTTGAATAACCTTTAAAGTTATTATCATTTGAGTATTATTTTTATTAAGTAACCTTTGAGTACCATTAGAGAAAACAACGTAACATTGGGCGATGGAACTATCTGACCATCACATACTTATTGGCTCACATTTCATTTCATTTTTTTAAAAACCAGCTTTATTGTAGCATGAGTGTTACATGATAAAACATACCCCATCTAAGTGCATAATTTTAGGAGTTTTAACAGATCTGTGAACTTGTATAAGTGCCATCACAATCACGATCTAGAATATTACCCCCTAAATGTGTATACTCCTTTGCAGTGTGTTCCAGCTCACTGTCCCAACGTTGCCAGTGATCTGCTGTGTATCAGTATAGATGAGTTTCGCCTTGCTAAAATTTCCTGTAAATGGGATCATAGAATATGTGTTGTGCTTGTCCATCACATATTTTTGAGTCATCCATGTTGGTGTGTGTATGGTTTCAGTAGTTCGTTCCTTTTTATTGCTGAATGATATTCTATTATACGGATTTACTACGTTTTCTTTAGCCACTTAACCTAGCGATGGGCATTTGAGTCATTCTCAGATTTAGGCTGCTAGGAAGAGAAAGATGGGTTGAACTTTTTAAGAGACGGCCAAACGATGTCCCAAAGTGTTGTGCTCTTTCACATTCCTGCCAGCAGTGTAGGAGAGTTCCAGTTGCCCCATATCGTCTACAGAATTTAATACTTTTAAATTGTAGCTGTTTTATTTGGCGTGTAACTGTATGTGACTGTGGATTTAACTTGCCTTGCCTTGATGGCAATCAAGACACAGAGAATCCTCCTGGGTGTGTTCCTGGGCCACTTACATGTCTTGTTTGGTGAAGCGCCTCTTCCTGTCTTTATTGGGTTGTTTGGAAAGCTTTTTACAAATTTTGGATACAAATCCTTTGTCAGATCTGCGTGGTATGAATATTTTCTCACACTGTCACTTGCCTTTTCATTTTCCTTAAATGATATTTTTTGAAGAGCAGTAGCTTTTAATATTGAAAAAGTCCAGTTGCCACTTTCCTTTTATGGTTCATGCCTTTTGATATCCTGTCTAAGAAATGTTAGAATTTACTTACAAAAAATAAAGTAAAAATTAAGAATTATTTCCCCCCACACACAGATATTCAGTTGTTCATTCCATTGTTCTTTGTCCAAAGCATTGTTCTTTTCCCTTTGAATTACCTGGCACCTTTACGAAAAAAATCAATTGACCATATATGTGTAGGTCTGTTTCTGCACTCTGAGCAATCAAATCTGATCGCTTTCTATGTCTAGTGCTAGTTTTACACTATCTTGGTAGTGTCAAATTTCTTTTTTATACCCATCTTTTTTTTTTCTTTCCTCCACCAAGACCTTTGATTACGTTAAATGCAATTAGTCTTTTCCCATGCCTTTAATAGGTACGTTGAGTGGAAATAAAGATCATGTGATTCTTCCTAACTTTTTTTTAAATGTTTGTTTATTTTTGAGAGAGAGACAGAGTATGAGAGGGGTGGGGTAGACGGTGAGAGGAAGACACAGAATCTGAAGCAGCCTCCAGGCTCTGAACTGTCAGCACAGAGCCTGATGCGGGGCTTGAATTCAGTAGCCGTGAGATCATGACCTGAGCTGAAGTCGGACACTTAACCGATTGAGCCAACCACGTGCCCCAAGATCATGTGATTCTTAAGTGTAAATTTAAGATAAAAGCTGTAAAATTATTGCCATATTTATTCTTAATTGAAAGCTAATTTTCAGATACCGTGAACATAGAAATAAGTTCAGTTGAAATTTAGGGCAGAATTGTAGATATTTTGGACAGAGAGAGAAAGCTTAAGAAGGCTCCACGCCCAGTGTCCCAGCACTGAGCCTGACACAGGGGTCAGTCGCGTGAGCGTGGGACCATGACCCGAGCCAAAATCAAGAGTCAGGTGAGCCACCCAGGCACCCCTGTAGGCCTATTTTATACCTACCTTCATGCTTGCATTTAAGAGATTATTGTTTTTATGGGATACACCTAAAGGAAATGCTTTGAAACCCAAGTGTTGTAGGTCTGGTGGCTAAGTCAAGAGGTCTTGGTCTTCTCTATTTCCAGGTGTGTCTTACCTAGGGGAGTAACGTCAACTGTCCAGCGCAAGTTACATATGATTTAGTCCCAAGGATATTAATTAAGCAAGTATTGAGTACCTTGCTCAAGTTGTAAGCCTTTTCAAACAGAGGTGGAATTAAATGATCTCTAACAGCTTGACTGTTTTAATCTGCAGCTACCATGGGTAATATATTTTAAGCAAAATAAACTGCTGATAAATGCTAATTAATGTTGGTTTTCAGTCGTACTTTATAAAGAGCTGGTGAAAATAATGAGACAAAAACATAAACTCATTTTCTAAAGCCATTATTAGAATTGCTAGTAATTTTAGTGGTTCAGGCTTACTCTTCTCTTTCCCATCCGACTTGGGATCACTGATACTAATGAGCATCATTAAGTAGAGGGTAAAATTAGGCAGAAAATTCCTCTAATATTTCAAATGTTAGCTAAGTAACAAACCAGCTGCCTGAGCATAAATGGCATATGTAGAATGCCATTCCTGTGGCTCCAAAGCCTTCTGGCTGCTTGCATCTTGAACAGGGGGCATTGTGAGAAGGCACTTGAAGTTTCTACTCACACCGTATGTTGCATTCTAGTCTGCTGTGTAAGCGTTATTAGCCGGCTCTTTTACACAACTCACCTCCACAAATTAGAGAGGATAGTTGAAAGTAATACTTTAAAAGGAGGCTGATTTTTTAACTCTGAGTACTCTTTATAAGTTCAGTAAAATGGTGTATGTGTTATTTAATGCTACATAACATATCTCAAAACTTAAGTTTAAAACAACCTCTAACAATTTATCATCTTTCCTGGTTTCTGTGGGTTAGAGGTTTAGGAGGGGCTCATTTGGTGAGTTTTGGCTCACAGGTTCTCATGAGGTTGTGAAGATGTCACCTGGGGCTTCAGTCATCTAATGTTTGTGCCTGGAAAATACACTTCTAAGCTGTTGGAATATTCTTCCTTCCACGTAGCTGGCAAGTTCATTTCAGCTCTTGATAAAAGAGGTCTCCGTGTCTCTTCACGTGGCCCTTACCACATAGCTGTTCAGTTGTCCTTGCATACCAGTGGGAAACTCTCCTTAACCCGAGCCATCCAAGAGCCCCGGGCAGAACCTGGCATGCCTTTATGACGCTAGCCTTTGAAGTCGCATACGGTCACTTCTTATTTTCTTGATCACCCAAGTTAGCCCCAATACTGTGAGGGGATCACACAAGGCTAAAACATACCAGGATCATTATGGGCCATCTCAGAAGCTGCCTGCAAAAGGTGGCATTTATATGTTGTGTCACATTTCATCCATGATAGTCAAGCTGCTGAAGCTTTTTCTCTTTTTATGTATTTTTTTAATGAATAGAAGTTTGTTACGGTTTAAAACAGCTAAAATCAGGAAATACATAAAGTGGTAGTTTCTACCGTAGATTATAGTAACTAGCATTTGGTTTTTGAAAGGCATGTAGATATTAATTAATATATATATTTCTGATATTATACTTGTTAAATTTTCTTGAGAGTGAGTCTGAAATATAAAAACTAGTTATGGATAATAGCAAAATTAATGTTAGGCAGTAGCACTTAAATAGAAATCGGTTAAAAACCAGTGATAATTGGTATCTCATGAAGAAGTGCTAACATCATTAATAACATAATTTCACATCATATAAAGGAAAGTGTTTGGGAATACAAGGTGAAATAGACAATTTGCAATCACAGAAATCCTTCACAAATGTCCTGACAAGACAATAAAAAAGATCTTCTAGAAGATTTGAATAATATAATTAGCAAATTAAAATTGAAAGCTATACAGAGCACTTTCACCTCAGAAAGCAAAATACACCTGTTGCTCTTGGAAATATGTGAGGTTGACATAACCTTATTACTAAAAGTGAACAAGGAGAATACAAAAAAGAAAAAGCTATAGGTTATTCAACTTTAAATGCACAAATCTTGGGACGCTTGAAGTGGCTCAGTCAACTAAGTGTCTGACTCTTGATTTTGGCTCAGGTCATGATCTCATGGTTCGTGGGATCAAGCCCCACATCAGGCTCTGTGTGAATAGCCTCCTTGGCATTCTCTCTCTCTCTGCCCCTCCCCAACTCGCTTGTGCTCTCTCTGAAAATAAATAAGTAAACTTAAAAAAAGATGCACAAATCTTAAATAAAATATTGGCAAGTCATACTCCGCAGCATATTGAAAGAATGATTCCGTGTGTCCAAATAGGATTTAGCTCTGGAATACAAAGAAGGAACTTGTTAACATAATTAAGGTTTCTTCTCCTCCTCCCTCATCATCATCATCATAAAGTTAACTGAGCATTTGCTGTATCGCCAGACATTTCAAGGAGAAAATCAATTAATGATTTCTATAGATACACAAAAAGCATTTGTAGTAGTCAGTCTCCATTTCATATTTCCAGGATATGGGGGACTCTCAGCCACCTAAGAATAGAACGAAATCCCCTTAATGTCATAAGGTTATATCTAACGAGAGACCAGCAGTAGTTAGTAAAATATTAGACCTCTGCCCATGAAAGGTAGGAACAGATTTTAGGATATCTGCCTAATTATTACTATTATTCAGCATTGTTCTGCAGGTCCTGTCCTAACACTAAGAAAAAGTGAAATTTATAAAATACCAGGAGTTGACAAAATTTGTAGGCAGGGTGATTGTCAACTATGATAATCACCTGAGAACATTCTTATAGAAGAGTTCAGATGAAAAATCAACTTTTATATAAAAATCAGTTAATCAGAAAATAACTTGAGGAAAGCAGTATTTTAATAAGAATCATAATCGTTTCCTAGGACTCATTCTAGCGAGAAAGGTAGAAGACTTCTACCAAAAAGGTAATAAAGCAAAAGAAAATGAAAGGGTACATGTGCCGGAATGGGAAAAGTACATGTTACAGAGGAGGTATCCCATTTATATTTAACATTAATACTGGTGTATTAATGGGCATGTTCCTGTACATACGCATGTGTGTATGGATTTGTATTCCTGTGTGGATATGTAGATGTATAGGAAAAGTCCTAAAGGATGCACACTGAATTGCAATAGTCACCTCTGGGAATGATCTGTAATTGTAAAATATCACCTAAGAAGGAGTTTCTAGTTTTCTCTCAGTATGAGTAAACAATAGAATATGTGAGTAAGTCATTTGTCACACATAATAATAATTATAATCAACATTGTAATAATAGCACCTATTTAATTTGCCAGGATTTAACATTTATAGTATTTGAAACGGCTAAAGTGTGGAGACATACAGAGATCATTTGAGGCAAAGGAGTGTGCTTCATCATCACTAAAATTCGCATTTCTTTCACTCCTCACTGATAGTCCTTTAGAGAAACCCACGCTGGTGCTCAGACTCCTGTGAAAGAGAGAATGACTCTCTCCAGATCAGTTACACGATCAATATGCCTATTCTTCCTGAGCTGCTCTTGAGAAAGAATAGCTTTTACACAGTAAATCAAAGCGATCTGCCCTGCTGTGAAGACTGGGTGGCATCATACATCTGTAGACATGTAGGAACTACATCGTATACATGTGCAATTCCCTTACTGTCCCGTGGACCAAAGAGGAGCATGATGAATCAAGACATTACACATTCATTCTTCTCTAAACTGCTTTTGTTTTTACTATTGCATTTTATTCATACCATGGTAAGAAGCAAAAATTATCACCTGGATTGAAAACATTTCTTACTTTTTTTCATGTTTAATGTTAATTACCAGGAACTTAACGTTTTTTTCATTTGGTCATACAGGCAGTAAATGGTCAGCACGGATTGTGAATTTTGATTGTATGGTAGAGTGCCTTAGCTTTGGGCTGACTTTGCTTCTTTCTATAAAAGAAGTTGCTGAGCAGAAGTAGTGTGGGTCCACTTGTAGGATCGTAGAGCTTTTCCAAAAGCAATCATGTTTTGTTAACACTTTGTTTCGGTTTTTTTTACTTAAGTAGTAGAGCAGGTCCCAAATAATCTCTGCTGGATGACATTTTTAGACTAGGCCTTATATCTCCTGAAATAAAAAAGTACATGTCTTTTCAATATTTTGTGATTTGAATCACCTTTTCCTCTAGTTTGTTCAAGTAAGTGAGATTTTAGTGAAGTGTCCTAATAATCAGGGAATTCTTTGTTGTAAATTATTTCTTTCATGTAATTATCTCTCTCTCCTGTTCGGTTGATTTTACTTAGTAATTAACTGATCTGCTTTAATCTTTCAAAAAGTCTAATTCTGTCAATCTGGTGAAATTTCAGGAAATTCAACAAGAGACCGATATTCCTGAAAGAGAGCTTGTTCGAGCCTTGCAGTCCCTCGCCTGTGGTAAACCAACCCAGCGGGTTCTCACGAAAGAACCCAAGTCAAAGGAAATAGAAAATGGTCACATATTTACAGTTAATGATCAGTTCACATCCAAACTCCACAGAGTCAAGATTCAAACAGGTATCTGGAATTATATTTTTCCTCTGAAAAAGTTATCATCTGTTGGATTTCTTTCTTCAAAAGCAGTACTGCGTTTCTGATGCTGTGTGACACGTAGGTTTAAGGACTGAAGCAGCTCTATTCATATGTGTTCCTGTCAAAATACAGTTGAATCCAAGTACGGTGAGCGTTTTAAAAAGTAATTTGTAGTGTGAACAAGGTATTTATTTCCATTTGGTTTTCAACAGGTAAATACAATTTTGTTATAGATTAGTATTTATAAAATAATTGTTTTTAATTGGTTGAGTTAACTAATGATGGACATCTTTTTTAAACTGATTTACAAATTTGTCAGAGTTGGGGGTTGTTTATCTAAAGTTTGATTTTTAGATGCAGCTATTTATGCTTTGATGGGTATTTTTTAAATTGCAAAACCTTAGAAACCCATATTATCTCTCATTTAAAAGCTTAGAAATGACCCTATTGTGAACAATTTTTAATGTGTTTATTTTTAATTAATAATGAGCATCCTGTTTATTATATACTTAACATAGTGTACAACGTGTTTTCTATGTATTTAAGGGGAAAAAAACACTTTACCTTTGCTCATGTTTAAACCTCTAACATAGTTTGTTCCCTGATTTCAAAATTACTATTAGATAAGCTTCACAGGACTGACTCATCCATTACAGCTCTGTAGTCTTTGTAGAAAAATAGTATTTTAAAATAAGTTTAAAATGACTGTAGTTTCTTTAACTTTAAAAAATTGTGTTTATATTATGAGTCTTTTAAAAATTATTTTAATGTTAAATCTGTAACTGATTACCAGAATACATTAAAAAAACATTGTATACACACTTCTACTGACCTTTTTGACCCTGATTGGATTTGTATGCCTTCTGAAGCAGGGTGGTGTCTCTCTTAAAGCATTGCCTAATTTGTCCCATATTTGCAGACCGTATCATTGTACCTTCATCACCAAAAATAGCCTCATGTTTGGACACAGATGTAAATTGAAAATAAAAACAGAACTATGCTTAAAAAGTCATGGAATAAAATATCTTTTTTTCCCCAGTGCAGGGCATAAGACTTTACAGGTTTAGGTAGATACAGGTTTTGGATTTCAGGACTTGTTTGTATTCTAGATTTAGAGGAAGATGTATGGTGATACATAATGTGAATTACCAAACCTCACCCTGCTTTACCCTAAATAAGTAACTCTTTATAATCCTAGATTCCATTATGTCCAGCAATAATAATTCCAGATACTATTTTTGTTCTCAAAAAAAAAATAGTCTTCTCTCTGGATTTTTAATTTGGGGTGGCAGTGGTGTGTGTGTGTGTGTGTTGTGTGTGTGTGTGTGTGTGTAGAATTTTAAATCTGATGAAAATAGAATTTTTTATTTTTGATGTTAAATGTGCGTATATAACACTTTAATTAAAATAGGAGTACAGTTCTGTATGGTAAGGAATTCAGCTAGATCTCTCAAAGTTCTTTTCAGCTATAAAATTCTAGGAAGAAATAATGTTTTCATTTAGGAATGGCACTTAAATTATCATGGCTCTTAAATATATTTTGTAGAAGTTAAAATTTTGTTTCTGGTGATAAGTATGTGACCACATGGGTTTTTCCTAAGTTGTCAAAATACATCCTTGCCTTTTGGCTCATAATCGAAGATGCAAAGACTCTGTCCTAACCTAATTATTCTGCTCTTACTATAGTCAGGAATCGAAGTTTAGACAAAGGAGTTAAAAATATTACTCAAATAACACAACCTTTGAGAAGAATTAGATTTCACTGGGCCCCTGGTTGGCTCAGTCAGTTAAGCGTCCGACTTCAGCTCAGGTCGTGATCTCATGGTTTGTGAGTTCAAGCCCCACGTCAGGCTCTGTGCTGACAGCTCAGGGCCTGGAACCTGCTTTGAATTCTGTGTCTCCTGCTCTCTCTGCCTCTCCCCCGCTGGTGTTCTGTCTCTCTCAAAAATAAATAACCGTTAAAAAAAAAAAAATTAGATTTCACTGTAATCTACAGCAATTTCCATAGTTAACAGTTTTCCCCACCACTGCATCCCACTTTTCCCCAACCCTTTCCCAGATATAGCTAGATACATCTGTACCCCCTTACACAAGCATGTGCCTCTGTTATGTTCTTCTTAAGGGAAGGGTATTGTGTGAGACTGAGAGTGAGCTTCTGCCCTCACGTTTTAAAAAACCTCCTAATCCAGTGTGTATCACCACAGCCTTCCCATTTATCTTGGAATATACCTATTTAGGTGGTCACATCTAGCAGAACACAATAGATTGTTTTTTTAAAAATTCTTGGGGCGCCTGGGTGGCTCAGTTGGTTAAGCGTCCGACTTCAGCTCAGGTCATGGTCTTGCGGTCCATGGGTTCGAGCCCCGTGTCGGGCTCTGTGCTGACCGCTCAGAGCCTTGAGCCTGTTTCAGATTCTGTGTCTCCCTGTCTCTCTGACCCTCCCCCGTTCATGCTCTTATCTCTCTATCTCAAAAATAAATAAACAAAAAAAAAATTAAAAAATTCTTTTCTCCACCTTTTTATTTGAAATATTTTCAAATCCATAGAAAAAGTGAGAAACACGATAATGGACAAAGGTATGTATGGCCGTCACCTGTATTTATGAGTCATTAAATTTTTTGTCCCATTTGCTCCGGTGCCCTTGACCCCACCCTCCCCCTTCATATGTGTATATATTTGCTACAGCATTTTAAATTAATCTGCAGACATTACACTCCCCCACCCTAATACTTAAGCATACATTTTATCTCCTTAGAATAAGGTATTTTCCAAAATAACTGTAATACTGTATCACACCCAAGAAAATTAATAATTCCATAATACTTATTTGTATAAATAAATATTTTATACCACCTCCACTTACTTGTCCACAGTTGCCTCAAAAATGCCTTTCTAGGGGCACCTGGGTGGCTTTGTCCGTTAAGCGTCTGACTTCGGCTCATGTCATGATCTCGCAGCTCATGTCCATGAGTTTGAGCCCTGTGCCAAGCTCTGTACTGCCAGCTCAGAGCCTGCAGCCTGCTTCAGATTCTGCATCCAGCTCTCTCTCTCTCCCCCTCTCCCCCACCTCCTCCTCCTCCCCTGCTCACACTCTCTCTCTCTCTCCAAAATAAACATTAAAAAATAAAATAAAATAAAATGCCTTTCATATCTTACTCTTTAGGTCCAGGATTCAGTTAAGGTTTCCCCATTACATTGATTTTTATTTACTCTAAGTGTCTCTCTCTCTCTCTCTCTCTCTCTCTCTCTCTCTCTCCCTCCCTCTCTCCCTCCCCCCCTCCGTCCCTCCCTCTCCCCCTCCCCCTCTCTCTCTCTCTCTCTCTCCTTCCCCCTCTCTCTCTCTTTTAATGACGTTGGCTTTTTTTGAGTAAAAGCATTATTCTTTCTTAGGAGGTCATTTTAATCTAATTCTTCTCTTCTTAAGATACTGATTATCTTTAACTTGGAAAAAGGTACTGAAAGAATTCTTAACCAAGGGATTCTAATTAGAAACCGCTGAGTGGACATACACACCAGAATGATCTTCTGAACTGTACAGTCCGCTCTCTTGTGGATGTGCCCGTGCCTAAGCCAGCAGTGTCTTAGGCGGTTCTTTGTAATTTTCCAGTTTCTGCCTCCCAAAACTTCATTATCTATCTCTTATTGATGATCAGATAAACAAAAAATCTGTTACTTTTCTTTTTCTGCTACTTCAGTGAGAGCAAAGTTTTAAGAGAAAGGGACTTCTGTATTTATTCCTGAGTAGTTGCCTTGAAGACAGTAGGCAATAACAGAGTAAGACTTCTCTTCTCCAAAAGGTTGGAATGTACTATGCATTAGTGATAGCGAGATTGTGACATAAAGAAAAATTAAGACATACGATAAATTGTTTAGATAATCTGTGAGAGGAACAAATAAAGTACTTGTTCTGGAGTTCTTTCAGCTGACATGCCAGTGGTGCTTTCTCATTATTTAAATTGAGCTAACTACATCTTGGCAATATAGAACTCTTTCCTCCTCTTAAGATACCTTGGCATTATGTTGGTAAAGTACGAGTTGACCTCTGGAAGTCACAGCAATGAAAATTATTTACTGATAATTTTTCCATTAAATACATCCAGCTACCATTTTTCTTCCAGGAGAGGAATCATTGTATTTAATAAAAACAAAATTGGTTTTATTATCTCTGTAAAATTAAATTCCTAATACTTAAAAAGAATAAGCAGAATTTTTATATCAGTGATCGTTACTTATTTAAATATTTGTGAAAATAAACGTTGAAGTAGGCCCCTTTGAATGTTCTTCTTGAATGTTCTCTTCAGTGTTCTCTAGAATTAATAAGTGTATGTGTATACTCAGGTTGAAATGGGTCTATGTGGATAATACTAAATTATCTTTGTCTCTAAACTACATTTTTTGCATTACGTGGTAATTACATGGTAAATGTCTTTGTCTTTTAGTTGCTGCCAAACAAGGTGAATCTGACCCAGAAAGGAAAGAAACGAGGCAGAAAGTAGACGACGACAGAAAACATGAGATAGAAGCTGCTATAGTGCGGATAATGAAGTCCAGAAAGAAGATGCAGCACAATGTATTAGTAGCAGAGGTAAGGGCGCTGCGGGGCTAGATCAGGGTCGAAAAGGCAAAATAATACTAACGGTTCAAATTTAGGGAAGAACTATATTCACGTTATTTAAAATCTAATTTTAGAATAAGGAAACCATAGGTAACACTTATAAAGTATGGCACTTACTTGATAACTGAGCACAGGGGTACATCCAGATATGTGTGCACTTTGAGAACTGATGTCCTTGTAATACAAGTAATAGAATATTGTCACTTGAAGAATAAAAAAATTTTGCTGCTACTTAATGCTTTGATGTTAAACAGTCTACTTTTATTTCCAAAAATAAATAAACTTACCATTTATTGAGTGCTTACATGTTATAAATTTGGAAATAAAGAAGGGGAAGCCTCCTTGAAAGGCCATTGAAATGATTAGGGCTGAATAAATATTGGTAGAGGGGGGAGAGCTGTGTGAAGACAAATGGGAAGTCACCATTTCCCGACTGGCCGTCCGTGGGAAATGAGAGGAGTCGAGTACACGTCGGTTTCTGGCTAAGGAGGAGGAGGGACCGTGTGCCGCTGTGTTCTTCATGTCCGTGAGCAGAATTTTGCACAAGCTGAGTTTATATCACATGGCAAAGGAAGAAAATTACAAGAGTGATCGGTCAGGAATTTTCAAAAAGTGAAAAAAGTCAAACACTTAAGACCTGTTGGCAATTAGGTAACTCATGGGTTTTCCCGGGCATTTGCACTGCTCTGGTAGAGTGGACATCTGCTGCCCGGGCCAGAGGAAGGAAGTGGAGGGGAAACCAGGAGAGTGCCTTGTCCTTCAAGATGTTGGCTCATGGGAAAGGGCGCAGAGCAAACCTGGAGGACTGGGTGTTAAGTTGAGGCGTCCTGGATTTTGTTTTTCTGGCGGGAAGCTACGCCCCGTGTCTAAACGCTGAGGTGAAGGAAGGAAGGGAAAGAAGATGGGATTGAGGGACAGTTGACGTACAGAGTCTAGGAGAGGAAAGGAGAGCGAGCTGTGTAAAGAGTACAGGTGGATGGTAGATGTGTTAACAACGATGCTACTGAATGTGCCCCTCTTGGGACCCAGGGCAGGATGCAGGGTGTGTGCTAATCAAGGGTGGATACGAGTGTGAATAAATGTGTATGTGTAAGGAGGTGGGAGTCGAAGGAACTGTATGCTGAAGTGGTCTCTCTTCCCTGCGTGAAACAGGATGTGAGGGGATGGTGCTCAGGAACTTGCTGAACTAGAACACATTGAATGTGTGTTATCAGTCTGTACCAGAGATTGGCAGACTTTTTTTTCAATGGCCAGTTGTAGTGCGAAAGCAGCCACCAGTAACAGTTAAGTGTGGCTGTGTTCCAGGAAGAATTTAGAAAAACAGGCAGTGGGGCTGTATTTGGCCTGTGGGCTACATCTTGTTGATTCCTGGTCTGCCCAAAAGGTGTAAAAACAACTTTACCCTGCAGGGAACTGAGTAGTAGATTTTGAATGATGTCGTAAACGTGGAACGGGTGTTTGTGGAAGAGAACCAAAGGAATCTGGGAGTTGAGGGTAGTGTTGACAGTATAGCTGAAGTGATCCAGACCCTGTCAAGAAGGAGGTAAGGTCAGAAGAAATTACTAGTAGCTCATAAAAGGAAGGGTCAGAGGGTGAGAGATCTCAGGTGGGTTGGGAACAAGTGTGTTGATAGTGGAGTGATAATACTAGAAAGGAGATAGATTTTAGTTGGAGGGGGAAAGTACTGAAGTTTCAGATTTCAAAGAATTGTTAATCCATTGTGGTCTTGGGGAAATGATCCAACAGGAGTAAAAAAAAGGAAACTGGCTTGTGGGTGGATAGGTGTTCTGCAAGAGAGGCAGGGAGGCAGGGTAGATCAGTGGGGAAAGCATGAACTTTGGGTCGGAAAGGTTTAGATTCTCATCTCTAACTATTGGTTCGGTTTACTTTCAGTTTATGTCAGTCTTGCTGCCTGGCTATTTTCCTCACTTTGCAGGGTTAAGAGCATTAAATAAGTTAACATATACAGAGTGACTGATACATAGTGCACAGTCAGACCTCGGCTGCTGCTGTCGTTACTGTTTTATTATTAGCGATGTCACAATACCTAGAATCCTGACAGCAGTTGGAGAAAAGAACAACAGCAGTAGCCCTTACAACGGACCAGACATTGCCTTCAGTTTCATGAGGTTAGGTTAACTTTTCCAGGGTCCCAGTGCTAGTAAATGGAAGAGCTGGGATTTGAATCTAGATACTCTGGGTTCAGAGTCTGTGCTTTTAAAGACGTTATGATTCCGAAATTCTGTGAATGGGAGAATAACCCAGAAGTTTAGATGATAACATCAAAATGGTTAAGCCATGGTGTGGTATACATTCATGCTAATATATTCCACCTAATTCAACTACTGACCCACCTTAGCATTCACGTTCTGATGAGGTATATTCTAACCCATACATCACATTTTCAAATAAAACCTATTTTGATTTTTCAATTTTTGACTTTAGTAATCACATTAGTAGAGTTTGATACGAATCTTAAAATGACACATCAGTTCTGTTCAAAGGTAAGAATTTTTGTGTGTTTACATGGAAATGTTAAATATTTTTTAAAATTTCTGGTAGGAATTCGTTGTTCTACTTTCTCTTCTAGGTAACTCAGCAGTTGAAGGCTCGATTCTTACCAAGTCCAGTTGTTATTAAGAAACGTATTGAAGGACTTATTGAGAGAGAATATTTGGCACGAACACCTGAGGATCGCAAAGTATACACATATGTAGCATAAAATGCGTTCAGAAATTTGATTTATTGGACTGTACTTTTCGCATGGACTGAGAAGTTCTTTTAAATCATTAAATATTAAGACGGCCATCTCTGCTATTAAATTACAGTACATGTTCTAGACCATTCAGATCAAGCCTTTACTCCCTTTGAGAGTTTTCAACATCAATTGATTGAGCTTCAGGCTTTACGTTTATCCCTGTAGAGATCATCTTTACAATTCCTCGGGAAAATGTGAATGTGCTGCGTTTTGTTTTCAATACTGTATGAAAACAGGAAAAAATAAAACAAAAATTTAGAAAATACAGCTCATTAAAATAAAATTGTTGGATTTCATTTCCCCAGGTCTTCAGTGTTGACGTAAATGTGTTTTGTAGTGTTGCTTAGCACTTTGCGCATTGTATAAGTTGGGTAACAAAAATGGTAAAAGAAATGACACAGTCCCCAGTTATCTTGCTCTGCTTAAGACATTTCTTCAGCTAGTCTTGTTTAATTTAAAGGTTTGATATACAAAGACCCAAGCATACATTTGAGCATGCTTTATTCTACCACTTGCACTTACTAATCTTATAGCCTTATGACCAGGAACCTTTATTTTGGGCTCCATACACTCCCTGATTTCATTTTTCCCTATTGTAATTTGAGATTTCCCACATTAAGTCATAATGATTAGGTTTTGTTCTGCGTTATCTCTAGAGAGAGAAAATATTTTAGTATGTATAAATTGTACAATAATTTTTTGCTGTTGTACTCACTGCTAATAGTGGATTGTATAGGGCAGTGTTTTTATTTCATTTATTGTAGACAAAAATAAATGATTTCGTATACACACACCCACTAACTCAAGTATGTCAGAGCACAAAGTTGGCAGCTGGTTGTATTTAATTCAGACCCTTTGAAAAGCACATGCAGCCTATACTTTGTTTATAAATATCTTAGGTTGCCCCTCTCTTAAATATATATTTTGGTGAAGCTGGGGTGCACTGTTAATTTTCTGTTTTGAAACGCATTCTCAAGATGCAATAAATATGATTACCTTAATATTTTTTAATGAGATCTTCAGTTCTTGCAGCTGTGTTTTGGGAAGTGATAAGCAATATTTTTCAAACCTGATGATTCTTGGGTATTCAGCTATTGTCCTCCAAAGAGTCATCGTTTCATGTTCTCAAAGATGTACTTTGTGCTGAAGATTCATGTCAGTTATCCTGTGCTTCCAACTTTCTCCAATGTTTTTTACCTGATTGATCCGCCAAGGATTATAGTTTGCTTTAACTTCAGAGTATTTTTGTCTTCAATTTTATTTAATTTTGTCTCATTTTGTTTTCATAAGACAATGTTTCAGCTGTGTAAACGGGGCAAACCACTATAGGTTTCTGTCTGATAGAAAAGCGAAATGTTACTAATGAGTTCAAATAACAGACTCTTGGTTGACTATCAGTACTGTTGATACATTTATTAGAATGTATGTCTCGGAAGATGGTTTCTGTTTAAATTTATGGTCAAGTTACAACAACTGAATTCTAATATGGATTAAAAACTCCACGTAAATATTTTTCCCCATGCGTCTTGGGTTATAATTTTCCTTTTAGAGTTGGCAATGCATTGAATTCTGTCTCCTTTTGGACTGTAGAATCGCAAGCCTCATGCTCTTAATCTCTACATTTTCCACTTTTACAGATGCAGTTAAGATGCAGATGAAAACTACCATGAGCATTATTCTCAGGGTACTGTTACCACACTTGAGTGACAGTAGGGCAGGTGTAAAATGGAAAGCTGGCGGGCTCAGCCTTCTGATGTTTACATAACTGGATTTCTGTAATGGGAAGGTGTTTGTCTACGGAAAGATACTGGTACTTGAGATGCCACCGCTTTTCTTATTGCTCTCAATTCCTAATTAAATAATTATAACACCTCGGGAAATAGAACAGCTCAGATGGTCAAGTTAATAAATACGAAAGGGGTAAAAACTTCATTTGAAATCTCAGTAAGCAAAAGTTTAAGTGCCATCTTAAAGTACTAAAAATCAGTGGAGTTAAATTTATGTTTTTTTCTCAAGAATGGATGTACAGATCAAATCTAGAGCTTAGAGACACTTGTCAGTTTGGGAGCACTGGCTTGATACTCTAAATGCTTACAAATACATTGAAACACATTTCTGAGCTACAGTTGAATTGAATGGCTGCAGAATGGTACTGCATTGAAAAACAAAATTGGGTCCCCTAACAGTTTTATGTTTTAACTCGTATTATTTTAGCTCATAACGGTACATACTGACATTACCTTCTTTTCAGCAAGAGGTTATTCATGCTGTTAATTTCTGGTTTTTAATGTCTTAATTTTAAAGAGGAACACATCCTAACCACTTAATCCTGTTGATGTGAATAAATTTTGATGACTGACTTGAAGAATTTTGAGGGTGGATACATAGTTTTCTAACTACAAAAATGCTGTAATCTGTGTTCACTTGCTGAGTTGTAATTCTCTGCTATCATTTTGAAACCCAGGACGGTGTTTCTTTTGAACTGTTATTATATAGCTATATTATTTAATAAGATTGAAAATTCGTTGCAACTAGGGAACACAGCCTCACAAAATAAAATGTGGTTGTGAATGCAAGGATTTCTTTTATGTCAGTGAATTTTAAAAGGCGATGGCAGAAGAGATGTCTGTCTGTCTGTAAAGGATATGAGAATCACCTGTGTAGACTCGTACACACAGACATGTACCACTCCCAAACCCCCAAGATGCTGATACACCTTCTGGGTAAGAATCCTTGTCATAGTAAAGCCCTGTTGATGGTCCACTCCCCACAGTGTTTGTGTAAGTAACAGGCAAGGCTTAGGAGACAACCAGTGATCTTAAGATTACACCTACATCCCTAGGAAGCTGTTGGGTTGGCATCGTCTCAGCCTTCGAAATGTTACTTAGTTCCTCAGTCTGGAAAATAATTCTGATAAGTTAGATCCAGATAATGCTACTTTTGTTCACGATTTTAGAGACTCCCTTCGAATATGCAGGGTATTATTTTTGCCTGTCTGCTGTCACTTAAGACAATTTTTAAAGCCTAATTTTATATAAGCTGTCGGTATTTACTGGGAAGAAAACTGTTAGGTGTCAAAATTGGAGAGCATACACTTTATACGGTGCATATAGTCTGGTATTTTGTACTCCATGGATAGGAACGTTAAAACGTGCCAGGTTAGCAAAATTATTATGAATTATTTACATTCTCTGAAGCAGGGGTAATTCGTGTTAAGCAAACAGTTAAAAACATTTAAGCCCTTATTACCATGTGCCAGACACTGTTCTGAGCGCTTTCTGTGCATTATTTAACTTAGTTACATCAGCTCTATGAGATGAGAACTGTTCGTTGTATCAGCATTGCCCAAGGTTACTGCCGGGAGATGGCAGAGCCGTGAAGTTGGTCCTGGGTTTGATCCTGTGTTCTGACTGCTGAGCCTGAATTCCGTGTTGTAGATTGACATGGCTTTCTGTTTATAAACTCACTATTTTTCTTCGTATCTTATTCACATGAAGGAAGGTTAGAGAATGTTGTGTGACAAACTAAATACATGAAACATCTCAAAGTGGAACTTGAGGTAGTTCATCTTCATATTTTACTTATAATCAGTTTGGGTAGGAAGGGAAACAGGAGGTAATGCCTCCTATTCTGGAATCTTAGTGAAACTTTTACATACTTTAGTGGTTGACGATAGATGCTTAACTCAAAATCAAATCCTGCGTTCTAAAGAACATTTTCTTTATTGTGTGCCTTCCCTGAACCAAATCAGCCAGAAGTAAGGCGAGACCTAAGAGAGACCGTGAATTTAGCAAGTGGGAGTGCAGAGGTCCATCACGAAGCTAGCTCTCAGGAGAACATGAATAGCTAGAAAGTCCTGGAAAGTCGTTGAAAAAGTTGACAAGTAGCAAATTTGTGATTGTGTCATTTAAATGTTTGATCGTCCAATATTAGGGTCTTAAGTTGAACCTCCAGTGAACCATGCAAAAGTGGCCTTGTAATGATCTGAGGAGCTCCAGGTAGGCTTGTATCTTTTTTAGTAACTTAAATTCTCAAATTTGAATAGTTGGGTAACAAAGTATAGTTCAAATAATACATGAAACCAAGAATTCTTGCAGTGTGAGAAAATTAAAAATCTAAGTCTCAAAACTTCCTGCAGTTACAATTCTTCGCCTCAGCACGTCTGGCATGCAGTGGGTGTAGGCACTCGGTGAGTCGCAGATGAATGTGCTTAATGATCACTAAGTGTCTTAGAAGAAAGTTTTAAAAGAACTTAATAAATTGAAATTTGTACTGCATTATTGGAGGCATGACAATATCCATGGTATAAGCATTATATTTTTTTACTTCTATAAATGGAAAGGATTTCATCCTTGGTTTTCAACTAGGGAAAAAGTGGAAAATGTAGACTAATTGTTGGTTCAGATGGTATTTAACACTGATTTTAAGGCCCTCTCGACTCCCACAACACGCTATGAAAAAACTCACACTTAGTGATATAAAAACCCATTTAAGATCCTACTAATAGTTAATAGGGTGTGGGGATTTGGCCCCAAATCTGTCTGATTCCAAAACCTACGCTTTAATGAGTGTTCATGTGTTCCCAGTAACTGGTTGATTTGGTAAACTATGGACAGAACTTTATAAACTGAATTGGAATCTGAAAGTAGATTTTTTGTGTGTGTATTTTGGTGAAAGTTTGTGTTGATTTATTAGAAAGTGTTCCTTGGAGAATTTGATCTCGTGCAACATAGACTGTGCGTAAGAGAAAAATCGGTATTACTAGCTGTGTGTATTGGTATATATGGTATATGCAAATTACTGTGTTTATACTAAGTTGATATAACTGATGTCAGATACCAATATCTGTAGAATTAATCTTATTTCCTATATGATGCTATCCTCTGTATTAAAAAATAACCACTGGACTGATTTTTAAATGGAATGGGTTTGTAGGCCAAAAGAGACAGAAGGTTTATCTGAAGGGCATGGGATCCGGTGGGGAGTAGGACAGAATCTGCATCCTGTTCCCGTGTAACTCTCGCAATAGGCACCCAGTGTAGCGTGTATAACTATCAAGTAAGTCTGTTGAAAACCTGTAACTTAAACATCTAAACCAAGAAGTGGAAGGAAGGGGAATGAATGGCCTTCAAAGTAAGAAATCTAGGCACACTGTGTTCATCCCATTTAAAAATTTTCTTAAGTTTCCCTGCAAACCCATTTTCCAATACTCCTAAGAAAAGCATTCTTAATGATTTTTTTAACCAGAATTGGTATTATCCAAATTTGTAATAAGGCATCCATATTCACCACAACTGACTTGAGCCAATTAAAAAATAATGCAGTCCATTCTCAAAGAAATGAAGGGTTGTAATCATTAAGGTTACACAGGAGTGCCACAGAATTTCAAAAACTGTCACCAAAAGAGGAGCCGCAAGTTCCCTGGTGTTTTAAAACCTAATTGCACACCAGGACTTTCTAGGGAAGCTTCACAACAAAACTAATGCCTCTTGTAGATTTTTACTTAGTAGGTCTGAGGTGATTTCTTTTGTTCAGCTAAATTTGGGAACTGTTACTTTTGATTATAGATAGGTATTAAAGCTTATAAATTCCCAGTTTGAGTTCACTTGATACGCAAGTTGTGAGGTTTTCTTTAACGTCTTACACATAATTAACACCTCAGCTGGTTAAGGTAACATGTTGGTCGAGCCAAGAGGTTTGATCACAAAGTCGAGCTGGTTAATTTCAAGGTAGTCACGGTCACAGATCATAGTACTAATCACAGCCTGCCAATGGTCATCAGTGGATCTTCCTAGGAGTGGGGGTTGGGGGGGGGGGGAGGATGAGTCAGTAATAGTGTCCTCATAGTTGAAGAGCAGCCTGCGTTCTTAAAGGTTTTATAATCAGGCCTTCCCCCCTCCCCTCCCCCCCCCCCCCCCCCCCCCCGGGAGAAATTGAATCCAGAAACCAAGTATTCAAAGTTCAGGGGCCTTTATGCCTCTAGTCTAAGAACCATTGATTGTGAAGCAGGTAGTGAGATCTGGGTAACAAAAATCGGTGTGTCTGTGCTGGCAACTTCGTGAGGTCACAAAGTATAAGCCGTAGTCTTGGTTGTCATCAGTGTGATCCCGATGGTGTGAGGTGCTCCTGGCGAAGTTCATTCTTTGGTCTGATCATCATCCACTCGATCTGACCTGAGGTGACTCCCTTAAAAACACAATGCTCCCAATTCCCTGTTGCCCAAATCTGACTTTGGGGTTAATTTCTCAGTAATGAGCTTTCATAGAATCATCCGCATTCTCTTCTTCCCGTATTAGTAATTAAGCAAGATATGTGTGTTTGCTTGTTTTGCTCATTATTGAAAACCAAATTAAGACCCGTAAAAATAGCTCCGTCAGATTGGTGTGTAGACTCAGCAAGATTTAAGTATGTAAGGAAACCCACAAGCTCCTCCACAGGCAAATCCAATTTTCAAGGTTAGTAAAACAGGGAGGGCCCCCTTCCAGCCGGTGCTTGGGTCTCTGAAGGTGCCCTCTGGAGATTACTCACTATCGCTGTTGTGCTCATGACCCTGGCCACGATTATTGCTGCTTCGACCTGAGTGCACATGCACTCTATCAGTGTTCACTTGTCTTTGTTACTCTTACTTCTCCGTAGGCCTCAACTATGAATCCAGGGGTAGATCTGGGTGACAAACAGCATTGCTGTTCCTGAGGGGGATTTGCCTCAGTAGGGTCTCTTGGAAGATTCGGAGCTTGAATCGAGCGAAGGAGCAGCTGGTAGCATGCCTGTTAACTTCGTTCTCAATAAATGCTAACTTCATTCCAACCCGGCAGTAACAGCATTCCCCCTTCTGTAGTTAATAGCCCTGCATATTAACCCAAGCTGTTACATTAACCTTATTAAATGCATCATATTCTGATCAACTGAGTTTATTGCCTAGAAACTTTCGTTTATAAACTAAATTAGTTCATACTATTCTCCCTCTCCTTTGATCCCATATAACTAAAAATGTAATGCTTACTTATTATGAACTTCCTGCAGCCCTTCTTTAAAAGGCCCATTTTTCCTATTTATTTTTTGCAATCAATATGACCAAAAAGCGAGTTACTAAAACAGTTACAATCCGATCACATTGTTGAAATCCAGTTTTGTGCAAATGATCTGCACATGTATGTGTGCATATGGATACGGGTGTACATGTGCACGTGTGTGTGCGCATTTGTGTATGCATGGTGAGTGACATTAGATCTTAGAAGTAGGAGATGGCTGATGTGTAGATTGATAACTTCTGTTAGAAATTACTAGATACATAGTTTATCAAATGGGAAACGACATAGTAATAAAATGAGTTAAGCTTGTTTTATTTCATTACCTTTGCTGAGAAACAGTGTATTATTAAATATCACTAAAACTATGTTAGGCCAAAAAAAATGTACACGTACATGCAAGCCTACATAGATGGAACTCTTTAGAAAGTTTGTTGACTAAGAAATAAAGTTGTATTTATAAGTTAATTCCCCATGGTTAAGTGTGTCATTGTCAGATATAATGATGTGAATAACTTCCTTCTTTGGTAAAAAATGTACTAGAAGCAAATACACGTATAGAGATGTCTACAGTATATACAAAAATGCTATATTTATCTAGCGCAACCAAATACGTGATTTATATTCTTTTTATAATTTCAGATGTCAGCTTTCTGCAAGTGTTACACATGTCTACAACTTTTTGAAAAGAGTTGGGTGCATGCCCAACTGATCTATCTAATGACTGGATCCATGGGCATCAACTACAGTAGTTCAAGTTCTGTGCCTTTTGGATCGTCTGGCCTCTCTCCCGGTCTGGCTGTGAGTTGCCTCCTTATTCAGGGTGCCCACCTCTAATAGCCCCCTTGCTTCCCCTGTACTGGAGAGGAAACAAAACAATTGCAGAGCCCATTTGCTGTCGAGGAGTGAATGAGGCTAAGACACAAGTTGGGGAGGAGTAAAGGACCTGACTTTGTGACAGTTTGCCTAGATGTTGGGAGGCAATGTGGGTTTGGGTTAACCTCCAGAATAACAACGCGTAAGCGTGTAGTGTGAAATTGCCTCTGTACCCTGCGCTCCGATTCCTCAAATTTCAGTCATTCCAGCTTTACTAAGAAAACAAACAAAAGACTTCTTTACAAAGAAGTGAAGGCATTGAAAAGGGACCATGGAGGATAGGGTGACAATACTAAATCCCACAAAGAATTCCAGTTTATTCCTTGATTTACTCAAGACACAGTGTGTGCAATTTATAAGATACACATCTTTTCAGCAGTGAATGATATTTGTGGTGGGAATTCCCATTCATCCGCAGGTGGAGTTGGCATGTCGTTGCTAAATGAACATTCCCCATCTGTTCCATAGTCTGTATATTACGTATCACCTACTATGTTCAAAGAATGTGAAGGTAATGAAATGTTTAAACTATATTGAATAATATTTTTTCATGGAATTCGTTTGGGTAACCATTTATTATATATCTTTAAATATTTAACCATATTTAATATGTATCTTCATATGTATTTATCTATATACTTCTATATGCCAGACAGAGTTTTAGGCACTGGAGACTCAACAGTGAACAAAAACAGACACATAGATTTGCCCTAAAGAAGAATACGTTGGGGAGAATTGCCAAATATGATAAATTACATAATGTGCAGACTATGCGTACTTTGAGAAAAAATAAAGCAGCTCAAGGGCATGAGGAATGGTATGGTGGAGGAGAGGTAACGTTGCAGTCCTAACTAGGATGATCAGCCAGGCCTTCTTCCAAAGGTTACAGCTGAGCTAGATAGGGCCTGAAGGAAGCAAAGGAACAAGCAAGCCATGCCATGGTCAGGAAAGGAAGTTCCAGGCCAAGAAGTAGGACAGTTCCAAGACCTGCCCAGAATGTTCAACAGAGAGGAGGCTGACGTCACTGGTATGGGGGGCGGGGGGTAGAGGAGGAAGGGGGGAGAAGTAGATGTGGGAGCCCAAGGGGACGGGAACCTGGAGGGCTCTGCAGGACTTGTCAGCCTGACTTCTACTTGAGGGGATTGGAGAACCCTCGCAGGGACGCCAGCATGGCAATGACACAGACCTCCCTCCCTCCCAAGATTGCTCTAGCCAGTGTGTTTTATGGCTATTGCAACAGTCCCAAGGTGAGGACGATGAGCGCGTGGACCAGGATGGTGGACATGGTCGGGCTGTTGAGTGAGCAGATTCTGCATGTATTTCTGTATTTCACCCGTAGCATCTGATGAATAGTGTGTGGGATCTGAGAGAAAGAGACGTCACCGAGGCTCTTAGTCTGAGGAACTGACAAGACAGATGTACCATTACCTAGTCGGGGTGAGTAAGGCGGTTTTGTTTCTTTTCTTTTCTTTTTTTTTTAGGTTTTTGACTTAGTTTATTAGTTATTAATAGTCATTTTTAGAGCAGGTTTAGGTTCACAGCAGAATTGGTCATTTCATCTTGAGGAAGGGGTAAGTTGAGTTCTGTTTAGAGACTTAAGTGTCAGTCTAGTAGACAAGCAAGTGTGGACATCAATCAGGACCTGGATCCGCCTGGCAGGGGTTTAGGGCAGGGGTGTGGCTGGAAAGACGAATTTCGGAGTTGTGAGTCTGTAGATGGTATTTTTAGCGGTGAGACTGGAAGAACTCACCAAGGTCGCGGCCAGTTACCAACACCCCGTTCCATCTCTGCCATCGGACCTGGGTCCTTGGATGGTCTTCCTCTGCTGGCTGACACGGTGTGGAGCTTTGTCCCTAGAGGTACTGATGACACAGCGCGGGAGGAGTGGTTTCCTGTCCCGGGCCTGGAGTTCACCACCGGGTTTGGGGAGGGCACTTTCTGTGTTTTTCATCCACCATTTCATGCTGCTTGCGTGGTTTTTCCGGTGCTTGGTGCCCCAGGGCCTACTTCTTTCTCCCCAGCATTTGCCCCACCCCCCGCTCCAGTGCTTTCTTAAGCCCTTGACCTAGGTGTGGCAGCTTGGCTGAGACCCCCAGACACTGGGCCGATACTACAGCACGGATCACGGCTACCTCACACCCTCCTCAGCCTACCTGGCCCCATGCACACGTGCTGGGAGACATGACAGCCTTCCTGTGCCATCGTCCAGCCCGTCGGGGTTGCGCCTGGCACAGAAGTGCACCGGGTCCCAGCAGAGCCAGGCCTCTCCAGCTCCCGGCCCCCACAGTGCCTGGTGGCCCAACCCGCTCTGCACCTGTAACCCCCTTTGTCCTACTGATTCCCTGTTATCCCATCATCAACCACAGCTCTCCTGCACCTGGGGGTCTTGTTTCCCTTGACCTTCCCAACATAGACACCCAGCCCCCAAAGCACACCTACCCGTCAACCTCAGCTCACCTGCATCCCAGAGGGCTGTTCCTGCTTGTCCGGTGACAGTGGGCCAGCAAATTTCTCCTCCTTCCAGTGGGCCTCAGCCTCGCCTTCCTCAGTGAGGGCCGAACCCCTGCCAAGCCTGTCCTTCTTCAAGCACTCTCCCTTGGGCTAAGGTGCCCATTAGAGTTCCCTTGAAATCTCCATAGTCTTCCAAGATGGCTTTCTAATTCCTTATTTTAAACTTCTTTCACTTATATTACTGTATGGTATCCATCACCTGAGTGGACCCAGACTGAGAGAGAAGAGCTGATAGTAAAGAGAGAGAAGAAAAGGTCAAGAGGTTTGAGCTCTGGGGGCACCTCGCCATTCAGAGGTTGGGAAAGGGACTCAGATGAGTCAGGGTAAGCAAGTGGCCTGCTTCCAAGGGAGGACCATCAAAAGAATGTGGCATTGTATCACTGGAGCCACGCAAAGAACGTATTTACAAAGAAGGAAATTACTGACTATGTAAAAAAACTGTAAGTCATGTATGACGAGCAATGAGCATGACAATCAGGATGTAGCAACATGAACATCACCAGCTGCCTTCACAAAAGCAGAAACATTAGACGGAATCTAGAGAGTCTATCAACCTGCTACCCAAGGCGAGACTGCTTTTGAGGTGCCCTTGACAGATCTTCTACCTGATAAACATCCTAATTTGCTTACAGTATCACTATTTACTTACATTATTCTACTTATGAACTTTAGGGCTTTCTGTTGTTTTCAAATAATCGGAGGCATCAGTTATTATGTAGAAAGCGTAGGATATTGAGATGTACTCCAGTGCTTCCTTATGTGTATTATTTTAACTAATATTTATTGAGTGCCTACTGCATTTCAGGTATTGGTCTAGGAACTGGGATAGGATAGTGAAATAGCAAAGCAAAGAGCCTGCCATCATGAAGTTTCCATTTTGATGGGAGACACGGGTAGTAAGCTAGTGAACAAGTACATAAACTAGGGTGTTTTCAGAGCGATACGTGCAATGAAGGAAATAGAGCAGAGTGCCAGAGGAGTACGAATTGTATCAGTGGTTAGACAAATCCTCTCCAAGGAAGTAGCATTTGAGCTAAGATCTAAATACGAAGAGAGTGGTGAACAAAAATCTACACCAAAAGCATGCTGGATAGAGTGTGTGACAAATAGAAAGAGAGAAGGATGTGGATTCAAGGGGCCAAAGGAGAGCAAGACCTCAAGCAGTGTGGAGTCTGGGAAATAAGTAGAAGATAAGGTCAAAAGACAGGCAGGGGGAATTCTAGTTTCCATCACGATGGAGCAACAGGGGTGAGATTTACACTCCAGCCCTAAGCAATTAGAGAACTAGGCAAATTATATGTAAGACATTGGTTTTCAGATTTTGGAAAACATGTATTTATAACTGTGATCCTTGAGAAAAGGGGAAAAATAAGGTGATCCCTATGATTGCGCTAGGTCACGATGGGGTGGCAGTTTCCAGGCTTAAGTAGAGGGATGGGGGAACCCCAACAGACCCTGGGAGTTTTGCTAAGTTGAAGAGTCCAAGATCAAAGTTTAGGGTGGTCAAAGATTGGATGGAATTTGTGGGTCCTGGTCCAGAGGAGAAAGCCCTGGACACCTGCAGAGGTGTCCTCTCAAGTCTTTGGCTGAGTATTGACCTGAGCATTCATGAGAGGAGATTACCCAAAGCCAAGGAAAGATCCACCAGAAAGGAGAATGTAGAAGATTCTCAGAGCCCATACAGATTGGGAATCATCTGTGCCCCATCAGCCAAATGGAAGAGTCTCACAAAACAAAGGCATTGGATAGAATCCTCAGAAGGATGTCAACTTAAAGGAAAAGCAAAATTAGCTGTAGACTAACGGCTGCTCTGGACCAACACCAACAAGGATCAAAAGTAAACCTCAAAGTTTACCAACTAAGTCCAAGTACCTTAACTATGAACCAGTGTGTAAAGGAATACAACAAAATTCTGCAATCAATACATGGAATTCCCAATATCTGGCATCCAATAAAAAACATAACTAGAGCAGCGCCTGGTTAGCTCAATCAGCGGAGCATGCAACTCTTGATCTCAGAGTTGTAAATTCAAGCCCCACATTGGGTGTAGAGATTACTTAAAAATAAAATCTTTAAAGTTTATTTATTTATTTTGAGAGAGAGAGAGAGAAAGAGAGAGAGAGAGAGAGAATGGGAGGGGCAGAGAGAGAGAGAGAAAGAGAGAGAATTCTAAGCAGGCTCCACACTGTCAGCACAGAGCCTGATGCGAGTCTTGAACTCATGAACTGTGAGATCATGACCTCAGCCTAAACCAGAAGTTGAACATTTAACCCAGGTGCCCACTTAAAAATAAAATCTTTTTCTCTCTATTTTTTTTCAATGTTTATTTTTGAGAGAGATAGAGTGTGAGGGGGAGAGGGGGAGAGAGAGAGGGAGACACAGAATCCGAAGCAGGTTCCAGGCTCCGAGCTGTCAGCACAGAGCCTGACGCGGGGCTCGAACTCCCAAACCATGAGATCATGACCTGAGCTGAAGTCAGACACTTAACTGATTGAGCCACCCACGTGCCCCAAAAATAAAATCTTAAAAAAATTACCAGACAGGCCAAGAAATAGAATATTGACCCATAATCAGTAGAAAAATAAAAGAAACAGACCCGTAATGTGGGGATGATGCAGGTAGCAGCCAAGTACTTTTGAACAGCTCTTATAAATCCAGTCCACGTATTCAGAAAGGAGAGAAAAAGAAGATCCTAAAGGGGAGAGAAACAGATGATGTGAAAAAGACCCTAATGGAACTTTTAGAGATGAAAAATACAGCATCTGAAATGAAAAACACATTGGGTGAGATTAAAGCAGAAAAGCTCAACTTTGAATACATAGGGGTAGGAGCTATCCAGGAAGCATGGAGACATTAAAAACAAAACAAAACAAGAACAAAGCATCAATGGCTTTCAGCACAATTTTAAATGATCTAAAATATGTGTAATTGACGTCCCAGTAGGAGAGCCAGGGAGAGGAACTGAAACTATACCGAAGAAATAATCAACTACATTTTTCAAGATCTCGTGACTATAAATCGGTGGTTGGAAAACTATCACCTTGTGGGCCAAATCTGTCCTGATGACTACTTTTATCAATAAAATTTTGTTGGAACACAGCTATGCTCATTTATGCACTATTTGCATATCATGGTTGCTTTTGAGTAGTTGTAATAGAAGCTATATGGGGTGCAAAGCCTAAATTCTTTAACTGTCCAGCCCTTTCCAGAGAAAAATTGCCAGGGGATTGGAAGAGAAGATTAACTGTAAAAGGACCAGGAGAGAACTTTTTGGGTTGATGGTATTGTTCTATATCATGAGTGTGGTAGACATTACATAATTATGTATATTTGTCAAAGCTCATTGAAGTGTACTGTTAAAATTGGTAAGTTTTATTGTATGTAAATTGGGCTTCAATGAAGCTAATTTTTCCAAATACATTAGGTAAAGGGCTAGTTCAACGTCTTTCAGCCTTTGATAAAGAGTTTGGCTTGCTTGCATTTTAAACGTAATCAGCAGGGGATGGGGGGGGCGGGGTGTGCCTGGGTGGCTCAGTGGGTTAAACATCCGACTTTGGCTCAGGTCATGATCTCACGGTTTGTGAGTTCGAGCCCCACATTGGGCTCTGTGATGAAAGCTCAGAGTCTGGAGCCTGCTTTGGATTCTGTGCCTCCCTCTCTCTCTGCCCCTCTCCCGCTTATGCTCTGTCTCTCAAAAATAAATAAATGTTAAAAAATATATATATGTAATCAGCGGGAAGCCAATGAAGAGTTTTAATCAGGGGAGGGATAACTTGAAATTTTAAGTGGCAATTTAAACAGTAGTGTGGTGAATGAGGGACAAGAGCCTAATTTAAAGGGTTTTACAGTATTCTCCTTAAGAGATAATGGTGGCTTTGAACTCAGATGATAAGGTGGATTGGCCATATGTTTTTGAGGTAGATCGAGCACTCTTGCTGATTGGATATGGAAGCCAAGGATGGAACTAGACAGTATTTTAAGGGCTTGGACCAGGAGGAGGGTGATGATGCTCTTTACTGCGATGGGAAAGACCAGGGGAAGGCCAAGTCCAGAAGGTGAAAGCCAAATTTTGTCTGATTTGCTCTGTGTATGCCAGGTAAATGATAATGTTTTATATACACGCTCCTTTTGTTATTGTAGTTGAATACAGACGTTCCTAACTTGGCAATGAGAGAAGTTCACTCTCGCTGTGGTCTACTAATGCTTTGAGAGAGAAACCAGCATTTCGACAATTGACAGCTGTGTAAATGGAAGATTCCTGTTTTAGATCTAGTGTAGTCTAGATCATTGTGAAGTCTTACATCATTCCTCTTCCCAGAAGATATTTAAAATTATGTTGGAGCAAAATTAAAACATCAGTGAGGAGGCATTTTGAATGGCAGTTGCACTCACTATAATCAGTAAGGAGATTAAATAAGATAATTTCACTGTGTCGATCTTCAGCAATTGACCCTCCTTTCACACCTTGAGTTCTCTTATCTCCCCAAACATCTTAGTACCCCCAAGATTCCGACATTCAAACTCTACCGCGAGCTCGTTGTCTTTCATGGTGTACTAATTGTATTTGGAAAAATGGTTAACCCACGTGTGTCCTTTTAATTTTTATCGTAAAAAGAATTTGCTTATGAGCTACACGTACAGTATGCATCTTACTAATGATTCACACACTTAACTGTATTTTGCGAAAATCGATACCAGCAAATCAAGTTCTTAAAAGTTAGAGGGCTCTCTCCTTTTTATGTTCGTTCTTTGAAAAGGAGTCCTGCTTTTCTCTCCAACCTTCTCCAACCTCCCTCCTCGGCAGCAAAAGCCTTCACCAATTACCTCGTCTTCTCGGGGTGTGGCCACACCGTACACGGAAGCAAAGCAGAACCAAGAAAATTAGTTCCGAGTCTGCTGATGTCTGGAAGCAACTTGTCACCTGGAGGCAGAGCCCTAAGTGAAGGAGTGTCTGGGGTTCACCCCAGCCTGACTCCAGCTTGGATCCTTCAATTCCTTGTCTGAGTCCGACACACCCTTTCATCTTACAAGGTTCTGCTTGCTTCTATCACACACCTACTGTAACCCTCCCGGTACAGTTTCCACACCGAAACTTTCTCTTGCTGCTTCTCTCCTTTCTCCTACCTACTGAACTTGAGGTCAGGTATATTTCTTTTGTCTCCAACCAGAAGAAGAAATTGGTGCCTTTTGAGGGAGTGAGCTCCCTGACAAGACGTCTTCTGCAGGCTGGATATGTCCATTCTCACCATTCAAAAACGAAATTGAGACTTGACTACAGTGTGAAGGGGACAGCTGTCAAATGTAGTCTCCTGGCCTCCAGCTGTGGGATCTGATGTCTCAGTCACATTTAATTCTTCCAATAATTGGCACTGTCCTTTAAAAATTCTGCTCTACAGGCACCTGGGTCACTCTGTTGAGTGTCCGACTCTTGATTTCAGCTCAGGTCATGATCCCAGGGTCGTGAGTTTGAGCCCGCCATTGGGCTCTGCACTGAGTGTGGAGCCTGCTTAAGCTTCTCTCTCTCCTTCTGCCCCTCTCCCCCATTCCCACTCTCTCTCTCTCTCTCTCAAATAAAAATAATAATAATACATTTAAAAAGTCTGATCTACAAAGAATCACAAATATTTGCATTTTTCTTGATTTTAATCTAAGTCCAGTCATTATAAATCAACTCTTTTTGGTTGGATCTGAGTTCTTTCCTGATGTAGAATCCAAGATTCCTAGATATCTTCTAGTCCTTCCCTAGTAGACCTTCAATTTCTTGGAGTCCCCGGATCGACTGCATGTATTTTCATGTGCATGCTCGCGTGCACACATAACACATCCTTTGTTGTTGTTTATTGTTGTTTTCTTCATTTCAAATCCATTTGTTCCAGAGTGAAAACTACTACTAAGTGGATTGTGTTTGCCTGGAGGTATGAGTTTCCTATGGCTGCTATGATAAATTACCACAATATAGTGGCTCAAATTTACTACCTTATAGTCTGGAGGTCAGGAATCCAAAATCAGTGTCACTGGTGTAAGGCCATTGCATCAGCAGGGTTGTGTCCTTGTCGCCACTAGGAAAGAGAATCCATTTATTTGTCTTCACTAGCTTCTGAAGGATGCCTACGTTCCCGTGGTGGTCTTTGAAATTCTTACATTCTTTTGGGGGGCTCACGGTCCCCCACCCTCAAGGCCAGCATGGAAGTTCCTCAAAACTCTCTCCTCCTCCCCCCACCCACTTCCCTATCATGTCACCCCTTTGTCTCAGACTCTGACGCCTCTGCTTCCCTCTTACAGGGACCCTGTAATCCTATCGGGCCTATACTAATGACCCCAGATAACCTTCCCTCTCAAAATTTAAAAAAATTTTTTAATGTTGATTTATTATCTTTGAGAGAAACAGAGTGTGAGTGACGGAGGGGCAGAGAGAGAGGGAGACACGGAATCTGAAGCAGGCTCCAGGCTCCGAGCTGTCAGCACAGAGCCTGAGGCAGGGCTTGAACCCACAGACTGCGAGATTGTGACCTGAGCCAAAGTCAGATGCTTAGCAAACTGAGCCATCTCAAGGTTTTTTAACCTAATCATATCTGCAAAGTCCCTTTTGCCATATAAAGTAACATATTTGGGGCACCTGGGGGGCTCAGCTGGCTAAGCAATTGACCCTTGGTTTTGGCTCAAGGCATGATCTCATGGTTTGTGGGTTCCAGCCCCACATCAGGCTCTGTGCTTACAGTGCAGAACCCGACTGCGATTCTCTTTCTCCCTCTCTCTCTCCCCCTCCCCTGCTCTCACTCTCTCTTTCTCAAAGTAAATAAAATTTAAAAAAATACTTGGAAATTAAAAAAATAATAACATTCACAGGTTCCAGGGATTAGGATGGGTGTGGACATTTGGGGGAGGGGCGGGGAGGCACTATTCAGCCTGTCACACCAAGTAAACTATTTCACCTTTTTCTTCAAAATCTACATTATAATTAGTTAAATGAACCATAGATCAAGATTTCTTTTCTTCTTGGATAGAAGCCCAGGGAGTTTAAAGACCTCTACAGTTGTGTGATGAGTGTTGGGTAGTGAAAACTCAGAGGAGCTTCTAGATCCCCTCTAGTTTTTTGTCGCCTTGACCAGTTCCTTTTCTTCAGTTACTCACAATATGAAACATTAGTTTTGAATTATTAA
Source organism: Acinonyx jubatus (assembly GCF_027475565.1). NCBI lineage: Eukaryota > Metazoa > Chordata > Mammalia > Carnivora > Felidae > Acinonyx > Acinonyx jubatus. The sequence continues at coordinate 204,379,704 of NC_069381.1, read as the reverse complement.
AAGCCCATCCTTTAATTGGGCTGGACAATGCATTTGAAGAAGACCATGTAAAAGCGTTTGCCAGTAGAAAACTCATGTGAAGAGAAGGCCAACGGTGTAATTTTGTGTCTTAATTCTCTCCCTGCTGAGGGCAGTGTGTTTGTTAATGTATCCTCTTTGGGTCTGAAATATCAAAAGTAATTTGAAAAACTGGTGTAAAATTAGGCTGATCTAGCTAGTTGCCATCCAGAATCTACTACATGCAAGGAACCTAACTACCTTAAAGAACATGCCGTCCAAATGAAAAGGCAAGACGGATCACAAAACTACTTAGCCATGTGGGGAGTGGGGAGTGCAGGCATTATTTGAGAGAGAGCCAATACAGGGGCACCTGGATGGATGGCTCAGTTGGTTAAGCTTCCGACTTTGGCTCAGGTCATGATCTCATGGTTCCTGAGTTCGACTATCACATCGGGCTCTGTGCTGACAGCTCAGAGCCTAGAGAATGCTTCGAATTCTATGTCTCCCTCTCTCTGTCTCTGCTCCTCCCCTGCTTGTGCTCTCTCTCTCTCTCTCTCTCTCTCTCTCTCTCAGAAATGAATAAACGTTAAAAAAAATTAAAAGAGAGAGAGCCAATACAGCCAGAAAGGCTTTTATGTTCTTTCTTGCTCCTTCCGTGTTTCACTTGGCTCAATTTTCACTTGGGAAAAATTGAAGGAGAATGGATAGGAAAATATAGTTTTGTTTTGTTTTGTTTTGTTTTTAGTTAATAGACTGTCTTTAATAGACTATTCTTTCAGAGCAGTTTTATGTTTGCAAAAAATTTAGCAGAAAGTTCAAAGAGTTTCCACATATCCCTTCTTCTCTTCACACAGTTTCCCTATTATTAACATCTTGCATTAGTGTGCTACATTTGTCATAACTAATGAACCAATATGGATGTGCTATTGTTAACTAACATTTGTATTTTACATTAGGGTCCACTCTGTGTGGTTCAGTTAAATTGGGTTTTGACAAATGCTTGATATCGTGTAGCCGGTATTCCAGTATCATACAGAATAGTGTCACTACCATAAAAATCCCCTGGCTTCCATTAGGGGCGTTTGGGGGGCTCAGTCGGTTGAGCATTCGACTTCGGTTCAGGTCATGATCTCACGGTTCGTGAGTTCGAGCCCCGCATCGGGCTCTGTGCTGACAGCTCAGAGCCTGGAGCCTGCTTTGGATCCTGTGTCCCCCTCTCTCTCTGCCCCACTCCTGCTTGTGCTCTCTCTCTGTCTTTCAAAAACGGATAAACATAAAAAAGAAATAAAAATAAATCCTCTAGCTTCCATTTATTCGTGTCTCCTGCTTCCCTCAAACTTCTGATAGCCACTGAGCATTTTATTCCCTACAGATTTACCTTTTCCAAAAAAAGGTCACATAGTTGGAATTCTATATAGCACGTAGCCCTTTGTGACTGGCTTTATTCGTTTGGCGATATGTATTTAAGTTTCCTCCGTTTAAGTCCTTTCATGACTTGATTACAAATTTATTTTCATCACTGAATAATATTCCATCGTAGGGGTGTACCTCAGTTGGTTTATCCATTCACCTAGCAAAGGACAGCTTGGTTGCCTCCAGCTTTTCACAACTATGGAGAAAGCTGCCATAAACATTCGTGTGCAGGTTTTGCCTGGACCTAAGCTTTCAACTCTTTTGGGTGAATACCGACGATTTCTGGATCGTATCTTAAGACTATGGTAAGCTTCAGTAAGAATCTGTCCAACTGTCTTCCAAAGCAGCTGTACCATTTGGCATTCCTGCCAGCAGTGAGAGTCCTTGTTCCTCCACATCCTCGCAGACATTTGTTACTGTTAGTTTCTGGATTTTAGTCCTTCCGAAAGGCGGGTGGTGGTATCTCAACGTTAATTTTCATTTGCAATTCCCTAGTGACACATGATGAGGGGTGTCTTTTCACGTGCTTATCTGCCACCTGTATATCTCCTGTGGAGAGGTGTCTGCGCAGGTATCTTGCCCATTCCAAAAAGCGGATTGTTTTCGTATTGCTGAGTTTTTAAAGTTTTTTGCATGTTTTCAGAACTTCTTTATTAGATATGTGTTGTGCAAATATTTTCTCCCAGTGTGTGGCTTGTCTTTTCATCCTTTGAACCATGTGTTAACCATGTTTGCAGAGCAAAAGTTTAAATTTTGGTGAAGCCCATCTTACCAGCTTTTTCTCTCATGGATCAGGCTTTTGGTGTTGAATCTAAAAGTTCATTGCCAAACTTGAGGTCACGTAGATCTCCCCCCTGTGTTACACTCCAGATGTTTTATAGTTTCAAGTTGCATCATTAGGTATATGATCCATTTGAGTTAATTTTTGTGAAAAGTGCAAGGTCTGTGTTGAGATTCACATATATATATATATATATATATATATATATATATATATATATATATATTTTTTTTTTTTTTTTTGGCATGAGGACATCCAATTCTGCCACTAAATATTTATGGAAAAGAGTATCTTTTTTCCATTGAATTGCCTTTGCTCCTTTGTCAAAAATCAATTGACTATGCTTGTGTGAGTCTATCCGTGGGCTCTCTGTTCTGTTCCATTGATCCACTTGTCCATTCTTTCACGAATAGCATGCTATTTTGATTATTATAGCTTTATATATAGTGAGTCTTGAAGCCAGGTAATGTCAGGTCTTTAACTAGAACATACAGTTTTTTTTTATTTATTTTCTTCTTTTATGAATATAATTTATTGTCAAATTGGCTTCCATACAACCACCCAGTGCTCATCCCAACAGATGCCCTCCTCAATGTCCATCACCCATTTTCCCCTCTCCCCCCACCCCCCTATCCACCCTCAGTTTTGTTCTTTGTATTTAAGAGTCTCTTGTCATTTGCCTCCCTCCCTCTGTTTGTAACTATTTTTTCCCTTCCCTTCCCTTCCCCCACAAGATCCACATGAGTGAAAACATATGATATCTGTCCTTCTCTGACTTATTTCACTCAGCATAACACCTTCCAGTTCCATCCACGTTGTTGCAAATGGCAGGATTTCATTCTTTCTCATTGCCAAGTAGTAGTCCATAAAACATACAGTTTTTAATATAGCCCACACGTGCTTCCATGAAATAGGACCATTTAGATGAAGTTCTTTCCTTGCGATTTTACATTTTTTCCCTGTTTGTGAAAGTTCTAGGAGATTCTACATTCCGACCTCTTTCACATGCAGAACAACTTGCTGGTACTCATGGGCTTGAGGTAGGAAATTATTATTACCTACTACGAGAAAACAAGGATTTCCTCTTCCTAAACTATTACCGTTTGCCTTGAATGGATTATATAATAATATCACACTGCACGGAAGCTGGTACGCCTCAGTCCCTCCCACCCCCAGCTGTTAACGATCAGGCACTTGTGAGCAAAAGTGCAGTCTAGACACAGGTTGTTTTGATCTTCCTCCCTCTCCTGGCTCCTCACCCAGGAATCCTAATGTGGAAAGAAAATACTCTCTCACCATCCAAACCAGAGATGGGTGCCATCAACAGTATTAACGGAGAGGGGACAGATGAGACAGGCCTGTTTACCATCCGTTCTTTTGCAGGGGAAGCTTCCGTACCCAGCAAATTCCCTGTGGCCACTGCAGGAAGAGAATAACCCCCACAGGCTTCCACTGCTCAGGAGGGTCACTTTTAGCTCCCAAGAGATCAGATCACCCCAACACCCTCTCTACCTAAGCTACGGCCTCCTGCGGTCAAACCAACATGGATACCAACACAACCCACATCTCCAACAAAACAACGGGGCTGTAGTATCACAGGTGAAATTGGAGACAGGCAGACAGCAGGATATTTTGAGCAGGTTGGCCACTTGGAAATAGGATGCCAAATTAATAGTCCATAAATGGCCCCGATAAGACAGAATGAATGCAGAAAGCAGAAGACAATTTTTTAAGTCTTTTTTTATTTTTAAATTCTTTATTTTGGAGAAGGAGAGCGAGCGAGCAGGGGAGGTGCACAGAGAGAGAGAGAGAGAGTGGGGGACAGAGGATCTGAAGCAGGCTCCGTGCTGACGGCAGAGAACCCAATGCAGGACTTGAACTCACTCACAGTGAGATCATGACCTGAGCTGAAGTCAGACGCTTACCCGACTGAGCCACCCAGCGGCCCCAGTAGAAGACAATTAAACAAGATTTAAACATTTCAGGGATATGGCAGCAATAAATCAATCTTGTCATTAGAAAGGACTATTTATAAAAAAATAAGAAAGACTCCTTAGAAATAAACCATAACTGTCAAAAAATTTTTAACTTATTAGAAGCACTGGTGGGGAAAACATTCCCCAAAATGGAAATAATGATTTAGAAGGGTAAATAAGTATTCCAGGGTGCAAAGCAAAAAGACCACGGAAGAGAATTTCTAAAAGAAGAGACATACAGAGTAGACCAAAGGGACCTCATATTCGTGCATAGGAGGGTTAGGAAACCAGCCAGCAGATGGAGAATAAGAAAAAAAAAAACAGGTACCTAGAGAACATTTCCCCACTTTTAACAATTATGTGGATTTTGGGGGCACCTGGCTGGCTCCGGTGGTTAAGTGTCCAACTTCGGCTCAGGTCAGGATCTCATGCTTCAAGCCCCACGTCGGGCTCTGTGCTGACAGCTCAGGGCCTGGAGCCTGCTTCGGATTCTGCGTCTCCCTCTCTCTCTGCCCCTCCCCCACTCGTGCTCGGTCTCTCTGTCTCTCAAAAAGAAACATTAAAAATTAAATTTAAACAACAACAAAAAAGAATCGTGAATCTTTTACTCAAAATGCCTCGCCAATGTTGGCGGGACCATTGAGAAAGCGGAAACAAATTGAAAAACACGGATTCGACTTCTAAGGCTAAAAATAAGCATTTTCCAAAAGAGACGCAAAATATAGTTTGCCTGCGAAGGAAAGAGAATCAGACTCCCAGGCGAACGCTCACCCGCAGCGCCAAACGCCAAGAGCAGTGAAGAGCCACGTCGGCAAATCTCTGGGGAAGCGTTTCGCGCGGGTTCCAGAGCAGGCGGCGGGCAGGCCCCCTCGTCCGCTCCAGCTCGAGCTCAGCAATCCACCCGGCAGCCTTCTGGGGCTGGCTCTGCACCCTGCACCCCTGCGTGTGGGAACCAAGGGGAAGGCCGCAGATGTAGATCCTCCTGTCTTGTGAGCACGTGGCCCTCCCTGCACCTCCGACTCCTCCCCTGCCTCCCCCCTACCCCAGCCTGGGGCAAGAGAGGCCCATCACCATATCACCATGTTGGCAGGTCTCTTCCCTGCCCTCCCACCCTACCTCCCACCTCAAGCCCCCCACCCCCCCCACTCCCCTCCCACCCCCCACCTCCCCCACCACTTCCCCCCACCCCCCACCTCCCCCACCCCCCACCCCCCTCACCTCCCCCCACCCCCACCCCCTCCCACCCCCCTCTCCTCCGCCCCCCCACCCCCTCCCACCCCCCACCTCCCCCACCACTTCCCCCCACCCCCCTCACCTCCCCCCACCACATCCCCCTACCTCCCCCACCACTTCCCCCCACCCCCACTTCCTCCCACCCCCCTCACCTCCCCCCACCCCCCACCCCCTCCCATCCCCCACCCCCCACCCCCTCCCATCCCCCCACCCCCACCTCCCCCACCACTTCCCCCACCCCCCACCTCTCCCCACCCCCCCTCACCTCCCCCACCCCCTACCTCCTCCCCTTTTTGTCCTCTTCAGCCTCTTCCTCTTGCTCTTCCAACTGTCCTCCAGGACCAGGACAGACAGACAAACTCCCCTTTCACTCCCTCTGTTTAACACCCACCAGCAATCCCTTCTGGCGGACAAAACTATTTTCGATGAACTGTGGGAGAATGACTCCTTTGTGGTCCGGGCCTAGCATTTGATATATTCAGGGGAAGCAAAGGAGTTTAGACTCGCCTTTGTTTTCGACAGACTTTCAAGCATTTTTGCCTATTGTCTTCTTGCGAAATGCCATTTAAATGTCAGCAACTGAAAAGTCTTTGTTCGCGGTTGCATTTCTTCTCTAACAAGTGAATCTTCCTAAGTCTCACTCTCTAACATCTCTTGGTGGCAGAGGGACACCTTGGGCTCACGTGCGTGTGGGAAAAGGCAAAAAAAGAGGAAGCCTGCGAATGTTTTTAAAAACATTATCTCCATCCTGCCTGCACAGACCTTAGAGTTAAGCCTGAAGGGTTTTCATAAGGCAGTGTGAAGTTTAAGGCAAAAATTATTTTTTTCAAGGAGGAGAGGCCCACTATGAGAATGCTTTCGGCGAACTTTTATAGCTCTGTTTTCTCTCATGTTCAGTGAAGCAAAGTGAAATGCTAATAAATAAAACGATAACAAAATTTAATCCCATTGGTAAAGTTAAGGCTCTTCCAAGTAACACCTGTCGGAAAGAGAACCAACATTGAAATTACAAGCTCCTTAAAATCAGAGGACGACGGGAATATTAGATATTAACTGCTGTGGGATTTGGCCACCCACGGTTGCGCACCAATGAAAATGTAGGATTCAGTGCTTCTGTTATTTGGGAAGAGACAAAGCATTCAATTCGAGTACATAATAAAAATAGCACAGGGCACGTCTGTGTGGCTCAATCATGAAGTGTCCGACTTCAGCTCAGGTCATGACCTCACGGTTTGTGAGTTCGAGCCCTGCATCCGGCTCTGTGCTGACAGCTCAGAGCCTGGAGCCTGCTTCTCCCTCTCTCTCTGCCCCTCCCCCGCTTTCATTCTGTCTCTCTCTCTCTCTTCCTCTCTCTCAAAAATAAACAAACATTTAAAAAATAAATTTAAAAAATACCACAAAACAAATCAAAAAGAAGGAAAAGAAAATAATAAATATGAAACTAGAAATTAATTGATAAACAAAAGTAGAAGTAATGAACAAAACAAAGGGTCTGACCTTTGGTGGGGGTGCGTGGATCAATTTTTAGCAAAACAAATTCGTTCTCAAGTTCGTCTGAAAGAATAAATGAAGACCATTCATTAAAGATACCAGATTGGACACACATTTTCAACCTCCACTCCCTCCTAAATTCCTACAAAAATGAGAGAGAACCTGTTTTTCCTTGTTTGAGTTATGCAGAATTCCTCAAGACCAGAGGGCAGAAAAAGCAATAGCCGAAGTTAGGATCTGCAGAGCGGATGGACAATGGCCGCTGACGTCACAAGCTTCTAGAACTCCTAACCCGGCAGAGGAGAAAATCAACAAGTGATCTGATTTACACTACAGACCTTTCAAAGTCTCAGGATTGGGACATATTAGGAATCTATAAAAGTGGAAGGGAAAAAGGGAAGCTAAAGGCCAGAGAGGATTGGGTACTAGGCTGTTTAAGACATTAGAACTCTAAGGACGCCTGGGTGGCTCAGTTGGTTAAGTGTCTGACTCTTGATTTTGGCTCAGGTCATGGGCTCAGGGTTGTGAGATGAGCCCAGCGTGGAGCTCTGCACTGACACACTGAGTGTGGAGGCTGTTCGAGATTCTCTCTCTCTCTCCCCTGTTCCTCCCCTGCTTGCACATGTGCTCTCTCTCTTTCTCTCTCAAAATATAAAATAAAATAAATATTAAAACAAAGAAATTAGGACTCCGATATGCCCTCTGCAGTCTCCACAGAGCCTTTTTATTGGCTCTCTCACGCCCCCCCCAAATTTGTTTTCATGGAGACAACAAAACAGAAGGTACCAGAACAAGCTGCCTGTGCGGATATTTGGCTGAAAACAGGGAAGGTAAATGCAAGTTGACACAATGGCTGCGAGGCCTTCGGCTTTCTTCCCTGCCCGAGCCCCCAGAAGGCTGGCAACCAGACAGACATCCTCTGGGCGGGACAGACTGGACTCCTCCAAGCAGGAAGTGTACCGACCAAGAGAAGAGACACAAAGGTATCGATGTCAGGGATTCTCACTTGGAGCTTCTCAAAGTGAAGACCATGGTTGACAAGCCTCCTATGGGCATTCAGAGCTGCCAGAATGCCTTTTGGTTGCATATTCGAATAGCCAAAGAGCAAAGAACGTCAAAAGAGCCATCAGCATCCTCAGAGGACTCAGAAGATACCGTATGAACAGAGTGAGAACAGGATCTAAACAAGAGGAGGGGATCCTAAACAGAATGGGAGGCAGAAACGAACAAAGACAAGGGAACACTATCAAAGAAAGAATTCAGCAAAAATGTTCCTATGACTGAATGACACAAGTTTTCAGAGGAGATGGGCTGACCAATGGCTCGAAATAGATCTGATCCCAAAGATATAATCCTGGAATGAAATTTCAGAATGCTGGGAATGAAGAAAAGAGTGTACAAGTTTCCAGACCAAGATAGAAAGTTTCCACATGGCGATCAAGCACCGGAATGAATTCTATTTCTTAACGGCAACACGGAAAGCTAGAACAGAATAAAGGAGTGCATTCCAAGTTCACAGAAGAAAGGCAGTTTCTCAATAAATATGAGAAAAGTTGCTCAGTGTCAGCAATGAAAAAAGAAATATTAAAACGGCAATGCCTATAGTGGAAAAAGTAAAAAATATTGATAATGTTCAGTGTTACTAACAATACAGGAAAACAGACATAGGGTGCTGCTGTTTCAAACAACTAAAATACACGAGGATCCACACCTACCTGTTGGAAGTACCAAAGGTCATTCTGGTGTCAAGGTGTCTTATTCTGGATCTGGTATTAGATGTGGAAGCTAGAAAACACCAGACAAACTTTGCGTGGCTGTAGCATGAGGAAACCATGTTTATAGGAATCTTACTCGTAGCCAATAGGCTCCAGGTGGTATGGCGGAGAGCAAGTGATTCATGATACCCTATCTCTCTCTACTCTTCCCACAGAAGGGGGGCCTCGCTGAGCCGTCTGTGATTGGGAGATATTCTAAGGAAAGAAAGTTTGTGTCCGAATTCTGGCATCTGTTCTTGGAGAGAAAAAAGTAGACTTCTCTAAAGTCCATACGATATTGGCCTCCAAAGTAAAATGGGGTATATCCGATTAGAAATATAGAATCAGGTCATTCCTGTATTTGATTACCTATTCTAAATCCAATAGAGATCTACCAAGGAAAGTGGATGTTAATCTTTTTTCCTAAGTTCGGCAGTGTTCCTTGTTGGCATATTTTTAAAAAGAGATTCTAGCATACCGACGAAAATATTTCTGATCACTAAACAAATGAAAAAGTCTGCTAAGTCTTTTAATAAATGAGAAGGCTGTAAAGAAAAACCTGTTTAAGAGAATTTTCAGTGGCATTTTAAAAAAATGCAAACACTGGGGCGCCTGGGTGGCTCAGTCTGTTAAGTGTCTGACTCTTGATTTCCGCTCAGGTCATGTCTCATAGTTTGTGAGATCAAACCCCACGTCGGGCTCTGCGCTGAACAGTGTGGAGCCTGCTTGGGATCCTCTGTCTCTCTCTCTCTCTCTTTGCCCCTCCCCCCACAAAATAAATAAACTTTTAAAATACATATATAGATATAGATATAGATATAGATATAGATATAGATATATAGACAGCAAAGGTGTTGCTTTATTTGAGGAAAATTTATTCTTTTCAGTAATGATTTTGGAAGTGTCATCTATGAGCTACCTTTCTCAGAATTACCTGTGATGCAGGTATTGTACATATTAGAGTTTCTATGTACATGTCCTTTTTTTTTAATTGGAGATACTTTTGAATCCTTGTAATACATTTGCATATTTTATTTTACATTTAGTAATTTTTCTTAGGCAATTATTTTAAGCCAAAATAGGGGTGCCTCGGTGGCTCAGTGGGTGGGGCATAGAACTCTTGATTTTGGCTCCCACGGTCATGTGTTCAAGCCCCGTGTTGGGCTACAAGTTGAGTGTGGAGACGGCTTGGGGTTCTTTCTCTCTCTTTTCCCCTCTCCCCTGCTCACGCACTCTCTGTCTCTCCTAAATAAATAAATAAATAAATATTTTGAGATTTATGCATATATTTATATATATGTATATAATATATGTGCGTATGTATTTATGTTTGTGCTTGTACGGGTGTATAAGCACACACACACACGCACAGAAACTATTTGTGACATTTCTTATTCTGCCACAAAGGTTTGGCAGGAGCTTGACTGGCTGTGAGTGAGACTAGCAACAGAGAGCAATGGCATATCAAGGGAGGAGCATGTGAGGGAAGGATCAGAACCAAGAACCCCATCTTGGCTGGCACTGAAGACTGAAGTGGGGATCTGCCCTGGGGAGGCGGTGCCCCATTTCTTCCCACTCATACAAAGCATGGGGAAGGCTAGGGTTGAGGATATGAAACCCTTCATGACAGCAGCAGGCAGATTTTCTTGAATGGCACAGTGAATCTCAGAAATATGGATGGGGTGCCTGGGTGGCTCAGCTGGTTGAGCGTCCGGCCTCGGCTCAGGTCATGGTCTCACGGTTCATGGGTTCGAGCCCCGTGTTGGGCTCTGTGCTGACAGCTCAGAGCCTGGAGCCTGCTTCTGATTCTGTGTCTCCCCCTCTCTCTCTGCCCCTCCCCTACCCATGCTCTATCTCTCTCTCAAAAATAAATAAGCATTAAAAAAAATTAAAAAAAAAAAAAAAGAAAAAGAAATATGGTGGCTAGGGGCACTTGGGTGGCTTAGTTGGTTAAGCATCTGACTCTTGATCTCAGCTCAGGTCTTGATCTCAGGATCTATCTCAGGATCCATCGCTGCATTGGGCTCCATGCTGGGCCTGAAGCCTACTTAAGAAAAAAAAAAAAAAAAAAAAAAAAAAAAAAATATATATATATATATATATATATATATATAGTGGTTAAAATGGAGAGAATATTGGTTAGGACTGGCAGATTGAAAATTTCTGATTTAACGTGGTACATAATGAGAAGCCCCTGAAGTTCTGAAATGGAACACGACAGATCCTGGAAAAGAATTGGATAAGTAAGTTTAAATCAATTAGAAAAGAAAAAAAGATTAAATGCCCTTTAACAATTAGAGTTAAAAATAATCAAAATATCCTTTATAGACATGTAATTTGTATTTTTCCAAAGTACTTGGACAAAGTATCTGGTTCTAGAACATCAGAACTCTTGCCACTCTTACATGATTCACTCTTATTCCAATTATGCTCTCCAGTGAAAAATATAGCATCTCGAGACTAGTTTCTGATTTTAAATTCTTAAATTTCAAGTTGACTGCATAAAAAAGCAGAGAAAAAAAATTTAATTTGTGTAACATTTAATGCTTTAAAATAATGAGCTTCTCCGTACTGTGTCTCAAATAATATATAGCACAAATTTTTTTACTTAAAACACAGAAATGAAACATGAAATTCACTTAAACATGAGTATTTTTTTCTCATTGGGTCTTGTCAACAAATGTCTAACTCGATTTAATGAAAATAGCCCATTATAGCATTGTTGAGTATTTGCTAAATTTTTGGGAAGTGAGAGCGGATCACGGGGAAAAAGCATTCGTTATTAATTTACAAACCAAATTGTTTTGTTTTTTTAATGTTTGTTTATTTTTGTGACAACGCGAGAGACAGAGTGCAAGCAGCAGAGGGGCAGAGAGAGGGAGACGCAGAATCGGAAGCAGGCTCCAGGCTCTGAGCTGTCAGCACAGAGCCTGACCCGGGGCTCGAACTCATGAAATGCAAGACCATGACCTGAGCCAAATTCGGACACTCAACCGACTGAGCCACCCGGGCACCCCACAAACCAATGTGACCTCCCCCCAGAGAGACGCTCAACCTGTGTTAACTTAAATATGGAAGGTTGGGCCAAACTGATTGGGCCAATCAAGATCTCACTGTGGGTTTCTTTCGTGTGTGTGTGCACGTGTGTGTATTGCCAACATTTATTTATTTTGTTTTTTACTTTTTTTAATGTTTATTTATTTTTTGAGAGACAGAGGCAGAGCATGAGCGGGAAGCAGGGGGCAGAGAGAGAGAGAGAGTCACAGATTCCGAAGCAGGCTCCAGGCTCCAAGCTGTCAACAAAGATCCCGATGCAGGGCTTGAACTCACTCACGAGCCATGAGATCATGACCTGAGCCAAAGCTGGACACTTAACCAACTGAGCCACCCAGGCGCCCCAACCAACATTTATTTTTTAATTGAGTTTATATGTCTTTGATGGGAGCTACATTTTCCAGTGTTATCATACACAGGGTTACTTGACATAGTTACATAACATGTCTGATGTCTGAAGGTATTTGAATCTCTGACTCCTGGGATGAGATCTATTCCAACTCCAAAAATTGTAGTAAATAGGCACTTGCTGAATCCACCAGGGGTCAGCACACAGCATTAGCACTCTAATATGAGTGTGAGTTAAAACCAAAAAAAAAAAAAAAAAAAAAAAATAGCTTAGAAAAGCCAAATATCTTTTCAAATTTGCATATGCCCATAAGTTAAAAAAAAAAAAAAAAAAGGAAAGAAAGAAAAGAAAAACATTTCTTTTGAGGCAAGTTGTCATAATTGTTTGCTTTGACCTGCTTTGATCCTTCTCCCTGAGGTCCAGGAACTCAGCAGCCATTAACTCTGGTGTCTAGTCGAGATGACTCCAGAAATTAACCTTTTAACTCATCCGCCTTGCTTCCAAACCCATAGCAAAGACAGATTGACCATAAAAAGGAAAAACCATTAAGATGGATCAAAACCAAAATACATTATTTCATGGACCAGAAATGGATCAGAAATGCAATGCTATGAACAGAGACAAACCCACACAAAGACCCTCATTGAAATAATTATTAAAGAATATACTTCAGTAGTAGGAAAAAGGAGTGGAATATGAAGCACAAGGGAAATAGGGAAATCGATAAAGTAAGCAGATGTTTATTAAATGTAAAAAAAATTCTTAATTTTTGTTTTGTTTCAAAAAGCGCAAAACTAAAACTCTGGCTAACAATAATGGAAGAGAAAATGACCATGGCAGTTAAAATTTGCTACAGGTTTTTTTTTATTGCCACTGTTTTTCAGAAAAAAAAAATTCCTGAGCATTTTGGATTATTAGAAAAAGGTATGGTCTAATATGGATGTTAAAAAAACTAAAGATAAACAGTCAAAAAATGAAAACATTGTCAATAGATTTCTAACCACAAAGCGGGAGAGACAGCTTTCTGGGATCAAGAGAGTGCAGGAAAGGGGGAAGAAACAAAGACAAATGACAGTGAATAGAAAATCAAAACTATGGGAGTAGAAATAATTTTAAGTCAATCAATAATCCACAAATTTGAAGCTGGAATAAACTCACTGTAAAAAAAAGAGATTGCATGATGAAATTAAAAGGTACAAATCTAGTCATAGTCTCATAGAATATGCGCACAAAATAACACCAAGGGGGTAGAAAAACTTGACCCATACAAATAATAAAAATAATAACCTTGGGGTGTCTGGCTGGCTCAGTCTGTGGGGTGTGTGGGCTCTTGATCTCAGGGTTGTGGATTTGAGCCCCATGTGGGGTGTAGAGATTACCTAAAATCTTAAAAAGAAAATAACCCTAAGAATGGCAGTGATCAATTTCATGCAAAATAGAAGTTATGGCAAAGCATATGGATAAAGACACAGTAATACGAGGAATAAATCGTACTTATGAGCTTGTGTGTACCTAAAAATACAGCCTTGAAATCCAGGAGGCAAAAAGTAACTGACATGAGAAAAGTGGACAAACCTATCATCATGTAGTATTTTTAGCACATCTCTGCAAGATACTGACTTCATACTTTTTTTTTTTTTTTTTTTAAGTGTCAGGATGGGGCAGCTGGGTGGCTCAGTCGGTTAAGTGACTGACTTTGGCGCAGGTCATGATCTCCGGGTTCATGAGCTCAATCCCCATGTGGGGCTCTGTCCTGGAGCCGGCTTTGGATTCTATGTCGACCTCTTTCTCTGCCCCTCCCCTGCTCACACTCTGTCTCTCTTTCTCTCAAAAATAAATACACATTAAAAAAATATTTATTTAAAGTGTCAGGATGTAGCAATAAAAAATAAAATCTGTTTTGATGTAACGGATTATTTTAAAAAATATCTTCAACAACTGACAATAGAATAGGTAATAAAGTCGAAACAAACTTTAGAAAAATGATACATAACACAGACCACATTCAATCTCTGGTTACACTGAAATTAGATAAGAACTCACAAATAAAAGATAGCAAAAATAAATGAATAACAGATAGATGTACTAATAAAGTAAATAATATGTACACACATTTGGAAGCTCTATGGTTCTTTCCTGAATAATTCTGAAATAATTAAAAAAGAGGTCATAACGAAAACTGCAGCATATTTAATACCAGAATGATAATAAATTCATTACATATCAAAATTGGTGGGATCCAAGAAAAAAAACACAACAGGTATTAGAAACATATTCTGTAGATAGATGTATATTAAATGTAGGTTTTGGAGAAGAAATTTTGAAAACAAATGAGTAAAGCACGCAACTCAAGAAGCTGGCCAAAAGAACAGAAAATATAAAGAGAATAGAAAGCAGGAATTTTAAAGAACAGGAGCAGAAAGTAATAAAGTGTAAAAAGAAAGAAACAACAAATCAGTAATTGGTTCTGGCCCTTCAAAAAACCCTTTACCCCTTCAAAAAACCACAAAGAAAGTCACAGGCAAATTACATGTATGATTTAGATGTGAAAATCCTAATTGAAATACTAGCAAACCAAATTCAGAATAGTATATATCTAAGAGGCCAAAGTAGAAACTTGAGTGCTTTTGTTGACCTCAGAAGTCACACGGGGCTGTTTGCTGTTGGCCTTGCACGGCAGCCCTGTTCAGTGCCCTTACACCAGGAGGTACCTCCTCCATTACAGCAGGAATCAAGGACCACTGGGGACCGGCTTGGGGGCTGGCTACCAAGTCCCCCCTGTTAGACATTAAAGGACTGGATAGTGTATTAGCTTCTCTAAAAAGTGCCACTGTGAAGTGTTTAATTTTTTTTCAAGTCCAGTATTTGTTTAATCCACATCTGTTTGACATGGAACCCTTGTATTCACCTAACACCTCCTAATTCCTCCGTAGTGAGTGCACTTTGGAAAATGCTGCTTTCAGCTGTTTACTTAAAGGGAGTAGGATCAAACGACGCTTTGTGAACACTTGTGAACCTTTTGACTGTTCCATACGTAATTGAACATCTGATTTGTTTCTTGAGGCTCCGTAGTGAACACCCAATGGTAAGACATCTGGCTTCCCTTTCTGGGTGGGTTTGAGGCGGTTCCTCTCTTTTAACGTCGAGGTTGGGTATGATTCTCTGGCCTCCAAGGCTGGACGGAGCACTGGGGGAAGCGTTCCCAGGGGGCTTCTGGAACTGGGTGGGAAGTAGAGTCAGAAGCCCCTAAGATCCTGTGATTCCAATGCAATGCCCCTGGGCTGCCCCTACCCATTCCCCTCTTGCATCTGCTTTAAAATATAGCAGCACTTTGAAGGACCAGCTGGGTGGTCCTCCCTTTACCACATGATGTCACTCTAAGAAAATTAATAACCCCAGTGAGGCTGGCCGCGCTTTTCATATGTGTAAGATACCCAGGAAACAAGTAACCCCTAAAATTAGCTGTCTCCAAGGTGGTGCACAGAGGACATGGTGAGGTCATCTTCGGGACCACGCCTACCAGGCTCCGGTGAGTCCCAACCCCTCCCAGGAAGACTTCCGGGAGGAGGGCAAGAACGGCCCGGAGTGAGGATTAGGGGATATCTCTGGGTCAAACCCGCAAGACAGCAAACACAAGGAGGGGCTGAAACCCGAACTTCCAAAATGCATATTAAAAAAAAAAAAAAAAGTCGCGTCATGATTAAAAAACGAACTTTTTTTGGAAGAATTTTTCTCCTGGAAAACCGTAGCCTGCCTCACCTGCTAAGGGAAAACAATGGGGATACTGGGGTCTGCCCAGTACCTGGGTGGGAAGGAAGGGCAGCGGGAGCCCGACGGGACGGTACCTGCGGGACAGACTCCAAGGGGGAGAGGGAGGGACCGAGGAAGGAGACCAGCCTAACCAGACCCAGTTTGCGGCTTGGGCGGGTCCCTGGCGCGCGGTGAGAGGCGGTGCCGGGTGCATTTCAGCTAGCACGCTGCATTGCCCTCACAGGCCTTGGGGGCTCCGGGAGGAAGGGGGCAGAGGGAGAAAACCCGAAATCTGGAGCGCTTTAAAGTTGCATTGGCTTATTGTTTTTCGGGGGGTGGGGGGGGGAGTCGGTGACCTGCAGCGGCGTTCAGGTCACCTGACTTGGGGGCTTGCCGCAAGAGGGGTAGGGGACGCCGGGTGCCCCCGGGGCTACTGGCGGGGTCCGGGGGTAGCGCTGAACCCTGGGGTTCCCGCCCTCGCTGCAGGCGGAGGCGGGGACTAGACGCCCGCAGGGCAGCCGCCGGAGCTAGACCAGAAGCTCTGGCAGTGATTCGGGAGCTACAGGTTGCTTTACAGGAGGGGCGGGGCACGGAGTGGCCAGATCAGGGGAAGGGGTGATACGTGCGATTGGAAAGAAAACAATCATCGTAAAAAGGGGAAGAGCGGGCCTATTGAACAGACTAAGCTCCGCCTAGAGGGAGTGCTGGTTTTGTCCTCCGGGCTCCGCGCCTCCAGGAAGCCTTCCCGGATAGATCCCCTTCGCCGCGGGCCCCATCGCCGTCTGGGTCGATCGGGTCCCCAGGCGGCCTCGGCTCGGTGGGGCCCAGGCTGTCGCTTTTGCTCGGGGCGGGGGGGGGGGGGGGGGGCGGGACCCAGGAGGTGACCGCGAAAGGGCGCGGGGACCTGGGCGCGGCGGCGGTGTCAGCGCGTTGGGGACCGGACGGCGCAGCTCGAGGGGCCGAGGAGAGCGCAGAGCGACCGCGGGGACCATCCCAACGGAGCGGGCCGGGGGGCGCACCCCGCCCGTCCCGTCGTGCCAGGGGTCGGCGACGGTGTCCCGCGGGGCCCGGGGAGGGGGGACCGGGAGGGCGCGGCCCGAACTGACCCGGGCGGGACCCCACCGCTCCGTCTGATCCCGGCGGGCGGGCTGCAGGCGGGCTGGGGACACCGGCCTGGCTTCGCCTCGGACCCCGGCCCGCGGGATGCGGGGTCGCCGGCTCTTTTTTTCCTTCCTCTCTGTCGCTGTCGCTGCGTCCGGGGTCTCTGGCCTTGTCTCACGGCCCATGTGATCCCGGTTTCTGAATCCTGACGCCCTCTCTTTGGCATCCCACTTTGAATTCCTTTGAGATCCATCCCCCCCCCCCTTAACCCCAGCCCCCATCTTTCACAGCATAAAGCGGTCACTTCGCGCCTTAACACGAACGCAGAGCCCTGCCCAGTCCCCGCCCCGACCCCTTCTCCGCGTCCATCACGCAAAGACTCGGTAGGAGAGTCAGACACCAGGTTCTCAGAGTGGTTCTCAAACTGCGCCCCATGGGGAGCCCCATCCGTCGTCTTTGGGTGAGAATTTGTGGGGTTCCACTATCCCTATTTTTTCCCATGCAGTTACAACTTTTCTCACGGATACAAAAAACCCTTTTCCTTCTTTCCTCCCTTTGTACCAAAAGATGAGTGGGGATCCCGCGCTATTGCAGAGTAAAAGTGTAAGAGGCAATCGAGGGTGGCTGCCTGGCTGAAGACGTGTGGCGGCAGGTGCATCACCTGGGCTGGAATAGAATCTGCGCCCCCGGATAACTGCAGAATCCAGGGCGGTGTTTCTCCTCTCGCCTTTCTGCCTCGGGTTGATCAGGTGGTGTTGTATAAAGGCCACCCTGTTACAGGTTACTTATGTAATACGGAGGCAATGAGAAGAAAAATTCCAATGGTGACTTCGTCATCAGCGTGCCAGAGTAATACCTTCCAGAAGAAAGGCTGAATTAGAGACGAACTGCCCCCAGAGGCCCACAGTGACTTTTGGGGGGTAGGGAGTAAACTGTAGGAGCAAAGAACAGCTGAGCCTTGGAATCCTGACACTTAATCAACAACCGTGGACTTCAAATGAGTGGGTTAAGTAGCTGGGGAATGTCAAATACAGCAGGCCCTTGGCAAGCGAACATAGTGCACATACGTTGTTACATCACAGCCTGAAGCTGAAGACGATTGGGCAAAAGAAAGAGAGAAGGGGGGGATCCCCAGAGCATCAAGAGTTGAATTGGGAAGTGGAGAAAGGCGATGTGGGGTAAAGATGATAAAGATGATTCAAGAATTACCACTTGAGTGGATTGAGGAGTTGCGTGCGAGACAGACGGGAAATGTTTGTGGCTTCAATACCCAATCGTACAAAAAATATTTTCTTCCCATTTCTCTCTTCTTTGGGATACAGCCTCGTAAGAGAACATAGCAGTTGGGGTAAAAAGAAAAATCAATTTAGTTCCTGATCATGCCTTTCCATGCTGCATGGGGGCAGGGAGAACTACTGACCTCCTCTCAGAGCCTCTGCTAAATAGGATTGTGCAAGAATGAAATGATACACGGTGCCTATATACACCTGGTGTTGCCATGAACACACACAATTGTCTGTACCAAAATTAATGATTCGTAATGATAAGCTATCTTTGCAGCAATTAAGCTATAGGTTTAATAGGCACTCTAAAATAATAATAAAAACTAAATGAATGACCCTAATTCACAGGCTTCCTGTTTTATACTAAGGGCAATATTACAACAAATTAAAATACTGGCCTTTTCTCAGTTTTGATTTGGCCTATTGAAGGATAATAGAAAAGTTGACAGACCGAGGCATAAACAAGCTGGTACAACTCTAATCAAGCGTATAATCAGTTAAACAAAACAAAAGACTGAGAAGGGGGCAGAGTCAGGACTGCACGGAGCCTCAGCTTCTCTTTCAAAGTCTGTTTTGATTTCGGGTGCTTCCCAATTCTTGTCATTCTCAAGGTCAGTGTTGAGCCTTCCCAAAGTGCAGAAGTGCTTTGGAACATTAGAAAGAAGTGGAAAACATTCCTCCTGCCCCAGGAAACCCTACCTCCCAGGGGGTGTTGGGGAGTAGAGAGAATAATTAAGTAGTAAGTAAATTAAAATTGCTCTCCTTCTGCTTGGCGGGGGCCCTACAGTGGGATTTACATTACAAAGGTTGAATTTACATTATAAAGAAGCTCTTTAGGTATTTTATAACTAAATCCTCTTAGGCAAAGACTTGTAGAGACTTGCCTTGACTGAATGCTCTTTATAAAGCATCCCAGTTCTACATAAAATGAAGTGAACGGTGATATGATGGATGCTGTTTTGGAGTGAATTTCCAGGGATTTGGTAGGTGGTAGGAAGCCGTGTGGTCAGGGGTTTGCTGTAGGTAAGAGTAGTGACCTCTGGATCTATGTGACTGCTCCTGGAGGGGTGGCCGATGGGAGATTCTGCCCTGGGGATAAAAATTAGCTCCCAGGGGTGCCTGGATGGCTCAGTCTGTTAAGTGTCTGACTCTTGATTTTGGCTCAGATCATGATCCCAGGGTCGTGGGATCGAGCCCCGCGTCGGGCTCTGTACTGACAGCACAGCCTGCTTGGGATTCTCTCTCCCTATTTCTCTGCCCCTCCCCTGCTTGAGCTCCTCTCCCTCTCTCTCTCTCTCTCTGAAAATAAATAAATAAACATTAAAAAATTTTGAGAAAAAATTAGCTCACAAATCAAAAGAGGGCAGGGGGAAAGGAACGGGCTGCTGTGAATGAAACTTCAAGTCCTGGGCAGGATCATAGGGTAACACAAAGAGGGAAAAGCTGGAGAAGGGAGGCTTTGAGGGCGGCTCCAGAATTTCCAGAATTGGGGGTGGGGGGGGGGTGGGAATTTGGGGCAGGCACCTCCTTTGAAACCTAAGAGTGTTTCTCTGGAAGATCTCTGCAGGGCAAATGCTGATTTTACTTAGACTGCACATTTATTTGGAGTTGGTTGGTCTAGATTCAAGAGACGGGAGGAACTAATGTGCCATCCATCTCAACCTCCACTTGGACTGTTTGGACTGTTTTGATTGCCAAAAAAAGCCACTTTTATTATAAAGGTATTAGGGAACTTAGGGCCCTGGTTATCTCCCACAGAAACCCAGCAGCCTTCACAGAGATCATAAAAGAATCAAGGTCACTGGCAGAAAACGAAAAGACCCAGGAACCAGGTTCCTGCAGGAGACTTGTATTATCTTCCACGGTAATAACATGGCGTCTTTTTTCTCTCTTCCCATGGTTGCTGCTTACGAAGGCCATCCATCTTCTTTCTGGAATCTCTCTGCATCAACTTTCTATCCCTATGTTGCCCACTTACACCTTCCTAGAAAGAATTCGCAACTGGTCCAATTTAGTCTCCATAAGGCCAGGAGGGGAGCTTTGTAGGGTGGAAGTCATTTTGGAGGAACTGTCTGGGGCTGCTTCTCTAAGCGGGTGTCTCTAGGAGGCACCTCCACAGAGGGGGCTGGGACTTTCCAGGAAATACGCCGTTTTCTGCTCTCCATGAGCTCAGATCAGGAGCATGAGGCCTAGGGAGGTCTAGAGAATGTGCCCTGGCTACCTTTGTCTCAGTACTCACTGAATACGTGGATGGGCAAAGGGCCATGTGAAACAATCTTCTTCAAGAACAATCACCCTTTACAACATTTCGGGTGAGTCAGTCTTGCTTTGGAAATGACAATAGCAACAACACCCACTTGCATGGAGTGTTCGTTACCTGGCAGGTGTACAGGTCTGTGCTAAGCACTTTCCCTGCTCACAGAATCACACACACTCACTAGAACTCACCAGAGTGAGCAAGTACGTGCCATTGATATAACTGACCGCATTTTATGGATGAATCACATATTTCTATGTAACAAACTACTCCAAAACTTCGTGGACTTAATCATCATTGTATTTGTTCAGATCTGGTGGGTCAGAGATTCAGGTATGGTTCAGCAGGCCAGCACCTCTCTGCTCTGCGATGTTAGGGCCTCAGCTGAGTGGCTGGTAGGGATGTCTCTTCTTATGACTTTGGGGCCATTCACCTATTGCTGGAAAATCCAAGATGTCGTCACTCACTAGTCTAGGGCCTTGGTGTAGGCTGTTGGCCAGGGGGCTTGGGTTCCCCTTTGGGTGATTGCCCCCCCCCCTTTCTCTCTCCTCATTATTCAGTAGCCTACCCTGACCTTCTTTACATGGCGGCTAGTTTCCAAAAGGGCAAATATGGAGGCTGCCGAGATTCCAAAAGGGAGAGGCTTGAGAGTCACATAGCAGGGCGCCTGGGTGGCTCAGTCAGTTAAGCGTCCGACTTCAGCTCAGGTCATGATCTCACACTTTGTGAGTTCGAGCCCTGTGTCAGGCTCTGTGCTGACAGCTCAGAGCCTGGAGCCTGCTTTGGATTCTGTGTCTTGTCCTGTCTCTGCCCCTCCCATGCTTGTGTTCTGTCCCTCTCTCTGTCTCTCAATAATAAATAAACATTTAAAAAAATTAAAAAAAAAAAGAAAGTCACATAGCATCACTTGTGCAGCATCCATTAGGCAAAACAAGGCACAGAGACCGCCCAGATGCAAGGAGAGGGAGATGAGGCCACCCTCATCAAGGCCGCAGGGATGGGAGGAATGTTGTCGGCCACCTTTGTGGACCATTTACCCCAGGATATGCACTCCCTGAAAATGGCAGAGCCACTTTTTGAATTGAGACTGACCCTCAAGTCCATGCTTGAAATGAGCTCATATTTCTAGCAACAGCCCAGTCAGCATTGGACTATTGTATTTACTAGAAATGTCTTCTATTTAACTGAAATCTCCTCCCTATTCCAGGGTGCTGGTCTGAGGTTAGGCTTTTTAAACCTTCTGAATGTTATGAAATGGACTATTTTTCCTTTTCAAGGATTAGCTGATGATGGTTCAGACAGAAGAGCTCAGTGGCAAAGGACTTCTATATTTTTCTGCTGTAAAGTGGTTCAGCCTGGGGCGGTCACAGGACAGAGGAGAATGTCACAAAGATTCTCAGTGAAAGCCCTTAGAATACCCTCTCTCCATGGCTTTGTCTCACATAAAATGGTGATGCTCACAGCACAAATTATGTTTCTTCTTATCTCTCACCCTTTCTAACAAGCCCCATTCCAACTATTTCCCTTTTTTTCTACCTGGATTCAGTTGATGACCTGTCACCCAAGAAAGAAATTTGACAGACTGAATGCCTTTCTCATTTTTATAGAATACGGGCTGTGTACCGAGAAGCCTCTGGAAAGCCTTGGGCCGTCGGGATGCTCAGCAGTGCATTCCAGGGGCCTGCCATTTTCTGATTAACTGAATATTTTGCTTTTGTCATTTCGGCTCCTGTGGAAGATCTTCAAAAATGTATTAATTTAATTTACTGCCTTTGTAACTAGTGTGTGTGTGTGTGTGTGTGTGTGTGACACATTTGAGTTTTGCGCTCACAAGTGAAAACCTCTAGGCTTCGTGTCCGCTTCCTGAACCTGATTTTCTGAGTCAGCTGTAGCAGGACAAAGTGCCAGAGCTGAGCACACAGTTCCCAAGAAGGGACTCTTGCCCAGGTTTGATAGTTTTAGTATAACTTTCTTCTTTCTGAAACCATTCAAGGCAACCCCTCTCTTCAACAGCTGTTACCTCTGTGGAGATTTCACCGTAAATTTAAACACTTCTTCAACCAAATGAAGGGGGACCATATTGGCATTTCGTCATGGGGAATGTTACTCTCGATTCCTCTGCCTCGTCAAGAGGAAACCAGTAATCAGAATGGGATCGGTGCACGTCAGCGTGGGACCCAGTTCTGAGAGGAAGGCCTGTATGATAGGGGATGTGACGTTTTATTGGACTATTATTATGGAAATCAGGCGGGTCTGTCCAGGCACATTCTTTCTCGAACTTTCATATCTGTCAGGCCTTTTATCTCTCACACATTTTCCAGTCACACGCCTGATGGCCTCTGCATGATAAGATTTTCCATTTAAACTATAAAAGTGGTTCTAGGGCTGGGTGATATTTTTATTTGAGTGAATAAAGCTTGACTTTGAAGAAGGGCTATTTGGCTTTTTTTTATAATTTTTTTCTTCATGTTTATTTATTTTTGAGAGAGAGAGAGACAGAGGACCTGAAGCAGATTCTGTGCTGACAGCCCAGAGCCCGATGCAAGGCTCGAATTCACATACCGCGAGATCCTGGCCTGAGCCAAAGTCAAACGCTTAACCGACGGAGCCACCCAGGCGCCCTGAGTTACTTGATTTTGATTTTTTTTTTTTTAATTTTCTTTTAACGTTTATTTATTTTTGAGACAGAGAGAGACAGAGCATGAATGGGGGAGGGTCAGAGAGAGGGAGACACAGAATCTGAAACAGGCTCCAGGCTCTGAGCTGTCAGCACAGAGCTCGACGCGGGGCTCCAACTCACAGACCGCGGGATCATGACCTGAGCCGAAGTCGGCCGCTTAACCGACTGAGCCACCCAGGCGCCCCTGATTTTGATTTTAGAAAGGAACCTCGTGGGGCGCCTGGGTGGCTCAGTTGGATAAGCATCGGACCCTTGGTTTCAGCTCAGTCCATAATCTCAGGGTTCGTGAGATGGAGCCTTCCATCAGGCTCTGTGCTGATAGTGCTGTTAGGACATTCTCTCTCTCCTTCTCTCTCTGCTCCTCCCCCGCTCACTCTCTCTGTCTCCGTCTCTCTTTCAAAATAAATAAATAATTAAAAAAAGGTTCTCTCTCTCCCTCTGCCCTTCCCCAGCTCTCTCTTGCTCTCTAAAAAAAAAAGGGACCCCTCCCAAGATAATGACATCATTTGTCCACTCAAGTATGGTTTAGAGAATAAAAAGCCCATGTGCATACTCCAGCTCCGATATGTAATCAGGAAGTGTGATGAGCAGAGATGCTCTGTAGTTGCAGAAATTATAATTCTTGGGGCGCTTGGGTGGCTCAGTCGGTTAAGCGTCCGACTTCGGCTCAGGCCATGATCTCACGGTTTGTGAGTTCGAGCCCCGCGTCGGGCTCTGTGCTGACGGCTCAGAACCTGGAGCCTGCTTCCAATTCTGTGTCTCCCTCTCTCTCTGCCCCTCCCCTCCTCGTGCTCTGTTTCTCTCCCTTTCTCTCAAAAATAAATAAACGTTAAAAAAAGGAAGTTAGAATTCTTTCTTTACTTAAAAATATGTATAGCGGGGGTGCCTGGGTGGCTCAGTGGGTTAAGCATCCGACTTCAGCTCAGGTCATGATCTCACAGTCTGTGAGTTCGAGCCCTGCGTTGGGCTCTGTGCTGACTGCTCAGAGCCTGGAGCCTGCTTTGGATTCTGTGTCTCCTTCTCTCTCTGCCCCTCCCCTGCTCATGCTCTGTCTCTCTCTGTCTCAAAAATAAATAAATAAAATAAAATAAAATAAAATAAAATAAAATAAAAAATAAAAATATGTTTAGCGGTGCTACCTCGCATTGTTGCCCACGGCCATCTCTGTTGCTTTCTTGGTACTTGCCTTCCACAAATTCCTTTATCTGTTTTTCCCTTATTTATATATTCACCAAGCTTTGAACAACCCAGAAGGTGTGAGGCACTGGGGGATCTAAAGATGAATGGAGCTGTGGCCCCTCCCCTTTGGGGACAGACACGTAAGGGGTGTGGGAGCTGCATGCCAAGTGCTGTCATAGGGGCATGGGCGTGGGTAAGCCTGGGGAGTCCAGGGAAGGCTTCTTGGAGGAACAGACACTAACGCTGAATCTCTAAGAGAGTGAGAATTCACCAGGTACAACGTGGGGGCGGAGGTTGGAGAAGGTTATTGAAGATGGCATTGGGGTGAAGAGGCAGAAAGAAAGGCGGCTTGTTGAGGAAGCTGTGAACAGCCAGGCGGAGCTGGGGGCCCTTCCCTTTGGGAAAAGTAACAGCCGCTGGGCAGAGGTTGTCAGGAACCGGCCTGTGGGGCCCCTTTGGTGCCAAGACCAGGAATTGGGGCTCCAACCCGCAGGGTGGACAGTGAGAACCCTGAAGGGGTTTAAGTCTCTGTAAGGAAACGTGAAGGGGGGCCGGTAAAGGTGGGAGAAGCAGAAGCAGAAGCAAATCGCCAAGGGGTCAGAAGCTGGTTAACGCTCCTTCGTACTTGCCGTGTGCACCTGCAACTTCATTCGCTCATCCTAAAATGAGGATAATTATAGAGCCTACCTTATCAAATTACTGGGACGTTTAAATGATGTAATAGATGAAGGGCATTTAGAACAGTGACCAGCCCATCATAATGAACGGGAGCCGTTATTAATAATAATAATTTGACGCGATCAAATGTGAACACAGACAGCTTGCTTTGGCGGCACGGTCCAGAAAAGAGCTGATGGGAAGGTGTTTGAAGTTTACCAGAGGAGAGACCCCCGGGCCAGCAGCGAAACCAGTCAGGGGACTGATTCACAAGATGCTGCAGGAGACATTCTTCAGAACTTGGCCACTGGTAGGATGTGCAGGGGACGGTGATGAGCCACGGGTGACCCCCGCCCACCCCTGCCCCCCAGGTTGTTGGCCTGGGAGTCTGGCTGGGGGGTGAGGCGCTCATAACAAGAATAGGAGTCAGCGGGACGCCTGGGTGACTCTGTCGGCTCAGGTCGTGATCTCACGGCTCATGGGTTTGAGGCCTACGTTGGGCTCTGTGCTGACAGTGTGGAGCCTGCCTGGGGTTCTTTCTCTCTCACGCTCTCTCTGCCCTTCCCCCACTGGTGCTTTTTCTCTCTCTCTCAAATGAAATAAACTTAAAAATTAAAAAAGAAAAAAAAAGAATAGGAATCTTTTCCTCGGGAGACTAAGGGCAGGGAGTAACGAGCTCAGTTTTGACACGTGTTCGAGGTGTTCGCGTGACATCAAAGTGGGGTGCTTGGGCGAATATATGGCTCGGGCCTAGGAATCTGGATGACACAGTAGGAGAAGGCAGGGGGCGGGTGAGCTGGCGCAGGCCACGCGTTCAGAGAGAGAAGGGGACACAGGGCAGAGACCTGGGCAGGACCCCACGAAGACCTGGGTCTTATGAACTCGAGACGTTTCTCTTCCGGGGTGTTGATGATGCTTTAATGAGTCTGAAGGTGTTCGACTGTGTTGGAGTGGCCCGTTGGGAGGCCAGCACATCTGAGGGGCATTGAGGAAGGCAGGAAGACCCCAGAAGTGACCGGAAGGGGTGGTTACAGATGAAAATCGGGTTTGAGAGGTTAGCAGTAGAACCCCTATATAAATGTCCCCAGGCAGAAGGGGGCAATGGTGGGATGGTCATTGACTGGCCGTGTTGGACCGATGACAATGAGTAGCAGTGGTGGGAACTAGGTCTGGGCTGGAGGGCAGCTGTTTCTTTTTTTGTCTTTTTTTTTTTCTTTTAATGTTTCTTTAATAACTTTTGCTAGACAGAGAGGGGAGACAGAGGGGAGTGACAGAGAGAGAGAGGGAGACACAGAATCCGAAGCCGGCTCCAGGCTGGGAGCTGTCAGCACAGAGCCCGACGCCGGGGCTCGAACCCACGGACCGCGAGATCATGCCCTGAGCCGAAGTGGGACGCCCAGATGACTGAGCGCCCCCCCCCCCCCCCCCCCCGCCCCAGGCGCCCCAGGGCAGCTGTTTCTACAGAGAACTGCCACTTCCTGTGTGTCCTACATCGTGCTAAGCCTCTCAGAGGGGTGTTGACCCTCTCAGCCACCTTGGGTGGCGGCAACGGCTGGCATCCTCACGCCACCAAGTAAGGGACAGTTGGAAAGAGATGGAATTCCTTGCCGCGTGTCACGTTGTAGTCAATGGCAGCGACAGGCTGTGCGGAGCCCCCGCGCGGCCGCCTCCCGCGGCTGCAGTTGTCCTCGGGGCCATAGGGGTCAAGGTTTTCAGCAGGAAACGGATGGTACCTTCAAAGCGGGTGTCTTGAGGTGAAATTGATAAAGGGACTATTTGGGGAGGTGTGGGCGGGGCTTATGGAAGCCAAGGGAAGAGTGCAGGACCTCAGGGCGAGGAGTCGGGAGGGTGAGGGCGGAGGGTGGAGGGCGGCGGTGGGCTCTCGGGAGGGGCCGTGAATGGGAGCCGTGACCGTCACCGGTGGCCAGCCTACGAGGACCCTGCAGGGAGGACCCCGAGGAAGCGTACCCTGCGCTCCCCGTCCCGCGGTGCTCAGAGCCCCTCACTGGCCTAACAGCCAGTCGCCAAAGGGCAAGAGGTCAGCCTCGGGACCCAGAGCAGAGTGGAGAAGGGTGGACGGCGGATCTGGACGAACACGTAGAAGCTTCCAGCACAGGAGAGAAGATGAGGAGCAAGGCGAGGCTGGGCTCATGGTCCAGCAAGCCTGATTGTACCGCCAGGGCCAGCCAACCGAATTGGTGACATTAGGACTATCCCAGGAGATCAGGCTCAGGGCATCTTGGTGGCTCCTTTGGTACCACAAATGCCCCGGGCCTCTCCTCTCAGTTCCAGGACTCAGAGGACCGACCATGGAACAAAGCCCACCCCAGGGGATCAGTGAGGCTCCCCTCTCTAAGAAGCTCACCAACCCTCCCACCCCCACCTCTGGCCTGGCAGGATACTTCCTGGGGCAGTTGGGTGGCTCTGTGGGTTAAGCATCCGACTTCAGCTCAGGTCATGATCTCGCGGTCTGTGGGTTCGAGCCCAGGCATCGGGCTCTGTGCTGACAGCTCGGAGCCTGGAACCTGCTTTGGATTCTGTGTCTCCCTCTCTCTCTGCCCCATCACCACTCATGCTCTGTCTCTCTGTGTCATAAAAATAAAAAAATCAAAAAAATATTAAAAATTTTTAACGTTTATTTACTTTTGAGAGACTGAGAGAGACAGAGCACGAACAGAGGAGGAGCAGAGAGAGAGGGAGACACAGAAACAAAGCAGGCTCCAGGCTCTGAGCTGTCAGCACAGAGCCCGACACAAGGCTTGAACCCATGAACCACGAGATCACGCCCTGAGCTGAAGTCGGACGCTCAACCGACTGAGCCACCCAGGCGCCCCCCCTCTGTGCAATTTTATTGTGCCTGCTACCTGTTGCCAGGAGCACCCAAAGAAGTAGTATTTTTGAATGCTGATTCGGGCGGCTCTGAAATTACTTTCATGCATTTGTGAAAATTAACACGAGAGAGGGGTATTCATTCATGTCCTAACAGTGAGCAGGAAGCTAAATTAGATGCCAACGGGAAAGATCACTGCAGACACATTTTTGAGGGGGGCGGGGTGAGATCTGCAGTGAAGAGTTTTCCTCTGCTGACCACCAGCCATGTTCCTGCTGGCCACCCAGAGCACAGATGACACATGGTGCCTATGCCCCCAAGTTGGTTCTGGGATCACAAACTGGGTTTTCAATTTCCTTGAGTTTTGCCCTGGACGCCAGGAGGCTCAATACCAATTTCTATGTTATTTCTTCCTCCTGGAATATATTCCTCCCTTTTCATGATTTTGGTGTCTCCTTTGTCTCCAATGGTGTCATTATTTCACTTTATGCCTTTTATCGTAAGGACCCCCAAACTCGTGTCGAGGGAGATAGGAGGAAAAATAATTGTAAATGGAATAGAACGAAGGATTTAATTTGAGATGCAAATAACATACTGATTTTTTACAAATTAGTTTACTGCGAGAGACAGAGCGGGTGGGGAGAGAGAGAAAGAGAGAGAATATCAAGCGGGCTCCACGCTGCCAGGGAGGAGCCCGACATGGGGCTCGAACTCACAAACGGCGAGATCATGACCTGAGCCAAAACCAAGAGTTGGACAGTTCACCAACTGAGCCACCAGATGTCCCAACATACTGAATTTTTTTTTCGCACATTAGGCTTGGTTGATATAATATTACCTCTCAAATAAGATTATAAAACTAGATCATCAGAACCTACTTCTCAAAGACTGTCACAGCAAGTCAGGGTCCCAGCTTTGTCTGGCTTGCTAATCAGACTGGGGTTGTGTTGGATCCCAGAGCATGGGATGTGCTTTGACCCCGGTCTTCAGCACGTCACAACCGTCTATCCCTTCTCTGCATTCATACTTCGTTTCTGGATTCCTTCACAAGATGTGTTCTGTTTATTTCCCGAGCCCCTCACTAGCATGGCTGAGGAACAAGAATTTTTGTCTGTTTCATTCACACCTATAGCCTCACCTCCTAGAACAACGCTTGGCACATAGTAGGAGCCCGATAAAGAGTGAATGTAGTGGTGTGTGGGTGGCTCAGTCATTTAAGCACCCGGTTCTTGATTTCAGCTCGGGTCATGATCTCATGGTTTGTGGGATCGAGCCCCGCCTCGGGGCTTGGGATTCTCTCTCTCCTCTCTCTGCCCCTCCCCTGCTCGCTCTCTCAAAATAAACAAATAAATTTTTTTTTTTTAAAAGAATGACTATAGAAGGAGCCCAATAAATAATCACTGAATGAATGAATGGTGGTATGGATTTTTTTAAGTTAAGAAAAAAAGAAGCAAATGCAGTAATGGGATGTTTTGAAAAGGGAAATAATTCTGAAATTTCTGAAGATGGAGAATGTTCTGCAAAAAAAGGTTTTGCGGGTTCCTAACAAACAGCCATTCACACACGATCCTCATGCCTCCTTGCTGTGTATTCAGTTTCAAGCTAGCCATCCAGCTGTGCACAAAGCCTGTGGAACCAGATGAAGGCGGCAAAGGGCATTATATGGAATAGAAAATATATGTTTCTTGTTTCTGATATATTAGATGATTTCTCCCTATGGCGATGCTCGAACTGCACGTAATAGAAATCGTTTCTGTGGCACCTGAAATATTCTGTTCATTTAGAAGCTGTCCTTCCGTTGTCATTGAGGAGCTTGTACAGCTACGACAACCTGTTTTTAATAGTTTCCAAAATCTCTCAAAAGTATTTCATAAACAATAGTTATTTGGGCATACGGTGATTCGAGGATAATAACCCTTTTTGCTGAGTGTGGGAGGGGGTTGGTGCGAGTAGGGAGACGCAACGCATGAATCCTTTGTTCTAAATTGGCCTCGTTTTTTGTCCAGTCGGAGCTTGTGGGGTTTCCTACCTGAGGGGACAGCGCCTGTCCTGACCCCACGTGCTTCTGCATTTTAACACTGGTGGGAGCGGGGAGTGTCTGCCGAGCCCAGCTTGGCATAATGGCAGGCAAAAGGGTCGTGATCCGTAAATGTTTCCTGAACAAAACCAAATTCGTCGAACGTTCCTAGGGGTCATACAGCCACGCCAGGCCTCGTGAGGAGCAGAGCGAGATCTTAAGACAGCATCTTCTCCAGGGAGGAGGTCCGGGGGGAGGGATGAGATAGGTGAAGGGGATGGAGAGGACACTTGTGATGAGCCCTGAGTTGACATACGGGAGGGTTGGATCCCTCTGTTGTACACCTGGCACTAATATGACCCTGTATGTTAACTACACTGGAATTAAAACGTGAAACAACATAGAATCTCTGCGGCTTGCAGGTTGACAGTCTCCCTAAGGCGACATTACTCCCAGGAAAATGACCAACCAGTGCGTGGTGGAGTTGAATGAGCATGTATGAACTACGGTATTGAGTCGTTGAGCTCTGCTCTGGGCCACCTCCTTACACTCACTCCCTTGGTGGTGTCACCCAGTGCTTTGCTTTTCTTTTTTCTCTTCTTTTTTTCTTTTCTCTTCTCTTCTCTTCTTTTCTTTTTTCTTTTTTTTTCTTTTCTTTTCTCTTCTCTTTTTCTTTTCTTTTCTCTTTTCTTTTTTAACATTTATTTATTTTTGAGGCAGAGAGCGACAGAGCATGAACGGGGGAGGGTCAGAGAGAGAGAGGGAGACACAGAATCTGAAATAGGCTCCAGGGTCCGGGCTGTCAGCACAGAGCCCGACGCGGGGCTTGAACTCATGGACCGCAAGATCATGACCTGAGCCCAAGTCGGAAGCTCAACCGACTGAGCCCCCCTGGGCGCCTCCCCAGGGCTTCTTTTCTTAAAGTAAAATGATTTTATTTTATTACAATAAGTAAATTTATATTGCACGTTGGTGTTTTTTTTTTAACTTTTTTTAAACTTTATTTTTGACAGAGATAGAACATGAGCGGGGTGGGGCAGAGAGAGAGAGACACACACACACACAGAATCCGAAGTGGGCTCCGGGCTCTGGGCTGTCAGCACAGAGCTTGATGCGGGGCTCGAACCCATGAACCGAGAGATCGTGACCTGAGCTGAAGTCGGATGCTTAGCCGACGGAGCCACCCAGGCGCCCCATGTTGCGCGTTGTCGTAACTAAAAAGAAAAAAATCAAATATCACGCAGGGCTTACAATGGCTTTTGATGCTGTGTGGATGCTGCTGACTCTCACGTGTGTCCTCTGCCCAAAGAGGAGGTAGATGGCATCTCCAGCTCACATGCTTAAAGCAACGGTGCCCCAACCTGCTCCTTGACCAGACGTGCTCCTACTGGTAAATGACATTGCCGTCCCCCTGGCTGTTCAGGCCAGAAACCCGGAGCATTTTATTTTCCCCTCTCCTCATCCCCTACATCCAGTTGATCTCAAGCTTGGGTGGCCCCAACTCTTCCACCCCCCCACATAGTTCCATCATTTTTTTCACTCTCTCTGCTGCCTCCACACTAGTGAGACCCACGACTGGCTCTCACGACGGAGAAGCAGCCTTCTAACGGGTGTGACCCAACCCGTTCTTTTCACAACCATTGGTGTCAAAAACAAATCAGATTATATTTCTCATTTAAAATCCTTCGCTAGAGTCTATGCACGGGATAAGATTGCATTGGACTATACACACATACAAGCGAAGCTATACACATGCGCGCGCACACACACACAATCCATAAAGCTGAATAAGATCTGTGGTCTAGTTAACAGTGTTGTACTTCCTGGTTTCGACTTTGTACGGCACTCATGTAAGATGCCACCGCTGAGGGAAGCCGGGTGAAGTATGGGAATCGATGAGCTATTTTTGCAATTTCCTGAGCGTCTATAATTAGTTAAGGAGGCACCTGGGTGGCTCAGTCCCGTTGAACTGACTCTTGATTTTGGCCAGGTCACGATCATGCGGTGGTGAGACCGAGCCCCGAGTTGGGCTCCGCACTGGGTGTGAAGCCTGCTTAAAATTCTCTCTCTCCCTCTGTCTCTCTCCCCCACTTGCATGCGTGCGCGCTCTGTCTTTCAAAAAAAAGAAAAAAGAACGAGGTTAAAAATGACTTGCGTAACAATGAAGAGAATCATTGATGTTCCACTGCAACCAGCCCAACTCTACTCCAGCCTGTGGAAATCATTGACTTCTGTGATTCTTGCCAACCCCCTTTCCAATCCCACCCAATGTCATGCTTCCATCAGTTAATCTTCCTCAGCTACTCTGGCTTCCTGGTAGTTGCTTAAACATAGCAAACACCTTTCTGAACCAGGACATTTGCTGGTCCCATATGCCTAGAATGCTCTGTCCATGGCTGGTTTTCCCTCATTCATCAGAGAAGTCTTTTCTGACACGGGACACCTCTATTGGACCCCCCACTTGGCTCTTTTCCTTAATACAACTGTTTGTCATCTGTTATGAATGTTTGCCTAATATGCACCGGAACATATAGCCTAGTGAGAGAACACAGGTCACGTCTGTTTTATTTACTACTGTATCTTGCGTCCCTAGAGTGGCGCTTGGCCTAAAACCAGTGTTCAATAAGTTCTTTGTTGATAAAAAGGAAGAGGAAGCAAACATGATTAGGGGCTCAAAAAATGGGGATGCCAGGGTCAAAAGAAGCTTGAAGGAGAAGTTTCTGTTTTAAATTAATTTATTTTGAGAGAGAGACAGAGACAGCATGAGTGGTGAGAGGGGCGGAGAGAATCCCAGGCAGGCTCTGTGCTGCCAGTGCAGAGCCCAACACGGAGCTCGAACCCACGAATTATGAGATCATGACCTGAGCCGAAACCAAGAGTCAGCCAGACGCCCCACCCAGACGCCCCAAGGAAAAGTGTCCTATAAAAATGGATATGTCCAATTCCATTTATTTACTTTGAAAGTTTTGCAATCTCTTTTAAAACCAACTACAGAAACTACTCTAAGGTCTAATACTTTAAGCCTCCCCCAATATATTCAATAGTGAATTTATTTTAACTCATTTTACTTGATATTTTTTGTGCAGGATAAAGGAGGGGGGTGCTGCATTTAAGTTACTTTATTAAAAAATATATACGTATTGGGGCACCTGGGTGGTTGAGTCAGTTAAGTGTGTGACTCCTGCTCAGGTCATGATCTCATGGTTCCTGAGTTCGAGCCCCCTGTCAGGATCTATGCAGACAGCTCAGAGCCTAGAACCTACTTTGGATTCTGTGTCTCCTCTCTTGCCCTCCCCCCCAAAATAAATAAACATTAAAAATAAATAAATAAATAAACAAACAAACATTAAAAATATATGTGTAGTTATTGTTTTCTTCTTATTAAAGTTCTAAGTGCCCGTTTCAGATTATTTGGAAAATAAGAAAGTTAAAAATGAAAAGAAATATCACAGTTAACCAATTACCTGGAGATCACCACCATTCACACTTGCATTTTTTTGTACTGTTCTATGAATATTTCTTGACCATCTAGGAACACACTATAAGTGAAATATTATAAAATATAAAATAAAACCCTTGCTTTTAAAATGTAACATTAACATAAGTGGTTTTATGTCGATAGGTATGATTTGAAAGAAGCTTTTCAAATGATAATGCCCTGATTTATTTCACTATACTCCTATTGTGTGGATACACTCCAGCTTATTATTAGCCTATTCGAAATGTAGGCTAATTTTCCCCTACTTTCACATATTTGCAATGTTGTGATTATCTCTGTCCACAAATGTTTGTCAACGTTTCTAATATTTACTTGGAGTAGCTCTTTAGAAAGAGAATTACTGAGTCAGAAGGTATTCACATTTTTAAACCTCTTGCTAATGTATGGCCCAATTGTTTTCCAAAGAAACTGCATTCCTATGGCTATTACTTTATTTTAGGGCCACTTTGGCATCCACTTTACCCTAGACCAAAGTGGGGATGACTCAGGCCCAGATTGGATCCCTTCCAAGAGGTGGATTACAAGGGACCAGCATGGCCTCCCTCTGGGGCGTCTTGCATTCACAATGGTCCCCTGCGTGGATACCCAAAGACCCAAAGACGTTCCTGAGTCTCCTGCATGTTTCTTCCTTATTATTCTAGGGAGAGATGTTAGCATTCGGGTCTGGTTTCCTGAGCTTTAATTTGGAGAGAAAGTGGAGGAAGTGGGTTAGTTTAAATTCCCAGAGCATTCCTTTGCATCAGTGAAAAGTTACAATTTTTGAATAGATACCTGTATTCCAGCTGGTCCCATGGTGCCTGAAGAATTTAGGGCATGATTAAAAGAGTTGAAAGGAAGCAGTGTCAAAAGACCCAGAAAATCTAGTGTGTCGAGTCTGAAAACAGGATTTCAAGCTTTTGAATTCCACCAACTCATTCACAGCTGCACATCCTGTCAGATTTGGGCCACTGGGTAAACATCTTTGGAAGAGAGCCTTTGACATTTAAGATAAAAAGATTTTGAACCTGAAGGAAAATGAACAATTGCAATTACAAGGGGCTGACAAGTTTTCTGGAAAATAGTTCTTTTGATTCTTAATGAGGTAGGACATGACTGCTCTGAGGAAATCGAGTATTTTTGGCTCATCCATCTGTGTCTCAAGTATTATTTTCAAAATTGTGTTGACTGAACACAGGGAGGATTTTTTTCACAGTTTTGATTGTGATTAATAACAAGTGACATCTTTGTGTGTGTGTATGTGTGTGTGCGCATGTATGTGCCTACAGAGAGTGAATGCTAATGGAGACTTATGTATGCCTTAGATCACAGAATCCATCATATCCACCTGGGTTGGAAGTTTCTGGTTAGACCTCGAGGGAGCCCATGTGGTGACTGATGAGCCTCAGTAGCCCCAGAACAACAAAGCTTGGCGTAAATACTCCTATCTTCAAAGCAGCAGTTCTAGCGAGGTTAAAGTCCTTTAACTCTATTTCCTTTCTGCCAGAGCTTACGTTGCTAACAGATATAAATCACTGTGCCTGTGTCACGCTTTCCTTTGAAGGTATGAGAGGGTGTTACCTAATTACTGGGCAAATGAACAATTATTTGAAAGAGGGGTTTTTTTTGTTTGTTTGTTTGTTTTTGTTTTTTTTTTTTAAAGCATGTTTGTTGATACTCCGGTGAGGCTATTTATAGTAATCTTCTCAAGCAGTTTCTGAGTCCCCGTAAAAGCAAACAGATAAAATTTATAGAGACGTGCAGTGGGGAGCAGTGATGTTAGCTCTTTTTGTAAGAATGTAGAGCTAACGCATCTCTGCTCTGTCAGCTCAGAGCCTCACAAATGGTGAGATCATGACCTGAGCCGAAATCAAGAGTCAGATGCTTAACAGACTGAGCCACCCAGGCGCCCCAGTAATCCTTACTTTCATAGGATCCTAACTAATACACAAATGTAACATGGTTCGTTTCTTTTAAGGAATATAAAAGAAATACAGCTTCCATGGTACTAGATAGAAATAGCTATTATTTCTAGAAATAATAGAAATAGAAATAGCTATTATTTCCCCTAAGGAAATCGTGAGGTCTCTTAGCTAACGTATTCCATCTTTTACTTTTACTTAAATATTTAAAAACTTTTATAGTACCGTGACATTTCTGCAGCTAAGGACTATGGATCTCTAAAAAGGAAGGACATTTTCCTACCTAACCATAATACCATTATCACACATAACAAAATGACTAGTAATTCCCTAGTTGTATTTAATACTCATCTTTTTCCCTCCAAACTGCCCCAATTGTCTTTAAATGTTATTTACAGTTGGTTTATCTGAATCAGTCAAGGTCCACACTGGTTACGGTTGGTTCCTCAGTCTCTTTTAATCTAGAACAGTCCCTCCCACTCCCTCCACCTCACTGACTTGATGAAGAAATCACCCACTGTTTTGTAACAATCAGTTTCAATTTACTCATTGGTCAACAATAAGCCAACCACGATGGCCAAGATCGTCTTGCCAACCCAATGGAACCAGGTGTCTTCATCCCATCACTGATACTTTTGATCTGACGTTTCCTGACGTTCAACCTCAAGAGCAAAGAAAACAAAAGCAAGACCGAAAGCAAACCCTGCCGCTGACTTGAATGTGACCATACGTACAGTCATTCTGGAATCTGTGTGATCTAGTTCCATGAGTCTCTGAGTCAGCGGCTGGTTTCATGCCTCCTTTCTGTGAATGCCTGCTGTGATTTCTTTCTACCTCCCCTGATTCTGAGGTCGGTTTTCAGACAGTCAACCATGTTTACCTGTGGGGTTGCCTGCCATACGGTATGCAGTCTCCCGCCAGCTCTGGGAAGCATCTCACGGACAGGGAGACCGTATGAAGTGGAAAGATGTTCCCTGAATTTCTCTTTTACTTCGTTACACCCGACCTTCCTGTTTACCTTTTTCTTTTTTTATTATTTAAAAAATTTTCTATTGGTTTATTTTTGAGAGAGAGAAAGAGAAAGCACGTGTGTGCAAGTGGGGGAGAGAGGCAGAGGGAGAGAGAGGATGTTAAGCAGATTCCACCTTCAGTGCAGAGCCCTAGAGGGGGCCCGATCCCACGACCCCGGGGATCATGACCTGAGCCAAAATCAAGAGTTGGGCGCTCAGCTGACCGAGTCACCCAGGAGCCCCTGCCTTTTTCTCATATGGAAACGAAAACCCCCAGGACAGAATGGTAATCAGGACTGGCAATCTCTCCAGTCACCAGGAACCTTAAACCTTAGAGTGCACATGTATTACAGGTGTGGGGGAAGCCTTTTTTACTCACAATGAAAGCAAACTGCCATTTAAAAACTCTGACTCCTGGGGCGCCTGGG
Organism: Acinonyx jubatus; assembly: GCF_027475565.1. Taxonomy (NCBI): domain Eukaryota; kingdom Metazoa; phylum Chordata; class Mammalia; order Carnivora; family Felidae; genus Acinonyx; species Acinonyx jubatus. Next base: position 204,343,064 of record NC_069381.1, on the reverse strand, counting down.
TGGCTTGGTCGGTTGGGCGTCCGACTTCGGCTCAGGTCATGATCTCACGGTCTGTGAGTTCGAGCCCCGCATCGGGCTCTGTGCTGACAGCTCAGAGCCTGGAGCCTGTTTCAGATTCTGTGTCTCCCTCTCTCTCTGCTCCTCCCCAGTTCATGCTCTGTCTCTGTGTCTCAAAAATAAATAAAAGTTAAAAAAAATAAAAATAAAAATAAAAATTCTGACTCCTACGGGAAGTATTCAGAAATGGTGACCCCCTGGTAAACTAGTATGGGTTAGAGGTTAGCCTTTCCTGCTACACTTGTGAAACAGAGTGCCTCCATCAGGCCGTGTGTTTATTCCAGTTGGACCATATTAAACTGGGTGACCTCAGGTAACCCACCTATCTTCTGCAGCTGAATATTTGCTCTGTGAAAAGTCGGCAGAGCGAACTAGATGTCCCAGGTCCCATCCAGCACAGTCAAGCTTGGTGACCTAATCGTGCTAATAGCTACCTCAATGTTGTCTTTCCTCTTCTCCCATAAATAACCTGACAGGCACCTGCCTTTGTGTGTGTAGGAGCCTCTGTGATGGTTTGCCAGCCATGAGTCAGGAGGTTCCTGTTTTTAATCTTTAAGTATGACTTTGCCAAACAGGTTATTTTAGGTAGGTTTCCCACATATTGGAACCACTCACCTTTTAAATTAAGACCGGTGAATCCAAATACATTTATGTTGAAACGTGTGCCATCACAGGATTGCCTAGATCTGGTTGGATTAAGAAAATACGGAGCAAATAAATAGCCTCATACCGAGCAGAACAGTTGCAAACGCGCTGAACGCAGCGCCTGCTCGAAAAGAACACAACGCGTTACTGGCCTTGACCCTGTGCCGGGCACACGCGGGCTGCTTATCTCAGTAACCCCCACAGGGGCCACGGATGGAGCCAGCCCCTTGTGGGAACGAGCAAAGAAACACCCTTGCCCACAAGGGAGTGAGGATTCCAACGCAGATCCTTCTCCCTCCTCAGACCGATTCTCTTCCTGGTGCCGCAACTCAGTTGTTTTTTTTTAAGTTGTGCAGGTGAGCAGTATTCTGGTTTATGCTTAGAGCGAGTACAAGCACTCTTCTTATTTTGCTCTGGTGTCATCCCACGGAATACATCCCGCAGACGAATCTGGAACCCTTCTCAGAATGATTCACACTCGGGGAGAAACGCAGCCCCGAGACCTCCGTCTCAGGTGGCCATAGAGACCGCAACCTCGGTTTGGCTCTTGTACAGGTTCTCTCACGAAGCTGAGCGGGCCCCAAGTCCTGCTGCGTCGTTGGAAAACCGATCTGTTATTCATGTGCGTGGTTGTTTCCCCGTGTCTTCCGTTTCTGCCGTCCAGTCGGTACAGCCGTGGCCCTTTGCGGCCGCTGGGATGTATGAAGTGGGAAGGGTGGCCCGGTCGGAGGGGAGAAAGGCCGACCAGCACGGCGAGGCCCCGAGCCGGGCAGGGCGGCCGGGCGGGCCCAGGCTTGTCGATTTCGGTCCGCTCGCCTCCTCTGTCGGCTCTATGCTGAGCGAGCTTTAATGATTTCAAGGTTGGCACGGGAAGCGGTGTTTCTTGTCATGGGAGAGACGACCCATCTCCATTCGTACCCCGCGTGGTGGTTAAGGCCACACATTTTGAGGGAGCTTCAGCTCTGGCAGAATTTGAGGTGTGGTATTACATTACCTGCCCGTTTCTAGCTTATTTTTAAAGGCTATACGTATACATATACTTATGCTTATGTCAGGAAAATGTTTAAAAATGATTTACAGTTCAGGGGCGCCTGGGTAGGTCAGTGGGTGAAGCGGCCCACTCTTGATTTCGGCTCAGGTCATGATGTCACGGTTGGTGGGTTTGAGCCCCGCGTCCGGCCCGCGCAGGAGGCCTGGAGCCTGCTTGGGATTCTGTCTCCCTCTCTCTCTCTCTCTCTCTCTCTCTGCCCCTCCTCCGCTCGCACACGCACGCTCTCTCACTCTCTCAGAAACAAATAAAGTTAAAACAATTATTTGTCGTCCCCCTTACCAGTTTATAGATGTGTCACTTCATGAACGTATGTCCTTCTGGAAAGAGACTTGTCCGAAACCAAGATGAGAGTTTGTAACTGCATTCATGATCCCTTTCGCAAATGCCGGCAGGATTTTTGCTTTTGCTGTTCTGTTTTGCTTGGTTTTGGGTCATTCCTGAAACTTCTAATGAGGACAGACTGCTTTTGCTTATTAATTATAGTCGGCTTACCACCCAAATTGTTGACAAATAGCTAACCTCTATCAGAGGAGTAGAAATCGTGTGCAGCCTTCTCCATATACATTCAGCCAACAGCTTACTCTAGCAAACATTTGTGAAGCACCCACTACGTGTCAGGCATTGCTCTGGGCACAGTAGAAGGTCTGAGAGAAGTGATCTCAGTCCCTCAGGGGCACATAGCTAGTTTCCCCAGTTCAGTGATCCCCAAATTTCTGTAAAATTTTTCTATACATAGAAAAAGACACTTTTTTTTTCTATTGCTATTGTAGCAAGAAGAAAAAAAGATGCCAAATAATTAAAGGTTGTTTGGGCTTTACATACCCAGGTGTTATTATGACAGAAAGTACTCCATAAGTGGTAACAGTTACGACCATCTGTCCAGTGACTGTCTGGATTTGCTCCTTCTCTGGGTTGCTAGAATCATCCTGAATCAAATGACATTTTTCCGGTACTCATATCTCAAAAACCTTTTAGCCACGTCCCAGCCAGACCTGCTCCTCTGGCAGAATTTTCTGTGTTGGCTTCTGGTACCACCAGCCCCATAAGCCAGTCCTTCCTCTGCCATGCTCCTGCCTACCACAGGGTCTTTGCATGTGCTGGTCCTTGCCCTAGAATGTCCTTCCCACTTCTCCATTTCAAAGGTCAGAGCTGCCTTCTGCGGAGGTGGCCTGTCTTATCTCCCTGAGCAGCTCAAATCCCGTGCACCACCCTTTAACACGGGTGCCACTTTCTATCTCATCGGGTGATTATGTGATTGATGTCTGTCCCTCCCACCGGGATATAAGCTCCGTGAGAACCAGGGAAGTATTAATTTTTGTTAGTCGTGGATCCCCACCGTCTAGCCTGAATTGCATAGCAGATACTTAGTAAACATCTGTTGAAAGAATGGACTAGAAGGCTGTAGTTCATGTGTTATTTGAATTGCTTCGTGGAGTATTTATTACTTAACTATAAAGGCAGTGCATGGTATTTGTGATAAATACAAATAATACAGACATTTATAAAATAAGAAATGACACTGTTTCTAAACCCTGTAATCTCATCTCCCAGTGGTGTCCACTATTGAGACTCTATTGATGCAAGCTTGATTATATCCTTCCAGACTGTTCCTGTGTCTACCAATCATACACACAAACACATAGGCACATATATGGTTCTTATAGGAAAACAGAACCATATGCTACATATGTTTTTGTTTTGTTGAACAGTATACTGGAGCTACCTTTCTAGGTTGGTATATAATTGATCTCTCTCATTAAGATGGTTATGAAATATTTCAGAAAGTTGTAAAAATAATACAATGGGCACTCATGGACACGCCCAGGTTATTAAATAAAGATTACGAAGACATCGATCACGTTTTTCCCCCCGTGCCGCCATGAGATGAGGCCACCACCATCTTGAATTTGATTGTTTCTTATTCCTGTGTATTTCCCTGTTCTTTGACTATAGACTACGTCTATATCTATAACCATTGGAGAGTCTTTGCATATTTCCAAATTTTATATAAATGGTATCATTCTGTATGCATTTTCTTGCAACGTTATGTTTGTGAGATTCATTCAGACTGAAATGGGTAGTTCAGGTTCATTCATTTCCCTTGATGTAGGGAATATACATTTTTATTTTACTGCAAGAATATGTTACAATTTTACTGCAAGAATATGTTATATTTTACTGCAAGAATATGTTATTATAATTGGTTATCTATTCTTCTGTTGATGTGCATTTAGGTGGTTCCCTCTCCCCCCACTTTTTTTTTTTTTTTGCTATGTCAAACAATGCAGCTATAAAACATTCCTCAATATGCCTCCTTTGTGCCTAAGTGAGACGATTTCTCCAGAGATTAAACCTGGGAGGGGAAATGCTAAGGCTATGTATTTCTTCAATTTTAGTAGCAGGTGCCCATCTACTTCTCCAAAGTTCTCTCGTTGTCTATTACAGCTGAACAGTAGCAGTCCATTAAAAAATGTACACCAATGTATTTGCCCATTCCTTACTGCATTTGCTGGATAGTATCGGGGCGGGGGGAGGTATTTAAAACAATATTAAATGTAAAATCTTTCCCATTGAGATGATCACTCTAGTAGGGCACTGGAGAGTTTGGAAGGTCCTCTGGGGCATTTTAGCTCATTTCATCTGCGGAGAGAGGTCAGTTACTACCATTGCTACTTTTTATTTTCAGTGGAGCCGATGAAACTAAACCTGAGACCTCAGGTCCTCGTGGGGGTGAACAGCAGAGCCAGGTGAAGCGGCCCGGTCCCAGGCCCCTGGCTTGGCCACCGGACTTCTCTGTCTCCTTACCCAGTGACTGAGCTGGTTCAGCCTAGAACCAGTACTGGTCAGAGCACGGGAAATGATGTCACAGCCGCCGACTGCAACAAAGAACAAGGAGGAGACACGCCTTCTTTACCGCACCTGTGAAAATGCAGGGTGTCAGCTCACAGGCTGTTGCTGGGCCGCATTGTCCTGGAAAAGGGGAAACAGATGGCAATTTAATAGAGGCCTGATAGCATTGTTTTGGGTTGGACAGGGGGGATCCTCTGGGGAACCAGGAGAGAGGCTTCCAGCTACGGGCACAACCGGTTGGAGAAGAGGCTTGCTGTGACCACTTCCTCCCTCCCACCCCTGCCCTAGGAGGGGCCCAGCGCCCAGAGCGGGTGGGGATGCACAGACCTCTATTGTTTGCCTGCCGTGGGTGTGCACGAATGTGCGTGCACATGTGTGCATGCATGTGTGGGAGTGCATGTGTGTGCTCACACACACATGTGTGCACGTGTCTGTGTGTGTGTGTGTGTGTGTGTGTGTGTGTATGTGGGTGTTGGGAGCAGGGCTGGGATGGTGAAAGCCAAGTACAGGAATGGCCTTGGGGCAGGAATACCTATAGCTGATGGGGGAAACATGTGTTCACCGGTGATACCCACCCCTCTTAAACCTTCCTTTTTCCTTTTTATGTGCTAGCTGTGTGTCCGGAACTTGAATGTCTCTTCTCTCTCTTTTTTTTAAGTTTATTAATTAACTTATTTTTTTAATTAAAAAAATTGTTAATGTTTATATTTGAGAGAGAGAGAGAGTGCGAGCACAAGCGGGGGAGGGGCAGAGAGAGAGAGGAGAAAGACTCCCCTGACAGCAGAACTCACGAGCCATGAGATCATGCATGACCTGAGCAGAAATCAAGAGTCGGACGGTCAACCGACTGAGCCACCCAGGCGCCCCGAATGGCTCTTATGTGAATAGACACAGGTTAATACATGCTGCTGTGCGTTGCTCCCTTGGGGAAGCATAGTTGAAAAACCAGAAATCTGGGCACGGCCACCAGCCAGCGGGAGAGTCCCTTACCCTCCCTGAGATTCTTATCTCTTCAGAGATGCCACATTCCTTCTTCACCACAGATCTTTCTAGTGCTGCTCTGCAAGAACAGGGTTGCAGGCTGCGGCCAGGGGTTAAAAGGCATGGCCCTTCGCAGGCTCCCTTCTCCGGCTCTCCGATGTCTAGCCCCTGGCTGGCCACCGAGTATCAGACGAGGAATCCGACTTAAGGTTGTTGGGGGAACAAGGCAAACAGAGGCTTGGATGTGCGTGGCGCCTCTTTGGAAGTCGCTTTGGAAGCCTCTTTGGAAGTCGCTTAACTGGGGAGGGAGAGGGATTCTGAAACTTGGAGCGAGGCTGTTCGCCCGGCCAACGCCACTTCCCGAAAGCCTTGAATCTAAGACACCCACGCAGGGTGCAGACAACGCGCTCGGCCTCCCACTTGATTCCGGATGCCGCTTACGTGTCGCGCCTCTCCTGAACTGGGCACCCCGGAGCCCTGTCTTCTTGCCTTTCCTGGCCTCCTCACGTGCTCTCCACGGGCACCCCTGCACTCCCGTTACCCAAAGGCCGGGGGCTCCGCAGCCCCTCTTCCTGGTCTGCTGAAAGCTGTCGGCCGCGCGGCCACTGGACGTCTCCCCTCCGATGTCCCACGGCCACGTCCACCCACCGTGTCTCATCTGCGCGCCCCACCCTCACTCCCGACTGCTCTCTCTCTCCGGGGTCCCTTTCATGGTGACTGGCAGCGGGACTCGTCACCAAGGCTACCCGGGGAGGCCTCCTGGACGCGTCCCCGCAGCTCCCTGCTCACACCCCGCCGACAATTTGCCCATGACTTTGCCTTTCCACGTATCGCTCCCGTCCGCGCCTTCCTCAGAGCACCGCTTCCTTTTTCAAGCCAGCTTTTCTGTGGTGGGGTTCCCCGTCATAAAAAAAACCCCAAGCCCTTCAGGGTGACCTGCGAGGCCTGGCTGCCTTTCCAGCCTCTGGCCACTCCCGCCATCTTCGTCCCCATCCTCCAACCACCTTAAACTGCTGGCGGTTTGGCCCATGGTTCACAGGGCCTCCACTCTTCTGCAGGTGCACCTTGCCCCCATTGGCTTCCTGTCCTCGGGACTCCTCCCCCTCCGCCAACCCAGCCGCCTCGCCTGCCTGGCTCGCCCCTTCTCACTCTTCGGGAGTCCAAGGGGTAGCATTTTCTCCTCTCTCTGGAGGCTTCCTTGGCCCTCTCATCTAGCTCCGTGGCTCCTCCTAGGGGTTCGATGGCATCCTGCAGTGCCCTTTACTGCAGCCTTAAGGACACCATTTAAGGTGCTTCTCCAGAGGGGGGCAAGGTGATTATCTAGCGTCTGCTCTTGGAACGTGCCTGGCTCTCCATACGTGGGATAAACACATTTTACAAGTCAAAGAGAGAAACGTGCTCCGAGCTTTCTCAGAGTGGCAGAGGGAATCGCAGAGTTTCATCTATCCCGCCATATTCACGCGACTTGCAGCAGGTACAAATCCCGGTGGCTGTCCCCAGGTTCCAACAGATCCTCATAACTAGCTGAGTTCTTACACTTCCTTGTGCCACCTGTCACCAGCTGCCCCACTTAGCCGTGAGGAGCTGACCGACTGGCTGCCATCCAGGAGCTGGTGACTGACAGGTAACCTGGGCATCTTTGCTAAGTTTAAGAGAAATGAGGTAGATGGCAGAGGGTCAGCTGTCCAGGTACTGGGAGTCAAAGCTGATGCCTTCCCCTCGTGTATTCATCTGTGCCTCCAGCAGAAGCAGCTTGCAAGAAGAAAGAGAACGGTGGCATGGGCTGAGGCCGAGAAGCCGGCCACGATGGCGATGGAAGGCAGTGAGGACGTGTGGATGAAGTGACTCTGAGGGGCGGTCCTTCAGGTTGTTCTGGAAAAATAGTTGCAGAGGCAACCAGTCAGAAAGGAGACTGGTGCCCACTCCACCCCCCCCCCCCCGCCACGACCCTTTATCTCTTGGCACTTTGGCTGCCATCAGATTAGTGAAATATTTCCAGTCCTGACAGAAATGACAGCCTCAAGAGGAAAAAAGTATATTTTCGCACTGGATAAAAGATGAAAACAACTTGAAGAAGCAAACCCATTCTTATATAAGGGCTTGAGTACTTGCCTTGTGCAAAACGTTGTGAGTTAGTATCTTGGTCTCAGGGGTATACTTTTTCTCCTTGAATCTTTAGAGTTTTTTTTTTCCAGAATTGCAAAGGACATTTCAGAAACCGTGTCTGAAGTCTCAAGTGCACGAGTACAGTCAGCTCTGTGAGCGGAAGAAAAGGGAAGGGTGTCTTACTGAGAGATGAGAAAGTTACTGACTTCCAGGGCGAATGTGCAACATGAATTAAGGTTGTTTTTTGTTTTGTTTTGTTTTGTTTTGTTTTAAAGCTTGACAACTGTAATGCCTTAAAAAAAACTCTAATGATTTTTGGAAAGTTGAAGCAAAGTGAATTTGATTACTCTGGTAATTAAAAAAGAATTCATTTGTTTAAACTGTATTTATATATTTTTCCAGTGCAAAAAGTATAGGATTTATGAAGCAATAATGAGTGGCAGGTGTGGTTTAGAAAAGAAATCTGAATGGAAATCGTTCCTTTCCACAGATAACAATATTTGACTTTAAAGTTGGTTGTTACACTATTGAAGGAATCCACCCACATAGAGTAAAAGCTAAGTTATATCTCAAATCATAAAAATGCTTTTTAATTTAAAAAAGATTGTCACAATGTGTTCCCTTGTAAGCATTAATAAGTAGCTTATTTTAAGAATTATGCTTAGATGGGGCACTTGGGTGGCTCAGTCGGTTGAGCGTCTGACTCTTGATTTTGGCTCAGATCATGATCCCAGGGTTGTGGGATCGAGCCCTGCATTTGGCTCTGTGCTGAGTATGGAGCCTGCTTAAGATTGTCCCTCTCTCCGGGGCACCTGGGACTTTGGCTCAGGTCACGATCTCATGGTTCAGGTCACGATCTCCTGGTTCAGGTCATGATCTCACAGTTTATGAGTTCAATTCCCTCTTCTCCCCACACCCCACCCCAGTCATATATAAACAGTAAAGAGAAAAAAGATTCTTTTCCTCTCTCTCCCTCTGCCCCTCTCCCCTGCACACACACTCTCTCTCTCTTAAAAAAAATATTTTGGAAAAATGTGCTTGTCCACACCTTTTTAGGAGTGCAGCCATCCAAATAGCAAATGATTTTCAAACGGACGTTCAGAACACATTACAGTGGGTATTATGTTTAGAGCTTAGATATTCCTTTTTTTAATTTAATTTTTTAAATGTTTATTTTTTGAGAGACAGAGAGAGAGACAGACAGACAGACGGACAGACGGACAGAGAATGAGAGGGGGAGGGGCAGAGAGAGAGGGAGACACAGAATTGGAAGCAGGCTCCAGGCTCTGAGCTGTCAGCACACATCCCAACAAGGGGCTCGAACTCATGACCCGGGAGATCAGGACCTGAGCCGAAGTCGGACGCTTAACCGACTCAGCCACCCAGGCGCCCCTAGAGCTGGGATATTCTTATCGAAGATTATTCATTTTAAGATTCGACAGCACACAGAGTCCCTAAGATTAATACGTGTCTTCAGCTAGAATGTGCTTTCGTGTCCTTTCCCTATCCTTAGGAAGAAAAGCCAGGCCAGGACTTCCAGGTCCCCGCGAAGCATTTCCTCTTTGCTTCTCAAGAGCACCTCTCGGTTCCTGGGTTCCAATCTTCCTTCAGCCAGTTTTTAGCTGTGAGACCTTAGCTAGGTTGCTTAACTTTTCTGTGTCCCACCTTCATCCATCATTTGGGGCTAAATAGTTTTTTCTTCGTAGGTGTGCTGGAGACTTAAACCTATTCATGTGAAGTTTTAGAAGGGCTGATGACTGGTGCCTGGTCGATCCTCAGTAGGTACGAGCAACCACCCTGGTCGATATTGGAAAGCTCTCACTCTTTTGTGAAGAATCACATGAATGGGGCGGGGGGGGGGGGGGGCTTAGTTTTGAAACATCTTTTTAGTACATGCCCTCAGACTCTGCGGTAGAGCAAATCCCTTTTGGTGAACAGTCAATATTATTTAGATAAAATATCCTCTCGTCTCTGCCCTAGGATCCGTTGTCCTGCAACAAAATAAAAAGACAAAGGAGGGGGGTGGAAATCCTGGCCAGGGGACAAGTTGCAGAATTGTTTTAAAGCGGTCATTGTATTCAGGTGGCCTGGAGGGACGTAAGGAGGAAATCAGAACCCATTGTGGGCCCATAAACTGTAAACCTAAACCCAGTGTCTTTTCAACTAAACAGATCGCTATCAGCCCGACAGAGCCGACTCCTGTTCCTTTTTTTGCCCGGTCATTTCCTTTCCTGAGTGTCTGTAAGAACCACCCACTTGGGTGTTTCTCAGGATTGTAGGTTTTTAGGGCAAACAGAACCCCTGGGGAGTGCCTGGACGAGCCAAACGCGCAGTGACACTGTGCGCGCGAGTGACGCTGTGGCTGTCATCGACCCCCGCTGCGGTTGTGCCCCGATCTGTGTGGATTGCCTCCCGTGTGGCCGCCGGCAGCCAGGGGCCCAGGTTGGGAGCTCGGCTCGGAAGGGGGGCGGGGGTGCGGGTTTCCTGGTGGGCTGCAGGCTCTGCGTGAGGACCGCCCGCTGCTCCGTTCACCGCCGAAGCTTGCCCCGGGCCCCCCTCCCCTTGCTGCCTCTGTCCTGGGTCAGTACAGAATGGACGAGACACCAGAGCCTCTGGCCATGACCGTCCACCTCCTGGCCAACTCTGGGCATGGCTCGCTTCTGCAGCAAACTCTCGACCGGCTCCTGGACTGCGTGTGCCCAGACGTCCGTCCCTTTCTGGTGTCAGAGCGGGTCCGGCCAGCGAAATACTACGACAGGGGCCACTCCAAGCGCTCACGGTTCCCGGGGATGTCTGTTTTGCTCTTCCTGCACGAGAGCCTCGGGGAGGAGCGGCTGTTCCGGGTCCTCGACTCCCTCCGGCGCTGGCCCTGGCAGTGCTACCCGGCCCCCAACGCTTCGGGGCGACCGTGTCCCTACGTTCTCGCCAAGCAGGAGTTCTACAGCCTGGACAGCCAGATGCCCGTCTGGGGCGTGAGGCAGGTGCACTGTGGGGCCGAGATCCTGCGAGTGACACTCTACTGCAGTTTTGACAACTACGAGGATGCCATCAGACTCTACGAGCTGATCCTGCAGAAGGATGCCACCTTGCAGAAGAGCAACTTCTGTTTCTTTGTGCTCTATGCCACCGAGAGCTTTGCTCTGCAGCTGTCCCTGAAGCAGCTGCCCCTCGGGATGTCAGTGGACCCCAAAGAGTCTTCAGTGCTGCAGTTTAAGGTCCAAGAGATTGGCCAGTTAGTGCCTCTTCTACCCCATCCGTGCGTCCCCATCAGCCGCACCAGGTGGCAAACACAGGACTATGACGGCAACCAGATTCTGCTTCAGGTATTCCTGTTTTGCCTCTGATCTTTGTAGACGCACATGGCACTGTGTGATTTTATGTCTGAGATGGGCCTTAGCGATGATCCGATGCAGTGGTTCTCAACCTTGGTGGCATGTCACAATCCCCCGGGGAGCTTGGCTTGGAAAACGTCTCCTGCCACAGCAGCACCCCAGGTCAGTGAGACGGGCGTCTCCGGGGGCGCCTTGGACGACTCAGATATGTAGCAAGTGTCAGGGTTGAGCATCAGTGGGCTAATAAAATCCCCTCATCTGACAGATAAGGGAGTTCAAGCTCCGTGAGCTTGTAGCTTATACAAGATTGTCCTTTAAAACTGCGCGCAAATACTTGGCCCCCTCTTGGTTCAGAAATAGTGTAAGCTCCTCCCATCCGACCTAAGGAAGCTCAAGCTGTAATTATAGTTGGGGATGTTAAGTTTGCAGTCCTGTGGACGTAATATTTTCCCTGTTGACTTATTTAGTTTTCTTTTTTATTTAATTTGAGAAAGAGAGAGAGAGTGTGTGCACGCGTGAGTAGGGGAGGGGCAGAAGGAGAGAGAACCTTAAGCAGGCTCCACATCTAGCATGGAGCCTGACCCGGGGTTCGATTCTGCAACCCTGGTGATCATGATCTGAGCTGAAATCAAGAGTCCGATGCTCAACCGACTGAACCCCCCCCAGGTGTCCCTTGAAAACACTCCTTGAGAACACTTGACCTCATTTTCAAGCACCTTGTATCACTGTCAAATTCTACCCCAAATCAAGCTAGATGGTTCGAACTCCTTTAAAAAATAATCTTGATATAGAAGCCTTCTGCAAGCATCCCCTATAAGCCAAGCACCATCCTGATAGCGATCATGTGGCGTCTCTTGTGGAGTATTCTCTTCTGGGTGAGCCTGGCACCTAGAAGCTGCCTGGCTTAGTCTGGGTTTCTTCATTAGCACAACAAAGGTAATATCAACATCTTCCTAGAGTGTGGGTTGTTGTGCACACGAAATGCCTTAACACTTAACGCCCACAATGCAATTTTAACTATTATTATTGATTATGACCTAGACCAATGTATTACGTTGATTACTTCATTTAATTCTTATTTAAACATTTTTTTAACGTTTATTTATTATTGAGAGACAGAGAGAGACAGAGCATGAGCAGGGGAGGGGCCGAGAGACAGGAAGACACAGAATGTGAAGCAGACTCGGGGCTCCGAGCTGTCAGCACAGAGCCCGACGTGGGGCTCGAACTCACAAACTGTGAGATCATGACCTGAGCCGAAGTTGGACGCTCAACCGACTGAGCCACCCAGGTGCCCCATTCATTTAATTCTTATAACAACCTAGGAAATCACTATTTTTCCCATTTTGCAGATGACAAAACTGAGGGGGAGAGATTCTCAGTGAATTGCCTAAGACATAAGACAACTCATGGAATTCTCCATTCTTATCCAGTGCTCTGTGAGTGTGCATGCTTGTGTAAGTGTGTGCAGGCAGGGCATGATACTCACAGCAAAATGTTCTGTGGCTTCTGTCCTTGAGAAATGGTCAGAAACCCCTTTAAGGCCGATTGGGTACAGTAATAATAGGACAGAAGACAAAAAGTCTTTCCCTTTGATTAATTTTGTTGTCATCAGCATTGAGCTATTAATAACATGAATCATAGTGATTCTGTGTCAAAAGATTTCTAAATTATTTACCTTCTTGTTCACCTAAGGTGGACAGGTACTCTTTCTGTCGGTTGCCTTGTAATTAACCCAGCAATTTCCAAGGCATCTAAAGTTTCTACTTCAGCCCCGGTTAATCTCCGGAATTTATAATCAACCTCACTGTCAAACAAACATTTAATATGTGTGTGCAGCAGGGGGCACATTTTTTAAACTGTTCTTATTTTCAAGATTAACCCAACCAACTCGGATCTAAACCAATTTCTCTAACCAATTCTCTTCTCTAAACCATTTTTGCATCCAAGGGAATGGGATCATGGGGGTTAGTATACTTCTCAGGCAGAGGCTGATTTTCTGTGAAGTCAGACTCTCCTGGGACTCACAGGAGAGGGTCAGGGACTCACAGGGGAGGGTCAGGGACCCCCAGTGAAGATCGTAGGGAAACAAATGCCCGGCGGCCCAGATGACTGATGTTGACCAAAAGAAAGAAAATAATACGTATTCAGTGGAAAACCATAACTACGGATTCACCTCTCCACAAATAACCCTTCTTCAGCGCCGGAATGGATATGAGTGTGGGCGGGTGATGGGCAAAGCTTCCTGAGGGGTGATACCTGGGCCTCCTGAAGCTGGACAGCCCGGAAGGAAGGAGCCAGATGGAGAAGGGAGGAAGGTGTTATAAAGAGGAGAGACCGTGGGTGACAATGTGTGATGTGGCATTTCCTTGGCAGGGCATGTAAAAAAACACAAAAAACAAAAAAACAAACAAAAAAAACTGCCCGAGGTTCTATGTGGCTGGGGTGAAGAGAGTGGGGTCACGGGAAGAAGATGAGAGGTAGGTGGGACCACATCATCAGGAAAATGGTCAGTCACTGGAAGGTAAGCGCCATGAGAGCAGGAACCTCTGTCTTCCCAGTACCTAGGACGGCCCAGCGCATGGTAGGCAAATACATTCTCGTGTGGACGAACAAGCGTCTCGCTAAGGAGCTTCTATTTTATCCTTATTGTAATCAGCAGTCACTGATGGAGCCCGTGCGTGGTACTGACTGGTACAATTAGGTATGAGGATCAAAAGAGAGAAAATAGAAATGGAGGTGCTCTGTAAAGTGGACGCTGTAGGAGATTGTGCAGAAGCAATGCAATTCTTGTGTGTGTGTGTGTGTGTGTGTGTGTGTAAGAAAGCCACCAGCTGTCCTGCCAGAGGCACACAGTGAACAGTTGTTTTCCCAGCTGACCTGCCAGTGCAGAATGTCTGAATGCGCATTTTTGCGGAGAGTGGCATTAGGGTTCATAGTAGGTGCTCAGTAAATGAATGGATGTGTCAATAAACGATCGACTATGTCCATGTTGATTCACCCACCAAATACTTTTTTATTTTTTTAAAGTTTATTTATTTTGAGTGAGAGAGAGAGAGTGAGAGCACGAGCAGGTGGGGGGGGGGGCAGGTAGAGAGAGAGACACACAGAGAATCCTAAGCAAGCTCTGTGCGGTGCCGTGCACGGAACCCAATGAGGGACTTAAACCTACGAAGCCGTGAGATCAGAACCTGAGCCTAAATTAAGAGTCGGACGGTGAACCCACTGGGCCACCCAGGTGCCCCTCGTTCACCAAATACTCGTATTGATTGTCTACCCTGCACCGGAACCTGTTTAGGCCCCGCTCTCCATTTGTCTTAGTCCTTTTATTATTTATTTATTTAAAAGAAATTTTTTAATGTTTCTTTGTTTTTGAGCGAGAAAGACAGAGCCTGAGTGGGGGAGGGGCAGAGAAAGAGGGAGACACAGAATCTGAACGCCAGCTCAGGGCTCCGAGCTGTCAGCACAGAGCCCGACACGGGGGTTGAACTCAAGGGCCATGAGATCACGACTGAGCCGAAGTTGGAGGCCCAACCAACTGAGCCACCCAGGCACCCCTGTCTTAGTTCTTAACGGCTGCCAATGTACGGTGGCTTGATTCTTCCCTCCCCCCTTTAGCAGTGCTTTGTCCTTGCATTTTTTCGTGGTTGCCCCGTGGGAGACAAGACAGCCGTCCCTCTTACCCTGTGGTTGGGTCTTCTTTGCCATGACACGTTGCCTTTCCTGGAGGATGGGGGGGCTGGATTCTCCCCCAGGAGCCTGCGATACGAGGAGCCTGCTCTGGTAGGGCTGCAGCCCACCCCCTCACCCCCCGCCCCTGCCTTGAGTATAGGGACAGAAAGGGTTGATTTGACCAAGATTGGAGCATGTGTGACTTGGAGGATGACCGAACCGGGCTGTGGTAGGGGGTAGGGGTAGGGCTGGAGAGTTCAGATGAGTTTTTGGAGAAAGATTGTGGCCCGCTGAGTATAGGTGCAGGGGGATCTACAACAGGCAGCAGAGAGGCGTTTAGTAAGGTTGTTAGAGAAGAAGCAGACACGGTAGGTCCCTGTAAGATTCAGTTTAGATGATGATGCCGGCACCATCAGGGCGGGTAGATTGGATGAGTGCCAGACAGACCGATCCAGAGGTGACTTCGACGGCCCAATCAGGGACTAGCAAAGTTTTAAGTAAAGGAAAGCACGATGGAAGCGTGAGGTTAAACATGAACCGTGTTTAAAAGAGAAGGGAGGTGACGATGGGTCTGGACACCTCAGGGCTTGAGATGCCTGCAGGTCATTCGGGTGATATTCCGGAGTCAGGTGGCCCCTGAGGGCAGGAGCTTGGGGTAGGGACACGAGCGGGGTGGGGTTTGGGGGGGAGATGGCTGAAGCCCTGTGCAGAAGTGGTGGTAACCTAGGAAGCCTGTGTAGAATTTGAAGAGAAGGAAACAGAACCTACGAAGCGTCCACACTCCGGGAGACGGGAGAGAGAAGAAGAACCGGGGAACGAAAGGGAGAAGCAGGCGCAGACCATGATGTCGTCGAAGCCAGTGTGTACTCGGTGGCGTGAATTTTCTCGGGTGCGCTAGAACGGGCCCCTGAGGTTCTTCCAGCCTCCTCTCCTCATCGGGCCGCTGCTCTCTGGTTGTGTTGCCAATAACCCCGGGGAGATCAGCACCAGCTACAGGGCCGTCCCACCTCCACGGGTAGCTGCTGCGACCACCATGGGCATGTCCTTGCCAACGTCTCCACAACACTACTGAAGCCAGGCTCTAATTTCCAACAAGGTCTTTGTGAAAGGTTGAGGCCAAAAGGGGAAAACAACAGAACATTCTTTACAGGAGAGGTAACTTACAAGCACCTCTGGGTGTCACCATTCAGAGCTCCTTGGCCAAGACGTGACCTTGAGGTCCTCTCACATGTCTCCATGTGTGCTGCACATGTGTCACCAGGAGGTGCTCCAGGCCAAGCACACAGCGAGAGCAGGAAGGTTCCCTCTTATCTCTTGGAGGCCCACCTTCCAGGTCTTCTTTCTTGACAAAAGTTGACTGCTTCCCAAGACGAATGAAATGGGGAAGTTCACACTCGTCTCCACCACCTGCCCCACCGTGGTGGTGTCTCATTCGTGGACCCAGGCAGGGGGTTTGCTTACATCAGCACATGAACCGAACGTCAGTACAATCTGGGATGCTGAGTCTCAACAACAGATGTGGGTCATTAGACGTCCTTTCTGGTGGCTTCTCTCAGTTTATTCCGCTGAATGAGCGGGCAATCACGCCTGTGTGAGCTTCGTCCAGTCCCTGGGCTCGCCTCTGGATCCTCTACAAGTAGCGCTTGAGTTCTCCAAGAACCAGTTTTTTATTTCATTGATTTTCTCTACTGATTTCCTGTTTTCAAGTGCATTGATTTCTGCTCTAATTCTTATCATCTTCCGCTTACTTCAGATTTTTTTTAAAGGATATTCTTTTCTTGATTATTTTTTAACGTTTATTTATTTTTTGAGAGAGAGAGAGTGCAGGTGGGGGAAGGGCAGAGAGAGAGAGGGACAGAGGATCTGAAGCAGGCTCTGCGTTGACAGTGGACAGCCCGATATGGGGCTCGAACCCATGAACCGTGAGATCATGACCTGAGCCAAAGTCAGACACTTAACGGACTGACTCACTCAGGCGCCCCTTACTTTGGAGTTAATATGCTTTTCTTTTTCGAGTTTCCTAAGGTGGAAACTTAGATTGTTGATTTGAGGTCTTTCTTCTTTTCTAATATATGCATTCAATGCTATATGTGAGATATATATATATATATATATATATATATATACACACACACACATAATTAAATACATTGTTGGTATTATCATTAAATTTTTTTACAAAATCTTTATTTATTTTTGACAGAGAGAGAGAGAGAGAAACAGAGAGAGAGGAGACACAGAATCCGAAGCAGGTTCCAGGCTCTGAACTGTCAGTACCCACCCCGACATGGGGCTTGAACTCACCAATGGGGAGTTCATGACCTGAGCCAGTTAGGTGCTTGACCGACTGAGCCACCCAGGCACGCTTGGTATTATTATTTTAAACACACTTTTTTGTTAGATCAACTAAGAATGAGAAAAATGAAAGTTGACCTTCATTTACTCCTTCTTCAATGTTCTTCCTTCCAAGTTTCTGATCTTTATTACTTTGCTTCTCTCCAAAGAGCTTTTAATGTTTCTTGCAAGGAAGGCCTACTGACATACAAATTCCTTCAATCTCTGTTTGTTTGAGAAAGACTTTATTTCTGCTTCACGTTTGTAGGAGAATTTCATAGGGTATAGAATTCTAGCTTGGTGGCTATTTTTTTCTCTTCACACTTTAAATATTTCACTCCATTCTCTTCTTGCTAGCATGGCTTTTGAAAAGTGGGATGTGACCCTTATCTTTTTTCTTTTTTTTCTGACATCTGTTGGATTTTTTTTCTTTATCTTTGACTTCTGTAGTTTGGAAAACGGTGTGTTTAGGTGTAGCTTTGGGGGGATTTTTGCGGTGGTGTTCTCTGAGCTTCCTGGATTTGTGTTCTTGTGTCTGACATTAATTTGGGGGAAGTTCTCAGGCGCGGTTATTTCAAATATTTTTTCTGTTCCTTTCTCTGTTTCTTGCCTTCTGGTGTTCCTACCATGCAAATGTGACACTTTTTGTAGCTGCCTCACAGTCCTTGGATTTTCCGTTCTGGTTTTTTGTCTTTGTTCTCTTTGATTTTTAGCTTTGTCTTGTTTTTTTAAAGTTTGTTTGTTTGTTTATTTTGAGAGAGAGGGGAGAGAGCATGCACGCAATTAAGAGAGAGGCAGAGAGAGAGGGAGAGAAAGAAACCCAGGCAGGCCCCGTGCTGCGGGTGAACTCACGAAACCATGAGATCATGATCTGAACCGAAACCAAGAGTCAGATGCTCAACCACTGGGCCACCCAGGTTCCCCTGATTTTTAGTGTTGAAAGTTTCTTCTGAGGTTCGCTCTAGTTCAGTGATTCTTTGCTCAACTGTTTCCAGTCTACTAGTAAGCCCATCGAAGGTGTTCTTTATTTCTGTTACAGTGTTGGTTTTGGTTTTTTGTTTTTTTTTTTTTAAATCTCTAGTGTTTCTTTCTGGTTCTTTCTTAGGATTTCTGTCTCTGTTTACATTGCTCACCTGTCCTTGCTTGCGGTCTGCTTTATCCATTAGAGCTTCTAGGACATTCATCAACTTATTTCAAATTCCTGGCCTGATAATCCCAACAGCGCTGCCATGCCTGGCTCTGATGTTTACCATCTCTTCAAATTGTATTTTTTTAGGGGCATCCGGGGGGCTCAGTCAGTTAACCATTTGAATCTTGATTTCGGCTCAGGTCATAAGCTCATGGTAGTGGGCTGGAGCCTTGAGGTATGGAGCCTGCTTCAGATTCTCTTTCTCCCTCTCCCACGGCCCCTCTCCTACTCACGCTTTCTTTCTCCTTCCCTCTCCCTCTCTCTCTCTCTCAAAAAAAAAAAAAAAAAGTAGAAGAAGAAGAAGAAGAAAAAAAGGAAAAAAATGGTTTCTTTTCTCCTTCCCCTTCCAGAAGCACAAGGAGAAGTTTCTCCCATATTTATTGTGAGAGTCTGGTCAGGTACCTGGAGGTAAATCTCACAAGCTTGTGGGGCCCCTCTGACTGGGTCCCCCTGGAGTTTTTAACTCTCAGAGTTGTCCACACGAAGCCTTCTGCCATTCCTTAGTCAGAGTTCAGGTTTTCCTCATCTGGCCCTGCTTCCTGCTGGCGTTTCCCCTTAGGAGTCTCTGCTCCGAGAAGCCATGATTCCCTGCATTTATCTGTCTCTCCGGTCCTGGGGCTGCTATTTGTCCTTCATCCTCGCTTCTTGTACAAATGCTGGGAGAGTTTCGCCATAAGGCCACAAGCATCATGCACACTGACCACTCCTGCCTCAAAAGTCTGTGCTCTGTGGGTTTCCATAACCCAGCTCTTTAAGTTTGTCTTCTCTTTCCATCTTTTTTTTCAAGGACTCACCTCTTTCTTCCTGTCCCTAAATCAGGTTCTCTCAGCCTTGGCGGTATTGACATTTTGGACTAGATGATTCTTGGTCGTGGAGGACTGTCTTGTGCCTTGCTGATGTGAGCAGCACCGTTGGCTCTGTCACTAGAGGCTAGTAGTACCGACCCCCGCACCCCAGTTGCGACAACCAAAACGTCTCCAGACCTTGTCAAACGCCTCTGGGGGTGAAGGTTCCCCCAGCTGAGAACCACTGTCCTTGGCCAAAGGTTTCCTTAAGGTTAAGAAATATAGACCATCCTGTGGACTTAGCCTCATCTTTGTTGACCTTACTGCTGTGTGAGAATCTCTGGCTCTCGAGCTTCAGCTTATTTCCGGCTCCCTGGAAGACCACGGGACCATCATGTCTCATTCGCACCTCGCATTCAGTCCGAGCGAAACCTAAGACACCATCGACAGCCTCCCCCAACCTCTCCAGCTGTGGTCACTCTCTCCCCATTTGCAGTGGTTTTGAAATACTGTCATTTTTAAAGCCTCTTTTCCCAGATGCCCCTCATTCAGTCACACCTAGTGAATGTAGGTGAATAGAAAACTGTGGTAGTTTTCTACTGGGGTCATTCTTTTTCCCCCTTCCTTCTTTAAGCCCGCGTAGCTTTAAAGGTGCGTTATTATTATTATTATGACATTCTAACTCTTCACTCCGGCTCTAGGCATCCTATTTTACCCAGCACACCACAGTTGAACACATTTTTAAATGGTGGCTAACTTTATGGCTAGCCCAACTTTCTTTCCAGAAGTCTAGGCTCACCCCTGCACCCAGATATGTTTTTTTATTGTCCTAAAATACACAGAACACAACACTTGTTCACCTGAGCCCTTTTTAAGTGTCGGGTTCAGTGCCTGCCATTAAGTACATTTACAATGTTACGCTACCATCACCACAGTCTGTTTCTAGAACTTTCTCATCACGCCACATAGAAACTCTGTACCTATTAAACTATAACTCCCTCTTCCGTCCTCCCCTAGTCCCTGGTAACCTTGGTTCTTCTTTCTGTCTCTATAAACTTGCCTATTCTAGGCACCTCACCTATGTGATGCGACACATAGCATATAATACTTGTCCTTACGTATGGCTTAGTTCACTCAGTATAATGTTTTCTAGGTTTATCCATGTAACAGGTGTCAGAATTTCATTCCTTTTTGAGTTGAATAATTTCCATTTTATGGCTATCTGGCATCTCTGCATTGCCTAAGCCGTTTCTTGTCCAGAGATGTGTTTCTCTGCCTCTTCACTTCTCTACCCTGCAAGGCTCTGCTCGAATGGCAATTTGTCTCCAAAACCTGCCGTGAAGCTCCAATGCACATTAGCTTCCATTCGGTGCACGTTTTACATGGAAATTTTTGTAACCCACAACTGATTACGTATTTTCTTATTCTTGTACCATATAATTCGGAAGTCTATGATGCTCCGCTTCCTTTTTCAGTATTTTGTTGTAAATGTCTATTTCCAGTAGACTAGCGGGTAGACAGCTGCTTCTGCACCACCGGTTGATTGACTGCTTGTTTTCAGGAAATAAGCCTGTCTCTTCGGAGAAGGTGTGTGTTCCAGAAGCTAGTTTGGTGTAAGCAAGCACGTGGTTCTTTTCACTTGATCAACATGTGGCTAAGTCCGTCGTTGTGTTCTGTCTTAGCCGTTCAAAAAATCAAAGAACGTGGTCTGTCATGGAGAAAGTAATTCATTTTCTTCGGTAGCATTTCTCGAGGGTCCTTTCCCATTTCCGAATCTCTCTCCGCTGTGTACACTTCCACTCTATTCCTCCCTCTTTGTCACTCTCTTCGTTTCTTATTCATTCTCCATCCCTACCCCAAATGTGCCCCACACAAGCACACAACACACACACACACACACACACACACACACTGCCTTCCTTACCCTTCTGCTCACTCAATACTTGGGTTTATGCTGCCCTGAAGGAACACTTCGAGGCATTGCTCAGGTTTTCACTCTTACAGAAAAGCAGTTAACATCAGTGGTTTTGATTAATCAGTTAAAGTAAGTGCCTTTTTTTCTTTTTGTGAAAAAATTTATTTATTTTTGAGGGGTGAGGGGTGTGTTGGGGAGGGGCAGAGAGAGAGGCAGACAGAAGATCTGCTCTCTGAGAGCAGAGAGCCTGACACGGGGCTTGAACTCACAAACTGTGAGATCATGACCTGAGCTGAAGTCAGAGGCTTAACTGACTGAGCCCTCCAGACGGCCCCCACTTTTTTTTTTTTTTTTTTTTGGTAAGTACCTTTACTTTAAAGAACAATCGGAAGACAGTGGTTTCAACTCTTAAGTAAGCAAGTTTGGCATTGTTCGGGGGGTTCTTATTATCTGCATCATTTGTTTCCATTTAATTTTTTTTTTTCAGTGTAGGAGAAATTCTCTTATCTCTTGCAATCACGTTTAGTAAGAGACAATCTTATTTTCCCTTCATGGGATGAATCTGTTCTTTAACAGCTTAATCATTTTTTAGTGATGCATATTCTCTTGTTTCTCAGGTATTTAGAATCAAATGAGTGACACACGATAGTCCTACTCATCAAGATAACTGTCAGGGTTCCCCGAAACTTGAAAAAGCTAGTTCTCAATTCGTAACATTTTACAAATATTTCTTGGAAAGATGAGCTCTAAATGATCAGAATTCCTACAAATGCATTTCAGTTTGTGTTCTGGCAAGAGGAGCCTTCTTCTCCCCCAAGGGATTTCTCTCAATCACTCAGCATTATGTTTCTCCTGGAAATTCTTCACCGTAACTGCACACGTCTGCATTTCTACATTAATAATATTGCACTCAATTGTGGTCTGTGGTCTAAGGATCTTAGACCTCACTTTGAGAATGAGAAGTTGACATTTCCTTCTCCTAAAATGTTTGCAGAAATGGCCAACCATACGATGAAAGTCATTTTGACTTTTCTTTAAAAGGCTTGAGATCTACCTAGTGTCAAATAATTAGGGGCCCAATAGGATTTTACATCTCCATACCTTTATACATGTAAAAATGTACATTTTGTTAGTTGCTAAGCTTTACGTATGTATCCAAAAGACATCTAGTTGATTACTTACCATGTGCTGGGCACGATGCGAGGGACTGGAGATACAATAATGAAGAAGATGAATATACCCCTTGCTCAAGATGGCAAATTCAGAGAAAGACACAGAGATGTAAGTGGACAAGTGCATAACACTGTGATAACTACTACGATATGGAATTACAGGCTGCGAGGAGATCTAGTAATAATGCTAATTACTACGATACTAACCAACTCATATTTAGCAGAGCTATGTCCCAGCCACTGTTATCATTTAATCCTTTCAACAACTCTATGATGCTGGTACTCAGGATTATTTCCTTTCATAGGTGAAGAAACAGGCATAGGAAGATTAGGTAACTTCTCTAAAGTCCAACAACTAAGTGGCAGAGCCAATATTTAGGGGACCTAACCCAGAGTCAGGGACATTAAGAAAGCTTCCAAGAGGAAGTGATGGGGAAGCCGGGGCTGATCATGGGTTTTTAGGGAGAGGGGTTAGAAGAGACATATCCCAGACCGAGGAAATAATATACACAAACACTGGCACTGGGAAAGAGCAAATCATGTCCAAAGAAGCTCGATTTTGGCAAGTGGAGGCTGGAAGGGAGGAAGTGGTGAATGACCAGGCTGGAGGAAGAGGGGGCAGACTGTGGAGGGTGTGATCGGTCATATTAAAGGACTTAGATTCTTATCTCAAGAAGAATAGGGAGCCATCTGAAGTAGGAGGGTGACATGATGAAAGCTGTTTCTGAAGCTCCTCTTGTAGAGGAGTACAGGAGGGATCGGAGGGACGTGAGGGCATCAACGGGGGCCTCATCCCATAGCTGTGGCAGTAATTCAGATGAGAGATGGCAAGAGCCTGCCCTAGGGTTAAGGGCATTGGACACGGAGAGCCAGGAAGATCGGAGAGATCTTTGGGCGACAGAGTCCACGGGAGTGGATGACACGGGGACGAAGAAGGGGAAATGATGCTCTTGCTTTGTTAACACGGGGCTAACGCGTTTGAAGAAAGGGAAAAGACTAAACAGAATGGAATTAGCATGAGTAGGGAAATGAGTTCAATTTTGAACATGTTGAGTTTGAGGAGCTGGTGCCTGGAAGGCAGTTGGATAGACAAGTAGGAGGCTTATAAGACAGATCTGAGCTGTAGTTACGCTTTGGGGAGCCTTCATCATTTACACAGTAATTGAAGCTTTAAAAAAAAAAAAAAAGACTTCAAATGTAAAGGAGAAAGGTCAGCCTTGTAAAATTCAACCGGAGCTCATGTAACAATGAATGACAAGGAAGCTGATTGAGGATGATCTCTGGCAAGGGCAATTTCAGTGGATTGGTAGCGGGGAGAGTCAGTGCCTTGGGTAGAGGAAATAAGGGGAGGTTAGTAGGATAAATGAGTGTGGATACATTTAATAGACAGGCTTGACTGTGAAGGAGAGGAGAGAGAGAGCCGGAGGGCAAGAGGGTGAAGGAATGTGTTTATTCAAGATAGACCTGAGCAGGTTTAATTGTTGTGGAAAAAGAGAGGGCAGAGCATGGGGTAGAGAGAAGGAGGGGAGAAACAAGATAGCAAAGTGGGAGGAAATGAATCATCCATAAGTTGGCGGTGGCCAGGAAGGCAGGAGGCATTGGAATTCACGGAGCGGAGACTGGTCCCGTTTCTTGTGGGGAGGATGATGATGCTGCAGGTACATTGGATGGCAGGCAGCCGAGAGGTGCTAGCTGCTGATGGCTTTTGTTTTCTCCCTAATCTAGATGGCGAGATACTTCTTCTGCCTGGGGAGGGGGTGTGGTGGCCCCACTGACGGTTTGAGGACAGCTCGGAAGGTCTGAAGCAGCTGACAGTTGGCTAAGGAAACAGGACCTACGGGGAGCCTGGGCCCAGTTGGAAAGCGCACCTTCATGGTGATGTCACGCTGAACAGTCGTGTGCTTTTCTGCGGCCTGCAGCTCAAGGCACAAGTTCAGAGCCTGTGGGCACGCAGATGGAACCCGGAGTTGGGAGGTCTCGAGGGAGGCTTTGGCAGAAGGAAAGGGAGTGGTGGAGAGGGGTGGGAGGTTTGGGCGGGGAAGTGGTTGAAGCCATGAGGGTCTTTGGACTCCCGTTGACATGGAAGGAGGTGTTGATGGGAAAGAGCTGATCTAAGAGGAGAACTGAGTGTTGGAACAGGAAAGACTGCTCAGGGGTCCCTGGGAGGTAGAACATTGGAGGGGGGTGAGGGGGGCGAGGCCCAGGGGAGGGGCCATGGGCTGCGCAGAGCTGAGAGGAGCGGCGACTACAGACCCTGCCTTGAGAGGCACTTCCTGGTTGCCTGAGGCTTCTCCTTCTCTTCAGGATCGGTAGAAAATTCAATAGGACCTCAGAACCAAACCAGTGGATTTCCTCATCCAGACTGGATAGTCTAATACCAACCCTGAATGATCTCTGAGTATGGGAATCCCTATGCCAGTTTCCATTTCCGGAAGAAAAAGACTTCACTGGGTCACATAAAAAGGTAGATTATAACGTCCAACGATTCTCCAGGAGGCTAGGCTGGCGGCTCAGCCCTCTGAGGGGACTTGGGGAATTTGTTCTCCCAGGAGAGGAGACCCCAGCTTGCATCCGGGAGAGAGTCTGTTTCCCTCTGATTTGGAAAGAATGAACGAGTGGTGTTCTCGGAGAGGGAGAATTTGGGGTCGCTTGAGGTTGGAGTTGGGGAGAAGCCTTTCCTTTTTATTTTACACACTTGTCCAATGGGCTTTACAGTGAGCCATCACTGCCTTTGCCATGTTTTTCTTATGAGAAGTTATTAGATGAATATAATTTTTTAACGTTTATTTATTTTTGAGAGAGAGCCAGAGTGTAAGTAAGCTGGGGAGGGGGGGAGAGAGGGAGAGACAGAAGCCCAAGTAGGCTCCAGGCTCTGAGCTGTCAGCACAGAGCCGGATGTGGGGCTTGAACCCATGAGCTGCAAGATCATGCCCTGAGCCGAAGTTGGACGCTCAACCAACTGAGCCACCCAGGCGCCCCAGAAATTATTAGATGGATATTATTAGAAGGTGACACTGGGTGAAAGGAAAAATGAAAAGGGACAGAAAGCCAGGAAGGGCAGGGGAGGCAGGAGGAATTAGAGAGAGGCAAAGGCAAATCCCACGCCAGAAATGTGGAGTGGGAGGTCAGCCTGACACGCTGAGACTCACGGTGACCACGTGATAGCATGCTGCCAGACGACCACCTTTTCTGGGTCTGTGGCTGTACTTTCCAACTTTTGTTGTGCCATTAGAATCACGCCCCCCCCCCCCCCCCCGCCCCCGGGAGGGGGGGAAGTTTAAAAATTCCTCAGGCCCAGGTGGCTCCCAGCCCAATGACATTAAAACGTCCGCAGGTGGGAGCCTGGTGTCAGTGTTTTAAAGCTCCCCAGGGGGCCCCAGTGTGCAGCCAAGTTTGGGGACAGAAGTTTCTCCTCTGGGTTCGCACACAGGGACACATCCCGGCATGCAGGGGCCGTCCCTTTGACAGTGTCCCCGCTAGAGGGGGCTGGGATGTTGGTGGAGGCTCCCCCGTGAACGGGGGTGGTGGGCTGGATGGGGGAGGGGGGAGAGGGGGAGGGGAGGAGGAGGGGGGGAAAGGGAGAGTGGGGGGGAAGGGGAGAGGGAGAGTGGGGGGGAAGGGGAGGGGAGGGGGGCGCGGCTCAGGGGAAGCACACCTGTGGGGGAGATTTCAGGGTAAGTGGCTTGGTCCAGACTGCAGAATACCGGTTTTTAAAGTGTGTTCTAGGGAGCCTTAGGGACCTGGTGAGTGGGGTCAGCACCCCAGCGGGCGGGTGTGGGGGTGGGAGAGCAAAGGGAGGCCCAGCAGCCTTCAACCAGGGCCGCTCTGCAGAGAGCACCTCATTATCTAGTGATTCCAGAAAAGTTTCTGCTTGAAAAAAGTGTTGGGATGTGGGGGAGGGGCAGTTGGGGAGTGAGAAGTCGTTGCTTTTTTTTCTATAGCGGTGATCAGCCAACCACGGGCCCCCGGGAGCTAAGAATAGTTTTTCCACTTTTAAATGGTGGGGGGGGGGGGGGGGGAACGTCATGACACATGAAAATTGCACAAGATTGAAACCCAGCTACACCCATTTATCTCATTGTCTGAGGCTGCTTTGCAGCAGAGTCGAGTAATTGCAATGAAGACCTTGGGTCCACGGGGCCTCAGATACATTATACGGCTCTTTACAGAGAATATTTGCCAAAGGAGTTGATGGAAACAACTTTCTCGCTTTTTGCAGTTTGATCACGGTCACTATACCGTTTCTATCAGAGAGAAAATTGGGGGCTGGGCCTACATGAGTGTGACATAAGTAAGCAACTACCGGACGCTCGTGCGTGGTGATTTGGTCGTTTCTAGACCTGCTTTCTTACTGTTCTGATTTCTTCCTTCTTGCCTGGGGAGATAAATATGGACCAGTCTTTTTTATTTTCTTTTAACAAACCTAAAAACATTTTTTTTTTAGATCAGTGTTAAGTTCACAGCAAACTGGAGAATCCCATATGCTCCCCTGCCTCTCGCAGGTACCGCCTCCCCCTCTGTCAGCATCCCGCCATCCCACAATCAATGAACCTGCATAGACACATCATTATCGCCGAAAGTCCACGGTTTATATTAGGTTTCACTCCTGGTGTTGCACGAACTGTTTTGACAAAGGTATAATGACGTGTGCCCCCCCCCCCCCCCCCCGCGGTATCGTACAGAGTACTTTCACTGCCTTAAAAATCCTCTGAGCTCTGCCTGTTCATCCCTCTCTCCCCTCTAACCCCTGGCAACCACTAACTTTTTTTTTTTTAATGTTTATTCATTGTTTTGAGAGACAGGGAGAGACAGAGTGTGAGCAGGAGAGGGGCAGAGAGAGAGAGAGAGAGAGAGAGGGGCACAGAATCCTAAGCAGGCTCCAGGCTCCGATCTGTCAGCACAGAGCCCAACGCAGGATTCAAACTCATTAAGTGCAAGATTGTGACCTGAGCCAAAGTCGGCCACATAACCGACTGAGGCGTGCAGGTGCCCCCCACTTTTTTTTTTTTCCTTTTTATGGTTTCCATAGCTTTGCCTTTTCCAGAATGTCATATAGTCACAATCATACAGTATGTAGACTTTTCAGATGGGTTTCTTTCACTTAGAAAATGTATTTACGGTTGTGACATTCTTTTCCATATTTGATTAAGGGCAGGGCCAGGCAGGGGTAGGCCCTAGATACCAATTTCTAAGGGCTACTGACAAGAGAGAGAACATTATCTTTTCCAGAAATCTTCTTGGTCAGAGTGCAGTGTAACGAGTAGGGGATGAGGCTCCCAAGAGTCCAAGGATGGGAGATGGGCCAGTGAACTCCATTCTGCAGAAGGAGACAGCAGTAAACCCTAGGCTGGGAGCTCTGCTGAGTAGGGCCTGTACATTTGGAACCAGAATGGAATTGCTAGGGATTAAGAGAACACAGCTCCCTCCTTTCTTTGTTTCCCACATGACACTAGGTCTGTGCTATAAACAAATGGCGTACCCCCCCCCCCCAATTTAAAGAATATTGGCTTAAAAGGTGTCGAATTATTAGTCTGGCTGGAGTGCCCACATGTCTTGCAATAGCTCAAGATATATATCATTGGCCTGATCTAAAAGAACTTACCAACTTTGGAGGACTGAATTCTTATTCCAGGCTTTATCTTGACTATGGCCACGTGTTTGGGTGGCTTTTTATTGTGATTTTGATTGCACAGTTGGTGATACATTGTTTGCATCAGCAAGTGAGGCCGCCAGATGACATCTTCGAACATCTTTGTGTCATTTGAACAACATGATCTACAAGAACCGTGTTGTTGTCAAGCGGTCATTTGATTCTCAGATTCGTAGCCTTGTCATATGTTGGTTTAGGGAGTCTGAGAGAAAGATGTGTGGAGCTGAATACTGATAGAGCTCATAATTAGATTGGACTTATGACTTCAATTCAACTGGCTCTGTTGCAAGTCTGCTGTGGGCACAGCATGGCGGAGGATGTAATGGGACATCGTCTGCTCTCGGCACTTAGTTAATGGAAAACGTCTGTTGAATTTGTTTCTTTTTCCCTTGTCCCTTAGGTCCAACTGAATCCAGGACTTGGTGTGAGGAATGGCGAGCTTTCCTTTCTGAATGGCACCTCGGGAGCTAACACGCTTCCCCAGGGCTCCAGGCTGATCCCTGTCTCCACAAGGAGGACCCTAGAGCCCAGAGGCCGAAGAAGCCGGGCCAGGAGGCTCAAGGTGGGCTCTCCGGAGTGCCCAGCGCCCGGCAGATGCCCAGCGTCAGACAGCTATAGTGGTACTTTGTGGAAAAACCCTGGTTGCCCATCCCAGGACCGCAGCGCAGCCACGGGTGCCCGGATGCATCTGCCTTCTCCCCACCTTCAGCCTGGGGCCACAGCAAAGGTCCTCAGCGCGGAAAACAGCTTTGAGAAGCTGGAGGCAGAAACTAATGTTGACACAGGGTGCACCACGGTCAACTGTGAACCCAGGCAATCTGTTCTGAGCAAATTTCCAAGGGATCTCCGGGCCAGCCAGCCACCATCCTGCTTGCCAGACTCATCCTTAGGGGCAACTGCCTCCAAGAACAATAAAATCTCTAAGGAAAGGATCCATGGTTTGTCCCTTGCTGGCCAGAGGGATCTTGGTGCAAGGAAGACGATGTCAAAATGTCTCCTTCACCTGCCAGTCCAGGGTGAAGAAAAAGAAGAAGAAGAATTCTTTATATAGCACCAAACAAGTGGGGGTTCCTAAAACACGAGATCAGATACAGTGTTCTAGGAATGGAGCCCTCTGACCTAGAATCGGGCCTGTTTCTTGTTCACGTGAGGGGCCCCGAAGGCTAGCCATGCACAGATCAGTATAGCACTTATTTCAACTGTTCCCAGTCTCACGGTGCTGTGAACGGTTATTTGCGATCATGGCCAGGAGGGAACACAGCCAACGTGCAGGGGAAAAAAGCCCTTGGAGACACAGCTAACCCAGCTGGGTGTGTTGAGTTCAGCACCTATCAGAAATAATTGCACTGTATGCAAATGAGTCAGCTGTGTTATGCAATGCTGATGAGCGTATGCACTTTGGTTTTAATTTTCACTTGGGTTGCATAGTTCATCCCCCTGGACGACACGGACTATTTGTTCTTTAGTGTTTTTTAATTTTATGTGGCCTCCTTTGGTATCTATGCTCTGTATACTACATAGCCGCTCGTGATTTTGCCTTTAAAGTTGTTTGCATCTAGAATGAGTTACCATGCAAGTGTTTTGAAAATTAGAAACAATTTGGTATTTTCCTGTTTAATGAGCAGAAACACAGGAAGCCAAGAAATCCGGTGAAAAATGAAAGCTAGGCTCTGGGATTTCCCAGCCCCTCCATTTCTCATTTGTTTCTGGGCTACTCCAAAGGGGCCAAGTGGTTCATGTTTCTAACCAGAGAGGAACATGACATGATCGGATGATTCCAGATCTCTACTTAACGCGGCAGGAAGATTGGACTGGATGGGTCGTTGGAGCAGGACTTACGTTCTTCTGGCCATGTTCAAATTCCTAAATTTCTTTGCAATACTCATTCATTTATACATTCATTCACTCATTCAGCACGTATTTATGGAGCACCCATGTTTGAATAAGACAGACATTGCCATATGGTCCACATACATTCTGGGGCCATCCAACCACCAAAAGTTTATGGTCCCACCAGTACAGATTCATTGTAGCAACACTTGAGAATATGTTGAAGTGTTAATTCCTCTGGAACCCTTTTCCACAACTGATGTTCACACTTGCTGCACAAGGCTGTAGTAACCATTCACCACCTGCAGGTGGAGACCGGTGCGTATTATAAGTTGCAATTATAACCATAAGGGACAAATTCTCGGTTGCTCATAGACTGTATTTTTTTGTTGGGTCTATAATAAAGGTTTTTAAAACTTTTGAGGTCTGTGTGTTGTAGTCAATTTATGACGTTATCGGACTCCATGAACCTTATTCTCCAAATCCATGCTGATTGTCCCGATCTTCGTGACAACCCGACACTTAGTATACCCACGTGGAGAGAAGATGTGTTCGGGCTCAAGCACGAGTCTCAGGGAAGAGACACCTGGCTGAGTCTTGGTGCTCTGCTGACCTTGAAGAGTAGAAATGAAGACGAGTCACAAATAGACAAAGATAAGACTTCGAGGTTGATTTTCTTTTTCTAAGCGCGTGACGTCAATATATTCTCATTCTCATTTTCCTTCCCTCCCCCAGACTAAAGTTAGATTTTAGGAAATGGGATGAAGAACTTAATTTCGGTATGATTTTCTATAATAAGAGTTTAAAGTAATGAAAGTCTCATTTAAATTGAGTTCTTGAGCTGCCTTGGAAAGCGCGGCAGGCGGGCAATTCTGAAATTTCCTTCCTGCTTCTTTTGAGGTTACCTGAATTCTTTAACATAATATATGGGCAAGAATATAAGTACATGGAAATCAGGAAGAATACTGATAAACGTGAAGGAGTACCTTACAAAATTGATTTGTAAAATAACACACTCTTAAAGTGACACTGACTAGATCCTTCTCAACACAGGAATCCCATTTATAACGCGATGGGACGGATATTCCAGTGCATCAGGGTGCCAAAGTCCCCGCTTTGGGCCCCAGCTTTTAAATGTACTATTTATGGGGCTTTGAATGGTCAGCCTCTTTGATCCTCTGTTGCCTTACCTACTGTAACCAAAAGTTAAGAGAATCAAGATTATGCACCTGAAGGTATTTGGATATTGTTAAGCACAATAAATAGTAAAATAGTAGTATTATTACAAATGGTCCTTCAGACCCATGTTTTTTTAAAATGTCATGGCAACGAAAGTTTTTTTTTTTTCAAACAACTTTTAGTAAAATCAATGATTCAGTTAAAAAAAAAAAATCAAACCCGGGGCACCTGGGTGGCTCAGTTTGTTAAGCGTCCAACTCTTGATTTCGGCTCAAATCGTGATCTCATGGTTCCTGGGTTCGAGCCCTGAATCCGCTGACAGTGTGGAGTCTGCTTGGGATTCTCTCTCTCTCTCCCCATCCTTCTCTGCCCCTCCCCTGCTTGTGGTGCCTGATCTCTCTCTCTTTCTTCAAAATAAATAAATAAATAAATGCTAAAAGCAAAAAACAAAAACACCAGCTAAGATTTTTGCTATATGTGCCATTTGTTGACATTCATGTTTCTAGGAGGGAAATTATGGATGGGAAGAAATCAAATACATCTTAATGTTCAAAAGAGATTGTATGTAACATCGATAAAGTGGCAACTAGTTTAATCGAGCTTATCACATTAACCAGACTCTTTACTTGCTTATGCTGTATTTTTAATGTAAAATGTGTCACTTTTATTTTAATTCATTTTATTTATTTATTTTTTAACGTTTATTTTTGAGAGAGAGAGTGT
Source organism: Acinonyx jubatus (assembly GCF_027475565.1). Taxonomy (NCBI): domain Eukaryota; kingdom Metazoa; phylum Chordata; class Mammalia; order Carnivora; family Felidae; genus Acinonyx; species Acinonyx jubatus. The sequence goes on along the minus strand of NC_069381.1, from coordinate 204,311,593 downwards.
GGGGGAGGGGCAGAGAGAGAGGCGGGGAGAGGATCTGAAGTGGGCTCCGAGCTGAGAGTGGAGAGCCCAACACAGGGCTCAAACTCAGGAGCCAGGAGATCATGACCTGAGCCGAAGTTGAACGCTTAACTGACGGAGCCACCCAGGGGCCCCCTTCCCCTTTTTAAATCAGAGGGACTCTTGAGAATCCGATTACTTTATGTTTCTTTATAGGCACATTAAAGATCAGTCGCATTACACTTCTTTAGCTATTTTTAACCTCATCAATAGTATATCATACTTTTTTGCAACTGTTCTTTGGACGTCGCTAAACATTACTAGAAATGGTAGCCTTTGGAAGCTTTCAAATGAGTTTGTTCATTAAAGGAAGTAGAGCAGGGGATTTGGGGGTGGAGAAGGGGAAGGGTGGGACACCCCTCGATTTCCAAAGGGAGGTGGGCAGGAGCCTGGGCTCCTTCCTTCCAGAGAAAGTCAGGAAAAGGGGAAGGGAAGGGAAGCCAAAGAGAAAAGAAGGGAGCCCATTTTCTGTGCATTGGAAACTCTTAAATTTCATCTCCATGTCATAAAATCTATTCAGAAAGTCCTGAGATACCCAATACTGTCTGCCTTTCTTGAATCTTTTCTAAGCCCTCATGCTTGGGCTTTCTCTCCCTTTTCCTTTCCTTTCCTTCTTTTCTCTTCTCTCCTTCTTGTCCTCCTTTCCACTCACCCTCTATGCATGGATTTGATACTCTCTTCATTCTGTTTTAATAGACTCTGTCTTGGGGGCGCCCGGGTGGCTCAGTTGGATAAGCATCTGACTTCGGTTCAGGTCATGATCTCACGGTTGGTGGGTTCGAGCCCCACGTCGGTTTCTGTGCCCCTTTTGGAGCTGTGTGCTGACAGCTAGGACCCGGCTTGGGAATCTCTCTCTGCCCTTTTCCCGTTCCCTCTCTCTCTTTCTCAGTATAAATAAATATTAAAAAACAGAACTCTGTCTTGGTGGCATCTCCCAGGATTCCTGAAGAGGACCTGTTGGCTAAGCTCCAGGAGAATGGGAAAGACAAGGCCGCTCCTGCTCTGGGGGAGTGCTCCCCACTTTCCAGCTCACGTTCAGGACTCTCCCTGGGACCAGTAGGCCCACGCCACTGAGGAGAATGGTGGTCTCTCTACCCACGTTGCTCTCCTCTCTGGAGAGCACTGGACCTTTCTCGGAGGTCTGAGATGTTTCTGGAACATTTCTCACAACTAGCAATTTTAAAAATTGGCTGTAGTATATGATGGCCAACCAGCAGGTGCCGACGGCCCTAGAGAGCACATCATTAGGATCTACGTTATCAAGAACTCAGTCCTCATAAACTTTCTTTTCAAATGTGTCATTTCAAAGTCAAGTTATCCCAGAGAACCTGTCTGGGCTACTGGACACACGACAGGGTCTCTGCTGAGCATGGGAAGAAATGTGTGCTTTTTACGAGTCCCATGTCTGCCGGAGATGTTTCTAAGGTGTTTCTTTTAAGGACAATAATTCTCAAGAGGGCCAACGACATTAAATCTGACAATGAGGGCTGACCTGTGCAGTCCTTCCCACACGCGAGGTGCTCTCCTAAGTATTTCAATCTTAACACCAATCCTTTGAGATAATGATCCCCGTTTTACAGGTGAGTAAACCGAGGCACAGAGAGGCCGAGAGAGAACCTAATCCAGAATTGCACGATGAGTTAGTGGCACGGCTGGGATTAGAACACAGGCTGTCTGGCTGCAGTCTGTGCCCATCCATAGCCACTCCAACATCCTGCCCCTCACAGCGGGGGCGCAAGAGGGGAGACCTCAGCTCCTGCACGGTGCCCACACCCTCCACACCATGCACCTGGACAATGGCATGCCGCCTCAGTTTCCTTTCTGCCCCTCAAGCACATCCTACTTGTTCTGTCTGCGCCAGACCCGCCCTGGCGGGGGAGGGGGTGCTCCTTCTCGTCATTTAGAGTTCAAGTTAAAATTCCTTTTGCAGGGGACCTGACCAGATAGCACCCTGTTGAAGCGCTTCTGGAACCCAGCCCCTAGGCCAGGGCCAGGACCGGAGCAGATGTTTTTGCAAATATTTAGTTCAATGAATGCACGTTGAGGGGCAGGGACACAGACGAGGCGAGGCCTCTATTCTCTAGACGCCAGAGGTAAGAGATTGTCCTAGTCAGCTAGGATGCCTATGACAAAGTACCACACACTGGGTGGCTTCAGCCACAGACATTTATATCTCACTGCGGGGAGAAGGGAGGTCTCCTGTGGCTCTTAAAATCTTTTTAATGTGTTTTTTATTTTTATTTTTGAGAGAAAAATAGAGCAATCAGGGAAGGGGCAGAGAGAGAGGGAGAGGGAGGGAGACACAGAATCAGAAGCAGGCTCCAGGCTCCGAGCTGTCAGCACACAGCCCAACTGGGGGCTTGAACCCATGAACCGTGAGATCATGACCTGAGCCGAAGGGGGATGCTTAATTGACTGAGCCACCCAGGTGCCCTGAGCAGGTCTTGACCGTAAGAGATGTGGCCACACGGGAGGGTTACAGCGGAAGTGATATTGTTGCTTTTAGCACAGGCTGAATTCCTGCGGGCACAGACTGCAGTCAATTCCAGCTAACCTCCCTTATAAATTACGGTCCCTTTGTTTATTTATTTATTTTTATTTTTTAATGCTTATTTATTTTTGAGAGAGAGAGAGAGAGAGAGAGACAGAACATGAGCAGGGGAAGGGTGGAGAGGGAGAGAGAGAGAGAGAGAGAGAGAGAGAGAGAGAAAGGGAGACACAGCATCTGAAACAGGCTCCAGGTTCTGAGCTGTCAGCACAGAGCATGACGTGGGGCTTGAACTCAGGGACCATGAGATCATGACCTGAGCCGAAGTCGGAAGCCCAACAGACTGAGCCACCTAGGCGTCCCAGTTATGGCCCTTTTGATCTCTTCTCACAGGAGAGCGTTTGCATCTTGGAATTTTCTCTTGCTTTGCCCAAGGGTCTGATTCACAGAACCAGAATGTGGTTGAATTTCAGCAGGACATTTTAATGAGGTGTGTGAAGATTTACCTGGTTTCCACCCTCTCACGAGTCTGTCACTAGAGAGCACTCCTGGGACAATCTAATCTCTGTGGGGGCAGCTCCAACCTTTCTCCCCTCTGCTTCACCCCAAGAGAGGACAAATAGATCTTTTCAGATTAACTTATGTTCAGGAAATTTCCCCATGGGTGTCTCAGTAGGAGGCAAACTTACCAGAAGCACGACCCATGTTTTGTGGGTTATTGTTTGTTTGTTTTTGTTAATTTTTCAGCGTTTGTTGAAGGAAATAAACTTGAACTGCATAGCGGTACCTCACAGCATAACAAGGTGGCCACACGCCCGGCCAGGAGCCCTATCACAGCAGGACCAATACCACAAAGCCAGCAGGTGGTAGCAAACGTCCCCAACACCCAGTACAAGCATTTCCATACGCACAGCCTTGGCCATGCTTTGTAAAAACGGGGTCCCTTCACACCTGGCAGAGGGAGGGGCACGCTCCATAGATCTGGCCTGGGGAGAAGCAATGTCTGGTGTTTGGCTGAGCCCTTATCCCAGATTGGTCCTGGGACCTGATTTTCGTCATTCTGCCTGTTCATCTTCTTACTGTTCTTGTGCTTTTTCTGAGCCCGGTTCTCCAGCCTTCTGATAAATTAATTCTCGGCTTAAATCAGCCAGAATCAGTTCTGTTTATGCACCAAATAGCTGAGATTGATACAGAGTGAAACGTTAATAGGGGTTAAGGCCAAGTACAAAATTGGGGCACTGTATTAGGGAATTGAATTTTCAAAGGGATAAAGAGATGTTTAAAACCGTACATTGGGGGGTTCCGTGTCCCTTTGAAGTTTTCTTAGCTTTGATTCTTTTTACCCTTTTTCTTTTCGATTGCTTCTTTCTTCTCCCTTGTGGGAGGGGAGAAGACCTCCCCTGAGGCCTGAACCGTAGCTTTTAGTAAACCTGCCCCCTCCCCTTTCCCACGCTAAGAGGGAAGTAGGATGGGATCCACAGAAGGGGGGCAGGGGCCCTTTTGAGATGTACTTCTGCCTCCAGACTTTTGTCCGGGCTAGACAGAAAGAATCCTATGGGCTACATGTGGTCTGGCAGAGGTCACCACGATGGCGCCTTGAATTACAACCCTTTCATTCACAAGCAAGAGAGACTGAGAACAAATTTAAACAAACAGTGAGGAAAAGGAAAGCTACTGGGCCATGCATCTAAAAGGTTTTGTCAGTGTACCAAAGCATCAGGGTCACGGCCCCTCAGCGAACCCCCTAGAGAAGCGCTCCGGAAGAAAATTCCCAGAAGGGCCTCTGATTGGCCTAACCCGAGTCACATGCTCATCCTGAGCCAATCACAGCACCCAGAGGATGTCCAGAAGGAAATTCCCAGAAAGGCCTCTGATTGGCCTGACCTGAGTCATGTGCTCATCCCTGAACCAATTAGGGCACAGCTGTTGATGGCAGATGACAGCAGATGATTGGTGAGGCCACAGTTCTGGGTCTGTTTGTGTGAATGGGAGTTTGGAGGGACAAGAGGAAGGGGAGGTCGCCCCACCCGAACAACGTGGGAAGGGTCCCACGGGAAAGACTTTGTATCAGAGGAAGTGAGAAGACATGTTAGCAGGCAACAAAAACAGGTGTCCACTCCTGGCCTGAACCGTAGCTTCTAGTAAAGGAAGAACACCCTCCGTGAGCAGGACTGTGGGCGTGGCTCCCGGACACCTGTTTCTTACAAAGAACATGCTTTTTGACAATGTGAGACTTTCCAGCATCGGCCTTCATCAGTTTTGTTTTCTTTAGAGCCTGCGTTAGTTTCCTGGAGCTGTTGTACAAACGACCACAAACGTCGTGGCTCAAAACAAACAGAAAGGTGTACTGTCCCAGTTCTGGAGGCCACAAGTCCGAAGTCAATCAGGGTGTTGAAGGGGTCACCCCACCTCTGGGGGCCCGAGTGGAGAATCCTTTCTTGCCTCTTATGGCTTCTCCCCGTGTTCCGTGGCTTGTGGCTGCAAAATGCCAATCGTTGCCTCCACCTTTAGGTTACCTTCTCCTCCTCTTTATGTCTCTATCTCTTATGATCACACCTGTCCTTGGATTCAGGCTCACCAGAATAATCCAGGATGATCTCATCTCAAGATCCTTAACTGCATTCCATTTGCAAAGACCCTTTTACCAAATAAGGTCACATTTTTTATTCGTATTGTCTGTCACCCTTCCTTAGCCCACTCTACTTCTCGCTGTCTGTCTGTCTGTCTGTCTCTCTCTCTCTCTCTCACACACACACACACACACACACACACAAAACCTCCATCAAAGTTAGGACCTGCCTATCATTTTCATATCTGCATCCAGAAAGCCTAAAACAGTGCCTGAACCAGAGTAGACCCTCCGTGCATGTTGGTTGATGGAATAAAAGAATGAAAGGGTTGATCTCCTTGGAGTGTTTCTCTTAGTACTTCATCCACACACTGAGGACTGCTCCAAACCCGTTCTTAATGTTGAGCATGTCTCTGCCTCTGTGCCTCGTTAAAATGCATGCTCTCTGAGCCCCCTTTTTCCTTTCTGGGTGATCATTTGTGCCCTTTAATTCAGAGCAATGAAATCTATGTGCTAATTATTGTGCCAGATGCACCCGAGGAATTAGTGGTTGATAAAGACAGATATAAATACGTATCGCATAGGTTTGGTTTTACTTTCATTGGCTGTCCAGCTGTAAATAAACCATTTTGGCTTTTCTCCCTCCTCCTGATGATATGTTTCTTTACAGGTGGAGCCAGCAGTCACTGGACCCTGTGTGCCAGAGCCATTAACTACTTTTGCAATCTACCTCTCCTTTTTCAAGCCAGTCACCTTCCTCGAGTTTTATTTCCTTAACTTGGCCCTGGACGTGGACAACTGAGGCATGAAAAGGAAGCTTCAGATGGACACTAAACAGATCCCAACAGGCTAAGGAGCAGGAGGCTGACACTTGACATTGACCACCTTAAATCTAATTAAAAAAACCATAATTAACATGCTCTGCTTCCCGAGCAGCTGCCTTATCAGTCTGAAACATCCACTGGGAAAGAAGTATTAATGGAGTAATTTCTATCGGGACACTTCGCAGCCACAAAGATAATTAAACGATAGCAGTGATTTCCCACAGCTTTGAGGGCTGGTGGGTGACCACCCATGTGTGTGGGGGAGCTTCCTAACCCCTGTCAACAAGACTTTCTTGAACCCTTCCCACCGAGCAGCACAGGGTTCGACACTTAGGAGACATGTGCCCGGTTTGGGGCCAGAGAGGTTTAAATTGATTCTGGCAGCTTCCTCATGAGAGGCAAGTTCTGGCATCCTTACAGAAAGTAATCCACGTGCCCCAGAGAACCAGGTTTCAATTACTTTGCACATTGCTGTGCTAAATGAGCAAGCTTTAAAGGGGCCCTGTGGACACCGCAAAAGTGTTCCCCAAGTGCAAAAGCAAAAAAAACATAATGGTCTTGTTGTAGCTGCTGCCCTACGAGACCTAACACGGGGCTCCTAAGGAATGAAAACCAGACTGGGAAATCACCCCCTTAAATGGTTCCTCACTGGTTTTGACCGCACCGGTGCGGGTCACGGTTGGCTTTCAGTCATACTCGTGAAAGTCTGAGTGAGGCTAAGTCAACACAGAATTTGGCTTTGGGAATATTTGCAGTCCGCATATAAAAAGGAGATACGCCGAGGAGGTGACTGAAGGCGACCTCATGAGACGTTTTTCGTTATGTCGGGGGAGCATAATTTAGGAAAGAGGTGAACAAGTAGAACTGTGTCCTTGGTAGTCTTTGTGAAGTCTGAAATGTGTCCCCATGAATTTAGTATGTTAAATTTAATATATTGGGCACCATTCAGTTACGCTACAGGCGTATTTCTGTTCTACGTTGTGCTAAAATTAAGATGGTAATTTCTGTGCCTCTGTTAGGTTCTGTAAGGTTACTTCTGCAGAAAGCTTACAGAGCTGGATGAAAATAGTGACATAAATGAATATCCTCTTGGCTGTCACAAGAGTGACACTCTTGGAGTGGTGCGGAGGGGGTCCAGGACTGGGTCAAAATGAGAGGTATTTTTAAATTCATTAAGAAAGAGGTGCCAGGACCTCAGCTTTTACGCAAAGGTGAAGGCTTTGCCTCTCTGAGTCAATGGGTCTGTAGTTTCTGCCTAATTATCCCTGGGTCACCATCACACAAAGATCCAGTGAGGTCTGCTATTACAAGGTGAGGGAGCGGCTCGGGGAGCCGGGGGAGACCGTGGGTGCAGTTGTGTCCCATGAGGAAGAATGATAGAAGAAAGGAGTGTGTGTCGCTGGTCAGGGACGAGGGACAGCCGGGGGAGAAGCAAGGACGAGTCTGCTGGCACATAGGCGGCCAGATGCAGGAGCACGACTAAGGCAGGGACCAGTCCAGGATCTTGCTGTCGGTTGCTGATGGCCACGGCAACATGACCTTCTATTTAGTGTGACAAGAGCTGAACCAAGTTCCCCGATGCCCCGTGGGTGAGTTGCCATGACAAGCGTAGGACCCTGAACATCATAGCTATGAGGCTTCAGCCAACATGGGGTCAGTGCCAGAGCCCATGGCTTTGGGCATGGAAGGCAGGTAAGGCCTTTGGAGAAAAGGGAAAGAGAAAGTCAAATGGGTGTGTGCGTGTGTGCGTGCCTGCGGGACATTCGGGTCTTTAGAAGGATTAATAATAATCGTCATGAGTGCACAATATGTCCGAGGCGCTAAGATTTCTTTTTTAAGTGTACAATTCAAGTTCTAAGATTTTTACGTATAGTCACTCATTTAATTCTCACAACGACCCCATGAGAGAGGTACTATTATTATCTCCATTTAACAAGTCAGGAAACAGAAGCAAACAGAGTATAAGTAAGGGGCACAGCCAGTTGGTGGAGCCCAGGTCGGAGCACTCCAAAGTCCCGACCCCTCATTACCTCACTGGATGTGGTCTGCCCCAGAGATGTCCAGTCCCCAGTCCCTGGAATCTATGACTGTTACTGCACATGGCGAAAGGGTCTGTGCAGCCGTAATTAGGTTGGGGTCCTGAGAGGGGGAGATTATTCTGGATTGTCCGGGTGGACCCTAAATGCAATCACAAGCGTCCCTTACGAGAGGGAGGCACAAGGAGACTTGACCACGGGGGAGGCAGAAAGTGTCCTGACAGTGGAGACCAGGTGAAGTAATGTGAGGAAGGAGTCGGGAGCCAAGGAGTGCAGGCACCTTCCAGAAGGTACAAAGGCAAAGAAATGGACTCTCCCCTCGTGCCCCCCAGGAGGAGCCAACCTTGCCAATGTCTCGGTTCTAGCCCTGTCATACCCATTTTGGACTCTGGCCACTAGAATTGTAAGATAATACATTTGTGTTGTTTTAAGTCACTGCGTTTGTGGAAATTTGTTATAGCAGCCATAGGAAACTAATACACCATAGTCCTTAACTCTTTTCATAGAAACACATAGAGATGATGTCCTCTGGGGAGACATGGGTTTATACACATGCTTACATTTCGACCCCAACAGCTCCCACCAAATTAAGTAGAGTATGTGTGTGTGTGTGTGTGTGTGTGTGTGTGTGTGGGCAAGGCAAAATAAACATGTGTAAATCTGTGATTCAGTAATAGATAAATATAAAGTTCATAGATAAAAATAGATATAGAATAAAATTTGTTAAAGAAAATGTTAATATTATAAATCTAATACACTCTTTTAATCCTTATTACTCGGACTCCACAAAGAATATTAACTAGTAGGTAGTACCGAAGAATAAACCTTATTTGATTCATACCCAGTGTTAATGGAGGTAGGAAGGTACATTTCTCTTTTACGAACATAAGCGGGGTCACATCGTATGGTACACAGGTGTTGTGTGTTTGTTAGGACAGATCCCTGCGGGCAGCCCTGAGAGTTGAGAGCGAAGGTACCATGGGTCTCATTCACTGGGGGCACCAGATGAGTTAGCAGGGACCTCAGGAGTATTGGCATGGGTGCAGAAGGAAGGGGTCAATGGATGGAGAGTCATGTCCTGTCAGGGTTATTTTGACCTCAAAGGGGTGAAGACAGCACTCGGGAAAAGGCAGGAAGAACACTTAGTGTTGGGAGTGAGCCTCAAGAAGAAGTCTTAGTGGGCCACCTGGAGATCCTATTCTGGAAATCTCCGTGGTCATCTTATGTGAGATGTAGGTGGCTTCCCGACATCACGGGACAGGCGGATGCTTGGGTGATACAAATGTTAAGTGAATGCTCACACCTGCGTACTATTTTATTCACCATAAAAATCACCCTTAAGTGAAAAGAGAGATAACCTAAGGAAGCAGTCAAATGATATAACAGAAGGGTTTAAAAAATTTTTTTTCTAAATCCTTCTGCTAATTTTCATTGCTAGATAAACTTCCTGCTGAACCGATAGGCCATCTACAAAGTTGTCACTAGGCCTGGTGAGTTGGTAACCAAATACGAGTTGCTCACGTATGTAATTGAGTTTTCCATGTATAAACAAGTTCTGACGCTTCATTTCTGTCTTAGAAGGAGTTGTATGCAGTAAAGAGTCATAATTTGCTTTGTAGCAACATAAAAATCTTGTCAGGTAACCTTGGTATACTTGAATTAATCAAGAAAGTGCTCGTCTTTTTTTTTTTTTTTTTTTAACTTGAATTCAAGTTAGTTAACATACAGTGTAGTACTGGTTTCGGGGGTAGAATTTAGCGATGCATCATTTCCATATAACACCCAGTGCTCATCCCAACAAGAGTCCTCCTTAATGCCCATCCCCCATTTAGCCCACCCCCCCTCCCGCCCCTCCAGCAACCCTCAGTTTGTTCTCTGTATTTGAGAGTCTTTTACGCTCTGCCTTCCTCTCTGTTTTTATCTTATTTTCCCTTCCCTTCCCCTATGTTCATCTGTTTAGTTCTTAAATTGTGTGAGTCTTCGTTAAAGAGTGGTTTTTAAGTCTAGCCATGGTCACGTTAGCATTGAAAAGGCTGCATGGAATCAAGAAATGTGGAATATATTAGGGAAAATAAAAATGTTGGATTCCATCCACAATGGCAATCTCGTTCTAGAATAAACTTTCACGTTTACAGCTCTCTCATGATTTCCTGGTGCCTCTATAATTGCAGTGACTGTGGTCTGTCCTGTGATTTCTGTTATTTCTGTTACACTCGTATCTGGTTCCTCTAAGTGGTGGTGAAATCAGGAAAGCAAAAGATTGTCTGTCCGAAATTGTATGCCCCAAATCGCACAATGGGGTGTTTATTTCACAATAGATATTAAATAGTAATTCTATGCATTTTATTGGCAATTGTGTCTATAGGGAGAATTTTATTCTAACAGCATTGAAAGTCATCACTATTTCAAGGCTGCCTTGAACTGTGTTAAAATGGTATTTTTTTTTAAGTTTATTTATTCTGAGAGAGAGAGAGAGAGAGAGAGAGAGAGAGAGAGAAAGATTGGGAGGGGCAGAGAGAGAGGGAGAGAGAGAGAGAATCCCAAGCAGGCTCTGCCCTGTCAGCGCAGAGCCTGATGGCGGGGCTCGAACTCACGAGCCATGAGATCATGACCTGAGCCCAAACCAGGAGTCAGACGCTCAACCGACTGAACCACCCAGGCGCCCCTATAATATTTGCAATATAGGCTTTATTATCATCAGGGGATGACTGCTACTGAATAGTTTGTTACTCACAGTCCCCAAGAGGAGGGGACATGCCGGGCAATTGAGGGCCACGTGGTGACGCACCAGAGTCGGTCAGGAGGCAGAAAGAGCCCGGGAAAGCATGAGCAGGAGCCTTTCCTGTTGTCTCTCTGGGAAGGAACGGGCAGGGCAGGGTGTGCAGATTTCGGACTGGCAAGTTTGAATGATTTCGGCAGGCTGCATCCAGCTGTCTGGTACCTGTCTCTGGGGTAAATAGGGCCGCGGGGGCCGGGTGGGGGGAACAGAACCCCCTTCGACCCAGCAAGGAGGTAGTTGGGATGTGGGCTCTGGGCCGGTTGGTTTGCATGTGCAAGGCATGCTCTCAGAGGAGTCTTTACCTCTAGGAATCGGCTGACCCTGGAGAGGCGCAGTCTCTCCAGGGTCAGCAAGGCCCCCGATGTCAAAGCGTCAGAATAAAAAGACTCGCTTAATACGTTTGGAGGAACCACTGCCAGAAGTACAGAACCGTAAGAACGTGAACGGCGGACACGTTTTGTGCTTGGCCTGTGCCACAGGCTTTGCGTGTTCGAACTCAGAGCCTTCAGACCCGCTGCTGTTTTAGCTAGGTCAGTCACGGGCCTGAGAACGTTCATTCTGCCGGTCAATTTCTGAATTAGGATCACCAACGAATCTGGCTCCCCAGAACCACAAAAGGGCCTGGTACTTTTTTAAGGGAGGTGGCGTGGGGCACTTAAAAGAACATAGCAGTGCTAGAGAGAGTGAGCTTGGTGAGAAGGTGGGTGCAGAATGGTTTATAGATTCTTCTCGTCGGAGGGAATAATGAAAGATTGTGCACTGAATGAATAAAAAGTACCAGCACACAACGTTTCATCGAGCTGAAAGACATATGTACTCTGTTTTCGTTGAAAATTTTTTTAGGGGCGCCTGGGTGGCTCAGTCGGTTAAGCGTCTGACTTCGGCTCAGGTCATGATCTCATGATTCATGGGTTTGAGCCCTGCGTCGGGCTCTGTGCTGACAGCTCGGAGCCTGGAGCCTGCTTCAGATTCTGTGTCTCCTTCTCTCTCTGCCCCTCTGCTGCTCACGCTTAGTCTCACTCTGTTTCTCAAAAATAAATAAATGTAAAAAAAATTTAAAAAAAATAAAAATTTTTAAAATGTTTCTTTATTTTTGAGAGAGGGAGAGAGAGAAAGACAGAATGCTAGTGGGGGAGGGGCTGAGAGACGGGAGACACAGAATCCCAAGCAGGCTCCCGGCTCTGAGCTGTCAGCACAGAGCCCGAGGCGGGGCTCGAACGCACAAGCCGTGACACCGTGACCTGAGCCGAAGTCAGACACTCAACCGACTGAGCCCCCCAGGTGCCCCAAGAAATATACACTCTTAAAACTTATTTATTTAGTTTGACACAGAGAGAGAGAGAGCACAGGAGCAGAGGAGAGACAAAAAGGGAGGGAGAGAGAGAGAGAATCCCAAGCAGGCTCCACGCTGTCAACACAGAGCCCAACACAGGGTTCAAACTCGCAAACTGTGAGATCATGACCTGAGCCGAAACTTCACTGACTGAGCCACCCAGGCGCCCCTACTCTTAATGATCCTCTATACTGGTATTTGTTCAACATGGCTCACATTAATTGCTTCACGTTGAAATGTACTTTTTTTTTTTTAAACATTTATTTATTTTTGAGACAGAGAGAGACAGAGCATGAACGGGGGAGGGGCAGAGAGAGAGGCAGACACAGAATTGGAAGCAGGCTCCAGGCTCTGAGCCATCAGCCCAGAGCCCCACGCAGGGCTCGAACTCACAGACTGTGAGATCGTGACCTGGGCTGAAGTTGGACGCTTAACCGACTGAGCCACCCAGGTGCCCTGAAATGTACTTTTTAAAGAAAGATGGAATTAAGGCTTGGCTTCAACAAGTGGGTGGGCTATGCCAGCATCCCCACCCAACGAGCAGGCCGGGCGCAGAAAGAGACAGGCCAGAGAGCAAGCATGAATGACGTTAAGGGAGGTGGGTAAGGAGCTACCCCCCAGAGAGAATAGGGCTGGTAGTCCCAAACCATTCTCCAAGTATGACAGCCACTTACACGTCAGGGAGGATATCCAGTGAAGGGTCAAAGAAGGGACCACATGGAGGCAGTGTGATTGGGGGGAAGACTGGGTTCAAGTCAGGCCAGCCGGCGTTCTGTCATCATCTGCAACAGGAGAGAATGAGGCTGGCTTGAAAGAAACCCTGTCATTCTGGTAATTTGCCACCGACTGCCAATGTTAGATTATTCTTATCTGGGAAGCTTCCAGAAACCATGCCTGATTGGAGCTCTCCAAGCCCGAACAGCCCCAGACGATGCCAGGGACTCAAGATTCCATCTCGTTCTGGAAGCCTAGACTGTGTGTTGAAGTAATCCGAAAGGTCAACACTGAAGCCAAGAATCCTCAGGCTTCCTTTAGAGTAACATGCGGCGAAGATTCATCCAGTTGATTCAATTTCATTGGAACAATCTTGGCCTGAACTGGGAAAAGGTGTCGTGCACCCGCAATATACACCGTCACCTTTTTAACGAGTGCAAATTCCTTGAGCCTTGGCGGCATCTGTATGAAATCAGTAGGGTGCGACTGCCACCTTGTGATCAGAGACAGAAGTGTTTTTATGCTGGGAGTTGATTATGTCATGCCTCATTTAAACATGGATTAGCTTCCCTTTGGTGTCTCCTCTTTGTGCCCCTCCCTGCTCGCACTCTCTCTGTCTCTCTCAAAAATAAATAAACATTAAAAAAAAATAAAATCATGCTAAATATTTTGTAAATCTTATCCAGAGAGAGCATTCCCAACCATTAGAAATTCAAGTAAGCAAAATATTACTGGCAGGAAAAACTTCACATTGATTCTAAACGAACATGAACCATTTTTTATGCTTCCGAAACCAGTTCCGCGCCCCCCCCCCCCCAACCACCCACAATAGGAAGATCATGGATTTAAATGCTATTTACCTCCTGTGCGATTTTCATTCATTTCTTTCTTGTCAGTTGCCCCTGTAATTTGTCTGCTCCTTTAATTTTTTTTTAATGTTTATTTATTTGAGAGAGAGAAGGGGACAGAGGACTTGAAGTGGGCTCCATGCTAACAGCAGAGAGCCTGGTGCGGGGCTTGAACTCATGAACCGTGAGATCAGGACCTGAGCCGAAGTTGGATGCTTAACCGACTAAGCCACCCAGGGGCTCCTAATTTGTCAGCTTCTTGAAGGCTGTCCGTGGGTGTCTTCATGAAAGTCTGTTGTCCTTATAACAGTCCTTCCTGGTCTATTATTAGCTCTGATTTGAGCCCTGTCCTCACCCTCTGTCCTTCATCTCCAGCACCCATAACTTTTCATGCTGTTATCTAATTTTGAGCAGGAACATTCTTTGCCAAGCATGGAAGGGGTGTGCCTTTGGAGGAGGCAAATCCAGCTCTTTTTGTTTTTATTGGTTAGAAAGAAGAATCTAGGTCTCAGCAATAACTGAGATAAGTAAAGAATACACCAGGGACCTAAAATATACAAGCTACCTGGCATTTAAAACAAAGAGCTGCCTAATCCCAGGAGGGCATCTGAACTGTTAGTTTGAATGGCATCCTAAGCAGCTACCTACTAGCCCTCGTCTTCTGGGGAGAAACATTAGGGACTCAGTCCAGAAATTACATCCTGAGACTCATATTAAAATGACTACCGTCTGTTTTCGCGTGACTCGTCGGCACTTGTGTGGGAGCAAGACTGGGACGATGGTATTTGGATACCACCTTCATTAGCGCTTCCTGGGGATGTGGTATCCATGTTGCCGTCTGTCCAGCATATCCCTCCCTCAGAGCAAGGTTGATTTCTTGGGGATAGTTACTTATTTCTGGGTTAGTGCCGGGATAGCACGTCTAAGGCTCTCCCTGAAATCATACCCTCTTATTCCATATAACTACAGCCCTGAAACCTTCAGCTCTGAAAAAATGCTAGCGATTGAGTGGCCAAAAGGGAAGAATCCTTGCATCATTAAAAGCTTCCATGACCACCTTGACCTCTGAGCCTTCCCAATGACGTTTCAACTTCCCTGAAGCCCAGGGCTGAGTTCCAGCTGGTTAGGTGATGGACAACTGTCTCCACCACTGTCCAAGGAGGCTGCGAATGCCCTAAGATTTAGGTGTCCCTCAGGGGTTCTACCCAACTTTCGCCTGATGCTCAGCACATGTTCACTTGTTGCCTGACAACTTTTCATGGGGTTCTTATTCTCCCGACGAAATTGGAAGATCTTTCAGAAGCAGGGGATCGTCAACTGTCTGTAGCTTGCAGGGAAGCCCTGGACATTTCTATGGCTGCGGCATGTGTGTGCGTGTGATTGACAATCAGATAGATGATGGCGAGTAAGAGGAGAAGGAGGAGAAGTCAGCGGGAGATAGATATCAATAGAACCAACGGAATCTGAAGAGTGACACAAAGATCCAAGGTTCGAGAGCCCTGCACTCAAGCAGGACATGGAACCTACCATAATCCTGGGCTAATGGTGCCGTCGTTTGTGTCTTGTTGTTTGATGTTTGGAGTCTTGGGATATCTATCCGGAGGCAACAAAAAGTGAGGCAAGATTGTTCAGAGGCTACGAAAAAAGCCAAGGAAACTGTTCAGTGGAGGGCGGCGGCGAAGTTTCTTTTCACCTCCCTCTCTCACCCTGACTGCCACCCTCAAGGGCTCCCGCAGCCTGTGGAACCACAGACGGCGTCTCCTCCAGGCAGAACTAGGACAGAGGCTGCTCTCAGGCAGATTTGGCTCTTGCTAGTGGTCAAGTTCCATTTGAGCCCTTTTACTAGAACCTCCCAAGAATCACAGCAGGGGGAGGGGGAGGGGAGGGGGCCAGAGGCATCTTAAACTGCTGATATCAGGAAGTCCCAGGGGCCAGGAACAAAGTGCAGATGCCTGGGGCACCTGCCTCAAAGCGGTCAGTAGCAGTTGCAGTGGGAGTGGCAATGGGGTCAACCCTGTTCCAGGGGGTGGGGGACAACCAGGACCCAGCTCCTGGGTGCCTGCTGCCATTGGTGCTGCTTCTTGTCTGTTCTTCCTCCCGGAGCTTCAACCCCAGATGGATAGGTCTGCTCCGTCATCCGCTGAGAAGGATGAAAATGGCCAAGGGTTCCAGCAAGAGCTTGACCATTTGAGCAATGGCAGCGGGGCAAGACCAGTGGCGGGTAAAAGGCAACGAGCAGGGCAGGGAGCGAGAGGGGGCGACAGGTGAGAGAGGACGTATGCCTGAGGCCTCCGGGAAGGTGCCACGGAGATCCAGGAGGAATAAAAGCATGGATGGAGAAAGGAACCAGAGGGGTCTGCGCGGCTCCTCCAGGTCAGGTTCCTGAGCTCAGCAATCTGCATTTTTATCACGCTGATTTATTTTTGCTTTTGATTACGAAATATTTCAAGTACGCAGAAGGGTACAGCAAATGACACTGTGGCTACGCGTGTAAGCGCGTCTAGCTAGAGCAGGTGTCAACATGTTGTCGCCTTTCTTCCCATCCCTTCCGAGGTCTTTCTCAGCATCGGGACCTTCAATACTTGAAGGGATTGGTTGGAGACCTGTGGCAGAAGGCCAGCTAGCACACTTTTGAAACCAAATAAGCAAGCAAGTCAAAACAAACATTTGGCTTCCAAGAAGGCCGACTGTGATGTGATTCTTGTTTTTATTTCTTTTAATGTGTGTGTGTGTGTGTTTTAATTTTAATTTATTTAAGGAATCTCTACTCCCAACATGGGGCTTGAACTCGTGACCTCGCTGAGATCAAGAGTCGCGTGGTCTTCCGACTGAGCCAGCCAGGTGCCCCGGATTCTTGCTTTTAGTATCTGCTCACATACTGTGTTAGGTCTTATTTTCAAAAATATTTTAATGATTTTTTTTATTATAGGGAATTTCACTCCTTTATCCCCCTCTTTACACGACTGTTTCTGTTTCCTCGTGCTCTCGTGCATTTTCCTCCCTTTTATGAAGTTGCAATCATAGTTTTTTATGTAATTCTGAGTTCTATTTCCCCTGTGTCATGGCCACAAAATATTATTTCATAAACTTCCGTTTTACTCCACGGTTAGCATCCACGGTAAATAGTAATGCTTGCTGGCCATTCCGTTGAGCTTATGTGCCCAAATTTCCTTTGGGGGAAATATCATTTCCATTGGCTTTCAGTTCACTCCTCTTTCAACTCCACATTATGATCATGAAGATCTATTAGATACATAGAATCGAGCCGATCATGCTCCTAATTTCATGGCACGTAATCACCATCATTCTCTGCTGAAGTCCCCCTCTTTTATTATTTTGTTTTATTTTGTTTTGTTTTATTTTATTTTATTTTATTTTATTTTATTATTTTATTTTCCTGTCTTTTCACTCCTGGTCGCCAGTCTCATTCTTTTCCTTGCCTCTGGTAGATTCACTATATGCTTTCCTAAATGACTTTCAGTAAGTTTCTTTATATGTGTGTCCATGACAAACGTATAGTATTGCTTTCTGTTTTAGAAAATGTATTTAATAGGTATCGTGCCCCAAATCAATTCTGTTTCTTACTTTTTTTTCCAGCCAGCCCATAGTTTTGAGATCAGTCCATGTTGCCGTATGTACAGCCGACTCCCTCCTTCCCCTGTGCTTTGTTCTGCTATCTGCTGTATGTGTGGGGTGCGTTTTCCTTAACTTTACTTTCACATTTTTTTAACGTTCACTCATTTTTGAGGGACAGAGAGAGACAGAGCGTGAGTGGGGGAAGGGCAGAGAGAGAGGGAGACACAGAATCCGAAGTAGACTACAGGCTCTGAGCCATCAGCACAGAGCCTGATGCGGGGCTCAAACCTACAAACAGTGAGATCATGACCTGAGCTGAAGTCGAACGCTTAACTGAATGAGCCACCCAGGGGCCCCTTTTCTTTCACAGTTTTTGATGGACAAAGTCATGGTTTCTAACTTCTGGAACCCCCAACGCTGTACTCAACACACTACTATATGGTCTCTTGGGCATCTGAGAGAGAATATTTGGAGGATATAGACTCAGGAGTAGAAAAACTGCGTCTGAGGGTAATGGTGTGCTCAGTTTTACAAAATCCTGCCAAATTGCTCTCCAAATGAGCACACATGGTTCCATGAGCAATGCATGAGAGTTCGTGTTTTTCTACATCCTCACCAACAAATGATTTTATCAAAGTTCTGAAACTTTTGACAATCCGATGGGTTAAAATAGTATTTCAGGGTTGTTTACCTTTGCCTTTCTCTGATGCTAGTGAGGGGTCAGTTTTCTGTGAATTGCATAGAATTCAAGTCCATTTTCCTACTGGGTGTCCTATCTTTTTTATCCTCTCAATTGTAGGAGCTCCACTGACATGCTAAAAGTGCGAAACTTGCCTGATCCTTTTCTAGTCACATTAAAAATGAACTGTGAACAATTTACCTATGTCCGGCAAAACTGACCCATAAGGTCAAGTATTTGTTGCCGTAACATCACCTGTCAATGTCAAAGCCGGGAGAAGAGAAAAGGTCACAAGAGGGGAGGCTCTCGGAGCTGCAAACACTTGGGCTTTTATTTGCAAGTGAGAAAAACTGAACTCATATTTAAGCATAAAGGAGAATTGTATTGACTCACAAAAATTCAGGGCCGTCAGACTTCAGGCAATGGTGGGATAGAGGGGTTTAAACACATCATGTTTTCATCTCTGGGTTCTGCCTTCTGCATTGATTGACCTTACTCCTGGACAGACTTCCTGGCTTGTAGCAAATGGCCCTGGGGGCCCTTCAGGCTGGTGCTTGTGTTCTCTGCAGCAAGGGGAGTGTTTTGATCCCATTAAGGGCTGAGGGGGAGTTTGTACTCAAACAAGATTACTGAGACCCTAATCAGCAAAACAAAATCAAAATGTGACTGTAGTAAAATTCATAACTCTAATAAGTTATAAATTCTTTTCTAGTCACATTAGTGACTGTAGTAAGTTACAAATTCTATATTCTATGAAGCCCAATTCTTCTTTATGCTTTACAAATTAAATTACAAGTCTTATCATCTATTTATAAACCTAGCAAATTTCAGCAGTCACTTTTAAGAGTGCTTGTATAAGCTAATAAAATTCCCTTAAACATTTAAACTGCGTTAATAAATTTAATATATTTAATTTCCTTTGAAGTCCTTCAAATGTCTGATTAACAAACAAACCTTCCCAAGTTCTTAGATACTATTCTGATAAATCACGTACATTAAAACGGTACATTTGGGGAATCATAAATTCTCCTAAGTGTTCTTACACTGTTCACAACAGGAGTCAACTTCTCTTGTTCCTTTCATCCTAAAAACACAAGTCTAAATCAATTACCCAAATGCCTTTTTACTTTGGAATGACTAGATTCATCTGTTCAGTACTCAGATTCTCTTATGCATTACCAATGCTTCAAATATCCAATGAGTACAGATTGCTTTTTTTTCCATATTTAATGAGGTTGTATATAACCTGAAGTCTTGGTCAGGGCGTAAGATGGCGTAGCATGCTGGAGGTATGTTTCTCACCATCCAGACAGACAAACAGAGCCCTCTTTGATGACCGTTAAACCAAGAGAGACTTCCAATCCATGTGTGCCAATGGGATGGCCTTAGAGCCCTCTTCAAATTATACATTATTTAATTCTGAAATGAGATTAGAGATACAAACCCCTACCCAGATGCTTTCAACATTTGATTGGGTTCAGTGAACTATTAACTTTGATTCTGTTCTGAATTCTTTACATATCCTTCTGATTTAGCAGGACCAAAACTCTAACAATTTTTCGTAAATACATCCCATTGGATTCTGCACACCTCTAGAGTTTCGGTCAGGCTCTGTAGTCACAAATCTAAGGTCATACTAATGACATTCCACAGAAGAAAAAGCCTCTTTCCAAGTGGAACTTACAATTGTAGGTGAGAGCACTTGCTTGGTTCCGTTTGAGTCACGTGCCCACAGAAATAATTTCTGTACCGTAGGTTATGAGATATTTGGAATAGCCTATCTTGAGAAAGAGACTTTCTTTTCCTTATGTTCACATTAGGAGAAAAACGTATATTTAATACACACATTCATAATTAACTGAACATAACTATATACAAATGTGTCTATGTGTATCTTGTAGGGAGTTTTATGGTAGATAAAATCATGATACAAAAATATCTACGTGTTCTTTTTTTTTAAAGGACAGATGTTGAATTTTTTCTCAGATTGTGAATTTTCACAATTGCCTTTCAGAAATCATAAAGATGATCATACTATTTTTCCATGATTTATTAAAGCGCTAAGTTAGATTTCAAAATGGTAAATTATATTAGATTCTCTAATATTGAAACTTTCATCACTAATATGAATCCCACCTAAAATCACGTGTTATTGCTTTCAAGTCCTGACAGAATCTTCTGGCTACTATTTTCTTCTATTAGATTGATAATTATAATTGAGATTCCCCTATAATTGTCTTTTCCATGCATTTTCTTTGTCAGGTTTGGGTATTATTTGTTAACTCTGATTTTCAAAAAAAAAGACAAAGAAAAAAAGGAAGATTTTCTCCTTACTCTATGCTCTGGAACAATTTAAACTAAATTGGGACCATCTGTTCCTTAAAATGTTGATAGAATTATTTCCCTTTCATTCTCTCACTGTCTTTTCTTCCATGATAATTGGCTTAGAAGCTCTGTGCTGTCTACACTGTCTTTTGGTAATTCTCACTTTCTGATAAAGTCATTAGTTACATACAGATTCTCAAAATTATTGGCTCAGATTTGAGCAGAGTGTTCCGTAATTTGTCAAATATCTTTGAGCCAGATCATTTTTGCATCTTCGTTATGCCTATGTAATTCCTACCCCTTTCACTGATTCGATCAGACCAGGGTTGATCAGCCTTGGCACCACTGATGTTTTGGGCCAAACAGGCCTCTGTCGTGGGGCCTGTCCTGGTGTTGTAGTAGAGGCCGAGGCAAGCATAAGGTCCTCCTCCTTCTCCTCCAGCTTTACTCCTTCCTATCCTGGCATTGGAGTCTGTTTTGCAACAGCCCTACCTCTACCCGCCAGATACCAGTAACACCAGCTGTTACCCTGTTGCGACAACCAAAAATATCTCCAGACATTGTCAAATGTCCCCTAGGGAAGGGGACGGGCAAAATCACCCACGTTGAGAACTCCCGGTTTAGACAATCGTTTTTCTAAATTTTTAAAATTTCATTTTGTATTTAAAGAAACAACCATTGGATCCCTTAAACTTACAAGTAGGGAAACATGATGACTTCGGATGATGCCTGAATCATCACTGCTTATGTGACACAAATTTTTGAGTGGGTAAAGGTTGCCTCTGGGGTGACCCGCCTGCTTTGCGGGGTGCCTTGGAGTTGGTGATCTGCCTGTCAGTCTTTAACCCTGAAAGAGTAGACTGGTATGAAGGTAATAAACGAGGTGGAAAAGGGAAAAAAAAAAAAAAAGCCCTTGGATTCATTCTTTTGGTTCTATCAGTCTTTAGTCTCCTGATGTATTAATTTCTACTTTTATCTTTATTATTTTTGTTGGGCTTTCTTTGGATCTTTTTTTTTTCTCCTAAATACCTGGATTGGCTGCTTCATTTATTTATTACCATTCTTACCTGTTTCACTCCATGGAGTGAAGTGGGTTGCCAGGGGGTGTCTGTATCCCCAGCTCAGCCATGCACAGGGATCTTCCTGTTCCACACTAATGGTCACTGGCTCATTCATGGATGTTTCATCGCCAGGTAGAAATCTGTGTTTTGCCAGCTCTTCCCAAAGTTCCCAGTTCTCTCCATGATTTGCATTTTTAGTGTTCTCGATTTTCCTTGAGGACTGAGTTGCCATTATTATTTATTTTCCTGTGTGCATTTGGTTCATTACAGAGTGGAAAAAAGGGCAGACTTGCCTTTGATCCACCATATAATCCAAATCCAATGTACTAATTATGTAGGGTTTGATTTGGGCAAACTATATTGTGGGCTGCTGATTTCAACAATTACACGCAATTCGGAGGAACGGTTACTTGTCACGTCACTTGCTTAGACCAGTCCTCAGAACCATGAAACAAAGCTTTATTTTGACGCACTAAATTGCCCTACCCCTCTGCCATTAGAAATGGCAACAGACAAATCCCAGTTTGATGCATTAATGATTTAAAATAATGCTTTTCTCTCCACAGAGGCATTTCGTGAGTGATGAGTTCTATATACCTGGTGGCTCAGTGTTTCTCATGATTGGAGGTGAAAATGCCACCAGCAAAACGTGGATGTCAAGGAGCATTACCTGGATGGAAAACAGTGAGAGATGAGA
Organism: Acinonyx jubatus; assembly: GCF_027475565.1. Lineage (NCBI taxonomy): Eukaryota > Metazoa > Chordata > Mammalia > Carnivora > Felidae > Acinonyx > Acinonyx jubatus. The sequence continues at coordinate 204,289,607 of NC_069381.1, read as the reverse complement.
GCCCTCTGCTTCCCTGTGGAAGCAAAGACTTTATGGACAAAGCCAGCCAACCTCACACACTTAACAAGTTGTTCGTATGCTTTTGTAAACAGGACAATACTCTTCGTGTCTTTCAACTACAATATCACGTTCAGAATTTAAACTTGCAACGATAGATACGCTGTCAGTCTCAAAATTCTCTCCCGTTAGGCTGGGAAGACTTGAAATTAATGAAATTTAAACTCTGAAAACGACCCGCCACTCGGAGGCAGTAGCGACCATTTTATTAAAAACAGTTTGTCACTGTTAAGTGAAATGTCAAATTTTAGCTTTCGGTGGCAACACGGGGACAGAGTAAAAAGATCTAGTTGTTTTTCAGGATCTTATTCTTCCCACTTAGTCTTGTTGTGTTTCGTGCAGTGGAAACATGATTTTTTTTTTTTACCTACTTATAATTACTACATATACAATCAGACCAAATGAATTATAAGGTGCTCTAAAAGTTTGAAAGACACCAAATATTTGGGGCCAAGAGTTTGACTCTCTTTTTATTTTTTTAATGTTTTATTTTTATTTTTGACAGAGACAGAGACAGAGTCAGAGCATGAGCGGGGGAGGGTCAGAGAGAGAGGGAGACCCAGAATCGGAAGCAGGCTCCAGGCTCCGAGCTGTCAGCACAGAGCCGGATGCGGGGCTCGAACTCACCGACTGTGAGAGCATGACCTGAGCCGAAGTCGGACGCTCAACCGACTGAGCCACCCAGGCGCCCCTTGACTCTCTTTTTAAAGGGAACATGCATTTCCTTTTTACAGCCCTGAGCGTGCCATTAATGTCAGTGAAATGATATCTTTATTATATGAGCCATAATTCTTGGTACCGTTTAACAGTGGAAAACTATTAATAACTTCAGGTTAATAGCATAGGTCTCTTCCTACCTTCAAAAAAAGTGATTTTGGAATTCGAAGTCGCTGACTCTTTTATGATGTGGTGACAGTCCAGTATTTTCGCGGGCTCTGCATTTCTTCCTTAGAAACTGTGATTTGGGTGTGGGTGTTGTCAGAATTTTGTTATTCCATAAAAGGCTTCAAGGCTAGGTTTTCTGTATTGTCCTGCGACATTTTGTTTTTCAAAAATGGAAGTACTTGACCAAATTCACAGCTTGTAATGATGAAGTCAGGAACAGTGGTTGACTAATATTCCCCATGTAATTAATCTGTAACCCATCAAAGGGATCCAATCACAACCCATTGGCGGTGTGGAGTTGCCTGTTCCCGGGACAAAACTCATTAGCCTTAAGTGTTTACAGTACCCCACCTTCCCCTATTTGCTCCAGAAAATCCTTTATTAGCCGGGTCCCTTCCCCACCTCCCGCGCCTGCTCTACCTTCTAATCATGAAGGACGAGAACACCCTGATGGCTGGGAGGGAGATTAGATTTAACCACACAAGGAAAAAATTCTGGCAAGAGTGAAACAATGATGCTTGAGTTGGTGTTAAGAGAGTAAGAGTTTGGTGTTTGAGAGTTTCCTCAACAGAATTAGGAAGGGACAGAAGCTTCCTCAACAGAAGCAGAAGGGACTGAGGCGGGTTATGACCTCTAACCCTTTTGATGTGCTTTGAGGTGCACCTGCTAAGAATAAAGTTCCCTTTTCATTACTATTGGTTGTTGGGTTGTGCTTCTTTATTTTTGTTTATTTATTTTGTAAAAGTTTATTTATTTATTTTGAGAGAGAGAGAAAGAGAGAGAGAGTGAACGAGCACAAGCAGGGGGAGGGGTGGTGCAGAGACAGAGGGAGATAGAGAGTCCCAAGCAGGCTCCCTGCTGTCAGAGCAGAGACCGACATAAACCCTCATAAACCCTGAGATCATGACCTGAACTGAAGTCAAGAGTTGGAAGTTTAACTGACTGAACCACCCAGGTGCCCCTGGACTGTGCTTCTTTAAACGTGACTTCATAGAGTGGACCCTAAGCAACATGAAACCCCTCCTCATCATTTATTCAGGGTATCTCCTTATCTAGAATGCCAAGTTTAAGTTGATAGCGATTAAGAGATCACTATTCTATTAACTTTGAAACAATAATTTTTAAAATAAATATTTAAAAAGCAAATTTTTCATCATGCATTACTTCATCCTGGACTTCTATTTGTCATGCTGTTATGGTATATGATTATCATGTAATATAATAAGGACTGTATTAATACTTGTATAACATATGTGAGTCATATAAGCCTCTGTTTTAAGTTTATTTATTTATTTTGAGAGCGTGTGCATGCACACACATGAGCGGGGGAGGGACAGAGAGAGAGGGAGAGAGAATCCCAAGCAGGCTCCGTGCTGTCAGCACAGAGCCCGATGTGCGACTCAATCTAACAAACCAGGAGATCATGACCTGGGCTGAAATCAAGAGTCAGACGCTTAACCTACTGAGCCACCCAGGTGCCCCAAACCTCTGTTTTTTAGTGGCATTTTTTGATAACTTTTTTTTTCTAGTTTTGAAACTGGCATTTTGGGGGAAAGTATAGAAGATTACAGAGAAAGACATGTTATTCATAGTCTGACCTATTAAATTGTTGCTAAAATCTTGGCTTTCAAAACAAAATGTATCTAAGGTTTTATATCTTATTTTTTTTTCTTCTGTAATAACATTGCTATGGCTGGGAAAGGTAGTTTTAATTCTATAAGCCTAGCTGATTTTTTTTTGTAAGAGAAAGAAATGGAGAATGGATATTTGGGGACAGCCAGCGTTCTCTGTCACAGGTTTCTAGTAGTGAAATATTGGGTCAAAAGTTCCTTTGCCTTCGGAAGATCCTGATATAGGTCCCAGAGTGTTCCCCAGAAATGTTCTCCTACTTTATTCTGTCCAGTAGTCACTGGAGTGCCTGCTTTATCTAGCTTTTGGTAACATTTAGTATTATCATCGACACAGGTATTTGACAGTTTGATAGGTGAAGAAAATAAACCATTACCAAATTTGCACTTTTCTGATTAGTAGGACTAAATTTCTTTTTCATGTGTTCATTGGCCATGTGTATTTCTTCTATGTGAAGTGTTGTTTTTAAATGTCTTTAGCCCCTATTTGATGTTTACACTCAGCCACATGGGGCATTATTCTACTTGAAATTAGTATCTCCAGCAAGGAGATAGGGGTTAAATTTTTGTTGTTGTTGTTCTTTGGTGTTGAAGATTAAAAACAACCTTAATACACACAATAGACTTCCTTAGCCTTACCGAAAACCCTACTGAAAAACAACAGAACGGTAAAGTGTTACTTGCTCCCTTATAACTTAGGAAATTCAAGCCCATATTGGCTTTCTCTGGATGCAGCAGGCAACCCAAAAAGACTAGAAAATATCCTCCATGTGATTAACCATGGATCCTCTAAAGTCTCAGAAAAGTAGCGAAGCAATGCCAGCTTATCTCTTTCCACTAAGGGCTACGTTTGGAGTCCTGCCGATAGCTTATTGCGAGGGGCGCCCAGTGCCTGAGGGAAGGCCATCTTGCGATGGAGGGGAGTCTGGAGCTCCCATCAGGTGCGCCCAGGTTGGGAAGGACAAATGCAAATGAGACTTGAGAAATAGAAACTCCTCCTCCTCCTGCTGCCTGCCTTTGTGTGTAACTATTCACCAGAATGTCCTTCTGCCCATTCTCATTCAAGTGTTTCAAGTGGAATGGGGGTAAAAATCTCACTGTGTTTTCAACATTTGCATTTTGGCCTCCTGGTCAAGCAGGTTTAAGTGCCATGTTATTTTGCCCTAACGGGTTGTCATAAGGAAGTGTGATTGCGTTTTAATTATAGAGACCTACGTACTTATAGCCTCCTCTATCTCCGCAGCAGCCAAGCCCTGCCAACTTCCAAAACATCATGGCAGACAAATGGCATTTGCCAACAATACATGGGTGTCATTTGGTGGTTCTCAGGCAGGGTTCCCTGCAGTGTGGTTGAGAATAAATACCCCAATCTGTTTGCTGCAGCTGTGGGCAACAGTGGAATGATCCAAGCAAAAGCTGACCTTTCTGATGAGTACACATTTGACAGAGAAAGATATTTCTGTAAGTGGGTGAACCACTTCCTACGTCAGTTGATCACTCACAGGGCCATCCAATTTGAGCTGTGTCTACCCCAACCCCACCGTTGGCTACAACTTCGCGAGAGACACCCAGGCTACAACCAGCTGATAGTTATTTTATCCATTTCTAAAGGCAGCTGACCGGCTTGGCTTTAAATGGGTGACCTCAATTGTGACGTGAATAGTGAAGTAAATCATCATCTAGAATTTCCGAAGAAGTCAAAGTAAAGCTCTTATTTTTGATGGGTAGAATTTTCAAATTTCCGAGTTGCCTTTTAATTCTTCTCTTTTCAATAACCTGCAAGAGTTAACTATTTCATGGTAAATTATATATAATTACCGTCTTGGGATTTGGGGCACCCATTATTCACATGAAACTGAGAAAGGCATTAAACTTCTTCTAATCAGATAAATACTTCGGAAGCAAATAATCTCAGATTGCACGTTAGGTGGGACTTATTATGATATTTAAATGTTAAATATTCAATGGTGAACAAGTATTGAATTTCTAGCTTCCCTAGCCTTACTACATGCTTATTCTCCTCTAAGCCTATAATGCCCCCAAATTGCATTTCTAGTCTCCTGCCTCTTTTAGACAGCAGGGCTGTGTCCCAGCTGATTAATAGATCAAGACTTGCAGAATATGGCTATACTTCTCTGCTCTAATATTGACTTTTTGTTCCATCCTGACAAAAGTCATTTGATTTTTCAGTTTCTAGATCTCTATAGAAGAAGGAGGTCACAGAGCACTTACAAGAATTGCTTTGTTCTGGTGTTCTGGTGCTTGAATTATCAAAATTAAATCATAGTAAATGACCTTGAGTCATTTTTTTTTCTATATCCTAGAATACCTTGAAGCCACTCAAAATTCTCTGGCTGCACATTATAGGAACCCCAAGAAACGGTGACACAGGCTTCCGAGGTTATGGTGGAGATGCCAGAAAGCCCGGAGCACGATGGTAAACTGATTAAAGTTTTCAAGTAAGTGAAGGTTTGTGCATGAGACTACAGAGTTTCAGTCCTGAAAGCTTGACATGAACTTGAATTTTCCAGTATCACCAACATTTCTCTTAGCTAAGGCCTATTGCTTTGAGGCAACTTACTGAGGTATTGCACTACTAAACAATTTGGAGAATTTATCACCATCATGTAAGGTCCTAGCCTTAACAGATACTTTTCATCTGGGTGGGGATGAAGATTGGAGAGAGAGATGTTGGATTCCACAGCAGAAAGCTCCAAGTGGGCAGGTGAGAGAAGGTACAAAGGACGGGCACCTGTAAGTCCCTTAGAGAAGGAGCAAGGACCATGAGGGAAGGGGACACCCCTGGTCACCAGCCACACAGTATTTCTCTTGTATTAAACGTGAGGACTTTGGGCTGTTGAAACCACAACTGGTTCTAGGAGTCTCTCAGGGGCTGAGCACAAGTGTCTTTTCCACGGGAGATGGTGTCTCCTGTAACACAGGAAAGTCTTGCATATGATTGCTGGCTTTGAGTGTGGCTTTAAATGAGAGTAAAAGAGGTTCTCCTCAGAAAATAGAATTCTATTGAAGAGAAGAATGTGGGAGAAGAAAATCAGATCGAATCACAGGATAGAAAGTAGCGATTCTCAATGCGTCCTTGAAGGGTGATCACATGTCTGTCTTGTGAGGTACTCTTCAAAGGCTACACATAGTTGTACACTTTCATGGGTTGCAGGATTAAGAAAAAAGGGGGACGCAGTTTCTTATTTCAGATGCTAAGGAAAGGCAAGAAGCACTTCGGAAACTGTCTGGGGACCTATTTTGGAAAATGAGAATTTTGCTAGCTAGGGAAGGGCCTGAGACATAGAAACCTCGTGTTCAGACCTTATCAACTATTACTCACAGTTTTGTCCCTCCCTTGGTTTCCCAAGGGTTAATTTTCATAACCAGATCCACTCTGTGGAGGGTGAGGAATTCGAGTCAGGGGAGGTCATTTCCTCAAATATTGCTTTCTAGGTGGCAAAGGTCACCTGACAGTTAACCAAGGGCCAAATCGAAGGTTCTGGAACTTAGCAGAACAAACAGTGGGAGGTGGATGGATATATTTTGGGGGAGGCTCATGACATAACCTGGCTTCTGTGATCAGCTCGCTTTGATGGTATAAGTTAGAGGTCACTGAAAAACTCACAAAATTTAGGGAAGAAAGTCTACATCGAGGGAAGGGGGACCCCAGTGCACTAGATCATTCTCAAGGCACTTCACAGCTGTTCTAAACCAATCGCTGCAGCATTTAACATGGCAGAATTGTGATGGATAGCATTCTCTTTTAATCAGATGAAGTTCCTTGCTATTTTGTTTTTAAATTTCTATAAACTTTAAAACAGTATCGTGACCAATTAAAACTCCCTAGGTGGAAGCCATTTTTAACTTATATTGGTATTTAAACCATAGATTCTAGTTACCTTTTTTGGAATTCCTTAACACTTGACTTGATATTTTAGAAACCAGGGTCCTATGGAGCCTGTAAGAGGCTCAACCTAATGAGATTCGGAGCACGAGAGATGGTCTGTTTTGTGCCACAAAAGAACTTCTAGCCCCATCAACTATGCATGCAATGCTGTAAATATAGCACCTCTAATGAGAAGTTAGCTTAAAATACACAGCCTGCCAATGGTGAATCAGCAGCAGCAGCCGAAGAACATACCAGAACAGTGTGTGTGGGAGTGGAGGGATGAAGGCTTTTGGTAGAAGCTAACCAAGTCCTTCAGGTGTGGGGGAACCATCCTGAGTCCTGACGGTTGCTTCCTGAAGGTCATAACCACCCCTCGGCCCCCTGGTCTCTTCTGTCCCACTCCATGGCCAATGCCCCACAGAATCCTAGAAGTCAGACCTGACCAGAGAATGTTTTGTCTGGTTCGGAACTAAGGAAACTGAAGCCCAAAGATGTTTAACCATAAGGTTCCAATATGGCCAATTGGAGGGAAGAATTTAGTCGGAAGCCAAGGGACGTTTTGTTCCACTGTAGGAAGGACATGACATCAAGGCCATAACTAGGTCATGTTCACCACAACCAAACCTGCATTTTTAAATGTGTATTTATTTTTGAGAGAGAGAGCACAAGCTGGGGAGGGGCAGAGAGAGAGGGGGACAGAGGATCTGAAGGAGGCTCCACACTGACAGAAGAGAGCCTGAGGCAGATCTCGAACTCACGAACCAGGAGATCATGACCTGAGCTGGAGTCGGACACTTAACCGACTGAGCCACCCAGGTGCCCCAAACCTGCATTTAGTATGGCAAATCCACAACGAATAAAGAAACCCATGACAGTAAACACAGCTTCTAAAAGATAATTTCTACGGGGCGCCTGGGTGGCTCAGTCAGTTAAACGTCCCACTTCGGTCAGGTCATGATCTCGTGGTTTGTGAGTGAATCCCTGCTTGGGATTCTCTCCCCCGCTCTCTCTGCTCCCCCTGCTCCCTGCCACTTACACTGTCTCTGTCTCTCTCAAAATAAATAAATAAACTTTAAAGACCCTTAGCCTATAATTCTGACCTGTTTTATTTGTTTGGTTCATTTTGGTACAAGCTGTTTCTCCACACCATTCAGAGATTTGCTAAAAAATGTTTGCCACTTTAGCCTTTATTCAAAGGGTTAGGCCTCTTGAATTCTAATGTTTCGTATCTATAGCTTGAAGGTATCCTGACATAGAATGCTTTCGTTTCATATTCCAAAGAAACATTTAGGAACGATCTTATGCCTAGGAGCCAAAGCAATGTTCTATTATTAAAAAATAGACTTTCCTACCAAACTGTTATAGAAAGAAATTGTAACTACAATGATTATCCGGTTGTCAGACCCCTAGTTTCAGACAATAGATTGTGGTTCTTTGGAAAATGTTTTATAACCTCAAAGCACCTGCAATATTAAACAGGAGATTTATATCTGGAATAGAAGTATGCTTCTTTTTCTTCTATAAAAATTTACTGGGCAAAACAAAGGGATTAACAAAGAGTCAATCCTTGAAATTAAAAACAAAATCTGAAAAAAAAAGAGAATTTTGCCTTTGGTTGCACGTCTTTGTAGTACTCCCAATACCATTACCACCGTATTTATCTAGTACTTTTTTTCTTTTTTTTTTTTTAATTTACATCCAAGTTAGTTAACATCTAGTGCAACAATGCTTTCAGGAGTAGATTCCTTAATGCCCCTTATCCATTCAGCCCATCTCCACTCCCACAAACCCTCCAGTAACCCTCTGTTTGTTCTCCATATTTAACAGTCTCTTACGTTTTGTCCCTCTCCCTGTTTTTATATTATTTTTGCTTCCTTTCCTTTGTGTTCATCTGTTTTGTGTCTTAAAGTCCTCCTATGAGTGAAGTCACATGATATTTGTCTTTCTCTGACTGCCTCTGACTGGAGCATAATACCCTCCAGTTCCATTCATGTAGTTGCAAATGGCAAGATTTCATTCTTTCGATTGCCAAGTAATACTTCATTGTATGTATATACCACATCTTCTTTATCCATTCATCCATCGATGGCCATTGGGCTCTTTCCATACTTTGGTTATTGTTTATCTAGTACTTTTGACATACAGGACCTCTCCTTATTTACTCTGCACATTGGATATTGGATGAGTTTACTGGGACCACCATAACAACATAGCACACAATGGGTGCCTTAAGCAGCAGAAATGGATTTTCTCAGTTTTGGAAGCTGGAAGTCCTAGATCAAGGTACAGACACAGTTGGCTTCCTCTGAGGGCCTCTCTCCTTGACTTGCCAATGGCTACCTCTTGTCACTTCGTCCTCATGTCCTTCTTGCAAGAGCACCCTGGTGTCTCTTCCACTTATAAGGACACTACTCAGCATGGATTGGGGTCCCACCCTAACATTTAACGTCACTTAACTTAATCACCTCTTTAGCTGTTATCTGTAACATGCTTAAGTACTGGGAGTAGAGATTTCAACATCTGAATTTGGGGGGCAGGGACAATTCAGCCCATGACAGGTGCTAGCTCCATTTTACAGAGGAGGAAATGGAGGTCCAGGGAAATGAGTCACCAAATTCTTACTACACCAATTCTACCTAAATATGTAAGAAATGTAGAAACTTGTGTGACCATGAAAAATGTTAGGCTCAGTCTCCTATTTCAAATCACCTAGAATCTTTTTTTTTTTCCGAGAAAGAGAAAGAGAGTGGGGGACGGGCAGGGGGAAGGAAAGAGAGAATCTTGAGTAGGCTCCATGCCCAGCTAGAATTGGGGCTTGATCTCACAACTGTGAAATCATGACCTGAGCTGAGATCAAGAGTCTGACACTTAACCGACTGAGCCACCCAGGCACCCGACATAGCATCTACTTTTAAACCAATACTGGAAATTAGCTACAACCCTACCTTCCATAGTTAATGAGTTTATAGGTTTTTAAATTATTTAGGATAAATGAATCTGAGGCTTTAATTCATCAAAGATAACTTACCTTCAAACTATAGAATTCACTTAAGGTATAAAATAAATGATTTAAAATATTAACATTTCTAATATTATATGTTCTAAAATTCTAGGATTTAGTGTGTGTATATATAAATATAGTTTCTTTCTTCTATGCTTATAAAGCCATAATGACTCTCATTCTGCCACTTACTAGCTGTGTGAACTGGGGCAAGTTATTTAATAACTTGGTGTGTCAGCCTTTTCATTCATAGAATAGTGATATTAATAATTCCTGCATTTGAGGTTATTATAAAATTTTTTTTTAAGTTTTTATTTATTTTTGAGAGAGAGACAGAGACAGTGTAAGCAGGGGAGGGGCAGAGAGAAGGAGACACGGAATCCAGAGCAGGCTCCAGGCTCCAAGCTGTCAGCACAGAGCCCGACGCGGGGCTTGAACCCACGAGCTGTGAGATCATGACCTGAACTAAAGTCGGACGCCTAACCGACTGAGCCACCCCAGCGCCCTGCAGACCCTTAGCTAAAAAGAACAAACCGATGGTTATTGGAGGGGAGTTGGGTGGGGGGATGGGCTAGATGGGTGATGGGAGTTAAGGAGGGCACTTGATATGAGGAGCACCAAGTATGGTCCCTAAAGTTCTACACTGGAAACTAATAGTACCCTGGATGTTAACTAACCGGAATTTAAATAAAAACTTGAAAAAAAAAAAAATAGGAAAGGCACAGCTGCCAGGGGCTTGCAGAAGACTGGTGCTTACTCTCCAGAGAGTTCTGTGGGCACCCCAGCGGCAGCCTCTTGCTCACCAGCCCCCACTCGCTGCCCGCAGACAAGCCCCGACCTACGATACCCCAGTGAACTTGCCCACCATCAGCGGGAACAGCCGCATCTTCTTCAGCCAGATCCGATTCCCAGCCTTGGTGTGGCGGTGGGGAGAGGGGTCTCAAATGTGTTCCTTCCTTGGGTACAAATAAAATATACTTTTTACGAACGTATATTGGTTTCCTATCGCGGCTGTAACAAAGTACCACCGACTTAGCGGCTGAATGCGACACGAATTTCTTATCTTACAGTTCTGGAGGGGAGATGACCAGAATTCATGTCACTGGGCTGAAAGCAAGGTGTCGGTGGGGCTCCCTTCCTCCTTTGTGGGGAAAATCGGTTTGCTTGCTTTTTCCAGCGGCCAGGGGCTGCCCCGTTCCTTGTGGCCTTGCCTATCTTCCACTCCAGCAATGCCAGGCTGGTCCCTCTTACACTGGTGTCTCTCTGGGTCTGTCTGGTCCACCTGGTCCCTTCACTTACAAGGACGGTTGTGGTTACCTTGGACCCACCTGGATAATCCAGGATATTCTCCTCACCTTAGAGAGCAGCCTCCATTCCAAGGCCACCTTCATGCCCCTTTGCCAGGGACCCTAACGCACTATGTTTTCTGGGGATCAGGACATGGGCATCTTTGGGAGCTGACTATTCTGCTACCACGGCTTTTCAGTTTCCTTCATCTGTCCCGTTCCCTTTTGGGTGCGTGTCTGCTGTTTCCCCTTTGCAGTCTCCTCGGAACGGTAGTCTTCAGCTGGTTTCTAATCCTGGCTATGTTTATGGGTCTATGAGAACATGGTTTTTATGGAGGTTGATATTTCATTAAATATTGAAGTGGACCATCCTGCTATTTTCCTAGAAATTAAGATGGAAATTAAGATGGAAATGCCAACTAAGGACATTTTTTTTTTTTTTACATGAGAAAAGCCCAAGATATATTTTTAATGGGAAAAACCGATTGCAGGATAGTTAGAAACACAGCTGAGAAAAGTGAAATTATTTATTGCTTCGGCTGAGAGACAGGGATCTTGCCTCATCACCTTCTGTGACATTTGTTAAATGTCTACCTCCAGCTGAACCTGAATATTGATTTTTTTTTACTGCTGCAAAACCAAATATTCTTCCGTTATAGTTCCACGGGAAAAGCTGTCCAAACGAGCTGAAATAGCTCAGTTGGGAGAGCGTTAGACTGAAGATCTAAAGGTCCCTGGTTCAATCCCGGGTTTCAGCAGTGTTTTTGATGTTTATGCTAAGTCTACTTTCTGGCAGTCTTAACCAACATATAAGCTGTAAGGGGAATATTAGGTTCTCATGCCTTGGGTGGATCATTGGCTTTTCAGGGAGGGGTGATGTCCGATGTCTTGGGGGGCCCTTTTATGTAAACCCACAAGCAACATTGTACTTCCTGACTGTAATAATAGCTGACGTGTATAAGGTACTTACTATATGTCCAGCTTTCTTCTAAGCTCTATGTAGTCACTTATTTAAAATGGCCACTAAAATACCCCGTAACTACTCGTTAGATCAGTGAAGCTTGTGCTTGGGGCCTGGGATGTGGTAGATACACAGTTAATGATTTTTACTTCGACTGTCATTATTATTCCTATTGGCTAGGAACTTCCCAAGCTAGAGCTGTGAGATGTGAGTTATTTCTAAGGACCTTTCACCCCACTGTCTGATAAGGCAGTATGCAAGGTCATCATGTCCCTCCTGATTATTTCCAAATTCTGCATTAACAATTCCTTGCTTTTATATGGTCAGCGCGAAAGGATATTTTCCCACTTTGCAGAAGGGGATTTAGCTTGTTTTCCAAAGGCTTCACCTGAATTCATAGGAGTGGGGGAAGGGGGTGTCTTCAAAGTCTCCGAAACTGAATGCAAACTTGAGTGTTCGTGTGCCCGTTTCCCTGGGAAGAATGTCAACGGGGATCAGATTCTAGGTTTGTGACCTAGAAAAGATTTAGAAAGTTTGGTTGTAAAAGATTTCCTCGTCACAAACGCTTGCCAGTAATTTACGACCTGGCCTTTTGATTTTGCCAACGTGCTGAGTGATAGGACTTTTCCTTATTGTGTTTGTCCCTCGCTCAACGCTGTATCTACCGTGTGGTGGGTTTCAGGAGGGAGCCCAGATTGTCAGCAAACTTTCCTTTGTCCGGGTGGTGGTCCTGAAGGCAAATTTCCCATAGTGGAACAGACTTGACCAATTTTGGAGGCCCCCCTGCTACTTTGGGGCACCTTTCATGACCCACCCCCCCAACACCGTGTTTACTCTGCAGAGGTGGGTCTCACTCCACCGAATTGTCTCTTTTCTGGGAAGATTAAGGATGAAGTCCCCTCATTACCTTTATTATTCTGCTTTTTAAAAATCTTTAATTCTCGTTGATGGCATCTGTAGACAGTCCGGATGTCCAGAAGCAATACCAGGCCATGACTGCTGTCCTTCCATCTTCACATTATTTCATGTCTGTCACCTAAATGACATCACCAGGACTTGGCTGTGCTTTGGTCAAGAGGTAGTGTTTCCAGTTAAAGCCAGGGGTCCTCCGGGCTTCCGGCATTTACAGAACGTATAAATGCTGCAGATTATCCTGTCTTGCTTCCTCATTTCCCCAAGAATTTAACCACACTTCCAGAAAATCTGCCCCCCTTGAAGACAGAATTGGCTCAGGAATGGAGTTCTCATGATGAGGCTGGAGCTAGGGAAGGGGGTCCCAGAGAAATCTGACGGCTAAAGGTGTGAGTCAAGTGCGTGGAGGAACATCTAGAGTCCAACATCAGAGTCCACTTCCAAACGCAAAGTCCACTGGGATAGAGGGAGGATCTGGGTCAAAATGAGGAGACCAAGTGTTCTAGGCCAGGCCGGGGCAGGGGGGGAGTCTTAGGGAAGTAGATGGGGAGCAAGCCTCAGTGGTCAACAGGGTTAAGGTGGTGTCAAGGGCCCTCTGGACAAGATGGAAAGCACTTTTAATTCTTCCCAATAATCTCTGCACTGTTATTACATGGGATTGGGCTCTTCACTCTTTGTACATATGTGCGTATACACACATGTACACATACACAAACACAGTAGTGTTGGTGTCTAAAGGGAATATGAATTATATTGACCAATATATTGACCAATATATTGACCAATTATATTGATCAATTGGACAGAGAATCAAGTATTTTTGAAAATGTGTTATGGTTATTATGATTATAAAAATGTATAAACTACTGAGACATTAACATTTTTATAGAACTATATTGCTTAAAAAGCAAAGATAGGTCTACTCTAATCCCAGCCCTGGAGATAGCCGTTGTTAACAATCTGGTATCTACACTTTTTCCAGATGTTTTTCTACACACTGTTAATATAAAATTAACGTACACACACATAAATGCAATTATAATTTACCTAGAATTAGACCATTAGGTCATAATATTTTCCCATAATTTCCAAACAGTGGGACTGAATGCATAAAATAATAACAGATATGTTTTCTTTTCATGTGTCTCTTAATGGAAATAAAGTATTAAAAGAGGCTAAGGCATGAAAACTCGAGCCTTCACTATAGCATAATCCAAATTTTTAAAAATCACACTTCTATAAAATCTTTTTTTGGTTTGTTTTTAATGTTTAGTTTTGAGACAGAGAGCACAAGCGAGGGAGGGGCAGAGACAGAGGGCACAGAGGATCCAAAGCCGGCTCTGTGTTGACAGCAGAGAGCCCAACACGGGGCTGGAACTTGAACTGTGAGATCATGACCTGGGCCGAAGTCAGACGCTTAACCAACTGAGCCACCCAGGCGCCCCACACTTCTACAAAATCTTAAGTGAGGGAGGCAAAAGAGTCTTACCAGTAACAATGATGATAATAGTAAGAGGAAATATTTATTGAATTTTTACTCTGGGTCAAGCCCCACTTTGTGCAATTTACAGGAATTAGTTCAATTAATTAGTGGTGAAGAAATCTAAAAAGCAAGCAGCAAATAGGCCTTTGTAGCAATTTAAGAGTATGGCAGAGGGAGCGTCCTCCATTTTATAAGGAGTAGGAAGTTAACAATGTCACAAAGTCCGAACAAGAGCTAACGGGGACTCGCAGGGCGCAGGGCATTTAGAGAAAACGCTGCCATTATCTCTGTAAGGTCAGAGATCATAAATTGTATGGGTACAATCTGTTCAGTAATATATGTGTGTGTGTGTGTGTGTGTGTGTGATAGCTTATATATCTGTTATTGAACTCATATTGATCATAAAAATACCAAATTTGTTCCTTTAATTTTTCATTCTTTGTGTGATGTTTAATTCACAATGATACAAAACACTTTTACAATCTTTATTATTAATGATCACAATTTGCATGAAATCACTTAAAAAACCCCAATGACACAAGGAGGAAGCTGGGATTACATTTACAACTCATTCTCTTTGGAAATGTAAAATGTTGGCTAGAACTGATAACGTGGCCAGTATAAACCTGTTGGAAACTGTATAAACGGTTTAAAATCTAGTATTTCTTCCAGCACGAGTTCATTGTGCTTCTCCATTTGGGGTCTGTAATCAGTGGAATGGAAATTAAAATTGCGTGCATGCTTTTCTTTCCCCCAGAGTCTGTGAAACCCTCCAAATTAACTCCAAAACGTATTCAACCTATTTCCTGAAAAGTCTGGTGGGTAATTTTATGGAGGTTGTTCAGTGTAATAGAGACAACAGAGCTTTTCAGGTAAGCTAATGGGGAAAGAGAAGGACTGGGGAAACGGAGAAAGAACAGAAAAGAAAAAGTGGATATCGTCTTCTGAAAGGGCTCAGAAACTAGCAGTAGATTAGGAAAATTAGGCTAGGGCCGCCTGGATGGCTCAGTCACTTAAGTGTCCACCTTCGGCTCAGATCATGATCTCATGGTTTGTGGGTTTGAGCCCCATGTCAGGCTCCTTGCTTGTACCTTGGAGCCTGCTCAGGACTTTCTCTCTTCCTCTCTCTACCCACCTCCTCTGCTCTCTCTCTCCCTCCAAATAAATGAACATTTAAGAAATAAAAAAAGAAAAATTAGGCTGAAGAGTCTACTTTTCCTACTTTTCCAGGCATACAGGGTGTGGGCTTCTCCTTAGAAAACTAAGGAGCATGGATCTCCAGTCTTGGGAACCTCTAATGGTTTAGCGTACAACTGGCAAAAGTTCACAGATGAGCACGTCTTTTCCCACATGATTTTAAAATTCTATGTGTCCACATTTTATCATCTTTTATATTAAAATCTGTGAAAGCTAGGGTGCCTGGCTGGCTCAGTCAGTAGAACATGCAACTCTGGATGTCGAGGTTGTGAGTTCGAGCCCCATGTTGCGTACACAGATTACATAAAACACACCATCTTTTAAAAAAGGGAAAAAATTGACATCCGTAAACGCTGCTTCAAAACCTACAGCAGTGATTGCTGTATGCCAAAATGCAGCCACTTCTTGGATTGAAAAAACTTTCGAAAGTGGTCCTGACTGAATGCGAAGCCACAGACTTAGTCTGTATATTTTTTTTCCTTCACACGATGGTCTCTTCCTCTGTCTTTTAAATAATTTCCATGTTTGGGTTCCTTTCAGAAGAAAGTTCACGGGACCAATTATAGATAGCCAATGGAAAAGAATTGTTGTAGAGAGCCTGGTGATACCTACCCAACCCTCTCAAGAACCTCACTCCAAAAATACAGTTTCAGGGCCCCTGGGTGGCTCAGTAGGTGAAGTGTCTGACTCTGGATTTCAGCTCAGGTCATGATCTCAAGGTTTGTGAGATCGAGCCCCACATCGGGGTTTGTGCTAGACTCGGAGCCTGCTTAAGATTCTCTCTCTCTCGAGCCAAAGCATAAGAGACTCTTAAAAACTGAGAACAAACTGAGGGTTGATGGGGGGTGGGAGGGAGGGGAGGGTGGGTGATGGGTATTGAGGAGGGCACCTTTTGGGATGAGCACTGGGTGTTGTATGGAAACCAATTTGACAATAAATTTCATATATTGAAAAAAAAAAGATTCTCTCTCTCTCTCTCTCTCTCAAAATAAAATAAATGAAAAACATACTGTTTCAAAAGCTGTGAAACATATGAAACGTCTATGTCTAGTTTCATTGCGGATGAACTACACCTGAATAATTTTGTGTGACTGATGAAGATCCCAATTCTTCTCTGTTTTTCTTTCAGAAGTTGCCTTGATATATTTCTCCTAGGAGAATTAAGGGAAGATTTGACAATGCTATATAATGTGTACATTTTTCGCTCAGTTTGCATGGTTGGCCTGAGTTTTTGCATCAGTTTGAAGAAGCGAGTTGACTGAAAATGCCCTTTTATGTCTTCATGGAGATGTAAGATCCATACCTACCATCAACGCCTTTCCCTGTCAGTTACACAGGAGGATTCGTAGCTTCTTTTACCCACATATCACTCATTTGATGTCCATCAATCTTCTGATGAAGAGGAAGCGGGGAGAGGTTCCTTACTTTATCTCCGGGGCATCACATTTCCCACTCACCTGCAAGGAATTCTCTGCAAAGATGACAACCAATCCCGGACTTACTGGCTAGGCTCCCGTGATCTGGAAAACTTTTCAGAGGTTATTTTGCAGAGCTGACAAAGTTGTTCTACCAAAAGCCCAAGAATAGGCACCTTGGTCTTTTGCCAATTTATCGAACTTGTAAAAAACCAAATTTGTCCAGAAATGAACATTTACGTTCCCTGTGTGTTTCCATATAGTTAACGAATAACACCTTCTATAAACCAGAGCTTAGCTGGCCTCAGCCCTATCCCGAGCAGTTCTTTCTTTTATGTAAACCTCACAGCATCCCATGTTAGCCCCATCTTACGGAAGAGGAGCCCAGACGTAAAGGGGTTTCAGCGGCTTGCCCAACATCAGGCAAAGGATCAGGACAGCGTTTAGACTTGTCTGACCTCCAAACCCTGGCTTATTTGCCCTGCTTGGTCCCTTCCTGGATGAGTGGTCTGTTGATCAATTCCACGTGTCAATGGATTAGATTAAAGAGTCCATATTAACTGCATAATTTCACCCTTACCTTCTTTTCCTAAATTAAATGTTCACACCGTCACGGAGACAGCACTGATTTACTGGTACTGATTATGTGCCAGGCGTTCAGCTGGACAGTTCCACATACTTTCATTTACTGTTAATGACAGCTCTGGAGGCAAGCATGATTACCACCTCGACTCTGGGGTAAGGACATTGATGTGCAGAGAGGTAATCTATCCATGGTCATACAGCGAACTAGGGACAGAGCCAAGATTCCGTCAATCCCTGCTGATGCCACAGTAAAGTCTTCCAGGAGCTGATAATGTCATTTGATGACAACCAATGTTTTAATTCACACCTACACTTTGCCCTTGACCAACCAAACAGATTCTTTCTTTTGGCACACATTAGCTTGTTGTTGTTGTTGTTGTTGTTGTTGTTGTTGAAGCAGACCACACCCCATGATTCTGGGGTGGAAAGTGATATTTTGCAGGAATAGATTTTTCTCTTTGATCCTTAACTTTTTTTCCTAATTTGCCAAGTACTTCTCCTCCTTCCCCTTCTCCTTCCCCTTCCACTTCCCCTTTCCCTTCCCCTTCCTCTTCCCCTTCTTCTCCTTCTCCTTTCTTCTTTTTTAAGGACCTTTATCTTTTGTTTAGGACATAGATCTCAGAACGGTCTTGAACATGTGTAGGTCAGTAAGAGTAAATTTCAGATCTTCATTGAAAAAAAATTAAAATTTGGGGCGCCTGGGTGGCCCAGTCGGTTAAGCATCCGACTCTTGATTTTAGCTCAGGTCATGATCTCAGAGGCAGATCTCAGAAGGCAAAGGGCTTCTGAGTCTGAGCCCTTTGTTGGGCTCCGTGCTGACGGTGCAGAGCCCGCTTAGGATTTTCTCTCTCTCTCTCTCTTTCTCTGCCTCTCCCCCACTCACACATCTCTCTCTCTCTCTCTCAAAAATAAAATAAACATCTAAAAATATAAAAAATAAAAAAATAATAATCTTTCATCTGACAACACACTAAAGTTAAATATGATGGGGCGCCTGGGTGGCTCAGTTGGTGAGCGTACAACTTTGGCTCAGGTCATGATCTCATGGTTTGTGAGTTCGAGCCCCGTGTTGGGCTCTGTGCTGACGGGTCAGAGCCTGGAGCCTCATTTGGATTCTGTGTCTCCCTCTCTCTTTGCTCCTCCCCCATGCATGCTGTCTCTATCTCTCATAAATAAATGAACTTAATAAAAAATTTTTTTAAACTAAAAAAAAAAATAAATAAAGTTAAATATGAAAGTTCCTCTTGCACTAAAGGGTAGAAAGGAGTTTGAATGCCTTACGGTTTTCTTTATCTTGACCTGAATGTGGATTTCTACCGTGAAAATTGACATTTGTGTTTGGCGAGCCTCAGAGAACCTAGGGAAGGCCGTTTATTCCAGCCCACCTCACAGAGTGCCACGGACACATTATGTGCTGAGCGGATACATTATTGAAGGCTTCCTCCCCCTTTTCAACCAAAAACCTCTAACCTGTGCCTTGAAATAATGGGGCATCAGTCATACTTTGTCAACCAACTCTGTGGAGACCCCTGGCTATGTAAGCTCGGGGAGGGGGTGGGGTGGGTGTGAACTTGGCTGGAGTTAGGTTTGGCAGCTGAACCCTCCCGACTGTAGGCAAGGCAAGCCTCAGGCTTTAGGGTGTGCCAGGCCCATTAAACCCCAGATTTACTCCTTAGCTGTAAGGACACTACCTTATTTCTGAGATGAAGGGTATTTTCTCCTCTTCCCTCCTTTAGACTCTATTTAGACACTGATCATTCCTGCTGCTAGAAATGCACTCTTTCATGGTCTATGCACAAACTTTGAGATTCAGCTCCGTTCCTGGCTCCCCCGGAAGCCCCCGATAATTATCCAACCCCACACTGATCTCCAAGCTGCAAAGTCCTGTCAGCCGCTAATTTTCACGTGTTCTTTGCTATTCCATGTCCTGTCATTTCATCTAGGCAGGCTTTCCCCGGGACGCACATGCTGCCTGGTATGTGCCACTGTCTTGAGGATATAGCAAATGACAGTCCAAGCCTTAGAACTCTAGAATCTCTTGCAGAGACACTATTCACTCACAGGCCAAAAAGCCCAGGGATCCTGTGCCTTTGCCAAAGCAAATTAGCAGTTGGAAGAAATATCTCACACAAGGGGATTTTCAACTTCTCTTTTCTGTTTTGTTTTGTTTTTTTTTAAGTAGTCTTCATGCCCACCGTGGAGTGCATCGCAGGACTTGAACTCTAACCATGAGATCAAGACCTGATTTCAGATCAAGAGTCGGACACAACCAACTGAGCCACCCAGGTGCCTCTCAACTTGCTTTTTAATACCACTACAACCCATTCAGATGAGCTGAGACCTTTTTGGGTCATCTTTTACAAGGGAAAGACCAAATAAGTGATAGTCTCGCAGTCATTTTCCAAGCCATGTGACCTGGAATCCCATCCTATAGGATTTGTATTTTTCAAATTTGTATCTTCTTAGAATAACAGAAATTCCTTTAGACATCTGCAAGTAAGTTTCAAATTTAAATTTGGCTGAGATTTGACACTAGTCCCACGTATCATTCTTAAAGTTTATTTCTTTCTTTTTGACAGAGAGAGAAAGAGAGGGAGCGTAAGCTGGGGAGGGGCAGACAGAGAAAGGAAGACACAGAATCCAAAGCAGGCTCCAAGCTCTGAGCTCCCAGCACAGATCCCAATGCTGGACTCGAACCCTCGAACCATGAGATCGCGACCTGAGCCGAAGTCGGACGCTCAAACGACTGAGCCACCCAGGTGCCCTAGTCCCTTGTATATTCTTTAAAAAAAGGTTCTCAAGTTGAGGTATAATTCACATACAGTAAACTCACTCTTTTCAGCATACAGTTTTGAGTTTGACCAATGGGCAGTCATGTAGCCACAACCACAACTAAGGTACAGAACCCTTGTGTCACCACCCATCAAATTCTCCCAGTCCTTTATAGCTAACCCCTTCTCCCATGTCCAGGCAGCCACTCATCAGTTTTCTGTCCCTATGGTTTGGGCTTTTCCAAAACTGCGGGAGAATCATGCAGTATGTAGCCTTTTGAATTTGTCTTCGTTCACTTAACATAACGCGTTTGAGATTCATGCAGGTCATTGTGTGTATGGAGACTTTATGCCCCTCTATTGCTAAGCACACATATTCCTTTATGCGTTTTTGGAATGTGGGCTTTACAGCGAGTGTGGGGTAGGAAATGTGAACACATTTCACGATGCCGTGCTTTAATCAATCCCTGCAGGCCTGTGAGGTGGGAATAGTCTTTTTTTTGTTGTTTGTTTTAAACCTTCATTACTGTAGTTCGATGGCACATCCCTGTCAAATTGTACACATATGAACATAAAAAGATAATTACAGAGAAGGAAGTTGATGGGAAAAAAGAGACGCTTTCGTGTTCCTAATATACTTGCCCCACATCAGAGTTTCCAGACATCGAAGTTAGAGCTAGGAAATTTCTCAAGACGATGCCCCAAGGACGTCTGTGCATGGACACTCCCAGATCTGTTTCCAAGACTGTTTTTAATCTTTCTGGAGCCATGATTTCCCAGACTCCTGCTCTTCTCTGCTCATCCTCTGTGGCTGCACCTGCTCTCAGGTGGGTTATCAGAACAGCCTCCTACCCTGCCTCTGAGCCTCTGCCCTGGCCCCTGCATTTATTCTAACCCAGCAGCGTCAGCGATCCCTAATGTTCCTAGGGAACATCCTAGGGATGTTCCTTTAGACATCCCTAAAGCAGATGTCTCATTCGCCTGCTCAAAACTGTTCGTCGATTGCCATTTCCCTTAGACGAGAGCCATGCGGGGGTGCCCCCCTGGCCTGACCTCACTCTCACTCTATTTACCCCACTCGCTCTGGGGCAGGCACCCAAGTGCTGAGATATTCCACGACATGCTCTTCCTTAATTCCTCCACCTCCTCCAAATCTCTGCTCAAGCCACCTTCTCAATGATGCCACTGCATCCTCCCCATTAAAACTCTAATCTGTCCCTCACCCCATCCCAGCCCTCTCCATCACTTTTACTGTACTTTTCCCCTACCTCCCAAGAGCTCTGAACTCGTATGATGATGCCCAGATTCTTGATATGGCGGCTAGACTTTAGAGGAGTCACATTTCTAAACTGTTACTCATGATTCCGATTTGTTGGTGTGGTTTCCAGCCAGGCACTGTGGTGGGGGCTGGGGGAACGAGGGCTTTAATGGGAACAGGTGCAAGGATGGCGGAGGGAAGCGTCTGAAAAAGAAGCAGGAAGACAATAGGGAAAGATTCGGGGAAAATTCAGAAGAAGCAATCTCTGATTTCAGCCAGAAGGTTGAGCAGAAGTTTGCAAATCAGATGGGGAGAGGCCATTGTTCTCTGTAGAGAAGAACAGAAGTGGAGAGCCTAGGGCTTGGAGCCACCCTGAGACTGGACCTCTGAAAGCAACGGTGGGCAGGGTAGGTGCGGAATCCCAGTGGCCTGGGATCAGGCTGGACCAATGGGCAGGACCAGATCGCTAAACGCTTTGACACCTCACTAAGGAGTCTGCACTTGACCACACAGGGTCACTAATGCAACTTCATTTAGAAAGTTTAGCATTTCTCAAATGCTGGCGAACTTGTTCCAGATTAGGAATTTATCTTAGCTGGACTGTGACTTCTTAGGCTAAGGAATGTTTAATTTTCTCTGCTTAGTCTGAATCCGACCTCTCTGCTGTACACAGGAAGCTGAGGACCCGGGGAACAGGGTCTCAGTGCATGCTTTCAGCTGAGAAAGAAAGAATATTATGTATATAAACATTCTTGTGTAAATATACGCACAGGATAAGTGAAAAGCTGTTTTCCTGTATCATGCTATCTTTAGGCGTGAGGCAAAGGAATCAGACTTTAGCATTTTGAAAAGATTTCTCCGTGAGAAATAACCATGCTGAGGTCATTGGGTTTTCAGTAATGCCTTCTTAAATTGCAGAAGTTCCTTTCGCCATTTCAATAAATCAAAAATTCCCGGAAGAAAACAAAACAAAACAAAACAAAAATCAATCCCTACAATCTTTTTCTTTATACTTCCTCATTTCTGCTCCCCGTGATCTAAAATTCAATCTTTCCCCAGCACACACACTTTTTTTTTTCTTTCAGTTACTAAATTCAGAAATGTTCAGGGATCTTTGGCCCTAAGTTTCGGCAGCTCAGACTTCTCTGGACACAAATGAGTTCTGTGGTGCAAGCAAAACTGTCTTTGCCCCATGATTCCATTGGTCTTTGGAATGATCAAAGGTTCAGTGAAGATTTGCTAGGTCCTTACACTGAAGGTTACATAGTTATGACTATCCAAAGAGATACAAAATGAATCATTTGGTTCACTGATTGGGCTTCAAAGTTTCCTAGCAGTGCTTTGGATAATCAAGTGACACGAAGTTATATTCTTTCGGGAATCTTATTACTTATTAAAATGAGCTGTTTTATTTAAATAAGTTTGGATGCTAAGC
Source organism: Acinonyx jubatus (assembly GCF_027475565.1). Lineage (NCBI taxonomy): Eukaryota > Metazoa > Chordata > Mammalia > Carnivora > Felidae > Acinonyx > Acinonyx jubatus. Next base: position 204,266,841 of record NC_069381.1, on the reverse strand, counting down.
AAAAAGCCAATGATGTGTCCAATGAGCGATAACTAACGATGTGTCTACTTAGTTCTTAGTTCAACAAGTTCATGGAGAATACAAGGATCCATTAAATGAAAATAAACTTTTTGCTGGTTGAGCTTTACAATAACCTAAATAATACTCGATGAGATGTTCAAGTTTTATCCTCTGATAAAATCAAAATTTGCTGCTTATTATGTGAATGTGGTATTTGCAAAGCTGTCAGGGTGATTTTCGGCTCAAAGATCCCTCCACACCCTGCAATGCTTGCAAATCAACCAAAGAATAGTCAGGTAGTCAATATTCATGAGGAAGTGTCCCCTATATCTCTAGATCACTGTCAAGTCAAGACAGGTAAGGCACGAAGGCCTGATGAACTGGGTTCTAGCTCAGGCTTCATCAACAACTGTCTTTACAAGTCAATCTGAGCCTTAGTTGTTTTCTGTAAAATAAAGGAGCTAAACATACCTTATTTAAAACTAAATACGAGGGCGCATGGGTGACTCAGTCAATTGGGTGTCTGCCTCTTGACTTCAGCTCAGGTCATGATCTTATGGTCCTGGGATTGAGCCCCTCATTGGGCTCCATGCTGAGCAGGGAACCTGTTAGGGATTCCCTCTCTTCCCTCTCTCTCTCTCTCTCTGCCCCTTGTTCATGCACACACGCTTTCTCTCTCTCTCTCAAAATAAAATAAACTTAAAAAATTAAATATCTTAAAATTCTACAAAACTATAAATCATTCTTTTGTTCTTATTCCCAGCAGTTGATAACTTTCTACTTGTAACTTCCAGGAAATAAACTCATAGCCTGGGGCCTTAAATTATATTACGCTCCTGAGTTAAAGAACGAGATTAATTAAAAACATTAATCTTTAAATTGACAAGCTTAGGTATTTTCCTATAGCTTTCATTTATTTCTCCCACTGAGTGATTAATAAAGAATAATAAGTATTCTTAATAAATATCAGACAATTAAATGAGCATTCCTAGGGATTGGCCTGGGTGTAAGGAATTTTAAAATATGTTAATATGCAGCCAGGGTTAAGAATACTTCCTATATAGGTATCCTGATCTTTTTCACATTTTAGATGAAGCTCACTGTGCAAAAATGTATCCAGACCCAAATAATGATTCAGCTGAACTAACTCAGGCACAAGAATAATCTGTGAGTTTCTGCAAAAGTAGCTAACAAACATGGGAGCTTTGAGAAAGAAAAGCTCCACTACGTGGGCAATCTGCCCTCCAATTTTCCGCTAAAACACAGAACTGCAAGGATGAAGTGAGAGCAAATGGAAGGATAATCATTTTAGATTTAGATAGAGTGTGCGCATGTATTTAATGTCTATATATATATATATATATATGTATATATATATATTCAGTTTATGTGCTTTATATTTTAAAGAGATTTCACCAAGTTCTTTGGGATGTTTACAAACACTAAATCATCCCAACACGAAAGAAATTCATTATATTGGAGAATCAGGGCCATGGTCTATTTGTTGGTTGTCATAGAAACAGACAGTAAATAGACTCGATTTCCTAGGATGGTGTCAATTTCATGTGATTTTATTGTTTTTGATAAAGTCCATTCTTGGAATGTACATGTGTGATTTGATAAACTCATTTTGTTTGCTGTCTATATGTGTGTGTGTGTGTGTGTGTATTTGTGTGTGTCTGGTTAGAAAAACAGTTTGGGCCCAGGGGAATGGTTGCCATAGATGTCCTGTGATCACATCAGCTGTTCAGAAAATAGTGCATAAAGCATATCGGAATCTCTGAGAAACACTGATCCCAGTCCTCTCGGAGCTTGGAGAATGAATGGTAGGGCCTGTCTGTCACACGCTCCCAATGATACCGATGGAAACACTTCATTAAAATTCTATTCAGACCAGCTTGTTTTCAGCTCTCCGGAAAATATACCCAGTTAACCAAAATGCTACGAAGTTTTCAATTTGTAAAAAAGGTGAATTTTTATAACACATAGTCTTCTACAGAGAGCAATACTTATTGTTAGGTTGCATTTATGCACAATTCAAGATTTAAGAGCATTCTTTCCAAAACGACATGTTTGAGCACATTATTGGGTTATTCTGCATCGTTCCTCGAACGATGCATTTTATCCAAGTTCATTTGTATCCTGAAAATAGTCTCTAACTTCCACTTGAGCCGAGCCATTCATTCCATGGCTTGCCATTGTTTTCAGGATGAGGGTGGGTTTTGCTCCTCTGGTTTACAGAACTCGGCCCAGTCGTCTGTCTGCTGGCCTCTCTACCCTTGCTTTATACCAGTTTCCCTTCATTTCTCCCTTCCAGCCACACTCTTCTTCAACCCCTCACACCCTCCAAGCTATGTGGGCCTCAGGACTTCTGCCTAGGCTATTATTCCAGCTGGATGATTTCTCCTGGCTTTTGTGGCCTCATTAACTCCTATTTACCTTGAGATCTTAGCTCAAACATGTCTTTCTCAGGGAAGACTTACCTGGCCAACCTCACTAGGTGCAGTCCCCACTCAGATACTCCAGGATCCTTAATTCCACCCACGACCATAATTCTCCTTTGGATATAACCTGATATATCCACAGGTCCTGGGAATTGGAAGGTGGACATCTTGGGGATCCATTATTTTGCTGGCCCATCACAGGTTCCTAGTATAAGCGGGGTCCTGCTCATAGAAACTCTCTTGGGGATGTGCTATTTTCATTTCTATTCCTGCATCTCTCCGTTTATTGCCAGGTTGGATAACAGGACTACTTACAAGTCTATCTGATTTATTACATGCCAACGTGTATTCTGAGAAGCCAACCTTAGATGGACAATGAAAGAGAAAGCTTTACCTGAGCAGTTGACTCTTAGGACCTTGACTGTATTATTTCTGAATGTAAGGATGGGGTAAGGTATCTTACAAAGTACTTTGAGGTCTAAATCCTAGGAATCTTCAAACATAGTGTAACAACACAAGGATTGTGAGGTAGTCACCTTGAGAGCCTTAAATTGCATTGTTCCTGAGCACTGGGAACTTAAAAAATGCTAAATGTCTCTCAGACTTCTGTTTTTGTCTGTCTTTTTGCAAACTGATTCATGGAGAAATTTGGTAAGATAAATGAACATCCTTAGAATCTAATTATTAAATCATGTTTAGATAAGCTTCTAAATGAAGGAGGAATTTGGAACGTTTGTGATACACAAGATACTGAGTGTTGAAGATTTTTTTTTTTTAGTATGATATTAACTGGTTCTTTGACATACGCAAATTCTTGATCAGCTCCCACAGTCTCCCACCACTAAATCTTAAATAAAAGGGATTCTATTCCAGCTAGCCTCACAAGTCAGACACTGATTTTGTATCTCTTGTAGTATTCACCAAATTCTCAAGGTTAAGTGCTTTTTGCCTACTGCTAGATTTCAAAGAACCTGGAGGTTTTATGCCTCGATATTTCTCCTACAGACTTTGAACATAAGAGGTGCTTAAGCAAGATTTGTTGAATGAACACATTTATTCTAAATGGTATTTTAGGGAAAGCTGGAGGTAACAAAGAGGCACTTGATCTCAACTCATGGCAGTTAATAGGGGTCACAGCTGGTGCCAACCAGTCCTCTCTGGTGGGCAAAGTAAATGAAAATAACCATCGGGGGTTGATGAAGCCTGGGATTTAGCAGATTAAATTGTTCCCACTTTAAGGTAAAAGAGGGGAAGCATTTCTTTAGATAAATATCATGGGTCACCGGCATTACTTCGTGAAACTATGTCTGCCCACACATCCCTGTTGCACCACTGTTTGGTAAGCTTTGTCTCCCCTGCTGGCTTTGTTCCTTCTGTCTGCAATAAATACTCCACCCCCACCCCCAGATTTTTCAGGCTTGGCCTCAAATCAGACACTGCTTTGCATTCAGATCACATATCACTTTTTAAGAGACACTGACCCTCACCACCCCATGTAAGGGAGCTCCAGTACCAACCCCGTATGTGGCACACTGTAATTACTTCTTGATGTTTTGTTTAATTAATGCATAGCCGAGGGTGGGAAGAGGAAAGGGCTTCCACACCCTGGATGCCAAAAGCAAGCTGTGAACCATTGCACAACCGTCTGGGGGCTGGAGCCCCACCTGCCCGCACCGCAGCCCTCTCTCCTGCTGCTGCCTCTCCATTTACCTGACTCTCCTGTCCTGTGCTTTCCTACTAGCTGTAAACAGAGCTAGACACGCAACTTGTCTGGCCCCCTGCAAAGTGGAAATGTGGGGGTCCTGCTTCAAAAGTCAGAAAAAGAGCATTTTCCTTTTTCCTGTTGTCCCTCTCCACCGGCCGTGGTGTTTATTTGCTAGTTACTGTTGAGATCCCTCAGGTCCAGGATACCTGAAGGGTGACTGCTGACCTCCTAGGACCCCCCGGGTGCGTGCCCAACCCTGACCCTCTGGTGCCAGGTATCAGCCTAAGTTCAGGTGCCCCAAGGTCAAGGGCAGCAGGGAGACAGCACCAACACCTGTTCCTGGGAACGTCCAAGGGACGTTCCTTGGGCACGTTCCTGTCGGACTCCACTGTAGTATCCAATAACAAAGATAAGGTCATTAAGCATCTCAAAGCAGTGACTGTAGAGTGTCACAAGCCAGGCTCAGAGGTCTACTTCTGAGCACGGAGCCCCGAGTCTACCAAGCTGGCCCAGACTCTATACTTAACCCTGGTATGGAGGTTCCCCCCTACTCTTCCCCCTCCCCCACTCCCCTGCCCCGCCACTCTCTTCCCCTCTTCCCTCCCCTCTTGGAGCATCAGAGCACCTTGGATTCAAGGCTAACAGTGAAGTTTTATATTTGAAAGTCACTCCCACGGTTTGCCTTTCTCCATCCAACTCACACCTCCTGACTCCGAGAAGCTGGCAGTCTGGCAGACTAACCTTCCCTCACCCTGATGCTCACAGAGAAGGGCTGCCCGGCACAGGGGGCTGTGGGGGTCAGGCTTTCCTTGGCTAGGAGATGCAGCCCTACCCTTTCCTGTCAACAAGAAAGAGGCTGTTGGAATTCCTGCGAACGCACATCACAGCTGATTCAACGCTGCAGATCCAGTGGTAGCTACTGTGCATTTTATATTCTATCAGAGAATTTGCATCTTATTTTCTCTTGCTTCCCGCGGGGGGTCTATGAATATCTGTCTTGTTTTTCCCTCTACCACGAAACCGCCCCCGATGGGTGTTGTGGATGGCGCGTGGGTGGGTAAATTCAAGGCCACTTCTTTCTCCTGGGTCTCCGCTCCAGAGGGTGAAGTAGGTATTGGTTATTCTTGTTCCTGGGCCTCCTTTTCTCCCCTTTCTCCTGCGCAGGGAACTAACCCAAAGAGAGCAGAAGTGGAGAGCCAAGGCAGAGCCTGCTTCCTGCTGCAAGAGCTGAGCATTTGAGATGTTTGTGTCTCCCTTTCCTGGTGTGGGGGACTGGGGACACGTCCCAGGCTTGGTAGAACAGACCTTCCCCCTGGGAGAGTGAATCTGGAGCTAATAATGGAGGAGTCTGGAGCAGAGCAGCGTTGTCCCTGAAGGTGGTCACAGGGGCGTGGGCACCACCATGCCCAGCGCAGGGCAGGGAGGGAAGCCCACCGGTGAGGTGCAGCCACCTCTCCGTCCTGACCTTGTCTGTGGCTCCTGCTGTTTCTCCTTGCTCCCTTCTCTGCCTTTTCAAAGGCTCTTTTCCTGCCTTAGCTTCTGTGAGCTCCCCAATGTCTTTTTTAAACAAAATTATTTTCAGCTTATGGCCCCACGGGACTTCCTCCTGTTCCTTAAATAGGTGAGGCACGCTGGAGCCTTAGGGCCTTAACCCCGCCCTTCCCTCTGCCTGGAAGGCCCTCTGTCCCAGTCCCCCACAGATCCACGTGGACTGGACTCCCTCACTCCTTTGAATTTGCTCCACATCACTATCTCAACAAGATCTGCTCTGGCCACACTACACCCTGTTTAAAATTTGTAAACTGTGCCTCTGCCTGTAAATTCCTTTTTTTTTTAATGTCTATTTATTTTTGAAAGAAAGCGCAAGAGCCGGGGACAGGCACAGAGAGAGGGGGACAGAGGATTGGACGTGGGCACTGAGCTGACAGCAGAGACCCAGATGCGAGGCTCAAACTCACAAACCACCAGATCATGCCCTCAGCCAAAGTCGGGCGCTTAACTGACTGAGCCACCCACGCATCCCTGGAAATTCTGATTGTGGTACCCTGGTTTTCTTTTCATTTACTCACAGTGCTTGCCAATTTCTACGGTAGCCTCTACAGACGTTAGGTAGAATCATACGAAATTGACAATATTTTTTGGTTTTGCCTATAAAACTGGCAATTGCGCATGGTTCAGCTTAATAAAATCGACTTATCTTTTATTGTACCCTTTTGCACGTAAGCTGCAGAAAAGCACAGAGCTACGCCTAATTTAACAACTTTATTGAGGTATAATTGATGCCATAAACCGCATCTGTTTAAAAGGCACAAATTGACAACTTTTGACAAAGGAAACCATTGTCATAGTCAAGATAACGAACAAGCTATTACCCGGGAAGGTTTTCTTGTGCTCTTTTGCTATCGGCTTCTTCCCGCCTTTCCCCAAACCGCTCTCTGTCCCCAGGCAGCCCCGACGTGGTTTCTGTCACTGCGGATGTTTGCATTTCTAAACTTTCATATAAATGGCATCATTTAGGATATACACTTTTGTCTGTCGTTTTTCCGCTCAGTCTAATTATTTTGCGAATCTTCATGTTGTTTCCTGTATCAACAGTTCCTGGTTTCTAACTGTTGAGCGGCTGTCCAGTATATGCGTATGCACGTTTCTTTACCCATCCTTGGTTGACAGGTGTTTGAGCTGCTTCTGGTTTTTGCCGATTGCAAATACAGCTGTGATAAACATTCAGGTGAAAATCTTTGTATGGGTATATGTTTTCATTTGTCTTAGGGAAAATACCTAAACGTTGGATAGCTGGATCCTAAGGTAGGCGGATGTTTTAACTTGGTAAGAAACTGCCAAACCGTTTTCCCGTATGGTTGAACCTCTTTACATTCTCACCAGCAGGGAATGAGGATTTTCCAGTTGCTCTACAGATCTTTGCCAATACTGGATAGGGCCAGTCCATTTTGTAAGTAGTGACATGTCTAGTTTGGATATAGTGTGGTTTTAATTTGTGTATCCTTAATGACTGGTGATGCCCAGCATTTGTTAATGTACTCATTTGCTATCCATATATCTCTTTTCGTGACTGTTCAAGTCTTAGGCCAATTTGTTTTATTAGGTTTGTTTTTGTATTAGAGTGTATTCCAGTTTTTACATGTTCTACATTCAAATTTTTTATATGTTTATGCATCTTATATATAATTTTATTTATATTGATCTTTATAAATTTATCATTTATATTGACCTTTATATATTTTATATATAATTTCCATTTCTATTTCTATGTGTTAAATATTATGTATGTATAATTATAAACATTTATAATCTATAGTGTTTATAGATTATGTATATTATATCACATGTTATGTGTCCTACATTCAGGTAGGAGATTTGCAAACGCTCTCTCCCCAGACTGTGACTTCGTTTTTCATTTTATTAATAGCGTCTTTCAAAGAACAGAAGTTCTTAATTTGGATGAAGTCCAGTTTTTTTTCCTTGTATGGCTCATGGCTTCAGTCCTACGTGAGGAATCTTTCTCTAACCAAGGTCATCAAGTTTTTCTCTTATGTTTCTTCTAGAAGTTGTACAGTGTTAGGTTTTGCATTTAGGTCTGCGATCCATTTTGAATTTAGTCGTACAGATCGTCTAAGGCACGGACACAAGAATGCTGGAAGTGGGAACTCCGCGAGTATAAAGACTTCTTTGTTTTTTAAATTTCTTGTTTAAAGAAAAAAATAACAACAATGCAGTATGGTGTTAAACACGTAAGCAGAAGTAAAATTATGACAACAATAGTGTGGAGCCTGGGAGCAGGGTAGAGATGAAAGTTCTTATCCAATCCAGGAAATCTACTAGAAGATAGACCGATAAATATGTCGAAGAAGATACTATGAAGCCAAAAGAAGCCATTCAGTAACTACCTGCAGAGCATTACAGCTAAAACCCCAGCAAGAGATCCAAAAGCAGACAGATGAAACACAGAAGACGGACAAGACGGTAGGTTTAATCTACATCAGTGATCATGTTAAATACAAGTCGCAATGTCTTCTCGATGTCGAGTATTCATCATTAACAAGAGGGATGTGGGTATGTGGGTAGCTATGGTCTGTCGGAGGCGGCAGAAGTTTTCTTTTGATTCTTTAAATTTTTTTGGTAAAGTTGGAAGTGAGATCATTAGCTGAGAAACTGTTTTCTGATCTAGCTCTCTACCTTCAAGCCAAGTGTCATCCTGAATGTATTTTTATTTTCTTAATTTGGCCCTGAACAGGTGAGGCATACAAATGAAATTCCAGATAAACATTAAACTGATTTTAGTTAAACAGAAAAATGGGAAGCTAATTTTTTTCCCCAACTGCCTTAAATCTAAAAAAAAAAAAATTAATAATTAACGCACAGCTAGGAATCTGTAATCAGTGCAGATGCTCATTCCTTTAGAATATTGACTGGGAATTAATATTAACGGAGGAGTTTCCATTTAGACTTTTTTAAAAAATTTTTTTTTAACGTTTTTATTTATTTTTGAGACAGAGAGAGACAGAGCATGAACGGTGGAGGGGCAGAGAGAGAGGGAGACACAGAATCGGAAACAGGCTCCAGGCTCTGAGCCATCAGCCCAGAGCCCGATGTGGGGCTCGAACTCACGGGCTGCGAGATCGTGACCCGAGCTGAAGTCGGACGCTTAACCAACTGAGCCACCCAGGCGCCCCTCCATTTAGACTTTTACAGCAACAAAGGCCCATTGCACGACAGCGGCAGTGCCCCCGGCGGCTATGACACTTGTGGGTGTCTGTCCCTGGGCAGTGGTTTATTTCCAGCCAGCCCATCCACAAATACTTCTGGAACTCTGGCCATGCAAGCAGTGAGTGCTAAACACTGTTACTATTCCCCTAGCTCAAGATCAAGGGGTGTTAGATTAATTGCTGCAACTTCCTTCTAAGACAGTATCTGTCATAAATTCGAAAGTGATCCATGAACACTGGAGAGCTCTGTTTCAGTTGCTTTGCGCATCATCCTGCCAGACAAACGGTGCTTGAAAAGGGCTCACCCTGCGGACCTCACTTTCTGAGTCCTCACATAGCGCTCCTAAAGAATGAAAACCAGCAACGGGACCAGAACTCCGAGGCAGGGTGTACAATTAGCAAGCCGGCCATTGATTTGAGTCGATTCTTGTCCGTTGTGATGGGCCAGATTTGCTTTTCATTTATACCTGAGAGGGATTCTCAGTACATTTGGAGCAAAAGTAATTTAACACATCATTTGGCCAGATGAATATTTACACTTTGCAAATGGGAAGGAGGCATTTCCAACGTGGGCGATGAAGTTTGCTCAAGACCAACTTGCCCTTAACCATGATCCCATAATTTAGGAAAGAAACGGAAGCATAGATGTCTCCTGAATTGCCTCTGTTAATTTTCGCAATGCTCCCCCTACCACCTTTTGATCTAAGTAGAGAGGACTCAACTCGGTTATCCTAAAATCTGCACAGCTCTATCCCACTGTGCACCAAAATTAAGATCATAAATATCTTAGGCTTTAAGCAGCGGTGGTGTCCGTGTGTCTGTGCATCAGTGTGTTTGTGGATGTGCGTGATTCCTTTTTAGGGAACATCAGCGTGACATAGTTAATAACGTTTTTCTCTCCACTGCCACGTGTGGCTGAGGTGATAAAGTCACTGCTGCAAATGGGCAAGGGTCCAGCAATCAGGGAGAGCAAGGCAGTAAGAGATGTGTCGCAGCCTCTCCGTGTTTATCTTGTTAAAGTGACTGCTTCCTACTTTCTGCTTAATGACAGTCTCAGGAAGGTCCCAGGATGAATGACCGAGAAGCTGACCACAGAGCTGTTTGGGTCCATTCTCTCCCAGAGGAAAGATGGAACGATGAGAAGCATCGAGTCTCTGGCCTGGCGATTTTCCTAGGTGGAGGAGGAATGAGTAATACTGTGTGATCCTTGTTCTGGGAAGAACATCTCTGGAGGGAAGAGGAAGCTTCTGGCCAGCCCTTGCCTTGAAGTGGTCCATGGCCAATTAGCTGTCTCTTCCATATATGGAGAAAGCAGCCAACCCAATGTTCCCTGGGGCTCCGTGGAAGTTGCCTGACATCTTGGACAGCTAGACAGGGTCCCTAAAGGGTGTGCAAATTTTCAGTGGTGTGACAGTGACAGGGAACATTAACTGCATTTACTATGTGCCAGTCTGTATTCTGGGCCTTCCATGTTTTCACTCATTTGGTTTTTGCACACACCAGCTCTGAGAGGTAGGTAATAAGACTCCCTTTTTACAGATGTGGGACCAAGGCGCAAGACCACACAGCTGCAAGAAGGCAAAGCCAGGATCTGAACACAGGATCACAGGACACAAAAGATGGGTGGCATTTACGTCAGGAACACGGCTGATGATAATGCCGACAATCATGTGACCTGCATTTTACACCATTGGGACTCCACTTATGGCGTTACAGATTTTTAATTTAATTTTAAATATTATTAGTGCTTTAATGAGTAATGTTGCCTCAACTCAATAGCTATGATATTTATTTATTTATTTATTTTTTAACGTTTATTTATTTTTGAGACAGGGAGAGACAGAGCATGAACGGGGGAGGGTCAGAGAGAGAGGGAGATACAGAATCTGAAACAGGCTCCAGGCTCTGAGCTGTCAGCACAGAGCCCGACGCGGGGCTCGAACTCACTGAGTACGAGATCATGACCTGAGCCAAAGTCGGACGCTTAACCGACTGAGCCACCCAGGCGCCCCTATGATTTTTAGTTAAAAAAATTTTTAATGTTTCTTTATTTTGAGACAGAGAGAGAGAGAGAGAGAGGCAGGGAGAGAACAAGACAGAATCTGAAGCAGGCTCCAGGCTCCAAGCTGTCTGCACAGAGCCTGATGTGGGGCTCAAGCTCACGAGCTGTGAGATCATGACCTGAGGAGGGTCGGACGCCAAAGTCAGATGCGCAATAGACCGAGCCATCCAGGTGCTCCTCAGTGGCTCTTATTAATAGGGCTAACAAAAGTGAATTAAGCTTAACATGGCCTTATTTGATTATTAAATAATATATTTGTAATTTCAAGAATATTTTAATGTGAGGAATGACAGTATTTGCAATTTTTTTTTTTTTTTAACCTCAAGGAGTTGCACAGAAAACCCCAGGAGGGTACTGTAGCAGAGACTGGCTACCATAGACTGGGCATCAGAGAAGACTTCCTGGAGGAGATGACCTTTTGAGCTGTAGTCTGACTGTCAAAAAACCATGGCCATGATGAGGTCAGGAGGAAAGGTAATGGTAAAGGGATCAGCTTGTGTGCACAAATTCTTTAGCAAACAAATAAGATACTTACAGAGGCTGACACACATCTTCAACAAGTGAAATATGTAAATAAATAAGATACTTTTGTGTTTTTTTAAAAAAAATTTTTTTTTAACGTTTATTTATTTTTGAGACAGAGAGAGACAGATCATGAACAGGGGAGGGCCAGAGAGAGAGGGAGACACAGAATCTGAAACAGGCTCCAGGCTGTGAGCTGTCAGCACAGAGCCTGACACGGGGCTCGAACTCACGGACTGTGAGATCATGACCTGAGCTGAAGTCGGATGCTTAACCGACTGAGCCACCCAGGCACCCCAAATAAGATACTTTTGGTGGACCGACCACAGAACACCACTGTAACGTCATGCATGCATCTCTGCCCAACCCCTTTTCTGTTTCCACACTTAGCTCCTTTTCTCAGATTTCTGCTTTGTTTACAGATAGAACTAACTTCCCAGGACCGCGGGCCATCGCCATCACTTTGGATCTTCCCGTAGGGATGACCTTTTGTGCGGGGCATACATTTTTTTACTAAGGACTGTAGCCATGAACGTCCCTCATCCCATCTTGTGACACCTATGCGATTTTTGTTGGTTTTACTGTGAAAAAATTTTGATTTCTCTTGCTTTACTCAGTACACTGTATTCAACTACTCTAAGTAGGTGGGGAAGAGTGGAGGGTGGGTGGAGTTGAATATTCCGGGAGAGCAGAGCGGAGGCTTGGTTTGGGGCATTTAGAGAAGGGGAAACGTTGGGCGCTGGATGAACAACAGAGTAGTCTAGAAAGAGATTGGAGAGGCAAGCAGGCACCAGGGTGTGAAGGAACTAGCAGGTCATGGAAAGAGTTTGGACATTGTTCCAGGAGAAAATGGATTTGGTAAGAGGATAAGTGTACAAGAAAAAACAAAACAAAACAAAACAAACAACCCAAAACCCCACATATTCTTATTTGTGGAGAGGAAATGAAACGGTATATTTAATCAAAGGAAAAATATACCACAAAATTTTTATTAGAACAAAAAAAAAGGAGTTTTTTTTCTATTTTATTTATTCTAGTCTATTCTACTGTATTTTGTTTATTCAACTAGACTCCAATTAGCTACTTTACATCCATTTTTAAAAAAGAAATGGTGTGGGGATGCCTGGGTGGCTCAGTTGGTTGAATGTCCAACTCTTGATATCGGCTCAGGACATGATCTCTTGGTCCGGTCATGAGATTGAGCCCTGCATTGGGCTCTGTGCTGAGCCTGGAGTCTGCTCTCTCTCCCTCTCTCTTTGCTCTTCCCCCACTTATGGGGACACACACACACTTTCTCTCTCTTTCTTAAAATAAACAAATAAACATTAAAAAAATAATAAGATAAAAAGAAGTGGTATTAAGACTTGGACTCAGCAGAAGTTGCTCTGCGGGTTTTCCAAGCCCAAGAACATGCTGGAAAAAAGGAGTAGTAAGTAGGCTCAGGAAGGAACTGGAGGGCATTTAAGACTTACATCCAGAGCTGTGAGTGGGAAAATGAATTGGGTGGAGAGGGTCAAGCAATCCCAAACCAAATCCCCAAGCAGGCACTGCTAATACCCCACAGGTACAACCTCCCAGGTCTGAGGGAAGGGTCTGAATGGTGACTGAAACACACAGAAGCAGTGAGTCCATGGAAGCTTGGCCAGGGTGAGAGAGACAAGCATTGTCCAACGTGATACAATACGAGACATGAGTGCAATTTAAAATTCTCGAATATCCACATTGAAAAATAAAAAAGAAGAAACAGGTGAAATTAAATTTAGAAATATATTTACTTTAACCTAATATATTCCAAATAGGATCATCTCCACGTATAATCGATATAATGAGATCTTTTACATTCTTTTTTTTTTTTCCTACAAAGTCTTCCAAAGCCAGCATATTTATAGCACATTTCAGTTTGCACAGTAGTCGTATTTCAAGTGCTCAACAGCCATGGTGTTGCCTGAGTGAATTAGGGGCTGGGTTTAAGCAGCTTGTTGGAGTATGAGGCCAAGACTTCTCTCTGGAGAATGCCACTACAGAGATTTTCCAACCAAGCTGTGGTTTGCGATAGAGAAAGCTTGTCAGAAAAAAAAAAAAAAAAAAAAAAAAAGGGTCACTTCTAGACTGCATTCATCAGAAAAATCTCCAGGTCATGCCTATTATGGAGCTGCAAGTCACTTCAGCCATTAACCATCCGAGGGACCTTCTGCAGATCTGACCTTGTTCTAGAAGCCATGATCCTCTGTTGAGAGCATCGAGGGCATGTGTGAAAAGACTACATCCCTGAGTCTCCCTAGACTTCCAGTCAAAATTCCCTCCACTGATTTGATTGCATTGAAAAGCACAAACTTCAATGAGAAAAAATTGTCCTATATTTCTAGTAACCTATTCCTATTATAATAAGCACCCCCCAATTCATTTGTTGACCTTTGCAAACTCCCTTGGAATTGAGTTTATCTGTATGGGGAGAAAGCTGCACCTGTATGAGCTGGGGAAAGGTCACTGTGTAAAACCTTCCTGAACATACCTTATCCGGTCTCCTCAGGTTATGGTTACATATGGTTGTGTAGCCATCACCATTATCAAGATCTAGAACATTCTTCTCACGCTTAACATTTCCCTCATACCACCCATAACTTTTAGTGCTATTTTCTAATTTCGGGCAGGAAATATTCCTTGCCAACCATGCAGTGAGGTGGGGGTGGGGTGGGAGGGGGATATGGGGTAATTCTATTTTTAATAGTTAAATATCAGATAATAGACTTATTCAGATATTCTTATTATAAGTACTATATGGAACGAAGGGGGAATTTACCACTATTTTCTGATCTTATTATTGAAAAAACAAAAGCCATTTGGTTTATAGCAGAAAGAACTGCTTGATCAGATGATTGACATGGTCAGAAATTTGGGGCAGAATTTTGTCTTCAAATAGCTACGTAAACTTGGACTTCAGGGGGAAAAAAATTAAAAGACCAGGACAAGAATTGCATGAGATCAGTTCCCAAATGCTCACTTTCAGCTTCTGGGAGTATCCAAGCCGTGTGGCAATGGGGCCAGGAAGATACGAATCATGTAATGTTCCAGGATATAAATTACACAAGAGAGGATGCAGCCCCTTAAGAAGAAAGCACCTATTACTGTTCTTAATTTCTTTCTTTCTCTGAGGTGGGGCTTGATACCTGGATATATATTTTGGGAGATCAAAATTCAATGCCAAGAGAACATGACTGAAGTTTTTCATGTAAGCACTTTTCTCTCATATACTTAGAAGAGGAGCTAGCACTTATATAAGGCTTACTGTGTGCCCGACACAGGACTCCCCAAACCCTTGTAAGTTCCCAAGTGAAAAGAACACGAGCGGCATCTTTTGTTCTAGTGAGGTGACTCTGGGTAGGCTCCTGGATGGGCGGGTGCCTGCTCACCAGAAAGACCAAACCATGATTAGAAGCTTGGAATTTTCAGCTCCCCACCCAACTTCCCCAGAGAGGATAGACGGGCTGAAAGGGGACTGAATAATTAATCATGCCAACGTGAGGCAGCCTCCGTGAAAGCCCAGTCGTAGGAAGACTGGAGAGCTTCCAGGTTGGAAACCTAGCCACGTCCCAGGAGGGTGATGCACCCCAAGTCCCCGGGAACAGAAGCTCAGGACCTACCCTGTGGGTCTTTTCATCTGACTGTATTCTTTACCATATCCTTTCATAATTGGTAATGGTAAGTGTTTTCCTGAGTTCTGGGAGCTTCTCTAGCAGATAAATCCATGGGGGTGGAGGTCAGGGGAACCTCTGATTTGCAGGCAACTCCGACAGAAGTTTTGAGTAGCCCGGGGACCTACAACTTGCAATTGGCATCTGAGCTGGGGAGGAGGAGGGGCAGTCTCATGGCTCTGTGCCCTTGACCTGTGGGCTGTGGCTCTACTTCCAGGTACACAGTGTCAGAATTGAGTGGACCCAGCTCTTGTCACAGATTTGTTCGGTGTGGGCAAAACCCCCACACATTTGGTGACCGTGGCAGAAGTGTTGTGAGTGTGGGAATAGTGTAAGAGTAAAGGAAATGTACAAAGAGGAAAGACTGAGTCTTTCCAACATAGGGAGGTATCATCACGTTCATCTTACTGATGGATAAACTGAAGCATAAGGAAGTTAATGACTTGCCCAAGGTCACACAGCTACGTTGCACAGTGAGGCTTCAAACCCAGGCAGTCTGGCAGCTGACCCAGTGGTGTTAATCCATTTTGGGCTCTAGGTATTGAAAAAAATACTTCAGACTGAGCACTCATGACCCCACCTACTACTCTCCACCTTTATAGCAACCCTTGTATCACTTAAAACCCTCCAATTCCACACTGACAGTGAACCTGAAGATTATGTTGAATTAACAAAGCCCCCAAGACTAGTATGACTCCCTTCCTCCCTTCCTCCCTCCCTCCCTCCCTTCCTCCCTCTCTCCCTCCCTCCCTCCCTCCCTCCCTCCCTCCTTCCCTCCCCCTTCCTTCCTTCCTTCCTTCCTTCTTCCCCAGTCTCTTTCTCCCTCTCTTCTTTCCTGAGTGAATGCTGCATTATTAACTCCATTACAAGGCAGGCCAGAGGCAGAGATGCGGTGATGACTCCTTGTCTCTTCAGGGGGCCATTAGGCACTGGGCTCTCTGCACATGTTTGTAGTGGGTAGTGACGCTGATTAGAAGGTGGCAATGGTGGGGATGACGAAGATCAGGACAAGGCAGCAGCAGGCAACACCGGTTTTGCAATGAGAGAATCCGAGGGACCAAGAGGGTGAAACAGAGACCTGGGTTCAAATGCCCGGGTTTCTGTATGGAGGTACAGGAACTGGAACCGGGCTAATAACTCATTCATTTGTTCCCTGTTATCCTGTGCTCGAGGTCCTGGTGTCCTATGAGAAGACCACAAAGGCAAGGGAACAAAGACAAGGGAATTGTTCAGTAGCAGAGAGAGGGAAGATTCTCGGACTCTCCTGCTTTCCACGCAGTCTCATCTTGGAGGGTTCCTGCGGGCCCAGGGAGCCACAGGCTCAGGGTCAAGGGGGATGTACTCCTCCGTTTAATGTTTCTGCCGGAAAGTCCTCATTCTAGTAGGCGAGGGGGTGATGGTGGCAGCAACTGTTTCTTGCTAAGAGATGGCCTCAGGTAGTCCCCAGGGCCTTTGGGCCAAGGACTCATGCCTGGGGGGGTCTCGCTTCCAGTGAGTGAACTATGGCCCGGGCTCCTGGGTGGTTGCTGCTGTTTCTGCTGCCGTTGTTCTGTTCAGATGCCCAGAGTTTCCTCCGCACACGGATTTGGTCCAGGCTGCAGTCCTCAAAGAAGCACCCTACTGATGGCTGGCTTTAGGCAATGCTTGGCCATTTGAGCAACCAGGGTATGTCTGGTCACAGGTAAAAAAAAATAATGACCGGGACAGGTGGTGACAGGTGGGGGATGGCATGAGTGTGAGGTCCCTGTGAAATATGCTGTGGAGATCTGGGAGGTATGGAAGGGATGGAAAATGGTTTCTTAGTGCCCAGACTTTGTGCTGGGCATCTTATGTCATACTGAGCTTTTGGAATATTTTTACCTTTTTTGTTTGATTATGAATTATCTAAAATATACAGACAGAGAGAGACAACTATGTGCGTGCCTCTCGGATTTAACAGCTGGGGCCATCTTGTCATACTTATTCACATCTCTTCTGTGGTCTTTCTAGTATCTGTGCCTTCAGTCTCTTGAGGGGGATGCTTGGGGGCATCTGATCAAAGCTCAAATGCTATTATTTATTATTTATTTTTTAATATATTTTTTAATGTTTATTTACTTTGAGAGAGAGAGAGTGAGCAAGGGAGGGGCAGGGAGAGAGGAGAGAGACAGAATCCCAAGCAGGCTCTCTGCTGTCTGTGCAGAGCCCGATTCTGGGCTTGAACTAACCATCCCTGAGATCACGATCTGAGCCGAAATCAAAAGTTGGACGTGCAGCTTAACCAGCTGAGCCACCTAGGCACCCCAAATGCTGTCATTTAAAAATAAGATAAGCAGGGATGGCTGGGTGTCTCAGTTGGTTGAACATCGACTTTGGCCCCCATCACGATTTCATGGTTCTTAGGTTCGAGCCCTGCACTGGGCTCTGTGCTAACAGCTTGGAGCTTCAAGCCTCGTTCGGATTCTGTGTCTCCCTCTCTCTCTCTCTCTGCCCCCTCCCTGCTTGTGCATGCTCTCTCTCTCAAAAATAAATAAACATTAAAGAATTTTTTTTTAAAAAAAAAGGAAAGAAAGGAGCTTCTGATACGTGCTACCACATGGATGAATCTTGAGGCTATTATGTTGAGTGAAATAAGCCAGTCACCAAAGGACAAAGATTCATAGAAACAGGAAACAAATAGTAGTCGCCAGAGGCCGGAGGAAGGGGAAAATGAGAATTATTTTTTAATGGGTACAGAGTTTCAGTCTTGCAAGATGAAGCATTCTGGAGCTAGAAGGTGGTGATGGTTGTACAACAGTGTGAATACACTAAATGCCGCTGAATCGTACACTTAAAAATGTTTAAGATGGTAAATTTTATGGTATGTGTATTTTTGCCACAATTAAAAAAAAAAAAATCAGACGAGCAAGCAAGCTGAAACCCAGAGTGGGTTGCTGTAAAAATCAATTAGTGATGTGTTTCACAGTTTATTTTTTAATTTTTATTTAATTTTTTTAACGTTTATTTATTATTGAGAGACAGAGAGAGACAGAGCGCAAGTAGGGGAGGGGCAGAGAGAAAGAGACAAAGAATCCGAAGTAGGTTCCAGGCTCTGAGATGTCAGCACAGAGCCCGACATGGAGCTCGAACTCACAAACCTCGACGAGATCATGACCTGAGCCGAAGCCGGATGCTTAACCGACTGAGCCACCCAGGCACCCCTCAGTTTATTTTTAATTCGTGTTTTTGTTCTTATTCGTTCTCATATTTGTGTTGTGAATTTTACAAACCTTTTGTCACTAAAAGTAATTTCACCCATAATCCCACAGGCAACCATACAGCTCATAAATTTTAATTTTTTCTGTGGGTTTTTTATTGTTTGCATTAAAAAAAAATATTTATTTAATTTTGAGTGAGAGAGAGCATGAGCAGGGAAGGGGCTGGGGAGGGAGACAGAGAATCCCAAGCAGGCTCTGCATTGTCAACACAGAGCCCTATGTGGGGCTGGAACTCTCAACTGAATGGTAAGATTATGACCTGACTGGAAACCAAGAGTCAGACGCTTAATGGGCTGAGCTACCCAGGTGCCCCTATTGTGTGCATTTAAAAAAAATTTTTTTTGGGGGGGCGCCTGGGTGGCGCAGTCGGTTAAGCGTCCGACTTCAGCCAGGTCACGATCTCGCGGTCCGTGGGTTCGAGCCCCGCGTCGGGCTCCGGGCTGATGGCTCAGAGCCTGGAGCCTGCTTCGGATTCTGTGTCTCCCTCTCTCTCTGCCCCTCCGCCGTTCATGCTCTGTCTCTCTCTGTCCCAAAAATAAATAAAAAACGTTGAAAAAAAAATTTTTTTTTAAAAAATAAAAAAAAAATTTTTGACGTTTATTTATTTAAAAAAATTTTTTATTTATTTAAAATTTATTTTAATTAATTAAAATTTAAAATTTATTTAAAAATATTTAAAAAATATTTATTTATTTAAAAAATTAAAAAAAATTTTTTTTGACGTTTATTTATTTTTGGGACAGAGAGAGACAGAGCATGAACGGGGGAGGGGCAGAGAGAGAGGGAGACACAGAATGGGAAGCAGGCTCCAGGCTCTGAGCCATCAGCCCGGAGCCTGACACGGGGCTCGAACCCACGGACCGCGAGATCGTGACCTGGCTGAAGTCGGACGCTTAACCCACTGCGCCACCCAGGCGCCCCGATTGCGTGCATTTTAAACTTTTGTTTGACATTTTACTCCATTGAAATATGATACTTTGCACTGTCTTTCCAAAACTAGTTCTCCATGTATTAATTTGCAATTTTATTTAAGTTTTGTAATCTTAACAGCAATTTTTAATAGCCTGAGAACTTTTCATTCAGCCAGTATGCTATCCTTTGTTGATTCATTTATTTTTGGAGGGATATTGTATTTCTTTTTTTCCTTTTCCCTCTTTTTTTTTTTTTTTTTTGTAATTCCAAATCGTGACTATCATCACTTTTTATGTTTTAATTAAATTTGTAAAACACTGAATGCATTTTACTACCTAAAGTTTATTTATTTTTTAACCTCATGTGAACAGAATCTAGTTGGCTATGCTCTTGATTTATGACATATCAGCAGTTTGTATATGGCTATTTACATTGGTAAAGTTTTACTTCTCCCTTCATTTATGAAACCCAGTCTCATTTCTTCTTCTTCCTCTCCATCTTCTTCTCCTTCTCTCCCTCTCCCTCCTCCCTCTCCTCTACCTCCTCCTCCTTCTTCTCATGTATTTAATGCAAATACCTCCCAACTAACCTTTCATCATTTTATTTACATGTATGCACAATGCCTCAAATGCATAGCGTTCTGTGTTTTTAAAAACCTGCTTAAATACAAATCTCCTTTTGTTCCTTTTTCATTCAACATTGTATTTTTGATATCTATCCATGAAGCTAGTTAACCCCTTATAGCCGTTGCATAGTGTTCTATTTTATTGACAGCTCATGGTCGGACCCCTGTATGTCTGCCCCCTGTTGTCTGGCAATGCTTTGTCTGCTCACCGGTTTACATGTCCCTTTGCATTTGTGAGGTCGGTTTTGTGGGGGGTGCTGGCACACAGGCTTGACTGCCGCGTCCTAGGGCATCCTGAGTACTCAGTTAACGAGAACACTGCCCGGTTGCCCTCCAATGGCAGAGCATGCTGCCATCCCACCAGCTGGGTCCAGGGGCTCTTATTTTCCAACATCCTCACCGGAGCTTAGTGTTTGGTAAGTTTCTAATACTGAATTGACAACCTCAAGACAGTGAAATAGTGTTTTAATTTGCTTTTCCCTGATAATTAGAGAGGCGGGATATCACTCCTGTTAGTTAAGATCCTTCATCTTTTTTTTTTTTTTTTTTAAATTGGGTTTCCTATCTTTCTTGCTGACTTACATATTCTAGAAGTGCTGAATCTAGTGTAATTCCTTTCTGGTCCTATTAGAAATAGGCTAATTAGATCCAAGATATGTCGACATATGGGTTGGATATAAATCCTTGAACGCCAATTCTCTTGACCAGTCCAGTCGTATTCTGCAAAACTTTCAAGGCTTGATCTGTCTCTATGGTCACAACTTGAAGGTTTGACACCTCAGAGGATGAAAACCTCTTTCTTTCCTTCCTTCCTTCCTTCCTTCCTTCCTTCCTTCCTTCCTTCCTTCCCTCTTTCCTTCCTTCTTTCCTTTCTTTCTCTCTTTCTTTCTTCTTTCTTTCTTTCTTTCTTTCTTTCTTTCTTTCTTTCTTTCTCTCTAAATGTTTTATTTTAAAGAAAGAGAGAGAGCATGAGCCAGAAAGAGGGACATAGAGTGAGAGAGAGAGAGCAAGAATCCTAAGCAGGCTCCACACTCAGTGCTCAGCGAGGACCCTGATGGGGGGCTCAGTGCCATGAGGCCTTGGGATCATGACCTGAGCTGAAATCAAGAGTTGGATGCTCAACCAACTGGGCCACCCAGGCGCCCAGGAAAACCTCTTTCTCTGGAGCCCTAGAAAAACTCTAGGGCCGAGATTTCATTGCCTTATGCTGTGTCCTAAACCTTTCCTGACCACCCTGCTCAGGAATATGGAACATTTTGATTGACCAGGTCTTGAAAGAGGTTCCCCTTTGGCCTACCATCAGATACTTCCTTTTTTACAGAGGATACAACTCTGCAGAGACACATAAATAAATACGTACATATACCATTAAAATGGATATATCTAGGGGTGCCTGGATGGCTGGGTTAGTTAAGTGTCTGACTTGATTTTGACCCCAGTCATGATCTCACCAGTCGTGAGTTTGAGCCCTGTGTTGCACTCCATGCTGACAGTTCGGAGCCTGCTGGGGATTCTCCCTCTTTCTCTGCCCCTCCTCCACTTGCACTTTCTCTCTCTCTCTTTCTAAATAAGTAAATACACTTAACAAAAGTTTTAAAAAAGATGTATATATTCTATTCCAATATTAAGGAATTACCCATCTCTCCTTGCCTGTTAAGCAAATATATATTGGATTTTATCCAATGCCTTTTGGCATCTATGGCGATGATAATTTTATTTCTATTCCTACTTTGATTTATTAAAATGCTGAAATACATTATTTTATTTCTTATGATGAAACTTGCTGGCATTTGCGCTCTGAATCCGCCCTGCTCATCGGGTAATGTTATTTTAATGTGATACTAAAACCTATTTTCAAATATGAACCATTGACCAATTTCACTTTGAGAATCCTAATTAAATGGTTCTTTAATTTCTTTTTTGTGTGCTTTCTTTCTCAGATGTTAGTGTTATGCTCTATGAAAATAATTTGGAAGATTCTTACTTCTCATCCCTACCATGTGCTGGAGCAGTTGAGATAGCATTGGAATTAGTGTTGCTAAATATTTTGATAGAATTTGTGAAATTATTTGGTGATCCCAGTATCAGTTTCATTTTTTTAAAAAAAAGTTTTAGGATTTTTTTCCCACTTGCATTAATTTAATTTTTTAATGTTCATTTTTATTTTTGAGAGACAGAGAGAGAGAGAGAGAGAGAGCAGGGGAGGGGCAGAGAGAGAGGAGGACAGATCTGAAGAGGGCTCTGCACTGACAACAGAGAGCCCAAGGCGGGGTTTGAACTTAAGAACCTCGAGATGGAGACCTGAGCCAAAGTCAAACGTTTAACCACCTGAGCCACCCAGGTGCCCCTAATTTTGTGTTTCGAAGATGCAAAGTATTGACATAGGTCAAAAGTCAACACGATTTTAAAAGATATATTCTGAGGCACCTCCTTCCCTGCCCTATTTCTTCCACCTCTTCCCACCCAAACTCAGAAAGTAACACATTGTATTAGTTTCTGATTTATCTGTATGCAGAAATAAACATATGCAGCAGATTCTTATTTCCTCTTTTTTCCTGTACAAACGGTGTATTTATTGTATCTTGCATTTTTCTTTTTTTGCCTTAACAATTCATAATTGAAATTAGCCCCTGTTAGTTTGTAGCTTTTCCCTTCACTTTTTTTTTTAATCAGCATAATTTTTCACCGAGTGGATGATCTTAATTATTAAATTCCCTACTTATGGGATTTAAGTTCTTTCCATCGTTTTGCTATTACAAATAATACCACAATGGATATTCCTATGAATGTGTCCCCCACCCCCCATGATATCCAGGGTAAATGCCTATGAATAGAATGTCTACTATTCACAGGCTTTGAAAAGAAGGTAAGTTCTTAGTTTTTAGTGTCTAGAGTTTGATACATATTCATCAGATCCACATTGTTATTATGTGATTTAGATTTTTTTTTTTTGCTTACCCAATGTGTCATGATCTGAAAGAGAGGTATATAGGTCTCCTTTTGCTGATGTATCTTTATTTCTTCTGAGTTTCCTGCAGATTTTTCTCTGTGCTTTTTGATCTAGTGTTTTTTAAAACATTTTAAAACTTTAAAAAATATTTATTTATTTTGAGAGAGAGAGAGAGAGAGAGAGAGCAAGTATTACTGAGGGAGGGGCACTGACAGTGCGGAGCCCTATACGGGACTCTATCTCACAGACTGAGAGAGATCATGACCTGAGCGGAGATCAAGAGTTGGACGCTTAACCAACTGAGCCGCCCAGGCGCCCCTTGATTCAATATTATGTGGCACACAGATATGCATCACATTAAGATCTGCCTTGAGGATTGTATCACTCATCATTATAAAGCACTTTTCTTGATTCATCTAACTTGTCTGACACTATGACCACGACTCTTGCTTTCCCTTGCCTGTGTTTGCATGTATATGCCTTTGATTTTCAACCATTCTGAGCCTGAGGCTTCACTTATATGCACCATTCTGTAAGGCTGTGCTTGGAATCCCTTCTGAGAACTTTTCTTTTCATAGATCGATGAGTTTCTTCCATTACAATTTTGATATGATGACTACCTTTATGTTAGTCATGTTGCATTATTTGTTTTTTTTAGCATTTCCTTTATTTTATTATTGTATTCCACTAAGTGAAATATTGTTTCCTGTGTGTGCATCTATGTGTGCTCACGTGCGCACAGCTTCTAGCGATCTGGAAGTTTCAGAGTCAGTTTTTAGTTTTTCTAGGGATTGCTTTATCATTTTGAGTTATATACTTAATCCCTTATAGCCTTGACTAACTTCCCATTATGATGAAATTAGTTTTTTCCACATTCTCCTGTCTTCTCTCCCTTCCTCCCTCCCTCCCTCCCTTCCTTCCTTCCTTATCTTCCTTCCTTATCTTCCTTCCTTCCTTCCTTATCTTCCTACCTTTCTTCCTTCCATTTCTTTCCTTCCTTTCTTCTATTCCCTTCTGCAATTATATCATAAATGATATAAAAACTTTGTTTAAATAAAAATTCAAATAAGATCCATGTATTTTGACGTATTGCTGTATGTTTTAAGTCTCTTTTAATCTATAAGCTCTCAGCTCCCCGCTTCAGTTCTCTAAGTGTTAATTTCATGAAAATCTAATTTTGTTTTATAATCATCAAAAACATTTTTATGGTTTTATGGTCAACTCTATAAAGCCAGATACTGTATTTTATTTTTTTATGATCAAAATTAAATTTATTGTAATAATTTTGAGCTGTTCCTAAGAATAAATACCTCCTGCTCTTTGGAATCTACGCAGTTAGTTTCATTTTTAGTTTTGTTGTTGTTGTTTTGTTTCAAGTTTTGATTTAAATCCCAGCGAGTTACCATATAGTGTCATATTAGTTTCAGGAGTAGAATTTAATGATTCATCACTTACATTCAACATCCAATTAAAGCAAGATGTTTTAATAAACCCAGTGTTGACTGGTTATATTATTATTCTTAGTGCCTATATTTAAGACTTTATAATAGACACAGCCCTTTGTTGATTTGCACTGTTGCGTCCCACTTACACCCCCCCCCCCACCCACGTCTTCCCTACTTTTGTTGGTGATAGTTCTGTTTCTAATCTTCTGTTTCTAATTTTATCACATCCACATTCTACTTGATAACCAGACTCTCAAGATTGTTTTAGGCTTAGTTTTAAGTATAAATAGATTTGACTCACTTACCTTTTTAGAAAAGGATTTGCAGGAACTATATTTCATGAATTTTAATACTTGCCTATTGTCTGCTTAGGATGCAATTCGGGTGTGTGGCTTTCTCTTCCTCAAGCTCAAATGCACCATGGGCCTTTCTTCCAGTATTGCCTGCGGGAAGCGGCATCCAGTCAAATAGGGACATTCTGTGCTAATGCCTCAAAGATCCTTTCTTTTTCTTTGAAGTAAATAACATTTCCTGGGACGCATCTTGGTGTTGAGGGGTTGAAATCAGTTTTTCCTGAGATGTGGTCTGTTTTCTCAATCTGTAGATGAAAACCTTCCATTTTATAAAAACTTTGCTGAATTATATATTTTCTGTTCTGTAGGTATAATGTTCTTCAAAGTCATCAAATATGCATGTGCTTAATGTCTTTCGTCTATTTCCCACGGCTTTTGTTTTCTCTATACTTCTTTTAAGCACCTTTTCACTGAATTTGCCAATTCTCCTCTGGTTTGTCTTCTCAGGTGTTGACTTTTGTGAATAACTGTTATTTTCACAATAAACTGGTTTTTTTGTGTGTGTTGTTGTTCCGCTTATCTTCTTAGTGTGGTCACTGTGGTTTTCACCTCTTTATGTCACTTTTTTTTTTTTTCATTTTGGAGCATTTTAATCTGTGCTCTGATCTATTTTTTTAATAGAAGTGATTTGTCATTAAGTTCTTTTAATTCCTGGGGAAAATCTCCAGTAACACTTATCAAGTGCTTGTCAGTAACATTGCTCTAGTTCAAAACACCCTGCTGGTAAACAGGTACTTTCATACACAGCAGGCAGAAATGAAAAACAGCACAATCCCTTTGGAGGGGGATTTATTGATATTTATCAAAATTATAACCACTTCCAGGAATCTATTTTAGAGATACAGTAACAAAGACATGAAGTGATTATATGCACAAACTATCTATTGCAGCACCAATTAGAATAGGAAAAGATGAGGGGCGCCTGGGTGGCTCAGTCAGTTGGGCGGCTGACTTCGGCTCAGGTCATGATCTCGCACTCCGTGAGTTCGAGCCCCGCATCGGGCTCTGTGCTGACAGCTCAGAGCCTGGAGCCTGTTTCAGATTCTGTGTCTCCCTCTCTCTCTGACCCTCCCCCGTTCATGCTCTCTCTCTGTCTCAAAAATAAATAAACATTAAAAAAAAAAGAATAGGAAAAGATGAAAAATGGACCACATGTTTATCAATAGAATATGGGTTTAATTAATTGACAGTAGAAAATGCCCTGCATCTGTAAAAAAGGTGTGAGGGGCAAGTCTACATCTTTAAGCAGTTCTGTGTAGTGATCTCCAAGATACATTAAGAAAAAATTTTTTTAATGTGTATTTATTTTTGAGAAAGAGAGAGACACAGAGTGTGAGTGCAGAAAGGACAGAGAGAGACACACACACAGAGAAACCAAAGCAGGCTCCAGGCTCTGAGCTGTCAGCACAGAGCCTGATGCAGGACTTGAACTCATAAACCGTGAGATCAGGACCTGAGCCTAAGTCTGATGACGCTTAACCAACTGAGCCTCCCAGGCGTCCCCAAGATACATTGTTATGTGAAAATTTGCAAAGTGCAGAATGGCACCTTATCTAAGGAAAGACATAAAAATGAAATATTTATATTTTTTAAGAAAAAATAATGAAATGATAAATAAAAATTAGTACAAATGGTTACATTTATGGGAGGGAGGTAAACGTGAGACAACAGAAATGATAGCAGACTTTTCTGAATGTACTTTTTTTTGCAGGTTTAATTTTGGAACCATGTAATACTTTTGCATAGTTGTAAAACAATTAAAGATTGAAAACAAAATGAGAGAAACACAACTAATCGTCTACTAGGTCTGTGACATGACCAGAGAGGGTTATTTCAGATGAATAGAAAGTACAGTACTTTGAATTTACGGTTTCTTTCTTTCTTTCTTTCTTTCTTTCTTTCTTTCTTTCCTCCTTTCCTTCTTTCTTCCTTTTCTTTTCTTTTTGTTTTTGAGACAGAGAGAGAGAGAGAGAGAGAGAATCTTAAGCAGGCTCTGTGCTCAGCATGGAGCCCAATGTGGGGCTTGGTCCCATGAGCCTGGGATCATGACCTGAGCCAAAATCAAGAGTCAGATGCTCAACTGACTGAGCCACCCAGACTCCCTGACTTTATAGCTCTTATGGAATAGATCCTAAGGACACACACTTACACAAGTGTCCAGAAATGTAAGTTTCCAACAATCATATTATTAGTCTTAATAGTAATAGCTTAATAATACATTTAATTGTTCTTCCAATATGTGTATGTAATATATACTGTGGGGATAGAACAAACGAATATGGGAAGAGGAGTATGTGTGGCCAAGATTTGACACGTGTTGGTGATTGTTGACTGGCAGTATTCATTTCAATGAACGGCTGCCATAATAAACTCCTGCCAACTTGGATGAAAGCAACACACGTTTATTCCCCTACAGTTAGTTCCAAGGTAGGAAAGCCAAAATCACTTTCACTGGCCTGACATCAACGTGTCTGCAGGGCCATACTCCTTCTGGAGGCTCCAAGGGAGAATCCATTTCTTGCCATCTTGAGCACATTCCTTGTATTCCTCACTTCAGGTCCCCTGCCTCCAACCAGGTCCCCTCCCTCCAACCAGGTCCCCTCCCTCCAACTTCAAAGCCAGTAGCATAGCACCTGCTTCCCTCTGCTTCCCTCACGTGGCCTTCTCTTTTATCTAAGGTCAAGCCTCCCTGTGCCTTCCTCTTATAAGAATACCCGTGACTACATAATAGGACGCCCCTGGATTATCCAGAATAATCACTTTATCTGAAGGTCCTTAACTTAAACACACCTATAAAAACCCTTTTTCCATATAAAGAAACATTGCTGGATTATATATATGTATCTTGGCTATAAATATTAGTAATCTCTACACCCAATGCAAATCTCGAACTCATGACCCTGAGATTATGAGTCATATGCTCCTCTGACTGAGCCATATATATATATATATATATATATATATATATATATAATTTTTTTTCAAGATTTTATTTCCATATTCCATAGATTAAAGACTCGAAAACCTTTGGGGGCTATTATTCAGCCTGTCATACTGGGTGATGGGTACATGGAGATTCATTATGTTATTCTCCATACTGTAGCATAGGTTGGAATTTTTTTTTCTTTTTTTTTAAGTTCATTCATTTTTAACAGAGAGAGACACAGAGTGAACTGGGGAGGGGCAGAGAGAGAGGGAGACACAGAATCCGAATCAGGCTCCAGGCTCTGAGCTGTCAGCACAGAGCCCGACCCAGGGCTCAAACATAGAAACCAGGGGATCGTGACCTGAGTTGAAGTCAGAGGCTTAACTGACTGAGCCACCCAGACGCCCTGAAAATTTTCTAATTAGAAGGTCAAAAATAAACTTGCCCAAGGTGTAGGCCTACAATATCACTGATTTAGATGGGATCTCAGGACCCATAACCCAGATCTTTATTCTGATAAACCAGACGGTATTGCCATTCACTTATCAGAAACCACTTATCAGGCTTCAGGGCTTGGGGAGTTGGTCCCTTATAAGAATGCTTTCTTATTTCATTTATCATGACTTCTGTACCTGGAGGCCCAGGGTTTCTA
The DNA here is from genome assembly GCF_027475565.1 of Acinonyx jubatus. Classification (NCBI taxonomy): domain Eukaryota; kingdom Metazoa; phylum Chordata; class Mammalia; order Carnivora; family Felidae; genus Acinonyx; species Acinonyx jubatus. The sequence continues at coordinate 204,238,593 of NC_069381.1, read as the reverse complement.
AAGATTGAAGGGAAGATAGTTGCCAGTGGGGAATCATGTTACTAACCGTTACCTGGTTACTAATGCCAAGAGCCTGGGAGCCTCGAGCTTACTTCTGGAACACAGATTCATGGACACAGACAAGCAGTAGGATAAGTCTAAGGGTTACCTCTTTGCAGCTTTTCTTGCTGCAGTCATTATTCTCGTTATTTTCATGCAGTTTAAAGCTCTATATACCCCTTTTTCAGAGGCTGAATGTTTGAAAATTTCAATCATAAAAAAGAAAAACTGTAGGTATATGATGGGGTGACATTCTTGATAAAAAGACTCACATGAAGTTTCTTTTGAATAAAATCTACTCCTCGTGTACTATAATTTCATGTTGGAGTTTTAGACTTTCCTATCCATATCTGAACAAAATGATATGTCTGTTAATCTTTTTTTTTTATTCCAATGGAATTTACATGAAAATTACTCTCCCGGGGAAGCAGGGGTGACCCTTTTGTTAAAACGATTTATCAGAGGGAACCGATGTCAGTCTGTGTTGGGTCTGCAGTGGCAGAGGGAGAAGAGAGAATATGAGGTCTATTTTTGCTTCAATAGCTTATTCTTCCTTCCTACATTTTTGTTTTTGTCAGCTGAAAGATGTATCTTTAGCTGGCTTGCTTATAATTATAAACTGTTCATTGCATGAAGTCAAGCAAATAGAAGGGAGTTTAAAAAGTGCCTCTGAAGGTTACAAAAAAATCCCATGTAATGTCAGAGTCTTTTATTCTCATCCAAATAAGAAGTTGCTTCTTTACAGCCGTGCTCTTTATAACCTTGAGAATGTGATTAGTGTCAGTGAGGTGATACGGTTATTATATGAGGCCTAATTCTTGGGACCACTTATCATGACAGACCAGTGATTAATTAAGGTTCCACCAACCTCTTTTCTAGCTGTGACTCAACAAAATTGATTTGGGATTTCAAGTTGCCTAGCTTTTGGTACTAAGGTAACCATTCCGTGTAGGAGAGGAAAAAAAATCCTTTTTCTTTCCACTCTCCTGGATGCTCCAGCTGGACCCTGCAAAATTAGACTGGCTATAGAGCAACAGAGAGATTAGCAAAGAAGAGAGGCACCCGGGTGGTTCAGCAGGTTAGGTGTCTGACTTCGGCTCAGATCATGATCTCAAGCACGGTTCATGAGTTGGAGCTTCGCATCCGGCTCTGTGCTGACAGCTCAGAGCCTAGAGGCTGCTTTGGATTCTGTGTCTCCCCCTCTCTCTGCTCCTCCCCTGCTCACGCTCTCTCTCTCTCTCTCTCAAAAATAAAATACACATTAAAAAAAAAAAAGATTAGCAAAAAAGAAATCCAGAAGTTTCTTAGCACAGGAATTGCACGTACACATGGGGGTGCCCAGAGACGAGCAACTCAAAGGGATGGCTAGAATTTGGGCTTATCTAGCATCTTCACAAAACCCAGTAAATTTCACAGAAGTTGACAAGACAAAGGAAAAGCCCTGTGAGCTTCCAGGGTGACATGGTGATTGCACAAGCCGTGTGACACCCAGGCCGCTTCCAATTTTCTGATCCGACAGTAAGAGAACGAGGACCTCGCCTTCCGGCTCAGGATCCACATTCCAAGCAGCACAAAAGGAGGGAGCAGACACTTCAATCCGCCCTCTTTTAAGGACATTTTTGGGAAGCTTGGACACAATGTTTCCAGTATCTCCTAATGGTTTGACCTTAATCAGCAAGTCCCCATCCGGCTATAAGGGTGGCTGGGGCATGTAGGGTTGAGTCTGGGCAGCCACGCGCTCAACTAAAATTCAGGAATTTAATTACCTAACGATGACAGAGAGAATGGATGTTAGCAGGGATATTAGGGGGGGAGTTAGCAAGTCCGCTATGGCTTCTCAACGGTGGCATTCCTGAGCCAAGCTGTATTTTTCTGTCTTTCGAAGCCCTTGTTATACAAGGACAGATTGCTCCCAGATACATTCTACCACTCCATACTTCCACAAGCAGCACACAGGAAAACCCGCCTCATTACACACATGCCCACGGTGAGTGCGATCATTGGAAAGAAAAATCTTCGCCAGCTTGATACGAGGAAAAAATATCTCAATTACATTTGCATTGCTTTGATAATAAAAGGGGCTAAACTTTTTCATGCATTTGCCAGTCATTTGTGTTTCTTTTTTGTGAATATCTTAAGTCCTTTGTTTTTAAAGGAATGTTCAGCTAGTTATAGCATAGCATTAGACAGTTTGAATTGAGTGTGCCGGGGTGAGAGGGATTTTTCCTTTCAATAATTAGGATTTAAAAAAGAAAATCCTAGGTTTATAGGAAATCTTCTTACGGAAGGAGAATCGTTGGAAAGTAACCAAATAGCACATTTTTATTGAGGGGTTTTTTTTGGTTTTTGTTTTTTGGTTTTTTTGACGGAGGAAACTCGGGCTTCAATATGACTTTGCCTGACGTAGCAGGTAAACCACAAGGACTGGAAAATAGCGTCAAGTACAATTAACTGTGAGTTTTCTTAACTCCTTGGAAAGAGTTAAATCACTGACAATGTAAGCCCTTTCGGAAATGGGTTATTTTCTGAGTCAGGGTGATAGTTTGGAGGTCACGGTTCTGTTCAGTGTATGAGAAAACGTCACCATGTGGATGAGACAGGCACTTGAAACTCCTTCACAGTGGTGACAAGAGGAAGGAGACAATCAAAATGAGACTTCGAAGAATGACAGTGATTCTTACCAGCCCCTGCATTTGCGTCTCACTGTCATCCAGATTATCCGAATGACATTTTCTTTTTTTAACATTTATTCATTTTGGAAGACAGAGACAGAGTGTGAGTGGGGGAGGGGTAGAGAGAGAGAGAGGAAGAGACACACGCGCGCGCGCGCACACACACACACACACACACACACACACACAGAAACCGAACTGGGCTCTGAGCTGTCAGCACAGAGCCCGACGCGGAGCTCGAACCCACAGACGGCAAGATCATGACCTGAGCCAAAGTCAGTCGCTTAACCGACTGAGCCACCCAGGCGCCCCTGAATTACATTTTCAAGTCGGGCCTGGTATCAGCATGCTCTGAAAAGTACTCATTTATATTTTGGAGTCAGGCCTTTGTCAGACAGCTTATTGTTCTGTTTTGTTTTCATAATGGGTGTGCTTGTGCTTCATCTGTAGAAATCCGAGCGTTTGCAGCCTTTGCAGGCAGACCCTGGCCCACATCGTCAACATCCGAGTGGCAAGAGCAGAGGGCAGGAAGCTCACCCCTCACATGTGGGTGGCGTTTGGCGGTTCTTACCAGGATCCCCCGTAGTGTGGTTGAGAATAAAACACTCCAACCTCTTCGCTGCAGTCTTGGGCCACGACGCACTGCTCCAAGCACACGCTGACTTTTATGGTGAGCATGTGCTTAATAATGAAAGCAGTTTCTGTCAGCGAGTGAATTTACCTTAACAAGTGGGCCGGTAACACCTGGGATCATCGCAGCTTGCGCGGGGTCTCTGCCTCTCCCCCACACGGTACTTTTCACGAGAGAGTCCTGCTCTTGTTGTCTTGACCTTGTTGTCATCCCTCCTTGCAGGTCTAGGACTGGTGATAGCTCCCCAGTAGGGGAGAGAAGTCTCAGCTGTTGATTTGATAGTGAAAGAATCCACGATTTAGCTATTTCCAAAGGAGTGAAGGAGAAAGATCTTTTTTTTTTTTTTTTTTTTTTTTTTTTTGAGGAGCAAATTTCCTATATCAGTTTCCTTCCCATTCTTCTTTCAACTCTCTGATGTGTTGCTAAACCATTTACAGGGAATGTCGTTAGGATTTCCCCCTGTGGATCAATACTCTTGATTCGCAGTACTGGCCTCTGCAAACATGTTCCTGTTAAAATGAGTAAGGTATAAAACCAGTCAATTGAGTTTTCCTTGCCAAAGCAAATAAAACAGAACCAAAACAAAACAAAACAAAACAAAACAAAACCAAAAAACCCAGAGATACGTTCTGGGTAAAATTTGCTGGAATATTTGAATTTTTCAAAGGTGACTATTCAGCCAGCATTCTCATTCATGTTTCTGTGACTTTGCTATAATCTCATATGGTCTGATGGCTCTGAAAGCTGGAACATGCAGGCTTTTCTCTCCCTGCCTCTGTTACAGAGTAAAGTCGTGTCCCAGTTGACTGACAGATCAAGATTTGCAGAATGTGGTCAGTCTGTTTGCTACTGATTGCGTGACATGCTGGCAAAATCTTTTAATTTTACAGTTCCTTCAATTTGCCACATTTAAACAATTTTTTAATGTGTATTTATTTTTGAGGGAGAAAAACAGAGGGTGAGAGGGGGAGGGGAAGAGAGAGAGGGAGACACAGAATCAGGAAGCAGACTCCAGGCTCTGAGCTGTCAGCACAGAACCCCACGTGGGGCTTGAACCCACGCACCGTGAGATCATGACTTGAGCCGAAGTTGGAGACTGAATGGACTGAGCCATCCGGGCCCCCCTGCCGTATTTTTAAAAAAGAGAAAATTGCAAACTTAAAAGAACTACATCTTATAAATGAATACAATTAAACTATATAAAATGCACTGACTTATTGTTATTGATATTATTTTGTATTATTGAAGTTTGGAGGTCCATGGCCGGTCACAACAACGAATACCCAACAGTACCGGAAGAGACTTGAGGCATCATTCTGGAGATGCCGAAATACCTGGGAAACTTTACAAAGCTCGTGGCGGCTCTCACATAAGTGGGCGAGTGTGTGGGAGGGTCTGTGCCACACAGTCTAGCTTTACTTGAATTGACATCATTCATTTCCTTTCCTTAAGTTAAGGTGATTTTATCTGGGAAGAGAAGAAGATTTTGAACAGTTTGATCTTTTTTGGATATTGTTCATGTTGTATATTTCTGTATGGCATTAGAAGGGTGGTTGGGACCCTGGTGGATGGTTTTAAGTCTTGTGGGAGTGGATATCAGAGGAACAAACTGTGGACACCACAGACAGGGCTCACAAGGGGCAGGAAAGGGTGGTGCCATCACTGGGTCTTCAGGCAGCCAAGGGACGCCACAAAACACTCAGCTGGACAGTGTTAACCAAAGAGGAGGGAACCCTGAATGTGAAGCTGGCAATGGCCAGGAACCAAACAATGGTGAGCTTTTCCACAGGATTTGGACAACCAAGACGTGACGTCTTGCAGTCTTGAGCCTTGCTCTGTGTGGTTTTGGAGCATTTCAAGAACTGAACTAAACTGTATTTGTATTTCGTTCCTTCCCCCCATTGAAGGGGAGGGCTTTACTGTTCTAGATCTAGGCTAGAGATTTCCACGGTATTGGTGAACGTTCTTTTTTGACAGCAGGACAGGTCTCTGAAAAGTGAATTTTGGAAAAACAAGAAAATCTACAAAGAAAGAATAAGAAATGATGGTGTTTGTCTTAACCTGGAAGAAGAAAAGACTAGATGTAGCAGGAGATTGGCATCCAAAGGCATCACATAGTTTTACTCTTAAGAGTACTTAGGTTACAGAAAAGAAAGGAAGTGGTGACTGCGTAAAGATGAAGAATATATTGGGCCAAATGTTAAAGAAGGGTAAGACGAAGTTCTGGAACTATCAGAGGGCCTGTTGGAAGGAGTCACAGTTCTGCACAAATGTTTCATATTAACCATGCCTCAGCTGATGAACATCTTAACCATTCCTTTGGCGCGGACCTTAAATTCTGGTGATAATCAATTCTACCAGCAGGGGGTGCTATCTCCTCAAATTTTCTTTCCTGGATGCTAAAGGTCATCTCCAGGCTTTATGTCTCTGCAAGTAAGTGAAGACTAATTATAAGCTTATCAAATAATTGAGGTGTCTTGGGCATGGCATGGTCTAGATTGGGTGCTATCCTAATAAGATGGGAGCACTAGCTTTCTTCCCCCCCTTCCTGCTCGGTTTTGTGCCATGGAGAAGGTCTACCCCCAGGCAGCTGGCTCTCAAATGTCCTCCTTTGGCCACAAGGGGACAGGAGAAGATCATGCGAATGGGTTAATAGAAGTCCAACACCTTTAATGGGAAATCATCTCAACGCATGCCAACAGAAAGTCAAGACATTTGTTTCCCGTAAATCGAAATCATTTAGATTTCTATTATGTTTATCGATTTTAAATGCCGTTTAAGGAGAAAAGATCTTCCAACGTTAACTCATCAATCGCATTTTATCTTCAGGCGGCAGAGTCAAAGAAAGGCATGTTCATGGCTATACATTCTAACATTCAGTTAACTTATTAGCGGCGAAGGGTTTTTCAAGCCATCTCAGTTTGCTTCACATTAATTGTTGATGTTCTTCAAGTACATCGGTCTACTGTAGGGATAGCCTGGGAGACCTGGCCGGGGTGCTCCAGGCTAGTCCAGGCTGCGGTGCCGGCGTGAGCAGAGACTTACAAGGCAAGCTCCTCCTGAGACAGTCCTGAGCTTCGCTCCATGTGATGGCTCACCCTAGGGACACAGCTGCCATGGATGCATCTGCTTCCCGGCCCAGGCACGGACTCCTAACCTGTAGGCTCCTAGATCCTCCTGACTCAGGTGGATGGACTGTGACCCCAGCTCCAAGAGAGCACAAGAGGGACTAGAACTTTCTGGGTTTCCAGAGCCCAAGCTTGCAATATAGAACCACCTGCCCCCAATACCTGTTTCCCCTGGCCCCGCCAGAGCTGGAATCGATTCAAGCTTGGTTTAAGCTTCAAAACCCTCGAAGTAAAAAAGCAACGGGCTGGGGTTCGGAAGTGCCAGCCTCCGGTCCGGGCTATCCTTGCCCGGCTGAGACAAGGTGCCACCCCACGCCTGCCTCATGCTGAAGCCCTTTCTTCGTGTGATGGAATCCTCTGGGAGTCTAAGTGAAACCTTACCCTTTCTCCTTCCTGTTTGCCATCTTTCCTCCAATGCTGGTTCTGCTCTTCCCTTTTACTTCTTTCTATTCTGTCAAGCCTCTCTTCCATTTTGGCTAGAAAAAAATATTCAAGAGACCCTTGACATATGAAAAGAGTAATCCTCAGCCCTACCTAGAGGTTAGGACTCTGGGATACAGTTTTTAAAAAACACAGAGCTCTACGAACCCCGCCTCCTACCACAGGCTCACTGGATTAGACAGCAGTGTTTCTAGAAAGTTTTACCAGGCCATTCAGTGCACAGCTGGGTGGACAACCACTGAAATGAGCAAATAGGTTCAAGAGGAACGTAGTCCCTGGAAAAGGGAGGCTTAAATATTCAGTAATTATGGCAAGGGTAGGGTAACCCCATTAAGGACAGGAAAGCTGGTAATGGAGCAGATTAAACCTCTTTTCCCCACTGATAAAAACTGGCACAGATGTCAAACCTCCCCTTTCTTAAAGTCCCCTCTTTTCCAGAACAATTCCTTCCTTCTTGTGCTGTCCAAAGAAAAACTTAGTTGCGGAGACCCAATTACTACCAAGATATAAGAACCCTGGTTTGACAGTTGGTAATTAATTATCTTATTTTTAAGTGTTTATTTATTTTTGAGACAGAGAGACAGAGAGAGAGAGTACAAGCAGGGGTGGGGCAGAGAGAGAAGGAGACACAGAATGTGAAGCAGGCTCCAGGCTCCAAGCTGTCAGCACAGAGCCCGACGCAGGGCTTGAACCCACAAACTGCTAGATCATGACCTGAGCCAAAGTTGCACACTCAACCGAGCCACCCAGGCACCCCCAGTAACGTGTCATCTTTGCCATTGGAGCAGTTTCCAAGAATGTGTCTGTACATAAATGTCCCCAGACTTCAGTGTCTCACCGGGCATCAGTAAATTAGACCCAGAGATGGTGAGAGAAGTAGATGTTAGAGGGATTCACGGGGCAGATGAACTGGATGAACTGGATTTGAGCTCAGTGAACTGGATTCCAGTTCAGTGATGAACTGGATTTGAGGTGTGAGAGAGAAATTGGTAGATGTCAAGAATAACTCCTGCGTTTCTGGCTGACATAAGTGATACACATTTGTCTAAATTTTAGAGGCGAGTGCGATCTAATGAAACTTAATCAGCCTTTACTACCGCTGGGTACCAGAGAGGTTAAAAGTGAGTAAGACTAGGGCTCAAGTCTAGCAAAGTCACCCTATTCTCAAAAGAGACACCATTCGGAAGGCTAAGGTAAGTAAAACCCTTGCACATACTTATCCTAGAAATTAAGCAGCTCATAGAACATTCCAATTGTGGGTAGTTATAAACCACAAGTGGGTAGAGGACGAGTTAACGTTTTAGGATATAGGTAAGACACACATTTGCAATCAGATTTTGAACTGGGCTGAGTAAATGTCCCAAGCAAGATCACAGACCAAATACAAATGCCCAAAGCAAACCTGACTTGTGGGATGGAGTGTTCAGTATTATGAAAGCTTGTTTTTTACTTAGATGTATGGAATTGCCGAAGTCCTTGTTGTGCTGTTGCGAGGGCTGAATTTAGGTTTGGTTATGCCTGGTTAATAAGAGTCTGTCTATGGGAATGCAAGCTGGTGCAGCCACCCTGGAAAACAGGATGGAGGTTCCTCAAAAAACTAAAAATATAACTACCCTGCAACCCAGCAATTGCACTACTAGGCATTTATCCACGGGATACGGGTGTGCTCTTTCAAAGGGACACATGCACCCCCATGTTTATAGCAGCACTATCAACAATAGCCAAAGTATGGGAAGAGCCCAAGTGTCCATCAATGGATGAATGGATAAAGAAGATGTGGTACACACACGCACACACACACACATATGCACGCGTGCGCGCGCGCACACACACACACACACACACACAATGGAGTATTACTCGGCAATCAAAAAGAATGAAATCTTGCCATTTGCAACTACATGGATGGAACTGGAGGGTATTATGCTAAGGGAAATTAGTCAGTCAGAGAAAGACAAATATCATATGACTTCACTCCTATGAGGACTTTAAGAGACAAAACAGATGAACGTAAGGGAAGGGAAACAAAAATAATATAAAAACAGGGAGGGAGACAAAGCATAAGAGACTCATAAATATGGAGAACAAACAGAGGGCTACTGGAGGGGCTGTGGGAGGGGGGATGGGCTAAATGGGGAAGGGGCACTAAGGAATCTACTCCTGAAATCATTGGTGCACAAGATGCTAACTAATTTGGATGTAAATTAAAAAAAATTAAATTAAAAAAATAAATTTGTCATGAATTACAAAAAAAAAAGTGAAGCAATACATCTTAAAGCTTCAGCGGACTATCAAGAAAGAACTAGATGTAATCATAACAAATAGCAAATAACAAAATTCTACTCAATTCCAAAAATTAGATAAGAGTTTGTCCGGTTTTGACTTTACCTGGGAAGGGGTGGGTGAAATCGTGCTGCCTTCTTACAGTGAACTCAGGCTGCAGATTCTCATGCATCGCAAGGTGCACTGTAAGGCCACTCGTTTGTCCGCCGAGATATTTTACACACCTTTGGTTGAGTCCAAGTGAAATCAATATCCGTTTTCTTTAATGCATTTCAAGACCTTGCCTTTGCACCTGCAGGAGCAGAGCCGCTTTTCAGCAAGGCTGCAGGCTTACGGTCTTCTGTTGGCCAACTGCTTCCTTGCACGCTGAACAATATCGGATTTCTTAACTGCTTATGCAAAATGAAAGCCCAGGCTCTTTCTCATCCAGCGTCTCTGATATTACAGCTACTACAAGTCATTGAATTCCTTTGGGTCCCGGTTTTTGTATCTGTGAAATGGTGACGTGTATCTCATGCCACTACCAAAATTCTGGGATTCTTCTGTGCGTGCCAACTACTTCTGAACCATTGCAGACTCTGTCTCTAGAATATGCAGCCTTGAGTTAACAATTGTTTTTAAATTAACATCCAACAATTTATGTCAAAATGTGCTTCCATCCACTATACTTCAAGAACACATTCTTTAAAATGTGCTTTCATAGAATCACGAAACAGCTGGAGTGTTAGCGTGTTAAAAAAACGAGACACGACATCAATGCGTTGGCTTAGTGGGCCTCCAAAGTTGATCAAAATACATGAATGTGTTTTAACATGCAGATTTCTGGCTATCTCCAGAGACCTACTGAATCAGAATCTCCAAGGAAACAGGAGCAGGAATCTGTATTCTTCCTCTGATTAAATGTGTGAGATATTCATTTTATGAGACTATGTGTTCCTAGTATAAGTTGCTACAAAGCTTGAAAATTTCAGTAGTGTTTGTGTCTAAACTGCATCATTTCTGCCTCTGAGTTGGTTCACATGTCACTCCCTGTTCTGAAATTTTCTCTCCCTTGGGGCCCTGGGTGGCTCAGTCCATTAAGCATCTGACTTTGGCTCAGGTCATGATCTCACTGCTTGTGAGTTTGAGCCTTGCAACAGGCTCCGTGCTGACAGCTCAGAGCCTGGAGCCTGCTTCAGATTCCGTCTCTGTCTCTCTGCCCCTCCCCTGCGTGTGCTCTGTCTCTCTTTCTCCCTCTCTCTCTCAAATATAAAATAAAACGTAAAAAAAAATAAAAAAAATTTCTCTCCCTCTTGCTTAACAAAATCCTGTCCATCAGTCAAAGCCTTGATCAAGCCCTTTCTCCTAAATAATGACTCAGGGCTCAGCAAAACTACTACCCGTCCTTGCGATGAGCCATGAATGCTAGGTTCTTATCCTCTTTATACAGCTGAGGACACGTTTCGAGAAGGGAGCTAGCTAGCCTGACCAACACTCTGCAAGCAAGTGACAGTCATGGGGTCTGAACATGCTATCTTACCAGCTTGACATTCATCCGTAGCCCTCTACGAAGACCACTTTCCTTGCTCGCTGCACAGTACAGCTCCCAAGCATGTCCCTTATCTCTTAGTTCCCCCAAAGCATGCAGTCTGTCCCCCACCAATGAACACTCACTTAGGGGCTTTGCCCTCCTTTCCCACGTGCCATCTCTCTGCCCAACCAGATCTGAAATCCAGCAGAGGCCACGGCCATTTTCTATAGGTCCACACGGTAGCCTCAACTAATATTTGTCAGTTGATTCGAGATGGAGAAAACATGTGAATGGTGAAAATATGCAAGATGATTTCAGTGTTTAATGGTAGAAGCACATCAAGCAAGAAGAGAAGAGCCTCAGTCTTTGTTCTAGAAATGCATTGTTTTTTTCTTACATGAACTTAAGGATGGGAATGAGATGGAACAATGGAATACTGGAAATGTCAACTGAAAGAGACCCATTCCCCAGTGGCCATATTTAGGTTCTTGGAGATGTCGGCCCATGCCTCTGGGACCACTCTACTCTATGAGATTGTGCTGACCCAGAAAATATGAGAATGTTGGTCTTGTAAAATCTTTTTTGGCTCAAATCAAGTCCACACGAGTAGAGCAGGACAAGCTCCCTTGCAGAATTTACACCCTGAAACGACATATCCCTAATCTTTTAACAGAGAATTGGGCAAATGGATTTGCTGATGCAGTCACAATTTTGAGTTAGGCTACTTTATTAAATGGATCAAGTAAAATGAGTTTTCCTTTGTCTTAGGAAAAAACCCTTTCGTTTATTGGCGCCTACCGTATTTGCCTTGAGAGTGATGTTGGCTTCAATATTGGTAACAAAGGTTAAATTCAGAGAAACATTTTTAGATGGCTTCTGACCTGGAGTAAATTCTATTTGAGGGCATTTAAATTCTCTTAAGTGGAAATTAAAGATAGTTGCCAGAATAAATGTGTGTAGCGTTTTATTGGGATATTGTGCTAGTGGTAACATACGGTCATCTTAACTGTTCTTTTGTCTTCTTCCATTTTTCAGTATTTTAAAAAATTTACCACAGTGTACACGCAGATTCTGAAAAAAGGTAATGTGTATTATGAGATATTTTTTCCCCCAAGCATCTTCAGCGTTTAAAATCATTGAGGGTATTTGTGTTCCCACTACCCTTTTGAGTCTTTCCTATGTAAGGTGGGAGAGCTCAGATACTAAAATAGATTATTTTTTATTAGTGCTGATAGGTTTCTTTGAATTTTTACAATGATTTAAACTGACAAAGCATCTCTTCTCCCAGGGGTAAAAATGGATTGAGAACTAATGTGGGATTTGAATGTGACTAATTTAATTGTAAAGAGTTACAAATGGTGGCAGTAAGCATGTAGGAAAGACAATAGTCTAGATTTCTTAAATTCTTATAGAGCTTTGGTTTGAGGTTTAGGGGTAATATGAAGGTGTGGATTTATTCAAAGATAATACTCCAAATAGAATTTAAGAAACTTTTCTCGTCTCTTGAGCATGGAATGGTTTGCTGGATTCTATTAAATTTTCAAAATGTTATTCAGAAATTAAGTTTAATTTCTTGACAGCCCCATCACTGTAGGTAGTCTTGAATCTTCATGCTGTTGTCCCTGTCCATTGTCAGACATTCGCTTTTTGGGGTCCCACGAAAGGAATGAAAACTCAAGGATGAGCTTCAGTTATTATTTGCTTCTGTCCTGTTTTGAGGTTAGCAATGGTGTTTATTCTTCGAGTGCCTGTTGTATACAGGGCATGGCTCATGTTGCAGGCTCTGAACTATTTTGGAAGGATGAATTCACAGAGAATTAGTGCAGGGGTCCACTTGTGCAATTCTATATGTATTCAACTTTGTATAAAATGGGAACAAGGGATGATCTCTGTGTCAGTAGGCCCAGAACTTGTACTTGAGTGGTCATCCTAGGAGGAGACACACTTATTCTCTATATATATCATCGCTCAAGACTTTACTCTTTTTAGATCGTATTTGGAATTGCCCTCGAGTCCGTTTGAGGGGACAAAACTCACTGTTTCATGTTTCAGGTCAACGTGGAATTTCACAGCTTGATTATCCACTTTATTCACCTGATGTGGAGCTAAGTACCTTTCCATCGTTTTCAAAAGTCATCAGAAGGGCAAATTTAATCACTATTAAGGGCAGTCAAAAGAACAGCCAATGTCTTTAAAGGCAATTCAATAGAAGTAATTTCCAAAAATACCTTGTGTATGGCTGAGCACATGTCTGGGATGAGGTTATCATCTCCCACAGGACTTCTTTGAAAGAGACCATGCCTACCTGCGATGTTTGTTTTGAAGCCAGATACATTCTTGTATATTTATACCTTCATGTGTTTAATTTAATTTCCTATCGTTTCTCAATCCAGACACATTTCTGTGAATAGCTTTGGGAGCGCGGTTTGATTTTGAAAACCATCGCACCGTGTCAACATTCTACACTCTACAATGTGAAACGTGGACTTGAGCTCCTATCTTTCTTTAAAAGTCAAGTTCTCTAGATAGATTACAATCCTCCAAGTAAAGAATAGTCTGTGAAAAGGCCCTGGTGAAATAGGAACTTGGGCAAGTGAACCCTTGGTTAGTATCTGAATGATACTTCGATATGTCAAAATTAAGCTTTGACAAGCTGGACTGGAGACACATCATAGGATTTGATTAGTGCAAGAGGTCTTAGAAATCATCTAGTTACAACTTTTCTAGATAAGAAAAATTAATGCCTAAAAGCTTACATGACTTCTCTAAGGCCACTAATGTAATTTTTAGTCCTCAGAACGTCTAATGCATCAACCCTTTGGCCGATTACCATTCTACCCTCTAAATGGCCTTGATAATGTCAGGTCCCCAGAAACCCATCACAGAGATCATCTTTGACATTATACATTCATGAAGACTTCTACACTTCTTTAGTTGGCTCCTTTATATAGAATTTCTCATTGTTTACAGAAATTGATATATTTTGCATTTAAGAGAAATCCATAGATGCCTTGATCTCTATATAATGTGTATCCTTGACTTTGCACTTTTGATATTGCCTGTTCTACTAGTCAACTCAAAGTTTCCTTTTATATAATGTATGGAGTAAGAATTTTGCTCAAGGATTTTCTGTATTTTGTTTTTGTTTTTATTATTAATTTATTATCATTATTGTTATTATTATTATTATTATTTTGGTGTTATCTGCTTCAACCAGAGGTACTCCTTTTGAACCTTTATGTTTCAGAGTAAGTGTCTCTTCATTGGGGAAGTCTTCCTTGATCTCTCAGACCAGGTGCAATGCACCTATTATTAAACTTGAGCCTTGGACACCTGAGCTGCTCCCTTATAACTCCTAATACATTTGTGTTTTACATTTTTTTAATGTTTACTTATTTTGAGGGAGAGAGAGACAAAGTGCAAGCAGGGAAGGGTCAGAGAAAGAGGGAGACACAGAATCTGAAGCAGGCTCCAGGCTCTGAGCTGTCAGCACGGAGCCTGACATGGGGCTTGAACTCATGGACTGTGAGATCACACCCTGAGCTGAAGCCAGACGCCCAATCGACTGAGTCACCCAGGCACCCCTCCTAATACATTTGTAATGAATTGTTTATTGCAGGCTTCCTTAGTGGACTCTGGGCTGCATGAGGAAGAGTCCTCATCTGTCTTAGACCCCAATGTTTCTCCAGCATATAGTATGCACATAGCAGGCACTTTTGGCCAGGACTCTGAGTTGCAAGCTATAGAAATGCAATTCATACTAACGTATACAAGAGAAAGGAATCACTGGGTCATGTAACTTTAGGATAGGAACAGAGGTGGGTAGTTTTATCCTAGCTGTGTCCCTAGACTCCAACTTTATCCTTTGGGGTGATTTCTCTTTTTAGTTTTAGACAGGTTCTGCCTTTGTAGGGATCAGGATGACTGTGTTTGCTCTAGGCTTATCTGATCTTTAGTACTCTGTGCCTTAGAGAACATATCAACAGATACCCCAACAAGGGTTTTCATTGGTCTGCTTGGGGCACAGGTCCATCCATGAGTTCATTGCTATGGCTGAGAATGTACTACTTTGACTGCCTTAATCAGGGTCAGGAGACCTTCTAGAAACTAGGAGCAGAGGTCAGTCCCATCCAATCCATGGAACTGAGCATGATCTCCAAAGGGTTTTGGGAAAGGGACTCACCCCAACAGGAGAAATGAATGCTAGGCAAGTGGAAACATTGATAACAATATTAATAGCTGCTAATTAGTGAGTACTTTATATGGGTTTACTAATTTCAGATGTCCACGAAAATGCTCCGACAATTGGTGTTGATGGAATGAATGAATGAAAACAAAGTTCATGCCTAGGGTTTGTGCTTCATGCCTGTGACATATTGGTAATACTGTGACTATTACTGTTATTATCATTGTCATTGATATTGTTATTGTTATTGATGGCTAGGAACTTTGCAAACTCAATTTCTATGCAGTTATAACTTGTTAAGAGATTTTTAAATCAGCATTTATTAAAAAGCAATTTGAAAGGCCAACATCCCTGTAACTGTCTCTCATGCTTTCTATACTTGAAGAACTTTGTACAGTTCTTTGTTTGCATCTTACGGTTTGCATCTCATTTCTGGCTTTTATTTTTCGGATTTTAGCTCAATTACCTGCAATCTCCATTGTGTTCTCTTGGGTAAACTGGCCGTTTCTTTTTGTCATTTTAATTTGTGTTTTGGATGTTTGCATAGTCAGCCAACCTTCTTCCCACTCGTCTCTTTGTTTCATAGCAGATAGCTTTCCCCGCTCCCATCGCTGACCCATGGGGTCTTTTTATTGTTCCTTTGAAGCAACATGCAGCTTTACTAGATAATTTTTCTGCTTAAATTCTGGTCCAAAGAGCTTTTGCTATTTTACTAAGCCTATTAATCTTGGCTTCCATTTTGTTATTAATTTTCCTATCCCCCAGCCCCCGGATTTTTCTTACGTATTCTAAATTCCACACTAAGAACTTTCTGTTTTCCCACTGAGTTTTAACCTTTTCCAAGGAAATTTAACGACTTGACAGTTCTTGAACAGGGTTCTTTAAATCCCTGAGACTATGCAAACATTTGCATGAATGTGTATAGACGCGTTTTCTGGGGGAAAGGGCAATGATTCTCATCAGAGTTCAAGTTTATGACTCATGAATGTTTCAGAGCTGTGATCCCCTCACCATGCTATTGCTGATAGTTAATGAACTCATCTCTGGCTTTTCCCACAGAGTAAGGGCTGAGGCTTTTCTTCATGATTGTGTCTTAACTTTTGACTCAATTCTGTATATATGCTGGAGAAGGTTTCAGTAGAAGGGAGCCCAGACTGTCAACAAATTTATCCTCTGTATTAGGTTGGTGGTCCCCACAGGGCCAACTTCTCAGCATGACACAGTCCTTGCCTGCTACCTTGAGACACCTTCTCAGGGTGCAACCCTTCCCCTCCCGCCATGCTTTGTCTGCAAAGGTAGCACGTGCTCCTTTTCCACACTTCCCCTACTTGGGAGATCGGTGACACATTGTGCTTCTTGCCTTCCCCTTTCCATAGTTCATGGGCAACTCGAGGTCTCCCTCTCATTCTTAGACCTAAATACGTGTGTGTTAAACACGGATGTATAGGCAGCGACCTCTTATTCTTTCTTCTGGACGTCCTTAATTCTTTCCCAT
The DNA here is from genome assembly GCF_027475565.1 of Acinonyx jubatus. Classification (NCBI taxonomy): domain Eukaryota; kingdom Metazoa; phylum Chordata; class Mammalia; order Carnivora; family Felidae; genus Acinonyx; species Acinonyx jubatus. The sequence goes on along the minus strand of NC_069381.1, from coordinate 204,222,208 downwards.
AAATTACCATGCTTTGGTTATGCTTTCTCCAAGAATGGTCATTTTCTGTTTCTCTGCATGTTTGCCAGGCTGCTTAACACTTAGATATGTCTTCTTCCTCACAGTTTATCCATGCTGCTAGACATCTTTTGCCCTGGCCATTGCTAGCAGAACAGATGGGCTGAGGGATTGGGAGAAATGGTGTCAGGGGGAAGAATTCCCACAAGGTCTCTGTGCCATAGGAGTGAAATAAGCTAAGGTTCAAACACAACAAACCAAGCACCTAGGATCAGAGGGGAGATGGAAGGTAGTGTTAGAATCAGTGTTTGTTCTGAGGCAGACAGAGGAGAGGTCAAAGGTGGGGCATGTGGGTGGCTCAGTCTGTTAGGCATCTGACTCTTGGTTTCAGCTCAGATCAGGATCTCATGGTTTCGTGAGTTCGAGCCCCGCCTCCGGCTCTGTGTATGGACGCTATTTGGACTTCTCTCTCTCCCTCTTTCTCTGCCCCTCCCCACTCACACTATCTCTGTCTCTCTCAAAAATAAATAAACTTAAAAAAAAAAAAAAGAAGAGGTCAAAGGGTTAAGAACAGGATATAATGGACCAGCAGCCTTGAGATGTATGGCTAGGTTAGGCTGGATTAAAATTCAAGAGACAAGAAGGACAATGCCTAAGATTTCCCTCTGTAAACTAAACTTTCCATGCATCATTATTTCAGGGTTAGTGACATGCTAATAATTCTATTATATATAGTATATATAATAATGCTAATTCTGTGTGTGTGTGTGTGTGTGTGTGTGTGTGTAGTGATGTAAGAATGAGATCAATATATGCATATTGTTGGCCAGTACGATTGGGAAGGGCATCACATATAATTTAATCTTTATTTATTAAATATTATGGAAACATATGCCTTAGAAAACGAGTCTCCTGCAATTTTGCTCCTTCAGAGATAAGCATCGTTAACAGCATAGAGTCTGTTCTCTAAGATTCTTTCCACGCATGTATTAAAATAAATGCAATGAGCACGTACCCACGCACATATATCTCACACAGAAATATGACCATCCATAATCCTGTTCTGTACCTTGTTTATTCAGTTACCAAGTATCTTAAGTACCATCATTTTAAAAATAAATCTTGAAAACAGAATGTATGAATATTGCCTGAAAATTGTACTGGAGAGCACTAGACCTGATGAGATCTCTAAAGAAACACCAGGGAGAAATTTAAAAAATCCTAATGACTAAGTCTGGAACCGCTTATCAGAGTCAATTATTTCATTTTTAAAAAATTAAAAATAATGCCCATACAGGATCAGAGATAATCTGCACTGGATCACAACAGCCTCTGCCAACCGACAGCTGATTAAACACGAGATCACTTTGGAGTGCCTCTGTGTCACAGTTCCAAGAGAGTCCCATTTTTGTGTTATTGTCAACCACTTAGCAGGGTTCAAATTAGAGCAGAAATTATTAGAGAGGGTTAAATCACTGTTATATGAAGAACTGAAATTCTGAAAAGTTCCACAGTACATGCTTAATATTTTCTTCTCTCTGCCCTTGAAATCTGTTCTTCAAAACTGGTTGGGATTATTCAAATATTCGCATTCTACGACAATAATTTAATGGCTGCTTAAAGTGGGACCACCAGAGGTCAAAGGCTGAGGCCATGTGGGGAGTAGAAATGAAGGTAATAAAATCTCTGTCTCCTGTCTCCCCACCAAGTTCTCTTTTTAGTAAAAACATTTATTATTTTGAAATTATTACAGACTCACATAAAAATTACAAAAATATGACAGAGAGGCCCTGTGTACCCATCAGCCTACTTCCTCCAATGATAACTAACATCTTACGTAACTACAGGAAATTGATGTTAGAACAATAAGTCTAACTAGCCTGCAGATGTTGGTTGGATTTCACCAGCTTTTGAGCAGACTTATTTTTGGGGTACGTGTGGGCATGGTTCTATTATATTTGATTCCATGTACAGATTTGTGGGACCACTACAGCCATCAAGCCACAAGACTGCTCTGCCATTACTCCCTAGACTTCGTTATAGTCACACCCTTTCCCTCCCTCTCTAAAGCTTGGCAACCCTGATCTCCATTCCTGTCATTTTTGTCCTCTTTATAATTTTGTCTTGGCACCCTCCTTCACTACCTTGCAATCAATATTTTCAGGGCAGTTCTTCTGGAAACGCTCACCTGGCCCTGTTCAATCTTTCCCCTTTGGAAGACTGGAGCTCTTCAGTCAACCATAAACATCCCAGATGATCAGTGGCTAATAATGCAATGAATGAAGCAAGGTCTGGAGAATCAAATGCTAATGAGAGTCTGACTCAACCTGTTTCACCGAAGTATTTCTGGAGCTGTGGTAACAAAGTGCCACAGGCTGGCTGGCTTAGACAGCAATGTATTGTCTGATAGTTCTGCAGGCCAGAAGTCTGAGGTCAGGATGTTGGCAAGGCCATGGCCCCTGGTGCTAGGGAAGCATCTGTTTCATGCCTTTGCCCAGCTTCTGGTACTTTCTTGGCTTCTGGTATCATAGACCAGTCTTCACACGGTGTTGCCCTAGGTGCACGTCTTTACATCATATTCCCCGCATGTGTCTCTCCGCGTCCAAATTTCCCCCCTTTTACAAGGACACCAGTCATATTGGATTAGACCGCACTCTAATGAACTCATTTTAACTTGACTACCTCTGTAAACACTTGTCTCAAAAAAAGGTCACAGTCTGAGATACTAAGCCCAAGGGAAATAAATGTAGAAATAACAGTAGAAAAGTGAGGCATTGTGGAGATACTTCCCAACTCACTAAGTTAATAACCTCTAAGGGCACCTGGGTGGCTCAGTCAGTTAAGTGTCTGACTTTGGCTCAGGTCATGATCTCATAGTATGTGAGTGCGAGCTCCGCGTTGGACGTTCTGCTGACAGCTCAGAGCCTGGAGCCTCCTTCAGATTCTGTGTCTCCCTCTCTCTCTGCCCCTCCCCCACTCTCTCTTGCTCTCTCTCTCTCTCTCTCAAAAATAAACATTAAAAAAATTAAAAAATAAATTAATAACCTCTGAGCCTTGGGGATTTGACCTAAAGGGAGATGCTACAGATGGGGCTCACTTGGGTCCCTAAGTGTCACCCCCCATGGTGACCATGTGTGATAACTCCAGGAAGCCAGTGTTTCATTGCTCAGATCTCTAGCCCAAGGGCAACCACAGTCCCCTTCTCCTGGTTGATCTGAATGCAGATAAGGGAGCTCAGAACAGACTTTACATGTACCAGGGAAGAGCAGAAGAGAAATAAATCCAGAGGTTTACAGATAACGGTTAAATGCAACATGTTTTTTAAAGAGTAACTTTCAGATCCTACCCAGATGTGCCTCTCACCACAGAACAAGAACTTAGAGCCTTGAGGGACTGCAGAGAGGGGATATCTTCTTCCCTTGGCCCGTGACCATGAAGATGTCACGATGTTTAGTGATGGCTTGCAGGTTACTTGCTCCACACAGGGTCCTAGGATGTTGTTGTGAACTGACTGTGTCCCCCCCACTTCAAGTTCAGATGTTGAAGCTCTAACTCCCAATGTGGCTGCATTTAGAGGTCAGGTGTCTAAGGAAGTAATTAAGTTTCAACAAAGTCCTAAGGATTCCATATGACTAGTGTCCTTATAAGAAGAGACACCAGAGAACCACCTCTTTCTTTTCTGTCCCCAAGTGCATACACAGTGGAAAGACCACGTAAGGACACAGTCTTGCTGGTGACCATCTACAAGCCAGGAAGAGAGCTTTCACCACACCTGAATCTGCTGCCACCATGATCTCGGACTTCTAGCCTCCAAGAATTGTGAGAAAATAAACATTGCTTAAACTATCTGACCTGTGGAATCATGGTATGGCAGCTTGAGAAGACTAATATAAATGTCTACTCCTCAGCTCCAAAGAATTGTCACAATTTCTTAGGTGCTCAGTTCCAGCCTCTCTCCATGTGGAGGAGCCATTTTAACACCCCTCCCTTGAGCGGTGTTGGCAGATGCAAGATGGGTCCCCTTCCTGTGGTTCATGTGGGTGCTAAGTTCTTGCTTTGGTTATAAGAGACTTCCCCCCCTCCCAGTTAACTTTGGAAATGCCTCACTCTTCCAATGAGTGGCCCCCTCCTCCAAAGTGGTCCAAGAAAATGAGAATTCGTTGACTCTACAGTAAACATAATCCCTCGGCAGCAAGGCTTGAATGCTATAAATAAAAATGGAAGGTCTGGTTTTCAAATAGGATGACTCAGATTTTTATTTGTTTGTTTAAGCCAATTTGCTCTAAGTTAGAATAATTACTAAGTATAGACTAGTAGACTAGAGACTAATAGAGGTACACCACATCTTTTTGGGAGATGGCTTCGAGACAGTAGGTATTAAAGATTGGGGGATTTTTTAAGTGCTTTTTTCTAAAAACTAATTTTAAATATGAGAGATTGCTCTGGTATTTTCTTTGTGTTCTGGTATTTTCTATCTTTCCTTACTTTCCTTTCATTAGACTTAAAACAAAGCAAAATATTTAATAACACCAAAAATAAAAATTAAAAGTGTAAGCTAAAGAATTTTTTAAAAAATCACACTTCTGAGACATGAGGGCAATCTGGCTGCGACATCAGTCACCCCACTGACGGCCAGCGTTGATCCAGCTGATCTGGCTGGCTAGGCGGGTGCCCCTGTCCTCCCTCACCAATCCATATGCACCTGGTGGAGGAGGACGGCCTTCCCTGATAGAGGAGGACCGTTCTTTGACTAAGGGATAGCAGTACCTGTGCTTCCCTTCTAGAACCTCCAAAGATGCTCTCAAGGTAATTTGGAGGAGACCAAAGGTTAGTCAAACTTCCAAGACTCCAGAATCATCCAAATGAGGCATGGCATGTGGCAGCTTGTCTTTTAAAAAAAAAAAAAATCACACATCTAAAAGACATTAAGGAGAGGTGGCAAATAAAACTTACTGATATTATCTACAATTTTAAAAAATTTTTTTAACGTTTATTTATTTTTTGAGAGACTGAGACAGAGCATGAGCTGGGGAAGGGACAGAGAGACAGGGGGAGTCACAGATTCCGAAGCAGGCTCCAGGCTCCGAGCTGTGAGCACAGAGCCCCACGTGGGGCTCAAACTCATGAACCACGGGATCATGACCTGAGCAGAAGTTGGGTGCTTAACTGACTGAGCCACCCAAGCGCCCCAAATTACCATATTATCTATAATTTATTAAGTACTAATGTGACACCAGCACTGTTCCAAGCATCTTACATGAATATGCTTGTTTTCATCATATAATCAGGGAGTCTTAAAAATAGGAGATGGTTAAGTAGGAATTTATAGCATACTAAGAGTTTTGCAGAAGAGTGGGTTCTGTGTGGCAAAGAAGGGGACTGAAATTATCACAGGGATGTAAAAGAGAATCAGGAAAGAATAAAGACCTACAGAGCATTTAGAGAATAATGTACAATGATTTGAACAACCCTAAGATACAAAAAATGTGGAAGAAAATGTGAATAGAAGTATAACATTCCCCGCCGCACCCCCCCCGCCCCCCGCCCCGCCCGCTCTTTGGTTGCCCTGGGTCACAGAATAAGAAAGGCTTTGAAACGGAAAACTTGTGAACTTTGATACATCTAGAAAAAAATAACAACTCTTTTGGGAGATTAGGGTGGTACAGGGTTTTGAGGAATGTCAGAGATTAAGGGGCATGTCCCTGAGACTGGGACAGCTACCCAAGGCAGTCCCAACCCCCCCCAGGTCACCCTATTCTAGCGCAGCCTGGTAAACTGCCAAAGCACAAGGACAGCTGTCTGAGAGAGAGAACAAGGGGGCGAAAATGTGTACTGTGTGCTGACTTTCGCAAAAAAACCCAAAAACCCAAAAAACAACAAACCTTTATTTTAACTAATTACGGACTTGCAAGAAGTTGCAAAAAATGCACGGAGAAGTCCCATGTTCCTCTGGGCAGCCTTCTCCAAGATTATTAAAACCAGGGAACTGACTTTGGCAGAGTACAATGAACTAGACAACAGACCTTACTTGATTTTAATCAGTTTTTTACATGTACTCGTTTTGTTTGGGGGTTGACATTTACAAGCTGGAAATGTTCATTACAAGTTCCCAAAGTCCTAATGGGCGCTGTATCTAATACTACACCCCCACCCCCCCATCCCTCCTCCCTTCTTCCTTCCCTCAATCCCAGTGTCTTTTCCTCTCCGGCTTCCAACCTCCTACACCGAGAACCAATTTAGTACTAGGCCCAGTGCTGTGCTCTGGAAAGTTGGTGAAGGCAAGTCAGTCGTGGCTGGTCCCTCCTCCATCCTCATTCGGGCCCCTGCCCCACCTTCTGATGACTTTTCCCGCCTCCTGTGTGCCCCAGCTGGCTTGTTCCTATACACGGCTCCAGATTAGTCTTCCTAAAGGACAGTTCTGACCGCACTGCTTCCCTTCCTACTTTTATTTTTTTTTAATTTTTTTTTAACGTTTATTTATTTTTGAGACAGAGAGAGACAGAGCATGAACGGGGGAGGGGCAGAGAGAGAGGGAGACACAGAACCGGAAGCAGGCTCCAGGCTCTGAGCCATCAGGTCACGGAACGTGAGATCGTGACCTGAGCTGAAGTCGGACGCTTAACCGACTGAGCCACCCAGGCGCCCCCCTTCCTACTTTTAGAAAACCCTTCTTCACCAACGGAATTGACCAGTACAATACACGTTCAGTCTACCCCTAAAGAACGTCCACAACTTATGCTATCGCCAGTTTCTACAATGTGCTGTTCTGGAAGTCCCTTGCATGTTTTCACTTCTGCTAATCTAGCCTTCTGGAATGCACCTCCTCCAGGAATCACGTTTGGTTGCTCCCAGCAGGTGCAACTTCTTCTGTCTTTAACCCTCCCTCATCCATCATCTCCCACTAAGGGTCATATGAGTACATTCCTGCTATTAGTTCATACTCCCCTCCTTTAGGACACTCTATACCACTCTCTTTCGGTTTTTCTTTAATGTCTGAAGAAGAAACATGAGTTTGGAGTCAAAACACATCTTCACAACCCCCTTTCTGCTCAGTTTCTGCATTTGTTGTCTTTATGATCTGTAGCAGGATACCCTCTGGGGTACATACTACTAGTCTTTTGGAGCTGATGTGCCTATGTCCTGGGGCATTCAATGAAATAACATCCATGAGTGACCCACACAGGGCCTGGCTCGGGAAATACTTGTAAAAGAAAGTGGATAGAAAATTACCTTTCCAAAAAAAAGAGAAGATAGATTTTACGAGTATCACTGCCTTCCAATGAATGAGAGGTGTCTGGGTTAGCAATCCCTCCAAAACACCTAAAGCCAGTGTGGAATGCAGAATCCTCTGGAAGTCAGAGCCACTCTGAGAAAGGAGCTGCCACTCACTTTTGATAGCAGGTGTTGAGAGTTACAAGGTCAGGCTGAGGGGAGAAAGTCCCCACTGCTTCCCTCCCAAGACATTGTTTCTAAGGGTCATTAAAAAAAATTAGTTTTAATGTTTTATTTATTTTCGAGAATGATAGAGCGCGAGATGGGGAGAGAGAGGGAGACAGAATCCGGGCTCTCAGCCCGCACAAGAGCCCGATGTGTGGCTCGAACCCACGAAACTTGAGATCATGACCTTTGTCGAAGTCAGATGCTCAACCGACTGAGCCACCCAGGCGCCCCATAGCAGAGTCATTCGAATCCACTTTCTGCCCCCCTCTCCTCCTCACACGTGGATAATTTCATTGCACGGAACCAAATGAAGGTTACGCTTTCTTCCCCATCCCCTTTGGAGGTAACTGGTAGAGCCGATTCCTAACTGTTGCTAAAGCAAGAAGAGATTTGGTTTATGATTTGCATATCGGTTACCTAATTTGCATATCATGCTTAAGTTTTTCTTCTTTTACCCTCCTAAGTAGTTTGGTTGAATCTATACACATTTTTATCTCCCTCAGCATATACAAGGCTCACATTCAACCAGAATTGAATAGATTCTTGTGAGTACAGACATTTCCCTGTGATTCAAACCGTATCGGTTAATTTCTTGCCCACCTTTTTACTCAAGGGGCCGGGAGATTTGCTTTGTAAATCTTTGCTTGCTTTGTAAGGAGTGCACCGGGTCCCCAACTCGACTGGCTGGAGCTGTCTGCAAAGATGACAATCATTCCAGGACTTGGAAGCCAAATACTATGTGGCCGGCCTCCAGTGATCTGGAAAACAGTTTAGAGGTTACTTTTGAGGCTGATAAAGCTGTTCTGCCAGAAGGCCAAGATCATATCATTTGACCTTTTGTAAACTTACTGGACTTGCACCAAAGAAGTCTGTCTAGAAATGAACATTCAAGCGTCTTGATCTGTTCTGCATTGTTAATAATAATGATAATAATGAGATAATGGTGTAAATAATGACCACCGCAGACCAAGGACCTTACCTGGAAATCCTCACAGTATTTCTACGTTAGGCCCCTTTTTACAAATGAGGGGCCCAAAGCTTAACAACTTTAAGTAACGTGCCCACAGTCCCAAGGTAACTAAAGGGCCAAGTCAGGATTTAAACCTAAGTTTCTCTAAAAGCCCTATCTTAACCATTGTGATCGCGTATATTACGTTTTCTTAACTACTTAAAAATAAGACGCTAAATTAATTAAGTTCTTTTATCCTTCCTTGCTTTTCTTACTTTCTAAATTAGATGTCCATGCTACCGTGAAGAAAATACCAGACTTCCTGAGCATACACTGAATCAGGCACACTGCTGGACATTTCCACTCATCTTATCTCATTTACTTCTTTCTTTCTTTCTTTTTTTCTTTTTTAAGTTTATTTATTTTGAGAGGGGGGCAGGGGCAGAAAGAGGAGAGGGAGAATCCCAAGCAGGATCTACACCCTCAGTGCAGAGCCCGACTCAATCCCAGGGGCTCGATCCCAGGATCTGTGAGATCATGACCTGAGCTGAAATCAAGAGTTGGGTGCTCAACCAACTGAGCCACCCAGGCGCCCCTATCTCATTTACCTCTAATAACCATACTTACAAGTGGACGTTGTTATTTCTATGTCTAAAGATATGGAAACCGGGGCGCCTGGGTGGCTCAGTCGGTTAAGCGGCCAGCTTCGGCTCAGGTCATGATCTCACCGTCCGTGAGTTCGAGCCCCGCATCAGGCTCTGTGCTGACCGCTCGGAGCCTGGAGCCTGTTTCAGATTCTGTTTCTCCCTCTCTCTCTGCCCCTCCTCCGTTCATGCTCTGCCTCTCTCTGTCTCAAAAATAAATAAACGTTAAAAAAAAAATTTAAAAAAAAAAAGATATGGAAAAGATGCTCAGAGAGGTCAAGTAACCGGCCCATGGCTACACAGTCAATATGAGGCACAGCCCAGATGTGAGCTTTTTCCGCAGATAGCAGCACAGTAATGTCTTCCTAGAGGAATCCTCGAAGGGAGCCCACGAGGTCATTAAAATCCAATCTTACACTCCACACTCCAGATTCTTTTTCTCAGCACCTATTGGCTTGGTGATTTTAATAAACCACCTCCAATAATTTCTGGGGGTGTACCTTAGAGTTAGGAAATGTGGTCAAGGATGGATGTTTCTCACCGGGGCCTAATATTATTTCAAGTTCCCAAGATTATTGTTATTTACAAAAGGCTTTATTATACCTTTTTTGCTTTATGACTAAAATTTTATAACATTCTTAGAAATATGTGGGTTGGCAACTACAAATTTAAAATCTGTACAGCATGAAATTTTCTTAGGTAAAAAATCTAACTTTTATTCTGAGAAGAGACAAAAAATAGATGTGGGGGGGAATTTTTATGCCCCCTAAGTTTAAAATTCACGTGGCTCTCTTTTTCCTGAGCGAATGTCTGGGTTTTGTGTGAAAATTAATACCTGTCCTTGCAAGAGGCCGCGAGAAACAGGGAATATTTGTTAATTCCCTGGTACCTAATGTCATGTCATGTCCACATCCTGAATTTGGCAAATCACGGATGTTTAGGCTTTTTCCCTCATTAAAGCCAACACTGCTAATCCTCACCTTGCAGTGACTGGGCTTCTGAGATACCAAATGGAATAAAATCCCCTGAAATACCAGTTTACAGGCCACATGGTGGGAGGTGATTCTGTCAACACCAGCTGCTCAAGTGGTTCAACTCCGCTGGCATTCCTCAAACCGTTGATCCAATTGCATCAAAATCATCTGGAACATTAAAATGCAGATTCCTTGGTCTCCTGTTCCTCCAGCAATCATTTTTTTATTAAAAAAATTTTTTTTTAAGTTTATTTACTTTTGAGAGAGAGAAAGAGACAGAGCATGAGCAGCGGAGGGGCAGAGAGTGAGAGAGGGAGACCCAGACTCTGAGAAGAAGAAGGTCCAGGCTCTGAGCTGTCAGCACAGAGACTGATGCGGGGCTCGAACCCACGAACCGTGAGATCATGATCTGAGCCGAAGTCAGACACTTCACCAACTGAGCCACCCGGGCGTCCCTGCCTCCAGCAATTTTCATGCAGAGTAGATTGTCAGACCCCATCTTCTGTACTGCCCGCTCACGTCCGTCCTTACCCCTCACCCCCTAATGCCACAAACCGCCTTGCTGAGTGCACGAGAGCAGATTCACCAAGAGTGATTGCATTTCCTGTCACCACATTCCGTTTCTCTAGCAACCCTTTCTATAGGCAGCTTCTGACTTTCTCTGCAAAGGTGGCACGAGGCTGCCTAAATCCACAGGCAATCCGGCAAGTGTAATTCACACGGTATCGTTCAGCCAACACTTTGACCTTCATCCGCATGAAAACTTGTACAGTTTTTAATGAGTAGCACATTTGAAATATTGTTTTAGCACCCCTTTCAAAATGTTCTTGCCAAAGCCCTTTATTCTTCTGATGCTGATTATCAACCGAAGTGTAAAAAGGAAGCACTGGGATGACAGAGACGCAACCAAGGGCTCGTTACGCACGTGTCTGCGTCCTGCCTCAGTGGTTCCAGGTGGGAATGAATTGCATTGGGTGTCATTGGACAGGAACCCAGTCTGCATTTCTCTGTCCAGGGTAATTTCTCTTCTTTCTTTCTTTCTTTCTTTCTTTCTTCTTTCTTTCTTTCTCTGTATAAAAGTACAGATCGGTTTGGGGCACTTTGTAATTTCTGAGACCGTTTCCCCTGGAAATGATACGTGTTGACCTGAGCACTTTCCTGCTGAATGAATCAAAAGGACAAGGGAAGGGAGAATCATGAAGCCTGAAAGTGACCCAGAGCCTCCACAGGGTATGGCGAGTGAGCTCTGTTTTGCTGCCTTTGCTGGTGGGAACAGCGTGGGGGAGTGACTGGAAGGCCAAGCCGCGCTCTGTGGTCACATCTGCAGTTGACGTGAGGACTTAGCGGTCGGTCGGCTTCTCCAGAACAGAGAAGCTGAGCTTCGGTTGTGAGAACCCTCCGGGCCCACAAAGTCCTGATCTCCCGCTTAGCTGAAGAGACACGACACAGCTTCCTAATTAAAATCCCACGTTCTGTTTCTGTCAGGAAGGAGTGTTTTGCTGTTAAGTCACTTCCTCTCTTTTTCTCCTCAAAAAACACCCAACCTAAACCCAACCCAAGCAACATCCACACCCCCCACCCCAAACTCCAGAAATAGAGATCTCAGCCTGTTGTAATAACATAACACCCTTGCTAAAAGGGGCGTTCAGAAGAAACACTCCCAGGCTCTGAATAGTATGTTGTTGGGAAAACATATTTTTCTTTCTAAGAATAACTGAGAAGGGGCTTTTATGGCTTTTAACAAGTGAGGTGAGAAAAGTCACACATTTCTGCCCAAATCTCTTTCCAGGTAGATGATGGCACTCCATAGGCCATCATGGCATTTCATTCTCTCACGAAAGGATGCCTTTAAGTCAATAACTGGGTCACTAAGAGAATGCTAGAATGTCTCTCACCCTCCCATAAGTACAACCCAAACCCACCTCCTGGGTCCTCCTTGACTCTCTTTTCCTAAGGTTATCCAAACCTGTTCAAAAACTGATTTCCTATTATTCCTTCTTTTCAATTTTATGGTATTCCATAATCTAGACACATTCTATGGTCAATAGATATTCCTGATTTTTTCTTGTTGGAGACTTCTCTTGATTAAATAATAATGATAATAATTAATAATAAGTATTATAACAAGGTTACTTTTTACTGAAGCCTCTTTGTTCTAGACACACTCTCAGGGCTGATTTCTTTTATTTTTAATTTTTTTTTAACGTTTATTTGTTTTTGAGAGAGGTGGGGGGAGGGGCAGAAAGAGAGGGTGAGACACAGAATCCAAAGCAGGCTCCAGGCTCTGAGCTGTCAGCAATGAGTCCAACTTGGGGGTTGAACTCATGAGCCGCGAGATCATGACCTGAGGCGACGTCTGCGACCCTTCATGGACTGAGCCACCCAGATGCCCCTCAGGGCTGATTTCACTTCATCCTTGCAACAACTTTAGGAGTTATTCTGATTAGCTGATTCTTATCACGTCCAGTGAAGACGTGAGCAAAGTAGGCTCAGTATGGTTAAGGAATGGGTTCAAGGTCACACATCCAGGACTGCCTGACTGTCTTCTTGAATCCTGTACATCCCTGCCTTGACTTTTGCAGACACGTAGCTCCTCTTGCCTGAAATACACTCTTTTTATCTTTATTTAAATCTTACATAGCCTTCTGAGCTCACCTCTCAGCTCCTGCCTCCTTCAGAAGGCCTTTCCTGATGTTAGCTCTCACTGACCTCCTTTCCTCAGAACCTCCATGTGGCTCATTACTGTTTTCATACTGTATGTGTCTCTTTTTCAACTGAGCTCCTACGTTCTCCCAAAGGCTCTAGTAATGTCTCGGCAACACAGTAGGTGCTCAATTAAAGATTCCTGATTTGTAAACCTTTCAAAACCAAATACCTACCTGAACACTAAAAGGCCCTTACTAAAACAAGTGCTTTTATGAGCCATATGCATGCGCAAAGGATATCACCTGGCTTCTAGTAGACTCCTCAACCCATTGAGGTGAGTTAATTGTGTTCATGCATTGATCTCCAGGCAAGTCAGTAAAGAATATTTGCCCTTTACTTTGATAAAAAGCAACCACTCTAAGCATTTAAAATAATTTTTGGAGCTGAATTGAACTCAGAGCCAAAAGCTATTCTGTGTGTGTGTATGTGTGTGTGTGTGTATGTGTATGTGTGTGTGTGTGTGTGTGTGTGCGCACGTGTGTGCGTGCACGCGCATGTGTGTATAAATGTTTGTTTTTTTATTTTTGAGAGACATGGAGCACGGCGGAGGGAGAGGGGAGGTGCAGAGAGAAGGGAGGAGAGAGGATCCAAAGTGGGCTCCACGCTGACAGCGGACAGCCCGATGTGGAACTTGAATTAATGAACCATGAGATCATGACCTGAGACAAAGTCGGACACTTAACCAACCGAACCACCCAGGTGCTCTGTTATGTATATATTTTTAAAGGATACTTGGAGTCTGGGTGTTTGCAAGGAATCCTGGGGTCTGAGGTTGACACTGATCTTCTTTATGGAGTGACTAACCTCTCACTGGGTTCACCATGTCCTAGACTTGCAGCAATTATCAGTATAGTGCTCCAAAAGGATCACGTGACTTGCCTTTCTGAAAGTTATAATCCATTTGTGGAATTCCTGTCTGAATCCTGGGACCAGCAAAATTTCGGAGTGGGTAAAGGGTCACCTGGCAAAAATTTGAGTTTTCCTTTTGGGCTGAGAGATGTGATCATTGAGAATCAACAACATCCATTAAACACTCTGCAAATTGTAAGGTCACATTGAACACCACAAGGAACAACAAAAGAACCAGTCTGTAAGGGCTTTATACCAGGGGAGTATCATTGTCAGTCCGGGCTGCTTAACAAATCCCATGGATTGGGTGACTTAACAGACATCTATTTCTCACAGACCTGGAGTCTAGGAAGTCTAGGATCAAGACACCTGCAGATTCAGTTCCTGGTGAGAACCTACTTTCTGGCCTGTAGACCGCCATTTTCTCGTAGTGCCTCACAGGACCGGGAGAGAGAGGAGTTCTCAGGCATTTCTTCTCAGGGCATTAATCCCATCATGAAGACTCCACCCTCAGGATGGTATCTAAATCTAATTACCTCCAAAGGCTCCAAATACTATCACATTGGGAATTAGAGCTTCAATATAGGAATTCGAGGAGGACACATTCAGTCTATTATAGGCAGGAAGAAAGAGTGGATGAGTCAAGGTCATACACAAATGAAATCAGTTTAACAGCAGAAATACCAAATGCTTCTTGTTCAAGAAGCAAGATAAAGAAAGATCCTCCCTCAGTACTTTTCAACATCAATCAAGAATCTCTCATGCTGAGAGATTCTTCACCCTATCTCTAATTCTGTATATAGCAGTTCTGAAAACTGGCTGTACTCTAGAATGAGCTAGAGATTTTTTTTTAATTTAAAAAACAATGCCTGAAGTCATTCTCGAACTGACTGAATTGGGCTGTCTGGAAGTAAGGTCTGGGAATTCGTATGTTTTAAAATTCCCTCTCATGACTCTGACACCCAGTGACTGTCGATATTCTCTTCTACATAATTATCAGGATTTGGATGCTTTAGAGGTGATACTTAAGGCATCTTCCCTCTTAATTTCTAACGTATGCCACCAGGATGTAGTTTTGAGGTCTTGGGATTAAGACCACTTCTACTGAAACAGCTCACCCAACTTTTAGGTGTGAAGGAGCCTTTATAGCCCAAATTTTAACAGGAGTTTCAGGCTAATAAGTTCTTGAAATACTTTATTCAAAGGGATGTTCAGTAGGATGTGAGAGCAAGATATACCCTAAAAGGGGTCCAGGTCTCCAGGTTAGGAGTTTGGAAGTGACAACTTACATCAGCCAAAGAAGGGATCAGAATTAGTGAAGATATAAGGTTTAATTTTGAAAGCTTTCTTGGAATCAGCTTATAGCCCTGAGTTTCTGCTTGTCTTCCATATATTCTATAAGCTTGTTGGGAATAGAGATAGTGTTTAATAATAGCTCAGCACATATAACATGAATTTGTTTACTGCTGTCCTTACTGTTTTTCTTCCACGAAGTTTATGTAGTTTCAGACAACCCAGTGAGATGAGGCATTTTCTTTTGTGAATCTTATAATGAATTAAATGAAGTTGTTTTGGCTCAGAGGTCTGAAGGCTAGGTAAATGACGCCTCCAATGACACATCTGCTTAGTTCTCAGAGTGGGAGACTCCCTTCACACAAGATTTTCCGATCCATTTTATGTGTCGGGATTACTGAAGTTCGTTTCAGGATAATCTCAATAATCTATTTTTAGTACTGGATAACATGTGTATTCCCACTGCAAAATCAAAATCTGCTTCTTATTATGCTAATGTGATATTTACAAAAGCCATTCCCATGGTTTCCAGCCCAAAGTCCCTCAAAGCCTTAAGACTTGCTCAATAAAAAGTCAGGCTTATACACATGCAACTCTTAATTTTAAAAAAGCTTTCTTGAAAAATAGAAAAAAGGGCTAGGGAAAAAAACCATTTTTGGCAGTGGAAATGTAGCAAATGTATCAATTGCAGAAAGAGATTCAAGTGATAGCTATGGTGGACTCCTAGATGTTTGGGAATATGATCCTTGGTGAGCAAGAGGGTGTTTTTTTAAGCCAGGAAAGTATAGTTGCTTAAAATAATGTTCTCTTTGATACTTTCTCCATGATTCTATCTTTTATAACAATCAACAGTAAATTGAGCAAAAACCTTCTGCTTTCTACCCAGAAATTCTTTGCTTTGTGATATTATTGTCTTACATTCTTAAGTTTGCATTTTGTTCAATTGCATTCTAGGCTGTCAAAGTCTGCAGTAATTTGGGGATCCTGTATAGGACAATTATTTCTGGATGAACTACTCTGCTGTCCCAGAAGGCAACGTGGATTGAGCCATAGCGCCCACATTGAGCAGTACGCTCCCATAGCTAGATCATTTGCTCCATATATCAAGCCTGCTAACTGGAGACAACTTTCTGGGGATGAGCAGATAGTAACGACATGGTCTACAGTTTTCAGCCCTCTGACAACCAGTTGACAGGTGCTTATTGGTCGATTGTGGCTTGTTACCTTAAAACCAGTCACCCTAATTCATACATGGTCGTTAGGGGTAACATCACCCCCTTCAGGAAACTGTAGTTTGTGTCAGGGAATGAAAAACTTTCACTTTTTTATGCACAAGGCACAGATATACACACAGTACACAAACAGATATATAGTATATTTGTAGTACTAAAATGTCTTGGGGGGGTGAGAAGAAAACACTGTCTAAAGTGGTTCTTACATTGCATTAAAAGGGATTAAATTAAGGTATCTGTATTTGTACTTTTAGGAAAGATACATAGCTGGAAAGTTGTCAATAGTGGTTTAGTACCGCAACTCTTGCTATTACTGATTTTTAAAATTCTTCCTTTGTTCCCTATTCTACTAGCTTGGCCTCTTCTGTTCAGCTGTGATGGTAGAGGGTCATAAACTACTGTAAATTCATGTAATTACAGGTTGACTTCAGAAGTCCTTAATGAAATTGTTACTTAAACATCTGTAACTTCATTTAAAATTTATTTAAAAATGACTGATAAGGCATGTTATGTTGGAGACATACATTTAAGGTGATTCTTGTCTTCTCCCTATGCCGTCTAGATGTTGGTTATTCACTGAATAGGTATTGGGTAACTTCTAGGTTCTATGTACGAACAAACAAACAATTTTCTCTCTGTCTTCATGGAGAGGAGAAATGAGCATTGAAATGCTAATTTTATAATTGGTAATTTAATGTAATTGCTTTGGCAGTACATATATGATTAGTAATTTAACTACAGTCCTTATAAGGCTTAAAAGATCAGAGAGTGTACTTCTACGAGAGAGCCCGTATTATAGGGAACTGGTCTCGTTGGGGAATATGAATCCACTTCATATACACACACACACATTCGACTGAGATCTGAAGGATGTACAGGCTTAGGGAGGGGAGTGGGAAGAAAGGGAGAATTAAATGTGTGAGGATTCTGGGGCGCCTGAGTGACTCAGTCAGTTGAACAGCGACTTGGCTCAGGCCATCATCTCTCGGTTGGTGAGTTTGAGTCCTGTATCCGGCTCTGTGCCGACAGCTCAGAGTCTGGAGCCTGCTTTGGATTCTGTGTCTCCCTCTCCCTCTGCCCCTCCCCTGCTCCTCCTCTCTTTCTCTCTCTCAAAAATGAATTTAAAAAATTTTTTTTAATTTAAAAAATATGTGAGGATTCTGAGCAGAAATGAACTTAGCTTTGTGGCGGAGCCCGTGAATGGTTGCGGTTGGAGAGCAGACGGCCAGGAGGGGAGGCTGGTGGACAGGTTTGTGAGCTGTTTTAAGGATTGGGGACATATCCAAACAGGAATAAAAGGCAATTTTAGAGTTTTAAGTAAGGGAGTGAATTAACGTGTGTGGTTGTTGAGATTTGTTCTGACTATATTGTGGAATTTTAGTTGGAGGGGTGTGGGTGTGCGACACCAGTAAAAAGGCTTTTGCATGAGCCCAGTAGGGTTGTTGAGATAAAGTGATATGTAAAAATTGACGATTGACTGGCTAGAAGGGGTGAGGAAGAAAGAAATGCAAAATATAAGGCTTGCGTTTCTACTTGTGCATTGGGTGGATGGTAGAACCGTCCCTTAGATGGCATGTGCTGGAGGAGAACCAGTGTATGTCATCTCAAGAGAGCCAGGGCTGGGGTGGCAAGGGGAGAAGCATATGGAGAGAGATTAGGGATTCGAAGGGACTCAGAGATATTCAAGTGGAAAAGCTGAGTAGGCAGTTGGATATGCCACTTGACAGGACTTAGAAGAGAGGTCTGAGCTGGAGACAAAACTCAGAGTGCATAATTGGACAGTTGGATTCCCAAGCATGGGTAAGATAGCCTTGTAAAAGAATCAAGGAAGAAGACATTTGGGCCTAGAAGAGAGCCTTGTGCTATTCCAATATTAAAACTCAATGAAAAAGTCAGGTGAGGCAAGGAGGTTATTGGAAAACCAAAGGAGTGTCGTGTTGTCAGGGAAGAAATATTTCAAAATGGCAGGAGTCAACTGGAATATTACAGGGATTCCAAGTAATATGAAAATGGCAAACCAGCCATTGGATTTGGCCACCTGGATCTTCCACACTGAGAGCTACTCAGGTGGAGTCAGTAGAAATGAGATTACATGGAGACAGAGCAAGTGAGGAGGCAGAGACAGCAAGCAAGGCAACTCAGCCGTGAAGGGTAGAAGAAAGAACAGCTCCTGGGAAACAGAAGTAGGGTTACAGAGGAACCACGCTGCAAAGAGAAGACTGGAAGAGAACAAAGCCAATCCGAACATGGAGGATGGGCCTTCAGAGGTGGAGGGACATCTCTCTATTCCACAGAAGAGAGTTAAGGATGAGGGAAAAGGCAGCAAGTCCATAGACTCGGTTACAGGAATTTGAGAAAGTTCCCTGGTAAGATATTTCCATTCTTACAAATGTCCAGCCCGAATCAAGGATATTCTCAAATTCCTGCTACCGAGCCCTTGAACTTACCTGGGTCCTCTCTTAGGACAATGCAAGAAAGGCTTAAAGCCAGTATCCCTCATCTACTCTCACTCCAGCTGCCTCATTCATATTCTATCTTGAAATAAGGAAGAAGAGGTCATTTTGGTGCCCAATGAAAACGGGAAGAGGCACCATCACTCTGTTGTCTTCTAAAGATAATGGCAGAAAGCCTTATCCAAAATCTTGTTCTGTTTTTGGCTCAGGGACTGCAAATTAAGTGCCAAGAAAATCTCATGATGTCACCCCAACAGAGACAAAACTAACCCTTTGTTCTTCCTTTTTTCTTGTCTCTGCATGGATGCGGAGTTCAGATCACCTATTGGTGGGAGATTACAATTACTTTAGGGATTGATTCAATTGATTATCAAAATAAAACTGGGCGGGGAGGCTTTTTTTTTTTCAGCACCTCAACTCAAAAGAGAAGAAATACTCTTTAAGTCAGTTTATATTTCAGGTGTGGAGGGCAAGGAGCTTTAAGGTTTAACGGTCAGTGGTGTTTTTCAGGAAATTCCGGGCATTAGAAGGTGTTCTAGTGTTCTGCTCTTTCTCCGGAAGGGATTCTTGCCCTTTCCCACTAAGATGAATCAGATAGGGTTCAGATCTGAATCACAGTCCCAGGGACATACCTAGGTCAGAGGTGGTCACTATGGCTGTGACACAGGCACATTTGCTGTGACTGCCCTTTCTTTCCTACTCCAGAGGGATTATCATTGTTCAAGAGCAAGTGACATCTATTAACATAATAGAAACCTTGACTTCAGCTCTAAATAACACATAATATGTGTTGTAAGTTATATATGTTATTCACAGGTCATAAGGCTACATTATTCAGTAAGACGGTGAGTGCAAG
The DNA here is from genome assembly GCF_027475565.1 of Acinonyx jubatus. Taxonomy (NCBI): domain Eukaryota; kingdom Metazoa; phylum Chordata; class Mammalia; order Carnivora; family Felidae; genus Acinonyx; species Acinonyx jubatus. Next base: position 204,202,815 of record NC_069381.1, on the reverse strand, counting down.
GCACTTAATATAGAGCCAGGCACATAGCAAGTGCTCACTAAATGGCAACTGAGAAAGAACAAATGACTTGAGACATGCACTCCTAGGGGGCCAATAACACTACGGAATCTTTTTCATGCATAGAATTGTTTCACTGCCTCCACACTGATCTTTTACATCCTACTTCTGAATCAGTATCCAACACAAAATTTTATAGTGATGCTACATATTTTTCAATGGAAGTAGCTTTTGTGTGTGTGTGTGCCTAGACGCCATTATTCCAGGACTGTCCACTTAAAGTATAAGGTGCATTTGAACCCCATATGTGATTTTAAATTTTCTAGTACACACACACACACACACACACACACTCCCACAAAAGATGAAGTTAACTTTAATAATACATTTTCTTTGATCCAATATATTAAAATATTCTCATTTCAACGTGTAATTAATATAAAAGGAACATTAACAAGATGTGTTCTTTACTTCATATTAAGCCTTCAAACTCTAGTGTGAGTTTTCCTTAAAGCACATCTCAATTTGGACACGCCATTATTCCAAGTGCTGGGTAGCTATATGTGGCTTATGGCTACATCGTCAATACTGCAGGTTCATACTTTGCATGTACATTCTCGTGACAGTCCTCTTCACAATCAAGGGTACTTGTTGTTACTTTTCTCATTTTACAGATGTGGAAACTGAGCACAGAGAGGTGAAGTCACTGGTCTAAGGCTCAAAGCGTAGCTAGTGGTAGGACCAGGACTCAAGCCAAGAATCTGATTGGAAGTTCTGTTCCATAACCACTGTGCCATATGCCTTCCAAGTTGCTTGGAGACCTAGGTTCTGGTGCTTGAAGACCTGAGAAAGCCATTACAAAATTTTCCTTCTCTTTTCTTCCTTAAGCCTTCCTAACTTCTGGTGGTTTCTTGGAGTCCATGGCTTTCCTTGTCCTATTAGCTGCTTCACCCCAACCTCTGCCTCTGTCATCACATGAATTTCTTCCTTCTGTGCCTCTGTGTATCTTCTTCTCTTCTTATGAGGACACCGGTCATACTGGATTTAAGGTTCACCTAACTCAGTATGACCTTATCTTAACTAATTACATCTGCAAAGACACTATTTCCAAATAAGGTCACATTCTGAGGTTCTGGGTGGATACGTACCCTGGGGAGACATTATTCAGCACACTAAAAGAGTCTACTTGTATCAGATGCTTTGTTGGTCACTGAGAATGCAATGGTGAGTAAGACACATGTAGTCCTTGTCCTCCAGGAGTCACTAGTCATGCTTGGAGACAGAAGATAGACATTGGAGACAGAAGATAGATCAAATAACTGCTTGGAGACAGAAGATAGATCAAATAACTGCAGAGAAGCTTTCCTAGGTAGCAGATGTCTACTGGAGTTGAGAAGGAGGAGGAAGAATGTAGATTTACCCTCTGGGAAGCAAACTCCTCAGTATCTGGGACCAGATCTGATTCATCTTTGAATCCTTTATGCTAAGGAGTTGATATTCAGAGACTGGGTGCTGAATGAAAAATACTCCTCATATCTTTGCAGAAATGAAGTCAAAATAATCTGGCAGGAAGGTCAAATACTTTTTTTGAGATTTTTATATTGGCTGAAGAAACGACCACTTATTTGTAACTAGAGAAAATGTCAAGCTGTGAGCTAGATTTTGTACACAAATGTATCTTTCTCACTTTGCCTCCATTTCATTATCTCTTATACCATTTCTAAAATTTTTTTTTAACGTTTATTTATTTTTGAGACAGAGAGAGTCAGAGCATGAATGGGGGAGGGTCAGAGAGAGAGGGAGACACAGAATCTGAAACAGGCTCCAGGCTCTGAACGGTCAGCACAGAGCCCGACACGGGGCTCGAACGAACGGACTGCGAGATCATGACCTGAGCCGAAGTCAGACGCTTAACTGACTGAGCCACCCAGGCGCCCCTCTTATACCATTTCTGATTGGTACAGTGTTCAATGAGTCTCTTTGCGCTCTTTGCAAATACAGTGATATGGCTCATTATATTAGACAATAATAACGGTTGGTATAACCCTGTTTTCTCTTTTATGAATTTAGTATGTATTTGTAAGCTAGTCACAATTTCAGAACGATTATGCTTTGGGATGCTCAAACTTGACCACTGGCCTAGTTAGGTGCTAGAAGGCAATGGGGACCATTCAATGATTCAACATTTTTATCCAGGAGGCAGGAGGAACAAAATGAAGCTAGAGTTGTCATGGCAGAGAAAAACTAGTTACCCATGTTAGCTGGAGGGGGGGGGGGGGCGGGGAAGGAAAATGTGTTGCTTTTGTGGTTGCACAGTGTCCTTGTTTTTGTCCATGTTCAGACGTGATACAAAATGGTCTTATTTGGGCCTGGTTCCATCACCGTCATGGTGTGACCCCATCTGATGTTGAAATTCTTTGAAATTGTTTACATTTAGAGGGAACACAGTGGGTTGTTACCAGCTGTTTGTTGTCAAAGCCTTCATTTGGTTTTCAACACAGAGACATCTTGCCTTTGCTGCCTTGTTTTCTTAGCAAGTCATGTTATTCACAAGCATCCTTAGCATCCTGTGAAGGAGTCATTTTTATTAGGTTCTTGTTTATCCTTTCTGTATTTCTGTTTTTGTAAATACAATCATGTATGTTCTTATTTCTCCCTTTGTCAACAAAAGATCGCACATTCCTAAACTGTTCTACACTTCGATTGCCTCTCTTATCAATGTACACCATAGGAGATCCCTCAATACAGTAGTCTCTTTCATTTTTTTAAAGATTTTATTTTGAAGTAATCTATACACCCAATGTGGGTCTTGAACGCACAATACCTAGATCAAGAGTCACATGCCCTATGGACTGAGCCAGCCAGGAACCCCTCTTTCCTTCTTTTTTATGGGTGCATAATACTCCATTTTCTAGATCTACCATAGTTCTTGTAGAATTCTGGCGTCTTAACAACAAATACTTGTGTCCCTAAAATAACATCGTGTGGATGGGTGGATGCTTATTTGTAAAATTCTGAGCTTACATTTCAAAGCGTTTGCTGTATAAACCAGAATTAAGACAGATACGATAGATACTCTAGTGAACTGGCTTCTATTCTCAGACCCACCAACAATTTTCTCGACAAGTGACTTAAACTCTCTGAGCCTCAGTCTCCACAGCTATGAAACAAGCGTTGACAAATATTTGAAGCCCAGTCAAATTTTGCCTCTTTGATCTTGTCCTCACAGCTGCAAACCAGTCGTTTTCGGGTAGATATTTAACAACACACTCTCCAGAAGAAATGAAGCCTTGATTTGTAACATTTGCTAATTACTATGGTGTAAATATTCCCACCAGGGCCAATTTCAAGCTACTAACAACTTAACAGCCAGCTAGTAAAATTTCCAAAAATTTTATAATCTGATCTTAGAGCCAGTATGTTCTCAGTCCGGCATACAGCTGGGGAAAACTTGCTGAAATGAGACTCAGTGAGATGCAGACATTTAACTCCCTCAGATGGAAGGTATATCCCCAAAACTTAAATTATATCACATGTGGATTGAGAAAACATCCCCCAGAATGGGCAGAAAATAATCTTTTAAATCTACTACCTAAAGCATTCCCTGAAGCTTTCATTAGTTTGTAACACAGAAGAAATATTAAGTAACGGTAACTCACTTTCATAAATATCATATATTTACCCAACCTTTATCTACAAAGAATTGACTTCACTGGGTCAAAATCAACCAAATTAGTATACATACTATCCAATCCTGATTCTTAACTGTGGTGGCACATTCCAATCAACTTTTGAAAAGTGCTGGTGCCCAGGCCCCACCCCAAATGAAATAAGTCAGAAAGTCTGAAGGATGGGGCTCAGACACTGGTTTGTTTTCAAGAGTTTGAGGTGATCCAAATGTGCCATTGTAGTTAAAGCTAACCAGTTTTTGGATATTTGGTATATAGGTCTTCTGACCTTTCCCTTTCTCTTTCAAGGTAAAGCACATGGTGCAGATATATACCAACAAATAGGCATTGATTTAGCTGAACTTATTTGAGCAGGAAAAAATTTTTTTAGATCCTGCAAATATGGCTGACACAATAGATCTCTCTCAAAAACAAGCTCCACAGAACTCAAAATCTGGCCTCTCGTTTTATTGCTTAAATGTAAAACCCACTGCAAGAGTGACATTAGAGCAGACCCCAAAGTCTAATTCCTCTATGTGAGATTTAAGTGGGTTTTGTTTTAAAGAAAGGTCATCTTGTTTCTTTTTTGTTGGCCTTGAGAAGCAGCCGACCATCCCGGCACACGAGAAATTAATTACCCTGGAGGACCAGGTGCGACTAGTTAGTCGGTTGCCATGGAGACAAAAGCTATACATCCCTGATTTTCCACGATGGTCTCTATTTCACGAAATCTTATTCTTTTCAATAAAGGCCATTCACAAAAATGCGAGTCGAAGGCGCTTGATTACTTTTATGTGCGCATTAATATAGAAACAGAAAAAAAAGGATTTTGCCTGGTAACGAACCATTGTCTTTGCTAAGAAAATTTGACGGTAAGTACAATTTGAGAAAATTACAATTTGCTCAATATATTTTTGAGTAAAAAAAAAAAAAAAAGAGAGAGAGAGTAAATCCAAAGCATTTCAAAAATCTGTTGGAAAACCAGCTTCCCAGAGTCCTCTGGCACTTACAGAATGGTTCACCTCTTAAGTTCAAGTTGAACCCATGTGAGAGACACAACAGCTCTCATCCGAAGGTCTCATCATAAATTCTGTCCAGATCAGCTTACTTTCTACTCTTCTAAAAAGGACCCAGCGAGGAGCTACATCTGCAGAACTTAACTCGAGGGTATTCTTTATTAGCCAACATGGTAGTAGTTTTTCCTTTGGAAAAAGCATCTGTTTACGCCCATTTGGATGATATTTGAGTTATTCCACACAATTGGTGTTTGTTTAACAGTTATGTGCCCGTGCTGGTTTCTTAGCTTTGGTACACGTGCCATCGCAACTTATGTAAAGGGTTAACGTTAAGGGAAATCATTCGGGAAGGTATATGGGAACTCTCTGCATTGTCTACAACGTTTCCTGTGAACCTAAAATTATTCCAAAATAGGCTATTAACAAGCAATTCGTGACTATTAATTATAGTAAATTAACTAATTATAGTGGATACTGGTGTGGGTTGTATTGGTTGTGTTGCGTTGGCAACGAAAATAATTAGGTGAAATGTGGGGAATCTACCTGCGCTTTGGGATTCCATACTGAAATGTAAATGCATTATAATGAATAATCCAAACTCACAACCTTGGGGCTGTTTTTACCCTCTGTAGCATCATCTATAGCTTTGGAAGCGTCATAACTTTCATTTGGAACAAAGTACTGGGGAGATTTAAATGGCAATAGTAGCTATCTTTGTAGTGAATTTCTTCATATAGATACCTGACGCACTAATATTGTACATAGCTTACTAGAGGCCACACATTTCCGTATGTTCTTTTATTAAACTAATTTCTTGTGATATTTAAGGGACACATTTGCAATCATCTCTTATTTGCCCTCATTTGAAAACAATCTTTTTTTTTCTGCGACTTCTCAGGCAAATGGCAACTGAAAACAAATCTGTGCCTCACAGGGTTGAAATAGCTCCCAGTGATTGCTACCTCCTAAATTTTGAGAGAAATTCAGGAAGTGTCAGTGATGTACCTTTTTCTGTACGTGTCAATTAAAGTTTATGTAATTCATATTTAATATCAAATGTTATGAATTGCATTTTTAAAAGCCCCAGGCACATGGTAAGTGTTTAATATATTTATTAGGTGAAGAAATGAATGATTTCATACTTAGCTGCTTTTATTTTGTTTTTAATTTTTTTTTTATGTTTATTCATTTTTGAAAGACAGAGAGAGACAGAGCACAAGCAGGGGTGGGGCAGAGAGAGAGGGGGAAACAGAATCTCAAGCACGCTGCAGGCTCTGAGCTGTCAGCACAGAGCCCGACGTGGGGCTTGAACTCACGAACCGTGAGATCATGACCTGAGCCGAAGTCAGACGCTCAACCAACTGAGCCACCCAGGCGCCCCAGCTTTTATTTTGTTTTTAATTTGCTTGAGTATATAGACCTGACCTATTTCTGGGATAGTTTATTCCTAGGCGTGTATTTATCAAAGTCTCCTATTACAGAGCAATCCAATTGAGTATGTGACGTCTCACTATTACACAGCTTCCCAATCTGAGAACCAATTTAGCTTATTTCTAGCTCAGAGTTTGGACCCACATGAGTTTTATATTTTTTTTGGCTTTCTTCTTTTAGACCTGGGCTCCAGGAGTGACTCTACAAGGAGAGTTAAGTATAGCTTCCAGTCCGCAATATATGAGGGATGGAAGGTTGAGATTCTTAATATATAAAGTAATTTAAAAATCAAAAAAAAGGGCACTTCCAGTCAAGATGGAGTGACAGGGACTGGATTCACCCTCCAGCCTGAAGCAACCCAAACGGCGGAAAACTATATATGAAACAAAGCTTTCTAAGGCTATGAAGTAGAGAGATCCTTGAGAAATGGGAAGCAGAGAGGTGAGGCTGATGGTCACTCCAGCTTCCTGCAGGTCCAGAGGTCTCAGGAAGCAGTGCAGGAAGGGGAATTAAGGCAGAGCCAAATGTCTACCTGAGTTGAGGACCTGGAAACATGAATCTGGGAAGGCCAAGGTGGCTAGAGCTTCCTGGGCAAAGTACCAGAGAGAAGAGAGAAGCACAGAGGGGGAGCTCTGGAGATCTGCAGAGGGTCCCCGTTGAGTCTTTAGCTGAGTACTGATTAGGGCATGTGTGAGAAGAATTTACCTGAGGCCTGGAAAAGAACCACTGACAAAATCCAGAGGCAACACTGGCCTGTGTTCATACAGTCAGGAATAGTTCGTGTTCCAACAAGCCAAAGTAGAAAACCTCATAATTTATGGAACATGCAGTAGAGTGCTCAAAGGACTTTGCCTCAGTGAAATTACTGGGGTAACATGAGCTCTTGGTAGTAGATGAAAGTTAGGACTGGACTAAACACTGTTCTGGACCCGCTTGACAAACTTAAAAGTAAGATCTGAAAGGATTAAAACTGTCTTCAAGTAGCTTACCTGTGTTCTAGACCAAAGCTCAGGAATATTTATGGGAATACAAAAATATCCAGGACCCAACGAGTTAAAAATCACAATGTTGGGCATTTGATGAAGGCATGTTAAGAAGCTGGAAAATACAACCTCTAATGATAAAAAAAAAAATTACATCAAACCAGAAATGACCAGATGATAGAGTTGTTATGACTATATTCTATATGTTCAAGAAGCTACAGAAAAATTTGCACCTGGAACATATACAGATACAAAGAGATAAGATACAAAATATATATATCAAACTTCTTTTGTTATTTCTAATGAAAACTACACTGAGATTAAAAACATACTAGATGAGATTAAGAGCAGATTAGAAATTGCTCCCCAAAATGATTAGTGCCATATCCTGAATTGTGTCCCCCCACCAACAAGCACCATCACCAAATTCTTATATTGAGGCTCTAACACCTGATGTGAGGGTTTTGGGAGATTGGTTGGCCCTTTGGGAGGTAATTAGGGTTGAGTGATGGCATGGGGGTGGGGCCCTCATGATGGGATTTGAGACTTGACAAAAAGAGGATAAGAGGGCTGCCTAGGTGGCTCAGCCGGTTAAGTGTCAGCTGAAGTCATGATCCCAGGGTTCAGTTCGTGAGTTCAAGCCTCGAATAGGAAGCCTGAAAGGTAGGCTGCTTTGGATCCTGTCCCCCTCTCTCTCTGCCCTTTCCCCACCTGTGCACTCTCTCTCTCTCTCTTCCTCTCAAAAATAAATAAATGTATATAAAAAAACAAGAGGATGAGAGAGGGGTCGTTTCCTCTTGACCAAGTGAGGACACAGTGAGAAAGTGGCCTCTGCAAACCAGGAAGAGGGCTCTCTGCAAGAATCAAATCAACCTCTCAGCCTCCAAATTGTGGGAAACAAATGTCTGTCATTTAAGCCAATCAGTCTATGGTTTTGTTATGGCAGGCCAAGCTGAGACAATTGGTGAACTTGAAGACATACCAAGGAAGCTACTGTAAACACACAAAGAGAAAAGAATTTCCTTAATATGAAAAGACCAAGGGGTCCCTGGATGGCTTAGTCAGTTGAGCGTCTGACTCTTGATTTCAGCTCAGATCATGACCTCACGGTTTGTGGGATGGAACCCCACATAAGGCTCTGTGCAGTGAAGAGCTTTCTTGGGATTCTCTCTCTCTCCCTCTCTCTCTCTCCCTCTCTCTTTCTCTCTCTCTCTGCCCCTCCTCCACTCATGTGCACTCTCTCTCTCAAAATAAATACATATTTTTGAAAAATGAAAAGAGAGCATCAGTGATTAAGTGGCGATATATCTGCATGGAACTGGATTCTGTGAAACAGAACAATGGACACAGAAAAAAATAGTTGACAAGTAATAGCCGAAAGTTTGATAAAAACTATAAGCCCATATATTCAAGAAGCCCAACAAACCTCCAGCGTAATAACATAAAGAAAAATGTAAGGTCCATCGTAACCATATTGTTGAAAATCAATGATAAAGACAAATTTTAAAAGCAGTAGGAGGAAAAGAAACATATAACACAAAAAGACACAGGGGAGAGGATTGCTTCTTACCAGAAGCAATTCAAGTGAAAAGACAGTGTATTGTATTTAATGTAACAAAAGGAAAAAAACAAAACAAAACCAAAAAACCTTTCAACCTTGAATTCTATACCCAGTGACATTATCTTTCAAAAACCAAGGCCAATCAAAGACTTTTTGAGATGCACAAAATCAGAAAGACGTGATCACCATCTGACAAACACTACAAGAGATGTTGAATTCAGTCCTTTAGGCAGAAGGAAAATAATTCCAGATGGAAATGTTGATCTAAACAAAAGAATCCAAGCCAGAGAACAATAGAAATGGTAACAAAAGAACACTGAAATATTATGTGGATAAATATAAAGGATGCTTCTTATCATCAAACTGTCTTTAAAAGATAAGTGTTCAAAGCAAAAATTATGATTATCTAAGCAGGTTTATGACATATATAGAAGCAAAATGCATAGACGAAAAAGGTACAAAGATCAGGAGGAGAGAAATGTGAGATTTTTGCACTATATGTGAACTGGTATCACTTCAGAGTATACCTTGAGAAGTGAAGTATGTAAACTACAAATCTTAAACATCCATTAGCACAACACAACAAACAGAAGTAATAAGCCAACAAAGGAGATTGAATGAAATCGTGAGAAATATTCAATACAATAAAAGGGAGAGAAATAGGAGAAAAGAAACAAAACACAGAGAGACAAATAGAAAACAAAGGCAGGATTCAAACCTAACCATGTCAATAATAATGTTGAATATGAATAGTCTAGTATTCCAGTTGAAAGGCAGAGATTGTAGATGGGTGAAAAAGTAAGATCGAATATGTATGTCTACAAGAAACACACTTTATAGAGATACAAATAGATTAAAAGCAAAAAGATGGAAACATGATACATCTAAATAATCTAAATACTCAACAGCTGCAGATTGGTAAACAAAATTTGACTTATTCGTAAAATGGAATATTCTGCAGTTATTGACAATGTTGATGGAGAAGCATATTTATTGACTGTGAGAGATAATCGTGATATATTAAGTGAACTGTATGATACTGGAAACAACTTAGAAATGCTTTCTCTAAAATATTAGCATAATTATTTGCAGATGATTTGATTTTGGGTAATTTTTTTGACTCGTATTATGTGCTACTCACTATTTGTCATCAATTTTGAAAATTAGCTGTCATACTGACAATTAGGCCATGTGTCTTTTCTTTGACTAGACCCTAAGGTCCAATATAGAAGGTGGATCGTAGTTTTAGAAGTTCCCATCATCCTTTGGAAACTTTTTGTTTTGTGTTTTTTAAAAAAATACACTTTGCGATGATCAAAGCATTCCTTTCCTTTTCATCTGGCATCTTCCTGTCCCCACATGCAGACACATGGGATAGGATTATATCTCCTAATTCAGTGTAGACCAGTGGTTCTCAATTACTTGTGGTGAGCAACTTTTAGCAAGCATTTCCAATCCATCTTTGATTCTATGGGTCCCTTTGTAGTTGAGCAAGATGCCCCTTGATGTTAGTCTTAGTTTCTGCACTACGATTGGTCCCAAAAGGTTTGGGACCACACCTGAAAGTAGCACTTTTGTAAATAAGCATCACTGCACAGTGGCTCATTCACTTCGTGCTAGTAACTGGTCCTAAACAATTTAATGATCACTGAGCACTAAATTCATGAAATCTCAGTTGATAGAGGTTAGTAAGTGGCAGCAAACCTTAGAACAAGCCATAAAGTAGAAACTTGAATTGGGACAGACTTGTATCCATGGGAATTAGGACCATGTTGGTAAGCCTTGGATGTTTGTCAATGCCACACCTTTGCACAATGGCTCCACATTTCTATAACTTTCGCTTGAGGTATTTTTATTTTTGTGTTAATAGGAGTAACATAGCCAATTTAATTTACTTTAGATTCATGCTATAGAGGAGATGTGCTGTATTCTTGGGTTCAATTTTTATTTCCTTTTGGAAGTCATTTGTGTTTTGAAGCAGTAGAATATATCGATTCCATTTTAAGAAGAAAGTCAGTGGAAAAAAGTTTGCTATATAAAACCTTGCTTCACAGTTAACTTTCATATCTGTTCCACATATTGAAGATTTTTAAAATGTAGTCTCTTTCCAAAACTTTTCTATAGATTTGCAAAACGTTGAGGCTAGAAGAGAAGGAATGTGCATTCTCTCTGGTGAAGCAATTTAACGTTTCTGTTTCCAATTATTTTCATAGGATTTCCATAAAATAGTTGAATAAGAAATATTTTTGCCAATTCTGGTGTCCAATCTTACTAAGTAATATCAACAGAGTTGGGCTAAATCTTATTTTTCCAGGATATGTAACTAATTCTCATTGCTGTTTCAATTGGCAGACATTTCCTTTCTGAATCTGACTCTACATTTTATCTTCAAAGAATAAACTATTTTTCTGTCTACTAAGAACACTCTGAGACAGAGAGGCATTTAAAAAAATTTTTCCTTTCCTTATAATCAAAGCGAGAACCTCTCAGACTGCCAAAATAATTTGTCTCTTTCCTAAATCAATGTTGTTAAAGAGTTATACACGGGGCTTGTAGTTTTTCTTAAAAGTTTGAACAGCTAATTTAGGAATCACAAATCAATCATATATTAAGTGCTAGGAATATTAATAGATACCTCAAGGAGTAACACAGTTGTACAGCTGAATGTGGAGTCAAAAGAAAGGTGCTAAATCTGCTTATCGGGAAACACGGTATTTCTGAACTTTGGCAAAGACACCACTCTTTAATTTAATCTAGGAAAAACATATTTATAAAATCAAGGTCCAGAGGTATCATTTTGATTTCTGAGCTTCAGGCCGACAATGCCAGCATGCTTTGCTCCAGTGGATTATTGCAAAGATTTGAGTTGCCTAATTCAGACCAAGGATATAAATGTGTTTCTACTGTATCCTGGCAATGATTTAGGGCATCAAACCCTTTGCAGTTTCCTGGTGCCTAAAATTCAGTTCTTAAGCCTAAAATTTGTTTTTCACACATTTTCCCTTCATTATAAAAAATTTTTAAAACGATGTGTTTAAATATTTTCCTCCTTATCTTTTTCTGTTCTGCTTTTCCTAAAACTAGACTAAAATATCCGGATGCATGTTCACTCTGTGTGCTTTCTATTTATTGGTCTTTTTCTCTAGCGACATTCCTTCCAATGGCTAGTTAAGGAGTTGCTGACCAAAGACATTTTTATAAATAATGTTTAGTGGTATTTGACTATGGTCTGGATGTGGAGTGCAATCATAGGATTTGGAATTTTCACTAACATTGACTCCCTTGTATGCGCGCTCAGGGGTGTATCCCGATGTTTGAAAAATGGAAAATAATCAGGCATGGGGAGAACGAGGAGCAAGAGGAAGAAGTGGAAAAAGCGGTTAGAACCTTCCTTCCTGACTGTCCCTGAGATACGAGTCTGTTTCCCAATCCCATCTGCCTTCAGATAACTTTTAGCCACTGAGGCCTGAAGATACAATTTTTAATAATTGCTTCACACCCACAGGCATTGTTTTTCAGACCGTAATCATGTCTCACCAGAATTTTTGCAATTGCCTGTTAACTAGTCTTCTTGCCCGGTAGTCTTGCCCTGAAGCGAATCATCTCCTACTTGTCATCAGGAGAATTTTACTCTAACAAATTTGATCACGTCCAGCCCTCTATTAAAACCTTCTTCAGGGTGGGTCTCATCGTCTACCTTCACTCATTGTGACAAAATCCGGTCTATTGTACAGCTTGAGGTAGTCATGAAATTGCTCAGAGACAAGGTACAGATACTTGTTACCTTGTTCTGATCCTCAGCTCAGAAGCAACTCATTTCTTCTGGTCACCTGCCATTGGCTAGAACTTAGTCACATGGTCGCGGTTATTTACAAAGGGGCTGGGAAGGGGAGTCTATTAATATGCCTGGTCAAAGGAGATAAGGAGGTATTGGGGGGGATAGCTAGCCTTCTCTGCCACAGTACCTTATTTTTAGAAACCCTTAGCCATCCACAATAAATATTCATTAATTCAGGAATTCTCTCCCTAGCCGAAAAAAGAGAACTGACATTTATTGAATGTTTACTGTGTGCTTAACATAGTTTTTCTAGGAGAGAGATTTGGTCTTACTCATCTTTCTATTTCCTGAACTTAGCAGATTGTCTAGCACACAATAAACCCCCCAGAAAAATCTTTGGTGAACTGAGTTTTATAAAAATATGAAACAATTTTTAAAACTATGAGCTCTAACCTCAGGCTTTCAAATTATTAATTTTTTTCTTTTCTTCTGCTCCCCCCCCCCCCCCATACTCGTACTATTATTTTTTTCCTTTGGTTTCTTGTAGTGTTCCCCTCGGTCCCTGTTGGTCCCTGGCTTATGATTGTTCAACTTATGATTTTTCAACTTTAGGATGGTACAGAAGCAATATGCATTCAGTAGAAACTGTATGTCAAATTTTAAATCACGATCTTTTTGCAGGCTAGCGATTTGCCATGTAATACTCTTGTGATGCCGGGCAGTGGCTGTGGCCGCAGCTCCTATTCAGCCACACGACGACCGGGGTGTACAACCCACTTATAGCATTCTGTCCCCATACAACCATCCTGCTTTTCACTTTTAGTACAGTGTCCAGTAAATTACATGCTTGTTTAATAAAACGCTCTTTGTGCTAGATTATTTTGCGCCAGTGTGCCCCAGTGTAAGTGTCCCAAGCCCTTTTAAGGCAGGCTGCACTGAGCTATGATGTTCGGCAGATTAGGTGTATCAAATGCACTTTTGACTTATGGTATTTCCAACTCGCCGTGGGTTTACTGGGATGTAGCCCCACTGCAAGTCAAGAAGGTCTGTACTCTTCCGCTCTGATGATCGTGCAAATGAGCTCTTCATGATAACTTGAAGGAAGGGGAACTATTCCTCAACAGGTGTCTCAAACTGACTTCCGGTTCGTTGTGCCCTGATAAGAAAGGAGGTGCAGACGAGCTCACAGTTTTCACACGTTTGATTGCTGCTGACTAAGGAGGGTTTTTCTGGGTTATTTCTTAAGAAGCACATTTAGAAGGAAAGAAAGCCCAAGTCATCAGCCCTCTAGGCAAGGAAGTTTCTTTCAAATTCCAAAGGAGCGTGGGCCCACTCATTCCTCCTCTTTATTGTCAAAACAAACCATGGCCATTTAGGGTTGAAATGTGGCTCTAAGGCCCTCGTTGATCTTGATGCCTTTTCTGTGGAAGCAAGAGTGGGAAGGAGGACAGGATGAGTCTCACAAGCTGGGAGGTTTAGAAGAGAAGTTGTATCTGTAGGGAACAAAGGGTTACAGAAGAGAGAGTACTGGCTTGGGAAGGAAAAGGCCTCCTCTTAGCCAGCCAGGTAAGCCACATGATCAACTTGACAAGCCCATCAATCCAGACGATCCGTGAAGAAATGGGTGTTGAAGCCAAATCAACCTCACATCCAGAAGAGAAGTGGGAATCTTCTGTTTCGAATAGCAACAGTCACTTGGCAGTCAGAAGGCTAGCCCTGATTTTATCTTAAAGATAGCCAAGGTCTCATGTCTGGTTCCCCTGCGTCAGTGATATGCCAATGCCGTTTGTAATCTTGCCACGTGATGTCCAGAGTTAGGTCAGGAGGATTCCCAGGTCTTCAGGGCCGAGGGGTCCCAAAGTCTCCAGCAGACCATTCCCTAACTATCTCCAGACATCCTCATGCTGTTAGGGTTATGAGTTGGAACCTCCCTGGACTGCTGAGGGCTTGAGTCCCATGGGTGAGCGGGGCCAGCCAGAATTTGCTTTGAACAAAGGAGATTCTCAGACTTCAATATACACACCAATAACTAGCCACTATTGCCAGAGGTGCTGGCCTCTACCCCACTTCTTTAGATGGAAGCTGCCAAGTTTCATGAGGCTGAAAAAATTCTCATGATAGGAGACTACTCTTTCTCAATAGAGTTTATCTATGGCGCATGTCATTTTCCAAATAAGTTCTGGAACTATCTCTGCTTTGAAACTTCCAATATCGTGTGTCTACTTCCTTATCCTTCTCACAGAATGACTTATCATTGTCCCAAGTGATTTAATAACAAGATAGCAACATTTCTGTCTTTTCTCTTGTCACTGAGGCAAGAATCTTAACAGAAGGGCCGATCTCTGTAAAGCTGGATTCAACTTTTTCTCTGTCTACACATACCTCTGGGGAGCCCAGAAGGATTGTTTCCACTGGTTGAAAATCATTGAGAAAATCCAGGCCAGGAAAATGGGAAGCACTGAACTCTGAACTCTGTTTAGGGACTCAAGGGATAATTTTGAAGGTGGCATCATTTGCCACAATGTTGAACAGTTTGCTCTTAGAAGCCCGCATAAGAACTAGCTGTCAATTCATTATTTTCTTTCATGTTTCCAGCTGCAGATTTTTTAAGCCACTTTAGAAATGTTTCTCATGACTCCACAACCAATTAGTTCTGTCTCCAAGCTACACAGTAAATGTTCATCAGGCAGACAGGGTTACACATTACTCCAGCTGAAGGATGTGGCCATGGAATTGAAATGTTCCCATAGTCACTATTTTGGACATTCCCAGAGTGACACTAACCACCTTGTAAAGCTGGATAAACTGTCTAGATTTGAAATAGTTGGTGATAAAATTGGTCAAGGAATAATTAGGATGACATCATATCCGGCAAACCTCTTGCAAAAGAAAGCACTTTTAGAGGAAACACAAAAAGGGAATTTTCAAATACTATTTGACTAGTACAACTATGGAAACATTTTTTAAGCTAACAGGAAATGCATCTGAAAGTTGTTTACCCTAACTGTCTGAGAAGGCATGTGGAATGAATGAGTCCTGCTGTTCTCTAGAATTACCTCACCGTGGATGCTGGCACGGGAGCCCACAGCAGCAGAGCCCTGGGCATACATCTAGTGTGGGTGGCTGTCTTCCCCTCTCCCTCAAGCTTGACCTGGAGCAAAGTTCTTCAAATTGGTCAACTTTGGGGTCACTGCATTGTTTCTGTTTACCGTCTCTGCTGGTTTTTAGCCCCTGAGGACTAGTCTCTCTGTCTTTAGTTTGAGAAAGTTCATTCCAAGGAAGACCATGAACAAAAAGCGAGGCATTCGTGTGCCGTTGTATAGGCTTTTCCCTTTGCCTTTGAGGGGGAAAAGAAAAAAGAAAAACAAACCCTGAAGAATAAAAACCAGGTCAGTACTTTTGTATTTTCAAAAACAAAGATGAGGTTTCCCAAGTTGGCAGTGAGCTGTTGTAGTGTAGCAGTCCATAGCCAGAAAAAAAATGGAAACCAGATTAGGGCTCCATTTTGGCTCTCGCTCTCACTAGTTGTGTGAATTTGGGCGAGTTGCTTGACCGCTGTGAGCCTCAGCTTCCTCACCTATAAAGTCAGGGGCTGTTAATGCCAATCCAACAATGTTATGGTGGAGACTGGATGAGATAATGTACGTGTCACGGTGCCCAATCAATGCCCCATCATTCTGCATTCTAAAATTCACTTTGCATGGCCCTTCCCAAAACTACGTGAGTCCTCCTTATCCTTCCCCTAATATTCATCTTGAGTCACGGATAAAAGGGAAGTGAATATCTGAGCAGTATAATGATACACTTTCAAAATGAAGAGCTAAGCTTCTTTTGTAGATTCTCTTTTAACTATGAGATGTGCTTCCATGGAAAAACTATGTTTTATGTGCTATAAATCTGGCTCATCATTACCGAAGTTTCTTGAACTAGCTTCAAAACTGTGATTTATTTTTCTTCTATATACATCTAAGCATTACTGACTTACATAATTTTTCTCCCCCACATTTTTGACAGACTTTTCTTTCTTTACATGATTGAAATCTGTGCTCCAGCAGATGCCAGATTGTCATGAGTCTAAATAAATTCCCCATTAATATACCTCACTTTTATCAAGGACTTGGCTCAATCTACCAGAGCAATCCCATCATCAGTCAACTGTTGGACTTTGGGAAAGTCATTATTAGGGAAAACCTGCACTCTCCCTTCTTCTCCCAGCAATGAGTACACATAAGTAGCTAAACCTGATGCCCAAAGAGGGCTTAAAATCAATCACAGCCAGTATTCCATCTGGGTTCCATTAACATTGGATCTGGATTCTCATAACATTCCCTGAGCTCTCTAAGGAAGCAGTAGAGAAAAGGATTATATGAATCTAGAACTCTGCTTACAAAAAATGGTGACTTGGAACACCTCCTACGGTAAAGTGATTAAGAAAATGCCCCACTTCTCCAACCTTCCCTGAACCTCTGTCCTTTGCAATGTGGCTTTGCCCCTCTCCCCATCAAAAGTATGATCTATTTTCCTGTCCCTTGAATCCGACCTGTCCTTTTATCTCACTTTGATCAATAGAATGGGGCCTCACCTCCGACCTCCTGGCCTCATGAGGTCCTGCACACCTCTACTCCCCCATGCCTACACCATGAGAGCGAGCCTAGGCTCACTTCCTGGCGGAGGAGAAACCATGTGGAGCAAAGCCAGTCACCCCAGCCAAGACCATCCTATATTAACTAACAACCAGTTGACTGCCACGTAGGTAAGTGACCCCTCGCCAAGGCAAGAAGAACTGCCTAGTGAGGCCTCACCAAGATCAGCAGAACTACTCAGCCAACTCATAGAGTCACGAGTGAAAATAAAGGTTTATAATTTTATGCCACCGAAGTTTTACGTGTGTGTGTGTGTGTGTGTGTGTGTGTGTGTGTGTGTTTTAATGTGGCATAAGTGTAGCAATTGCTAACTGATACATTAAGCACCAAAGAAATGGTGGGAGTTCCTGGAGTGGTCAGGGAGATTTGTAGGTTTGGCTGCTTGTGATGGAAAAGGAGAGATTCTGGTTTTATCTGCACTAGATGTGAGACCTTCATTTCCTGCTTGTATGCCTGCAGCAAGTCCTGTGGCTGAGACTTAATGAAGATGTGTGTCAATCTTTTTGTCCAGAGGGCAACTATGTTCTAGGAGAAGGCAATCAAGACTTGGAGGCTTGGATTCTCAAATTGGGGCACAAATAATCCAGGTGTGGAACTGTGATGCCAGGGGTCAGACAAAGCTACCCAACACACATCACGTGTCTTGTTGGGAAGTGAAATTATCTTGAGGATTTGGGGGACAGTAGGACAAATACAACCTACTTTTAAAATCAAAATAAAAAAGGGGCTCCTGGGTGGTTCAGTTGGTTGAGCGTCCGACTCTTGATTCTGGCTCAGGTGGTGATCCCAGGGCCGTGGGAGGGAGGCCCCGTTGGGCTCACACTGAGTGTGGAGTCTGCTTAAGATTCTCTCTCTCTCTCTCTCTCTCTCTCTCTTTCTGTCCCTCTCTCCCACACGTGCTCTCTCTCTCTCTCTAAAATAATAATTAAAAAAAGATTTCCAACTTTGTTAAAAAAATAAATAAATAAAATCAAAATAAAAAGAAATACATCATAGAATGTAAGCTTACAATACATTTTTGTCATAAAACACAACCATCCATTTCTCTCTCCTCTCCCAGCCAGTGGTTCACTCTCCTTTGACATCAGACTCATAGTTTTTGAAACGTTTGAAAAGCACTACTCTGGGTAGTGGTTTCCAAAATCTTTTGTGTGTTATTATTCAGCCATCATCAAAAGTTTTATTATGTCCTTGCCATGTCAAAAAGACATTTGAAACCTTTTAAACATAATTTGTGGTTGACGATTATCAAACTTTAAGGATCAGGGGTTATTTAGAATTCAGTTTTTAATAAATCGTTAGACATGCTTTCATAATCCTTCCATATTCCTTATGGTCTAATTTACTCCCAGTTAGGAAAAAAACAGCAACTGCTCATATAATGAGAGGGCTGATATTTCACATTGCAGGTTGGAGAGATGCTGGACCCAGTTAACCGTCTGTCCCTGCGTTCCATTCATGTGTTTCTCACCCTGACTGACACCAGCAGGGCCCCACTGTTCCACTGTTTGGGGAACCCACGTTGGTCCTTCAGTCCTTCAGTTGATGACGACTTCGACTGCCACTGTCTCCTCACTTGTTAGAGGCTGCGTTGCATCCCTCCAAAATTTGTACTTGGAAGTCCCAGTATCTCAGAATGTGACTCTATTTGGAGACAGGGCCTTTCAAGGGAGAGATTAAGGGAAAATGAGTCCCAGAGGGTGATCCCTAATCCAATATGACTGGTATCTTTAGAAGAAGAGGAAACTTGGACACATAGAGAGGCATCAGGGATGTGTGCACAATGAGGAAAGGCCATGTGAGGACACAGCAAGAAGGCAGCCATCGGCAAGCCCGGGAGAGAGACCTCAGGAGAAACCGGCCTTGCAGACACCTTGGACCTCCAGCCGCCGGAACGTCAAGGAAATAGATTTCTGTTGTTCAAAACACCCGGTCTGTGGTATTTTGTTATGGCAGCCCTAGCACACGAATATATCACTCTAGAAAACCAGCTCTAGTTCTTTGGCTGTCCACAATTAGGTCTCCATAATTATTTTCATAATTAGGTCTCCATTTTGTTTCTCCGGGATGACCCATTGTTGGCAAGTGTTTGTGACCACCTCATTGGTCAAAGCATATTGCTGCTGGGTAGAGGCTCACCTTGTTCTCAGAGTTCACCATCATGGGGAGAGATAGTCAAGGCTTAGGTGTACCCAAGCATGCTTAGAACAGTGTTTAGGAAATAATGGCTGGCTGTCTAATTAGCGTGTGTGTGTGTGTGTGTGTGTGTGTGTCCTCACAAGCTTCCAGTGGCATTGCCTTAGGGATAAAAAGATAGTGTCAATACCTTGAGATTTTAGCATGTTCTGAAGTGGGTTCAGGGAGGACGGTCATTGGTAAGAAGCCCACAGCATTGGGCAAATGGGCAGGGGCTGGTCAGAGAGAGACCAGAAAGGAGCCATTGGCCAAAGGCCCCTTGCCTTTTCCTTCCTGCTCCTCACTCATTGCCATTAGCTTCTGAGCCAGGCTAGAAATCCAGGAGCAACAGGTCCGGGGAGTTTGCTTGGAAGGTGGAAGTCAAAGGGGACAGGAAAACAAAAGAGTGACCCAGGTGAGAATTAACTCTCAGGAAGGTTAGTGATAGCGTTTTATATCAGGGGTTCTGGCCTCACAGTAATCTTTTTGGTATAAGTATGTCCCATGCAATATTTGGGACATATTGATGCCAGAATTATTTGTTGTTTATCTGAGATTTAAATTTCATTGGGCACGGGGTGCCAGGCTGGTGCAGTCATTAGAGCATGCGACTCTTGACCTCGAGGTTGTAAGTTTGAGTCCCATGTGGGGCTACAGCTTACTTAAAAAAAAAAAAAATTTAACTGGGCCTCCTGTGTTTCATCTGGCAACTTTACCCAAAAGTCAGTTCTCCGTGTAGCCAGAGAGATCTTTGTAAAATGTAAACCAGATCGTACTAATGCTTCCAGTCTGCCTCAGACTAGAATTCTAAGTCCTTGCCATGGCCTACAAGGCTGACCACACTCATCTTTCCAATTCCGCTCCTACTCCCCTCCTCCTTGCACAGTATAGTCTTTGTTCAACAGTCACCTCCTCAGGGAGGTCTCCCCTGACGACTCTTTCTAAAATAGCTGGCCCCATCTGATATCTATCCTCTTATTCACAACATGTCTCACTCCTGAAATATGTGTAACCACTTGTTATTGAATATCTAGCTTTTTGGAATGTAATTCCTTCAGACTCAGGGGCTGTATTCATCTTTTTTTACTCCTGTGTCCTCAGCCCCTAGAACTGCACCTGACATATTATAGGTGCTCAACAAGCAGTTGTGGACGGGATAAATGAACTCAGTTGTTACAGTCAATATAGAGCAAAACTTAGTACTTCGGTGCCAACAAGCAATCGGTAAACTGGGGTCTGCCTATACTGCTTAAGTGGATTAAATAAAAACAATGTTGAAGATTGTTAATGTTTCTAGTCCCCTTGGAGAATCAACAAAAACTAGAGTTCAGAAAGCATAGCTGGGAGAAATTAGTAAGAAGGACTGAACAGTGCATGATACTGCTGACATTCAACCCTTCTTTGCTAAATGCATCTGAGAGTTTATTATCTGGGGCGCCTGGGTGATTCTGGGTGAAGTGTCTGACTCTTGATTTTGGCTCAGGTCATGATCTCATAGTTTATGAGCTCGAGCCCCGCGATGGGATTCTCTCTCTCTCTCTCTCTCTCTGTCCCCCTGACCCTCCTCCACTTGCTCCCACACACTCACTCTCTCTGTCTCTCAAAAATAAACTTAAAAAAAAAGAGTTTCCTATTTAAGTGTATTTATATTTTTAAAAACTATACCCCTGTTTGTTTCTTCGTTATGGTAATTTGTTTCAACTCTATATTTTATAATAGAATTTTCGTATATTTCTATAAATTGGAATAAGTATAAAGAAATCTATGTCTCGTATTCCCATGTGAATAGCTCAGTGTTTACTTTCCACACCCAGTCCAGCTTATGTATCTTTCAGTACACTCCTTTCTCTTTCCCTGGGCTCAGA
This sequence comes from Acinonyx jubatus, assembly GCF_027475565.1. Taxonomy (NCBI): domain Eukaryota; kingdom Metazoa; phylum Chordata; class Mammalia; order Carnivora; family Felidae; genus Acinonyx; species Acinonyx jubatus. The sequence continues at coordinate 204,181,698 of NC_069381.1, read as the reverse complement.
AAACATTTCATTTTAACTTTTTTCAGTTAGAAGAAATTCATAAAGACAACCGTCAGATTTCAGTGGGAAGTGAAAGTAGGAGAGATATTAAAATCTATAATTTGCAAAGTAACAGTAACGCTCATCTTTAAATGAAAGGGGAAATTAGAAGGCCCACTGAAAGCAGAATGGAAGAGGGAAGTCCTATAGGCAATACACTGCAATAGAGCTTCTGGAAGATGCTTCCGAAGATGAACCCTCCTAACACAGGAAGTCTGATCCGATCCAGTCTGAGTTCTTGTCTTGGAACAATTGACTGTAACCGTCAAATTATAGTGAATGAATTGTGTTGCATCACAGAGGGTGTAGGAGTCGGGGGTGGAGGGTTTAGGGGAAATGTCAGACTTGAGTGGAGCTGAGAGCCCGTGATTGCATTTATCTGCTTCATACAGCTGAAGACAGCAACCAAATGGAACTGGAATCCACTGAAAGAAACAGGGAATTATATCGGGTTTTTTTCTTAATTAAATGCTTCTTGTGTTTTCCTTCCTGGCCTTGACTGGTATTTATTTGTCTCTACTTGTATCAAAGCAGCATGACATTCTCAATGTTGGGGGTGGGGGGTGCAGGGAGGGAAGGGAGTTTCTTGTGGTCGTAATGGAAATATTTACTGGCAACAGATGAGACTATGGTTCTCTAAGGGGAAGGCTGCATTTGTCAAAGATTTGCTTGGATACTGCCTTGCTTGCTGGGAATAGTTATTTACTCTTAATTAGCCCTAAATACAGTTGAGCAGAGGAAGGGCCTTATTTGAAAACCATCATCACTGTTGTAAATCTGGCTGCAGTAGAAAAGAATGACCGACAGTGATTAAAAGGGTGGCTGATGGGCACGTATTAGAAATCATCGTGGATAATAAAATCTGACGACAGGAACAACATGTATTTTATGTTCCCATAAACATAGATTTAGTGCAAGGAAGTCCGCATAATAGTACTTGTGGCATGGGCTGAATCGCTCTGAATTGAATTTAGAACAACATAGAAGACACAGTATCAGCTGCAGGGTACTAACCTCGGTTTCTCGGTTTCAGCTCGGGGGTGGCATCTGCTCTGAGAACCAGGGCAGTTTCCTTCCCACGTGGGAAGAACCTCATCAATGTTTGGGATTCTCCGAAGGTGACTTCACCTTTTCCAGAGTGCCAGGAAGGGCGGTAGATCTCAGCCGCCCCATGGCTGCGTCTCGATCACCTTTTCTCTGTCACACACACACACACACACACACACACCTTCCTGGCAAACTGAATCCTTTTATTATGTACTGCCTTTCAACCTAATATAAGCGAATTCTCCCAAATATTGGTTGCCCTTAGGCTTTTACCCTCAGGGACCAGGGAAGGAGACACCCAGCTCAGTGATGGTGCTCCAGTCTTTGGGGGGGGGGGGGGGGAGGGGGAGGGGGATTAACCTCACTGCTCACTTCTCTGGAGAGAGGTTCCAGAGCAAGTCTCTTCCTCATCGCCAGGCTCTTCTAGTCTAGGCTCCCTCCCCACCACCTTGGGCCTGGGCCAGCACTGTGGTGTTTTACATACATAACTTTTGAAAACTTACACACCCATTCACTGCCATTCTCCCCAAGGTACATCTCCAACATGGCTGGCTGTTTCTCGGATCAAGACCATTACCCCACCCTACGACCTCTTTCCCTGAGCTAATGAGAGAACAGAGGAAGCCCCATCTCCTCGTTCGCCCCAAGGGATGCCCACATTTCCTATCCCGGGGTGAGTGACATTTCTTTTAGTGGCAATGACCCCTACCCCGCCCCCCACCCCGGCCTCCTTATAAATGCAAACCTCACCCCTACAGTCGCGAGCAGCCTCGGTCTAGCCCGGAGCTAATGAATTCGCTATTATTTAAACTTGCCGTTATTTAAATTAGATCTCTATTCACGAAAGCTGATCTCATCCCCCAAAACCCTGCCTGCCTGGAGGAAGGGAGCAGAATATTCTGGTGTTCTGCAACAATTTGCCAGCCCAGCGTCCCTCCAACGCAGCTTTCCTAGGGTGGCCCCTGGCACAAAGAGCCATCCCTCTGGAGTGAAGACTCAGCTGGGTTTTCGTACCCTGACAAGGTGTGAGTGGAAATAAGGTCATCCTTTTAATTTCGGGAGGAAATAGAAGGTAAGATTTCTTTCACAGAGACATTTTGCAAACAGTGATAATTTCCATATTTGACTCTCGATGATTGACTTTTAAGCCTTAGAAAAAAACAGAGCTGAGCAGCTGGGCAACACTACGTATCTTAGTTAAACCAGAATAACCCCAAACCCCTCCCATTTCCAATGTGACAGTTTTTTTACCATGATAATTGGTAGAGCTGCTCTTTGCCACCTGCTGCCTGAAATCCTTACCCCCGGGAAGTATATATGGAGATGTAAGTCCAACCTGCAACCCAACACAAAATTAACCCCAGGACATGCTTTCCCAAGAAAATACCGGGATGGCAAATAAAATACAATCACTATTTTGTGGAACAGCCTCCGTAAGTCTGTCTTGGCTCTGGGGAAATGAGCCAGATGTTCTTTGCGAAGTTCATCCTGATTAAACCAAAAGTGGCCCAAGGAAATCCTCTGTCTTTTCCATCTTTCTACGCCCATTCTCCCGTGGATAGGACAGAGCTGCAAATAGCCTGAAATATACAATCACTATAATTTCAGGAGAAGTAAAATGTCCGAAATGGCCCTTTGGAGAAATTACAAGTCGAAATATGTGACTTAAGTGACAAGCCAAGCCAGTCGAGGAAAGGCTGTTTGGCAGTTATTAATGGAAGACATTTACAGAACTCGGCTACCTGATCTCAGTTTGCTGAGTGGCCAGCAGGGTGAGGTCCCAGTGGACTCCCGGGGCCTTAGTTGAAACAGGGCTGGCTGCTTGTTCCTCGGAAAATAAATTGGTCTAACTTCTGGAGCTCTCCAAAGGGTTAGCTCTTCAAACTGCATCTCCGGGATGCAGTTCCTGAATGTTCATGATAGTAAGGCAAAGGAGCAATCCTCTATGTTACCAAGTTCAACGCTCTGAATTCCAACAGAGAGGCATGTGATTTGGGGTGGGACCCGTTCATTCTTGCTGGCGGCTGAAGAACTCCCCTGAATTTTCTTTTTCATTAATTTATTCAACAAACGTTAATCATGGATTCGCTACATACCAGTCATTGTTCTTGGCACTAGAGAGACATCAATGAACTAAAGAAAAAAAAAATCTCTGCCCTCACGGAGCTTACATTCTATCCATGGAGTAGGTCATATGTTGGTCACTGTGATGGAAGATATGTAAAGCCGGGAGAGGGTGTGCAGACTGGTGGGGCCAGGTGAACAGAGATGTGAACCAAGCACAGAAGACAGCCATGGGGAAGAGAGGCTAGAAACATGCATCAAACAGTATTGACTGTGTTTCTCCTCTCCACGCTCTGAGAACAAGTGGAGGGGCTTAGAAATTCCCTTATAATGATACTAAGCAACACTTACTAAGCCCTTAATATGTGATAAACTTCGTGCTAAGCATTTCCCCTGAATCTTCTCGATCAATCCGTTCATCAGCGCAGTAACGCAGCATAAGGAAGGTCCAGAGAAGTTAGGTGATTGGCCAGGGGTCACACAGACAAGCCAGTAGGTGCTAGACTTAGGACTTGAACCTTTTTGATTAATGCCAAATTTGCTAGAAACAATAACAACGAGCATTTATTGGGTAACTGCTACGCACAGGCATTTTATGAGGTGCTTTGCATATATTGACTAGATGTTGGGGTCTGTAAGGGCAACCAGCACCACGCAGACACTCACTCCCCCAGAGCTTGCTTTGTTTCCACTCACATGTCCTTGAAACCTTTGGCAAATGCTTCAGACAAGACTGCCCTTTCTCCACCAAAATTCTCTCAGCCTTATCACACATGCTGCCCAGTAAGCCATCAATGACATGCTCTACCTCTCTAGCCTACCACTCTCCCTGGACTGGCCTCCCTTCAGATTCCTTGAAAATGCCAAACACACATGAGCCTCAAGGTCCTTGAACCTACTCTTCTCTTTGCCTAGAAGACTGTTCCTCAAATACCCACATGGCTGTTCCTTTACATCATTCAGTTCTCTACTCAAATACCGTCTCAAGGGGATGTCTTCCTTGGCCAGCAGATAGAAAACAGCACAGGGGACCATCAACTTGTCCATCCTTTCCCTTTTCTTCACCCTGCTTCATTTTCCTTCGCAGCATTTATCATCTCCTGACCTATTTTATGTATGCTTTCTCTTGTCGCCTTCATTAGACACTCCGTTTTATTTGCCTGTTTCTTCAGCAGCTAGCACAAAGCCTGGCACAGGATAGACACTCAATACATATTTTTAGTAAATTAGTAACCCCTAGGACTATCCTTCATTAAGAAGATCTGTGCATCTTGAAGACTCTTGTTAGCTCAACAGAGAAAAAGATGCAGAGGTTTTCATTCTGTCATATTTTTCCAGATAAGGTTAATATTCATTACTAAGAATACGAGACAACTCCTTTGAGACAAATATAATAGGGAGCCATTGACTGTCATTAGAGAGTCATTGCAAGACAGAAGCCACTCGTGTACCCAGGATGAAAGCTTTAGCTCCACACTGTCCCAGGTGTTCTCTTAGATGACATTTGCAGGAATAGTGACTAAATAGTATGAAAGAGTTAAATGTCTACAGGAGCCATTGTGCCTGTTGCTGTCTATAAGAGGCTACTTAGTGGGGCGCCTGGGTGGCTCAGTTGGTTGAGCGTCTGACTTCGGTTCGGGTCATGATCTCGCAGTTGACGAGTTCGAGCCCCGCGTTGGGCTCTGTGCTGATAGCTCAGAGCCTGCAGCCTGCTTCCGATTCTATGTCTCCCTCTCTCCCTCTCTCTCTCTCTCTCTGCCCCTCCCCTGCTCATGCTCTGTCTCTCTCTCTCTCTCTCTCTCTCTCTCGCTCAAAAATAAATAAACATTAAAAAAAACTTAAAAAAGGAAATTATTAAAAAAAAAAAAAAAGAGCAGTAGTCCGGGGAAAAGGTGTTAAGAGTTTTGGACTGAGGTGATTATTGAACAGGCGAGAAGTCAATGAATTTGAGGTGTATTTTGCAGGTGGAACCAACCAAACTTGCTAAAGGACTGAGGGAGGAGAATTGAAGGAAATGGAAAATACAAGGATGATTCTTAGGATTTTAGCTTGATGAAGTTATTGACTAACATGAGGAGGGCTAGAGGAAGATAGGGGAAATCAAGAGGTATGTTTTTGAACTTGGCACATTTGAAAAGCCTATCAGAGACCCAAGGGGAAATGTCAAGGCTTAGGATAATGCTTTGGAACTGGAATAAGTCTTGGAGCCATCCGCAGCAATATGACATTTAAGCCCTATTAATGGATAGGTCTGTCCTGTAAGGGGGTCTAACAGGGATTTCTTGGGAGAGAAATCCCAAGATAGAGCCTTCATGTATAGTCTTCCAAAGCTCAGTCATAAAATGCTTTAGCCTGGGGCTGACTCAGACATTCTCTCTCTCTCTCTCTCTCTCTCTCTCTCTCTCTCTCCAGATGCTTGTCCTTGGAGACCATCATGTTTTGAGAAAGCCCCATTTTGCCAGAGTCTACCGCCAGGCATGTGAATGAGTGAACCTCCAGATGACTCCAGTTCCCAGCTTCAAGCTGCCCAGCTAATGTGGAGGGGAGCAGAGGCAATTATCTGAATCCACCCAGAGACATGATTAGATTAGTGAGCCATATGGTTCTCAGCCACTGGATGGGATGCTTGGTTGGTCATGCAACCTCAGATAACTTCAACAAAGAACTTGCCAAGGAAATGTAATGCTAGGTAAGAGTTGCAGCAGCGGTGGAATGAACAGGGGGGTGAGAAAATGGAAATAATGTGCAGACAACCATTTCAAGAGGCTGAGCTGGGACAGACAAGAGGGAGAGGGGGTATAGAATGAAGATGTGGACATAGCTTTTTTTCTTCTGAGATGGAGAACATGTTCGTAGGAGGTTGAGAGTAATTCTGAAGAGAGATAGACACTGACTTGTAAGACCAAAGAGGGATAGACTGAAAGAGCAAAATCCTTGAAAAACTGTAAACAGCAGCGGTGAGATTGACCTTCCTCTATGCTAGGAAACAAGAAAAGAAAGATGCATGTGGGCAGAGGTAGGTTTGCAGATGTGTTGGTGGGAAAATGAGGGTTTCCATCCAAGAGTTTCTATTGTCTTAATGAAGAAAGAGCCAAAGTCATCGCTGGAGTTTGAAGGGGGTAGAAAGGTGGTTTGGAGGGAAACAGAAGGAGTTAGAATCATCTTAAAATGCCGACATGTGGTAGAAATGCTGGGCAGTGTTGAATGCACCATGGAGTTGACCGACTCGGCCATTCAGTCAGCAGTGTAGAAAAAGCTGATAACTAGGCAACACCAGGTTGTTCAGAGTTTCCCTCAGGAGGTATATCAGAGAGAAGGGCATGGGATGTAAAGGTATTTGTAAGGTAATAATTATAATAATGGATCAGGACACAGATGCTAAGAAGAGAAAACAGTGAGAAAGGGCTGGGGTCCCTGGATTGGTGGTTTCAATGAGGCTGAAAATATATTGCAGTACACGTTCTAGAAAGTCTAGAAAAATCTGACCCTCGTAAGATTTAGGTCCAGTAGTTTAGAAGAATGGAAAGTGTTGGGTGAAGAGTTGTGAGTATTTTGTAGGAACAGCTACTGGGGATGACAGTCCAAGGACTTTCGCTAATGATGGAAGCCTGAATACTGACAACTCAACAGATTGGCCTCAATGACCAGACCCAGAGATTCACTCCATTTTGAGAACAGATTGTATTACCTCAAATGTAAAACTTCCCTAGAAGAAAAACTGATCCAACAATTTTTTTTGGAAAGTTCCTCTTGAGAATTTTCTAAGTACTATAGAAAAAAATGACAGCAGTGTTTCTTCTATTAAGCTTGATGGTGACACTAAATGTTGAAATAAATGAAAGCCTGTTGGGAGTCTGTGAAATGGAACTAATACACCTGTATCTAGCTTACACAATGAACCTTGCTTTGTTTCTTGGTTTTTGGCCTCGGATACGTTGCTGATTTAGCCTGTGCTCTGTTGCCTTCTATTTGCTAAGTCTGTGCCAGTATAGCTTCATGAATCTTACGGAGACAAATGCAACGTCTGCCATTACTATAACTGAACCCGGGCCAGGAGTGCCGGCTTCGCACTGAACCTACTCTCTTGCTGGGCTTTTCTGTCCTTCTTTTGGTTTCTTTGTTTTGGATGGATTGCGGTTCATGCATTTGCAAGCATCCCGATTGATACATTCCATGCATTTGGGAGATGGGCTGAAATAGACTTGTCCTCTTGAGACACACTCTGGAAAAAAACCACACACGCATATCCACGAATGGGTAAATGTGATTGTTGGACTGTGTGTTTCTAGAAGCCTCGGCAAAATGAAAGAAAAAAAACCACACACACACATCAGGTGATAGTTTATAAATATTATTTATGTTCCAACCGGAGGCGCAAGGGGATTATAGAATTGTTCTTTCCTTCTGTTTCCTCTCTCCCTGTCTTTCCATCCTCGCATCCCAACAATTACATCTCGAACCACAAAGGCACATGTAGTCACAAAGGCAAAGTGTAATTAGTTACTCGGAGGCAGTGAAGAGTGTGGACCCATAACAACTCTATCACAAGTCCTTAGTACTCCCTGGATTTGGTTAGGGTAAAATTTTCTTGGGGAGTTCTTCAGCTGGTAAATTCTCCTCCCTCTTCCTACCTATCCTAACTTCCTCCGGTGGAATCAGCTCTCCTTGGTAACAACAAGGAGGAGATAGAGTGGTATCGAGTTGCCTCAGTTTGTAGTAACCCAGACCACATCACAAAGGCGCTATACAAGGAGAACAAGCCTGGGGACACCTGGGATCTCTTCCGTGCGGTAATGACCATCACAGACAGCAGGGGCGGCCTTGCCAAAACTCTCAGTTGAGTGACGCTGCTGCCAGAAGCATAGGCTTGTCATATCCAAGACATTGAGAGGCTTGCAGGCTCAAGGCAATCTTTACAACTTCAAAGCCAACTTCAGCCCCTTGTCATTTCATCCTTTGTTGACTCCCCAGCCCCTCCTCAGACCTTCTCCTGAGGCAGAACCAGTAGGCTGAGCATTGCACGTCTTCTAATTACTCTTTTCTTTGTTTGCAGAGGGGTTTTCAAATCATGGACTCATCCATTCACTTATTCATTCAACAGATATCGTTGAGCATTGGCTCCGCTGGGCAATACTTTAAGATCTACAGACAGTGCAGTGAACAGAACAGAAAAATGTGTCTGTCCTCATGGTGTTTACCTTCTGGTGGAGGAAAAAAAAATCCCAATTGGCGATGGGACAAATAAATAGATAATGCAGAAATGAAGGAAGAGAAATAACAACCAACACCACAGAAAAACAAAGGATAATGAGTGCAGTGTTTTAAAACGATAAAGCAAGGTAAAGGGCTTGAGAATGGCCAGGATGCTGTATCTCACATGTGGCGCTTGGGAAAGTTAGCTCTGACAATACTACCTTCGAGAAAAGACCTGAATAAAGGGAGGAACGAAGAAAACGATAGAAAAGTGTTCCAGTGAAAGGGACCATCAAGTAGGCAGGGATGTGCGAGGCACATTCCGGGAGCAGCTTGAAAAACTGTGCATGGAACAGACAAGGTGGGGAGAGGAGGAAGTCAATAGGCTGGGGGGGATTTGGGAGTCCGATTATGTAGGACTTTGTAGGCTGGGAAGGCTCTGGAACATTCTGAGCAGAGGAACAACAGGAATATAACTCTGGTGTCCTTCTGGAGCCCTGGGTGTGGTGTCAGACTGACCTCTTTTTACTAGAGCTGAGCTCCTGCTCACCTTTCTTATGTGTCCAAGAATGTAAACATTCCATGGTTTCCCCTTCTTAATCTCTCGCATTTCCCAGCATCTCCTCTGAATTCACCGTCCCTTTTCATTTCTGTTGACTGAATGCATTTCTCGCCTTCCATACACTAAGGCAGAAGTGCGCTCAAACCAGCAAACACACGCCATTCCCGGGACACATGTTTGTTGTGCATTTGCTGTGCGCAAGTTTCTGATCAAGGAACCAGAAGGCTCAAATGTGAATTGAAATGGACCTGGCCGTTCAGGACCTGAAAACCATCGTTTCAAGTCTGCGGGCCTCTATTACCATCAAAATCTCAATTTCCAGGGGCACCTGGGGGGCTCAGTCGGTTAAGCATCAGATTTCAGCTCCCGGCATGATCTCATGGTTCATGAGTTTGAGCTCCGCGTCGGGCTCTGTGCTGACAGTTCAGAGCCCGGAGCCTGCTTCGGATTCTGGGTCTCCCTCTCTCTCTGTGCCTACCCCACTCACACACACTCTGTCTCTAAAAAATAAGTCAAGATGTTAAAATTTTTTTTTGAAAAATCTCAATTTTATGCCTAATAATATTTTAGGGTGTTTCATAGTCATTCATTGAGAAACTATATTATGACAAGGAGCTATTACATCTTCAGTAATACTTTTATGCATTTCTTTCTTATTAATGCAATGACTTCTCCATAATAGTACAAGTAATCGTGAAGGTGTATCTGCAACACTGTACCTCTTTAGAACAACGTGACAAGTACACAGAGATTTGCCATCACCTTGTGATAATGCCATCCCCTGTCACACCCATGGATGTGAGGAGAAGCACGGGACTGGAATAGAATCCAGCTGACCCCCTGCTCCGTTACTCTGACCATAGGGACATGCTCAATATATAGGAAGATGTTTGTAACGTCCGTTACAAAAGCTCAGACTTTAAGGATGTCCCAAAGTCAAGGCAGACTACCCATGAGTTGGCATAATAGTGGCCTATGGGTGGCTGGGCTCTTGAATTAATTCCATAATGTGGGGGCAGGACTAGTTACATAATTTGCAGAACTCCAGGCAGAAGGAAAATGCAGGGCTCCTTGTTTGAAAATTTATTAGGAGGAGCGCCTGGGTGGCTCAGTCCGTTACACGACCAACTCACGATTCAGCTCAGGTCATGGGATCAAGCCCTGTGCCGGGCGTCACATTGAGTATGGAGCCTGCTTAAGATTCTCTCTCTCTCTCTTTTTCTCTCTCTCTCTCTTTCTCTCTCTCTCTCTCTCTCCCTCTGCCCCTCTCCACATTCGCACCTGCTCTCTTTCTCCCTCTCTAAAAAACAACAAGAATAATAAGTATGTGTAGATAAACATTATCCCCATGTTGTAGATAAAGAAACCAAGGCCCAGACGGGTTTATTAACTTGCTAAGGTTGTACAGCTAGTAAGCGGGGGATCTCGAGTTCAGTCCTACCTACTCTGACTTTAGCGTGTTGGCCTTTAAATCCTAATATTTTCCTAATGCTGTTTAGCACGTTTTGAGGGTCCAAAGAGAAAATGTAGGCAAAATGCTTGTTAACCTCAGAGTATACATTTCGAGTACCCGCTATGTGCCAGGCATTGTTCTAAGCATATGTTAGCTCATATAATCTTCAAGGCTCCTGTATAGCTATCTATTATTATTAACTACATTTTAACATTGAGAAAATTAGGGAACAGAGCCACTGGGTGACTTGCCTAAGGACACACAGCAAGTGAGAGATTGAGCCAGGATTTCAGCCGAGGGAGTAAAAAGTGAGAAACAAAAGACAGGAGCATTTGTTATTATATAATTATATTTTTATACATTATATAGTTATTATATAGTCATAAGAATATTATATTATATTATGGTTACTATAATATAACTATATAATAGATATAATATATTACTCTATTATATTACAGTTATTATACAGTCATAAGACTATTTTGTGGTTCCTTGTAGAGGGTTCTGAAGCCATTATCTTTAAAATACTTCTCTGATAACGGAACAGAAATGAAAGATTATAGTTGGAAGCAGAAGGCATAATATAAGTAGACTCTTGCCTAAGTGGTATCCACATTTTATGGAAAACCAAGCAGCCCTTATCTTTTCTGGGTCTGCAATTCATGTCTTACTTTTTTATGATCTTGAAATGAATTCTCCAGTAGGATATAAATAAGGAAACCTCTGTTTTTTTGCCCCTAGTGTTCTCCCATTTTCATACTAATTAAACTTGTCATCAGGGGAATCATTAATTTTCCTTGGCCACCAGCCACCCTCCCCCCGATCCTGTGTCACGCAGAATTCCTACACTGTGCCAACGCTGTCTAGGAAAGCCACACCTGGGGCCAAGAGTGGCTTGTGCGCAAAGAGATCGAAGTTTGTTCCTTGTGGAAGCTAACAGCACAAACCCTTCCCGTCTCCCGCCATGAAGCGGAGTTATTTAATTTACCAAGACACGGGCCAGAAACCAAACCCCCCATGGATGTTTCACTTTTATTGCCCATTAGAAAGCATCGAAGAGCTGCTGAACATTAGCTCTTAGAGATAATAGAATTACCTCCTTCTAATACCAGGAGTTGATATCACCCTTCTTTTTGTGCTGCTTCCAGCATTCCCGAAAACCCTACCACAGTGTGTTCATTTAGCAAATAGTGATTGAAAACCTCTTAGCGCTTTGTGGGTGAAACAGAAGAATGAAACCTGCGGGTTCTTTAGAGTCTAGTGATGGGTAAGAGGCACATACCCTCAGGCATCTGATGAACACGCTAGAGGTACAAAGACAGAGTGATGGGCATCTAGATGGGAGTGCAATCCCTTTACCAGAGGTTTCAGACTGGAAGGAATCCATGGGCCAGTCCATGCAGCAGTTAGGAAACCTAATGTACTATGTGTCTTCTGCACTTCTCTTAATTTTCCTAGGTCTTTATCGGTCAACTTGAAGCTTATCTAAGTGCTTTCAAATCAGATTCAAAAACCACTCATAAAATTAAGGCATTTTGCCTAACTTCTCCAGGAGCCAGTTTACAGGAAGGGAAGGAAAAATCAAAGATCATAGAGAAATTTGGCATTATTAATTGCCAGATCTCAAACCCTCTAACATTTAAATTCCCGTGGTGGCCACAGTGGTTTGCCTCCAAGATGGCTGCCATCAAGGACTTTCCTTCACGTGGCTCATGCAATTTGCCCATTGAGACGTTGAATCTACTTCCTCCCTCTCCTTGAACCTGGGCTGGCTTTAGCAAATGGTTTGAACAATAAAATATGGCAGAAGAGGTATTCTGGGACTTTAAGCCTAGCTTAAAAGAAGCCTTGCACCAGGAGATCTGTCTTGGGTGTCTTGTAACATTCTGGGAATGCTGAGCTACTATGGGAGAAGTCCAATTACTTCAGACTGCCATGCTGGAAAGGGAAAGTTTGGGCCCTGCGATGACTGTTTCAGCTAAGTGCAGTGCACCCCCCGCCCCGCCCCGCCCAGATCCCCAGCTAAGTGCAGCCCCATCTTAATCAAGGCACCAGACATGGATGGGATTTCTACCTTGCTGTTTCCAGACCTGCCCATTTGCCCATCTAATGGCCCTCATCCACACAGGAGTTGGGCCCTAGTAAGCCTTGTGTGAGTCCTGCTTGATAAAATTGTGAGGTATAATAAAGTGGTTGTTGTTTTAAGTCATTAAGCTTTGGGGTAAATGATCACAAAACAGTAAAGGCTGGAACACTGATCAATCCAATCTCTTAAAAAAGTTTCGTATCAAATAATCGAAGGTTTCTCTTTCATTACTCTCTTCTTTCATGAATCTTGGCTCTTCTCAGAAAAAATTAGGAAAGTTGTCAGTTTTAATCTTGAACCCCCCAGTAATGTGAACGAATCTGAAATGACTGGGAAAAGCAAGTGTGGAGAGATGGAAAAGCCCTGCTTAATGTATCGTGTGCCCGCCATAGTGCTTCCCACAATTCCGGTCACTCAGTGAATTATTGTTGAATAAGGGAATGGGTGAGTGAATGAATGAATGAATGAATGAATGAATGAAATGTCTTCTCTTTGCATGAATGGAGAGCTCTGCAACATGGTGGCTTAGTATGTATGTGTGTCTCACTTCATCTACTTTGTTTTTCATAAAGAATTTATCTGACCCACTGTCTTTTGACAGATGACCCCCAGAGTGCCAATGGGAAAACTGGAATTCGTGTCAGAATCTATGGCTCTCTGCCATGACTTTCTGGAGGCCAGAGAAAATGGCTTTTCCTGGAGGCTACACCTCTCTGTATCATGTGCCACATTTGCTTTCAATGTTGGCTCTTGTCTGGAGGCCCTGCCGCCTAGTTGATAATTCAGACCGCTAGGACTCATTTTTTTTTTCCCTGGGAGTGAATTTGTTCTTCATGAATATCGTGCACCACCTTGGAATCCAGTTATTTGGACTGAAAAGCCCAAGGGGACCCAATGAAGGATGGGGTCCCGCCAGCAACTCTGTAAACACCTGGTGTTGGTGTCGTATTTGGGTGGTGACTCAACACAGAGGCCTGGAAATGACAAGGGTCCTGCTTGTAGGGGACTCAGGTTCCTAGTAGAAGAACAGATTGTTTCTCCAAGACAATTGGCCCTTTGGAGGCTCAACAGCACATACTGAAAGAAGCACAAAATTCACTGGTCATGGAGCCGGGAGAGCCCCTCTCCCAGGTCACCCTCAGAGACCAGAGAGCTCAAAGCTCATGCGCATTTATGCCGTAAATCATACCCCGTGCAACCTCAGAAACAAGCAGGACCCACAGCCTGGGCAGGAAGTTGGGGTTAGGGGGTGGGAAGGGGACAATTATTTGGCTAGACTTCATGGAGGGGGTTATCCTTCAGCAAAAAGAGACCCTTGACCTTTGACCTTTGGCACCCTGGGAGCACCAAGTCTGCAGCTGTTGTATCTCCTGGGCTCTGCCCCAAGAACCAGAGCTCTGAAGGCCCCTTGTGAAGGGACAATGTGCTCTTATCCAACACGGATGGGGTTGCGTCTTCTCAGGGAAACGGCCCACAGCCCTTGTCTTTCAGGGAAATTACTGAACCACAGCCAAACCACGATATTCAACTGCTAAAATAGCCTCCAATAGTTTTTTTTTTGTAAGGAATGAGTAAATCACTTAAAGGGACATTGGAGTTTTGGGAGCCCAGCTCCCATCACTACCAGCACCCCCACAGCCACGGGAGGCCAACAGAAGCGCTTGTCCTGTGACCAAAATGATGGTTCCTACACCCCTGGCCAGGGCCTCGGCCAGCTGCACCCTCACATGCACACGTGCGCGCGCGCACACACACACACACACAAACACACACCCTCACAACACCGGCCAGTGAAGGCCACTCTTCTCATCCATTAGGTAAGTATTTACTGAAATCGGGACTAATTTCGTGTGCTATGCTGTGGAAGATACGGTTAGCATAAAGAGCAAATGTGATTCCTGCCCTCATAGAACTTAGAGTCCTATGGAGGAAAGGGATAGTAACCAAACAATCCCATGAACAATATGAAAGTGTAATTGTGAGACTGTCAGAAAGGTGTTCAATGCTCATCCATAGAAGGGGATTGACCAGTTAGGGAAGTCAGGTGAGTCTGCTTGGAGTTGAGAAAATCTGAATAGGAGGTAACTAGATGATAGGCGGAGGGAGTAGTATTCCAGCCAGAGCAAACAGTATATGCAAAGGTCCTGCTGACAGAACATGGTGACTTTGAAGGGTGAAGGGTGGCCAAGAGGGTGGAGTGGAGTGATGACCATGTAGAACCCTGTAAAGCACATTCCCATTTGGGACATTTGGGATGTAGACATATGGCTCTTCCAGCCAAGTACTGTCTACAGATGGACCCTGTGCCCATAATATAGTTCATGACAAAAGTGTTTCTTGTATTGCCAATGACTGTTCTCTTCTCTATTCTGGAGATCCCCTCGGCCTCTGTTCTAGAAGCAAGAACCTGGAAAGGCCAACGCCATTCATCACACAAGGACTTTGGTAATAAATCCAAATATGGCTGACACAGGGGAAAGATATAGTAGTGAGAATTCTGACTTACTTTTCTACTCCAGGCTCCTCACTCCCATTGTCCAATCAAAAAAGCAAGGTCACACCCTGCCCAGACCTTCGGGGTTTAGCCTCCACACAAGTTCTATCACTGTTCTTGTTACCTCTTCATCTGCTTCTTTGCTTTTACCCTTCTCTCTTCCTGAGATCTCTGCCTCCTCATTTTCCTGGGAACCCTGCCCTCTTTCAGGAGGCAAATAGTTTTTGACTCCTTGGGTCTATTTTTGAAGACTTCCAGAGTCTGTGGTGAGTGGACACCATTGTCTTCTCTGCTCCTGCGTAAGAGACGGAGATCAGCTTCAGATCTTCAGAGTTGGGAAGGACGAACATCTGGATTACATTTCGTAGCTTTCTCTACGAATATACAAAACAGACAAACCAAAAAAACAAGCAAAAACAAAAACAAAGAACAAACAAAAACCTCAGAGAGACATTTTTCTGAGTGAAGACGAATGTCCTCCCAAAGACCTTACTGACCCTTCCCTATTTATATTTCTCCTTGCACTCAGATTGGAGCTTCTTTTGCTGTAGGATTTTGCCCCCATCCTGATCCTGGGCTGGAAGACAAAACTTCCTCTTTTAACTGGACAGGGTTCATCCCCAAGACAAGATGCATCCTGCAGGCACAGGGTGGTCCTTCCGCACGACCATGCCTCTCTCCTGCTGTCACACATTACTGCTTTCTCCATGTACCTAAACCCTTCACCTTACGCTGATCCTCTCCTTAGGGAAATCTTTCTTTTCCTCAAGCCTCAGTCTAAAATCGCGTCAATGGGGACATCTCCCTTGTCCCCAGTGGGGCCAGTCCCTTTATTGACCACACTCACAACACTCTGTAAGGCATTTCTCTTTCACAGCACAAATGACAATTCTAAGAAAGAATTATTGAGTGACTACGTAACACTCAATGCATCTTCTATTTGATTTTAAGTCCCAAGAAGGTAAAGCTTCTGTCTTCCTGTGTACCTCATTCCCACATTAGCATGTAATAACCTTGGTTCACTATTGGGTGGTTATTAGGTACCAGGAATTTTATATAATTTAGCTCATTTATTCCTCAAAACATTTCTGGAAAGTAGGTACTTTATAAAGGAAAGAACGTGAGACACAGAGAGAGTGACTTACCTAAGATCGCATAGTCACTAGTATATAGCCAAGATTCGAACTCAGGAAGACTGTCCCCAAAGCCATAGTTTACATATAGGGTGAAATGTACATACATACCACTTTTAAAACTTCAGTTTCTTAACATCAAAATAAAATCGATATTAGGGAGACCCAAGAGTTAAGAAGTATTACAGAGTTTTTAAGGGGATGGCTGAACTTGGATATTTTCTCATTTTTGTCTGATTTCTACATAAATTGCAGCATCCTGAAACTACTCTCTTAAAATATGGCTTTTGCATTCTTGCTCTCATCATTGGTTTTTATTTGCTGATGTGTCCCATTATGTTAGAAACGAGCTAACTCAGTAATTTGCTTGAAGTAAAAGCTTCCCTCCAAATGGGTCAAAGATGGGATTTTCTCAGTGGTGAGATGGGCAATATTGTAAACACTTAATGGAAATCATCTTCTTATAGTTCAAAGATGCACTAAAAGACATCTGTGTGTGTGTGTGTGTGTGTGTGTGTGTGTGTGTGATTTCCCAGACGAGAAGGTGTTATGAATCGGTGTATAAGCCACCAGGGACTTTGGGATTTAAGACCTGGCTGGGTCACTGGCCTCTAGGACACCCTTGGTCAGCTTACTTAGCTCCAGAGTGGTTGGTCAACGGGAACTCAGTGGCCCCAGTCAGTTGTTTTCACAATAAACAAGAGATTCTTCAACTCATTTTCATAGAAATAGATAAGAACGTGTTCTGGGCCAGATTGCCCAAGGGGATTCAATGCCCATCATTTCAGAAGGGGCTCCAGGTCCTTTTGCCCTTTTAGACTAAGAAATGCATTTAAGCGGCGTCTGGGTGGCTCAGTCGGTTAAACGTCCGACTTCGGCTCAGGTCGTGATCTCGCGGTCTGTGAGTTCGAGCTCCGCGTCCGGCTCTGCGCTGACAGCTCAGAGCCTGGAGCCCACTTTGGATTCTGTGTCTCCTTCTCTCTCTGCCCCTCCCCAACTTGTGCTCCGTCTCTCTCTGTCTCTCAAAAATAAATAAATATAAAAAAATTAAAAAAAAAAAAGAAATGCATTTAAGTCACGAACAGGTCATTGATCATAGAAGCTCCCAGCCACTTCACCACTGTCCCTGTTTCCTGCGTTCAGTGCGATAAGCCACAAATTAGTATTGAATTCATCCTCTGAATTTAAAGCTCACAGAGAAATTCAGAACATCCTTTGGTGTCAATAGAATATTGTTCTGAGTAATGTTGTAAGAAGGCAGTGCTGGGGTGTTTTGTGAAAATGACAACTCAGAGGAGGAGGTTAGGAAGTCAGCCCTTACTTGAAGGGAAATGACACATATTAAAGAGACCGGAAAGTTGGTGCTTGGAAGCAAGGATACACCACATTCTTAGTGCCGAACAGGAAAAAAGAATGAGGCAGATTGTGGTGGCAGGGAATTGAGAAGAGATTTTCTTAGAAGGCAAGGCTTGTGAAGAGAAGGATCCCATGGACCTCTTTTGGCACTAGAAAGAGAAGTAGAAGAAAAAACATCTGCTCTGGAAAATCAAACAGTTAGCTGCACGTCAGAGTCCCTCACGGTATTTAAGAGCCATTAATATAGTGTTTTGAGGGCCTGTGTCACAGCCCGTCTCCTTTACTCCACCTTTTCTTTCCATTCTGTCATCCTCTGATCAAGTGTGGAGGAGCTAAATAGTTAGAATGGCCAATGGGATTATCTTAATCATAAAATAATCTATTTTATATGAATAATCTGGACATCAGTCCCATTGTATGGCCTTTACAAAAGAATTCAGTCTCTCTCTCTCTCTCTGTCTTTCTCTCTTTTTTTATGTTTTATTTTCGAGAGAGAGAGAGAGAGAGAGAGAGAGAGCATAAGCAAGGGAGGGGCAGAAAGCGGGACAGACAATCCGATGCAGGCTCCAGGCTGACGGCGAGCCCATGTGGGGCTCGAACTCACCAACCCCTGAGATCATGACCCGAGCTGAAGTTGAGACTCAACCGACTGGGCCACCCAGGTATCCCTCAGTGTCTCTTGAAGTGCAGCCTCAGAGCCCCTGCC
Organism: Acinonyx jubatus; assembly: GCF_027475565.1. Taxonomy (NCBI): domain Eukaryota; kingdom Metazoa; phylum Chordata; class Mammalia; order Carnivora; family Felidae; genus Acinonyx; species Acinonyx jubatus. Next base: position 204,163,562 of record NC_069381.1, on the reverse strand, counting down.
TCACTCCTCTGAAATGGGCAGGGGAGGGGGAGGCTTAATTGGAATGCAGATTATTTGAGGCCACCTCAAATTGACTGGATTGGAATCCCTAGGGGGTGCCACCAGGGAATCTGCATTTTAACAATTTAACTTTTCCAGGTGATGCTAATGCACATCTACCTTTAAGCTCAGAAGGAGAGGCCAGGTACTCTCCTTCGTTGATAAAATTCGTGATTTATCTCACAGTCGTCACACCGTTGGTTACCCCGTGATAAACATCCCTCCAGTCAGGTTCACCTTGTCGCCAGGGGTTCCTACTTGCTGGGCATGGAATACAGCTCACACCCAAGCACTCTTTGGCCTACTTTTCCCTCTCCCAAACAGTGGAGCTTCTCTGTCCCAGGCAAAGTCGTTCTCATGGTCAATGGGCTGAAACACAGTTTCCATAGCATATTTCACATTATTGATGTCTGAATCCCATCAGTTGCAAGTCTGAAAGCATTAAAATGGCCCACTCTTTAAATCTCATTGTAACTCTTTAGTGGTTTCGCTATAATACCATAATTCTATTAGCTTTAAAAATCATAACATTTAACAATTCTTCTTCTCTAGTCTTTCCCTAACATGTTTGATATGCTGGGGGATTAAAATATATGACCTGGATAAAAGACAAAGTCAAAATAAATACCAAACCCCAACATAGATGGTCCTGAGCTTTTAAGGAAATGTTTAGATGAAAAGCAGCAGTCAGGGCCTTTATAACAGTTATCGTGGATACGAATTTGGTCTTTTTATTTCTAGCTCTCTCTGGCCTTCTTCCTTCGCTGACCAAATTTACTTTCTCACACTTTGGTATGAAATGTATCAAGTTTCCGTTTTTTGAACAATCAAAGCAGTCTCTTGTCATTTTAAGGCAACCTCTCAGCGGGAAATTTGGCTTGGGTTTCCAGGAAGATATTGTTAATTACCCTCCGAAGATTACTTAGAGTAAAACCAGGCATGTTCGAGATTGTATCTGGTGTTTTTGACTGGGGCAGGCGATATTTGAAAGGAGGTTGTCACGTGTTTTAAAATCTATCTGATACACTGTCCACAGGTGTATTCTGGGAAATGACTAATAATGATGACAGTTGAAGAAGAGGGAATTCAACCGTGCAATTGGTCAAGATAAGAGAAAGCTGGGGCGCCTGGGTGGCTCAGTCGGTTAAGCATCTGACTGCGGCTCATGTCATGATCTTGCAGTCCGGTCCTTGAGTTCGAGCCCCATGAGTTCGAGCTGTGCTGACAGCTCGGAGCCTGGAGCCTGTTTCGGATTCTGCGTCTCCCTCTTTCTCTGACCCTCCCCCGTTCACGCTCTGTCTCTCTCTGTCTCAAAAATAAATACACGTTAAAAGAGAGAGTACAAGTTGCACTAAACAGAGCCAGACCCGTTTGGGCACCCAACAGAGCACTGATAAGCAGATAACATGATAAAGTCTTTACAGACGTCCCTCCAAGAAACACCAGAGGAAGTCCCACCCAGTACATATGGCAAAACTGAACATCATCTCCTCTCTCTCACTATAGAGCGGCTGCCCCCCCATCTCTTGCCTCTCTCAACTGCTCCTTATCCCCTTTGTCCAAATCCCAGGCCACACTGTCCTTTGCCTTCTGCCTCTTCCTCTTACCAGTCCAGTGTAGCTGCCCTTGACAGTGGTACAGCCAGACGGGACTCTTACCATCCTCCCAGACTGGGTCTAAGGCAACAGAAGGAGTAACAAAGCTTCCTTTTGCTTTATTCAGATCTGCATTTTCAGCACTTTAGCCTTATTTTCACCTTTAAGACTAAAAAATCAGTCATTAACAAGATTAACCCCCACCCATCATCACATGGTTACTTCTCTGCATGGATGAAACTAAAATTTTTAGCCCTGAAGTAATTAATTTTAGTCCTGAAGTAATTTAACTGTCCCCAACCTTATGAGAGGATGCCAACACAACAGAAGTAGATTTTTTTTTGTAATTCTAATGACATTATAATGGTAGCTGTTTTTAACGTTAAAAATTACACTTTAGGGAAAGCCACCCATGTCATACCCTTTCAAAATTCAACCTGATAGTATTTTTAGACGCCAGACTAATACCTATTTCACTTTGCCTGACTGTGTGGGGCAGATGGGCTTAATGGCTTAGTTCAACTTCTACAGACGCCTTCCCAGCACCTACTTCTGGGCATTATAATGCCTGTCTCTCTCCTGAGTACGCGTTTCCTTCATGGGTAAGTTGGCATGGTTAATTAGGCCCCTTGTGGGCTGAGATCATTTGTCCTTTGGGTGGCCAGAAAGTTCCTGATTTAAGGAAGGCTGAGCAAAGAGAAACTGAAGTCCTAGAAAAGCACATCTTACTGCTATTGTACATGCAGTTTCTTGGTTCCAAAAGACAGAACACATAGGAGAATAAGTTAGCAACGGGCATGAACTGAAACTACATCTTTGCTAGTTTTTGTTCAAATGTAATGGATGACATTAAGTCTCTCGATAATTATTCTAATAGTTCGCTCTGCTTTTGTGTAATACGTTTGATACACAGTACGAATGAAATGAATCAAGATTTAACAGGAACCAAAATATAGACGTCATGAAATCATTGTTCTCTATATTTGATTCACCAGGAAAACTACATCGTAACCATGACCAACTTTAGTCCTCAGAACAAGGAGTCCGAGGACCACATAGCAATAGAGAAAGACTCCCTAGGATAGAAATTCCAAATCCAGAATTAAAAATAGTGTCTGTCATCTTCAAAAGCTTAAAGTAGAACAGCCTTATGAGTACTTTATGGAAAGCTAGCCAGCATCCTAAACCTCTTGGTCTCCTTGGTAATCAGCAAGGGAGGTTCAGGAATGTTGCTTCACTCCCCGTTACATGGGCTTCACTTTCCCGGTCCTATTCTACCCAAAGTCAAGCTCGTTGGGGGCATCTCCTATCTCTCTTGGTTCCTTCCTTGGCTTCTTTGCATCACCCAAGACTCTTCACGTCTGACTTCCACCTAGTTCACAATGGCTGTAGCAACAAGGGAGTTTGTTGCAAGAATGATGAGGCTAGAACTCCAAATAGAAAGAAATGTTGAGAATCTACGGAATACAGAAGGACCTCAGGATCCAGATCCGGCATATAGTACTCTATTCTGCTTGTTCTACAGGCTTCAACCTCTGCAGCCCCAGACAGACCTTCTTCATCTCCATGGGAGAGGGATATGGCAGCTGTCCACCCCAGGAGTACATTGGTCTATGGTCCAAGAGGAGAGTTCACTACGATAGGAAGACTCAGCTCAGGACCCTGGGCCATTTGTGTCACAAATCCCTCCCCCGGCCAGTTAGAGAGGCCAGTGGGATGGAGGTGACGCCCCGGGAATTCTCTAGTCCTGCCCAACTCCCTTCAGCCAGGAAGGGGGTGGGGAGGGTGCTCAGTGACCAGATGGTAATGGCTACGGTGAACTGTGTCCAATGCATGTTCCAGGTTCTATTATATTTGTTTTGGGTGTATGATTTGTTTAATCTTGCCACAAGGCTAAGCTGTAGGTTCAATTATTGTCACCATTATACAGAAGAGGAGGGGGTTAGAACAGTTAGGTAGCCTACCCGAGGTCAGGTATTTGGTGAGTAGCAGAGGCATGATTGGAGCCCAGACTGGCTGGCCCAAGATCTACCCACCCAACTACCATCCACCATAACCTGCCTAATTCTCTCTCCTCCCCTTTTCTCCCTTGGTTCTTCCTCCCCTCACTGTAAGATGCCTGACAGGTGGTGAGGATAGGACACTGATGTGAGTGGAATTCTCTGAAATACTTTTTGTCCTGACTACAAGCCCAAAGCACTTCTTCTGATCTTTCCCTTACTTTTCTAGCAGGTTCTTTGTTTGTTTGTTTGTTTGTTTATATATTTTGAGAGAGAGAGAGAGAGAGCATGGGGAAGGGGCAGAGAGATACAGAGAGAGTCGCAAACAGGGTGGGGCTCGATCTTACAACAATGAGATCATGACCTGGGCTGAAATTAAGAATTGGCCACTTAACCCACTGAGCCATGAGGCACCCCTCTTCTAGCAGTTTCTACCGCTATTTCTATTCTATTCAACTACCAGCTCCCGACTGGCACCAAGAACTAGATTCAGATTTCCTAATATGGACAGAAGCCAGTGAGTAATAGTCTTCACGAAGGCAAAGAAGAAATGCCCACGGAACACCACAAAACAATTTTATACAGAAGAACATGTGGGAGGAAAACAAAGAAGAAAAAAGCCACAATATACAGAAATGTATTCCAAATGATGAATCACTCATGTTTTATCAGATTACTGTCATACCTTGGGGCTAAATATCTACTAAAATATAATTTAACGCTTGATTGTAAACTCTTTTCTCTGCTTCTCTCTTTATGTCACATCTGTGAAAAAGTCTTCAAACCCCATTTCAAATGCCACTTCCTTGACGTGGCTCCCCGTGCCTGCTTCCCCTGAGGCAGAGGAGCTGAGTGCTACCTTCTCAGTGTTCAGAGAGTCTTTGGTACAAACGTAGCCCATTGTTACGTCGCCACTTTCTTCCATAGACTTTTCTCCCACGAACTGTTTGTGATTTTCTTAAGAATTGTAACTGGCTTGCGGGTCTATATTTTTCAGTTCTCCCTAATAATGCCTGGTACAAAGTAATTCAATAAATATTAATCCACCAACCTCGCTGGTCTCCCTTTAGCTTTTCAAGTACCTGCCTCCTTTTCTTGGCTTGAGGTTTATGGGTTTATTCTAACTGGTTGAGTGAGCATGTCAGACTCAGTGGGGAGCTTTCTACTGGGAGCAACCCTATTCCTCTGTTCCCTCTTCAAATCAGCTGTTCAAACCCACTCTGAACACCACCAAGATGAAATCTCAGGCAGGCCTTACAATTTTTCTGTTCAGCCTCAGGTAATAGGTGAACGATCTCTTTCAGAAGCAGGAGGAGGTTACATCTGGTGGTCAGAATCACAGAGCTAGTAAATGGTGAAGCCAGAACGAGGGTCCATTGGTCCAGGGACAAACTTCTGGGGTATTTCTCCTTCCTGCTTCCGAAGTCATTTGTCGAGAAAATCCCTTGTCTTAGGAGGGAACTGCCTGAAAAGTCAATGCCTTTACAAAAGACTTTAAGTTTCAACAGAGCAGGAAAGTGCTCTGGAGAGCCCTTGGAGGCATTTATGCTCTTTGTTATTCCCCTTCGCACGGGCAGTAAGTAAAATGTCAGCTAGGTTTGTTCTGTCTGGTGCTCGGTCACCCCTCAAACATACCACGCTGCCCGATGCCTTTGCCTTACTCTTTCTGCTGGCGATGCCCTCGCGTAAATTAATGCCAGTATCTTCCCCTTCATGAAGCTTTGCAATCAGGTCTGGGGGCTCCTTCCACTGCGCTTTCATTGAACTTCTGTTATCCTTTTGCCACAGTCTGTGTGTGTGTGTGTGTGTGTGTGTGTGTGTGAGTTCCTGGAGAGCAAGGGTCATGCCTTCTAATCTGCATAGCCCTAGCATCTCATTCAGTGCCTGTTAATCAAATATAAATTGGATTGAGCACCTAATAACGCACCAGGCCCTTGCCACACACTATAGATATAAAGTAATGGTCTCGGGGTGCCTGGGTGGCTCAGTTGGTTAAGCGTCTGACTTCGGCTCAGGTCATGATCTCAGAGTTTGTGGGTTCAAGCCCCGTGTTGAGCTCCGTGCTGACAGCTCGGAGCCTGGAGTCTGCTTCGGGTTCTGCGTCTCCCTCTCCCTCTGCCCCTCCTCTCCTCGTGCTCTCTCTCTCTAAAGTAAATACACATTAAAAAATCATAAAGTAATAGTCTCTGCCCTCAAAATTTTCAATAATGATAATAACTGTTGCAAGGCCCCCCAACTCATTTCCCTCCTCTCCCCACCATGATTGCATCTAAGCTCTTGGGGTCTTATTTTGTGCTGAGGTATTGGGTTGTTGGGCAGGGAAGAGCATGTCTCATCTTCCGTTGTTGGCCATGCAGGACCCCAGCACATTGCTCCTGGGAGACTTGTCTGGAAGGCTCCTTGAAATCAGACTTTCGGTGTCTTTAAAGCTGGTGCTTTGAACACAGATTCATTCTTCTCTCCTCACCCCACCCACCCTGCTCTGGCCACAGCAAGATCCAAGAGGCTGACCAAGACCTTGTCTACTTCCAGTCTCTGTGGAGCATGTGGTATCTGTTCTCAAGCCTCCCTAAATCTATCGTGCATTCATGCCGTGCACCATATCCTCTGTACTGTCCCCACCCTCCACCCCAAGGCCCGTCCCCCTTCCTCAGGCTCCGAGAATATCTTGGCCACCCTTCTCCACACTGAGGGAAGACTTTCCTCTCACAAGGTGCAAGGCTGTTCAACTCACCCTAAGTTCTTTCTGCCTCAAAGCCTTCTCACTTTCTTCCAGAGATGCAACTTCCCCCCAAAGCAGTAGTTTGTAATGGTAACGGCCCAAACAGGAAAAGAGGGAGAGTAATGGAAAATACCAACAAAATAAATTTCAGAAGTACTATTGAGGCACAGTTATAGAACTAGCAGCTAATCGGTTCTTATAATGCACCAGGAACCACCATGAGTAATTCATACGCCTTAAATGTATTATCACAACAACTCGTGCAGTAAGTTAAATTGTTATCCCTGTGTTACAAATGAGGCACAGGCGAGGTTGTCTAGAACCATGGAGTCAGCAGGTGTTGGAGCCTGTTGGGAGCCCAGGCCGTCTGGCCCCAGGATCCACTTTTAACCACCATTCCTATAGCCTCCCCACGTCTTGTGGCTCAACCTCGCCCCAAAGTAACTTGAAACCAGCACAGCATGGTAGAGTCCTATCTCAAACCAGCATGGAGCAGGCACCCCATAAATATTTGCTGAAAGAAGGCAAATGAACAGATGCAAAAATATGGTTGATAAAACCACACGCAGGGCAATTCATCAGGGAAATGATTTGGGGGCTGTTCATCATATTCTCTAGTCAAATAAAAATGTTAGAAGTTGGACATTTTTGCATGTTCTAGAAGAAACAAGGACTGTTCTGAGCACAGAGCCCTAAATCCTTCTGTGTCCAGACATGCTATGGACCGGAGCCAAAAGCCAACATGAATCTGAAAAGAACTCCCTAGGAGGAATATATTTACATTTATTCCATAAACTTGTGCTTCCCTTCCAAGCGATGGCATCCACCGGCCACTCTTCAAAGTCACTCTGGCTGAGGTAAGAAGGTAGTCACGCTGAAACTCTATTTTTAGCTGGCCTGTGGGTTGGGGCTTGCAGACATATTTACATATTTACATATTCTGTTTTGGTCTTGATATTTTTCTTTCCCTTCACTCAGTCTTGGAGCCCATGTTTACTTCATCAGCAGTTAAAACTGAGAATCTCGAGGGCCTCCCGCCGGGAAAATCAGTTTCAAGTGTTTTTAAAGCTCAGGTCTTGATAGTGTTGGTGCTGGCTCATCATGAAGAAAATTAAGGTAATAATAAAGATTTTCGAGAGCCCTCAAAGTGTGTTTTAACTGCATAAAAATTGGTTTCAAGGAGCTGTGAGCCAGAGGAACTTTAGGCCGGAAGAAATTTCTGGATTTTTTTTTTTTTTAACATCAGGGTTCCTGCTTTAATACAGCAGGGACATTCAAACTGTGATAACTTTGTATAATATCTTATTGATGTGTTGAGCACTGTACTGGGTTTGAGTAAAGAAGCGCTTTTTTAAAACGTTTATTTATTTATTTTTGAGAGAGAGAGAGAGAGAACGAGAACAAGTGGGGGAGGGGCAGAGAGAAAGAGGGAGACAGAATCCGAAGCAGGCTCCAGGCTCGGAGCTGTCAGCACAGAGCTCCACTCGGGGTTCGAACTCACGAGCCATGAGATCGTGACCTGAGCTGAAGTCGGATGCTCAACCAACTGAGCTCCCCAGGCGCCCAAGAAGTGCTTTTAAGAAGCATATGGACTCCCTGAAGGGGGCAGAGATACACGCACATGTAAAGCAAAACCCTTCCAAGGCCACATAAGGTAGAAACGACTGAGAGACAAGGGGATCTCACACACACTGAGTGGGAGGTGGTTCCAGGAGGGAGAGACCCCCTGTTATGGGCTGAGTTGTGTCCTGTCCCAAGTTCATTTGTTCAAGTTTTAAATCCCTGTACCTTAGGATGTGACTGTATCTGCAGATAGGGCCTTTAAAGAGGTGATTAAGGTAAGATGAGATCATTAAGGTGGGTTGTAATCCAACGCGAAGAGGAAATTAGGACACAGACGTGCAGGCAGAGAGAAAAGGCCGTGTGAAGACACAGGGCGAAGACAGCCTATCCACAAGCCAAAGGGAGAGAGAGAAGCCTCAGAAGAATGAGCCCTGCCGCCTCCTTGTTCTCATGCCTCCAACCTCTAGAACTGTGAGAACATGAAATTCTATTGTTTAAGCTGCCCAGCCAGCGGTCCTTTGTTAAAGCAGCCCTAAGAAACTGGTACATCTCCATCAGCTGCAGCGGGGCAGGAGACCCCCGCAGAGGACAGAGGAACGGAAATCAGCCTGAAGCACAGGTAAGGTCTGTAGAAGGAAGCAGAAATTCCTAGCACAGGGCAGGAGATACCTATGTGAACCAGATGAAATTGCTGACACCTGACCTGTCTTCAGCCGTACGAGTGGCAATTTCACATGGTTCAGCCCAACATAAGCCACGGGTCTGGAGCAAGCGTGTGGCCACCTGTCACACTGGTGAATGATGACAAACCGCGAGAGAGCCTGGTGGTGGCAAAGTACCCCCACTCCACCCAGCGTCTCCGCTCAGACCCTCAGTTTCCTTTTCTGTGAAATGAGGACAAAAGCTTGTAACTGCCTCACCTAATTGTTGGGAGCCTTAAAGTAGCCGATGCCTGTAAGTGCTTACTTAGCACAGGACCTGGGACGGATTCGAAGATCTCAGTACATTTTAGGACAGCTTTAAGGACTCCCTGTGATGCAGGTAATAAGAGCTGAATCAAAATAGCTTAAAGGGAAAAGGAGGATTGTTCAAAGGGCAAAGATGCCTTACAGAACACAAAGAAAGAACTTAGCCCAGCGGTTCCCACCTGGGAGGATTTTTCCTCCAGGGGACATTTGCCAATGTCTAGAGATATTTTCGGCTGTCACAACTGGGGAGACGCTAACTGGCCTCTAGTAGGAAGAAGTCAGAGATGCCACTCAAGATCCCACAGAGCCCAGAACAACCACCACAACAAAGAATGATCTGACCCCAAATGTCAACAGTGCTGTTATTGAGGAACCTCTGGCCAAGAGCTGAAAAGTGACCTGGAGGTAACTCAAGGTCAGTGTGTCCTGGCCGTTAAGTTGTCGTCTCCCAGCACCAAACCCTCCCCTCCCCTCTTCTTTGTGATGCTGCGGTTGAGTCTCTACAAGTCCCGTTTCTGCTCTGCTGGCTGGTTCCAAGTCAAGCTCTGTCAAGGGCAAGGGGTGGAGGAATCTGTGAGGCTGGAGGAGGGGAGGGGACTCGGCCCGGCCAGTTGGCTTCCTGCTCCTGACTGTGTCTTCACCCCAGCACCCGGCTGGTTCCAGGAGCGATGGATTCCAGTTTCCAGCTTTGTCTGGCACACCCATTGCCTGCCCCATGGTAACCCCTCAGAGGTTCCCCCACAGGTAACCAACTCACCTGTCCCTGAGGTGAGTCCATGGAGACTTCTTGTGAGTTCTAGAGGCACCCACGACAGCAGGACGGCGCCCCATTACACAGCTCTGCACACCTCTCTTCCAAACCTCTACATCCCGATAACTCCAACTTCTGCCCTTGGTTCCCTCGGCTCAAAGGTCGTTCACGACTGCCTGCCGTTACTCTCTCTGGCCGATTTCAGTGCTTGCTTTTTGCGTCTAGAGCCTTCTGATACCTTCTAGCCAATTGCCATTACAGGCACAGCTTAGAGATCTTGCGGGTTCAGTTCCAGCCCCGCACAATAAAGCAAGTATCACAATAAAGTGAGTCAAATGAAATTTTGGGCTTCCCGGTGCATATCAGCATTACATTCCTACCATATTGTACTTTGTCAGGTGTGTGATGGCATTATGCTAAGAAAAATACTGTACCTACCTTAATTAAAAAATATTGTAGGGGTGCCTGGGTGGCTCGGTCTGTTGGGCGTCCAACTTCAGCTCAGGTCATGATCTCGCGGTCCGTGAGTTCAGGCCCCGCGTCGGGCTCAGTGCTGACAGCTCGGAGCCCGGAGCCTGCTTCGGATTCTGTGTCTCCCCCTCTCTCTGCCCCTCCCCTCGCTCACACACTGTCTCCCTCACTCTCAAAAATGAATAAATGCTACAAAAAAATCGAAAAAATAAACATGTTAGGGGCACCTGAGTGGCTTAGTTAGTTAAGCATCCGACTCTTGGTTTGGGCTCGGGGCGTGATCTCGTGGTTCGTGAGTTCGAGTCGCACATCTGGCCGCGTTGCTAACAGTGTGGAGACTGCTTGGGGTTCTCTCTCCCTCTCGCTCGCGGCCCCTCCTCCCATTCACATGAGTGTGCTCTCTCTCGAAAATCAATAAACTTAAAAAAAAAATACTTCACTGCCGAAAGTGCTACCATCTGAGCGTTCAGTGGGTTGGAATTATTGATCCCAGCTCACCATAGCAAATATAATAAAGAGAAAGTTTGAAATATTGTGAGAATTACCAAAACGTGACACAGAGATAAAGTGAGCATATTCTGTTGGAAAAATGGCTTGGACACAAGTTATGGAAGCAGCCCAAGTGTCCACCGACAGATGAGTAAAAAAGATGTGGTGTATGTATACAGTGGGCTCTTACTCAGCCATGAGAAGAATGATATCCTGCCATTTGCAGCAACATGGATGGAGCTAAAGTGTGTTATGTTAAGCAAAATAAGGCAGTCAGAGAATGACAAATACTGCATGATTTCCCTCACATGCGGAATTTAAGGAACAAAACAAATGAGCAAAGGTGAAAAGAGAGACAGAAACCAAGAAGTGGACCTTTGACTATCGAGAACAACAGACTGATGGTGACCAGAGGGGAGGTGGTGGTGGGATAGGTGAAACAGGTGATGGGGATTAAGGAGCGCATTTACCACGATGAGCACCGGGGGTTGTACGGAGCTATCGAATCACTGTATTGTACACCCAAAACTAATATAACACTGTATGTTGATTTACTGGAATTAAAATAAAAACCCTAACTAAAAAATGAATAAAACCAAGTTTAGAAAACGAAGAAAGAAAAATGGTGCTAATAGTCTTGATGCAGGGTTACTACAAACCCTTCAGTTTGTAGAAGTGCAATAAAACGAGGTATGCTTATATTAATGTTTTGTTAAAATATCTGGTGTGGTTTCTGTTTTCCTCACTGAATGTGACTGACTGATACACACATTTTCTTCATCCTTCTTGACAGGAAGGAAGGGGCCCATCCCTTGACTCTGCAGTGTAGATATTACAGGTCCAGCCATAGAACAAGAGAGAATCTCTCTTAGTCCCAATTACAAATTGCCAAGGAAGGAAATCTAACTGGCGCAGTCCTGTGCCCTCCCTTGTCCAATGAGCTGCCAAAGAGGGCAGGGCCATGTTGTACAAAATGGCAGCCCTTGGGGCGCCTGGGTGGCTCAGTCGGTTAAGCGGCCGACTTTGGCTCAGGTCATGATCTCGCGGTCCGTGAGTTCGAGCCCCGCGTCGGGCTCTGGGCTGACAGCTCAGAGCCTGGAGCCTGTTTCAGATTCTGTGTCTCCCTCTCTCTGACCCTCCCCCGTTCATGCTCTGTCTCTCTCTGTCTCAAAAATAAATAAACATTAAAAAAAAAAAATAAAAAAAAATGGCAGCCCTTGTTCCCACTTCAGGCCAAAGGTTTAGCAGGAAGTTATTTCCCAGCTCTTTGAAACTCCAAAGTTTTTCCACTTAATTTAGTTATTGTTGGTTATAGTTTTAAAGTCAAAGGGTGCCCTCAAAATGGCTCTCAGTGAGTCATGTTAATATTGGGCTTTTGCATTTTCCCATTCACTCTCAGCAGGAAGTAGGGAGGTGATATCTTTTAAGAAAGGGGATGCACACTGATTGGTACCCTAAGAAATATGGTGCATGCAACTGATTTTGGAGCCCTCATCTTCCTTTTCTAGATGCAACCAGATCCTAATGCTAGTCTAAATACAGGTTTGAAAAAGGACTAGATAAAACCTGGTTTCCACCAGACTGAAAAGTCCAAAATATTGAGTTTTTGAGGGTTCAAAATTTTATGAAGAGCTGGGTAAGTGATGGGTCGTGTTTCTAAAGATTTCCTCTGGCCTTGCTGATTCATAAAAAGAGCTTTGGATGCATGCTGAGCCATGGGTTTAAATCCTGTCTCCAAAACATAAGCCTCAAGTGACATACCTGAGCATCAGTTTCTCAGCTATAAAATGGAGATTTTTATGTTCAAACTCACAAGGTTGGTGTCATGATTAAATAAAATAATACCTGTGATAGCTCCTAACGGAATCTCTAGAACTTATGCCTCCGTAGCTGTGCCCTATATTCTCTCTGTGTTGGTGGTTGTTTCCCAATCTCCAGCGTTTGGACACAAGTCAAGACTTCATCATAGCACTTAAGCATAGGCCTGTCATAACAAAGAGAGGCAAGCTGCACCCTGAACATGGCCTTACTCAGTCTCCAGTCCCCATAGTCACGGTATCAGTGGAACACAGAGACTTCTTGACAGCTGGTCAGGCACGTGCCCAAGGGCACAGTAGTGTCTGGCTAAGAATACAAATTCTGGAGTCAGGATGAGCTGGATTTAAACCCAACATTGCTATATACTAGCGGTAGGACTTTGGGCAAATTATTTCCACTTCATCCATAAAATAAGACTGATAATGACAGTAGCTGTCTCCGAGATAAACAGTGTAAAACACTTAGCTCCGTGAATGCCTGTTACTTGGGAAACATTCGATAGCAGTTGGGTTGGCTTAACTCTTATTATTTTCCATCAGTAAGCCTTTGGGGATTAGTTGGAGAATTTGTAAAGCCTCAAGTCAAAACCATTTCCATTAGAGAAAGAAACCAGTAGGGTTTGAAGGCATATAGACTTCTTCAATTTCAGAGTGCATTTTGTTAACACTTTTCTCCTAGAGCTGAAAACTGTTCCCACTTTTTTCCTACCAGCCATCATGGCACTCCATGACTGCTCTTTCAGTGGGATCTGTGATTGACATCAATTAAGATGGCAGGTTTCTCACTTGGCACTATGCCTTTCTTTCTGCGTGGCAAGCTCTCGTGCAGGATTTCTTAGGTCTGGGTACTACTAATAAGGAGGTCAGTGCCTGTTTGGAGACATGTGACCATTAGCCCACAGGCCAGGGAGTTCTCTATGATCCAAGACCAGCCATTTTGAACATGCTGCATAGCAGCTACACCAGGACGGCCTCAGGTTTGCAGACTTAACCTAATGAGACAGAGGCTTAAAAGCTTATTTAAAGGAGATAAGGTGATTTAAAAATTGTGACAAATGCTTCATAATGATTTGCAGAGGTAAAATTGTCCAATGAAAAAGAACGTCTCTGCATATTTAGGATACAAATGAATCGTCCATGACCACCAGCAGGAGAGTGGATAGATTGTGACATTTTCACAAATGGAATATACAGTACCAAAAATGAATGAACAATAGGTTCATTTTAAGTATGGGTGACCCTTAGAAATCAATGGGAAGGGAAAAAAGGAAATTGCAAAAAAAAAAAAAAACCCAATTCTTATACGTGGATGGAACCAGAGTGTATTATGCTACAGGAAGTAAGTCAAAGACAAATATCTTATGATTTCACTCATATGTGGAATTTAAGAAACACAACAGATGAACATAGGGGGAGGGAAGGAAAAATAAGATAAAAACACAGAGGGAGGCAAACCATAGGAGGCTCTTAAATACATTGAACAAACTGAGGGTTGCTGGAGGGGAGGTGGATGAGGGGGATGGGCTAAATGGGGGATGGGCATTAAGGAGGGCACTTGTTAGGGTGAGAACTGGGTGTCACGTGTAAGTGATGAATCACTGGGTTCTATTTCTGAAACCCATACTACACTGTATGTTAACTAACTTGAATTTAAATTAAAAAAAATAGTGATACAGGGGTGCATGGGTGGCTCAGTCGGTTAAGCGTCTGACTTCAGCTCAGGTCATGATCTCACAGTTTGTGGGTTCAAGCCCCACCTCGGGCTCTGTGCTGACAGCTCAGAGCCTGGAGCCTGCTCTGAAATCTGTGTGCCTCTCTCTCTCTCCTCCTCCCTCATTCATGCTCTGTCTCTCAAAAATAAATAAATGTTAAAGTTTTAAAAATAGTGACACAATTTTCTAAAGTTCACAAGAAAGCAAATATAAATAATATATTGCTTAAGGAAGCATTCATAGGTAACACATCTATAAAGAAAGTAAATAAGATGATATTTTTTTCCAGTTTGAGGAAGCTTTTCTTTTAAAAATGAGATGGTGTGATATATTCATACAGCAGAATATAATTTAGCAAGAGAAAGGAACCAATTAACTGATGCTTGCAACAATGTGAATGAATCAAAAAGCATGTGCACTTGTATGATTTCATTTACATGAAATTCAAGAACAGGTAAAACCACTTTATAGGCATATAGATCAATATGGTGGTTGCCTCACTGTGGAGGGTTGTGTGGGGAATGGCGGTTTGAGGTATTAACTGAAAAATTCACTGGGAAAGAGCCTGAGGAAACCTCTTAGGTGATCCTATTTCTTGATCTGGATGATTGTTATGTTATATATGTAAAATTTCACCAAACTGAACACTTAAGATGTATGCGTTCTACAATGTGTAAGTTATACCTTAATTATTAAAAATAATTAAAATAATTATAATAGTACATGATATGTATTTTGATCTTAAAGTCCTTTTTGGTAGCATAAAAAGTAGGCAGCCTCACATATACACCAGAATTTATTTTTTATTTTATTTTTTTAATATGGTTTCCATATAACACCCAGGGCTCATCCCGACAGGTGCTCTCCTCAATGCCCATCACCCACTTTCCCCTCTTCCCCGCCCCCCAACAACTCTCAGTTTGTTCTCTGTATTTAAGAGTCTCTTATGGTTTGCCTTCCTCCCTCTCTGTAGCTTGTTTCCCCCCCCTTCACCTCCCCCCATGGTCTTCTGTTAAGTTTCTCAAATTCCACATATAAGTGAAAACATATGGTATCTGTCTTTCTCTGACTGACTTATTTCACTTAGCATAATACCCTCCAGTCCCATCCATGTTGCTGCAAATGGTCAGATTTCATTCTTTTTCATTCCCAAGTAGTATTCCATTGTACATATAAACCACATCTTCTTTTCTTTTTATATGAAATTTATTGTCAAATTGGTTTCTATACAACACCCAGTAAAAGGTGCCCTCCTCAATACCCATCACCCACCCTCCCCTCCCTCCCACCCCCCGTCAACCCTCAGTTTGTTCTCAGTTTTTAAGAGTCTCTTATGCTTTGGCTCCCTCCTGCTCTAACCTTTTTTTTTTCCTTCCCTTCCCCCATGGTCTTCTGTTAAGTTTCTCAGGATCCACATAAGAGTGAAAACATATGGTATCTGTCTTTCTCTGTATGACTTATTTCACTTAGCATCACACTCTCCAGTTCCATCCACATTGCTACAAATGGCCAGATTTCATTCTTTCTCATTGCCAAGTAGTATTCTATTGTGTATCTAAACCACAATTCCTTTATCCATTCATCAGTTGATGGACATTTAGATTGTTTCCATAATTTGGCTATTGTTGAAAGTGTTGCTATAAACATTGGGGTACATGTGCCCCTATGAATTGGCATTCCTGTATCCTTTGGATAAATTCCTAGTAGTGCCATTGCTGGGTCATAGGGCAATTCTATTTTTAATTTTTTGAGGAACCTCCACAGTTTTCCAGAGTGGCTGCACCAGTGTGCATTCCCACCAACAGTGCAAGAGTGTTCTCATTTCTCCACATCCTCACCAGCATCTATAGTCTCCTGATTGGTTCATTTTAGCCACTCTGACTGGCGTGAGGTGGTATCTCAGTGTGGCTTTGATTTGTATTTCCCTGACGATGAGTGGCATTGAGCATCGTTTCATATGCCTGTTGGCCATCTGAATGCCTTCCTTGGAAAAGTATCTATTCATGTCCTCTGTCCATTTCTTCACTGGGTTATTTGTTCTTCGGGTGTGGAGTTTGGTGAGTTCTTTGTAGATTTTGGATACTAGCCCTTTATCTGATATGTCATTTGCAAATACCTTTTCCCCTTCCATCAGTTACCTTTTGGTTTTGTTGATTGTTTCCCTTGCAGTGCAGAAGATTTTTATCTTGATGAGGTCCCAATAGTTCATTTTTGCTTTTAATTCCCTTGCCTTTGGAGATGTGTCAAGTAAGAAACTACTGTGGCTGAGGTCGAAGAGGTGGTTTCCTGCTTTCTCCTCTTAGAGTTTGGATGGTTTCCTGTCTCACATTCAGGCCTTTCATCCGTTTTGAGTTTATTTTTGTGTCTGGTGTAAGAAAGTGAGAACTATCTATCATGCTATTGGAAGTCAAAAGAAAGCTGGAGTAGCCATACTTATATCAGACAAACTAGACTTTAAATTAAAGGCCGTAACAAGAGATGAAGAAGGGCATTATATAATAATTACAGGGTCTATCCATCAGGAAGACCTAACGATTATAAATGTCTATGCATCAAATTTGAAAGCACCCAAATATATATATAAAACAATTAATCACAAGCATAAGCAATCTTGTTGGTAAGAATGTGGTGGCACCAGAATTTATTTTGACATTATGTTGGTCCATGAAATCACAGGGGAGAAACTCTGCTCTAGCCTACTGACTTTTTGCATAGCGCTTAATCCATTCTCCCTTATTGATAGAACCTTCTCTATCAGACTATGAAGACCAGGAGAACAGAAACCATGCCCCCATGGTTCCCAAACTGTGCACCAAGGTATCCTGTCCTGTGGCATATTTAAAAAAATTTTTTAACATTTATTTATTATTGAGAGACAGAGCATGAGCATGGGAGGGGCAGAGAGAGGGGGAGACACAGAATCTGAAGCAGGGTCCAGGCTCTGAGCTGTCTGCATGGAGCCTGATACGGGACTCAAACACACAAATTGTGAGATATGACCTGAACCGAAGTCAGTTGCTTAACCGACTGAGCCACCCAGGTGCCCCTCCTGTGGGATATTTTAAATTTTGAGAGAAACACAACATTTCGTCAAGAATGACGTGAATTTATAGCTTGACATAGTTCAGCTTCAGATTAAGATTGTGTTACATTCCGGTATGCCTGGGTGGCTCAGTTAGCTGAGCGTCAGACTTTGGCTCAGGCCATGATCTCACAGTTCGTGAGTTTCGAGTCTCTCATCAGGCTCTGGGATGACAGCTCAGAGCCTGGAGCCTGCTTTGGATTCTGTGTCTCGCTCGCTCTCTGCCCCTCCCCCACTCATACGCTGTCTCCCTTTTTCTCTCAAAAATAAATAAAAACACTTTTTAAAAAAGATTATGTTACATTCCTTTTCATAATACATTTTTTTTTTGCAAAGCTGACTTTAGTGGTCACTGTCATAAAAGGTAAGTAAACACGAAATCAATATGCAAAGGGAAATGCAACAGTGTCCAATCTGATTCCAAGGATTGAGAATTTGTGCAGAGCCCGACAGGCACACATATCTCATGAATAAGTAATCGTGGTTATTTAGAAAGTAAATGAAAGTGCTATTTTTCTTTCAACTTATTTGTAGCTTAAATGGCTCCTAAATTGTTAACCCATAAGTATTTATTAGGTTGGCTTTTATCTATTAATTAAGCAAAGAGCTATTAGTTGTCAACTTTTGCAAGCTTGGGGATGTTGTGAAAATATTACTGAAACGTTAAGGGTAGCATGAACAAGAAAGTTTGAGAATCTCAGCTGTGACTCTCTATTACATACCCATAAACATAATCACACACACACACACACACACACACACACACACACACACAGAAATTACCCAGCATGGTGTCTGATGTATAAGTTTTCAACAAATGTGTTGAGGAATGAACGAATGAATGGATGAATGAATGAATGGCAAAGCCATGCTTTTCTGGCTTACCTTCTCCTGGTGGGAAGTGTGTTCAAGGTATTCATCTCAGTATGGAGCCCCCTTAGTTAACCGAATCCCGGCCTTTCATCAAACAGGCTAGAGATGAAAGAAAAGAGCCCAAGCAGCTTCTGAGGTGCAGGTGCACCAGTTGGGAGGCGCGTGGGAAGGTTTCACAAAGGAAGTGAGCATTACAGACATTGAAAGTGGAGGACTGAGAGAGAGAGAGCCTGGCATCTGAGATGGAAAGTGTTTCTGCCATAAGGGCTGTCATGACTGGAAAGCACATGAGAAAGCCCGAGAACAAAACTACAAGGGCAGCCGAGAAGGAGCCGGGGGAGAGATGGATCAAAAGGGAAGGGAGGTGTGAGTTGAACCAAGAATAGGAGGCACAGGCTGGCAGAAGCAGGAAAGTGACACATGCAAGAATCGAGAGGTCACGTCACTGAATTTGAATTTATTTAGAATTCGCTGAAGAAAAAGAGCAGGTCGGGTATTTAAAGAAGGGGGCGATATGGTCAGAGACTTGGGAACAAGATGTAATTTTAGCACCGGTGCCTGCAATGAGGCAACGAGGTAAAGAAGGCCACCTGGTTGACATGTGGCTTTGAAGAGCCCCCAGATGGGCTCCGGGCAGGGTTTGAAAGGTGTTCGGAAGCACGAGGGAGTGTGCAAAATAGAACCCAGCGTAGCTTCGTCCGGGGGAACAATCTGCTGTGTTCGGATGGTTGCAAATGAAGGAAAACATGATTTGCGTTCTCTCTTTGGGCCGAAAACCTCCACGCTGCTCACATTCCTCTGAACGTGTTTACAGAACATGATCTAGACAAGCGTCACCTTTCGGCTACCGTGGGGGCCAGGGGGAGGTGGTTCGAATCATCAAAATCTGCTCACACGTGGATCGCATCCTCAGAACAAAGCCTCTGGGTGGCTCGCCAGGCTGGCAATGGGGTCTGCCTACAAGGCTCCTACCACGTTTTGCCTTGTTCTGTCTTGAAGAGGGCTCATTCATTGTGTATGACAGCTCACATTTTAATGTAAATCTCCTATCAGGGTTCTCCCTACATCATCATACCATTTAAAATAAAATATTTGCATCTGCTTCAACTTGGAACATTTTAGAACTTCATGTCAGAACTTCATTCCTAGTTGAACCATTATTCTCTTGGCATGTGAGATACACTTATTCTAAAGTGCCGGTGATCTTTTTTCTTATTTCTTGGAGGTTGTGTTGTCGTGTGGTCTTCTTGATGATGCCTGTGTAGTCAGTACCCTTGAGAAATGTCTGGGGGGCAGATGGGTCTTATGGAAATTCTCTCAACTAAGAAACTGGGGATCAAATCCCAAGTTTATCGCACACTGCTGTGACCTCAGCCCAATCGCATTACCTCTCTGAACACCTGCTTCCCCACCCATCAGATGACAAGGGGCTGTCTGTCTCTGTGGGCACTGCATGAGATTCAGGCTCCCATGAGCCCAGGTCTGAATTCTGGGTCCACCATTTGCCACCATTCTGAGCCAAAAGAAGTTACTCACCCTGAATCCAAATTTTATCGTGTGTAAATACAAATAATGGTCTCTTTCTCATGGAGCTATTGAGAGAAATAAAGGCAATTATAGGTAAGGTTGCCAAATATTTTGTTGGGAACCTCACCATCCGGTATTTGAGGTTTTTTATAGTTATATAGACTGCAAAGGGAAGTGACTTAGGTGCAATTCTTCTGGCTTACTCTCTAGGCTTATGCCTACTCTGCTGATATGCAAATTAGATGTTTAGTACGGGACTTGATTCCTTATAAATTCTGGCGCACAAGGCAGAACGGCTCTATGCAGCCACGCACAGTACAGAGCTGTGATCAGGCAGGTAGCAATTATGAATAGTGCTGAACACTTTTATTTTATAAAAGTGCAAGCCAATCTTGGGTTTGCTTTCGTCTTATTTATTCAGCACTTTTATTTTCTTAATTCGTTGTTCCTAGACCTCCTTTCTTTTTAAAAATGTTTAAGTGTTGACCTTAATTCCAGTTAGTTAACATGCAGTGTTATGTTCGTTTCAGGCGTAAAATATAGTAATTCAACACTTCCATCCATTACCTTGTGCTCATCACGACAAGTGGACCTTCTTTATTTAACCCACCCCCCCCCATCTCCTTCCCTTTAAACTTCATTTCTTATTAGAAACATAATACACATTTCTTTTTAAAAATTAAAAAAACACAGATTAATTTTTTTATGCTTTTATTTTATTTTGGAGACAGAGAAATAGAGTGCAAGTAGGGAAGGGGCAGAGAGAGGGAGACACAGAATCCGAAGCAGGCTCGGGGCTGGCACTCATGGACGGTGAGATCATGACCTGAGCCGAAGTGGGACACTTAACCAACTGAACCACCCAGGTGCCCCTACCAAAGATTACTTTAAAAAAACAAACAAACTGTGATGTCAGAAATAACCACCACTAATATTTTGTTGTATAAATTCTTGTGTGTGTGTGTGTGTGTGTGTGTGTGTGTAGGTACAGAGGACTATAAATCCAATTTTACTGTAAACACAATTTTGCAATTTATTTTCTTTCAGGTCACATTTTTCTTACTGTGGTAAAATACACATAACATGAAATTTACCATTTTAACATCTTAAAGTGTATGACTCAGTGGCCTGAAGCACATTCATAATGTTGTGCAGCCACAACTACTGTCTAGTTCTAGAACCTTTTTAAAACCCCAGAAGGCAATCCCATACCCATTAAGCAATCACTCCCCATTCCTTTCTCCTCTCAGCCCATGGCAACCACTAATTTGTTTTCTGTCTCTGTCAGTTTGCCTATTCTAGATGTTTCATATAAATGGAATCATAAATATGTAATGTTGTGTCTGTCACTTAGCACAATGTTTTCAAGTTCATCCGGGCTGTAACATGTATCAATACTTCGTTCTTTTACCTGATTGAATCGTATTCCATTTGTACATATATCACATATCGACCTGCCTAAGGGATTGTATTTCTAACAACTCGAATTCTCACAACAATCCTGGAAGACGGACGGTGTGATTTGCATTTTACAGGGGAGAAAAAGGAGACAGAGGAGGCTATACAAGGGCATATGGTATTATTGTTGGTGCCAGAATCAGAATCCAGGTTTGTCTGTTTACAAAGCCCGTCCACTTTCCATTTAAATTCTATTTACAGAACTATTTCCTTAAGATAAAGTTCTAGAAGTGAAATTTACAGATCACAGGACATGAGAAATTTTAAAATTACTTATTGCCAAACTTTTTAAAGGCGAGACACTTTTGGTAACTTCATTAAGCTTGAACCAAGAATTTTACAGATTTAATTTAGTTCCAAAGTGCCTTTCAAAACTTGATGCTACAATTTTTTGGCATGAAGGCCATATTCAAATTGCAGAAAAATGAGCTCTTGTTTATGCATATCATAAATTGACTGCCAAGACACCAATGTGAATTTCAGGAGTCTCAAATTCTAGAAGGAGGAGTTAGAATTCATGATTTCATGCTCTGAGTCTCAAAGCATTTTGGCTAATCGTGATCAATCTTTTGATGAGTAACTCAAATCTGGAGGTTTTCGACACGAAGAAGGGGACTGCTCCAAATTCTCCTTGGGAGGAGAATTGGTATTAGGGACATGATGTTCGAATTTCTCGGCAAAATGTCGTTTTCTGATAAGTGGAAAACGTGTTTTCCAAAGGAAACCTGCTGCTCTGTGTAAAAACGAGTTCGATAATTGCTCTAACTTCTGTACCAAATACCAGATCGAAAATAATTTTTTGTGCTATGAGTAATCTTGGTGTAATGGCTATAACAGAACAGTTCTGAGTCAGTAAAACCCAAAAGTTGGTTTGGTGGAGGGTTTCAAAATACTTTTACTTATTTGGTAAAAGGAAGAATGAAATGCAGACTGTCGTCATTAAATGTTCTGCAATACAAATACTTTTTACCTGATACATTGTTTGCATTTAGTATTTTTGTTAGAATAGTAGGACAACCTGATTCCAATGCTTAATGGCATTAGTCGCGGGGATTTCAAAAAAAGTTGTGAGGAGATTAAAATGTATTTACTTATGCACCAAATGTCTATTGAGCACCTACTCTGTTAAATCGCTAAGGACCTATCAGTGAACAAAACAAATAACTCTCTACCCTCATGGATATAGCTCAGGTAGCTGGCTGGTTGGAGGATACACACCAGACAAACAAAATGCTATCTATCGATGGTGATAAAAAAAAAAAAAAAGCAGGATGAAGGATAGAAGGTGACAGAGAGGGTGACTTTTGATCAAGGACCTGAAGAGAGAGAATATGCTGTGCAGTAGTCTGGTAGGATAGATGGTTAAGGCAGGGGCGTCAGTAGGAATAAAGATCCTCAAGAAAGATTGCAGTTGGAGGATTTGAGAACAGCCCAAGGGCCAGTAGGAGCAGAGTAGAGTGAATTGGGGAAGGAATGGTCGGCAATGAGGTTACAGAAATCTAGGGCCATGGAGGCCTTTGTAAGGATTTTGGCTTTTCCTCTGAGTAGGAAACTATTGCAGGCCTTGAGTAGATGTGATATACTTATTAAAAGGTTAACTCTGTTTGCTGTGTGGGAAAAAGACCATAGAGAGGCATGGGTCGAAATGAGAAAACCTTTCAGAAGTCTCGTGCAGTAATCCAGGCTAAGATGGCCGTGGCTTGGGTCCAGCGGAGAAGTGGTTAGATTCTTGACATATTTCTGAAGGTAGAGTCCATGGAATTTGCTTACAGATTGAATGTGAAAATGATATAAGAGCCCATTCAGGGATGATTTTGAGGTGGTTAGCCTGCAAAAAATGTCATTTATTTAAAAGGAACATATCAAGTATAGGTTTTTGTAGTTGTTTTTTATAATTGGTTTCTGTCATGGGATGATGAATGAGTTTGGTTTGGGGCGTGTTATGCTCAAGATAGCAATTGTAGTCCAGCTGGGGCAAATGAAGATCAAATCTTTCCAGCTGGATCTTCACTGGCCAAGTCCTCCATTCTGGATGGGCTGTATCAGCCCATAGAAAGGATGATTTTTTTCTAATTTGTATGCCTGGAGTAGACAGAATTCTAAGATCATCCCCCGAAGTCTGGCCCTGGGTACACAAATATGTTCTCTTAGCTATTCACTCAAACACTAGTATAAACACTAAGTACTAAGGTATTGCTGTGAAATTGCAGATGTAAGTAAGTCGTCACATCAGTTGGCCTTCAGGGAGATTATTTGGGTGGACCCTGCTGAATCACTTGAGGCCTTTAAAAGTAGAATTTCTCCCAAGGATTGGAAAAGAAGAAATCAGAGACACACACTCCAACTTGCCTTCCCATGGTGGCCACAAGGAAGAAACTGTGGGTGCCTCTATGAGCCGAGAGATGTCCTCATACAACGACTAGAAGGAAAACAGGATCTGGGTCCTGTGACACCAAAAATCTGAATTCTGCTAACAGTCAGTGAGCTTGGGAGAGGACTCTAATCCTAGATGAGACTGCAGTCCTGGCCAACACCTGGATTTCATCCCAATGATCCTCTGAGTAGAAAACCCAGCCATGCTGTGCCTGAACTTCTGACCTACAGAAATTGTGAGATAATTTATTTGTATTGTTTTGACAAAGCTCTTTAAAACTCACACCATCGGTGACAGGGGCAGCCCTAAAGGAGAGGAAGCGGAGAAAGCTGGCGTAGACAAATCTTTCAATGGGTTTTGCTAGAAAGAGAACAGAGAAATGGTGATGTATAGAGAAGGGGGTCAAAACAGTACTGTTTTGTTTTAAGGTGAGAAATCTTATAGTATTGAATACTGACAGGAAGGGCAAAATTGCACAGGAGAAACAAAATTGTATTCCAGAGAGAGAATAGTCCTAATGCAATGTCCTGGAGAGAGGGGTGGGACCCAGGAGATAGTAGGAGGAGTGGGTTTGGTCTTCCACAAGAACAATGGCATCTTTCCATAGTACTGGAGGGAAGGAAAAGTGTCCTCTATGCACACAGAGAGAGGCCAGCTAGTCGCTGACTGGTAGGAGACTCCTAACTGCTTCCATTTCTCAGTGAGATAAGAAGCAAGGATATCAGTCAAAAAGGGAAAGACGGGAATGTAATCATCTAGGAGTGAGGGTAAGTGAACAGACCAGGGAAATACAGTGGGCTGGCTTTGGTCTTCTGAGACTAGTGACTAGGAATTTAAAATCATCAGGTTCAGGCTTTAAAACATCAGAGAGTTGCCTTTAGCCAAATTGGGAGTTTTCAGATAACTACAACGAGAGAAAGAGAGACACAAGGGAGTCCAGGATATATACAGGGGATTGGTCGTGATGTTTGCCATGGAATCTAAAGCATGGTAAGAAACGTATAGGGAAGCAGAATGAGTAAAAGGAGGTAGGACCATTGAGTTATAGGTCCCTGGGGTAGGCTGAATAATGCCCACCCACCAACGATGTCCTTGTCCTAACCTCAGGAACTTGTGAATGTTACCTTCTATGGCAAAAGGGACTTTGTCGATGTGGTTAAGTATCTTGAGACGAAGAGATTATCCTGGAGGACACAATGTAATCACAGAGTCCTTATAAGAAGGAAGCAGGTCAGTGCCAGAGAGGAAGGCAATGTAATGATGTCAGAGGCAGAGATTGGAGGGATGTGCTTTAAAGATGGAGGAAAAGGCCACAAGCCAAGAAACACAGGTGGCCACTAGTCACTGAAAAGGTCATAGAAACGGATTCTCCCCTCAGAGCCTCTGAAAGGAACCAGTTCTGATGACACTGTGACTTTAACTCAGTGAAACTGATTTCTGATTTCCATGCCCCAGAACTGTAAAGTAATACATTTGTGTTGTTTGAAGCCACTAAATGTGTGGTGATTTGTTACAGCAGCAATTGGAACCTACTGCAGTCCCAATAGAATTGAAGAATGGTTGAAACTGAGATACTCAAGGGAGTGAGCTCAAAGTTAAGAGAATGTGGTCAGCAAAGGAGGTACCTGAGTTGGGCACATGAGATTGTGCAGTGAGTGGCCGTGACCATGTGATGAGGCTAAGACCACAAGATTTGTGGACGAGGTGTAGTAAGACATAGTCATTTGAGAAAAGACCAGGGACCTCAGAGCCTCGGGCTTAGAAGAATTATCTAAGTGGGTAAAAAAATTCTTCAACTATCATGATAAATGTGGCATTGGAGAGTGACAGTGATCTAGAAGCTTAACTCTTGTAGAACCAAGGGTGAGTGACTCTGGGGTTTATAGACGACTGCAAAAGGGAAGGGGTAGCAAGTGATTGAGTCTGATGGTAGGAGTCTTACAAATGGGAGGAGCAGTGGAGGGAAGAAGTAAGAGGATGGTCTAGAAGAGGGATAATGGGAACAAGGACAACATCTGCCCCCTCACTCCAGGCCCACCAGTATGAAGGGCTGAGTGAGCTAGAACAGCCACCACCTGAGACAGCTACACGGCAAGCCAAGCAGTGCCCTTGAATGCATCCAGGATTCAGAGAGGGTAAGAGGGCAAGGGAAGTAAGTTCCAGGGCGTCCCATGGGTAGGCTTTGCTTTGTAGGAGGGAGTGGGAGATGAAGCCATATGGAGGACATATAGTGCGGTATGTGGGTAAGAATCTCGAAAATGAGGGAGCATCTTGGAGAGGATCCTAGCTTCCGAATGGTGGCTGATGAGATTTGTCCCAATGGCCTCCTGGGAGATGGTGGTGAAGAAGTTGTGAGGACTTGGAGGTTAGAGGGGGTCATCGTGCTATTGGCACCCAAGAAAGCTCTTCATGCTTTCACCCTCTTCATGCCTACTCATGGCAGCAGAAAGAAAAAGGATACTGAGTGTGAACATATTTTGAGATACATGATATAAAGGGAAAAGATTACTTACATGTTCATCTGATAGAAAAGTGATACATGACAGAAAAGAATCTCTTGCTCTGATTGGTTTTCACAACAGCCAGGCATCCACCCCAGAACCTGCAATGGCTGTCAGGTTTCCAGCTACTCCCACTGTAGGCCAGAGCCTGAGCTGACGAGAAGTCAGAGCACCATCTTTCAAAACCCACATCTCTGCTCAACACCAAGAAGGTCCAAGAACAGACTGAGCCCCTGTCTTATGATCAGCGGGTTGAACTTAAACTTTGAAGGTTTGGTGCTTTGGGCCCATTTTCAATATGCTCCCCAGATAACAACTTTATTATAAACACGGAGTCCCAATCAAAGTGTGGGTCATGGGGGAAAAAAAATCTAGTATTGTGTGATACGTGGGAATGTTTGAATTAAAAACAAAAACCTGCATGGTGGGACCAGCCTTTCAAAGAGTGTCACAGCAAGTACATGTCGGCAACTGAAGTTGAGACAGAGGGGAAATGAGTTGCCAGAGGTCTTTGAGGTATTATATGATGTTGAGGTCACAATAGCCAAACAGATAAAAGGCTGTGGACATACAGAGATTGAGGAACCCAGTAGGGCAAGAATCGAAGGGGCATCTTACTGTTGCCTAATATTCATGAAGAGGCCTTACCCAACATTGTACGTCAGCTTGTGATTCCTGCATTTCTCTGGCAGGATGGGTATAACATACCATCTTGTAAGTCCGGTCTTCATCTAGGGTGGGTGTATCCCAAGCAATGAACGACTGTGGGAATACCAGTAGGGTCCTCAGCCATCAAAAATTGGTTCAATTTTGCCAATTCCTGAAGGGCACAGGAAGCAGGTTCTGGAGGACACCCAGGACCAGCTCTTCTCCATTTGCTTTCAAGGTGTTTAATCCCTTTCCTCAACCCTTAACACATAGCAATCATCAGAGCTACCTCCTTCTTCCGTGAGCTGGCAGGGGTGCTCAGAGATGGCAAACTAATTTTGCTCTCAGTCAAAGAGAAACACACTCTGAAAAACCCCTTCTGACCCTAACATTCTGTGATCATAAAACAAACCTCCCTGTACCCCCAATCATAGTGTGTATCCTTAAATTAAGTACAATTTGACTTTGAATGACCCATGTCACATGTCTCTCTCTCTGAATAGGAATGATCAGGAGGCCACTCTGCTCCGCTTTCTACCATCCATGAATGCTCATGCAAGAACGGACGACTGCCACTTTGCCTGAACAGAGCACAATATGCAATTACTTCAGTCAAAAGTACTTTGAGGTGATAAACTCAAGGTGACGCTGAAAAGCTAACTTGTTGTGTTCATCTACACTTTCATCTTTATTCACCAGGAATTAGACTTTAAGAGTACCAAGCTTCCTGTGTTATAGTCTTTCATCAATTCTTGATTCTTCTTAAGGGAATTACTACGTTCCTTAGCATATGGCCTTTTACTAAGATCATCAACCAACCCTAGAAGGAAACAGAATGAGTGGCAAAGAGCTCCGGAAGCGTGGCACTCTCCAGGGAATGTATGAAGCCACCAGGACTACAAAGGGCATCCACTTATGAGCTTGCTTTGCAAGTGACTGCTCGCCTGGCCTGAGTGAACGTAAGGATATTTGAATTTGAGTTGAGTCTGGGGTGAGGAAAGTGGAGCGAGGAGGAAGATCCATTTTCCATAAAGCATCAGGTTCAGAAGGGGTACAGAAGAGCGTTTGGAGCATCTTTGGGACTAGATGAGTGTCCTGGGCACCTGTTCAGAAGAAAGCAAAGGCGAAGGAAGACCAAGACAGACTTCACCTGCTTTGATTGCTTCCCCATTATTCAAAGGAAATGAACTTTTGAAAGAAACCTAGGAAGCATCTTAAGGAATGCTTAGTTTTCATCTTATTTCCTAGTCTGTTGAAATAATTAAATTTTCATCGTTAGCCATCAGAGGATGAGGTTTCTCTCATCTCATTGGCTTTACACAGGGGTGGTGTTTTTTTTGATTGTAAAAAGATTTGCATTCACCGGAGGCCTTTGCATCTGAGAAGGGGATTTCTGGAGCTTCTGCCTCCCCCAACTCCTTCCTATCCTCAGCCTGGACTGCAGACCGCAATCACCAAAGCTGTCAGAATTAGAATCTCTTGGGTTGGGGCCTAGAAACCGAATTTTCAAAAATTTCCCTGAACAGCCAGATTTGGGAAACACTGAAAATTCCCAAGAACAATAGAAAAGATGGAGGAAGAAGAGGTGAGGGGATCCGGGGGAAGAGATCAAGTGCTCAGAGGACTCTGGTTGTCTCTCTGTGCTCTTGTGCAACAGAAAGCTAGGACTTCTTGTCCTTGCTTCTTCTTATCTTCTACTAGCTACTGGAAAGAATGAGGGGAAGTTGGATGGGAAGACCCTTGGTGCTAAGGATTTCTGCATTCAGGGGGTCATACCAAGTGGGGTCAGACTGGGTATTTGTGACCCTTGTGAATTACCTAAATTAACTGAGTCTCAGTTTCCTCATCAATAGAGCTCAGTGAGTGGCTGCCACCATCCACTAATGGGCCCGGGCCAACCCAAAGTAGGCCACAATTTAGAGCCTCCAAAAGAGTCCCAGACATGGCAGCCCTGGCATTCCCAGGCACCAAAGACATGCTAGGGCAGTGTCAAGGTGATCTGAAATACACATGGGCCCTGATGGAGCCCTGAGCCAAGCTGGGAATGGGACCAAGTCTTTCCCAGCCCTCCCATACGCTTCTCGTTCCAGTTTTGCAGACTCTGAACTGTCAAGTCTCATTCAAGCCTGTCTTCTTCCAAATGAACCACAATCATTTCCTTCCCACCACGGCCTTCTTGCCAGCTCCATTCCTTTGAAACTGGCCACTGCTAATTATTGGTCTGATTAAAGCAATGATCGCTAATGTATGGATGATGGGTGCGTTTGCAACTTTTCAGGGAGTGTTTGTTAATTCAGAGTGGTAAAATGGATTCAGGAGGT
Source organism: Acinonyx jubatus (assembly GCF_027475565.1). Taxonomy (NCBI): domain Eukaryota; kingdom Metazoa; phylum Chordata; class Mammalia; order Carnivora; family Felidae; genus Acinonyx; species Acinonyx jubatus. Next base: position 204,134,651 of record NC_069381.1, on the reverse strand, counting down.
GGATCATTATGGTCTTGACTATTCGGGGTTCCTTGACTATTCCAGGGAACTCCTCACCCCGAAACTGATCTGTCAGCCTCAGAAGTGCCATTCCAGTCTTTTCATTGGTCAGTTTTGTCTCTACATCATACCAGACTGAATTAAATATGTGGAGGAAAGAGTGATGGCCAGCACACCCCATCAGAAGCCATGAGAGCTTTCACCAGCATCATTTTTCTTCAAATGTCAAAAAGTTTGCCTATGATATTTATCTGAAAATAAATGCCTGTTTGGATACCTCTTCTTCCACAAATCTTAAATGAGTAAAATCTTGAATGACTAAAAATGTTACACCGTCAGGTCCAGGAATGTAGTTAAGATGCTAAGACTCTCAGAACTTGGGAGGAATGTTGTATAAACTGCCTGTATTTCTTATGATTAGAGTTGGCTCCTCATGACCAAAACATAGTGTAAACAAGGTAGGACTATATTTCTCTCACATATGAAAGTCCAAAAAGGTGTCCCAAGACCATTATGGACTTGCAAGTGTCACTGACCTTTACTTTCTGTCTCCTTGCTCTTCCTTCAGTGGCCTGGATTCATGGTTAGTTTATGATCCAAGATGGTGGCCCCAGTTCCGGTCAACATGTCCGCATTGCAGCCAGAAGAAAGGAGGAAAAGGGGAGAGCACACACTCCATTTCAGGACACTTTACATAAATTTAACACACAGTTTCCACTAAAATCCTGCTGACCAGAATTTAGTCACATGACCAGGCCTTTTTGCAAGGAAGGTTGGGAAGTGCAGCCTTTGATCCAGGTGTGTTTTCACTTCTAGGTTATTGTGGGCTTTCCTCAGCCTTCCTGACTTCCATGTACCTTAGCCCTGGCAGCAACCACATGCATGTCGCTGCCTGGAGCAGCTGCTTCCTGAGGCATAATTCTTCTTTCTTGCCTTGGCTGTCATGGCACTTGTGAGGTCATGTCCTGTGCATACTAGGTGCTGATCTGGGACCGAGTCCCTGAAAACATTCACTTTTTGTTAGTTTCTCTAAGGCATAGAAGACATTCTCTGTCCTGACACTGTAGTGGAAAGTAAGGGAAAGCCCCTCAGACAGTTGATTCCATTAATCGACAAAGATGTTAATGAGGCATTGGATGTGCCAAGTACTGGGCAAGGTGTTGAGGATGCACCTAGAGGTGTGAGGCCTCTAGGGAGACAGGAGCAAATGCAATGTCAAAAGTTGGATGGTTATCAGGGAGCTCTGGGTGAGGTCACCCGGACTATCAGGGCAGAAAGAGGCAGGTAAATCATGTTGAAAGAGGCTAGCTTGAAAAAGACTTTTGAAGAGGAATAGGGATTAGTCAGGAAACATGGAAACATGTATTCCATGAAGAAGGCTTAACATTACCAAAAGGAAAGAGAAGGAAAAGAGGGTAGTGTGCTTATGCAATACATGCTATCTGGCATTTTTGGAAATGCAAGAAGAGGGAATTAGAAAGGCGAGAAGGCAGGGACCAACTCCTGGACCGTCTTGAATGTAATATGAGACAAGTTTCACCTCAGATTCAAGACAATGGAGAAACCATCAAAGGGTTTCAGCCCATGACACGGTCAATTTTGCGTTTGTAGATAGAATACTCTGGTAGCCCCATGAAAGAAAGTTTCAAGGAGGGTTAAAGAGAAGAGGGGGGACCAAATAGGAGCCTACTGTAGTAACGCGAAGAAAGCTAATGATAGTGTGAACTAGCATAGGGGAAGGGAGATAGAGATAGAGAGAAACATCACAGAAGTCAGCCAGATAGGTGTGATGTCTGACTGAACGGGAGGAGGACTGAAAGAAAGCTACCATGGATGACGCTTTGCTTTCTAGTATGGGCTTGACTGGATGGTCTTGGTAACCAAAGAGAGCAAATGTACATGAGAAACATATTTAGAGAAGATGCTGCTCTTATGTGGTAGACAATTAAGGGTGCTGTGCCTGGGGATATCCAGGTGGAGAAGTCAGATTGTTCTAGGAATCAGAAGCTTCTGGCCTGGGAGTTCTAGGTGGCCATGAGAAGCATATAAGTCTCAGTTTCCATCATGTACCAGATCATTCAGATGGGACTTGTGGAGTGAAAAGAGCAGTGATCCAAAAGCAAAGCATGAAGGAGCTTTCTCAGAAGGAAGAGCACCAGGGTGGAGGGATACAATGAAAGCCAAAGGCTGAAAGAGCTTGGTAAAGATAGTACGGACCATGGTGTCCTGTTGGGTATAAGAGACAGACCCCAGATGAAAGGACTCAGACAGCTTTTGTAGTAAAATAGGATGTCGTTGGTGACCTCACTGGGAGTTATATCAAGCTTCAGGAAATGAGCTTCATCTCAGAGTAAATTAGCATGAAAAAGGGAAATGCTGGGTTCTGACTTCTGTGTGGAGTAAAGATGTTGGACAGTTCCTAGTGGTTTTACAATGTAAAGGAAAGTTTTATTGTTTTTGGTTAGTATCAGGGAGATTTGCATGCTTCTTTTGGCTGCAGGAAGGGAACCAATAAAGAAAGAACCTTGACTTGAAATTTCTCAATAAAATAAGAGGCAGGAAGTCTTCTATGATTTGCAAATGGAAATGCGCAGTGACTTTTGGAATCATTTTTGAGGGGAACGGAATAGAGGATGACCAAGAACCAGTAAAGGGCTTGATGGAACTCTCTCTGGGATCAGAGTCCTGTTCTGATACCTTAAGAATGGAATTGGAACTTGATACTCCACTTTATGGATTTCAGCGTCTGATCGCCTCAATCTTCAAATATAGTCTGCTCATGGATCCCTATCGCTGGGCTCTAATCCACTTCGTGGCACACTTTTGTGCATTGTGTAACCTCCTCTATGTCTTACCGACAATTTTCTATAGCTAACACTGTTATCTACTGTCATTTTCCCCAGATACTTTGTTCTACCTGCCAAACTTGAATTTTCTCTTCACCTTGCATCTGAGCTCACTCCAACCACAACTTGACAGTCCATGATTAAGTCCCAATCTTCACTTCTCCTGGTCTGCTTAACCTAATCCACCACACCAAGTTGGTCTGCAGGCAAAAAAAAAAAAAAAAAAAAAAAAATCTAAGCAATGGGTAAAGAAAGGTGACTTTCTACTTTCTTCCTCGCTCCTCTCTTAAAAGAGATAATGCTAATCTGATTGGCCAGATTTCAAGACATTGACTGGATTATGTTTACTGGTGAATGGGGTCTCTGGCAACTGCTCAGCCAGTACTTGCTGAGCTTCTGTCATGAGCCATGTGCTGTTTTAGGTTCTGGAGGCACAGCAGTGGATAAGACAGTAGCCCTGACATTCTAATGAGATGAGGCAGGCAGTGACCACATATTTTGTGAATGAGTGCTACCAAGAATATGAAATAGGTCCATATGTGAAGAGGATCAAAAATGATGCTTTCGCTATAATGAGTGGGGAAGCGCTCTCAGGGGAGATGACATCTGAGTTATGACCTGAAGCTGAGGAGGAAGTGACTTTGTCAGGGAAGATCATTATTAACAAATGCAAGGTCCGGAGAGAGAGAAGGAGTTGGTGGCGTATTTTATAGATGGAAAGAAGGCTAGTAGTGAAAAAGCAGGAGGGTGGAAGAAGATGTATCACAAAATTGCATACCCCCTGTTTCCTTTATTCTTGCAGCTAGCTGGGTCAGTTGAGGCAGAGCCTGAGTCCTTGAACAGACCTCGCCACCTTGTCCTCTGACTCTCTCCTCTTCCCCATTCAGATGCCTCCAGCTGGGGTGCGGAGGGGTGGCTTCTGAGTTTTTCCAGAGTGCTTCATTATGGAGAAGTGGAGCCCTGGGACAATTTGTAACAAAATGATAGCTAGTTTATCGTTTGTCTTATTCCCTTGAGAACCCTGTGGAAAAAGCCATGCTTAAGGAGCAAAGGGAATTCAGCTCTTCTTAGATTCTTCTAATACTATCCAACACCCACGACCAATGGCTGCCATGTGAAGTTAGCAAATGATTGATAAAATGTTTGTATCGAAAGGAACACCATACTCTTAGAACGAAGGGCGTAAAAGGGTAACAGGAAAAGAGCATAATCTAATTCCGACCTCAAGTATTTTGAACAAATTTCCTAAGCTTGCATCACAAGCTGATACGCAGGAATCCAATTCTTAAGAGCTTGTTTCACATGTTTACAGATATTAAAATGTCCAGAATGCTCCTTTTTAAAATGTGTAGTGGCAAGCTATTGATGAGACGTGATGGAACAATCCCCATTGATAACTCCGGATTTCCCTGGGGAAGGTGAGGAGTTGGGAGGCATATTAAATCAGCAATCAGCCATCAGTTTGCTTTTAAGAGACAGGAGCCAAACGTCTCCTGTTCAGGGAATGGGCAAATATCAGAAAACATGTCAGGAATTCCAAATTGGATGACCTTGGGAAGTTGCAAGGCATTACAGGAAATAACAGGAAATGAAGAATATAAAAGTAACTTAGCAGATGCTCTTGAGAGCTTCAGTGGTGGGACCACAGCATTGTTCTTTGGCATTAACCAGATAGGACAAAAATAGCACGAACTTCCAGCAAAGTCTCTGGGTGGGTGGCAGAACTTGGGGATGAAATGAGGTGAGAAGAGGCTTCTGTGACCCCTGTCTACCAAATCACTTTGGAGGCAGAAAGTCAGAAAACCCTGTAGATTAGAAATAGAATACGAATTACTTCAGGGAGAGGATTGAAGAGATTGCTGGCTCTCAGAAGATTCCCAAGCCACATGAAAATGGATAGGCTTTTTAAAGTTCAATGATTTAAAAAAAACAAAACAAAACACAACAAAAATGAATCAGCCTCATCAAATGAGTAAAAATCCGCTGCTTAGAGAAAACAAAGGGCATGCTTAAGGAAGATTTCAGATGCTCTGTTCTTGGGTCTCCTTCCTGTTTTCTTTTTAGTGCCGTGTTTTGCCCGGGAGCCTGATCTCACAATGGGACTTTGATTATATTTCGTGCTAATACATATACCCCCTTAGTCTGCTGATAAGGGAGTGGAGAGTCTCGGGAGAGGGCAGCAAAACGAGGACGGAGGAAAGTTAGGGCAGGCATTTCTGCAAGACTGGGTGAATACTACAGGAATTTGGTCATCTAAAAATCAAGAAAATATAAAACAGAGAGTCTAATGATTAAAATCAGTGAATGACGTTAGTTTTCCTTTTTATTCCAACCTCCCATCTTCCACCACAATTTAACCCAAGGTCCCTTTATTTGTTCATTCACAGATAATGTAGCATATGGCCTATTCTGGACATGGAACTCCGACGATTGCTTGTCCAAAGTCCCCAGGACAAGCATCCAAGGCCTGGGTTGCGAAGACAAGTCACTTTTAATGCTTACCGGGGCTATACTCGAAGGTCCCTGTGGCAGACAGAATTCTAAGAATGACCCCCCCCCCCCAAAACCATTGTCCTGTGTTATCCATTTTCCTTTGAGTGGGGGGGCGGGGGCGGGGTGGTAGGGGCCTGTGATTTTGATGAGTCATTCCATGACCCTTACATTTATGGCCAAGGAAGACCGTCCAGTGGGTCGAATCCGATCACATCAGCCCTTGGAAAATATCAGAGCTTTCCCCAGCCGCTCACAGAAAAACAAAGCTAGGTGAGGTGATGAATGTGTTAGTTAACTTGACAGGGGGATTTTTTTCACAACGAATGCCTAAATCAAAACACCATGATATATTCTTAAATACCTTACTATCTTAAACGTCAATTCTAAAGCCAAGATTTTTGACACATGGATGGAACTGAAGGGTATTGTGCTACGGGAAAGAAGTCAGTTACAGGTGTCACTTATACGCGGAATCTTAAAAAAAATGAAAACAAATGAACACATAGCAACAACACCAAAAGAGAGACACAGACTCACGAATACAGAGAGCAAAACAGTGGTTGCCGAAGGGGAAGGGGTGGCGGAATGGGCAAAATGGGTGAAGGGAATACAGAGGTACACACTCCAGTGATCAAGTAAATAAACCAAAGGCACGAAAAGTACAGCATAGGGAACACAGTCAATATCGTAATATACTTGTCCTGGTAAGCATTTTGTAACGTATGTAGGTAACGGTTGAATCGCTGTGTTGTACACCTGAGCCTAATTTAATATCGTATGCTGACTATGCTTCAAAACAAATCCTCATTACATCTGCAAATTTCCTTTTCCCGTGTAAGGTAGTCACAGTTTCCAAGGATTAGGATAAGGACATCTTTGGAGGCCATCCTTCAGCCTTCCACAAGAGATTTCCTGCACTTCGCTCTAATTTTAAATTTAACCTTTTTTGCCACTTGGGTACCCCCTCGGCTAATAACACATTAGACACCAAGGTATAATGGCAAATAAGGGACAAATCCTTGCCCTTCTTTATTTATTGAACACCCGCAGGAGGTCTAGGAGGGCATCTGGGTGCACGTGTTTTCCAAAACTCCCAAGTTATTTTGATGTGCGCTGAAACGTGAGGCCCACGGCAGCCCTTGTACCCAGCACTGTCTAAACCTACTGAATGAGAGTTTTTATGGGTGGGTAGGGACAAACGCCTTTCCTTTGTTGTGCAATACTGATGTGTACAAAACCTTGGGTTTGCCTACTGGAAACATAATGGTCCCTAAACTAGTGCCCAGAGGGGATAGGACCTACAAAGTTGAAAGCTCAGAGAGCAGTAAGCAGGGGTTTGTGGGAAGCCAGTGAGAGGTAGCATAAAGAAAAACAAATCCCCTCCTTTCCACTAAGAAGTGGAGACACAAGGCTAGAGACATAGGTCTCCACTGGTGAACGTGGGCATCTCAAGGTCACATGGAATCTGTCCCCAGAAGGTGAAAGAAAGACGTGTCGAGTGAGGCTATCCAGGCAGACTGTTTACACTTTGTCATGGCTGTAAAGATCTAAGAAGGGATTTTTAGAAACTGTTTTGACAGAAAATAACATAGGCATGGAAGGTCCATAGGCATGGAATAACATGGAAGGTCGATTGACCATTAGGGGGAAAATCACCTCTGAGAAGCGCCTTAGGGCGAGAGGCAGGTGGGAGGGGAGAAGGCAGGATTCATTCTGATGGGCGATCTGGGAGGACACCCACACTGTGGTCCCTGAGCAAAAGCAAAAGCCTCTCAAGGCCACGAGTGCGAAGTGACTTGGTACCAGAAGCAAGAGAAAACCAAAGCTCAGAGCTCTGTCCTAGACAGTAGAACTGCCTGCACTTTGACTCAGATGCCCCAGGCCAGGCAGGAAAATCCGGGAGTCTGGTGAATGTCATCTCACTGCCTACATGATGACTTCCATGTTGTTTATTGTCAAGCCAATTTCGCAACAACATTAAAACAGTTTTTAAAGAAAATACGCACCAGTAACACCACCTACCTGATCCAACAGCTTAATGAAGTCTTTGGGAATGACTCTTGAGGACCAACATTCCTGCTTAGTACACATCAAATCCTTATTCTGGTTCCGAAATTAGTCTTTTTTTTTTTTTTTTTATCTCGCTTTCCACATCTAAAGTTAAGTTGCAAAAGCAGAAATGAATATTAGATCATGAATAAAAATGCCAAATAAAAGTCAATTTAAATAACAAGAAGAAACACGGTTAACATGTAAAAATCTTTAATGTTTTCTTTTGTCTTTATAAAGCACTACATATCTCGGACAGGGCAAAAATTGAAATTGGGTAGGTGAGAAAAAGAAAATAAAAAGAACTCCTAATATCACCTGGAAGGAACAACATTAATATTTTGTGTCTGTGCATATACTTACACTTACCTTTTCTCCTAATGAGACCATACTGCACGTATCATCTGTTAATCTGTGTGTGTGTGTGTGTGTGTGTGTGTGTACATGTACATCACTCTACAGAGGTGGAAAATCTAAGACATTCTACATTCTTCTCCTGGCACATTATCTGAATGCCTATTTCATAAAATATTATATGGATATCGCATTTCTCCAGTTCTCCATAAGCAGAAGATGCATTTCAGAGTGTCACAGCTGGGGGTCTTAGTCAACTAACCCTCCTTGGAGTCAGGGAATTGTGAAGTTCATTCTCAAGGCCACCACCAATGTATTAACATTTATTTAACCAGCAACATGATACATAAACGAAGGTGGTTGAATTATTTGCTGTTACAAAAATGCCGCACAAGGATCTCTGTAGTTAAATTTACTTCCTTTTCACATCTCAGAATGGCTTTTAGATTCAATTCTTAGACGTATAAAAGCAGGGGCAAGGGTTATGGACATTGGATAGGTATTAAAAATTTGCCCTACGGAGAGGCGGAGCCAACTTATATTTCTGCCAACAGTTTGGAAGAGGGTCCGTTTCTTGTAGCCTCACCAGTATGGTAGGGTCATTTAAAAATCATTGCCTGGGCACGTGGTTGGCTCAGCCGGGTCAGCATCGGACTCCCGATTCTGGCTCAGGTCGTGATCTCATGGTTCGTGAGATCAAGCCCCGCGTTGGGCTCTGTGCTGACAGCTCAGAGCCTGCTTAGGAGTCTCTGTCTCCCGCTCTCTCTGCCCTTCCCCTGCTCTTACTCTCTCTCTCAAAAAAAGGTAAATATTAAAAAAATAGAAATCATTGCCAATTTGAGAAATGAACAATGTTATCTCATTTTAAATCACATCCCTTTGATTCATCATCTTCTTCTTAGTTTTTTGTCCATTTACATTTTTTCTTTATGAATTACCTATTCATAATTTCCTAGGCCAGTGTTGCGGCAGAGGTGTTAAGCTTTGATTTATTGATTTACATGTATTGGATATACAAGATTTGTTTGTTGTACAATAACAGTATAGAGATTATAATATATTCTTGCTCTACTATATAGATAATAGATAATGGTATAATAAGTAAGCATGTAAAATATCTTGGTCTGCCTCAGAAATTGCAAATATTTTTCTTAGTTTATCATTTATCTTCTAATTTTGTTTAGGGTAGGTTGGTTTTTGTGTTGCTGTGTTTATTGTGTTTTGAAGTTTCAATATTTTAATATAATCAACTCTATCCATAGTCCTTTCCCTTCTAGATTTCTTCCTGTTTTTTTTGTTTTTTGTTTTTTGGGTTTTTTTTTTAGAAAGACCCTCTCTCCCGCCGATTATTTAAATACTGACTTATATATTCTTCTCAACTGGTTACGGTTCCTACTCTACTTTCGTGGAGAATATAAAGAAATGATCAAATGTTTATTCCCATCTACCTAGCCAGTGGGCACAACACCCTTCATCAAACAAATCATCGTGTTCTCTTGTTTAAAGTGCTACCTTTTCCAGGCGATAATGATAGGTCACCCTGACAGATAACAGTTAATTGTTAACTATGTTCCAGGGCTTTTCATGAATCAACCCTTTCCTCCCCACCTCAGGCCTTGCTGCTGTTATTATCTTTATTTTACTGAGAAAGAGATAGGCGCAGAAGCGTTTTGTGACTGAAGCAAGGTCACACAGTAAGCCAGGACCCAGACCCTGTCGGGCTAGCTCCAGAGTGCTGACTCTTCACGTACTACCCCATACTACTTAATTTTTCACATAGCCTTCAGTTTGCCTCTAGTCTCTTTTTTTTGCGTCTTCCTTAACTATGTCATATAGCTTTTACGACTCTGTAACATACCGTACTATGTGGTTGGGTGCGTCCCTGAGAGTCAGACCCTGTGATGAAAGTTCCTTAGGATGCAATCGGCAGGACCCACAGGCACAGTTGTGTGTGCTGGAACTAGAAGCTTCTCCTCCTGTAGTACTTTGGACATTTAAGTCGGAAGCATTAGGGTCATTCTGCTGAGCATCGCTTTCCGTGTACTTGCCAGGAGGCCTTTGAAATTCAGTTGACGCTTCCACCCTCAGGTTCATGCTCTCCCGTATCTGCATGAAATTTCTTGACCTTCTGGGGATGCAGATGCTTCCTTCCCTCGTTCTGCTACAGTTGCTCAGTGCTAATTGGGAAGCAAAGGCATTAGCTCAGAACAAGGACTTGAACTGGGCCACAGTCGTGATGTTTTTAGATTGGTTTCAGATGCACGACATAATAATTTCATATTGTATATATGGCAAAACGATCACGACAATAAGTTTATTGCCACACATCCTTACATTTTTTTTTCCTTGTGATGAAACATTTTAAGACAAGTGTTATTAACTGTAGTCACCCCACTGTGCACACATTACGTCCCCGGGACTTATTTATTCTCCAACTGGAAGTTTGTACCTTTTGACCACCCTCACCCATTTTACCCACCACCCACCCTTTGCGTCTGGTGACCACCAATCTCATCTCTGTATCTGTGAGCTCTTTTTTTTTTTTTTTAATTTCACGTGTAAGACTGTAGGGTATTTGTCTTTCTCTGTCTGACATATTTCACATAGCACAATGTCCTCAAGGTCCATTTATCTCATCACAAATGGCAGGATTTCCTTCCTCTTTAAGACTGAATAATATTCCACTGTGTGTGTATTATATATAATATACACTATATATATATAGTATAGTATATATATGTGTATATATATTCGTATTCTTCAAAACATCCTACCATGTTACTAAAGCAGGATGTGATTCATTCCCAAGGAGGGGACCTCTCAATTAGACATACCAATAAAGCAAGCTTGGGCCAGATACAACAAAATTGCAAACAACCCCACAAAAGATACAGTTTTTCATGGAATGTCTCCAAGGATCTTATGCCAAGATGTAGCTTTCAACTTGCATTTTACTTAAGTCTGTGGTAAAATTAGTTTTTACCTTTTGAATTCCTATTAGATTGCAATGCTGTGGGTGCTTGGAGGTGATCCAAAAAGTGTCAGAAATGTTGTCTGAGACCTTACATTTCTGATGTGCTTAGTCACCTCCTCAAAGTGGATGATTGAAGAAGCAAATTAATAATTAAAAGGAGAAAATTGGCAGAATTTGTGGCAAGGGCTTTCCAGGAATTGTCAACTTGGCTGAAAATAAACAAAAAACACCCCATAGTACTTACCACGGTGCCTGGAACACTGTGGGCTCTCATGAAATTTTTCTTTAGTATGGAGAGAGAATATAGTTTGTCAATTCAAAAGAAGTCATATGGGCCATGTAAAGTTCACAGGTAAGGACCTAACGTTTCACGCCTGATGACTTTGGAAGAAAACTCAACTTTTAAAGAAACTAATTTGGAAATCTGGGACTTTCTTGGTCTTTGTGCTATGTTTTAGGGAAGGAATTAAATAGAGAAACCCAAGGGCCCATCTGGAGCTTTAGGTAATTTGTCATTTACATAATTACTCTTTTCAAACCACGTCAAGTCTTGCAAGACCTTAAAGTCTCTTTGCCTATGTGCCAGTTCATTTCTTTCTACTTGATATGAAATTATGTTAGATGATTCAGATTGATTGTGTGAGGCCGTTCCCTCCATGTTCTACTCTCTGTTGACATTCCTCTCCCACCAAAACAGATGCACACCCAGGCACACATACCCAACATCCCAGTGTCTCTAGTAGGGACATTTTTATAAAAATAATATTTGATTGGATCCAACTGAATTTTCTTCTTTTTATAATTCAGTCTAGATATGGCCAAGATCAAATCCACTCTCATTTTCATTTATACTATATCACATTATTTACTAGATAAGGGACTGTTGTCCACTATTGTGGTCCTGAGCAAGAACTGGTGTTCCCACCAGCATAAAGGGAGGGGATACCACAACATTCTCAAGTGAAGTTCCTTCACTGTCATATTTTAAATTGAGTTTATACCCTGGCTTTAGAAGGTTTTCTCTCTCTCTCTTTTTAATTGATAATCATCAGAGAAAGGGAATGTCATCTATATGGACTGAATCCCAAAGGCTTTCATCACCCATGTTCAAGTGACCCGTCTTGGAAAATAGTCTTTCAAAGGAAGATCTGTGCTACTCAAACTTACTCTGGTTACGGTGATGCAAATTTATTTTTTTCTGTGAAGTTTGTGCATTTAGAACATTGTTTACCATCGACAGAGTCAAGAACCAGACTTATTTTCTCTTTATTCACTCTGTGAGATTGTGCAGGTTCCGAAGATTTCTGATGTTTTTACTCATTTTATTAGGAGGGTCTCCTACAAACCAATTGTTAAAAGCCTTGGCTCTGGGTGGTCCTCACATGTTCATTCTGAATTTACTTCTAAAGAGTGGCTATCTTTCAAGCCAGTAAGAAAGCCAGTAATTCCTTAAGTTTAACCTCTAAAATATTCATAGCTGGGGCTCTTACAAAGGAGTTGTTTTGCCACAAACTCACTACCTTTAGTAGAATATTTTAATATTTTAAAATTAAGAGGCATAAAAATCTCAAAAAAAAAATACCTGGCAAACCTTATTCACTAGAATATCCATATCACATATCCCTATGGAAATATACATCTTCATTGACCCCACCACTCAAGTGCTACCATCTTGGTCTGGTCACAAGATTTGGAGTTAGTGCTAGGATAAACCATTGCCTATTTGGAGGACTCCTTAAGTGCTGGGTAGTTCCAGAAACAACCATGTGAGGCTGTACTCAGCAGAGTTGGATATTATTTGGGATGTGGTTTCTAAATGGCTGGTGATTCCTAGAATGGTAAATGAACAGAAGTACAAGGCAATTTGGCTCCATTTATTAATGAGGTTTTTGGCTTTGGTTTTGGTTCTATTCATTAAGTTCATCAGCACCCATAATCCCCAAAGCTAGTGTTTAAAAAGAACCCAAAAGAGGACCTTGATGGGAGAGGGCCAAGATGACACCCAATAAAGTACAAATATTTATGAGGTTGAATGACAAGACATCGTTTTTTGAAATTCATATTATCCAATTTTATTGATATTTAGAAACAAATGTATTCCTTCCTCTCTTCCTGCCACAGAAGAAAAAAAAAGGTTTAATTATTGCTTTGAAGTATCTCTCAAGATTATTACATGTTTTCCCTTCATTCATGCATAGAGCAGACGAGAAATAGAAAATTAGGTCTTTCAGAGAAATTTTTCATCGCATGCAATGAAACAATTTTGTTTTAATTTTTCTCTTAAAGTACAAATGCATTTATTATTGTTTTAGTACTTTTATTATGCTCCAAGATCTTATTTGGTTTTGAAATTTCTGTCACCATTTACCGGCCAGAAGAGGGCTCAAAAGTGTTGGAATTTCAATAAGCAACTCCTGTTATTTTCTTTCTCCTGAACTGATTTGTATATATTAAGAATTGTTTATGTAAATTATTTCCTGGGATCTTAGGTCTCACTTTTAGCTAAAGTTTTCCTTTTTTTTATACACTCCCAGGATAACAGTATTTACTTCTGTGCAACTCAGATGTTATGGTTCAGTAACATTTTTTCTAATTACAAGTCTCTCATGTCTTTTATGTGGCGAGTCAATGACTTGTTTGGAGTAATTTGATTAATACAACATTTTTTTAAATAGTCAACAAAATTCCAATCATGTTTCATAGCTTCAACTCAACATAAAAAATTTAAATGCTTCCACTATTATGACAACCTTAACACATATTTCAAATATTTTAGTACATTTGTCTCTGTAGTCAATGCTTAGTTTTATTACTTCCCTTACTTTGTTTTGCTTGTCAATGTCCCCCCTCCTACTACTTGTAGGTCATTTATAAGAAATTTCTACATCAAATTTAGTATCCTGAGGTTCAAGTTTCCATTATTCAAAATGACTCATGTGAAAGAAAGTAGATCCCGAAATACCCAGTCCTGTTGCCTTGGGCAAGTCACTTAATCTTTTTGAAACTCAGAAAAACAAGACTGAAGATCTCTAGGGTTGGTTCAAAACTGTAAGCTGTGTAATCCTCTCTCTGGAAATGCAGGTCCTTACGGAAAGCGTGGGGGTGACATACTTTTCTTGGATACAATTCTCATATAAGATGCTCGGTAAATCTCTGGGGTCTAGTGCCGGGAGCTGGAACTAAGGTTGCTAGGTAAAATACAGGACCCAGGAATTGCATGGCATAGCCTTATACTAGAAAATTATCCCCTGATCATCTGGAATTCAGATTTAACTGAGTGGATTTTGTTTTTATTTGCCACATGCCCCAACTTCAACCAGTCCAAATTCTTCAGTCGCCAAGCAGGCTCGCACTGCTGCAGTAGAAGGAAGGTTCATCATTACTTCTATTTGCCAAACATTATCCACAGTAGGTAAATTACAGTTGCCTCAAGCCCTGTGATCTCCAACAGCCTGAAGAGCCCAGAACAAGACCTTCCTACAGTTTTAAACATCCTTGAATGGGCACTGTTTTTATAAAAGAACCTTCTCTGAACTGTACCCACTCAGCAACCTCACCTACTCTGCAGTCTTCGTGGCTAGGCATATTAGTCAACTTGGCCAGGCTCGTGTGCTTCTCCTGAAAGTGAACAAGGAGGCAGGAGTGTCCTTTCCAATCTGGCCAATGATTACAGTTTTTAGTTGAGCCTAGCTTTTGAACAATGAGGTGTCTTTTTGCAGTCCAGATGCTTTCAAATGCCAACAGTTGCTTCATTTTCGGAAGAGGATCTAGGTATAGACCCTCATCTCTCTCATCTCACAAATGGGAGCTCTGTTTCTCCGTGTACAACAGGGAAGCCAACGACATGTCATAGAACAGAAACACTACTTCTAACCCTATAATCCCTTTAGCCTCCAGATCCTTGCTTTTCAAGCTGTGATGTGCACACTGAGCATCTGGGGATCCTGTGAAAATGTAAATTGTTGTTTAGTTCAGGGTGGTGTCCAGATGTGCCACACTGCAGGTGGCCTGTGACCACACAGAAGAGCAGAGCTAGCTGGGAGCATTCACTGGGCAATTGCTCACCTGCGCAGGGATCGATGAGACACCCAGTTGTCCCAGTAAGCAAGAGATACGGTCATTCACTTAGGGGGATCCATGAAAATCTGCTTAATATCATCTTTGCCCCCCCCATTCCAGCTGAAATTCCCCCATTCCAGCCACTTATCAGCTTTAACACATGGCCTGAGGGCCAAGTTCAACTAAACCAGTCCTAGAGTAGATTAGATTTCACAATCCCTGACTAGTTAGTGCTACGTTATTTACTTTTAAAAAATCATTATTTAAAAGGTCAACCAGGAAAAAGTGAACAGTATTAATTTGAATGGCTTTACTTACTAGACTTGTATAGTTTTCCTATTGACATCCTAAGATACCCTCCCTATACATTGCATAATCTGCTCAATTTACTCAGAAGAATGACAAGGCTATCGTATCAATCAACTTGTATTTTGAACGCCTACTAATGCCGAAGCCACGGTGCCAGGTAAATGATGAAGCAAAAAACAGAAAAAATCTGTTCTTTTCCTCCAACAAAGGTAGACATTAAATGCCTACAATGAGCCAAACGTGTTTTTTTTTAACAATTCCTTTTTTTTTTAACATTTATTTGTTTTTGAGAGAGAGAGAGACAGAGCATGAGTGGGGGAGGGGCAGAGAGAGAGAGGGAGACACAGAGTCTGAAGCAGGCTCCAGGCTCCGAGCTGTCAGCACAGAGCCTGACACGGGGCTCAGACTCCCAAACCATGAGATCATGACCTGAGCCAAAGTCGGACACTCAACCAACTGAGCCACCCAGGCGCCCCGAGCCAAACATGTTTTTGACACTTTATTTACTTGACCTCTTTGAATTTTTGCAAGAACCCTCTGGAGATTATGATTATAATCTCCATTCTGAAGTTGAAGAACTACATCAAACTCAAAAGCTTCTGTACAACCAAGGAAACCATCAAAGAAATGAAAAGGTAATCTATGCAATGGGAGAAAATATTTGCAAACCACATATCTGATTTGGGGTTAATATACAAAATATACAAAGAACTCGTACCATTCAATATAAAAAAAATGAATTAAAAAAATGAGCGAAGACTTAAACAGACATTTTTTCCAAAGAAGAAACATACATGGATAACTGGTAGACGAAAAGAGTCTCATCATCAGGAAAATGCAAAGAAAAACCATAATGAGAAAGGCGCTGGCTGGCTTAGTCTGTGCGGTGTACAACTCTTGATCTTGGGGTTGCGAGTTGGAGCCGTATGTTGGGTGTGGAGATTGCTTAAAAGTTAAATCTTTAAAACAAAACAAAACAAAACCACGATGAGATGTCACCTCACATCAGTTAGGATGTCTTTTATCACAAAGATAAGTGACAGCAAATGCTGATGAAAATATGGAGAAAAGGGACTCTTTGTGCACTCTTGGTGGGAATATAAACTGGTACAGACATTATGGGAAACAATGTGGAGGTTCCTCAAGAAAGTAAAAATAGAATTACCATATGATCCAGCAATCCCACTCCTGGGTAAATTTCCTCCGTGACCAGGACGCTGGGAGTGCCACTGATGTAGACAGGGACATCAGGAGGGGGTAAGTTGTGATAAACACACAATTCATTTTATTTAGCACTTACCATGTGCCACTCTGCTCGCGGCTTTAGAACCACTGCCTTATTCAGTCGTCAACACTAGAGGTAGATACCGTTCTTATTATTAATAATGATAATATCGTCCCCATTTTACATACAGGAAAAATGGAGATAAAAGAGGGTAAGTAATCTGCTGACGGTGACTCAGATGGTCAACGATAGATCTGAGAGCTAACCCTGCATGTCTGATTCAAAGCCATGCTCGTGAGCCCTGTGCTGGCTGCGACCTCAGAGGAAGGGCTTGAGCAGAAACAAGAGTGTGAAGCCATAACGTGCTTCTCTCTATATATTCCGACTACTTTTTCCTGCATATTGTTCATTGCGTATCATGTATTCGCGTGTATCAGAATGAAGTTTTATTTCCCCTTCTAGATTATAAACTCTCTGAAAGCAGACTCTGGAACGCTTGAATTCTCAATGCCTTGGACTTAGGAGGTGCTCTCCTAAGTTTGAATGAATGAATGAATGAATGAAAACATAAGAAGAGTCATAAGGGCCAGACAGAAGGATCTTAGAGCCATGTGTATAGATGCAATATTTCACATATTCATTAAAAGAAAACGGACAATAAGATAGCAAATGGTATTAGAATTGCATGAGGAAAAACACATTCAGATTGAGGTACATCCCCGTGGTCTGTGAGCATCTCTTATTTTGCCAGGCTCCTTAACTTTTCACAATCGCACTGAATCTATGTGCTTGCCATTGAATCCTGTGAAAATCAAGTTTCTGGGCAATGTCCACATTTTATTGCAATTGTTCTTTTCATTTTGGTTTCATCTGCTTTGCCCTCCCATCTGGAAAGTTAAAACAATGTTGTTGTTTTTTCTGTGATATTTGAGCTTCTGTATGACCGTTGCCATCATCCTTCATCCACTTATCACAGCTCTTGCTAATAACAATTCTAATTGATTAAAAAAATTGAATCCATTATCTAGTCTAGATAACCTGTCTACAAGGGAAAGACAGAATGGAATGGAATGGTAGGCTTCTCAGTCACACAGTTGTAATCTCTTGATTTTTCAGAGACATCTCAGCTCAAATATCCTCTTGTGTTTAACATCAGGAGGTGGGAGGTAGACTGAGGGGAGACGATTTTGGGCCAGGAACTTTTCCTCAAGGCAATTCACAGTCCAACGTGCTCACTTGCTTGGGACTGGCCAATCATCTCAGGTAGACTTGGGCCAAATTTAGACTCAAACCAGGGCAGAGTCTTGTCTTCCAGAGTAAAGACTCCAAATCAAGAGATGAAAAATAAGGGGTGCCTGGGTAGCTCAGTCGGTTAAGCATCCGACTTCGGCTCAGGTCATGATCTCACGGTTCGTGAGTTTGAGCCCTGGGTGGGGCTCTGTGTTGACAGCTCAGAACCTGGAGCCTGAATTGGATTCTGTATCTCCCTCTCTCTCTGCCCTTCCCCCACTTGTGCTGCTTCTTCTTCTTCTTCTTCTTCTTCTTCTTCTTCTTCTCTCTTTCAAAAATAAATACACATTTTAAAAAAGAGATGAAAAATAAATGTGATCTTTCACTGCACACAGGTCATTGACTGACAAAACAAAACTCACTGGAAAGAGCCGAGCGTTCCAGAAGGAACCTGCCTTTCCAAACACCTAAGAAGCCTCACACAGGGCCGCTGTCCACCTACATGGAGCTACCTGGAAATCTTAAGTTAGGAGTCAAAACTTTGGACCAGGGAATAAATCCGAGGCCTTTAAAAGATCATAACACAGATGACATAGGCCGCCTGGAAGGGGTGGGGGTTATTCCTCCCATCCTTCCTCCTGGGTTAAATAAAAAAATTTATAACAATTATTATAACAAAATATAACAATTATATAACAATATAATAATACAACAATATAATAATTAGAACAGTTATAACAAAAAATTATAACAATTTTCTATCACTGGAACATGAGCTCATGAGAGTCAAGACTTTATCTGTTGTGTTCACTTGGAGTTCCCAGCACAGTGCCCATCAGAGAAACTGTGCTCTAAGAAATACTGTGGAATCAGTGCTCAAAGAATATGGTGAAGCAAAGAAATGAATGAACGCAATAATGTATTAAGCACGTGGGGTATTCCATCTCGTATATACCCTCTGTGACCGAAGTTATTAATTTAAAGACATTCTGTGAGTGCTGCTTACCTGTGTTTTTCCCCCTGTGGATGCCAGAATCTTACTCCAAAAGGTCCAGTCAGGTCCACTCACACCAGATATCCATTTGTGAGCACATGCGAGGGCATCTTAATTTGAGATTTATGACAAAAATAAAAGCCAGATGAAGATTGATGAGGACTGAGGAGGACCGATCCCACGCCTCAGATAAGAACAAATTCCAGCATCTTGAACATCGTCACCCATGACAAACTATGAAAGAAGGACAACGGGTTTTAGTTCCTTTTCACTAAAACTCTGGTATCCAACTTAACGAGGGTGACTAAAGCTTTGTGTGAGTCACATCTGTATCTGTTCTCGAGTGTTCCCTATTTTGGCTCCCATGTTTCCCTCCTTGCTTGAGATTCCTCAGTATTATCACAGAGAGTCTTCAGTCTGTGTTTACCTTTCTCTTTGCCCTGAAATCTTGTCCACCCTCTGCCCTTTCTGCTCCCCATGGTCTGATCAGGGGGAGGCTTCACCAGGGTGCTGGATGATGGGAAGGATTTGTGAGCCCCTTTTCAGGGAGGCAGGGGGAAATTGCTTTATGTTTAGAGTCCAAAAGAGATCACATTCTCCATCTGTCCACACCAAGACATTTTCTAGGCATCACCATTAAATGTTGCTCAGCTGCTGGGTGCCTGGTTGGCTCAGTTGGTTGAGTGACTTCATTGCAGGTCATGACCTCACAGTTTGTGAGTTCGAGACCCATGTGGGGCTTTGTGCTGACAGCATGGAGCCTGTTGAATTCTGTCTCCCTCTCTCTCTCTCTCTCTCTCTCTCTCTCTCTCTGCCCCACCCCACTTTCTCTCTCTCTCTGTCAAAAATAAACATTAAAAAAAAATTTTTTTTAAACATCTCTCTGATGCTGAGACATTGCTGTTTAAGCCTTTCATACCCAGAGCCCTCGCTTAGACTTCTGCCCATTATTTTCAATTAATCCTGGTAACCACCCTGGGGCCAATTATCATTATTCCCTTTTTCAGAATTTACTAAAGGCAGGTTTGCTTTAAGTATATACCATAAAATATTAGTCATCTAGATGCTTCACTTTGAAAAAAAAAGTATTCTATGGTCAAACAAGTTTGAAAGAGATACATAAATCCCCTTCCTGTATATTCCCAGTGCACATTAATCCAGTAGCAGAGAAGTTTATTTAATTTCTTTTAACTCAGAGTATCCTACACTTTGATGTCTTTGTTCCTATATAGTACCTTTGGAGGGGCGCCTGGGTGGCTCAGTCGGTTAAGCATCTGACTCTTGATTTCGGTGCACGTCACGATCTCACGGTTTGTGATGTCGAACCGCACGTTGGGCTCTGTGCTGGCAGCACGGACCCTGCTAGGGATTCTCTATCCCTCTCTCCTTCTGCTCCTCCCCCACTTGCTCTCTCTCTCAAAATAAATAAATAAACAGCAAAAAAATAATACCTTTGGAAATGCTGACCTAAATCACAGAACAAGTAAGGGAGCAGAAGGAGGGAGAGGCATGAATCTGTGGCTTTTTGACTTTCACATAGCATAACACACAGTATACCTTCTTTTGCTAACTCATTAATGTATGTAAGCTTATTATAATATAATATAATTATAATTATAACAATGTACCTACTATACCACACTACCTTCTTCTTTTTTTTAAAGTTTATCTTCAGAAAGAGAGAGAGAGAGAGAGCTAGTGTGATTTGGGGAGGGGCAGAGAGAGAGAGGGAGAGAGAGAATCTCAAGCAGGCTCCACGCTGTGAGCGCAGAGCCTGAGGCAGGGCTTGAACCCACAAACCGTGAGATCATGAGCTGAGCCGAAAACGAGAGTCCGGATACTCAACCGACTGAGCCGCTGAGGTGCCCCAGTACCTTCTTCTTTTCACTATTTCATTGATGTGCATATTGAAGGTAGAAATTACGAGCCTATGGGAAATATGTACAAGACCGTTTAGGGGAGAAGGGAGATTAGGAACAAGCACGCAAGACTGAGAGATGTTCTCTCCAGGCTAAGTGCATCTGTAGTGACTTAGGATAAATAGGGGAAGGTTGCAGAAGCAATCTAGCTGATTCCAGGCTTTCGGTATCACCATTGACAATATCTTCCATATTTATATGACACTTTATACTTTGCAAAGTGCTTGTAAGTGTACCATGATGTTCGATTCTCATAGCCAATGTGGCTGGTAAGCATGAGGATTTTGCTTCCATGAATGAGGGGAGAGTCCAGGCAAAGCCTCATTCAGTGCCCATAAGGTTCGTACTATAACTGGGAGTTCCATTCAGATTTTGTTGTTTTGGATCCAGGGTCTTTCCAGGGCAAGGCTGTGTGATTGATGATGTTAGCAAGGCTAACCTGGGCAGGGAATAAAATCTCGGGACAAATTAAGACATGAGGAAAAGCCAAAGGTCATTCATTTCACAATTTCTCCTAGAACTGACCACATATCACCAGCCCATTTACCGAATCCCACATGAAGAGCTGGCATCCTATTCCCCCAGGAATCACATCCCCCAACTTTGCTCCTGTAGGAGTGTTGCCTCTCTTTTAGCAGAGGCCGGTGAGACATTTGGGGATGCTGAGAATGAAATGGATTTGGGGGTGCCTGGGTGACTCAGTCAGTTAAGCATATGACTTTTGATCTCAGCTTAGGTCATGATCTCACAGTTTGTGGATTGAGCCCCACTTCGGGCTCTGCACTGACAGTGCAGAGCCTGTTTGGGATTCTCTCCCTCTCCCTCTCTCTGCCTCTCCCCTGCTCGCACTCTCTTTCACTCTCCTTTAAAAAAATGAATTAAATGAGTTTGGGCCAGGACTTTCACAGATTGGGATGCCTTCCCCCAGAGCAGGTGCAGGGGCATTGAGGAAATTGGAGAGGCTGGTGAGGAAATTGGAGAGGCTGGGTAAGGGTTTCTTGTTGCAGAGTGGGAGGATTTGAGGTAATTCTGAGCTAAGAGGAGAGAGGCAGCTTGGCAAGTGGTAAAATTAAAAGTCCACAAGTAAAAGGGAAAGAATTCTTCAAAAGAATGAAAACCAAGTGTTCAGACATCCCAGAAGGAGAAACTTCAAGAGAGTCCTAATTAAATCATGATGATTGAGTCATAAATTATTTCCACGGTGAAACACAATGGATTTCCTTCTCTCATGCATCAGTTTCTTAGAATTTTTTGTGTGTGCATTTTTCTAAAACATCAAGCATCATGGTAAGATTGCAAAGTGGTTGGTCTCACTGACTGTTACATGAAATGAAGCATAATCACTGAACTTCACTCCAAAGGAGAAAAGAACAGTGATGCCTGTCTTTCCAGGCCCCTGTTTCCAATGTGCCATCCAAACACCCAAACTGCTTATTCCCCCCAGAAAATGAAAGATGAGTTTCTAAAGTCCTGGCTTTTGAGATAGAAATAAAAATTTTCCTTTATTAATCATAACCAGATTTCTTCCTTCACATGTGCAGAGCGCTAAGGCAATAGCATCCCTGTCTTTTCTGGGACTCCTACTTCTCCTGGCAAGTTGCTTCCAGAACTAGCAGTACTAGGAACTTCCTGACCTTCCTCTAGGAGCCTGTGACACAGGTCAGGATCCACACACCCATCTGAGCCCAGAATATGTCTGCTCACGCCTCCACCCTACCTAAAATACTTCAATGGTTTTCCCATCGCTTGCTGGATAAGGTCAGAATTTTTTAGCATGGCATGCAATGCCTTCATGATGTGTCCTCAGGCTACCCACCTAGTCTTAACTGCCAAACGTCCACTCTCTAGCTTGCCCTCAAACTCACTGAGATTTTTGCCTTTACTCAAGCAGGTCGGCCATGTTGTCTCCCATTGAAGTTTGGCTTAAGATGTTATGCCAGCTTGGAATGCTGTCACCATGTTGGGTCACCTCCTCACAATCTAGGGCTCAGTTCAAGAATAATTTCTGAAAGTTTTTCCTTATCTTACCTACCCCACAGCCCAATCCACATCAGATGAACACCAGTGTTCACTCTGGCATCACACTGAATGTTATAGTCGTCTTCTGACATGATTGTTTTTTGAGTACTTGCTAGATGTTGAATATTCAATGGTGAGCAAAACTAGCATCCAGCTTACAGTCTCATGGAGAAAATCAGCTATCAAAAGATCCCGTATAAAAATAAAAGCATTGACTGTGCTAAGTGCTATGAAGGAAAAGGATTCCATTAATGCATAAAATTATAGGCTGGGGAAGGATTGGGGCAGGGGGAGCGAGTGATAACTGGGCTGAAATTTAAAAGTATGAGTAAGAGTTAACTAAGTGAAAAGAGAAAGAAGCATTCCAAAGAGAACAGAAAGTCCTGCGTTTATTTATCTGTAAGTTCTGACAAATAGAGGCATGAAGCCATTTGTTGGGAGATAGAAAGCATGAAGGAGTGAGAGATTTAATAAATACATGATATCGGAGACACTGGAGTTCTGAGAATTGCCTCAGGCTTCTATGTTAACAGCCAAAGAATTTAATCTGCAAGTTGTTGGATCTGCCCCGTAGGTCTGGTGTCTGACCCCCTCTTCCCATTGCTGTAGGATAAGGCAAACTGTTTCAATGGTCAATCCCAAAGGACCACCTGTTACCAAAGGACGGTCGAGAGGAAATCAGCAAGAAAACAGCCTCTTGGAAATGGAGACCAAAAGTCTGGGGCCTCTGAAAAATAAGGGCAACATTGGGAAAAGGGAAAGGAAGGAAGTGCAGATAAAAGAAGAGACTGGAAAACACACGTAGATGGTTCTGGCCATAGAAAAGGCAGCAGTTGAACCCTTTAGTCTGGGCAGAAGCCAGGCATAATTATTAAGAGTAGAATCCTATTCTAGAAGTGATGAGAGGAAATCTGAACCCTTGGGCTCTGGGTAAGTAAAAGTTTGTTTGTTTTCCCAGCCTGAAGTGTGTGTTTGCTTCCAAGCCTTAGGGCTATTTGTCCCTGTTAGACCCTGGGGGCCGAGGCAGGGCTCTCCGTGGAGAACGTGGAGAACGGGGGAAACTTAGGGAATGTTTGTTTATATTTTCGATAATAAAAAGGGTGTTATTGTTATCCTGATCTCATTAAGTCATTTTGTCCTTCATTTTTCTAATTCACTCTGCAGGGAGCTTAAGAATTCATTTTCATTTACTCTTAAAACCTCTAAAGTGATGCCAAAAGCAGATATACAACTGTTCCCCCTGGGAAGGAGTGTTGCCTTCCAATCTGGAAAAGCATGAAGGAGCTGGTCTATATTGATTTTTAGTCAAATCCATTGTCACTGGCGTAATCCTAAGCATCTGCCCCATGTTGAAGGGAGCTGTTTGTCCAAATATCTGTTCTTTCATGCTGTTCTGGACTCAAGCACTAATCTGAAAATTCATATTTGGCTTTTTTTCCAAAGGGACCCCATTGTCTTCCAGAAACAAGAGCAGGTTCCACTCAAGCATATGCTATAAAATATCTCTGACCAGAACTCCACCGCCTGAAATTTCAACTTTATAAGGAAGGCTAAGAAAGAAAGAAAGGGAAAGAAAGAAAGAAAGAAAGAAAGAAAGAAAGAAAGAAAGAAAAGAAGGAAGGGTTAAAGAAAAGAAAAAGAAAAAGTGAAAACCAGGAAATGAAGGTCCCATTAGCAGTCAAGAGCCACAGCGTGTCATGAACGGAACTTTATTTACATTACTTGAAAAGACACATTTCCAGGTCTTCAGTGAAGCAAAATGACAGTAAGAAAAGAGTGAAGCTAGGCAGATCTCAGTCCAGCCCCATCCCCTCCACTGATAAACCATGTGAACTGGAACAAATTTTGGTAATAAGCTTCTCTCCAGTTCTCATTTCCTCCATCCATAAATGGGCAATAGGAAACCTAGCTTAAAAGATTCTTGCTGTGATTGGGAATTAGAAAATAAGATCTCAAAGTTAATGCTTACTTATTCAGTCTTATTTCCAACACAAACACAGCAAATTTCCTTCTCTGGATTTCTCCAGTCTGCCACTGAGCAGGCCTGGAATTCAAAGCAGGAAGAGGTTCCCCTAAGCGTTGGTGAGAAAGGACCTCTGGTCAGCTGATTTCAAAGAAGAGATGATGCCAGAACTTAAATAAGCATCCACCTGCAGTGTTTTACCCCAGAGTCAGAGACATTGGTCCTACCCTTCTCAGCAAGACCTGAGGGCAACTTAAAGACTCAGCAAAATGAGAGTAGCTCAATGCGACACCCCCCTTCCAAAAGAAGTTTACATTCTTCCTAGACTATCATAATTAAGGAGGCAGAAAGTAAGAAAGACTTTGGAACCATTTTCATCCATGAGTTTTTAAGTTTCATTCATTCTACGTTCACCTCACTGAGCACCTGTCATGTTCCAGGCACTCTTCCATATTTGAAATACATCAGGAAACAAAAGACAAAAATCTCTGCCCTGGGGAAGCTCAAATTTTTGTGGAGAGAAACAGGCGATAACCAATGAATACATCAAAGAAGTAAACAAATACATTATGGTCAAAGATGCTAAATGTGATGAAAGAAATATAGGGCAGGGGTAACGGAAGTTAGGAGGAGAGGGACAGGTAGGTTACAATTTAAAATAGGGCAACTGGAAAGGACTCAAAAACAGTCCTGTACTTTTTGATATTTGAGAAACCAAAAGGAGGCTGGTTCTGGAAAAGCTAAGAAATCACAATTCTTTTTCTGTTATTGAATTCCTAGATTGGACTTTAAGTGTCTATCACTGCCCAAGTAGACTTAAATTCTTTAAGAATAAGCTCAGATGTGTGAGTGCTGGGGTGGCTCAGTCGGTCGAGCTCAGGTCATGATCTCATGGCTTGTGAGTTCGAGCCCTGCATTGGGCTCTCTGCAGACAGCGGGGAGCCCATTTTGGATCCCCTGTCCCTCTCTCTCTCTCTCTCTACTCCTTTCCCCTCTCAAAAACAAGTAAACACTTGAAGAAGAAGAAGAAGAAGAAGAAGAAGAAAAAGAAGAAGAAAGAGGAGGAGGAGGAGGAGGAGGGGAATGAACTCAGATGTGTTGCCACAGTGCCTAAGATATCAACAGACAATTATGCGCTGAAGCTATTTTGATGCATGAATGAATGAGGGATAAATAAGTAAAACACTGACCTCTGAGAACTCATGGCTTCTTTGGCTCCAACAAACTGAGCATCTATTATCTTCCGTGTGGTTTAGCCATCTTGTCCCCCAGACCAAACATACCTCTTCCTCCTTTCCTCTCTCCCTGGTGAGTTTCTCATTCACTGTCCCCAAGAGGGTAGATCTGTTGGGGCCAATGTGGCACCTTTCACTATGGAACTCTAGGCAGCATCATAGCCAGCTACCTCATTGTTGAATTTCCTCATAATTCCTTCCTGTTATGACAAAGACCAGAGGTCCAGTCTTGTGTCGAGGTGACGGGGATCCTGGCTGTAAGCTGGATGAAAATACAGATTGAACCTCCCAAGACACATTTTTCAGAAGGAGGATGCATGAAGAGTAAGCACACATAGTTTGGTGATGCAACAGGTATAAGAGGTTTCAACAACAAATTAGAAAATGGGGAAGGTGAGGCCAAAGTTAGTAGATAAGCTCCCGGCTTGTGTGAATCTCTATGGTTTTAATATTGATTCATTTCACCGCAAGCTACAGTAAAAACTCGAATAGGTTCAAGCAGTTGAGCAAAAGCTGGCCCTTATCCAGGAAACAACTAGAATGCTAAATTCTCGAATGTAGACTGCTTTTTTATTGTATACATTTAACATTCAACAGTGCTTCTCATATTTAGACATAGCACTTCCTATGCCATACTACCCATCTGCAAAATCCCAAAACTTAAGAGTCAGTATCATAGATAAATACTAGGAGAAAGGCCATGCTTAAGGAAATTTGTCCAAACCGAAACCAAAACCCCAGTCACTGAATTTGGTGGAAGTGTTCGGTGACCCACGAGTTTGTGCCTGAATCAGTTGCCAAACAGGGGAACTATACCTACCTTTTGATGCCTCTGCATGGAGGTCCTTCTGGGAGGCATCTGTTTCCTCTTTGTAGCCAACTCAGGGCCCCAGACAAGACCTTGGGCAGAGGCAGTAGCTGGATGGAAATGTGCTGAGGTTGCTCTAGTTACAAAGGGATGTGGTTAGTAGGGTGGCCTGGTGCAGATCTATCCGGTTTTAAGAGGAGACAGACACCAACCGTGGTCTTCCCAGTTTCATTTTTAAGGTGGGATGGCAGGGTAGGACCCTGTGTCTGACGACTATCCTGCTCCTTTATTAGAACCAGAAGGAGACATTTGCAGGAGGCTTAGATTCGACTCTGACCGACAACAGCATCCTTCCTTGACAGCCAGGCTTGCTTGGTGTCCCCTGTGGTAGTCTTTGCTCACATGTCTGGGACTGTATCAGACCATGCTCAGCAGTGGGGACAAAAAATTTTGGCCAGGGGCAGGACACAGGACACAGGTAGTTTTTGTCTGCAAGCCTTTAGAAAAAAAAATAATAATAATAAGGTCTTTGTCAGTATTTGAAACCTGGGAGGTTTCATATAAATATCCTGGTATCCAACTTCTCTTGACAAATCAGAAGATCTGGCGATAGACAAGAAAGATGTAGATCTGGGGCCCCCGGGTTGGCTCTCCAATCGTCTACCTGATTTCACAAAAGGGCCGTACCTGTCTTGCCCTTGGAAGCATTTAATTGGTGACAAACGTCTCCCACCATCTTGACAACTAGTTCAAAGCAGAGAATAATGGTCTTCATTTATCAAGTGCTCGTGATGGGTCACTCTTCTGAGATCTTCCGATGTATGAACTCATTTAACCCTCAACAACTCCATGAGATGTATCCTACAGATTACAAAAAAGGGAAACTGAGACAAGAGACATTCAGTGGTGTGCCTGTGGTCACACAACTAGTACGTGGCAGAAATCCAAGGAAAAGCAAAGGGGGTTGACTCCGGAATCCCAATGCCTGACTTCTGATCTACGCTGCCTTTCGGATTAGCCAAATGCACTCTCTTCTTCGAATGTTTCCAATTTCGTGATCTCTCTTCGGCTGTGTTCCAGCCTAACAAGAGTTTCTCACCATATGTACACACACATTGCACCTACAGGTTGATATTTTATGTAATAAATTTCATCTATAGAATATGTTGCGTATATAGAATATACGCCATGCTTTATATGTCCATTAGTCAATATATATACCTGTGTACATATATCCTGATGGCCAGGTTAAATGTTTTTTTCATCTGTTCAAGCTCTGGGAGTCCTAAAGGTACAGAAGAACTAAACCACAGTCACTGGCTGCCGTTGGGTAGAAGGGAGCCACAATCAGCTCCTCGAGGAGGTGGCTGCAAAGGGCGTGGAGATGGGGACAGATGTGGCTGTCCGGGAGCCCGAGAGCTTCTCCATCTGCTGGCCCCTTGGACGTCACATGTGCTCTGACCCAAACCACAACTAAGCCGAGCTTCTCAGATTCACTCCAGAACCTTCTTTGCTCAGGTTCCTGGCCACCACTTCTGGCAGGTCACTGCCGGAGCACCAGCCACGGCCTCCGCTCCATCCAAACTTGGCTGTCCCCCAAACGGTGGCTCCCTTGGGCTCCTCGCATCCTGCCTGCTTCTCCTGTAGTATCTTTGCTCTGTTCTGAAGGCTCCTTTATTAACCAGGCCCGAAGGCCGAAATCCTTTCTTGTTCTTTTATAACAAAATAAACGACTTCCCTGTTATTTATTTTATTTCTGAATACTCCCCCTTTAGGGGTGATTTTTGTTATTGTTTGCTGAGGGTTGTTTTGTTATTGTTTATTTAATGAAGCCCAGGCTGAAGACGCTGTGGCGTCCCCAAGGCACTGCCTCTAGGCTCTGGAATTTTCTTTCAGCCTTCGCCAGCCACGCCCTTGGCTTCCTGTGAGCCCTGGCTGAGTGCGGCCTCCCAGCGCCGCCTCCTCCTGCCTGGTCTCTCTGGGAACCTGCAATACCCCAATTCCCATGCTCCTCCCTGGACACTCTCAGACCCCCAGTCTCCACGGAGAACATTTCCTATCTTTATTTTCCAGCACTTCATAATTTAAATAGATCGTGTTACTGGGGAGGTGCAACTGATAATCTTCCAAAATCAAAACCTTCTGGAGAAGTCTAGAAAATGAACACTCCTATAACATGGTCTTTATCTCACCTCCTCGTAATTTGAATTTTTTCCTTTAAGCACAAGGTACTGCTACCAACATTGATAATTCCTAAAGACTGGGGAATTCTTTGAATTTCAGTATGCTACAAAAACAGGGGCTTTTGGTTGTATACTAATACATCCCAAATGCTTAGTATGTAATAGGCACTCAGGAAAAAGTTTACTGAGTGGAGGAAGAGACTCATTATTTAAGAACTGTTATTATAGACCAGAAAATATATGAGAAACTCACTAGTATGGCTCGTTAAGTCTAAACACTGAAATGGTCTAATCTACAACAAGGTCTTTGCCAAGAAATCAAGTGTTCCCTTCAATCTCAGTCACCTTGTGAATTTAGACTGAGATCTGTCCTAACCCTTATTTTACTGGACAGCAAGTAACCAAGATCCCCGGAAAAAAAGAAAAAAAAAAAAACAGGAATATAACATTTGAGGGTGTTAATTTTGAATCTGAACATTAAATTCTCTTTTTTAATACTCCCGCAGTCCAAAAATTGCCTGAAGTGTCAAGATACGGGGTTTTGTTGATGTTTAGATCAAATACATATGTGATAAAATATATTACTTGCTCAGTACCGCTAATTCCAAGTCACTCCTAGGAAGCTTTCTGGCACTAAAGTCTTCCTCTTTCTTCTAGTAAACTCAATCTTTAAGCAAAAAGGCTGTGTTTCATATCTTTATATTTATAGATCCTAGCACATACTAGATACTCAATAAATATTTGTCGACAGAATGAATTCAGTGACACTTTTCCATGAGGTTAATTGTACCATATTTTGAAAGCTAAGCTTGACCAAATGGCCAGTAAAACCTGCGTGCAAAACCATGGAGCTGCAGTCAATCCTGGAAGATGTTGTGGACCCATATTTTGAAAGAAGAACTAGCTAGTCCCACCTAGTTTATATTATTTGGTGGAAAAAATAGGGTTGGGGGAAGTCTTCACTTACTGCATCAATCTCAGAGAGGGAGGAAGTTGTGAGTGAAAGAGAGTAGACTAGAAAGTTTCTGAGATTTTCTTGGAGCACCGGATGGGGGAGGAATTGAAACAATTGTGTGGTCTTAAGATGGGCATTGATATCTGGGGCAGGGCCCAGGAATCTGTATTTTTAAACTATCTCTGGGGTGGATTCTTTTTTTTTTTTTTTTTGAAGCTACTCAAAATCCTCCACCCTTCCCTGGACCCACGTCCTTGGCAACGCGTCATTGAAGTTCCTCCCGTAAAGACGTGAAGTCCGTTTCCCCACATTGAATCTGGGCTGGTCTTTGCACTTGCTCTGACCAATACTGTGGGCTGGAAGTAATACTGGGCCAGTTGGGAGCCTAAGCCTCAAATGGCCTTGCTGCTTCTAGCTGTTCCTTTGCTTGCTGCTACAACATAAGCAAGCCCTGTCTAACCTGCTGGATTATTAGAGACATGCGACCTCTGTCACCCCGTCACTCAGTTGGCAGCCAGCCAGCCATCGGACATCTGAGACCACGAAAGTCTACCTGAGAGCTGACTGCAGACCCACAGTGAAACCTGGCCAAGGTCGGCCCAGCCTAGCTGACTGGCGGATTCACACAGTCAGCCTACAGATTTGGAGGCAGTTAAGAGATGGCTGGGTTGGCTTACCAATGCACTCTTTAGATGATCCCTGCAACCAGGCAAGCTTAGGAAATGTTAGTCTAGAAGATATTTGCAACTTTCCTGGAATAAAGAAATGTCTGAATGCCAACCTCTATAAGTTTCTTAATATTTGGTTCTTCTTCCCCATTGACTGAACACAAATTAAAATGTAATTAAACATTTAAAAATGTTTATTCACTTCTGAGAGACAGAGAGAGAGAGAGAGAGAGAAAGACAGAGCATGAGTGGGGGAGGGGCAGAGAGAGAGGGAGACACAGAATCGGAAGCAGGCTCCAGGCTCTGAGCCGTCAGCACAGAGCCTAACGCGGGGCTCAAACCCATGAACCATGAGATCATGGCCTGAGCTAAAGTCAGACGCTTAACAGACCGAGCCACCCAGGCGCCCCTCAATTAAAATGTAATTAGAAAAAACTTACACTGACTTTCATAACTTAAAAAAAAATCCACTGAAAGCTGTAAAAAGAATAATCAAGAATTATGACTTCCCAGGGGGTTGGGGCTTGGGGCTTGGGGCTAGGTTTTGGAAATAACCACTAGTAGTCAGGTATATGATCATCACAAACCAAAACCTATTTCAGTGTTCCCCATGCCCAGAAATGAAAGGCAGAATTGATACATAAAACAAGCAATGGTTCTCAGTTGTGTTAATCCCAGAGTAGCAGGCTATGTACAGTAACGATTTTCAGGTGCATAATTTGGGGGCCTGGAAATGGATACTGAATTCTTTGTTTTTCAGCAACGGACACATTCTGCACTCCTAATCCCTTGCCTAATAACAACACTGTATTTTACTATTAATGATTAATGCCCATTGCTGATACATGCAGATTAATGGCTTGATGACTAGACAGGAAATGCTGTGCATGCCCACGGGCAAGTTGCCTTAGCTAGTTATTAATCACCAAAAAGTGAACTGCACGGAATCACAGCAGCAAGTGAGACAGAATGAAAGCTTCGTTGTATCGATCACTTTAAATTTGCCTTTAGGTCAGCGAGAATGCATAAAGACAAGGCATTAGAGGAAAGTTACGTGTGGTAAAGATACCAGGAACCAGGTGCTTGGGCCATTTCACAGTTCCTCCTTCTTCAGAGGCTGATGAATTATAACACGATCCTAATGATCTGACAACAACAAGGAAAGGGAACTACTTTTTCAATTAGCACATTGATTAAAGATTTCACAAGTACTTTTATTCTCTTTTTAACCGGCTAATTGGTTTTCTTGCTGAAATTAAAAAAAAAAAAAAAAGCAGCCTCGCATGGTCTTGCCTATTATAATATTTTGCAAAGACCCGTGACATTTTGAAACAATAAAAAGAAAATAGCACCACAGAGGTGATCTAAAAAGTAGCCCCTTTTGAACAAATATGCTTGATGATTAAAAAATTCTATTATGTTTTGGTTTGCATAAAATAGGCTTTGAAAAGAAAAAGCCTATTTTTTTTTGAGAAACCTCTTTTATGAGCCAGGTTAGAAGATGAAATAACCATATCACGCATGGGAGAAGACCGAGTGAAGTTTATTTATTTATTTTGAGAGAGAGAGAGAGAGCAAGCAGGGGAGGGTCAGAGAGAGGGGGAGACAGAGAGAATCCCAAGCGGGATTCAAACCCAAGTTGCGGGGCTCCAACCCACCAACCATGAGATCATGACCTGAGCCAAAACCAAGAGTCGGGCGCTCAACCACTGAGCCACCCAGGTGCCCCTATTATCAAGCACATTTAAAACAGTTAACTTGGCAGTTCAAAGTGGTGTATTGGACGTACATCTATCTCCTCTTCTGCCTGAACCTCCACTAATTTATTGCAAAGGGAGTAATGAAATAATAATTTTTAAAGGTATAAATTTACAACAAAGAAAATAGAGGGACCACCGGTAGTTTTAAGGTGTCAGGACACTTCTAAAAAATGGGGAGCGGATGTAGGCATCATGGATGATCCAAGTGGAGGAATCTGTGGCCAAGAATAGGTAGAGATAAGCGACCATCTGAGAAGGAAGATAGTCTGATTTTAAGAACCACAGGAAAGCTTGAATTTGGGAATGCTACGTATAGAAGAGGGTCAAGGTGGACACTGAAGTCTACCCACCAATAGGTCCAGCCGACCTTCAGTCGAGAAGCAGATCCCCCAAGAGACAGGCATTTGCCCTTCCAGGAAGGAGGGTTCTTTTCTTAAATCTTGATTGGAAGAAGTAAGAGAAGTAAGACCCTTGTGGGAGGTGTTACCTTAAAGAGATGATCTGTACATTTTTCGTATATTTGGAAATTAAAAATGAAAGTAACTTTCTTATTAAATTCTCCATCATCTTAGAGCTCATTTCGCATTCATGTTTCTAATTTCATATTAATTATGAGTCATATTTATTGTATTTTCAAGCTAAACTCCCCCCCCACACACACACACATACCTTAAAGTAACTTTTTAAGGATATGAGTTGGTTACCAGGTTGACCTTTAAAAAAAAAAGTTTATTTATTTTTGAGAGAGAGAAGGTATGAGTGAGGGAGGGGCAGAGAGAGAGGGAGAGACAGAGAATCCCAAGCAGGCGCTGGGGATTCTGCACTGATAACACAGAACCTGACATGGGGCTCGAACTCACAAACCATGAGACCATGACCTGAGCTGAAATCAAGAGTAGGAGGCTTAACCGACTGAGCCACCCAGGCACCCTACAAGATTGATCTTCACAGCATTAAATAGTACTACAAAGAAAAAGTGGGAAAAAAAGATAATATGGAAATGATTAAGTAAATCACTCAGATAAAATGAAATACTACAATGCCAGTCAGTTTTAGAACGTGATTTATTTTCATGAAGATATGTTTACCATGTTATTGAATGAAAATGTAAATTACAAAATAGGGTATAAGTTTTTTATTTAAAATCTGTGCATAAGTATGTATATACACACTGAGAAAAATCTAAAAACTATTCAACAAACAACAACAGCTGTTGTCCTGGATGGTGAGATTATATGGCATTTATATTTTCTCTTTTTAAATATCTTTTCTAAATATTCTTTGTAAACATGTTATATTTAAGTCATTTCATAGTTTTTTCTTGTTTTCCCACTTAACATCATAATATAAGTTGAAGGGTTTTTTGGGTTTTTTTTTTTTTTACAGGAAATGCTGTTAGCAAAAATGTTCTGTCTGATGTACTTAGACTCTTGTTCTTGAAGACTGTGTACATAATATTAAATTACTACAGCATAATTTGTAAACATTTCACTATCGTTGGATATTCTGGGGATTATAAATGATGCTGAAAGGAAAAGTTGTCTCCAAAAATCTTTATCTAATTTCTGAGTTTTCTGAGAATATTTTCCCAGAAGGAGAAATGTGAATTTTATTAAGGCTCATGGGATATGTCACCATATTTTATACTTATAAATCTTTCTTCATCTCTACTTTTTTCATAATTTTATTTCTTGGATTTAACTCTCTTATTTTTGTCACAGCTACAAGATGAGATTTTAAATTTAATTTTACCTCTAGATATTTTCTTAGTATTCCCAACAATGTTGTTGAAAGCCATCCTTTTATATTAGGACACATACTCAGTTGATTATGGAAACTATGGAAACTACTTGCTTTTTTCCGGTCTTTTTTTTTTTTTTTTTACAATCCTTTTTGGTGCAACGGATAACACTGTCTTGATGATCAAACCTTCAAAGTGAGTTTTATTATCTAACATAACGAGTCTTTTCTTAACTCTTCTTTTTCAAAACATTCTAAGCAATTCTTACTGTATTAATTTTCTCTTGCTTTGCAATAGAATAAGTTGCCACGAGCATAGTGGTTGAAAACAACACCAATTTATCATCTGATGGTTTTTGCAGGTCAGAATTTCACAAGGCTGAAAGGTTTTAAGGTGTCAGTCTGGCTGCAATTCTCATTTGAGGTTGGGTGTTCTCTAAGTTCACTGGCTACTACAGGAATTAGTTTCATGTGGTCGTGTGACTGTCTTTCCAGTAGTGAAGACGGCATTAAGGGTTCATGATATGATCCGGCACTAGAAATACTCAAAACATCACCATTTGATACTCCCAATCAATGACTTCTAGGAAGCAAGAATCTGGGTGACTCTCTATGGACGACATTATGGTGATTGGACCCAGCAAAGAAAACGTAGCAACTCCTCTGACTGGTAAGACATTTGGGATGTCAAAGGGTGGGAAACAAACCCAACTAAAATTTGGGAGACTTCTACTCCAGTGAAATTTTCAGGGGTCCAGTAGTGAGGAATAGTTCAAGATATCCCTTCTTTAAAAAAAAAAAAAAGTTTATTTATTTATTTTGAGAGAGAGAGAGAGAAATTACGCGAGCATGAGCCGGGGAGGGGCAAAGAGGGGGAAACAGAGAATCCCAAGCAGGCTCCGCACTGTCAGCCAAGAGCCTGACGTGGGGCTCAAACCCACAAACCGTGAGCTCGTGCCCTGAACCAAAATCAAGAGTTGGATGCTTAACTGGCTGAGCCTCCCAGGCCCCCCAAGAAGAATCAGTTTTTGCTTCTAGCCCCTCCTACAACCAAACAAGAGGCACGACGCTCAGCGGACCTTGTTAGATGCCCCGTATTCCTCACATGGGTGTGTTACTCGGGCCCATTTACTGAGTGACCCGAAAAGCTGCTGGTTTCGGGTGAAGCCCAGAACCAAAGAAGCCTCTTCAACAGGCCCAGGCTGTTGTGCAGCCTGGGCCGCTACTTGGGCCATATGGCCCAGCAGGTCCAATGGCTCTCAAAGCATCGGTGGCAGATGGGGATGCTGTTGCAGCCTTTGGCGGGCCCCCATATGTGAGTCACAGGTGAGGCTCTTTTGATTTCGGAACAAAGCCCTGCCCTCCTCTGCAGAGAAACTACCCCCCATTTGAGAAATAGCGTGTGCCCTACTGCGGGTCCTTAGCGGAGACTGACCACTTAACCATGGGCCACCAAGTTACCTGGTGACCCGACCTACCCATCGTGAACTGGGTGTTGTGGGACCCGCTAAGCCATGAAGCTGAGTGTGCACAGCAACCCTCCATCACCAAATGGAAGTGCTATCTTCACGACTGGTCTGGGTAGACCCTGCAGGCACAAGTAAGTTACAGGAAGAAGTGGCCTAAATTCCCACAGTCCTCTCTTCTGCTCACTGCCTTTTTTTCTCCCATCCTTCACTTCATGGAAAGTTCCTGATGATAAGTTGACACGAGAGAAGATTCAGATGATTCTGTACAATAGGCAGAGACCACCTAAAAGTAGACAGCCGCAGCAAGTACAGTCCCTTTCTGGAACATCCTGAAGGACAGTGGTGAAGAGAAGTCCTCCCAGTGGGTAGGACTCTGAGCAAGGCAGCTGGTTGTTCACTTCGCTCAGAAGAAGAAATGTCCAGATGTGTGATTATATTCCAATTCATGGGCTGCAGGCACTGGTTTGGCTGGATGGTCAGGGACTTGGAAAGAATGATTGGAAAACTGGTGACCAGGAAACCTGGGGAAGAAGTTTGTGACAAGAAACAAGAAGGCATCTGTGTCCTGTGTGAATGCTCACCAATGGGTGACCTCAGCAGAGGAAGATTATAATCATAAAGTGACCCATTCTGTGGATATGAATCAGCTTCTTTCCCCAGCTACTTCTGTGATCACCTAATGAGCTGATGAACAAAGTGGGGACGGAGGCAGAGACAGAAGTTATGCACGGGCTTAGGACCACGGACTTTCACTCACTAAGGTCAATCTGGCAATGGCCACCACTGACTGCCCAACTGGCAGCAGAAGAGAATAGCACTGTATTGCTTCTGATCAAAGATCTCGCTTTACAACAAATGAAGTGTGGCAGTGGACCCGTGCTCAGGGAAGTCAGTGGTCTTACGATGTTCCTCCCACCATCCTGAAGCAGCTGACTTGGCGAAACAGTAGCACGGCCTTCTGAGTATGCAGGTACAGCACGAGCTAGGGCAAAGTTCTTTAGAAGGTTGCATGTGCTCCAAAACAGCATCCACCATACGAAGTTTCTCCCATTGCCAGGATTCCAGAGTCTGGTAACCAGGGGTGGAAATCGGAATGGCACCACTCACTGTTATCCCTAGTGACCCACTAGCAAAATCTTTGCTTCCTGTTCCAGAGCGAGAGCATATGCTCTGCTGGCCTAGAGGCCTTAGTTCCAAAGAGAGGAATGCTTCCACCAGGAAATACAACAATGATGCCATTGAACTGGAAGTGAAGACTGCCACCCCGCCACTTTGGCCTCCTTGTGCTTCTGAATCATCAGGCAAAGAAGGGAGTCACTGTTGTCTGGCAAGATTGATTCTGTCTGCCGATGGGAAATTGGGCTGCAACTCCACGATGGAGGAAGGGAGAATATGTCCGGAATACAGGAGGTCCCTTAACGTCTCTCTCAGTCTTACCATGTTCTACGATTGAGGTCAATGGAAAACTACAGCAACTCAAGCCAGGCAGGACTATTAATGGCCCAGACCCTTCAGGAATGAAGGTTTGGGTCATCCCACCAGGTAAAGAAGCATGACGCGCCGAGGTGTTCGCTGAAGGCAAAGGAAATGTAAAATGGGGAGTGGAAGAAGGTAGTTATACATGCCAGCTATGATCACATGACCAGTTACAGAGGACAGGAATTGTCTTGAGTATTTTCTCCTTATTTTGTATATTAATATATATACATATACACACATATACCTGTATATATGTGTTATGTATATTTGCACATGTAGCAGGTATCTCTATATGTATATGTGTATATACATGCATATTTATGCATATATATATAACAGATACTTCTATTTCCTTTCCTCTCTTCTTCCCTTATCATGTAACATAATATTTATATTTACTCTTTATCATAATGTTTACATATTATTAATTTTTCACTGTAGTATTTAAATTATAGGCTATCAAGAAGAACAAACATCACTCAAGGACTATTCCTCCCCAATTAGTTAGTATGTTTTTAGTTGTATACAGAATAGTTACACATGTTAGGTGGAATTATGACCTTGTTATTCTTTTTATTTGGAGATTAAGTATGGTGTAAGGAGACGCATATGGGTGCCAAGTTGACAAGGTTTGGACTGTGATGGTTAATTTTTATGTGTCAACTTGACTGGGCTACAGAGTACCCAGATATTTGGTCAAACATTACTCTGGATGTTCCTGTGAGGCTGTTTTTGGATGGGGTTAATATTGGAATTAGTGGTTTGAGCAAAGAAGATTGCACTCCTCACGTGGGTGGGCCTCACCCAATAGGGTGAAGACCTAAATAGAACGAAAAGGCTGAGTAAGGGAACTGCTCTTACCTGACTGCCTCTGAGCTGGACATTTTGTTCATGCTTTGGGACTGAAACATTGGTTCCTTCTGGGTCTCAAACCTGCAAAGTTTCATACTGCCGTTTTACCATTGGCTCTCCTGAGTCTCCAACTTGCTGTCTGCAAATCTTGGGACTTGTCAGCCTCCACAATCACATGTGTCCGTTCCTTATAATAAATCACATATCCATGCTGTTTTTGTTTCTCTGGAGAATACTGACTAATACATGAACTTACCATTATAATTTTCCAAATAAACTTCAGGAGAGCTTGGTCAAGTTCCAGAGCAAAATCCCACGGAACTATTTCTTTACTGGTAGATGATGTCAACATCTTATGAGTATATGGCATGCCTATAGAAAAGTACACAAAGCACAAGTGTACCCCTTAATTTTCACAAAACTAACACCTCCCTGATCAGTTTCCAAATCAAGAGCTCCTCATGCCCCTTTGAGTCTTTATTCCTCCATGGTAGCTACGATCCTGACTTCTAACAACATAGATGGGTTCTGCCTGTTTTTGAACTTTATATAAATATACATATTTCTTTTTTTTTTTAATTTTTTTTCAACGTTTATTTATTTTTGGGACAGAGAGAGACAGAGCATGAACGGAGGAGGGGCAGAGAGAGAGGGAGACACAGAATCGGAAACAGGCTCCAGGCTCTGAGCCATCAGCCCAGAGCCTGACGCGGGGCTCGAACTCACGGACCGCGAGATCGTGACCTGGCTGAAGTCGGACGCTTAACCGACTGTGCCACCCAGGCGCCCCTATAAATGTACATATTTCATACAATATGTATTATTTTGTGTCTGGCTTCTTTTATACAACCTTACGTTTGCAAAATTCATTTGTGTTGTAAAGTGTAGATGCTCTTTCTCACTGTGCATAGTATTCCATTGTGTGATTGCACAACCATTTATTTATATATCTTGCTGGATTGTTTCCAGTTTTTAGCTACAATGAATTGTACTGTGACAATCATTCTTGAACGTGTGCTTTGGGAAGGTACACCTATGGGGATTTTAATTGGAATTTTTATTAACTCTATACATAACTTTGGCAAGAATGAAATACCTAACCTCTTTGATCCAGGAACACAACAGATCTTCCATTTATGAAAAATTCGTGTCTCTTTCAGTAATGCCTCTTCCAAACTCACCCAGACTGATGTCCATTGTCCCTGGTCAAAAAGACAGAAGACAGAAGCAAGGAAATTCTGACCTTTTACTACTAATGTTGCACCATTTTGCAAAACATTGTTCTGAGTTATTTCTCTCACAGCCTCTTCTGAGGATAGACTTTATGCCTTTTGTTTCCTTCACTTTTCACAAGTGTTAATTGAGCCCAGTCATTAGCTTTCACAACACACTCCTTTGCTTTTCATTCATGATTATCTCTTGCTCATTCAATTTTTGTGTACATGACCTTTTTCAAATGCACACTCACTGGAAAGCTCCCTGGGGGACTACTTGGGCTGTTTTAGAGACTTCCTTTCCTGCCTTATGCACTCTCACAAATGCCCTTCCCTCTTGAGTCATACTCTTGTTTAGAATCTGGTTTTTTTTTTTCACATTTCAGAAATATATGCCTCGGTAAGATCTTGGACACATGTCTTCCCATGTCTACAATTCCTCCCAAACAATGAAATGGTCATTAAGGCATGCCGGGAAGTGACCAGATGTCCTACTTTAAGCAAACAAAGCTTCCAGCCGATGGTGTAGTCTGACGCCTCCAGTCACTACTATATCTTACTTCTGAGCTGAGCTAGTGTGATAAATCTTCATTAAAAAAGCATCTGTAAGACAGAATAGTCTATAAATGATGAGGTCCTGGCATAGACCATGGCTTGCATGTTGGGACGTTGAGCCCCTTCCAACGTTCGCCAGGTGGGCATCACCTCCCTGTTACCTGGTCAGGACTGCAACTCTGTGCTCTCCTCTGACCTCTGCGCTCCTTGATCTGGAGCATCAGGAAATCCTGACATCCTCTTCCAGGTCCTCTAGGGGCCACAGGAAATACCTGTGTTGTCAAGTACCCCAGACCACAGTTCATACTTACTCCTTTGTCCCCATCTGCTTTATTAAACCTCCCAGCTTCAAATAATTTCCGGTGAGAAGGAGTTAATGTTCTCTCGGTTTATCAAAGACCACAGAACCCCCTCAGAACACATTAATTTCTCCCAGTTACTCCCTCACCACACTGCCATTCTGCAGCTAGTCAATCATCTATCATCTGTCTGAAGAGCAGATACCAGCCTTCCCTCAACGAAATCTGCCAGCTCCAGGAACAAGTCTCTTAGAGACTCTGGGGTCACTTGGTTGGGCAGAATGGTGGTAGGAACAGAGGAAGTAACCTCCCACCATTCCATGAGGACAGTAGTCCCTGACTCCCTACGTCTCTCCCCATCCTTGTCCATTTCCAGAACTCCCTCCCCAGTCTGTTGAGGGTAATGGAGCTGTATCTGCAGTTATTTTGTTAGACCCAAGGGAGGGACCTGGGCCTGATCATTTATGGCAATTTTTAGAATTCAGGGGTATGTAACAACTCACTTGTTCTCAGATTTGAACCTAAGTGAGCTATTAAAAAATCATATGAAAGGTCT
Organism: Acinonyx jubatus; assembly: GCF_027475565.1. Classification (NCBI taxonomy): domain Eukaryota; kingdom Metazoa; phylum Chordata; class Mammalia; order Carnivora; family Felidae; genus Acinonyx; species Acinonyx jubatus. The sequence goes on along the minus strand of NC_069381.1, from coordinate 204,094,444 downwards.
CAGTCAACAACAGGTTATACAAGGAGACATGTAACAGTGATTTCAGGTAGTTATAAATGATATGACGAAAATGAAATTAGGCTAGATGATCAACAGCAGTAGTGAACCTCTTTAGCTATGAAGGTCAAAGACAGGTGGTATCCAAGAACCCACTGGAGTAATAGAAATCTCCCAAGTCCTTTGAGATCTGGGAGAAGAAGAGCAAGGGAAGGAGCATGTGCAAAGACTCTGAAATATTCAGAGTGAGCTGGAGAAACACAGAGAAAGTCAATGCTCCTTACATGCATTTTGCCTGGGCATGGGCAAGATTACTGCCCCATCCTCAATCTCCTAGGCAAATGACACCATTCATTTATCAATGAGAGTGCATTGCGGAGCCTCTCCTCACAATCAAGGGAGGGGATAGGTGATGCTCAGTGAAGCCATTCTTTAAGAGGAACCACCTCGAAGCAAGTTTGACATAATTAAACCTTGGGCCCTTAGATCTCACTAATGTAAAAGTCGTTCTTGTCTACTTTTATGTGATCTATATACTACTGGAAACACAACAGGGGTAATTATTCTCTGTTGAGGCCTGGACATTCTTTAAAATGAGGAAACTAATTGAAGTCTTCATAAAGGTCCCTGGTACCCGGGAGGCAGCAGTCTACAACTCTAAGTAATATGATCAGGAAGGCTTTAAACAATTGGACGAACCAGACAAAGAAAAATGTTTCGTGGTATGCCTGTTATCAGCAAGGAAGCAAAATAAGCTTGTGAACGTTCTATTGCCATTTCTAGAAAGGGAAATTATAAGACTATTTCTAGGAATAGGAGACGGTAAAGTAGAAATTAATTTCATGATTCCCATTCTGAGCTAGGATTATAAAATGCCACTGATATTTCTTTAAAAATGAAATTTTCACTTGATTTTATTAAAACTTTTTTAACACATTCATTTCTGATAGAGACAGACAGAACATGCATGGGGGAGGGGCAGAAAGAGAGGGAGACACAGCATCTGAAGCAGGATACAGGCTCCGAGCTGTCAGCACAGAGAGATCATGACCTGAGCTGAAGTCGGACGCTTCCCCAACTGAGCCACCGAGGTGCCCCACAAAAATGAAACTTTCATTTTTAAAAAAGCCATTCAAACGTACCTCCCCAGTACAGAACTATGGACCAGGATTGCCCTAGACACCACCATTCCCCTGCCATCGTGAGGGCTGGAGCACTGACCACATCAGGGCTCTTCTGGGCACTTTTATACTGGACGCTAAAGCTAACATAGGTGTGGAGGGCTGGGGTATATTGGAAGGGCAGCTGAGGTTTTCCACACTCTGTTACTGAAATTCTGAAAAAATACTCATAGAATCAGGCTCTTCCTGATTCTCTGAACTCAGTCACTTTCTGCTTCTCACTGATGCTCTTTGTCTACAGCCGTTCAGAGTCAGTTCATGGTGGTGATGGGAAATGTACAGGCTAAGTTGTTCTCTTATTCTCTTTCTCCACTCATGGACACCCACTGGTAAAAACAAGACAAAAGCTCTCCTCTTTCTTTCCTTAGTCAAAAAACAAGTCTCTATGCATATCAGCTCACGTACTCAAATAGAACTCAAACATAGTCCATGTAGACTTTTGCTTCATTGTCTGGCCCTCCTCCTCCACAAAGAGCTAAGCCTTTTGAAACACTAATAATTGTCAAGTTTTGGTACTGTCTACCAGATTTATTAGATAGACCCCACAATCCTTTCCTCCAAGCCCAGTATGCATAGTTCACAGTGAATACGGGGAATTTTATTCCCACGATTAGGTGATGTTATATGGCATCATTGACCTTAAGGTAGGGAGATTATCTGGGTGGAGCTGACCTCGTCACATGAGCCCTTTAAAAGCAGAGAGTTTCTCCAGCTTATCATAGAAGAGAAAGTCAGAGATTGGGAGCTGGAGAAGGATGCCCTGCACCCTTACTAACGGAAGATGGAGGAGGCATGTGGCAAAAAAACGTGGGTGGCTTGGAAGAGATGAGAACAGCCCCTGGCTGAAAGCCAGCAGGGAAATGGAGACCTCAATCCTACAACTTCGAGAAACTGAATTCTGCCAACAATCCTAATGAACTTGAAATGCATTCTACTCTAGAGCCTACAAACAAGAATTCAGCTTGATTGACATATTGATTACAGCCCTTTGAGACTCAGCAGAAAACACGGCATGTGCCTTCTGACTTCTGATGCTGAGAGTTAATAAATGGGTGTTGTCTTAACAATTAAATTTTTGGAAATTTGTTATGCATCAATAGAAAACTAATTACTCTTTGGGTAACTAAAGTCAAGATTTTAATATAGCTATGCCCTGCTATTTGGAGTCCTATTCTCTTCTGTAGGAAGGGTGAGACACTCCAGTGCTCCCCCAAGCCCTGGGAGAGTCACACACATGTCTAATCCAAGAGTAGGTTCTGGATCAGCCAGCTTGATCTCAGACCAAGAACTGTTAAAAATACATTATTTTACTTTTTATATTTTTCCCAATTCTTTTTCTTCTTTTCTCTGATATATAGGTAGATCTCTCTCTCTCTCTCTCTCTCTCATTAGCTATCTCCCTCCCTTATTAAATATTTTCTTAGACATAAGAATTTAGCCTTCAGTTTTTCTATGTGGGCTCAGTATAGGTGCATAGAATGAACAAATGACAGTACATGAGAGAGAAGAGGAGAGATAAGAGGAAAAAAGAAGGAAGGAAAAATAAATTGAAGCAAGGTGGAAGGAAGGGAGGGAGGGAGGGAGGGAGGAAGTTAGGGAGGGAGAAAGGGGGAGTAGGAAAAGAAGGAAATAGGGAAGGGGGTAAAGAGGGAAAAGAGGAAAGGAGGGAGAGGGAAAGGAAAGGGGAATGAGAAGTAGTGTTTCAGTTACCTATTGGTGCATAAGAAATCACTCTAAAACTTGTGGCTTGAAAAAAACAACTATTTTTATTATGTCACGACTCTATGGGTTGACTGGCTGAGGTGAGCAGCGGCTCTTCAGCTCGATATGATATTGGCTGGGGCTATAGGTATGTAGGGAGCTGGCTGGGCTGGAAAGTCCGAGAGGACAGTCGACCAGTATTGCCAACTACTATCTGGAGCTCCCCTGGGGCTGCTGACTGAAGCTTCATTGTTTTCCTCCATGTGGCGTCTCCATGTGCCTTGGGCTCCTCATAGCATGGCAGCTGAGCTTCAAGACGATGAAAACAGAAACAATCCAGCTTCTTCAGTTCTGGATTCCACAGTTTAATTATGTCACTTCCCCTGCATTCTTGTGGTGAGAGCCAAGCATAAGAACAACTCAGATTCAAGAGGAGTGGAAATAAGCTCTATTCCTTGATATGAGGAGACATAGACATGTACAGGTTGGGGAAGAATTATTGTGAGTCATTTTTTTGAGACCTACTACTAGAGAAAGGAAGAGAAAAGTTCGCACACCATCATCACCACAGGGATCCTTCTAAAGCTTAGGTCAGATCATGTCATTCCTCCGCTCGGGGTATTACAATGATCTACAAAGTGGTGGACAATCTGCTCCAATCCTTGAGTCTCTCTTGAGTCTAACCCCTTGTGCTCTCTCATTGACTCATGCGCTCTGCACCCACAGGTCCCTGAACTGTTTCTCAAACTCACCCCCACCCCCTCCACATTCTTATTTTGGGCACTTGGCTCTTTTATTGGTCTGGAGAGGGTTCTCCAGCTATCCAGAAGGTTCCTTCCCTCACTTTGGCTCTCAGATCAAATGTCAGGGGAGTTTATCCTGACCATCCAACACAAAACAGCAACTTCCATTGTTGCAGCATGATAGACTGACCTGTGTCCCTCCAGGATTCACTCCATTAGGACTGTACTTGGAGTAAGGAAATAATTAATGTCGAATGAAGTCATAAGGACAGACACTCAAGCTGGTTAGTGTCTTTATAAGCGGCCCCCTCTCTCTCCACCATGAGAAGAAGTATCTGACTATAAGCCAAGAAGAGAGTCCTCACCAGGAACTGAATCAGCCAGTAACCTGAGCTTAGACTTCCCAGCCTCCAGAACTCTGGGAAAGTGAATTTCTGTTGTTTAAGCCACTCACACTACAGAATTTGTTATGGCAGCCTGAGTCAATGAAGACCCCCACCAACCTCCTCCCCGCTCATCTTGCCTGGTTTGTCTTCAGAGCCCTGTATCGCCACCTGAATGATTAAACCTCTATTTGTGCATTGTCAGTCTCTCCACTGCATACTCCATGAGAAAAAACTTGGTTAAAATCCCTGCCCTCTCTCTAATACCCAAACGAGAACTGCACAGAGGGGCTATTGATAAATATTTGCTGAAAAATCGGAATGAATGAGTAAATTGGATTTTTTTTTCTAGCATCAACAAGGGTAGAAACAGCGCTGTTTCTTCACCAGCTAAAAGCACATTTCTCCCCATTGCTAGCAAATGTTTACAACAGATGTTCTCACAAGATAGCACCGTGGATGAAATACCACAGAGATAAGACCTTATTTAAACCTTATGAGAACAGAGTGGAAGAGGAAATAAAATGGTGTGATAATAGGTGACTTTGGACAGTTCACAGCCCAGAATCTCTGATGGGGAGGACATGCTTCATTTTCATACCTGTCCATATCCGCGTGCTGGATTTCAGTGCCTCTCACCCACAGGAACCTGTTAGTGTAGCACAGGCGAGGCAGCTCTACCCACTGGGAAAAAGTGCTTCAGTTCACTGCAGACCCAGGATGTCTGTTCTGACTCTGTGGCCACACTCAAGGTGTATCTCAGAGCATCTTCTAAGAGCCCCGGGGGTTTGTTTCCATAGCAGACCCGCCCCAGGTGTCCCCTGAGACATGGGTCGTTGAGTCTGGGCCGGGATATTTTGGTGCCAGAACATTAACCCTTCGTGGGGTGTCATCACCAACTCTATAACACGGAAGGGTAAATCTAAGACAGCCTCCGGGTTAGAGACACTGGAAAGCAGCTGTGACACTTTCCTCTTGGGGCTTCGTGTGTCTCAACCTGTGACATTTCCTAAATGCGGACTAGTCCGTCTTTCGGGCCAACGGCTGAATAAGGCAGCGGACGGTGCCGTCCGGTTTGCCAGCCAGGGGACTGATACTGAATAAATTGTTTAAGGTTAGGCCATAGGTGGAACCAAAGAAGAACCAAGATGAGGAGTTGAGGAATTCAAACGAACGGTCTGCTTCCAAGCGCCAGTTTAGACAGCTTCATAGTGGGAACGTAAATGCTACCGCCCAAGAGGTCACTTTAAGGAACGCATCTTCTCTAGCTTCCAAAAAAGACTATCCAGTTTAGTTGCCCCGTTGTCAAATCATTTCTCTGAAGATGATCCCCGAAGCCCCGAGAGAACCCTGGGAGCTACAGGAAGCAGGTCCACCGACACAAAATTGACAGTCACCCTGTACTAGTTTCCTAGGGATTCCAAAACAAATCACCATGAACCTGGTGGCTGAAAACACAGAAGTGTATCCTCTTGTAGTTCTGGAGGCCGGAAGTCTGCAATCAAGGCACAAGAAAGATTGGCTGCTTCCGGATGCTGAGGGAGAACCTGTTCTAAACCTCGATTCCTAACTTCTAGTGGTTCTAGCCATTAATTCCTTGGCTTACGGACAAATCACTTCAATAGCTGCCTCCGTCTTCACGTGCCTTTCCCCTCTGTGTCCCTTATAGGGCACTCATCCTTAGCTTTAAGGGCTCACCCTAATGCTGGATGATCTCATCTGGATACTCTTATCTTAATTAACATCTGCAAAACCATTATTCCAAACTAAGATCACATTCTAAAGTTCCAGGGTTTAGAACGTGGACACATCATTTTTGGGGAGTAGGGGGAGGTCACTGTTCAACCCACTACATGCTCTTAAACCAAGCTCGCCACGGGTTCCCAGCCTCATAGCTACAAATATTTGCATTACTTGGTTTTAAAGCACAGATAGGATGGGTGACCTTCAGCTCTTTCTAATCTTGATCTGTAACACCCCCTTTCCTCTCTAAAACTCTTTCCTTCTTTCTTCAAGTCTCTTCTCAACTTATACCTTCTCCAATATAGTCTAATAATTTCCATAGATTATAGCTACTCCTTCCCCCCAACCCATTGCTGTAAACTCCTATCTAGTTACAGAGTATGTTGAAAAGCATATGGGCCTTAGCTCTCGACTCTTGTCATGTCACCTTGGATGAGGTACCCACTTTTTCTGAATTAATGACATTGTACATAAAGCACCCCGTTCAGTGCTCTTGCTCTGAACACAGCAAGGGCTCGGTCTGTGCTAGCAAATATTATTGTTCTGCCAGGGAAGACATTTCTTCTGTGTGTTGAGCACCTACTCTAGGTCTGACAGAGTAATGAGCATTGTGGGAGGTTTTCTGAGGCCAAAGAAGAAACATCAGCATCCTTCGAAAACTCACAAATGGATTTTCCCTCGTTCTGAAGTTCTTAGAAGATGCTTAGTAATACTCTTGAATCAGAACACAACCTGCATGGATCATGGCTCTTTCTGGGTCTGGGAAGGCAGGCACTTTCACGATTGCTGATGACGGGTATTTATCCTAATTTAAAACCTCTTCCAAAAAGAAATTACCTTCCAATAGCAACCCTCTCTCTCCTGAAACCTGCTTTCCTGCTCTCTGCAGCAATTTTCTGGCAATTCCTATGAACAAAATAAACGCATGTCCTTCTAATTTTCTAGGTGAATGCCGATTTTCACCTATTCGGTTGCTTTTTTAGCAATCTTCTCTTGTTTTAAATTATGGTGACTTGATTTACTCAGAACATTCCACAGGTTTAATCTCCCCACAGCAAACTTCCTATTAGCACTTTACTGTCAAATGAAAAATGTCTACACGTGACCCCCTTTGCGTCTCCCTGGTGCAATGCCAAAACGATGCCCCGGAATCATTGCCAGCCTCCTCTAGTGTCTTCTGAATCATTGGAAGGATTGATAATGATCAGTCTAGTTTGGATGCCAAATGTATTTCCTTCTTTGCCAATTTCATGGGAATGGAAAATCTGCCTATTGTTTATAAGATAAAGCTCAGAGATTGCAACTGTGAATTATAAATCACGATGTTGATAAGCCAATGACTCCATTAATCTTACTAGCTACCAAAACGCCACTATTTTCTAGGGTCATTCTAGCTACTGTTCCTGAAATCTTGCCTCTCCTTTTAAGGTCGAGACAGGGGTACACACTGTCATGGCTTGAAATCAATTCTTCCCCCAAATTAACTTTGTTTGGATGACATAGTATAAAAGCTTTCTTTTCTTTTAGGGGTCAAGTGTTCCCCACTTCAACATGACCTTTGCCACTCTATATTATAATCTTACCCATATGTGCTATTGCCTCAAGGTATTTGAATTGGTAAGCCCTAGATATATGAAGCAATTTCACTGGAAGATGTTCAGTAAGATGTTGGCTAACAGGTCCACTCAGGGGTACTAATAGCTCCTGGTCTGCTAGGCACACCCATGAAGAGCTGGCTTGGTCATGCTGACTCATGGATTCATATTTCAAGCTTACTCAGACAGTTAATTGTCAGATTATTTGATTCCAAGAACCACATGCTGAATTTCGTTGAGTTATGGCACTTTGGTTATTTCCTAAGTTGTGCTGTAAAAGTACCAGAAAGAATATGCTTGAAAACGTTTCCTCCATTGAAAATTTAATTTGTAAATTTAGCATTTTAAATAAAAGCTAAACTAGCCCAATAAAGGCCATAGCAAAGTCAAAAATGTACCCAGGAGCCTGAGTTCACTGGTAGAGGAAACACCAAACAGACATAGCAGTCTTTCCTGCACAGAAAACTTATTCTACTCAAGTTGGTGGACGTTACAGAGAACAAGGTTCCTTGGTCAGATATATTGGGCAAACTCTGTGATAAATGTAGGGAAATGATTTTTTTTTTTTAACTATAAGATATCTGGGTCATTAGTATGCTCCAAGAGCTACAGTATGTTATTTCCCAAACTCATTTGTTTAGTAAACTCTTTTTGCACAAAACAATTGTTCACCAGTATTCCAATGCACATATTTTAAAAAAGGTTGATGCAGACATTGGGTGATGGAGCCACGCCTAAAAACTATCAGACCTTTGTGAGACCTCAGACAAATGTCACAACTGCTGTGAGTCACTCTTTTTTCTTCCAGAAAGTGGAAAGGGTAACTTCTCCTCCAGCTTGAATATTTTCTGACTTGCCCCCAGAGCTTTATAATAGTGTATTTGGTCATTTTCACTAAAGGACTAAAGAGGAAGAAAACACACACAGAAAAACCTAGGACTACTCCAAAAGAACAGAGTTCCAGGACTTCCCAGACCCACCTGACTGAAGAAATACAATTTGGATTCCAAAGCCAAATGGTTATTATTTTCCCAAAGACTCAATGCATTTTCCTTAGGTGGAATTTCAAGGCCTTGAGTGTTCAGATCACTAAAAATGGCTACTGTTGGCAGCTTTATCAATCCAAGATTTTTTTATGGTTCACCAGAACCCTGAGACAGTCTTATCTGAGTAAGGAAACGGAGAGAGGTTAATGTATTTTCATTTCCTAACCTTGGTAGAAGTAGGTCTGAAGTTAGACCTCCCCATCCCCACCCAGAGTTTCCAGTTTGTCCCTGGTTTGGGTTCTCTTTCTTTACTGTGGTGGATAAGGATGGAAAAGGAGGTCATGGACCCATCTCCTCTCCTTCTGAGTCTTCACTTCCTGGGGTTTAAATCTAATGACTCATCTTCAGGGTTGGCTTAAGTGGCCTGGAAACAACCCTGCTATTTTCAACAGCGCTTTGTCTTTTGATGGTTCAGGAAAACATGGGAGCAGTTTGCATAAGTCACAGACACAGACCACCAACCTCTCCAATTTATGAGTCTTCTTTTTAAATCCAGGAAATAGAAAAAAAAAAAATTCTGCTTGTTTCTCAACCTAAGAAAAAGGTTTTCTGGTTAGAGATGAGAACAGGGCTTTATCTGAAAATAATACCTCCAGTTACATAATAAGGTTGTAATAAAGTACATTCAAAAGGAAAGTTAATTCCCATTAAGCAATTCATTCTTAGCACCGTCTACTCTTACCAAAGATGCAAACATACCCTTTGACTTTTCTTCTGGATGATAATCTGTATTTAAAGAACTAAAAGTTTTCTCAGGGCGCCTGGGTGGCGCAGTCGGTTAAGCGTCCGACTTCAGCCAGGTCACGATCTCGCGGTCCGTGAGTTCGAGCCCCGCGTCAGGCTCTGGGCTGATGGCTCGGAGCCTGGAGCCTGTTTCCGATGCTGTGTCTCCCTCTCTCTCTGCCCCTCCCCCGTTCATGCTCTGTTTCTCTCTGTCCCAAAAATAAATAAAAAACGTTGAAAAAAAAATTAAAAAAAAAAAAAGTTTTCTCTTACAAGTTGGAGTCCAAGTAAACTATCTAACTGTCCTACATAAGAGAAATGTTTGGTGAATGGAAAGTTTACACGAACTTATATCTAACTTGTATAGCAAGATTTAGTGTAAGTGATATATATACACATATATATGTGTGTGTGTGTATATTTATGTATATATACATCTATATAAATTAAATATAAATATAATTTATATAATTTAATATAATTTATAATTTAATAGTATAATTTAATAAAATATACATAAATGTGTATACACACACATATATGTATCATTTACACTAAATCTTGCTATACAAATTAGATATAAGTTCACATATATATACATAAATACATATAAACACACACATATACATATATACATACACTTTTTGGAAGTGGTGTTAATCCAAACCTATCGGTTGCAAGAGATCCAAACCCAATACAAACTAACACTTAACCAAAAATGGTAAAGCGATGTCCGGGAAGCCTGAGAAATGCATCTTTCGTCATATATGGGGAGATCACGGGCCCAGGTTGTGAGGCCTGAATTTTCTCCCTCCCTCTCTCCATTTCCCTCTCTCTATTCACCTCTGCTGCGTGTTAATCTCAGTGTCTTTCTCCGTCTGGCAGTTCACAGTTAAAGCCATTTTGTCCTTAAAGCTTCTGATCCTAGAAGGAGAGAATCTCTTCCAGCTTTAACACATCAAATCTGATGGAAAAGTTCTGGTGGCCCTTACCTGAGGCATTTGCTGGTGGCTGCACCAATCACCGCGGCCATAGGAATAGTCTACTCTGATTGGCCAATCTTAGGTCTTGCACCCACCCTAGAGTCAAGGCAAACAGAGCCAATGACCTGGCAACATGGCAGGAGGGATAGTTTCCCAAAGGAAGAGAGGTTAGCAGGCCGACCCAAGGGATGGCTAGGACAAAAGACACTAACTTCCTGACCAGCACGGGTGCTGGAGAGCTAACGGTAAACTCGGAACTCAGCTAGCGTCATCTTTTCTACCCGGATACTGCTGAGGACTCCTGCGGGTTGTGGTAACCCAGAGCACATTTGCCAAACTTCTTCTCCCCAGGTAACATTACCCCTCTCTGAGATGTCTGCTTTTGGGAGACTTGAAACCCAGGCACTCAGAAGTGTAGTAAGAACAGAAAGATGAGCGAGACAAAATACCTAGAATTCAAATTAAATATTTTATAACTTACTTAATGGGCAATTATATTTCATTTAGACCTCAAGAACTTCCTTTGTCCCCCCTTCAGTTTGCAATTGCTTTTCTTTCTTTAAAGCTTATTTATTTATTTTGAGACAGAGAAAGAATGCGCGCATGTGTGTGAACGGGCTATGGGCAGAGAGAGAGGGACAGAGAGAATCCCAAGCAGGCTTGATGCGGGGCTCTATCTCACGAGCCACGAGATCATGACCTGGGCTAAAATCAAGAGTTGGATGCTTAACCAGCTCAGTCACCCAGGCACCCCTGCAATGTCTTAAAATAAGGTTAATAAAAATATTTTTAGAATGCTTCCTATCCTACTCATGTGTCCCTCAGCCCAAGAACTAGTCAACTGTTACGAAAACTATAAATCACCTAGTGATGAACGCGATTCCTGAAGACATTTGCTGAAGATTCAGGAAGAATCAATGATTCACAGTTTAACATTCTTCTTAAAATTCTGGCTTGCCCTCTGAGTCATGGTGTTCACACCGGCTCTTTCCCTGCCTAGAGCACCCATCCTCCTCTCCATGTGGTTGGTTCTCTCTCTCCTACATTTTCACCTCCACAGAGAAGCCCTCCTGTGCCATCTATCATAATGCCACTGTTTTGTTGTTGTTGTTGTTGTTGTTGTTGTTGTTGTTGTTGCTGCTGCTGTTTTACTGTCACAGAGCCCCATTTGATCCCCTCCTGGAGCCAACCACAGATGATGATAGGTTTATTTATTTGCCTGTTTCCTGTTGATCCTAGGTCATAAGCCCTGCGAAGGCAGGACTGCGTTTTGTGCCCCAAGGCCCGTCCAGCAATCAGCATAATGCCTGGCACATTGTAGAGAACATAACATGACTGAATAAAGTAGACCAGAAGAAAGAAGTAACCTAGGGTTTCTTGGTCATTGGCCAGGCTGAGAAAAGCAGAGAGAGGCAAATGTGCTAAAGCACAGATCATTTCCATCTGGCAGAAATTGAGAAGGTGATGAGGTGGAGTAGGGAGAGGGGGCCAGATGCTCTGCCTTACCTATCAGTCTGCAATTCCTCCCATCTTCCAGATCCCATCTCAGTACTATGTCTCCTCCACAGTCTGCCCTAGTAAAACTTGCCCTTGGGAAGGAGAAGCTAAATCCCATCACTGTGTTGCATGTGACGAAGAACAGCTTAACATGATAGCCTTTTTAAAATTTGATTTAGGGGAGCCTGGGTGGCTCAGTCGGTTGAATGTGTGACTTCGGCTCAGGTCATGATCTCACAGCTCGCGAGTTCGAGCCCTGCGTCGGGCTCTGTGCTGACAGCTCAGAGCCTGGAGCCTGCTTCAGATTCTGTGTCTCCGCCCCCCCTCTCTGTCCCTCCCCTACTCGGGCTCTGTCTCTCTCTCTCTCAAAAATAAATAAACATTTAAAGATTTAAAAAAATAAATAAAAATTTATTTAAATTCAAGTTAGTGACCCTACAGTGTAGTATTGGTTTCAGAAGTAGAACCCAGTAATTCATCACTTACATGTAACACCCAGTGCTCATCCCAACAAGGGCCTTCCTTAATGCCCATCCCCCATTTAGCCCATCCCCCTACCCACCTGCCCTCCAGCAACCCTCTGTTTGTTCTCTGTATTTAAGAGTCTCTTGTGGTTTGCCTCCCTCTCAGTTTTTATCTTATTTTTCCTTCCTTTCCCCTATGTTCTTCTGTTGTGTTCGTTAAATTCCACATATAAGTGAAATCATATGATATTTGTCTTAACATGATAATCTTTTAATACAAACCATAGCCTGGAACCCCTAGGTAGATTTCAGTCACCAGACTGGAGAGGATAGGAGATATACAGGCATCTTTAGAGTCTAAAATAAAAAGGCAAATATGCAACCTGTCATCCACAATATCTTCAATTTATAAAGAAATCACATTTTTTTTTAATGTTTAGTTTTGAGAGAAAGAGGGAGACAGAGTGTGAGCAGGGGAGGGGCAGAGAGAGAGGGAGACACAGAATCCGAAGCAGGCTCCAGGCTCTGAGCTGTCAGCACACAGCCCAATGCAGGGCTTGAGCTCACAAGCTGTGAGATCATGACCTGAGCCAAAATCGGATGCTTAATCAACTGAGTCACGGAGGTGCCCTGATTAACCAGGGTTTAAAGTGGGCTTACTTACATGGAAGAACATTTTGTGGTTGTCATTCTCACTGAGACTTGAAACTGAGGCTTGAATAAATCCACCCTTCACCACTGGCTCAAAGATCTGTCTAGCCAATGTCAATGGAATCTGAATTTTATTTTATGTTTTTTCTTTATTTTTTTTAATATGAAATTTATTGGCAACTTGGTTTCCATACAACACCCAGGGCTCATCCCAACAGGTGCCCTCCTCAATGCCCATCACCCACTTTCCCCTCCCTCCCACCCCCCATCAACCCTCAGTTTATTCTCAGTTTTTAAGAGTCTCTTATGGTTTGCCTCCTTCCCCCTCTGTAACTTTTTTCCCCCTTCCCCTCGTCCATGGTCTTCTGTTAAGTTTCTCAGGATCCACAGATTCCTCAAAAAATTAAGAATCTGGACTTTAAAGAAGTCTGCCCCTTCTGGGACATGCCCCACTGGCTCATAGGTTTCTAATCTCTCTTAAAACACAGAAATGCATTTAATCTCTCTCTGGGTGTAAGTCCAAACTGAAGGCCCTGTCGCAGTGCACTATTAATGAAGGCACTAGGTTATCCATGGCCAGGTGGATAGAGTCTGGCCACTTTGTGTAGGGGCTATCACTTCCAGGCCAGCCACTCTCGGTGGATGTGGTCTTTTGGACCCTTGCCGTTGAGCTTGCTTTCAACCTGTTACCTGTCTTTTTGACTCAGCAGCTCAGGGCTATGAGTCGTGTTTATGACACGATGTCAACCAAATACTTGATTTCCAATATAAATAATGCTACAATGCTATAAATAATGATTACGGATGCTGGGGACTTGCTTTCCAATTTTTTCCTTCTGGAAGCCACCCCTAGAGTTTGATGAAATGAATATCTGGGTACTAGCAAACATCTCGGTGCCAGAGAAGACTTGCTCGTACCAAGGACACTAAGAAGATCAGACATGACTTCATTCTACTTGTGATATTAATGAAAGTGGCATCCACCTGTACAAAAAGGTTCTGAGCCCGATGACAGTTGTTCAAGTTCAACTCCTGTCTTTCCATGAACCCTGATGACCACTTCTCTGCGGTCAAGGAATAAATATGATGGTGATTTTATGCTTTTGTCCTCACCAGCGAGCCTGTAAAGATATTTCTCAACTTCTCAATATCTCTGTTCTTAGCATGAAAGGACAAGTTGATGCCCCAGTAAATACAGGAATTTCTTCAAACATCTGAAATATCTTGAAAAGACCACAAAAGCTTTGAGTTTCCTGCATCACTTGTAACCATTTTTGAATAAACCTCACTGCTTAATTTAATTTGTACTGGGGGTTTCTACCCTGACTGACATATTCTTTCTGTAAAGTGGCTTTAGAAATCATAAATACTGGAATTTAATTACATGGACCTATTTTTCCAATAAGGGCTTGTTCGGTTTTGGCTGTCGATATGCCTTGGGTCAAAACAAACTGTTCTATAAAAAATAAGGTATATAAACTGGTTAGGAAGAGAAACTCTGGAGGTAAGACTACTGTGGGAACACACTTACTAAACTCCACGATGCTCACTATTCATTTCAGTTCCGGTCACATAACTCTAGATGAACCTCATCTAGCTGCTTATCTTACAGGTGACTCCCAGAGAGGTTGAAGGTTTTATCCAAGATCACAGAGTTGGTTAATGACAGGGATAAGATCAAGCCCTATACCTTGGCTTTAATTTTTTAATGTTTATTTGTTTTTGAGAGACATCCACAGAGAGACAGAAAGAGAGACAGAGTATGAACAGGGGAGAGGCAGAGAGAGAGGGAGACACAGAATCCAAAGCAACCTCCAGGCTCTGAGCTCTCAGCACAGATCCTGACACAGGGCTTGAACTCACAGACCATGAGATCATGACCTGAGCTGAAGTGGGACTCTTAACCAGCTGAGCCACCCATGCGTCCCTCTTTAAAATAGGACTTTAAAATGAAGCATTGTCTTTGCCTTATGATCCTTTTCAAGCCAAATCTGTTCACTACAATTTATTCAATCGATGTAAATTTATTGACTAATCACAAGGTCCCAGGCATTGGCATTTGACTGTGAAATAATGTAGTTGGTCCCTGGCTGGGACAGATGCATATGTTAAAAAAAACAAAAAAAAATTACAAACTGGGATACATGCTACAAAGGAAACAGTTAAGGGGCTGAGAGACAATAATGGGGAAGGATCCACTTTAGATACTGCAATTGTCACCAAGTGATAGTTGCCAACTTTCAACAGAAGGGGCATGTAAGCCCAGAGATCTGAAGGATGTAAAAGAGATAGCCATGAGAAGAGTTTGGAGGAGTGTGAGAAGATTCCAGACATACAGAGGTGCCTTCAGTGTTGTTAAGTATGAGGCCAGTCTAGACTGTTCTCTGATGAAGAACGCATTTTGATGTCCAAGGATGAACCATACCTGACCCCCACCTGGTTCCACTCTTCATTCAACTTGGGACAATGCTTCTTATTTTCATAAGAAGGGGCCCCTCTTGTTATTTAGAATGAGACCCACACTCTTACTCATTCTCTCCCCCACCCCATCCATCTGCCACAAACAACATAAGAAAATGAGGCTGCTCAGGTTCCCACTCTAGACCTGCTCAAGAAAGCTTGACTCCTTCCTGATTAAACTGAGGACAGGTTCCTAGCAGGGGGGAAAATGATAAAACATAGGTCTTAGGAAGTTACTCAGATAGTTCATGAGTGGATAAGAATTCCACCCCCCTCATCAGTTATGTTTATAACCTAATGAGCTTGGTTCTCCATAGTTTACACATGAAACACATGTGTAACAGAAAATGATGCTCAGAAAGTACAATTGCATTAGATTTGCTGATTTGATGACATGGGTAGTCCTGCTCACATCTGAATCCATTGACCTTCTTCAAAATCTGTCCCATCAAAAGATCCCAGAGCCACTAATGGTCATCTTCATTTAAAAAATATATATATATATATACACATATATGTATACATATATATACATATATGTATACACATATACACACATATGTATACATATATACATATATGTATACACATATATACACATATATGTATATACACACATATGTGTATGTACATATATACACATATGTGTGTATATGTACATATATACATATATGTATATACACATATATACATATATGTATATACACATATATACATATATGTATATATACATGTGTGTATACATATATGTGTATATATACATATATATACACATTTATGTATGTGTGTATACATATATGTGTATACATACACATATATGTATATGTGTATATATATATACATATATATATACACATATACATATACATATATATATATATATATATATATATATATATATATATAATTTCCATTTTGGACATAAATAGGAATACTTTCTCAAAGTTTCAGCCAACCTCCAGTAGACTCCCTAACGTCAGACCTCACACACTATGATGTAAACGTTTTGTAGATAACATGAACATAAACCCACCCTGTCTGTGTGACTTAGTAGATAACTTGACCTCTCAGATAATCTTGGATTTGACTACTACAGCTTGCCCAAAGCCTGGTTGTTCGCCAGCCAATGGATTCAGCTGGGATGATACTAATGAAGCTGGAGCTACAGATTCAGTTCCCCTGAGGACTAATTAGATTCACACAGAGAAAAAAAAAAAAATCTTCCAATTTTCCCTTATAACCCCAGCCATTATTTTGGAAGTGCACTCACTGGGGAAGGAAGGGTATTCTAATTCATTCTCCCCAAATTTACAGAATCCTTCTTCTTCGCAGCAAAGTTTCTTGCAAGAGAGGTTTAGACTCGTTAGCTCAGTCTCCTTATTTCAGAGTTACTTCTTAATTATCTGGATTCTTCCCTCCTCCCAACACTCCATTGAAATAATTCCTCTGAAACCACCAACAATCTGTTAACTGCCCTGAGTACAGACCATTCAGGGCCAATCCATTTCTCTAGGGAGGAAAAACAATGGCAAATGTAGTCCCACTCATGGAAGATAAATGAGCCCGCGTGGAGGCCGTGCTGCCAGATCCTTCCCCATCTGTTGGGGTAGTTTGGGGCTGAAGCCTCTCAGCAGAGTTGCTCTCTGGAAATCCATGTCAGCTAAAGGAAGCTATTTCTCTCAAAGTCTTGTGCCTTTCTGGGAATAGCGAGCATCCAATGACTGGTGGGCAGGGGAGTGAATATGAAGGTTCAGCCCTCCTGCCCTAACTAAAGACAACTCTGAGGGCCCATTCTTGTTCCCTGGATCCCTGTGGGTTTGACTGAAGCCTCTGTTGCAAATGCTTTGATAGGACACCATCCCTTGATGCGGATTACACTGGACTCTTTCCACCACGGAAGGGACAGTGATGGACTCTGACAGACATATGAGCACATTTTGGAGGGTCTAGGTTTGCCTTTCCTTCCCACGAAGCTATCAACAGCCAGAAACACTATCCAAGGGTTTACAGAGCATCTGATCCACTGATGTGAGTCCTATAGAATGTCATATTGAACCAAAGAACCCACTTGGCAGCACAGAAGTGTGGCACTTGTCACATGATCATACGATCTACTGGTTCAGTTACTTACGGGCCACTCAGAAACTGCTGGCCTGATAGAGCAATGGGATGGACTTTTGAAGATGCAGTTAAGGTACCAGGTTGGACGTGACACCCTGCAAGGGTGCTCCCCGCCCCCAGGATTTAGCGTATACTCCAAATCAGTCACCATTATGTGGTGTTGGGCCCACATTAAGTAGAATACGTGTATCTGGAACCAAGGGGTGGAAGTAGGAGTGGTCCCATTTCCCATCATGGCCAGTGATGTGCTTTTACATCCGAATAATTCCAGTTTCTATGGATTGAAAGATCCTAGTTCCCGGAGTGGAAACACCTGCACCAAGGGGCAATGCAAGAGTCTCATTCAACTTTAAGCTACTGGGCTACATGTAAGTCACTTCAGTCTCCTCATGCTAAGAAACAAGAAGGCCAGGAATGGTGATTCCACTCTAGTAGGAGTAATTGATGCTGAGCATTAGGAGGAGGTCAGGCTGCCATTATGCAGTGAAGGGGTAGAGAAAACTGTGTTTGGCACCCTGGCAGCCCAGGTGAGCTTCTCACGGTACTCCAAGCCCAATTTCACTAGCAAATGGATAAAGGCATATCGACCAGTGTTCAGAGCCTTCAGGGCTGAGTCTCTGGGTTACTCCACTGAGTAAACCACCAGAACCAGCAGAAATGGCAGCTCAGAGTGATTTAAATGGATGAATCATTTGCAGCTTTGAGACCGGCTATAGCGGTGGGGTCTGTAGATCATCCTCGTAACTTTTTTTCTCATCAGTTCACCAAGGAGAGAGATTACGGAATCCTGGGGGAGTTATTCCCAGAAGGTATCATATGAAAAAATGGATCTGTGCAGTGTCAAGGGTAGACAGGAGGGCACATTTTAGTACCGCACCCAATCTTCCCGCTCAAGAGTAAGGCACCCATTCCCCCGTTTGTCGTGAGGGTTGAAAGCAGAAAACTTCCAGGTGAGCTTCCCTCCAGAAATTGCCCTATGTTAAGCAGAGTTCCCTCACACAAGGTCATGCCTTCTTCTCACTGGAAGCCCACATCCAGTGGCTGGATGATCCTGGGAGGGTACAAAGAACAAGGCCCTTTGCAACAAGACAGAACAACTCTGAGGGGCTATTTCAGCTTCTGAGATGCCCGTGGGATAAAATGAGGCTTTTGTGAGCGTGTCGCAATTCCGCCCTACGACCAAGACTGGCTTTCCTCAATCCCCCATTATTACTGATATTGGTAAGTACCCCACAATGAACTTTCTACCCACCCATATCCATCTCAGAGACTGTTTCCCAGGGAACCTAAGGCGGGAGGCTTAACAAAGGAAGAAGGTATTTCCTGGGTTTTGAAGCCCCACAGAGCCAGTCCAACTGCTAAGTTTCCTTCTACTCTCACCTGTGAACTCTTAAGCAAGGTGCTTACATTGAGTGTCCGATTCTGAGTCTGTAAAATGATAACGATGTGGCACTCAAATGGCTATGCTGATAGTAAATTAGGTATGACACAGTTCTTAGTGCAATGACCTAATAAGTACTCAGTAGATGGAAGCACATATGTTTAAGTGTCTTCTGCCGGTCCCTTCCTGAGTCAAGTGTTTGAATGCAGGTAATTTATCAGGGAGGTGGTTACTTCCTGTAACCACCCAAGCATTTATATTGTTATTTACCTGTTGGGTTAAGTATTATCTCCCCTGGATAGTGGGTGAGGACCTGGAAAGCACTCACTGGGGAGAAGGGAAGTGTGATGGAGAGGGAAAAGAAGGTAATACTGGTGTGTTAATGAGCAAGTTGCTGCATTGGGCAGTTAGGACTCAGTCCCACCAGGGACCTCTTTGAGACTGGCTAGAATTTGCTTTCCTCAAGTAGTACCGTCAGAGGCATAAGAAGGCTGGAGTATTGGGCCCTACATCCTATCCGTCATCAGTTGAAGGATTTTCCCTGGGGCATTAATTCATTAGTATTTTTAGTCCGCCTCTCCTGCTCATGGGCCAACCACGGTCCAGCAACCAGAGAAAAACGCTTAGGCAGGAGTGGGAGGAATTTATAGGTAGAAGTCCTTGGCGTGTCGGGGAATGGTGGCCTTTCCTTACACATTTTCACTTTCACACGCTTTCCTTTTCTCTTGATTCCCTCACTTTTATTCTTTGAGGAGTGTAGTGGGTTGGGAGTTGTCTCCCCAGGAGATAGGTCCATGTCCTAACCCCTGGAACCGGTGAATGTGAACTTATTTGGGGGAAAGGGTCTTTGCAGATGTAATTAAGCTACAGATCTTGAGGTAAGATTAGCCATCTGGGCCCTAAATGCAATGACAAGTGTCCTTATAAGAGAGAGACAGACAGTGTTGAGTCCGAGGCGGGAGAGGCAACGTGACTACAGGGTCAGAGACTGGAGTGAGGCTGTCACAGCCAAGGGACCCCTGGAGCCACCAGAAGATAGAAAAGGCAAGGAAGGATTCTCTGAAAGACTATAAAGGGCATGGCCCTGCCCAAACCCTTGTTTCGGGCTCCTGGCTTTGGGAACTAAGGAAGACTCAATTTCTGCTGGTTTAAGCCACCCAGTTTGTGGCAATTTGTTATAGCAGGCCTAATAAATGAAATCAGGAAGTTTCCACGAATTTGTTTCTGGCACATCTTCAGAGCATGCAACCATTAATGTAATGCCATTACATCAATTAAGCTTTTTACTAGAGAGGCGAGTCTACACTGACTGTATTCCCCAGGCTGGCACAGGTGCTCCAGGCCTTAAGACCTAGGTTCTGGCCCCCTCTGCGTCCTCTGGCTCCAGACTACAAGCATAGCGCTTCTCTGACATTCTCAGGCCATTTCAGAGAAGCTACATAACATGTGGTCTCTTCTGTGCTCACTAAAGGAGCCTGAAAAAAAAAATGAGTTAAGTGAAAACTAATGGATGAAGCTGATTACTCTCTTAGAAACACTTCAAAACGCTTTCTGCAAATTGATGCAGAAGTTGGATAGTTATGCCACAAACATTTTTGGTGTGCCAGGAATTTTTTTCTGGGTGTTAACTTCTCAGAGGCAAGAATCCCTATGGAAAAGTAATGGTTGTTTTATTAAATGTGCATTTGTTGATGCCTACATTTCTACTCCAGACAAGGACTGTTATGCATGTGGGGTGTCGGGGCGGAGGAGATCCACTTTGGCTCTGTTCAGAGTTCTGGAACCCTGACCCTTTATGTGGGAACTGATGCTCATCCTACAATCCATTCAGCTCTGAATGTGCTGTCGAGGCATGGTGTCCAAGAGGAGCACTGTCCCCAGGAGACAAAGGATACAGAGGCTGAAATCGTACCCCCTCCCCCACCCCCGCAAAGCTCCAGCCTTATTTTAAAGATCAACACCTGCAGGAAGGAAATAGAAGGAAAATATGAACCTTCCCCCCATCTTTCCTGGACCAGCTAGTCCAACCTCCTCCAAAATCCTTCCCAGACTTTTCTGGCCCAAGTAATTCATCCCCCAATGGTACTCAAAACCACCCAGGCTGACCCACGCATTTATGTTGTTATTTACCTGTTGGGTTAAGTATTATCTCCCCTGGATAGTGGGTGTGGGTCTGGAAAGCAAAAATAGGACCTTAATACTGTTCTAGTTCAGTAAGTCTAATAGGTATTCAATCATTTGTTTGAATGACTATCGAATGAAACTCACAAAACAGCTGGAAAAAATGAATGAATTTTGACACTTCTCTGTTTGAGGCCTCCCACTGGCTTCCCATTACACTCAAAGGAAAAGCCAAAGTCATTACAGAGTCCCCAGGCCCTCTCTGACCCAGCCACCTGCCGCTTCCAAGACTTTATCTCCTGTCAGCCTCCTCTTTCTCATGTCTCCGTCCTTCCTGTTTTTCCTTGAACACACCAAGCATACTCTTTCCTCAAGATCTGGCAAAGGTTGGCAGATTTAGCAATAAAAATACAGCATTCCCAGCTCAAGGTGAATGTTAGGTAAATGACTTTTTTTTTTTTTTTAATAAACATGCCGCATGCAATATTTAGGACTTACTTAGACTAAAGAGAAAAAAATTGGTTTTCATCTGCAATTTGATTAAAACTGGGAGTTCTGTGTTTTACCTGGCCCCCATCCAGACTTCCCCTCTGCATGGACCACTCTTTCCCTAGATGTCTACATGGCTTGGTCCCTCATTTCCTCTCATCAGAGAGGCCTGTCATTAGCGCTCTGTCTCAAAGACCACACCAGCATTCATATCCCTAATTCCCAGACTAATTCTTCTTAGCACTTACAACAACCTGACAGGGTACCTTTTTGTAGGCTGTTGTGTATCTTCTCCCAACAGCATGTCAACCTCACATGAGCGGGGACTTGTTTCCTTTACCAATATATTCCTCATTCCTGGGACAGAGTCTGGCACAGGGTAGGCCCTTAGTAACTACTTGCTGAAGAAATAAATTCGAATGGCTTATAATTTGCTTTAAGTGGTTGGTTCCTATAAATGCCATTTGCAGGTAAATATCTGAGCTTTAAATTGTAATATTGCCCCCCTTGGAGAGTAATACTCCCAGCCTCCCCTTCAACCATCAGGACAGACTCCCTCAGGCAGAAAATGTCTCAAACCAGAAGAGAATTTACCTTGACTCTTGGGATTTTTCAGTTCAGTCTTTTCCCCTCCTTTGTTCTATGCTGAATGCCAGCTTGGAGACAGATGTCATTTATTTAGAAGTCGCAGAGAAACATTGAAGTTCTCATCCTTTCACTGGCAGAAAAGTATAGCCTTAGAGGTCCCACTGATACTTAAATCAGAGGATTTCTTTGACCTTGAGTTTTTCACTGAAATGTTGTGTGAGCCAGTTTATCTGTAATTGACGATCTGGGGAAGGCAAAAATAAACAGTAGTAATTGAGGGGATGACCCATGCTATTCTGTCCCACGTTCCAATTTCCTATTTGTCCCTTGCCCGGGAATAGGGAGAGAAATTTCCCTCTTATTATAGAGTTTGGATAGAGAAAAATTCTAGCTGTTGTGTGAGTTGCCAGGTGAGAATGCTGTTCTCATTCCTGTTTCTCAAGTACTTGGAGGACCGGTCATTGTAAGCACCTAAAAGGCAACGTACCCTGGTTTCTGCCAAGTTGACAACAAGGAGAGGGGAATCTCAGATCACCCATCCAGTATCCAACAAGACAGCTTTTGCCTTCTGAATCTTTGCCCAAAGCAAAGGTTTGAGCCAAGATCGCACCGGTCAGTCTAGACTAGATGGGGCTCAAAAGAGCCTACAGCTCTTTTAACTCTCGTTGTGCAGAGTCTTTGAGACTGTCTCCTACCCCTCTACCACATCAGGCCAGGTTTCACCACCGTGTGCCTGACTTCCTGCCAAGCGCCACTTGATTACAGGCTCTGCCTTAGGGACCTGGAAGTGTTCGCCAGGGATAAATCTTCATGATCTCTTTCACCTGTTCAGAAATCGTTAGTGATCTGACTGTCCAGGGTTTCCAGCTTGGCTTTCGAAACCCTCCATCATTTACTTTCTTCCTACCTGATCAGCCTTGCCAGCCCACCCCCTCACCTCTCTAATTTCTACCTTCTTTTCTAGTCTACACTAACCTCCAGGCATTTGTTCAGAGTGCCCCCTCTTGTCATCTCTATACCCTGAGACCGCTCACCTTCAATATCCACTCAGTCTTTATTGATCTCCCCTTGAAGGCCCTCAAACTCCAAATTTAACCCTTGATTAATAACTTGCTGCATTTCAAAGTTTTCTGTGGTCTTTTCTTCCCAGCTGAATCGCAAGCACCTTGAAATCTGCAATAACAAAATGGGAGATAAAATCTATATCTGATGGGGCTCCTGAGGGGCTCAGTTGGTTGGGCATGTCTTCGGCTTGGGTCATGATCTCACCGCTCGTGGGTTCAAGCCCTGCTTCAGGCTCTGTGCTGACAGCTCAGAGCCTGGAGTCTGCTGCAGATTCTGTGTGTGTCTTCTCTCTCTGCCCCTCCCATGCTCATGCTCTGTCTCTCTCTCTCCCCTCTCTCTCTCTTAGAAAGAAACAAACATTAAAAAAAAAATATAAAAATCTGTATCTGATGATTTATTTTTAATTTAAAATGTTTATTTATTTATTTTGAGAGGTGGGGAGGGGGCAGAGTGAGAGGGAGAGAGTGCCTGACTCAGGGCTTGATCTCCCCACAGTAAGTTCATGACCATGAGATCGTGACCTGAGCTGAAGTCAAGAGTTGGACGCTTAACTGACTGAACCACCCAGGTGCCCCAGATGATGATTTATTTTTAAATGCTCCCAGTAGCACATGAGCCTGACATGTAGGACCAACACCTAAGGAGGTCTCTATCCCTTTATTTCTCTACTACAATCAAGAAGAAGCAGAGAGGTCTTTGTTGGCTCAATGGCTTCCTGACACTGGACTTCAGACCAGCTTATTTTACCAAATCTGGGGAATCTGCAGTATCTTGATACTGGCTCAGTAAAGGCGGGTTTCTAGCCTCTTTTTGAGGCATCAGAGATAAACATTTATGCACTTAATAGTGATTATACATTATCCCTAATTCTTACAATAAACTCACACACAAGGATGGTTATCCTTGTGTTAAGACTTTAAAAAAAGCTTAGTCAGATAAGAAACAGGTCCGAGTTCACATAGTAGAGTGAAGTCGGGATTTGGATACAGGATGGGCTGACTTTCGGGACCTCAAGTTTTGGCTTCCCAGGCATGTCCCACTCGTTCTGTAGGTATTATTATAGATTTCAAGCACCAGCACCATTAGGACAGAAATGGGTGAACGAGAGAGTACGTGCTCGGAGGAGCCGTCAAATGTTCAAAAACACTGGCAGCGTTGTGCACTTAGGAATTAGTCAATACCTCATTTCTTTACCCTTCCGTGGATATTTGGAAAAACTAAAATCACAAAGTCTTCAGAGAGCACCACATTTGCTCAAAACTTTGACCTGCTAAACCTGACAGTGTGCTTAAAAAATATTCACCATCCAAATATGATTGATTGGCCTCCTTGACGAGGGGAGGAAATCGATGTTCTGCTTTTCCCCTAGCTTGGAAGAGCCTTTTTTTCTTTCTTTAAGATCTTCCTTTAGAAATCTAAATGCGTAATCCAAATGAGTCCCGAGACTCTGTCTTACACAGTTGCATGGAAAAATGCACGGCTCAACAGCCAAAAAAGTCACTTAATGGAAATTCCATGCTTTACTTGCATGTCTTATAGAATATCAAAAGGGATCAAGTTCCTAAACCGTGAAAACACACATTCAAACCCTATTTCCTCTCACGCCCATTTCTTTTCTATACGGAAGCTGTTTGAAGCCTCTCATTTGCCAAATCCCCCAAATTCTTTCTGACATTCAACCCACATGAACTGCCTGTCTCCGCCACCCGCTCCTCTCTGTTTACTACCCCTCTCCACCCATTCTTCCCATTTGACTTTGCACAAAATACAGACGAGCAGAGTTGCGACATTCCTAAGTGTGGGAAATTGAAATTGTCCACCATGTTTCAGGCCTCTCTATAGCCATACCTTTGGTAATGTGATTTCGCAGCGCCTCCCGTTGAGGTAGAAGAGACTGCGTGCCAGTTCTGAGCTTAGACGTCCAAAAAGTGCTCTGCCTGTCCTCTCTCTCAGACATGGCTATCCCAATACGTGGAGGCCAGCCTGCTGGAAGATGAGTAGGGAAGAACTCACTTGTTCCAGCTGAGAACATCCTAGGCCAGCATACAGCCAACCAACCTCCAAACAGGTGAGTACAGCCAGGATCACAAAGCCAGCCAGGAGCTAGCCCACCAACTCATCCCAGATTCCTGAGCAAGCCTAGCTAAGACCAGAAGAACCACCCAGCCAGCTCACGAACTCCTGAACTAATTAATGTTTGTCGTTTTAAATCCCAGAGCTGAAAGCAGAAGGGAATAGAAAATACTCTCTCGTAAGTATATTTTGTTTCCTTTTGATATCTGTCAGTGAGAGTTTCTAACAGTCCATGGTACTGGGTTGGATGTTACTTTCTTCTTCTTTTGGTCTGATCTATCAAAATGGCTCTGGTCAAAATTTTAAAAAATATCCTTGGACTTCCTATTACAAACGTAGGAAACTTCTCTAGCCCCTGCTTGATAGTAACAATTTAATCTGCAATCTCAAGGCACCTGGGTGGCTTAGTCGGTTGAGCGGCTGACCTCGGCTCGGGATTCTCTGTCTCCCTCTCTCTCTCTCTCTGCCCCTCCCCTGCTAGTGCTCTCTCTCTCTCTCCCACAAATAAATAAACATTAAAAAAATTAATCTGAAATCTCCCTTATGATCCAAAGCAAAGGTCTTTTCCCACCACCGATGTGGTTTCTGGTCAGAGGCCACTGCTTGAGAGTTTCGCTAAGAGCAGTGCCTACATATCAAGGAAACATTTATCATAATCTATGAAAGGTTTATGTGTGAGCGACAGCAATGTGGAAGCCATCGGTTCTTGGAACAGAGCTGTAATAAAATCTACATATTGTCTGCATCCACTTAGGAAATATTCCCCTTCTGAGGATATTTGTTTGCCTTCAGACATTTTGGACATAAATTATTTTGAAGTTAGGGTATATACTCCTGAGATATTGCCAAAGAACTGCTTTCATCACATCCAAATTCTGTCCCCACGAAATATTCTATAGCTTGGTTTTTGTAGAAAGCAGAGCTATAATATAATCACGATGATGAAGCATTTCCTCAAGAAATTTAACAAACACACACATTTCGAGATAAATTGGATTAGGAAATAATATGTAATGTCACCATCTGGTGACTCCCCCGAAATGTTACAACTATCTCCATGCCAATAATCAACATTTTATTAATGCCTTAAAGCAAGTAAAGATAATATTTGAAAGGACACATGGGAATTGTTTTGTTATATTTGATAATCTCATAAAGAACAGTGCATCAGAGTGTCTTTGGGGGTTCTTTGCTTACAACACAGAAATCAACTGTAACTAAATTAAGCAAAAAGAAATGCACTGGGAAGGATACAGGATGGCTCTCATAATCAAGAGAGAAGCTAAAACCAAACAAAAGGTGGCCGCCTCCAGAAAGATAAGGAGTAGGGTAGCTCCAGGTATGAGATGCTAGGAACTATTTAATGAGTCACCTCTTCACATTGCCATTGTCATGGTGAATAACAATCTTCAGCTGTTTTCAGCATTTTTGCGCCATTTTGCTGATGGTTCCAATCCCAGGAAGAGAGCGTCTCCTTGGCCTAACTTGTGTCACCTGCTCATTTTAAGGGCGGTTTGAAAGGAAAGAGAATATTAGCTTTCCGCTTAATTAGCATAAAGAGGATCCTGTTCTAATCACTGAGTCAAGGTGAAGAAGAGAGTGGAGCATATGGAAAGGGAAAATGGACACAGACAATGAAAAGCAATGAAGGAGATAAATCTGTTATCGCAAAAAAAAAAAAAATGCCATAATAATTATTGATCGTTTTCCTATGAAACCATGCAGAAGAAATGGACCCAGGATGGACACCCGCCCACGTCAACATCACGTCATTGCCCATGTGAGATGCGACTGCGAGAGCAGCTGGAAAGATTCGATTTTTACGTTTTTTAAGCTGGTTCTGCTAGAACTCTCTCCGTCCTCCTTTCATTGTACCTAAACAGACTCTTCGCTTTGGTAATTAATTTGACTTAATCGTGGGCTCTCAGTGGTGATGGCGGAGAATAACACGTCATTATCTTCCTGTGAATGGCTTCGCCTATACTTACCATTCTCACACCCATCCCCGATCCTGCTGTGAATCAAGCTGAATGATCACCCAGTCTTCTGCCATCGGTCCTGCATACTCAGCCTTTAAGCTTTTCTGAAACAAGATGGGTCACCTTCACTGTGCTCCCAGAGGAGGCAGATTTCGATTTGTTCTTCATTCAGAATGGAAAGGGTTATTTATTTATTTATTTATCTTTATTTATTTTTGAGAGACAGAGAGAGACAGAGCCTGAGCGGAGGAGGGGCAGGGAGAGAGGGAGACGCAGAATCCGAAGCCGGCTCCAGGCTCTGAGCTGTCAGCACAGAGCCCAGAATGGGGCTCCAACTCACCAAACGTGAGATCATGACCTGAGCGGAAGTCGGACGCTTAACCGACTGAGCCACCTAGGCGCCCTGTTTTTATTTTTTATTTTGAGAGACAGTGTGTGCAAGCCAGGAGAGAGAGGCAGAGGGGGAGAGAGAGAGAGAGAGAGAGAGAGAGAGAGAGAGAGAGAGAGAGAGAGAGAGAATCCCAAAGAGGCTCCACGCCTAGCACAGAGACCCATGTAGGGCTCAATCCCATGACTGTGGAATCACGACCTGAGCTGAAATCAAGAGTCGTACCCTCAACCGACTGAGCCACCCAGGCGCCCCAGAAATGAATTTTTTTAAGGCAGAATCATATGGAACTAACTTGGGTTTCATCTCCATCCCTCCTTCCTGTGAATATCCTTTCACACAAAGGCAATGACACAGTTTACATAAAGTGTATTAAGGCATCTCAACCTGAAGATATGTTAGCATCTCAGCATCTCAGATTGCTGGAGAAGGGGCAGAAGCCGTAAGAGGGAGTATCCAGGGCAAGCTTGGTGAGCAGCCCTACCCGTAAGACCAGCCTCCAACCAAATCAGCCCGTCGTGAGTTATAATAATAATAATAGTATCAGGTAGTATTTGTATGTGCTGGACCTTGGGTCAAATGCTTTGCATGCATGATCTCATTTAAGTCTCTTATCCACTTTTGCTGTAGGGTTATTTTTCTTGCCTACCGATGCAGAAACTAGGGCTCAGAGGGTGAGGAAATGTATTCAAGGCCACACTTGTAGGAAGTATCAGAGTCTGGAATTCAGACCATGATCTGTGATCTGTTTCCAGGGCCCAGGCTGGAAATCACTGTCTTCTCAAGGGCAACACCCAATGCTGGAGGTGGAGACAGAACGGTGGGAAGCTGCCTGAGGGTTCGGAGGGAAGGTGGAAAGCCTTGACAAAAACTGGGCAGGATACAGGAAAACCACTCAAGCCTCAGCGATAGGGCTTGGCCTGGAACCTCAACAGGAACCCATATGCCAAACAGTGTCAGTGCCTGACCACCTCACGCATGCCCAGGATGAACACCAGTGACCTATTACCTGATGGGTCATTCAGGCAGTGCTCATAAGCCAATGAGAGACATGCCTGGTGACATATTAGCAGTTGCCAAACCACCGGGGCCATGCTCAGTGTTGGGTGCTTAGCCTAGATAAATGGCCACCCAAGAGTTCCAGAACCAGAACTAGAACCTATGTACTTCCTCCCTACCCACGACAGCCCCACTCACAACCAGCACTGCATGTGCCCAGGCACTAAATCCACCCAGGTTCCTGACCCATCCCCTGCTGGACCAGAACCCTGAGAACCAACACGTTCTCCTGCCCCCTTCTTTCTCCAGTGGACTGAACCCTGATTCTCGACCTAGCAGCCTTTTGTAACACTGTTCCATTCCAAATACATTCTCCCTGGGTTGAAAATGCTACTATCCATTGACGCTGGCTACCGCTACTGCTCAGAGATCTTACCACTATACCCTCAGTCCCCAAACTGGACCACTAGGCTCCTGAAGCCAGTCAGATTAAACCCAGTCTTATCAAGATGGCTGGCTACCTTCCTGAGGCAGGACCTCCCAAATGGTCACTCCCCGTTGTGTCCGTCTCTGTGGCCCCGGCTCATTCGGAGTCAGCTTACCCCCCTTCTCTACCAGTTAGTGGGGAGGGATCCCACATGCTTGGGGACCAAGCTTCAACACATCATCCCCACACAGATCGCAAAGTAGAAGTTTGATTTTATTGACTGGCCCTGAGGGGCAGGTGGTGGTGAGCATCCACACCGACCGACCGACAACACTTATGTGCGACTCCAGTCACCAGGATGGGGCTGCCGTGAGCTGCCCGACTTCACACAAGCAGAGCTGGGGGTCATGGGGCCTGCCACTCTCGCTCATGTCCCCTCCCATTTCTCAGCCATCTATGCTGGATGTTCTGTTATTGGGGACCTGCCTCTTACCTGTACCCCAGGTTTGGGCCACTGGCTTTTCTCATTTTGAAACTGCAACTCTTCTCTGCTCACTGTTTTGGGAAAAGAAGAGTTACGAAGCCCTTTCTGTGGCTGTCCCTCTATGTTATCCCCACGCATGGGGGTGGGGGGGGCTGCTTCGTTCGGACACTGGGCTGTTGAAGATGATGGCTTCGCACATTTGGAGCAACACGAACCACTCCGGAGAACCCGCACAAAGAACCTCAACCTGGCTTTTGGCCAATAGCTATCAGAAGCTGGGATGAGAGGGGCAGTTTTTCCAGAAGTCGGAAACTACTCTCCTAGGAGCGGGCCTTAAGCTCAGGAATGAGAATGGGTTTCAGGAGTCTGTTACAGGAGTCATTATGCTTGGATAAAAATTTTTGAATGTGAATTTCATTGAAAATAGAGCCCACAGCTTTGGTCAGATTCTCTCCCTTACCCCCCCCCCCCCACCCCTTACTTACCAGTATTGTCCCTGGAGTATAGCCGCACCTGCGTTCCTCTACCATCATCCTGGTCCAAGCTCTCGGGACTGCTACACTAGCTTCCCAGTGACCTCCTGACCTCTGCATGCTCTCGTCTGCCCCCCATCATCAGGCTCAGTTGTGGCCAGAATGGTCTTTCAAAATGCAGATTCGGTGGGGACCTATTAACGTCCACCTTCACTCACGCACTAAAATATTTTGGCTGTTGCTTCTTAATTTTCTCCCCTTTGCTCTGCCCTGTAAGGATGTCCTGCCTTTGCCAGCCCAATTCCCAGGACTGTTGCGATCTTAAGTCAAGATGAATGTATGGAGACGTGGTGTATGGAAAGGTGGGAGAAAAGGTGAGGGCATGATACAACAATGGCCCCGCAGGCTGCACACTGGGGAGGTTTTAGGGTGGGAAAAGGGAGGGGGAAGGAAGAGATGACAGGTTCCAGAGCTGCCCTGGAATTGGGGATGACGGAAGTGGTGGTTTTAAGAAACGCTGCTGTTGGGATGAGCACTGGGTGTTGTA
Organism: Acinonyx jubatus; assembly: GCF_027475565.1. NCBI lineage: Eukaryota > Metazoa > Chordata > Mammalia > Carnivora > Felidae > Acinonyx > Acinonyx jubatus. The sequence continues at coordinate 204,064,142 of NC_069381.1, read as the reverse complement.
TGGAAACCAATTTGACAATAAATGTCATATTAAAAAAAAAAAAAAGAAATGATGCTGTTGTGTAATAAATTATATCCTAGAATGGTTATTGTAGTGGGTTGAATAGTGTTCTCCCAAAAGCGTGTCCACTAGGAACCTCAGAATGTGACCTTCTTTGGAAACAGGGACCTTGCAGATTTGATTGGTTCAGTTAAAACGAGGTCATCCTGGGTAGAATTGGGCCCCTACATCTAACGCTTGTGTCCTAAGAAAGCCATCTAAAGACACAGACAGATACGAACACACATGGAGAAGATGGAGGCAGACACTGGGTGATGCAGCTACAAGCCAAAAAAACGCCAAGGGTTGCCAGAAGGACCAGAAACTAAAAGGCAAGGAAACACTCTTCCCTAGACCTTTTGGAGGAAGCGTGAATCTGCCAACACCCTGATTTCAGACGTCTAGCCTCCAGAATGGTGAATGTATAAATTGCAATTGCCACTCAGTTTGTAGTAATTTGTTAGAGCAGCTCCATGGAGCTAATACAGTTAAATTGCACTGCAGTAACAAAGAGACCCGAAACCTCAGGGCCTTAAAAAGGGGGTCCTATTTCTCACTCATTCAAAATCTGATCTGTGCAGGTCACCACAGCCCTTTTCCACCTTGCTGTCCAGAATGACGATCTCCAAGTTCACGGTGGCAGGCAAAGTAAGGACTGAAACATCATCCCTGTGTGTTTAAGAACCCGACCTGGAAAGGACTGACACCATCACAGCCAAACCCAGTCTCATGGTCCCAACCACACTGCAAGGAAACCTGGAAAACAGGGAGAACCAAAGAGATACTGGAGGAGGTCTAATACTTTCTGTCAAGGATCTCCTTCAAAAGGCCCCAGTGATGATAAGAATGCTCACTGACAGTGTTTTGCATTTGAATGCAAGACTATGGCAAGACTGAGTCCAAAGGTACCCAAAAAGCACTGGTTGGGTCATGATTCTCAGAACCCTTCATTATCCCTTTTTTCTCTTAGGAGAGAGAGAAAAGTCCTTACAATGGTCTCTAAGATTGATCCTTTGTCATCTGGACCTTGCCCACCTCTTTGGTCTTAGATGCGCTACTCTTTCCCCCATCGTTCCCCCTGTTCCACGGATCTTCTGAAGATTCCTCCAGGGCATCGTGCCACATGATTGGAGGCTTTGCACATGCAGTACCCCATCCTTAACACCTTCTACTCCCTACGTTTCCTCTCAGACCTCAGCTCACACAACACTTGCTAAGGAAGTCTTACCTTAATGCCGTCCCTTCTCAGTCTAAATTGTACCCTTCAGTTATTCTCACATGGTTACTTATACCTTTCCTTCTCATTTATCATAGTTTCTCATTATACGTGCATGTGATTATTTGCTTAGTGTTTCTCTATCTTTTGCTGCCATTTCTTAGTAAATATTTGTTAAAAATAAATGGATGGATGGATGAATGGGTTCTGAAGAGAGCCTTGGATCCAAATAAAAGTGAATAGTTGCTTTAAAATATTCTAAAGTAGGACATGTTTATTATGATGCTCTTAGCTGTAAGTAAAAGAAATCATTCAAATTGCCAAGACAGTAAGAAATATTTATTATCTTACATAACAAGAGGCTCCTAGGTAGGGGGCCCCTTGGGTTGGTTAGGAATAGCTCAATGACATCACCAGAGACCCACGTTCTTCCTATCTTTTGCCTCTTTGTCCTCAGCATGTTGCCTTAGTTCCTCTTCATGGTCACAAGATGGCTGCTGCAGTTCTAGGTAACAAGTAGAAGTGACTCTTTCAGTGTGGATCTCTTCTTGTTATCAAGACAATCTTTCTGAGAAGCTTTCCCGCCAGTTGACTTCCCTGCAGATTATTTCTCCCTCTAAACCAAGCATTGGCAAAGAGAATGGAATTATCATGACCGGCCAAGATTAACCAGGATTTACTCCAAAATCAGGTATCAGAGAGATAGATGAATAGATGACGGAACAAAATCCGACTTCTGTGAGTAAGAAAGGGGGATGGCATGTAAGGTGCATGTGATTACTCGATCAGTGTCTCTCTCTTTCGTTGCTATTTCTTAGAGTTTGTTAAAAATGAATGAGAGGTGGGGCGCCTGGATGCTTTAGCTGGTTAAGCATCCGACTTCGGCTCAGGTCATGATCTCACGGTTTGTGAGTTCGAGCCCCACATTGGGCTCTGTGCTGACGGCTCGGAGTCTGGAGCCTGCTTTGGATTCTGTGTCTCCCTCTGTCTCTCTGCCCCTCCCCTGCTTGTGCTTTGTCTCTCCCTGTCTATCAAAAATAAATAAATGTAAAAAAAATTTTTTTTAAATGAATGAGAAGTGTACAGGTAACTTGTATACCATAAACAATCATATTTGCTACATACTGGCTGGCAACCAGTGTGCTGAATGTCGTAAGCCCTCCACAGGTATATCCAGATTTTGATCTGAGTTGAATTTATTATACGAATACCCATCTGGGTATGTTAATAGGTGTCAGACAGAAATGCTGTATTGAGCTGATTGTACTGCTGTGGCATGGTACAGAAAATAGTTTCCCATGAATAGGAGGCAAGGGGATATCAAATATTCCCAAAATGTGTGCAGTGGAACACATGAAAACCTCTCCTCATGAGTAAATCAGAGTGAGCTCTCAGGACGTTGGAGACATAGTGCTAAAGAGAGACCATGTGGCTTATTTCATGCCTGTGGGTGTAATACCAGACATTGGCTTTCAAAAGTGTCCCATGCCTTAGTAGCAATAAACACACAGAGTGCCCTGCTCTTGGCTTCTAAATGCTGTTCTCCAACAGAAGGAACCAATGACTGATTCTAGGGTTGTGTAGGTATGCAAGATGAGCCTGGAGCATCTTGGAGTTCCAGAAAGCAAGAAAGTCATCAACAGGCAAAAGGATGAGGGGATGTCATGGGGATGGAAGAGGACCTCTAATGTCCACCAACGTCCAATGGCTAAATCTAGCCAAATCTGAGCAACAGAATGAATAGGGTGGTATTGTATTGCAACCCTAAATCGAAAATAAGCAAAAAGAAGTCCTTGTTAATATAAATAAATGAATGAATGAAATAAGTCCATGGGGAGAAGGGACAAATCATCCCCACGGAAGATCTCCCATTTAATATAAGTAGATATTAAAGGAGCTCGATGTTCTTGAGGGTGCGCTGAACTTAGTGACAGGTAGCCAAAGAACAGAGTTTGGGAAGGGGAGAAATGGGGACTTAACAGTGGAGCCACGTGGCAAACACCACCTTACCCACATGATTAAGGTTAACTCCACCAAGGATGCTATTGATAGAACGCAGCCCTGATACGTTGTGATAGGAAGGGTGCCTCACCCTGGTGGTCTTCTCCCCCAAACCCACAACTCCAGTCTAATCATGGGGAGCACGTCAAACAAACCCACATTGAGAGAGACACTACAAAACACCTTCGCAGTCTTCCTCAAACGGTCAAGATCATGAAAAGGTAGGGAATTGAGACTGTCACAGACAGAGGGGGGCGGGGCGGGAAACAGTGAGGTCCAAACACAGTCTGGACTTTGTCAGTTAATGACAATGTGGCAGTGTTAATTCCTAAGTTTTGGCAAATATTAGACTGACTCTGTACATTATCTTTGCAGCTTTTCTGTAAACCTCAAATTACCCCCAAATTGAAGTTTACATATATATATATATATATATATATATATATATATATATATATATATATTTTACATTTATTTATTTTTTGAGAGACATAGAGAGACAGAGCACAAGTTGGGGAGGGGCAGAGAGAGAAGGAGACACAGAATCTGAAGGAGGCTCCAGGCTCTGAACTATCAGCACAGAGCCCGACGTGGGGCTCGAACTCACAAACCGCGAGATCATGACCTGAGCCGAAATTGGACACTTAACCAACTGAGCCACCCAGGCGCCCCCAAAGTTTATATTTTTTAAAGTGTGGCTGATAAAATGAGGAGAGAGGGAGAAAGGAAAAGGAGGGAGGGAGGGATGGAGGGAGGGTGGGTCTCTAGGGATCATTTTAATCAAAGGTGCTGCTGCTGGTGGAAAATAAAAGGATCCCATTGTCACTCCACTCAAAAATATCTGTGCCGCCGAGTGATACATTGCTCACTGTGCAGGGCTTAAGACGAGAAAAGATCTCACTAAAATGCAAATAGAAGTGACTGTTGAACTTGATTTTTCATCTTAGTTGGCAAGCCCTCTGGGATTAAGTACAGGGCAGGTGACTTTAGATATATGGAGGGAAGGGCCCGAATTTATTGGGCCTCCCAGGAGTCAGAGAGAGGAAGAGCCCCAGTTGGAAAGTCTATAAAGAGCCCGCACAAGAATTCTGGGGGCCAAAGGATGCCTACAGCAGTGACAGAAAAGGGGACAAGCACCCGGAAAATAAGGAAAAGCATGTGCACATTTCCCATCTGCACATTTTCCCAGGGGCTGGTTGGTTCGGCAGATCGGCATGGACAAGCCAAGCCAGGGGCGCTGGGAGAGCAGGAGGCTGAGAAATCTCCCGGTTGGACCGCATTCTGTTTACTTTACTCTGGAAAACGAGGAAACCCTTGTCCTCATTCTTTCAAACCCTAGAATCTAAATTAGACATAATGGTCTCAAAAAGACCAAATTTATGTAAAGCACTATTTTTTATTTCTTGCACGCTATATGGGATGCCTATAAAGCAGCACAGAATCAGGAAATCTAAGTTAGATTCATGATCGTTTCTAGGTGCATTTCACACGCTTTTTGTTGTATGTTCTCAGCAAGCCTTTGAGGGAGAATTACTATGTTTAACAACAAATAAATGGAGGCTTATAGGTACATGCAGGGATTTACCTAAGACTTTAGGTTAACAAAGGGGAGAGCCTGGGCTTGAATATTGGTCTATCTGACTCCAAGCACGGGCTCTTACCCATTTATCCATGTGAGCTCCTGGTTTACTTATGTGGCCTTGAGCAAGTCATTTGGGTTCCTGGACCCCAACTGCCTCGTATATTAACAAGCGGATTCGACCAGTGTTCTTAAACTTTGATGTTTAAGAAGTGGGACACAGGGTTCTTGCCCACAATGGGAGGCAGGTGGCCTGGAACACTGAGAACCGCTTTCCAGTGATGCAAGACGGAGCGCGGGTCAGCCCCTGCCCCATAACCAGCCGTGGAGCGGGTTCGGCAGCCTGTGATATTTAAAAATTAAATTTCTTTTCTTTCCTACTCAGAAGCTATTGTTTAGAGTTTAAAGGCTGGCTATTTCCACTCTGCGATCTGAGAGAAATTTGACGATTCAGGGGTCTTCCTGAGCGTTTGGAGACAAACCAACAGAGTTCTCAGAAAGCTCTCTAACCTGGTGTACAGGTAGGAACCTAAGAGGACAAACCCTTTCCTCTATTTACAACTGGAAATCTCAGAGCACTTAGCCTCACTTCCCCCTCCCCCAACATCTGTCATTAGGGGCTGGGAAAACAATAACAAATGTTATCTTTTATTGATTTCTGCAACGTGCCAGCCACTCTAGAATGCATGCGGACAGTGCTGGTATCGAGCAGAATCAGCAAGGAGCCAAACGAGACCGATAAAGATCAGCTGTGTGCTTCCGAATTAACAACAGCAATCTTACAGACTGAATGGTTACTCTTCTCGACTGTTGGAGCCTTAACCCCAATGTGACGAAATTTGGAGGTTTGTCTTTGTGGAAGAAATTAAGGTTAAAGAAGGTCATAAGGGTGGGGCCCTCATCTAATAGGATTAGTGTCCTTATAAGACACAGCTCTCTTTCTCTTTCTGCATATGCACAAAGAGGTCAGGTGAGCACAGTGAGAAACAGGTCCTCTGCAGCCCAAGAGGAGAGCCTTACCAGAAACTGATTGTGCTGGCACCCTGACCTTGGATTTCCAGCCTCCAGGACTATGAGAAAATAGATTTCTATTCTTTAAGCCACCCAGTCTCTGGTATTTTGCTATGATAGCCCCACCAGAATAAGACCAGGAACAATACCTGTGAGATTCTTTGGACTTCCCAAAGTCTACCTTCAACTAAATTATATTCCTTCCTTACAGCCTGAAAAAGGTACTGTTATTCTTCTAGTAGACAAGAAGAAACTGAGGCCCGGAAAAATCAAACGACCTGCCCATGATCACGATAAATAGGAGGCAGAACTGGGACAGGAACCCAGGCCCTCTGGCTCCCAGGGTCTAGTCTTCTGAGTTCTTCCTGCATGCAGTGGAAGAGCTGGAAGAAGCAGTGAAAACATGCAGGGAGCTTGCTCGAGTGCCAGACCTTAGCTTGGTCTGCGAGTGGCTCTCACTTTTTAGAACAGTAAAATCAACTGTGCCGTTCATTCATTCAACCGACGTTTATTATGGCCCTTCTCTGTGCAAGGCACTGTATGAAAACTTAAAGATATAAAAAACTATGGCCACTGCCTTGAGGTTAGAGCCTAAACCAAACGCTTACGTCCAAGGCAGGATGTGGTCATGTGAAATAAGCAACCCATACTTAGAGCTGCAGGAGTGCCCGGCGAGGACACATCATGGCCGGCTAGGCTGAGGGGGACGGGAAATTGTGAAGGGTGGAAATTATTTCGGTGGCAGAAAAGACTGGTGGAGGATGTCCAAAACGAGGCACAGTAAGCCCTCTCATCCCTGCATGCCCTTTGGCAATGTGATTTTTTTCAGTCCTCTTGTTATAGACTAAATTGTGCGCCTCCAAAGTTTGTATGTTGAAACCCCAGGCCCCAGTGTGACCCTATTTGGAGGCGGGGCTTTAAAGGAGGTAATTGAGGTTAAATGAGGACAATAAGGGTGGGGCTCTAATCCAATGGAAGTGGTCTTTATAAGAAGAGAAAGAGACACAGAAGATCCTCTCTCTCTCACTCAAAGACCACGTAAGCACACAGCAAGAAGGCAGCAAACTACAAGACAAGATATCTCACCAGAAACCAACCTTGATGGTACCTTGGTCTGGGATTTCTAGCCCCCAGAACTTTGAGAGAATCTATTATCTAAGCCACTAAGTCTATGCTATCTTGTTAATGACAGGCCAAGGTGATTACTACACCTCTCATCAAGAGGTCGTCTACTGCTCCTTCAATCTGAGATCGCTCTGTGACCTGTTGTGAACACAGAAGAAGTGACATTGTGCTAAATCCAAGCCTAGCCCTTAAGAGATATTGCAATTTCTGTTTTCACCCTCTTGTTGGACTCTTGAGCTACTGCTGGAAAATCCATGTTGAGGGAACCCCCTCAGTCTGAAATATGACAAGGGGGAAAGGCCCATGAAGATGAAAACACTAGAGGAGAGAGATGGCAGAGGGTTCCAGCCATCCCTGCTGAACATCCACACATGTGAGTGAGGTCGGACAACACTGGTGAGTCAGAGATGAACCATTCAGCGGAAGCCTGACCAGCTAACCCACAGAATCATGAACAAATGGTTGCTTTAAGCCATTACGATTGAGATGGTTTGTAGTACAAGACCATTTAACTTATCCAGATGGAACAAGAGAAAGGTATTTGGAGCAGAGAGAATGGTTTGAACAATGGTGTCATGGTAAAAAACTACAATATGAATTTGGGCGAGGAATTCAGGTCTCATTAGTAAAGCCCTTAGGACGATCTTAGAGAAAAATGAGAAAATAAGGCTAGCGAGGTACATTGGAGTTGAATTGTGGAGAGCTTTCATTGTAATAATTTTTTATTGGGCACTTACCTAGCTTACTCAGCTGAACCCCTTTCATGGATTAACTACTCAACTCTCACATAAATCTATGTTAAGGTTATACTATTACAATCCTCCACTTTATGGATAAGGAAACTTAGGCTCAGAGGTTAAGTTAAGAAAGAAAGAAATAAAGAAAGAAAGAAAGAAAGAAAGAAAGAAAGAAAGAAAGAAAGAAAGAAAGACAGACATCACATAGTGGTGAGAAGAGAATTTGAACACAGGTGGTCTAATTCCAGAAGCTGTGACCATAACCTCCAAAGAAGATTGCCTAAGGCAAGGAATTTGGACCTTAGTGATAAACATGGAAGTATTTTAAGCTGGGGTAGCATGATTGAAGCTGGCAACGGTGGGTAGAATCTGGGAGCTGAGAGAATGGCTAGGGTGCCATTGGAGTAGTACAGTCATAAAGTGAGAAGGGTCTGAATTAGAAAAAGAGGGGGGAAATGGGAGAATAAGAGGGATTTGGGGCGAAAAAACTATAAATAGCACCCAGGGAATGGCTGGATATGGATGCATAAAGGGAAGGGGAGGAGTCAGAACTTAGTCCCATCTTTCTGGCTTCGTTCCAAGGGCGGTCATTCCTCAGAAACACTTGGGGAGTGCAAGGGGAGGAGGTGCTTTGGGGTGGCACAGGATAAGTCAGCATTAGACTTGTTAGGTGGAGGCGACAAGGGAATATCAAGTGGAAGGGTCTGCCAGGCATTTGGAGATGTGTGAGTAGGAGCCAGGGACAGAGGTCAAGGTCATGTGTAGACAACAGGTTTGGAATTCGTTCAGAACTGAGGCGCCACACATCTAGGACATGTCAGTTAGGGGTCCTGGGTTGTAAGCAAAAGAAACCAAATCTGGCTAGATGTGGGAAAACCTAGAAGAAATGAAGTCTACTGTGCACCTCTCCTCAGAAAGGGCAGGAGCCATGGAGGTTCCGGGTGCCCAGGTGGGAAGAATTCACGAACAGTCTGGTCAAGCTGAGATGAATCAGCTCCAACTACTTGCCCGACTCCTCAGGATTCAAAGTCCTGGGAGGGGATCCTGTTGGCTTGGTCATATACCCACCCCTTGGCTAAAGGAAGTAAGGACACCTTGTCTTCCATTCCCAACAATGTGGCACATAACGCAGGAGTGGTGATCTTCCAAAGGAAACCAGACCCGGCTATCAAAAGATAGGGGGCAGGAGATGCTGAGTGGCCACACCAGTCAATGTTCGGTCCATGGAGAGAGTGTGCAGAGGAGAGAGAGCTGTTAGCAGCTGGCACCGCAACACGAAAGGGAGGAGGCGGGGGATCTGATGAGGAAAAGATAAAGGCTGGCCAAGAAAATGGAAGAGAGAGGTTAGGCTAAGGCATTTTGAAAAGGGGCAAAACACCAGAGTTAAATGCTGCCAAGTGATCAAGGGTGATAAAGGACAGTGAAAAACGGATGGGGCTGCCACCATTGGAACTTACTGGTAACCTTCTCAAGAAGGGCGGGGGGTGGTGGTGAGAGAGAGGCAGAGGACGCAGTGATGCAGGAAAGAAGGGAGGTCAGAGGGGCGGGGGCAGGAAGAAGACATACGTTGGTGATTGAAGGGGTCAGTATTGCAGTGATCCTCAGCACCGAGAGCTTTCCATTCTATTTGGCCAAACATGAGTACAAAATAATTCTCAGCCCAGCACTTAGTAATGTCTTTTCTCCGAGGCTCTTGTGGAAAGTAGTGATGACAATGGGAAGGTGTGAATTGATGCTCTGGTTTAATCTGTTTCAGAAGTTACAGAAAAAGAAAATTGGATTTATTTAAAAGCCAACCAGAAAGGGAAATAAAAAGACAAATGCCTTTTGTAAGCTTAAAAAAAAAAAAAAATCACACCCAATGCGACAATCCCAGAAAACTAATCGTCTAAGTGAACTGTTACAACCAGTCTCCTTTCCCCTGGTTAAAACAATCTTATGTAACAACATTTGCATCCATGATGTTGTGTAACAAGTGGCTTAATGTGTTTTTAAACAGGGGTTAGATAGGAGAGGACCAACTATTACTATCTTACTATTGTGACATGGGTCACTCTTCCAGACAAAACACCACCACCCATTGGAAGGTAGGGATGGCTTTTACTTAAAGACAAGGTCATACTGTTTGGGTGTTGGGGGGGGGGGGGGAACGGTGGGGGTGGGGCAGGGGGATTTTCGTCTTCTTCCAAAGCACTCAACACTGGATCTCTTCCAAGAGAGGAAACGAGACTAAATAGATCATTTGTTTTATTCTGTTTGGGCATTTCGTGCGTTTCTCTCAACTGCAGCTTATGGACACAAAGCCAAACTCAGAGACTGGCTGCAGCTGGCTAAATTCCAGGTCACTTTTGAAAATTTTTTTTAAGGAATAAACCATTTGAAGCTCTATCTGAGGATTAGGGCAAGCCACACAACTGAAGGACAAAATGAAATTCTGCTGTGAGTGTGAATCAAAAAGGAAGAGGGAGGTAGGAGCATTAAACAATTTGGGTTTCTCAAATAAGACCGATGAAGAGACGGGAGGAAACTGCATGCTGAAAGCACACATCTGTGCGAGATACATTTCAAAGAGGATCCCGTGTGAGAAGAACGGTCGTTCATGGGCACCAACTGCCCGAGGAAGGAACACGGCTTCTTTGGGGCAGCTCCCGAGTGACGGATGTCAAATTGCCTCGTCACTTGAATGTCATGGAGAGCTTAGGACGTTGCTTCTGTATCCTCTTGCTGGCATGAGGAGGGCCAGCCAACACCAGCCATGCGCATTCTGTAAAAAGCATAGTTGGTATTCCCCACATATCCTACTGGAAGAATGGGTCTTTGTCTTGAATCGCTTCCCTTTGGGAGACACTCATTGGCAGTCCCATCCAATGTCCAAGGGAAAGAGAAAGGCACATTCGTGGCTGGGCTTAGTTTAGGAGATTCGTTAACACCGCATCCTGTCTGATTTCAGAACTGACAAGTCATGTACACTATTGCTCAAAATGTTCCTTTGACAGTACTGGGTAGAACAGGGAAGTGAGTGGCAGTCATTAAAATGTAAACAAAAGAGGTAAGTCCCCAAGATTTCGGTCTTTTATAGCTGGAGAATTCGGACCCTAATGATTAAAAATAAACCATTTCCCCTCCCTCAAAAATGTTGGCTCCGTTAAAACCAGAGGCCGAAACCCTTCAAAAGAGTCTCTGTGCATTCTTTCAAAAACTGAAGAGTAACTTTACTAAAAATTTTCAATGGCAAAAATTGAACCGAAGTGTTTCAGATCTAAGTCAACCTATCAGTGTGAACCTTCAGATTGTGATACTCTACGATAGATTTGCAAAAGGTTCCTATTGGGGAAAACGGGATAAAGTATACAAGGGACCTCTCTGTATTATTTCTAACAGCTGCACGAGGACCTACAATTATCTCCATAAGAATTTTCAGTTAAAAAAGTGATTGAGACAGAAATGGATGTAGGGAATCAAGCAGGCTTTCAGAAGCTGGCTCTACCCACGCTTCTTGGTTCTAACTTATTTCTCCATTCGCTAGGCTCCTGAATGACTCCCTTCCATCTGGAAGAGGCTGGTCCCCAGTTTCTCAAATACACCAAGCTCATTCCCACCTCCGGGTTTTTCTTCTCTAGCTTCCTGGCTTCATGTCATTCTTCCCAGGTCCGGCTGGCCCTCCCAGGCTAGAGTAAGCCCTAACACTGTTCCCCAGGCAGTACTTACCATGTCTGTAGTCACTTGGCCCTGTTCACCCACCAGTCAACAAACATTTATTGAGCAACTACTATATGGGTAGTGTTGGCTCGAGGCACTAGGGACGGGGTGAGTTGAAAACCATGTGAACTGGTTTCTCTTCCCTGCTTTCTGGAAGCATATTTTCTAACGAGGAAGAGTAGAAGACAAGTAGCCAAGAAAAAAAAATGTTAAAAAAAAAACCCAAATGATGAGTTCTATGAAGAAAGTTAATAAATTGGAGAAGAGAGGGAGTGACTTTAAGTCAAGCGGTCAGAGGTTTCCTCGAGAAAGAAGGTGACACTTGAGTGGTGCCCTGAAGTATAAGGAAGCAGTGATGAGAAGATCATGGGGGCTAGGGGGAGCATTTTAGGCAGAGAGGACAAGGAAAAAGCATTTATATCCTGCCCTGTAATTAAATATGAATATTAGGCATGACTGTAAAATAATGAAACAGGTTTTCTTTCGGTGGCTGTGCTTCCTTTTTAGTTTAAGAGCCAAACCTTCCCTAGCATATTTCTCTGTAAGAGAGGCTGTGAATACCCTTAGGCTGGCCCAGATTTCACACTTTTGAAAGTGACTCCTTCACCCCGACAGGCACACACCGTCTAGCATGGCCGCCCACACACCGAGTGTAGATCATCCAAGTTGCTCTCATCAGTAGACGCAACCTCATTTCACGGCCGTGTCTTAGATTCGCCACATTTCCTTCTCACAGTTGGGGCCGTGGGCCTGCTGGCACGGGTTCTGCACTGAGGGCAACAGGACTTATGTCATTAAAGTTGTGTCCCCACAAACCCAAGTTGGCGCAAAGGAGGACTGCAAGCCAGGTAAGGCAGCTGGGAGCCTGAGGGTGCTACGACTCCGGGCCTCTGGGGTCTGCGCCTCTGTCGCGCACAAGGTCCCAGCAGTTTTAGTTAGCGATTGGGGAAGGGCCGGATTCCCAGGACTCTGCGGGTACCTCGCGCTGTCACCGCAGCCACGACTCCAGATTTCCGGATTCCCTTGTCTGCCATCTGCCTCCGGCGACCGGCCCACCTAGGAGAAGTCGGCTGTGGGGCACCCTGCGAAGCGCCTCGCGGGGTCATCTGCCCCTCCCAGGCCGAGACCCGGCATCGTTACCCCCATCACCCCGCCCGTGGGCACTGTCCCGGGGCACCCCCACCCCGCCCCGTCTCCTCCCGGGGGTGGGGGGGAGGGGTGCAGCCAACACGACTTGCCAGCATCCCCGGGACGCGCCGCGAGCCCTAGGGTCCCTCCCTCTCCGCGCGCACGCACACACACACACACACACACACACACACACACACACACACAACACACACACACACACATGCACCCACACCCGGACCCCGGCGACCCACGTGCAGCTCGGCCCGGGGCTGGCGCCGCACCTCGGGCTCGGCGCGGCCTCCGGCGCGTTCCGGGCGCAGCCCCGCGACGTGGAGTCCTGGGGGGCGGCCTCCGCGCGGCCGCGGCCGGAGTGGGGGCGTCCCGGCGTGCGGGCGCGGGGACGCTGCGGCCCGCTGGCACACAAAGGAGGCGGCGGGAAGGCGGGGCGGGGCGGGCCGGGGGCGGGGGCGGCAGGAAGGGGCGGGTGCGGGGCGGGCGGCGATAAAGCCCCCGCCGCCGCGACCGCCCAGCTCGCGCTGTGGGGCTGCCGGGCCGGCCGGGCTGCGCTGCGAGGGCAGGAGGCGCCGCCGCCTCTCCGCTTCCCGGACCTGCCTCGCCGCCGCCGCCGCCGCCGCGGCTCTCCGTCCTCCGACTCTCCGCCCCGCCGCCACCCGGCTCCGGCTCCGGCTCCGGCTCGGGCCGCGCCGCCCTCGGCCGCCGCCACCTGGAGATCCCGAGCGAGGGGCGGTGAGTACGGGCTGCGGGCGCCCGGGGGCGGGAGGGGCGCGGCCGGCGGGGGTCCCTCCTCCCCTCTCCCCACCCCCCTGCGCCGGCCACGGTGCCGGAGCTCAGCGCGCCGCCCTGCTCCGCGACCTTGCGCCCGGCCCGGGGGGCGTGCGGGGCGAGCGGGGCGAGCCGGGCGAGCGGGGCCCCGGGGCGGCGACGTCGAGGCGGAGGAACTTTCTCAGCCCGCCTCGGGCTGCCTCGGCCGAGGCTGCGTGCGCGCCCGGCTCCGCGCCCGGCCCGCGGGGAGCCCGAGGACGACCCGGGCAGGGCGAGGAGGGGCCGCGACGGCCGTGGCGTCCAGGTGTGCCCGCAGCCGGGGAGCCCCGGGGCCCGCGTGGTTTCCGCCGGCGCATCCTTGCTGGCGCCGGTGACCCTGAACCTGAGGTACCCAGGTACGAGGCAGGCGTCCCCCCACCCCGTGCTTGGCGTGTGCGCTGCCCGATGGGGAAAAGACAAACCGACTCTTGTGTTTACCGCTGGCCGAGCCGAGTGGGGGCGACCAGTGGTTTGGGGCAGAGCCTTTAAATTGGCCTCTGACAACCAACTCAGCCCCATGGAGCAGATTTTTGCCATTCTCACCATCTGTAGAAATGGGAATCGAGGCAGCGATCAGTGGCTACAGGTAAGGTAAAAGTACTCGGGAATTCTGGGCGGAATTAGGTATTTAATTTGCCTCCCAACTGAGCGGGGATGGAGGGCTTCTATTACATAAGATAGCACTCCACCTTCAGGTATTATGGGAGACGCTATTGAAGGTTTTAGTGTTTTAATGAACGAAAAATAATCTTCGTGTGTGTCTCTTGAGAAATCGCAAACGCTGCCGTGTCTTGCTTTGGCCACTTTGCAGAGACCGCGCTTATATTTAGCACCAACATAAAAAGGTGTTTGAAGGTTTGACGTCCGCTTTCAAGCCGGGAAGCAGTTGACTTTTCTGAACTGTTCAGGAATAATTTACGTGGTAATTTTGTACTTTAGAGATTTTCTATCCAAAGTTGAACAGAGATAACTGGAAGAAATGTAAGCATTGCTAATTTGTATATCTAAAGCACAGTTCAAACATTGAAGATATTTTCAATGCTGTCTGCATATCTAAATCAGTAATTATTGCTGTTTGCAAGTATTTCAGCAAAAATTTTCTTCAGCTATGCAAATGAAGGTGTTAACCCAAAAAATCTAGGGATCCTTTCAACTCTCAAATTTTGATTCTGTATTAAAATGACGCTTGAAAATATTGTACTATGGGGGGGGGCAATTACTGAAGGTCATAAAGATGTCCTCCATATTTTATTTTATTCTGAACAAAAGTGAATTTAAGCCGAAAATCTCCGCCTCCTATGAACTTCACGTTAGTGTAATTTTAAAAGGGCAAAAATGACTCAGTCTCCAAGGGACATTAGTTTTTAAGTTCCGCACATGGGTGATTAACTACCAGTCAGAGATTGAGGTGTTAGAGTTGGACATGAGCCACGTCCTACCTACCCCTCCGTGTGGCCATCTTCTGCCAACCAGTCCTTCTCCTTCGGCCTGGGGGCCCTTGGCTGGGCTTTTTCTGTCCCTCGGGTCCCAAAGTCCATGGAGGGCGCGCTCTCTAGTCCCACTTCTGTGACCATCTTAAATGAGGTTACCTCCATGCACTCTAGCGACGGAGTCCCCTGACTACATCCAAGTCTTGCCCTCGCTCAGAGATCCTCATCTTCTGAAATCAGGAACCTCATTGTCTGAGCGTCTCAGTCACAAGCTCCTGCCTTCCAGGTGGCCAACCGGTGCTCCCACTGCAACTCTTCCTCAACGCAAGAGACTTCTTCCCCTCCCTCCTTCCTGTGTGACAGGTGACATCGCGGCCGGCTCTACCAGGAAAGTAGGGGCCACTGAGCTAAAGTCTTTCCGTGTCCTACCCCATTTCCCTCCTGCGAACCTTTCCGAACTTACCCCCTCACCCGAGAAACCTTCGTAAGCATCTACTGTGTCCAGGTGCTTTGCTTGGTCCTGATGTGGCAAATATGGCGGGTCCCTGGCATCTGTCTTGGAATGGCCATTCTTGTGGGAGGAAATAGACGAAAAGCAAACGTAATCCTGCTTTGATAAAATAAATGGGACAGAATCATAGGAGCTGGGGCAGGGAACTTAGGGAAAATTAGAGGGAAGGCCTCTCTTTGGCGTGCCAAGTGGCACTGCCTAGTATCTCCCTGTGAACTCTTATTGAACGGTATTTTTAGAATGCCATAGCCCTGCTCCTCCCTGCACCCCCACCTTGTCCCCAGTGACCACTGTGTCTCCCCAGGCTTCTTAAGCAAGTTAACGCTTCTCCAGTCGCTGCCTTCTTCTTCTCTGCTCCCTGCAAGCTGGCCAGAGGCCCCCCCAGAGTAGGAGAAGACCCCGTGATTCCTGAATGGTGATCCTGCAGATTCTCTCTCAGTCTCCGTGCGCCATTGGATGCGGACCTTTCCTACCTTCCTGATACCTTTTTTGCCCCCCCTCCCTAATTGCCATGTCCCCTTGGTTTTCCCTCTGCCTCCCTTGCCTCTCTAGTACCTCCTGAGGTTACCCAGGGCTCTGCCCTGACCCCCGTTCTGCTCTACGTAGAGTCATTGGATGAACCACATTCCCCACAGCTTCAGGTATCTCCAGTACAAAGTGAGTCCCAGATTGGGGTCTCCAGCTAGTTGCCTACAGTCTGGTGGCTTATCTGTGCCCTGTAGGCAAAAACAAACAAACAAACAAACAAACAAAAACCCCACCATGTGTCTAAGACTGATTGATTTAAGTTATCACCATTCACCCCATACCCATTTCATCGTTGGCCAAAATTTGTCACTCTCTTTTTTTTTTTTTTTTTTTTTTTTTTTGGTGGTGGTGGCTCGGCCAGTCACTAGGGTATTAAAGCAGGAACCTCCTGGTAATGCCAGACTCCTCCAGCACCACCCCACCGTCCCCCCCCCGCCCCCCCATGCAGTCACCAGGTCCTATTGTTTCTCCACGCGGTGAGAAGTTCCACAGACCTCTGCTCTAGTCACGGTGGCCCCGCCCTGCTTCAGGGTCCAGAACCAGCAAAATGGTAGCCAGTGTGCCATTTCCAGGGGGCAGATGTGTTGTTGGCCTGAACGAAATGTACAAAAATTGGGTTCGTATCAGAAATGTTAAAATGTCGCCTGGATTTATAGCTTCTCGAAAAAAATCAGAAGACCCGGAAGGAACATGAGGCCTCCAATCCCACGCGGCAACCCATGGCTGGCATGGAGTTTCCATTGCCCAACTACGCTGAAGGTGGCTTCCTTCCTGGTTTCTTCTGGACCTGTGGTCCTCATTTACAGGAGCTTCCTGGTTCCTGTGGGCTTTGGAGTTAGCACCCAGAGGCTGGGAGACCATCGACAGCCTGTGAATCCTTGGTGCCTAACTATATGGCACCCTGCCACGTCTCTTATGCCTAGTTTTGCACCCCTTCCAGCCATCTCCCACATGTGCTGGGATGACTTTCATCCAGTGCCCCAAGTCCGAATCTGCTCGTGTCCCTTTTTTTTTTTTTTAGATGTTTATTTTTGAGAGGGAGAGAGAGAGAGCGCCAGCAGGGGAGAGGCAGAGAGAGAGGGAGACACAGAGTCCGAAGCAGGCTCCGGGCTCTGAGCTGTCGGCACAGAGCCCGACACAGGGCTCGCACTCACAAGACCATGAGATCACGACCTCAGCGGAAGTCAGATGCTTAAGGGACTGAGCCAGCCAGGCACCCCTGCTTGTGTCCCTCCTGATGAAAACTCTGCCTCCCTCTTGCCTTTGGGGCAAACCCTGACTCTGGAGGAGCGGCTCCATTGTGTCGCAGGTTAGCTGTCTCAAACTGGAAGGTAAACTACTGTCTTTATAAGGTGTCGTACCTCAGTGTCTCAAAAAACGATTGTGAGCCTCTGTAGGGAGGGTGGTGAATCGTAGTGTTGCCTCACCTGGGTCGAGATGCAGTCTCCACTGTTTATAAACTGTGTCCACAGACCTCACCACCCTCCTCCTTCCTCACAAGTGCCTTGGGAGTGGACGGGACAGGGTGGATTCTGCAGTCTCCCTACTCTCCTGGGACCCTTCAGCCCCTGGAACGTGGCGGCCCCATTTCATACATGGCATCCAGAGTCCGGCCATGTGCTCCCGGGCTCACTCTTTGGACAGTCGTGCCTCAGAGCTCCTCAGCACTCAGCCAGAGCACTGGCCACAGTGCTCTGCCACTCTCCCCAGCAACTCCTCAGATTGCTGGCCCTTTGTGATGACACGCGAGAGTCAAACTTTTCTTCGTCTTCTTCCCACCTCCCTGCCCTGCCTTTCCAAAACCTTATGTTCTTGCAAAACTGACCTCCTGCAGACTCCTCACCCCACGGGGCTGCCCAGGCCCCCTTGCTCCTACTGGACCTCTGCCTAGAATTCTCTCTCCACCTTCTGCGTTCACTGGTTCGCTGTCTGGCTAACTCCCCCCTTTTTAAGACTCAGGTCCATGGTCCCCTGTTCCAGAAAAGTCTGTCCTGAAAATCACTATCCCCAGCCCTCTATGGCATGTGTGGAGTGTGCATACACATGTAAACCCTGCCCCGTGGAGGCCTCTCTGATGGCAGTAACTGTGTCATACCTACAGATTTTACCCACTAGACTCTAAGTGCAATGAAGGCCTCCTGTATTTTAGCTTCATTTGCACCAGCCAGTGGTGCATGACCCAAAGGCACTTAACGGATATCTGAACTGAACCGTACTTCTATATTTCTTAAGTTTACTACACGGTTTATGAACTAGTGCTCGTGTTTTGGGCTTGAAGGGGACCTCTCCCCTCCCCCCCACCCCCAGACCTCCACTCTTATCCTGGTACTTCTGCATTAAATATATTTCTTCACGTTAAAAAAAAAAGGGGGGGGGGGAGGGGCGCCCGGGTGGCTCAGTCAGTTAGGTGTCCGACTCGGGCTCAGGTCATGATCTCGTGGTTTGTGGGTTCAAGCCCCGCGTCGGGTTCTGTGCTGAGAGCTCAGAGCCTGGCGCCTGCTTCGGATTCTGGGTCTCCTTCTCTCTCTGGCCTCCCCCCACCTGTGCTCTGTCTCTCAAAAATACATAAATGTAAAAAAGCAAAAATTAAAAACAAGAAAATCTTTGATTCCTCGTGACTTTTGAGATAGAACATTACTTAGAAGAAAAGCAAAAATCTAACCCAGAAGTACTTCCGTCTCTACGTTCGCTTCAGCTATCCTCATCTGAACCTCTTTTGGCTTGGTTCAGCCTTCCTTGAGGTCCACTGGCTGGGCTGTACTCCCTGTTTTGTGGTTTGTACAAGGTAGGAGAGAATGCATTCTGGTTTATTTCCGTTAACCTTTTCGGTGGCGGTAATGCTTGCCCTCTTGCTGACTTCCCCCACCCCCTTGGTAGTTTTTTTGGCTAATGTCTTCAGTCAAGTTTGATGAGAAGAGTTGGGAGAGAGTCTGGGCTGTGCTGCCAGGGGTTTGTATAGTTAGTCCTCCAGGACTGAATTTTTTTGTCTATACAATGGGTGTGATGAAATTATGATCTCAAAGATGTCATTAAAAAAAAAAATGTAACTTCTTGACTTATTTTTCTTTTTGACCCAGCTTTCTCCTAAATATATCAGATCTAGGTGAATTTTTTTAAATGCATTGTTTTGTGTTCATCTACATGAAATTCTTATCCCTCTCTCCTAAGTCTCTGAAATCATCCAGCTTGGCTCCTTTGTACTCAGAAATGGCATTGAGGGCCAGCGTGAAGATCGAGTTGGTCTTCCCACTTAAAGGCATTTATAAAAATGTTAAATACATTGGGTCCCCTATACTTGATCTTTTTTGTAAACCATTTCTCCACCCATGAATATGCCTATCTTCTCTTCCCAGAACCATCTTTCCTCATGAGTAGATTGCATGTCTGATCTGCAAATCAGCATTGGGTTAAAAAATAATAATAATAAAATACCTTTAGGTGTGGAGTGGATTCAAATGCAATAAACTACATCTTTAGGTGGTTTCTTATGTATAAGCTCACAATTTAGGTAAGAACACTGAAAGAGTAGTATTTTGTTTCTCTTTTGAGAAACGCTGCCTTTCACTCAACGGGGCAAGTCTATTTACATAGTCAATGATTCTTCCCTTGTTCTGCTCTTGGGTTTCTAGGTCTGGATGTAAGCCCAGGGCAGAGAGGTTGGTGTTCCTCCTGGGACTCTTTATTGTGCATGGGGATGTACACCCAGCCGAAGCAATCCTCTGTTTGCAGCTTCCGTTCTGCATTTTGACAAACGTGTCCCTGTCTCATCCTTGAATTCCTTCAACGGTTGGGGTGGACGCCCTAGGTCAAGATCAGCGCAGGAACACCTCATGCTCTTGCTCCAATTTGACCTCAGCCTTTGCCCTTTGCTTCAGAAGGGATAATTTGAGAATTGGAATCCACTGTGCCTTTCTATTTTTATTAGTTAATTCGTGGGAGAAAGATAATGTGGAGGAGGTTTTGCTATAACAGGGGAAAACCAAAATCCCATGAAAAGGCAGAAAGGATTTCTTGTAGTGACTGCACATCTTGGTAAATGTACCTTGTTTTGTTTTTGTAATGCCCTCCCCCCATGGCTGCAGCCAGAACTCTGGTAACCTGGGGAATTTCTCTTAAGAGCATACCAAAAATAGCATCAGCACTTTCTCCCCACACTTTCCCTTTCTACTTAGTGCCAGCTAATATAGCTACAGAAAAAATAACCACTTGTTTTCGCCCAAGTTTTTAGGGACCAAATCTTGGAAGTGGGTGTGGTATGTGAGAGAATTTAACACCAAATACGAAGCCCACTCGAAAACAACCAAGGTGACCGCAAATGAAAATAGATTTCTCTTCCTTTGTTTTGAGAAAATGCTATATAAATAATGGCAGTGTTTGCTTCCACTATATTTATTCTTCATTCTTGAAATAAGGACTCCACTTAGGACGGAAACTATTTTGAGAATTTGATCACTGTTGGGATTATATGAGCTATTAACTACGGCATTGTCTTTCGGTTACAAATGCAGAAATCCCTATCAGAATAAGTGATGCAGGGGTGCCTCGGTGGCTCAGTAAGTAGGTTAGGCGTCTGACCCTTGACTTTGGCTCAGATCATGGTCTCGCGGTCTGTGAGTTGGAGCCCCCAGTCGGGCTCTGTGCTGACAGCTCGGAGCGTGGAGCCTGCTTCGGATTCTGTTTGTCTGTCTCTGTCTCTGTCTCTCTCTCTCTCCCCCATTCCCCCAGCTCATGCTCTCTCTCTCTCTCAAAAATAAATAAACATTAAAAAAAGTAGATGATGCAAAGACATGGCATGCAAGGGGGGAACCTATTGGCTTACATTGCTGATCCTGAATTGGCAGGGGTGTCTCTGGCCCTGGACTGAAACCAGAGACTCGGGGCTTTAGAGCTCTCCTCTCTCCCTCCGTGTCTCTTTGCAGGCGGTCTTCATCCTCTCCAAAAGCAAAAGCGCAGGCAGCTTCAGGCTTACCTCCCAACAGCCTCAATGACCAAGAGGAAAGAGGCGCTTCCTGCCAGGCCAGTTGGAAAAATCCTAGGGAGGTACTCTGATTGGCTCAGTTCGGGTCATGTGCCTTTCTCTGGACCAATGGCTGTGGTGAGGGGAATGGGATACTCTGATTGGGCAGAGTCTGAGTCACATGTTTAGACCTGTGGTCAGGAGGGGAAAGAGCCTTGGATGGGGTGTGCTGGACAGGCAGATTACCCCCACTGCCATTAGTATTTGTTTTCAGTCCGCAGAGGCTGTCGGGGGCCTCCTGGGGCCTCATCCCTGCCTGTAGGACAGATACTAGTGTTCTTTCCACCGGCTTGGTTGGGAAAGGCATGTGCTGCGGAAGTATCCATGGTCCGACGTGCAGCCTGTGTGTGTGTGTGTGTGTGTGTGTGTGTGTGTGTCAGTGCCAGAGTCTGAACCCAGGTGTGTAAACGTGTGAGCTGTTTGAGCTGATACCACGAATTTTCAGAGATTTAGAACTCGTCAATAGTTATAACTTCTCAAAAAGAAGTTCTCGTGAAACTCCGTGAGTCCTTGCAGAAGGACCCATGTTCCCGCTTGGCTGCATAGGATCCTTAAGTAACACAACCAAAACTCACCAGATGGGAAGAGGCTAGCATTTGTGTGTTCTGTTGGAAGTCACATTTTTCTGGCTGTTGCTCCCCACCCAGTTTATTCCTTAGACACTTGTTTCTTCCCTGGGACTCCAACTCTAAAATTAGTACTGACCTTTGGCTCAGAAAGGTAAGAGTGCATTACCCGGAGTCCGAGGGAATAACTTAGGCCGAGCTGGATAAAAGTCCACATCACCAAAGAACAAGTATGACATGACTTTTGAAAGATATCTAATTGAACTCCACAAACGTGTACAGACTGAGCTTAGGACACTGGTTGAGGTTTAACTTCTGTTTCATGGGTTTTTTGGTTTTGTTTTTTTCATGTATGTCTTTTGTTCAAAATCTGTCCTATCCACGGGGCGCCTGGGTGGCTCAGTCAGTTAAGCGGCCGACTTCGGCTCAGGTCACAATCTCATAGTCCGTGAGTTCGGGCCCCGCGTCGGGCTCTGTGCTGACAGCTCGGAGCCTGGAGCCTGTTTCGGATTCTGTGTCTCCTTCTCTCTGATCCTCCCCCATTCATGCTCTGTCTCTGTCTCAAAAATAAATAAACGTTAAAAAAAAAAAAAAAATCTGTCCCATCCAAATGGCATACCTTCCCCTTCCGATCCTCGTCTCCTTGCGCAGTGTAGTGAGTAAGAGTATGAAGGGCTTGGAAGGGCTTGGAGGCCCACAGACTGGTCTGAATCTCAATTCGGTCAGTCACTAGCTAGAGGCCAGGAGGCCACAGATGACTCACTAAACTTCTCCGAGGCTCAGTTTCTTCACTTGTGAGTTGGGCATGAAGGTATCCCCGTCTGAAGCCTGTGGGGATGAAGTGGGCCGTATACTTCAGGTGCTGAGCACAGGGACGAGAACGGAGCTGACTTCCAGAGCATAAATGATGTGGCGGTGGGGTTCCCTCCGTCCCAGGAGTCCAGGTGAGCTCCTCACTCCTGTGGGACGCACGTTCGCGTGGTGTCTTTGATCGAGCAAATGACTCACTCGCCCTGTTGAGTTCGCGTGCTTGGTTTCCAGACCTGTAACGCTCTGGGCGGGCAGTACTCCTAGCCATCGGCTGGTCATCTGTGCATTCTGCAGGCTTCCACCTCTTCCGGTACTGGCCATGCAGCAAAGGATGGCAGGTGCGTGAAATAAACTACCCACCCCCCTGTGTGAGGATGTATAAACAGCTGTGTTACCAGTTCTTCCTGGGGGCACACCGCAGGCTAGCGCTGTCAGGTTGGGGGCTTTTTTTTTTTTATGTTAGTTATGAAGAATCAATAAATGTCTCTACAGCCTGGAAACATTATTTGGTTTAATATTGTGGCCTTTGCGAGTGTAGCATCCAGAGCCTTCTTTTTGTTCTTGTCTTTTAGGCTGTGAGAAAGTCCGGTGGGCAGTGCCACCCATTGATATGCAGATACCTAGAAATAATCATTTGAAACACACGCTGAATGTATTTAAAACACACGGTCACGTAATTATGCTTTGATTCCCTCGCTGTGCAGAAGGGTTCGATGCCCGTTGGACCTAACCTCGGCAAACATTCCCGGATAGGAAATGTATTTTCTGCTGCCACTGAGAGGAGACTTTCGGGTTTTACAGGCAAAGAGCCGTTTGGGATTTTAGACAGCACCCAGAGCCTGCCCACACCTGAACTGTTGCTCGGACAGTGGGACAGGGGATGCCAGGGAGGTGGATTCTGCGTGATGAGTTAATTATAAACCTTCCTTTCCCTGAAGGTGTGGATCTCGTCTTTGAAATTAATTTACTCATAGACCCCTATCGTCTTAGGCCAAACCTGTGTTCATTTCTTAATGACACTTAATTAAAATATCAATTTGGAGGATTGGCCAGAGAATGCCAAAGTATTCATAGTAAACCTGTCCTTGTGCAGAACAGTGGTATATCATGAATATCAAAGTGCTCATCATACTAACCGTGAATGAATTTAGCAAGTGCTGGAAATACAGTGGTTCCCGTGCGTGTATGTTACTCATTAGCCTAACATTTCTTTCGAGTAGGATAAATATATATATTTTTACATGTGCAATGGCAAAATCATGCTTTTTATCTCACTCTCTACCTTGTGTTGTAGTTCTGTGTGTCTTATCTGCCCCGTTAGGAACGCTTAAGGGTTTTTTGGTCTGTCTTATCCTCCTGGGTTCTTTCCACAGTACCTGCTGCAGAGGAGCTCAAAAGGGAAGAAGGAAACGAAAGAGCCTGGATCATCAGTGGGTCAGATACGTCGGGCACATTTTATACATGGCCTTTTGAATGTCAACCACCCTTGTAAGGTAGAAATTAGTCCTGGCCGGCAGGTGAGAAAAGGGAGATTTGGGTGTGTGCAGCACTCTGCTGAGAATCTCGCCCCTGGGGTAGTCACTCCAGGTCTGCGTGTCTCCCGGTGGAGATCTTGGATTCTGAAACATTGTTTCAGTGACTGACTGAGACTAAACAGTGGTGGCTGAGCGACAGTGCAGGGCGGCCCCACAGAGGAGAGGGCAGAGCGCTGCTGGACGGGGTGAACTTGGGAGTCAGATGAACCTGGGTTTAAACCCCAGCTCTACAGTTAGTATTTTTTTTTAAGTGTATTTATTTTGGGGGGGGGGGGTGTGAGAGCAAGGGAAGGGCAGAGAGAGAGGGGGGGAGAGAGAGAGAATCCCATGCAGACTCCATGCTGTCATTGCAGAGCCCGCTGTCGGGCTCAAATCTGTGAGCTGTGAGATCTTACTTAACCTGAGCTGAAATCCAGAGTTGGATGCTTAACCGACTCAGCCCCCCAGGTTCAGTTCAGTTAGTAGTTTTCTGTCCACAAAATACTTTTCCTCTCTGGGCTTCTTTTCCAAAGGTAGGAAATGTTGCTGAGGAGGATAGTCCCTTCTTTGTATAGAAGGATAGTATTGTCCCTGTTTCACAGACAGGGACATAGGAAATAGTGACTTAAATCACTTGGCAAGGTCAGGGCTGAGACAGGTTGAGAACTCTTGTCTCTGCTCCTATCATTTGTCACCTCTCCGGTCACCAAGTCCGGGTACAGCAGCCAGAACTGCCATCACCTGTCACCCATCCTTGATTAGCGCCCAGAACACCGCACTGACTTGGAGGCAGTCACCGTGCATTCCTTAGAGTCACTTGACTGATTCCTGTCTCCTTTCTTCTGTGTTGTTCACTCCCATCCGCCCAAAGAGGATTATTTCCAGAGAGTCAAGAGATCCGCAAGACTTACTCTTGATGGATCTGCCCCACACAGGACTTCAAAGTGGCCGTCCTATCATGTTTGGGTGTGTTTGGTTTAAGAACTCGTTTTTTCAGCTGGGTCCTCTGAGGCACACAGAAGTATCCGCAAGACAAGTTGACCTTTGAGGATCTTACATGTTTCAGAGAAAGGGCATATCTGTGATACTTTAACAGCTCAAGAGCTGTGGTAGACTGTAGTGGGGGGAATCAATAAGGGGGTGCATTTTCTGTAGAGGATTTCAATGCAGTAGCAAAAATACCTCAAAATCGCTTAGCTTTTTATTATCATCAAGTACCATAGTGATAAGCTCTTCTTCCGCTGGAGTAGACCCATCATCCTGATGGACCCTCAGTACTGCACTGGGTCAGTAATTCACTGCCAGAATGAGTGCTCTGAATGAGATGTCCGGGAGGTCAGACTGGAGGGGATGGTGTGGACTGAATCACGGGGAAGGCTGCACAGACACCCTCTCCCCTCCCTCCTCGTGGGGAAGGACTCTAGGAGAGCAGTGTGTGACCCCCGACGACCAGAGCAGTCACGGTGGCAGCATAAGTTGTGGGCTGTGGAAGCTCTTTACGTGCATTGCCCTCCTGCATTCTCTTGGCAGCCTTGAAAGGCTGGTGGCCCAAGATTGTTCTGTAGATGAGGACCCTGGAGACTCCATGAAGTTTGAGAATGAGGGCGAGTGATGGACAGTCTTGGAGTGTCAGTTTCCTCTCACATGAAATGACTCCCAGCTTTCAAGGAGTCTGGGAGGCTCAGCAGCGCTAACGCTAATGCCCTTTACGCAAAGAAGTTTCTTAAATATCAGTTGCTCCTAATGGCTGTGTGGGGGAGAGGTATGTCCATGCACGATGTGAAATGTTGTCAAGTAGCTGATAAACACAAATGTCTTAGCTAGCGCTCGTGGGTAATGCAGCCCTTGCTTTTTTCTTTCACCCCACCTTCGACAAAACCCTTTGTGCTTTAAATTTTGTGGAATTGCTACTTACTGATTTGTAGCAATAATAAGAGTTGGCCATTTCGTCTCTTTCCGTGCTTTCCATGGCTAAATCCAAGCAGGTAGTTCCTTCGTGGAGGAGAGAATAGTTGTCTTTAGAAAAAAAAAAGAAAAAGTTTTAGTGGATGACTTTGGGAAGGTGTGGAACTTTACAAGTTTTCTTCAATTTTTTTTTTTTTTTGAGTTTTTGGTTTTTGGTTTTTTTAATAGAGCACAAGTGAGTGAGTGTGTGCAGGGGAGTGTCAGAGGGAGAGGGAGAATCTTAGGTAGGCTCCACAGGCTTAATCCCATGACTATGAGATCATGACCTGAGCCAAAATCAAGAGTCACACGCCTAAGTGACTAGGCCATCCAGGCACCCCACAACTTTTCTTTTCATTGAATACTCATGGGTACAAGATGCTGGAGAACACAGAACTGCATTCAGGCCTGGTCTCTTCTGGGTTGGGCATGCAAGGCAAAAATGGTGTCTAAGTGATGCCTTAATAAGTCATTAAAAGACACTGAAATGTATAATTTTTTTTTTTGTGAATACATGTTTTCTAATTTGAAAACTGTGTGCATGAATATGAAGTGACAAATTTCCCCAGAATTGTTCTTTGGGGAAATCGGGCGTTGCTACATATTAGGGTCCTTTCAAAATCTTCCACTTACAAAGGTCATGATAGGTTCATTCTTCAGAGTCCACCAAAAGCCTTAGATGGATGAGACTCATGAATGAGTCTTGGGAACAAAGGGAGAAGGACAAATAAGCCTGCCATCCCCTCAGTCTATGTTTATTATGAACATTCATAGAGGTTGCATGATACAAAAGGGTTAGAAAAAGGCACAGAATTAGAATACAGGTTTAGTAATTATTTCTGAGGTCATGACTTCACAACTGCCAAATTTTGAATGCTGTGTTCATTAAGGTAGTGCTAATTGCCGTAATAAATAAACCCAAATATGTACCGTGGTACAGACTTCCACTTGTATCAATCCCAAGATGGGCATGTCTGTTCTGATCCTGGAGATTCAAGGAGCCAGCCTCTTTCCATCTTTTGGCTCCATATGATTTAGCAGGCGGTTTCCAAAAAGTCATGGTACTTGTCAGCATCGAGCTGGTGGAAGCAGAAAGATCACGGAGGATTGATTGCATATGGCGGCTTTTGATGGGCCAGGTCTGAGAGTGCCATACAGCAGTCCTGCTTCCATTTCGTTGACCGTGTTTCAGTCTCATGGACACTCCTACCTACAGCAGAAGCTAGGAAACGTAGCCCCAGCTCTGTGTTGGGGAAGCAAAAGAAATGGGTTTGCTGAGCGATAGCCGCTCTCTGTCAAGTGAATTCATGGAGACTGTTGAGGGTTTCATGAAAAAGTCATACACTCAGTAACACGCCGTGGAAATCATGTATATCTTTTCACCTATGAAGGCAACAGTCCCAATGGCCTGTGCAAGGCTTCTCACGGCTTCAGATAGATTTTTCAGTGACAGCGTGGCACACAGATTTGAAAAGTGCTGTATCGTAGGCAACTTGGACGAAAAGGAGATGACGTGATCGGGAAAGTTGTGAGACAGCTCGGAGTGATGACAGGCTTGGAGAAGATGTCTGGGAAGGCTCGGAGTGAAACTGCTTCGTGGAAGGGGAGAAGGGAAAGAAAAGTACTATTTCTAAATCCCAATATACGTGATATCCCATAGTAGTCATAAAGTTTGTTTAGTCGGGTTGACCAAACCTTGGGTGGGCAGGAGGGGGAGGTGTTGGGGACCTTCTCGCTGGGAAAAGAGGAGGTCTGTCCTATTTGGGAGATAACCATCTACTCAAGCACATGTGGTGCCTGGAACTTAGTCAAAGAAATGAAGCCCTTTATCCTGCAAGAAGGGGTGTCCTTCCAGTGTTGGAGAGCGTCGTCAGCAATGCTGGGGAATGCCACGCGGGAGCAGAAGGGAATGGGATCCGTGCCAGTGCTGAGCTCTGCCTGCAGAAACGAAAGGACCCCAGGGATTGGACAAGGAAGAGGCAGGTGACAGCTCTGTCCTCTCTGGCAGAAGCCTCCGGCCGCGTCTGACTTGTGGGCATATCCACGTGGTTTCTCACTGGGTGCTGTGGGCAGATCAGTCAGTCTCTCTTCATCTCTGTTACCTCAGCTGTACCCGGGAGGGCTCGTGTGAGATTCGGTGAGATGACACATTCACAGGGCTGTGGACGCAGTAGGAGCTCTCTAAATGCCCTTCTCTCCACCCGTGTCCCGCACAGCCAGCCACTCGCCAGCCTCCATTGTTCGTGAACATGGTCTCTGTGACTGGCTCTGAGAAACTGGGAGATGGTTCTCCCCCTATAAACTGCCTTCGTGACAGAAAGATGCTCAGCCCCTCCATCCCTAGAGTTTCCTCCCTGCGACATCTTACAGCAGGGGTTAGACAGAGGTAAGAAGGAGAGCTTTCATGAAGTCATTGACTTTTAATTCCAGAAAGCCTTGTTCTTGGGCCTTAGCTTTGGATGGGGGAAAGTTAAAAGCCTGGTCTTATGAGGGAAGGGTGCGTGGAGCCTGAGAATTGTCCCCTCATCGCCCAGGATGATGTCTTACATGACCCTCAGAGCAACCTTTGGAGGTATGGGAGGGAAGACAGGGGTTGTCATTGAGTCACAGAGCGCATACGCAATTTATCCGATGTAGGCAGGCCCGGGACTAGACTACAGGCCTGTCCCCCAGTTGTACTAACGCCAACACAGGTTCCTTCTGTGAAATAGCTGAACGCACGCCCCGCCACGTCCCTTCAGAAGGCATTCGGAGGGAGCTCGGCAAGAGGAATTGAGTCGGGCTAAAGGAAGAACCTATTTGGGCGGCTAAAGCCGAGCTTGAAATCCTACTTCCCATCCCTTAAGACGGTTTCCGAGCTTTGCAGGACTTTGCTGGTTTGGTGGTTGCTTGCCAGAAATAAACACGTAAATGTAGAGGAGGCTTCTTTGAAAATATTGCTTGGAGATTTTATTTGTTTACCTCTCTTGTACTGAAAGAGGTGAGCAAAACTTCAGCCATCATAGCAAAAGGAGCCTTTCTCCAACTTAGTTATCTTCTCTTCCGTATCCCTCGTTCCCTCTTCCACTTCAGAAGTATTTCTAGATTCTGTGCCTGTAGATAACATGTGTATTTATTTCTGAAGATATCAGTCTCCTCTAGTTTCCACCCCCCCCCCCAGAAGTTAAAATGTGGGGACCAGGCAACCATTCCCTCCTACCCTTTCTCAACCTCCTCTGTGTAACTATTTCGCTTGTAATCTATGCTGAAAACGCCCCGCTTGAGGGACTCCAATGGGGTTCTTTGGATCTCTTAAGCCGAGCCTGGGTGAAGAGGGAGCTTACTCACCAGAACTAGATGGGAAACTGAAGAAGAAGGGATGAAAGTGTGCCCAGGTATCCCAGGATCACTTCAGGGGGTACTGAAACTTACCATCAAAGCAGCCCTACCATCCTCTAATGAAGAAGGGAAGATAACGGCTCTGTATCCACCACCGAATCCATTTTTAATACGGTCTTTCATATATCCGGAGGGAGGGCAGGAAAGTTGCTGCCTGCCTCTTTGCCCTGAGCCTTTCGTTTCTGAACTCTGTCCGTGAACCCACCTGGGCCTGGAGGCGTGTCGGGAGTCTGAGGGAGCCACGTGGCTGTCCCCTTCCCCTTCTCAGGCTCCGCAATACAAGTTCAGCCCTTTCCTGCCTTCCCTCTTGTTTCCCTGGGAAGAAGGGATTGTAAATATGTACCCAGCGGTGCCCAAGGGAGAAGCAAAAACCTAGGATGGGTCACCACATGTTGCCGTGTTCTATTTTCATGTTGTCAGAGAAGCTGACTTTTCAGTTGTCCCCCAGCCCTCCCCCACCCCCTACCTCCGATGGCATCACTTAGGGGGACACCGGCATGCAGCACAGAGGAAAAGCTCGGATTCCATCAGGAGCCCCAGGAATGTTGCAGATCAGAGAGGCTAACGGTTACCACACTCCCAAGAGATGGAAGAATGAGAAGCTGGCCCTTTAGCCACCTAGCCCGCTGCCCACAGCAACAGCAGCTCCGCGGGAAGCCCGCTGGCTACGGGAAGGTTGGTCGATCGGTCTCTTATGAAAGCACGCGGGACGGTGCCTGGCCCGAGTCCTAGAACTCAGCCTGGGTCTGTTCCAAATGGCCTGTGGGGAAGTTCCTGGACCATCAGCACAGGAGGCTAAAAATTGTCAACACAGTTCCGCACAGTAGATGCCTTTATCCTCCAGTGGTGGGGATGTCTACGTCCTCATTACAGGTAATATGAGACATTAGCCCTTGGTGACAGGTTATCAAAATAGATCATTTTGGAGTCCTTTCGTTACTTCTCAATTCTGTTTCCTAATTTGTGGAACGAACGCGAGGGGTTAAAGGTTCGCATATCCAAGGAGTAACACTACTTTGCGAGTGGTACCTTCATTCCTTCAATAACTGTATGTCGAGCGTCCATTGTTACTTTAAATTCCGACGCTTTTAGTTCCTCGTCAGTTTGGTTATCACTCGCCTGTTGCCACATTGCCGGTCACCCTTGTCATTGTGTGTTGCTTAGGGCGCAGGACCGAGGGAACCGTGTGGTGTTGGGTAGGAAGTAGTGTGAGTATTTTGTGCAACTTCTAAAACTCTATTCGAAATGGAAGATGATCGGGAGTTCTGCAGCCCCCTTCCTGCAGACCCCGAGAGTCTGGGCACTCCTTCTTTGGCACCTGTTACTTTGACAACCCCTTTCTTTATTGCCACATACCGTGCCAACCACCATTTGATCAACCATCAAGAATATCGAGGCCTCCTTTCTAACTCCAGAGCAGTCCTGTGGGCATTGAAGAGATCACAGCTTGGGTTCCGAAGCGAAGGATGTTACACACAGTCCCTTCTTCCTGGTGGGCATCTCGCTACCATTTTGGGAATTTTGTCTGGGCTGTGAGGTTTGAACCAGTCAAGTCTGAGTGCTTTCTCAGGAAACGCAGCTCTATTGAAGTCATTGTTTTAAAAGTCACTCGGAGCATTAAAATCCTCAGCCGTCAATTTGTAGTGTGAAAATTTAGAAGTGGTTGGGGCTTCAGGCGAGCAATATTGACTTAAACGTGCAGGGCGCTTTAAGACAGCGCTTGATTGTACATTTTAAAATAGGGAATGCAAATTGGAATTCCTCCTGGGTGCTTTAAATCATGCATTATATGTGCAGTATTTTCAATTAGCTGCAGAAAAAAATATGTTCTGTGTGGCTCTATTTTTACAGCTGGGAATTGCTCTGAGAACACAATTGACTGTTTCATACATGTGAGATTTATTTAAATGACTCATGGGGCATCTGCAGTTTAACCAATAATTGAAAATATTGTTGCAGTGTGGCAGGTAAAACGAGGATGTCAGCAGCATCACATTAGTCAAAGGGGTTGGCAGTGGACAGGGAGCTGGTTCTGGGTTGAGATTCAGTCTTCACGTTCCATTCCTGGGCTTTGCCACACCGTGAAAAGACTGCCTGCGGGTTCTGTCGGTTGTGGTCTCGGGGAAAGACCCCAAGCATGAAGGCGGTCTCTTATTTCTCTGGTTTCTCTCTCCTGTTTTCATGTGCCAGATACAGACAGAAGTTCTTACCAGATACGGGGAACCCCATCCTTCCCCCAACTCTTCTCTCAACTCCCTATTTCTCTCCACCATTCTCCACCAGCCACTTCCCATCAGACAGTACTGATGTGACCTCAGACGTCACCTACAGTACCGATGCAGAAAGCTGAGTTGACTCTCGGGACGGACCAACCAGCCCCTCCCTGGTGGTTCGTGAATGTTCCTGGAATGCATGTTTCCACTGAAATGATGTCAATGGCGGTTGGGTAATTATTAAAATGCATTATTGCTCAATGTGATACAAAGTATCGGTTGGGTATTTTGTGGGCAGCATTAAAGTCCTAACCACCTCTTTTTAATTTGTCTCTGGACCAGTGGTTCTCTACCAGGATGATCCTCCCTTTCACCCCCGAGCATTTGTCAGTGTCTCCAGACATTTGGTTGTCCCAACTCTGGGGGAGGGGGTGTTACCAGCATCCAGTGGGTAGAGGCCAGGGACGCTGCTCCACATCCTACAGTACACCGGACAGTCTCTCCCACCATGAATTTTTGTGCTTAAAATGCCAATGGGGCCAAAGTGGCGAAACCTTGTCTAGAATTTCATTTCAGAAAAATGACTGCCCCAAATACATTAGTACCTGAAGGGAGTTAAGCTGATAGCTGAAAGCCTGGCTCTTTTTTTTCATCAACACTTGATGACACGTTGAGTACCTCCGTGTCCCATGTGCCATGTTGGATGCTGGAGGAGAGCAGTGAACGCGACAGACGGGCCGCCCCTCGCTCTCAGGCACAAGGAGGGGGGATGATGGCAAGTGTTCCGTTCAGGGGGGAGCGTGAGCACAGGCTGGAAAGAGCCCGGCTGCTCCTGTGAACTGCATAAGGCAGGCCAACTCATTCCAAGAAATTGGAAGAAATTCCAAGGCCGCACAAGGCAGGCCAACTCATAGGCCGTGGGAGGGACTCTGTATTTCATCGTAAGAACGAGGGATGCCGTTAGAGGGTTTAACACTGGTCTGGGTGCCAAGGTTCCTGGTCAGCCCTTCTGGTCCGCAAGGTCACTGGGGTAGTACAGACAGTGAGGTGGGTATAAGAGCCCAGTGTTCTCTTCCAGGGACTAATGTCCTCTTTCCGGAACGTTGGTGGCTTGACTCTGGGAGCAAAGGAGGTAGAGAGAGTAGACCATTCAGGAACGGTGTCAGAGGTAGAGTGATAGTTTGTTGATGGTACAAATGGGGGAAAGAAAGATAATGGGTGGCTCTCAGACTTTTTGGCTCAGATTCTTGGGGGTGGGTGGGGTACTCGTACCAACTGGGTCATAGAACCTGGAGGGACAGCAAGTTTAGGGATGAGTATGTACTTGTTCCTCCCATCTCAGAATTTCTCTGAAAATGGATAAGGGGACTTCAGTGCATCTTTCTACTTAACTTTTTTTTTTTTTTTTTTAAAAGAAACCATTTGAGTCGGCTCTGCTTGCTAAAAATGTAAGGTATTTTTCCTGTATTACCTCTGCTCTCTGCTTACCATCATAATAGGCTTTCCACTGTAGCTCAGAATTATTTCTAAACGGCTTCTTTGGGAAATCATCAAGCATTTTCTGTATTAGATTTTTTTTTTTTCCTATCTAAGCAAGTAAAACAGATGAGAGTCGGTTTACAGTCAGACTTGGACCACTGAGGCTCTCGACCACTGAGGCAGGTTTTTAAATTGTTTTAAAATTGTTTTAGTCTAATCCCACCCTATTTTGGTTTCAGCTGGTAGGAAGACATTTTTTTTCTTTTTTTCTTATTCATGAGCCTGGCAGTCTTGGAAAGAACACGAGGAAAGTCGCTAGAAACTGAACCCATTTCCAAAGTCACACAGTCCCATCAGTCATTTCTTGACCCCATCACCAGGGCCATCGGTGGAGGCCACGTGGACCCTGGCTGCTGCTCCCTGGAGCACAAGGCCACCTTCCCTGAGGACTTGTGACCAGCTGTTGAGCTCTGATAAAGTCACCTAGTAGACCTTTGAATTCCCCCTACAGCAAAGAAATGAAGGAAATGGCCTACAGTTGAAAAAAGACTACACGTAAATAGAAAAATCAGCTCCTAAAATTTGTTTTGATGTTTAGAAATTGGGGTTGGGGGATATTTTGCAGTTGAGAGAACTATGAAGCTAGGTTGGCGTGTGGGCCTTAAGAGGCGGAGGAGAGACCCGAGGACTTTTGAGCTGCCGTGATAATGGCAGTGAGTGGCAATAACGACAGAGACAGCTGTGGTTGAGCTCAAGAACTGTCCAAAGAACCTGAGATGTATCGCCCTGTTTTATTCTTCACAGCAGCCCGTAAGGCGAGACTGCTGTTTTATGAATCCATTTTACAGATGAAGAAACTGAGGCCCAGTGAAGAGAAGTACTTCTCAAAAGTCATCCAGTGAATTGGTAGTGGAGCTGGGATTTGAACTTGGGTGGTTTGTCTCAGGAGTCTGCAGAGGCCAAGAAGACTAATCAAAGAGTTATGAGGAGACATAATTATGCAAAAACATAGTTTGGGTATCTTTTTTTAGAATATTGGGTTTTTAAGCGTGCTTGCAGTGTTGGGAAATGATTTAAGTACATTTAAAAAAGATCTGTCTTGGGGCGCCTGGGTGGCGCAGTCGGTTAAGCGTCCGGCTTCAGCCAGGTCACGATCTCGCAGTCCGTGAGTTCGAGCCCCGCGTCAGGCTCTGGGCTGATGGCTCGGAGCCTGGAGCCTGTTTCCGATTCTGTGTCTCCCTCTCTCTCTGCCCCTCCCCCGTTCATGCTCTGTCTCTCTCTGTCCCAAAAATAAATAAACGTTGAAAAAAAAAAAGATCTGTCTTGGGGTGCCTGGGTGGCTCAGTCAGTTAAACGACCGACTTTGGCTCAGGTCATAATCTCATGGCTTGTGGGTTCGAGCCCCACAATGGGCCCTGTGCTGACAGTTCAGAGCCTGGAGCCTGCTTTGGATTCTGTGTCTCCTCTCTCTTTCTCTTTTTCTCTCTTTCTCTCTATGAAAAATAAATAAAACATTAAAAAAAAAATCTGTCTTAAGGTGCATGTGTTTACTGACAAAAATTTGAAAATACGGTTTTTTGTTTTTTACTCTTTATTTTAAGATAGCTATAGATTCATATACAGGTAAAAAAATAACGATGTAATGAGGTCCCACGTACCTTTTACCTAGCTTCCCCACTGGTAACACGTCATGTAACTATACACAACAATAAATACCACAGCTAGGACATTGACTTTGGTACAAACATACACCTCACTGAGGTTTCTACAGGCACTCATTTGTGTGTGTGTGCGTGCGTGTGTGTGCGTGCGCGCATGCACTTACTTGTCTGCGGTCTTATTCCGTGTAGATTGGTGTGACCACCACAGGAGGATAGCACAGAGCTGTATCCTAAGGACCCTACGTGTCACCCACCCACACCAACCCACCCTAA
The DNA here is from genome assembly GCF_027475565.1 of Acinonyx jubatus. Taxonomy (NCBI): domain Eukaryota; kingdom Metazoa; phylum Chordata; class Mammalia; order Carnivora; family Felidae; genus Acinonyx; species Acinonyx jubatus. The sequence goes on along the minus strand of NC_069381.1, from coordinate 204,029,458 downwards.
CTCCTGGCAATCGCTTTTATGTTCCCCATCTTCATAATTGTGTCATTTTAAGAATTTTTTTTTTAATTTTTTTTTCAACGTTTTTATTTATTTTTGGGACAGAGAGAGAGCATGAACGGGGGAGGGGCAGAGAGAGAGGGAGACACAGAATCGGAAACAGGCTCCAGGCTCCGAGCCATCAGCCCAGAGCCCGACGCGGGGCTCGAACTCACGGACCGCGAGATCGTGACCTGGCTGAAGTCGGACGCTTAACCGACTGCGCCACCCAGGCGCCCCGCATGTTTAGTGTTATAAGAAGCTGCCAAACCACTTTCCAGAGTTGGCCGAACCGTTTTACGTACCCAGCAGCAGTGTGTGAACTATCCAGGTTCTCTGCCTGTGTGGTTGCATTTGGCATGATCACTAGCTTTTCTTTTGGCTATTCTGATAGGCGTGAGGTGATGGCCCGTTGTGGGTTTCATTTGCGTGTCCCTAATGGCAAATGGGACTGAGCCCCTTTTCGTGAACTTATTTGCCATCTGTAGATTGTCTTCAGCGACAGGTGTATCCATGTCTTTGTCCATTTTCTGATTGGAGTGTTTGATTTTTTTTTTTTTTTTTTTAATGTCGCGTTACGAGAGTTCTTTATATGTTCTGGATACCGGTCCTTGGTCAGATATGTGCTTTGCAAATATTTTCTACCAGCGTGTAGCTTGTCTTTCCATCGTCTTTGCAGAGTCTTTTGCAGAACAAATATTTTTAATTTTGAAGAGGTCTGCTTTGTCAGTGTTTCTTATTTTGAGTCACGCTTTTAGTTTCGAGTCTAGGAACAAGTAAGGTTTTGATTCCTGCCTCTGCTAACCCAGAGGTCTGATTGTGGAGAAAGAAGGCAGTGGGACAGGATGGACATCACAGTGGTTCTGATGGTTCTGATGGTTCTTCCAGCTCCTGTCTGGTTTGGCCTCTGGTCTGTGTCCTGATGAGCCGGCTGTCCGGGTTATGGCCCCAGGGCAGGCCTTGTCTTAGAAACACTATGAGATGTAATGGTGTGAAAAGAACAGTATTTCTAGAATCTCAGTTTCCAGAACCATTTATGATACCTCCTAACATAAGACCTTTTTGCACTTGAGATCTTCTGTCTGGAATACTCCTTTCTGCCCCACTCCCTGTCCTGTTATGTCCAGCTCACCCTCTGACATCCCCCATGCGGCCCTTCCCCACCTGTGAGGTCCCCTGTGAGGCCTTTCCCCACCCCGCATAACCCCCCATGCAGCCCTTCCCCACCTCCCATGTTCCCCGCCCCGTGAGGCCCTTCCCCACCTCCCATGTCGCCCCACCCCATGCGGCCCTTCCCCACCTCCCATGTCCCTTCCTGTGGCCCTTCCCCACCTGTGAGGTCCCCCTGTGAGGCTCTTCCCCACCTCCCATGTCCCCCCACCCCATGCGGCCCTTCCCCACCTCCCATGTCCCCCCCCCCTCCCCCCACATCGTGCGGCCCTTCCTCAGAGCTCCCCTTCAGTTGTGTTGGCCTTGCGAGCAGACAGCTCCTTGCGCGGGCTCTCCTGAGTCTTGGAGCGTGTTGAGCAGTGTCCCTCTTGGCCTCTGCCCTCTGGATGCCAGCAGCTTTTCCCCCGTGCCCAGCGGGGACGGAAAATGTCTGCACACGTTGCCGCCTGTTCCCCGAGGTTCAGACGCGCCCCGGTTGGGAACCTTGGCTCCAGGCCCTCCGCTCGGGGAGAGTCTGTCGTGGCCACGTCCTCACCTCGGCACCGTGCCCGTCACGCTGGTGTCCATCGATGTTCTGGAAGAGTGAGTGGACCAACTGCAGCCGCCGTCACGCAGCCCCTCGTATGGCAGCCTTGGAAGTCCCACCCTGCCTGCAGGAGAACCGAGTTGTGAGTTTGAGCCCCAGAACCCTAGAGTCCTCTCCACACAGGTGAATACGGGCTTCCTCAACCTTCTCCCCGCCGACCCACATGAGGATGCCCCAGTCCTCCAGGTCCTGCCCGATGAGCGCCCACATCCTCCCTCAGTGCCGCCAACACAGGGGCCCTCACAGCCTCGGAGTCTGGCTGTGACCAGACCTCCTTCTGAGACAAAGAGGACATCTCCGCAGGGGGACCCGGGCCTCCCGTAGGTGGCGTTTCGCAGGGCGCCACCGGAGACCTGATTCAGCCTTCACCTGCTGGGCCTCCTTTCCCCCCAGCCGGGCCCTGCTCCCTTTTCACGAGGTTGGGGAGGAAAGTCGGAGTCGGGGCTCGGTTTTGCTGTGCAAAGCATGTACCCAGGGGTAACGAGTTCAGAAAGTTCCCAGGGAGTAAGTACAGTGGCCATAAGAATAGTTGAGGGTATGTGCAGGTGTTTTTGGTTTTTCCCTCTGGACCTGGTAGTTCCGTTCCCTGAACCTGAATCCCAGAGCTGGCTTTGGCTTTGCAGAAAAGACGGCGGGGGGGCTGGGGGGGGGTGGTGTGGGGGGGCGAGGCCAGGCAGCAGGTGGGGAGGGCAGAGCCCGGTCATGTCAGCCCCGGCTCCCTGCTGCCGCTTCGTGGGAAGGCTGTCAGGGGCGCCCCGAGGACACGCAGCCCGGGGCGGCTGTGGAGGAGTAAGTGCTGGTGACCGGGCCGTGGAAATGCCTCCCCGCTGCTCTGGGCAGGAAGCTCAGTGTAGGGGGGGGGGGGGGGGCGCCACTCCCCACCCCCCACCCCGGCCTCCAGAACGTCTTCATGATGGGCAATACCCGTGAACCTGATTTGATGAGGTGGACTGACAGCCCCAAGCTTAGGCCACCGTCGCACAAAGCTTCCCCTCTGGGATTCACAGAAGGGAACCTGCTGGATTCCCTCCTCTCCCATGCGGCAAAGACTCGGGTCGACCATTCCGGGGAGCCCAGCTGCGACCGTCGGTGTCGGTACAGTTGTTGCTTTGAGAGGGACCAGCCTGGGACTGCAGGCCAAAGCCTTGATGCTAAATCAAGGCTGGTCGGCGGTGTCCTTGTGTGACGCAGCGTGGAGGAGAGTGGGAAGGAGTGTTCCAGCCAGGCCCTGACGCGTGGGGCCGAGTGGTCTTGCCCATGGTAGGGCGTCTAGCGACATCCCTGAGCCCGCAGCACCAGGAACACCCCCTCCCGGTTGTGACCGCCAAAAATGTCTCCCGACCTTGCCAGATGTCCCCTGGGGGGCAGTGTCACCGCCCTCCCGGAGGAGAACCACAGCCCCAGAGTAACAAACGTTCTGTTCAATTCTGGGGCCTTGTAAAGCTGTGGTCACTCGTTTGCTCCCAGTATCTGACGGCTCAAGCACAGGACAGAGAGTTAGAAAGAAGACAGCGTTTCTCCACATTTTCCTCGGTTGACTCTTTGAACTTCACCACAGGAGGCAGCATGACCCATTGGCTAAGCGTGTGGGTTTTCAGACACGTCCTCACCACGTGCCCTCTGGGCAGGTTGTTTACTTTTCCTGGGCTTCTACTTTTGTTATCTGTAACGTATAAATACTAATGCCTACCTAAGTTGAGGATTCAGCTAGATGTTGGATATATAAAATGCGAGGTTCGTGGTCTTGCCTTACGGTAGACATTCAAGGAATGACAGCAATTATCGTTGAGCGCTTACGAATGTACTCTCCATAAGTTTTAAGCAAATTGGATTTTTTTTTTCAAGTTAGCAATAACAGTTGCTGCTGCTACTTAAAACAGTGATAGGAGCAGCTAATTACCATGGAGCGACAATGTAATTCACGAATACTGAGTCCCTGCTATATACCAGGTACTATGGTAAACAGGGAATAAGAAAACTAATAAACTGTAGTCCCTGCCTTTAAATATCTAATACGTAGGTTTAGCTGTATATAAACGTGTCAAATCGGGTTCGTCAAAATGGAGCCATCGCTTACTGAAACGGCTCCACGTGAAATGGCCCCTGGGTTGGAATGGGGTATAACACTCATCTGTGTATATAGTGTATATAAAGGGATCCCTCTATGTCAACTATTTCTCCTTTTCCAATAACTACTATTTTTTATTCAGGCTTTTATGATCCTGTGATTTAACCACTGTCGTGCGCTCTTTTCTGCTCCCCCTTCCTACACATTTAAGCTGATCTAAGTTCCCACTGCCGTGGTTTTATAAACAGAAAAAGGGATGCTTGTTTCAAGTGATGTGTTCACCATAGAAATTTTGAAAAATACAGAACAGTGTAAAGGGTAATAAACTGTCCTCCTATTCTCACCATCAGAATGATTATGTAGCTAATGTTTTGATATCCATCTTTCTAGTCTTTATGCCTGTGTATTATTTTTGCATAGCTTATCATATCATAGTTTTCCTTTTTTCAATGAGGATATATCCAGAATGTATTTCCATATCTTTAAATTTTCTTCCAAGATAGTTTCTTAGCAGCTGGATGAATGTCATGGACCGACCCTGTGCTCTCCCACACGTCGCCCCTGGGCCAAGGAGAAAGTGAAAATGATTCATTGAGGAAGTGCTCTGGGGTGAGACAGCAAGACAGGCGGGGAGGTGGGAATTAGAAAGGAAGCAGCCAATCGGGGTGAAGCCCCGCAGCCCAATCCCATGGGGAGCTCTGGAGAATCAACTTCACCTTCACGTGGTCTCTGCCACCCGAAGGTAAAGGAGCTAAGCTTTCCTACTCCTGGGTCAGTATTTAGTGGCTGTTGGCCTCCAGCAGGGTCAGGGAATGGTGTATGTGAGCTCCAAGCCACGTAAGGCCCGCTAAGAAAATGGATTCCAACTCACAGCAGCAATCCTGTGCGGGTAACAGGTGCAAATGTTAGCCACAAAGCACACAAATCTGATAAAAGGTAGGTTGCAGTAATCATTGTTACTGCGATTATTTCTTGCAAAGAATATTGCAGTAATTCCGCTAGAAATAACTCCACAGTGAACATTTTTAGGGCCAAATCTATTTGATTATTACCGTAGGATGGATCCATAACAAGGGTATCACTATTCTGACAGGTATATACGTTTTTAAGATGATGCATACCCAAATTGCTTTTTTGGGAAGTTGTTTTTTATTTTTCTTTAACCCATTTACACTAACAACACCTACTGATCCATTTTTTGCTAGCAACAACCCAGAGAGCATTGATTTCTCATCTATGAATTGGGGACCTATAGACAACATCAGAGTTATTCTCAGGGTTCAGAAAAGTCATGTCCATGGAGCCTTGAGTACAGACTGAATAAATAATACCTCAAAATACGGTTTTTTGAAGTGTGTCCAGATGCCGTTATAGATAAAAAGAATTTGCATTTTTTCAGAGTATCGATTCATGGTAGTTTTTATCATGTATTTTCACAATTACTAAAAGTATGATTAGTTGTGAAGTATCTGTAATACTTGTTGATGTCTAGAGAAGGTGCTACCTTGTTTTAAAGATTGAGAAGTACACTGGTCAATATCACTGTAACATCTTGGGTCCCCCCCCCGCCCCGGCCCTTGTTGTCATTTAGGAAATCACCCATTTGAACTGTTGCATCTTAAAAATGTGTTACTGAGAAAGTCTGTAGGACTTGATACCGTAAGTGAAACGGATTTAGTGACCTAAGACAACAGACCGAAAAACCTCTCTCGGAACCATTAAACGTTTTTTGGAACGTACCCACCTCTACTCCCATCATAACCGAATCCCTTCATTCTCTTATGGAGACATGGAAAACACACTTAGCGTGGTCTTACCCTGTCTTAAAATAATCTAAGGAAATCTTACAGATACAGACGGGGCTACGTCAAGGTGGAAGTATTGTGTTTGACCCATTTTCTTAGCTTGATCATTGAGACTCTTTTAAGTAGCCATTGAAATAAAAACCAGAGACTATCTCAGGTCTTGAGCAAAGAGGAAGACCAGGGAAGAAGAACCAACATTCACTGGGTACCACTCTGAGGTGGACCCTGTGCCAGTTACTGTCTGTCTCTGTTCGTGTTCATGGAATTTCCACGACCGCCGTTGGAATTTGATTTGTAATAAATAGAGTGCAGAGGAGAAAGCTGAGATTGGTAAAGATTGTGACTTGCCTTGGATCTCTTGGTTAGTGGATGATAAAATTGGGATTTGAAACTTAGATGAATTTCCCCTGACTCTTAGAGGAAAACGGAATAAATGTCTCATGATCTTGTATTCTGAGGGAGAGACAACGAACCAAGCCCCAGTTGCCTTCTTCCTCCTGGCCTCCCCCTTTTACCCCAAAAGGGATTTCAGAATGAATGATACACTTGGATGTCACAGCGTACTTAACAAAATGTGTCTCTTCGTTGAAGGAACCTTTTAGACGTTGTTGCCATACATTTCAGCTCTGAGAATTTTGCTCCTCAGCATTTTTAGGTTCCTTTTGGCTAACTTAATCAGTGTCATAGATCAACCATGCACTTTGAAGTCTGAAAAAATTTAAGGAAAAAATCCTAAGAGGTCTGTAAGCCTCCCTCAGTAACCTGAAAGAACATTTTAAAACCACCAAGCTCTGTCACTTTGATCGGTTGGCATTTCCTGTTTCTTCCCTTAAGTTGTAAAGGTGCTGACTCATTCTGCTAACACTGTGTGTACTTCCCAAGGGTATCAAGATGCACTCTACAGTTTTGCTTGTTCATCTACTTTTCTATCTTAAGAGAACGTGGTAGATATTAGGAAAATGAAGACAGGTTTTGATGGAATCTATTGCAATAATGTTTGCAGAAGTCTGAGAGGCCAGAATCATCCTCTTGCATTTCTAGGACCGTATTTGAGCCTTAACCTCAATTATTGGTGCATGACAGCCACTGTCACTTTGCAGATACAGCCCTAATCACTGTGGGCCAACTCCTGAGGTGTCTAGAATGCCTCTTGCCAAACACCCTTAAGAGTTAGACCCTTGCCTGTTGGTAGAGTATTGGGGGCCTGACTGCTGGGCAGCACAGTCCTACGTAAGGCCACGTGGACGTCTCTAGCAGCCCAGCACTTTTCCTTCGCTCTTGGAAGACTCTGGGAAGCCCGGTCCAGAAAAACTGGCAGGAGATGTTACAATTCCATACAATCTCATGTGCAGCTTTTCTCTATAGCCCTTATAGAAGAAATGGTTGGTCCAAAGGCAAAACAATAAGGGGCCTTGGTTCTAAGAATCAAGAAACTACAAACACAGAAACCAGAAGGACGTCTGCAGTTTCCCATTCCTTGAGAAATGTCAGCTTTCATGGAGAGGAGGGGATGGTGGTTACCCCTTTCCACCTGAGATACCCTGGGGGACTCTCCTTGTCGTGGTGGATGCCACTTGTTCACTCCAGGCACTCGCATTGTTTGGTTCCCACAAGCCATCAGGTTGGGTTTGATCCAGGAGACTAACTGCCTTCACAAGAGGGTGATCCATTTTGATTGTCCCAGCCCCGCTTGAAATGCCCATCTCTCCCCCCCATCTTTCCTCACCCACTGTTCCTTCATGGGCTCTGTGGCCACGCGGGGCAAACTAGTTCACAGGTAAGCGGTCTTACTTGTAATTTGAACTTTAACATTTGGATATAGTCCAGGGAGTGCTGTCAGTAGATTCGGGTTTTTCCACATTGCCCAGGATTCTCAGTTTATTTGGAGTTTATTCGGTGAGGATACTCAGATGGTCTCTAAATACTCTCGCTCGCCAAGAGGAACCAGAGCTCCGTTGAGAAGTGGCTGATTCTACCTGGGGCAGGAAGGGTGCAGAATGGGCCTGCAGTATCTCGTCAAAGCAGAAAACAAGCTGTTGGGACTGTGAGGTCCTATGAAAGGCTCAGGTGCTCAACCTGACGAGGCTCATTTTGAGCATCAGAGAAAAAGAATACAATTTCAGTGGATCAAGATCCTTAGAATATGTTGAAAAGCGTTAAGTTCACAATTATACTAAGCAAACAAACAAGACCCCTCCTCTGGTCAGCTCCGAGATGCAGGGTAACCAATTCATCATTTAAAGAACGATCTAAGGGGTGAATCCAGCATTCATCCTGCCTTTGCTCTACAAGCTGAACCTCAGGATACCGAATTTGGAATGGAAAATGTCTTTTTATAGAAGTACCCAACTAATAAAGTTAGCACTACAATAGCATCATTTGGCAACCCCTAATGAAACAATGCACTTAGACGATGATCACCAGCAGCTTCTAACCTCACAAAAAAGAGCCATGTGGCCACTTTCTCCTCCTGCTTACAACACCCCTGTGCGACATTCTTGCAAAACAAAAAACAAAAAAAACTGATCAGCCTCTAGAGTAGAAGTGGCAAACCTTCTGTAAAGGGCCAGGTAGATGTTTCTGGCTTTGCTGGCCGAACAGTCCGTGTTGCAACTGGGCAACTCTTTTCAACTTGCTGCAGGAGCTCAGTGTAGCCCTAGACAAAACGTGTGGCCAGCTCAGGCGCAGGAGTTTGCAGACCCCTGCTCTAGGTCTAACTACAAAACTTACAGGAAGTACAGAAGACAGAGGAACCTGTCAAGCAGCGTCACACGAATGCCGTTAGCAAAATCGAGACTGTGGGGAGACTCTACCGAAGACCCCCGGTTTCTTCAACAAAAAAAAGTTCAGAGGAAAAAGTTAATAAAGCAACTGGGGTTAAGATTTTTTAAAAGGCAAGAGATCTGTCAACCTGTTGTAATGTGTGGAGTTTATTTAGATCCCGATTCAAATAAACTATAAAAAAAAAATTGAACACTGGCTAGATATTAACATAATAGTCACTAATTTTTGAGTGGGACAATGGTACTGTGTATATATACACATATATTCCCTAGGTCTGGAGTATATGTTGAAGGTAGTTTGAATACGATGATGTCCAGAATTGGCTTCAAAACAGTTGTCAATTTTAGAAGAAATAAAATAAGCCATGAGTTGATCACCATTTTCTCTGGCTGTTGGGTGCTAGGGATTTACATTATTTTTCATATATTTGAAATCTTTCATGACCTGAAGATTTTGATCCATACCCGTTATAAAAATATATCACTTGAAACATATTTTAGAGAATGAGAAGGGATGGCATGCTTGCCGTTTATTAGATACCCCTGGGGCCTCCTAAAACAGATGTGAATCCTCTGGCCAAGAATGGGAGCCAGAAGAGTCTTCTAGTATTTTCCCCCGAAACTGTTTGTGTACATCTTATTTGTTACGCTGAATAGAGCTGACAGATCTCATATGATTTATCATTTGAGCTGACAGATACTATTTTATTTATCTTTTGCTCAGGTATTGGGTGTAAGGTAGGTTTTATTTTGTAGAAAAAGAAAACAAAAGGCTGTTAGGTTGAAAATAAGCTTCGTGTTCGGTGACCGGCTGGGTGAGTCTGCCATTGCTTAATCAGGGAGCACTCATTCACTGCAGGGGTCTGGCTACAAGCGCTTTTTCACAGCCTAGAGAAGTGATGTAAGAGGTGGTGACCAGTGGGAACCAGTGGACTGTGCAGCTGGGCACGTAGCAAACCCACACGCCGCCCCTAGAGGTGGTCACTACATAGGCCAGATGCTCGCCATGGGAATGAGGGCCCAGGGTCCTATTCATTTTCCTTTTTCCTGAGAACAGCTCTAAATCTAGATTGTAGGCGACACCTTCTAACTCACAGTTGCTTCAAATACTTTCAAAGTGCCTTTTATCCCACACCAAACCCTGGAACAGCTGGATTAGTCCCACGAGTCAACCTTTGACTTAGTGACGACCGCCGGGAAGGCCCTACGTAAGACCCTGCGGACATGCAGGCCCGTGGCCCTGCTTTCTGTGAGCTTCCGGTCTCGTGGGGGGTGGGGGGCCTACTTGGAAAACAAAATGAAAGGTGCGGATAGGAAATCCGGTGGAAATTCAGAGAAGGGGGAGAACAGACCCATCTGGGGCAATCAGGGGAAGCCTCCCACAGGCCACGGAAGGAGTTGGGGGTGGGGGGCAATGGCTGTCACCAGGTGGAGAGCAAGGAAGAGAAGAAAGACATGAGCACGGGCAAGGCCAAGGCCAAGACCTTTAAGAGGAAAGCTGGTGGACTTCACCGCCCAGTGGCTTCTCCATAATCCGCCTACAGAGGATTTTTCAGGCCAAGATAATGTTCTGAACAGTCAGGTGAACATAGGCAGCAAATAGATGAGAATATGGCACTGACACTGTGCAGGGGGTTGGGGAATCGAGGTGCAGATATGAGCATCGCCAGTGTGGACGTGATGGCCGAAGCCACGGCGTCTGTGGACGGTCGGTTTCTCTGATGTCCACCCCTACTCGGGGAGACCTTGCTGCATGTATGGGTGCACAATGAGTCCGGCATTTGTAAAAACCAGCTTATTTACTTCGCTCGGTCTCACTTAAAGCTCAAAGCAGTACCCAATTGCAGTAAAACCTTGGTTTGTGACCATAATTCAGTCCAGATACATGCCTGTAATCCAAGGCACTCGTATATCAAAGCAAATTTCGCGAACCATTGGCTCAGCTGTGCTCACGTGACATTCAGCATCACGTACTACTCAGATTGCGAGACGTGGCTCGTTTATCAAGTTACAATTTATTAGAAATGTTTGCTTGTCTTGTGGAACTCTCGCAGAACCAGTTATTCACTATCCACGGTTTTACTGTACTTTCAAAACATCCCTGACCCTGGAAAGGAAAGATTTGGAGTGAGAGAAACTAGAAGTAGGTGGGAAAAGAGAAGCCCACATTTGAAATGATATGGCTGGGCTGTTGGCTTTATTTATGGGTTTATGATCTCCCTCTAAAGATGGCCTAAACCAGACTCTTGGTTTTTTGTTGTATTGTTTTGTTTCTAGTGTTATGAAAAGAGTACTCAAGAAATGGAAACATTTAAACAGATTTCTGACCTTCCATACCGATGCTATGTAATACATTTGGGCAACAGCTTTATTCTTTCTCCCTTACTTGAAAGCGCTTGCAGTGTAATTTCTCTTACAAATAAACAGGAGGTTACTGTGCTCTTTCCATAAGGAGACGCTGCTTGTCGTAGAGAGTAAGCATTTTACAGCCTGATTAAGTTCAGCGGTTAGTTCATGTAAAAGATGGTCTATTTGGACATGAATCTCTATCAGCTAAGAATTTTATAAGCCAAAGTGATTTATCGGTCAGCACCTCCTCTCCTGGCTACTGAACTTTGGAGAGGAGTGAAAACTCAGTCTCAGACGTGTACGTAAGCCAGGTGAGCTTAAACGAGGGAGCATTTAGCCTCAGAAACTGAGGCCAAGAAGAAGTTATGCCCAGAACATCAATCAAAAATAGCTCTTATTCCAAGTCCTGCACAGCTCTGACACTGTCCCAGGACACTGTTATGAAACCGCACATAGACATCTCTCAAAAACGTCCCAAGTCCCAGAAACCCAAGAAAAACACTCATGGCAGCCGTCCCCCACTTCATAATGAAGCTCTTCTTCTAGCAGAAAGTCATAACCAAGCAAAATTCTGCCAAATAAGATGGCTATTTATTTGGGAGACTATCCTTGCTGACTCCAAGGCATTGGAGCTGTTAAATATTTTTCTCTCTTACTGATCCTTTCTACCTGTTTTACAGCCGTCTACATAAATTGTAATATGCGGGTGAATCAACTTTAAGCTACCAGAGGCAAAAGCAGTTTGAGGTCCTTGATGAGCGTGCAGATTCAAATATTTATTCAAGCCTTTGCCAATCCGGGAGGATTTCTTTGGGAGGCTTGGGGAGTAGAGATTAGGCATACTGAAGGTAACGTCAGAATAGACTATAACGGAAGAGTCAACAATTGAGATTGATGAAGTTGGGGCCAGTTACGAGATTTGACCATTTGTGACAAAGAGTGTACAGATCATGGTGTACTTGGAAAGGCTTTGCGGTATATTAAGTTTTAAAGAAGAGATTTTTGGGGCACCTGGGTGGCTCAGTCGGTTAAGGGTCCAACTTCGGCTCAGGTCACGATCTTGTGGTTTGTGGGTTCGAGCCCCACGTCAGGCTCTGTGCTGACAGCTCAGAGCCTGGAGCCTGCTTCAGATTCTGTGTCTCCCTCTCTCTGTGCCCCTCCCCTGCTTTCTCTCTCTCTCTCTCTCTCTCTGTCTCTTTCTCTCAAAAATAAAATTAAAAAAACAATTAAAAAAATAAAGAGGAGATTTATTTCCAGAAAGAGGGCAGGGAGGGAGGACAGGAGGACACAGTGTCTAATTTTTAGATGAAATGAGTAAAGCCTCCGTAGTCAGCATTTGGAAGCTCTCCAGCGTCCAACAGGCTGAGAGAAACTCAGGGGATTGTCATGGCATTAGAGCCAGTCCTAGGTGCCAAAGTCAAAATAGGCCACGCTGGCCATAGGAAAGCCCCAAGTAGGAGCGTATGTAGGTCACTTACATGTTTTGAATTTAGACAGGCTGTCTTAACACAATTATTTTACAATTAAGCCCTGGAGAAACTCTCAAGTGTTCTAAATTTTTAAAAACATGATTGTTTCACAATATATGAGAAAATTGCAACATCCCCTCGAATGATGGTCTTAGTGGTTCACCTCGTGGGCCTGGGTGAGGTGTGGGGGTGCAGGTGCCGAAGTCTGCTTTTGATGGCAGTCCTCTCCCCAGCCCAGTGAATTTCACTCTCCTTGGAAAGTGTTCGGAGCTCAGGACTAAACACGATCACTGTCGTAGGCACATTCAGTAGACATTATTTTGATGCAATAAAAAACAATTAGTAAAAATAGAAAGTATATAAGCCATCAGGTTTAACCCCACATGTATTTATTGAACATCTACTATGTCCTGGAGTGGGAAGCAAGGACAGATGCATCCAAAGGAAGACAAGGAAACACCCAATGCCAGCTCTGCCTAATGCTCCAGGGACACTCTGTCTGGAGCACACAGACCTTATTCCCCTCCACTCCAAGGCCTCCATCTCCTAAAAGGCCCCCCTCTCTTTCTTGTTCTCTGCAGACATCCCCAACCTCTCACACGTAAATGCACGTGACAGGAGGACAAATTGGCTTCTCGGCAAGCTTGGGTCTCCAAGGCAGGAATCAAATTAGCCACATCCCAAATTCTGCTTTTGTTTGGCCGACTTCCTCTGTTAAGTCCTCATTTAAAATGAAAGTATTTGCTTTTCCATAAACACATGTAAATTTCCTACCTCTTACTTGTCACAGCCAAAGGGAGCTCAGCGAGTGGTAATCAAGGAAGAACTCGTATTTCCAACAAATCACTGTAATTGAGAGTATCTCTGTAAACAGTGCCATTCTCACAATTGATATATTTACCAATTGTTCTGCCTTATTGTAGATTTAAGGGTGTCACTTAAATTTGTTTTTATTTCTAAGTGTTTATTTATTTTGAGAGAGAGAGAGAGAGAGAGAGAGAGAGAGAACGTGAGCAGGGGAGGGACAGAGACAGGGAGAGAGAGAATCCCAAGCAGGCTCTGTCAGCACAGAGCCCGACGTGGGGTTCGATCTTACAAAACATGAGATCATGACCTAAGCCAAGATCAAGAGTTGGACACTTAACCCACTGAGCTACCCAGGTGCCCCATAAATTTATTTTAATTAGCAATCCTTTAAGAAATAACATGCTTGTGGTAAAAAAACAAACAATAATAATAATAAATAAAAAAATTTAAAAAATTAAAACAAGGACATATGGTTATAAAGTAATCATAGTGACCCAAGGGATTCACTCCCTTTTTTAAACCCTCCCGTGGTTTCTTGTGACTTTGTTTTTTTTTAATATAAAATTTATTGTCAAATTGGTTTCCATACAACACCCAGTGCTCATCCCAACAGGTGCCCTCCTCAATGCCCATCACCTCTTGTGACCGTAGAATGAAATCCAAGAGCCATACATCCTAGGGTCTATGGGCCTTTGGGGATGTGGGCCCTCTTCCTCCTCACGTCCCCCCTGAACTGTCTCCTGTATGGCCGTGCGCTGGTGGGGGGTGGGGCATACTTCTGTCTCATTCAGGACTCCCCTCACACGTGTCCCCTCAGCAGAGGTGTCTTCCGTGACCCATCTCCTGTCGTCCCCAACTTGTCCTCCGTTTGCGTGCACACTGTGTTTTATCACCACGGCCCTGATCCCTCTCTGAAGTTACCGCCTACTGGTTTCTTTTCTGTCTCCCCTCTGGAAAGGAAACTCCAGGAAGGCCGGGGTCTTGTCCATCGTTTCTAATTGTTTGCCCAGTGCTTCAAAAAGGGCCTGGCATGCCATAGTTCTTGATTAAATACTGCGTCCGTTGGATGAAGGGTGGTTGTCTGATTGGTGTCTGGCACATAGTTGGGAACCTGCCAGATGGGGGCTCCCTCCCTCCCCCCGCTCCTCCTCCCCTTTAGAAAATACAGCAGCAACTGATTTCAGCTACACTCTCGTATTTCAGGTAAATTAACAGGGCACTCAGTTATACGGGGTGTAATAAATCCTACCAGGTTGAATACAAAGTAGTCCCCCCAAAAGTGATCACTTAGGAAGTCACGTATCGTTTTGATCTTATTTTTCAGGTTGTCCTTGCCGGAAGGAACCATGAACTGGCATTTCCCCTTCTTTCTTGTGGCCACAGTGACTTTGCCCTCTGTGTGCTCCCAGTTCAACCCCCTATCTCTGGAGGAATTAGGCTCCGACACAGGAATCCAGGTTTTCAATCAGATTATCAAATCCCGGCCTCTTGACAATGTGGTCGTTTCCCCCCATGGGATTGCGTCCGTCCTGGGGATGCTTCAGCTGGGAGCCGACGGCAGGACTAAGAAGCAGCTCACCACGGTGATGAGATACGGCGTGAACGGTGCGTGCACTCCGGGCTGTGGTCGGGGGGTGGGGGGTGGCCCTCAAGGGAGTCATGCATCTGCAGGGGTTTCGCTGGTACCGTTCTGGGACTTAGGGCTGTCTCCTCTAAAGGACAGATGTTAGCAGTGCTAGAAGTTAGAAGAACTGGATTCTGGTCTCTTCTCTAGCCCTGGGGCTTTGGGTCAGTCACGTGATCTCTCCGTGCCCTAGTGTACTTCATCTCTAACAAGAAAGCTTCCCACCTGCCCCGCCTCCACGGTGCCTTGGGCTAAACCTCACGGTGGTGAGCTGGGGAAGTGGGTGGCCGTGGCCGTGGAGGGCAGCACGGGGGAGCCTCGTAGCGATGGCACCTTTCTGGGTCTTAACTGTGCTGGTGACCACATGAATCTCAGTGAGTGGCAGCCGTGCAGAGAGCGACATGCACACACACAGGTGCCGGGAACGTAAAACACATATGGTGTGCATGGGCTGGGTGCACTGTACCCACGGCAGCTTCCAGGTCGTGATGCTGTGCCATAGCCACACGGGCTGCTACCAGTGGGGGAGACTGATCGAAAAGGCCCATGGGACCATCCCGTCCATTGTTTTGCAACTTCCTCTGAATCTGTCAGTATTTCAGAATAAAAAAAAAAACGGAAGGAATTTTTGTCAGTAAAGCCCGAGGGAAAAGGTTTGAATTGCTTTGAATTACCCATATCGAGGTAAGCGTCTCTGTCTCCCAGCCCTGTGGCCTTGTCGCTCCAGTTCACATATCCTCCCCCAAAGCCCACCTTCCACCAGCCTCTGGGGCGGGTGCCGTGTGTGAGGGAGCAGAAGGGGCCCCGGAGCCCTTCTAGGTCACCGTGCACCATGACCTCGAGCCAGTCGCTTTGCATGTGGAAGTCTTCCTTACTATTTTGGAGAACGAGGGAGCGTCCCTTTCCCTGTTCTTCCACTCCTGTCAGCCATAAAGTTCTAGGACTCTTGACTGCATTGACTCCTGAGACTCGGAGAGGAAGGCAAGCTGGGGTCAGGGGTCAAGCGCTCCGTGCCTCCCTCCGTCCCCGTCCCCCCCACCCCCCGCCCCCCTCCTCCCTCAGTTGGCTGTTGTGTTCAATGTAGCCTCCGAGCTGCCAGCACCAAATGCTGGGACACCCTGCTCTATTTACGTGGACTTCAATTTTGCATGAGTCTGCAGTCTGATCACCTGTCGGAAGCATGGCAGGGCTTAATACTTGGAAAGCTCCCAGTTCCGCCGCTTGCTTGGAAGTTCAGCAAACGCTTGGTGATTTGTAGCTTCGTGGCGAATCACCGCTTGAATTTATGGCCGTTACCAGGGCCATCCAGACCCTGCCAGCCAGTACCCTTCCAAGGCAGCGACTGGATTTTTGTCGTTTGTGTTAATGCTGAGCCACATTCGTTTTAAGCGATATTTCTCAAATTCTTGCCGATGTTGCCTGTCGGTGGTGTCCTTCCCCCACCCTCTCCTTCTCCCAAATCACTAGCAGTTAGTTGTGTTATAGAACGTGATTTCGGTGGCAGGACGAACTCTTTCAGGGGAGCCTGAGTGGTTTTCCAGGCCCTAGTTCGGGCTCAGCCCCTGAGAACTCAGGTGTCCTCTTAGTGAGGACAGAGGCAGAATGGTTTGGGGCAGTGGAGTGAAATCTACACCCGTCTTTTCCTGGCCGGAGATTGGGGTGTGTGCAGGAGGCAGTGTGGCCAGAAGGGACGGGCTCTGGGACTTCGCCTCTGCTCTTCCCTTACCGATGAAGTAGGCCTGCTCACTCCCACCAGGCCTTCCCCACAGAACAGCGCGCAGGGTGGGGTCATGAGAGGCCAAACAAGGAGCCAGAGGGTTGCCTCCTTGTGCACAATGGCAGACTTCCCCTACCCTTATTTAAGGGATCTGGAGAAGAGACCCTCTGAGCGTGTGACACATCAGCTCTCTAGGAGACTGTCACCGTGACCCTGCAGGCTGTTTTAGGACGGTGTCATTTTGAAAGGACCCCAAGCGAGGAACCCAAGGCTCTGTAATTTGAGCTCCCTCTAGAGCTCGCACATTTCATCCTTATAATTTACTTGCTTCTTTTCCATGTTCTGAAACCAAATGGAGCCTGTGTGAATGGCTCATGTAAGATAAAGCTTACATTGCCACAAAATTAATCCCCTTGCTTTTTGAGCTTGATATCAAGTAAAAATCACACTATTCTTGGATGGTGGCACATGACAATTTTTTGTAGTCTTTCTAATGCTTATTTTATTCATTTTTTTTTTTCCAAAATAGAAAAACGAGATCACATTGTTAAATCTTTGGCAGGAAAGGAAATAGCACTAAAGGTAGTTAAGAAAGAAAAAGAGAGTGAATTAGTAAGATCCCTTGGATTTATTCCCCCATGGTGGAAGATTCCTTGGATTTATTCCCCCATGGCTACATAAAGAAGAACTTGCCAGTCTTCCTATTGACTTGGCACCAGAAAAGTCTCCCAGGAGGACCAAGTGTATGTGGGGAAGGTGTTGAGATGCCTCAAATATGCTGTTTTGATGGTGGAAGCACCACTGATTTTTAAGAACTGCTAATAATTTTACCCTCCTTCCCCTTTTCTTAACACACGGCCACTGAGAAAGCAAAAGGCGCAGTCTCTTGCTGCTGAGGCTTATCTTGTCTGTACTGTTGTTGGTTGCCATACAAAGAAAGAGATCTTAAACAAAAACGTAGCATGTCTAAAGTCTTGTGGAAACGTGGCTACATCTTCCCACTTCCCCTCCAGGAGTCGGTAAAGTGTTAAAGAAGATCAACAAGGCCATCGTCTCCAAGAAGAATAAAGACATCGTGACGGTGGCCAATGCAGTGTTTGTGAAGAACGGCTCTAAAATGGAAGTGCCTTTCGTTACGAGGAACAAGGACGTGTTTCAGTGCGAAGTCCAGAACGTGGACTTTGACGATCCAGCCTCTGCCTGTGACTCCATCAACGTGTGGGTTAGAAACGAAACCAGGGGTGAGTGCCCTCAATTCCCTGGGAACCACTGGGTGCCATTTTATACTTTGTGAGTGAAAGCGTGCGTTGGGCTCCTAAGATTCTAGCTGGTGTCTGCCTGTCCCATGGTCCTCCCATCGCGAAACGCCTGGACCCAGCCGGCTGGTCTGTCTTTCCTCTCTTAGGAGGTGCCCTGACTCCGTCTACCTTCCTTCCCCTTTCTTGGTGCCACGACTCACGGTACTCTCTGGGGTCTTTCTCCCTGTGGCAGGGGCAACAGAGCAGAGTCCAGCCCCACGGACTCTCCTCTGTCCCCCCTGTGTCGCCTCTCCAGAGGCCTCACCCGCAGGCCCTGGCCTGTTCTGAAGGTTCAGTCGCTCAGTCCTTCCCACTTTCGCATCTGTTGTTCCCTTTGCCTGGAATGCCCCTCTCCCCCTGCGAGGTTCGAGACTGATCTCTCTCCTTGCTTCCCTTGCTTCTCTCTCTCGCTGCCGTCGCCTCCAGGAAGTCGGTGCCTCGTCTCTGCTTACCATTGGCATACGAGTCTGCGTTTTCTAAGCCCCTTCATTATAGCACTTTCCACGCTGTATAATGATTGCTTGTTTGCGTGCATTTCTCCTCTCATTAAGCTGAGGAAATGTCTAACGTGGGTGTTTTAAACCTGTTAATTTGTAAACTGGAGGTCTAGGTGGAAATGTTCTGGAGTAGAGATGGGTCCAGATCAACAGGAAATTAAGGCTGCAAATCTAGATTGGGGAACCTGTTTTTCATAGGAGGGAGAGTTAAGGTCGCAAGAGTGGAAGCGGGAAAGTCTCAGTAGTCCCAACGACTCCATTGTGGCCCAAAGACAGAACGTGAGGAAACTCTGGCTTCTTGGGTCCTGTTTCCCAACGTGTGGTTCCTAGGGTGCCTGCGTCAGAATTACCCAGGGCATTTGTTTAGAATGCAGGTCACTAGACCCCCCACTTCCTGTATCAGAATCTCTGAAGGAGGGGCCGAACATTCTGCATCAAAACGAATGCTCCCCCAGCCTGCCTCCACCACCCATGACCAGGCTTGTATACGTGAATGTCCGAGGGCGTGGGACAGACTCGCAAAGAGATGGACCGGGAGTGCCCCGAGGGTGGAGGAACCAGAACTGGTTTTGATAAATCCACAGCATTCCTTCTCAGTAGGCTCTTGGACAGTGCAATCCGGGCTCCCTTCCTAAAACCGCAAAACGATCAGGACACCTGCAAATGTGAAGGGCCTGGTGGTTCTTTCTGGGCCCAGAGGCCTAAGAACAGTGGCAGGAAGTTGCTGGCACTCAGAGCCAGGTGGCTGGATGACCGTGGCCTGTGAGTGGCTCCTGCCAGCCTTCTTCTTTACCAACTGGACGGGTCATGGGAAGGCACATTAGCGTGCTGCTTAACAGTGTTCAAGCTCCTTGGACACACGTTGACTCAGTTGCTCACTGCCTCTGGGGGGGGGGGGGACATGGTGAGCCCCAGCAGTGCTTTTTCAACCTGGCCGACCTCTTGGTAAACAAAGATTTTGACTCTTCACTTCACCATCCTGCCGCGAGATTCGTAGCTCGTATAACCTATGCACAAGTACACAGACACTTCTAAAAATTAATATAATGCCAAACTGTAATACAAGGAAAAACAAAACTCATTTATGTATATGGTTCAGCAGGTGAGCCCTTGGGTACAAGTACACCCGAGCACATAACAGCGAAGCAGTCGTATTCTTAGAATAATTGTGAACGGACAGCTACGAAAACAGGCAGAGACAGGCGTGGGGTGCTGGTGATGTGAAAACCACGAGCTGCCCTCCTGTGTTTCTGAAGCGAGTTCTTTCCTAAAACGGTGCGGTACTCTCGGTAAATTTCAGAACAAAACAAGAACAGCTTCCACTCGCTTTGCTTTGCATCGTCGTCACCTACCCGGAAAATTCGGTGTACGTTAAAAATGTGCCACGAAACAGATAACGTTGTGTTTACAGGGGAAGAAGAGTGAGGTTCTGGGCCCAGATGATGGTAAGCCAGTTTCTTGCCAGTGTGACTATCCAGTGGGGCGTCTGAAAGCTATACAGGAAGCAGGACATTTCTTTAGCGTGTGGGACTGTTGTGAACATTGCAGGGCAAGTAACCTCTCGGGCCACCTGTCAGTCCACTGAAAACTCTCCTACAAATTTCCAAACGGCCCCTGGGGTGATCGGCCTCACTGAGAGGCACTTACCTACCTGGGAGAACCCAGAATCCTGGAGATCGAACATTCCATGTGCGGAAGACTGCCCAGTCCGTCCCCTAGAGGTGACGATTCCTGCCCCCTGCGGAGTGGGAGAGCCAGACGGGAAGGTTCTTTCCACTGTGATAGGGTGCTGACCCCGCCAGGGCCGCCCTGCCCACCTCTCCAGCCTCTCTGCCACAGGCTCTGTGCTCCGGCCATGCACGCTTCCTTCCCGTCCAGCCCCCAGCTCACCGTGCTCTCTCCTGTCACAGCCCCCACCGCTGCATCCGGCCACCTGGGATACTGTTCTCCCCGCCTGTCCCTTGTTAACGCCTGTCCATTTTCACACTTGTCACGTGCACGGCATGATAGTTAAAAGCAAGGCGCCGAGTTTGAATGTCAGTTCTGCCACTTACTAGCTGTGCAACCTTGGGCAAGTTACTTAACCTCCCTGTGCCTCAGAGTCCTCATCTGTAAAATGGAGATACGATGGTGATACCTACTAAAACAATTACATCGACACTAAGGTTTTTGTGGGAACGTAAGTAATACGCACAAGGCATTTAGTTGAGTGCCTCGCACTTAAACGTTCCACAAGCGTAAGCTGTTTCTATAGCTATTACTTGGTCAGCTTCTTCAAGGAACCCATCCCTAACCTCACTGACCGGATCCGATCCCCCTCTCATATGGCCTTGCTTCTACTTCGAGGTGTTTCTTCCTGTTGCATACACTTTTCCGAGCCATTTCTGCCAGCCTCCATCCACCTCTGTCGTCTCCGTAGCTTTTTGAAGGCGGGGCTCATTTTTGTTTGTTTTCTTACCTAGAAGAGCACTTGGCACATGGCAGGTGGGCATCCAGGAGTGGATGGAGGGGTGGTGCATCGACGGATGGGTGGGTGGGTAGGTGGGTGGCTGTGTGGCCGAGTAGGCGCATGGGTGGGTGGCCGGGTGATGCACGTTCACCGTGTGCAGTTAGCGATGGCAAGCCCCTCATGGGCCTCCTTCTAACCATGCGTTCCTTACCTTTGTATTGTTGCTTAATATTTCTTCATGCCCCTGTATTGTATCTTAGTCCTACAGGTGGCAATCAGAGGCTTTATTTACCATAATGACCACAAAAAAGGGCTGAGGAGACTTCTTTAGACACATATTGAGCACTGATCGTGTGCCGAACACAGAGCTAGGATCGATTCTTTTAACAAAATTTATTTGTTGCTTCGAGAGTGAGAGAGAGCACGTGCAAGTGGGAGAGGGGCAGGGAGCGAGAGAATCCCAAGCAGGCTCTGTATCGTCAGTGCAGAGCCTGGCGCAGGGCCTGAACCCACAGACTGCGAAATCATGACCTGAGCCAAGGTCTGATTGTCCACCGACTGAGCCACCTGGGTGCTCTGAGCCAGGCTTGATGTTTCAAAAGTGAACGACAGGGTCCTTGCTCTGGCGCACTTGATGGTTCAGCTCGGGGAGAGAGACACGTTAAATTCGGCCGGCACAAAATACCTTGGGTATGGCAGCAGCGAGTGTTGAGCTTTATGGAAACTCCTGGGAGTTGGGGAGGAGGGTCAGAGGACATTTACTACAGGTAGAGAGGGAGCTGTGTCCTAAAGGCACAAAGGGGTTGGACTGGGTGATGTTCCCAGCAAAGGCAAGACACAGCCCTCACTGTCAGGAGCTCTAAGGTGCTTGCAGTGGCTGAAGCACAGAGCTCTAACTTCCTTCCCACAAGACGGAGGCCGCCCTTGCGTCGAATGATGGCCGTTCATGGCCTGTGTATCTTCCTTCAGGTCCTGACTTAGCGTTGGTGCCCCCTTGTGTAAGAAAGGAGTCGTGATGAAACTTACGGAGCCCTCTGGGGTCTGGGAAACCTCTGGGTGCGCGTCTTTACCACGACTTATCCAAACATTCGTTTATTGCACATTCGCATCTTCTTGAACATCATCTAAAAGGACTTAAAGCTCTCGGGGCACCCGGGTGGCTCCGTTGGTTAAGCATCCGACTCTGGCTCAGGTCGTGATCTCGTGGTTCGTGAGTTCGAGCCCCTCATTGGGCTCTCTCCTGTTGGCACAGAGCCTGCTTTGGATCCTCTGTCTCCCTCACTCTCTCCCCTTCCCCCAATAAATAAATAGATAGGTAGACAGACAGACAGACAGACTTAAAGCTCTCTCTACTGAATTAGACCTTCTTGCTCCTTCAGAAACTATTGATTTTTACTCTCACCATTTAAAGAATTACAACTAGCATTTACATTACGGCACTATGTATTTTTTAAATATGCTAAGGCCAAAAGCTACAGTGAATTTCTGAACTAATTTTTCATCACTTTGGGTATCAGTGACCCCTCGTAAACACACAGCTGGGTCTTCAGAGATGGAGCAAAAGGTACGTTAATGAAAACCCAAACCGTCAAGTACAGATAGCACTCAGGAAGGATCCTCGTGGCCTCAAAGAATGTTCTGAAACTAGAACGGTTGTCTGCTCCTTCACTCCTAACACAATCAAGACGGATGGTCTTCTACATTTTGTGGAGTGAATTTCCCCTCAAGACTGGGAGGCCTTCTAGAACAGATGCTATTTCCTTGCTTCTCTGTAATATTACACCTAGCTCAGTCCGTAACTCATAAATGTAGACACTGACTTTTAGATCCAGCCCTTTTTTTCTTTTTTTAAATTTATTCATTTTTAAGAGAGTGTGAGCAGGGGAGGGGCAGAGAGAGAGGGAGAGAATTCCAAGTAGGCTCCAGTGCTGTCAGCGCAGAGCCCAACTTGGGGTTCGGACTCATGAACTGTGAGATCACGACCTGAGCCGAAGTCAGACGCTTAACCGACTGAGCCACCCAGGTGCCCCTCCAGCCCTTCTTTAAAGTAGCTGTGAGGCCTTGTGACATCAGGGATTCCAAATGCCCATCGTTTCTAAAACTTTAGGAGAAATTCAGCCTTTACCCTCAATCAGATCGCACAGGTCGAAGAGGTTGGTTTTTGACCGGCATTAAATCTACCCGGTGGTTCAGACAACAACTGCATACCTTGTGCCTATCTTGTGCCCATCGAAAACCCTCCTTGGCAGTCATTCACACCAGTTATTAGCAAACAGAGAAATTCATCGTTAATTAATCATTTAGGCGAGTAAAATTTTCTAAACCGTGGGGTTCATGGGGAATTCGTTGTAAAAGAATTTCTTAAGGAAAAGTCTGGTAACCTCCAAATAAAGGATATTGAAAGTCTTTATGGATTCTCTGATTTTAGCCTTAACTGTTCGGCTTTCATTTTTAGCGAGAAGAACATGAGAAGGTACAAAAAGGGTGTTGTAAATAGTTCCTTTTTAAAGTGTTTTAAAAATTCCTTTGATTTTTCACTGTCCATGATCCCACACTGCCTTTTGCCCTCAAATAGACTGCCAATCCTGAATTTTTCCCTTGCTTGTTCCGTGACTTCTCAGGTATGATCGACAATCTGCTCTCCCCAAATCTCATCGATGGTGCGCTCACCAGACTGGTCCTGGTCAATGCCGTGTATTTTAAGGGTTTGTGGAAATCGCGGTTCCAACCTGAGAACACAAAGAAACGCACGTTTGTGACAGCTGATGGGAAGTCCTACCAAGTGCCCATGCTGGCCCAGCTTTCCGTGTTCCGATGCGGTAAGTGTATGCTTGGCAGGGCCCTGAGAGTGCTTTCACTTAGTCCGAGAGCAAATCTGACTTTTATTTTTCCAAAAGGGTGGGAGAGAGGAGGGCAGGATGTTTTTAAAGTTCCTGGTAAGGTTTTGTATTATTTACAAGGGTTATGTATTAATATATAATATACAGGCTCTTAGGTTGAACGTTCAGAGGACAGGTCACAAAATACGAGATGGGAAGAGGCATAAAGCGCATGAAAACGTTACGAAGTCATCACCATCTTACGTTACCAAATTAGAAATACAAGTAAAAATTAGATTTCTTTTTCACTTACCCAATTAGCAAAAATTGCAAAGATTGACAAAGCCCAGTGGTGGCTCTCATGGTGGGGGGGGGAGCCATAGGTGCCCTGGTCACTGTGGGCAGAAAGAGATGTGGGGCGGGGGACTTCCTAGAAGACCATGTTGCATTGAGGAACTTCCACTCTGAAGATAATCTCACCTCAGCAAATAGTGGAACGTACATGATAAACAGCTTTACAGAAGTGGAAAGATGATACAATATGTTGCTGATTTCAGAAAACAAGTTCTAGTACAACAGATGTTGATTCATCACATTTACGTAAAATGCTTTCTATATATCCATCCATCTGTAGAGACGTGTCTTGCAGGGTGTTCAATAAAATGTCAACAGTGGTAGTGTTTCAAGTGATTATTTTTCTTTATTTGAATTTGAAACTTTTTAAAACAAGCCTGTATCAGTTTTAATTTTTTTTTTAATGTTTGTTTATTTTGGAGAGAGAGAGAGAGAGCACGCGAGTGGGGGAGGGGGAGAGAGAGAGAGGGAGACACAGAATCCGAAGCAGGCTCCAGGCTCCGAGCTGTCAGCACAGAGCCCGGTGCGGGGCTCGAACCCGCAAGCGGCGAGATCCTGACCTGAGCCGAAGTCAGAGGCTCCACCGACTGAGCCACCCAGGCGCCCAAGCCTGGATCAATTTTACAGTCAGGAAAACAATGACCGAGCCCTGCTGTCATTGCCGCAGCACTGATAAATGAAGCCTGGTGATTGTTTTCTAAGCCTGGTTTCATTGAAGCATTTGTGAGCCAATTTAAATTCATCTTTTTCCTCTGCAACTTAGCCTTTATGCCTCTGATCCGTACCTGAACATGCGGGCCCCAGGTATCGCCTTTGCATACGCTCGCTTCAGGCACCGTTCAGTATTGTGCCAGCTGCGTAATTCTCTAAATTAAGGAATGACTTAGGTGAAGAAGGCAATAAGTAAAGTCGCTTTCCTTCTTATCATCCAGCTTCTAGGTAAAATTTTGGCATTCACTCAAATGTGTGTTTTTTTTTTTTTTTTAAAGATAATATGTATTTGAAAGCCCTGCAGAAAGATAACGTGCTCAGCAACTGAGAATAATAAAAGGCTCTTTTGGCCCAAAAGTCATTCCCTCCTTCCCGTCGGCCCCCCAGCCCTCCCTGCTCCCGGCTTGTGTTGCCAGGAAGACTTCATCGGAACACTAACATGGCTACCAACTCTTCTCTGAAGCAAAGCCGTTTTCTTTTAGGTCAATCTTTATACACATTCTCTGTTCTAATAAAAAAAAAAAGGGAGGGGGGCCTGGGTGGCTCAGTCGGTTAAACGTCCAACTCTTGGTTTCTGCTTAGTTCATGATCTTGCGATTTGTGAGATCGAGCCCCACATTGGGCTCTGCGTTGACGGTGTGGAGTCTGCTTGGGATTCTCTCTCTCTCTCTCTCTCTCTCTCTCTCTCTCTTTCTGCCTCGACCCCGCTTGCTCTCTCTCAAATTAAAAAAAAAAAAAAAGTGAAGGGCCTCAATTACTGTATATCTCTGTTGCTGGAAAATAAATGTCAGTAGTTAAAGGTTAAAACGCAAGGATCCTATAGACATTCCTATGAAACGCTACCGTGTGTGTGTTTGCGGGAGTGTAACGTGTTTTCTTGAGTATATAATAGGTTCCTAGAGAGGGAGTTGCATATGCGAGTAGCTTTTCCATTAAGAACTGATTTGTCTCAGAGCACACGTGTGCACATTACAGAAAGCAGTGCGTAAATGTACTTTTCCTGTCAACGACTGGAACGCTGTCGAACCAAGGTGAGCTGGCTGTCTTCCCTCCACCTTCCAGATTCATGCCCTTTCTTCACCCTCTTCCCTGCTGTCCCGAGCCCCCACCCCCCCCACCCCCCGCCAAGGAGGCTGCACGTGTGGGCTCCCTTGCCTCCCATCCAGTTGGCTGTGGGGGGAGCTCGCAGGTGAGGCGACTTGGGGCCTTGACTTCCCGGCCCTCCCTGCGGTCCCCGGGGCTCCTGCATCCCTTCAAGAAAGGTCTCGGCTCCTGTCAGCAGGTGTGTTCAGGGGGGCTTTCTCCCTGGGTCACCATGCTTCCCTCGCCCCTGCCAGCCTACGGCTGGTGATGGTGCCCCACTGTTTGTAGCATAAGGGACTGTGCTTAGCGGTTTTGCTGTACTCTGCCCGTGCTTTAGAAGTGCTCCTGTGACCCAGCCTGGTGTCCTGCCTCCTTCCTGTCGGACCCTTACTGACCTGCCCTGAATTCAGGACAGAAGGTGGAAGTCAGCCTTCTCTCCACGGTTCTTGTTCCCTCACACCAAACCCTGGAAAACGGCTGCCATCCTTCTTGCCCCGCTGCCCGTGCCAAAGATGGGGCTGCTGTGGAGGAACCTGGGATTGGAACCTGGCTCCTGTCCTGGGCCCTGCCACGGCACAAGGATGGCCCTGTGTTGCCCTGGTTTCCCTCCTTGGCCAGCACGGTGGCTTTTTGCAGTACGACAGGGCAGATTTGTCTTGTGTCTTGTGGCATCTGAAGAAAGCACAGCTGGTGTTTGTTTTCACAACCGCAGACCGCTTAGTTGGTCACCCACTTTCTGCCTGTCGTCGGTCTGGCCAGCACGACCAGCCAGCGCTCACAACGTGGCGGTTGCGGCTGAGACAGGCCACCAGTGAGCTCAGAGGCCTCCCTGCCCACTCACGCGACCTCTGCAGCCACCTGTCGCACGTGTGCTGGGCCTCACCAAGCCGCCTCGGTCACCTTGTGGAAGCGTTGCCATTCCAACCCTCTGTCTTCCTGACCTGCCCCCGGCAAGATGCCATCAAGATCTCTGAGAAGATTCATTTAGTAGCATTACGGAGACAGGGTGGAAACTAGGAAGGGGAAACCCTTCTGACTGTATCCCATAAAGTGTAAGCAATTTGAGGATAGAAATTCTTCTAATTTAAAAGTCAAAAAAAAAAAAAAAAGGCCTTGCAGTCTTTTTTTAAAGGAAGTATATTTCGTGCTCATTGCAAAATCTACAAATAAAACATAATGAGGCAGAAAGTAAATGTTCTCCTATAATCCCATGTCCCAGCATAAAAAACCCTATTAAGTGGTAGGTGTATTATTTGAGACCTTTTCTATGCATATGCAAAATATGTCTATGAAACTTTTTTGCATATGGAGGATTACACTGTAATATGCTTCACACATTAGACAGTAAATCATGGAAAACTATGTGAATTCATGTGGATTTACTTGATCCTTTTATCAGCTGCAGAATATTCCATGGCATAAATTCATTATAATATCCTATGGGTCGCCATTTACTTTTTTTCCTGTAATAAACACCTCAGTGAGCATTCTTGTACTTAAATCTTTAGAACTGAGTCAGAATTTATAAAGGTAATTTCCTCGGATAGGAATTGCTGAGTCAAAAGTTCTTAAAAATTTTTGATTTTACGATTATGAATTTAGACATTAAAGACTTTATTTTGGGAAAAAAAGACCACAAAACCTTCCAAATATATATGTATATATGTGTGGAGATATATATATGTACACAGTATATTTCCAGCTTCTACTCATACCTACCTATCCACATTACCTCTCTACGTGGTTGTCTATTAAGTTTTAGTTCCATAGATGAATTATATTATTGCCCTCACCCATCTGGTTCTCCTGCCATCTTCTTTAGCTCAACAAATGGCACCTGTACTCACCTAACTTGCTTAAACCACACCTTCTTCCCCATCAACTCTCCCCAAACCCCCTTTGCATTTCAGCTAGAATATGGACCACTATGTGCAGTGGGTGTGTTTTTTTTTGTTTCCAAATGTACATTTCAGTTTCGACTGAAATGTAGCTGAAACAGTTCCTCAAGAGCTCAGGAATCCATAAAGCTACTTGTAGTGGAAGATAACTGGATGGGTTTTCATGTATAAAGTTTTCCTGATATTCAATATTTAAAATATTCCCTCTGAATTTAGAGGCCGAGAAGAGTTCTTAACGTTTTAGTGAGCCTAGTTACTTCCTCCTTTTGTAGGATTTAAAGAAGGGATCAGAGTACTTTAGGGACCTTTCCAGAAAATCTAGATCATCCCTAAAGTACCACTGACAGGATGTTCTAAGTCTTCTCCATGTTTCTAATACTTGGTCGTTTGCCTGTTACCTCTCATTAAAGGATTTGTTGATCCCTACTCATCCAAGAGAAAAGACTTGTCTTCCCTTTTCATCTATTCCCTCCTGTTTAGAAGGAATGAAACTGCTCCATTCACATTTTTATGTACTCTGGTATCATCCCCATTAAAGAACACTCAGTGGACTTCCCAGATGTTAAGGAATGGAGAGCCTGGGCGGGGCATTTTAATGGAAAGGTATCTGGGACAATGACAGGCTCCCTGCTGTGACGCAAGGCTCCCAAATACCCCTTCCTTGCTTGATTCACTCTGCCCTGGAGCTGTGTCCTCTGCAGCAGGTGTGATGTCTCTTGGTGGACCAGTGCTGTGTTTCGACTGTTTGAACGGTGACCGAACGTTCGAGAAGTACTTTGCGAAGCTGCTTCCATCAGTAGATGCAAGTTTTTACAACGTGCAAGCCTCTGTGCTGAGCACTGTGCTGTGTGTATTGTCTCGTCTAATTTTCCCAGCAACTCTGTAAGCCAGGCACTGTTATCCCATTTTACAGATAAAGACACTAAGACTTGGAGTTAAGCAACTTGCCCAAGTCCCAGAGCTAGTGTCTCAGAGTCAGGATCTGAACCCAGGTCCTAGAACTCCAGGTCTTGTGTGCTTAACCTCAGCCTTTGTCCTCTGTGGGCCGATGCTGCGAAAGCTGTCTTTTACTGATCAGGTGGAAGGCAAGATGTTATTTTTGTCCCCTGTCTCCTCAAGCCATGGAGCAAAGAAGAATGGAAGAGGTATGGCCAGGGGCATCCGAGCCAACGCTATGCCATCAGCGCCTGTGATCAGAAGCAGAAGTGGGGCCAGGGAGAAATGAGTCATCAGGCAAGATGTGCGCGACTGGGTACAAAGTGGTTAGTGGTTATTCGTATTACTGATCCGTTAATGACGTGTTCGGTGGAGACCGGATTCACTGCTGAAGGTGGAAGCTGTCTCCCGACTCAAAAACACCCAGGCTCGTCACTTTTCATTATTCATGACCCCGCTGCCTCCCATCAGAACAGTAAACATGTCTAGAAGTGGTTAACGGCTGCCTCCAGGTCCTTATTTCATGCCCTGGAGCAACCATTTCCTAACCACTTCCTAAGTCGTAGAATTTCTCAAACAGCTTTGCCAGGTAGGGGCCTCCTCTTGTCTTTGAAGATTAAAAGGCTCATTAGGAAGTGATGTTTGTCCTGACTCTCCCATTGATTTTCTGGTTTCTGCCCAGACCATCTTATTACACAAGGTAAAAGGAAAGTGAAAAAAATCCCCTCTTTGATTCTCAGGCAGCCCCGAGACAGAACCGGGCTTGAGTGACAGTCCCTGCCTGTCCCAGCCGGCCAGGCCGCACAAGGTTGCCGAACGGCCCGCGGGCAAATGGAGCGGGACGGGGACCGGGTGTACCGAGCGCTCCACGAGTTGCCCCCAGCTTTCTTCCAGAGGGAGAAACTCAAATGTCATCCTGTCATGTCACGTGTTCTAAGAACTTTGCTATTCTTTATCGTATTTTATAGCTAGAAGTGTTCGTTATGTAACGAAGACAAAGAAAGCTGGCTGTGCCTCTCGCCGCCCCCCACAACCTCCACCCGTGGAGAACTGGCTTATCCAAGATCCCTGTCTCACATGCAGTGACTGGCGGAGGTCGTCCCCAAAAAGAAGACGAGTGAAAAGCATGAGAGAAGCTCGCTTCCTCTCTTTTTCTTAAACACGTTGTCCTTCTAGGTCATTTAGAGAAGGGGGAGGAGGTAGAGAGAGCCAGCGTTCAATGGGCACCCACCACAGGCCACGCCCTGTCAAGCACCTTACATATTTTTCCTCATTTAACCGTCACGGCGACCCTGTGAGGTACACACTTTTAATATCCGTGGTATCTCCATTCTCCATACCGAGAGGCACACAGAGGTTAAGTGCCTCACCAAGGTCACCGCGTTCTTAAAAAGGCTGAAGTGTTTAGTAAAACATTTCTGAAATCTGCCAGAAATCTAGAAATGCTGGCTTTCTGTTCACCTAGTTAATTTTTATAACTGGCATCACATGCCTAATGGGAAGTTTTCCCGGGATCCTATGGCATGCTGTGTGGAATATTCTTTCCCGGGGAGGCCGGGGCCTCTCTGGACCATGTACCCCCCGAGCTGGGCTTCCAGCTGGCACCCTTCATGGGTGCGCTTTCTTTTTTAAAAGCTTTTTTTTTTTTTCAAGTTTATTTATTTTGACAGCATGCAAGCAGGACAGGGCAGAGAGAGAGAGAGAGAGAGAGAGAGAGAGAGAATCCCAAGCAGGCTCTCAGCTGACAGCACAGAGCCCGATACAGGGCTTGAACTCACACACCACGAGATCATGACCTGAGCTGAAATCAGATGCCGAACCGACTGACCCCGCCCGGGTGCCCTATGAATGTGCTTTCATCAGCTCCAACCGGTCCGCACACAGTTGTGCTGATCAGTTGCTGAATATTTTGAATATTTCACATGAGATGAGAGGGTTCTAGGATCAAATTAGCTTGGGAAACCTGCGGAAAGCCAAACAGCTTTCTTTCCTTCAGAATGACTTGGAGCCTTTACGGTACTGGGGTCTATTATGAATCCGTAGGAAGAATCGATTCAGTGGCGTGTGGAATCCGTCAACTGAGCGTCCTGCAGGATGGGTGCTCTGTAGACCAACATTTTGAGAAGCGCTGGTCTAAATTGTTCTCGGGCTTTTATTTGTGAGTACAAATACCATAAGGTATCGAAAAGCCGTAAGGACAATGACCAGAATGGGTGAAGAGTGAATAGGGAGTCGCGTTAGTGAACTACAAAGGTCATTGCTGGCATGAGACATACTGAGCCTGAGTCCTGGGGCTCCACTGCTTACTTAGCCCATGTGTCCCTTGGCAAGTTACTTAATTTCTGTAAGTGCAGCCCCCCGGGTGTAAAACGGGACTGTGTGCCCTACCTTGGGGCACGCTGTAGATTGTAAATGTGTTGGGGTGGTTGGGGGTTGGCGTGGGTTGGGTTGGGGTGGGGTGGTTGGTGTGGCTCCTACACAATGGAGCCGTTCATCCCTTTCTCCTTCCTCTTCACATGCTCCCGTAGGCTCAGCCAAAAGAACCGTTCTCAGGCAGCCCAAATTCATTCTCTTATTCACATGATAGGGGTCAGCTTCTTGCAAAGTACTGTATTCTAAGCGCCTCATGATCCAGTTAAATTCCACTCAACAGAATTTTTGGTGACGCCCCAAGGCATTCTGTTAAGACAGATCTCAACTGAAGAAAGGGAATTATTTACCAGGGGAAAGAAGAAATAACGGTCCTTATCTTTGTCTTTCTAAGGAAACTATATTTGGAAAAGAGAAGTTTCCAAACGGAACCGCTCTCTGCCCTCTGAGGCCACCCACGTGATCAGCACTCGCTCCTGCCCCTCTCAGAAGCCATCAGGGGATGCACTGAACCTGCCTCTGATTTCTTTAGGGTCTACAAGCACCCCCAACGATTTATGGTACAACTTCATCGAACTGCCCTACCACGGGGAAAGCATCAGCATGCTGATCGCGCTGCCCACGGAGAGCTCCACCCCGCTGACGGCCATCATCCCTCACATCAGCACCAAGACCATAGACAGCTGGATGAGCACGATGGTGCCCAAGAGGGTACAGGTCATCTTGCCCAAGTAAGAGCGCTCGGTCCCTGGTGGCGGTCGCGTCAGGTGCCAGACAACGTGGGGCTAAGACATGGTGCGTCGTGAGGCCTGATTTATTTTGCAGAAATTGCCTGGAGAGAATACAAGGGTCTGCTTTTGGAGAAGCTTTTTGCTTTTCTTTCTTCTTTTTTTTTTTTTTTTTTTTTTCCCAATCCCTGTGCCTCTCATATGGCAGGATAATGACAGTGGGGAAGAAAAGAAGGCAGCCTGACCTCTGACCTCAAGCTCCTGATGCCATTTTGAGAGCTTTTAACATATTTAGTTTTGTCCCCAAGACTGAAAAATACATGTATAACGGCACGGTAAAGGTTCGTAGCGTTTTGATGAGGAGTTTCATGTTAGTCTTCTTAGGTTTTAGCTGGAAGCTTCTGAAGGCCAAGGTCCGAAAGCTAGGTGGTAAGGGAATATTTTGAAACCATTCAGGCAGAATTCTTATATTAGTATCTATGGTAGTTTTTTTTTTTTTACTGAAAGTGTAATATTGGTGGAATTTGAACTGTTATGACTTGAAACCAAGGGAAAAGTCATCCTAAATTCTGCCCAAATCCTGAATTTCTGTCAGCTCCAAGAATGCTTTACCCAGACCCATGAAAGAGGCAGCGAACGGCCCCTGACTGGTGATTGTGCCACCAGTATCCAGGGCTTTTAAGCACCCACGTCTCGGGGTGGTAAAGCTACCTTCCAGTTCTAAAAGCTTTTACTTCTCTAGTCACTGAGTTAAGTAATCAGAGAAGCCCGTTTATGATAAGTATTAGCAATCCTCCCAGGAGTGTGTGTGTGTGTGTGTGTGTGTGTGTGTACGTGTGTGAAATGAGCCTTCATGTCGGCAGTGCTTGATGTAAATGAATAAGATGGTAAGTGTACATTACAGAATGACATAATAGGTAAAGCACAACGATAGTGGTAAATTATCATTAGAGTCCATCTGCCCACCTACCCTTTGCTCTTCCCCCAGATGGGATAAAACCTGGTAAAACATCCTCTGACGATAGGTTTACTAACTGACATTTACATATGTACAGCTGGAAGGCCAGATAGATCGCAAGTATCCAAGAAACCCAAGGTTACGCCCCAACACCTGTAGCATACGTTCTCACCTATTCCTAATGTTTGTTCCAGTCTTAACGGTAAGATGCTTTCATAATCTCAACAAGAGTGAGCAGGAATGTGTCTCCTCTCTTTTGACCAATCCCGCTAAGGGCGGTGGTTCTTACAGCAGCCATGATGATGGCTCTTCGGTTGGCAATGGGGGAAAAGTGGAGATATTCGGGGGGTATTCCAGATACCCCCCCCATCAGCATAAGGGAGGGTGCTTCAGCGGATCTGCCTAGGTACTGGAATGGGGAAGCCCGTCGCACACGAGGGGGTGACCACCCCCTTTCCTGTCACGGTGTCCTCATTTTGCTAGCAAAGTGCTCAAGAGATGACTTGTCCTCTAACTTAAATCTTGGAAGTACGACTTCAGACACAGTTTAGACTGGTGTTCAGAGCATACTTACAAAGGAGTCGCTTTGTCAACATCTCCCCACCGGCACAGGTTCCACCCTCTTACGTCATTTACGGTATAATGATTTCCCCCTACTTTCTCCTTTCCTGCTAGGTTCACGGCGGTAGCACAAACAGATCTGAAGGAGCCACTGAAAGTGCTCGGCATCACCGAGATGTTTGATCCATCAAAAGCAAATTTTTCGAAAATAACAAGTATGTTCGACTTAAACCCCATTCTGAAACTTGAAGACTGTTACAAACTGGCTCTCTGATTCATTCAGAAAGAAAAGGTCAAAATTAGGAGTGTGTTGCCCTGAAACCCTCCCAGATTTAGTCTGATTCGTCACCAAATGATGCTGCTCATCCTCCGTCATTTAGATCAGCATAAATCACCTGTCCCCACGTTTCACGTGCACGTTTCAGGTGAAGCCCGAGTGAGTCGACACTGTTAAACAAGCACTTCGTGTATTGTCTTCATTACTTAAAAATGTAGCTCTTAGATAGTAGTCTTTCTCTTCCAAATGCAAACGATTCCCCGGTGTTTGCAAAAATCAAGGTTTTTGAACTCTCAGATACTTGCTTCCATCAAACAATAACAGGCATGCACCATATCCAGGTGTGTTAATGCCCATTAATCCGGGATCATGTGAATTCAAAGGGTCTGATGAGAAGCTTTCTTTGCCAGAGCATCTAGGACACAGCTGGTGTCGTATCACCTCGTTTGCCAATATATGCACCTTCTCCCAGAGTGATATTCAATGGTCGGTTCTTGGTCTTTTTAATTTGGAGCACAGCAGCCTCTTTCCAGAGAAAAGTCACGGCTTAAACATTATTTGTACTCCTTTCCTGTTTTCCCCCTCGACAAGCTCATTACCAATCTCGATGGCCTGCAGGCGAGCACCTGTGTACCCGTCCTAGGGCTCCATCCACACTGTGTCCCTGGCGAACTTGCAGCCACAGGGATATTTTGACGCTCTTTCGTCCTCGGGCATCCGGACTCCGGCCCCCGGTCCAACAACATGAGCATCACCTGGGAGCTCGTTTCGAGGGCACAATCTTGGGTCTCACCCAGAGCTCCTGAATCAGAATCATTTTAACAGGATTCCTCAGCCCAGTGAAGTTAGTCTTGTTTCATTGTTTTCCCCTTCGGGGTTCTTTTCTGTGGCCTACATACCACGTAGTGGCCATGGGAGTTTGCGGGTGCTCGAAGGAGGACCAGGTGCCTGAAGTTCCCCTGAGGTGTGATGTTTAACTCGCAGGTGACGTGCGCCCTGCAGATGTCCCCCTCTCATTCCCCATCGGCCGTATTAGAGCCCAGCATCCGTGCAGGTGAAAACCAGGGGACACAGAAAGCACTTTTGCCCTTTGCATCCAGACCCATGTCCCACTAAGGCTAGCATTAACTTCCGTTCGTGTTCTCCTCGAATGCTACGGCCAGTGGGTATCACTGGAGCGATAAGAATCTGCTGACAAGGAAAGTTAATTCACTAGAAGGTTCTAGAGGCACAGTTGCAGTTCTGAGTCTGGTTCCAAACCCTTCTTACCCTCCACACTCTTCTCACTGATATGGCCATGAGATGAGTGGCTTTTGTGGTGAAGAGCGAGCACTTACTCTGCCAGTAACCAGCCGTAAGACTTGAGGACAGATTCCTTAACACTCTGGGCCTCAGTTTCCCCATCTGTAAATCCCCTCTGCAATCTTCCCTGGATCTGACGTTCTGTACTGAAAAATAATATTGTTGCCTCGTTTCTTCTGGAAAACTGGACTTCCTTTTTTAAAGCTCTGCTCTTTTTATTTATTTTTTACACAATCCTTAGCGGTCAGAGTTGAATTGACAGAGGCACTAACACATCCAGGGAAGGGGAGTCCCTCCTCCGAAGCGAAACCACAGTTTGCTTGGCAGAGATTGAAACTCGCTGCAGGTCGATAGTCATCCCACAACCTCCAGTCACCAGCCCGGAAGAGGTCACTTCTCCTGACACCTTTTAAGAACTGGAATTTGCCATGGATTTGAAGTCGCTCCCGCAGCCAAACCGATGGCCCGCATATCAAATAAATGCTGTTTTTGTTTCATTTTCCGGAAACAGGGTCAGAAAACCTTCACGTCTCTCAAATCTTGCAAAAAGCAAAAATTGAAGTCAGTGAAGACGGAACGAAAGCTTCAGCAGCAACAAGTAAGAACTGGGTCGTGAGCCAGGACCGGCTAGGGTGCAGGGGGAGGGAGCGTGCTGCGGTCCGCCCATCAACGTAGCAGATACGGAGCAAACCCTGTTTTCATCCGGGCACTGTGGGTTGCCCCCCCAGGTGACAGTGGTGAATTTAGACAGGTTAAGGACCTGCACCCTCAAAGCTCAGAGTCTGTTTCATAAAGGAAAGCACTTCGGTGCGAGCAGTTCCTCCGGGACAAGAGTCCACAAGCTTTTTCGGTAAAGAGCTAGGTAGTGTGTGTTTTCTGCCTCGTGGGCGGTCCTGTCTTCGCCACAACTTCTCAGCGCTGCCATTGTGGTGTGAAGGCAGGACAGAGGATACAAGCCCATGGCGCGGCTGTGTTCCAGTAAAGCTTTATGTATTTACAAAGGCAGGATCCGACTCCTCAGACCTGGCCTGGGGACAATGGTTTGCCGACCCCTGCCCTTGGGAAGGTTAAAGCAGATGCTGGCTTCTTCTTGGCAGGAAAACCCAATCATCATATTGACACATAAAATAATAGCCACTCGCCATGGGAAATAGGCAGCCAGGTGGATCTAGGACGAAGTGAAGAATTATCAAGCAGCTGTTGAATTCCCAGGACGGCTGTGCAGCCTCCTCTGATAATTAGAACATCCACATCTGCTTTCTCCTCATGGTTTATATGATGAAGGAGAAAATAGAGCGATCTTAGGTTGGTCTCTGTACCCCCTCATTATCCATCTGAGATGGGGTAAACAGATCTGGCCAAACTCTGCAAACTCATAAAGTGAATCTCCTAGTAGGCTTGTAACTGGGTCACATGTTTCTGGTCGTTAAAAGGTACCGTTTATGCTCCGAATCGACACTTTATGACCTTTCTAGAATAAACACTTAATTTGTAATCCTTTAAAATAGCATTAAAAACAAAGACCTAGAATAACAGCACTTAGAATTCTGAAGATGCCTTTTGTCTCTTCTAGGTGATGATAAGTGAGAACCGAATGCTGCCCGTTATTGGCCAGTTTTGCCAATTAGTGTAACTATCAGGACTGGCTACGTTAATTTGCACGGCCCCGTGCAAAATGTGAATATGGAGCCCTTACTGAAAACTTGCTAAGAATTTCAAGACAGGGGCAGCAGAGCCCTGACCCGAGTGTGGGGTTCTCGTGAGTGTGACTGCCCAGTCACACGCCCAGGAGGCCAGCCCTGCTGGGTCGGTCAGCAGGGCTGCTATAGCAAGGGGCCACAGACTGGGGGGGCTTAAGCAGCAGTAGTTTATGTCTGACAGTTCTGGAGGTCGGAAGCCCAAGGTCAAGGGCTGCTTTCTGCCTGTGTCCTCACGTGGCCTTTTGTCTTACACGCACATCCCTCCTGGCTCCCTGTCTTCTTATGAGGACACCAGCGCCATTGGATTTGGGCCCTGCCTTCATGACCTCATTCAGATTCCGATACCTTGGGAGTTAGGGTCAACATATGGATTTCGAGGGGATACGGTTCAGTCCAGAAGACCTGCTAACCTGCTAACCATTGACTGCTTTTCAGTCACCCTGGGTTGGGGGATTTTCCCCAACATAAGTGGAGATGTTTCCTTTGTGACATTAAGCCAAGCCATTAGCGCTTTGTGGGGTTTGAGGAAGGGAACCGGGCCATCGTGGAAAAAGCAGTGCCGTGATGCCCGGCACCTGCCCTCCTGCGAGGCCTTGAGACAAGCTTATTAAACCCAGGCATGGGGCATCTGGGTGGCTCAGTCAGTTAAGCGTCCAGCTCTAGATTTCAGTTCAGTTCGTGAGATCAAGCCCTGCATCAGGCTCTGCGCCAACAGTGTGGAGCCTGCTCGGGATTCTCTCTCTCCCCTGCTCTGTCCCTCCCCTCGTCACACTGCACTCACTCTCTCTCTGAAAATAAATAAGTAAACATTAAAAAACAAAAAAAACTGAAGCCGCCACGGGTAAGTTTGGCAGAGTAAGCATGACTGGGACTCTGGGCCTAAAACGGTTTCCTGTCTAAGTCGAGCGTCTACACCCAACGGGTTGAACAGCAACACGAGGTCGCAGGTCCCAGATGAGTGAGTGGTCTCCACGCAAAGGAGAACTACCGAAGGAAAAGTCACAGACAAAACGGTTGAACACTAAGCTGGGCCTGGGTGTACAGAAGGGATTTGGCTGAGCTAAGAGGACCAGTGGCCTTCATCAGCAAGGCAGATGGTATGAATACAAAACAGCTAATAATAACAGTGAATATGCATTAGGTGTCGTTCAGTGGCAGGCACTGTTCTAAGAGCTTATAATAGTTTTTATGCCACTTAATCCTCGTAAAAAGCCTCCGGAGTAAGTACATTCGTTAAGGACGATGGTACTTGTGTAGACTGAATGAGACACCCAAGTGGAAAGGGCCTGGGCCACGGTAGGTGTTCTGTAAATGGTGACCGTTGGGCCTGGTCTAACCTGGCCAGCCCAAGGGACCGGAATTGTGTCCCCGAACTCCAGCATGAAGATCCAGCCAGCCTGCTGCCCTGCCGGCCTCACACTGGGTGTAACACATTTTCTCTCTCTTCCCGTAGCTGCGATTCTAATTGCAAGGTCGTCACCTCCCTGGTTTATAGTAGACAGACCCTTTCTATTTTTCATCCGACATAATCCCACAGGTAAGTGATTCTTCCCTTCTGTTGCTCACTGGCTGTTAACATTCAGAAAGGTCCCCAGAATCCTAGTGAAATCCAACCTTGCTGCTCTAATTCCACTCCCTTGTGTTATGCAAACACTGAAGAATAGAACCGCCCACCTTAAAGAGATAAGAAAATCCAGGCCGTGTTTACAGAGTGTGATGGAATCTTGTGAAGGCTGATTTTAGATTTGTTGGTTGGTTTGTTTTTAACATAGAGCTCTGCAGCCCTTTTGGGGGTTTCTGATGTCTTTTGATTTTTTGGTCCATATTCTGATAAATGTAGTAGTTCAATTTTATAAGAAACCACACGTCGTCAACCTCTGTGAGCCCTCTCTGTTGTTCCGGCCTGAGGATTGTTAATTCGATAAATCTTGGCTTTGTAAGTCACAGGCTCAGAGTTGGCTCTGTGCTTTAGCTTTTGTCTTGAAACTGTGGGTAACAATAGTGCTTACCTCTTAGTACAATTTTGAGGATTAAGTAAAGGGGGCACCTGGGTGGCTCAGCTGGTTAAGCGTCTGACTCAGTTTCGACTCAGGGCATGATCTCACAGTTTCTGAGTTCAAGCCCCACATTGGTCTCTGCATAGGCTCTGTGTGGGGCCTACTTGGGATTCTCTCTTTCCCTCTCTCTCTGCCCTTCCCCAGCTTGTGCTTTCTCCCTTTCTCCTCTCTCTCTCTCTCTCTCTGTCTCTCAAGCTTTAAAAAAAAAAGGAGATTATCTTTGTGGAGAGGGCTTCATGTTCGTTCAGAGTAGAAACAAGTACATTTCAGCATTTACCCCTTTTTTAATCAGTAACACAAGAAGTTCCTTATCCTTTTGTCTCACTGCATCTTTAATGTCATAATTAGTGTTTTCCTGAACCAAAGTCCAATATGGGAGCCTCTAGCCACACGTGGCTATTTAACTTTTAATTAATTAAAATGAATTATCTTTTAGGGGCATCTGGGTGGCTCAGTTGGTTGGGCGTCTGACTTCGGCTTAGGTCATGATCTCCTGTTCATGGGTTCGAGCCCTGCATCAGGCTCTGTGCTGACAACTCAGAGCCTGGAGCCTGCTTTGGATCCTGTGTCTTCCTCTCTGCCCCTCCCCTGCTCATGCTCTGTCTCTGTCTCTCTCAAAAATGTATAAACATTAAAAAAAAAATGAAACATAGATTAAAATTCAGTTCTTAGCTAAGCCATATTTCAAGGGCTCAATAGCCACTGTGACTAGTAGCTACCATATTGGACAATGAAATGTCCAAATGGTCTATAGACCATTTCCATCACTGCAGAAAGTTGTGTTGGACAGCTCTAGGGACTATCCCTTATTTTACACGCTTTCTATCTTATTTTATGAAATGGTTTTTATAGAGTCATGCTCTGTTTCCTCTTAATTCTATAGGTGCTGTCTTATTCATGGGGCAGATAAACCAACCGTGAAGAGTATACAATAGAAACCATGCAAAAGCAAAGACTACTTTGTGACGAAGAAAACTCCTTTCCTACATCTTTCATAGTTCTGTTAAATATTTTTGTACATTTCTTCCTTTTTCAAAACTAGTTCTTAGGAACAGAGACTCAATGATGCAAGCATTTTTGTCCCGGGATATATATCAAAGGGAAAAAGGGGCAGGATGGCTGGAACACTGTACTGACAAATGAATAGAAAGGCTTCAAAATGTCTAAAAAACACTTTAAACTACTGAGCAGGTACCTAGGCTAACCCTCCCGAGTATTTACTGTCCAGTTCAGGAGTTTTGTTTTGTTTACACGTGTGGCATTTCAGAAGAAATGTAATCAGTGTGATGGGGGAAAAAAACCCACAACACATTTTATGGTGGCTTTTACTTTTTTATGAAAATATATATATATTATCGGCCTTTTTAATTCTTTTGTTTTGGTCCCATCCAAAGTCTTGATAGTAAGCATTATTTTGGGGGTAGAAATAGTGAAATCTCTAGCCTCTTTGTGTTGTTGTTGTTGTTGTTGTTGTTTTATATATATAATGCATGTATTCACTAAAATAAAGTTTAAAAAACTAACGTCTTGCTAGACAAGGTTTGCTCTTGTGCAGTGTGCCTGTCACTACTGGTCTGTACTCTCTGGATTTGCATTTTTGTATTTTGTACAAAGTAAAAATAAAGTGTTATGAGTAGTAAAAAAAAAAAAAATGCCGTTTCTCTGTTATTGAAAATACAACAAAAGAAACAGAGCCTTTTAAAAGTACTTAAACCTCTTCTAAACCTTTGCACTCAGGCAAACGGCAGAAAACCAAAGCCCCTGGCCTTCTCCTACTCCTTTCCTCTAACGCCAGACACTGTTCCCTGCTTCACTACCCATCCGTGCCTGAGTCGCCGCAGGGGAGTAAGTATGAAGGCAGTCCCAGCCCTGGTCTCAGCGCTGGCTCCCGCGGGGGCGTGTCCCCAGCGTTCAAGGTAAAGACCAGTTTTGTAGCAAGTGCGCAAAGAAGACGCCCGGTGCCGACATCCTTGGGAACTGAGTGAGGGGTACATGTTTCACTTCTGGTGATGGGCTGGAGGGTCTGTTTTCTAAAATGGCAAGATGTATTTTTGTCTTTTGTTTTTGGAGAACTCCTCACGTTTCTAAAATCAGAATGGTTTAAAATATGTATCTAGACTTAAAAACATTTTTTCCTTTTTTTTTTTAAACCCGTGAGCTCTACTCATCACTCTTTTGAGAGGGAGAGAGAGAGAACCTTGAACGGGCTCCACCCCCAGCGCGGAGCCCAACGCGGGGCTTGATCTCGAGATCGTGACCTGAGCCAAGAGCAAGAGTCAGATGCTCAACAGACTGAGCCGCCCAGGTGCCCATCATCATTCTTTATGCATCAAAACCGCACATTCAGCACTCCAACAATTTGTCATTCTTATTTGTCACGTCGGCTGAGCTTTGCTGTTTGCAACTATTTGAGTACTTTAAGTATGGATATTTTGGTTAGCCAAGAGAGAAAGGAAAGGGTGGGGGGACTGCTTTCCTTATTTAAGAGTAAATTTATTTTGAACTGTTGACACAGATTACTTGTACCCTAGCAAACATGCTAGTGTGGTTAATGCCTTTGAGAGCCCGTTTTACTTCTCCAGTTTCCTCGTCCCGTTCTGTTACGCTATTTTGAGTAGTTGAAGATAGGAATAGTTTTAGCAGAAATCCAAGAGTTATATACACTCCATTTATTCATTTGGGCACCTCCTGGGTGCAAGGTACTAAGGGGTACAGAGATAAATGTGTCCTCTCCCTGATAAGCCATCGTGGAAGGGAGAGCGTGACTCCTACTAGGTCAAGTTCCTCATTGGTGCAACTGTACTTACAAGATACACAAATAGGAGCGGGTGGACATTAGTCCACGAGAGAAGTATAAAAGTAGCTGCAGGACCCAGACTGGATCCCTGGCTCTTGGGTCCAGGAGTACTCGTTCCAGAAAGGACCGGGAGAGTTTGCTTTCCGAATACCGTCTGGTAGAGTGGCCCTGTTAGGTGTTACAGATAGGCTGCTCCCCCAAAATAGAAATTGGTCACATTTCACTGGGCATATTCAATTTCAAAGTATCCGGTCCCATTTCTGAACGCCTCTGCAGTGTATGAAATGGTAAAGTTTCAAATTTATGATACAGAACTTGGGAAAATCTCATGGAAAAGTCATAATGTCAAGGTTCCTAGACAATATCTCTTCTCTCTTTTTCACTTGGTTTTACCAGCTTACTCATCATTAGCCCTTTCTCACCAGTCAGCACGCAGTTTCTGACTCTAGCAGCCTCTAGAACTGGTTTATAATCTCTGGACTGGGGAAAAAGTTCTTCTCAAGTTATTACTTTTATATAATTCAACTTGTATCTTTTATACACTTCAGTCAATGAGTCTATAGGCCCTGTCTTCAAAAAGATAAAATTTATGAAAACTCCTTTATTTGACGAAAACTGGAATAAATTTAAGATACGGAGATTGCCACAAAAAATTGCAGACCTGTCACAAAAGATCACGTTTGCTATGATATTGTGATTTATCATAAGAGATGTGTATTTGGTTTTCATGCCCATTTCTGGCACAGAACTTCCAAACCCTTGGAATTTACAAAGTGATAGAAAGCTACAAAGGTGTCTTTTTCTATGTTAATAAGGTAACTTTGGGCCAAACTAGGAAAGCACCCAGAGGGCCTGGGTCCTGGGAGGGAGCTCTTGGGGTTACAAGGCATCTAGCTAATTCTAAGCCCTAACCTACACAAAGTGTGTATTTCCACAGAAGGCAGACCTTCAGGAATCTGGACTGCCAGCCAGGACTGGATCAGGTGGGTTGGCCAAGGTATAAAGAGACACCTGGGAGCCTTGAGGGCTGCAGGATGAAGGCTGGTTGCTAGGAGACCCAACCAGATTGGAGGGCTGACGCTTTCAGCCCCACCCCAATGGCCTCTGGGGAGGGGAGAAGGGCTGGAGGTTGAATCAAATGGCCAATGGCCAAACGATTTAATCAAATGTGTCTTTGTAATGAAGCCTCCGGAAAAATCCAAAGGACAGGTTGAGAGAGCTTCTGGGTTAATGCGCCCCTGGAGATTTGCCAGAGTGGAGCACTGGAGAAGGCACAGGAGCTCCTCGCCCTGCCCCAGACCTTGCCCTGTGTATCTCTTCCATCTGGCTGTTCCTGACGGACATCCTCTTATAAACCAGCGATCACTAGTAACATGTTTCTCTGAGTTCAGTGAGTTGCTCTAGCAAGCTAATAGAACCCAGTGAGGGAGTCGTGGGGACCTCTGATTTACAGCCACTGAGTCAGAAGCACAGGTGACAACCTGGGCAGGAATTGGCATCTGAAGTTGGGGGGTGGGGAGGCAGCCTCGTGGGCCTGAGCCCTTAACCCATGAGATGTGACACTCTGTCTCTGTAGATGGTGTTAGAATTCAGATGAATTGCAGGACGTCCATCGTCTGAGTGTTGGTGGTGTGGGGAAAGACACCCACACATTGGGACTGGGTGTCACAGCAGAGTAGCAAATGCCTTTCTAGGACCGGTTGGGGTTGGCTGCCCCGGGGAGAGGCGTAGACAGAGTTAACTAATTGGGGGGATGACTTCTGTGTCCTTGGCCTCCCATGACTGCTGGAACACCCTGTGTCCTACCGAGTCCACGTCCGGCCACCCAAGAGCGGAGGACACCACTGGCTCTAAAGTCCCATTTCTTCTGAGATTCCCCAACCGCCCCTTTGACCCTCTCCCAAATCTTGGAAGAAAAACGATGCAGTTGTGATTCAAGGGAGAAGTTTGCAAAATGAGAAATCACTGTTTTATATGATAACAGGTACATTATTAGTGTTTGCAGATTAATTATTGAATGCGAGGGAACAAAACAGAAGTGAGTTTTTACATTTCTCAGTGCTATCTGTCCTTCATCTGAAGTTTCTAACCCCAGCCACCAAGCGTAGAGTGGCAACACTTTGTGCTC
This sequence comes from Acinonyx jubatus, assembly GCF_027475565.1. Classification (NCBI taxonomy): domain Eukaryota; kingdom Metazoa; phylum Chordata; class Mammalia; order Carnivora; family Felidae; genus Acinonyx; species Acinonyx jubatus. Next base: position 203,986,121 of record NC_069381.1, on the reverse strand, counting down.
GTCCTTCGTAGACAAGGAAGCAATCCCAGCACCCACAACGGAGTCTTGGAGGCAGGTTGTCAGGAGCCCCACGGACATCGTTGTCAGGTTAGTTAATCTGAGGATGAGCCGCGAATTGTTTTTTTATTACTGTATTTGTCTTATTAACTATATTGCCTACTGATAAGTATCTCTGGCCCTGACTGATACGTCTTGCTGGGGAGACACTGATCAATAACTTGCGTAGAGGAAGTATCTTCAGGAAGTCAGGCAATTTCTCCGGGTAGAGAGATTCTTCTTCTAGCAGGTCAATGATCTCATGACTCATCTCTTCTGCAAAACTCATTAGAACAAACTCATTAGTTCATCCTGCAATTTTAATGTACAACAGATGTGGTAAAAAGGTATCCTGCAAACAAATAATGGAGTTCTTCCTCACTTGAAGGGGGAATAGGTTAATGTTTTTAATCTTCTCAGTTGCTCTCCTTCCAGAAATTTTTCTTAGAACTGTTATGAGCGAGCCCTAACCGGCAGCCGGATACCTGAACAAGAACGAATGCGTGTTAGCGGAAAAGCAGACACTCCCAACGTCGAAATGGCTGTCTTTTTTTCAGGAGCATGTGCGCTCGTGATTACAATTTTTGATTGTGTGAATTTTCTCCTGGAAAAAAAAAAATTGTTCCTGGTTTGCAAGATGGGATTTAATGTAACAATCGTTCTTGGTCTCCTACAGAGAGAGCCCTGGCTTCCCAGCGCTCTGATAGCCAGCCAAAGTTGTAAGCCACAGCTCTGGGTCCTGGGGGATGGTGGTAGAGGGGCTTTACAAACGGAGGTTTGGAGAGATGACACGAGGGTCAGTTGAAGGGAGGAGAAGATTAAGTGGGCTTAGGGATACAGAGGGTAGCAGCGTGCCCCCTGCTGGGGGCTCCTCAGGGGGCGCCCCTCAGTCAGGGAGAGTTGGGAGCTGGTCCCCCAAATGGGAAGAATGTCCACACCCGGTTTTATGAAGTGTCAAGATGCACAGTAAGAGTCCCTGACCCTACAGAGCATTGTTCACACACACACACACACACAGATACACACAGAAGAAAAGAATAGGAAGAAGGGGCCAATAAAAATCTTTAAAAGTATTGTCTATGTCAGCCCTACAATTTTCTCTCTTTTCAGTAAATGTAAAAAAGCTCAGGGGCACGTGGGTGGCTCAGTCGGCTGGGAGTCCGGCTTCGGCTCAGGTCACAATCTTGCGGTTCGTGAGCTGGAGCCCTGTGTTGGGCTCTGTGCAGACAGCCCAGAGCCTGGAGCCTGCTTCGGATTCTGTGTCTCCCTCTCTCTCTGCCCCTCCCCTGCTCATGCTCTGTCTCTCTCTCTGTCAAAAATAAACAAACGTTAAAAAAAATCTTTTTATTTATAAAAAAAAAAAAAAAGCTCAAACATTCATTCCTTGGCAGCATAGGTGAATTGCTCATGTATCAAATTCTGAGCTTCACATCCTGAGGGCCAAGGCGAGCTAGCTTCTTGCAGTCAGGTCCATAGAATATTAGAGCTCTATGCGACCTTGAAAAGTCATGTTTCACTATAATCCTCTGCCCTATACATCCCTCCTTCCTGTGTATGGAGGAAATAACTGTTCCCTCCAACGGCACTTTGCACACTACTTAACTGTCAGGTGGGACTACCACACCACCTTGTGGCCAAAATCTAAAAAATGCTGAACACAAACAAAAACAGCCCCCGTTTGTTCCGCTCTTCCTTGGAAATTCGTTTCTAGTAATAGTTTACTTTCTCAAGACCACACGAAACACTTTGAGAATAATATTCCCTGTTTTATATATGCCTATCATAAAAACATTATGGACTAAAAAAGGATAAAGCTTATGTAATTGAGTCTGTAGACATCAGTCGTACGTTTTTGGCTCAATTTTATGCTTTGGGCTCAGGGAACTGGCAAGTGGGAAAGGGTGGAAACGGAGGTCAGAATTGCAACGTGAATGGCTTTAATGTCTTTCTCTGGTGCCAGGCCAACCTTAAGCATCAGTGCTTACGGTGTTGTTCCAACTTCCGTGTGATCATAAGGACGCTCTTCTCAATGTCAATTAGACAGTGGCCAAAAAGGGCAGTCCTCCAAGTGGCCCCTGTATGCTTTTGGTCACACACACGCCTTTGACAACATCCTCACACCCCCGTGTTCCTCCTGCCCACATGTCAAATGTACGCAGTATTGGTTCTTACGTGGCAAATTAAAGTTTATCTACAGGTTAGCTACAAGTTTCAAGCTCTTTCATAGGAAGCTGCAAAAGTATGTTAGTGTTTTACTTTCTACATTCCAGCCCATCATAGTTTAGTGGGTGTTTTTTAAAAGTACAACTTTGGGGCGCCTGGGTGGCTCAGTCGGTTAAGCGTCTGACTTCGGCTCAGGTCATGATCTCGCTGTTCCCGAGTCTGAGTCCTGCACTGGGCTCTGTGCTGACAGCTCAGAGACTGGAGCCCGCCTCAGATTCTGTGTCTCCCTCTCTCTCTCTGCCCCTCCCCTGCTCACACTCTGTCTCTCTCAAAAATAAAAAAATAAACATTAAAAAAATGTTTTTAAATACAACTTAAATCGGGGAAGACTTTACTTAGAAATGTGTTGAAGTCACATTCTTCCTAAGAGATTTGGATCTCTGTCCTTGCAAAGTTTTTATAAACTAGACCTAGATTTCCTCCACATGTAAATCTAGAAGCATTCAAGGTTCAGAAGCTTGAAAATCTAAGGGTGAGGAGAGTTCCCTCCAACCCTGTAGGATAAGCTCCTGCAAGACGCCCTGAGCAGGAGAAATCTGGGATTATCAGCACTACTTGCGAGGGAAATGAAGGACTACCGAGTTTACAATCGAATTCTCTAAAGACCTTTGGGAAAACTGTTCACCCCAAATAAAATTAGAACAATACTTCAGCTGGGGCACCTGGCTGACTCATTCCGAGGATGCAAGTGACTCTTGATCTTGGGGTCATGAGTTCGAACCCATGTTGGGCGTGGAGATTATTTAAATAAATAAATACATGCATACATACACAAACAAATGTTTAAAAAGAACATTAATTTTTAAAAAGTATTCATAAAAAAAGTAATACTCTAGCTAAATCTGACATTTTGCATATACTGGATGAGTTACGTGATTGGAGGACATTTACAGTCTCTTCTTCTCAGAACCTTTTCTATGATCTCTTCTTCTCTGGTGTCCATGAGATACGTACAAATCGTGTTTACTTGTGGATGACACACCCAAGTGTGGCACTTTACCACTAGGTTTGGCCCTCTATCCCGGCGTTCAAGTGTTAGGAGCTGGAGTGAACTCTCAAAAGAAAGGTGAAACACTTTACTTTTGACCGACCAATGCAGCCAATTAGGGAATTCTGAGACTTTCCTCTCTAAAAACAGTCTCTACTTTTCCTGTGACAGCTGTAAGCCCTCTTACATATGACAAAAGTCCCACTGTCCTGACCGGTCTCGGGAAAGAGGTTCCAAAGGCCCTTTATCTTCCTTAATAGAAAGATTTTATGGCAAGTCTTCTGCCACCGAGAAAGCAAGGCGGGTCAACCAGCGGTTCTACTGGAGCCGAGAAGATTCAGCCAGGGTTCTTGTTCTCGCCACTTCTGCTCCAACGGGCATGATCTGACCCGGAATTACGGCCTGAGGATGTGCCACCGGGGTGGGTCTCCATCAGGACGCAAAGGACCCAGGCTGCATGAAGCTGGATTAAGTGGACTTCACGAAATGGGTCATCCATTGTGTCTATCTTAATGCTAGCTCTTTGAACATAAAATAAAAATATTTCAACTAAAAAAAAAAGATTTCACGGCAAAAGTGCTGTCAGTTTTAACATTTCTATTCTCAACTCCCCAGTCCCACTTTTCTTGTTAACCCCTGGGACTGACTACTGACAGACTGAAACCAAAAATTATCACTGCTGCCAAAAATTAGAAGCAAACGAAGGGAATGTGTGGTTGGAGGGTCACTGAATCAAACACGAAGGACCGAAGAACCAGAAGGAGACACGCTGAGCTCTGCCCTCCACAAGCTGAACGTTACGGTAAAATACTTACAACATGCTTGGTGCACAGCAGCCAGGACTGTGATTCTGGGACACTAAGTTGATAAACACATACTTTATTTTTCCGTTGGCATTGATAAACGTATACTTTTTCAACTGGCGTATTTTACACTGCTTTTGAAAAGTTAACCTTCTCTGCCATTTGTTTTATAGAAATTCAAGAACTATGAGATGAATTAGTTTAGTATACAAAATTCTAAACCTTGACAGAATCTAAGGATCATGTAAATACCCAACTGTGATCATCTGCACTTTACATTTCTAAAGGTTAAGAATGATTACTATTTTAGCTAAAATAATATTTGAGGGGCAAAGTTCACCAACCTGGGTATGTCGATGTAAACTACAATGAAGTCTTTAGAGAATGACTTTTTTATTGGCATTAAAGTTCGCATGAAACACATACCCAAATTATGATGAAGCCGGAAAGGAATAAAATACGCCTAACTATACATGTGAGATACAGTAATAAAATCAAAGACTTCAGAAAAAATTTACTGGAAGACATCTAAAAAGACTTTTGACAACACAAAAATGAAAAAAAAAAAAAAGAATCACTGACATGATGGATATCTGTTTAATTTTAGGAACGCGTGATGAGGAATAAGACCTATTTCTTTACAATCTGAACAATGTCCAGCTGTGAGCATCTCTGACCTGTGTCTCACTGCCTGGCTCGCAGATCTCAGGCTGCCACATGCTTGGCCGGGTAGCCGGGTAGCTTCTCTGCTCTGAAATTCCCTCCGGGTGTGGAATAGTCCCAGGGCCGGCGGTTCTCCGTGAACCCGTAGAGCTTCCGGAGTGCCACGCGAGCAGCTTCTTCTTCCGCAGCCAGCACGGTCTCCCCAGGTCCCTCCGCAATCAGCTTTCTATCACTGGACAGAACACCGAGAGTAGTCTGAAACTATCCGCGCATCATAAGACATGGGCCACAAGCCTGTTATGGTTTCTGAACCTTATTTTGGCAAGAATATCTGTCAGGAGTAACACAAGAGCTTTGTATGTAGTATCTTTTGAATAGTAGGGTTTTGTACGAATTCCTTATATACAGTAGTTAGAAAAGAAATATTTACATTTCCATAGAAATATCAACAACTTACTAGGTCCAATATTTTTTTCAATTTTTTTAAATGTTTATTTATTTTTGAGAGAGAGAGACAGAGAGAGACACAGCACGAACAGGGATGGGGCAGAGAGAGAGGAAGACACAGAATCTGAAGCAGGCTCTAGGCTCTGAGCTGTCAGCACAGAGCCTGACGGAGGGCTTGAACTCACGAGCCACGAGATCGTGACCTGAACCAAAGTCAGACGCTTAACTGACTGAGCCACCCAGGTGCACCCAATATTTTTCAAATCAAAAACCAAGGTGCATCTAGGTAAATATGGTTTTGTTCTGTTGTTGTTAGTGATGAAAGAATATATAAAAATCTTCCTACAAAAACTCAAAACTATTAAAACTAAATTCATGGAGGGTGCCTGGTGTCTCAGTCTTTAAGCATCTGACTTCGGCTCAGGTCATGATCTCATGGTTCGTGAACTCGAGCCCTGCTTTGGGTGAACATGAGCCCGTTCTGGGTGAGTCCCACTTTTCCCTCTCCCTCTCTCTCTTCTCCTCCTGGGATTCTCTCTCTCTGCCCCTTGTTGACTTGTGCCCTCTTTCTCAAAAACAAAAAAAAGACTCTGCATGGAAAATTGACATTATTTTTAATTTATCTTGAACCTGTAATGTGAGGAAAAATTTTACGGAACTAAATTGTGCCTTTCTGGTTTCTCAACTAAACTTTAAAACAAATAAGATAGTAGTTCTATATATATACTTTTTAAAGTTTTATTTATTTTGAGAGTGTGCACACGTTGAGGGACAGAGAGAGGGAGGGAAACAGAATCCCAACCACAGAGCTTGATCTCATGAACCATGAGATCACGACCTGAGCCAAAATCAAAAGTCAGACGCTCAACTGACTGAGCTACCCCGGTTCTAGATTTTACAATAAGAGCTTTAGATCTTTAAAACTTGCTAAGATCTAAAAAAAATTTATATATTATAATCCACTTTAATTTATTCCCAAAGGATACTGAAGTAGCACAGTGAACACTTAAGTCTATTGGTGTTCTATTAAAACCAAATTACAACAAAAATAGGTATTCTGCTTTACTGATATCTGTCTTACTATAACTAACAATCTCTTCTCCAAAAGTGTAAAAAATGATCCAGCAAGGGAGGAAAGGATGTGCACTGAACAAGTGTGGTATGGATGTGCTACTTCTCAATTATCTTTAACTACTTCCTGGAAATTTCCTGACCCCAAACTGGACCTATCCAACTAAAAGAAGCATCTCTGAAAATTTCATGAACAGCAACTCCACTTAGTAGCTTTGATTCAATATAAATTGACCTGAAAGCTAAGGAAGACTCAAATCAAAGAAAGACAAGCAGAACTGTGCAGATAAAAGAAAAACAATGTGGAAGGAATTTGCTCAGAAACACTTGCTGTGGTAATAATATGGAATGAAACAAAGCTTAATCATATAGGTTACACTTTACCATAATAATTACACAGCGTATTTGTACAAAATAAAGGATAGAGAAAATCATCTAAGTGAATTTCAACTATACAATGTTTATCATGTTTCTACCTCAATGATGGTGGCAATGTATCACTGTTCATTTTTTTAAAAACCATTATGCAAAATCTAGGTTTTGTCCTAGATAACAATAATAATTATTAATAATTCTACTACCTGATGACAATAATTTTAGTAACAGGGCAAACTCCTTTTTTTGTTTAAATATAAGAGATCATTCTTCAAACTTTCCATGTATCATTAAAAATCCTTTAAGAACATCACCTGTCCTAGCTGTACTATATTCCATCATGTGTATCTGTCATTTCCCTCTTGCTGGATATCAAAGTTTATACTAACTTTTTGCCTTATTTAAAAACTATTAGCTCAACAACTGTTTACTGACTATGTCAGTTCCTATGTCTTAGGAACTGTTGTAGGTATGGGGGATAAAGGGTAAACCACAAATGAACACCTTTGTTTACACATTTTGATGTCCAGAAGGAGACACACCCAAAAGTGAGAACACCAAATCAAAGAACGTGAAAAATTTAAAGACTGTTGGCGGTTTGTCAGAATTCCGAAATATTGCACCACTCTGTTCTTCTGCCAGGAGTATATGAACTGCAGATAAAGGACGCGTTTAAGACTTTTCAATCTGTTAAGCAGAAGTATCTCATCATTGTGCTGTGCACTTCAAGTTGAAACTTTTTACATTATCCATTTTCTCCTTTGTGATGCCTTCATCGCCTTTAACTTAGAAAATTCTTCGTCATATAAAGATTAGGAAAACATTTACCTAATTTAATCGAGGTCGCTTGTTCAATCAGTGTGAGGCAAGTCAACTGTTTACTAACAAAACTAAGACCTGTTCAACGTGGGTTGATTTATATATTTTGATGGACAACTAAACCCTTCCTTTTCCAGTCCTAGGCTTAGCTGAAGCTGTTGTAAGTGTGGATTATGGTTCAATCGGTAACACTTTTGAATCAGAACTTTTCTTTTTCTACAGAAATAGTTAGAATGAGATGGAGTTCTTACCTCCAAGTATACAACGTATACTTGGTTAGCAAAAGCTACTATTAGCAAACCCCAGATTACTTGGCTTCCCCTAAGAATAACCAGCAGGAAAAGAAGTAGTAAATAGATAATTGCGGGAATGAGATTTTAAAAATCTTCTAATGCAGGGGTGCTTGGGTGGCTCGGTCGGTTAAGCGTCCGACTTCGGCTCAGGTCATGATCTCACTGCTCGTGAGTTCGAGCCCCGCGTCGGGCTCTGTGCTGACCGCTCAGAGCCTGGAGCCTGCTTTGGATTCTGTGTCTCCCTCTCTCTCTGACCCTCCCCCGTTCATGCTCTCTCTGTCTCAAAAATAAATAAATGTTAAAAAAAAAAAATTTTAGAAATCTTCCAATGCAATTAGAGATTATATTAAGGAATTGTGAAGTCAGTTTTTAAGGCTTCCAATCAATGTTATGAAGCTAAGATTAAAATTTTACTAACCAGTACAAGCCAACAAAAAACACAGGCAAAGCTGTGGTGCTTCCAGACTGCCTGGTAAGTCTAGATTCAGGAGCTGAAATATTCCTTTTCTTCAGTTCTTCTACCAGTAGCCCCATGGGATTTATTATCTTCCAAATCTCAAAGAGTTCTTTTCCAGTCATCTGAGTAATTAAGAAGTCCTGCGCATAAAAATATAATTTATACACTGAAATTAGTATGATGAAAACAAGGCCCATAATTCAAAGTACTTTTAAGAGAATTTAAAAACTTACTGGGAATTGAAAAAGACAAAATGTACTATTCTTTTTCATTTCTGTGTAGTTTTTCACGTAAGTTTTACTACAAAAATCATAGTTGTCGCAGACGACATGATACTCTATGCAGAAAACCCAATAGATTCCACCAAAAAATTGCTAGAACTGATACACGAATTCCGTAGTCACAGGATACAAAATCAACATATAGAAGTGTTACATTTCTATACACCAATAATGAAACGGCAGAAGGATAAATCAAGGAATCAATCCCATTTAAGATTATACTGAAAACCGTCAGATACCTAGGAATAAACCTAACCAAAGAGGTAAAAGATCTGTACTCTGAAAACCATAGAACACTTATGAAAGAAACTGAAGATGACACAAAAAAATGGAAAAACATTCCATGCCATGGGTTGGAAGAACAAGCACTGTTAAAACGTCTACACTACTCAAAGCAATGTACACATTTAATGCAATCCCTATCGAAATACCACCAGCATTTTTCACAGAGCTAGAACAAATCATCCTAAAATTTGTATGGAATCACAAAAAACCCCAGAAAACAAAGCAATTCTGAAAAAGAAAACGCTGGAAGCATCACAATTCTGGACTTCAAGCTATATTACAAAGCTGTAGTCATCAAGACAATATGGTACTGACACAAAAAGAGACACACGTATCAATGGAATAGAAGAGAAAACCCAGAAATGGGCCCACAACCACATGGTCAACTAATCTTCAACAAAGCAGGAAAGAAAATCCAATGGAAAAAAGACAGTCTCTTTAACAAATGGTGTTGGGAAAACTGGACAGCAACATGCAGAAGAATGAAACTGGACCACTTTCTTACACTATACACAAAAGTTAAGTACAGGCAACAATCAAAATCCTAGAGAAGATCACAGACAGAAACCTCTTTGAATCTGGCCATAGAGACTTCTTACTAGATACATTTCTGGAGGTAAGGGAAACAAAAGTAAAAATGAACTACTGGACCCTCACAAGATAAAAAGCTTCTGGGGCGCCCGGGTGACTCAGTCGGTTAAGTGTCAGGCTTCAGCTCAGGTCATGGTCTTGAGGTCCGTGAGCTCAAGCACCGCGTCGGGCTCTGTGCTGACAGCTCGGAGCCTGGAGCCTGCTTCAGATTCTGTGTCTCCCTCTGTCTCTAACCCTCCCCGACTCACTCGTGCACTCGTGCACACGTACGTGCACGCACGCTCTCTCTCTCAAAAATAAACATTAAAAAAAAATTAAAACAAAAAAGATAAAAAGCTTCCGCACAGCTAAGGAAACGATCAACAAAACTAAAAGGCAACCTTCAGAATGAGAGAAAATATTTGCAAATGACATATCTGATAAAGGGTTAGTATCCAAAATCTATAAAGAACTTGCCAACAATACCCAAAACACAAATAATCCAGTTAAGAAATGGGCAGAAGACATGAGCATTTTTCCAAAGATATATACAGATGGCTAACAGTCACATGAAAGGATGCTCCATATCACTCATCATCAGGGAAATACAAATCGAAACCACAATGAGATACCACCTCACGCCTGTCAGAATGGCTCACATTGACAACTCAGGCAGCAGGTGACGGTGAGGATGCGGAGAAAGAGGAACCCTCTTAAACTGTTGGTGGGAATGCAAACTGGTACACCTGCTCTGGAAAACAGTGTGGAGCGTCCTCAAAAAATTAAAACTATTACTACCCTACGACCCAGTAATTGTACTACTAGGTATTTACCCAAAGAATACAAAACTGCTGATGTGAAGGGGGACACCCCGATGTTTACAGCAGCACTATTGACATCAGCCGAACTATGGAGAGAGCCCAAGTGTCCCTAGATTGATGAAGATGTGGTATATACCTGCAAAGCAGTATTACTCAGACGTCAAAAACAATAAAATCTTGCCATCTGCAACAACGTGGATGGAGCTAGAGTGTATTATGCTAAGGGAAATGAGTCAGAAAAAAACAAATACCCCATGATTTCGCTCATATGTGGAATTTAAGAAACAAAAGAGAAGACCGTATGGGGGACACAGAAGCAAACCATAGAACACTCTTAACTACAGAGAACTAGCTGACGGTTGCTGGAGGGGAGGTGGGGGAGACGGGTTAAATGAGGGATGGGTAGTAAGGAGGGCACTTGTCAGGATGAACACTGGGTGTCATATGTAAGTAATAAGTCACTAAATTCTACTCCTGAAACTACTATTACACTATATGTTAAATAGAATTTAAATAAAAACTTGAAGAAAAAAATAAAAATAATAGTTGAAGGTGAAATCTTATCTTAGAAATATATCTTTATCAGTAAGAAAAAGATTTTTAGGGGCGCCTGGGTGGCTCAGTCGGTTAAGCGGCCGACTTCGGCTCAGGTCACGATCTCACACTCCGTGAGTTCGAGCCCCGCATCAGGCTCTGTGCTGACCGCTCAGAGCCTGGAGCCTGTTTCAGATTCCGTGTCTCCCTCTCTCTCTGACCCTCCCCCGTTCATGCTCTGTCTCTCTCTGTCTCAAAAATAAATAAACGTTAAAAAAAATAAATAAATAAATAAATAAAAAGAAAAAGATTTTTAAAGCAAATGAATTAATGAATAAATGGTAGAAACTTCCAGCAGAAACTCGTTTAAGAAACTACTATGGGAGGCAGCTGGTGGCTGGTAAGTGATGCTTCAGCTCAGGTTATCATCTCAGGATACTGAGATCAAGCCCTGGGCTCTGCACTGGTTGTGGAGCCTGCTTAAGATTCTCTCTCTCCTAGAGCACCCGGGTGGCTTAGTTGGTTAAGCGTCTGACTTCGGCTCAGGTCACGATCTCATAGTTTGTGGGTTCAAGCCCCGCGTCGGGCTCTGTGCTGACAGCCTGGAGCCTGCTTCAGATTCTGTGTCTCCCTCTCTCTCTGCCCCTCCCCTGCTCACTTTCTGTTTCTCAAAAATAAATAAATGTTAAAAAAAAAAAAACCTCTAGAGGGTAGTACTTCACTGTCTAAATTTATGATTTAAAAAAATCATTTAAATAATTTCACGTTGTGTCTTTTGAACCTATTTAAGACCTGGTATTTTCAATCTATGAGACTAAGAAAATTGAAAAATTATGAACAAAGAATTTTGCCAATAAAACAACTATCAATATTGACAGAAAATAAGGGAACATAAATTTTCATTAAAATATACTGCAAGTAACTCATGTTAACAAACACAGTATAGGGCACCTGGCTAGCTTAGTGGGTTGAGCATCCAAGTCTTGGTTTCGGGCTCAGGTCATGTCGTCACGATTCATGGGTTCAAGCCTCGTATAGGGCTCTGCACTGACAGTGCGAAGTCTGCTTGAGATTCTTTCTTTCCCTCTCTCTCTGCCCCTCCCCTGCTCACGCTCTCTCTCAAAAAATAAACTTTAAAAAAAAAGATTAAAAAAACCCCAGTATATAATAAAAGATGGGTAAATGGGGATAGGAGGGGAGAAATTTAAAAAACACCTTAGTTCATAAAATAGTCAATTTCATTACAACACTTGCCCAAGCACCAGAACTCTATTTCAGCTTCATTTGTAAAAAATATTTATCACCTGAAACCAACATAACACTGTACATTAATAACACTGGAATTAAAAAAAATTTTTTTTAATTTGTAAGTCCTTATTGGGGATTTTGAATTTTTTAATGTATAGAGTTGCCTTACGAGACACATATGTTAATTACACCTATATATGAATCCCTGGGATTATCTGCAATATAAAATAACCCAACGGTAGGGTAAGGAAAAACAATCTGAATGCCTAAGATATTAGTAGGAATATAAAAAGAAATCTAGATTTTTCTGGTGATTACCTATGCCTCCTATTTTTCCCCGATAGTTCCTGGTCTTATTAGTTTATTATTAGAAATTTCAGTGGAAGTGGAGGTTGAATATTCCAATCTCACCTCCCCAGAACAGGGAGACAGTATGAAGACATGCTTCTAAAATGCACCTATGATCATGGAAATCTATCAAAAGTCCTCCGGGTTTCTCTAGAGCAGTCTTAACAAGACCATCCACTATGTACTCAATACGCTTCCCCACACACAAGCTTGTCCTCAAGGTTTCTTCCTGGAATGTCCTTCCTAGGGGCAAGCATCACTTTCATGAACTTTCCCTAATCCTGTTATAACTGACTGTTGCCTCCCGAGTTCCCTCTGCACCTTTACAACACATCTTTGAGAGCAACGGCCACTCGAACCGCCTAATGAGCTGACTAGGACCCTGGAGGCAAGGATCGTATTCCATGTTGCTCCGGCTCCAGTGCTCAGCAAAGTGTTTAGCACACAGTAAACAACAGATCCTAGGTGGACAAATGAATGGAATAAACACAGATATTTGACCTACTTATCTTTAACAGGATCTATAAATAGAACTGTCAACAGAGTTGCTACGACACAGAAAACATGAATTTCCAAAATGGTCTCAGGACTACCTTGTGGAAGTATCAAAGCAAAGCGACCAAAATTTGTTTAGACAGTTCTAAGACTCCACAGAAGCTAAAGGGACAAAGAGAATGGAAATCAAGGGAGGACTCAGTGAGGATTTCTTTAGAAAAAGCTATTTTACTGGGAGAGGAGAGGGCAAAGGAGAGGATTTCCTTTTCACCTCAAGCCGCGAGGACTTCAAAGAGTCCAGTGGCCTCCAAATCTGAGACGAGACACATACAGTCACCTGGCTGCCAACACACATTCTCTGCTTACAGGCCAACAGGCTGGCAGAGGTTGCCAGCAACAGAAGCCTGCAACTCACGTCAAAGGTATAAATATCCTTGAGACCTAATGTGGAACGCACAGAAGGGATGTCATTTGTAAGGGAATCCTATCCAGGAAACCGGAAGCTGATGTGGGAAAAAGAGTCAATACCCAGGTCAAGGAAGATGGCTGGAAGGTTCCAGCAGGGGATACAATGCCCCGCAGAGTCTGTTTTGAACATCAACCAGACTCAGAAAGCACTGGACCAGCTGACGGCCACCAGGTCAAGTAAAAATCTTCTGTTCTCCTTATTCCGTCTCTGAGCTCCCACTCCAGAAGGGCCGTTAATATACCTGCTTCCCAAAGGCAGAGAGGTGGCCCACCTGTTACAGGCCCTAGTTGGGGAAGGAGGAAGACGGATATGAACAAAGCCTGAATGTTGGCCAATGCAGGTATTCTTCTGCATCAAAGTGATCAAAACGAAATGATATCCCAACAGTTAAGGGATGCTGATTTCAAGGACCCGACATTCAGATGTCTGAATCAAGACTGTTTCTTGACTTAAAGTAATTGTGTGGATTTGCCATTATGTAAAGGTGACCAAAAACTCGTGCATTCATCCAATGCAGGGGATAAAAATCCTCCCAGTTAAATTCTAAAAGAACAGGGGGAGTCAAGGAATCCCTATTATGTAAGTATTTTCATTAGCTAAGCTACTGGCTAACAAGGAATTAGGTATACATCAACGAGACTCAGAAATCCAAGATTTTACTACTTGTAAAAGTAGAACAGCAGCCGGTGCCTCAGCACGAAGCTCCCTAACCACTCCAGGCCTTTGAATAGTTGGTGTCATTCATTCACTAAACACCTACTGAACATGTACCATGGAGGCACTGCCTGTGGACCTAATGATGGAAAGCTGAAGACAGGCTTGAAGTCCTGGGAACTCACAACCTAGCGCTTGATATGCACCTCTGATGATGTCCTCAATAATGAGACACTACCATAAGCTTTAGGGCTTTCTCAGAATTTGGTAGGGAGAAAAATTCACATATAAGCTTCCAAGATCATGTAACAAAGGAACGAATCACGAAACAGTTTTTTCAGGGGCGCCTGGGTGGCTCAGTTGGTTAAGCTCCAAGCTTCTCAGGTCGTGATCTCACGGTTCGTGGGTTTGAGCCCCGAGTCAGGCTCTGTGCTGACAGCTAGGAGCCTGGAGCCTGCTTTGCGTTCTGTGTCCCCCTCTTGCCCCGCCCCTTCCCCCACTTGCACTCTCTCCCAAAAATAAACATTAAAAAAATTTTTTTTAAACTTCTTTTTCTTCTGCCCACCTCATGTATGTCCCAGCCTCTGCAATCAAGCATTACCTACCCTGATGAAAAGAGCAGTCCTCTCAGGGCCACTGCTCTGCAGCAAGGCTCCAACTACTGCGAAGAAAGTCTGCTGTAAAACAGGCAGGGGAACTGGAAATTCTGCACTCAGTGTTAACTGCTCCACGGCCAAGTTTCTGGCCACATGACATACCACTTCCTCACCAGTGAGAAAGTCAACGAGACTCTTAATGCCTTCGGTGGGCAAGTCTGGGTATGCATCCTCGAGACATTGTGTGAGGCAAGTTTTTGAAAAAGATGTCCCTTGTTCAGAGAGTTCTTGATTATCTTTAAGATTCAGAAGAACAGCTTCTTTCTCTATTCCAAGGTTTTGGCGCTTGGCCTCCTCACTTTTAATATAGCAGCTATTAACAAATGCAGTTTTGAGAAGATCTAAGGAAAAGGTCTCCTGTAACCGATGTCCAAATGCTTCTATTTCAGCATGGTAATCCCAGTTGGGCTTCTCTGAACTGAAAACATAGAAGAGAAGACAGTAAGAGATGGTAAAGAGAACAATAAGATGTTGCAATGATGCAAGAACTTTTCATTGGGATGCAATTTGATTGATTATGTAAAGGAAATTAAAAAAGACTGAGTTTCATTTTTTTTTTCGAAAATTTTTTAAATGTTTTTTTAATTTATTTTTGAGGCAGAGAGAGACAGAGCATGAGCAGGGGAGGGGCAGAGAGAGGGGGAGACACAGAACCCGAAGCGAGCTCCAGGCTCTAAGCTATCAGCACAGAGCCAGATGCAGGGCTCGAACTCACGGAGTGTGAGATCATGACCTGAGCTGAAGTCGGACGCTCAACCGACTGAGCCACCCAGGCGCCCCACAGACTGAGTTTCATTTTAACACAAGGCTTTGATTTTCTAAAAGTTAAAACTTAAGTCAGATGAGTACTTGCGGTTCTTTGCTATATTCACTGGTACACTCATTTTCCCTTTGAGCCAATGTTAAAGATGTTCTTCAACGTCAGAGACTGAGCCATTACCCTACCTTTTAGAGTCCTCATTTCTCCTATAACCACAGAATTATGCTTTATACCCAGGTATGAAATACACATTATAGTTTCACAGGTTCAAGATATAAACAATAAGTACATTATATTCAGCTCTTATTTTATCAAGTTTTACAAACACCCATTTAAATTAGCAACTAAATAATCTACTATCATAGTAAGTAGGTTAAAAGTTCGTAATCATTCCCAGGAATGACTACAAGGTCTTTCTAAAGAGACACTAAAACCAAAATAAAACTCTTTTAAGTAAAAAAGGATAGGAGGGATGCCTGGGTGGCTCAGTTAGTTAAACGTCTGAAGCCTGCCTGGGATTCTCTCTCTCTCCCCTCCCTCTCTGCCTCTACCCTGCTTGCTCTCTCTCTCTCAAAATAAGTAAACTTAAAAAAATTGTTTTTAAAATAGGAAAAGCTAAAGATTTTGGCTATAAGTCATAAAATGTATATAACCTATATAATGCTTAGTTTCTTCCAACTATAAAAGCTTAACATGACTAACCTCACAATAATCAAAGAAATGTGAATTAAGAAGAGGTAACTATTTTTTTTTGCCTATTAGGAAAAGAACTTAATATTGTTTTGAAAGAATAGAAGAATATGAACTTCTCTTCCTACTGATCTATGTTTAAATTGGTTCACCTTTCGGGGGCGGGGGGCAATATTAAAGCCGTTATGAAATTTCATACTTAATTCCAAAGGAGTAGTAACTTCCAAACTAGTCACTGCTCTAATAGCAATAATATGGAACTCAAATACCTACAAATGGAAGTCAAAAGACTGAGGTGCACACTGCCACGACTGCATGTCAAAGACACCTTATCAGAGACAAGAAGATCCGAGACCTCACGTGCAGCAGATCTCAGGTGGCGCTACCTGTGACTTTCCCTACCAGACCACTGGACTTCTCTGCCAAGCTACTGCCAGACACTATTGCAACAAGGCTAAGAACAAACAAGATAAATTAGGGCAAAAAAAAACCCCCAAAAAACCCCTAAAGCTCAACTGTTACTGTTTTCCTTTTATTCTGGCACGTGGACTTGTGCATACACTTAAGTTCGCTCTTGCAACGCTGTGGAACGCTTTCATCCCTCTTATCCGTACCCAAGAATTCCCAGCCATTGCAACACAGGGTCTACAACCCCCGCACCCCCCCCCCGCCAGGCCCGCATAAAGGTTACACTCGGGAGGCCTCATTTCTCACAACTCGCGGTTTTATAGGATCGAAGGGAGAGTGCCGCGGCGCCCCAAGGCAGAAATCCATTCCCTGGGCCTCAGTCCACGCGTCCACGTTCCACCGGTGTCTCTACCGCACGTGTCCCAGGCTCAGGCCAGGCGCGCTTTAGCGAGGAGCCACCCTCCTCGCCGCCGCCGCTCGGTCCCCCACCGCCAACCCGACCCCTTCCGAGGCGGCTCCTACCGGCGCACGGGCGGCGGCGGGCACCGGAGCAGGCGCCAGCGCTCTAACTCCTTCTGGAAGCGGAAGGCGGCGCGGAATCCCTTCTTCACGCCCCGAACAGGCGGGACGAGAGTGGGGGCGGCCGGGGCCAGGAGGCAGCGAGGCCCCAGCAACAGCAGCCTCCCCAGGCCGGATGCCATTGCTGGGGGGAAAAAAAAAAACTCAACGGAGGGCGGAAGGAAAAAAGCCGGACCGGTGCCTCGGTAACACAGACCCCCGGACTCGGACTAGGAGAGCGAAACCGGGGCGGGGCTAGTACGCAGGGGGCGGGGCGGCTGCCGTTGAGTGTTTACTGCGCATGTGCGAGCTCTAGTTCCTGCCCTAGGGTTTACTCGCGGGTGATCCCGGATTGAGGGGCATTTGGCTCCAAAAATTCGTGGAAGCTGGTTCGCCCTGGCGGTTGCTTTCTTGGTCCTTCCTTTCTCATTAACGCAAAAACCTGGTTCACTCTCAGTTTGAAGAAGACACTTAAAGTCTCAGAAAAACCCATTCCTTGTCAATATATATTTAGTCCTAAGAGTTACAGACCATCAATCCAGCCACTATTTATGAACAAATATTTACCCAAAGCGTCTCCAAAAGCCTTCGTTTCAGGAGCCCTCCACTAAGGGATTTTGACTTAACCAAAATTCAAATTTCTAACAGTACAAACTTTTTAAAGCATAAAAAAAAAAAAAAAAAGGATTGGGAAAAAAAATGCATCAAAATGGAACAATGGAATTATGTCTTTTCCCCCTTATCTTCTCTTTGGCAGTATTATTATATTGCTTTCCTACCAAACGGTTAATATTAATGTTAACCTAATATTAATTCACAAAGGAAGACTTTTCTGAATTTCCAAGTTTGAGTTGCCTGCTGAACATCTAGATCCCCAAAGGGCAGGCACCTCTTTCTGTGGTCTCTCTATTTGTTAATGGCATCAGTGTCTCCCTCCCTTGCCCCCCCCCCCCCCCCCAGTAACCCAGATTGGGCTCCGTTGTTTTCAGTTATTTCTATTTCCACGAACACCCTCTTTTGTCCAGGAGCCAAGTCCTTTTTCAATTTATTTCCACAGCAGCTACCTGATGGCTATCCTTACCTCCTTGCCAGGCCTTGCACCTTCCTTTCTTCACCTTCATTCATCTCCCTGAAACACAGACCCAGGCATGCCACTACTTAACTCAAGAATCTCTAATATTAGGCTGTGATAAGGATTCTCCCCTTGACCAAACTATAGTCAGGATCCCCTAAGCCCTCTTCTCAACTAGGCTTCAACTTAGGCTTCATTGTCTTTGTTAGGCCTGCATAGCCCACTTTCAGCAAGAATCCTGAGTCAGTTCAGGAAGAATTCCACACCTTCAATATCTTGATCACCCATGATAGCTAATCAAATTCATCACCTGCCACTATCCCCACGTTATACCTGATCACCCTGGCCTGCCTTCAGAAGAATCCTGTCAAGAATCCTCGCCACCCCCGCCCCAGCCCTGCCTTTACCCTTGATGTTTCCACTTAGTTTAATGTTCGCGGACACTTCCTAGCCCCCTTGGGTATAAATTCCCACTGGTCCATGCTGTATTTGGAATTGAGCTGAATTCTACATACGTCTCTTTTCCCTTATTGCAATAGTTCCCGAGTAAAATCTGTCTTTAACTATTGTCTAGCTCTTGTTTTTCTTTGGCAGATCATACAACTCAATTTGGGGTCTCTTAACCTTTCAAGAGGGAAAGTCTGAATGGTTCATCATAGCCTATAAAAGTGTTCTTTGGGGAGGGAGAGAGGAAATGGAGGTTGGCACGTATCATAAAACAAGCTGATGGATTTTTGGGTGAAGCAAATTCTCTCAGAAGGGATGAGAGAAAATCATGATTGGTCTTTGTGTTTCAATAATTTACACTGCATGTGAACAAAATTCACTGAACATTAGTCAAATACATGGGTTAGAAGAAAGCACAGGAACTATTATTTCTGTAACAGTCCATTTACTGGGAGAAATAATCTAGTAATCTAGTTGGAGCAAATAATGTTATGTTAATAGGACGGGTCTTTGAGAGTTTCTCAGTAAATACAACAATGAGAACATAATATACAAAGCAAAAATGTAGGGTCTCAAGAAGCTTTTCCCACTAACTCACGGAGTTGAGGTATTAAGCAGTTTTTAAAATTCATTCATGAATTTGTTTATTCAATAAACATATGCTAATGGGACTACTTGGTTCTAGGACCCAGGCTCAGAAAACAGACCCCACCCAGGGCTGCCTGATGCACTTCATTTATGTCCCTTCAAATCCCAAAGTTATGTGTTCAGTCCAGACTTCTCTGCTACCCAGTTGTGTATATACAAAACTCCGGCGCATAATCGTCTCCTAACAGCTCCAAATGGACATGTCAAGCTTCATACATCCAAAACTGAACTCCCCATCTTCTTACCCAAGCATCTTCCCCAGATCGGTAAAAGGCAACTCAATTTCTTCAGTTTGTCATCCCACACACCCCGGTGTCATTCCTGATTCCTCTTTCTTTCATACCCCATATCCAACAAAGTTCAATGGTTCCACCTTCCAGAAATGTCTAGACTCTATTGTCTTCTCACCGCCTGCACTCTGTTCTAAGCCATCACTGTCTCTCGACTGCCTTATTTGATTAGCTTCCCGACTCACACCCTTGCCTTTTAAGACTGACGGCAGATCAAGGTAGTTTTCTGCACTCAAAATCCTCCACTGGCGTCCCATCTCACTTACAGTAAAAGCCAAACTCCTGACCATGGCCTCCAGGGGCGACGTTATCTGTCCAGTGGCCCTTCTTCCTCATCTCTCTGTACCCCTCACTCACTCTGCTCCAGCCACACTGGCTGCCTTGCCGGCCCTAGAAATTCCCAGGCATGCTCTCACCTCAGGGCCTTAGCACTTGCTGTGCCCTTTTGCAGGAGAGGACTTCTTCCATACTTCTGCCTGTTTTACTCCCTGTTCTCCTTCTTGGCTCAAACATCACCCTCTCCGTGAGGACTTCCCTTGGGTTGCATTCTCTGGAAGCAGACACTGAGACAGAGATTGGTGTGCGGGATATTTATTAGGAATCCACATCTGTGAAGAGAGGCGGATGTAACAGGATTAGGTAGAAGTCAGCTGCAATACAGGCCTGACAAATTCTCATCCAACCCATGAGAGAGCTCTGGAGCAAGTTCTGCCTATCAGTGTGTCCCACACTGGACTGAAATAGCCAGCCCTCTATACTCCTCTCTCATTTAGTTACAGAATTCAGGCTGCCCCGTGAAGGGCATGGTCAAGCCTTGGTGGCTCTCTGCAGCTGAGGCAAACCCTGAAGGAGCTGAAAGCTAGAGAGCATCTGCGGCCCGCCTTCCTTCTATGAAGGTGGATCTATGCAACATATCTTGGAACGTTCCACGCCATCCTGTTTAAAATTGCCATACCCTCTATCACCCCTATCACTGTTCAGTTTTATTTTTTTCACAGCCCTTAACATCTTCTGATATACTATGTCATCTAGTTATTTCTGTTGTTTATCATCCGGTTCTTTCATTGGAATCTAAGTTCTAATGGTAGAGCAACCTTTGTGTCTTTGGAGCACAGCTACATTTAGAATGGTGTCTGGGTCATAGCACGCACTCAATAAATGTTTGTTGTTTGAAAAAAGTTGTTCAGTCTAGTCATCACACTGTAAAAGCCTTGCAAGAACCATGTCTTATTCATCTTGTCAGAATATGGTGCTTAATCGGTATACAATGCATGTTTGTTGAATAAATAAATCCATGAATAAATGTTATTAACTTCATGTAAGAAAGTACTCGTATAGCACAGTCCAATAGAAATACCAGGTGAAGCACATACGTGATTTAAAATCTATTAGCTGTATTAAATATAGTGACATTAACTTTTTAAATATCTAATTCAATGTATCTAAATTTTATCATTTCGACATGTAATCAACATAAAATTTATTAATGAAATCCCTTATTTTCTTTGTGTTGTTTTGTACTAAGTCTTTAAAATTCGGTGTGTATTTTGAACTCATACCATAACTCCGTTTGGACTAGCCACATTGGAAGTGCTGGATAGCCATGGGTATGGTACATCTCTAGTGCAAGTCTGCAGTTCATGGGTCAGAATAATATGGGGGGGAGTGTGGGTTGGAGAGGGGAGGTCTCGGGAGTCAATGATTTTCTGGGTCCCCATCATGACTGTAACTTAGCAGCTCTTGATGTGCTCTAGCCAAAAGCCACCAGGAACGCACCTGTACTTGATCACGTTGGGTTGGTTGCTAACTGGCAGGAGAAGGCATATCGTGGGAATTATGCGGCCTTAGTGATAGAACTTACTGTAGGATTTAGGCTTGTGTTCGGTGATTTTAGGGAGGATATAAGGAAGAAGGGCTATCCTCTGGACTGGACTGGATTTTGTCAGGAAATGGGGGTCATTCTATGATTGGAGCTTTTACTAAATCTTGTCTAGAGGAAGGAAGACTAGGCAGAGGCTAAAGCTGGAACTAACTGGTAAAGAAACAGGAGTCACTCTTGTTAGCCAGCATAGAGGGATGTTTTTTCATTTGTGTGGTTTGGACAATTTCATGTTTTGGCTGTGTTTATATATGATTATGGAGTGGCATTGTTTGGTGTTTATGTTCCGCAGGAAGCAGCTGTCAGCGCTGGGCCAGCTCCCGGCAGCACTGACATCTGGATCACAGGACCACGCCATCTCCTGGAGTTTTCTGTTTCTAATAGCCGTGCGCCCTAAAGCAAGTGGTTTAACTTCTTCGTGGTCCAGTTTTCTCACGGCTACAAAGAGAATACAAGAGCTCTATCTCTCCATCTCTTAAAGTTGTTATCAGCACTAAATAAGATAATCCGTGTCAGGAAATGGGGATAGTGCCTGGTATAGAGTCACCACTCAATGAGTGTCACCGACTGTCTTTCGAGGATTCTAAAAATGGCACTGTGTTTTTCACGCTTGCCACATCTTCGAAATCTTCCAAACAATGGCTTCTAAGAAGAAGCACGACGTAGTATCATTATTTCCAGAAGGCTCTGGTTTGGCGGACAGTTCCTCGTCCCCTCCAACGGCCCAATCCACTCCTGGGTGAATGCCTTTACAACCTTTGTCACTTTCCCACTTGTTGGGAGACGGCCTCCGGGGCTCTCTCCCGGCTTCGGAGTTTTCGGCTGCGCGGCTTCCCCAGGCAATACGGCCCCGGGCGGCAGCACTCGGGAGCTTACGGCGGCGCGGCGCCCACGCGGCCCCGGGAGCCCGAGCGGAACCGGCGCGTCCCCGCCCGCCCGGCCGTCAGCTGATGGGCTTCCCGCCCGGGAGGCCGCTGCCGCCGCCGCCGTCGTGCGAACATGGCGGCCGAGATCCACTCCAGGCCGCAGAGCAGCCGCCCGGTGCTGCTGAGCAAGATCGAGGGGCACCAGGACGCCGTCACGGCCGCGCTTCTCATCCCCAAAGAGGACGGCGTCATCACGGCCAGCGAGGACAGGTAGGGCCGGCGGGTCGTGCGCCGGCGGAGGCGCGACGGGGGCGGCCCGTACTCCCGCCGGCGGCAGGGTGTGGGGATCGTGGGGTCGGCGGCCTAGTCCCTCTCCGGGAGGGGGCGTCCTCGGCCCCCGGGACCTCGACGCGCCCCTCCGGTCTGGGAGTCTGGGACCTTCACTGCACCCCTCTGGCTCGGGACCAAGGTCTCACCGCCCCCTCCAGCGGGGGACCTCCTCTCGCGGTCCCATAGCGCCCTTCCAACCGAGGACCCCTGTCCCAATGCGCCCCTTCAGTCAGTGACCCCCACCGCGCCATTCTAGCCCAGGATCCACGCCCCTTCCAGCTCGGGACCCCGGACCCTCCGTGCCCATTCCAGCCGGCGACTCCCTCCCGCCGCGCCCCTCCATAGGGGTACCCCCTTCCCGTCGCGCCTCTCCCGTCGGTGACCCCCACCGCGCCTGTCTAGCCCGGGACCCCCGTCCCTGCCTCTCCTTTGTGGGGTTTTGCTTGCCCCTCGAAAGCGTCGCGACCTCTGGGGGATTTCTTGGCCTCCCGCAGTCAGTTTCAAACCTCTGAGCCAGGAGTATTGGAGGCAGGTGACCGCGGGTCCTGCTGCGAAGGATTCCCTTCTCTCAGCAAACCTCCAGGAGCATTCACTGTCTCCCTTCTGCTTCACAGCTGCTGGGACCCGCTGTACTCTATTTACTACATAGTTTTGTTTTGTTTTTCTTTCCTAAAAGAGACTTATTTTTTAAAAGGTTGGGTGCTTTTATTTTAAAGAAAAATGTGTTTTCCACTATTAACAGAAACCCAGTATCACCTGCCATAAAGAATTAAACTAATGACTAGAGTATGTTATCCTGTGTGCACCTGAAGTCATCTCATTCTTGTACTAAGACAACTGGCATTGAAGAATGCCCTTCACACGTTTGGGAAACACTGATCTGGTGCGATTTTGTCATTTTACCCAAGAGGAAGTTGAGGCCCCAGGAAAGCCCCAGAGATACTGCTGAAGCCAGAAATGCAACCCAGGACTCTTACCTTTTTGGTCTGCCCAGGGCTATGCGATTGGATTGGAGAGATATGGTTTGTTTTAAAACTTTTGTTTTTAAAACGCTGAAAGTTTAGGTTTGTGGCTTTACAATAGGAATTTGGAAGAAATGACGGATGTTTGCTGAGTGAAATTGTGTTTCCTTGCTACAATGAGTGCTCTTAAATGGTGATATTCCAGAAGCCAAAAGGCTTTCTGGAAATGGAAGGTACTGTTCTTTGCTTAGAGCTGACAGCTTTTTGTAGTCCTATCTTTTGAAGTAAGCAACATCTGAGGGCCTGTTCTGGGCACAGAAAACTTGAAGCCTCCTGGGTTGCCTAGTTGACCTTTGTATTTTGCTTTTCGAGTCTGGTTATTATGAGCAGGCAATAGCCTCTCCTGGCTTGTATAATGTAGCCAACCTCAAAGGAGGTGGGGAGTGATTGCAAAAGACCTGGGTGTTGGTGTGCAGAGGCAGGCAGGGAATGGGAGAGGGGGATATGAGCCACAGGGAGACGAAGGGAATGTGAAAAAAAGGCAAAGGGCACAAGAATGATATTTGCGTGATAATCAACTTAGATGCAGACAACATTTCATAAAACTTAGCTATCTTATTCAGTAAAATATCTTATCCATGACTCATGCATGTTGGGTAAATTGCTGAATATTTGAGATTACTGGCCAGGAGCAGTGCTGATAAATGTTTTATGGAAAGTGATTACTTAGCTGCTCTGGGACTGAAATGTTCTGGGGGGAGCCTTAGATCAGCTCTTTTTTTTTTTTTTTTTTTTTTTTTTTTTTTTTAACTCGGACACAGCAAGGCCTTTGCTGATGACCGGACCAGGTGAAGGTTGTTAGAGCCTTGTGTTTCTAATTTGTGTTTCAGGCCATGGAGCTTTCTTGAAGGTAGGACGTTTCTTAGCAGGTGCCTTTATGAGATTTATGAAAGCACGTGGCTATGGGTTTTTGTTGTTGTTGGATGTGGGGGTCTGTCTTTACATTGTCATAAATAGGTGTCTTACTGTTCAATCATTTATTCATTCATGCATTCGTATATTTAGAAATACTGTACCTATTGAGTGCCAGGCTTTGGGGAATACAACAGGGATCAAAAGCCACAGCACTTGCCCTCCTAACTTCTGATTCATTGATTTTTATGGCCCTTGACCCCATGAAACCAGCATATGGAGGAAACAGAATACTGACCGCCCTTATTTATCAAACAAGCATTTATTAGACATTTACTGTGTGCAGGACCTGTAGTGTAGCCAGAATCTCTGCTTCCAAAGGACTGGACAGACTGGTTGAAGAGATGCCCTGTGCTCTCGGCTTCTAGGGTGTTGGGGAGACACAAAGGAAAGAGTGTCCCTGAGGGCCAGAGTTCAAGGAAAGTCTCCTAGAGGAGATGTCACTGGATAGAGAAGTGGGCTGTGTGAAGGGAGGAGGACACACATCCCTGTTCCAGGCAGATGGAAAGAACAGGAGGCAATAAAGAACCACTGTCACTTCTAGGTGATCGGAGCAAAGTGGGGATGAGTGGCCATGGCAGGAGAGAGTACTGAGAGCCGGACGGTCCTAGTGTCCCGTTTTGGAAGGGCCTTCTTTGTATGCCACTGTTAGGAATTTGACCTTAGTTCGTAGCTAGTGAGGAACCATCAAAGACTTCAAAGCAAGAGACGTGATCAGAATTTGTACGTTGGAAATAACAATAGCTAACCTTTTAAAAGTCCCTTCTCTCTGGGTGGGAAGGGGGAGAGGGAAAGCAACCACAAGGATTGATGGAGGGAGAGGGATGGGAGGTGGGCTAGATGGGTTTGTGTTGGGCACTGGGTGTTGTATGTGAGTGATGAATCACTGAATTCTACTCCTGAAGCCATTGTTGTGCTGTATGTTACTGAACAAAAATTTAAATTTAAAAAAAAAAAAAGTTCCTCTCTCTGTTGGTACAGAATTGAACCCATGTATTCGGCAGCATCCAGTCCTCACATCTCCCCTTGAGGTGGGTACTACAGTCACTTCCCTCATCAGGAGCTCCAAAATTCAATACATTCTAAAAGTCAAAAGTGGTTTCTGTTTGTAAACTGGGCCCGAAAACTCACTGGTGCTACCACTTGAATAGATGAGACCGTTTGTAATCTCGGTTTATCCCATGCCGTGTGAGCGTCCATTTGTTTTACTGGGGAAACAGCAGTGCATGTCCCTTGCAGGTGCTACCCCAGGCCCTGCTGGGAGCCTCCAAGAACACATAGGGTATGCACCCTACCGCGGAGGGCCTTTGACAGTTTCGAAAACTGGTTCTCAGTGAGGGGTGACTTTGCCGGCCAGGGCACATTTGGCAATATCTGGAGACATTTCAGTTGTCACGACTGTAGGGGGGTATTGCTGGCATCTGGTGGGTAGAGGCCAGAGATGATGCGCCACACCTTGTAATGCACGAGGCAGTACCTCGCAGAAAGAATTACCGGCTCCAGATGTCCGCGGTGCCGTGGCTGAGATACCCTGGTTTAGGCTTAATGTGCTTACTTATCTGCTCTCTCTAGACAGTGGTTCTCAAACTTGAGCATGTATCAGAATCAAATGGAGGCCTTGTTAAAACACAGATAGCTGGGCCCTGCCCCAGAGATTCTGCTTCAGCAAGGCTGCACTGGGGCCCGAGAGTTTGCCTCTCTTCCACGTTCCCGGTGCTGTTTTTGCTGCTGGCCCAGGAACCCCACTTTGAGAACCCCGGTTCTGCAAGTTCCGGATCACGGTACTTGCTTGTGTAGGCCCACTGGGAGGGAACACTGTTTATACCTTGTCTGTCCTCTTTTAACGTCAGTTTCTGGGATATATTTGCCTGGAGTCATTTGTTACATGCACGAGTTTATTTCCCATTAAAACCAAACTGTGTATATGACAAAGCTAATGCGAACAGTCCGCTCAGAGTATTAAACCGGTGTGGGATACCGAGCTTAATTCCATCATGCTGGGGTCACCCACCGGTCATGGTTTTGGCAGAAACATTCGGGGTTACTGGGCCGCAAAGGGTTAACAGAAAACGGCCCTGCTCTTTTGTATGCATTCATGTAGATTTTGTTACAGTGGTAATTACCCTAAACTCTTCAGTTTCCAGTTGCCTGCACTTTGGAACACTTTGGAACGGGCAGTTTTTGAGCATGCAAAACAGGAGAATGATACATGCGTGGACTTTACAAAGAAAAATTCCTCCGTGAATAAAGTATGATTGTCTCTCTAGTCGGGGAAACTGTAAAAATAAAAGCAATAACCTGAGCGATAAGTTGAAGGGCTTGAGCTACAGCAGTCATTTTCCTGAGAGTGGAAACAGAAAATGAGACTGCTTTCGGAATACAACTGCAACGTGGTGAGACGGCGAAAAGCCATTCCCCGGACCCACTGGCCTTTTGAACTGTTTTGCTGTGGACTGCATCAAAAATTCAGAGTCAGTTGGAGGATAGAATTAAAAAAAAGAAAAAAACCTTTGTGATAAAACCTTAGAAATAAGTTAGGGCTGTGGTCTTCAATTTTGGGAAACAGTTTGAGGATGAGCGTGCTTATGCTATTGTTGCATCAGGGGCCTGGGGGCCAGGCGATTGATTTCCTGGAGAAGAAATTTTGCTTGGCCTAAGGCAAACAAAGGCAGAGCTCCCATGTTGTGAAATATTTTAGGATGTTGCACTTAGGCTGGTAAACGATAACAATGACAGAAAACCAACTCGTAGCATATTTTTGGTGGCATCTTCTTTTCTTGTTATTGTTATGCCAGCTGTTTAATATGTGTACTTCCTTTTAGGCATTTCTAAGACTGAAAAGATGGTTTGAGGGAAAGGGTGTATCTTTACTAACTGTTCATGCAGAAACAATTTCGAATAAACCACTTGATTTTTAAGTGTTATGCTTAGGAGAAAACCTGGCATAGCCGGAAGTTGTTAGCCTGTACAGATAACCAGGGCGTTAACTGCTGTGTTTTTGTTGTCATGCAGTGCCTAAAAGTAGACTCTTTGATTTCTGTTAGAAAATAAAAGCAAGAAGTGAGAAGGGAAGAAGCATTTATTCCTCTCTCGTTAGAGTGGCCCTTCTTTGTGATGTTCATTTTCTTTTTATAGCATAGTTAAGAACAGATTCTGGATCCAGAATGCCAGAGTTTGAATCCCAGCCGTGTGACCTTGTGCAGGTCACTTATTCTTTCTGTGCCATAGTTTTCTCATCTGCAAAATGGGAATAGTATCTACCTCACGGTTTTGTGAGATTTAGATGAATTAGTATGCAAAGTACTCTGAACAGTGCCCAGCACAGAGAAAGCACCATATATATGTTGGCTGTTATTTCCCATTTAATTACTTTAATCTCATCAAAAGCTAAAGATATCTGCTTACTGTGTGTGTGTGTGTGTGTGTGTGTGTGTGTGTGTGAATAAAATAGTTTTTCCTGTATAAATAAAGCAATACCATTTTCGGAGTGACTTACAAACCTAAGTTCTTGTAACAGTCTTTGAGTTGTGCCTTCTCATCATTTCCATATTTGGTCATTTACAAGTCATGTCAGTCATTAGTTTTTCCTCATAAAATCTTTGCCCTGCTGTGTTTGGGGGCCCCAAGATCACCCCCTCGGTTCGATGATTCACTAGGAGATGGTTGTCCTCATGGCCATGATTTATTACAAAGGACACAAAACGGAATCGGTGAAAGGAAAGGAATGGTTGAAGTCCAGAGGAAATCAGAGTCACCTTCCATGAGTCCTTGCCCTGTGGAGTCACACAGGAAGTACTCCTGTGTTATACCCACATCTGTAAAATATTGTCTACCAGGAAGCTCATTAGAGACTCAGGACCCACTGCTTTATTGGGGGCTGGCCGTAGCACTTGACAAAATTCTAGACTCACAGAAGGAAAGCAGGCATGCCGTGGTCTCTCAGATGTTAGTATGAGTGAATCACTAAACAGACCTGGTAGGAATAAAGCATGGAACAGAATTGGAAACCAGGCTACTCTTCCTAGTTCCTCAAACTGTGCTTCTCTGGGGTGAGTTTAATCTTGTGTTTCAAGACTAGGCTGGGGATAGAGTTTGAACTTTTTTTTTTTTTTTTTTTTGAAGTTAAGAAAGCTTTGCACAGCCCCTAAATTGACTGCATCCTGCCTGGATTGCTCCTGTTCCTAGAGGTTCTGATGGCTTTTAGTCTTCTTGATAGCACAGAGGTCACAAGAAATCATCTCGATGCTAATAGTGAACAGGTAACAGCAGGAATGGTTCCTCAAGTGAAAAAGAAAATACCTGCAGGTAGAAAAGCAGCCATCTGGCTTCTGGAGAAGCGTCCTTCCCTCAGGAGCCGGGGGAGATGCCACACAAGGGGCCTCCCTCTTGGGATAGAGATCTGCCTGTGACAAAATCAGGAGTCATCATCGTGGGCAGTTGAATTCCTTCCCTGGAAAAGGAGATGGAAATTTAAATTTTTCGCAGCCAATCTAATTATCCTCAGTGAAAAGAGGCTGATTTCCCTGCCTTTCCATTTAGATGGTCAATTCAATAAAAATCTAGTGTTTTCCCCTTTTGTTACCAAAGGAGAAAAGCTTCTTTCTGTGGCAGGAATGAAGAGGGCAGAGTTCAAGAGACTTGGCTGAAAGGAAACTGCTCTTTATTTGATAAAAGCAGATTGCATTGATGACCACATCCTTTTCTTTCTCTTGCAGGCTAACATCCTAATGTTATAGAAAGCATGGAGGCTACCAGAATTACCCATTATGTCTGTAGCCCCTGAAGGTAGTCAGAGTAGGAAAAAATATCCTTTGCTGATGGTAACAGAGATGCTTGGTGGTTTATCAAGATATGAAATAGTATCGGCAGCCTTAAGAGTGACCGGAAAATCAGATTTCCTCAAACTTACTATTGTAAGAGTTTACAAGAATCAGGCCTTGCGCTTAATTTGTAACATATGCTATCATTTGTATTTTGTGTTTAATTGGTTAATTGAATAATGCTGGTATATCAGTTTATACTATAAAGATGGTTGAATCGCTTTCATTTAGCTGTTTGGGGATGATTAGGGTGTTTTTTGAGCGTTTTCAAAAAAGATCTCGTTTTATAAATGCTGCTGTGTCAAGCGAGACAGAATTTGGCCTTGTGATTTTGCCAAAGCCCTCGTGTGCTCTTTGAATCTATTTATCAAAAGCGTAGGCATGATTTTCAAGGTAACCGTACTGGAAAATAAAATCTATTGGATCCAGATGTGTGTTCTCATGGAGTTTCAGGTTAAAAAATGAAATTAATCACCACTCCCACAAGATGCCTTCTGGTTTGAGATACGTGCTCTTCACAAGGAAAACCATGCTTTGACTCTGTCTGCCTTCCTCCTCTAGTTCAGCTTAAGCAGAGGAGGCTTTATCGACTTGGTGATTTCCTAAACTATATGTTTAGCTTGCTTTTTATCATCACTCTTTGAGGGAATCCGAGGGACCAGAAGTGATAAAAGGAGCCTCTTTACCCATTCTGATCATCAGGCAGGCATATCTTGGAGAAGATCACAGACTAAGTCTTCCTGGAATAAGTACTTCATTCTTAACCAGACTTGTGGTTTTTAGTCTGCGTTTCATGTATCTGCTATAGTAAGGTAAAAGAACATGCGGAATTATGATCCTTAATAGGATGAACAATATTGACTGATATTTAATTAAGAAAAATAACTTCATTTAGCTTTTACAGTAACTTCTTTAGTTTCTTGGGATTCAAATTAACATCTGTGTAAAGTGAAGATCCTGTATTTCAATTAAAAGTTGAAGTGGACTTATTTGTTTATTCAGTACATTTAAATCCTTGGTACTCAGTAAATGCCAAATGCTTTTTTTTTTTTTTTTTTTTTTTTAATTTTTAAGGTCAGAATCCTAAGTATTCTTAAAAGTATCCTATTTGTGGAACAGGTAGAATTGTATCATTTGGTTATTGCTATGAAACAAACCACTTTAAAATTCAGTGGCTTAAAACAGCAAGTACAGTTGACCCTTCCATGAACAGAACAACATGACTTTGAACTGTGCAGGGCCACTTATATGTGGATTTTCTATAGTATGGTATAAATTATAAACTATTTTATATGTTTCTGGTACATATAGTTTATGGTATAAACTATAAATTATTTTCCTTCTGATTTTCTTAACATTTTTTCTTTCTAGCTTATTCTACTGTAAAAATACAGTATATAATAAAATACACAGAATATGTCTTAATCGAGAGAGACTTTGTAAGAATACTGCTCCTGTTTAGCACAGAAGTCAGTGTTTCTTTGAACTAAATGAGAGCTTTGAAATTAGATGTAGGCTTTTCCACAGTCTGGGTTTGTTTGGAGGAAAAAAAGTAACGCTTCATGTTTCCTTATTGTTTAGGGGTTACTTACTGCTTTGGAGGACAAAATGTGGAATTTTCTGAAAAGCCCTTTTTTTTTTTTTTTACTTGTTTCACTTGTTATTTATCACACAAAGCCTCTTGGCTTTGAATTATTTACTTTTGTAATGTTTTGAAATGCGAATTTTCATCATCCTCTGACATAAGAGCGATGGAATTGGACAAAACGGCCAAAGAAATTGACGTTGGTTTGTTTGATTTTAGGGCCTGGACTCTCCTTCCTTCCATCTCCCTAAGTATAAAATGGAGGTCCTGGCTATCATCTTTGCCATGAGGATGTGGCATCACGTTCTCGACTGACGTCGTCTTTCTCGAATCCGAATGTGTGTCTGGAATACAGGAAGCAGCTTTGTCTGCCGCTATAGTTCACTACTGTGAACTTAGAAGAGGTCAGGCAGGGCCACATGTTGATCAGGAGGCATGGTTTTTTATTGCCCTGTCTCTTTCAGGCCCGGTGCCCCTGGGCCTTTGGGTGTCTTCTCTTCTCTGCCTTTCTGCATCTGATTCCTTTGTGGGGCTGTGCCCCCTGTTCACCGCTCCCGGGGTGTGACATTCTCTGTTCACCCAGTGTCTCTAACCCTTGTGTCCAGGTCCGAGTCTCCTTATGAGCTCTGGGCGTCCTTGGCCCTCTGCACTGGCCTCCTGGATGCATCAGTTCCTTGACCAGACCCGGTGGGGGCATGACAGGCTCCAGACTTCAGGGCCTCACCCGTGGCATGACTTCCTGTTGAGGACAGTGCCAATCTCCGAGGGAGAACCTCCCGTGAGGGATGACCAGAGCCTCTTAGGATCTGCACCCTGCTGGAGATTGCTCTGATTCTAGTGCCCGCCCTTGGCACTGGAGCTTCTAATCTGAGGCCTGTTTTACCCCTCAGCCTGGTTTGCGCTTGTTGGGAATGATTTGACAGACACATTCCTGCGGAGTGAGCAGTCTTCACATTTAGATGGCTGTCTTGACGTCACACAAGATACCTCCTCCTTGTTTGGTTGTTGGCTTGTTCTTCTGCTTATTGAGCGGAGGTGGGGGACCCCGCAGTTCTCTGGATGGCAGGGCTCCAGGACCACCTCCCACCCAACAAGGAGCCATAGGTCTCGGCTGTCTCATGGGTGCGTTCCTTCTCCTCTCCTACTGGTCCTGCTCAGCCCGGTTACGGAAGTTAGCTCTGTCATTTTACGTTATGCTTTAAAAAAAAAAACTAACATTTCATAAACCTTTTCTCATGGATTCATGGTCTTGGCAACTATTTTTAACGGCTACACCAGCCTGTTAACTCAAGTAGCTTATCACGAACCCGTGGTTTTCATAACTATTTGTAATGACTACGTAAGCCGTTGAATTAATATGCCTGGAGCCCATTTCGTTATTTAACATTCCCCCCAGTTTTTACTCCTTTGAATAGTGCTCAGAGTAACTTTTTTTTTTAATGCGTAGTTCTTTTTTTCCTATGAACTAATGTCTTCAGAATCAGTTGCCAAGCATGGAGTGTCTCAATCACTTTGTTGTTGTCATGACTGTTGGTAGCAGAACCAGCAGTGTTATTAGGAGGGAAATGTTTTTGCTTACCATATGGGACAAATTCTTGCCAAAGAGCTGGTTCTGATTTGCGGTGCTGACACAAAATCATGAGAACCCTAGCAATGACGTTTTATTATTGTTTTCAGGTGTCCGTTTGCTCACCCCCGCGTTTTTAAACACATTTCAGTTCGAAACCTTTAAAACAAGAAAGTACAGGCCAGCATTGGCCTTTCGTTTGTCTAGAAAATAAGCGGACCTTCCACCTTGCTGAAGACCGGCGGACAAATAAGGCGTGGGTAGCGGCGTGCAGGCAGCGTGGCGATGCGTATGTAACGTTACCGTCTCACATAGAAATACCTTTTCTCATCTACGTGCGGAAAATGCCGCAGCTGTAAGTCCTGACTTCTCTAACTAGGAGGCCGGAGGAGGTAGATGTAGGTAATCTTAGTGGGGAGAAGTCTGAAAAAAATTGTATGCAGACCCTGAAAGAAATGACACATTTCCTTTCTAAGTACCTTTCGGAAAACTGTCAAGCTATTGTTTTAAAATAGCTTAAAAATAGAGCCTCGCAAAGATCAACCAGTTTCTAAGATTTCGGTTGTAAGGAAAGACTTTTTTTTTTTTCAGATTGACATGGTCTTGGAATCTCAAAGAAAATCCATCCTCTAGAAAAATGGCTAGAATAAGCAGCAAGCAAAACAGAAAATGAGTTGAGGTGCGTGGGTGTAAACTTGTCAAAATATTAAAGGAAAAGTTAAGCTGTTGTATCTTAACTCAGTAGAGAAAGCAGCTTAGACATTCGTCTAGGCAGGCAATATTGTGGTTTTGTAGAAATAAAACCATCTGATCTTGATACTCTGTGATTATATGGTCTCTTAATAACATCCTGGAGTTTTTAATAGTTTTCTCCTATAAATGTCACAAACTGTATTGTGTTGCTTAGAACTTATTGAATAGATTTTATCTCCAATTTATTTAATAGTAAATGTTCTCGGCCTGTGGAATTTGTTGACTTTTTTTTAATTAAAAAAATTTTTTTTAATATTTTTATTTATTTTTGAGACAGAGAGAGACAGAGCATGAGCAGGGGAAGGGCGGAGAGAGAGGGAGACAGAGAATCTGAAGCAGGCTCCAGGCTCTGAGCTGTCTGCACAGAGCCCGATGCGGGGCTCGAACTCACAGACTGTGAGATCATGACCCGAGCTGAAGTCGGACGCCCAACCGACGGAGCCACCCAGGCACCCCTAAATTTTTTTTTAATGTTTTATTTACTTTTGAGACAGAGAGGGGCAGAGTACGAGTGGGGGAGGGGCAGAGAGAGAGGGACACACAGAATCCGAAGCAGGCTCCAGGTTCTGAGCTGTCAGCGCAGAGCCCGACACGGGGCTTGAACCCAAGGGCTGTGAGATCGTGACCTGAGCTGAAGTCAGACGCTTAACCGACTGAGACACCCACGTGCCCCATTTGTTGACTTTTTTAATAAACAGCCCAACTTAAGCCTGTTTTTGCAGTCATTCTTTAAACCAAATGAGACCTATTCTAAACACCATACAAAACACATTCCTATATTATTTAGTAGAAATTATACAACTTTGTTTAATGCATAGGTTCTTGGGAGTGCGGGAGTGTTAGGGGTTAAACCTAGCATTGTCTTGATTTCATCTTGGAAGTGAGAGATTTTAGCGTTGTTGTGGAAGGAAGGGAAAGAGATTGGTTTGAAAAGAGAAGAGGCAGGGTTCCAGAGAGAAGGTGTGACTACAAAGAGACCTTGTCAAGGTCAAGTGCCGATTTTGGAACTTGATTCCCAAGAAAGGATGGGCTTCTCGCAGCCCGGATAAGATCGATTTTCAACCGAAACATCCCATGAGATCATTTAAGTCTTGCCAGTTTCCCAGTGTGTCAGCTGGGTGCAAGCCAAAGTACAGTACTAACGTTTGTCCTCCAAGGGAAATGATACTGCGTTTCACAAAATGCCGGTGTCTAGGTAGGTTCCATTTTGACCTTGGGCTATTTTGAATATCATTCTGAGCTTTGCAGACTTAAAATTAGACCTTTCCAGGTTAGATGATTGGCTGGAAGAGATAACCTTTAGGGTTTCCCCTTCTCCGGCCGCCTTTTCTGCCTTTGAGTATCGCTCTTCTCACGAGAGGACCCAAGGAAGAGCCTGTGGCACTGAGTCCTTCCTTCTTTGAGATGCCAGTGTGTCCATGACCCACAACTTTTGGAGTTGATTTGAAGGGTTTTAGAATGTGTCTGTACTCTGTTCTTCTTTAGGCCCTTAAAAAACCTGGCAGGTTTAACCCCTTTGTGATCCGCATGAATGAAGGCCGGTGAACTTGACGGGGCGCTGTGCGACGCTCTGATCTCCCCGTGCCTTGCCTTTTCCTATCCTGTCTTTGGAACTGGAGTAGGACCCTGGGGTAGATTTAAGGCTTCTCAAGGAGTTGGCCTTTAACTTCTTACAGCTCCTTTGGCTTCATCCCTCATGTTGAATGTAAGTAATGAAATGTATCCGTAAAGCCTTCTGTAGCGAGTGACAGGCTGTGTCATGCTGAGATGGCACCCGTGCTGCGGTATGCCCAGATAAACTATCTGGAGAAGGAAGTTCTTGGTAGAGTGGCGAGGGTGGAGGGCTGAGGGCCTAACTGGAGCTCGGGGTACTTGGGGCCCTTGAGGACGGCAGCTCGTTGGGATAGAGGTCTGGGCTGGGAAGTCATAGGCACTAAGTGTCACACGGACCCCTGATTTGAGACCACCAACTGCTGTTGGGCTCTCAGCACGGGCAACGGAATGCGTGGCTCCTTGGGAGTTGCAGCCGCTGGTCCACCTGCCCCGGGGCAGGCCCACCGTGTGGGAGGGAAGAACCCACCAGGTGATGAGAGGAGCTGACGGAGCCAGACTGTGGTGGGTGTACCGATAACAGAGAGCAAGGGCCAGCATCACATTTTGGAATCACTGCTTACTTCTTAAAAAAACAAATAAGCAAAAATCTGCAACACCATTATTACACCTAAAGAAATGAATGGTATTTTAATACCGTCAAATATCTAGTCAGTGTTGAGATTTTCAGTTTCATGACGATACACGTGTGTTTAACAGTTTGTTTGAGCGAGGATCCAGATAGGTCTATGCATTGGGATTGCTAGATATATCTCTTAAAACCTCTTTAATTATAGTCTGATCCTCTATCTCTGTTTTTTTCCCCATGCAAATTATTTGTAGAAGGAACTGGGTCATTGTCTGTAGCCTTGCCTGTGGTCTTGAGTTTTGCTGAATGCACCCGTGGGGTGGTGTTTATGTTCCTCTGTATTTCCTGTAAATTGGTAGTTGAATCTAGAGGTTTGATCAGATGGTATCTTCCAACAAAATTGGTATCATACTGCCGTTATTGGTTTTGTAGAGGGCTTTCACTTAACATTATAATGTGGACACTTTCTATGCCACTAGCCATTTTTCATAACTTGATTTAAATGGCTCCAAACTACAAAGGTCTGTATTATGAAAAATTTTTAACTTCTGAGGTTTGGGAAAGAAGAAGGTCGGGTAATCATGAACAGCAACCAAGGACCCCATAACAGAGAAGTCTAAATGTTACCTTGAAGAGTGTTAAATTTTGGTTTAAGATGTGGAATTACAAACTGTAAAAATTAAAGGTCTGTTTCTACATGCTTTAGTCTGTCCTCCCCTCTCTTTTAATTTTGGATGTGAACTTGGACGCTTTAGAACTTCTTTTCACGATACAGGTACCTCAAAAGAAAGTCTGCCTGGTTATCTTGCCTTGTGAACCTCATTTAATGGCGCTCAGCTGAACAGACGGTGTTTGATATTCTTCTTGGTGTCTCTTCAGACACGGTATATGGTACTTGCTTGATTGCAAACAACAGAAATAAGTCAGACTGACTTAGGCTGCTTGATGAGGGTGTTTCTGGTAAGGATGCTGGGGTGTCTGCCTCACAAAACCCCAGTCTTGGGAAATAGCTCTGCTTTGGGCATGAGGGACTCTCACCTGGACCGTCTGCAGCTCGTTTCTCCTTTTAATAAGTTGACTTCATACATTCTGCAATCCAAGTCGCAAAACATATGACCGGAAACAGCCATTTCAACTACTGGAGACACTGATCTGTTTTTCTCGCTCCTTGTTTCTGATTTCTTAAGGGAGGAGCCGATTGGTTCAGCTAGGGTCAGACGCCCATTTCTGGTCTAGCCAGTTGTGATCAGGGGCAGGATGTGGAGAAGGCTGGCAGAGGTTCCACTGTGACCAGTTGGCAGTGGCTGGAAGACAGGGCATGTTGTACACATGGCTGTTCCTACCCCGAGGCCTGTGTTCAGTTCTTCTACAAAGTAGTAATTTGCCCACTGTGGTACTGGGTCATCTTACTTATTTGGATGAGTGAAGGTCAACGTCTAAGTCTTCCTTTATTGTGATCTAATCACACGCAGGAATCTGTACAGATCTTCATTGCAGCTGGACAAGTCCTGACAAATTCATGCACTCATGTAACCGACTCCCCAGAGCCCTGCCATCCTGTGTGTCCCTTTACATTCTATCTTCCTCCCCAAGAAGCAACACTGTTCTGATTTTTATCCTCATAGACCAGTCATACTTGCCTTGAACTTCAAACAAGATGGTGACCTGTTGAGTCAACATTTAGCCTTCTGTATTTTAGTTTAAGGTGAAAACATTTAATGAGCGCCAGCTGCGTGCCAGAGTCGGTGCTGCTGTTAGAAATAGGAGAGGGATTGGGACAGAGCTCACAGGAAGGGACAGTGGGATGGCTGGGACTCACTGCAGAGGCAGAGCGTGCCTGTGCGGGAGGAGGCACGAGTGTCCCAGGGGTTCTGAAGAGGAAGAGGCCTGGAGCTTGGAGGAGGTTCTGTGAGTGGAGGAGGAAGGGTCTTAGTGTTCCTTATTGTTCTTCTGACATGAGCCAAAATACCAGTCTTTGGCTATTCTGGTCATTTGTCATTTTCCTGCCTGTGTACAGGATTTCCTCATCTCCCTGTGTGTGTTCTGATGAAAGGAGAGGCCCAGAGACCTGGCGTGGGGTGATTTCCCCCCGGGGGCAGGAAGGCTGGGACTTACCAGACATGAGCACTGCTGTGGGCTCTGCTTCCCATGCGCAGCTGTCCCGCTTCTCCAGAAGCATTGTCGTTCCGTCTGTATCTTCTGCTGTCCCCATTTGGCCCAGATGGCAAGCAACCAAATTTGCACAGTTTGTTTTTTACTAAGAAAAGCAGTGAATAGTTCTCCCGTTTTCTTGGTGTATCCTCATATAATGAGATTTTATGTATTATTAAACTCACTTGAAATCCTGGCTCTGAGCTACTACATAACTTGCCATATGTGGTCATATATATGTAACTGTAGATCACGTGTGTGTGTGTGTGTGTGTGTGTGTGTGTGTGTGTGAATAGTGTATGGACTACATATAATGTACTATGTGCTGTACTTGTGGGTCCTGGCGTATTTCTCTAGTTTGTCCACCTGATTAACCTTATGAGGTCATTTGGGAAATACTACTGAAAATAAAATAAATAGTTACATTTCCCTGGAGCACAAAAGAAGATAAAATTACTAAAAAGTACTCTTTCGTTCTTTTCTCCACAGGACCATTCGAGTATGGCTGAAAAGAGACAGCGGTCAGTACTGGCCCAGCATTTACCACACAATGGCCTGTGAGTAGCTGAGCTGTTCCACTTGAGGAAAGTGTGTCTGATGCCTTTGATGATTCATATTTCAAATACTTATTTTTTTGAGAGCAAGAAAAGTGTGTCTAATGCTTTGATGATTCAAATTTCAAATATAATTTTTATTTTTGAGAGGGAGAGAGCGTGCCAGGGAATGGGGGGGTGGGGGGAGGGGGAAGAGAGAGGGAGAGCACCTTAAGTGGGCTCCGTGCCCAGTACGGAGCTCCATCCATGACCCTAGGATCATGACCTGAGCTGAAAGCAGGAGTTTGACACTCAACCAATTGAGCCAGCCAGGCGCCCCCGATGAATCAAATTTCAAAATGCCTGAATAAAAGGTACTACTAGGGGCCCCTGGGTGGCTCAGTCGGTGAAGCACCTAACGCTTGATCTCAGCTCAGGTCAGGATCTCACAGTTCATGCCCTGCATCAGGCTCACGCTGATGGCACAGAGCCTGCTTGGGATCCTCCTCTCCCTCTCCCCCTCCCCCTCCCTCACTCTCACTCCCCCCCCTCTCTTTCTCAAAATATATAAACATTAAAAAAAATTTTTAAACAGTGCTACTAGATTTCAAAATGAATTTCTTAGTTGCCTCATACCCCAACAGACTATGCTGGGAGGACTTCTTTTCTTTTGCAAAGGAAGTTGGGTCTGCTGGCTTAACTGAAGCTGAGTTGAGCAAAACTGAAAAAAGAAAGGAGAGGTGGGGGGGGAAGGGCATGCCCGCCACCCCCAGGTTTTCCTCTGTTTTTATTTTGCCAACTTGCATTATTAGTGACCGTGTACTTGGCAATAGCTGATCCTGACACTAAAAACGAGCTCTGTGCACCCCCCTGCCTTCATAACCAGCCTCCGGCCCGGCCTTTTCACAAATTTCCGGTACTACTGAGAGATTGGGTCCAAAATACAACCCTTTCTACGCAGAGAACTTTCTCAGGAGTTAAATGTGTTCGAAAACTCAATCTAGAAGATAAAGCCTTTGCACTGGGATTTTGAAATCGCCCTGGGATGCAGTGACTTAAAATTACACTTAAGTTCCAGCCCTTTGTGCAGATGTCAGCAGCACTGCCTTCCTACCCCCTCCCCCCCCCCCCCCCCCCCACTCCTTCTCTTCATCCTTTCTCGAAAAGGAAGCCTCACAGCAGAGGCCTGGGTGCCACCCGGGCCCAAGCTGGGCTTGGATCCTGCCGTCCCAAACGGCCACATAGAAGCCATCCTTGGCTGCTAATTCCTTAATGAGGCATTTTCCTCAGTTAAGGGTTCCAGTATTCAGAGGACCCCCTAGGAAAAGAAAAAAGGCTTTGGGGCCTGCTTGATGCTGTGTTACGTCCGAACACCGCTGTAAAGTCCTTGCCACTCGCTGCACACGCTGTTGACTGCGTTCACAGCTTTCTTAAGAGTTAGCCCAGAGCCAGTGGGGCATGTTAGACACCGATTCTGAGTAATCAGTCGGGGTCATCCTTCCGAGGGCCTCTTTCCTTGGCTGCGCTTCCTCCTTTGTACGTCTCTTGCAGTGTGTGTGTGTGTGTGTGTGCGCGCGCGCGTGAGTGTGCGCGCAAGCATTCGGGTCCTGCAGTCGTGCTCAGAAACAATTAGTAGTCCGTCAGGAGTTTCCTTTTTTCTGCCTGCCTGGGACAGCTTGGGCAGGCTGCGCACCTCCTCTGTCTTGGTGGTTAGTCACTGAAAGCGAAGATACCGGGACAAAGATAACCATTACAAAAGGAACCATAAGACTTTATGAGACGTAGCACCTTAGAGGTCTCCGCGAAAAGCTAATCATAATTGAGGACTATGGACTGACTGTTGCCCGCGTCCGCACACATAGGGAGCGTGCGTCACCTTGCCTGACCCCTCTCAGCGGTGATGACCGATGGATGGCTTGGCAGATGTACTCATGGAGCCCGTTTGGGAAATTTTGGGGGGGGGCGGTGTTGGAGCAGGGCAGAGGCGTCTCTCAGACGGGTAACTCCTCACCTGCAGTGGCCCAGTGATGGCCCTGACGGCCGGCAGTAGCCACAGCCCGAGGAGGTCCTGCCAGTGCCGGGGAACATTTGTCATCCTCGTGGACAGTCTTGTTAATGCTGCCACTCTTATTCCTCCCGTCCCCTCCTCTCCCCCACACCCCGCACTTCACATTTTGGGCACAGCTTCACATCCCCGAGTCCTCAACCTTGGAGTCGTTCGTGCTCCTTGGAATAGAGACTTTGTCCTGTATTTTGCTCACTTACTCCTCGGTTTGTGTGTATCCCAGATATTTAGTACAGCTTTGTAATTTCTCTCCCCAAACCTGGCAGTGGAAGTGTGCACTCTTTCTTGGCTTTTAGGTCTCGGGCCCGTGGTGTGGGCTCTCTCTGTTGCCATCCCTTGCTAACCTGGCTTAAGTGCCCCCCCCCTGGAAAGTAGCTCTCAGAATGCTGTGGCTGGAAAGACCAGTGACAACTGGAGAGAACAGGCCCAGCCTCCCCGTTGTCGGTGGCTGCCGCCCACATGTTTGCACCCAGACACATTCAGCTTGGTGCTTCCGGATGCTTCTGTGTTGTGCTCCATCTGGAACTGCATCCCTGGTGAAACTGTGAGAACACCACCGGCAGAAAACAGGGCGAATGAATGACGAGACATGACTGTTTCGCGATGACTTTTGTTCCCAAACGGGTTTCAAAATGTGAGAAGTGGCAGTTGGTTCTGAACACCGTCTGCGGGTTGTCCGGTTGAGGACATGCGAGCGGCCATCCACCAGGTGAAACTCTTTCTTGGGGCCTGACAGAGTGAAGGGAGCTGCCCCTTAGCGTGCCGCTCTGTGCACTCGAGTCGCTCTGTCA
The DNA here is from genome assembly GCF_027475565.1 of Acinonyx jubatus. Classification (NCBI taxonomy): domain Eukaryota; kingdom Metazoa; phylum Chordata; class Mammalia; order Carnivora; family Felidae; genus Acinonyx; species Acinonyx jubatus. The sequence goes on along the minus strand of NC_069381.1, from coordinate 203,945,259 downwards.
CTTTACCTCACCGAGCAAAAAGGACTTTCAGAGTCTGCTCTAGCCAAGGGGAAAACGGTCCCTTCTAGTGTCCACATCTACCCGGTGACTCGTGCCTCATTTTTTTGGGTAGGACCTTTCTATGAAATCACACAGCTCTGCAAGGGACGGGGTCTTTTCACCGTTTGGTCAGCGAGGGAACCGATGCCAGAGGGGTTAAGCCCGTGGCTTGTGGTTGGGATGCCAGTCCCTGCCGTCTGGCTCCAGAGCGACGCCACCCACCGCAGTCACAGGGTGGGCACTGACTTTTCCTGCAAAGGGCCAGCCAGCTAACATCCAGACACTGAAGGCCACACAGCCTCTGTGGCAGCTGCTCAGCTCTGCCGCTGTGGCATGAAAGCAACCATAAACAATGCATAAATGAAGGGAAAAACCAAAAATACCTTTATTTACAAAACTAGAGTTGGAAGCATATGAGTTTGGATGGCAGTGATGCCTTTTTAAAAGGCCACTGAGTTAAAGATGGTATGTGTTTTGCATGTTTATAAAACCGTGTGAATATCCAATTTAATTAATATTGCTTATCTCACTAGAATCTTCCCTTCTAGAAAAAAGCCAGGACAGGGGCGCCTGGGTGGCTCAGTCGGTTAAGCGTTCCACTTCAGCTCAGGTCATGATCTCATGGTTCGTGAGTTTGAGCCCTGTGTTGGCTCTGTGCTGACAGCTTGGAGCCTGGAGCCTGTTTCGGATTCTGTGTCTCCCTCTCTCTCTGCCCCTCCCCTGCTCTCTCTCTCTCTCTCTCTCTCTCTCTCTCTCTCTCTCTGTGTCTCTCTCAAAAATAAAACTTGAAAAAAAATTAAAAAAGAAAAAAGCCAGGACATCTTTAGATGCCAAACAAATAAGTTAGGGAAGCTTTTTTCTTCCTTTTTTAAATGTAAGAATTCTCTATCTAGCCTCATAAAACTACTCAGCACATTGTAAATTTTACACAAGGGAGGATTTTACATATTTATGGACAGTTTGTTATGGGGGGGTTGGACATAAAAAGAATCGAAAGAAGCTTAAAACTAAAGTGTTAAGATTTTGTTCCAACCTAGAAGTAAGCAAAAATGACGACAGTGAATCTGAAATCCTCAACGCGTGTTTGGTTTGCCAAAGAGAATTTTATGATGGCTATTGAAGAGCACAGTGAAACCTTGGATTGCAGATACCTTGTTCTGTGAGTGTTCTGTAAGATGAGCAAACATTTCTCATGAGTTTTTAAAATTTTTTTTTAATGTTTACTTATTTTTGAGAGAGAGAGAGAGAGAGAGCGAGAGAGAGCAAGCAGGGGAGGAGCAGAGAGAGAGAGAGGGAGACACAGAATCCGAAACAGGCTCCAGGCTCTGAGCTGTCAGCACAGAGCCCGACATGAAGCTCGAACTCACGAGCCCTGAGATCATGACCTGAGCCGAAGTCGGACACTCAGCCAGCTGAGCCACCCAGGCGCCACATCTCATGAATTTTAACTTGATAAACAAGCGATATCTTTCGGTACAAGCAGTAGGTGATGCCAGACATCACATCACAACTGAGCCGATGGTTCTTGAAATTCGCTTTGATATATGAGTGCTTTGGATTACAAGCACGTTTCCAGAATAAATTATGCTCGCAAATCAAGGTTTTACTGTACATTACACTAAGGTACATATACCTTTGGGGCTATAATTCTTAAACTCGATTGTTCTTTTTTTTTTTTTAATTTTTTAAGAACTTTTATTTGTCTGAGAGAGACAGGCACAGCATGAGTTGGGGACTGGCAGAGAGAGAGAGAGGGAGAGAGAGAATCCCAAGCTGGCCCCACGCCGCCAGCACAGGGCCTGACGTGGGGCTCTTGCTCACGAAACCACAAGATCATGACCTGATTAGAAACCAAGAGTCGGATGCCCAGCTGACTGAGCCACCCAGGTGGCCCTAAACTTGGTCATTCTTTCTAGTCCCCCAGTTCAGTGTGGTGGATGAGGCGTACGGACTTCAGTCAAGTGTGATTGCTGTGTGCTCACTGCAGTAACACCTGCCTTCCAGCTGGATAGTTCTCTGCACTTGAAAAAGCCTCTTTCCATCATCTCATCATGCAGCTATCTATGTCTTTGCCTTCAGGTGCAGTCCAGTGTTCGAGTTTACTTTTGTCCTTCAGTGGAAAATGTCAGCCCTTTCTAGAGAGAGAACCTTAAATTAAACCATTTTCAAATGGTAATGCCATTTGTAAGATATTTTTTCTTCTACTTTTTTGTAAGAAGGGTTACCTCAAAGTAAGCTCAAGTTTGTTTCACGGTACGTATTCCCTCATGGTGGTTCTCGCATGGTCAATTGAAATTCTTTAAGCTGCAGCGAACCCAAACATTTCAAGTGTTCCATTTCACAAATAATTTTAATTCTGATTTTTAGCAGAAGGAGATGATTTGGAGTTTCTCCTCTCTGTGACTCATTCTCTGGAATGAGAAGGAAGGGAGAAGGGAGGAAGGAAGGAAAGAAGGAAGACAGATAGGTAGAACCTGGAAAGGGCTGTGGATGTGAGAAGAAGCAGGTGCTAGCCCAGTCACATAACACCACTGTGCACCTTACCACTGCAGTACTCCAAACTGAGGCTGTGTGTGTCATCGCAAAGGGACCCCCCTCCCCGGCTTTTTTTTTTTTTTTGACCATCAGAAGAGAAAACATCATCCCAAAGTGGCTTTCCTAACTTGGCTCACATATGCTGTGGAATCGGAATTCTGGCGCTGGGAACCCCTTTTCCATGATTCCAGCCACTCTGTTACCTGTGATGGGGAAGGGGGGTGGGGCAGGACGGCCTGCTGAGTTTAGGGAACAGATTTCTCACTCCGAGCACCGAGCACCAGTCTGCAGACTCCGTAGCCTCCAGGTGGGCATTCCAGCCAGATGAATCCGCATGCCCGCTTGCTCCGTTCAAAGATGCAAAACAATTGAGATTTTTTTGAGTTGGAATTTTATTTATTTTTTTATTAAAAAAAATTTTTTTTTAACGTTTATTTATTTTTGAGACAGAGAGAGACAGAGCATGAACAAGGGAGGGGCAGAGAGAGGGAGACACAGAATCTGAAACAGGCTCCAGGCTCTGAGCGGTCAGCACAGAGCCCGACGCGGGGCTTGAACTCACGGACCGCGAGATCATGACCTGAGCCGAAGCCGGCTGCTCAACCGACTGAGCCACCCAGGCGCCCCTGAGTTGGAATTTTAAACTGCAGCAGCAGAAAGAACTTCAATAGGAACTTCAATAATGGTTAATAACCATTAACTTTTCCGTTTACATCGTTATTTTCTACAGAACATTCTTGCCCTCTTTTTTAAACCTAAATCGTGTATGCTTTTTAAATAACGTGTTTTGAACAATGACTTAGAATGCGTAGCTCTGCCTTTAATATGGTCTTTGTCTTTCTGGCAGCTCCTTGCTCTGCTATGGCTTACCATCACGACAGCAGACGGATATTTGTGGGCCAGGATAATGGAGCCGTCATGGTAGGTCGCTTCCAGAGTGCATGCGTTACATTGACCCCCCTCCCCCCCCCCAGCGTTCACGCCTGTTGGACGGTTGGAATAAAGAATGATGGATGCCTGATTGTTTGGCATCAAAGATTTTTTTTTACTTCAGTATGGGTATTAGGCCTAAAAATGGATTAATTTTAATTAGTGCTTATTTTTAAACTAGTCACGGAGCTCAGAATGTTTTCATGATTGATAGTTCGGTGTTCAGCCTAAGCCACAAAGCACAGCTTTCCTAAGGTGAATGTGAGGCCTACAGCAGCCCCATCCTTGAACCGTGAAGGGGGCCAGGCGGGGGGTGGGCATGACGGCCTGTGTGCACACGCGTGCACGTGTATGGAAGTGTAACCGTGGAGAGGGACAGAGGGCAAGGTTGGTGACTGGTCACTGAGCCAACAGCTCATATGACCGTCTAAGGCAGCGCTTCTGCAACCATCTGTGGCTAGATATTCAAAATTTCAAGTTAGTATAGATTGTAGGTATTTTTATGATTCTAATTGCGTGGGTGTGTGTATGTGTATTTTCTTAATGGAGGTATAATTCGCGTGAAATTTCACCAGTTTAAAGTATGTATTTCACTGGTTTTGTAGTATATTCACAAGATTATACAACCATTAACCTTCTCTAATTCCAGAACATTCTCACCACCCCCACCAAAGAAACCCGTACCCATTAGCAGTCACTCCCACGCCTCCTTCTCCCCGCTCCTGGTAATCACAAATCTGCTTTCCAAGTGCAGAGATTTGCCTGTTTTAGACATTTTATGTGAACAGTCACATAGGATGCGTTGCCTTTCGTGTCTGGCTTCTTTCACTCAGCATGTTTCCAAGGTTCATCTGTGTTGCGGTTTGAATTAGCGCCTCATTCCTTTTATGGTGGAATGGGATTCTGTCACGTGGGCATAGCAGCCCTTCACGAGCCTTTGTGTTTCTTCTGCAAGGCTGGCGGTCGTGTCCCCCTTCCGTTGCTGGATTTAGTGGTTGGAGTCCTCGCTGTTTCTTCCTGGCTCCAGCTGAATGGGTGTCCATTTCCTTGATCTTTTCAAAGAACCAGTTTTGGTTTCAGTGTTTTTTTTTTTTGTTTTTCTTTTGTTTTTCCTATTGTCCGCTTATTTATTTCAACTCTAATTTTATTATTTTCTTCCTTCTGTTTGCTCTGGGTTTAGCTTGCTGGATTGATGTTTTTGACACCACCTTGGAGCAAGTGAGAACATCCACGATTTCATCCTTGGGTGTGATAACAATATGCTCAGCACCAGGGAGGGGCTGGGGGGCGATGGGAGAAGCAGTCTGAGGCCGGGTCGTGTCAGGCCTGGTGGGTCTGGATAAAGTTTTAAGTTTTGTTGTAGACTCTGTGGGAAGCTCTATGGGGCTTTCAGCAGGCAAGTGACAGGATATCATTTATGCGCTCAAATGATCCCTGTGGCTGCTTGGTGGAGAATGGATCAGTTTGGGGGGGCAGCAGGAAGGGAAGCTGGACGGTCAAGCTGTGACCCTGGGAGAGAGGACGCTGACGGGGACAGTGGACAGAAGTGGGTGGATTTGAGGTGCGTCTGGGAAAGGTTGGTTGTGGCGAGGGGAAGAAGAGGAGGAGGCTGGTGATAGCCAGGTTTCTGGCTCAAGTCACTGGGTACACAGTGGTATCATTTACTGGGAAGACAAAGGCTTGGGGGCGTGTGAGGAGGGGACATTTGGAGGGAGAGAGGACAACGAGGAACCCAGCCGTACAGTCGAGAGACCAGGGGGATAAGCAGTGGCCGCCCATGCGAAGTTAGCATCAGATATGCAAGCCTGGAGCCCATTGGGAGCCTCGGCTGTAGTCCTCAGCATCGAGGGTGGTTTTTTTTCAGCTGTAAGAATGGCTGTGTTCACCTGGGGAGAGAATGAGCAGAAGGTAGGGAGAGATCGAAGAAAGAGGTGAGCCATTCCAGAGCAGTGGGGAGCAGGTTTAAGAAGCCAGGGGGCTACGTACAAGGCTTGTCTTGAATGGCTGCAAGATGAGGAAGTCTCTGCCCCACCCCCCGCCCCCGAATATTAAAAGTTTTAAATAGTGGCCTTCACTGGGTTCAGTCACGTATACTGTCCAGATGGTCCCAACAGCACGTCGCCATCAAGGCTGTGTCCTTGGGACAGCCTCTGGGAACAGGGGAGGCCAAGTGACACACACTTACCAGAGACCAGGGAAAAGGGTGAGGGGCCTCTGACTGCTGATTGCCAGGGCCCCAGTTCACGGGCCAGCTGGTGGTCATGTCCTCTCCGTGACCTCTCTCGACAGCGAACCTCAGGGTCAAGTACATTAGGCAATCACTGCACGAAGGGGAGCCATTGAAGAGCAGTAAGCCAGGGAGCATAGACTCATCAGGTTTCTATTTTTGTGAGCTTAGCGTGCCTGTATGTGGAGTTCGGGGGGACAAGGCTGAAACTGAGGTGGCCCAGCTAAGAGGCTACTTCAGGACCCCGACATGAGACTGCGAAACACTGGGGGTAGTGCTGGAGAAGAGGTGATGGCTTCAAGAACTGTCTGGGCAGCAGGCTTGATGTCTGGTGGGATGTGGGTGCTTAACAGAGAGCTGTGTGAAAATGGCTTCCAGGTTTTTAGCCAGGATGGTGGTGGTGAGCGGTCAGCTGCCCTCTAAGAAAAGATGCTGATACAGAGGGGAAGTTGATGAGGTCCGTTTTGAAGTTGGGTCCGTGGGCCTGAACCTCAAGGGTTTGGTCTGGAATTGGGAGTTCTCTGAATATAGGTGTCAGCGGAAACTGCTAATAGTGGCCGGGCGGCTCCAACTGGGGATAGCAGGTGGATTGAGCAGAGCCGAGGGCCAAGGTCACATTCCCTGGGAATAGCAGGAAGGAAATCAGAGGGCTCGGAGCCCATGGGGGAGACGGGGGCAGAATGGGCAGAGCTGGAGGACAGCCAGCGAGGACGCTGTGGCCGTGGAAGCCAGAGGGGCAGGGAAATTCACATGGGGGTGAGTAACTGTCAGGTGCAGCAGAGAGAGGATGAGGTCAGGCCTGGAAGATGACCCTGGGGACATCCCAGGAAGGGAAAGCCCTTTCTCTGTAGTGGTGGCAGTGCCGTGAGGGCGGTGGGTGGAAGAATGACCAGGAGAGAGCAGCTGGAGGGCCCAAGGGCAGCCAGTGTGGGCTGATCTCAGAGAAGGGGCCGAAGAAAGTCGGAGGATTGTTGAAAACAGTTTTGTTGGTTTTTTGCTTGTTTTGGTTTTGAAACGAAAAGATAAGAGGCCTCGAGTGTGTGGAAGAGCCAGGGAGGAAGAAGCCGGTGGAAAGGACAGACCCCCTGCCCAAGCAGTTCACTCAGCGGCAGGCAGGGTCAGGCTTGCTCAGCTCCTTGCCCGTCAGTCTGGGGCTGTGGTGAATGCCTCACGGAGCCGTAAATGCAAATGTTCTCGTTTCTGTCCTGAAAATTTTATAGGAATACCGTGGCAATGGGCATGCACGTGTGTAACCAGAAGCCACGAAGCACAAATAATTTCTCCAGTGGTGGCAGTGGTTGCACATTGATTTCTCCAGGGACCCTTCTTGTGGCTCCCCGTTCAGGGGTAGATTATAGAACAGCACAGAAAAAACACACAACTCTTCAGTGCAAAGGGGCAATGTGAATCCGGTTTACTGTTCATTAGCACATGATCTGTTGATTTTCCACCCAATACAGATGAGTATATATACAGTGATATATACTAGTACATTTATACTGGGCATATATACTGTATATTATATATATTATCTTACATCTGAGGATATATAATATATATTATAGTACATATATGAACACACACACACACACACATATGGTAGTATATACTGGTACATTTTTGTACTTTCCAATACCAAGATGGAGAGCAAGGGATCAGTATTCCTTTGTGAGTTTTTTTTTTCTTTTTGTCAACAATTCACAATGTCCATGTTACTTAGAGCCTTAGGAACTTGTCACTTAGCATCGATCAATAGAATTCATAGTGCTTTCTCTTTAGAGTTGTGTCTCCGTTTTATGCTGAAGGTGATTTTTTCATTAACTTTTACATAACTTTATACATAACTTTACATAACTTTATACATAACATACATTAACTTATACATAAAATAAAAGTATATACTTTTATTTTTTCCTACTTATAAAGTATTGCCCTGTCTATAAAAAATTAGGAAGATACAGGGTATTTTAAAAAAGCAAACCACCCACAACCTCTACACTTTTTTTTGTACGTGTTCTATATGAAATGTATGTAATTTCCCCCTTACATCGGCGAGGTACCCAATGCCGTATTTTCAGTGTAGCTGAGAACTCTGTTCATAATGGGTCTTTGTAATTTTGCTTTACGGACGTCATCTTGAGGAACGCTCAGCGTAACCAGGACTGCAAAATTAACAAGCCCTCCTCTGCAGCGGAGGGCAGAGGAATACAAAGCTCTCACTCGCAGAGGGAGAGCTGCAGAAAAATACTGTGCTGGTCCGCAGCATCTTCCGTGTTTGGTCTGCTCCCCAAAAGATTTAGTGGCTTGAGGACAAGCCCGATGAAAGCAGCAGTTCCATAGTATTCTTCTAGAGTTAATCTCGAGTCCCACCTCTGGCCACAGCTAGGTTTGGATTTTCCTTTGTTTTGAAAGTTAAGTTCCTGTTTTTAAAACCATGGCTGTTTTCTTATTGCATGTGTTTACTTTTAGGAATTTCATGTTTCTGAAGATTTTAATAAAATGAACTTTATCAAGACTTACCCAGGTAATTATGATACACACACATACTTACATATATATGCGTGTAGATAGACGCACACAAAACTAGAACACTGCCTCTTATGATCAAAATTAGGTTGCACGTGAACTTTTCAGTGGTGTTTCCCCAATTATACAGGAGGCTATTAACTCTTAGAGATATTTACCATCCTTTCCTGCTTATCACCGTTCAAAATTTTCTGTACTGTTCCATTGGGTGCATGATCAAGTTTAATTTACCCATTCTTCTATTTTGGAGCATGGGTAGTGCTTCCATTTTTTGCTAACACACACTGACCTGTATGACAGTGTATATATACGTAGGTGAGCGTATGAAACATTCACATGCACACACACACACACACACACACACAGGTATGTGTGCGTGTGTGTGTGTGTGTGTGTGTGTCTTGACTATTATTCTGACGCTAATCCCCTAGCCCTGGGTTACTTCTATTTAAGACAAATGCCTAAAAATGGAGTAGCTGGCTCAAACAGGTTTTTTAATGCTCTAGATTTCTTTTACAAACTTCTTCCCAGCAATAGTGTGAATTTTTACAATCCCACGAGTAGCTGAAAGTATCTGTTCATCAAGTCTGTACGACATTGCTCTTACAAATGTTTTTTGCCAGTTTGATAGTCAGAAAGTTCTCAATTTAAAAGTTACTTAAGCTTTATTTAGTGTTGATCATTTGTGATCTTTTATGAATGTTGATGATTTTGCCCATATGCTCATAGAGTTGTAGTGTTTTTGAATTAATGTATGAGAAAGAGTCCCTCAATTCTTTTGAAGCAGCCTGTACAGCTGAGAGCAAGGTCAAACAGGTTCTCTGTCCAGCCTCTAACTTCATTCATCAGACTGGGCATTTATTAAACACCTGCTGCATGCCAGGTCCTATACTAGATGAAGTAGACTAGACAGGTATACTGCCCTAGTGTGGCTTGCAATCAACCTGGAAACGAAAGTATTTGACAGGTCACATGATAGAATGCCTTCCTTTTTCTCAGCTGTTATTTTGGAATACAGAACTCCACAAACACTTTGTCTTTATAAATAACAAAAAGTTTCAGACAAACAGAAAATATTCCAGAATCAAAATGCTTGCACTACTTTTTAATTTCAGAAAATTGAACTTCTCCTGCTCACAATGTCAGTGTTTTCTAAAAGGTCAAAGTACTAAAGTGATAGACTATAAAAAAAACACTGTTCCTTTAAGAAAAGACTACCGCATTCCATATGGGACTGATAATTAATAGCAAAGGAAAAATGTTTGTTCTCTCGAGTACAGCCAAAAAAAAAAAAAAAAAAAGTCTGTTCTTTGATCTGTTGTTGGAATCCCTCTTGAGCATCAGTCTTCAGTGAGCTGTGCTTCCCATCGTCCACCCAAGTAGGGACACAGGGCAGCTGGGCCACGGAAAGCAAGCGTGTGGTGCTGAGCTGGGGCTGGGAAAGTCATCTGAAAGCTGGCTCACGGAGCCCGGGCGTTTCCGTGGTAGGGTAATTGAGACCGTGAGCCCCCAGGCCAGCCGGCTCGAGAAGGCGCGCGCCTCCGTTCAGATTCGGAAGGTCACGTTTCTTCGTGAAGGGCGCAGACTTCCCTTTGTGTTCCCGCAGCTCATCAGAACCGAGTGTCTGCGATTATCTTCAGCGTGGCTGCCGAGTGGGTGATCAGCACCGGCCACGACAAGTGCGTCAGCTGGATGTGCACCCGCAGCGGGAACATGCTCGGGAGGCACTTCTTCACTTCCTGGGCGTCGTGTTTACAGTATCCTTCAGCGGGCGGGCCCTTCCCCTGCCCGGCGCCTCCTTGTCGCGGCAGTTCGTTTCGAATCTGATCGTGAATTGGCGGTTGAGATCCAGAGAGATTGAGCGATTCCTGCGTACTTCGCATAAAATCCAAGAAGTTCTGTGTCCGTGTTTCTTTGGTATAGAGTTGGTTGGTTTACTAAAAATCATGATCAGATGAATTGCCATTCTCTGCCGGGAAGTACTGTCTGTTTTTAATACAAAACCTTGGAAACCTAAACCTCCTTAATCAACCCCCCTCACCCCCTCATTCCTTTGCATTTCAAGGTGAGAATAAAGACCTTTTTGTTGAATAAAGAAAAACGAAAAGGGGGTTGATCTTTTACTCGATCATTTGCAGACCCTGAAAGAATATAAATAAGGATTTGTGACCCTGGAGTTCATAAATGGACTTAAGGGAGTTTTATAGTTGGTCGGCGTGTATGTGGAGGGGGTTCATAATCCATTTAATATTCTCAGAGATGCCTTAGGGTCCTCAGAACGCTAACAAATTGCTGCTTTCACAGTTTTCTACTACTGTCTGGAACTTGTTTCCTGTAGAATTTGCCCTTACAGGCGACCCGTGGCAGCGGTGTATCTCAGGGACGCTGCGCTCGAGGCTGTCAACAGGCAAATACCCCAGAGTAGTTCCTTTTCCAGAGTTGGCTGTCTGGCGCGGTAAATCCCTTTTTTCCACGGAAAGCCTTTATGAAAAATGTTTGCTACAAATGAATGCACAGCATGAGGTCTTTAAAATAAGCATTCAAAGCAGTCCCATACATTTGAGATTCAGATAAGGGAAAAATACTTTGATTCGTCCTGTGCTAAGGAAGCGTTTCTGTCATGGGTAGGCTTCTCATATGGATTGTGAGAAAATGGTGCAGAAGCACAAAGGCACAGCCCAGGCTGTGCTGTTCTTCTTGACCTGTGTTTTGGCACTGAAGCAATGGGCAGCCTGATGTGTTTTAAACTGCTGCTCGGCCACCGGTTTCTATGGCCATTAAGTGACCGAGAAAGTAGTGAGTTGCTGTCAATGGTTCGTGTATTTTTGAAATTTAAATTTACTACTGTTCAAATAACTGCATTTTGGATGATTAAAACTCTCCACGGCGAATTAAAATGAATCATCCTCGGCACTTCAAGCTGTCTCATCCAGGCCAAAAGAAAGATGGGTTCGTGTCCGTATTTGCTACGAGTTTTACGTTATTTCCAGAGATATTTCATAAATAGCCATTTTGTTCCAGTTCTTTCTTGCTGTTTTCATTATTGAGTGTTTTCCTTTTTGTACTTAATTACAGTTTGATTATGACTACTTGTTTTCATGTCTGTCTTCTCTGTCAGCTCTTATCTTTTTTTTTTTCAATACCCTAGAGTATTGGCTGGAATAGTAACAGGTACTCAGTGAATTCTTGTCAAATGAATATTAATTTTCCCAAGAATTCCGCCTTGAAAAGCCTTTTTTTTTTTTTTTTTAATATGTGTTGCCCGAATTTCAGTTGGGTATTTCTTTGTCTCGTAGTTTTAGGCTTGTGCTTACTTCCTTAAAGGGCACATTGTTCAATTTTACAACTTTCGGATGGATTGTGTTATATATCCTTGACTGCTTCTCCACAGATATGATTATGATACTCAGTATGCTTTTGTTGGCGATTACTCCGGGCAGATCACCCTGCTGAAGCTTGAACAGAACTCCTGTTCAGTTATTACAACCCTCAAAGGCCATGAAGGTAGGCTGTGTGATCACCCACGGGTTCTTCACCTAATCTGGGCATCCGGATTTAGTTCTCGGCGCTGGGGCTTCATGAATGATCAGCTCCTATGACCTGTCGGTTCCGGTTTGATTAGCCAGATGTGGGATATAGATCTAAAAGAGTGAAGGCTAACTGTAAGTAGGCTCTTGGGCTGGGTTCCGTGTCGTCAAAACCTTGTCCAGATGGTTCATGTGGATAATACTGTCTATTTTGTTTGTCTTTTTAAATTATTTTCAGAAGATCTTTTAAAATTCTTATAAATGGTAAGACCTTTGGAAGAATGTTGGTTTTTTTTGGTTTTTTTTTTTTTAATTTGTCAGTTTCTAGGACACTGAACAAGAGCTGGGAGACAATACAATTAGGAGAGATGTCTGGGCTGTTCTGCTTCTGCTTGGTTAGCGACGGAGGGGAAAGAATGGGTGGGATTTTATCATTTCTACAGTGCGGTGAGTTGGTCAGGCTCTAGGAAGAGTTCTAAAAGTCACTTGGCCATTTTGGGTAACAAATTAGACACTCGAGCACTGTCTGGTTTCGATGGAAGGATGGGGGATCTGTTGAAAGAACTAATGATGAACTTACTTATGAAAATAGTGTTTTAGGTATCCTACGTTAAATACACTCTATACTCTGTGCTTTCTAGCAAATCTATTTGAGTGAAACCGAGTCTGTCAGATCGGGGATCTTGTAGAGCAAAGGGGGGTAAGTAAGTTAGAACGTATTCGGGCAGGAAGGCACAGCCCCTAAGGAAACCACTTGTGTTTATGACTAATGGTCTCATGATCCCCAGGCTCCTGAGTGTTCTCTGGGTTGCTAAGGACAGACGGGGTTCTGGGGACTGCTTAGTAGCGTTTATAGCGAAGGACCATGTTTATCTGCTGTCAGGCCTCCAGTGAAGTGTACAGGGCACAGCATTAAATAGGGTCAGGAGTTATGCACAATTGTTCCCTGAAGCCAGTTTTGCAGAACGCTTCTTTTTTTCCCTTATGCTAAGTCTCTGTGAGAAACTAGTTTCCGTTGTTTGCTTTTGAATGGGACTTCATCGGTTTTCTCTATACCTGCCAGAAGCGTTAACTTGGGTGACTGGCTCGGTTTTGTTAAGTTTGTTGACAACTTTTTCTAGGCAAGCAGTAATCAATAGAACCACCGAGAGAGAGATCTGTTGAAAGAGAAAACTGTGGAAAGATTTCTCAAGGGTATCAAATTTGTTAAGTTTAGCCAATATAGAAGGCATAATTGTATGCAGACCATTTTGTTTTCTGAGACCCTTAACTTAATTTCCTTACACATATGCATCTTGAGGTGAAACACCTGCAAGGCCCCGGCAACCTGGAATAATCTAGACATTTATCTTCCCTAAGTTGACCACAGTGATCTTCACTGTCTCTTCTCATTGAATATTGTCCGCTTTTATTTTTTCCTCTCAAAAGCTTTTCCTGAACTAACCCTTCATAAATATGTATCTTTTTTTTTTTTTTTTTTTTGGTACAGAACGAAGAAAAATTCCTTAAACATCTTTGTGTTCAAAGTAGTTTGATGTACAACTGCAGATCACTGTCTTGTAACTCTGGGTGATAGGTGTGCCGTGTCTTCTCTGTGACTCGTGATAAAGTGTTGAAGGCCCTTTCGCACAACAAAGATACGGTTTTACTCAGGGGCTCAGCGGGGCCTAGTTCGGTCTGGCTGTTGAACGTGTATGCGCAGGGGCAGGGCTGTACTTCACCTCTCCTCTTTCTCACCGTAGGTAGCATCGCCTGCCTCTGGTGGGACCCTATCCAGCGGTTACTCTTCTCGGGAGCCTCTGACAACAGCATCATCATGTGGGACATCGGAGGAAGGAAAGGCCGCACACTGCTGCTGCAGGGCCACCAGTGCGTGACTGTTGGTGGGGGTGGGGAAAGAATCTGAGTGTGGGGGAGGCGGGGCAGTATTAGTATTCTGATACTCTGTTTTCCAAACTCCCATCTGTGAAGGCAGCCATATGCTGGGGCTCACTCTGTCCACTTTTAACTTGGACTGCTTTTCTGTTAGCCCTGCGTGTCTGGTGTTATAGACGCCACCTCCCCCTCCCCCCCCAAAAAAAAGCCCAGAGTCTTCTTCCTTCTTTGTCCAAAGAGCACTTGCCACCTGTCTGTCCCAAGGAGTCACCCTCTTGAAATATCTGCTTAGGGCACAGGTGGGTTAAGGACTGCGAGTGAGAACTTTGGCCGGGGAAGCTTGCACAGAATGCCATGCTAAGCCAGTCTGGAACTGGATGCCTAACCGGTTTGGTTATTCTGAAAAGTAATGTGCGGGTGTGGTTTGACACAGGCCCCGTCACCTGAGCCATGATGTCGCATTACTCAGGTTCTTGCCTTCTAGTGTTCAGAGGAAGAGGACATTGGCCTTTCCTTTCCTCGCTCTTGGGTAGGCTGTTGCTGTCTACTGTAAGCAGAGTCAGGTTGCAAAGTAGCCGAGGAACGATCCTTCACACAAGTCTGTAGGTCAGGAGATTGTTTCCGGGTTGTGTTCCAGTAAGGGTGTCACCCCTCCTTGCTCTTCGTTATGAACAAGTAGGTGAATCTTGCGCCCCCGAAAAGGAATGGACCACAGGGATTGGCCCAGAGGACTGTAGCCATCATCTTCTCTGTGGCCTGCGATGCTGAATGACTGATTTGAAAGTAGTGTTTCTTTCGTGGAAACTCTGGTGCCGTATAGTAAGTTACAGAGTCATTACACATCATCTGACTAAAGTGTATGCCAGAGGCCACATTACCGTACCTGAAAGTGGCAAAATGCCGGTTGCTGGTTCCAACAAGGGGCGAGATTTGAGCCTGTGTTTTTCCACGTCGAGACAAGTGACCGATGTGTGTTGTTTGCAGTGACAGGGTGCAGTCCCTGTGTTACCTTCAGCTCACAAGGCAGCTCGTCTCCTGTTCGTCGGATGGCGGAATCGCAGTGTGGAACATGGACGTTAGCAGAGAGGAGGTAAGGGAACGAGCAAGACGAGGCTGATGTGGAGGGGCCCCCCCCGCCACAACCTGGTTTCTTGGGTTCCCACCCTGCCAGCTGTCAGTGCCGACTAGCACAGCCCCGCTCTGTGCCCTCGTGCTCGTTGGTTGTCGCCTGACGGGCTCCCGCGTGTCACTTTGCACTGCTCCCCTGCCCGTTAGAGGGTTTCCACGGCGACCAGCGCTGCCCGCAGACTGCACGAAGGCTATTTTCAGCCTGGAGACGGTCCCCAGTGCCGCTGGGCGCGAAGTGGGCCCCACAGCATCCCTGTCAGTGGATGCTGGGAGAGGGATGCAGCAAGGTGCTTGCCGTCTCCCTGGGAAGTATGTCACTGTTCTCTGCTTTTATTTTCTACCGGGTGGTGTCCACGTAGTGTTGTTTTCAGCAGACCTGAGTTCTGATTGGTTTGCGCGGCTAACGAGTTGTGGGGCCTCGTTTAGAGGAGTGTCGTCGTTTCTCTGTTCACTCTTCCATGAAGTAGAGTCATCCGATGACACCTTCTAAAGCCGCTTCTGGTTCTTTAGACGGATACTCTGATTGTCTAAACAAACTGGCTGTCCTTTTTTTTTTTTAATCGAGAAATAGTCAGTGTATATCATTGTATTAGCTTCAGGGGTACAGTGTAGTGATTCGGCATTCGCACATATCGGGAACGATCACCGCACTGAGTCCGGTTATCATCCGCCACCGCAGTTGCAAATCTTTGTTTCTTGTGATGAGAACTTTTACGAGGCACCCTGTCAGTGACTTCGAAGTACCCAGCGCGGTTTCAGCCTCCTGGCTGTACCTCACGCCCCCAGGACTTGCTTCTTTGACAACCTGGAAGTTGGTACCTTTTGCCCCCCGTCACCCGTCACACCCTCCCTCCACCACCTCCTCTGGCAACCGCCAGTCTGTCCTCTCACCTGTGGGCAACTCTGTCTTTTTTTTCTATTTTAAACAATGCTGCAGTGAGCATTCATGACCTCGTCATTGTATGATTGTTCAGCTATTTCGTTCAGACAAATTTCTGAAAGTAGACCCTGCGGGACAGGAGATGTGTACGTTCTTAATGCTTTTTATGGATGTTGTCAGATGACTTCCAGGCAGGATTTCCATTCTCACGTCTGCCAGCGTGGGTATTACCTGTCTTTTCCAACCTGTGATGTAGGTAGCAGAAGAGCTGACTTTTTGTTGACTCAAAAGAGAAGATTTTAGAGTTGAGGGACCGAGGACTCCGTTTCAACTTCAGAAACATCTACTGAGCCCCTCAAGGGTGGCTCTGATGCCTGGAAACGAGGGCTTGCCGCTCCTGCATGGCACTGCCTACTGCGTGGTGTGAGGTCACGTGGTTTGCTCAGGGCGCTGTCCTGGATCCGGCGCGGAGGCCCGCGTGCTGGGCCCCATTGGTTGGGATGCCACCGTCCCACCAGATCCTGCGCATGACTTGTACCACACGTGCCACAGAAGACGTAATCCGGGGGGTTCGGTTTATTAAAAAAACAGTCACAACGTGACTCATTTCCAGACTTTACGGCTACCATGCTCTCGATGTCTTCTTGCCTGCAAGAAGCTTGTAATCTCCTGAAGGAAACAGACTATCCCCGTAAATAATAAAACGAAGTTCGTAATGTGAAGTAGTGATTGTCACCTTTTTTAGTAAACTTGTGAGACCAAACAGAAAATCTTAAGAGTCGGCAAAACATTTTGGTAAGGCTTAAGCTGACTTGTTATTAATTATCTATAACGTTGGCGTAATATTACATACAGTTTTCCTTGCAAAGATTTATTTTAACTGTGTTTTCCAGTAGCTGCTCTCGCAGGCATCAAGAGCGAACACCTAGCATACTGCTCAATTTCCTGGACTCTTGGCCCGTTGTATTTCAGTCTTATTCTGAGCACACAGACCGCTCGGAGTCTGTGTTCCCGGGGTCGCGTGGGAGGGCGACGCCTGGGGCCAGTGCTGCCGGAGCGTCTTCTAAGAGCTCACCCGCTTGGATTTCAGTCCACTATTCTCATCCTTGGCAAATTCTTTTAGAAAAAAGTAGTTAACAAAATAAAAGCAGGATTCCCCCCTTCAAGGGTACACGATTGTGGAGTTCATTTGTACGTCTAGGGAAAGAAAAGACATCGCCCAGGATGCTTCCTTTGTAGGCGCGTCTCTTTTCAGTCATTTGTGGAAGATTCCCCCCGATCACATGCATGCTGGCGGGTTCCACGTCGCGCTCTGCAAGCTTCTCTCTCTCTCAGTAGTTGACAGTGTTGGTGGGGAAGCAAATTGGGTCAAAAAGATGCATTGTTTTTAGTAGTGTCTCTGTCTCTGTCTCTCTCTTTTTTTTTTTTTTAAACCAGCTGAGTATAGTGCAAAGGGAAACAGCCCACAGATACAGAAGGTTCTGGCCTGGGAGTTAGGGTTTGTACAATTTATAGGTCTTCCTTAGGCAAGGGCACACAGAATTAGTCCCAGATTCTCTAGCCCCATGCTGCTTGGAATTTCTTACTGAGTCACTGGGAAATACTGATTGGGGCAGGCTGAAAGCAGATTTGCCCCCTTGCTAGCTCATAATTAGCGGGGCTCCTTTTTGGAAGTTGACCTGCAATATAAATGAGTAAGTAATAATTAGAATGAACCCACTTCAAAAGACAACCTTATTTTAAACTAGTAGATCGCAGGATGTTCAATATGGTGCACATTAGTACCATGCAGATTATTGCAACAGTTGGTAATAGCTGTGTGGGGGATTATTCTCGTTACGTCGCCCCTTTTGTGCAGCACAGGCAGATGGAACAGTATGTAAGGAAGAGCGAAACAGTGCTTGATTAGCGTTTTCTTCTGCTCTTCTCAGGAAAGAAAAAAAAATTCCCTTTAGAGAATAAGCACAGAACAGGATGGTTCCTGATAGCTTGGAGCATAGCACTGTATCCTATTAAAAGAAAGAAAGTTGCAGGTGCTTCTTACAACAAAACGCTCCAGAAAGCCTGTTTACTTCTGATTTTGTCTTTTGTGTGTCATCTGAAGTTACGGAAAGCATACCTTTCTTCCCTGGAGCCCCTCTCCCCACCCCAGCTCAGTCAAGGAGAGTTCTTTCCTAAGCCCCTAAACGGAATTGTATGTTCCTGAGGGTAAGGGCTCGGCTGGAGTGTGGCCACGCCCCAGAACCACGTGCGGAGGGCCTCACGTTCAAAGAGAGAAGACCCATTCGGGGTTGCTGTGTTGAGTTCGGCGGGCGAGCTAGGGTCTCCTAGATGGCCAGCTACGCACTAGTCCCCTACGGCCGCTTTGCCGCCAGAGCCACGGTCTCTTTGCTCGCACCGTGGGGGTGTCGCTGCTGCACGTCTCCTCGGGTTGTGTTGAAAATCAGGTGGTGTCAGGCACAAGAATTACTTGGTGCCCCGCCCGGACTCCTGGGGCACTTGGGATGCCAGGCCCCATGCACACGCTTCCCACGCGTGGACTCACACCCCTCCCCCACCACAGGAGGCGGGTGCCCCTGCTGGGATATTGGATATTGCTGCTGTCAAGACATCCTGAGCTTTCTTCCACGTGTGTGTGGTGCCGCGTGCGTCCCGGACCCGAGCCCAGGCAGCGGCACCTGCTTCCCCTCCCCACGGACAGACATCGCCATGCCGTGGGTGGCATGACCCGCCGTGTTGCCCGTTTTCTCCCTCAGGGGCCTTGTTCCCGAGCAGTGTTCCCCAGCCACCGTACCCCCGCCCCCACTTCTGTTGATCACAGAAGTGGAAGAGGTAATTCTGCAGCAAGGCCGTCTTCCTTCCCACGTGGGTGCACGTCTCTGTCACCCTTTTCTTCACCTTCCCTTCTTTCCAGTATTTCTCCGGTTATCCAGAGAAACCTGTCTTCTGTCCGAGCCCACTTCGTGCTATTTGTGGTGCTCCCCACCCCCCAGAAAGTCCTTTGCAGAAGTTATTTCTCGTGACGTATCTAAAGTAAGAAACAGGAAAGCCCAAAGTCCTGAAGCAATAGGAAGCAAAAGAAGGACGCAGAGGCACTTGTTCTTAGCCCCCAGAAGTCCCGGCTTCAATCTTGGAGGCTCTCCGTCTTACTGATGGTTTTAGAAGGGTCGGTGGGGCCGGTGCAATGCCGTGTCCGCCATTCTCCCATCATGGTCTCCTCTCACCAGGTGTATTTTTCTGGAGCGTGCACTTTCAAGATCAAGAAAGAATCATTTTTTCGCAGTCTTTGGCCTGACAGAAATTCGTGTTCTCTCCTATTTGTATCGCACATATGTAACGACAAGTGATTGAGGTTCATAAATGGCTTTTAACAGTTTCATCCTGTAATCGGGTACAATCTAATGGTTTGTCTAGAGCAGTACTTTCTAAGTTCTGGTTCAAGTGACATCAAGACTGTTAATCATCCTGTTTTAATAAAAATTCATTGGGGACCTGCTCTGGGACAGGCTGTCCATACATCAGGACGAGTAAGAGCAGTGAGTGACAGGCTCGTGGGGAGAAACGAGACGTGCATATAGGATTACAGTCCAGAGAGCACGGTGCTGGGGCGGAGGTGTGCCGACGGTGCGTGTGCCCGCGGGAGGGTAGCCGCTCACGGGAGCCCGAGGGGCCGGCAGGCAAATCTGCCTGACAGGAGCTGCCCCCGGAAGATGTGACCCCACAAGACTTCCCAGGTGGTCATCCCCCAGATTCTGCAAGACGTGGGTTTTCACTCAGTGGGATTTCGATATTCAGCAACTCTGGCACAGAAATCTACGAAGACATCCCTTAGGAGTTCCCAGTGAAAACTGAATTACCCCTTCCTGTCTACAGATTGAAAACCGGACAGTCCTGTAAACATTGCCAAGATGATAAAGATTACTGAACGCAGGTAGTATTGAATATGGCAACCGCTATGATGTACTGAGGAATTTTTTTTAAATTCCTTGTTGGCCAGCACCAACAAGGTCTAGAACTGTTGTATCAGTAACCTGAGAAATCCTAGTCAACATGGAGATGCTCTAATGGTGGCTTTGACTTTCTCCTCCCCCAGGCTCCTCAGTGGTTAGAGAGCGATTCTTGTCAGAAATGCGAGCAGCCCTTTTTCTGGAACATAAAACAGATGTGGGACACAAAGACACTGGGGTTGAGACAGGTGAGTTAGCCAACGTTGAGTTGTCGCTAGGTTAATCGTGCATCTTGTTATTTGTGGTATTAGTCCGTCATTTTGTTTGGAATCCTGCTTCTTCCTGGAAACGCTGCGAACCCCTGTGTTTTTGATATCACGGTCTCTGTGTAACTCACGGCGAGTGGGACCTTTCCTGGGGCCAGCTGTGCTGTCGCTTTATCCTGCGTTGGAAAATCAGGAATGCACAAGAAAACACTGAGTGCCTACTTGCAGCTACACGAGAGATCCTTCAGTCTAGGAGAATTGCTTGTTAACGTCAGCATCCCATGCGAGCCACGCACAGAATTAGAATGAAGCAGGTCATGTGACTGGAAGCCTTATGC
The DNA here is from genome assembly GCF_027475565.1 of Acinonyx jubatus. NCBI lineage: Eukaryota > Metazoa > Chordata > Mammalia > Carnivora > Felidae > Acinonyx > Acinonyx jubatus. Next base: position 203,925,041 of record NC_069381.1, on the reverse strand, counting down.
TTCTGCGGTTTGCTAAAGACATGGGACAGTTTGGCCCTCATTGGAATACTCTGACACTAGGAATTTAAATTAGTCATAAATTGTCCCATATAAGTGTACCCGAACATTTTTACTAAACATGTTTCTGGTACTTTTTTTTTTTTGTCTAATTAAAGAAACATGTCCTGAATAGCCTATAGCTTTCAAAGATGCTCTTATCACTGAGTATTCATGTAATTCTAAAGTTCTACCAAAAAAACCATATTTCTACAGCAACCTCGAAGGTAGTGCACTAAGATTGAATATGAATTTGTGCAGGTAAGTAAAAAAGAATGCTGATTTTATTTCTTAGCACCTCTATGAGGGATTGGCCTAAAGTTTGTGTGTATTAATGAACTTTCTTTAATTTTACTTAGAAAACTACGCTGCCGCAAGGTCTAATATGAGACTGGCAGGTAACACAGGGGTGATTTTAGCACCTGGATAACATTCTGATGCTTTGAAATGGAATCTGAATTCCATCTTTGGCCTGTTTCCTACAACATGTGTCTGGTGGTAACAAGTGCGTTGTAACTGATGGGGGAGATAACCCCTCCTTCTACAGGAAACGTGAAGACATTAATTTCCATCTTATGAATGGAGACAGGAAAGGTACAGGTCACTAAACTTTTAGTAGGAAGAGAATATGTCAAAGTTAATAATAACTGGTCTGTTTTGAATGTTCTCGAGCCTTATTTCCAGAATCACAGTTTGGAAGATTAAAAGAAATAGTAAAACATATGATTATGGATATTTATTTCTTAATGAGGGCACGTTACCTTATTTCAAAGCTTTTCTCTGACTGACGTAGGAATAGATTTTGTTTTTCCTCTGAAACCTCTAGTCGTTTAAGCTCCTAAACGAACTTGAAGTTGGTTTTAGTAATGTCGTTTGTTGACATCCAGACAGATGTTATGACTGAATCGAAAGCTGTATTTGACCAATAAAGCAAGGAGATTTGGAATTCCTCGACAAGTGTCGAGATTGGCCCGTCTACCCCGCTCCCATCCCCCTCCCCCAAAGGGAAACCGGGAGCCCCGAAGCAGAAGCAAACGTTAACCTCCTCCTTTTCCTTCTCCCGGTCCCCCCCCCCCCCCCCCCCCAAGCATCACTGCAGGAAGTGCGGGCAGGCTGTCTGCGGCAAGTGCAGCAGCAAGCGCTCCAGCTACCCCGTCATGGGCTTCGAGTTCCAAGTCCGCGTGTGCGATTCCTGCTACGACTCCATCAAAGACGAGGAGTGAGTGTTCGCGTGTCTCTGTCTTACTGTGCACCTGCAAGGGGAAAGCAGCCTGAGAAATGTTCGCCCCTTCCCAGCTCCGTGAAGAGTTTCTGAGGAGGAACGTCGGCCCTCGCCCTACGACCCTAGGCAGATTTCTCCCAAACACCGTGGGAGTTGAGCAGTTGAACAGAGGGACGTTCTCGAGCCCCCGCACCACGCAGGGCGGTGCGCAGGGTCAAGGCCACGCGCGCACTGATGCGGTGGCTGAGCCGGTCCATCCCGTGCTCCAAGCTTTGCTCTCCTGTGCTTGGAAATTTAATTTTCTTCCCTTACCTTTGAATCATTTTAGAAAGTTCTAGACTGGCAAACCGTGGCAGAGCCCCAAGTTGAAAGGCGAGTGCAGCATTGCTGGGGTCAGTTCGTTCCCGAGGAGACTGAGGCTGCGGGCGCAGGGGCAGAGTGAGAGCCAGCGCCCGAGGGCTGCTCCCGGTCGCAGAGAAGCTTCGACCCCTGCAGCCTCCCTGCCAGGGTCTTACCCACAGGACAGGATCTCATGCAGTGTAGTCCCTCTGCGTTATTTAAAAAAATAATAATAAATTTTAACGTATATTCATTTTTGAGAGACGGTGACAGAGCGTGAGAGGGGGAGGGGCAAAGAGAGAGGGAGACACAGGGTCCGAAGCAGGCTCCAGGCTCCGAGCGGTCGGCACAGAGCCCCACGCGGGGCTTGAACCCACGCACCGTGAGATCCTGACCTGAGCTGAAGTCAGACGCCCAACCGAGGTGCCCCTAGTTCCTCTGCCGTTATTAAAAGTGCTTTTTTAGTGCCTAGGAATATATAAGCCTTCCCACTAAAACAATACATATCCATTATCTGGGGAGTTCTGCCAAACCTTCTATAGAACAGTCTTGCAGCTGATCGTGCCTTCTGTCATCCTTTAATTATAAACTTCACTGTAGGCACATTTTGAGGAGCAAATGTGGACCCTATCATTGTGTTTCCTTTACGTTGCTAAGAAGACTCTTTCCTTAGCTCTAGAAACAGCTGAGCTTTCAGTGGTCTCTTTTCTCTTGGTCAGTCGGACTTCTCTAGCAACTTTCCATGAAGGAAAGCATAACATTACCCACATGTCCATGGACGTTGCCAGGGGACTGATGGTGACCTGTGGGACCGACCGCATCGTAAAGGTAACCTGCCTGGTTGTCCCGACGAGCGTGTGCGTGCAGATGGCTCCGTGGTCGTGCCGTGGACGGAAGACTTCTAGTCCGTCCCATTTCTGGTCGGCCGGCTCGCCTTCCCTTTTCACAAGCAGCCATGCCACCTGCAGCCGGTTGAAAACCTTGAGTAACAAGTCACGTGTTTGTGAGTCCCCAGGCCCTTGGTGGTAGCTCCTTCCGGTGGTGTTTCCCTGTACCACATCTGTCCTCGGGGTAGCTGGTGGGGCCTGGCACCCAGTGTGGCCATCTGCCCAGGGTTCCTGCCTCGCAGCTCGTCTGCGCCTTAGCCGACCCCTGCCGCCGGTCGTCCTTCCCTTGCTGGTGGTCCTGGGATCCTGGACAGAAGGTTTCCTACTTGTAAGAAATAACCACACGTTGTTTCTTTCGATCCCTCCGTCACTAACACAGATACTAAACGCTAGCGTTTTAGACTCAGTGCCACTCTGGAGTTGTGAAATCATGACACGCTTTCTCTCTTAATTCTTCAGAATAGGGGCTTTCCCCAGTCGGCTTTTTATTAAAAATGAAAATAAACGTCTAGCAAACGTTGTGATGGAATCTTCAGGTGACAGGATAGCGCTTACAAGCTTTTTTCACATTTTAGTGAACGGTTTGTGTGCTTTTGTCACTGTAGATCTTGAGAAGGTTTTATAGCAGAAGAACGAGAGAGTGAGTTCCTTTGACCCCTTTTCCAGTTTAACAGCCGTTTGCAGCGTGAGCTCTGCTTTTGGAGCCCGTGACGAGCACTGCCTCGCTGGTGTCTTCTCTCTCTTGCAGATTTGGGACATGACACCTGTGGTGGGCTGCAGTCTGGCAACTGGGTTTTCTCCGTGTTGATCTGGGAGCCGGGCGAGGCCTGCACCTTCCCAGAGGCGCCCGTCACCAAATGCAGCCATTCCCCATGGCGCCACCGTCCCTGTCACGGGAATGGCCAGTAGCCGCCAAAACGACAAAGCAACATTTTTTGAAAAAAGAAAAACATGTCACCTGTGTTTGGGGGCACTTGTGGCACGACCTGTGGGGACGAAGTGACCTCGGTAAGGCTCCCTCGTGAACAGGGAGCTCGTGTGTGCTGAAGGAGCGACTGGGCAAATGCGAGTTTCAGAGGAAAAACTTGAACAAAAGAGCGCCAATGCTTAGAACTTTGTTAAAGCAGTTCCGGGTGCAAGCCCCCTTCCGTCAGACTCGTGGGCCCTCCACGGGCTTCGGTGGCTCTGTCGTCAGAGCAGGGAGCAGGGGGAGGAGAACATGGTCTCTCCGTCTTGAGGGGCGCAGCAGGAGCTCAAGAGCCCAGAGGGCCCCTCCTTCCTTACTGTCTGCGTGGGAGGATCCTGTGCACTTAGTTATGGACAAACTTCTGAAGGATCCCTGTTCTGGGCAGGTAGGGCCGTTATCTGCCCTCGGTGTTTGGCACATTCGTTGCTTCCTCTTCCCAGACCATATGCCACGGCCAACCTTCACGGTTGTTACTAAGCGAGCTGTAAAATTTCTAGATTAACCTGGGCAGTCCACCTTCTTCCCTTTCCCCCAGACGTGCTCTGAAGACAAAACATATTTATGGTGCTGTTAACGTGGGAGTCACATGAGCCGCCTGACTCCCTCACTAGTCAGAAACGACCAATGGAAAATGGAAAACCCCACCCAGCTACCAGCATGACTGCGAAGGGAAGCGATCGTTCTGTTCCACGGAACGGCGCAGTCCTCCGAAAAGACACATGCATTCGGTTTATAGTTCCAAGATGAGCCCCTGTGCTATTGTGGCAATTTGATATACACCGCAGAAAAGAACTCCAGAGCTTTTTAAACTGTGTTGACTCTTTGCTGTGAGGAATATCATTAATATTTCATAGAAGGGAATGGGCAACCCAGAGCAGCAATTGTTCACCAGGTCCTGCACAGTCATTCCTACCTTGTAAATCACGTTCATAACAACCAGCGAATTCTCTCGTGTCAAATGGCATTTTAAAAGTTTGTGGCCACTTAGTACCGGGATGGGGAAGAGGTGGGGAAGGGGGAGCCTGTCTTTTAATATTCCAGTATTTATTTCTTGGACTGTTTGTTTTTACAGTAGTACACGTACCTGTTCAGGTCTGTGAAAGTGAGTGGAGAGAGGCCTACTTTTCTGAAAGACAGATTTTAAAGTAGAGAGCAACAGTGTTTTTGTTAGTCTTACTGGTGGATACTGATAGAAACTACTGCGTCACTGTGTTGGGATCATATCAAGACAGCGTGGTTGTTCTGAGCGATACCATGAAGGGACTAAATCTGTTTTTTCACAACGGCTGAGAGGGACTATAATGTTTAAGGCAGGCAGTTAAACTAAGATATCTTAATGGCCACGTGATGCAAATAATAAGGAAAGGATTCTAGAATGATCTACAATGATCTGCATTAAAAATTGACTTGCCTTCAGAAATACGACTGAAGGATTTTGTTGCTCCTTATAATTTTTGTGTTATATCACCTTTAATAACATTTCTTAAGCTCTTTACAAAACATATGATACACAGCCTGGAAGAAAGCTTGAGGGGTGCGATCTTAAAGGGCAGCATTGAATGTTAGATTTCGTTCAGTTAATGGTCCAGCTCGTACAAAGGTGCTATCCTGGGGATTTCATGAAGTCCTGAAAGGAAAATAGTATATGATCTGTTTCTGGCCGTGTTAAAGAGTACTGAGCTGTGGTTCTGTTTGCCTTTAACTTCTGTCCAATGTGATTTTATCGTGTCCATGGTAGACAGCACAATATCACGCCGTAGCTTTAAGCCTTTTTTTTTTTTTTTACTGTAAAAAATTCTTAATGGAAAACCCAGTGTTCTATAGAGAATATAAGGTTGTGAGAGCACCTGCTAAGGGGTTAAGCTAATATACGCCAAGGAGGAAAGGCATATACAACAAAGAACTAGAGAGGGGTATCCAGAAAAGGAAGGAATGTTTCGATTGACTTCTGTCTCCATCAGAGCCTGTTAATCACTTTTCTTTTTAAAAACACACATGGCAGGCTTGTCTTGTCTCTACTACTTACTAGGGAGCAAATGGGGTAATATTTTTATAGAGGTGGGCAAAAATTATTTTCTCAATTCTGCTGACTTGGGCACATAAGGAAAATACCGCTAGACTTCTAGTTATTGCCTTATTTTGACTGCGTTGCTCTTAAACAGGTCATTTAAAATAGTTCTTCAAGTAACGGTTTGTGGTTTTTCCATTCCTGAATACTCATGCTAATTTCTACAAATAGGGATTAAAAAGTACAGAATGTTAGAGAAAATCCTCACGTTTAGATCTAGTTATGTATGTGATAAGGAAATGTCAATTCTTCATTCTAGATGTGTTCTAAAATTGCCCTTTTTAACGCAAATGATAGAAACACCGGCGTAGCATTAGCCGGAAACGTTATTCAGTGCCCTGTAAATCTCTGTTTACTATGTCCTGCTTCTGTCCTGCTGCCTGGAGGATGTAAACAAAAAATAGTGCTCTCGAATGCGTCACTTGGTTCTCTCCCTAAAGAATTCAGTTTGCTAGTACCTACATTTTTAAACTGTTGAAACTGGCCTGAATATGTAATAAATACCATAGTGACTCAGACCCAAGGAAATATTTTCTAAAATGAGTTTTCATTAAATTACTTTCTACTTCCGTTACTGGATCTGGTGTCTCCTAACATGTAAGGAACCAGTTACTATTCATGATAAAGCATCTGCTCATTATCAGTGTGAGGTTTAACAAATAAGTAATACATGCGGTATTTATTCGAGTGTCTATTGCTTAATTGTTAATTGTGAGCAGATTATTTGAATGCCTACTCTATTTTCTGTAGTTTACTATACAGTAACTCTTTGAGTAAATTGAGGTTTAATTGTGCAACAGATTTATATTAGAATACAATTTAAAGTGTTTTACTCTATAGCCTTTTTGACTGGGGAAGCAAAGGGCAATGTTGATTAGTACATTTTGTCTTGTACTAGCTACGTTTCTATAAGACACGGTGCCCTGTGTGTCCCAGAGAGTTAGAAAACTTTGTCCTTTGCTCCTGTTTGTGGGTTCTGTTTTTTTGTGTTATTTTTGAGAATATGCATACACAATAAAATGTTCCTTGCTTGTTACCCTGTTGCTTAATTCAGCTTTTGTAATAGTTGATCTGGACATAGGACAATAATGCTACTTGCTAGCACACCGCGCGTGCGTGCGGGGAGCTCTGCCCAGGTTACGCTCTTTGATCTGCCAACATTCCCTCAGGGCGTTACTGTCCCTGCTTTACAGATGAGGAAACCGAGAAGATCCTGTCTGTCTGTCTGACTTGAAAGCACTTGCCTTCTCCATACCGCGTGCTCTGATGTGCTAGCGTGTAATGAGTGTGTCAGGTAAGCGTTAGGGGTTAGGTATCATCATCTCTTTTGAAGTTTGTGCGGCCTTGAAGTCACATCGCTCAGCATATCTAGACTCCCTGGAGACACCGGCCTCCGTGCCCTAGTTCTCCACGTCAACAGCTCAGTTTTGCAAAGAAACAGCGTGGTTCAGACCCAAGAGAACTGATGAGTTGGTTGAGAAACCAGCAAGGCATTCATTTACTGTGTTTTTTTCAAAGCAGTATGTACCTTTATTGAATAAATAATATGTAATAAAATAATATATAATAAAAAGGAATAAACAGAAAAGGAAAATAAAAAGATAACACCAAAAAGTCTAACAAAGATTTTTTTTGAAAGCCTCTGTCCTACCACCGCCCAGAGAAAACATGGTCAACCTTATGCTGTATGTCTTTCCAGTGTTGTTGTTGTTGTTGTTTTAAGTTTATTTATCTTGAGAGCGAGAGTGCGTGCATGCGAGCAGGCGGGGGAGGGGCAGAGAGAGAGGGAGACAGAATCCCAGGCAGGCTCTAGGCCATCAGCACAGAGTCCAACACGGGGCTCGAACTCACGAACGCAAGATCGTGATCTGAGCCGAAGTCAAGAGTCCCGACCCTTCACTGACCGGCCACCCATTTTCAAGGGGCCATGCCATTTTCCCACCTGCTGTACTGTGTTACGGACAGCTTATTGTATCAAAAGCAGAGTCCCACGTTAGCCTTTTTACTTGCTGCACAGTTGGGGTGGACGGGCGCTCTGGGCCGTGGAACACGCCCCGCGACTGCGGCCTAGGTGAGGCCGCGTGACCTGCCTCAGCTGGCAAAGTGCTTGCAGAAGCATGAGAACTGCAGGTAAGCGGTTCAGCCCCCGTGGGTGGCCCACGGTGGTCGCAGAAGTCCGTGTTGACGGAGAACGTCCCGTGGAGCCATTTTATGAGGGAAAAATAAATCCTTGTTCTAGTCCACTGAGGTGGGGGGGGGCGGTGCGCGTGTGTGCAGTGGAACATCGTCCAGCCTGGGCTGCAGTATCCCCTTGTTCCATCATGCGGCTATTTTACCGATGTTTACCACGTTGAAGTTACGTTATGGATTTTTAGAATATAATTTTCATGAATACGCTATTTAAAAACTTTCAGGCACCTGGGTGGCTCCATCAGTTGAGCATCTGACTTCAGCTCAGGTCATGATCTCGTGGTTCCTGAAGGTGAGCCCTGCCTGGACTCTGTGCTGACAGCTCGGAGCCTGCTTCCTACATCCTCCCCTCCCCCTCACCCCCCGCTGGCTCACTCTCAAAAAATAAAACATTAAAAAAAAAATACTGAACTCAGCACGCTTGTATGCTCGTTTTTGCCCACTTTTGCAAGTATTTTCCCAGGATAAATGCTTAAAAGTAGGAATTACTAGGTCAAAGAAGATGCATATATATTCTTTTAAGTTCACCTATTTTGAGAGAGACAGCATGGGGGAGAGAGGCAGAAAGAGAGAGGGAAAGAGAGGGAATCCCGAGCAGGCTCCACGCTGTCAGCACAGAGCCTGACGTGGGGCTCAAACCCGCGAGACAGAAATCATGACCTGAGTGGAAACCGAGAGTTGGACACTTAACCTTGACTGAGGCACCCACGTGCCCCGAAAGAAGATGTAGATTTTAAGCTTTTTATGCTTCTTTTTTTTAAGTTTGTTTATTTTGAGAGAGAGAGAGAGAGAGGAGGAGGGGCAGAGAGAGAATCCCAAGCAGGCTCTGAGCTGTCAGCGTGGAGCCCAACTTGGGGCTCAATCCCATGAACCGTGAGCCCATGACCTGAGCAGAGATCAAGAGTCGGACACAACTGACTGAGCCACCCAGGCGTCCCGTTATTTTATTCCTATTGCTAATATCCTCACGCCATTGCCAACATGTGATTTTTTTCCCCCCTTTGAATAGGGAATAAAAACGTGTATCTTCGTGGCTTAATATGTGGAATTTCAGTTTGTTTACAATGAGAATTCTGTCTGCCAAGCAGATCAACTTTCTTTAGGACGGTCTAGTTAGAACCCACATCACCACTGAAGGCTGCTTAGCAGCCAAGGGCACAGAGGAAGAGAGGTCGGCTGGGATGACTGTAATGCCATCACGACAAGCTGATGTCACGGCTGCTGGGGAGTCGACTGATCTCTTAGCACTGGGAAAGTAGAGACACCAGCCCGTTTTCGTTTCTGGCCTCTTTAGACTTCACCTAGCTTACCGTTATGTCAAAAGCATTCTCAGGCGGGTAGTTCAAGTACCTGATTTCCGGCCTTCCTCTCCTTGACTCTTCAGGCCCTGAGTCTCCTTGGCCATACCTGAGCTCTCTCTAAATCTTTGCGCTGGGCATACAAACCATCCCTCAGGAGGCTCATTACATACTGGCCCATACGGTTTCTCATGAAAACCGAAAAGCACATTCTGGGACCACCTTCAGGGTCATCGTCTGTGGTATAAAGTGGGGCCTGGGACGATGCCCCAAGGCAAACCCGGGTGCAGAACTGAAGGTTGCAGCCCAGTGTGTCTGACCTCAAAGCCCAGGCTCCTTTTGTCTTACCCCATCTGGCTCTTTCAGATTTGAAGACATTTTAGATCCTGAATTCGACATTCTGGAGAAGGAGTAATGGAAATTTCTTTACAGCATCAGCAGGGCAATGTGGCATATCTTCCCACAGCCTAGAGTTCAAGTGGAACTCTGTAACAGATAATGACATCTAATATCTTACTTCTGGAGTTCTATCAGCTATTAATCTATCAAATAGATCCCAACTTGCACATGTGTGCTGGAAACATGGGCAAGTTCGCAAACGCAAACCTCGGTACAAGCTTCTGGGCTGTACCTTCAGAATGTATTCCAACATGGTCCCTTTGCATCACTGAGCTGCTATTGCCATGGTTCAGTCCAGGGTCATCTGGATGATTCCAGTAGCCTCCTAACCAGTCTCCCTGCTCCTGCCCCGGCCCCTGTCGGCCTGTTCCCGACACACTTGTTAAAACGTGACAAGTTTTATCATGCCATTCCTGTGCCCAAAACCCTCACAGCTCTTCACTCAGTAGAAGCCCAGGTTCTAAGTCCAGGTCCCGTCATTCCTCCCCCGATGTCTGTGTTCTTGCTTACTCCTATCCGCCCCCACAGTTCTTGCTTTCCTCCTCGTTTCTGTTGGGACAAGGAAGTTGCTCACACAGTAGTCTTGAGCTCAGTGTCAGGCGCATAGTAGGCACTTAGCAAAGGAATGCCCTTATGTGTACGATTGAATTATGTGCAAAAATGAAAAGGAACGTGTGTGAATCATCCTCGTGAGTTTGTGGTGGGGGATGGCTGTTCCCTCCACCACCCTCACCTGTACCCACCCCATCCCATCTACCTAGCCACTGTTCAGTTTCCACAGGCTGAAAGGAGCAGATGGAGAAAAGTGTAGCAAGGTTATAGTGGATATACACACAAGGGGTGCGATGCGATGTGCTTGTCTTCCTGAAACATCAAGCACTCGTTCTGGGTGTCTGATCATCCTAAGGCCTACTTTAAGACAGCCTCCTTCACAGCTTCATGGTTGATGGGTGTAGGGGTTTTAAATATTTCTGTAAATTCTCTTCTCGAGCAGTGGGACTTATGCTCCCTCCCCTTGAATCTGGGCCAAACTTAGTGACCCACTAATAGAATATGGCAGGGGCATCTGGGTGGCTCAGTCGGCTGAGCATCTGACTTCAGCTCAGGTCATGAGCTCATAGTTCGTGAGTTCGAGCCCTGCATCGGACTCTCTGCTGTTAGCACAGAGCCCGCTTTGGATCCTCTGTCTCCCTCTATCTCTGCCCCTCCCCGTCACTCTCTCTCTCTCTCTCTCTCTCTCTCTCTCTCTCAAGGATAAACATTAAAAAGAAAATATGTCAGAAGTGACTCCGCAACGTCTTAGGCTAGATCAGAAAATGCCAAGCAGCATCTACCTGGTTCTCTGTGGGAAACCAGCCGCCTGAGGGGTTCTGGTCAGCAGCTGCACTGACCTTGCTGTGAGTGCGCCATCTTGGATGTTCAGCCCAGTTGAGCTTTCAGATGCCTGCAGACCCAGCCCACAGCTGTGAGAGGAGAGGCCCCGGGTGAGGCCCCAAGCTGCCCAGGTGAGCCCTTCCTGAATTTCTGACCCACCCAAATTTCAAACAAAATAAAATGGCTGTCTTAAGCTGCTAACCTGTGGAATGGTTTGTTACATGGCAATGGTAACCTGAGCAGAGGGCCACCCACTGGACTCAACTCATCCGGGAGCCAAAGGGCAGAGCACGGCCCTTCCCCACCATCTCCAAGCAAGAGAAGTGATGTGAACACAAGGCAATATCCTACCGGTGAGCTTCTTCAGAAGCAAGTGATTTTTCCATAAGGGTACTCTAAGAGCCTATAGCCAATGGGTCACGGTCCTCATTATCCACTTCAGACTTCCTCCATGTTTCTGTCCACCAAGGCCACCCCCCTACCTCCTCTACAAGTTTTTATTTGACTGTTTACTTTTGGCCACATTGAATTTGGTTTGAACTAACCCAGTCTGGACTAAGCATATTAGATTCTTATTTTGGCCATATTTAAGGGTGCTCAATTTTTTCCACATTTCTGCCCATTATGGAGATGCAAGTTGTGTACCATGATTAGGGCACGGAAACTTCTGAGTTGTGGAAATTTTCAGCTTCCAAACATTGATGTATATGATGTGTATTATTTCATTTATAGTGCTTTTGTTGATGTAACGCCATTCATTGAAAGATTATCAAGAACTTATATATAGGTACCGTTTGAGATTCGTAAAAGAACATCAGTGAACAAAACAGATCCTCGTTCTGGTGGCGTTCGCATTCTTGCACAGGGAGGAGGGCAATACGCCATAAGCCTAGGAAAAAGACAAATTATGTAGTGTGTCAGAAGGTTATGAGTGCTATGGAGAAAAGAAAAAGCAGGCTACCGTGAGTGGGGCCAGTTTGCCGAATAGAGAGATCGGGGTGATACATGCTCTAAGAATTTGGAAGAGGTCAAGAAGATAACTGAGTGAAAATCAAGGAAAGAGGTCCCAGGCGAAGAGAATAGCTACACAAAAATGCTCCAAGACAGGAGTGAGCTTGATGCGTCTGAGGAAAAACAAGGAGACCAGAGTGGCTATAGGAGAGTGAGGGAAGGCAAGAGTTTTAGCACAGAGTATGAGACCTCAGTGGGGGCTGGATCATGTAGAACCTGGTAGGCCATTGGAAGGACCTTGGCTTTTACTAACAGTGAAGGGGGGAGCCATGCAAAGGCTGTGAGTATTGGGGTGACATTATCTGACTTGCACGTTAGGAAGGTCCCTCTGCCCTGCTGTGCATACCTTGTAGAGGCAAGAGTAGAAGCAGGATGCCCACTGGAGAGGCTGTGGGGGTAACCCAGGAGACATGATTGCAGCTTGGCCAGGAGCAGTGATGGTAGAGAGGGTGAGAAGTGGTCATCTTCTGGACATACTTTGATGGAAGAGCCAGCGTGACTATTCATGCCCAGGGTGTGAGGTACAGGGGAAATCAGCAAGTCAAAACCGATTCCAAGGTTTGCCCCAAGCACCTGGAAGGGTGGAGCCGCCATACAGCTCAGAATGATTACAAAGATCAGTTGTTGAGCTAAGTAGATGCCTTGGAACTCTGGTCTCAACCTGTACTAGGAAAAGAAACCAGCAAATCCAGAACCGATCAAACACCAAGCTAACATTCCACTTCTCCACATGCATTTTTTTCCTTTCTTTCACCCAATGAATGAATGAGGCTGGATCTACCATTTACAGTGAAGGAAAACTACAGTTTAGTGAGCTTCTGATACATTCAAGCTCAGAGAACTTGCCTGACCTGGTACGTGGAGGGACCAGGACTCAATTCCATTTGTTCCCCAGCATCTGTTATTCTTCACTCCTTGTTACTATTTGCTTGTTTGTTTCCATAATATGTTACTTAACTGTCTAGCTGCTGTAGAAGACAAAATTATTTCTGTCTCTCAAAGAGTGTCACTGCTTTCCAAAGTTCCTCTCTCCTGAGTCAATAGATACTTCAGTACAAATCCACTTGACTTGGTTTTCCTTAATCATTCAATCTGAATGGCCTCTGTTCTTTTGTTTATCATCTGATATAGCTTGAACACCATTGCCGCCAAAGACTGTTAAGGCTGATAGCTTTCGGTCCTACCTGTAGTTTTCTAATTATAGATACAGAATTTCTAATTCCTGGTAAGTCCTTATGGTTTCCAAGCATAGGTATGTGAGTTACCTATAGTTTCTCTGTGTCCTTGTTGTGTTGACTTTGGAACCATTTTATATTTGGATTCACAGAGGCGCCAAATGATCTGTTAATTAGGAATGCTTGAGACACTACATTTTTACATCTTGCTAGACTTCTATTATATGCAGATATCCACAGAAGAAGGAAGCTGGTGAAATGTGGAAATGCCAGCATTATTACTGCGGTGTAATCCCTATGCCTGCTGGAATGTCAGCCCTAGGGAAGGAGTGGGGGTGGGACTTCTCCGGACTATTTTCTTAGAGGCCTCAGTTGAAGAAGAGGGAGCTGTGGGTGTTTAATTATCCCATTGTGGAATAGCCATTTCAAATATACTGTTTGTTTGGTTTTCTTTTCTCTTTTCTTTTCTTTTCTTTTCTTTTCCTTTTCTTTCCTTTCCTTTCCTTTCCTTTCCTTTCCTTTCCTTTCCTTTCCTTTCCTTTTCTTTCTTTCTTTCTTTCTTTCTTTCTCTCTCTTTCTTTCTCTCTCTCTCTCTCTCTCTCTCTCTCTCTCTATCTCCCTCCCTCCCTCCCTCCCTCCCTTCCTTCCGCTCGCAAGCAAGCGCAAGCAAGGGAGGGACAGAGGGAAAGAGAGAATCTTAAGCAGGCTTAATGGTCAGCACGGAGCCCCATGCTGAGCTGCAGAGGTCAGTTTCACCACCATAAAATCATGACCTGAGCCGAAATCAAGAGTCGGATGCTTAACCGATTGAGCCAATCAGGTGGCCCGCAAATATACCATTTTAGATCCGGAAGGGTCCCCGGTTCCTTGATCATTACTGACTGATAACAAGCACTCTTTGGTTCCTGGGGTGCACGCAATGTCACAGCTGCTCCAGACTGTGCCTGCGGGCTTTTTAATCTTGGTTCCCTGTTTCCAATTATAATTTAAATGAAATGGAAGCTTGTTGGCCTTCAGTCACTTTCTGGTGTCATTAAACAATGTGAGAGACGCTCACCCCCAGGGCCCGGCAAGTGCAGGACTGATACTTAACTTGGCCTTGACTCCTTAAATTTTCTGTCCACCAAGACTCACAGGCTGCACCCTAATCCCACCCTGAGTCACATTATCCTGATTTTCTTTGTACTTATTGTCATCTGAAACTATCCGCTTCATTTATTTACTGATGTGAATAATGGGAAATAGTTCTCTCTCCCATCAGACTACAAAGCTCCATGAAAACATAAACTCTGACACACAGGGCCTCCAAATCCAGTAGGTTTCGGGGACACAGTGCAGAGTGTATGATGCTTTCAGGGGCTCACACGAGCATCTGAATGTTAATTTCTTCTAATATCAGAAACGCTATTTTCATACGGCTTCATTTTTGTTACACTGTTACGCTCCTTAATTTTTGTTTAATTCTTGTTAACCTAACAGGTGAGAAATGGCATCTCTGTAACTTTAATCTGCATCTCTCATGTTCTGAGTGAAGTTGAACATCTTTTCATATGTTTAAGGGTCACTTAAGCTTGTGTGTGCGCACGTGTGTGTTTATGCCTTTTGCTCATTTTTCTATCAAGTGTTTTGATCTTTTCCTTCTTAAATCTGAGTCCTTTGTATGTCAGAGAACTAGCCCTTTATCTATGGCATATGTTGCAAATATTTTTTCCCGTTTTTCATTTGTCTTTTGACTTTGACTAGTGGTGGTTTTTTGTTTCCTGTCATAACATTTAAAAAAAAATACTTACTTGTCAAATTTATCAATCTTTTCTTTGATCGACTCTAGCTCTTTTTAGAAATCCCTTGGGACGCCTTGGTGGCTCAGCTGGTTGGGTGTCCGACTTCGGCTCAGGTCATGATCTCACGGTTTGTGGGTTCGAGCCCGGAGTCTGGCTCTGTGCTGACAGCTCAGAGCCTGGAGCCTGTTTCAGATTCTGTGTCTCCCCCTCTCTCTGCCCCTCTCCTGCTCGTGCTCTCTTTCTCAAAAATAAATAAAAGCATTAAAAAAAAGAAAAAAAAGAAATCCCTTCCCTATACACAGGTTAAAGAGAAACCTCTATGTTTTCTTCTTTTATTTATTTAAAACAATTTTTTTTTAATTTCTGAGAGACAGAGAGATGTCTCTGTTTTTTAAATGTTTTTTTTAAATGTTTCTTAACTGTCCTTGCATGTTTATTTTACATATAAACTTTATTTCTACTTGTCCTGCTCCATAAACAATGTCTTGGTATTTTTATTGGAACTGACATTTTTATAATGTTGAGTAATCCTATGCAAAACAGAGTATTTGTGCCCTTTTGTTCAAATCTTCTCTTGTGTCTTTCAGGAAAAAATTTTTTTCTCCAATAAGGTTTTAAAACACTTCATGTTAAATTTATTCCCAAGTGATTTTTCCCCCCGTTTTTGTTGCTGTGGTAAATAGAGGTCTGTATACTTGATATGATATGATATGATATGATATGATATGATATGATACTATGATATGATATGTGGCTCAGTCGGTTGGGTGTCCGACTTCAACTCAGGTCATGATCTTGCGGGTTTGTTTCAAGCCCGGTGTCCAGCTCTGTGCTGGCAGCTCAGAGCCTGGAGCCTGCTTGTCTCCCTCTCTCTCTGCCCCTCCCCTGCTTGCTCTCTGTCTCTCTCTCTCTCGAAAATAACATTAAAAATTTTTGAAAAAAAAAAAAAAAAGAAATGCACTTTCTTGAAAATAAACATTAAAAAAACTAAAAATCTCAAATCTTCATATTTAATTATGGTAAAAAGTTTCAGAGTCCTTATTATGCAGTGAAGTCAAATTTGTGGCTGGTATCTGGTAATGTGAGGTATACTTTTTTCACCGGGCTCCTTACCAGTTTTCTTAGAACAACTTGAAACATTGTTTATAAATATCAAGTCAATTACACTTGTGTAACTACGAACCATTTAAAACTTTAGTGATGTATTTGTGTAACTACGAACCATTTAAAACTTTAGTGATGTATTTGTACACTTTTCTGATTTCCAAAAGCAATAAGTAGACGAAAGTAGCTTCAAAAAAAAAATCTGATGTTTAATGTATTGTAATGTATTAACTAAGGCTAGTACCCAATGAAGCACCTAACTGTGTTGAGAATGCAATTGCACATTTAGGAAAATTCTCCCTAGTTGCAAAGTTGTGTCTGTGCTCCCATAATCATTTCCATTGCCCTTTAATCTCCTACTGAAAATATTCATCTCATTCCTAATGAACGCAGTGGAAGCTTCTAATTAAGTGCATAATTTATTTACACCTATGGCCTGGGTCTCCAGCGAGTCACAGCAGGATCCACAGGGGCATATACATCTCACAACATAAAATACCATTATAGAACTGATGCCTGTTTGCACCTCGTGCCTGGAAATCGAATGTTGAAAGGAACACAAAAGGAAGGGTGAGAGCCTCGTGTAAGCCTTGCAGCTGCTGTCTTTCTTCCGGCATCGTGGGCTTTCTTAGAGTTAATTCAATGAAAGAAATATATCTCGTTATATTTTTCTATGTATCTCTGGTGAACTTTAGGAAAATTGGGTTATTACTTAGAGCCGATTGGTTATTTCAACACAGTCAGATTAAGAGGTAGAGTATTGAAGAACCGGTTTCAAAGAGGATAAATATTGATTCATTTGTTCATTTACGTATTCATTTGGGTATTTTCTTCACCGTTCTCGGTTCTGGTTTGAGGGGAAGGATCGCTTATACGCACTGAGTGCCTATTTTTTTTCTGACCAAGGTGCTAAATTCTTCACCTGGGTTATTTGATTTAACCTTTTAAAAAATATTTTATTTATTTTGGAGAGAGAGGGGGCAGGAGGGGCAGAGAAAGAGTGGGGGACAGAGGATCCGAAGCGGGCTCTGTGCTGACAGCAGAGAGCCTGACCCGGGGCTCGAACCCACAAACTGCAAGATCGTGACCTGAGCAGAACACTTAACTGACTGAGCCAGCCAGGCGCCCCTGATTTAAACTTTTTAAGGGCTCTGTAGAAATGGTCCTCAAATTCCAGATTTTCTGCTTCTAAAACACACCCTCCCACTTCCTGCCCAAATGGTGATTACAGAACCCCCAGAGGAGGCCAACAGGAAGTCCTAATGAATGCCTTCAGGACAGCGTAGGGTAGAAAGAGCATGGACTTTGGCTCCACATTTATCTGGGTTTGAATTCCAGTGCGGCTACTCACTGGCCAAGTTAACACTTGCAACTTACGCAAACATTCTGGGCACTCATTGCTTTCATTACCTGTCACATGAGTACAATGATATCGTGTATGTAAACATTAAGGTACTTAAAGCAGGATAGCCTAGTATCCACAGTAGATAAAAAAATATTAGTTCCTTTTTTCTGCCTCCCTTCAATTAGAAATGATGCAGATGAAGCAGGGATTGAACCTACTTTGGGGACGTTGATGGAGGAGAAGAGAGTGCTGTGCGGGATGTGCCCCTTGAGGCAAAGCTCACTGTGGGGTGGAGTTGGGGTGTGTGGCCTGATTCCATTGGAGTTCCTGGTTCACGGCTTTTGAGAAAGGCTGATACTGGGCAATACCAGTTCTCTGGCCCAGTCTCTTCGTCTCTTGTTACCAGTTAAAGAAGGAACTTACAAGGAGGTCTGAATGAGCAGGATTGGGGATGTGGGTAAGGCTGACTTCCCAAGGGAAGCAAAGAGTGCTCTGTAGTCAAGGAGGGGAAAATCGCCCCAAGGGCCAGGGATAGAGCTGCTGACCTAGAGTCTCCTAATGTCTAGAAAGGAAGGGAAAGTGCTAGAAGAATCTGCAGCCTGGGAATGTTTCTCAGTGGGATCTTGAAGTGAGTTCTATTTTGATTCATACAAGCCTTCACTGGACACTGATTCACTGAGCCTGTGTTCGTCGGGCACCCTCTGTGCAGCAGCTACTGGAATGACCCTTAGGAGCTGTGTGGCCCCTGAGCAGCCATTTAACCTCTGGATTCGGATTTGCTCTCTCTGTGAGGTGGGGAGAGTAGTGACCTCTAGAGAGTCTCATGGTGAAGATTAAATGAGTCCATGCGTACAAAGTAACACATACACTGCCTGCCACACACTCAATGTCCAGTAAATTTGACCTATTTTGATAGGTCAAGCTGGGCCAGAAGACGGAATTTCGAAGACTGGTAAGTTCCAGAGGGCTGCAAGGCACTTAGAAGTCCCTCATCCCAGCAGGGGGAATCTGGGTATCCTTGTCAAGGCAAAGACAGGGTCGGGCAGATGCTAAACCTAGTTCCCAGCCCTGCTTTGATGAGGTGCTGTTTGAAAAGCCCAGGTGGCACCCCATGGCTTCAGGTCAGAATCATTCTCCCCTGGTTCCTGACTGGTCTTTTGGACCCATATCTTTTCTACCGCCCACAGTGTAATGGGAGGGCCGAGCTTGGGGGAGGCTATGGGCTTGGATGAGGTGATATGGTGACTCTTTCAAGCCTGTGAAGTTGGGTGGAAGTTTTGAAGGTTACGAGCTTAAAGTAGCTGAAAAGTGCCCAAGAGAGCCCTGAATCCTCTCCTGTGCCTCTTCTGTGACCCTGGAACCTGGTGATGGTCAGTGACTTGACCACCCAAGCCAAAGGCAAGGCCAGAAGCCAGTCCCCGGTTCTGATCCCAGTCTCCTGGGATTATAGAATCAAAAAGGCCCCTGGGCTGTGTACTGTCAAAACTTTCTGGTTTTTTTGTTTTTGTTTTTTTTAATGTTTATTTATTTGAGAGAGAGAAAGAGAGTGAGCAGGGGAGGGGCAGAGAGAGAGGCAGAGAGAGAATCCCAAGCAGGCTCTGCACTGTCAGCAAGGAGCCCGACATGGGGCTCGAACCCACGAACCATGAGATCATGACCTGAGCCAAAACTGAGTCAGACACTTAACCAGCTGAGCCACCCAGGCGCTCCCAAACTTTCTGTTTTTAGAGATGATAACGCTAAGGCTCAGTGATGTTGGAAGATGCTGCTTACTGGTCCTACTTCCTAGCTCCACTGAATCTAAGCTGACTTCTTGTTAATTAAGTTGTATTGGGAAAGGTGGCAACTGATTAGAGAATAAATAAGTTCCTAAGAATGGGCCTGGTGCATAAAGGACATTTTCCCACTTAACACCTTTAGGTAGGAGAAAAAAGGTTCATTCTGGTAGCTATTACTCAGACTGAACACAGGGGGTCTCCACTGCCATGTCTGGGCCTACAAATAGCTGTTTTCTGGTCTTCCTTGAAAACCTTACTACACCTCTCACAAAACTGTTAGGATCTAGTCTTTAAGTCTGGCAGGGATAGAAGAGGTAGGGGTGCCTGGGTGGCGCAGTCGGTTAAGCGTCCGACTTCAGCCAGGTCACGATCTCGCGGTCCGTGAGTTCGAGCCCCGCGTCGGGCTCTGTGCTGATGGCTCAGAGCCTGGAGCCAGTTTCCGATTCTGTGTCTCCCTCTCTCTCTGCCCCTCCCCCGTTCATGCTCTGTCTCTCTCTGTCCCAAAAATAAATAAACGTTGAAAAAAAAAAAAAAAGAAGAGGTTACTTATTGCTCTGGGAGCTTCATGTTACCAGAAATGCAGCTCTGAGTTAACATTCAGACTTTTCCTTTTGCCTGAAAGTATATAGGTTTAACGCCAGAGGACTATCTAGGCAAATGTTCAATAGTTATTAAATGGGAGCAATGGAAAATGTGGAACACTCCTAATCCACCACATTCCAAGGAAAACGATTTCTTGTGTTGGGGGGCTCAGGTAAGCAGATACCACGCTGCCATGACCTGAGAAAGATGACACCATTTATTTGAGGGGTGGGGGGCACAGTGAGCAAAGGGCAGAGAGAGAGAGAAGCAGGGCTCACCTGAAGCAGGGCTTATGTTTACCCAAAGCAGGGCTCGAGCTCACAAATTGTGAGATCATGACCTGAGCTGAAGTCAGATGCTTACCCGACTGAGCCACCCAGGTGCTTAAATGACACCATGGAACATAGGATTCAGAGAGGAGAGAAAGGAGTATTGAACAAGTGTTCTGTTCAGTCATTCCTTAATAGGGGGAGCTCATCAGTGCCGGTTTGCTCAGAAAGCTAAAAGAAGGAAGGAGGTTCTTTTCCTTAAAACATTCCAAGTCTTTAGCAGAGCCGACAAGACTTGCCCCACCTGGAACCAAGATCTTCTGGAGTGCTCTGCTCCCCATATGCCAACCACTCACCTGTCCTCTCCCATCCTGGTCACCTGGCTGACTCCAGTCCAAGTCTCCCAATCCCTTTCAGCCTTCAGATTCAACGCCCCTTCCTTTAGGCCCCTTCTAAGTAGATTCCCCCTTATTCTCCATCGCTGGTCCCTGGTTTTATCCACCATGGAACTCCTCCTAGTTTCCAATTATGCTTTATTACTGCTTTTGCTGGGGTACTCGTTTCCTGCTGGTTACTTCTCACAACAAAATATGAGTTGTGCACCTCCATTTACATATCACCTCCGTATCACCTCCATTTACAGCTCCTCTACTGGCCTCAAGGGAGACAACAGTCCTAGTGAGATCTTTGTTTTTGCCTCCGACAAAGGTTCACAAACTTTGGTATCAACAAAAACAGTTAAATTTTCTTAAGCACTTACTACGTATAGGCACCATGTAAATAATTTTTAGGTGTTATTAAATTTTTTTTTTAATCTTTATTTTTGAGAGAGACGGAGAGAGTGTGAGCGGGGGAGGGGCAGAGAGAGAGGGAGACACAGAATCGCAAGCAGGGTCCAGGCTCTGAGCCATCAGCACAGAGCCCGATGCGGGGCCCCAACCCGCAAACCGTGAGATCATGACTTGAGCGGAAGTCAGACACTTATCCAACTGAGCCACCCAGGCGCCCCTTAGGTATTATTGTTGTGGTTAATTCTCACTACAAAACTTTGCATGTTAATAGTATCTCCATTTATAGGTGAGGAAAAGGCACAGAGAAGTTAGGTAATCAGTTCAAGGTTGCAGAGTTAAGAAGTGGTGAGGTTACTTATTAAATCAAAGCCCTGTAGTAGAATCTATGCTTGCACCTATCTCATTAGAAGCCCTTGAAGAGATCTTCTAGATCAGCATTTCTCTGGGCAGGGCTGGGCGTGCCTATCTTTAGCATGCTCCTTGGCGATTCTGTGCTCACCCAAGTTTGAGGCCCCCCGGCTCTAGTGAGAGGGGTCTAGAATTCTAACAGCTCCCATGGTCTCGGCAGGACTTTTGTCTAATCAGTGGGACCCCAACCCGTGTCGAAGGTGGTGACTGTAAACGTCAGGCTGGAGGCAGAAGTGTGAACACTGTGTGCAGGACAGAGAAGCCTCTTCAGCCTCTTTTTTTTTTTTTAATGTTTTATTTATTTATTTATTTATTTATTTATTTATTTATTTATTTTTAATGTTTATTTATTCTTGAGAGCGAGAGAGACAGAGCGTGAGTGGGGGAGGGGCAGAGAGAGGGAGACACAGAATCCGAAGCAGGCTCCAGGCTCTGAGCTGTTAGCACAGAGCCTGACGCGGGGCTTGAACCCACAAACTGCGGGATCGTGACCTGCGCCGAAGTCGGACGCTCAGCCGACTGAGCCACCCAGGCGCCCCTTCCCTCTTCAGACTCTTACAAATGTTGCAAGGTTTGGCCAGAATAAATGCAGCCCAGTAAGTTGGGAATGCAGAGGATGAAAATAAAGGAAAATTTGATAAAGTCTAGCTAAAGACTTTAGCTAGGTCTGGGTGCTAGGGTGCTGGGTGCTGAAAGACAACCGTAGTGGAAAGACCATGGACTTCAGGGTCCAGATCGCCCATCTGAGTTCCAGCTTTGCACCTTACAAGGGGGGTGACCTTCACAAGCTTAACCCTTCTGAGCCTCGGTTTCCTCATCTATACAAGAGGGATAATGACTTGTACACAACATCGGCAGCAACCTCAGTATTTTCTAAAATGTGTTTCCTCTCAACCAGAGAGGAAACAAGTGAGAGGAAAAGAATGTGGATTAAGAAAATAAAGAGGCGGGGAGTGGGGCGCCTGGGTGGCTCAGTCAGTTAAGTGTCCAACTCTTGACTTCGGCTCAGGTCATGATCTCACAGTGTGTGGGTTCGAACCCCACATCAGGCTCTGCGCTGACAGCACGGAGCCTGCTTGGGATTCTCTCTCTCTCTGCCCCTCCCCCACTCTCTCTCTCTCTTAAAATAAATAAATGAACATTTAAAAAAAAATTAAAAAGAAAAGAACGAGAGGATAGACCTGCACAGAAAACCTCCACTGCTGAGTGAATTCCTGCCAATTGTTTGCAATTCTAGACCAAAAGGGCAGAATGTTTTGCTTTAAAGATAAGATTAACAGCTACTATCTATTACCCATTAACACTGCTTTTAGAATACTGACCCATACTAGAGAAGAGCCAGTATGAAGCTGGACATTTATGATGGCAAAGTATTTGTTAAGGACAGAAATAAGAAGGAAATAAAGTTCTTGAGCTCTTTCAGCAGCAGAAGAGGAAGTATTGTCTCACACAGGACTCTGAATGTAGGAGGCAGCTTGCTGTCATTTTCTCAGGTGACAATTTCTGCACCCGTGTGCATTCACATGATTCCCCCTACGGAGCCTTGGGACCATCTGGTCACCCATGCCCCCTGCTTGTGTGTGCAGATCACCGTTCTGCACCATTCACTTCTTTCTCGAGTTTCGTGTGCCTCCCCTGGCCTGTGGCATGCTGGGGCCATCAAGCTACCTTGCCTTCCCGCTCAGCTCTCTCCCTTGCTTTGAAACATGGGAGTCACGTTTTAACACGCTTTGGAAAAAGTATTTAGGTCCGTGAGTATGCAAGGTTGCTTTCTAAAAAAAATTTTTTTGATATTTATTTTTGAGAGAGAGTGAGACAGAGTGCTCGCAGGGGAGGGACAGAGAGAGAAGGAGACGCAGAATCTGAAACAGGCTCCAGGCTCTGAGCTGCTGGCATAGAGCCTGACGTGAGGCTCGAACTCGGGAATGGCGAGATCATGACCTGAGCCCAAGTCAGACGCTCAACTGACTGAGCCACCCAGGCGCCCCAAGCTGCTTTTGTAATAACGTTAACACAAATGAAAATTTACTGCTAATAGTGAGAAGAGCTGTAATTATTCAGTAGTGACTTTTCAATCCTGGCAGCATCTTTAGGAAGCATAAGAATTATCATTTCCATTTTACCGGTGAGGAAACTGAGGCACAATGAGGTTAAGCATCTTGCCCAAAGTCACGTGGCTTGTAGGAGGAGGAACCAGACCGGCACTCAGGACTTTTGATCGTAACTCCTCTCCTCCTATAAGTCAGTCCCAGCACTCAGGCAGGTCTGCGGCCACGTTTCCATGGGCAGGGGTGAACTCTGAAACTTTGCCTGTCCCAACTCACTTGAGGGCTAGGTTCTCTATCTGTTCTCCATCGCCCTTCCTGCTCCCTGCCCCAAATTTTGAATCACCAGCCTAGAGGTTTAGTTCCCTTTCCCAACATATACATTTATCTAGGGACTCTGTACTTATGCTCAGTCTATGCATGGTCACAGGATTGCATGGGGAGTTTACAACTAACAGCTATAGAACCAAAGACTGCTGTTCATCAGGGGCACCAGGGCTAACAGTTCTCTGGTTGACGTTGAAATTTAAGTATCTCCCAGGGAGGGGCACCTGGGTGGCTCAGTCGGTTGAGTACCTGACTTCAGGTCAGGTCATGATCTCATAGTTTGTGAGTTTGAGCCCCGTGTCGGGCTCTGTGCTGACAGCTCAGAGCCTGGAGCCTGCTTTGGATTCGGTGCCTCCCTCTCTCTTTGCCCCTCCCCTGCTCATGCTCTGTCTCTCTAAATAAATTAATAAATTATAAATTAATATCAACCAGGGAGTTCAGCATATTCTGTAGGAGTCCAGAGGCTGGGAACATAGGACACCAGTGTGGCCTCAAGTTTCGGACCAACCTGAAGGCCTCTCGAATACGAGGGTATCTCCTCCTACCCAGCTATAAATCAGGCCCCCTCAATGTCACATCTATGCCTTGGGTAATTCATCAGTGTCAGCACTGGATATGCTGAACAGCCGGGGGTGTGGCCATCGTTTGATTGTTTGAATCTTCAGAATTCCAAAGTAGGGTGGATATGAGTAGGGAGGAAATGGTGGCAAAAACCAGACAAACGTGGAATGCACCAGCCAGGAATGATGCCAACCCTTTTCCACCAGGACCCAGAGTGGGGAAGGCGAGCCTAAGAACCCGGACTGATCAAATCAAAGGCTAGCCCTCATGTGAACGTCTCGGTTCTTTCGGAGGTACCTGGTCTCACCCGCGCGCTGACGTAGTCTGCGTTTTTCATGGTGATTGTAACTGCCAGCCAGTATCAGGGTTCAGCTGGATTCCATTTTCTTTCGGGTGTAGCAACGATAACCATCAGCCTGCCTTGTTGAAGTATCTCATATTTGACAACTCAAAAGAGAAACCCAGGAACTGCCCCATCCGACCCATTTTAGTTCAGTTGGCCCTTAACCAGATAACCATTATGATTGGAGAGAAAGACTTTGTTGGCTTCCTAACATACGTCGTCTGATATCTTCAGTAAGTCTTGTGTATTCCCAAAGACTACGGCTCAGAAGGCAAGAGCATTTTGCATAATCACACACACGAGATGCATGCTTCACACTCGTTTTCTAAAGAAAATCTGGCGTCTACAGTGTGAGGAAGTAACACTTGAATAGTATGCACTGGCATATACATCATCTGGATAGATGATTACAACTCTAAGGCAGAGACGCAGGTCACTGCAGAGACATTCGTCTCGTTCTGGAATAACGTCACATATGGAGCGAGGTGTTGACGGGTCTGTATGAATCCTTCAGCGTGTCCAGAAAAGATGATAGGGAAGACCACTCTTGGTACTATGTATGTAGTGATGCTTTTAAAGCCAATTTGTGGTCTCTGGAGATAATGGATATAATCTACTTATGGATGGACCAAAAAGGCTTGGCACTCCAGAGCTTTCCCCAAAAGAGCGCGGGACCTACTCAAGGTATCTGCCAAGAAGAACACGGAGGAGTGACGATAAACTTGCAGCATTTGACTTGGTGGCTTTCCTACCCTCTCAAGGCTCTGTCCCGACCCTGCCACATCTCTGGGTCTGGGGTTCGCACCCCTCTTTCCATAAATCCCCACTGCACGAAAACCATGCCGGAAATACGTTCATGTGGAGATGGAAACAATTTGACAGTTCCCATACTGCCTTTCCTGGTGATTCAGCAAGTGATAAAGCCCCTAACGTAAAGGAACTGCATCCTTGTGGAGTTTCTGCCTTAACAGCAACGTGTGGGCGTGTCTGTGCGCGTGCACACGTGTCCACGTGCGCGTCTGTGAATCAAGTGACACGCACACTCCGAATTTCTTGGCCAGATTACTAGCTTCTTCTCAAATCTCCAGAAGTACATTTAAAGTCCCGCCTGATTGAGCATGTTTGAACAGTTCCTTCGGACATCGTGCCCTTATGCCCTGCGGCCAAACACCTTCTCAGGTTAATCTCCTTCAAGCGCAGCTATGTTCCACCCACACGCTAACCCTTTCCGCTACACTTCCCGCCCCCAACATCCTCACCCTGCCGGAAAAAAACCCAATAGCTCCTCACTGTGTCTAAAAGTAAAACAAGTTTTAACCGACAGGCACCGGTGCCCTTCAAAACTTGGTCCAAACCTCCATCAGCAGCTTTAAAACACCCACTATCCTAACTCATGCCACTTCTCAGCCACCCTGGGGACTGAGTGTGAACACTGACCCTGGGTGGGCCAATGCTGAGAGCACTGGAGGGTGAGGGGGATTTAGCAAAGGCAGAAGGACACGGCCAAGGAAGTAAGAGAGCAGAGCCAATGGTGTCCCGGAGGCCAAGTAAACAGCGTCCGGGAGGGGGTCATGAACAGTTTGATTCCACGTTGCTAATGGATGGACCTGAGTGAAGATCAGAGCTACCCCAGTGGGTTGGACACTCTGAGCTCACTGGCGATCTGGATCAAAGCCGCTAATGGAAGTCAGTTCAAAAGAATGTGGGATGAGCAGATATGAAGACAGAGTAGGGGTGAACTGTTTGAGGCATGACTGCACAGAGGAGCAGAGACACAGGTGGAGGCTAGCAGGGCATGTGGGGCCAAAGGAAATTTGGGCTTATTTTCAAAAGATGGAGTATATTACCGCATGTTTAAACATCGCATGGGAGCGCGTCCGTGGAAAGGGGGGATGTGTGACACAGAAGAGGGTGGCCGTTGCAGAACCGGATCCTTGCTCTGTTGGGTGGGGGGGTGGGGACCTCGTGTCCCAGTGGACGTCCCCCGGGGGCCAGCCAGCCAGGTAGTCACAGAGGGATGAGCAGGTGGCGGAGGTGGGGGCAGGCGGGAAGCCTGGGACATTGGGTGTTTGAAGGATGAGGAAGTTCTCTTTTGATTGCTTCCATTTTCTCAGCACAGTAGGAGGCTGAGAGGGAGGCAGGAGGAGAAGGTGGAAAACATTCCTTCAGGAAAGGGCAGCCAGGTGACAGGGGAGCCTTCTCTGGACCCCAAAGGCCTATTTACATTTGTGAGCAAGAATCTGAGGTGAGACCAGCCAGCCAAGTTGCGAGTTTTCTCCAGGTAAATTCAGCTGGAACTTTGCTTACACTGAAATTTATTCTTTATTCAAGAGTTACACTGGGTATTTATTATTGCCAGGAGTGCCTATCAGTGTAAATTGATACAATCTCTCTTGATGTATGTATATATACATCCTGTGTGTGTGTGTGTGTGTATGTATGTGTGTATGTATATATATATATATATATATATATATATATATATATATATCTCCAGAGAGAGAGAGAGAGAGATTGAGAGTCCTGAAAAAAGGTTTACTCTTTCAACCAGTAGTTTGAATTTTATGGATTTATCCGGATGTGACCAGAAGCTTGGACCAAATTTGTATGTGCAAGATTTTCATTGTGATATAAAAACTAGAAACAATGTCAGTATTTAGTTGTAAGGACTTAGATTCCGAATATCAGTATGTGTCAGTTATAAGGAAATAGAATATAACTAGTCCAAGAATGGACTCTTTATATGTCCTCTAAGTATCGTTGAAAAAGATTAGAAATTGGTTTTGAGAAATTCTCACAAAATAACACGAAGTAAAAAAAAACCACCATCCTGGTAGGAGTCACAATATCATCTCTCACCTGAAATATTGCAAAGGCTCTTAAACAAGCCTCCCTGCGTCCTCTCTTGTCTGCCTCCAGTGCTGTTCTCTACACCATCACTGTAGCAAATGGGACTATTCATAAACATCTATTATTTTATTTTATTTTATTTTATTTTATTTTATTTTATTTTATTTTATTTTATTTTATTTTACTTTTGAGAGAGAGCGTGCACATGCATATGCATATGGGAGGGATAGGGGAAGGCAGAGAAAGAATCTCAAGCAGCTCCACACCTAACACAGAGCCCGATGCGGGGCTCCCTCTTAAGACCATGAGATCGTGACCTCAGCCGAAATCAAGAGTCAGATGCTTAACCGACTGAGCCAGTCAGGTGCCCCCAAAACATCTTTAAAAGGCAATCTGGACAGTTCTCTGCTTGTAAGCCTTAAATGGTTTCTCGTTTCTTGGTCTCATATTCTGAGCCCCTTAAAGTGACCTCCAGGGCTCTATGTGATCTGCCCCTCCCCACACTCAAGCTTTCTTGCTCCAATATCATCCAGCTTCACCTGCTCCAGGCCCCTTGGCCAGCCACATGCTATCCTATCTGCTTCAATTGCACTCCTAACCTACCTCCAGGCTTCGGCCTGCTTAACTCCCATTCGGTCTTTAGGTCACACCTTACACTTCCTGGCCTCAGGAAAACCTTTATACCCCTAATCACCTTAATTACCCAAAACCCTGATAATCCAAACTAGCTCAGATAACTATAAAACCCAAGGTCAGTTTCAGGCTTGATTCAGGTCAGAAAAAGTCACCAGCACCTGATTATCTCCCTACCTCTAGGCCCCATTTCCTTAGCGTTGCCTTCATGGAGAAGCTCAACCTTCATGGTGGCAAGATGGCTGCAGCTGGTCCGGCCTCCTCATTCACCTTCAAACCCAGTAGGAAAAGCTAATATACTGCTCCGAGAGGATTCCAAACAGTGTCCCAGAATTCAGTCTCATTGGCTTGGGTTACTTGACTCCAGGTATTTGCTTATATTAAAACTAAACATTGTCACCGTGACAATGCAATGCTCTGATTGGCTAGGACTAGGTCATGTGTCACCTCTAGGGCTACCAGCTCGTGTGTGTGGGAGTACAGAAGCAGAGGCATGGATCCAGAAGAGGCAAACAATATACGTCCGACGGGAATTTTTTTTACTACGAGTTTGCATAGCACCTTATCCTTTCCTTTCACAGGATTTGTGATAACTGTATATTTACTTATGGTATTATTTGTTCAGTATTTGTCTTTACTATGACCCTCTGCACTTGCTTTGAGAGGGACTATGTCCCCTGTTCTAACTCTTTTATGCCTGGGAGCCAGCATAGTTCTTGGCACAGAGCAAATGCTCAATTAACATTTGTTTAATAACAATGTTATTAAACAACCCCCCAAACAGCAGACTGTAAAACAGTATATATGCTAGGATTCCATTTTTTGTTTTAGCAACTACGCCTTTCCCCTCCTCTGTCTCTACAGATTGCAAACCTGAAATACACCAGATATAATAGGAGTTATTTCTTGATACAAGAATGGGATTTTAAAACAACGCTTTTCTTGATTTCCCTAATCTACAATGAACCTACATTATTTTTAGCTGAAAATTTTCCTGAAAATATTCTTTAGAAATACGTTGGGTAAGGTTCTTCCTCTTGGAATAAAAAATGTCCTGTTTTGACAAGAAAAGGGATTTTCCAAAGAACATAAGGCCTTAAACCAACTGTTTCCCCATGACAAGGTGAATTCCTGTACACTGCAGAAGGGATTATTGGAGAAGTTGATTACTTAGGACATTAATAGGAGGGCACTGGGGACCAACAGGGCCAGGCTCCAATCAAGTTTGTGTGCTGCAGTGGAATTATTACATAAGATGGCTTTGAAGTTGGCCTCTCTTTTATTGCTTCCTTTACTTTTTAACCTTGTAGCTTGACCACTCCCAGTTTCTGGAAAGTTAGTATTTTGGCTTACGGACTATCATGGTTTTACTTTTATTTTCATGTCCCTAATTTCTCCTCCTCCCCCACCTCCCTGGTTGGTGGTGGCTTTTACTGCTTTCTCTCCATCTTCTGTCACCCTGTAGTTCCGGAGCGATCCGAGAAGTGAAACTCATAAATCGAGTCGATCTCTTGCCAGGGCATTGTGTTGTGAATAAACGTACACGTACAGAATTGCGTTCGCCTGCTCTCAACCTCATCCGAAGCACGTTAGCACACTGTGCACGCTGGTCTCTTTCTATAACAGTAAATTTCGAATCTAAAGACCCCATCCGGATTGCAGCAGGGGGCCTCTTTCTCCAGTGGACTGTCTTGAGCTACAGGCCTCTGGGTCGTCCTTGGGGTCAGTCTCATTGTTGGCAGACCTGATGTGGAGTTCAAAAGGGAGCAAAGATGGGATAGAGAAGCAAGACCCCAAAACACAAGTTATTCCTCAGGGGCGCCTGGATGGCTCAGTTGGTTGAGCGTCTGACTCTTGGCTTCGGCCCAGGTCGTGATCTCACGGTTCATGGGTTCCAGCCCCACGTAGGGTCTGTGATGGCAGCGCAGAGCCTGCTTGGGGTTCTCTCTCCCCCTCTTTCCGTCGCTTCCCCACTCGCACTCACTTTCTTTCTTTTTCTCAAAATAAATAAGTCAGCCTGAAAAGATGTAAGTTATTCCTCTGAGACACGTGGGCGTTCTGAATAAACATCGCTTACCACCCACTGCTGTGTCCCACTGTCACGTATGAGGCTTCGGGGGGGAACCAGCTTGAGGCTTGGTGCCGTGAGACCAGAGTTAGCTCTCCCTCTTCTTCGCCACCTGTGCCTGCTTCGGTCTCACCACCTCTGTGTTCAGGCTCTCATCTGGACAATGGGCACAGTACCCCCCAATCCCAAGCAGCATCAGCGCCTGACATGGGGTTCGATCTCAGGAACTGTGAGATCATGACCTGAGCCAAAATCAAGAGGCAGACACTCAACCAACTGAGCCACCCAGGCGCCCCAAGATGAGTTTTGAAGTCAAACTCCCCTCATTTTCTAATCAAACGTTCCCTAACACAGGCTACTCTGCGAGGGAGCTTTCTCTCGCTCTAATCTTTTACCTAACCCTCTCGGCAGGAGCACGGGGATTTATCTTTCATGTACACCATTGATATTCCAGCTCTTTCTATTAGCAACAAAACCCTCAAAGCAGAGGGCTCTGGGTGCTTTTCATAGGCTCAGCAAGGCAGGTGGGGTAGGGCTGTGCGCCGCCCTGAAGTCAGTGGAAGGAAAAAGACCCGCAAAGGTTACGGTTGAACTGGGTGAAGTCGAAAGGCCAAAGATAGGCAGAAAGCACACCCCGGGGTGACAATCAGAAGTTCGAAAGCAGCTCTCCTGAATTCACAGTAAATCGTGGAGCATCTGTCAGAAGGCACACTCACCCCATTGGGATGGGGCATAAATTGTTACATATCCTCTTCCAGAGTCCTCTGGAAGATGCCACAACACCAGGGAAGGAAGCCAACAGGAGGCGTGAAGTGTGATGGAGGTGAGCTTTCTGAGAACTTTGCGGTTGCTGTCTTGGGGGCTGTAAGCCCTGTACGTGATGCCCTAAAGCAGAGAAGGCCCACAGGCTTCTGGTTCCTGCCAACTCTCTGACGTCCTATCACTTAAGTCCAGCCACAGAGGTCCCCTTTGGGGTCTTTCGAAAAGGACAACTCTCTTCTTTTCCTTCTGAGCACTGGCTTTTCACCTCCAGGTCTTACGTCACTGCCTCAGGGGCATCCTTCACCTGTCCCCCTAGGCTCAAGGTATGTAGCCTTCCCTGAGCCCATCCCAGCCACCTGCACCCACCTTCCTTAGAATCCTTTCACCCACTTAACACTCATCTTACTTTATAATTATTATCTTGAATCATCATTATTTATTTACCAGTTTATTATCTGTTGTCCCACAAGAGACTATAAGCTTCCAAAGACTGGCTGGCTCAGTTGAAAGAGCAGGTGATTCTTGATCTTGAGGTCGTTGAGTACGAGCCCCACATTGGGTGTAGAATTTACTTAAATAAATAAAAATAAAAATAAAAAGCTTCATGAGTTCACGAGCCCCACATTGGGTGTAGAGATTCCTTACATAAATAAACATTAAAAAAAAAAAAAGCTTCAGAAGAAAGACAGCTTGTTTCTTCTCAGCTGGCCCCCCATGCCCCTTCTGTAGGACCTGGCACAGAGTTAGCACTGATAAATGTGTCACCAGTGCATGGACGGATGGAGCATGCCTTCTAACCCATCTTCTCAGCCCACACCCCGTGGAAATTACACAGTAAATCCTAGGAAGGTCTTTGAGCAATTTTGGCCTCCAGGGAGCACCCGGACAAAGGTTTTTAACCTTTCCGCACGGATCTCTTCAGGTATTTGATAAAACCAACAGCCTCTCCCAAAAGAACATACACACACACTAAAAACTCTGCTTACAACGTGGGGGTCTGGACACGCCTACCGCCCCAGGTAAAAACTCCAGGCTTAAGAAACATCAAGCGGAGAAGGGAAGAGACTGGACATTCGACGCCACCAAGTCTTAGGAGAGACGTCCTAAAACCGGGCCTGTATAAAATGACCTATGTCCTTGGATTGCAGCATTAAAAAAATACACAAAGACGGGAAGAAATCGGGAATGGGTGGGTGGGGGGGGTGGTGGTGGCAAGGGATCGCTTCTAGTTCCGGCTCTGCCAGCCGCTCCCTCCCTTCTCGGTTTAGGACAAGCCAGCAGCGTCTGCCACGTTCCCTAAGGGTATCTGCAAGTGCTGGGGGCAGATGCACATTTCTGGAATACAGGAATAACATATTCCCCGGGACAGAATCAGGAAAACAGCCCCCTCGGGGGTCCCTGCTCAGGGGTTCCCAGTGGCCGGGGGTGCAGAGGCGGGGGCAGGTGCTTATGCACCTGCCGCAGCCTGCGCGCCGGGCTGGGAGGGCTGGGGGGGGTGTGTTGGGAGGAGGGAGAGGAGGTGGAGGAGGGAGGGGAGGAAGTAGTGGAGAGACGGAAGGAGGGGAGGGAGAAAGCAAGGGAGGAGGGAGTGGAGGAGGGAGAAGGGAGGGGAGGAGGGAGAGGGGAGGGGCGGAGGGAGGGAGGGGAGCCGCGCGGGGAGGAGTCTGCAAACTTTCAGTTCGAGGGCATTGTGGGAAGCAGCCATGGTCTGAGGCGGGCGCCTCACCTGTCAGCCTCCGGCTCCTGCTCTCGCCTCGCGCCCTGGTGACCCCCGCTCCTCGCTCGCCGCTCGCTCCTGGGCGGCCGGGGAGGGGGCGGCGGAGGCCCGGCCACCATGGTGAGTGACCCGGGGGCGCGCGCCGGCGGGAGGCACCTGCGGCGGCCGCCGGGGGGACCCCGGGGTCCCGGTCCGCCGCCCGACGGTGCGGACGCGCGGGCCACCGGGACGCCGGCCCGGGACCCTCGGGGCCACAGGCGCCCTCCTTCATTCATTGGCTCGTTCGCTGAGCGCGGGGTCAGTGCCAGGCGCGCGCGGCCAGGTGCAGGGGGACGCGGGGGACCTTCGCTGCCAGGGGGGTTACCTTCTGGGAGGAGGGTGTGGAGACGAGATGGGGAGCCGGGTGGCAGACCGGGGAAGTAAAGGTAACCGCCGCGAGTGAGTGCTCCCCAAGTCTCCAGTACCACCGGATGGCGGAGGAGATCGCGGAGAAGGCCCTTTGCGGGAGGTGACATCTCAGATGCCGGAGATCCCGCAGGGGCCATGCAGGTGGTGGGAGCCGAGAGAGAGCAAAGAGGAGCGAGAAGAAATCCTTGCTTGTGGCAAAAAGAGAGAGAGAGGGGCCAGGTCCAGTTGAGGCGGGTCGTTAGAAGCCAAGTTAAGGAGTTTGGGTTTTATTCTAACTTAGTTGAGCCCTGGGAGCCTTTTAGCGAGATTACTGGTCTCATCTCATCCCTTCTACACGCAAAAAAAAAAAAAAAAAAAAAAAAATGCCTGTGGCTGTTGGCGGAGAGTCGCCTGAAGGACACGTGTTCGAGGAGGGGTTTCCATCAAAGTAGAAACAAGGAGACCAGTTCCAGCGCCCCAGGCGAGAGGTCGTGACCTGCCCTGGGTGGAAGCAAGAGCTTCAGGCGCCTCTTCCGTTGCCTTCTGTCCAGGGCTAGCGTTTTGACAGTGAGGTGGCCTGAACTGTGCCAGTCGCACTTCCCCAGGTGAGCTCAGGTCCCACATTTAAGTAGGAACAGAAGCGACCGGCAGTCTGAGGGCTTGAGGGCCCTCAGCTGCGGGCTGGGCAGGAGATAGTCAAGGACAGCCGTGGAATGCTAAGCCCCTGGACGCAAAGACCACAGATCCTGGCCCCAGGGAGAGGCCAGGCCGCACGGGCCGGAGATGCCTTTTGTTGTTTGTTGAGGATTCCTTGTAAATACAGCACGGTGTAAAAAGGAGGCTGTAAATAATGGAGCAGCTCTGTTCGTTTGCTCGGGTTTCCCAAGGAACAAGGTGACAGCGTGCGGAGCTCGCCAGCATCACTTGCCTGCTGGAGGGGTGGAAGTGGGAATGAACTGGGGCAGGGTCCTCACTCTAGACAGCACTTGCCGTGGAGTTTTGTTTCTTTTCTTGCTGGTATCGTATGATCAGGTAGTCAGAAATGTGTGCAGAAAGGTGTGGCTTTACCACCAGGCCTCGCCCACCAGAAATGCTCATGTGATTGAGCACTTCGGATAGGCCCAGTGGGATGCTCAACCCTACCATTCACCATCTCGGGCAAATCCTGATGAAAGTGAGTGTTCTGCTCTTTGCATTTTACCTGTTCCGACCTGTTTTTAGCAATGTGGCCCTGGACGGTCTCTTGACCTCTCTATGCCACTTGGCTTATTTGTAAAGTGAAGATTGTAAGTGTTCCCGACTTGTTAGAAGGAGTTCTCCACGTGCAGTCTGGGGACCCTAAGGAGTCCCTGAAACTTTTCAGAGATCCACAAGACCCGAGGAATTTCATAATAGTTTATAACAGCACCGTGATATTATGTGCCTTTTTCACATTCATTCCTACATGACCGTGTGTGGAGTTTGCTTGAGACTAGCATGTCCCGGGATTATGTGACAGATTGAATACAGACACAGCTAGGAGAGTCCAGCTGTCTTCTACTGAGCCAGACATTGAGAAGATTCGAAAAAAATGTAAAATAGGGGCACCTGGGTGGCTCTGTCACTTGGGCTCAGGTCATGGTCTTAGGTTCGTGAGTTTGAGCCCCACATCAGGCTGTCAGCACAGAGCCCGCTCTGGATCCTCTGTCTCCCTTTCTTTGCCCCGCCCCCCCCCCCACCATGCTCTCGCTCTCAAAAATAAATTAAAAAGAAAACGTTTAAATTTTACAAAAAGAAAAACTATAACCATACAAAACCTACATAAATAAAAGGTCTTTGGAGCTACCTATTTTTTAAGAGTGTGAAGGAGTCACAGGCAGGTTCTGTGAGTCAATGCAAGTGAATGCATTTAGGGCAGTAGCTTTGCCCCCCGTCTGAGCTCGGGGACTATAACGTCTCCTCTGTTATTACTGCCACGTGCTGGGAAGAACCTTCTTGGTGAGGGCCACTTTGTGACCCTCTGCCTTTCTCCTGCTCCGTTCTTGACTCCTGCCAACTCTTCCCTTAGGAAACTGAAAGGTGCTTACACTATCCTACTTGCTCCCTCTGCACAGGAGATGGTTCTTCATCCCTGTGCCCGTGGGCCAGGTTTCTAGCACAGGGATTCTATACCTCCTGAATCTGGGGACTGTTTTTTTATCCGAATTGTCTTGTTTGAATCAACTTTGTACCTCTGCACCCTGTCTTTGTTTTAGAAACCTCTGCCCTGGGAAGCAGTGAGAGGGTTATTGTGTTTCAGGGATCCCCGTGGCTTCTGAGCACAGTGTATTTAAACATCTTAGTGGGAAGCCTTTACTATTGGATGGTTGACAATGCTGGTGGAGGAAGGAGGATTTTCTTTTATTTGTTTGTTTATTTTTTTTTCCCTGTAAGAAGATAGCAGTTAGGATTTAGAGGGTGAAGTTTGGGGGCGCCTGGGTGGCTCAGTTGGTTGAGCCTCCGACTTCAGCTCAGGTCACGATCTCGCGGTCCGTGGGTTTGAGCCCCACGTCGGGCTCTGGGCTGATGGCTCGGAGCCTGGAGCCTGCTTCCGATTCTGTGTCTCCCTCTCTCTCTGCCCCTCCCCCTTCTTGCTCTGTCTCTCTCTGTCTCAACAATAAATAAACGTAAAAAAAAAAAATTTAGAGGGTGAAGTTTGAAGGGCTGTGGGGACGCCTTTACTAAAAATGCAAGCGGACCTTGCTTTATGCAGTCCACATGCTTCGGATAAGTTGAAATGGCTTTTAAAACCACGTTGCAAACAAAATAGAGGAATTACCCATTGAAAGAAACTCCAGGGGTGACCCATTTTTGAAATATGAAGAATCATCTTCTTGCGATGCAAATGATCATAATGGACGCTGCTTATATCTAAAGTGAGATCCGCTTACGCTAAAAACAAAAAGATCGAAGATTCTTTGGTGTGATTTTAAATCTTAGTTTAGAGAGAGACTTTCCCGAGCTGAACTGGGAAGCCAGTTCTTGATCAGCGTTGACGTCAGTCAGTTTGAAACAGCACGAGGGCACCTTCTCCTAAATCAAGTACATCAGAGTTCCCCGTGTTCGTCCTAATCTCACTGTATTGCCTGGAAACAGGAAGGATGAAGAGGGTTGCAGAGGGCTGTGGAGGGAGAAATCTAACTATGAACCTGTAGATCCTGCTATGATCCCACCTCCCTACCCAGTATATCAATTTAATCGTCCAAGGCTTAAGTGAACTGTAATAAGCACGTAGTTATTTAGGCAGTTTAAATTCTAGTTCCAGGGTGAAGTAGTTTATTACAGCAAGGAGCGCTTTCCTGCTCCAAAGCCTCGTGTGGGCTGCTGACCAGCCATTAGTGTAGGGGGGAGGGGGTTGGGAAGAAGGGAGGGAGGGCAACGTGGCCTCGGTGGTGGTCAGTTATCCCCAGAGGCGAGACCACAGACAGCCCTTCCCCCAGGTCTCCCAACAACACCAGTGAGACTTGTGTTTACCCGACCCCAGGATTGTGATTCCTGAGTTCCCATTCCTGGTTTCTGTGGCCAATAATGTCAACAGCTTATGATTTTTGTCTGACATTTTACAAACAGCTGGAAGGAAATGGTCAGCAGATTGTGTACTCGCCACAGGGTATTTTCGATGTGTGTCCGTTTGGGTCCCATGAGTGATTTCATTATTGACTAAGACGTAACAGATAAAGCGAAGCCCATCCCCCAACACAAAGGACGAAAACTCCTTGAAGAGCCCCCAGAGATAAGCATTTTGGGATCTCCCCATGACCCATTCCTTTGATGATATTTTATTGTTACTATGGCCAGGTCAGAGGTTCTTGCAGTGATCGGAGACTTCACTGGGGTTACTTCTTCCCTGGGGCCTGCCGGTGCCTATCCTAGCCATTTACCTGGGAGAAACTCCCTTTGGACCATCTGGAGCCCCCAGATCCTGTGCTGTGAGAGAATGCACTGGGAAACCAGAAGCCAAGCCCCTCAGGCCTCCCAGGGCAGCTCTGACCTGTCTCGCCAGCACCCTGACCGGCCGGAGGAACTGTGCTGATTACGTGGCTGCTGATAGCAGGATAAATGGTGACTTTTAACAATGAAAAGGAAGTGCTACAAATCATTTAAGTTAGAAACGAAATGCTGTCGAATGTTATGAGGAAGCTGGCCTTCGAAAAAGCTCCGACCACGTCCCGAGCCCGGGAACTTTCCGACAGGTAGAAGTGAGTTCTGAAAAAGCTCTGACTAGTTTCTGCAAAGCGCCCGGGGGAAAATGATCAAGTGTCCGGGAGTCTGTCAGTGCGATGGGCCACTGACCTGCAGTACAAGAATAAGGGCACTCAGGATTTCCTATGTTCATGTCCTTGTCGGATCCTCTCTTAGTAGGGCTTCCGGGCTGGTGAGAAAGGATGGGTGTGAGGTGGGGTTCGCTGCGTACTTAAATGCTGCAGGAGGCTTCTGGCCGCCCTGGGTTATTAAAGAGGAGAAGCTAAGGCCATGGTTTGCAAGCTGGGCCGCCTTGTACTTGGCCTTGTAGAGAGCAGACGTCAAGGGATAATCGTGACTTACACAGATCATTTTAGATTTAAAACTTCTTTGCACTAAAACACGAATGGGGGTGCCTGGGTGGCTCATTGGTTAAGCGTCCGACTATTGATTTCGGGTCAGGTCACCCTCTCACGGTGTGTGGGATGGAGCAGCCCATGTCATGCTCTGTGCTGACAGCACGGACCTGCCTCGGATTCTCTCCTCTCTCTGCCTCTCCCCCACTTGTGCGCATGCGTGTGTACGTTATCTCTCTCAAAAATAAATAAACATTAAAAAAACTCACAAATGCGTTTGAGTCCATGCTGCAGAATTCATACACACTTTAAAGATAAAAAAGAAAACCCAAGAAGTAGCTTGTGTATGGCTAGTTGCTTAAGACTAGCACTCTACATCTCACAAGGCTACCTGCCTTTTTTGCTGTTTCGGTGATTTGGGTAGAAAAAGTTGACACGGTGTTCGAAGACAGGGTCAGAAAAATTTTTCTGTAAAGGGCTGGATCGTAAGTATTTTAGGCTTTGTGGGCCCTAAAGTCTCTGTCACTGTCACTTAACTCTTCTATTATAGAGTGAAAGCAGCCATGGACGAGATGCAAATGGGTGTGGCTATGTTTTAATAAAACTTTATTTATAAACACAGGGGGAGAATCGGGCTATCGGCTGTAGTTTGTTGACTTACGTTCTAAAGTAACTTCCACTCATTCACTATATATTTGACAAGTGAATTGGGCACGTGCCCCAGGACAGGCAGTGCACCAGGTAGGACTGGCTATATAATTTGCCACACCTAATACAAAATGAAAATGTAAGGTCCCTTGCTCAAAAAACTGTTGAGAATTTCAAGATGACTGCAGAGCAGTAAACTAAGGACTTGCTCTAGGCAAGAACCCTGTGTCCACGGAAACCAGCCCTGGGTCTAAGGCCTCAGAGCTTGTGTTAAATAAACCAGAAGCTCCTTGCTGTCCTGGAGCCCATGTTCTTGGTAGAAAGTTCTCGAAACTTTCTAAATATTTTGTACCAATGGCACAGAAGAGGATATTATAAAGCATTCATAAATCATCCTCTCATTTTTTTACTTGATGGAAGTTGCAGGTGTTTCTGATGTGGACAATGTGGGACCCTGTGGGAGCATGTGGAATTGGGGGCAGTCCTGGTGTAGGTGGCCACTTCAGGCCCTACAATTTCACCCCTTCTCAGCCTGAGGAGGTGGGTCCATTCATTGGGCCAACTCAGCTGGCCCTTGGTCACTTCCTGAAGCAGTTGTGACTGGACAGAGAGTTCAGGAACCATGTCCTTCTCCCATATCCCCTTGGGTACAGGACATCGAGGCTTCCCCAGCCCATTCCAGGTTTGCCCTAAAAGTCCAGGTGTGGTGTAGTTGTCAGTGTAAATCCTGTACGTTAGTTCCCCATTTGTGTAAAATGAGACCGATACGCCCATGTATAAACTGGAGACTTCCAGGAGGATATGAAAGAAACAGTGATTGTTCCTGGGAAGGGCTCTAAGCATCCAGTGTGATACATTTTCACTTCGTATTGTATGTTCTATTAGATACTTCAGTTCTCTCTATTTAAATGTTAATTATCTTCTAAATTATATGAAAAATCACTTTTAAAAATATCTCCATTTACATTAGTCCTCCAGCAAGACTGTTTGGTTTTTCCCTGTGTTTTGTAACTTTTTCTTAAAGTTTATTTATTTTGAGAGAGAGAGAGCACAAGCAGGTGAGGGGCAGAGAGGAGGGGAGACAGAATCCTAAGCAGTCTCCATGCCTAATGGCACAGAGCCTGATGCAGGGCTTGAACTCATGAATAGTGAGATCATGACCTGAACCGGAGATCAAGAGTCAGACACTTAATTGACTGAGCCACCCAGGTGCCCTGCGTGTTTTGGAACTTCTTAAGGTTGGATGTGTCTGGAATTGAGATGTAGGCAGAAGTTTCCTGAAATCTCACACACACACACACACACACACACACACACACACACACACACACAGGCTTTCTCTCTGACTTGAGCTCTTGGCCAGCCTTCTGAGACTCCTATTAGTACCTGTTTTCATATGAGAACTGAGAAAACCTGAGGGGAAAAATGTGAACCATCTTTCTCACTTCAGTAACTCTGAAAACTTTTGGTAACGACGTAGAATAATGTTTCTAGTCACTTCAGAGAGGACTGAACCATTCAAGTACAGAGATGGTTGGCAGATCACTTAGGGTTGGCCTTTCTGCATTCAGTGAAGAACTGAACATTCCAGCAAGATTAAGAAGTCACGTCCCTGAAAAAGTCAGGAAGGCCCCATCAAATGTGGCATCAGATAACGACTGTCACTGATTTGTTCTGCCCCTGATTTCAGTGTCTGCTGCATATCCCCAGCGTCCCAAGCCTTCCTTAAAAAAAAAAAAAAAAAAAAGGACAAAAAAAAAAAAAAGGCAGCAACTTTTCGTTATATGGAGGCGAAGCTATAAAAGGCTTGAAAAAAAGGTTTCTTTGAAGAGAAATGTCCGAATTTCATCAGGTGGCAGAACGTGTTATTGGAAGACACATCTCTGTTGTGAAAACGTTCAGCTACTGGTTCCCTGTAGAAGTGACACGCGGGGCATTTTGCCCAGCTTTCCCCCATCCCCTAAAGCCTTCATGTGTTCATTCCAGAGGCAGGTGTCAGATGTCAGTGCAATGTGTCCAGGATGAGCACATGATGAGGCCGACAGCCCCAAGCCCTGCATGTGTGCCCTGTGACCTTGACTACTTGGTTTATCCCTTTCACCCGGGGCCCACTTCCTCGGTTTACCTGCAGATTGAATGAGATAATCCAGTTCAAGCCCTTTGCATGCGGTCTGGCACCTGGAACACATTCCATAAACGTTAGCTAGGCTATTTTTAAGAGAAACAGGAAAAAACCCTAACAAAATGTTTAAAAAGGGTTATAAGTTGATTCCCGTCTCCCCCCCACCCCCCCAGGAAACTTATCTGAACCAATGAAATAAAGAAACAAAATATCATAGACTGTAAACACTGGGGAGATAGGAGAAGGTGAGGGTTTTTGTAGTATCATAGTGTTTTTCCAATGTGATTCAAAACCCAGTTTATGTGTAGGACATTTTTCTTTTATTTCCTAAACAAGTACTTTCAGTTTCTTTACTAAGAAGCCGAAACCTCAATTCTAAGTGCACTGCACATGCATCCAACCTTTTAAAGTTTATTCGGCCTCATGACTTTTATACTTTAAGGATTCAGATAATCTAGTCTATATCAACAGTCTTGTCTTGGTAAAAAAAAATAAATAAGCGGGAGAGGGAAGACTTGACTATATAGCAAGCCAGGTCTTTCTCTTAGATTGAACCTGAGCTTTGAAAGAGGATGATGGATGTGCCATTGCCCACCTCCTGACAAATTTTGTTCACCGGTGTAGACCTTGTTGTCAAGGTATAAAGGCACGAGGGACAGATTTTTATTGAGTTCTGAGTAGTCTCCAGTAGGAGGAAAATGTAAGTTCTTAATAAACACTGAAGTGGTCATTACCATCGAGGTTAGCATATTAAGCATAGCCTCTTAAAGTTCCTGATCACAAAAAAATTCACATTAAGAATGATTGAATGAGCATCACTATGAAATACGAATAGGGTCCCAAGTTATTCATGTTTCGTTGGACTTCACAGTCATACTGAATGTTGTCTGGAATTTCTACCCACTATTTCCAGTTATCTTTTTGGTCCTGAAATGATTTGAAACAGAACCAAAGGCCGGTCTGCCTCTCAAAAGACTCTAGAAGAAAATCTAATTGGAGTTATAGTTACTCTAAGACAAAAATGAAGCAATTAACAGGTATTGTTGGTATGTTCTAAATTGATTACTCTGCCCAGAGGAAGTAATGAATGGAGAAATCATATATGAATCACTTCTCAGGCTTTTTTTTTTCCTCCTCACTTGTGAATCCTTGAGCTCTTTTAACTGAGGAGGTTATTAGAAAAGAAAACCCAGGGGCTCCTTGGTGGCTCGGTTGGTTGAGTGTCTGACTTTGGCTCAGGTCATGATCTCACAGTTCACAAGTTTGAGCCCCGCATCAGGCTCTGTGCTGACAGCTCAGAGCCTGGAGCCTCTTCGGATTGTGTGTCTCCCTCTCTCTCTGCCCCTCCCCTTCCCCCTGCCTCGCTTGTGCTCTGTCTCTCTGCCTCTCTCTCAAAAGTAAGTAAACATTAAAAAAATAAATACAAAAAAAGAAAAGAAAAACCCACAAGTGTAGATCTGTTTCTTGATTGCAAGATATGTGTGTTGTGGGGAAGAAATTTCTCACATGCACAGGAGTGGATGATTAAGCACTGAAGTATATTGTTCAGATTATATAATTGCTGCAGAAGCAGGACACGGTATGAGCTCATGGGAGAGATGGGCACTGGGCTGAGACCAGAAGGGCAGGACGATCCTGCCTGCAGCTTTTCAGAAGAGCACGTACTGTAGATATGCTGGATGTGCATGTGAGTGGGAAGGGTTCGTAAGCAGACCGTAGAGACAGGCAGTTTGAGGGAAATACAAGTCCTGGAGGAGAGCCTGGTTTCTCATCGACTCCACCTTCTCCAACTTTGCTCGTCCATCAGCCCCAGTGGGACAGGATTCATCCAGTATCATCTGGGAATGACACTTCTCCCAAGTGGATTTTCCAGAGAGCAAAATGGACAAACTTTTTTTTTTTTTTTTTTTAGTTTTAGAGTTAAAAAAGTGTTAATACCCTCCTCAAGCATTTGGGGAAGTTCATCAGAAGTAGTTTGAAGCAGCCTCACTTCCCTGCTTGGTTTTGGGGATGAGTTAGTTGCCTTCTAAGCAGCCAAAGTACAATGGTACAGAAATTGCAGGTGTATTTAGGATGCATGTGTGTGTGTGTGTGTGTGTGTGTGCGTGTGCACGTGTGTGTGTGTGTGTGTGTGTGTGTGTGTGTGTGTGTTTTATCTCCGAGTGGGTTAGTTCCTTTAAAATACTGGGGTGCCTGGGTGGCTCAGTCGGTTAAGCGTATGACCGGCTGAGGGCATGATCTCTTGGTTTGTGAGTTCAAGCCCCGTGTTGGGCTCTTGTGCTGACAGCTTACAGCCTGGAGCCTGCTTCGGATTCTGTGTCCCCTTGTCTCTCTGCTCCTGCCCCATTCATACTCTGACTCTCTCTTTCTCAAAAATAAATAAACATTAAAATACCAGCTGCTGTTCCTTCCCTCCACTACCCTGTATGTCTTCCCCCAAACTCTCTTCCTCCAATCACTTTCATGTATGTTTCAAGAAGGAAAGCTCATTTTTAAAAAAAAGTTTGTTTATTTTGAGAGAGGGGAGGGGCGGAGGAGAGAATCCCAGTCAGGTTCTGCACTGTCAGCATAGAGCCCAATGTGGGGTTCTGTCCCATGAGCCAAATCATGAGATCATGACCTGAGCCGAAATCAAGAGTCGGTCGCTTAACTGACCAGGCCACCCAGGCACCCCCAAGACAAGGGAAGCTCATTATAATAGCAGCTTAAGACAGACATCACTAGGAAGACAGAAGAACATAGCACTGGTAGGGGTTGCCGCATTGGGAATGAGAGAACTCGGGGCCGTCACCCGGCTATACCAATGACTGTGATCTTCACTGCTCTCCTGCCTTCCTGGCTCTGTTCTTGCTGTCACGTGAAGCAAGGTTGGACCTGAGGCATGATCTTAAAAACTCTTTCTGGCTCTCACAGTCTGTTACCTGCTGCAAGAAAATCCCATGTCTCTCTAAACCTAACGTACACTGTTTTCTGAATGTGTCAGAACCAGAACCAGGGCAGGGGTGTGATGTTGAGTTGTTGATCCGTGTGTCTTTACGTTGCTGTTGATGCCTGACATGTCCTAGGTGCAACTTGCAGGTGCAGTTTCCATGTCTGCAGCTGGCCTGAAGGTCTGATGGCCATCCCAACACTGAGGGTACATAACTAGGTGGTGAGTCATTGCATTCCTCACACATCTGTCTGTTTACAGCGCGTAAACGTCACGAGTGCATCGTTAAGTGCACAATCGTAAGTGCAATTTTGGCTTCAGTCAGCATAAGTGTAAAAGCACAGCGTTATTATTCTGCTTTAGGTACAAATTTACTGAATACCTACTGTGGTCTAACCCCGGAAATGGAGATTATTAAGCGCTATAAGGGAAACAGAACTGATGATGCTTCTGATCCCACGGGGAGGGAAACCTATAAATAGAGCAGTTTGTACTGCTAAACCGTGGGTTTCTTCAAAGAACGTTGAAAAATGAAGATGTGGTCAGGAGGCACTAGGGTTCAGAGGGAAGTGTGAATCTGGAGAGAGGTTTTGAAAGGATGTTACAGACGTGCTTTGGTGATGAGTGTATTTCAGACACGGGGCTCGAAGGAGGAGCCAGCTGCTGAGGTGGGTCCCAGTAACACATGTTCTAGGGCCTGTAAGCAGATTGGCATGACTGCATGGGGGAATGGGTTGGAAAACACACACACACACACACACACACACACACACACACACACACACACACCCCAAATACTTGGGAGCTAGATA
The DNA here is from genome assembly GCF_027475565.1 of Acinonyx jubatus. NCBI lineage: Eukaryota > Metazoa > Chordata > Mammalia > Carnivora > Felidae > Acinonyx > Acinonyx jubatus. The sequence goes on along the minus strand of NC_069381.1, from coordinate 203,881,257 downwards.
TCTCCCAAGAAAAAGTAGAGTACTTTGGTGCTTTGGTGGAGGGCATTGAAAGACAGGAGATTTTCTCTGTGCCATTCTGGAGGACAGTCCCGAAAGGTCTGTCTTTTCTGTTTTCTGTTCAGAACCATCATTTCACAGATGTGGAGTGTGAACAGTGGACAGGCACTGCTTGAGACAAACACCTAAACGAAATCTCCGTCCCTCTGTAGTATTTTTAGATGGTAGGGGGTAGCGTGTGCACATATAGGTGTAACTGATTTGAAGTTTTAAAGTGAAACAAAGTTTTTTGTTCATCTTGTTTGTATTGGTAACCACACCCATTTCTCGGAAGAATTTGAGCCTATCTTTGCCAATGATCATTTAAAAATATTTTTTTTAATATGAAATTTATTGTCAAATTGGTTTCCATACAACAATCAGTTTAAAAGAAAATTCAGGCAATAAATATTTATTGAGCAGCTGTTTGTCCATACCTATTAAAATTCAAGCCATTACACTTGCTCAAAAGTAAAAAAAAAATTTAATTTTATTTATTTTTATTTATTTTGAGAGAAAGAGGGGGAGAGAGAGAGAGTGAATAGGGGAGGGGCAGAGAGAGAGATGGAGAGAGAGATTCCCAGGCAGGTTCTGCAAGGTCCACGCAGAGCCTGACATGGGGCTCGAACTCATGAAACCATGAGATCATGAGATCATGACCTGAGCCGAAGTTAAGAGCTGGATGCTTAACTGACTGAGCCACCCAGCTGTCCAGGCACATAAGGGACTGAAAGTGAAAACTTCGATTCTGGCTCCTTGTGTAAAGCTTTGGAAAGGACTCTTATTCTTTGTCAGTTGCAAGATAAGTAACTATTGGTCTGAGAAAAAAAGTTTTTTAAAGTGTCCTTCTTTAAAATAATGCACTTGTCTGATTAAGTGATGTTTATCCATATTTATCAGTTTCTGGGTCAAAATGCTGATACTCTAAAGACCACGCTAAATCTTTCCAACACAGTAATGGTGAGACTTTTTTTTTTTTTAAATAAAACTACCCTTTCAATCCCATTTTCCTGAGCTCCTTCTTATAACCAGTGAGTATAATCATATTTTATCAGTAAGAGTTCAAAGAACAGAATATTTAAGATCAATAGGTTTGCAATAATTATTATATTTTTAGCAAATATTTACAACATGAATGTTTCTAAAATATACTTCCAATTTAGAATTATATTCTGTACTACAGTCTTGACTATGGAAGCTAAAAATTTTAGACCTTGAGCAAAAGTGACCAAAAAAAAGGTCTAAACTTCTTTTTTGTTAACTGTGAAATAAGATAGTCATAAACACAGTAGGATTTCGTTTTTCTTACAAAGCATCTTTTTTTTTCTCCGCAGTTTTATTGAGATATAATTGACCAAAGCATCTTGGGGTGGTATTTTTTTTTGTAACATCATAGAAAGATTTATAATTAAATATCAGTTTTACTGAAAATGCACACAATTATTTATGGGAGCCAATGACTTTAGAGTTTGTTCCATAGCTACACGTTGCTAAAATTGGGTTTGATTTCTGAATTTTAAAGTAACTATTTAAAATGTTGCACAAGAAAAAGAAATGAGAAAACAGACTGTACTTATCTTACATTGCCGGTTTCTCTACTGAGTGGTATAAGGAATGGTGATTTCCAGCAAAAGTGACTGTAAAACATCTATTGTATTCTCCCGTAATAAAACTTTATGCTACATGGGAAGTCTAATAAAAAAGAAACAGGTGTTCAAAATGGAAGATGTTAAGCCCATCTTCAGCCCTACCTGCACATGGCTGATTGCTATGACCCCAAAATGGGCCAGCCCAGTGCAGGCTGTAGCCTGATGCTCCCTTTTGGGTAGGGAACTGGAGGCCACCAAGTAGAGAATAGAAGCACTTCGGCCAATGCATGTGCGTATCACCATCCACCCTTAATTACTCACATCTTAAGAATAGAAGGAACCCGGAGAGGCATCATATAATGAGCTCTGAGCAGAGGTCAGGTTCACTATCAAGTAATTAGCACTATCAGCAATTAATATAGCATTAAACTATTTGCCTGTGACTGAAACTTAAATTGGTAACAATTAAGTAATGTCACCTTAATGCATGTAGCCTGCACAAAATACCGTGCTGGTGGTTCTTAAAGTTTTCTGGGATAAAAATCCTTCTTAAAATCTGCTAAAATTTCTGGACCTGATTTCTAGAGTAATCGCTCATCTAAAAGTTTGCATCTAAAAGTTTGCATAGACTTTCAAGTCTACCAACACTCCTTTCCCTTTTAAATTACCCTTAGACCTTGGGGATTTATTATAAAGGTATAGAATCCTACCTGAATTCAATACCTAGCCCTGCCTCCTATATTTTGAAGACTCCATGAAAGTCTTTGAAGTGTCAATAACTAATTTTTTTTTGTATTCAATATGATACGTCACCTAGATATGTGGATTAAACAATACAATAGGACACACATATAAATGTGCCCCAAACCGTGTCCGCCGTGCAATGGATTGTCTTTATTGATAAATAAATAAATTAGTCATGTGGCATAGTATGTTCATATGGGTTGGTCTGTTAATAGACTGGAGTCTTCCTGGAGAAAAGGGACCCTGAGAAGTCAGATGGTGATCAGAAAGTTTCTTGGAAGAGTGCAGGATCGGAGTAGCCAGATGGGGGGCCAGTGACAGTGTCTGTAGTATGATCCTCCTCATAGCTGTCATATCTACCTCCACTCTAGGTAAACAAGTCAACAGGTGCTACTTGGAGAGGCCAGACAGGTGCCTTTGTCCCTAGAGATGTGTTCACAGATTCTTCCAAATTGTCCTATTTTTTCAAGAACTCTGAGCAGACCACTGCTGCTAACACAGCTTTCTTCAGACCAGCTCCTGTAGAATAGGAGCTGGAGGCCCTTTCTGGTTGTCATCCCAGCCGTGTCATCCTGTGACCACACTGTGGCTGATTGAGCTGTGTCTTCTGTAGAGAGCTAATCTCACCACTATGGGCTATTTTATTTTCATTGCCAGATTATGAGGGTTACCTGTAGTCTTTTGTGAACAGGCTGCAGTCTTGTGGACCAGAGTGTTATGTATCTGTTTAACAGAGATTCAAAAGCATCATGTAGTATGTCCAGCAGTCTCACGGGCGCTGTGCACGTTTGAAGACTGCCTTTGACTGGCGGATTGTGTGGGAAAACCTCAGGCTTTAGAGTCGGACGTATCTGTGTGTTGGAATCCCTCTCTGCCATTTACTAGCCTTTGAGCTGAGTCCCTGACATAGGTATCATAGAACATCTATCCATGACCTCATATGAGTACTATCTGTTCCTTGCTGGTGGTTATCATGATTGTGATGGCTTGTGGCTACTCACATTTCCTGCTTCTCCTAGCAACGCTGCATGTTCATGGCCCGGAACCCTGGCTTTGCTCGAAAAGGACCATCTGATCTCTTGATTTGTTTTTGATGGGTTATCAGTTGAAGTAGTTTTTTTCCAAATGTATGGGGATGAAAAGAATAATCATCCACTCTCTGTCATAGAGGCTTATCACCACATACGTTACACTACGTTCCTAATTTAACCAATTAACCTGAGATGATAAAAGTTCACTCTGACAGTATTGTGTTCTGTGGAATGCAAAGCGATGTACCTATAAGATTGGCTTATGTGCTTGGATTTGCTATGGAGTTAAAACCGTTTCAGATTTCTTAGGAACCTAGGACCCATTGCTTTAGGTTTTCTTACAAGGTTCACATGTTAAGTTGGTTTTACAAATCTGTGCATCATTTATTTTAGGTTAGTACCGCAGTCCTTAGGAATCTGATGTCGGTTCATAAAGTTAGGGGGAAAGTGATTGTTATCTGACCCTTAAAGCAGAAGCTAAAGATCTGTTACTTTGGGTCTTTCTGGAGTTAATTAACCCAATCTCTCTGCTTTCCTTGGGTTGAATCCAGCATCAGCCCTGGACAGTTTTTCCCAGACTTACCTTCCCCAGACTCTCCCTCCCGAGGAATACGTGTCTTACACTGGAGCCCAGGACTAAAATTTACCACGCAAGGTGAATCCGAGACTGTCCTTAGTTTTATAGCAGAAGATACCCAAACATTTTCCAATGTGGTTTATAGAACATTTACAGAATCAATGGTATTGTTTCACTAACTCAGTCAATCCCACTGGTAAAATGGTTTAAAAGTCCAAGTCAAAAATTATATTGATGTTCATTTAAAATAAAATTGGGGGGGCGCCTGGGTGGCTCAGTCCATTGAGCGTCTGACTTCAGCTCAGGTCATGATCTCGCGGTCTGTGAGTTCGAGCCCCGCGTCGGGCTGTGTGCTGACAGCTTAGAGCCTGGAGCCTGTTTCAGATTCTGTGTCTCCTTCTCTCTTTGACCTCCCCTGTTCATGCTCTGTCTCTCTCTCTCTCAAAAATAAACAAACGTTTAAAAAAAATTAAAAACAAAAAAAATAAAATAAAATCGGGTCTTTGTTATTACTGTCAGCCTGAAATATCTTGCACAGTCTTAGAATTCTTGCTATAGTTTTCAGTTTAATGTGCAAGCCTCATTTGGATTGAGGTACAGCTAGGAGTTGCTGTGTTTGAAGCCTGAGATTGTTTTGCAAACGGTGGATGTTCACATGATCAGTGAGAATTTTGTTCATGACGTTTGTTGGGGTCTTTGGAGAATCCGTCCTGGGCACCTGCCTCTGATTATTTTGGCCTAGGGTGGTGACCAGGGATGGTTTAAATGTGACTTTTCAAGTACATTTGGTTTCAGAATTTGGTAATGTCAGTCCCTAGGCTGTAGGCTGTGAACCAGACAGAATGAAAAACAAAAGCAGAGAAAGGCCATTTCCTATTGTTAACAGAGCAGAGTGTAAGATTCCAGCTATTACCAGCTGTACCCACCACAGCCTCTTATCTATGATTTTTCTCAAACTTAGCATAGCCTTCCTCCTAGTGAGAGTCACAGGGAGTCAGGGCATGGATTGCGGGGGGTGAGGGGGCACAGGAAACGCAGGCTACTTCCATATTCTGAAGCCACCTGCACATGAAAAGAAAGAGAGTGCCCGAACAAGGCTATGAACATTGTGGCACCTTTTCAAGCCTTAGGCTTGGCCAGTCAGCACAGGCAGCATGCATAAAATACCGCACACTTTCATCTTGCCTTTTGCAAAATGTTTGAGGGATTTGTAAACAAAACAAAACAAAAAAAACCAAAACAAAATATATTGATTCACTGTGTATGCCAGGAGCTTGGACTGGTAATGGGCACAAGCTTATGTCCGTATGAAGAACGTCTCTGCCTTTTGACCTCAGTGGGCCTTTTCTGTGACATCCTGAGTAGTATACAATTTTAAGTTTGAGATCCTTTGTGGATGTGAGGCCTGCCCCTTCCTTCTAACCCGTTTCACTGAGATGGGTACCTCTGATTCTGAGGATGACTTATCTGTCATTGCTGCCCCACTCATTGCCACTTAGGGTCCATGTGTTAGAAAATGGCTTATAGGAGGTCAGAATGGCATACATGAGGCGATGGTGGAAGAAAAGGACATTTTTTTGTTGGCTTTTTTTTACTAGTTTTGATTCCAGTTTACTTGTTTTTGTGACTTTGTGGCACATTCCTGATTTCACTCCCCCTCCTTTCTCTGTTATTTGAACAAGTAGACAGTAGTGGTCAAGCAAGGCTCCATGGAGACCCCCGGAAGCCTCCCACATCTCTTTCACCATAGCTGCTCAGGTTTCTCTTTGACTCTTTGTAATGAACTTTTATTTCGATCTAGACACTCTGTGTTTTAAATAAAAGCACTCTTGAAAACCCCTTCTCTAAGGGCAAAGGATAGAAGAGAACTAAATTTTGTTGCACTTGCCTTTTACCAGGTCAACAATGGCTCACATACCTACATGCATAAATGGGGGAAGACTTTGGTCAGTGAATGGGAGACTTTTGTTTTTCTATAACATTTGATTTCCGAAAAGTGTGCAAATATGCTTTATGACTGCTGGTCTGAGAATCACTTTCTGCATTCCATTGTTTTAAAGAATGTATGGGTGTCATTGCCTTGTGTGATAGATAGATATCTAACGTCAGACTGTTGGGGTTGAAGGGAACTATGGAAATTATTTTAGGTCTAGCACCCCAGAGATACTGGACAAGTTGCATAATCACTGGGATTGTAACCACATTTTAAGCCTCTAGGCCATGCTGTTTTTCCTAAGGCTAATTATTTTACTGGCTCAAGAGTAAATAGGTAGAGAATAAGCAAGCCTTAAACTACTTACAGGGCACCTAAAAACTACCAAATCATGTATTCCAATGTCTACAGCTTATGTCCAGGAGACCCCAAAACATAAATACAACTCCCAAGTCCCAAATAACCATTGAATCAGAATGCTCCCACCATCTACAATTATGTGTAGGTGGAATTGTTAAAAATGGAGCCCGAACAACTCAATGAAGAAATAGATAAAGGCCTTGAATAGACATGTCTCGAAAGATGACATCCACGTGACCAATATGCACATGAAAAAAATACTCAGTGTCACGATTCACTTCACACCCATTAGATGGCAACTATTAAAAACAAACAAAATAACAAGTGTTGGTGAGGATGCAGAGGAATTAGAATTTTTGTGCAGTGATGGTGGGAATGGAAAACGGTACAGCTGCTTTGGAAAACAGCACGGTGGCTCTTCAAAAAATTTAACATAGAATTACCATATGACCTAGCAATCCCCTTCCTGGATATGTACCCCCGAAAAATCGAAAGTAGGGACTTGAAGGGATTTGTGCACCCATGTTTGTAACAACATCATTCACGAAAAAGTGGAAGCAACCCAAATGTCCATTGATGGGTGAATGGATAAAATGCACTGTATATAAATGCAATGGGAATATTATTGAGACTTAAAAAAAAAAAAGAAGGCAATTCTGACACATGCTACAACGTGGATGAGCCTTGAAGACATTATACGAAGTGAAATAAGCCAGTCACAAAAGGAAAAATACTTCGTAATTTCACTTATGTGACATCCCTAGAGTAGTCAGATTCGTAGAGACAGAAAGTAGAATGGTAGTTGCCAGGAGCTGGGGGGAGGGAGGAGAGGGAAAGTGTTGTTCAAGAGGTACGGAGTTTCACTCTGGGAAAATGAAAAGGTTCTGGAGGTGGGTAGTGGTGATGATGAATGCACAACATTATGGATGTATTTCATGCCGCTTGAACTGTACATTTAAAAATGGTTAAAATGGCAAATTTCAGGTTATGTATATTTGACTACAATAAAAAATTTTAGATCATTAGAAATGGAGCCCAAATTTAAGCCATAAGAAAAGGATAAGGTACTTCTGGAAAGAATATTGCAGTGCATTGATCTGTAAGAGAGGAATCTTTAATGGTTTATTATAAATAATGGCTATCTAATTTATTGGGCATTTTCTATTCATCACAAAGTATTTGTGGAGTGTTTTCTGCGTAGTAGTTTTTTGGTAAGTGGAACAGCAGATCTTTGCATTTAGGTAAGTAGACATTACTTCATGGGCTATTTCTTTTTTTTTTTTTAATGTTTATTTATTTTTGAGAGAGAGAGAGAGAGAGAGAGAGAGAGAGAGAGAGAGAGAGGGAACGAGAGGGGGAGGGATAGAGAGAGAGGGAGACACAGAATCCGAAGCAGGCTCTAGGCTCTGAGCTGTCAGCACAGAGCCCAACGCAGGGCTTGAACCATAAACCTTGAGATCATGACCTGAGCCTAAATCGGACACTCAACCGACTGAACCACACAGGCGCCCCTTTCATGTGCTATTTCAAGAAAGGAAATAACGATGCTTCCTTGGGCCAGCTGCAAACTTTAGTGTATTTCAAAAACTACGAAAGAGAGGAGTTGGGATGGGGTCAGGTATCATTTATTTTCCCTGTGTCATGTATAAGCCACGTAGTCTAAATTTTCACTGCCCCAGCTGCATTTCGCTTTGGTCAAAAGACAGCTGTGTACTGGAATTTAAAACACACACACACACACACACACACACACACACACACACACACAACGGTGTTTGTGGTCACGGTCTCCAGGCAGTGATCCTGAATCATCAGCTTATTAGTGATGCAACTTTGGGCAGTGGCCTCTCCTCTAGAATTGAGTTTCTATTAGACTGTATCCAATAGTCTATTCAGCTTTAGCATTTTGTGAACTCTATGCGATTTTTTAGCGCATATACAAATTTTAAAACATCTTGCTCTTGACTCTTGATCCATCTAACTCTTTTCTCATTTCGCAATCAAGAAAGTTCTTGAAGATTGCTTTTGAGTTAAATGTAGGAAACCCAGTGGACTCAGGTAATAGCCCAGACCTGAGAAGAGGTATGGTCAAAGATGTAAAAGCATCTTGGTGTTAGGAGGATTCTCAGTGTTGTTAGAGAAACATTTTCGTGAAAACCCCTCTTAAGCCCCCTTGATGCTAGTGCTGATGGGATCCATTATTAACTCCCTCTCGAGTCCCGTGGTGGGTGGGCCCTGCCACTTTTCTGCCATTCAGACAACACCTGGAAAATTCATAAGCAAAACATGAAGGGATGGATGGTGACAAAAGCTTAGCTCTCCATTTCAAAAATACTGGCTCGGAAATTGAAACAATTTTTTTTTCCAGGGAAACAGAAAAATGAAATGGCTATCTCTAATGAGTGGTTTTAAGAAAATTCTTTTATTTCCTCCTTAGCTAAATTTTCACATGTCCTTAGAGGCTTCTGTTGTGCTGGCTGTACAACGGTCATTCACACAATCTAGGTACATGTTAGACAGCACGGCCCAGTGTACTTTTGTGTTGTCAAGATATTTCCTTTGGCTATAACCTTTTTTTTTTTTTCTGATAGTTGATCGTCTCATTTTCTGGGAAGGTAACGTTGAATGTCCTGGAAGAAGAGATACTTGGTTTCCAGTTGAAAAGTTAAATGTTAATCAACTAAATGTTACGTCCCCATGGCAATTACTCCATGATAGTCTCTCTCTCTTTCTCTCTTTTTTTAAACATTTCTTTATTTTTGAGAGACACAGAGAGACAGAGAATTGAGCAGGAGAGAGAGAGGGAGACACAGACTCTGAAGCAGGCTCCAGGCTCTGAGCTGTCAGCACAGAACCTGACGTGGAACTCGAACCCGCAAACTGTGAAATCATGACCTGAGCTGAAGTTGGACGCCCAACCGACTGAACCACCCAGGTGCCTCTACTCCAAGATAGTCTTGTCGTTAAATGCACTAAGGGAGATTTTCTTTGACTATATGTGATGGATTCTTCTTTTTTTTTTTTTAACTATAAAATTTATAGGAAGAAAAATTCATAGTGTTCTCATGTTGCTTTTTCATCTGTTGTCCTAGGCTTATCCAAGAAGATTGGCACCAAATATACTTGTAGGCTGATTAGTAGATCAACATCCCCTAGAAGAAATTAATTTATCTTCTCTCCCACAGGCACAATTCTGCCATTAAAATGTGAAGCAATGATTGATTTAGACATAATTATATAATAATAACCCATCAATATTATACTAAACATTAATCTTCTAAATCCTCACAGCTCTATTGTGAGTTAACCAGATAATTACATTTTACACGCTACCTTTTCTCTTTTGTATTACGGAACTACTATTGAGTGAATTACTACTTCATCACCTACCTACAAGAGCAGGTCTGCCATAATCATTCATTCATTCAAAAAGTATTATTTGAGGGCCTACTATGTGCCAGCCACTGTTCTGGAAGCTTGGGATACATCAATAAACAAAAGACAACATGACTACCTCATTGGGCATATATTGTATAATGTGTATTGAGTATAATAAAATAATAAAGTAAAATATTAAGTCACAAGTACTTTGAAAAATAATGGAGTAAGACTGGAAGATTAGGAGTATTGGGCCAGGCCAGTGATGGGGTAGTACGTTTCATGTACTGAGTGGTCAGGATGGCTTTACTGAGAAGTAGATTTTTGTACGGATTTGATGGAAGTGAGGGAGTGACCCATGAAGATATGTGGGGGCAGAGTGTGCTGGGCGGGGGGTACAGCTAGTGCCCTGAGGTAGGGTGTGCCAGCGTGGCTAAGGATAGGGCGAGTTAGGGGACAAGTGGCTGGTGACGTCAGAGGTAGAAAGGGCCTCATTGAGTAGGGCCATGTAGGTCACAGTGAAAACTTGGCTGTTTCTCGGAGAGAACATGTTGAGCAAGGGAGTGGCCTGTCCTACGATTGTAGTCTGGGTGCTTTATAAGAACAGATGGTAAGGGAGCAGTGGATGAAGTCATTGTTACGACCTGGCTAATGAAGTCTCTTAAAACTTCACCAGCCTGTTAACAGTTATTGAAAAGAAAATGTTGAGTATTCTAAGGAAATGCAGCTGTATGGTTTTCCAGTGCTAATATTAGCCTAGTGCATTCTGGTTGATTGACCATCAGAGTACGAAAACTGAGGGCTCGTTTTTGGTCTGCCTTTTAATGAAAAGCTGAGCTATTTAAAAGTGGAAATTATACATCATGCAACTTTGTAATGTAAATGTGATTGAAAAGAGTCCTTCCTTCTGCAGTGTTTCGGGGGGCCTATGGAATAACCAGAAGAAAAAACACGCCCCTCACTTCCATGTAGTATTAGATTAAATTCTCTGTAATAGCCTAGATTTTAAAATGTATCCAAAGGGAGGGGGGGTGCACAGCGGAGGGAGCAGAGACTTCATCCCATCCTGAGTATCCGGGGCCTTTGGGACGGTGTTGGCTCGAAGCTGCCAGTGAAGTCATCGCAGCAAGATAGGGGTCTCCGAATCCTTGGAGCTCAGTTCTAACTATGTCACCTCCCTGTGTTCTGGGGTCTTACTTGCCTCCGAGAAGAATTTATATTAACGATTTTTTCACTTCTTAATGAGGGGAATGCTTACAAATACTCGGTGGGCTATTTCTTGACCTAAAGCCCGCGTCAGCAAAGCTGTATTTTCTTGGGCAGGTGTGTTGGGCAGGGGTGGGGATGTGTGTGGCAGAGTCCTTGCTCTGATGTCCCTGAATAACAGCTCTGCCTCCAGCTGCCCAGCACCCCAGGAAGCCCCTTCCCTTGTTAGAGTCGCTCCTGTGTTCTGTGTTTCCCTAGCAATCTTCACTTCAATTTTTAAAACTTAAAAATTTGGAAAAAGCAGAAATACAAAGGGGGAAAGCGAGCAAAGCTTGCAATGTTGTTTATACAATTACTTTTTCATTCAAAGATAAAAAAATAAAGATGAACAATATTTGATATTATTGGCTCCTCCCCAAAAGCACAGTTACAGTCTCAATCACGTGTATATAAATGAATACACATATGTTCTAAATACTGAAAGTGTAAAGTCAACTTCCTTTTTTTTTTTATTAAAATTTTTTTTAATGCTTTATTGATTTTTGAGAGAGACAGAGAGAGAGAGCAGAGTGCAAGCTGGGGAGGGGCAGAGAGAGAGGGAGACACTGAGTCTGAAGCAGGCTCCTGGCTCTGAACTGTGAGCACAGGGCCTGACACGGGGCTTGAACTCATGAACCGTGAGATCATGACCTGAGCCAAAGTCAGATGCTGAACCGACTAAAAGTCAACTTTCAAAAGTAAGATACGTAAAAGGGAGAATCTAAAATGATGTAAAACGATATGCAGCAAAAAGATACAAAACACGGGTAAATGATGTGATATAAAAATAATCAGCCAAGTGATATAAAATATCTAGGTAAAATGATATAAAATAATGCTTTGTTTATATCAGAAACTGAAATGTGACCGTGAATTTTACAAAGCGTGCATTTCACTTTACTGGGGTGATTACCAGGAGGGGTCATTTGGGTTTGGCACATTTAGTAATGAAAGCATGTGGTCATTTGGAACCTGTCTGGTTTCTTTTTAACTTGGCAAGCATGCCTGCTGGAGAGCCATGAAGTTTTTTCTAGTGTTTGTAACCAAGTCTGTCTGTGTTTTTGTTTTTCTAGAAGTTAGTTTGACATTCTTTCTCTCTCTCCAACCTTTACTTGGAACAGTACCAATTCTCTTGTAACATTTGTGATTCGGTCCTTGATCAATCATTGTTAGAAATGGAGGTTTCTGGTGTACTCAGACTAGGGAAGGCACAGAAGGTGCCTTCAGATTTAATCTCAGAATCATCATCATTTGCAAAAGTTCTGAAAAACATTATAACTAAATTATGTATGCTGCTTGGGCAAAAAGCATAAGGCAAAAGGGAAGAAAAAAAACAACCTCTACTCATCCAAACTTGCAAGCAGCCTAGGTTAAGGATCAGCCGGCAAGATCAGACTACATTTTTTTAATGTTTTAATTTTTATTTTTTTATTGTTTAAGTTTTTATTTAAATTCTAGTTAACATAATATTAGTTTATATATTATTATTATATATTTATTATATTTATATATTATTTTATATTTATAAAATATATTATATATAAATATATATTATAAACTATATATATTTATAGTTTATATATTATATTATATATTTATTATAGTTATATAATATTATTATATAATATTATTAACATAATATTAGTGTAATATTAGTTTCGGGAGTAGAATTTAGTGATTCATCACTTACATATAACACCCGGTGCTCATCATAGCAAGTACCCTCCTTAGTGCCGTCACCCATCTAGCCCATCCCCCCCCACCTCCCTCCAGCACTTCTTGGTTTGTTCTCTATCATTCAGAGTCTCTCTTAGGGTTTGCCCCTCTCTCTCTTTTTTTCTTTTCCCTGTGTTCATCTGTTTTGTTTCTTAAATTCCACGAGTGAAATCGTATGGTGTTTGTCTTTCTCTGACTTATTTTGCTTAGCATAATACACTCCAGCTCCATCCACATTATGGCAAAAGGCAAGACTTCATTCTTTTTGATGGCTGGGTAATATTCCCAAGTAGAAGAAGGGAGCTGTAATTCTGACCTACAACAAGGTATTAGCATATGCTTGTTAAAGTAACTTACAACGGTGCCGGATACACACCTGAAGCTTCTCATAGATCACTTACTTGGCAGAATAAACTTTGAGACCAAATGCTTTTGTCTTGACTTTAGCAATGTAGGAAACGTAATGGTAGAGAACAAAACCATCCCGAAGCATTTCTGGAAATTGCTCGTAAACACGTGTTAAAGCTGTAGTAGTCACAATTGCCTTCTCCCTAAGCCCGCTGACAGGTGTCCAAGGCTTCTGTTCAATGCTGGCCTTTTCTTTGCTGGGCCATTCAGAGGCAAGTCCTTTCAGTGGTGGTTTCTCCTTGACTGTTTACTCCTGGGTTCTTTTTACGTGACTTGCATTTGACACGCGTTTCAAGCCTATACAATTTCAGGAGTTAGCGATTTCCAACTAACCAGCACCAGAGTGCCCATTCCTGCAGTGCTGCTACAAAATTAAGTCTTCTAAGATGCAGTATTGAAGATGGACGTACAAACACAAGTTGTAGATTTTACCATTAATATCCTTACTTTAAAAAACTTCCGTTTGTTTCATTTGATCCAGAAGATCCTGGTCTTTTCTGTCATCCCATAGTTTGGAATCAGTGGGTGGGAAACTGGAAGAAGGGGAATTATGGCATTGGCAAAGCAGGTGTGTTCACTTGAGCGTGCATTGTGACGTTAATTAGTGCTTACACCTCCCAGTGGGCAGCTCAGATCCACAGCCGCTAATTTGGAGCACTTGGGACGTGTGCTCAGCCCCCACCTGACGGCTGTTCTGTCATGCTTGAGCCACGGATGGGACCTAAATTTAAGTGTGTGAACGTAGACATCGATTGGGAGGCTCTAACTTTCCCTGGCTCTCATTGCGATAGTTTTTAGTTGTTTTGTTTGTTGTTTTTATTTTCTTTAAATGTTTATTTTGAGGGAGAGTGCGCCTGCACATGCATGAGCGGGGGAGGGGCAGAGAGAGGGAGAGAATCCCAAGCAGCACGGAGCCCCACTGGGGGCTTGGTCTCCTGAACCCAGAGATCATGGCCTGAGCCAAAATCAAGAGCCCAGATGCTGAACGACTGAGCCACCCAGGCGCCCCTGTTTTGTTCTTAAAGGCTGTTGTTCAGTCTATAGGAAAGGGAGATGCAGAATAGGCATTCTATTTGAACTTGAATAATGACAGCCTTGCATCCCACGTTGCTTCTGTCCAGTCCTCCTTTCAAAGGCCAAGAAAATTATATCCGTTATTAAATACCTTTTGGAGCTTTCTGTCATCATGGCTCCTCTCTCTTGTTTTAGTTACGTCAACTTTCCCACATGTTTTCTGAATTCAGGCACACAATTTTCACCCCAGTGGTAATAAGTGACCTGCCACCCTGGGACTTGCAAGAGCAGTTTTCTTTACGTACACAATATGGCTGGACCCATCACCTTTACCCTCACGCTACGTGCCATGCTGTTAGGATAAAACCAAGTAATTGTCGCACGAAGCGAAAAGCACTTACATACGGAATTCTGAGAGGTGATATTTAGTAACACTAAAACGCATCGCGAAATTGGCGCATTATAAACCTGATGGCATCTAATTTTTGTATGCCATTTTGGCTCCTCTTGACTCATCTTGGAGATAAATGAAAAAACCTACTGGCTGCATTTGACTTCGAATAAAGCTTTGGCGCTCTGAAAGAGGAAGATCTCTACCTGAGTTTGTGATCTCTCTGAGGCTAGATCTTAGAGTTGGGGTGAGTTGTCCACACCGAGCACGAGTGATTTACAAGAAGAAAGAAGAAACTTGACGGCTGGTAGATGTATTGGTTCACAGTTGATATCATTGCAGTTTCAAGTTGCTTTAAGCAGGGTTCAGGCAGTCATAGAAGAACATTGCCTTCTAGTGACAAATGTGCTTCAGTATCATATTGACTTTAAAAGTGGTGAAGGCCAGCCCAGTGGGTGCCCACGGATGTGTACTTGCTGTCTTCAGGGAGGCGATGTTGTAGAACCATTTAAGGGGTGAACTCTAGAATCAAGCCGAGCTCTGGAGTCTTCTAGCTGATTGACCTGAAACTAGGCACTTCACTTTTTGGGGGGCCCCAGTTCCCTTATCAGTAAATGGGAGTAATAACAACATGCTGACGGGATTAAATGAGGTGCTGCATGGAAAGTGCTTGGTGTGGTTACAACCACATGTTCCCACGTGTCAACCATCGTAAATAGGTTTCTGGTGTTAGCATGAGACTTGCTTGCTTGTCATTATTTGCACAAATATAAAAAAATGAAGAAAAGTAATAATTTTAGCTTTGCTGGAAACCAAAAGGGGTTGAATGCATCGAGTGCAAAGAGCCTTGGGAGGGGAGACAGGAGATCATTTTAACTCTGCTGCTCAGTAGCTACCCAACTGAGGGTCCAGCCCCCTAGCTCTCTGGGTCTGCATTTCCTCATCTTCAGAGGAGAAGGTTTGCCCCAGCCCAGCTCTGTTGTCCTTGCTAACGTCAGCATTTCGTGCGTCCAGGAATGAGCGATTATTTCATTTAAAATACCTCACTGTGGTAGACACTGAATAAATATTTGCAAAGTTGAGTGGAATCTGCCAACTTTATCTCTGGAATGTAGATGATGTGGTTTTCAGATAGGCATTATAATGGCGCAGAAAACAGCAGTCGTGCTTTTTGAGATTAAAAAAGAAGACATAAAATTCAAAGCCACAGAGAAGCTGCTGTAATCAAGTACCACAGACTGAGGGGCCTACACAAGAGAAATTTATCACCTCAAAGTTCTGGAGGCTAGAAGTCCGAAGATCAAGGTTTCCGCAGAGCTGGTTCCTTCTGGGGGCCCAGAGAGAATCTGTCCCACACTTCTCTCCTAGCTTCTGGGGGGTTGCTGGCCATCCTTGGCACTCTTGGTCTCTGCTGTATCACTCCCGCCTTTGCCTCTGGCATGCTCTTTGTGTGCGTGCCTGTGTCCAAATCCCCCCACCCCCTGCCTTTTTTAGAATGGTGCCTATCATATTGGAGAAGAAGCTCACCCTCTTCAATACGACCTCATCTTAACTCGTTACATCTGCAGTGACCAAGATCACATTCTGAGCTACTGGGGGTCAGGACCTCAACAGATGAATTTTGGGGTGATGCAGTCTACCCCCAATAGGTTACTTGTTCCGTCTTCTAATGCTGCTCCCCAGCCAGCCATCCTTCCATCCTTCCCCCCGGTAAACACTACTGCTCAGTACAGGTGGGTGGATACCAGACAGTCTTATGAGGAATTTTCTTCACAGAAGGATCTTTAAAGTCCTACATAAATGGTTCCCAGCTAGTTCTCAGCAGTGAATCCTTTAATTCGCGGCTGACTGGTGACTTTTGTTTCTATCTCATTCCTTTTGCCTTTTCTCTGGCTGTCCCTCTCATTCTGCTCTTCCTCTCTCCTCCTCACCCCGTTCGCCTTCTTCACCGAGCATGTCACTTGTCATAAGCAGACCATTCTGCCACCAGATGGTGTGCAAGGATTGGGAAAAGAATCGAAAGATGTTGGCCAACGTGGCCGCTTTTCAATATTTTGTTTCCAGGAAAAGGCTAGCACTGCCAGCCCCAAATGAGATTCTCAGATTGTGGAGATTTGACTTTCCATATAAATTTCATCTTCTTTTATTGTGGAGACAGAAACCAGAACTGGAAATCTTGCAGAAAAGAAGCCTGTGTAATTTGATGAATTAAGTTCATAGGAGATTCTAATTCAGAATGGATTTGACAGTATTATTAGGCTGAGATGTGGGAGCAAGACTGTCGGGTCGGAGGGCCACCTCCTCAAACAGATGGATTCAGAAATCGCAAGGAAAGGGAAATCGGTTGAGGGCACGCATGCTATGGAACGACATTCGTGACTTGAGCTGTCCCCTCATTCAACAGTGTCACATGAGGCCTGCGGCCTGAATGCCATTCGAGACTGCAGCCACTCACAGTCTGCTTTGCTCAGCTTATATAGTGTTTTCTTAGAATTATTATTATTAATTGCCAATGTTAAAATAATCACGCTATTTTCCACAATCACCCAGATTTCGGGCTTCTTTTGGAAAAGAGAAAATCTGAAGGCCCAGTGAGACTGGCTCCTAGTTTTTCTTGGCAATGCTTTCGTATGGCTGACTTATGCCTGTCCCTTTCGTCGGAATGTGTGATTTCCAGTTTCACTCTGTTTCCTCCACCCCCTGAACCTTTACCTTTGTTTAAAATGTTACCTGCCTCTGCCCAGCCCTTGAAAGGTATTTGAATATGTGACCCTGCTCTCCTGTTCCCTAGGTGAAGACACGGGGCCTGGAGAGGGGAACTGATGGCTGACTCAGTGCCACATGGTTCCTGCTAACCCAGGCTGCCCCTGTGACTACCCGGCACAGAGGAGCCCTGCCTTTCAAACAAAGAGCTAGGAGAGAAGGCAAACACTAATAATTAAAACATGAATCGCCAGGGGCCCCTGGGTGGCTCAGTCAGTTGAGCATCTGACTTTGGCTTAGGTCACGATCTCACAGTTCGTGGGTTCGAGGCCCGCGTCGGGCTCTGTGCTGACAGCTGGGACCCCGGAGCCTGCTTCGGATTCTGTGTCTCCCTCTCTCTCTGTCCCTCCCCTGCTCATGCTCTGTCTCTCAAAACATAAAATAAAAAATGTTAAAAAAGGTTTTTTTTTACAACATGGGCTGCCATTACTCGGGTGTAGAAAAGGAAACTGGAGACACACACACACACACACACACACACACACACGAAGAAATGGGGAACCCTAAAGTAAACACCTTACAGAGAACTTGGAGAGAATGGGTAGATACACGATCAGAAGACCATCGGTCTCCAGAAAGAAAGGAGCTCTGAAGGATTCACATGCAAGTTTGGGCTGTCTTTGGGGCAAACTCATGATTAAGCATTAGGCAGGTTAATTAAGGAGACTAGGTAGCAAGTCAGCTAGAAACTGGATGGTTTATCATGACGCCAGGAATCAGCAGAATGCCTTTGTGGGTGCCTGGCAGAGACTCTCCATATCAACGCGGGGACCGAGGAGGGAAAACAGACGGGGTAGCAGTGATTCTAAAGGAGGGAGCAGAGAATTTTTGGCCCCAGTGAAAACCAGTGGCCGTATCAGCGGGTAGAGCTGACTCCTGGGTGATTTATTGGCAATAGCAAGACTTATTGAGAGTTTACTCTGTGCTCGACTCTCCACTGGGGTCGATACGTGTGTTATCGTTGCAGCCCCCGGAGGCTCGGCCTGGTGATAAATGCCCTTAATCAAATTTGGGCTGGCCGAGCGGTAAATGCACAGCATACGTAGGATGTGATCCGCAACAGTGGCTGAGACACATGGTTTTGGTTGGATGACAGGTCACAAGTTTTATTTATTTATTTTTTAGATGTTTCCTTATTTTTGAGAGAGGGAGAGGGGGAGGGGATGAGTGGGGGAGGGGCAGAGAGAGAGGGGGAGAGAGGATCTGAAGCGGGCTCTGTGCTGACAGCCGAGAGCCCCGTGTGGGGCTCGAACCCACGACCACGAGATCATGACTTGAGCCAAAGTCAGACGCTCAACGACCAAGCCACCCAGGCGCCCCAACAAGTTTTAAAGAAGGAAAATTTTGGGGTGCCCAGGTAGCTCAGTCGGTTAAGTATCTGATGCTTGATTTCAACTCAGGTCAAGATCTCGTGGTTTGTGAGATCGAACCCCATGTTGGGCTCTGTGCTGAGAGCACAGAGCCTGCCTGGGATTCTCTCTCTCCCTCTCTCTCTGCTACTCCCCCACTTGCATGCATGCGGTCTCTCTTTCTCTCTCTCTCTCTAAATAAATATACTTAAAAAAAAAAGTACAGTTTTAATTTCTGGCATGTAACAAATTGCCAAAGGGTCACTAAGCTGGAGGACTGACAGATTGTCAGTGAACCTTTATCCTGAAAGCACGACGTAGCTTTTGGGAAAGCGTAGTCTAGCAAATCTTATTGCCACTCAGGGTGTGCTGGTAAAATCTGTAAAAAGGGCACCTCACGAAAGAGCTAAGCAAATGACCCTTGTGGAGAGAGAGAGAAGATTGCTGGGCTTCTAGAAGAGGGAGCTGTGTGTGGCTGGAGCCCTTTTGAGGAGGGGAACGCATGGGGCTGGTAAAGAAACCGTGGATGTCCCGTCCCACCTTCCAGAAGCCCCTCTGATGCTTCAGAGGCGGCAGCTCTGAAGGAATGAGTGCCCAGACCCGTTGGGTGTAACGTGGTTGTAATTGATCTAGAACAGTAGCTGGGTCTCTCTGTTTGTGGATGCTGTTAAGCTCTTTGGACCAGAGGACTACTAAACCAGTCGGGAAAAGCTACCAGAATTCCTGGAAGATACAAATCCTAGACGCACGTATTGCATCTGGAGAAGAGTGATTCCAGTTGTAACCTTACGATGCCCCATGAAACCCCAGGCTTTTAAAAGGTCCGCTCGAGGGGTGCCTGGGTGGCGCAGTCGGTTAAGCGTCCGACTTCAGCCAGGTCACGATCTCGCGGTCCGTGAGTTCGAGCCCCGTGTCGGGCTCTGGGCTGATGGCTCTGAGCCTGGAGCCTGTTTCCGATTCTGTGTCTCCCTCTCTCTCTCTGCCCCTCCCCCGTTCATGCTCTGTCTCTCTCTGTCCCAAAAATAAATAAAAAAACGTTGAAAAAAAAAAAAGGTCCGCTCGAGAAAACCATAATGTTCTCTAAGCCTTAAGAAAACTCAGTTCTCAGAATATTACTACAGGACTAGTTGCCATTTCTCAAAATCCAACAGTCCCACTAGGTATTGAGTCTCTGTTATGGGCACAGAATGGAACTGGACATAATTCGGGAAGAAACCTGCCAACTGATCTTTCCTCCTTGCTTTCTTACTGTGTCCACTGGTTTACTTTCTTTTTCTATTTGTTCTAAGGGCAGAGTCGCACCCCACGGCTGAGTGAGGCATTTCCCTCCATTTTACTTGCTGTTTTAGTTTGTCTGCATTAAGCAAAAAGAAGTTTGAGTTCACTCCTACTCCAAAGAGGGCATCTTCCTGTTGTCACAAGCGGACTTAGTTATTTGACCTTATGCTGCTCTTATCAAAAGTCGGCTTTCTCACTGTTTGCGATATCATGGTTGCTACACCCAGAGATCCACTCCAAATGGCTGCTTCTCATATTTGGGGAAAAGAAAAATTTTTTTTTAATTTTCATTTTTTAAAATAATTTTATTTTTTACAATGTATATCCAAATTAGTTAGCATCTAGTGCAACAGTGATTCCAGGAGTAGATTCCCCAGTGCCCCTTCCCCATTTAGCCCACCCCCCTCCCACGACCCCTCCAGTAACCCTCAGTTTGTTCTCCATATTTATGAGTCTCTTCTGTTTTGTCCCCCTCCCTGTTTTTATATTATTTTTGTTTGCCTTCCCTTATGTTCATCTGTTTTGTCTCTTAAAGTCCTCATAGGAGTGAAGTCATGTGATTTTTGTCTTTCTCTGACTGACTGATTTCACTTAGCATAATACCCTCCAGTTTCATCCGCGTAGTTGCAAATGGCAAGGTTTCATTCTTTTTGATTGCCGAGTAACACTCCATTGTATGTATATCCCACATCTTGATCCATTCATCCATCAATGGACATTTGGGCTCTTTCCATACTTTGGCTATTGTTGATAGTGCTGCTATAAACGTGGGGGTGCATGTGTCCCTTCGAAACAGCACACCTGTCTCCCACAGATAAATGCCTAGTAGTGCAATTGCTGGGTCATAGGGTAGTTCTATTTTTAGTTTTTTGAGGAACGTCCATACTGTTTTCCAGAGTGGCTGCACCAGCTTGCATTCCCATGGGGAAAACAAATATCTGTATGTGAGTATTCTTTCTGGTACCCTGCATTCTCTAAGAGCTTAAAATATTAATGCTGAATGAAGGGCTACTTTTATGTTAACATTCCCTTACTGACTAGCCTCGCATAAAAATGTTTTTTCCTTATGTTTTTACCTTCAGTGGACAACCTTTTCACTAGGCTCAGTGTCTTTGTATTTGTCTCCTCCTCCATTTCCTCCTCCTCCTCCTCCTTCTCCTCCTGTCCCTCTTTTAGCCACAACCAATAGCAAGAAATGTACTTTACACGACTACTCAGTATAAGTATACACAATAGGAACAAGTTTCTTGAACCACATACCTTTAAGATATGTGGTTGCTCTGCTATGTTCTGTTCTGTCCTTTTTCATTAAAAATATGCTGATTGGGAACAAACAATCCCAAAGACCCCACGAGCAACCACAAAAGACCCCAAATAGCCAAAGTAATGTCGAAAAGGAAACCCAAACTGGAATTATCACAGTCCTGGACCTTAACCAGTACTACAAAGCTGTAATCATCAAGACAGGATGGTATTGGCACAAAAACAGACACATAGGCCAGTGGAATAGAATAGAGAACCTGGAATTGGACCCACAAATGTATGGCCAACTAATCTTTGACAAAGCAGGACAGAGTATCCAGTGGAAAAAAAAAAAGACAGTCTGTTTAGCAAATGGTGCTGGGAGCACTGGACAGCGACATGCAGAAGAATGAAACTGGACCACTTTCTTACACCAGACACAAAAATAAACTCAAAATTGATGAAAGACCTAAGTGTGAGACAGGAAACCATCAAAACCCAGAGGAGAAAACAGGCAACAAACAACCTCTTTGACCTCAGCCGCAGCAATTTCTTGCCTGACATGTCTCCTAAGGCAAGGGAAACAAAAGCAAAAATGAACTATTGGGACCTCATCAAGATCAAAAGCTTCTGTACAGCAAAGGAAACAAGCAACAAAAGTCAAAGGCAACCGATGGAATGGGAGAAGTTATTTGCAAATGACATCGTATACAGGGTTAATATCCAAAATCTATAAAGAACTTACCAAACTCAACACCTGAAAAACAAATAATCCAGTGAAGAAATGGGCAGAAGACATGAATAGACACTTCTCCAAAGCAGACATCCAGATGGTGAACAGACACATGAAAAGATGCTCAACATCACGCATCATCAGGGGAAATACAAATCGAAACCACAGTGAGATGCCACCTCACACTGGTCAGAGTGGCTAAAATGAACAACTTAGGAAACAACAGATGCTGGCGAGGATGTGGAGAAATGGGAACCCTCTTGCACTGTTGGTGGGAATGCAAACTGATGCACTCACTCTGGAAAACAGTCTGGAGGTTCCTAAAAAAATTAAAAATAGATCTACCGTATGACCCAGCAATAGTACTACCAGGAATTTATCCAAAGGATACAGGAGTGCTGATTCATTGGGGCACATGTACCCCAATGTTTGTAGCAGCACTTTCAACAATAGCCAAAGTTTGGAAAGAGTCCAAATGTCCATCAACTGATGAATGGATAAAGAAGATGTGGTTTATATATACAATGGAATATTACTCGGCAATGAGAAAGAATGAAATCTGGCCATTTGTAGCAATGTGGATGGAACTGGAGAGTGTTATGCTAAGTGAAATAAGTCAGTCAGAGAAAGACAGATATCATATGTTTTCACTCATATGTGGAATTTGAGAAACTTAACAGAAGACCATGGTGGAAGGGAAGGGGAGGGGGGGAAGAGTTCAAACAAAGATGGAGGCAAACCTTTGTATTAAGAGACTCTTAAATCCAGAGAACAAACTGAGGGTTGATGAGGGAGGCGGGGGGAATGGGAAAATGGGTGATGGGCATTGAGGAGGACATTTGTTGGGGTGAGCACTGGGTGTTGTATGTGAGGAATCATGGGAATATATTCCCAAAGCCAAGGGCACACTGTATACACTGTATGTTAGCTAACTTGCCAATAATTATATTTAACATACATACATACATACATAAAACAAATGCTGATTGTGGTCCATTGAGTTTGTCAGCCTGTCGTAAAAGCAATACTCTCATTCGTGTGAGTAAAGCTTAACCTGTAGGTCCACTTTTGCTCCCTCTCCCTTTCTTCATTTCGTTGTCAGAATTAAATACCACTGTTTTGAAATTAGAGAAAAATAGCTATCAGGGCCCCCCATGTCAGTATGGCAACAATGATCATTTTGCATATTCCTTCCCTACTGTCCTTGTCCTTATGCTTGTATAGTTGTGTGGCCAGGACACCAGCTGTGAGCCCCACTTGTCTGATTACATAGTACTGCAGGGTCTCTTGAGTAGAGTATGGTCTCCTTGAGGTATAGTTGTATTTGTTGCAAGCACCTTGACATTTACGTGGTGTTCGGCCGCCAGATAGAATGCTGACTGATTTTTATTGAATTTGCTAATATTCTTTTCATTATGCATTTTTTTTTCTAATTATAAAATCACGCGTATGAATTTGGGAAATTCCAGGCGAGTACAAAGTAGAAAACAGCATTTAGAATTCCACTCTTCCAGGATAAACACTATGAACCATTTAGTGTCTTTATATAATTTCTATGTGAGTATAGTTTGAGATTGTTGCTATAATACTTTATGTACTATCTTATATTCCTTTTTTAAGCTTGACATTGTACTATAGACAGTCTCACTTACTGAAATCATTTAACAAATACCACTTAAAAATTTCTCTATTATTGCTAATTTAGGTAGTTTATAGTTGTATTTGTTTTGTATGTATGTGTGTGTTTCTATAAAGAACTACAGTAAGCATTAGGGCCTAAATACTTATCTGCATTTTAAGGCACATCCTTAATATAGATTTAAACAGTAGGCTTATTGGGCCAGAAGGTATGGGCACTTTCTGGACTCTTGACACTGACTGCTGAGTCCAGGTTGGGATTCCAGAGTGGACCACTGTGTTTTTAATTTTTTTTGGTAATGTTTATTTATTTTTGAGAGAGAGAAAGGTGGTGGGGGGAGGGGGAGCGGCAGAGACAGGGAGACACAGAATCCAAAAGCAGGCTCCGGGCCCTGAGCTGTCAGCACAGAGCCCCACGCGGGGCTCGAACCCACGAACTGTGAGATCATGACCTGAGCTGAAGTTGGACACTTAACCGACTGAGCTACCCAGGTGCCCTGAGTATCACTGTTTTTTTTTTTTAAACATGAGAGGGAACTTGGAATTACTCAATATCTACGTGTAACGTGTCTCAGAAGGGAGGGCCAGTGTCAGAATGACGGATCCACACTCCTGAAGACATCGGTGAGGGTTGAAAGCCAGGGCAGAAGATGATGTCGTGTCCTCTGACCCAGGGAGAAAATAAGTTGGCAGGGGTGGGGGGTGACCGAGTTTGTGCATGTGAGTATACAGGTGTGTTGGGGGCGGGAGAGCTAAGGAAACCCTGCAGAATGGTTTTTATCCTCTTGACTTTTATCTTCCCAGAGTCAGGGAGTAATGGTGGAAGTAGGGAATAGGAGGGGCATTACGGTGACTTGCAATAACCCCCTTGAGAAATGGAAGGGGGAGTTGCCTAGCAACCCTTTATATGAAGAGGTGGATGGAGAGTTCCCAAATAACACTGGGGAGTTCACTGAGCTGGACCTTCATACATCTGAAGTAGTACCAGTCTGCAAAGTCCTCTGATTTTTCTATGATCGGGAGTGCCTGATGCTTCAGCAGGGAAGCAGAGAGGAGAGTGGATGGGCTGATCTGGGCTAGGAGTTTGTAGAGTGGCTGCCGAAGTTGGGAATGAGGCTAAGGAGGCAAGGACTGTAGCAATAGTGTTGTTTAAGTGAGGCATCATGGGATACAGGGCACTAGAGGGCCTATCAAGTTGATGGAATTGGAGGAAAGGAGCGTATTCTGTGTATGTATATTTGCAGCTCAGATCCTGAAATACAGGCTAGCCTGGGGTAACGGTGTTGGAGGTAGGAAGAGGCTCCTGGAGACCTCTCTCCTTAGAAGCTAGTTTTGAGTCTACTCCATGGGTTCAGGTCAAGAGCAGGGAGATTTGAAGACATTAAGAACTAAAGCTGCTATCGGATGCTCTTGCCTTTTATCTTCGACTAGAAGGAAAATGCTAACAGTGGCTCAGAACAACAGACTAAATAGTTCGGTGCTGGTCTGCTTGGCGCATCCCTAAAAGGCCAAATGGTGCCTCCCTGGACATACTTCAGAAATAAAATTAAGAAAGTGCCCAGAGCAGTTTGCATTCTGGGTCAAAGTGAGAAATTCTGGCTATCTTCCATCAGGTCGAGGATTATACTAGTGGGCACTCTGAGGACGGGGTATTCTTGGATTAACCTGACATGTTTGGATTTAAAGGATCGTTTGGGACAGAACCAGACCCCTCAGAAGGGCTTCTGGGGTAGGGATGAGAGATCTTGGTGAAGCAAAACGGCCACCCGAGGCCAAAGTATTTGGGCCAAATGTAGGAAGTCAACGTTGCTCAACACACTTCATTGGATTGTGTGGTTATTTCTGGAGTTGGCGTTTTCCGAAAGAGTATTATCAGTCTGCCTCTCCATTACTCTTTTTGTCTCAGCAATATTAATGTCTGGGTATTGTATTCTGAAGTCAGATGAAGTTTGTTTATGACATTAACTGAAATGTAAGTTGGATCTTTGTAAATATTGGAAAAAACCCTTCCAGCTGCTCTTTTTCCTGCTCTCAAGCTAATGCTGATCAATGAAGGTATTTGATTAACCTCTTGAAGCCTATTATTCAAATAGGCCTTGAATGACTAGACTGATAAATTGGACAAAATTAATTGCGGGAGGTGATGAACTCTTGTGCGTCACCACAGTTCATACAGCTCATTCTGCCGGTTCTCTCAAGCGAGACCATTAACTCTGGGGTGTGATAGACACCAGACACCGCAACACAAGCCATGTTTCGTTTCAGAGCAGAACTTGAGAGGACTAAATCTCTCAACACTGCCTTATGCAGTGCAATTATGGGATAAACTTGAATCAATTTGTTGCTTCTTTTGAATTTGGAACGCATTTCTGTATTTTATACGGGCTTTATAGATGTGTGTATCACGTTCCTAATCATCGTTCTCTTTGAACTCATGGTTAGAGTAAGGAGTTGCTCTTTGTTCATTGTCCTACATCGGTGATCCATGTTTAAGAAGGCCGGCAGGGGCTCCTGGGTGGCATCCGACTCAAGTTATTTAATGTTTATTTATTTTTGAAGGAGAAAGAGACGGAGTGTGAGCAGGGGAGGGACAGAGAGAGAGGGAGACACGGCATCCAGAATCCGAAGCAGGCTCCGGACTCTGAGCTGTCAGCACAGAGCCCATCACGGGGCTTGAACTCACAAACTGTGCGATTATGATCTGAGCCAAAGTTGGATGCTCAACCGACTGAGCTACCTAGGCGCCCCGCATCTGACTCTTGATTTCAGCTCAGGTCATGATCTCACAGTCATGAGATCGAGCCCTGAGTTGGGCTCTGCTGGGCATGGAGCCTGTTTGAGATTCTCTCTTTCTCTCTCTCCCTTTGCCCCTCCTCCGCTCATATTCCCTCTCTCTCTGTCTCTCTCTCTCTTCCTCTCTCAAAGATAAAACAAAGGCAGGCACCCAATCTTGAGAGCATGTTGCAACGTAGAAGAACTAGAAGGGAATCCACAATTAAACTCAGACCTAGTTCCAGCCTCTCACTGGAACTTTGGACATAGATCTGAGCGCCCCCAGTTAAAAGTAACATTTAGCCTATGGAGAAATCTTGGAGGAATCACAAGAGTGATTTCGAGATCTGCAAATGTTTCGAGATCTCCAATCTGCAAGTGATTTCGAGATCTCCAATATGAAGACAACATGAAACCAGACTTATTTCTTCTGGAAGGAAAAAGATTTATGGTAGACCAAAAGGCATCTTCAAATATGTGAAGGGTTAGCTATTACTCCTGGGATAGCGTGATATTGTGTTTTAATATACTCTCTGGATAAAAATCAGGGAAAATTGGTGTAAATGGAACAGATGGGAGGAAAAGAATTTTCTGACGGGAAATGCAAAGTGAACACTAACAAAATGTGTGGATTTCATTTGTCTAGTGAAGGTCTGACCATTTTCTAGACATTGGATTGAATAGATTTTTCCATTGATGGTGACCCACAGCTAAGTCTTGTTCTCAAGATGCTGAGGTTTTATGATTCTGTCACCATTCAACTTTGCCCTTTTAGAATGTCACTTTTACTATGATCTCTTCTTGGAAGTAAAAATATCTTTCTCAGGTTAATTCTTAGAAAACGGTAACGGTGTTCCATTATGGAGTTATTTATACCTGTGTTGATAGAAAAGGCTGTGTTCGGGGCGCCTGGGTGGCTCAGTCGGTTGAGCGTCCGACTTCGGCTCAGGTCATGATCTCGCGGTCCGTGAGTTCGAGCCCCGTGTCGGGCTCTGTGCTGACAGCTCAGAGCCTGGAGCCTGCTTCAGATTCTGTGTCTCCCTCTCTCTCTGACCCCCCCAATTCATGCTCTGTCTCTCTCTGTCTCAAAAATAAATAAACATTAAAAAAAATTAAAAAAAAAAAAGAAAAGGCTGTGTTCTCAACAGATATTTAAAACTCCAGACTGAGGGTGACTTTTTTTTTTTTTTAATTCAAATCCAAGTTAGTTAACATATAGTGTAATAATGATTTCAGGAATAGAATTTAGTGACACGTCACTTACGTATAACACTCAGTGCTCATCCCAACAAGTGCCCTTCTTAATGTACATCGCCCATTTAGCCCATCTTCCCACCCAACATCCTGAGGATGATTTTTCTTAAAGTTGCTAGATGAGGAGGGCTTTTACATTTGCTTTCTCCTCACTTGTGATGTTGTGGCCCTCAAGTCCTTGTTTTCAGAGATGTTTTCTTTGTAAGACAGAATATAACCTTATTAAGAAGACCTCAAATTCTATAGGCTGGGGGCAGGAGGAGCTCTGGGGAAAGAGCCTGGTTTCTTTTGGTCCTCAGATCACCACCTAGTGAGTTTTTATGACTTATGCCCTGACATTCAGAGCCAAACCCCTCAATAAAAGAAGGTGAATATTTTATTTATAAAAATTCTTTAAAATTATAAGAATTTTGGTTTCTAGTATATATTGTTCTTCCCTCCCTGACACAATTAACCTCCACAATGAATTTTATCAAAAAAGGATAAAGCAAAAAACATGATAAATTATGATTCTAAACTTCTTCTCATATAGTACATTGAGAAAACGTCATCTCCCATCAGATAAAGATTATATACCATGTGACAATTTCCAGGAAGCATAGTGACTATACCTCCAAGGTAGCAAAGTAAATTTCTACACGTTATGGTGTTTTCTAGTTATTTAAAACTTTTAAAATTCATTGAAATGTGGGCATTTATTTAAAATGCAGACTTTGAAACTTCACTGAAAATCAAGATTGGGTTGCTTCCTAACGTGGCCAACACACTAAACTGTTAACAGTCTATTGTGGTGACAAAGACAATTGTTACATGAGATGGTTGATTCTAAAGCTCTCAGCCAAGTTACCCACAAAGTGGAGTAAAGAGCTTATATGTAAGACTTAGTTTGAGGGGCACTTGGGTGGCTCAGTTGGTTGAGCATCTGACTCTTGATTTTGGCTCAGGTCATGATCTCTTGTTTCATGGGATTGAGCCCCCTGTTGGGTTCTGCACTGACAATGTTGAGCCTGTTTGGGATTCTCTCTCTCTCTCTCTCTCTCTCTCTCTCTCTCCCCCTCCCCCTCTGCCACTCACACTCTCTATGTCTCTCAAAATAAATAAATAAGCTTAAAAAAAACAAACAAACTTAGTTTGATCTTCAACAAAGGTGCCAAGAACACACAATGGGAAAAGGACAATCTCTCGATAAGTGATGCTTGGAAAACTGGTTACCCATGTGGAAAAGAATGAAATTGGACCTTATCTCACTGCATTTTAAAAAATCAACTCATGTTGTATGGAAAACAATTTGACAATAAATTATATTTAATATAAAAAAATCAACTCAAAATGGATGAAGACTTAAATGTTAAGATCTAAAACTGTAAAACTACTAGAAGAAAGCATAGAGAGAAAGCTTCATGACATTGGTCTGAGCAGTGATATTTTGGATATTGCCCTGAAAGCAAGGGCAACAAAAGCAAAAACAGACAAATGAGGTTACATTAAACTAAATAGGTTTTTCACCGCAAAGCAAACAATCAACAGAGTGAAGACACAGCCGAGGACTGGAAGAAAATATTTGGAAACCATATATCTGTTAAGAGGTTACTATCCAAAAAATATAAGAAACTGAAGTCAATAGCAAGAAAATAAATATCCTGATTTAAAAATGGGCAAAGGACTTGAAAGATACTTCTTCAAAGAAGATACACAGATGGCTAACAGGTATATGAAAAGATGCTCAACATCATTAATCATCAGGGAAATACAAATCAAAACCACGAGAGGAGATCACCCCACACTGATTAGAATGACTGTTCTCAAGAAAACAAAAGATAACAGTGTTGGTGAAAATGTGGAGAAAAGGGAACCCTTGTACACTGTTGGTGGGAATGCAAACTGGTGTAGCCATTATGGAAAACAGTATGGAGGTTCCTCAAAGAATTGAAAATAGAACTACTATATGATCCAGCAATCTCACTTCTGGGTATATTTCCAAAGGAAATTAAGTCAGTATCTTAAAGGGATACCTGCAGTCCAAATTCATTGCAACATTATTCGCAACAACCAAGATATGGAAGCAACCTAAGTGTCCATTGATAGATGAATGGATAAAGAAAATGTGGTATATATGTGTGTGTTTATGTGTGTTTGTGTGGGAGGGTGGGTAATAATAGAATATTTTCAGTTACAAAAAAAGAAAGAAATCCTGTCATTTGTGATATCTTGGATGAACCTTGCTCAATGAAATAAGCCAGTCATAGAAATAGAAATACTGCACGATCTCACTTACATGTGGAATCTAAAAAGTTAAACTCATAGAGGCATATAGACTAGAACAGTGGTCACCAGGGGTGGGGAAATGGAGGAAATGAGATGTTGGTTGAAGAGTACAAAGTTGCAGCTGTAAGATGAGCAAGTCTAGAGATCTGCTCTTCAGGATGACGACGATAGTTAATAATGCTGGTTGAATACTGGGAGTTTGCTAAGGGAGTAGATTTCAGGGTCTGTCGTCATACACACAAAATGGTAACCATGTGAGGCGGTGAAATGTTGATTAGCTGGACTATAGTAATCACTGTAGACACGGATATAAAATTATGTTGTACACCTTAAATGTATATAGTTTTTATTAAAAAAAAAAGACAATGTTGTCCCTTTCTTTCTTTCTCACTCTTTATCCTCCTTCCCTTCTCTCCCTTTTTTTTTTCTCTACTATCATTACATTGCTGTAGTTGTGATGGGCAACTGGGGTGTAATTTTTAGAGCAAACTCTTCTGCCATTTTTTAACACTTTATTTTTGGCTTGGGAAGGAAGATTTTGTTGTTTTCTCAAAAGAGTTACATGCTTCCTCAGTATCTTTTTCTCCATGTAATAAATTTGTGACTCCAGAAGGGAGTACTTTTTACAAATCCTATCTTTCCCCACGAATATAAATAAGGCATGTTTGTAATGTCCCCATTTCTTTATTCTTTAATGGGTTAAATGTAATTTGCAGATGAGATCATTTTCACGCTGGTGAGAATTTTTTCATTTGTTCATAACTAGCATCCTTTGTAAGCCCTGCCATTTAATTTCCAGTGTCTATGTAGAATGACGTAGCTGATAAAGCTCTGTTTTTCTCTGTGCTTTATTTGTTCTAGATACATTTCATATTGCTTTTCAGTCGACAGGGGAAATTACGGCTGCAGAAATGGTACACGACTCTCCCTGACAAAGAGAGGAAAAAGATCACCCGGGAAATTGTCCAGATTGTTCTCTCTCGTGGTCAGAGGACAAGCAGTTTTGTTGACTGGAAGGAACTAAAACTTGTTTATAAAAGGTGTGAGTAACTTTATGAGAATTGTCTTTCTCATTATGGCTTTGGATTGTTTAATACCGAGCGTTTTCGATTACAACACCAATTCCATCATTTACTGAAAGTTTTGGAGGCTGGAGCCCAAATATTTATACCCATAGACTAACAAAAAAGAATTCTCATTTATTGAGAGGTTCTCCCTGTGCCAGGATGGCTTCTAGGTACTTAATCTACATGTGGCTAATATACAAGTGCATTCAAGGAATAGCTTATGGGCACCTATTGTATTTCCAGCACTTCTAATGGCTGTGGGCGCAGTAACTACCCGGCAGGGCTCAGTGCCGCTCTCTTGGAGGTTACTCATTGGTCAGGTAAACAAAACCTCTGTTAATAACAGATGCTGCGGAAAAAAATGCAGGTTAACGTGATAAGAGAGATGGACGGCTGTTATTATTACTCATATTTGCAGATGAGGAAACTGAAGCCACAGAGAATGCAAGTAATTAATTAGTCTTCAGCCACAGTAACTAAGTGACAGTTTGGTAGAGCCAGGCTTTATTTTTTTTAAGTTTATTTATTTATTCTTTTGAGAGAGAGAGAGAGTGCGTGAGTGGGCGAGCATAGGTGCATATGTGGCGGAAGGGCAGAGAGAGAGAGAGGGAGAGAGAGAGAATCCCAAGAAGGCTCTGCACTGTCAGCTCAGAGCCCCATGCGGGGCTCAAACTCACGGATCATGAGATCATGACGTGAACCAAAGTCGGGGGCTTAATCAGTTGAGCCACCCAGGTGCCCCCATATCTTTCTGGCTTTAAAGCCTATATATTCTCTCCTGATAGCACCTGCTTGCCATAGCAAGGCCATACTGGAAAGGGACCTCAGTTTACGGATGAGGAAACTGAAGCCCTAAGACGTAAAGCACTTTTGCCCATAAAGACCCAAATAACTGATGCCTAAGCCAGGGCCAGAACCCAGCTGACCCGACCCTGCATCCAACATCCTACTGCCACTCCCAGAAGGAAAATGCACATTAGGAAGGTTCTTTCACGGGGTGTTTATAAAACCTGAAAGGAAAAGACAGAGGCGACCTTGTGGACCATATTTAATGAAGTAAGTTACCAGGAGGTGCCTGGGCAAAGCTTCTGCTGCTGAGTCCCAGGATTAAAGCTTTTAGTACTAGCATCCAGAGAGATGTCAGTGAAGGCCTCTTAAAATGAGCATCCCAGGGACAGTAAGGCAAAGTCCCAGGAAGCACTTGCCAACAGGAAGCTTGCCCTTACTCTGTGCCTGCTGGTTTTTTAAAACTTTAAGTTCATTTGTAATTTAAACCATTGTATAAAGAAAAGGCTTTAGCAGTTTTCTCAACAGATACTTGCAGCTCCTGGGTTTATGATGCTGAGCAAGGCAGACTGAGGACCTGCCTTTGGGAAGCCACTGATCTCGTGGGGCAGAGACAGGCCACTAAACGGGCAGTGCTCTGATGGGAGAGGCACAGGAGTGCATAGCAGGGCATCTGGTCCGGTCAGAGAGGTTGGAGATTTCCCAGAGGGAATGACATCCAAGTTCAGAGCTAAGGGAGATGTAGGCAGTTATCCACACAAACGGGATGGGGAAGAGTATTTTAGGCAGAAGAAAGAGTTGCAGAGGGTAGACTGGATAGACTGAAGGCGGGACACATACAGACAGAGGTCAGCACAGTGTGAGGCGAGAGCCCTGGTCAGGGGGTTGAAGTTTAGAAAGGACAGTTCACAAGCGGGAGAGGGGCGTGAGCATACCCCCATTCCAGTGGGCCAAGGACTCTGTCCCCACTGGACTGTTTCCCAGGGGTAAAATGGTGTTGAGAGTCTTCATATAATTAACAGAAAGAACCCAATGGCCACCATGTTTTTACATATTCTATTTCACATTTTGGGAACATATTGGGTGTGGTGAATGATGATTTCCTTTTTTGATTTGGATGGTTGGGGGAGACTCTCTGAAGAAGAGGTAACTTTGTGTATTCACTGCGGAAAACACCAACTTCAGGTTATTTGATGTGTCATCATATTTTACTTTTCTTTCTTCCTTCCTTCCTTCCTTCCTTCCTTCCTTCCTTCCTTCCTTCCTTCCTTCCTTCCTTCCCTCCTTCCTTCCTTCCTTCCTTTCTTTTTTTCTCTCCAAGGTATGCTAGTTTATATTTTTGCTGCGCAGTCGAAAATCAGGACAATGAGCTCTTGACGCTAGAGATTGTGCATCGTTACGTGGAGCTGCTGGACAAATACTTTGGAAACGTAAGTGTTGTTCTCGTCTATTCAGAATCAGTCCCTATTTCAGTTCTTAACACCAGTGCTATCTTTCCTTGCATTGCTTCTCCCTCTCAAGTCTAAAGCATGAATTGCATGGGTACAGGGTCCAGAATGTGAGGCGTTCCCCCACTTCCCATGATTCTTTGTAAACAAAAGACCCACAGCTTTCAAGAGGCAGGCCGTGTCTCTGTCTTCAGACCACAACCGCACTAGAGACCCTGTTCAATGAACTGGAATTTAGTTGTGAAGGATTCCTCGATCTTTTCCTTCTCATTCTTCATTGACTGTCATCTCCCTTCTGTTTTGACTTTTCCATCCCCTCTCCAGCTTCTTTTACTAAGTTCCAAGTGTTCTTTTATATTCTTTATATGTTAAAAAAATGCCAAACAAATCAACAAGAGAAA
Source organism: Acinonyx jubatus (assembly GCF_027475565.1). Lineage (NCBI taxonomy): Eukaryota > Metazoa > Chordata > Mammalia > Carnivora > Felidae > Acinonyx > Acinonyx jubatus. The sequence continues at coordinate 203,847,839 of NC_069381.1, read as the reverse complement.
ACCCAAATCCCTTTCCTTCCTATTGTTATTTAGTCTCCATGCATTTATTGCCAAGTAGGATTCCATACAAGGGGCAGCGTCCTCAGAACCCATGTGCTCTGGGGCCGCTTAGAGCTTGGGTTCCACCTTTCCTGCTCCAAGGAGATCACAGAGTTACCGCCGGCCCCTTCCTAATGGTCAACACCAGTGATGCTTCTTAAATCTTCACCTGCTCACCTCTCTGCAGTGCTGGATCCTTGCTCGTCACCACACCTCTTTATTTTGCCACAGCCCCGAGTTCTGATTCTCATCCCGTTTCTAAAGGCCCCTCCTTGGTTTCTGCCCCCAGCTCCCTTCCTCGCCCTGCCCTTTCTACTCTCCTTGCATGTCTGCCTGACTGTCGCTTCCAGAATCCATGACCATATGGCTCTCTTGCGCTCTGCTGAGGACGGTCTTCACTGGGCTTCCCACAGCCATCTCAGTCTTTTGTTTTCTTCTTACAACCATCTCAGCCTCAACACGTCAAGAACTACAGTCACCTTCTGCAAACCTGTTCTGTCTTGTGATTGAGTCTATTGTGTCCCGGGATCCTCCAATGCTTCCTTCTTTCTTCTTTCTCCACGCTTTGCTAAAGGCGGCCTTTGTCTATTCCGATTGGACTACAGTCCATCTCTTTGCTCCCACTCCCACCCGGTATAGGTTTACTTGGGATCACAGTTTTCCTTTTCATTGGGACCTCACCTCTGGCCCTTTCTGCCTCTGGGCTCATCTCTGCCTCCCTTTCCTGGCTTGTCAGTTACCATCTTCCTTGCAATGCACAGATCCAGGGTGACAGACGTCCTCAGTCACTTTCCATCATCTATAATGAGTAACAGCCAAACACTGTAGCCTGGCACATGAGCTTTCTAAACATCCATCCCAGGCCACTTCTCTGACCTTCTCGCTTTTCTCTTTTTATCCCTGACGTGCCCAGTGCTCCAGCAACATGGAACAGCCTGGCATTATCCGTAACTTGTGCAGGGTTCGTGTGGCCCCCAAACAGCACGTCTCTCGAGATCATGACCTAGGACTTAGTCGTTTGATTTTTCCACACGTGTAAGCAACTCTGGGCCAGATTTTAGCAAATGTTCCAGAAACATGTCATCCAGTTCACAGTCTCAAGAAATAAGTCATTGGATTTGGAGTGTTTTCTCTCAGTAATGTTCTCTTCCCCATTCCCCTGCTTGCTGGTTTTTATTAAGCGTTGTTGGGAGAGTTTGCTTCCATAAGACATTTTGTTCTCTGTCCAATGGAATGAGTAGCGTTTGCGGTATTGGTTGGGGTTTTATTAGATTTCTTGCAACGATTTTCACCAGCATGAGCACTTGAAAGGTTTTTGAAAGAATTTTCTCTCCCTCCCTCCCTGTATCCTTTTGATTCTCCTTTATTCCCTTTATAAATGATGTTAGAAGATGACCTTTAATGTTGCTTCAGAGATTCAGGTTGTTGGTCAGTATACAGAGTAAGACAGGCAGACCATTTTTCTTTCTCTTCCTCTTAGGTTTTCTCTAAGTTTTTATTTATTTATTTATTTATTTATTTATTTATTTATTTATTTATTTTTCAATATATGAAATTTATTGTCAAATTGGTTTCCATACAACACCCAGTGCTCATCCCAAAAGGTGCCCTCCTCAATACCCATCACCCACCCTCCTCTCCCTCCCACCCCCCATCAACCCTCAGTTTGTTCTCAGTTTTTAAGAGTCTCTTATGCTTTGGCTCTCTCCCTCTCTGACCTCTTTTTTTTTTTTTCCTTCCCCTCCCTCCATGGGTTTTCATTTTTTTTAAAGAGAGATTTGCAAACATATAATAGCATGTTTTCAAACTTGAGATTAGTTAAATTTATGCTTTCCATTATTCAAATGAAGCCTGACATTTTGAAATCCACTGCAGACCTGGCCTTTTGTAAAGGCCTGCAGGAGTTTTTGTGAGGCCCAGGCTTCCCTAGGACCTTCTGCCCCTAATTTCCGCACTCTGGTTTGAACTATATGTTTTCCTAGATTTACCCAACTGTGATAACGTGAATTGGGGTTAAATTTCGGTCTTAGTCTTATCACGACACATTGCTTTCTTAAGACAATCTAAATCACCTTCACCAATGCTAAGCTCAGTTAAGATATAAGGAGAATCAGAATGAATTCCTATTTCTCTAACATTAATTTTTCATCCTATTGTGGCGTACCTTTAGAAGCTCTGTCTTTGCCACGGACCAAAATTTAATTCACTAAAAAATTCAATGAATCTTTTATTAAGCTAAGAGCAGCTAAGAGCAATTCAAGGCTATGTGCCCAGTAGGTGTTCAGTTCTTATTAATTAACTGTGATGAGCAAAGGCTACCAGTACTGATTCTCATTGACATCATCTCAGGAATAATCTATTTCTCTTTGGCACTCTTTTTTTCTTTGTTAATACTGAAGGTTTCCTTGAATTCTGCCCTTGATATTATCCAAGAGAAAACTTTGTACTGTGTTTCTCTTACAACAGTGGAAAATATTACCTTCCTATGGCAGATCAATCAAACTCTCTGGCTACTAACTTATGTATTTTTTGAGCATTTTTCCATTCCAGGGAGACTTACACGGATTAACTAGTTAATCTTTCAATCTTCCGTAAACAGCATTAACCCCAATTTACAGAGGCTACGAAGAGATGCCCCAGAGTCTTTGAGTAGATAAAGGTCTGTTTGAGGATTTAGCCACCTGCCATATTTTCCCATTACAGGCTGTGGTGTGAGTTTTTGCTGATGTGCTCAGAGGGTATGGGTGTTGCTATCCCAAAGAGGCTTGATCTTGATTTAGGAAGTTTTCTTCTAGGAGGAGGAAGGCTCTGAGTCCTGCTAGGTCCTGAGTGAGTGGTGCCCAGTCACCCACTAACCAGACCCGTGATTTGGCTTATGATGGATCTCTAATTTCACAGATAAGAAAATAACACTCCAAAAGGTTAACAGAAATATTTACTTTGCTAATCTCATGGGGCTGTTGTGGGGATCAAAGAGACAGTGTGATCGACAATACTTTATAAACTGTCAATTGCTATGTCATTGTACCTTAAACTGTATTATTTTATATATGGTTTTATACATTTGCTATATGTAATTTAAACTTTTTGTACTTACTTTAGAACAGAATTCAGTAAGAGAAGGCTCTTCTTAGACTCTATCCAAAAGTATTTAGTTAATGAAATGTCAGAAATAATCTTACGAAGACATGTATTCTGCTCTAAGAGAAGACCCTCAAGCCAAATTAAAGCACAGGCTAAGAGATCAAGGGTGAAATTAAATTATCACTGTTTCTGCCTTTTTATAAGCTTTCTTCCAGAGTCTATATATACACAAGAAAATGTGTAAAAAAAATTCAGATGCTCACGTGTTTATAAACACGGAAACCATTTATTTTTACATAATAGATGAAATGCGGTAATTTAAGCATTGAAGGCACATTCCTGATGTACTGGGACAGTACCCTTAAGTGGAATCACCAGTATTTGAGTAATTGGGCAGTTAGCTGAAGAAACCTGCATCTGGTCTAGGGTGCTCCGGGAGGTGTTTCCTGTTTCTGCTCTCAGATACAGTAACCCCTTGGGGTTAGGCTCAAAGAATAACCATAGAAGTAGGATTTTGGAGTTGCTGTATACAAAATCGTTGCTCATATGTGACACTCCCTACAGTTCCGATAGAACTTGTACACCTGTTTGCTTATAACCTAGAGATAGTCACTGTACATCCAAGTTGCTGCTGCTGTGTGTGTGTGTGTGTGTGTGTGTGTGTATGTGTGTGTGCATGTGTGCCTGCGCGTGTGTGTTCTCTATCGGACTTTGCATGCCTGCGACTTTATTCCCTTCCCTTGAAACTAGATGCAGTCAATTAACCTCCCCATGGCTGTCTGTGAGTGGGGTTTGAGACGTTCCTGAAAAACTTGCATTAGTATCTGCCAGGTTCACCTCGCAGGATCCCAGCTGCTGGTGTCTCCTAATGAGGCTTCCATCTGTCTCCGATTCCTGTCTACGCCTGCCTTGAACTCTGAGGTTCCTCAGCTTTTGCTACTGTTACTCCTGACTTCCTGCCTCTACTGACCTCTGGTAACTGCTTGCTCCTTGTGTCTTCTTTAACCAGACATACGCAGTTTTATTTCTAAATGGGATTGCATTATGCATGGTAGTCTGCAACTTGCTTTCTTTTCTTTCCCCTCTCCAAATGTACCTTGGAGTTCTTTCCCCATTTGTCCATGGAAATCTCTCTCATTCTTTCCAACTTCTACATGGAATTTCCACACCGTCACAACAGACAGAGAGGCAGACGGACTGTTGCGGGAGGGAGGAGGTAGAGATAGATGTATACACCCACTTGTTGTGGATTTACCCGCTTACTGCTGTTTTCTAGTGAATGAGGAGACCAGGACCTTTGCAGGTAGTTGGAAGAGTTTTTCTGAGCTGGCCATTTGTGGTCGTGATATTTACCTAATGATTTACCTCGTAGAGTCTGCAACTTCATTGACCTAAGTCCTAAATACGTGAAGCAGTTTGCTAAAACGTTGACATCCGCTTTGTGTAACGTTATAGCCCTCAGTAGGATCAGAGAATCAGTGATCTGGGAACCCATTAATTCCCAGCCTCATAGAAACAAGGCCTAAATAGTGACTGACTCATTTGTCCTACAGATATGTCCTGCATCCTATGATGTGCTGGATACCGGGGATATTAAGATGACTGAGGTCTGTGCCTGAGCTCACAGTGCTGGGGGAGAGATCGATAAGTAAGCATACACTAGTGCCCACAGATGTAAGAGAGAACACAGAGCAAGTGGTGTGAAATCTGAGTGGGGGAAAAGAGGCTTTGGTGGAATCTCCGGACCCCTGACTTTTGAGTTTGGCCTTGGAAAAGTGAGCTTCATTTTGCCAGCAGCGTAAAGAAAAGGACATCTGGGGTGTATCCCAGGAATCGCTTGTATGTGCAAAGGTAAAGGCATAAAAGAACTCAGTGGACCGTGGCTGTAGCACGGGGGTGATGCTGACACAGGAAGCTAGAGAGAGGGGGGCCCAGGCTAGGTGATAAAGAGTCCCAAAAGGCATGTAGAGGAATTAAAACTTTGTTCTGGACATAAGACCTTACACAGGAGAGGAACGAGATCAGCACTTTAGCAGAGCGTTAGTCATTGTTGGCCTTGAGTGGGGACCGACGCCACCTAACAGGTCATTGCAGTGGCCTCGATGAGAGAGGTTGCAGGCCTGAGAGAAGGCGGTGAAAGGGTAGCAGACAGAAGAGGCGAAGGGGTGTCGTTTATTTACACGATGGAATCAACAGGAACTGATGACCAGACTGAGCGGCATGAGACCCGAGGCAGGGGGAAAAGAATGACGCGGAGGGAGAAATCAGTGGCACTGTGGAGTGAATTCGGTCAAGCCCCAGATCGAATTTTCAGCTACTAAGCAAAATGGTCTGCGGGGAAGAGAATATGCTTAACTTCAGTTTGGCAGATGGTGACTTGGACTGAGGAATGTCCAGGCAGACATGTCTCCTGAGCAGGTGAAGATATTGGACTCGCTCCAGAAGGAGATCAGGGCTACACATCCAGGTTATGGGACCCTGGATGCGAGACACAGCCATAGAGAGTCTGTGAGGTTGTCTAGAGTATATGTATCGCAAAGAGAAGAAGCTCTCATGAAACACGCCAATGCTGAAGAAGAAGGTGGGTCACTAGAAGGTAAACGGCCTGAAGCAGCGGTGTTGATTTTGCTGATGTCCCAAGCCCCCCTCCAGAAATACTTCTTCACCGAATGCAAAGTAGCAGGGGAGATAAATCATCCAGCGAGTCTGAGAAGGAATCACCAGAGATGTTGGGCAAGAACAGGCCTTGAATGGTACAGCCAAGGTCAGGGAGCAAGGGAGAGATTTTTCAAGAGAGACATGGTGGAGTGTATCCAGTGCTACTGAGAGGTAAAGGAGGCGGAGGGCAGAGGGCGAGAAACTTGCAGTTAGCAGCAACCTTCCAGAGGGTGTGGAATAGGAACGGGAACGTCGGGGAGTTGAGGAAAACGTGAGGAGGAAAACACCAGGAGAGTGCCAGCGTGGCCAATCAGGGAATTGGAAACAAGCCCTATTGGGATCATGAGGGGCGGCTCTCTTGCCTCTGGCTTCACTTGAACCACGAAATCTATGAGGCTCTGCTTCGGTCTGTGACAGTGGTTCTCCCCCTGTGGTCCCCAGACCTCCATCATTAGCATCGCCTGGGAACCCCTCACACATGCAGACTCTCGGGCCTTACCCAAACCCACCGAATCCCAACGTTCAGGGTGGGGACCCAACAGGTGCCTTCCGTGTGGATTCAGTGCGCTCTGAAGTTTGAGAACGACTGGCTTGTGGCATAATTTTGAGAAAAATTAGCACAGGTGAGCTGATTTGCCTCTGAGGCGTGAGCTGCTGATAGTCCTGTAGCTAGGAGCCCAGACTTACGGACCAGAGAGCGGGAGGAAGGAGGCGAGGCCCTCGGTGCCTGACATCAATGGGGACTCGGCTTCCATTGGGGCAGGTGGAAATAGGAGCCATGCTGCCCGATCCCTCTCCCGAGTCTCAAATTTCTTATTGTGACGTCAAAGAATATTATTTAAGGACATGGTCTGCTTAATAGAATGTGGTTTTACTTTTGCTAAAGTGCCTGGGATTCCCCACTTCTATTTTTCTGTCCTTAGAATACCATTTGATAGTTTTCCCTTTGGTGCGCCTCCTGGGTGTGGCTGTTGGAAAAGCTTGAGGCTGATACGTGTTTCCCCTGCTGCTCCTGCAAGTTCACCGACACATTTGTTTTTGTCTGACCAGGTCTGCGAGCTGGATATTATCTTTAATTTCGAAAAGGCTTATTTTATTCTCGACGAGTTTATAATGGGTGGAGAAATTCAGGAAACGTCCAAGAAATCTGCTGTCAAAGCCATTGAAGATTCTGATATGTTACAGGAGGTCAGTACAACGGGGACAGATAACGATGGGGACGATGATGATTGTGTGCTGGCTGACACTTCTTGAGTCCTTGACGCTGTGCGGGGTGTGGTTTTTAAGCAACTTACCAGTGTTCGCTCTTAAGAGGCGAGTGAACGGAGACACAGAGAGGTTAAACAACCTGCCTGATGTCACACAGCTGGGAAGTGTGGAATAGAGAGTTGAACCCAGGAACTTGGGCTCCAGAGTCTTGGCTTTTCGTGTGTGGCTGAGCTCTTTAGTGAGGGTACCTCAACTGTCAAAAAGGAACCAAAAGCTGGGTGCTATTTTTTTTTCAGACATTTAATGAGAGGTATAAAAAGACTTTCATTAAAATATCTGTGCCCCCCTGGGAAAGGAGAATAGCAGTGCATTGTCACTCCGTTTGCCAGGGATATTAGAAGTTTATTATTGAAGATGGCATTTATCATTGTAATTAAAATTCCTTACACCTCCTGGCGAGGCTGCAGGTGTGCTCCTATTTGCATAAGTAAATTGGGAATCCTGTGGTTTGCTTGCCAAGGTATAAATGGGCCCTGAAGCATCCATGTGGTTGTGCTCCTGACTCTGTGATATTTACATAAAATACAGTGGGTCTTTTATTTTATTTTTATTTTAGAGAGAGAGAGAGAGAGAGAGTGCCCATGAGTGAGGGAGAGGGGCAGAGGGGGGAAGAGAGAGAGAGAGAGAGAGCGAGCAAGGGAGAAGGGCACAGGGAGAGAGAGAGAGACTCTCAAGCAGTCTCTCTGGTCAGCATGGAGCCCCATGCGGGGTTTGATCCCACCACTCTGGGATCGTGACCTGAGGCGAAATCAAGAGTCAGACACTCAACCGACTGAGCCACCCAGACGTCCCACGTGGGGCTTCTAGAAGCAGTGCAGATTTGCACCATACATCACACCTAATAAGAGAACTTACTTACATCGGCCCCTTGACTCCTCCCAAGGACACTGACGGGGAGCACGGCACCCCGCTGACCTTTGGCCTCCTAATGAGGTGATCCCACCAACCCCAGCACAGGCCACCTCTAGGCACTTCTTCCCACAGCGTCACTGGGTCTTTCCACCTGCCTGTCTCACAATGGCAGGTCATGAGATTCCAGAGGATTACATGCTCTCTTTTAAAAAATGGTGTTAAAGCCATTCTTCCTGCTGTTCAAGAAATAAGAGACTGGGTTAATAAAACAGCATCAGGGATGGTCTCCCAGCAACTTTTCTGGCACCTTGCTGAGCTGATGACTTATTCCAGCCCATCCGGGGGGAAGCAGAGCTCAGGTGAATGGACTCTGAGGAAGACACCTGTTGGAGTAGGTGCCGGAAGCATCCGCGTGTGCCTTTGAGGAGACTGGTTCATCTCCCTCTGGAAGTGTCCTCACCGCAAGAAATGCATTTAAACCTTCTGATGTTTGCTTGGCTCTCTCCAAACGCCAAAGGAAGGGAATTTTACAAGGTGCTTGAGAAATCAGGGGTTTGGAAATTCCACAGGACAACCTTTCTTAAAATATGCCAAGGGTTATTTATAACCCTATCCTCAGGGCCCTTACCGTGGAGTCTACTTACCGGAGAAAGAGACTTTTTAGCGGGGTCTCAGGCACTAACGGTAATTGCAGCTTTCTGAACTGGGGCCAGGACACAATCTGGGTTATTTTGAATTCCTGCTCTGGAAGAAATACAGGGTTTTAAAGAGCTGGGAGTGCATCTGATGCTGCTAGTTCCACAGAAATCTGGGAAGCAGGTATTTCAAGAAAGAGCCCTTCCACAATTAAACGCTAACTGGTAGTTCGGGTTCTTGCTGATCGAGTGGAAGGTCTTGATGGGCAGGGCTCACGGGCCCCTCCGTTTAGCCTCTGTGTCCCCATGGTGACCAGGCAATGTCATGACTGCCCTCTAAATCTCTCTGGGTAAACTAATAGCACCTGCCAAATAGAGACAACGTTATCAGCATTCGCTTGGGCTCCAGGTACTTCAGCTAAGTCAGTGAACGTTTGGGGAGCTGGCTGAAAAATGGGCTGTGTATATCTGGTCAGAAAAGTGTAGAATGACTAGGCACAAGCCATGTAATTACATAAAGAAAAAAAATACTGCTTCCTTTTTTTCCCTGTCCTTTGGACCTAAGCACATATTTTAGCTACTAAAGGTTAAGGGAGGCCTTTGTCACATTGCTTTCGCTTTTAGCCCCTAGAACTTTCCCTGACCCCTAATTAATAAAGGTTTCTTAGAATAAAAAGGCCATCCTCGCATATTTAGTAAGAAGACACAGAGTCTTAAATTTGCAAATGCTCAAAGATTATTCTGAGTGTCCTGGGGCTTGGTGTTAGTGATATGGGTTAAAAAAGAACAGATTAGGGGACCTGGGTGGCTCAGTCGGTTAATGTCCAACTTCGGCTTGGGTCACGATCTCACGGTTTGTGAGTTCGAGCCCCGCATCGGGCTCTGTGCTGACAGCTCAGAACCTGGAGCCTGCTTCGGATTCTGTGTCTCCCTCACTCTGCCCCTCCCCTGCTCATTCTCTGTTTCTCCCTCTCTCAAAAATAAATAAACATTAAAAAAATTTTTTTAATAAAAAAATGCAAAGAACAGTTTAATTGGTTGGGGGTGACTTTTGGAGGTATCTTATTTTGTGGGTGACAACCCGTGGACAGTTGGCTTGAAGTGATAAGAAAACAAACTGAAAGAGGAAGGTAGTTAGCTTACTACCTGCAGGGGTTGCAATTCCTGGCATCACCAGTGGGGGTGACGGACAGAAGAGGTTTCCCCACAAAATGAGGAGCCCGAGTCAAAATGGTGTCTCATTGGCTCAAGCGGGAGAATACCTTGCCTGTGTATGCGTGGAGACATGAGAATGGCATAGGTGCATCCCTACATTGTCACCCTGAAAAGCACAACCCACGTTGGGGTACCTTAGTGGCTCAGTCAGTTAAGTGTCCTACTTCCAATCTTGGCTCAGGTCATGATCCCAGGATCCTTGGGCTCCACACTGAGCATCAAGCCTGCTTGGGATCCTCTCTCCCTCTCTGCCCCTCCCCTGCGCGCGCTCTCTCTCTCTCTAAAACAACAACAACAACAACAACGACGACGAAAACAAAACCCCCAACCCATGTTAACTGCTAAGCAAAGCCATAAAGCAGTAAAAACTTACAGTATGTACAGTGCGAAATCCACAAGAAACTTGGTGGTGTTAGAAGGGGTCCTGAGGGACAGATCCTGGTCCTCTTGTGAAACACAGAGCTCTTTAAGGTTGTGCCAGCCTTGAGTGTCTATTCCAACCTTGAAAGCAGGAAGCTCAAGAAAATACCAACCTTGTACGCTATTGATTCATGTAACTTGAGTAAAGCATGGCCCAGAAAGGGCAGTCAGTGTCGTCTGTAGCCGACTGAGGTAGCCAGTGGTGGGAGGTGGTGCCAATAACTAGAAGCCGGCAAAGTGACAATTCCAGAGGCTTTTGCTGGCCCAAGCCCCTTCCGAGGCTGCAGGCTCATGTGGTGGAATTTATAAAGGTAAGATATCGTAGCCGCAAAGCGCATGTAGCCATACAGTGAATACATTATAGAAGCATGTCAGACACTTAATGAATGAAAACCTTAGGCTATGGTTCTGGATTTTGGGATACTTGTCCTTTAAAAACGCATAATCTGTTACTGCCTTCCTCATTCTAAATCAACTTCAGACCCAATTTTGTATTTGCAACTTTGTATTCCTTTTCAAATGGTATAAACTCTAGGTGCTAGAAAACAGGCGTGGGCCCCTGGCCAGTGTGATAGCCCTGCTAAGTTTGAAGACACCAGCAGCAATTGTAAGAGGAGATGCAGACAGGGCAGAGGGCTGGGGGTGTGGGCTTCTCTTGGCCAGTGCTCATCTGGAGGCGTAAGAGCTTTATAAGAAAGTGTGGGTGACCGAGCACAAGTGTTTCAGCATAGGAGTCCTGGAATTCTAAACAGAGCTGGTGAAAACCCGTTGGAACGCCTGATTTCTAACCTTGGTTCCCTCTGAGTGATATTGCTTAGCCATGGCCTTGCCGTTTGGCCCATGCGGATCAATTGTCTTCCCGGCCAGGTGCAAGTGAATTATGCACCCTGAGGTTCAAGGTTAAGCACAGTTTGATCACTCTGGGGCTTGCACGAAAGAGGCAGGGGCGTTTCCCCAAGGCTGCCCCCCTTGAACTTTTGCATTGATTCGACGCAGGAGCCACTGTGTTACACAAATATATAAGTTTACAATAGAAGAGAATGCAAGAGACAACCCATTTATCTTGCATGGTAAAGGGCTTGCCCATCACAGTATATTTCAACTCTACCTGTAATTGTGAATCTGGCCGAACGTTTCTTCAAAAGTAGTGGCAAAAAAATTATGGCCTTCTGGCATGTTGACAAACTTGCTAACTGGTGAGGAGGATGAAGGAAGTTCGCATACTTTGGAGGAAAGCCTTTTCAAAATACATGGAAGAAACCCTTAAGAATCCTAGTTTGTGTGTGCTTTTTATATCTTGCCCACAAGCATAGAAAGATGATTTGCACGGTATCTGTAGCAATTCTGACGTTACACAGATACAGTCGAGATTTCTCTACTACGTGTGCCTGGAGGTGGGTGCTCATGATCATTTAGGCACGTTTACCCGAAGTCAACAGTGGCATATTGGCAGCTGTTGCTTTAGAATTTCTCTTGTCGGACATTCTTTTTGGGATCACGCGTAGCTTTTTCCGTGGAAAGTTATTAAGTTCCAGCCACATGGATGTGTATGCACGTTTCGCTCAAACTTTGAACCGCTGTTCTTGATCAGAATGCAAAGATTGATGTCCATCCCCGTTTAGATAACTTCTGTTCAATAACCACAAACAATAAGGAACTAAAAGAATGACAAAGGTTTCACATTCTGCTAAAGGCTGTCGAAGGGGCTCTTGTTCTAATTTCTCGTTCTCTTTCAGACGATGGAAGAATATATGAGCAAGCCTACATTTTAACCGCGCGTCTACTTGAAGACTCCCGAGTCCCCCACACTGTGAGCCTGTCAATTAGCAGAACCTGCCGTCCAGTTCCTTGATGAGCTTCTGGCAGCATGCCAAAAATAACCTAAAAGGGATCCTTCGTTAACTAGCAATTAAGTTGTTTCACATAACATATTTATCGTTATTACATATCTGTATTATGCTGTATGTAACTACTTATTGTGGCTCTGGATGTTCAAGCAACTGCTTTATGACTCAGTAGGCTGGGTATGTGTCTACAGTGCTTTAATTCCATGTGATATTTTTAAGCTAATTTAAGTAAAGGTGTTGCAATATGTTTATGGTTGCATTCCATTCTCTACTGACAGCTGAATAATAACCCATGGTTTTGAACGTGAAATACATGTTGTATTATGAGTAATTCTTTTCTAAATGTTCAACTTTTTAAATTGTATAATAATTCAAAATTATGTTAATAGTTCAGAGTTCATACATAATGCTAGACATTGTTTTCTTTTTTTTTTTTGGATACACTTAGTAAAATGTAAATTTCAGTCCAGATACAATGTATCTGATTTTAATGTCCTGCATTCTTTATTTTTTCAGGGTTGGAATTAAGGAAAATAACCAAAGATAGTAAGGGACGTAAGTGGTTTTGATATCATGGAAGCTGCTATCTAGTCGAGATTTTCATTTTACCTTTTAATTGAATATAAAGGGCATTCCATTATAAGGTTATATTTTCCTATAAACTCTCTGTATTTATTAAGGATTTCAGACTTCTGGAGATACAGTGTCTATGACTTCCCTTATTATAACAATAATATAATAAAGATGAATAACAGTAGCAGTAATTATAATAACTACTACTATTTTAATAAGTTTTAAGGTTCCAAGCACTTAGCTGCTTGAGAGATTTTGCTTCAAACATGTTTTAATGTGTATCTACTATGTTTGACGACTGATTGTTTATTAGACTTACTTATTATAACAGCCTATATAGTAGATGCCCTTCCTCCTTTTTTACTTCCTCATGCCCCGAATTAAATATTTGCTGCTGATCATTATCATTCTCAATATGTTGCATTCCTGATTTGCCGGAATGAAAGTTCTCTGTAACCAGGTAGTAAACGTGATCAGACATTACAGGGAAATAGCTCGTAACACTCTGTGTTGATGTCCCACCTCTGATGTCCTACGTGTGCATTTTCCATGTTCATTTTGAGGTCTGGTATCATTCGGGTTGGCGTGGTTAGGGATCCCTCATGGCTTTTCCTAAGAGAGCAGTGTGCTGGCTGTTGTATTCTTTCCCTAGAAGATCCTATATGGTGGACCTTTAGAGAACATGAAGGAAAAATGCCCTCGCTGATTCGTCTTGCCAGATATATTTAAGGAAAAATAAGACACGAACAGAAGAAAAACTTGGCCAATTCCTCAATAGAGCCGTTACTAAAAAGAAGGTACTCAGATTAGTATACGAAGGAATTATTGGGCTTTTAATATCTATTTACTCAGGCTAATCCTGTGATTACAATGATGGCATTGGATTGAAGTTTAACTGCCATTTTTGATCACTCTGTTTATTTGATGTCTTCCGATTTGTGTTGTCAATGTGGTGGAACTCTTTTATTTTTAAAAAGGTTTGTGGGGCCCCTGGGTGTCTCAGTCGGTGACGCGTCTGACTTCAGCTCAGGTCATGATCTCACGGTTTGTGAGTTCAAGCCCTTCATTGGGCTCTTGTGCTGACAGCTCGGAGCCTGGAGCCTGGAGCCTCCTTCTGATTCTGTGTCTCCCTCTCTTTTTCTGCCCCTCCTCAGCTTGTGCTCTCTCTCTCTCTCTCAAAAATAAACATTAAAAAAATAATAATAAAAAGTTCTGCAAAGGTAGACTTTATGTAAGTCATTGTGTTTTCCTGGTTCTTTTGAAGTTTTTGGCCATTTTTGGGTGAAGGTATTTATTCATGTATTCTTTCAAATGGGCTAATCCCACATTAGACATTATCAAGCTGTATACTGGGCTTTCAGACTCCGTGTCGGTGTCTCACATAGAAAACGAGCGTAATGATAGAGCACGCCGGGTGAATATGAGGTATTTGGGGGACATTTTATGTGGGTCTCGGTGAAAGCAATCATTATATTTTCTTTATATTATACAATTATAATAGAACTACCAAGTGAAAGATAATAAATACTAAATTTGTATAAAACTTCCAAATAAAATGTTTTTACATTTTGTAACGAGGAATTTGAGTGTGTTTTTTACGAATAGAATTGGTTTTTGATCAAATTTTATGCTAGAAGTTTCTACTCATAATTCCTGGTGATAGTCCCTTCAATGTGATCTCTGTGGTTTCTTGGCACTTACCGTCAGGAAGCAGCTTCGCAAGCAGGTGAGAGCAAATGGAGAGAAGAGTCTGAACTGCTTTGCTTCGACTGACTTCTCCTCATCATTCACCCACATTTTGGTAATCTGCTCTCTTTGCGTGTAGTCAATGATGCATTCTTTAAGTCTAGTAATTCCTTTCATGAGCAAACGTTAAGTTGGGGCAAAGTAAGGGAATTTTTAATTCATTCAAACTTTTTTTTTTTTTTTTTTTTGCCAAATCAAGTCTCCTAAAGTAATGAAAATCCTTTTCATCAAACACAGATGTTGTTCTACTAGGCCTAATCATACCTCCTTAAGATTCATGTTGTAACACCTAGGAAACATCACTGAGGAACTGTGTTTACTTTTCTGAGATTGAATCAATGAACTTCGTTGGTAAATGTTACTGTATTCTTTCACATGGTCTCTGCAATTTTGGATGAAGTCCAGTCAGATGCTCTGGGAAGTAAGTAACATAAGCCAATGACTGTTTTTCAGTAATTAGCAAAGTGTGGGCCATTAAAAATCTCTCTCCTTCCAAAAAATGGAGGGGGGGGAGTGCTTAAATTACTATTGAAGTAAAATAAGGATTATCTCACATTTAAAATCAAGCAAACTCATAATATCTTTTCTTCAGCATAAATGTCTTATTTACTTCCAAATATTATCAAGTAAATCACGCTGGCCTCTTTCTACTAAATATTCCTTTTACACACAAGATTAACATTTTAAACGTGCAAATTATCAAGTAAGAAGCATCGTTCCAAGTTAGAACAGTACCAGGTGTAGCTCAGAAAGTCAGTTGGAAGTCAATGCTAATAATAAAAAAAGCTCACAAACTCACATAGTGCAGAATCGCTCATTTTACCAGCCTCCGTGGAAACTCTCAACACTTTCCAAAGGAAAGACGAACGTGCTTTTTGAATAATACTATGAGTGTATGGATAAGAGGCCGTGTCAAACACATGGAAATCATTCTAATCTGGAAGATGGTTAGGCTCCAATATTAATAATTTTTTTTCATTATGGTGGGAAAATATCTATAAAATTTAAGACGATATAAATGTGAAGAATAAATAACTAGTGTACTTGCAGGGGTTTGCGATCCGTAAATGAAGTTTGAAAACAAATTTAGGTCATTAGCAGTTTTTAGAATGGTATAAAACTAAATTGAAAAATGAAAGTATGATGATACAACTTTGCAAGTTAATGCAGTCAGAATTGGAAGTATTGGAACATTAGTTTTCATTAAATAAAATAATCAAACTTCTAAAAGCATCTTAAAATATAATTACTTTTACTTATGTATGAGTAAATATATTTTGGAGAAACTGTCCAATGAATTGATTAAATTATGGTTTTCTGGGTTTAGAAATAGGCATCTTTTTATTTCTGGAAACAAGTTTTTAAGGATACTTTATCAGGAATCGCACTGTGGCTAATTGTAGCAATTTCATTACTATGTATTCATCCAAAGGATACAAAATTAATTTGATGGGCTACATGCACCCCAATGTTTGTAGCAGCACTATCTACAATAGCCTAAGTATGGAAAGAGCCCAAATGTCCATCAACAGATGAATGGATACAAAAAGTTTTATATTATATATATAATATACAAAGTTGAAAAAATATCTCATGGAATATTATTCAGCCATAAAATAATGAAATCTTGCCATTATGCTGAGTGAAATAAGTCAGAGAAAGACAACACATGATCGCGCTCATACATGGAACTTAAGAAACAAAACAAATGAGCAAAGGGAAAAAGAGAGACAACTCAAGAAATAGACTCTTAACTGTAGAGAACAAATTAATAGTTACCAGAGGGGAGGTGGGGGGCGAAGGGTTAAATGGGTGATGGGGATTAAGGAGGGCACTTGTGATGAGCCCCAGATGTTGTATGTAAATGTTGAATCTAAATGTTGAATCGCTAAAGTCTACACCTGAAACTAATATTACACTGCATGTTAACGAATTGGAATTTAAATAAAAACTGAAAAAAAAAAAGCGAAAACTGACACAATGGATGGATGAATGAATAAACCAAAGCATATTATAAGAAGAATGAATAAAATCAATTATGTTCTACTTGGAATACCTAATCTCATATGAAAATAGTAACAGTTGTAAAGAAAGCAATTTTCACGTTCTTTCTGTAGTCATTGAAAACTTTACTTCAAATATAATAAGGGCATAGAACCTATTAAGTTGGAAGAAAATTTAAATCTTTAGCCTACACACCCTCCAGAATGATAAATCGTAAATGAGACTAAGTCATTAGTTTAGAACGTGCTGCATGTGTGGACACTTCTTCCAGCCTTCTGCCTTCTGTCAGTGTGTTCTATATTCAAAATTGTAGGAGCCAAAATATATAATTGCTAAATTTCCCTGAAGTTGTTTTTCTGAGAAAGCCATCCAAATACTATTCAAATACAATTTCGACTCTTGGGAGCTTTTGAATCGGTGGGAAATAATGGCTTGATTTTTAAAAATCTCTCTCTCTATAGATTTTCAGCCATCAGTCTCTGAGCAAACAAGTCGATCACTACTCGCTGACTGGGACCACAACTCTCTGATGGGATTGTTTGAGCCACAAGACTGTCCTCATTTGTGGTCAGAGCATCAGAATGGACTAGAAACCGGGAACCTTTATGCTGGTCCCGGATGTACCGCTGAAAAGGCCCACAACCTTGCCCTTTGGAATGGATGGAAAGTTAAGAGTCAGATGGGATTTTGGAAGTGAGCTAGTCTGCGCTGCTCATTATACGAAGAAGACAAGAGTAGTCAGTGCATTAACATTTATGCTTTGATCAAGTCTCAGAGCTAATGATTTGTTTAATTAAACCTTGTCTTGATCAAAGGTGTTACCTGATGAAAGTATTTGATGAGCTTGTTTTCCTGGTATGAACTACAAGCCTAATGACATTTAAACATGTTTTTCACCCTTTTAAATGATACAAATGAAGTACATTGCGGGCACTTTAAATAAGGGATGCCATTATAAGAGTAGAAAAAAAAGGTGGTGTTGTAACAGGTAAAGGGTGAATTGCCAAATTAGTGTTGTTGAATTTTAGAGGTGGGAGATCTTACATGTTTCAGAGGGAAGGGAGAACAGAGGAGGAATAGTTTTGTTTTTGTTTTTTGGGGTTTTTTGTTTGTTTTCTGCTGGTCTTGAATCAAAGGGACTGATGATCCGGAAAAATCCCTGAATTCAGTGACTGTTTCCTGCATGTAACGAAGGTTTGTCGTTTCAACACTGTTTGTACCTAACTGTGAAAAAAGACCTTTCTTTGCGTTTGGTTGTGAGCTGTGAGGCCCCAGTGCTGGATGAAACCAAACGCCGCTTGAAAATGAGGCAGATCCCAGCTGTTCATTTACCAAATCCTTTCCTGTTTCCTCCTGGGCACAAGGCTAGGCTTCATTCCCCAGCCTCTCTTGAAGTGTGGTTTACCCGTGGCGAAATCGTGGCCAGTGGAATGCGGGTTGAAATAACACAGGCCCCACCGCAGGTCTGGCTCATCAAACATTCCCCCACAGGACCCTCCATTTTCTGTCTTTCCCTGTTTACACCTGAAGGAAAACACGACAGCATTCAGACAAGGCAGAGCCATGAGATGGCAGGAACCTGAAAAAGGTGGTCAGGAAAGCCAACCAGGGAGGAACGGCCACACTGGACCTTTACCTGCGACAGAAACAAAAATTGCGTTAAGCCGCCGAATGCCTGAGGTTGTTTGTTTCAGCAAGGAGCCCACCCCGAAGCAGGAAACAATCCTGGGCTCCCATCAGGAGGATCAAGATATGTGTAATCATGTTTCTTTTCAGGTAGTGGAAAAACGTAGCCCCCTTTAGGGCTAATACAAGCAACTAATTATCTGGAAGAGGGTGCCACCATTACACCTGCCCCCGTCACTGACTTACAGATTCGCCTACCCAGGGGACATGTTCTTTTTGACCCCTGTACTAAATTTTCCCTGTGCTTCTGTGGTGGCTGATGCAGCTTCTTAGTCTGACTTTTGAGACCTCTCATGATCTGACCACTTCTGGATTTTTAAGTCTCATATTCCATACTCAACACAGGTCAGTGTGTTACTCTCTCTCTTCTTTGCTGAGGCTTGTTCCATTTATTTCTTCACCTGAAGCGTTATTTGCGCCAATTGTATCCCGATTCTTTAACACACAACCCAAGGTGTCCCTTTCTTTATGGCTCTCGCCTCCTTCCACCCTTCCTCCCCTTCTCTGCAATCCCTTTGCATGACATAGGTTCCCACGGGGCACTTGCCGCTTTAATATTCTATTGTAAATATTTAAATACATGTCTTATCTCTTGCTGAAAAATGCTAGAGAGCAGGATATGGGTGTGTGTGTGTGTGTGTGTATGAGGAAAAGAGAGAGAGAAAGATCACTTTTTTGGCTCTCCTAAAGGGCCTGTCAGGGTATTGCATACATGAACACGATTACTGACATCTACTGGATCAGGCTATGAAAACCTCCCCTTTAAAAAGGTACATTTCCTGGGGCACCTGAGTGGCTCAGTCGGTTAAGCAGCTGATTCTTGATTGTGGCTCAGGTCATGATCTCACAGTTCGCGAGTTCAAGCCCCAGGTCGTGCCCTGCACGCTGACCTGAAGGAGCCTGCTTGGGATTCTCTGTCTCCCTCTCTCCGTGCCTCCCCCACTCACACTCTCTCTGTCTGTCTCACACTCTCTCAATAGTTCGTTTTTGGCCAAGAGGGTATGTACTATCTCGTATTGTCTTAAGTTCTGAAATAACATTAAAATCTTCTACTTCTTTTTAAAAAAATTTTTTTTAATGTTTTTATTTTTGAGAGAGAGACATGAATGGGGCAGGGGTAGAGAGAGAGGGAGACACAGAATCCGAAGCAGGCTCCAGGCTCTGAGCTGTCAGCACAGAGCCCGACGCGAGGCTGGAACCCATGAGCCACGAGATCATGCCCCGGGTCGAAGTCCGATGCTTAACTGACTGATCCACCCAGGCGCCCCTAAAACCTTCTATGTCTGATGTATGACTGGATCCCAAAACTTCAGGCGGCACTGCTCCAGGTGACTCTTTCAATCTCACCTACTGCTGGGTCCCCAGTGCCCTTAGCGGTGCCCGACAGAGACTAAAATATCAATACATGTTTGCTGACTGGAAGCTTAGTGATAAAAGACTCCATGCAACATGGCAACGAATTGGCCGCGGCTGTTTCTGTGATAGCAGCAAAGTGATTAAAATTAAAACTGAGCACTTAGCGTTGGTGCCATATGGATCTGTTTTGTTTCTTGTGAAAGAAGAAACAAGAGAACTAGTGGGCTGGGACCGGGCCAGCCTTCACTCAATATACCACTTCCGTGAGGGGCACACAAAGCTTTTATATTGGGGCCACTCATCTGGTGGCAAACCTGTCGTCAACTCTTAACCGGGGTGATGAAAGAGAGCCACAAGGTTTGCTGATGTGGTTGTGCACAGAGGAATAACTTCTTGAAACATAGACGAATTTACTTCTACCCAAAGATGAGTACTTTCAATATGTTTATTTTAGTTTATTTATTTATTTCATTTCATTTCATTTCATTTCACTTCATTTCACTTCACTTCACTTCACTTTATTTTATTTCATTTCACTTCACTTCACTTTATTTCATTTCATTTCATTTCACTTCACTTTATTTTATTATTTTATTTTATTTATTTTTTTATTTCATTTCATTTCACTTCACTTCACTTTATTTTATTTTATTTCATTTCACTTCACTTCATTTCGTTTTATTTTATTTTATTTTATTTTATTTTATTTTATTTTAAGTTAACTATTTTGAGAGTGTGAACAGGGGAGCAGAGAGAGAGGGAGACAGAGAATCCCAAGCAGGCCTCATGCGATCAGTGCAGGGCCCAACATGGGGCTTGATCTCACAAACCGTGAGATCGTGACCTGAGCCGAAATCAAGTGTCTGACATTTAACTGACGGAGCCACCCAGGCACCCCAGTACTTTATATTTTTAACTGGGTCACGTGTATGATGACCCTGCTACATGATTATGCCAGGGCGTGGCTTTTTGTTAGAATGGAAGTTCCCTTTTCGATAATGTTTCCTGCCTCATGAAGAAGAAGGCAGTGATGTGCTCGTCCCTCTCTGTCTCTTCACGTCCTTCCTCTGCCCTCTGCTATGAAAATGAGTTGGCCTGCTTTTTGGATCCTCTGTAAGATCTGCACGAATTCAAGCTATATGAAAAGAAAGCTATGAAGGCACATTTATAAACAGAAGTGAAAGAACACCTTTTACAGACGCTTACTGTAGCAGAAAGCGGTATTTGCCATAGGAATGATTGACTACCAATTACGTTTCACAGCAAACCTAGCGAAGATAGTACTCACAAGGGACAAGAAAAGCAGTTTCTATTTTAACAGGATCTTTTAAGTTTAGGACAGATGAGGAAGCATGGGGGAACAGAGAGCGGTAGAAGAGAAAATTATTATTTTCTGCTGGCCAATGTAAAGATTCCTTATTTATTGAATCTCATTTCACGCTCCTGTTTATAGATGGAAAAGTAGCAAAACAAGAATTTAGAATGCACAGCCATTGTACAGGAGGTCTGAGAGCCAAATTGGATAATTTTTCATTAGTGCCATGACATAAAAAGGTTGGGAAACTCTGTCATAAACTACTTGGTAACAATCAGCCTTACAAACTTTCCCTTATGGAGAGGACTTAGGAAAGGAACCTTCGCAGTACGATGGTCCAGAAACCCCAAGGCACCTTGCAAATCCTGTCTCCAATGCGTGTGTTGAACCCTTGACCCAAAATATCCTACCTTTTTCTTTCCTGCTCTGAGAGTGCCCTGCTCCTTGTTGACCTGGCAATTGTTGGTCACCAGCCAGTCCCCAGTTCAGGTGGCAGACCCTGTGAGACTGTGTCCATTACCCCCTTTCACCACGATCGATGGATTATGTGGGATGCTACAGAGCTGAGAACGTTGTGGCTTATCCGTATGTGACCACACACTGACAGCACGGGGCCCCTTCTGCGAGACTGTGAGCTTGTCGGGGCAGAGGCTCTGAGATTCACGCTGCTATCTCGATAGCTGCTTGACGTTTGTTACATAAATAAACACGTCACACTTTTCATACTCAGGTGGAAGGAAGAAGGTGGAAACCTTGGCCCACCCACCACATCCCCCCTGACACAGCTCCTGGAGACTCAAGGTCCCACTGTTCCTTTTTATTCCTTGATATTATGGATGAGATCATTTTAGGAGGTATAACTTTTTCTCTGATCATAATGTGTACAGGAAAGGTTTAACTCAACAGTTCTGGGGTGCTCAACCCTTCACATTCTAAATAAAAACCTGCCTCCAGAATGGGCTGGCTCTTGGGGAATAACCTCGGACTCTTTGGAATGTTCTGCCTGATAAGAGCGTTTTTTTGCACGGCTGAGAACTTGAACCAGTGTTCACTCTACCAGTGTGGCCAGGTAAGTTTATCCTGACAGAGTGATTTATGGAGAATGCTTGTTTTTGATCTGGGTTAAGGGCTGGAGCGTGAGTACGTGGGATCAGTCGCATGGGCCTTGCATACCAGCAGGACTGGTTCTCAATAAAACTTCTGGCCACCACGACTTTGGGAGCTTCCCTGATTGGTACCCTTGGCACATTGTTGCTGGAGGACTGAGTGTGTCCCCGTGTGACACCACCGAGAGGGACACTGAGAAGCTTGCCCCTGGTTCCTCCTGGACTTTACCCCGTGTGCCTTGTCCCTTGGCTGATTCTATTCTATAACCTTTGACCGCAATAAGCCGTAACAGCGTGCGAGCCCCGTGAGTCCTAGGAAATCATCGTGGGGACTCCCAGCATGCCACCCATTCAGATGCCATCATCCGGGAGGATGATAGGTGAAAATAAATAATTACGGGGGCGCCTGGGTGGCTCAGCTGGTGAAGAGTCCGACTTCGGCTCAGGTCATAATCTCACAGTTCAAGAGTTTGAGCCCGCGTGTCGGGCTCTGTGCTGACAGCTTGGAGCCTGGAACCTGCTCCGGATTCTGTCTCTGATTCCTCTGTCTCTGGCTCACCCCCACTCATGCTCTCTCTCTCTCTCTCTCAAGAAAACAAAAATAAATAAAGAGATAAATAAGTAAATAAATTAACAAGCAAATAAATAAGGAGACCAGAAAGGAGGAGAGTCCGGAAGATGTTTGGGAGGCCAAATGCAATGGGTTCTGTGACAAGTGGGTCTTTCCACTTTACTGGGATTACGTGCCTAGAGCCAGTGTGGACATGGCCGTGGTAAAGACTCTCCGCTGTGTGTCTTTTGACACAAAAGGTATCTCCATGTTCCCACGGGAAGGAAATGAAGCGAACAAACGGTACGTATCCACAACTGGCAACTCTCCCGATTTGGGGGGTCTAAGTCCGCCCAGGGCAGCTTGTCCATCTAGCACTGGTCCGTCCAGGGGGTGGGAAGGGCAGACAGACGTGCATGGGAGTTGAGGGCACAGGTGGCCAGTGCTCTAAGACCAGGGAAATGTCGTTTCACAGTCGTTTTTATCAACCCTTGAAATTAGCACCCAGAATCCCTGAGTTGATTAACGAGGTGGGTTTTGCACCC
Source organism: Acinonyx jubatus (assembly GCF_027475565.1). NCBI lineage: Eukaryota > Metazoa > Chordata > Mammalia > Carnivora > Felidae > Acinonyx > Acinonyx jubatus. Next base: position 203,824,939 of record NC_069381.1, on the reverse strand, counting down.
GGAGTCTCAGAGCTCCTCCCCCGATGCTGTTGCTCGGGGGTGTTGTGTGACTTTGGCAGGTAGGTAACTTCTGCCTGCCTCAGTTTCTTCATCCGTGCTCAGGACAGGGTCAGGAACCTAGGAAATGTTCATTACATGGTAACCGCGGTCTCTGGTTTCTCTTCTGGATCTCTCTGAGAAGCAGCAGAAGAGCTCTCCTAATGGTGTTGTTGGGAAGAGGGTTTGTGGTTGTTTAAGAGAGCTTTCTGGGGCAGGACTGGAACCGAGTCAGCATTTTGTGAGTTGATTACAGAGATTGCACCTGAATACCCTTCCTTCCTTCCTTCCTTCCTTCCTTCCTTCCTTCCTTCCTTCCTTCCTTTTTTGGAGAAAGAGGGCACAAATAAGTGAGGCGCAGAGAGAGATGGAGAGGGAGAGAGGGAGAGAGAGAGAGAGAGAGGGGGAGAGAGAAGTGGGGCTCAAGCTCTCCCAACTGGGGGCTCGAACTCATGAGCTGTGAGATCATGACCTGAGCCAAAGTCAGATGCTTAACCGACTGAGCCACCCAGGCGCCCCGGAAGAGGATTTCTTTATGACAAATAGGTTGGGATGTGTTCCCCTGGTGGCCTTCCTCCTCCCCTCTCCCCTAAGGCTCCTTTCCTGACACCCCTCCAGCAGCAGTGATGGGACCTCGGGCATGCAGCTGGCCAGGACAAATTTCTTGTTTCACCAGACAAAGCAAGTAGGAGGCTAATATCACCCCGGAGGCCAAGAGGGCAAACTGACAAAATAAAAACTTTAATCAAGGGGTGCCGGGGTGGCTCAGTTGGTTGAGCGTCCGACTTCGGCTCAGGTCATGATCTCGCGGCTCGTGAGTTCGAGCCCCGCGTCGGGCTCTGTGCCGCCAGCTCGGAGCCTGGAGCCTGCTTCCGATTCTGTGTCTCCCTCTCTCTGCCCCCAACCCACTCGCATTCTGTCTCTGTCTCTCTCAAAAATAAATAAACGTTAAAAAAAAGAAGAAGAAGAACTTTAATCACAAACAGGTTTAAAATAGTCTCTTTCTTTGACATATTCAGGATAATCCCCAAATGATAAAGCTTATTTTCTGCACACATTTGAAAGGCCACAGGCCAACGTTTTCCGGAGCATAGTACCCTCAGCGTGCTGAGGGTCTGATGTGACACGATACCTTAGGTGACCTGGCGAGGCTGTCCCTCCACAGGACAGGAAAACAAAACGAAACAAAAAACATAATGAGGCATTTTAATTCTCTAGGGTTATGGGCTCCGTTTCCAAACCTCTTCAAAGTTTCAGTAAGAGTGGCATGTTTAAAGAAGTGAATAAGAATTCCTAGCAAATCCTGCACACAAATTCAAATTATATTTGGCGGAAAAAGAAAAACCAAACATAATACCCAATATTGGATGACACAGGTTACCAGCATAGACTGCTACAAAAGAGGTTGTTAGTGTGTATAAATAACACCGTAATGATCGTATCCCTTGACCTGGGGTCTCTGAGAATCGAATGCAGAGTTTGGCACGTGGTCCATGGGCCAAATCCAGCCTGTGACCCGTTTGGGTATGGCCAGCAACGTAATGATGGTCTGTAGGGTTTTAAAGAGATTTCAAGGGGAAAGAGAAGAAAGGGAAGGAGAAGGAGAGGGAGGAAGAGGAGACAGACCGCGTGGCTCACAAAGCCCGATATTTTTACCTGGCCCTTCGCACAGCCACCTTACCTTAGAAATAACCCCAAACATGGAAAACCTACACGAACGAGGGTGATCTCTGCGGTGGTTTTACGGTAGTTCAAAAGACCGGGAACAATCTCCGTGCCCGGGGATAGAAGAAAAGTTCTAGTAGGTACTTCGCGTAAGAGGATATTTTTCCACTACTAAAGTGATGCCTCTCCAGGGCCACGGGTCTGTGATTATGTATTTGGCCCCTTTTGACGAAGGCTTTATGGACTTCCGGACTCACAGACGCCTTTCTCACTCCTAAACGCTCAGGGCAGATATTTTATAAGCTGCACATTTTAAAACTTCGTGATGTTCTGCCTTGAGTAGGGAGGTCATGGCTTAAGAAGTCGACCCTGACTGGGGCTCCTGGGTGGCTCAGTTAAGCATCTGACTTCAGCTCAGGTCATGATCTCAGGGTTCGTAGACATTGTTTGCTCTTTTCAGAGAGAGAGAGACAGTGTTGATTGTGTCTGTCTTTCTAATGAAGATTTGAGAGGAATTCCCGAACCCAGGCTCTGCCCGGGCCATTTCTTTGTGATTGAACAAAGCACAGCTGAGCTACAGGTCAGATCCATGTCCTGCGTTGCCCTTAATCCTGCTGTGGGTCCCTGGTGCCCGTGAGATAACGTTCAAGCTCCCTGGTGTGGGGCTGGGTGTTACCACAGTCCCTCCAGCCTCACCGAGTGCTCTACCCCTCATTCGCCTGTGCCCCCAACGTGTGATGCACTCTCGCTTTCTTCTGCAATCTTGCATGTTCAGAAACTACAACTTCTGTGTCCCCTCCGCAGAGTCCTTCACAGATCACTCCAGTTAGGTGGCAACCTGTCTCCCCCACCCTTGTCACGTTGCTCCCATGGTCCCGTTTTGTTTTCTTGACAACACTTGCATGCTTTGCAATTATCCCAGTGCTTTGTTCGGTTGTTTGCATATTTATCTACCTGTGTTTGTAGGTATTCATGCATTTACTTTCCCCCTCTTCTCCCTCACAAGAACGTATGCTTTTTGAGGGCAGGTACTCGTGTTCCCAGCCCCTAGAGCACATCTTCGAAGAGAGCTTGGCACGCAGTGGGTTCCCTAAATTTCCATCTTCCATCGTGTGCCAGAGGACATCTTCTCATCTGTCGGGTCACCCTCGTGGACCTTCCAAGGTCGAGGAGGGTGCCTCGTCCTCTGCATTCTGCCAACACCGTTGGCACGGTCAAGATATGCATCAGATCCCCCGCTACAGTCTGAGGAGCCTGGGAAGGCAAAGATTGGCTCTTTGAGCCCATAGCTCACAGTCTGGCATCAAACAGGGCCAGGTTTTTATTTCATGACTGGGCCGTGAATAAATCCATAGTAGTTTCCCGATGCTGAGTTGACTTGAGTCTACAATTTCTTGGTTCCCTTTTCTTGAAAAGAAATAAAAAAAAATTAAAAAAAAAACACACCTTGCTATATCTGTTATCCTCATATCGTGCTGTATTTATTAACCTACCATTATTTTCACTCACATTTAAAAATATGTTCCTCCGTGGAGAATGCTAGCTTGGTTTATATTTGGCTTAGCCTTTGTCTACCTCTGCCTCTCCTCATTTGACAGACAACCAAAAACTCTAGAAGTTATGTGGAGGCATAATACTTCCGGTGATTATTTCGCTATGTTCCCCTCTTTCTCCCATTTGCAGTGACGTAGAAAATAGAGTCCGTGAAGCAGCTTCATAGAGTTCATTTCATGATTCCATGCGACGAGACTGTATTCGGGCCGGATACCTCCCACACAAAGAAAGAGGAATCAATCACAATCAGGGCTGCATAGTGGTGGCATAAGGAGCACACACTGTCCAAGTGTTTCAGATCCCGGAAATATGGGAAGACTGTCCGCTGATTCATTTCTTTGTTTGTCCATTCGCCTCTTACTTAGTAGCGCCTCACCTGAATACGTAACGGACTTGGAGCGAATTATGTTCGTGGACAAGAATCAAGGAGCTTGAAACAGAGCAACTAGCTTGGGCTAGGAGACATCCATGGGGGACCCAGTTCAGATCAGAACTGGTCCCAAGGAAACAACCACAGAGCATTCATTCTTCCCTCACTTGCCTGACGGCTGGTAGGGCACAACGGGAAGAACAAAGCCAGCTCAGGTGAGAGGTTCAGCAGAACCAGGCTCAGCAGCCACTCTGGGAGCCTCTAGTTTCTGGCCACTTTTAAAGCTGAAATGCCAGGGCCTGAGATCCAAATGAACACTGGCCTCATGTGGAAGAGATCTGCGCTTAGTCCAATCTGCTGCCACAGCTCGCACCCACATGGGAATCCTCTTCCGGAACGCCCCTCCGGAATGCCACATTTTCAGCCACTTGATAACTGAATGAATACGGAGTTCCCACCACGTGAAAGCTGTTTGTGTTCTTACTTGCTGAGTGGGTATTGTTCCAATTTTACCGCTAAGAAAACTGAGGCACAGAAAGTGATCGACTTGAGCCTGGCACCTCGGTATTAGGAGGAAGAACTGGGACTTCTGGCCAAATATTCTGATTTTGAATCACCGGCCAGCAATTTGATACCTGGAAGTTTTGGGATGTCAGGTCTGGTGATTGTGGAGGAGGGTTGGCTTGGGTGTAAACCATCTAGGTGAAAATAAGGCGTGCCGATTTGATGAGACTGGTTTTCTTGTGGGAGTTATAAAGTGAGTTCGAAGGCAACTTCAAAAGGGTCGTTCATTCAGAAAGAAAAAGAGTGAGAGAGGAAGGAACAGAATGAAAAGTGATAGAACCGAAAGGAAAAGGAAGGAAAAGGAGAGGAGGGAAAATGATTGGCCGGTCATCCAAGAGCACACCGTACTGATGGGCAACACAGGAAACCAGCCTGGGGAAAGACAGAACCCAACAGGAAGAAGCGGCTGCTCAGAAGCACCCCCACTACCCAGACTGTGCCCGGGGCCACGTGTGGCAGAGTAGGAATTGCCCACAAAGAAATGGAGAGAACTTTGGAGAAGGGGAACGAATCCTGGGCATGCAAGGGCAAGGGACGGAAGGGCTCCAGCGAGATGTCCAAGACTGCCTCTAAGGGATGAATGGGGAAAAAACATCCAGAGCATTTAACTGCAAATATTTTCAGGAAGAAAAATGCCATGAGTTACCCTTTTATCTATGGATTAAATTTGGAAACACCAAGCACAAGGACTACAGACTTACAGTTGATAGGATTTTGAATACAATCATCTCGTAACCCCTTGTCTGTATTATAAATCAATTTAAAATAAATTTATTTTCAGCAAGTGACTTTCCCATTTAGGTAACGAATTGCAGAGTTAGAATTGGACTCCACATCTCCAGATTCCTACTTTAGTGCTGGGGTTAGGCTAGAGTTTCTTGTTCAATGTCATATTCAAGGCTGTTGAGTTGGAGCTGGTTTGAATCCCAGCTCCGCCACTTACTCTCAATGGGACCTTGGATTTTGCCCAACTTCTCAATTCTTTTCATCAGTAAAACTAGGGGGCAGTGGGGGCAAATCCCCTCCCCTTTGTTAAGATTCTTGTGGGAGTTACATTAAATAAATCTTGTAAAAGCTTGGTTCAATGCCTGACAATTAGAAAGCGCTCAGTTACGGGTGCCTGGGTGGCTCAGTTGGTTAGTGAGTGATCTCGGTGATCTCGCGGTTCGTGAGTTCGAGCCCCATGTCGAGCTCTGTGCTGACACCTCAGAGCCTGGAACCTGCTTCGGATTTTGTGTCTCCCTCTCTCTCTGCGCCTCCTCTGCTCATGCTCTGTCTCTCTCTTACTATCTCAAAACTAAATAAACGTTAACAAAAATTAGAAAGTGCTCAATTAATGTTAGTTGAACCCAGTTATGGGGACTTGAATGAGCGGGATTGATCTGTTGCAGTGACATCGTCCTGAGATATCCATTCCGCAGTCAAAAAATAAATTGATTCGTGATACTGGTGAGTGGGTGGATGATAAATGTGTTAAGGAACTTGCCAAAGAAACAGCTGAGTGAAAGACCAAATTCCTGGCTTATGATGGTTTAAAAAATGGCCAAGAATATGTTCCAAACAGAAGAATGGAACTTCGAACGTAGGACGAGGACAAGAGAGGAATGGGGCTGTGTTTTTTTCAGGTGCTTCAGAGTTCTGGATGTTCTTGGAGATATCCAGGTGCTACACAGGGCTCCTCTGTGAACTTGTGACCTAGAAATGGGAGCAATCACGACGAGCTCCAGCTGAGCCTGTACAACACGGGGAAATGAGCTCTTCACCCTTGGAGCCCATCTCTGGTTCCTCTCTGCACCATCCTGCTTGGAGCCCCGCCCCCAGCCCTCTTTATGGGCCTCTACACGTTCGCTGCTCCAAAAGACGTAGCTGCTTTGCACCTGCCTTGACCCATTTCTGTCCATCGACAAATCCATGTGAACCTCCTAATCGTCTGATCTGTCCTTGCCTCTGAAAGACCTTGCCGTTGGTCCAAATAGAAAATGCCAAGTCAGGGCCACCTGGGTGGCCCAGTTGGTTAAGCATCCAACTCTTGATTTCAGCTCAGGTCATGATCTCAGTTTGTGGGTTCAAGCCCCACTTGCTGGCAGGACAGCGTGGAGCCTGCTTGGAATTCTCTCTCTCTTTCTCTCTCTCTGAAAATAAATAAACATTAAAAAAAAAAAAGAAAATGCCAAGTCAAAGATAGGGCGTGGGCCACAGTTTCATGGTCACGAAGCTTGCTGTGAGGCAAGACCGAGCTGCCCCCCATCTCTGATGCCCTGTATTCAACACTCCTCCATTCTCCCTCTTCTCTTAACTTTGGGGCTCTTAGAGGTGGGGGTTCCACCTCTGACCTCTGACCTCAGACTCCCTGGTTGCATTCCCCTCCCAGTTCCATGTGGCCCCAGTACCTGCTCTGGTATTTGGCCTCTTGGAATTAGCCTCAGAATCCGCTCCTCAGAAGCGCCTGCCCCTCCCTCGTCACACCCACTTCCCTCCAGAGAGTGAGTGGGTTAATGGTTATTTCTGCCGAGTGTTTACCAGGGGTCCTTGGGAGAGGACTGCTTTTATCCCAGTGCTTCCCAGGGTGTGACACATCCAAGTCATTGCAAAAGATATTCAAGAAAATAAGGTCTTGTGCTGAAAGCTGCTTTAAAAGTCACAGTACAAGGCTCCTGGTGGCTCAGTCGGTTAAGCATCCGACTTCGGCTCAGGTCATGGTCTCATGGTTTTTGAGTTCGAGCCCGGTGTCAGGCTTTGTGCTGACAGCTCAGAGCCTGGAGCCGGCTTCGGATTCTGTGACTCCCTCGCTCTCTTCCCTTCCCCCCACTTGCGCTTTGTCTGTCTCTCTCTCTCAAAAATAAAGATTAAACAAAAATGTTTTTTTAAAGTCACAGTGCATCTTATTCTATTGTAGGCTCTGGAAACCCCAATTGTGAAGAGGCTTTTTTTTTTTTTTAAGTTTATTTATTTATTTATTTTGGGAGAGAGGGAGAGAGAGAATCCCAAGCAGGCTCCGAGGTGTCAGCACAGAGCCTGACGTGGGGCCCCCATCTCACAAACTGTGAGATCGTGACCTGAGCCAAAATCAAGAGTTGGACCCTTATCCGACTGAAACACCTGGGCGCCCGGTGAAGAGACCTTTTAACTTGGTGTTTTATAGCAGTATTTGAATATAGGAACATTTTCCCAGAAAGTCCTTACCAACAACCCAGAGAACTAGTTTCCTGGAGAATGCTGCCTGCACTTCCTGTAATGGTGGCCCTCCGAGGGGAGCATGTTGCCCCATGGAAGGAGCTCGCCCTTATAGTTTTCTCCTTTAGTCTCACAGCAACCCTGTAGGGTGGATGTTATTGTCCTCGTTTTATTTTACTATTTTGTAAGAACTTATTTTATTAGAGCATTTTCAGGATTACAACAAAATCTATGGTGTTTTCCATATACTCCCTACCCTGACGCAGGTATAGCCTCCCGCCTAAATTAGGAACATCACTCACCAGAATGGTACGTTCTTTTTTTTTTTTTTTTTTAAATCAAGGAGAAACCTATATTAATACATCATAACCACCCCAAGTCCATGGTTCACCTTAGGCTTCGCCCTTGGTGTTGTACATTCTGTGAGTTTGGACAAATTTATAATGAGACGTATCCATCATGATAACATATAGAATATCCTCATTGCCCTGAAAATTCTGCCCCGTGCTCTGCCTGTTCGTTTCTCCCCCACCTCAACCCTAGCAACTGCTGATCTTTTACCGTCCCCATAGTTTCGCCTTTTCCAGAATGTTGTATGGTTGGAATCACGCAGTACGTAGCTCACATTGGCTTCTTTCACTTAGTAACGTGCATTTAAGAATCCTCCATGACTTCGTGACTCGACAGCTCATTTATTTTTAGTACTGAATAATCGTCTGTTGTCTGTATATACAGTTTGTGTACCCCTTTGATTACTGAAGGACGGTATACTTAACTTTTTTTAAAATAATTTTTTTAATGTCTACTTATTTTTGAGAGAGGGAGAGAGACAGAGCACGAGCAGGGAAGGGGCAGGACAGAAAGAGGGAGACACGGAATCTGACGCAGGCTCCAGGCTCTGAGCTGTCTGCACAGAGCCCGACGCGGGGCTTGAACCCACAAGCCACGAGATCGTGACCTGAGCCGAAGCTGGACGCTTAACCGACTGAGCCACCCAGGCGCCCCAGTATGCTTACTTTTTAAAGAAACTGCCAGACTGTCTTCCAAAGTAGTTGTACAATTTTGGATCCCCCATCAGTGATGAATGAGAATTGTTGGTTCACATTCTCACCAGCATTTGGTGCTGTTAGTGATTACTTCCATTTTATTTATTTATTTTTTAAAATCACTTTCCTGAGGTAGGATGGACCTATGAAAAGCTGTGTACATTTCATGCATACAACTGAATGAGTTTGTAGGTAAGTATACACCCGTGAAGCCATCACCACAATCTATGCCAGAAACATCTCCATCACCTCCCAACGTTGCTTCGAATTCTATTTATTATTACTATTTATTTATAGTATGAGATAAGAACACAGCATACAATCTACCCTCTTGGCAAATTTTTAAGTAGACAACACAGTATTGTGGTTTTTCTTAATTTTATTTTTCATTTAAAAAAAATTTACATCCAAATTAGTTAGCACCTAGTTCAACAATGATTTCAGGAGTAGATTCCTTAGTGCCCCTTCCCCATTTAGCCCATCCCCCCTCCCACAACCCCTCCATTAACCCTCAGTTTGTTCTCCATATTTATGAGTCTCTTCTGTTTTGTCCCCCTCCCTGTTTTTATATTATTTTTCTTTCCCTTCCCTTATGTTCATCTGTTTTGTCTCTTGAAGTCCTCATATGAGTGAAATCATATGATTTTTGTCTTTGACTGACTAATGCCACTTAGCATAATACCCTCCACTTCCATCCACGTAGTTGCAAATGGCAAGATTTCATTCTTTTTGATTGCCAAGTAATATTCCATTGTGCGTGTGTGTGTGTGTGTGTGTGTGTGTGTGTACCACATGTTCTTTATCCGTTCATCCATCGATGGACACTTGGGCTCTTTCCATACTTCGGCTACTGTTGATAGTGCTGCTAGAAACATGGGGGGTGCACGTGTCCCTTCGAAACAGCACACCTGTATCCCTTGGATAAATGCCTAGCAGTGCAATTGCTGGGGCGTAGAGTAGGTCTATTTTTAGTTTTTTGAGGAACCTCCATGCTGTTTTCCAGAGTCGCTGCACCAGCTTGCATTCCCAAGTATTCTTAACCATAATCAGTATGCTGTGCGGTAGAGCTCTAGGACTTACTCATCGTGGGCAGTTGGAACTTTATACCTAATACCTCCCCATTTTCCTCTCCCCCCAGGCTCTAACCACCACCATTTTACTCTCTGCTCCTATGAGTCTGACTCTTTTAGATGCCTCATACAAGTGGTACCATGTAAGACTTGTCCTTCTATGTCTGGCTTATTTCACAAAGCATAGTGTCCTCCGCATTCATCCGTGTGGTTGCAAAAGGGAGGATGCCTTTCTTTCTCTGAGGCTGAACAATATTCCACGGTACGTATGCACCACATTTTCTTTACCCATTCATCCAGTGGGGAGCATTTAGGTGATTTCCATGTCTCTGCTGTTGTAAATAATGTTGCAGTGGACACGGGAGTGCAGCTGTGTCTTTGAGACCCTAATTTAAGTTCCTTTGGATGTATAGTTGAGAATTGGAGAGGTGAAGTTTTACGGAGCTCATGTTTAATGTTCCCACTGGCAATCAGGGGTGAGGAGCACACCATCTTATGTCGAATCTGCCGGTGTCACGAGAGTGGCAGAAGAGGGGTAGTGTCACCTCCCTGGACACGTGTCTGGGGCAGCAGGCGGAGTGGTTAGTCCAGCTTGCAGAACCTGCCTCTAGAGTTTATCTCCCTCTCTTTCATTGACCCACCTCCATCCGGTCCATCTGTAAGACAAGTTGCGTTATCTTCGAAAAGATTTTTAAAAATCTTCCTTCGCTACCCCAGATCAAGCCACCAGAATTTATGGTCAGGAGCTCGTAAAGGCTCCTTTAGCCAATCCCTTCCACTCTTGCTTCACTACAGTCTACCCTGCAGTCGCGAGTGATCTTTTTCAAATAATAATCACATCGTGGCACTTCTCTCAAAAGCCTCCGAAAGCCGCCCATTACGTCTTCTATCAAATCTGTGTGACTCTGGCCCCTGCCAGCATCTCTGTTGCTCTCTGTCTTTTCGCCGTGGCCACGTGGGACTTCACTCCCGGTTTGTGAGCCCAGCCAAGGTCAGTGGAGCCACCTAGGCAAACCCCCAGATGTGTGGGCAGCACTAGCCCAGTGCTGTGTTCCGGGTGACTGTTCGTGATTTGTTACAGGCGCCGTTTGGCAAGAAAGCCAGTCGTCTGGCTTCCTCACTTTGCTCATTTATATTTGGATGCCTGCTGCTTCGAGTGGCTGTTCTTGTCTATGGGATCACTTTCTATTTCTTTATTTTTTTATGATTTTATTTTTTATTAAAACAAATTTTATTTTGTGGTGGTTCACTGGGTTGGGCATCCAACTTCGGCTCAGGTCATGATCTCGCGGTTCGTGAGTTTGAGCCCCACATCGGGCTCTGTGCTGACAGCTCGGAGCCTGGAGCCTGCTTCGGATTCTATGTCTCTCTCTCTGACCTTCCCCCGTTCATGCTCTGTTTCTCTCTGTCTCAAAAACAAACATTACAAAAAATTTAAAAAAATAATAAATTTTGTTTTGTGGTGTTTCAGCGGGTTGGGCATCCAACTTCGGCTCAGGTCATGATCTCATTGTGGGTTCGAGTCCCGCTTCTAGCTCTGCGCTGATAGCTCAGAGCCTGGACCCTGTTTCAGATTCTGTGTTTCCCTCTCTCTCTGCTTCTCCCCCACTTGTTCTCTCTCTCTCTCTCTCTCTCTCTCTCAAAAATAAATAAATAAACATTTAAAAAGTTAAAATAGGGGTGCCTGGGTGGCTCAGTCAGTTAACTGTCCTACTTCACTCAGGTCATGATCTCTTGGTCTGTGAGTTCGAGCCCCGCGTTCGGCTCTGTGTTGACAGCTCGGAGCCTGGAGTCTGCTTTGGATTCTGTATCTCCCTCTGTCTCTTTCTCTCTCTGCCCCTCCCCTGCTCATGTTCTGTCTGTCTCTCTCTCAAAAGTTAATAATTAAAAAAATTTTTTTAACAACAAAAAAAATTAAAATAAATTTTATTTTAGGCATATGATCACTGTATTCCTATTTCTTCATTTTCTTTGCTTTAATTTCTGTTAGCAGTTATCACTACCTCAATCAAGACTTTGTATCTGTCTCCCTATTTATTGTAGGTCTCTCTCAATACGCTATAAGAGGGCAGGAGTTTTGTCTTATTCATCACTGTCTCCCCAGGATCTAGAACAATGCTTGTGCAGATGGGGCGCTCATTAAAGATTTGTGGAATAAAATCTGATATTAAAGTCTTTATCTCAGCGTATATGTCACCCTTAGAGGCCTCCTCTTATCCCCGCCTGCCCCCATTCAGTGCTGACTACTCAGGTTTGGTACTTTTCTCCTCTCTACTACTTTCTTATCTTAGCAGTTTCATTTTGCTTATTCATCTGTATTTCTCTCTAGACTCTAAGTTCCTGAACACCAGGGTCTCTGTGTTGGTCATCTCATTCTTAGAGCTTAGTATAAAGGCACACTCCATGGCGAGGGTCACTAAATACTTTCTTTTTTTAAATTTTTATTTATTTATTTTTTTTTAGTGTTTTATTTATTTTTGAGAGAGAGAGACAGAGTGCCAGCGGGGGAGGGGCAGAGGGAGAGGGAGACACGGAATCGGAAGCAGGCTCCCAGCTCCGAGCTGACAGTACAGAGCCCGTCTCGGGGCTCGAACACACGAAACGTGAGATCATGACCTGAGCTGAAGCCGATGCTTAACTGACTGAGCCACCCAGGCGCCCCGGTCACTAAATATTTTCTGAAGGTATAAGCATATATTCAGCACATACTCAGCCCATTCTGGGATGAATGACTTTGGCTATTGTGTTAAGAGAGGAAGCAAATAGAATAAAAATACCCCCAAAGAAGAACAGGATGTTTTTATGGCCACTTGTTTTATTTGTACAGAATCTGTACTTTATGAAAATTTAAAAATTTTACTTTTAGTTGGCTGAACCGTCTACCCACAGATAATTTAAAGCTGCCCCTGGAGAGGGAATGACGCAGAAAAACAAGAATAACGTGTTGACGTGTGAATTACACCCCTGGAAGGCAACAGCAGCCTGTATATCAGTTACATCAGGCATCAGCCTCCTCTTAGTGACTGTATTTATGATGTGGACTTATTCGGAAGGCTAAATATAGCGGCGACAGCCCCAGGCAGTTTATAGGAGCCTTGGCCAAAAGTTTATCTCATGTTTTCCATCAAGCTCCCACTTGAGCTCTTCCCTCTTGTATTGGCTTTTTATCTGGTTTTATCTGGATAAACCAGGAGCAAGGAACATTTTATTCAAGATACCCTATTTAAGGTTAAAAAGCACCCCTGCCTGTGACATATTCAAAGCAGGGTTTGATTTTTGTTTCTTGTCACTCTTTCTTTTCTTTTTACGCTTTCACTTTTTCCTCCCTTCCTTCCTCCCTTCCTCCCTTCCTTCCTCCCTTCCTCCCTTCTTTCTTTCTTTTTCCTTTTTAGGCTTTGTCAGCTCACCTACAGTCTGCCGGAGTGTAATCCGCAGAGATGTGGATCATCTTGACACTCCACAGAATAACACACTAGTCTATGACGTTGATGGCATCGTGTTGATTGGACTTAGGGAAGCCACCAACCTCTTTAGGTGCCTTACTCAGACACAAGTGAGCCAGGGGATGGGAAAGATTCCTATGTCTGGTATCAATTGCTGTGTCTTTAGACAAGACGGAGGGTTGAAAAGGCTAAAAGGGACTTCCGACGAATTGCAGAGGCACTAGCTGCAGGAAGCAGTTCCCACTCTCAGAGAACAAAGGAGAGACATTGGAGTTATCAGAATCTAGAGTATTGGAGAAGGAACCTTCCAGAGCTGGGCCTGGTCCTCTGAGGAGTTTCAGAAGAAACTCCTTGGAAGGAGGCCCTGCAGAGTCACTGACATTCAGACCTCTGATGAGACAAGAACGAGAGAGAGAACAGTAGGAACTATGCTGGATGAGTTGTGTGGCCAGAAAATGAAAATTCGTTCAAGGATGTAGGAAGATCAGTTTCTTCTTAACAAGTTGGTTAACTTATTTGACTTGATCTATTTTAGGAATGGGCTAAGGAAGTAAATATGTAAGATGGGATAACGTTCAATAAAATTTGGGATATATTGCATGCAGGTACCCCTGACTTTTACTATTCACTTTAAAATCAGTATTAGCAGAGATGGAAAGCATATAGAAAACCAGTAGAAAGTCAACAGAACTATAGTGGCTGAATCCCAGAGCTGAGAAACAGAAACATTTGGGCTCAGCCTACAATGGGAAGCTCAGGGAAGCATGAGTCAGAGAGAATTTAGTTCAAATCTCAGCTTTATTGCAAATTGTAAAATCACTCAGGTTATTTCACCTTGGGTTTCTTTTTATAACTGGGATTATAATTATACCACTGTACCTTGACTTCTATAGAGTTAAAATCAAAGTGTCATTATTATGATGTCATTATTATAATGTAGCCTCCTACATTATTACATACTTCCTTTTAGGCCTTCTCCTCCCCGCCCCCCCCACCTCCCGCCGCCCCTGGTTAAGGCTCTGTACTTAATAACCATAAACCATTTGTGTATTCTGATCTCCAACGATTATTTATGATGCTCCTTTTCTTCTCCAATAGAAGCCTGGAGTTTGGATCTACTAGGAACTGCTTCACTTTCGTGATGTACCCCCAAAATTGGGAGATTCAAGACTGAACATAGAAAGAGAGGGTTACCAGGCAGGTGTCCTCCAAGTGTGAAATAGACAGAGTCCCACTGAGAATGATGGTAACAACTAGCACAGAAAGGCTGCCCTGGGGACAAGGGAGAAAGGCAGAGAGTTTTGAAATAGGATGAAGATATAGTATTCAGAGGATGCAGATCCACATAAACTTTAGAAAAGAAAGTCAGAGAATAAGAATTTGTCATGGTGCCTCTAGGTATTTCCCAAAGGATTGGGGTTCCAATCGAAGAGACCACAATGTGATCCTTCTAGAGAAGGGAAGGGCCATGCAACAGCTGTCCAAAGTCCGTTTATTGAACGTTATCCCATCTTACATATTTACTTCCTTCACTCTTCTCCAGTATTCATCGGGCATCTACTTCTCAAGCAATTTGCTTTCCTTAGCAGACTTGCGCCATAGGAAGGAAGCGCCCTCTGCTAGTGTCAAGTTCATAGGCCAGGTCCTTCTCACTACAATTTAGTGAATTTCTCATTTGTTTCCTATTACACACCTGTGTGCACGTGGGTGATGATGTCACGCTGAGGCAGTAAAAAAAGCAAGACAGTGATAAAGTAAGTTGATCTTCCTCAAGAGCCACAAAACAAATCATAAGAGAGGATGGAAAGTTACTATATCAAAAAATGTTCAAAGAGTAATAATGCTTATGCAATAAAAATTCAAGGAACTAAGAGATCGGTGGATACGGCAGTGGCCAGACATATGACTTGAATGGAGACATCACAGGAAAACCAAGAAACCCATTGGTGGGCGTGAACATTTTGGGTTAGGGAGAGATCCAGTCTCCTTGGAGAGAAGGTACTGCCCAGGGGATAAAGCCATGAGACAAGCCCGGATCGGAAGCACTAGGACAAACACCTTGGAAGCAGAACTATTACATAGCCAGAACGTTTCATAGAGAGTATCTGTTTGACTATTTGCGCAGGGATGTCAGAGCGTTGTTGGATTGTGACCCAAAGGTCACCTGACACACTTGAAGCTTTGAGTAAGTGTCAGGGTGAGTGGTGGCATGGCCCCACGCGTAAGCTGGTAAAGTCCTTGGAAATCTTGCTGTGAAAAGGCAAACTGAAAGTGATCACTGTTACTGTGTTGTAAAGAAATCATTGTCGACTGCATGTTTGGTCTCCCCCAAATCATATGTTGATACGTGATGGTATTTAGACATGGAGCCATTGGAGGTCAATTAGGCTCAGATAAGGTCATGATGGTGGAGCCCTCATGATGGGATTAGTGTCCTTTAAGGAGGGAAAGAGACCAAGGGGCTCCTGGGTGGCTCAGTCAGTCGAGTGTCGGACATCGGCTCAGGTCGTGATCTCATAGCTTGGGAGTTTGAGCCCCACATCGGGCTCTGGGCTGACAGCTCAGAGCCTGGAGCCTGCTTCGGATTCTGTGTCTCCCTCTGTCTGTGGCCCTCCCCTGCTTGTGCTCTGTCTCTCTGTCTCTCTCTCTCTCTCTCTCAAAAGTAAATAAGCATTTAAAAAAAAGAGAAGAAGAAGAAGAAGAAGAGAAAGAGACCAGAGCTTGCTCTCTACCTTGTGAAGACACAGCAAGGAAGCAGCCATATGCAAACCAGGAAGAAGGTCTTCACTAGACAAGAAATCTGCTGGCACCTTGATCTTGGACTTCCCAGCCTCTAGAACTGTGAGACATAAAACGTTTGTTGTTTCGAATACGGTATTTGTTAGAGCAGCCAGAACTAAGACACACATCAGTACAAAACACTGTATGCCTTCAGCATTTTCCGAAGGAAAAGAACTCACAACACAGACTGGGTCTTGCTTGACAAGGAGAGACATGCCTTTTGCCAGGTTTTCAGTCAACGTGACATTGAAATTGTGGAACATTCACAGTTTAAACTTTCTTTGGGTTGAAATCATCATCGCCGGGCGTGGGGAGGAGGAAGCTGTCATGACCCACAGGGGACTCTGGAGGGCATCTGGGTCATTCTACCCGGGACGTTACTGTTCTTTTCCTACTCTTCTGAAAGAAGCAGAAGCTTGGCGTCAGGTGCTGGTGAGTCATCTCTCCTCACAGGGGCTCTGACTGGGATTTGCAGGCTGCCTTTGCCGCAGCCACTGTTAGTCATTCACCAAAAAAAAAAAAAAAAAAAAAGCATATTGGAAAAGCTGAAGGGAAATGCTTGGGCGAACAAGTGATTAAATTTCTATTTCATGGCAGTGAATCTGCTTGCTTGCTCACAAAAGCAGCTTCATCCAGTACCAGGCGCCCTGAGGGCACTCAGTAAATACTTGTTGATTGACTGACAAAAGGATCTTCTGGGTCCTGGTAAATGGGGGTGCTGAACTGAATTGTCAGATATGATTACGTGGTTGGTACACAGAAGTTTGTGCCTATTCGCTTCTCCGTGGAACGTCAGCTCAGATTGATCAGATTTACATAAAGAGGTTAGTAACCCTGCTGGCCCCGCTATCATGAACTTCCTGAAAGGAAAATGGATAGGGCCCTTTCTGGAGATTCATCTACAAGGGGATTTATACAGGTGGGATTCCCATACAGGCAGAAGGAAGGCTGAATTGTGCTCTAAGTATTATGCTTTGTTTTGCTCTAGGAGGCACCGCCCCTCCTCCCCTCCAAATCTTTGAACCAACTTCAGAACCTGCTAGGGAAAAGAATAAAAATCTCTCCTTCCTTGCCAGGAATGTAGAGGAACAATCAAGAACGAAGGAAAAGAAAGAGGGTTAGTCCTGGATTCCTTCAGCCTGAGGCAGGAAATACCATTATTGCTTAACTGATAGAGAATCTGACAGCCATTCAGAGAGCGAATCTGAATTAGCCAACAATGTCTAAGAGCCAACAGTGTCTAAGAACTATGGTCCGTGCCTTTTTGTTTCTTCCCTCTCTTAGGTGATCTCCATGGCTTTCTGCATCGTCTGTGTGTCGGTGACCCTTGCGTTCCCCTCCTCTAGCCCTAAGCTCCAACCTCACAGGTGCAACTTTGTGCTTCACACCTTCATAGGAAAGTCTGAAAGGTAGTTCAGACGTCACATTCATGCTGGAGCTTGTGCCTTTCCCCTCCAAATTTGCACCTCCCTTCCCTCCCTGGGGAGGGACCACCATTTGCGGTCCTCTGAGCCAAAACGTCTAGGAGTCATCCTTGGTTCCTCTGTTTCTCTCATTCTCTACGCCCAATGCATGAGCAAGACTTTTCATTTCTATCCCTTCTCTCTCCGCCCAATGTCAACACCCTACCATAAACCACGGTTATTTCTGTATTGATAGAAGTCACTCTGACCTAGTCTCTCTTCTTTCACTCTTGACTCCTATTATCTATTCTCCAAACAGAAGTTAATGGGAAAAATTAAAAATATTAATCAGATCCTTTTTATTCTGGTCCTTGCTTTAAAAAGTCCACTAGCTTCCTGTTCCCCTTCAAATGACACTGAGACCTCCCGCCGGGCAACAGGGTCTTACCTGATCTGCTTTATCTCATTCCACTCTCATCTCCTTGCTCTGGCCTCTCTTGGTTCCTCCCACATGCATCTTGCCCTCCCTCAAGATCTGTGCACTTGCCTCTTCACGGAGCTCTCTTGTCCACATTTGAGATCTCAGTGCTAAGGCTCCTCGCCCGAGAAGCCATTTTTGAAAATGCTTTTGTAAGTGGTATCCCTTGATCACTCCCATTCCCTATGCATCACATCACTGTTTAATTCCTTTGTAATGTTAATCACACACCCTAATTATCCAGCATATTTATTTACTGGTTCATTGAATTTCCACCATCATCCTGCCTCTTTGTAAGTAGGTTGTAAGCTCTATGGGAGCAAGGACTTTTGTCCTTAGGAGATACAGGATGGGACAGTGGTTAAACTCGCACAGTCTAGAGATAGATTTCTTTTCTTTTCTTTTCTTTTCTTTTCTTTTCTTTTCTTTTCTTTTCTCTTTTCTTTTTTCTTTTCTTTTCTTTTCTTTCTTTCTTTCCTTCTTTCTTTCTTTCTTTCTCTCTTCTTTCTTTCTTTCTTTTTTGCGAGAGAGAGAGAAAGCATGATGGGGGGAGAGAGAGAGAAAGAGAGAGAGAGAGAATCCCAAGCAGGGATGACCGTGAACTCAAGACCTGAGCCACAATCAAGAGTCAGATGCTTAACTGACTGAGCCACCAGGCACCCCAGATTTCTTTTTTTTAGTTTATTTCCCCCAGTTTTATTGAAAAATACTTGACATGGATCTGTGTATACTGAATTAAAAGCCCACTGGGAAATTGTCTAACCTCTCTTTCCTCCTAGGTAAAATAATAGCAATAAAAGGACCTACCTCACGAAGTTGTTGGGAAGAGGCCACTATCCACACAGCACTGCGGACACAATGGTAGGTACTCAGCAACTGTTAGCTGTCACTACCGTTAACTCCAAACCTGCCTAACCTGTATTGGTTGAATGGCCAATACATTAATTTTACGTATTCAAGGACCCCTTCTGCCTGTCACAGATCAGATTTTAGAACATTTATTGAAGGCGGCCTGCTGGAAGCTGAGCTGTCCCAGCCTGAGTGGCAGGGCCCGGGCTGTGGACGGATTGGTGACTGCAGGGTGGCCTGCGAAGCTTCTGGTCCTCCCGCTTTTAGGTAATTTGGCCTTAATAAGAGTACCTGGGGTATTGTCTGTTGGGGAATTGCTCTCGGCAGGCCCCCTGGGAAAAGAACCATTAGGGAAGAAAATAAGGCTCGGTGAGAAATTGTGTGGCCTTATGTTTAGCCCTTGCCATCCCCTAGGGAGACCCCTCTACTTACAGGAAGGATAGCCTCATGCATTTGCCAGCAAAGGAGGCTGACAAAGGACAGACGTATGGATTTGAAAGCCTCACTCCGGCAACTAAGGAGTATATCTCTGGGCACAGGTGACTTCAACCCCTAAGCCCCCTGGCACCCCGGAGGCATTCCAGATGATGACTGAACCTAGTCGGTTAAGGTACAGAATGGTTCCTTGGTCCCTAGGTGCATTGTGTCTCTGAGAATGTATGAGGCATGGGTTTCTAAGGCCCTTTGGGCCCCTTCCTGGCACCTCGGACCGAGGCAAACACATTGTTCTTCTGGCCTCAGGTGGTCAGGAGGTCATGGCCCTGTAACTGCTCCACTTGAGGTGTTGAGAAATGGAGGGCCTTTCACGAGAACAGGAAAGCAAATGTTTTGTAGATTATAGATAAACGCAGATGCATAATGGAATAATGTAAGAAATTAATCTATAATCAAAGGGTATGCGGGAAAGTTAGGGGAAGATCGCCGTGTTATTTCTTAAAGGTTGTTTACACACAGGAACAGTTTCAAAATTAGGTAACGTTGGAAAAACATAGATGACATGTGCTACAAGGAAATCACTAGCACATCTAATGCCACATTTACTGCAATAAATCGGCCAGTTCAACACACTGTGGTTGTCTGTGTCTATTTTTATTTTAGTTTTAGTTTTTATTTTCTAGTTTTTTTATTTTAGTGTTGTTTTCTTTTCACCGACGCCGTTCTTCCTTGGGGAACCCCTGGACCTCCCGGAGCTGGACTCCGGCTGGGGCCCCTGCCTGGGGACTGAGGGATAAGTTCAGAAACTGGCTGGGTGAGCAGCCGCTGTGCTGAGAGGAGGGCGACAGCACGTTGAAATGGGAAGTGATAGTCATAGAAGCCAGAGTTTATTTAGCACTTACTCTGCGCTAAGCACAGTGACCCATTTTTCTTTTTTTTCCTCTCCAAAATTTTTGGCGCATTACTATGAAGTTATTTTATGAGGCACTTCGTGTGGTTCTTCGTTATACCAGAAGGTTCTTCCTCATCTTACAGAGACTGGGTACCGTCCACTCCCCTGTGCAATTACCCTTCCCATCCCCTCCCCTCATGCCTAGTTACAACGTTCTCTTCTTCAGCTCTCAACTATAATGCCACTTGCGTAGAGAAGCCTTCTCCGAGCCTGATAGAATGTTCCAGATCTCCCTGCAGCATCTCATCATACACCTACCTTTCCTTTCTTGCGGTTACCGCTGCTTACGTTAAATTCCATGCTTATTTTGGGGTGCCTGGGTGGCTCAGTCAATCCGAGTGTCCGAGTCTTGATTTCAGCTTAGGTTGCCATCTCACGGTTCGTGAGTTCAAGCCCCGCTTCAGGCTCTGTGCTGAGAGCATGAAGCCTCCTTTGTATTCTGTTTCCCTCTCTCTCTGCTTCTCCCCTTCTCTCTCTTCAATAAATAAATAAATAAATAAATAATAAATAAATAAATAATTTTTTTTAAATGTACCTCATTATTTAGTTAATCTGTCTTCCCGACTAGATTCTAGTTGTGGGGGCCAGGTCTCTGTCTAGTTTTTCTCACCATGGAATCCCCAGAGTCCAGCAACATTCCTTTCTGATGGTTGGTATATCAGAAATATACTGGATAAGAAATATGCTGGATAAGTAAGTGAGCATCAGTACAGCAGCCGAATGAGGGGCCCCTCAAACCTAACTGTCACTCTCCTTTCAAGACGGCAACATGCAAAAACTGTTTCAGTTGAATTGAAGTTTTGTGCTTATCACTTTCCATGCTTCTCACTTTCTTCCCACCTGAATGTAACCTGAGATAATGATGAAAAATGAAAAACAAAATTTGTCTTGAACTCTAAAAGAAAGAGAAGTCACTAAAAGAAGGAAATGGAAGACGGCTATGGTACATGAAAGATAAAACCAGGATACTTTCAGGGCACTTGGGTGGCTCAGTGGGTGAGGCGTCAGACTCTTGATTTCGGCTCAGGTCCTGATCTCATGTGAGATTTAGATTCCCATCAGGTTCTGCACTGTCAGTGTGGAGCCTGCTTGGGATTCTCTCTCTCCCAATTTCTCTGCCCCTCCTCCACTCACACTCTTTTTCTCTCTCTCTCTCAAAATAAATAAACATTAAAAATAAAACAGAATACTTTGAATTTTTTTTAATGTTTATTTTTTATTTTTTGAGAGAGAGACAGAGCACGAGCAGGGCAGGGGAAGAGGGGGAGGGGGGGAGACACAGAATGTGAAGCAGGCTCCAGGCTCTGAGTTGTCAGCACAGAGCCTGACAAGGGGATTGAGCTCAGGAACCGTGAGATCACGACCTGAGCCGAAGTTGGACGCTTAACCGACTGAGCCACCCAGGCGCCCGAGGATACTTTATAGCATCTTTCAACTTCTTATTCTATTGAGAATATTTCAGAAAAAAAAAATTATACGTAATTGTGTTTTCCTCTTTGAAGCTAAACAGTCTCATCTGACTTCTGTACAGTTATCAGTACATTCATTACAACCCCTCTAGAAGGAAAGCTTGATTTTTCTTTTAATTTTTAAGTAGCAGTAGAAAGAACTTCTGCTGATATCATCAAAGTTATAAATGAAAAAACAGCACCGATCTGATTAACATTATTTCTTAAGAGTCTGGCTCAACAAAAACCCAAGGAAATTCAAGAAAAAAAGAATCATCAAGTAGAAGTCTGTTTAATTATCTCTTGGTAGCACAGTGCATTCAGCACTTTATTATTCTCATTAAAATAAGAATGACTAATTCAACATGACCCATACAAATTGTTTACAACTTTCGATTATTCAGGTCGATAATTTCCATTGGGGTTTATTATGAAACTAGACGGAAGCCTGATGGAATCCAGAAAAAAGAACACAAAATAGTATAGCGATGATAGTATCTTCAGATATGCAAAGAGCAGGGTAATGACAAAAAGAAGCTATTGTTTGACGGTTTATAAAACAGTGCGATGCTCCTGAGGGGAGAGATCAGAGCACTGAGATGGCTCTTCTAGGAGTTCAGAAGGAAACATGACAGGTTTGAACTCAAAGACAATTCATAAGACATTTATCAAGTTGGACTGTGAAGACACCTATTTCAAATTTAAAGACAAATCTCTTGTCTGGAATTCGATGTTTTTTCTTGCCTTTAACAAATAAATATTCAAACAGGGGTAAGATTTTTCAGGGGTGTGTATGAAAGGTATATTTTCCATTTGGGATGAGGTGGAGGCACCATGAACTGAAGTTACATCATTGATGAAGTTACCGGAGATCTCTCAACATGAACTGGAGCCCCAAGGTGATGTTTACATAAGAATGTTCTTTTTGAAACAGAGTTCAACCTACAACCTATGGACTTCTGTGAATAGAAGGAAACCGCGGAAGAGAGTAACAGACAGGAACAAAATAAAACAAATCGAAATGTGAACTACTGTGGAATATGTGGTCACCCATCTTTTAAGTTTATTTTAAAATTTGTTGTTTTTTTTTAAATTTTTATTCCTTAAATTTGAATTTGTACCAGCAAGTTTAGGAACTTTCTCTTTCTTCTACAGAAGTCTTATCTTTTTGAAATCTATATAATGGGGTCAATTTTGAAAAACTGTGTTTTCCTATTTTTCTAGAACACTATCCATTTATCCAGGGTTTCAGGCGTATTTGCATAGAGGCCTGCAAAGTAGACTTATCTAAAAAAGAAAAATTCTTCTCTTTCAATGTCATTAATTTTGTATATTTGTGCTTTCTTTGCTCAAATTAGCTAGTGCTTTATTTTGTTGTTTAAAAATATTCATATCTTGTTTTATAATTAGATCTGCTATTTTCCTGTTGTCTTTCTCATGAATTTGTTTTTATATTGCTTATTTCTTTCCTTTTGTTATATTTTGGTTTACTTTGTTATTGTACTGATGGATGTTTTGTTTGGCTTTTATGAATTGGAAATTTAGATTATCTTTTATTCCATTCAGTGTATTGATAAAGCACTTAAGGCTATGAATTTTCCCTTATAATCAGCTTTAGATATATCCCATAGATTCTGAATTGTAGTGTTTCAATCATCATAAAGATTAAAAAGGAACAGTGAGGGGCGCCTGGGTGGCACAGTCGGTTAAGCATCCGACTTCAGCCAGGTCACGATCTCGCGGTCCGTGAGTTCGAGCCCCGCGTCAGGCTCTGGGCTGATGGCTCAGAGCCTGGAGCCTGTTTCCGATTCTGTGTCTCCCTCTCTCTCTGCCCCTCCCCCGTTCATGCTCTGTCTCTCTCTGTCCCAAAAAAAATAAATAAACGTTGAAAAAAAAAAAAAAGGAACAGTGAGTCTTTTTTGGGCTTCCTTTGCTTGTAGCTCTGGCTATATATCAAAAGCATTTGAGCCCTCAATTTTGCCATCATAATCCTTTAATAGTATGGCTTTTAGTGTTGGTTTTGGTATACAGACTCTAGAAAGCATAATACACTTTAGATATTTATGAATGATAAGTAGGCCCATTTGGTCATGCCTTTCAGAGTAATTAATAAATATCTGAGTTAAAAATAATTTTTAGAAATTCTGTTATATTGGTTGTATATTTATTTCCTTCTACTTGATAGCTATTTGATAGAAGTGTTTTTCAGTTTAAAGGTTTTCAAAACAAACTTTTGATTTTGAAATAATTTTATGTTCACCCAACAGTTGAAAAGATACTATGGGGTTCCCATATACTCTTTAATAAGTTTCTCCTATGGTTAATAGCTTATATTATCATGATAACATCTAAGAGCCAACATTGGTACATTACTTTGAACTGTACTCTAGACTTTATTTGGATTTCTTCAGTTTTTCCATTAATGTTCTCTTTCTCTTCCAAGAATCGATCCAGAGTATCACATTGCATTATATTATGTGTTCTTAGTCTGCTTTGACCTGTCATAGGTTCCACAGTAATTTTTAAATTTCCAGGGTGGGGAGGGACTTTTAGCTTTTTAAAAAAAATATTTTATTAATAATTACTGACTTTGTTGCATTGTCATCAATTTTTTACTTTTTAATTTTATATGCCTTACTTTCCTTTCCTTTTGACTTAATATTTGATCATGTTTGTAAGAATTCTATGTGTGCTTGAGGAAAAAGTGTATTCTGTATTGTCAGGGTCAAAGTTCAGCATAGATCCATAAGATCTGTCTCGTGCTGGGAGTGGTCTGTGAAAGTCTCTTGTTTTTAATAGGTTTCCACTTATTTCTCTTTTTGGGGGGTTTTGCTTTATAAAGGTAGTTTCTAATTCCTTTGGTGAACTAATATTCATAACTGTTTGAACTTTATTGTGAATTTTAACACTTAGTACTTAACATGTTACCTTTGTTTGTTACCTTCAATGTCTTTTGACTTGGGTTCTTTTTATTTGATATATCAGAGTCTGAAAGCTTGCTTTCTTATTATTTCCATTTTCCTGGTTTATCTTTGCCCATCACTTCATTTAAGCCTTTATGAATCACTTTATTTTAGTCGTGTCTCTTGAATACAGCATAAAGTTACGTCTTGCTTTGTGAACATAATTGACTTTTTTGTTTTTGTTTTTGTTTTGTTTTGTTTTTAATATGTGATGAAGCCCATTCATATTAATTGGCATGATTTTTGTGTTTGGTCTTTTTCAAATTATTTTATAAGTATGTATACTATATATTTTTTATGTGGTTTTTTTCTCTATATGATGTTCTGTCTTTCCTTTTTAAAAAATTTACTTTTATATTTAGGAAGTTTTTATTTTTTTCTAGTAGTTACTTTTTCTGCTTTTTCTAGTAGTTATTTTTGTACTTTTGGGGGGATGGTATCTTTTTTAGTTCCTTTTAAAAATGTCTGTAGCCCATGTTTCCTTGTTTAATCTTTATTATCTGATTTGTGAGTTGTTTTTTTTTTTTAAATATGTCTCTTGGCATAAGGATTATTTTACATTATCATTTTATTTTATTTTTTTAATTTCTTTTTTTAATGTTTATTGTTGAGAGACAGAGCAGAGAGGCAGAGGGGCAGAGAGAGAGGGAGACACAGAATCCAAAGCAGGCTCCAGGCTCCAAGCTGTCAGCACAGAGCCCAGTGTGGGACTTGAACTCACAAACTGTGAGATCATGACTTGAGCTGAAGTCAGTTGCTTAACCAACTGAACCACCCAGGCGCCCCTGGTTTGTGAGTTTTTAATGCTTTCCTATGACGCCCACCAATTGTCTATTCACCAATCAGTGAACTTACTCTGCTTTCCTCTTTCTAGTCCTCTCGTTTTAATTGCATGATTTATACCTTGTCAGAATGGACAACACTGAAATATCATTCTTCCATCTTTTAGTCCCAAATCTACAACTATATATTAAATGCTCACCATCTATTCTATTTCCACTGCTTCCTTAATCCTCTTGGTTGGGCGAAGCTCCTCTTCCAGGAGATCCTCAGGAAAGGCACCTGTATATTGCACCCCGAGTTCTGACACATTCAAAACTGTTTTCTAGATCCTTGACATACAAAGGACCTCTTGACTGAGTATAAATCTCTCACTTCCCACCTTCTTTCCATGAAAGTAGTACATGTGGAGGGGCACCTGAGTGGCTGTCAACTAGTGTTATGCCCAGAATTCGTGATCCCCAAAGACCGCCAGGGAGCTGAGTCCGATGCAAAAACCAAAGAGCCCTTATTCGAGCTAGCTCGAGCTCAGTCTCCTACCTGCACCGACACAGCAGTGAGATACTGGAGAGAGAGAGCGAGTTTCAAAAGCACAAAGGTTTTATAGGGATCATGGTCTTAGCCGATTGGCTGGGGAAGGGTCGTGGCCTCAGCCGATTGGCTGGGGAAGGATAGAACAATGGCTGTCAAGGTGTGGTCCCAGATCAGCAATTATCAGCGTCACCTGGAACTTGTTAAAAATGCAAATGTTGGGCCTGGTGGTCACAGACCTACTGAATCAGAAACTCCGGGGGTGGGGCTCAGCAATCTGAGTTTGAAAAAGTCTTCCAGGAGATTCTGATGCACCTGCCGTTTAAGAACCACTGTGTCTGAGGATCTCTAACATGTTTGGCCTCAGTGTATACAGAACGTTTCTCACTGGGCACCTATTAACCATTGGCTGTCAGCCTTGCTGTGCTATATAAATACCGAGCACCAAACACCATCCCCAGAGACTCTGATGAATTGGTTTGGGGAGGGGTAAAATGCTCCCCGGTCATTCTAAGCCCGGATAGGGTTGAGGGCTCCTGCCTCTGGCCCCTACCTGAGAGAAGCCCTCCCTCTTCTACTCACACTTTCCACGCCTCTCACACTCCCCTTTCTCCCACCTCAGACTTTGGAAGAATGCATCAATTGGTAGCCTGCTTTCTTAGAAAACATAAGTTACTCAAGGGGAGGAGGCGTGGTCTGAGGTTGGAGGGGGAACCTCTTTCTGCAGCCATGTCTGGGATATAGTCACTAGTCAGCCGGCCTAGGTCTGCTTTTTCACTAGAGAGTTTGCTGGAGGTAAGGGGGTAACCAAAACCATTTGTGTCATCTATGCATATTCTTCAGGCTGGCAAGAAAGTCCCAGGTGAATATGTAACTTCAGTTACGCTGGCCTAGGTACTTGTTTAATATTAGTTCTCTTATGTTATCTTTATCTTAAGTTATCTTTGGAGAACTTTAGATGTCCGAAACTATCTTCAGATAACTTAATCACACAACCCTCTAGGTGTGTATAATTATTTGCACTTTCTGATGGAGCTCAGAATATTATATGTCACACATTCACACAGCTGAAAAGTGACCAACCTGGGACATAAGCTCTAGGTCAGATGGTACCCAAACCTACACGCGTTGTGCTGTGAGGGGTTATCGAGTGTAGTGGTTGGGGTCACGGACTATGATGCCAGGCTGCCTGGGTTCAGATCCTGACTCTTTTTCCTCCTCTGTCAAATGAGGATGACTACAGCTTCTGCCTCATGGAGATTCTGTGAGAGGGGGTCTCCAAGTACATGTCAAGCATTTGGAACATTTGTCTCCGTTAACTAGTTCAACTTCCTCTCTGATATTAATTTCCATCAAAATTCATCCATCTATCCACAAATCCATCCATCTATTTATCAGCCTATCTGTGTAATGATTATTCCATTTCATGCAATACCCAAATACACCATGCTCTTTCATACCTCTGTTCTTTTCTCTGTGCTCTTCCCACAGATCGAAGAATACCCGTGCCGTACAAATTCTTACTTTTCATTCAAAACTGAGCTCTGAGGGCGATTCGTGAAATTTTTCTCAGGCCCCTCAGGCTGGATTAGGTGACCCTCTCATATTCAGCCCCTCAGCCCAACGCTTGAAGCCTCCCAGAAAACCTCGTCTCAAATTAGTTTCAGGCTTTGTCTCTCACCATGGCCCATCACAAGTTCATAGGCGGAATTGCATAATAGTCAAGAGAGAGGGCTCTGATATCAGCATGCTGGGACTGAAATCCCGCTTCTACTATTGTTATTTGTGTGACCTTGGCCAAATTTCGTAACTCTAAGCCAATTTTTTGTGTGTAATACGGAGATTTTAATATATCGCCCACCTCCTGATAAAATCAGGTGTCATGATAAAACAAGGCAATCCACTTTGTAAATTGTCCCACTTAGTAAGCACTTTTCATTTATTAAATATTGTCATTAGCAACTGTAATAGTGTGTCCCATGCTGAACTTTGTTTAGTTTTTCTAAACTCTGATTGACATTGGAAGAATCTGAGGAACAAGAACTTTCATCATGTTAAAAGTTCAATCAAGGGGCGCCAGGGTGGCTCAGCCAGTTAGGCGTCCAACTTTGGCTCAGGTCATGATCTCACGGTCTGGGAGTTTGAGTCCCGAGTTGGGCTCGGTGCTGACAGCTCAGAGCCTGGAGCCGGCTTCGGATTCTGTGTCTCCCTCTCTCTCTACCCCTCCCCTGCTCACACACAAACACACACACACACACACACACACACACACTCTCTCTCTCTCTCTCTCTCAAAAATAAATAAAACATTAAAAAAAATAAAAAAAGAAAAGAAAAGTTTAATCAAGAGAAAAGTACACAGAAAGAAGGAAGTCAAGATGTGTTTGGTGATCTAGGGAAGGCAGTGGAAATCAAACCTGAGAAAACGTACCAAGAATGAATTAGGGTTTAGAAAGAAAGTGATTTGTGAGGCTTATTATAGTGGTGGGGAAAATTTTAGTCTGGCCAGAGGTGACATTTGAATCAACACAGGAATAGTATAAATGAGAACTTTACATCATGAGCTATTGCAAGGTATCCTTAGAAGAGGCTTTGGATTAGATCATACTGACTTTTATTTTAAAGGACTAAAAGAAACCATTAAAATTTGTATTTTATTTTATGTCATAAACCAGATTAGAGATATTACATATTGCATATATTTTATTTTTCAACTTAAAAAAAAAACCCGTAGGTAATTCACATATCCTGATGAATTTTCTTTCTCTTTATATCTAGCATTTATAAAATAATGTAGTTAGATGGGAGGATCTCCAAGGCAGACTATAATCTTTAAGATTACCTCTATCGCTGACATTCTGTGATGTTCAACAAAATTGTTTTCCTAAGAAGATTTCTATGGTAGAGAAGGGACAGTAATATAGCAACAACCTTCCTTCAGTGAGCTTTCTTCAATGGGATGCCATTTAGAGTTTAATGGGATTAATTTGGCCAACATGTTCCATTTTAAAAGAAATTTCTGTTCTTGTGCCAGCCAGCATGGGTTTCGACAGGCAAAAAGCTCCGATCCTGCCAATTTCACCCAGGAGTATGGCCCTTTAAGCCATGCCTCTGGCTGAAAGCCACTGGCAGACATTGGTTGCTTGACAAAATAGACAGTTGGATGAAGCATTCCGGGGCTCTCAAAAAAGATCAAATCCTCCTGGCCCCTCAGGCTCTCCAGCCCAGTCTCCGGGACCTTCTTCCCGATCTGTGCTAAGAGGACAATCAGATTCAGAGGGAACAGTATTCCACTACCCCAGCCCCCATACGCAAGTGAAGATGAATTTCATACTAGGGAGGTTCATTCCAAAAGGCAAAGCAAACCCTTTCTATGCGGGAAGCAGCCTTGGCAGCCGTATAATTTCCCTCTCCCCTTCCTGCCTTCCCGTCTATGTGCCTTCAGGCTCACGCAGATAGAACTTTCTGTTAGCGACACGGGTATTTTCAACAGCAACGGCTCCTTGACCTTCCTCTGGTGCTAACAGGGCCATTTCGTGTTAAACTCCAGCTCCTGTTCATGCATTTTGCACAAGAGGGATGGTCTTAACGACTGAGGGCAGGGCAGCTATAAATAATTAGGGCCAACCCAGCAGAAGCTGAACCCACCGGGATTCCAAATAGATCTTCCCCTTGCCCAAGAAAGTATCACCAATTAGCTAGATAGATTCCATTTTTATCTTTCCTCTAAAGCTCTGGGTGAAGAAGGGCATATGAGAATAGACCAGGTATTGATCCCCGGAACACATTTCTGCGACCACCGTGTTTTCGCACATTGGGTTTAATTGATTTGAGAGGACTTGCCCTGGAGCAGAGGCACAATGATGCCATCAAGCTGCCAATGGGCAAGCTGCCCAGCCCCTGGAAGCTGTTATTTGCCGCAGTAAAGGCTTATACTTTAGACTCGGACTTGACTCAGTCCAGGCCCCACTTGGTACCGTATGCATATCGGTTCCATGGGCAAGTTAATTTCTCTCTATAGTAGTCTTCCCCTCTCTACAACTAGGGTAATAAAATGTCTCCTTCCTAGAGTTGTAGTAAGGATGAGACAAATTAATTGAAAATAATTTAAGTGCTCAAACCTCACCAGTTACTGAGTTATTTGCAATATCTTCTTTACTTTTATTTTTTTTAATGTTTATTTTGTTTTTCAGAGAGACAGAGAGAGAGAGCGCACATGCGTGTGCATGAGCGGGGGAGGGGCAGAGAGAGAGGGAGACACAGAATCTGAAGCAGGTTCCAGGCTCTGAGCTGTCTGCACAGAGCCCGACACGGGGCTTGAACCCATGAATCGCGAGATCATGACCTGAGCCAAAGTTGGATGCTTAATCGACTAAGCCACCCAGGTGCTCCTCTTCTTACTTTTATATTCTTTATCCTTGAACCCAGGCTTCTTGGCCCCAAGTTAAAGGTCTTAAAGCCTGAATCAGATTGAAGGCAGGGGGAAGGGAAAGACAAGGCTAGCTTTCAGACACTTTGCAATGAAAAACTTGTCAGGACACAGGAAATACTTTTCTGGGAGATGAGAGTGAACCCAAAGATAATTAATAGGTTTAAAACTTCAGAGCCAAAGAAGATAGCAGTATCAGGGAATGGGAACTTAGGAGAGGAAAATGTTTTAAGACCAAAGATAAGGAGTTTAACTGCTGATACAGAGACACTGAGACCATGGTGGAGCGTCCAGAAAAGCTGTCCAGCAGGCAAATGCAAACATTGGGAAAATAAATTTTTTGTTACTTCTAGAAATTATCTTAAATGTCTGAGTATGACTTTGAGGACTTTATGTTGAAGATTTAGCTCTAGATTTTAAAAAATGTTTATTCAGGGGCGCCTGGGTGGCTCAGTCGGTTGAGCAGCCAACTTCGGCTCAGGTCATGATCTCGCGGTCCGTGAGTTCGAGCCCCTCGTCAGGCTCTGTGCTGACAGCTCAGAGCCTGGAGGCTGTTTCAGAGTCTGTGTCTCCCTCTCTCTGACCCTCCCCCATTCATGCTCTCTCTCTGTCTCAAAAATAAATAAACGTTAAAAAAATAAATAAAAATAAAAAAAATAAAAATGTTTATTCATTTTTAAGAGAGAGAGAGAGCTAGTCAGGGAGGGGCAGAGAGAGAGGGGGACAGAGGATTCCAAGTGGGCTCCATATGCGGGGCTTGACCTCGCGAACCGTGAGATCATGACCTGAGCCGACGTCGGATGCTTAACTGACTGAGCTACCCAGGCACCCCTCACTCGCGATATTTAGTAGTATGTAATGTCCTTTTCCTGTTCATCATTTGAAGTCATTTTTAATGTCATTTTTAAATTATACTTTTCTTTTTGGAGGAGTTTTACATTATGATTTGGGGGACAGGATTTAATTGTTTCTCCTTAAGAATTTTGCCCTTTAGTGAATATGTTTTGGTCTTTATTTTAACTAAACGTTATCACAGTCAATGCACAAAGTACATTTCCTGGAATCCAGGAATTCTAACCACACTAGAGAAAGTTCATGGATTAGCAAGAAGCCCATTAGGAAAATATCTCCCTTTTAAGAGACGTTCTGAGAATAATCCTATTAAGCTAGAAGCTTGCTAAGCTTATCAACTCCAGACACATTTCTCTACAAAGGGGAGGAAAAATCCAAATAGAATTTAATGTGACAAGTAAATGTTGATAGAAAATAGATATTTAACCTCAGAAAATAATAATCGCGTTATATCCAAATGTCGGTTTCATACCAGGAAAAATGGATGACCTTTTAAGATCTAAGCTTGAGAACATGAAAATGTTAAAATGACGCATTTTTCACTTTAGGTGAAAAACAAAGAAATCAGTCTATCTTTAAAGAGTTGGATCGGTGTGATTCCTTAAATAGTCATATGTATTTTTTTTTAAGAGGAAAAATGTCTTTTATATATTTTTTTATTATTGTACCAATTCTGATGCTTTTCATTATTTCCTGAAGATTTGGTTTTCCATAGGACCTCATTCCCCTTCAGCCTGAAGAACTTCCCTTACCATTTTTGGCAGTGCAGGTCTGTCGGTTGTGAAATCTTAATATTTTCTTATCTGAAAATGTCTTTATTTGACCTTGACTTTTGAAGGATATTTTTGCTGGAGATAAAATTTTACATTGATTATTAAAAAAACATATTTCAGTACTTTAAAGATCATCCTTTCTTTTTTATTTTGTTCAATTTATTTGTAAAAATTTTAAGTTTATTTTGAGAGAGAGAGAGGGAGAGAGATGGAACAAGGCGGGGGCGGGGCAGAGAGGAGAGATGGAATCCCAGGCAGGCTCCATACCATCAGCACAGAGCCTGATGTGGAGCTCAAACCTACAAACTATGAGATCATGACCCAATCCGAGCCCAAGATTTGGATGCTTAACCGACTGCGCCACCCAGGCACCCAAAGATCGTCATTTCTGATGAGAAGTCAACGATCATTTGAGTCTTGTTCCGTTGTGTGCAATGTGTTATTTTCCTTTTTCTGTTGGTAAGACATTTTTCTTTACCTTTGATTTTCACCAAATTGACTGCGATGTGTCATCGTATAGGTCTCGTCATATTAACACGGGCTTGTTGCTCACTATAAATTTATGTCCTTCCTTAAATTTGTAAACATTTCAGCAATCACTTCCTAAGAAAATTTTTTCGATCCCATACTTTCTCTCCTCTTATACTGGAACTCTGATGACACATATAGACTTTTTGATATTATCCCACTGGTGTTCCTTTCTTAAATTTCAATCTTCTTTTCTACTCTTTTTTTATATTGGATTACTTCTGTTGATATATTTTCAAGTTAGCTGGTTTTTCCTCCGTCGTCTCCGCTCTGATGCTAAGCCCATCCAGTAACATTTTTATTTCAGATATAGCATTGGCTAGGTGTAGAAATTACATTTGATTCCTTTTTATAGCTTCTATTTTTCTGTTGAGATGCCGTAATTTTCACACACTATGAGAATGTTGTCCTTTACATCCTTGGGCATAATTGTAACAGCTGGTTGAAAATCTTAGTCTGCGAATTGCCCAACACCTCTGTCATCTCAGAATTGGTCTGCACGGATTGTCTTTTCTCTGGAGGATGGTCCGTGTTTTCTTATTTGTATGTTGAACAATTTTGTATTGTATCCTCAACATTGCAGAAAATGTTATAGAAATTCTTGGTTCCATTATGTCCCTTTGAAAAATATAGATTTTAAAAACCATCAGGCTGATTGATAACTTGACTGAGCTGAAATGGAAAACTTTTGTTTCCTCTGTAGTAGCCAGTAGCTGAGACATCAATTCACTTCTTTTGCCCTTGTGACTGCCTTCCATCAGAAAGTTATAAAAACTGGAATTTTACCCAGTGCCTCTCTGTTTTAATAAATATTGTCTCCACTCCATTTTCTGCCTGCTTTTGTTCACTCTCTAGTACCTTTAGTTGGTTGTTTTTCTATCTTGTCCAGAGTTTATAGTTGTGATTTACTGGAGGGTTGGTCTGATAGGAACCACTCAACCTTAGCAGAAGTTGAAGTACACCATTTCTTTCCCTACTCTCTTGAAAATGGAATGGCTATTTCCACTAATTCATTGTCTTGAGCACTCTTGATTTTTTTCCATTGCCTTCCTGAAAATAGAGCGTGGTCTTGCATAAGAGGATAAAATGTTTGAGCAGATGGCAAGAAAATATCTATTCTTTTAGTCTCTGTTCTCTCCGTATCATTAAGCCACGGGGATTTGGCCTATGCCTCTGGGTAAGTAACACTCCAGAAGGGAATGCATTGAGAATATTAGGTAAATAGAAGTAAAACGTAGTGCAAGTCTGAATTGCAGAGATTTGAAATCTGTTGCTTTTCTTTATGCTGGGAGGGCTAATATTACGTCTTTCACTAGAAAACCACAGGCGATGAGTATAAGAAAATGGGTTTATAAAAAATTAAATACAACATACTAGTCACTATTATCTTGTATAGCATTTCGCAAATTTCGTTTCGATGAACACATACCCCAAGATATTTTTTTTTTTAGGAAGGGCTATGTAGTTGAACACATTTGAAAAAACTATTTGGGGGAATAGAAATGTGGTTTTATTACCACCCACAAATTATAGATTTACCAAGATGGAGAGCACAATAAAAGTACTCTTAGCACTGGTTAACTAAGCTGAACATGATTGGTTTATTCTTGGATGATTCAGAAAGAACCGATCTTTCCTTGTCTTGTTTTTCCATTCTCTATTCCCTGCCTAGGTAATTTCATCCATATCCATGGCTTTAAATGCCATCTATGAGCTGATTACTACCAAATTTATCTTCTCTGAGTACATTCAAAGAACCTGACTGGCAGTTCTTTTTTGAATTTTCATAACACTTCAATCCAGAAATTTTAATTCTACCCCTCATCTCCAAATATGCTCCTACCCAGTCTTTCCCATGTCAACAAATGGCATCACCATTTACTTATGTTGGGAAGTCTAGAGTCATCATTGATTCCTTTCTTACATCCAACTCATTAGTGAGTGTGTTCTGTTTGGTGTTGATTTTCCTCCAAAATATATTTTTAACTCATCTGCTAGTCTACGACATTACTACCAGTTATAAATATGGAGAGAAAAATGTTTCTCATATTATTTCCTGAAGAACTAAAGCCCTGTGAATGATTCTCATGCCTAAGATTTACTGTTTCATATTTTTTCACTTCTGCATTATTACCTGGATTATTAGTGAAGAGTAGGAAGATATTAGTAGGATTATTAGTGAAGAGTAGGAAGCATAAAATCCCCTGTGGTTATTTAGATCAGGGGTCAGAAAACTATGATTCTGCACCATTTTCAACCTGCCATATGTTTTTGAAAATAAATTTTTATTGGAACACAGATGAGCCCATTCCTGCAAATACTGTCCATGGTTGTTTTCATGTTACAACAGCAGAGGTGACTAGTTGTGACAGAGGCTGTATGACCCCCTAAACCGAAAATATTTACTATCTGATTTCTCTCGGAAAAGGCCAATTTGCCAATGCCTGATTTAAATAAATGCCATGATACTTTGAAGAGAGTGAATATCTAGTAAAAACAACAACAACAACAACAACAACAACAAAAATTAGTGAATCTTTAGGTCATTATAATTTTCTTTTCTGTACCAGACAAGGCTAATCTCTCAGGAGATGTCAAAACATGAAGATAATAAATGGAAAATGAAAATCTGGGCTATTTGATTTTCTACTTGTGAAAGGTAACTTGTATATCCTGCCAATACCTTTAGGTGATGATGGTTGGTGAAGGATTTTAAAAACCATGAACATACTCAATGTTTGATGTTGCATATTGAAGCCAACTCTTCTCTCCTTTTCCAATTATACTCAAAACCTTATATAAAAATAATTGATGGTAGAAAGTGTGTGGGACGTGGATCAAAGTGCTACCCACCAAATTCAAACATATCCTTTATAGCTAATGATCATGATCACATTGAACTTTCTGACACTCCATTTTTTCATCAGTTAGATGAGACTAAAAACCAGTCATAGGTTATATGAAAAGGTTCTTGGCAAGAAGATATATTTTTAGAATCTTATACAGTTTTTCCCTGCTAGTATGATTTCTCCTAGCCTCTCCCAATTCCTCAGCCACACAGATCACCTCAATATTCCTCTTCAGTGGACCTATTCTCGAATATTTTGCTTCACTGGCATGCTGAATATTCTCTGCTGGATTCCCAGACTCCTACAAAGTTACTCTCATCTGGGAGTGAATGCTGACATTAATGCTCTGCAGTAGAAAACTCCTGGCTTGCCATTTTGCTGATGTCACTCTTCAATATTGCCCCTTTCATTTCTAGCAGAAATTCTCATTTTCTGTATAGTTTCAGCAATTAGTGTCCTTCCTCATTTGTGACCAGCACCTTCCTTTAGGGCACTGCCTGGGGAAAACAAAACATGATGGAAAGATAAAGACTTTCCCAGACAAACAAGAGTAAGGGAGTCCGTCACTAGACCTAACTTATAAGAAATGCCAAAGGGAGTTCTTCAAGCTAAAATTAAAGGATGTTAATTAATAATGAGAAAACATGAAAGTATCAAACTCACTAGTAAAAGTAAGTACACAGTCAAATTCAGTTTTCTAATACTGTAATGGTGATAATATGCCATTTGTGATAATATGAATGAACCTGGAGGATATTATGATAAATGAAATGATCCAGACAGAGAAAAATGGTGTACTATAAACTCCTAGAAGAAAACATAGGGAAAAAGCGCCTTGACAGAGGTCTTTGCAATGATTTGTTTTCATATGATCCTAAAGGTACAGCCAACAAAATAAAAAATAAGCTAGTCTGAATCCACCTAAAACCTTCTGCACAGAAAAGGAAACAATCAACAAAATTTAAAGGCAACGGACAGAATGGGAGACAATATTTGCAAACCATCCATCTGTTCAGAGGTTAGTATCCAAAATATATAAGGACCTCAAACAACTCAATAACAAACCCCCAACTAATCCCATTAAAAATGATCAAACTGAATAGACATTTATCTGAAGAAGACATACAAATGGCCAACAGGTACACAATAAAGTGCCCAACATCACTAATTGTCAGGGAAATGCCAACCAAAACCACAATGAGCTATCACCTCACACCTGTTAGGCTGCCATTATTAAAAAGACGAGAGATAACACGTGTTGGTGAGGATGTGGAGAAAAGTGAATTCTTGATCACTGTTGGTGAGAATGTAGATTGGTGCAGCCATAATGGAAACCAGAATGGACGGTCCTTAAAAGATTAAAAATAGAACAACTATATGATCCAGGAATCCACCTCTGGGTACCATAATTCTACCATAATTGATGGACCTTTATGTTCATTTCAGCATTATTCACATAGCCAAGATATGGAAAGAACCAAAGTGTCTCTTGACAGATCAATGAATAAAGAAAAATATGATATATAGCTATAGATATACATATAGATAATGGAATGTTATTTAGCCAGAAAAAGGAAGCAAATCCTGCCATTTATGATAATATGAATGTGAACCTGGAGGACATTATGATAAGTGAAATGATCCAGACAGAGAAAAACAATATGATTTCCAATATGATTTCACTCATATGTGGAATCTTAAAAAAATAAGATTAAGCTCATAAAGCACTAGAATGATGGTTTTCGGGGATGAGGGAAGGGAAATGGGGAAATATTGGTCAAAGGGTCCTGACTTTCAGTTATAAAATGAGTTAATTCTGGAGCTGTAATGCACAACATGATGACTATAGTTAATAATATTGTATTGTGTATTAAAAATTTGCTAAGGGAGTAGATATTAATTAAGCATTTGCATCACACACACACGGTAACTGGTAACTGGGGTGATGGATGTGTTAATTATCCTGGATATGGTTATCAATACACAATGTACACATGTATCAACTCCTCAAGTTATATCCTTTAAATATGCACAATTTTGTCAATTATGTCTCAATGAAGCTAGAATAAAAAAAAATATACTCTCATTGCCTTCCTGGTCTTATTTTGTTTTAAAAAGACATATTTATTTATTATGAATATGAATCCAAGTGTTTGGATGGACATAAAAGGACCAAATGCAATAGAAATTTAATATGGTTTTTCCCTATAACAAGAACAACTTGGTGCTTTGTGCTTCATTGGATACATTATCAAACATTTTCTAGACCCTGAGGTTGTACATTTTATTATGTGGCTGCCGCAGAGCTGCCCTGATTGGGTTTTTCAGATAGTGAATTTAACTCCTTTCTAATACCTATGAATCTATATGCCCCGCAGGGAGAGAGCATAGATTATATCCTTGCGTTGATGAGTTTCCTGTTATTTGAATAATTCCACCATCAATGCAGATGTTTACTTGGAAGAAGGTAGAAGAAAATCAAAGCCTCTTGGCTTTTGGGAGTGGACTTCATAATAAGGTTAAGATCCAAAGTTATGAGATCAAGAAGTATATTTTATGTTGGAAAATGAATATACTGGCAATAAAAATAGTCTTCAGTAAGTTTACTTCTCAACTTTCAAACAAACTGTGTGTCAGATTGGCTGAGTGTGATGCTGAAACTCACACGGCTAAATACACCATCTTATGACTCACTTCCTCTAGTTAGCCCCTGAGTCATAACTCATCTTTTTCATCACATCTACGCAAAAGGTCTCAAGATGAACCCAAAGTACTTTATGTTCTTTTTAACGAGGTGGGGGAGGTATCTAAGTACATTCCCAATTTTTTTCCCAAATATGTAGTAAGTGACTTTGATGGGTAGCCACATGAGCTATCAGTAAACATTGGCTAGATAGCTCATGCTCTTTTCTCATTTTCCTTTTTTGTAAACTTTTTCTCCTCTAAACTTTCTCTAGCCTTTACATCACCCCTTCGGCCTCTAACACCATCCAAGTAAACTAACTTTGTTGGTTGGAAATGATTTGAAATTTGTTCATGCCTGAGATCAAGTTGGAAAACTGAGTCAAAAATCCCCTCCCTTTCAATGGCTACTTTCTTTTTAGCTACCTGACAATTATCCCACCCACTCCTTAGGTTTATTTTCTGTACTGAAACAATAATTTCCCCCTCTGTCGCCACGTAACGCACTTCTACCAGCCAGAAGGGTTAGTTGCTGAGATGGGATGATGGAGCCATTCCTGAGAGCATGTAGTGGCTGGATCCAAACACCAAGGGCAGAGAGGGAGACTACTTGAATTTGTTCTTGTACTGTAATCAGGAAAATAAAGAAATCCGTTTGACATGTGTGCATAGACTTTATTCTCTGGTCCATCTCTATATACTGGACAGAAGGAAAACTTAGAGAAATTCTGAATAACCAGGAAAAAGCAGCAAAAAAATGTGTGCTGGATTTTATGGAACTGGGGGGCTTCAAAAGATGCGAACAATAGATTTGAACATATTTTGTAACAGTATTTGTGCTTGTTTGTAATGAACAAAAAAGTCTGCCTTCTTAATTAGGGTGAATGTAACCTGAAGGTAAGAAATTTTCCTCTGGGAAAGGAAATGACTTTGGGTCCGTATATCTTAGAACTTGGCTTATTCCAATAGTTTATACAAAGTCATTTGGAAGAATACATCTCCTTCTTTAGGAAAGTCATGACATTACTTAGTGATCATACAAAATCTGCAAATGAGGGGCGCCTGGGTGGCTCAGTCAGTTAAGCGTCTGCCTTCAGCTCAGGTCACGATCCCGCGGTCCGTGAGTTCGAGCCCCGCGTCAGGCTCTGGGCTGATGGCTCAGAGCCTGGAGCCTACTTCCGATTCTGTGTCTCCCTCTCTCTCTGCCCCTCCCCCGTTCATGCTCTGTCTCTCTCTGTCTCAAAAATAAATAAACGTTAAAAAAATTTTTTTAAATCTGCAAATGACAATCAGAAGCCTTTCCAAGGGAAGATCAGGGTAAGCCATCTTTCTCCTTAAGTACATTCTACGAATGTGTGTTTTTGTTCCAGCAATATTAAAAAAAAATATTTCAGAGAAAGAAAGAGTGGGAGAGAGGGGCAGAGAGAGAGAGAGAGAGAGAGAGAGAGAATCCCAAGCAGGTTCTATGCTCAGTGTGGAGGTGGACATAAGCCTGGATCCCATGACGCTGGGATCATGACCTGAGCTGAAACAGAGAGTTGGACGCTCAACTGACTGAATCACCCGGGTGCCCCTCCAGCAACATTTTTAGCAGCACTGTATTATACAATCACAAATGTGTTGTTAAAAAATTTGTTAGGAGGGTAGAGCTCATGTTAAGGGCTCTTACCTAGCTCCCCCCCCCCCCCCCAATAACAACAAAGAAGAAACTTTGGTTTTTGGAAACTTTTGGAGGTGATGGGTATGTTCATTACTGTGATTGCAGTGATGGTTTCATGGGTACATGCATATGTCCAGACTTATCAAATTGTATACATTAAACATGTGCAGTTTCTTGTATATTAATTAGTCTTCAGAAAAGCTGTTCGAAAAAAAAAAAGAGTAACATGTTAACAGGGACAGCTATGCCGAGAGCAAGTTAGGCAAAGCAAGACTGTACCTAGGAGGTAATTATGGGGGGCTATAACATATGTTGTCCCACAATTAAGGACACAGATCCCCTGCCCCTCACCCCCACCTGATCCCAAGTATTGCTCCCCTGGAAGTGAGAATCTAAGCGTGCCTTAATGTTGATGTAGGTACATAAGATGTTAGGTGATCTATTGCCTGTATCAGGAGTAATACAGGAGTATACACAGATCTATTGCCTGAATTGGGAGTCTGTAGTCCCAAGCACAGGTGGGAAAATAGTTCTTGGCTTCCCTCTCAGAACTGACCTTGGATGCTGCTGTGTTAAAGCAAATTCGTCTCCTGGTCTTCTGCAGGCCCAGAAGAGTGTGATACCATACACCTTAGCAGACAGCTTCTATTATCTTGGGGTGTGTGTGTGTGTGTGTGTGTGTGTGTATTTTGACTCTGCAAAATGAATTATTTGTTTTTCTTTTCTGAGGAAAACCAATCTGTCAGCTTCTCCGGGGTTATCTCAATATTGATGAGAAAAGTAGGTTTTTAAAATTTTTTTTATTTCAAAACCCCAGGGGCCAGATCACAGCGTTCCCTAGACTGAGTCATAAAAAAAGCTAAATGCATTACCTGTTCCTTGATGAAAAGCATGGGTGTGAGATCTCCTTGAAGTTCATATGATTCACAGGAAATAAATGAAAAGGACAACCTTATAGAATAGCATCGATTCAATTTATCTTTCCCCCTGGTAATTACAAGGCCTCATTTTCATTTGGGTTCAGCATGTTTAATAAAGAAAGATCAGTTTCTGTGGAGAATCATCTTACTTGCATAGATGAACTAATAACTGTTGCCAACGACAAATATCTTTTAGCTGTGAAGATTATACTTTTTCTTTTACTAATCTCTAGAAACATGCCATACTCCCCAACGTATTCAGTGTCGCAAAGTGCTGGTGAGATGGGAAGCCTTGATGGATGTTCATCCTTATTTTAGAGACCGAGAGCCTGAGGAAAAGAAATGTTGGAAAATTTTTTCCAGCAGTGACCAAGGACTGCTTGGGGAAAGACCAAGATATAATGGCTGTGAATTCCATTGACTCCTATACAGGCCTTTAAAAAGATACATTTCATTTGATACATTCCTATGACCTCATGCTGGTTTTCACCAATTGCTTCCTCTTGCCAAGATGGCAAGATGCCAAGACTGGGTTCTTCTTTTGGGTAGCGGGAAGTAGAATGATAGACTTCCAGGACTAGACAGGGGGAAAATAGAGGTGGAGACCGGGGTACAAGAGTTTTGTATTACGTTTTACAGACTAATTCTTGGATGATATTAAATATTTGAAAAGGAAAACAAATGGGGACTTTGAGCTAGGTCGTGTTTCCTTAAATGTGTTTTTCTCTGGAATGGATTAGGGAGGAGGGTGCTTTGTCAGGTAGGAAACCTGAAAGCATTGGTGAGCATTTCAACGATAGCAACGATCCAGGCTCTTTCCATTGTTCTACTTTGTCAGCCATAGAGTGCCCGTCATTCGTCTTTATACTTGCCCCTCCATGGTCCCAAGATGGCCTCACATCCAGTTTCAAAGCAGAAAAAATAGGGTAGGGCTGATGCCAGGAGCATGTAGCTTGCACAAGTCCTGGAGTTTCCCACTCCCACTAGTAAACGTCCCTGTGACTTATTCACCAAATTGGGGCACAGTGCCATGTTGCTAGCAGCTCTGTGGGAGCCTACGAACATGGGTATTTAGCTTCTCTGGCATCTACAGTGAAACACAAAAAGGGAGAAAGGGGCTAGAGCTGGCTGCTGAGTAAGGCAACCAACAGAGTATGTCACGGCATGTCACAGCCTCACAGGGCTTGCCCTTGATGACAAAAAGGAACTGAAAAATGAGTCCTGGCAAAATAAATTGAGGCAACGACTATCTTAGAGTAGTAATTTCCAAGTTTTCAGGATCATTTAAGACTTGTTGAAAGTAGATGTCTAGGCCCCGGTCTCTATATTCTGATTCAGTAGGTTGGGGATAAGACCTGGATATTTGCCTTTTCATTAATCTTCTCAGATGATGCAAGAAGTCTATGGATCACACATTCGGAAACAATGGTTTTGAGACACGGGCCAAAGTTGGTGCAGTGGTTCTGAAACTGGCTGAATGTTAGAATCATTGGAAGCTTTTTAAAAATATCAAAACAATGCTTGTGCATGGGCCTGTTCCCAACTAATTAAATCAGAAGGTCTGGGT
Organism: Acinonyx jubatus; assembly: GCF_027475565.1. Taxonomy (NCBI): domain Eukaryota; kingdom Metazoa; phylum Chordata; class Mammalia; order Carnivora; family Felidae; genus Acinonyx; species Acinonyx jubatus. The sequence goes on along the minus strand of NC_069381.1, from coordinate 203,783,138 downwards.
TTGAGAAATCAGGATCATTCAGAATCTCCCAGGGTAATTCTAATATGCAGTCAGGGATGAGAATCTCCGACTTAAAGGTTCTGGTGACTAACAAGGTTCTTGCACACATAGGGAAGCCGGGGACAGTTGGAGTGGCAGAAAGATGTACCAACCTCTCCCTGCTGGCTCTTGGAAATCCGTGAGGACAATGGATAGACATGAGAGTAAAACAGGCTGGCAACCTTAGGTAAGGTAAATAACAACTGAAATGCAAGAAATAATAGTACAAGTCAGGCATTTCAAGTAGCTCAATCATTTTTGCTTTTAAGTAGTGATTGGAAATATTAGTATTTATTTATTTATTTACTTTATTTTAATGTTTATTTGTTTTGAGAGAGAGAGACAGAGACAGAGTGCGAGTGGGGAAGGGACAGAGAGAGAGGGAGACACAGAATGCAAGACAGGCTCCAGGCTCTGAGCTGTCAGCACAGAGCCCAAAGTGGGGCTCAAACCCTTGAACCGTGAGATCATGACCTGAGCTGAAGTCAGCCACTTAACTGACTGAGCCACCCAGGTGCCTCTGGAAATATTAGTTTTAGATGCAGGCATTTATCTATCTATCTATCTATCTATCTGTTTATTTTATTTTTTTAATTTTTATTATTATTTTTAATGTTTATTTTTTAAGAGAGAGACAGAGTATGAGTAGGGGAGGGGCAGAGAGAGAGACAGGGAGACAGAGAACCTGAAGTGGGCTCCAGGCTCTGAGCTGTCAGCCCAGAGCCTGTCGTGGGGCTCAAGCTCACAAACTGGAAGATCATGACCTGAGCTGAAGTCGGATGCTTAACCAACTAAGCCACCTCGATGCCCCAATGCAGGCATTTAAATACCATTTTTAAGGTATGGTATCAGTTGCTGTAATGTGCCCATGAACACAAATTTATTAATATTTAGGTAGATATTGTGATTAATCATTTATTTTGTCCAGGGAAAAGAAATACTGTTAGAAATGGCAGTCTCTGGAACCTCTTCAATCTTTATCCGTAGATAAACTCCCTGTTTGTCCATGATGATGCCTAGTGTAGACTAAATAAGACACTGGTTCCTTGGGATCTGAAGGCTCTGGCCTTCCGCAGCAAGTTTAGCAGATTAAATAGGTCAGTTTCAAATTCTCAACAGTAAACCCAGTAGCATTGGGCTCGTAGAGCGAGAATAAACAAAATACACGCATAACTACCTATGTAAGACACCAGCTTGGTATTCTAGAACAAGGGCTTTATTTGTGAGAAATGCTGTCTGTGCTGGTACACGGAAGCTTCCGCCATAGTGTTGAGGAATGTGGTTAGTTTATGCATGTTACCAGACCAGCTCTGTGGTCAGGGAGCAAATACCTTTTTGGGTGTTTCCAGTTGCAGCTTCCTGGTAGGAAAACAACGAAAAAGTGAGTACAAGAGAAAAACTAAAGGAGGCAATTCAATTAAATTCTGTTCTGCAAACATGGATCAGGCACCAGCTGGCTCAAGGAAATGCTCATGAAGAAAATGTGAAGATGGAAAAGAAATAAACCCTACCTGTAGGAGAAAACGTACGTGGCGAATAACTAGGAAACAAGTGTTTGATGCACCATGAGAGACATTCAAAACTCATTCAATGTAAATCACCTTTGTAAGTTGGGAGGAGAGCAATTTATATTCTACCTTAGAATTTGAAGATGCTTAAAATTTTTTTTTAATGTTTATTTATTTTAGAGAGAGAGAGAGAGAGCGCGCAAGGGAGGGGCAGAGAGAGAAGGAGACACAGAATCTGAAGCAGGCTCCAGGTTCTGAGCTGTCAGCACAGAGCCCGACTCGGGGCTTGAACTCACTAACCGCAAGATCATGACCTGAGCAGAAGTCACACGTCTAACCAACTGAACCACCCAGGCGCCCCCCTGGGGATGATTTTAAATGAAACGGTAGTTTTTGATCTAAGAAATAGGGCATGACGTTATAGACTGAATTGTGTTCTCCCCCCAATTTATATGTTGAAGTCCTAAGCCTCAGTATCTCAGAATGTGAACTTAAGTTGGAAATAGGATGGTTGCAGATGTAATCAGTTGAGGTCATAATGGAATAGTCGGTCCCTAATCCAATAGCATTGGTGTCCTTATAGAAAGGAGACATTTGGAGACAGCCACGCATAGGGAGAATGCCAGGGGAACGTGAGAGCAGGGGTTGGGTAGGAAGCATCCTACAAGGCTAGGGACGTCTATGAACAAGCAAACCAGCAGAGGCAGAGAGGCCTGGGACAGATTCTCCATTACAGTCTTCAGAAGGACCCAACCCTGCCGACACCTTGCTCTTGGACTTCCGACCTACACAGCTGTGAGACAATTTCTTTTGCTGAAGCCACCCCATTTGTGGTACTTTGTTACAGCAGCAGCAGCAAGCTAATCACATGGGTGTTGTTTTGACAGACAACAATTAGGGAAGGGCATGCCTGGAAGAAGGAACGGTATGAACAATGACAAAGAGGTAAAGGCATCTCCTGGTAACGGGGGGTGTGAGGTCGCTGTGACCGAGACTCAGTGTATGTGATTGGGGGAAAGGAGAAGAGTGGCCAGAAAGGCATATTGAGGCAAGAATGTGGACGTTGTGAAGGGGTATGGACCTTTCTCTTTGGGTGTTGAGGAACTGCTGATGGTTTCTAGTGGGGGGAGAGTGAGACGTTTAGAGCTCTCTAAGTTATATCTACACGAAACGCTTCTAGAGGAAACCATGTGAGGAAATGCTCGAGGAACCCAGTGTAAAGAAACTGAGAAACTCCCTTTAGCCTGTAAATGATGGAGCCTTATTTCTGTCCATTAATTCTGCCCCATTCTAATATTCACATGCTATTGCCTTACATCTCGCCTTTAGCAAATGTCACTGTGCTGCTTGGCAGGAGGGCTTTCCTGACAGACCCACCGTCCCTTGCTTGTACCAGAAATTAATTACACAGGCATTTCAGACTCCTAGCTTCCTGAATAGAGTTGGCCGATGTAGATGTAGATGTAGACCGTATAGATGACAGAAGAATTGGCCATCGTACGAATTTAAAAGGACTCAAATTATTCGACGGGCTGAAAGAAACACTCTTCTTGTACGCGTTATTTTTCCTCAGTTGTGCAATCCAGAAATCCAGGGTACCAGTTTGGTAGAAGCTATCTCATGTGTAGGTCGTGAGACTAAATGGAAAGATGCATGTCGTACATGTAGACAGCGCTCAACAATGTGAGGTGTCTTTTCTGGCACTAGAGGAGCTGGGATTCAAATCCCTGTTTTTGACTCCAAATTCTATGTTCTTTCTACCCCTCTATTCTGCTTTCTATATGGTGCTGATCTCTAACAATAATAGCCTTTATGCTTCACCCCTACTGGCTTCTTATCATGACTTCTCTCTCCTGACACATGTTACATCCCCGTCTCTCCGTGCAAACTCCTCATCTGTGACAGACGGTGTCAAGCCTCAAGGGGTCCTCTGGGGCCTCGGAGAGGAGGGGTTGAGGGCTGCCAGTGTGCGACTCACGCAGTCGCAACGCTGATGGATCTGAGCTGAACAGACTGCCTTCTAGAAAGGCTATCATCCCAGGGAGGGAGGAACCCTTGCCTTCAGTCAGGAGACTACACATTGCTGTAGACAGCATATTCTTGAGTCATTGAGAGAGCCTTTCTCTTACAGCATTGAGAGAAGATCTCATCCTTGAGCCTGCTTGGGATTCTGTGTTTCCCTCTCTCTCTGCCCCTCCCCCGCTTATGCTCTGTCTCTCTCAAAAATAAATAACACTGAAAAAAAAATTTTAATGTGCAGATTCCCTGATGCACTTTGATAATTGTAGTTTAATCTGCTATCCAGGTCATTGTTACGCAAATAATTTAGGCCTCAGACTCAGACTCCCCGCCTAGCGGTAATTTAAGAGTTCCCAAAGAGTTGACAGTCTCATGCCTTCAAGTCTTGGAATATTTACCTGTAAGAGTTAGGTTAGCTAGATTCTGTCTCGGCCTATAGAACTTCTCCATCAGAGCAAACGTTACAGCTTTTTATTTTTTGATATCCCCAAAACTCTAATTTTGCTTTTCAAATGGCAAATACCACAAAGACACCATTGTGAATCAACATGCACAGCTGCTCCTTGAAATTAAAATTTTTTTTAATGTTTGTTTATTTTTGAGAGACAGAGAGACAGAGCACGAGTGGGGGAAGGGCAGAGAGAGAGGGAGACACGAAATCAGAAGCAGGTTCCAGGCTCTGAGTTGTCAACACAGAGCGGGCCGTGGGGCTCGAACTCATGAACCTTGAGATCATGACCTGAGCCGAAGTCAGACACTTAATCGACTGAGCCACCCAGGTGCCCTCTGCTCCTTTGAATTTAAACGAGATCATGCATTTCCGTGTACAGGAGACCAAATAGATTAATGAAGGGAAATTTGGGGAAATGAGACTTTCATCCAAAAGACACATACCTTGCTGGGTGACTATAACGAGTGGAGTGGATATAATCTGCACAACAATTTAGCTTTGCCCTTTTACGTACAACTTGTTAGGAATATCACGGCTTTCTGCCTTCTTGATACTTTGCCATATTAGGGAGATGAGGCATACATGATTCCTCATGGGGGAAATCAAAAGCAGCTCACACCCGTAACTTCCCTAATTCTTTCAAGGATATCAGGGGAGACTCTTCAATCACTGGCTTAATATTTGAGAAGCACAGTAAGTCACTTTCTCAGACATGGCTTGATGCGCATGGTTTAATTTTCTTAAACGTCCACAACACCAAAATAATTAGAACCCATTTTTTTATATTGACGGCCTAGAAATTATACATATAAAAATAATATAATAGGTAACAAAATATAAAATGTTAACATAAAATATAATGTATAAAATAACATGATATAGGGGCACCTGGGTGGTTCAGTCGATTCAGTCGGACTTTTGATTTCCCGAGGTCTAGGGACTGAGCCCCTCGACGGGGCACTGGGCGAGGAAGCCTGCTTAAATTCTTTTTCTCTTCCTCTGCCCCTCCCCCACTCGCTCTTGTTCTCTCTCTCTCTCAAAGAACAAAAATTAACATGTTATATATAACATAAGGTATACAACACAAGATATACATATATGTTTATAATATGACATTATTCTGCCCCAGATTAGAAATAGGTTACAGTTCACGGGTTCATTTGGAAGTCACTTACTTGGAACTTGGAAAAATGCCTGATTTCTGATATGATATTATTTATTGTTATAATATGCGTGTATTTTAGATTATAAGAAAATTGTATATTATATCTTAAATTACATAAGAATTTATATTTGGTTATAGGATATCATTATGTTATTGTTTTCTGACATTACAAAAAGTGTCGGGGAGCCTGGGTGGCTCAGTCGGCTGGGCGGCCGACTTCAGCTCAGGTCACGATCTCGCGGTTTGTGGGTTCAAGCCCCACGTTGGGCTCTGTGCTGGCAGCTCAAAGCCTGGAGCCTGCTTCTGATTCTGTCTCCCTCTTTCTCTGCCCCTCCCCTGCTTGCTCTCTGTCTCTCTCTCTCTCTCACACACACACACACTCTCTCAAATAGTAAACATTAAAAAAAAAAAATAATAATGAAACAAAAAATGACGAACTCCACGGGTTTTTGTTTATATTTGGCAACGACATTTTCCCATTATTATTTATTTCTACTACCTAGTAGCACAGTTAAACCACTAGCTAAATATGCTTTGCTCTGCACAACTGATGGTTTTACAAAGTTATAATGAAAAATGTCCCACAGTGACAAGGGAGTGTGGTGGCTGATGACTTTTCTTCCTTTGGAGGGGAACTGGCAGACTAAAGGGAGCCCTGCCTGTGGCATGGTTCGGCCGTTGCCATATGTGGATATTTAAATGCCCTTACTTACAAGATGATGGAGACTCTGCCTTAATAGTAATGATGTTGATGAAAATAATAGTCATAACAAGAATAATGTCCACCAAGTGCTTATGATATGCAGGCACCTTGTTAAGACCTTAAAATATGTTGTCTCACAAATCACACATTTATGAGATGGTTACTGAGGAAACTGAGCCATGGGGATGTTGAGTGACTTGTTCATTATCCAAAGGTCATTGAGCAAAGGTCATTGAGCAAAGGTTACTGAGCAAACGTCATTGAGGAAAGGTCATTGAGCAAAGGTCATTGAGGAAAGGTCATTGAGCAAAGGTCACTGAGAAAAACCAGGACTTGATGTGGACTGCCTCAGTCAAAAACATGTTACTTCACCAGTGTGCTCTAATATCTACATATACTTCTATTTAAAAAAAAAATTATGCAAGTTATCCATTTTATGCCAAAAATGGTAAATAAAATCAGCATATAGGAAAAAAAATCACAATGTTACCATTCAAAGATAATTACTATTAGAACCCTTTCCAATTCCCTGAGATGCAACATTAAGTGTAGAATTTCTGCTTAGGGAGTCAGTAAGAATACATTTGATTTCATCCAACTTGGCATTCCTTCTCTCATTATCCCACAGCCTTAGTGTCCATTCCCATACATAGTTCCTAGATTTCTGCTTCTACCTATTAGAAAACTTAAGTAGTTCTTTTGGAGTGTGTCATACTTCCTCATGGGTCACATTTTGTACCTCATCTTTAGGGACGTACTGGGTCTTGAATCTAGTTACAGGTCTGGAAGCAAGCAGCAGGTCCTGAGCAGACGTAGCATATCTTTCACGGCAACTACCTCAGGGGAGGCCATTACTGTTTCCTCAGACACTGCAGGGTTAATCCCTTCAGAGGGAGGTGAGAGGTCATTTCCCTGTGGGTGGAAGGACTGATACCACTGGGGTGGAGAGATTGCATCTGCTGGCAACAAACACTTACCAGAATTTATGAGAAAGTTTCTCCTCACTCTAGGATTACATACATTTTCTCCTATATATTCTTCTAGTAATTTTTGGTTGCGTTTTTGACATTAACATTTTAATCTCTTCGGGATTTATTTTGGTATGAGAAGTGAGGTAGGAAACTCCTTTCCCATTTAATACTTTTCAGAGCCTTTTAACACCAATGAAGGTATTTTATACTTGTGAAGAGGACAAGAGCTATCTCATTTCTTGTATTTTATACATATGAACACAATAATTCAGACATTTCAACTGATGTGCCTGTGGTAACAAATTTAGCAAATGGCAGAATCAGTCCTGGAATCTAGATCATAGGCGTCTGTCCAGAATTCTTCATACCCTGTTAACTTGCTTCCTGTTTGGTATTAGTTAGAGACAGTTCTTTTTCTGTGCTACTTTTATTACTCATTGGAAGGAAATTTGGTCATCACATTTCTTAAATCATTACTGAATTCAGTTTATGACATTTTTGTTGAGAATCCCCGCTTCTTTGAAGTCCCTGGTCTATCACTAACAGTGTGAGTTTAGGTAAGTTCTTTCACCTCTAATAACAATGACAATAGCTGTTGACATATGTTGACCTTTTCCATGTGCCAGGTTCCATGTTAAATTCTCAAAATAGGTTATCTCATTTAATCCTCAAAACCCACTCCCCACCAATGGATACTATTACTGAAATGCATACTCTATAGCATAGCAGCCATTTCCCAACGTTTGGGTTCCTGACGCCCCTTTATACTCCTAAGTATTGAAGGGGTGCCTGGGTGGCTCAGTCAGTTAAGTGTCCAACTTCGGCTCAGGTCACGATCTCACAGCTCGTGAGTTTGAGCCCCGCATCAGGCTCTGTGCTGACCTCAGAGCCTGGAGCCTGGTTCAGATCCTGTTTCTCCCTTTCTCTCTGCCCTTCCCCAGCTCATGCTCTGTCCTATCTCTGAATAAATAAATAAATAAATAAATAAATAAATAAACAAACATACATTAAAAAATTTTTTCTTAAAGTATTGAAGATGCCAAAGACCTTTTGTTTATGGGTTACATCTATGAATATTTATTTTGTTAAACAGTGAAACAGAAAAACAATTAATATTTATTTACTATTTCCTTTAAGGAAGGACAATAATAAATGTCAACCTAAATATCATTTTTCAAGTAAAAATAGCTACATCTTCCCAAAGAACAATTTTCTTTTTCGTTTTTGCCATGTGCCTTTAATGGCTGCTTTCATAGACGGACTACAGGTTCTCATGTTTTTTTCTACATTTAATTTGCAGCAATATCGCATACCACACGGTCTCTGGAAGACTCCCAGTGTAATACTCATGACAGAATGACAGTAGGAAGGACAATTAATGCCTTGGTATTGTTATTAAAATAGTTTTGATCTTGTAGACCTCTGAAAGGCTCTTGTCTTTCTCTGAAGGATCATTGTGCTATGACATGATGGGTGAAAGGGTCGGTGCTGCCGTGGAGCTAGCTGGGTCCTTGGGTTTTAAAAAAACATTTTTTTTTTAGCGTTTTATTGATTTTTGAGACAGAGAGAGACAGAGCATGAACGGGGGAGGGGCAGAGAGAGAGGGAGACACAGAATGGGAAGCAGGCTCCAGGCTGTGAACCATCAACCCAGAGCCTGACGCGGGGCTCGGGCTCACAGACTGCGAGATGGTGACCTGAGCTGAAGTCGGACGCTTAACCGACTGAGCCACCCAGGTGCCCCTGGGTCCTTGGGTTTCAATCCCAACCTCACTGTTCACGCCCCATGTGATCCTGGGCAAGTTATCCTGCCTTTTTTTCCTTTCTTTTCTTTTCTTCCTTCCTTCCTTCCTTCCTTCTTTCCTTCCTTCCTTCCTTCTTTTTTCTTTCTTTCTTCTTTCTTTCTTTCTTTCTTTCTTTCTTCCTTTCCCACAGTCCCATGTCTGTAAAATGGGAGTTGTAGTTGTAAGAATGAAATCAGTTAAAATATCCAAAACATGTAATATTTGTTTTTTTAAGTTTATTTATTTATTTTTGAGGGAGAGAGAGAAAAAGAGAAAGAGAGAGAATGCAGCATGAGACAGGGAGGGGCAGAGAGAGGGAAAGGAAGAATCGCAAGCAGGTTCCTCCAGGCTGTCAGCACAGAGCCTGATGTGAACATGAAATGTGAGATTATGACCTGAGCCAAAACCAAGAGTCAGACGCTCAACTGACTGAGCCACCCAGGTGTCCCAATATCCAAAACATATAAAACAATGCTTCGAAAAACATAATCACTTATATGCAATAATAATAATAATAATAATAATAATAAATTAAATACTTGTATATTCTTCTTCTTCTTCTTCTTATTATTATTATTCCCTTTCTATACTGCGTAACCCGAGGCTTAGTGAGGAAGTCCCTAGACTGAGATTTGGATCACATCTCTGTCAGATTTTAGCCATACAATTTCTTCACCTTTGGGAGCCTTAGATTCCTTCACCTGGAAGATAAGAATAACAAAATTAGCTATCCCAAGAGGTTGTACTAAGCTTTAAATAAGACAATACATGTACGATACTTAGCATAATGGCTGTCATAGAGGAAACACTCATTATGTGTTTGTGGTAATGATCCATAACATTGTTACTTCCATTAACTATGACATATATGTTTATGTATATATAGGCCCACACACACCAAGAAGATATTTAGTGGCCTATGGGGATGAGCAAATAAACCAAGCCATGGCATGGCCAAAAGAGTCGGGTCGGTCAAATTAACTAGATATCTGGACTATCAGTTTGTCATTTTAGCTGAGATGCTTTGAAACCAACCGTGAACCTTGTCTTTTATTCATGAGTATTCAGAGGCAGGAATCTATGGGTGCATATCTACGAGTAATCCCCTAACAATTATAAGTTTTTAAATATTAGTAGATCTCCACAAAGAGCTCTTTTTATTTCGCGTTTTATTAGGAAGCTCTGAACTGTTGCCTACCAACAGCCAGATCTGAAAACTCCAACTCTGACAGGGCAGAATGGCTGGTTGGTCTTTTGAAGTGACAGCCTTTGGATTAATTAGAAATAAAGCAGCCTAGTACTGCACACGTAAAGCTGGCAGTGCTCTATCTAAACATCCTCCTCTGATCATTAAAATGTGATGTGTAATCCCAGTTGATTGAGTTTGATTTTTTGTTTTTGTTACAGATCATACCTCAGGAAGGCTTTCTTCCATGCAAATTATGATTCCATATAAATTTTAACCTTTATATTATAGCTGTTTAACAAGAGAAGGCAATAAACCACAACACCTTTGTTTATGAATAAAATAAATTCTCTATAAAAAATATCAAGAATTAGGGGCATTTGGGTGGCTCAGTCGGTTGAGTGTCCGACTTTGGCTCAGGTCAGGATCTCACGGTTTGTGGGTTCGAGCCCCGCATCCGCTCTGGGCTGACAGCTCGGAGCCTGGAGCCTGCTTCGGATTCTGTCTCTCCCTCTCCCTCCGCACCTCCCCCACTCGCGTTCTGTTTCTCTCTCAAAAATAAACCTTAAAAAAATAATAAAATATTAAGACTTGTGTGTGTGACTCTTTATGAAAAACACTAGGATAATAAACTTCTGTAAACATCTAGAGTTTTTGGATAAAATTAAAATAAGAAACTTAAAAACAAAGCATGGCTGTCTTAGGGTTCTCCAGTGAAACAAAACCAATAGAGTGTGCGCGCGCGCGCGCGCGCGCGCGCGCGCGCCTGTGTGTGTGTGTGTGTGTGTGTGTGTGTGTGAATGCTCAGGCAATTGTGGAGGCTGGCAAATACAAAGTCTGCAGGGCAGGCTGTCAGGCTAGAGACCCAGGGAGGAGATGAAATTGCAGCTTGAATCTGAAGGCAGTCTGTTGGCAGAATTCCCTTTTCCTTGGACGAAGTCAGTCTTTTCCTAAGGCCTCCACTTTACTGGATGAGGCCCACCCACATTATGGAGGATAATCTGCTTTACTCAGAGTCCACGGGTTTAAATGTTAATCTCATCTAAAGAATACCTTCACAGTGACATCTGACGTGGTGTTTGGGCAAATATCTGGGTACCATGGCTTAGCCAAGTTGACATGTAAAATTAGTTATCACAATGACTAATTTTACCAGAAGGAAACTGCACATGCCCTAGAATTGCACGGAATGTTGATTACCACAGCATAGGAGCCATCTGGTCCTGGTCATGGCATGGGCTATGCAGGAGCAGAGGACAGTGCCCTTTTTGTTTGTTTGTTTTTGCTGCTATCACCTTTGATTCCATTTTTTTCCATTTAATTTTTATTTTAATTTTTATTTCTTTTTTATTTTTAAAATGTTTATTTAGTTTTGAGAAAGAGAGAGTGCGAGTGGGAGAGGGGCAGAGAAGGGGAGACATAGATTCCAAAGCAGGCTCCAGGCTCTGAGCTGTCAGCACAGAATCCGGTGTGGAGCTCGAACCCATGGACCACACAAGACCATGACCTGAGTTGAAGACCGACCTGAAACTTAACCGACTGAGCCACCCAGGTGCCCCTCCATTTAATTTTTAAATAGCTTTATTGAGATATAGTTGATATACAAAAAACTGCACTTACTTAATGTACATAGTTTGATGAGTCTTGACTTACCATACACGCATGAAACCATCACCACAAAGTAATAAACATATCCATCACCTTTCCCATGCCCACCCATTTTTTTTGTTTGTTTTTTGGTAAGAACACCTAACGTGAGCTCTACTCTACCAATTTTTTAAGTGCACACTATACTATTGTTAACAATAGGCACTACATTGTGCAGCAGACCCCTAGAACTTACTCATCTTGCATAACTGAATCCTTATACCCATTGAAAACAACTCCCCATTTCCCCCTACCTTCAACCACTGGCAGCCACCATTGCACTCTCTGCTTTCACTATTTTAGATTCGCCATATAAATGGAATCATACAATATCCGTCCTTCTGTGATTGCTTATTTCATTTCACCTAATGTCCTTCAGGTTCGTCCATGTCATTGCAAATGGCAGGATTTCCTTCTTTTTTAAGGCGGAATGATATTCCATTGTATGTCTATACCACATTTTCTTTACCCATTTATCCATTGATGGACATTTGGATTGTTTCCATATTTTGGCTGCTGGGAACAATGCTACCATGAACATGAAAATGCAGATATCTCTTCCAGATCCTGGCTTCCTTTTTAATATACACACAGAAATGGAAATTGCTGGATCATATAGTAGTTCTATGTTTAGTTTCTTGAAGACCTTCCATACCGTTTTCCAGAGCAGCTGCACCAATTTATTCTCTCAAAACAGTGTATAAGTGTTCCAACTTCTCCACCAACATTTGTTATCTTCTGCTTTTTCTTGTAAAAGCCATCCTAACAGGGGTGAGGTGATATCTCACCGTGTTTTTAAGCTGCATTTCCCTGATGGTCAGTGATGGTGAGCACCTTCTTATGTATCTGTTGGTCATCTATATGCCCTCTCTGGAGAAATGTGCATTCAGGTCCTTTGCCCATTGTTTAATTGGGTGATTAGTTTTATTTATTTTTTTTGCTATTGAACTTAGGAGTTCATTATATATTTTGGATAGTAACCACTTATCAGATATGCAGTTTGCAAATATTTCCTCCGGTTCTGTATACTGCCTTTTACAACACAGTTGATTGTTTCCTTTGCTATGCAGAGCCTTTGAGGTTGACGTAGTCCTACTTGTCTATCTTTGCTTTTGTTGACGGTGCTTTTGGGGTCATGTCTAAGAAATCATTACCAAGACCAGTCAGTGCCAAGAAGGTCTCCCTCATGGTGATGGTTGTTGTTGTTGGTTTCTAGAAATTTTATAATTCCAGGTCTTATGTTTCACTTTTTCATTCAGTTGGAGCTCATTTTTTGTATATGGTATAAGCTATGGCTCCAGTTTTACTCTTTTGCATCTGGATACCCAGTCTTCCCAGTAACATGTATTGAAAATACTATTCTTTTCCATTGTTATTCTTGGCACCCTTGTTGAAGATTAGTTGACTTATATGTGTGGGTTTATTGTAGGCTCTCTATTCGGTTCTATTTGTCGATGGGTCTATCTTCGCTCTAGCACCAGACTGTTTTAATTACTTTACAGATTCGATGCAATCCCTATCAAAATCCTAATGCTGCTTTTTTTACATAAATAGAAATAGAAAAAAATCCTAAAATTCATATGGCAGCATAAACACGGAGGACACAGCATCTCCAGTGGGTGTGGGTTAAATACTGACCCTGAAGCTCTTGCATAAATCTGGATGGGGGGCAGTTCTAAGCAAAGGGGAACTTTGAAAAAGAAAAGCCATGGAAAGCCAGGAGAAAGCTTATCTGAGGTAGAGATCAGAGTGGGGAAAAAATAAGTCTCCCTTGAAAAATAAAATCTATGATCTCATCGATTTGGAGTCTGAATTTTAATTACCTTTGTCTTGGAGAAATCTCAGGATAAAAGATTAATGTAAAAATTAGACTCAGAAACTCTACTGGGACAAGAAGTAGAAATAAGATGATAACTTCCCCAGAGGTACATTTCGATAACCCTGACACTACAGAGAAAAACAAGTGTCACTTATAATGAGGGCACAATAAAAATTAGAAACCATGCAAAAACACTCTAGTAAGATCGCAAAACGTCTGAAAGAAAAAGAGAGAGAGAGAGAGAGAGAAATATTTCCTCCAGGAACTGGAAAGTCTATGAAATATGAAATAATATGAAATAATACAAACTTTGACACATATTCAAAATGATTTAGACAGAGAAGAAGTCTAAAATGCATGTGGATATAAAGGAATGCATTATAGTCAGGTTTTAGAAAGAACCAAAGATAAATTACAGAAAAAACAGTCATTAAAATTAAGAACACAGTGGGCAGAATACACGTCAGAGTAGGCACAGCTAAAAGGATTATTAATGGACTAGAATAAGAGCTGAGAAAATTGCCAATAAAAATAATAACAATAACAATAAAAAGACTAACACGGACTGACCATATACTCTGTACCAATCACTGCAACTGCTTTATAGTTAGGTTTTTTTAATCCTTACAAATACTCTTTGAGAAAAGCAGTTCTGGATCCAGGTGGGTGAGAATAGCAGATGTAGCAGTTTTAACTTAATCTAGAAATATACAAATATAAATTTGGAATGTATTATGATCCCAAAGTAAAATTATAGGCTGCAAGCAGTAACAGTTGTGTCTCGGTAAAGCTCTGTATTTGAACTACCCAGTCCATAGGCCTGAGTATTTAAAAGTTCTTTTTAACATGTATTTATTTTTGAGAGACAGAGAGAGACAGAGCAGGAGTGGGGGAGAGTCAGAGAGAGAGGGAGACACAGAATCTGAAACAGGCTCCAGGCTCTGAGCTGTCAGCACAGAGCCCGACGCGGGGCTCGAACTCACAAACCGCGAGACCATGACCTGAGCTATCCAGGTGCCCCTATAGGCCTGAGTATTTAAACTTTAATATCAAAAGAAGGAAAAAGATGTATAGAAAAGAAATACTAAGTCATTTAAGAAACAGATTAAAAGTTAGGACTCTCGAGTCAAGTTACCTGTATTCCAATCTGGATTCTCTTACACTTATTCCTTCTGTTTAAGAGTCCAGGCCAGGTTTACTACATTGCATTGGGTCATCATGGCTCCTTGATCTGTTTCAATCTTGTTTGTAATTAATTAAAAGCCATTGACAGCCAACTGTCAATTTAAACTTTGACAGCTCAGAAGAACAATTGTTCTGCATTTTGTAGAATGTGCATGAATCTGTGTTTGTCTTGTGTGTTTCTCATGATTAGCCTGGCATTATGGTTTTCTGTTTCGTTGTTTTTTTGTTTTTGTTTTTTGTTTTTGTTTTTTTGAGAGAGTGCAAATGGGGGCGGGGCAGGGAGGGGGGACAGAGGATTTGAGGCAGGTTCTGCACTGACAGCAGCTCACTGTGGGGCTCGAACTCACAAACCATGAGATCATGACCTGAGCCGAAGTCCAATGCTCAATGGACTGAGCCACCCAGGTGCCCTCGTTTTTGAGAAGAATACTACAGGGGTGAAATATCCTTCTTATCACATCCTATCACGCTACATGGTATCATGGGATTTAGTACCAGGGATGTTACCCTCAATCACTTGGCCATAGTGGTTCCTGCCAAGGTTTTCCACTGTGGATTTACTATATTTTCTCTTTTTTCTTAATTAATTAATTTTTTTTAATTTTTATTTATTTTTTTATTTTTTTTCAACGTTTATTTATTTTTTTTGGGACAGAGAGAGACAGAGCATGAACGGGGGAGGGGCAGAGAGAGAGGGAGACACAAAATCAGAAACAGGCTCCAGGCTCTGAGCCATCAGCCCAGAGCCTGACGCGGGGCTCGAACTCACGGACCGCGAGATCGTGACCTGGCTGAAGTCGGACGCTTAACCGACTGCGCCACCCAGGCGCCCCTTATTTTTTTTATTTTTAAAAGATGTTTATTTATTTTGAGAGTGAGGGGCAGAGTGAGGGGGAGAGAGAACCCCAAGCAGGCTCAAAGCTGTCAGCCCAGAGTCCTATCGGGGCTCAATTTCCAGAACCGTGAGATCCTGACCTGACCGAAATCAAGAGTATAGAGTCGGACATTTAACTGACTGGGCCACCCAGGCACCCCTATATTTTCCTTTTGATATACTCTATTCTTTTGAAGTGGGTCAAGTCCAATCTACTCTCAAGGAAAGAGAAATGAAGCTCCACTTCCTGGGAGGGGAGGAGGGCATAGCCCTCATATATTATCTGGAATTCTTCTGTAAGGAAGATTTCTTCCTTCTTCATTTATTTATTATTCAACAATTTATTTATATTAGTGTGAACTAAACCTTTAGTTAATTTTATGGTGATTTTATATATAGGGTAACATTCTGGGCTCCAAAATCTGGGTTTCTGGCTTTGGTTATTTGATAATTACTTCATGAAAGCAATTAAAAAGTCTAAATCTCACTGGCTCCAAATAAAATCTAATACATTTTACCTTGTAATATGGATTTGGAAAGGCCCCATAGTTCAAACTAATATTTTATTGTATTTTATTGTATTTTATTTTAAGAGAGAGAGAGAGAGAGAGAAAGCACATATGAGCATGAGCAGGAGAGGGGCAGGGAGAGGGAGAGAGAGAATTTTGAGCAGGCTACATGCTCTGAACAGACTCCCGTGTGGGGCTTGGTCTCACCAGTGTGGCATCACGACCTGAGCCTAAATCAAGAGTCGGACGCTTGACCACCCAAGCCAGCTAAGACCTCATTTTTCTTCCCCTTGGAAACTAATATTTTAAAATATATATGCATCTAAATTCCCTGAACTTTAACTAACGTGACAACTGAAGAGTTGAGTTAATGATATTGATTTAAAATTTTTCCAAAAAGGGGCGCCTGGGTGGCTCAGTCGGTTAAGCCTCCGACTTCAGCCAGGTCACGATCTTGCGGTCTGTGAGTTTGAGCCCCGCGTCGGGCTCTGGGCTGATGGCTCAGAGCCTGGAGCCTGCTTCTGATTCTGTGTCTCCCTCTCTCTCTGCCCCTCCCCCGTTCATTCTCTGTCTCAAAAATAAATAAACGTTAAAAAAAAATAAAAATTTTTCCAAAACAATAGATAGTTTAAGATCTATTACTTGACGGTAGATTCAAATACTCTGTTATCTACTTCATTTTGAATTTAACAGTGACTAAACAGAACAGAGGAATGTGCTGCCACAAATACAAGTTTCTTTTGTTGAATCTGCAAACCTGATTATGAAGCTGTTTAATGCTGTGTAACCTAGTGTTTTTCCTCCTTATTTGGCAACAGAGATATTTTGTGAGTGTGTGTGTGTGTGTGTGTGTGTGTGTGTGTGTGTGTGACTGTGGCATTAATCGTCTCAACCCAGTTGGGAAAATGCTTAAGGTATTTTCCCAAATTATGTTTTTCTGCCTGCTGTTTCTAAATGTATGCTCCTGTGAGTAAAGGATTTTCACAGCGTCCAGTGTGAGCACGGCTATTCTGAACACTTTTTTTAAGTGCATTAAAACAAATGAAAATACATTATCTGTATAAAGGGGATAATCAGCTTCGGTCACCACAAATACAGATTTCCCCCGTTATCCAGAAGTAGAGCATTTCTATGAAACCTTTCATAGGTCAGAATGGCGTATGATGAAGAAGCAATTGCCATTAATTCATACGGAAAAAATGCTGAGCGTTCTCAGACCCCAAAATAACCTCTCTGAAGCTTTTCTGTTACCTGAGGGCACACCTTGCTGACAGCTACACAAAATAAATTGAGATAAAACACAGATGCTCCAAGACACAACTCAAAGCCCTGGTGGCCCGATGCTGAGATGCTGAGCGTGGTTTCCGGGGACAAAGCTTGGCGGGGCCACTGTCGCTGCTTCTAGCTCACGGTTATGCTGCCTTTATAATAGCTCCCTGAAACAAATGCTGAATGCTGTTTTTGCTTTTTTTCATAAAAGCAAAAATCCTTTTTTTTTTTTTTTTGGATTTCTTCTGGTTAGCAAAAACAGATACTACCGTAAGTCTAAAAGGAAAGTGGCATAGCACAAACTTCAAAGAGCAAGGAATACCCGTATATTCTTGTCACATTCCTTAATGCTATTGCAAATATGGAGGTAAACAATGTCATCCTTGTCAAGGGGAAATTTGAATTCATAATAATGATGATGATGATGATAAAATGATGATGATAATTCACACGAGGTACCAGGCATTGTTCTGAGAAGCACTTTTCCATATATTACAAAATTTAATGCTCTCACTAGCTCACAAGTTAGGTACCACCATTTCTCCCATTTTATAAATGAAAAAAAAAAAAATCAAAGCCAAAAGAAATTATGTGATTTGCCCAGAATTATAAAGGTGGTAAGTGGCAGAGTCTTAAGTGTGTGTAAGTGTGTGTTCCAGGGACAGGAAATGCTCAGAAGTCACACAGAAGAGAGGAAAAGTTGGAAGAAGTGCCGGGAAGGAGTTGGAAATCAGACCCGTGGGGAAGACCAGCTCCCCCTTTGCATCCTCCAAAGTCTCTTCAGTTCTGAGAGTTCATTTTTTTATCTTATTTGTAATTGGCACCTAAAAGAACTCTGAAGACTTCACGGCTTTTTAGGCAAGTGAAAGTCTAAGGGACTTTTTCATTTTTGATGAACTGAATAAGCCTGATAGGGTTTTGTGATATCCACAACCTCTTTCCCATAGTGTATCAGTTAGTGTGCCTCCAACTGCTAGAAGCATTAAAATTCAGGTCCACATAACTTAAGCACTTAAAGGGAAGTTAACGTCTCACGGAACAAAGAATCCAAGGTAGGATGACCTTAGGGTTTGTTAACTGAGGAGCTCCAGAGAGTCATTGAGGATTCAAGTCCTTTTCATTTGTCTGTTCTGCCATCTTCTTCCGGTTCCTTCATCTCCGAGTTGCAAGATGGCTGCCCCAATTCCCCGCATGAGACCCTGACATGACAGCTTCCAAAGAAAAAGAGGAACTGTCTTTTCCTTGATCACCTGATGAACATATGCCCACCCTTAAAAGAAGCACTGGCAAAGGGAACGGGACTGTTACGGCAGGCAGGCTAAGATCGATCTGGATTTACCCTTGGAATGAGGACTGGGCCTCCTTCCTTGGGCACATGCACAGAAGAGGGTACATGCTCAGAAAGAAAGAATTGGAGGATGGATGTTGGAGAGGCAACCAGAATGCCTTACAAATGCCTTCGTCTTAAATTTGGTACTTGTTGAGATTGTTGGCACGAAATTATTGAGTTTTCAGAGAAGCATGGGATCCTTTTACTAAAAAACAGAGTTAAAGCTCCTTTTCGTATTCACGCATGGCTAACTGCTCTCCTCGTTTTGTCCTTATTTTACTTATAACTGTTCTGGCTTCCAGTGGTTTTGTATTATAATCTATTATCCTGTCTTTGCTAGCATGTTTTTTTTTCTTCGTTTTTTATTTATTTAAATTAATTTTTTTTCTGATGCATTTACCTGCTAGTTTGAATATATTTCAGAATCATTTTCCCAACCTTCAATGAAGAATTGTGGTAAAAGGAATCAATAGTTTTTGACGGGACCCATTTTGAGGAAAATTTGCAGGTAATCCTGATGTAGTCTATTTGTGATTTGTACCTTTTTATTTTTTTATTTGTATTTTTTATTAAAAAAATTTTTTTTCAACGTTTATTTATTTTTGAGACAGAGAGAGACAGAGCATGAATGGGGGAGGGGCAGAGAGAGAGGGAGACACAGAATCGGAAACAGGCTCCAGGCTCTGAGCCATCAGCCCAGAGCCCGACACAGGGCTCGAACTCACGGACCGCGAGATCGTGACCTGGCTGAAGTCGGACGCTTAACCGACTGCGCCACCCAGGCGCCCCTGATTTGTACCTTTTTAAATGATATGAATGAACATATCCAAGCTACTGAAAAGAAAATATGTAACGGGCTTCAAATATTTTCAACATTCAGGGAGTAAAAATACAATCCTGTACCTTCTGCTAAATTAAAGAGAGTGATAAGGAGATACCAGACTGAGAACTTCTATTCTCCAGGAGTTACAATTGGAAGAGAACATTGAATCTTTACAAATGTTGTAGACTAAATTCTCTGCCAACTGTCCTGTTTTCAATTTTTGTTATACTAAAAAAAACTAACATATGTGCCCTTTGTTGGGCACTGGGAATACTCAATGAATTTAACATTAATGATTTTTTTTTCTTTGCCTTGATCAAAGATAGAACAGCAATTAAGAGCTGTTTCAAACCCTTAGAAACAAATTGGGAGTATTTTAGCAATTAGCATTACAAGATCTCTTGCTTTTTGAGACCCCCTGCAGCAAAGAGTTAATGTTTAAACTATTTAAAATTCAGTGGTGGTTAATAAGGCAGTTCGCAGTCTCTCATTTCCTAACCACATCAGATTTTTCTTATGCAGTTTTTCAGTTATTCCAGCCATTTTGAAAGAAATGACTTCTGATTTCACGTGACTATTTTAGCACCTTAATCCGTGGACTACATTTGGATTTATGCTGTGGCCTACCTTTGGATACTGTCACATTTCCAAACTAAAATGTTAGAAACAGGAACCCCAAGTTTCCTTTATTTCTTAAAACACAAATTTCTCATCTCTTTTGAGACCCTTCTGCCAGTCACAAGGAAAATGTGGGCTCTCTAATTCCATTCATTTCTTGTAATAAATGATGTAGTCTTAATAGAAATTGCCTCCATAATCCACAAACAGTTGAGCTCATACTATGTGAGAAAAAATATGATATGCACGCAGTGAGAAATCAAACTTTTCAGAAGAAATGCCAAGGCATGTCTTGGCTCTTAAGGAGCTCAGGAGGACTTGGGGCAGAGAGCCATGGAAACAAACACTGACAATACAAGGCTACAAGGAGGTTAGTAGAGAAACCAAAGACTTAGGTGTGTACCCTTGGACTTGAAGGGGAGTGTCAGGGAAAGTTCATGATGCAGGAGGTCATCCAGCAGAGATGAAGGCTGGTTGACCCAAGAGCTGGACCCGGGCAATCTGGTCAGTATATGTGACTGAGCCCAGCTAAGTCCTCTACATAAACTCTTCTTCTTCTTCTTTTTTTTAAGCATTGTATTTTTGAGAGAGTGCATGCAGGGGTGGGACAGAGGTGGGGGGGGGACAGAGGATCCGAAGTGGGCTCTTCACTGACAGCTGTGAGCCCAACATGGGGCTTGAACTCACGAGCTGTGAGATCATGACTTGAGCTGAAGTCAGACGTTCAACCGACTAAGCCATCCAGGCGCCCCCTCTACACAAACTCTTAAGAGGAAATAAGATCTCAGTGGCGTCTTGAAGAAATTGAAAGGGTTTGCCAAGCAGGACATGAACCAAGGGCACGGAAAGCCAAAGGAACTGCGTGGGCTTCGAATCAGATACTTATTTTAGGGTGTTTTTCTTAATACTGAGAGGCATTTTGTGAGCCAGGGCACGTCCCTCAACATCACTTGTGGTTTTGTTTCATCAGCTCGTTTCCCCCTTATTACTTTTTCTGCCCCCCCCCCCCAACAGCAAGTACTTGACACAAAACCTCTTCAGAATGATTTCCCCTGTGCATTTTTTTTTTTTTTTTTTTTTTTTTTTTTTTTGTGGCACCATCCCTGTAGGTAACATGGCTCCTGACATCTTCTGTGCATTGGAAAGGTGAAAAGCCAGCAGGATGTCACTTCAGGACCCTCCAGGACTGGTACTGTCCTCATCTTATAATACTGTGATATATTCCTTCTGGTTGTTTGGCCACCCTCAGTGCCTGCTCCTTTGAGGATGTTGCCTGTGATTCCTGTGTCCCCACAACCCGTTAGCCTTCACCAAAGTCATGCATTGAGTGTTTTGATGATTGACAAAAACGGTTTTGCCCTCTTCCTAAGTAATTCCTCCTCTGGGAATTTTTTTCCCCTTCCCGCGTGGTGGAGCTGAGCTCATCCAATCAATATGTAAATTCATTCTGTTTGTTCTCCCAGATGCCAAGCTAGTCTTCCTTTGTTAATTAGAGGTTAGATATCACGTTGCCTTCAAAGCCGAGCAGCTCTCTGTTTTAAAGACTTGTGATTCTATTCTCACAGCACTTACAGCCAAGAATTCTGAGCCAACCTCAGCCAGTTGTACGGTAACAAAGATAAGGGCTGCTGAGGTCTCTCAAAGACCACAGAGTACACAGTGGAATGTACTTTCCAGATTGTGCTCTTCCCTCCCATGGATCTCTGAATCTTCTGCACTGACTTGAACGACAAGGAGAGGGATGTTGACTTCCCTGCGAAGACTTTCTTGGTCCTTTATTGGGTTGGGACTCGATCCACATTTTTTTATACACGACGCATGTAAGAGAAGGGGCCACATGACATGCTCGAGGTGTCACATCGTGCCAAGTAAGCAAGTCGTGACCTTGGGCTAGATGTTTCACCCTCCTTCTCAGTTTCCTCATCAGTAACATGGGGGCGAAAATAGGACCTCCCTCAGAGGATCAATCAGCCTAGAATAGCCGTGTCTACCTGAAAAATCCAGATTGTTCTCTGGGATTTGCTCACAGACTTCCTGGAAAGTCACTGGCTTCTCTGCTTTTTGTGGAGACGTTGCTGACTGCGAGTCTAGCCCAGGGCGGTAGACCTACTAACCAGTCAGTATGGATTGCTTCCGTGATGGATTTGTATTTGGGTATGAAACCAGCCAGCCACACACAGGGTTTTTGAAACTGTTCTCATCTTTTTCACTCATGTCTGGGAAATCTTGCACACTTCTGCATTCGCATTTTGGCTCAAACGTTTAAAAAGTGCAGATTAAAAGTAGGCTCAAGTCAGGTCCTGCGGCTTCCTGACTAATTTTCTACTGAGATTAAGGAAGATTTTAGTAGCATGGTAGCGATCAGATTTGTTGGAATGACTCAGCCACAGGTGCTCACCAACTCCATTTAGTTAGGTCTTTGAAATTTTTTAAATTTATTTTACATTTATTTATTTTTGAGAAACAGAGTGAGACAAAGCGTGAGCGGGGGAGGGGCAGAGAGAGAAGGAGACACAGAATCAGAAGCAGGCTCCAGGCTCTGAGCGAGAGGTCAGCACAGAGCCTGATGTGGGGCTCGAACCCGCAAACCGTGAGATCATGAGCTGAGCCGAAGTCGGACGCTCAACTGACTGCGCCACCCAGGTGCCCCTAGTTAGGTCTTTAAAAAATGACCCCTATTTCATATTTCGTGTATGTATGCGTGGTGTCTTTCACTCTAAGGATTGGAGGATATAATAAGGAAAGAAATTCTTTTATTGTTAATTGCAAAATCAACTACCTCGTGTAAAAAGTAGGCTATACTCAGCACTTTTTATTCCTAGGTGCCTTAGTATGCATCCATTAGAGCCACCTAAAAAATGAAAAGGTCCCATAACTTACAAAGAGAAAGCCAAAGTGTTATTAATTTTTGGCTTGGTTCAAGAACCTGACTCATTTTATAACCTTGTTACTGTATCTATTACCACCTGGAATAACATTCTCTGGCTCAGAAGGCCAATAGTTAAGTTCCATAGTAATCAGTTCAAATATCCCCTTTAAAGAAACATTGACCTGTTTGGTTTTGACTGATTGAAAATCGCTCTAAGGACTCTTCTTGTCTTGTCTTGTCTTTTTTTTTTTCTTTCTTTTTTGAGAGAGAGAGAGCACGTGAGCAAGGGAGAGGGGCAAAGGGACAGAGACAGAGACAGAGACAGGGAGAGAGAGAATCTCAAGCAAGCTCCACACTCAGCATGAAGCCTAAGGAGGGGCTCCATCCCATGACCCCAGGATTACCACCTGAGCCGAAATCAGGAGTCAAACACTCAACCCACTGAGCCACCCAGGAGCCCTGCCTAAGAATTCTTAAAATCGCGATCCTGCATCTCATTTCCTCAGCTGTTTTCCCAGCCCTAATTCAGACTTTGGCAGTCTGGTAGGTGAGCCATTGCAATGATCTGCTAAGAAATCCTCGTGTTTACCTTTCAAATTAGAGTTGCCTGATAGAGAGAGAAGGACAGAGAGAGAATCCCAAGCAGGCTCTATACTGTCCGTGCACAGAATCTGAAGCAGGCTCCAGGCTCCGAGCTGTCAGCACAGAGCCCAATGCGGGGCTCAAACCCACGAACCGCGAGATCATGACCTGAGCTGAAGTTGGACGCTTAGCTGACTGAGCCACCCAGGCGCCCCTTAAAAATTTTGTTTCGACTAGAGTAGAGCCGGCTGATAGAATCGCATGGTTTTAGGATTAAATTGGCAGTAAAGGAGAGATTGAAAATAGAGTTGGGGGGGGGCGGGGAAGGGCTGCTAGCAGAAAGATCCTGGAAAAGAGAGAAAGGACAGGATCTGTAAGAGAGGCAAAAGGATTTAGTATATTTAGGGTAAGAAGCAATTTGTTTTCCATCCTCACAAGAAGGAATAAATGGTTGGGGGCAGATGTTGTAAAGCTGGTTTAGAAAATTCACAAAGCAGGACACCTGGGTAGCTCTGTTGGTTAAGCATCCAACTTCAACTCAGGTCATCGTGTCGTGGCCCATGAGTTTGAGCCCCACCTGCGAGTCTGCTTCAGCTCCTCTGTCTCCTTCTCTGTCTGAGCCACTCCCTCTGCCCAGCTCATGCTCTTTTTTCTCTCAAAAATAAACATTTTTTTAATGTTTGTTTATTTTTGAGAGAGAGAGAGACAGAGCACGAGCAGAGGAGGGGCAGAGAGAGAGGGAGACACAGAATCCGAAGAAGGCTTCAGGCTCTGAGCTGTCGGCACAGAGCTGGACATGGGGCTTGAACCCACGAACTGTGAGATCATGACCTGAGCCGAAGTCAGACGCTCAAATGACTGAGCCACTCAGGTGCCCCCAAAATAAATAAACTTTTTTTGAAAAAAGAAAAAGTAAAAAGACGGAAGGAAGATTTATTAAAAAAGAAAAGAAAAGAAAAGAAGAAAGAAAAGAAAAGGAAAGAAAAGCGAAAAGAAAAGAAAAGGAAAGAGAAAAGAAAAGAAAAGAAAAGAAAAGAAAAGAAAAGAAAAGAAAAGAAAAGAAAAAAAGGAAAGAAAAGAAAACTCACAGAGCTCTTGTCTGGTATCATCCATTTTCCCTGTGATTTTCAGAGGGTGAGGGGAGATTGGAGTGTCAGGGATGGAGAAACATGGAAGTTTAAACTATCCCTTCCCCTCTGGGAAGATACAACCGGATGAACAGTGAGGAGCTATTACGGTCCTGATTGTCAAACCGACCTTAGTGAACATCCCTCACACATGCATCCCTTACACTAGAGCCTAGTGGTGGGACGGAAGGAAAGGTGGATGGTAGGGTTGTGCTAAAATTCAAACATGATTGATTGTTTACATCATGTTCACCACCCTTCTCCCTTCTTCCTTCCTGATAGAACCCTGTTTTTGTTTAGGTCACCAAAGTCCTCAGATTAGACATGTTCTTCAAGGGATGCTGGGCTGTCCAGCATCTAGGGAGACTGGCCCTGATTCGTGTTAAGCCAACCATCATGGTCCCTTTTTACCAATGACGGATTCGCATAAGGTTGTGAGCATGTGATAACAAGCCCAGGCGATGAGAGGGATTCCACAGACAAGGAAACGTTTTCTTGCTTCCAGAAAGAGATGGAAGGAAGAGATGGTCTATTTTCTACCTTGGGATGCTGACCTGCCTGCCGGGGATGGTTGGTGAACTAGTCTAAAGTCAAGGTGACGTGTAAGGATGCAGGGCTGAAAGACAGAACTGGGCGCTTGAACTAGTGGTCTTGTTCCGTGACGTAATTACCTTATTGCTTCTGTCAGTTTGGTAGGTGTGGTGCCATTTGCATCTGAAAACCTTTTACCTGATGCACTAAATAAACACATGGGAAAGACAGAGGCACAAAAGGCACTGAGGATATTGGTTCGATCCAGCTTGAGGCGATTGACCCTCCAGTTTAAGACAGAGAAGGAAGGAAAGGAGAGGAGAGGGTGATTTGGAGAGAAAGTGGAGGGCTCTTGGCCTGTAAATCACAAAGAATTCAAAGAAACAATGTCTGGAGTGTAGCTGAGTGAGAAAAAAGAAGAAACTGGAGACAGGAAAAGAACGGCACTTACTCTGATTCTTTGGGATTTTCCTACCGTTGTCATTTTTAGGATCTATTTGGCTCTCTGTTTCAGAAACGGTGAGTATCTCTCCAAAGGAAGTAACATAGACTCCTGTCAGCAGAAGTGGGAGAGGCAAGAGTATCTGGGCACTTTTTATATATGTTAGAAATAAAGAAGAAAATGGTATGTTTTGGAGAACATTTGTGGGAGATTCGCTTTTCATAGGGAACTGCAAATTGTGTTTTCTCCCAGCCAGGCTCTGTGCCAACTGAAGAAGATGGTAATTAGCAAGGCCCACTTGTCTATTCTTATGCATCTAATAACCCAAGCTTGATTCACAGAAGCTACAAAACAGAGTAGTCGCTGTGAAGCGGAACATTTTTATGTAGGGCATTTACGTTTAATGGAAAAGTTTGTGCTATGACATTCGTCGTAGAGCTGCCTGACGATCCTGTCTTCCCCAGTTCCTTCACTGATGCCACTGTTATTCTTCTGGAAGAAGCGCCCAATGTTTTATTCATGCTTTAGGTGAAACGGGCAATACTGAGTTCAGAGGGAAGTTGTGTTTCGGACGCAGGTCCTGTCGCTGTACCTTGCGACACGGCCGCCTTTTCTATCTTCCCACTGCTGTTTGGCTGCCTCCTTATCATCGGCACATCTCGCACCCTCTTTCTTCGTCTGGACTTTTCTGAGTTGTAAGATGAGTAAAGAGGACTAGTAATTTTCCATAGACAAAAGCATTCAGTGCAGTCTCTTGGGGAGACTTGGAATCTTTCCTAACATTGTGAAGACATTTTGGCTTTCTTCTTTTTAAAATTTCTTTTTAATGTTTCTTCATTTTTTGAGAGACAGAGACCGAGCATGAGCAGGGGAGGAGCACAGAGAGAAAGGGAGACACAGAATCTGAAGCAGGAGAGAGACAGAGAGAGAGAGAGAGAGAGAGATTGAGAGAGAGAGAGAGAGAGAGAGAGAGAGAAAGGCTATATCAAATGGAACAGTCTAGGCTATGCTGCAGTAACAAATAACCCCCACAATAATAGATCTATTTCTCTATCAATGACTCTTGAGTAGAAAGTCTCTACTGATCATAGTCACTCAAAGACCCTCAATGATGGGAATTCTATCAACAACATGTGCTTTCATGATCACCCCAGTTGGGGAAGAGAATGAGGTATATCATGGCCTGGCTCTTTTCAATGGCCAGATAAATCCGCATGATCATGTCTAACTTTAAAGGAAATAAAATCACGCAATTCTACACGTGCTCAGAAGACAGAGAACCAGAAATATTTAACGAGCAGAACGAATAACCTCTATAGAAGGAATGCAACTCAATGAAGAAAATCCAGGAAAAAGAAAAATAGGTAAGAACAAATTGTCTTGCATTGCCAAATCCAAATAGGATAGAGTGGGTGGTTTAAACAGCACACATTCATTTTCTCACAATTCTGGAGTCTAGGAAGTCCAAGTTCAAGGTGTGGGTCAATTTGGTTCCTGATGAGAGCGGTCTTTCTGGCTTGCAGATGGCCAGCCACTTCTTGCTGTGTTTTCTCATGACCTTCTGTCAGTGTGTGCATGAGGTGGGAGAGAGGGGAGACCTTGAGGGGTCTGGAATCTCTTCTTATATGGACACTAATCCTATCAGAATAGAGCTCCTACCTTATGACTTTATTTAATCTTACACTGTATATGAAAATCAACTCAAAATGGATTAAAGACTTGAGCTTGAGACCTGAAACGTTAAAGCTTTTAGAAAAATACATAGAGGATTAATCATGATATTGGTCTTAGTAATGATTTTTTTTTTTTTTGAATTGACACCAAAAGCAAAGGCAGAGGTCAAAAATAGCAAAACTTAAACTCAAAACCTTCTGCAGGAGCAAAGTAAACCATCAACAAAATGAAAAGGCAAACTGTGGTTTGGAAGAAAATATTTGCCAACCACCTATGTAATAAAGGGTTACTATCCAAAATATACAAGAATCTCAAACAACTCAATAGTGAACAAAAACAAAAAACACTAACCTAATTAAAAATGGGCAGAAGATCTGAATAGACATTTTCTCAAAGACATACTATGTACCATGGCTAACAGGTACACAAAAAGGTGTTCAACATCACTAATCGTCAGAGAAATGCAAATCAAAACCACAATGAGGTAACAGCAGGCACGGTGAGGATGTTTGTTGTTAAAAAGATAAGAATAACAAATGCTGGCAAGATTGTGGAGAAAAGGGAACCCTTATGCATTAAGGGTCAATTATATTGTGTATTCTAAATACATTATAATTTTATTTGCCAATTATATGTCAAAGAGTTGAATGAGGGGAGAGAGAGAGGGAGGGAGAGAGGGAGAGAGAATGAATTCAAGACTAAAGGGGAAGCTTGAAGAGAAACTGATTTCCCAGATGTAATATCAGCCTTGGAGGTAAGCCTTAAAGTCTAGGGCTTGGAATTTAATGCTCACCGGGGAACAGAAGACAAGGCTTAAAGGTAGAACTGTTGACCTGACTGAATCCATCTATGAAAAAAGGACAGAAAATCTTTACCTATCAGACTGGAGAAGTGAGAAGGAAACTAGCTGTCCACATGGCTGGCGAGGTGAGCACTTTGCCGTAACAAATGGAAAGTTTAATTCTGCACTATGGACTGATATTACTACCCTCTTAGTTCAGGATCTTAAGCAGAGAAATTGACTTAAAAATTGGTCTTACTCAGAGGATCTCTGGGTCCCCAACAGAGTGATGTGTAAATTACTCTAAGGGACGTAGCCCAGTTACCTCAGGAAGTCACGGTGAAATCTTATCATCCAAAGGCAATACTGGTTAATATGTTGCCAACAGAGCCACTAGGGATTTTTCTACATACACGTCTCGTTTTCTTTTTTTTTTTTTCAATATATGAAATTTATTGTCAAATTGGTTTCCATACAACAGCCAGTGCTCATCCCAACAGGTGCCCTCCTCAGTACCCATCACCCACCCCCCCTCCCTCCCACCCCCCATCAACCCTCAGTTTGTTCTCAGTTTTTAAGAGTCTCTTATGCTTTGGCTCTCTCCCACTCTAACCTCTTTTTTTTTTTTTTTTGGTTGCAATCCTAATATTTTGTATAAACAGAAAGCAAGATTTTCCGCAAAGGAACGTAAGTCGTTGAACGTAACTGAGTTACTGCAGTAAATGTTTTCCCCCCAGTGGCTGCCCTCCTTTCTGACATGGGAAATGTTTTGTTTCTCCTCTATGCCTAACATTTGGCTATCTCCCGCCACCAAAAGGGGAGAAGAAGAATTCAAAGCAAGAGATGAATTTAGAGGACGATAGAGAGAGAAAATACGGCTCCATATGAACCCCCCAGCGATGCCATTGTTCCCAACATGGCGTTAACCAGTATAAAGTTGTTTCCATTCCATTGATTCCTGCAGGTATTTCTTGCAGCAAAGGGCCTTCTCATCAACTCACCACCCTCCACGTCTGTGCTTCTTGAGTCCCTGCTTCATGTCTCATTGGACGAGAAGATGGATTGCTTCTCTGGGGTATCTTGCAGGAACTTGTCAAAGAGCTTATACATCTGGAGGTTGTTTGGAAAAGCTGTGCGTCAACACTTCTCTTCTTCCTGTGCGGAAGGCGTAACGAAGGCAGGATGAAAGGGCAGACAGTTTGCTATTAAGTAAGTTGAGTTTCTTTTCAGAAGTGTGAACTGCTAATCCTCCGTCACTAGGCACAGCCTTTCCTTGGGCAGGACGGACAACTTTCCTCCCCGGACAAGAGCTACCTCTGCCTTGTTTCTGGATGTGGATGGGTGGGCGGAGGCCAGACATCCATCTCTCTCTCCCTCTCTCTCTCTCTTTCTCCCATGGGCTCTACACCCATTGGGGGCAGGCCCAAGGAGCCAAGTAAGGATTAAAACGCAGGATCTACTTTTTTAATGATAAAGTTGGTCTGAAGGATTTCACAGAACCCCTTCTGTCTTAAATTTAGGGTTCCGGACTCACAGGACTCTGATCTCTCCGCCCAGTTGGCAAAAGAGAAATGTGACTAGAACGTGCCGACTGCTGGGTGGGGCCCACTAAGTCTGCTTACTTTGCGGTGGGTCGTCCTTCCCTTTCCTCTTCCCAGCCGGAGTCCAAAAGACCGCAGTGATCTTTCCTTCAAGGATTTTCTTCCCCCCATCTCCCCACCTCCAACCTGTGATGTCTGTCACGTGTCTCTATGATGCGGTCCTGGAATGGTGGGGGTCCGGTGTTGATGGCCAGGAAAGAATTCTTGAGACATCTTTGGTGCAAAAAGGTGATTTTATTGTACAGCACGGGGACAGGACCCGTGGGCAAAAAGAGCTGCCTTGGGGCTGTGAAGAGTCAGTGGTCTTATACTAAGGAGCTAGAGGAGGTAAGGACACTGGGAGGCCTCCAGAGGGACTTTGATATGCTAATGAGGACTCCTAAAATACCTGAGGCCTTGCTGTTGTCAAGCTAACTTTGTTCCCCTCTGGTAAGGCACGAACACTAAGACCGGAGGGAGTTCCTGGAGAAATGTTTTAGCCTGTATTTGCCTCAACTATTTGCAAATGGGCTGCAGGTTATAAAGAAATTTAATTTTACCTGCCATTTCCTTCTTGCCCTTGTTCCCCACATCACCATGGAGGGGAGGGTGATGTTGGGGCTCCGGGAAACTGAGTCTATAGGTTTCTGGAGATTAGGCTGGTGATAAGATTGCCTTTTTTCTTGTAATTTACTAAGATATTTGCAAACTGATGGCCAACTCTCGACCTGCTGGACTGTGATCTGTATCAGTTAACCATTTGTTTTTCCCCTTTCCTTTGTTTTTGGGCAGCCTGGAATGCCTGAGAAATAGCACCCCCCCCCCCCACCCCCTGCCTGGGGCTGGGGTGTGGTTAGCTCCTGCTTTGTCCTCTGCTTGCCTTAGGCCTCCCCCATCACCCTGCCTGGTGCTGCTCCCTGGGGAAAAGTGGAAGCCAGCAGCACCCTTTCCTGTCTGGCCCCTTGCTTGTAGCCTCACAGTGAGTGAACAAAGTCTTAATTGTTCCTTTCAGTTTGGCTTATTGTCTTTATTTTAAAACCTCTGTTAACTGGAACACCCGGGGCATGGAATATTCTGTTTACTAAACTTTAATTTACTACCAAAATGTTTCTCAAGTACATGTGGATAAAAGCACGCACCCACTTCTCCGCGTTAGTTTTAATATAGGTAATCACTCAAATTAAATCTTTCCTTGATGATTCAGAGCTTTATCTTAAAGTACTCATTTTTTCCCCCTTGAACAGCCATATAAATGTAGGTGTAGAAAACCAAGATGAATAAATACTAACTGCTAGAAGAGTCCCTGAAACCTATTTTAAAGAAATCTGTAATAACATCTTTAGCTGTTACTTTTCTTTAAAAATAACATTTCAGAAACAAAACTTTTCTAAATTACATGTTTTTAGAAGACTTGAAATTAAAAAAAAAAAAATCCAAAATGGAGTCCCCTAGAGGTCTGGGTGTGGGGCAACCTTTACTTTTTTTTTTTTCTACCCCTCCCCTCCCATCCCTTCCCCTCTTCACCCTACCTCTTCCCTTCCTTCTTTCTTAAATGTACAGTTACATTTTAACTTCTTACTTGGAGATTTTGGTAAGCCTGTTTTCACAGAACTACAACTTTTAGTATATGTCTAGTGTATTTCTCTTGTTAATTATTGTGCTGGCTTTTCTTTTTTTTACTGGTCACTGTAGGTTTGTTATGCCCAGAATTCGTGATCCCCAAAGACCACTAGGGAGCCGAGTCCGATGCAAAAGCAAAGAGCCTTTATTCGAGCTAGCTCGAGCTCAATCCCCTACCTGCACCGACGCAGCGGTGAGATACCAGGGAAAGAGAGCGAGTTTCAAAAGGACAAAGGTTTTATTGGGGCCTGGGGGCAGTTGGTGAGGTAATGGCTATGGCCTCAGCCGATTGGCTGGGGAAGGGTCCTGGGGAAGGGTCGAGTCCTGTTAGGCAGGTGAGGGGGGGGGTTACTCAAGGGGAGGAGGTGTGGTCAAGGTGAAGGACACAGAACAAGATGGAGTTGGCTGGCGTAGGCCCGCCCTTTCAGGTTTCCTTTGGACACCTGCAGGGCTGGTTGAGTTGAGGTGCAGAAAGTGTTCTGTAAGCTCCGATTGTTTGATCCTCAAGAAGTTTCCTTTGGGGGTTGCCTCTGGAACTCCTACAAAGAAAGATTAAGATTTCAGAAATTGACACATGTTTTCATTGTCAAGAGGCAACACTGACTCTATTAATATTTAATAGATTCCAAAGTTTATGGAAAGTTTATTCTTTCAACTCAAAATCTTTGGCATTTCGTAAAACAAAGAAACCAAATTTTGTTGTTGTTGTTAAACATGCAACTTTTATAAAAGGAAAATAGCATTGATAAAAGAAAGATCGATAAGACCTGTTAAGGTGTGACTTGTTGGAGAAAGAAAAAAAAAATGCAACAAAAAAGTCAACTCTGAGCACCACAGGTTTCTACCACAGATAGCTGGGCCACCCCTACTTGATTTAGTTTGGGGAGTCTCTAGTTTATCTTCCCATTTTATTTTAGGGATTTCTTCGGAGACCATTTAGGATTTCTCTGGAGTTCTCTCACACCAGGCCCCCAACCTCAGCTGACGCCTGAAAACCGGTGGGGTGGCCACTAACACAGCCCTTTGAACCATTTTGTTTGGCCACCCCTGAAAAGTAACTACTTTGTATTTGAACGGCCTTGGGGAAAAAACAAAAACAAAAGTCGCTGAGAGTTGACAACGATTCTCAGAATTCCTTTACTCGTTAGAAGGAGCAATGAGTTTGCAACCCCTATTTCTTGTATGGGATAAGCTATTCCTGCACCTCTTAAAAACATAGACTATATGGAATATTAGCGGTGGGAGGGGTATCATTGGAGTGACTCACTAGTGGGGACACGTGAGGATTCCGAAGAAAGAGAAATGAGGCCCAGAGGGGTTAAGCAAATTAGTCTCGGCACTATTTAGAAATCTGGTTTTCAGGAGAGAAATCAGCTCATGGCCCCATGCGCAAGACACATACATCGTCCTCGTCTAGCGAACTCCAGCGTCAGTGCCACTGTGCACCGGGTATGACAGTTCAGAGCATGGATTCTCGGGCTACGTTGCGGGCTTAAAATGCAATCCCATCACGTGCTATGTGTGTACATGTCCTGTTCTGACAAATGGGAATAATAGCTCCATCAGCCCCAGAAGCTTTGGCAAGGACGGAGTGAGCAGTTTAAAAGTTCCTGGCACTCAGTAAGTAGCGGCTGAGTCTTGACTGTTATTGACTCGTTGGGGCAGTCAGTCATGCAGGAGCTTATCCAGCTAGAGGGACGTTTTCTATGTTGTAGGCACTGTGGTAGTTCCTGAATATTCAACGGAGGAACTCGACGCAGGGCCATCCTGGGAGAAGCTAACAGTCCAGCAGTGTGGGCTCTCAGCACTGGCACGGGAGCCCAATCTTTTTACATCGGGCTTCATTAAAAAAATTTTTTTTAATGTTTATTTTTCAGAGAGAGAGAGCGTGAACAGGGGAGGGGCAGAGAGAGACAGAGAGACAGAATCCGAAGCAGGCTCCAGTTTCCGAGCTGCCCGCACAGAGCCCAAAGCGGGGCTCGAACTCACATAACCAAATCGCAAGATCACGACCTGAGCGGAAGTCAGAGGCTTAACCAGCTGAGCCACCCCGCGCCCCTGGCATCATTTCTTTTAAAAACAACTATAAATAAAAGCGTTTAATTGGCAAACGTCTGTTTTAGTAATGAACGGTATTTTTCTGTGTGTCTGATGAGATGGTTGAAATTGTGTGTCTGATTTTGAGAAAATCACCTAAAAACTCAGGGCACATACTGACTTGAGAAAGCTCCTATTTCTAAGGATATGGCTTATTTTGCATGCTGAAATGCAAAGGACAGTGAGGGCCTGGCTTTTTTTTTTTTTTTTTTAAAGATCTATCCCTTTTTTGTGCAAAGCTGAAATGGGCTTAATTCCAGGTTGTCATATTCAGTTAGGAAATGTGCCATGGAACAGAGAAGAGCTTATCCAGGCCTTACAGCCTGAGGTCCTCGCAGACAGTAGGCTCCCCTACCTCCCCACAAGGCTTGGTGCAAGCAGGTCATGTGACTCCAGGCAGGCCAATCAGGGCTGATGGAATTCAGTTCTGGGAGTTGGTTTGTATTCTCAGAAAAGCCCTGGGTCTGTGGGGCTGAAAGATGGACCCTAGTAAATGTGAGCTGAGCCCTAAATGAAAGCGCGCTCGAACCCTTGGGACTGTTCCGTTCCGAGTCAACATATTCCCTCTCTATAAACGTATTAGGATTGGGTTTGATGTGTTTTGTAACCACCTTTGGCAGACTCCCTGAACTTAATAGGTTTAAACAATGTTTTAAAGGTAAACATCTAGTGGCTTGGATATAGAAACCTGCCCATTTGCAAACAGACTCACTTGCAAACAGCTGGACAGACTGCCTTATCCAGAGAAGAATTTGAATCCTTGGCTTCAACTTGAGGTAAGGAGAATAAATAAAACTGTTTCCATTATTAGGCCTACTGCACCCAAAATTTGAGTAGTGCTGAAGGCACAGCAAGAAATTAAGCGTGGAAGTATATGATATGACACGATACAATACTCTTTGACGGAAGCAGCACGCGAAGGCAATTATGGACTGGCATAACGGAGTCTGGAGACACCTCGCCTGATGTGCATTTGCAAAACGCCTAATAGATGCCATATGATTTAAAAAATTACACATGTATATGGTAATGAACTAGACTGTAAATGCTAACACATCTTTTCTCCAACCTGAACTATTTGGCCTGAAGTAGAACATGAAGCAGTGAGCTCAAAGTTCTATGCTACTTTGACCCTTCCTTCAGACCGCTTGGGCTGTTGAGGATCTCAAACTTTGGGCTCCTGTGAGGAACAAAGATGGTTTCAAGAGGTCGGTCAGGTCACACCACCACATTTCTGCTATTTTAGACATATAATTTGCAAGTCTCGTTTGCTCGTGAAAGAACCCTCAGTTGAGACCAATGGTCATTTTTACCTGCCAGTCTTGGTAACCTTATTTGGCTCAAAAGTAATAGAATCAATGCTCAAAAAATGTTTGACAAGAATATTTTAAGGTTGCCCGGGTGGTTCAGTCAGTTGAGCATCCGACTTCAGCTCAGGTCATGATCTCACGGTCTGTGAGTTTGGGCCCCGCATCGGGCTCTGTGCTGATGGCTCAGAACCCAGAGCCTGCTTCCGATTCTGTGTCTCCCTCTCTCTCTGCTCCTCCCCCGCTCATGCTCTCTCTCTCTCTCTCTCTCTCTCTCAAAAATAAACATTAAAAAAATTTTTTTTAAAGAATATTTTAACAAGTTCTTTAAAAGATTTTTTTCTTCTGCTTAGTGTGACTTGGGGAATAATAGATGTTTTTGTTTGCAACATGTTTTGACATTTCAATTCATTCTAGGATCCCAGAACCCATCTGGTATTTATAGTTAGGCTCACTTATCTTTCTATTTATGTGTGTCATTTTCCTTTGTGGGTGTCAAATCCCATTTGTTTCAGCCATTGAAAGAGAACAAAGCATTGGTGACCATGAAAAGCAGCCTGAAGCTATTTTAAAGTGTCGTTTCATTACTGTTATCGTCAAGGTAAACAAAATGCAACACGTACAATAGTATTAGAAAGCATCTCATAAGATTAGCTTCTTGGTGCAACACATTGAATTGAACTCTTTTCATGAAGGGCAAAAAATAAACAAATGTGTTTGCAATTACGTTTTTGTATCAGACCTTTAAAATCCATATTTATATATAAAAGAGCTATCAGTTTATAAACCAAGAAACTGTCAAGTAAAATGGAAGTAGATAGTATGTTTTTCTTGTTAATAAATGGTTTCAGATATGGGGTCAAGATATTCTTTTAGTCAAAGTGACTAATTTTTTTTTCTAGTTGTTTAGAGTGGCTCTCTCAGTCTTCATTTCCCCCTCCTTCTATTTAGAGAAGTTAGAAAAGATGAAAACATGACATTACTCTGACTCTCTTGCAGCTAGAGTCCTGAATGGAGAATAGATTTAGTCATTTGATGGAGTTTTGTGAGGTCTGAAAGAGGGGACGATGGGACATGTCTTCCTTCAGCACAGCGTACAGGGACAGTGACATCTAACAGAAATGAACCTTAGCAATGGCTGCATTCCACATCCCACCCTGGTCGCTGGCTTTGAAATGAGCAGCAGAAGTGATGGCTGTGGCAACTGCTAACCTCTGCATCACATTTACAATGATAGAACCTTGGAGCCAAACTTCTCCAGTCTTTAAACTATTTTTTTTAGGCACTTAATCTTTTTAAGTATGTAATTTCTGTCTTTTGCACTGAATCTTGACTTGATAACAAGCATCAGGTCATGTCCATAACCTGGGCATAATTCAATGCAATATCCTTAATTTGTCCTTCCTGTCCTGGAATTTTTACATGAATGTCACCTGCCAAGCCATTCAAAATGCCGTGAAGAATGTATAAAGCTGTGGCCTATGTAAATCGTTGAGAATGCTCCCCTCTGTGTTTGGAACCGATGATCTTTGATTTCAGTCACCCCACAAATACTTCTTAAATTCTTATTCTTTGTCAAATATTGTTTTAGTG
Organism: Acinonyx jubatus; assembly: GCF_027475565.1. Classification (NCBI taxonomy): domain Eukaryota; kingdom Metazoa; phylum Chordata; class Mammalia; order Carnivora; family Felidae; genus Acinonyx; species Acinonyx jubatus. The sequence continues at coordinate 203,747,036 of NC_069381.1, read as the reverse complement.
GCTGGAAATGCAGTGGTGAACAAGGTTATCGCCTTTGACCATGTATGGTTCACAATCTCGTGGGAGAGCCCAATGAGCAAGTAATTACAACCGTGATAACAGTAATAGCTAACGTTTATAACAATTACCCCGAGGAGATTCTGATGCAGGTGGGCTTAAAAGAACTTTGAACTTGGACTTAATTAATATGCTCCATATAATCGCTAATCTCAGGCAAGAGTGGACATAGAACCAGAAGGCACTAAATAGCATCCTCCACACTGTAAACTGTGGGATTAAAAGAGTATATGCTGGGATATTGCTGGAGATAAAGGATTTCTTTGATGATCATATCCCAGCATCTGCTTTCAAAATTCTCTCCCCACAGTTTTAAGCAGCCATTGTCTTCCTCACTGGCGCCATGTTACTTTTAACTTGAAGAGTAAAATGTTTTGTTTTTGAAAATACATGTTTGCATAATATTTGCAAACAGAAACCAACATTTGGTCTGACCAAAATGGAATTTTACAGTTGATTCTCTTATTAAATGTTAGTAAAGTGTAATGCATTATTTTATTTTCTTTTTTTAAGTTTTTATTTTAATTCCAGTTAGTTAACATACAGTGTGATATCAATTTCAAGTGCATGATATACTGATTTAATAGTTCCGTACATCATTATGTATGATTTTAAACAAAAATATAAAGAGGTTCTGATATTTTCCTCCAAGTGCAAATTGATTCCTTCATATACACTGTTGGATGTGTCCACCTATCATTGGAAACCCATGGCTTAGAGTGCAATCTCTGCTGGCTTTCATCCATACAGAATACCCCCTTCTTAATAATCTTAATTTCTTACCTCTAAGAACCACTGTTATCTCAACATTTATTCATTCAGCAAATATCTATTAAGACCCTACTCTATGCCAGGAGTAATTATGGGCTCTGAAGATATGTCAGTGAACAAAACAAAATTCCTGCCCTCCTGGAGCTTGTGTGGTGTGTGTAGAGGGGGAAACAGACCATAAATACCTAAACAAGCAAATATGCAATGTATCAGGTGAGTGTAGGTAACTGCAGAGGAAAATAAACAGGGGAAAGAGGAAGGGAGTGCTGAATGCAGAAGGTGCTACAGCCACAGGTATGGGCTCTTAAGATCCAAGTGTATGCATTTCTTCCCAAGTCCGTGTTCAGTGATGTCAGGTTGGCACCTCGGTCTTGGCCAGAGCCGCCGTGTTTACGGCAATGAAATTAACAAATGCTGGAAATCAGGACTTTTTTTTTTTTTTTTAAGAGAGTCCATAGTGAAACATGTACCCGCATGTTATTGGGTGAGAGTGAGGGGTTTTATGCTCTACAGGGTGATTGGAGAACGCCTCCCTGGGCAGAAGAAGTGAGCCATATGGTCATCAGAGGTCAAGAAGAACAGCATTCTCGGACGGGGGAAACGATGAGACCTTTGACATGTAATTGGAGAAAGCAAGCAAGCCAATAGAACCCTAACAGTGTGATCCCGAGGACAAGTGAACATGCGGTGGGCGTGGAGAGAGGATAGCTACATGGAGGCGGGGCTATGTGGAGCCCTGCAGGTCAGGGTAAGGAGTGTGATGCTTCAGAGCAACAATTGGCTAATGCTGAGTAGCAGAATCTTCTTTTAAAAGGACATCTGCTTTTTAGTTTGTAGCCGTGCCCCACCCATGACTGTTTCACCAAGCCCTCCTGCTTCCCTGGTGTGAGCTTTCTACCCGGCCTTCCTCTCTAGGTATGTGTATTTCACACCCAATTCCACAGCGTTTGCTTCTCTGTATATTATAGCACATGTTTTATGTTGCCTAGTCTTGTATTTTATTTTTTAAATCCGTGCAAAGGGTTTCCATGGTCACATCTCACATAGTAGAAGAACCTCGCAGTAGTGTAATTCTTTTTCTCCCTTCCTGATCCGGGTGCTCATGCTACAGTTTACTTTTACGTGTATTGTAAACTCCGCACTATGTTGCTAATGTTTTTGCTTAAACATCAATGATCTTTTAAGGAGATTTAAGTAATGAGAAGATATATGTGGTGCATTTATTCATGTAGTTACTATTTCTGGGCTTTTTATTCTTTTGTGTAGATTCATCCTCTACATTTCCATCTGGTGTCACTTTCCTTCTGCCTGAAGGACTTCCTTTAACATTTCTTGCAATGGGGACCTGCCCATGGAAAGTTATTTCAGCTTTTGTAGGTGTGAAAAAAGCAACCTTTATTTTGCCTTTGCTATTTCTTGTCTTAAAGTGGCTGAGTTTCATCAGGTGCTTTGGTATGAGTAGTCTGTTGGATTTAAAAAAGACTATTGCATGGGGCGCCTGGGTGGCTCAGTCGGTTAAGCGTCCGACTTCAGCCAGGTCACGATCTCGCGGTCCGTGAGTTCGAGCCCCGCGTTGGGCTCTGGGCTGATGGCTTAGAGCCTGGAGCCTGTTTCCGATTCTGTGTCTCCCTCTCTCTCTGCCCCTCCCCCGTTCATGCTCTGTCTCTCTCTGTCCCAAAAATAAATAAATGTTAAAAAACAAACAAAAAAAACTATTGCAGACTATCCATAACAAAACTTCCAGTTTTAACCATTTTTAAGTGTACGATGAAGTTGTATGAGGTACATTCACATTGTTATTAAACTATTACCACTGTTTCTAGAACTTTTTCATCTTCCCCAATGGAAACTCTCTACCCATTAGGCAACAAGTCCCCATTCTCTCTTCCCAGCAGCCCCTGATAAGCTACATTCTACTTTCTGTCTCCCTGAATTTGTCTGTTCTAGATATTTCATATAGGTGGAATCGAGTACGGTTTGTCCATTTGTGTCTGGCTTATGTCTTTAAGGTTCATCCGGGATGTAACGTGTGTCAGAACTGATGTGGGAGGACGTGTGTGTGTGTGTGTGTGTGTGTGTGTGTGTATGAGGTACCGTCTTAGTTCATTCAGGCTGCTATGCCAGAATACCATAAACTGGGTGGCTTATTAACCACAGACATTTACTTCTTACAGTTCTGAGGTCTGGAAGCCCAGATCAAGGCCACAGCAGATGTGGAGTCTGGTAAGGGCTTGCGTCCTCGTTCATGGATGCCGTCTTCTTCCGCATCCTCACATGGTGGCAGGGGTGGAGTTCTCTGTGATAAAGTCATTAATTCCATTCATGACTGGTCCACTCTCTTGATCCCATCACCTCCGAAAGGCCCCATTTCCAAACACCGTCATTGGGAGCGAAGTTTTACTACATGAATTGTGTGTGTGTGTGGAGGGGGAGGGACACAAATACTGGGTCTACAGCATTCCATCCCCAGTCCCCTGAATTCTTGTCTTTTTCACATGGAAAATACATTCATTCTATTCCAATAACCACCAAAGTCTAAACTTATTCAAACATCAGCGCAAAAGTCTGTTAAATCCAAATTCTTTTAAAAAAAGTTTTTTTTAATGTTTATTTATTTTTGAGACAGAGAGACACAGAGCACGAGTGGGGGAGGGGCAGAGTGAGGGAGACACAGAATCCGAAGCAGGCTCCAGGCTCTGAGCTGTCAGCACAGAGCCCGATGCAGGGCTCGAACTCACGGACCGCGAGATCAGGGCCTGAGCCGAAGTCTGACACCCAACCGACTGAGCCACCCAGGTGCCCCTTGAGATCATCTTTCTTGACTCCATGCTCCAGTTTCTGGATCCACTAGGGGTGTGGCCCTGCGTCCACAGTTCTCCCAGCTGGAAATCTCAGGGGGGCAGGAGAGGAGGTTCTGCCCATCTATCCTCTTGACCTAATTCCCTCCCGAAGCACCCGCCTCCAAACACCATCACATTAGAGATTAGATTTCAAAATATGAATGGGACGGCAGGCATGGTGGGGGTGTGGGTGGGGAGCACAGACTTTCGGTCTATAGCAGGTGCATCTTCTAAGGAGACTTCCTGCTTTCAGATTTTATGTTTTCATCAATGAATTATTAAGACTGAAATTAAGGAAGATCATTCACAAGACCATGCTGCCTTGTGTCTTTGAACGTTATTCTTGAAGTACGAAGATGTGCGATCATGTCAGTAAGTGCTACCAAGTGTAACATGTGAAACAGATTGATTACCTAGTGAGAACACAGGAGCAGCACAAACAATCTAGACAGTCTGGCATGAAAGAGTGGATACATCAATTTCCCATTCCTGTCTTACCAGAGGAGACAGTTGGAAGGAGATACACAACTCTTCAGGATCGAAGGCAAGCAGCAGCTCAGAGCTCAATGCCAGAAAAAAGCTTTGTCCGATCACTGTCCTGGCTGGCCAGGAAGTTACCTTCAAGCTGAATTTACTCCCAGGCCCTCACCATGCCACCCAGCCGTGGGCGTAGGCTCTCCAGAGCTGGTGAAACAGAATGATGTAGAGCCTCCCAAGTTGGACAGTTTGGGCTCAGGCTCTGGCTTCATCACTCACTGCCTTTGTGGCCTAGAACTGGATACTCACTTCTCTAAGCCTCAGTGTTCTCAACTGTGTAATGGGGTGATATTAATATTTTCCACAAAGAGTGATTAGGAGGGCTAAGTGAGGCAATCGAATAAAGGGCTTACCGTAGTGCCTGGCATGTGCGAAGAGCTCAAAAAATATTAGTTGTGAATCAGGAGTGATATTTGAAATGTTCTCAGTGGGAGGGCATGAATCAAGACCAATCTGAATTGTCACTGCCTAGTGGTCCCTTCTGTGCTGCATATCATTCCATCCTGGATGGTGAGCAGGACTAGGGGTGCTGGGGGTGTGGGCGAGGCAGAGAACCTTTGAGAGACTCAAGGGAGACACTGTTAACCAACCGGTATGGAAGTGTTAAAATACTTTAGGGATGCCTGGGTGGCTCACTCGGTTGAGCGTCAGACTTCGGCTCAGGCTCTGATCTCGCGGTCCGTGAGTTCGAGCCCTGCATCGGGCTCTGTGCTGACAGCTCAGAGCCTGGAGCCCGTTTCAGATTCTGTGTCTCCCTCTCTCTCTGCCCCTCCCCCACTCCTGCTCTGTCTCTCTCTCTCTCTCTCTGTCTCTCTGGAAAAAAATAAATAAACTTTATATTAAAAAAATACTTTAATAACTTGCATGGCCATACCCCTGAGTACCAGGCCTGGTTGTTATTCTGGTGATTATACTTGCAGAGGAGTATTCTTCCGGAGGCATGAATTTGCTCATCACATTAAGTAACTTCTTTATGCTGCTGACTCACAAATTTACATCTCCAGCCCTCTTCTGCTCTACTGCCTGCTTGACGTTTCCACTTGGATGTCTTACGGGCATATCAGACTTCACATTTCCAAACCAGACTTCTTGATCTCCCGTGCAGAAACCCTGCTCCTCTCCTTTTCCATCTCAAGCCATGGTGCCAGGGACCTCGTATGTCTCTGATGTCATGATGCCTCCACATAAAAGGGGCTCAGGAAGGGAATAAATGGATATGTGCTGGCTCACAATAAATGACAGCAACTCACAGGTGAAGTGTGGAGTTCTGTACGGCAGAGTGAGTCAAGTTCAGTGGAACTAGACAGAGCTAGACTCATTCGTTGGCAGTGGCCTTGAGCAAGCCACCGAACCTTCACCACCCATCCTTTCCCTGCCTAACGGGAAGAATAAAACGGTAGGATGACGGTGTGCATTCAAGGCAATACATACAAAGGGACCGACACACAGTCTCCGTTTGCTATTGGCACGTGATCGATTTCCTGAGTCATCCAAATAAAAGGCCAGGAAACTCCAGGATACTCCGCTGGCCGGGAAGTGAGGACTCTTCTCTGTTCCATCTCTTCCTCATTCATAAACTCACCATGTCTGACCTCAAATCTCTCACATTGTACTTAATTCACCTGTGCTTGCTCGGAGCCTCCTTCCTCCAGCGTGTTCTCTCATAGCTGTCTCCAAGGGTCTTAATTTCCTCACCTTTGAAGTGGAACAGACAGCAGTTTCCACTTATCAGGCTGAGATGTTTGGAGAGTTAAAAAACATTACTTGAAACTTGGAAATCAACAAAACGCATTTGTTATGGAATGAACGTTTTCATCCGCCCTTCCCAAACTCATGTGTTGAATGAAGCCTTAACCCCCAATGTGATGGTATCTGGAGCTGGGGCCTTGGTGAGGTAAATTGGGGGTAGATGCAGTCAAGCAGGTGGAGCCCTCGTATTGGGATGAGTGCCCTTGGAAGTAGAGATGCCAGAGAACTTTCTCTCTCCCTGAATGCACAAAAAGAGCTCCTGTGAGCAAGGTGGTAGCTACCTACAGGTCAGGAAAGCAGAGGAGGCCTTGAAACGAAACCTGCCTTGTTGTCACCTTGATCTTGGACCTGCGGCCTCAAGAGCTGTAAGAAATAAATGTCAGTGGTTTAAGTCAAATGTCTATAGCTGACTTTGTCTCTTTTCTTTCACTCAACGTTACCAAGTGGTCTTTCCGCGGACAGTTACATGTTTCTACGAGGCCCACCCATCCTGGGGCTTATCTGATTTTCCAGGGGGTTATGTCTTGTTTGACTTCCTGTTTAACATTTATTAGGCACTTTCACAACTCTGGAAAGGTAGAAACTAGCTTAAATCAGAAAACTGACAGCAGTGAAAATTACGTTGGTTTGGGAGCACAGCCAATAATTCTTATCCACAAATTAGGCCACCCTAATGGTTACAGTTTGTTGACTAGTAGGACACTTATCAGTTTTGCAGATGCGTTTCAGCTTGGCGTGGACGGTCTGACTTGAATTCCCTTTTGAGCCAGTCTTAATGTTTTACCTGATCAATTAATTAATTAATTAATGAGTTGGATGGAATATTTGGCATGTGCTCGTTTTGTGTCTGTATGAGAAGCATGTCTTAAACTTCTTTTTGGAAATTACGCTGTAATAGTATTAATGAGTTGGTGTTTCGAGAACGTTGAATCTCTAGCTGGACTATGTTGCCGCATTGATATGCTGTGTAAGAAAGGGCACTTGTAACAGCCAAGATCCCTTCCTGAAGGGGTTCTGCCTTTCTATTTCATGGCTTAGTGTCTCTCATGTACCTCAATAGCCATTCTAGAGATTTTATGTTGAGTCGCGCAGAATGAAAATGTAGGTCATTAAGGCATGTTCTCTTATAATAGGCAATAATGTGGATCAGTTGATTTTTGACTTTTGAAAAATCACCTTTGCATCAATGGTTGTTTTTTTTTTTTTTTTTTCAGGAGAGATGAATTTAGATTTGAATTAGATTGAGTGTACTAAAATAGGGCATTCTGTTCACTGCCAATCTGCTAAAATGCTTACCAGATAAAATGTCGTCAGAGTAATTTGTGGTTGGTAAATTTTTTATTTATCTAGTTCCACAAATTAATGGAAACAAATCAAATGTCAGCCACCCTTCAGGCACCTCATTCCATCCCAGTCAAACTATGAGATGCCTGTCGGGATAAATTGTAGAGAAAAGTAGTGCTTGGTGACGTGATAAATTATGATGATTTTAGATGTTGTTTCCCCCCCCCCCCCATTCTTTATAAGCAAACTGAATTTATAGGTTCCTGCTGTGTTTCAGAAAAGAAACAAATCTGTGAAGTTCAGGCAGAGAAGTTAATTCCTTAGTGCTGAATTTCGGGTCTAGGTTATAAAAAGTCTCTGGAGTTGAGGTGTTGTCAGAGGGTAATTTATTAATCCTGCGTAAATAGTCCTTTTTACACAAATATAACTGTATAGACTTCTGGTGATTAATAGTAAATTAGCTCCTCTCACGCCCAGGCTATTCTGAACCAGCACATGAACATCATAACTGTCGGTGAGCAGAGGCATTACCAGAGTGATAGGCACATACTTTCAGTTAAGAACCGTAGAGCAGTGGGAACCCATTCCCTGAAATATTGTTTCCCATGTAATTTTAGTCATGATTTTCACCTTTATGGAGGTTACATTTTATTTATTTATTTATTTATTTATTTATTTATTTATTTATGAGAGAGAGAGTGTGTGTGCAAGCAGGGCGAAAGGCAGAGAGAGAGGAGGGAGAGAGAGAATACCAACCAGGCTCTGTGGACCTGGGGCTCGGACCCAGGAACCATGAAATCATGACCGGAGCCAAAGGCAAGAGGGGGACGTTCAACCAACTGAGCCACCCAGGTGCCCCGGAGGTGACATTTTAGAAGAAGATACAATCATTCAACAAATGATTTAAATTTTTAGGGATGGTCTGGACAGGTTGTCCAGAAGGCTAGGGAATATGACCTAGTGTCTCAGGCTCAGTGCTTCTTATATTTTTCTGTCATAGTCTATTCCTTTGTCTCTTTTCTTTTGCTCAATTACCCACACTTATTAATCAATATTTATCCAATGCCTACTTCATGATTAGCACTGGGCTGCCTGGGAATTATGCGTGTCCTGATCTTTGATGACTAATTAACAACAACAAAAAAAAGGCCATAACGAGGATGTCTACACTAGGAGAAACGACAAGTGACTGGGAGACACAATGACTATAGCAGACATGTATCAGTTATGGTGCAAAAGTCCACCAATTCCATGTGTTATTTGCAGCTGAGAAAGGGAAGAACCACTCTGTGCTTATGTGATACAGAAGAGATTCATGGATGAGCGAGGGCATGAGCCAGCAAAGCAGCATGGAGGGAAGGTAACTCCTAGAGCCATCCAGGGGTTCAACAACATTTTATTGCTTTTCTTTTCTTTTTTTTTTTTAACAACATTTTATTTCATGAACACTGTTCGAATGCCTGTTATGTGCCAGGAGTTGGTCTAAGTGCTTTAGAAATGCTAACTTCATTTAGTCCTTATAATAACCCCATGAAATAAGTATTATGCCCATTTTATAGACGAGGAGATCCAAAGCACAGAGAGGCTGGAAAGCCTGGTTAGGTCATGTGTTTGCAAGTGGCAAGTCCGAATTTATACCCAGAAGTTAAAACTGGGTAGTAGGGATCCACTGATGTGTTTTTAACCCCTACACCCTCCTGTCTCCCCAACCTCAACCAAGGTGCAGCATTTGGAAAGGCAACCAATCTTGCTACGAGGAATCATCTAAACTGCGAGTGGGTTGAGTGGATGGGCCATCTAAATTCACATATCAGGTGGCCACTTTGGCGTGCAAGCTGGGGCTTGTGCTGAGAACGGGAATTTGGAGTCACAGATTTAGAAGTGAGTCATCTGCCAAGAGGCGGTAGGCAAAGCAAGGGGTATCTTGTATTGAGAGCAAGTCCTAACTATTCTCAACGGGGACACTTGTTGAATTCTACCTATTTGATCGTCCTTAGCCAGAAAGGAGCTTTTCCCTGGTCTCCTAGTGGCATGCCACTAAGTTAAGGGTTGCGAGTCAAAGTGGCGAAGAATGCAAAGTTATTTGCAGTTGTGACATATACCCAGGTCTCCGCGGCTTTTGTACATCGGAAGTCATCAACACAACACCCACCACTGGGGAGAGGATCAGAGAAGCCTCTATTTTGCATATGTCTCATTTTGCTTTGGGGGGCAGAGCTTTCAGCTGTTGAAGGAAATGACTTTAGAAATGGCTTTTTCAAACCGACTGCGAGTCAGATTGTTACAGAGTGTTGAGCTGTGGCTAGGCTATCGTTATTCCGATTAACAATTCAAAACCTGATTTTGAATTATTCATGGTGTTTAAATAACGATCAACATGAACAAAAGTGATGTGAAACTGTGGCAATTAGAAAAGCTTACTTAAGGCTTGTAGACAAACATCCTTAATTAAGTAATATTGCCTGCTGGAAACGGCATTTCTGGGAACCAAAGAGGAACTGGAGAAATGGAAGTCCAAGGGGGCCCCAAAAAGTGTGTTTTGGGGGGGGCCGGGGGGTGGTGTTAGAGTAACCTCATGATCTTAGAATGCTTGAGGAGGCACCAAGCAGGCCACCTAGTAGCAGCTCTTTGCCACTGCCTTAGGAGAGTCTAGATAGTTTTAAAAAAAGGAAAGAAACAATGTAGAATATGATACATTCAGCTTTCCATTTCTTGCTACAAGACTGACAGGAATAGTGGTGTTGACCCAGAAATAATCAAAAGTAGCAGAAGAAGTCATCACCTGGTGGCAGGAAAACTAGGCAAAGGAAGGGCAGGATTGGAGCCTCAAGCCAGCTCAGGAGTGGGGCGTCTGAACCCCAGGGAAATCCTGAAGACTCCTGGTTACGTTTCATATGCTGTTCCTACATTTGCTCTCGGAACCCTATTCTCAAATCCGCAAAGGCGAGGAAGAGGTTTAAGGTCTCATCCCCCCTGCTTTGCGAAGTATGGCTCCTTCCCAAACCTACTTGCCACTTATTTAGGAATTCTCTCAAATGGTAAGGATGTTTGGCTGCTGGGTGGCCAACCTTTTCACCAGCACCCTCCTCTCCAGGAGAGAAACAGGTATCCTCAAGAAGCAGAGTGCATACCAGATACTCATGGTTGAGGGAGCATGGCCCGTGTAGCTACCAGGGCATCTTTGACAAAACTCTATAGGATTGATGTCTAACAGATCATGTATTACAACAATAATGCCATAAAATGAGAAATTAATAAGAAAAGGATATGAAAATAAATCACATATATAAGGAGACTGAATATCTGGGTACTAAAAAAGGAAGTCATAATGGAGTCAAAAGGAAGTCATGAGGAAATGAAGAAACACCTTGATTTAAATGATGATGAAAGCATTAATGTCAAATTTGTCAGGCACATCTACAGAAGTACTGAGGGAGAAATATTTAACTTGAAATACATTTATCAGGAAATATGAAATATTTAATATTTAATATGAAATATTTAAAAATAAATGAGCTAAGCATTATGGCATTGAAAAAAAGAATACCAGAGCAAATAAATAAAAAAGGAAAAGCAGCAGGGAAAATACATTAGATGTCAATGTAATGGGGATAAAGAATAATAAAGAAGATAAATGCAAAATTGCTTCTCTGGAAACATTAATTCAAAGGAGGCCTTTGGCAAGAAAGATGAAGGAAAAAACGGAAAACATTAAAAAAAGGTTAAAATGCAGAAGAAAAAGAAAGAGAAGCAACTACAGACACAACAGAGATTTAAAAATAATAAAAGACTGGGTTGGGGCCCCTGGGTGGCTCAGTCGGTTAAGCATCTGACTTCAGTTCAGGTCATGATCTCACAGTATGTGGGTTCATTGCATTGGGCTCTGTGCTGACAGCTCAGAGCCTGGAGCCTGCTTCAGATTCTGTGTCTCCCTCTCTCTCTGCCCCTCCCCTGCTAGCACTCTGTCTCTCTGTCTTTCAAAAAGGAATAAAATTATTAAAAAAAAAAATTAAAAGACTGGGGGCACCTGGATTGCTCAGTCAGTTGAGCTTCTGACTTCGACTCAGGTCATGATCTCATGGTTCACGAGTTCTAGCCCCACACTGAGCTCTTTGCTGTCAGCACAGAGCCCACTTCGGATCTTTGTCCCCCTCTCTTCGTCTCTCCCCTGCTTGCGTGCTGTCTCTCAAAAATAAATAAATCTTTAAAAAATGATAATAAAGACTGATGTGCTATTTACATTTCCGTTTAATTCATTTGGTAAACCGGATGTAGTCAATGAATTCCTAGGAAAAAAAAATCAAATGCTAAAATTGCTATAGGAAGAAATAGAGAAATTAGTGCACTCATAACTATTAAAGAAACTCTTCCTAGGGTCCCGCCCACCCCCTGTCCCCAATTTGGGCGCAGAATGCTTCATGGAAGTGCCACACACTTATAAAGAGCACTAGACTCCTAGTTTATGGAAGTTCGTCCAGAAAATAATAAGACAAGGGCAATCCAGCCTATTTTTATGAGACCTGTCCAATTTTGATTTCAAAATCAGATTAGAAAAATGTAAAAAATAGGCTTATTTCTCAATAAAATATAGCTTAACCAAATCTAATAGTGTATTTTATTTTATTATTTTTTTATTTAAAAAAAATTTTTTTAATGTTTATTTTATTATTTTTGAGACAGAGACAGAGCATGAACGGGGGAGGGGCAGAGAGAGAGGGAAACACAGAATCGGAAGCAGGCTCCAGGCTCTGAGCCATCAGCCCAGAGCGCGACGCGGGGCTCGAACTCACGGACCGCGAGATCGTGACCTGAGCCGAAGTCGGACGCTTAACCGACTGAGCCACCCAGGCGCCCCTTATTATTTTTTAATGTATTTATTTAAATTCAAGTTAGTTAACATACAGTATGGTATTGTTTTCAGGAGTAGAACCCAGTGATTCATCACTTCCATATAACACCCAGTGCTCTTCCCATCAAGTGCCCTCCTCAGTGTCCATCACCCATTTAGCCTACCCTCCCACCCACCTCCCCTCCAGCAACCCTCAGTTTGTTCTCTGTATTTGAGTCTCTTATGGTTTGCCTCCCTCTCTGTTTTTATCTTACTTTTTCCATCCCTTCCCCTATGTTCATTTGTTGTGTTTCTTAAATGCCACATGAGTGAAATCATATGATATTTGTCTTTCTCTGACTGACTTATTTCTCTTAGCATAATACCCTCCAGTTTCATCCATGCTGTTGCAAATGGCAAGATTTCATTCTTTTTGATCGCTGAGTAGTATCCAAAATCTATAAAGAACTCATCAAACTCAACACCCAAAACACAAATTATCTAGGGAACAAATGGTCAGAAGACATGAATAGACACTTTTGCAAAGAAGACATCCAGATGACTAACAGACACATGAAAAGATGCTCAGCATCATTCATCATCAGGGAAGTACACATCAAAACCACAATGAGATACCACCTCACACCCATCAGAATGTCTAATAATGTATTTTAAAGACCCCACACAATTAACTAGGGATTTCTCTCCAAAGGCAAAGAAGATAAAGCATAAAAATATCAATGAAATAGTCTACATTGATAAACTAAAGTAGAAAAATCGTATAAGTATTGCAATATATACACAAAAAAACGTTTCATGAGATTTAAAATTTATTTGTGAGAAACATTCCTCACAAACTAGAAATCATATAAGAATTTCCTTAACTTGATCAAAGTTATATTCCAAACACCTACGACAAATATTATATCTATTAGAGAAACTATAAGATATCATGTCTAAGACCAGAAAAAAGACAGACATCTTTATGCCAGCACTTCTGTTTTCAGAACTGGAGGTCCTGGCCCAGGTAAAAGTGATGTAAGGATTTAGGAAAACAAGTAGAACTATTGTTATTTGCCAGTGATATTACCTCTAATCTAAACCAATCCAACAATATTGACATAGAAACTCTTTGAACTAACAAAAGGATTCAGTAAGTGTAAGGATATAAAATTAAATCCCAGCAATAGGATTTCTCTATACTAGTACCAAATATAATGAAAAATTAAGATATCATTTATAATTGCAACAAAACCCATGATGTATTTAGGGATTAACTCGTGCAAGAAGACATACACTTTATAACTCTCAGTGCATTGAACGTTATGTAAATAAGTGAAGAGACATTTATTTGGATGTAATGAGTTAAACTCTCAAAAAGTTAGTCTTTAAATTTGATCAACATCATTCAACATTCCAGTTGGACTTTATTTTATTTTTTTTTAATTTTTTTAAATTTATTTTTGAGACAGAGAGAGACAGAGCATGAATGGGGGAGGGGCAGAGAGAGAAGGAGACACAGAATCGGAAGCAGGCTCCAGGCTCTGAGCCATCAGCCCAGAGCCCGACGCGGGGCTTGAACTCACGGACTGTGAGATCGTGACCTGAGCCGAAGTCGGATGCTTAACCGACTGAGCCACCCAGGCGCCCCTCCAGTTGGACTTTAAAAAGAACTTGATAAATCTCTAAACTTTATTTGGGAAAAGGAAGATCCAAAAATATCTCACTTTAAAAACATTGCAAGTGGGAGTCGGTCCAGATAACAACAATGAGACCTTTGGGGTGTCAACCTATGAAGAGAGAATCACAGTGACATTCCTAAGGGTTAGATCAACCCAAATCCTACAGCTTTGTTGTAATACCCCCCAGGACTTGAGGAGGGACAGCCTCGCCATCCAGTGGGGCTGGATGGAGCCAGACTGGAAAGGGAAGTGGGATCAGAGGGGTCTATGACCCCAGGAAACCCTGGAAGACCTTCCATCAGCCTTTGGCTTTGGGGTCCCCGGGTTATGTTCACTGTTCCTGATCTGCAGAGTTTGGGGGTGTCCCCAAATTGGAGCTTCTTACTCCAATCCCTGCCTATGACATCAGCTTTGGCCACCTTGATGATGATATTTTCTTTGCACACAACTGGACACCCCGCTAAAAGACTTTCTCACAATGTTTCCTCTTTTCGCCAGACCCATTCATTCATTTCATCATTTCCCAGTGCCTGCTATGTGTCAGGAACTGTGTTTCCCCACAGAGGGGAGTCAGGCTACTGTAAGTCTTTCCCAGCTGAGATGGATGTGGCACAATTTGAGTCTTCAGGCAACCTGGAGTGACCTACACTATATCTGATATTTCCAGAGTTAGATGGAGTGTGAGAGGAGTGATCCAGAGTCTGGAGAAAGAAGACAAGAAACATCTGAGTGATAGCCATGTTGCTTCTGTTCTTGGTGATTTGCTCAATGAGGCTTGCCAGCCTTGTGAGGTGTTATTAGCCTCATTTGAAAAATGAGCACTCCAAAGGACAGAGAACTTTGAGAATTTTCCCAGGGGCACACTTCGAGTAAATAGCATAAAGCTAACTTTAACTTGGGGTGCCTGGGTGGCTCAGTTGGTTAAGCAACCGACTGTTGGTTTTGGCTCAGGTCATGATCTCACTGTTCTTGGGTTCAAGCCCCTGAATGGGGCTCTGCAATGACATCATGGAACCTGCTTGGGATTCCTTTTCTCCCTCTCTGTCTCTCTCTCTCTCTCTCTCTCTCTCTGCTCCTCCCTCTCCCCTCAAAAAATAAATAAACATTAAAAATTACAAAAAATAGTTTTAACTCTACTCTTCTGAACCCAAAGCCCATTATATTTCTAATACTAGGTCCTCCACAAATTGTTCGTTCTCTGTCTTGGACAACTGCTGGAGGGAGGTGGGAGACATCCTAGAGACAGAATGGTGGACCAGTTGTGTCTGCAGGCAGTGTGGGCTGAGTGTGACCAGGAGTGTGTCCAGCCTCTTAGATGAGCAAAGCTAATCAGAGCTGTGATAGTTCTAATGCATGTAGGGAGAAGTTTCTTCCTAGGGGCTGAAGAGCAGTCTCCAGTGCAGAGTCCTCAGGCTATGGGGAAGCAGAGGAATAAACTAGCCCAGGGGGGAGGGACTTGCGATTCTGAGAATGGGTGGGTGAAGGTCAGAAATGATAAAACGTGAGGTTGGCCAGGGGTGGCGGACTATCTAAGGCTCCTTCGTGAATCCTCTACTATGAAGCATTGGAGCCACCTGCAGAGAGTTTAACCACTTAAGCCTCACCCTTGCACCCTGACCACAGACAGGGTTTTACCCCAGCACTTGGTTCTGCTTCCTTGGTTCTCAACAGAACACCAGATTTTCTGGAATCATGCTGCCAGCTGTGATGTAGGTTTTAGGCACTGGGAGCT
Source organism: Acinonyx jubatus (assembly GCF_027475565.1). Classification (NCBI taxonomy): domain Eukaryota; kingdom Metazoa; phylum Chordata; class Mammalia; order Carnivora; family Felidae; genus Acinonyx; species Acinonyx jubatus. Next base: position 203,731,556 of record NC_069381.1, on the reverse strand, counting down.
GCTTAACCATGGCTGACCCATTCTCTTCAGAGGTGTGCTCCTCACTTAGGCCTTCAGCCATGGTGTGGTATCTGTCTAGTGTCTTCTAGGGCTCTCCATCTCTTCCTGACCCTGGCCCCAACAGTTCAACTTCCATAAAGTGAAAAGTCTGGCCCAAACCAACCAACCAACCAACAAACAAGTACTGTAAAACCTCGGATTGTGAGGAACTTGTTTCACAAGTGTTCCGCAAGACGAGCAAACATTTCTAATAAATTTCAGCTTGATAAATGAGTGATGTCTTGCAGTACGAGTACATCACATGTGAACGTCACATGATCACGACTGAGCCAGTGGTTCTTGAAATTCGCTTTGAGACACAAGTGCTTTGGATTGCAAGCAGGTTACCGGAATGAATTATGCTCGCAAACCAAGGGTTTACGGTAACAACAACAACCTCCCCCACAAACGTTAAAAGTATATGCTAGCCTTTACAGAAATCAAAATAGCATACAAAACCATTGCAAAATAGAGTGTGGCATATGTTCAAGAACAGGTATATAAATATATAGATCAATGAAGAACTCAGAGACAGTTCTGTCAATGTATAGAACTTCATATACAGTAAATGAGATGCCACAAATCCATAGGGTATTGACAGTGGGTTTAATAGGTGAGATTGGAAAAAGTGGCTCACGATGGAGAAAAATAAAACTGGGTTTTTACTAATGCCACAATTAAAGGTCAATTTCAAAGGAATTAAAGACCTAAATATAAGTAGTAAAATGGTAATAGTAAAAAAAATGTAAAATATCTTTGTGACACAGAAGTAAAGAAAATCTTATTACTTTTTTTTTAATGTTTATTTATTCTTGAGAGAAAGGGAGAGACAGAGCATGAGCAGGGGAGGGGCAGAGCGAGAGAGGGACACAGAATCCGAAGCAGGCTCCATGCTCTGAGTTGTCAGCACAGAGCCCAACGCGGGGATTGAACTCACGAGCTGTGAGATCATGACCTGAGCTGAAGTCAGACGCTTAACTGACTGAGCCACCCAGGTACCCCAGGAAAATCTTTTGAAATACAACCTTGAATGAACACTTTCGGGTAAAATATGATGAATTTCATGACATCCACATTGAGGATTTCTGTTCAATAAAGGATGCCATAGACAAAGTTAATTGATGGCACGATGGGAGAAGGTAGTTAGAGCATCTAAGTCTGATAATAAGGAGATTCTGCAGAAGAGTAACCACAAAAGAAAAATAGGCAAGAGATATAAACAGACAATGCAACCAGAAGAGGAAATCCTAAAAGCCATCAAGCCTATGGAGAGTTGCTCAAATTCGTCAGCAATTGGATAAACACAAATTAAGTGAATGAGCTATCCCTATATACATACTAGTTTGGTAAAAAGTGGGAGGCTGGGAAATGCCAAAGAGTTGGCCAGGATGGGAATTCGAGAATAGAAGATCTCTCAAGAGCCTCTGGAGAGCAATCTGTCGCTTAGAAAAATAAGAATATGCACAGATGTAAGGGGTCACGCACAGGGAGGTCTTCTGCACCATTGTTTACAATGGTGGAGTTGGAAGCAATTGGAAGGTCCGTCCCTGGGTCAGTGACCGGGAAAGGTGTGGGCTTTCATACTGTGCACGTTAGATGTACCTTAGCGACCAAACTAGAGAGGCATAGTGATGAATGACGAAAGGCGTAAGAAACGAGAGGAGGCATCTGCCACAATTTACATAAATGAAAAACACATGCACCTAGAACAACAAAGCCCATTTTGCGAGAATACAAACAAGCCAAAAAGATACACATTAAGCACGTTAGCATGCTTGCCTAGGGGGAGGTGGTTACGAGTTGGGGAATGAGAACGGGAGCATGGGGATAAACGGGAATTTTTTCAAACTTGCCTTCCAGGACAGGCAAACTAGTTAATTGGGTTTGGAGGGAGGATCATTTGATGCGATGCTCTCAGGCTGTCAATTAGGAAACAACAGGCGAGGTGTTTGGATGCGTCAGATCCCTGGGCTCGTCGTCTCCGAGGCTGGAAATAGAATCCAGAGCTGGAGAGGCTGCCTCCCGCAGATGGGGTCAGAGGTGCTGGATGCTGGGCTTCTAATTGGACACACTGTGTCAGAGAGCAGAGCGGAGGCTTCCAACACAAGGCACAGGATGCCAGTGGAGCCTCTGACGCATTTGAGAGAAAAAGAGAGAAGCGAGAAAGCGGCAGTGACACCCTTGCATCCTGTGATTAAGCCCTGGGGGTTGGCCATCAGTGCTGTTCTTTTACAGTTACAGCTGTGTCAACTGTCACCCCGACTGTGTTCCTAGATGCCCTTGGGCGTCAACGGACGTTATTTCCAAAAACACTCTGCGATGTCCTGAGGGCGTGCTGAGAACACAGACGCCTTCTTTCGGACAAAGATTAAAAGTAAGCTCCTCTTACCGACAACCGGGCTGCATTATAAACTTCAAAGTTGCTAAGAGACTGCCTCTGAAATGTTCTCAGCACAAAAAAGAAGTGATAATTGTGGGACTTGATAGGGGTGTGGGTTCTGCTGTGAGGTGATCACATGACAATGCATCAGCATAGCAAATCAGCACGTGGTACACTTTAAACTTAATGTTCTGTGTCAATAATATCACAATAGATAAACTAGGAAGTAAGTAAGTAAATAAATAAATAAAAGCCCATACACCCACACACAAAGCTCGCTCCCGACCACTTACAAGTGTCTCCCTGCCAAGGTGGAGCCCCCATTTCCGGCTCCTTCCTTCATGTTCACGTACAGTTTTACCCTTCTTACGTGGCCTAGGTGGTTGAGACCCTCGGGTGAAGCAAGTGGCCTATTCGGGGCAGGGCGGAGCCAAAATGCTGATTCACCAGTCCGTCTGATCATGTCTCTCCAAGCCCCCAGACCCCCTGCACACATTATTGATGCCTATGGCATACATGCTAGTGACCCAGACTTAACTGGCATTGAACTTACCTCTCCAGCTGAGGGGCTCTGAAGCTGGTCCTGCTGGCACTCTCTTGGCATCCTCTGTGTTAGGGGGGCCCTGGGTCGCTGCCCCATCATGCTTCTCTGTGTCTACCTGGTTGTTATGGCGACGTTTCTGCCTCACTCTTCCTGTGTGGTTCTGCTAGTCCTAACGGGACTGGGAAAATTTGCGCTTTTTTAGAGCATCTCTCAAGAGCTAGGTATAGGGCTAAACAGGTAAGCCCAGAAAGATATGGAACCTTCTTTCAGGGAGCTCACAATCTAGTGTGGTGGGGGGGGGGGGGGTGGGTGGGTACATAAAACAGTCACAGAAATGACTGAGGGAAGTCTGGTGATCCTGTGTTGAAGGATACTGGGGATTTGTTTTAACCAGTTACGGTAGGAAGACAGATTCAGAAAAGACTGTTACGAAGGAAGAAGTTTTTTTCCCCCGGTTTTATTGAGAGATCATTGACATACAGCGCTGTAAAAGTTTAAGGTGGACAGCACAATGATCTGACTTATAGATATCGTGAAATTATTACCACAATAAGTTTAGTTAACACTCATCATCTTATATAGATCCAAAAAAAAAAAAAAAGAAAAAAAAAGATTTTTTTTTGAAAAATCTAAGAAGGTTATGTTTACACAGCCTCAGAAATAGGAGGTACCACACACCACACGGGGCCACATGGAGAAGGATCAGGGTCAGGGAGGAGGCAGAAAGCGAGAGGGAGCAGGCATGGCCCAGACCCTTTACTGGCGTTTTGGTGGGAAGGAGTGGGCAAGGCAGGGCTGGCATTCTGAGTAACTTTAGATAGTCTGAATAACTTCAGTGGACTCTCGATGGTAGGTCCCTAATTGTCCAGTACCTGGCCCTGGGCTGATTTAGTGTAGGGGGAATATAGACTTGGTGTATGAAAATTTGGTCAGAGACGTAGTGGGGTGTGGGCTCTGGGCTGGTTGGTTTCTATACCAAAGGCAGCCTTCCGAGGGGAGTCATTTGCTTTCTTCGGGAAAAAGCCAGCCTCGCAAGAACCAAGGCCGGGACCAAGGCCTCAAATGCCAGAGCATCAAGAATACAGAAAATAAGAAAATATTGTCGATTCAGTAAGCAATTACGTTCTCTGAGAGTCTGTAACAAAGGACCCTGCTTTAACCGGTGTCAGGGACAGCTTCCACGAGGACGTGATGAGTACGGCGAAGGCTACAGACTGAATGGAAATTAATTGGGAGGGGTTAGGAGCCACATTTCACATTTCAGAAGTGACATGTGCCAAGGTCCTGGGGTGGCAGAAAGCGCTAAGTGACTGAGGAACAGAGACGTATGACTGGAGTGGGAGGAGGTGGAACTTGGGAGATGAGCAGAGGCGGGCTCTACAAGGATTGTGAGCAGTGCTAAGGATTGGGATATTAATTTGAGAGGAGCAGCTGGCCCTTGAAGGACTGTAAGTAGGGCGCGGTCAAGAACCCACATCCACCTGCTTGGCTGGTCTCTCACACGTCACCTGGATATGAGCAGAACCCTCCTCTGGGTGGGTGGGTCCTGTTGCTATCCTCCAGTGGCTAGGATCACCATCAGTGCTGCCACCTTCCTGATTGGGAGGGTCCCTGCTCCCCTACCTTCCCCAGCAGGTGGAATTTCCTCCGACAGACAGCTGGACTGCCATGCCTGCATTGGCTCGCTGCTTTGGTCGCATAGCCTGGGCGGGTTCCTCGGTGTCCATCCTCCAGCTCGCGTCTTCCTCTCTTGTCCATACAGCTGCCGGTCCAGTGAAGGAAAGGGCCTTCTAGTGGGGTTTCCTTTAGCCAAATTTTGCAAAAAGTTGAAAGATTTGATGAAAAGTGGCCCTTCTGCCAGCAAGCACTCTCTCCTCCTAATGAATGGGAGATTGGTATGCGGAGGGGCACAGAGATGAAGTCAGGCTGGCTTCTTCCCATTAAAAATGCAGGAAAAACAAGTCAGCAAGGCTGTAATGCAAGGAGATGCAAAACCCAATTTGGAGCAGTTAGGTGTAAGGTCCAGGTGTCCAAATGGGAAGTTGTCGGAGAATTAGTCCCACAGTGGTCTTGGGATTAATGTCTCCTCCTTAGAGTCCTGTGTTTAAAATACAGAAGGAACTTACAGAATGAGTAGTCACAGGGATGCAAGGTAAAGCATAGGGAAAACAGTGGTATTGTCGAAGTGCTGTGCGGTGACAGATTTATGGTGAGAATAGCATAACATGTGGATGTGTCCAATCACTACGTTGTACACCTAAACTAATGTAACATGGTGAGTCATCTAAACTTCACTCAAACAAGAAATGCCAAGGGGTGCCTGGGTGGATCGGTTGGTTAAGTGTCCGACTCTTGATGGCAGCTTGGGTTATGATCTCATGGTTTGTGGGATCGAGTCCTGAGTCTGGCTCTGTGCTGTTGGCACGGAGCCTGCTTGGGATTGCCTCTCTCCCTCTCTTCCTGCACCTCCCCTGTTCTCTCTCTCTCTGTCTCTCAAAATAAATAAATATTTTTTAAAAATACCAAAAAAAATACAGCAAGAACTTGATCTTCTGCTTCTGGTTCACTTGCCTTCCCAACCTGATTTGTTTTGTTTCCTTTGACTCTTCCCTGGGTAGCTTTAGAGGACTTGCTTCGGTCCAAACTTGGAAGAGAAAACCAAATGAACCAGTGGGCAAGAGTGGGAGGCAGTCAGGCAGTGGGGGGAATGCACTGTGAAGTAGCCTGGGGGGACATATCACAGAGTAGCCTCAGGAACTGCCCTGCTCCCCGTCCTGGAGGGACCCAGGAGAGGTTGGGGTGCAGGGAGGCTGTCGGTCCCCTCTGCTAGTTTAAGTATCCGGAAGTTTAAACCCGAGTCTCGGCAGTGGAAGGAACGCGGGACTTGGAGACCAACGACCCGTGTTTGGATCTCTGTTCAGCCACATTCTAGCTGCGGGGCTTTGGGCAAAACAACTCAGATTTTCCCTTTCGTTGTTTGCAAAATGAGAAGATTGATCTAAATGACTTCGTTTGCAGGAGATGGGGGTGGATTCCTATCCGTAGAGCTACCTTCGCAGGATGTGTGAAGAAAGGGTCTCTTTAAACTGATGCTCCCACCCTCAGCTTCAACGGAAAGCTCTTCATTAAAGGCTCTAGCTTGAGGCAGTTAACGTTCTCATTAAAATGCAAATTCATTCTCCACGCAGCTGCCCCGGTAGTTTTCCTTGTGTTGGCATCTATTTCCTTTCTCTACTTAGAAAGTGTGACGGTAATAAAACCCAAATTCCTTAACCGGGCATTTCAAAGCACTCTCTATCAAGACCCCAGCCTTACTCTAGCACTATCCAGCAGGCAATGTGGGGGCGTGGTCGGGAGGCAGGTGCTGCGGGGGCGTGGTGAATAGGCTGGCCCTGTGGGGGCGTGGTCAGCAGGGATGGGCTGTGGGGAAGTGAGAAGGCTGACAGTGTGGGGGCGTGGTTGGGAGGCAGGCGCTGTGGGGGCGTGGCTAAGAGGGGAAACTGGTCTGGGGTCATCTCAGTTTGGCTTAATCCAAACGCGAGCTTGGCAAAATTATGAGGTATTTTGCGCCTTCAGTTTCCTTCTCTGTCAAGAGAATAACAAGGGTACCTATCTCGTGAGAGTATTACAAGGATAAGTATTATAATTTGTTCAAAACACTTAACCCCGTGACTGGAACAAAGTAAACATTTAGTAAATGTTAACTGTTTTTGTGGCAAACCGCTATCCGTTTTCTCCAACAGATCTATTTCCTCCCTATTCTGCACGTTGCTCATTTCATCCACTCAGTAGAACATGTTCGTACATCACCTTTTTTTCTACCTGAAATCTTTCTTCAAGGTCCTGTTCAAATGTCACCATATCCAGGAAGCCTTTCTTGAACTTTTGGGAGAATTAATTACCCTCACTAACTCTTGGCTCTTTCCTTGTGCCTCTCTTGAGAATGTATTTTATTCTGTTTTATCCGACGATGATTTATGCATGTACCTCTTTCACCCCACCTCCATGCAACCACCTTCATTCCCAGCCACCAGCCTGTGAGCGCTAAGAGGGCAGAGAAGACAGCTCATTCCTCCTTGAATAATTCAATTAGTTCAATAAACATTTGATGAATGAGCAAATGATGGGATGAATGCATGAGTGGAAGGTTACTCAAATGGCGCTTTCTGTCATTATTACAGATTGGTTCTATCAGAGAGCAGGACTTCAAGAAACTTGAGTTTCAATATGGTTGGTGCTCATGGGATGTAAGGCTTGAGGTTTGAGATGCAGCCATGGAGAGGCAGGACTGTGTGGGGCCAAAGAAGGTGTCGGGTCCCCAGACAAGTGCTACTTTCTTTTTAAATTAAAAAGAAAAATAAAAAGCTCTGTGGCCTTGGTCTGAGTTGATGGTGACATGTAATTACATGAGAGATGATGAATAGACAAGAACAAATGCTGTAAATCTGAATGTAGCAAAGCCCATATCCATCTTGCCGGATTTTGCACCTCTAGGTAAAACCCCCTGAATTGATAGTGGCTCTTGAAGGAGGGAATTGCTTCTCTCAAAGATTAATGGGGTGATGTGGGAGGCCGAGGCAGAACATATCCTGTAAGACCCAATTATACAAAACTGGGTTCCAGCAATCCCAAAATTAGCTTTAGATTTGTTTAGTGAGGATTCTACTTATTTAAAAGATGATCACTGGGGTGCCTGGGTGGCGCAGTCGGTTAAGCGTCCGACTTCAGCCAGGTCACGATCTCGCGGTCCGTGAGTTCGAGCCCCGCGTCGGGCTCTGGGCTGATGGCTCAGAGCCTGGAGCCTGTTTCCGATTCTGTGTCTCCCTCTCTCTCTGCCCCTCCCCCATTCATGCTCTGTCTCTCTCTGTCCCAAAAATAAATAAACGTTGAAAAAAAATTTTTTTAAAGATGATCACCAAAGTCTCAGGTTTAACTTCACTTCACTGATCACATTTTCAAGTGGGATGGAAAAGTGGCATTATTCAGGTGAAACTGTAATCTCAGGACCAATAGGGGGTTGAGAGTTCCTATAACTGTCCAGCACGATCACCGGGTGCTCCACTAGCCCTGGGGCAGCAAAGACAAAAGTGGAAGAAACTTTCTGGGGAGTCTGTGGAAAGCTTTCCATTGCCATGGCCTCTGGGAAATGACCATCAGTGCCACCACCAATGGGATGCTATTGACATTTTATCCCTTTTACTTTCTATGTTTCTCTCATGCTCCATTCCAGTAGTTTCTGTCAGCTTCTCAGGGTTCTCTTTAATCAAAACTAGCAGGCCCATCCCAAGTCTCCAGAAACCGTGGGCCTCCCTCACAAGTTTTCTGACCTCGAACTTAATGATTGCTCTAGGTTCTACCCATCAGTCTTTAGCTACTTAGAATCTCTCTCGTGTCCAGTTCCTTGGCATTCATGATTGATTTAGGATAATTTGTGGGAGTGGGGAGGGGCTTCCTTTTATCTAGCCCTATGTTGAACTACTTCGTCCAAATGCATCCATATCTCCAGATTCTGGAACTGGGGCGAGCAGGGCCAGATCTGGTATCCAGCCCAGGATACCAGGAGGCCAAGTCCTCAACCCCAATCACCCCGTTGCCTTGGAAATGGGGTCAGTCTGTTTGTTTTCTTTTTCTCCCTTAAGGAGGAGCGAGTTGCTGTAGAAAATTTTTAAGATCTCATAATGTACCAGGCGCTTTACATTTATTACAACTTTCCATTTAATCCTTGTAAGGGTAGGAAATACTACTAAGAGGTACAGTCACAAATCATACCCAGGTAATCTGACCACAGGCCATTTGTGTTTATCTATGATACTCCCTGAGATTCAGCTTCCTCACCAACAAAATGGTGATAATATTAGTTTGAATCACAGAACATTGTCTATTTTCAATATTTTCAATATAAAAATTACAGTTTCAGATAGTTCAACATGTAATATTCCCTGCCTTATAAGTTAGTTGTAAAGATAGTCTTTGTCAAATGTCTGACACATAGCAAACTTAATTAACACTGGCTGTTTTAATTGTACTGTTTGCTTCATTTCTTACTTTGTGTGTGTGTGTGTGTGTGTGTGTGTGTGTGTGTGTGTGGTTTTCTGCTCCCTGTGTTATAGCTATAGGTGTGTGTAACACTTGGCAGATAGTAAACCCTCAATAAATACCTATTGAATTGAATGGGATTTAACGGAACTTGTAAAGAAAAACAAAACAAAATGTGTGCCGTATCCTATGAATTCCAGAGTGGATGTCATTTGTAACCAATAATTGTATCCATCCCATCTGTGCTCTCCTTTTGTTTTTTTATTGGTTTCAGGGGGTAGAATTTAGTGATTCGTCACTTACATACAACACCCAGTGCTCAGCACAGCAAGTGCCTCCTTAATGCCCATCACCCATCTAGCCCAAACCCCTGCACACCTCCCCTCCAGCAACCCTCAGTTTGTTCTCTGTATATAAGAGGCTCTTATGTCTTCCTCCCTCTCTTTTTATTTTACTTTATTTTTCCTTCTCTTCCCCTATGTTCATCTGTTTTATTTCTTAAATTCCACATATGAGTGAAATCATATGACATTTGTCTTTCTCTGACTGACTGATTTCACTCAGCATAATACACTCTAGCTCCACCTATGTTATTTCAAATGGCAAGATTTCATTCTTTTTGGTTGCCAAGTAATATTCCATCGTATATATAAACCAGATCTTCTTTATCCATTCATCAGTGGATGGACATTTGGGCTCTTTCCATACTTTGGCTATTGTTGATAGTGCTGCTAGAAACATTGGGGTGCATGTGCCCCTTTGAATCAGCATTCTTGTATCCTCTGGATAAATACCTAGTAGTGCAATTGCTGGGTCGTACAGTAGATCTATTTTTAATCTTTTGAGGAACCTCCATACTGTTTTCCAGGGTGGCTGCACCAGTTTGCATTCCCACCAACAGTGCAAAAGGGTTCCTCTTTCCATTTGAGCCCTCCTTATTGGTGTATGGTTAATAGGTCCTACTTTAATTTTTCTCATCGAAGACTTCTGAAAAGTGGTTGTCTCGTTGTCCTGTTGTGGCTACTTGATAAAAGCTACAAGCTCCTAATTTCAACACCCAAAGACCAGGATATCCTGACAATAGAGAAAATCTTGGCCTTCAACAAGTGTCTTTCTTGTTTTAAAAATAGGTCTTTGTTTTTTAATTTTTAACGTTTATTTATTTTTTAGAGCTAGAGAGAGACAGAACACAAGTGGGGGGGGGGGCGGCGGTGAGGGGCAGAGAGAGAAGGAGACACAGAAGCTGAAGCAGGCTCCAGGCTCTGAGCTGTCAGCACAGAGCCCAAGGTGGGGCTCCGACCCACAAACCATGAGATCATGACCTGAGCCGAAGTCAAATGCTTAACTGACTGAGCCACCCAGGTGCCCGTAGACCCATTCTTTTACTAGGCTTAGTGTCTTTGGGTTCGGGAGACACAGCTAACCTCTGGAGCATGCAGTGTCTTCTGGAGGAACACCGGTATGGCGAAAGAGGCTCTGGACTTTGAGATGAGGTTTCAGAACATCCGTGCATCTCACGTGACTTAAGTCACGCACGACGCGTGGGACCAAATTGGGTTTTGGACAACTGAAGAAAGCAGTGTATAAAATCTCCACTGTCTGGGAGGTAAAGATGACACAAATTCTGTTCTTCTCTTGGCTGCTTCCGTCCATCGTTGGCAGCCATGTTCAAAGTTTCCCGGCTACCTGGAATCATCTGCATCCCCCCTGTGCAGAATTAATCAAGATCTCCTCCACTGCCCCCTGAGTACACATTTATGACAGCCCATTGCATTTAGGTTTGTATAGATGATTTTCCAAAAGCCATTTTCTCCCACTAGACACTATGCAGGCAGCCCTCGGATCTTAATCATGTTGTAACACTGATGCCTAATGCAATGCTTGGCACAAAGAAAATAGCCAATAAATGCTTGTTAATAATAATAGCACTATGCTTACTGTTCTGATTGAATCTCACAAAACCCAGACCTACTATGATGATTTCTATTTTATGGACGAGGAAGCAAAAGCAGAGAGAATAGCCTGATCAGGACTCACAGCTAGTGAGGGGCAGAGGCAGATTCCAACCTGGGCAGTCTGGAGCCAGAACGTGCCCATTAACTGCCTCCCTCTCCTTTTAATAGATGGAGGCTTCTTGACTTGTGGCTAAAATGAAGAGTAATGAAGCATGGTTCAGAAGGAAGGAATTCACTGTTGTAGGAGGAAAACAGGATTTCCTCTCCTGGGCTTGTGACTGGTATTGTTCAAAGACCCCACACCCTACTTCAGCTGATGGGTACTGGTGAGACACGCGGGCAATTGAGAGATTTCAGAGTTGAAGTCAGAGGGGAAAAATGCCCAAAAGGGACTCTGAAGAGTCTCATTCACCCAGAACACTAATTGGCTCAGCAGCCGAGAGGGCCGGGAGCCTTCGGGGTTTGCTTGCGAAGCCCCCTGGCTGCTCTGACCCGCGGCTGCCGGTTGCTTCAGCAGCATCTGGACACCCAAGCGTCGTGACATTTCAGCCTTGTTCCTGAGGCTCATTAGGACAGAGCCAGGGGATGCATGTAATGAATGCATGAATGCTGCGCCTCCATGAATGCCTAATGTGCAAATTGCTTCCCCCGCGCGCCCTCGTGCAGGGCTGTGCGGGGAGACTGATGATTAAACCGTGAACCTGGCCCCGGGGCTAGGGCGGCGGCGGCGCGCGCCTGAAATGATGTGTTCGCTTCCATTCATGTCTGCTGCGGATCCGCCCGAACCTCTGCGCCCCAGCGGACCATGACTCACGTCTTATTCCCTGTAGCCGCGTGTGTTTTGACTTTCAAATTCATCTGTCTGACGCCACGCCGGGCTGAAGTCAAGACAGCTTGGGGCAGAAGCAGCTTCCCAGAAGAAAAGCCACCTCCGCCGGCTGGAGAGCGGAACTTGGTGCCAGCAGCTACGCAAACTCTTGCCTCCGCTCTTTCTCATTCCAGTGGCGGGGATGGGGGGCGGGGGGCGATGCCTTGCCTGGCAGGGGCGTCCCGAAAGCAAGTCTAATCACGTTGGAATAAAGGAAATGATCTTTTAGCTGGGTTACAGTTTCAAAGTTCAGCTATTGCTAGCCCGGTGTCAGTGAATTCCCAGGGATTGGGAGGTGGATGATAATCAGGCAGGGTATCTCTGCAGAGGGCCGCAAACTTTCCAGAGCATTTCTATGACTGTTATATAATTGGGCCCTTGCAGCAACTGTCTAAGGCTCTTCTCCCAGGTAATATCACGTCTTTTGGCAAATTAAGAAACAGGGGCTCGGAGGGGCGCGTGGGTGGCTCAGTTGGTTGGGCATCCGACTTTCGCTCAGGTCATGATCTCAGGGTTCCTGAGTTCCAGCCCCGGCAAAGGTCTCAGTGCTGACAGCTCAGAGCCTGGAGTCTGCTTGGGATTCTGTGTCTCCCTCTTTCTCTGCCCCTCCCCTGCTAGTTCCCTTGCTAGCGCGTGCAAATATATAAACATTAAACATAAATAAACATTTAAAAATAAATAAATATGATTTACTTCTCTCTCTCTCTCTCAAAATAAATAAACATAAAAAAAAAAACAAAACAAAACAGGGGCTCAGAAAGGTTGAATAATTTGCCTGTGGTCACACAGCCAGACAGGAGCCTAGTAATATACCTTCCACCATATTTAACTCCTGCTTGTTGAATTTGTTCTGAGGCTAACTTTACTGCGGAACTAAAACATCTTTAAAATTTAAATGATTTTTGGTTTGTTTTTTTTTTTTTTGGTTATTGAATATAGCATTTTTGGAGATGAGAAGAAGGGAGGGGGATGTGACTTATACAACCAATAGTCCTGGACCCCAAAATGAAAATTAAGCCCCACTCAAGGTTGAACTACAATGTAACACAAAATTTCCAAAAAAATTAGTCCTTTGAAGAATTTTCTTGTTATCTTTAAGGATTACTTCTACTCCTATTTTCTTAATATTTTTCTATACTGAGTCTTTTGTTAAGCTTAAATGAAAGGAAGTTTGTATCACTGCCTCAACTTAAAAATTTTATCACCTCCATACATAGGCAACCCAAACCATAAATTCAATAAAGTATAGAGATGTTAATAAATTTCTGTTTAGATCCTGCAGCCTATAAAAAGCTCTGAGCCTAAGCCCCCCCCCCCCCCAAAAAAGAAGATTTTCAAGTGTCAGAAAACTGTTCAAAACATACTAGCCCCAAACTGAAAATTTCATCTTTATATAACCAGGAGAATGGTACAAAGAATAAATTTCAGACTGTACAATTCAGTTATACTTTTGCCATGTCTATGCCTGACATAAAATCACTTTCAATGGTGCTGTGGCTATGCATTCTGTACTTTGAGAAACAGATGTATCTGGTTGACTCTTTTGATAATGGGAGCCCCCAGGGGAATGCAAGACAAAATCCTCATTGCCAACTTATCTCACTGTTCTTCCCCAGGTAACACTATGACTGTTACTCAAGTTGTAGTAATATTTTAAACCACTTGATCTCAATATTTGTATCAGTCAGTTTGGGCTAAGTGAGATACAGTAACAAACAATCCCCCCAAATCAATTGCTTAAAACAGCTTTATTTCTTGCTCACTCTGCAAGCCACTGAAAGATCTGGAAGGCAACACTCCACATTGCAGTCAGTCACTAAGGGACCAGGCTGTGTGGGCAGTCACTATCCCAAACCTTGCCTGTCACTGTGGTGAGGGAGAGTGAACTCTGTGGTATGTCCACTCTAAGCTCATGGTCTAGAACTTGTCACATGGTACCACCCAATCAGGAGTCCAAGAGGTGTAGTTATATCATATGGCCAGAAGAGGAGAAAATCAGAAATATTTAGTAACAGTACTAAGAGTTACAACAAAATTTTAAGATTACATATGCATTTGAGCATCTGTTTATGGCTCTGGAGCTGTCTGATAAAAAGAATACTATAATATACACTTAAACAGTTGTGTTCAATTTCATGGGATTCAATGGACTTCACCTTAAAACTCTATGCTCTAATAAAAGGAGTAACTGCATGCAGTGGGGGGTAGGGATTGATCAAGGAAGGCTTCGCTAAGGAGACAAATCAACTAAATTTTTTTCGAAGAGTCAAAATGGTGGAGAAGAGTGGTAGACCATTTTCAGGGCAACGAGAATGATGTGTGCCTTTGAGAGAGCAGGACACACACAAGAAAGAAAAAAAAGAGAGAAAGAAATAAAGAAAGAAAGAAAAAGAAAGAAAGAAAGAGAAAGAAAGAAAGAAAGAAAGAAAGAAAGAAAGAAAGAAAGGATTAAAGATGGGTCTGATGACAGTAAGTATACCTTCTGGTAGAGAAGTTTACATAACTGAAGCTGAAAAACCAGGAAGTTAGGACTGGAGAGGTATGAGAGAGCATTGAGGAAAAAAAAAATCAGTGAAAAATCTCAAACTGTGGAAAGTTAATCCAGTTGGTACCAGTTGAGCAGAGGAAACTCATAATGGAAAAATGTTGAAAGATAATTTGCTATTATATTTTTAAGCATCAAGCCCTGTGGTTTCCATTTAGTAGGCAATTAATATAAATTGACTTTTATTTTTTTAAGTCAAACACTCCAGTTATTCAATCAATAGTATTTTCTGAGTGCTGGCTCAGAATAGAAATAGAAACTATTTCCCTTAAGTTACCAACTTCCTGGAGGAAAAATGCATATGAGAAAGGAGATTAGTGATAAACACTGGAGAGGTTGGAAAGAGATTCTGAGAAAGACCAAACATAAGGGGATATGAAGAGGCTGTGGAAATGGACAAATAAGAAAGGAGTAACCGGGAGAATTAGCAATGGATAGGGAAGAAGGGGGTGGAGGGAGTACAGGAATGAGCTAAGGAATTATGATTCCGTGGTTGGAACTGTGGGTCAGAGATTATTATTGATCATGTGACGACACATAGGAGGAGATAAGAGATTGGGAAGGAATTGGGTCAGCTTGGGTCTTGATATGTTTCTTTGTAGATGTGAGTACTTTTAGGATTGGTTTGGATGGCTTTGGGGTATAGAGTGAAAGAAACAAAACAAGATCCCTGACCTCATGTCCTCAAAGAGATTATAATCAACTGGGAAGAGAACAGTCTAAGAATCTTACAAATAAATACTACATTACAACTGCAATAAGTTCTAACCAGGAAAGATATGTGGCCCATGAGAGAATATTCTGGAGAGAATTTGCTGTGTCAAAGAAGTCAGAGAAGCTTCTCCAGAAGAAAGGGTAACTGAGCTTCCTTGGAAATAAGAGGTTGAATGGGAGAAGCAGTGGGGTTGGGGAGATTTCCTAGGGAGAGAGATAGGATAAAGGATGTTTGCTCTGAGTTAGATGCTGTTTGGAGTCTTGAATTAGGACAAAGATGTGCTTTGGGGATGGGGGACCAGAATGAGGACTCATGAAGAAAATTCAGTCAAGCAGTTTCACTTGGGAAAAACACGGGGGCGGGGGGAGGGGGGTGGGGAGGCACAATTCTCATCATAGGGAAGAGGACTGAGACCAGCTCTATGGAGCCCTGGAGTTCTAGCATCCATGGTCAAGCCTACAAAAGTTCATATGTCAGGCCAGTACAAGGGAAACGACCCAAAATTTAATAATAAAGTTGTTCAAAGATGGAACAAGTGAAATCATATGGTAATGAATTGCTTGCCATTGGAGGTATTTAAGTATATGCTGGAAAGTTGTTGTTATAAATGTGATGGAATAGATTAAAGTAATAGACTAGGTTAGAGTAGATGTGCCTTTCCAATCATAATAATCTATAAGCTAGTTTGTACTCCGATAAACTCAACTGTATTTATTCAAGATTCAATTTAAAATGAAATCTTTTTAAGCTGAGAAAAAGATGTTCTTTACAAATGTCAGCAGCATTTTCATAATAAGAGTAAATAATGGACTGGTGAGCAAGTCTCTAGAAAAGCTGTAGGAAAGGTCAAATGTATTTACATTTAAATCTAGCTTTATGTTTAATGAGAAGTTGGGATATGAGGAAAGTTTAAAGATGTAAGAAATGGAAAAATTAGTGTTTCATTATGCCATCTAAGAAAGGTATGGAAATAACCATATCTTTTGAAGGAGACAGAGAACCAAATTTACTATAGTATTGATATGACTTCTCTTAACTAATCGTATTTTTAGTATTCTTCTTTATATCAGATGTGATTTATGAAATGGCCCTGGAGTCACTGCTTCTAGTTCTAAGCCCCTTGGGCAGCAATAATGGGGATATTTCATTTCCTCATGTTTAAAGCTACTGAAGCAACTTTTGCAAATACTCACAAAGGACAACTTGTACAGATGCATTTCATTCTGCTAATGTTTGCTTATGGGGCTCGAAGTAGTTTAGAGTACTCCAAAAGGGGCTGGTTAAAACCAAACTGGAACTTTATCAATCATGTCTCTCTTTGTTGTTTTTTACTTCAGTTTCCCCCCTACACCCCCCACTTTCAGGTTCTTACCTCTAGTCTACAGTCTTTGTTCTGGCTTTTGAGGATTCTCGGGGTTCACCGTATAGTCTTTTTCTCAGGCTTGCTTTCTTAGGCTGTAATTCTCTGTTTATCAAAACTTAGGATCCATCAGAATCACATAGAGGGGTAATAGGACCTCAATCACTAGGATCCATCCCCAACGTTTCTGATTTGATAGATCTGAGTGGGGTCTGAGAATTTGCGTTGCTATTCTCCAGGTGATGGCTGATGTTGTTGATCTGGAACCACAGAGAGAATCACGGCACTGTCACTGTAAATCCCCTTACCTGTAGCATATCCTCCTTTCTTCAGTGTCAAAGTCGTAGATGATTTGATTTGTGTGCTAATTCCCAGACTCCATACTGAAAGTTCAAGAAAAAAAAAATTGCCTGATTTGTGGGATACAGCCTCAGTGGCTTTCTTTGGGGGAGGAGATTTTAGGTTGGGGAGCCTGTTTTCAATTCCCGACTTCATATTACACATGGGAGTACCCTGCCTCCAGAAGTGATATACTCATTTTACCAAAATAGCACTCTGAACTCCCAAAAAAGACTACGTGAACTGTGAAAGTCATCTGGTGAATCAGTGGGAGCCCTGAAGACAAAATGCTAAACTTGACCATAATGATGCTAAACTTTGACCTTGAAGACTCTCATGCAACTCCTTGGGCTTCTGGTTAAAAGGAGGCATAAAAATGTGTACTTGGGTGATTTCCAAACAGAAAATATCCTTGTTAAAATGTTTGCATGTATGCACTCAAAATGTTGATTCACAAAACAATTATGCCAGGAGATCTGAAAGAGTCATTCAGTGTTGTTTTAAACAAAGTAATTAACTTCTAGGGCACAAACTTCTTTTCCCAAAATCCACTAAGGGAGCAGATGCTCAGACATGCATGGCATTAGATTAAGGAAATGGTACTTTCTTTTCCTCCAATCACCAGATGGTTCTAGAATCCAAAGGCAATGGAAAAGAAAGCCTAAATTTATCTAAGTGGCTGTCATTGAGGATTTATGGGAAAAATCATATTTTAGTACCTAGTAGGCAAATGCAAAAATAATTTCACAGCCAAATCCCATTTCACAAAGAGAAGAGACACAGTGTCCAAGGGTTAGAAGAGGCCTTAAATGTTACGTAGTTTATCTAGGGCCACCAATAATGTGGTACCTTGATAAGAAGGAGAGGCAGAAGGAGAAGGAGAAGGAGGAGAAGAGGAGGAAGAGGAGGGGGAAGGAGGGGGAAGAGGAAGAAGAAGAAGAAGAAGAAGAAGAAGAAGAAGAAGAAGAAGAGGAACTACCACTCCCCAAAACAAAGAATAAACAAATACTAGAATTATAAATGGCTCATTTTTCTTATGTGCAATTTCAAATTTTAACTCAAATACCAGGAAAATGTTTTACAAAATAAGGGAAACAGTAGAAAAATATAGTGAAAGAAAATCTCCTTAAAAAAAATATCAGCATAATTTGTTAGCAGTACCTGGAGCTCACATGAATCAGGCAGTTCATATGCCTAACCACACTCTGAGAGGATGAAAACTTTCCAAAATGGAGCTTTGATAGTAGGAATGAAGACATCTTAGCTCAATTCAAGACAGCATCATTTGGGCCAGCCATTCAGTCTAAGGCAATGGGGTCAGTGTGAGGGTACAGTGGTAGAAAACAGAGTTCCTGCCTCCCAGAACTAGTGAATTTTGTCTGAGAAACTAGATAGTTACAGTATTAAGCACACCCAGTTTCTGATTTATATGTTCTCTGAAAGCAATTTGGCAGGCTCTGCCTTTGCAAGGGAAGTAGAAAAACATTTCATTCTTCTTTGATAGTGAGCTTTTTTTTAAAAAAAAAATTCATCTTATGACAGGAACATTTATTAATAAAGAAAGTATACTATAACTAAGAGGAAGAAGCTTAAATAAATTTTGGAACCAGGGAGGCAAAGAGTAAACAGGAGTATAAAGAAGGAGGAGTAAACAGAAGAGAAGGGAGGCAGACATGTGAGGAATGAGCAATGAGAAACAGCCCAGACCTTCAGACGGGACTCCGCCAGGAGTCTTATCTTCCAAGGGAGAGAACAATGAGGGAATTAAGAGATGGGGGAGAAGGAGATGACACAAACAGGAGACAGAAGACACATTGGCTTCTCTATCTTAGTTGCTTCCATACAAATTGAAACAAAATGGGAAGTAATGGAGCGGAGGAGAGATACATTTCGAATTGAGGAATATCTAAGAGTGCTTGTACAAATGACAAAATCAAAGTCTGGTCTAAATGAAATATGAAATTGAGTAACAAAGAATGAAATGGCTAAGATTTAAGAAAATCTGATCATAAAAACAAATTAGCCCATTCTGATTACTTAGATTTGAATTGTGAATGATTGGCTTTATCTTCACAGCACATGGTAAGGATCCAAGCTAATTTAGTGAGAACTATTACCATGCATGGTACATAATTATTTTGAAAATGGTCCAGATATAAAGCTTTGTTTCTCGGAGGCAATGATAGTTGGCAATTTGGACCTAACAGAAGATTAAAATTTTGTAAGGAACCTTTAAAATGATTTTATCTCAGGCTTAGTAATACAAAGATTTATC